>NC_087581.1:42507437-45449937 GCF_036250125.1 Pseudopipra pipra | reverse complement strand
CCACAATAGTCATGAACTGTACAGACAGAGGAGGCTCTATCTGAACACCATCAAAATATTTTCACTGTGAGTGTGGCACAAGTTGCCCAGCTGGGCAGTGTAGTCTCCCTTAAAAGTCATCTTTTAAGAGAGAGAGATGACTTTTTAACATTGTTAGTCTGTGTTTTGTTGCTTTCCATATGTGGGGGGGTGGGGTGGGGGAAGGACCATAAATACCCAGAGTTGCAGTATTCCCTCAACTTCTCTGTAGCGTGATGCACCAGTAGAGGAAATGCATATGAACAATAAAGGACTGCTTACCTCCATAAAAACATGGATAGTTGGACTTTTTATCCCTTATTTATTCTTAGATTGATCCTTGTAACTCCATGGATTCTATCCATCCAGATCTCATCCTTTTCCTTTAACATACTGTTAGTTTCTCTTCAAAATTTTAGATGATTGTTACATGGATTTTTCCAAAATATGCAGTTTCCTTGTACTGAAATGAAGAAGTTCATGTTAAAAGTTTTTGAGGACAATTTTTTGTTACTGGCCTGTGACATGGTAGACCCGAGGTCAAATCCTTGCTCTGCTTAATTTGAAATTTTCCAGAGTAAAAAACCTTGAGGCAGAGAGTTAAGGCTGACATCTTAGGTTAGAATCCTAACCATCAAACTATAAAGTGTGACAGTCTTACAGTGCTCCCTTGTAGGATTTCATTTTCATAAAGAAGCTCAGAAAATATTTTTTTTAATCCACCAAATAATAAATACGAATTTTGAGTTGACAAAGATTACCACAAAATGGGACTCGTTTTCTAGTCAACTTAATTTTAATATTAAGAATTTCCTTTTTAAACACTTACTTCTATAGTATTTTTTAGCTTTCATTTACTGATTAATCTTCGAGAAAATGAATGATCTGTGATTTAAGCATTTAACTGGGACTCGAGAGCTTGCAAGAATTTTCTGATTTTCACAAAACTTTCCTTTGTGCCCTTCTCGGATCACATCACTGATCTCTGTGAGCCTCTGCTCCCTCACCTGTAAAATAAGATATGAGGCTTCTTTCTGTCTTTCTTCTGTTGTGAAAGGGCATGAAATTATTCTTGTTCTTTACTCAGTGCTGGTAAAGCCTGGTTAGAGTGTTGTGTCCAGATTCAGGCAACTGCACTTCAAGAAAAATTGAGCCAATTGGAAAATGTTTCATGAAAAGTGGAAAGAATCATCAGAGATAAAAAACAACTTAAGAAGAAGCACAGAAGAAATTGTTCTCCCTGCTCTATGGCGGACATGATAAGAAATGACTGTTTTAGGTTTCTGATAGATTTATATTAGGCGTTAAGGATTATGTTATGTGTTACCTGTTGAGGACCTAAATATAGTTAAGGCCTGAGAAAATTTCCCAAAGAAAGCTGTACAGCTCAGGGTTTTTTAAAATCCTCTAGGTTAGCATCTGCTTGTAATTATATACTATTACATGCCTCTCATAATCTTACTAATACATGCCAGGTAGTGTTACTAGCTAATACAGGTTACATGGAAATACTTCTCCATCACTGACTCCTACTTTAGTATTTGTAATCTGCAATGGTAGCTAAATAAGAACTTGCCTGTAAATATCCCTAGGAGTACTGAAGAAAGGATGGCTAGCTCATGAAATGGAATCATGCATTCATCAGCTGTCCTCAAGATGATATTAGTATAAACTGTAATACCAAGACAATATGTTTGCAATGTTCCCAAAATGTGTGAGCAGAAGGGGAAATTATCTCATTTGGTTGGGTCAGAGTTTTCTTTTCCCTCATATGAAACTGGCAGGTATTTCAGAGATTCTTAGCTGGTTTTTCCCAAGACTTACAACTTTGGGCTGTACTTGCAGAAGGCCAGGAGAATGCATAATTTCTTTGTAATATGCACCAGTCTTCAGGGTTATTTAGATGAAAAACTGTCCTTGTGCTCATTTATTATTCTTTTATCCCAGGAAAGAACTTAACCCTCCTTACAAAAAAGAGCCACTTTAAAGATGCTAATAACTCCTGGGCCTGACCTTTATGGTTTCCATTACCTAAATACACAGTTAATAACTTATTTCATACATAGCTAAACCTTAAGAATTTATTATGCTGTGAAACACAACACCCCTTTTCAATGAACTGGTACATACTGGAATTCTGCAGGAAAATCTGCATGTATAAAGCTGATGTTCCTCACTCACACATATATACATATGCATGTTTTCTCCCTCTGGACTTGTACTCTTGCCAACACAGAGACACTCTGATTAGAATGGACATTCCAAAGAACTCTGCAGGGAAGGTGATACACAACCCCACAGTATTGTGGTCAGCAGAGGTTCAACATAGATTTCCAGGACAGTTATGCAGGATTTTAGGAAACCCTTTATGTGTGTGAATTTTCTTTCTGAGCAGCAATTTGCATAACAGTTTTTTACTCCTCTTTATCCACCTGCCATTATGAATATCAACAGAACGCAAAGGCATCAGCAGTTAACTGCTTGGCAGTAAGCAGGTAAGACAATTAATTTAGTGTTATTTTTGAATAACATAACACAGTCCTCTATTAAAAATGCAACTGAATTACCCAGGGATTTACAATCCAGAGCAGTGTCTCCTACAAAGCAAATATAAAATAAGTCACCTAAGCTGTAAGCATTTTACACCAATCATCACAAAAAATGGTGATTTCTTAATAAAAATCAAACAAGCTAGTGGCACGCATAGCACTAACCACTGTCCTTGCCAGTCATGACTCAGATGACATTCCTTTAGTTGAAACTACCAGAACTCTTACTTTAAAGCAATTGCACTCAATAGGTGAAATGCAGACAGTGTTCCAAAGGGGTGATCTCGGCTCTGAGCCTATCTCACTCATTGTTAACAGCACAGAGAAGTTTGCTGTCTTTTTGCACACGATTCTCTTCCCATAAAGCTTCCCATACTGCATGTCCTAATCCTTCTCAGCTCACATCTGCTCTGAGTGCATAGAAAATCATGGTTAAATTGTAAACTAGGCCACAGTGAATAACTCAGAATAGCTCCTTACCTGCAAATAATTACAATTTGCTGCATAAAACATGTGACAATTTTGCTATCAACTGAATACATTTCAAAGAATAACAAAGAAATAGAAACCTTTCATTAAATGAAAGCTTTTTTTATAATACCAGAAAAATGTTTTTTCAGATCTTTGTGGGCAGAACTGAAAAAGTCTTTGGCTTAGTGATTTGAGACTTCCTACAGAGGGTATTTAATTTTGAAACAGAAGAATCAAATCTCGCAGCTTGTGAATTTTGTTGGCGTAATCTATTGAAAATTAGTTTGTCCAAGAAAACTGTGTTATGCATGTGTGGAACAGAGGAGAAAATGCTCAGAGGGAGGTTGGATGATACTTATGCCTGCTGTTAATGGAAATTAGTCTCCATTCCAGTTCCTAGGCTCACAGAAATATTTCTTTTAAAATTATCTCAGTTAAGTGTTCTTGAGCTGTTATGGGGAAAAAAAATCCCAAACATTCCTCTATTTGAAACACAGAGGGAAATCAGGTGAATTTTAAGAGCACTGCTATATCAAAGGCATTTAAAAAGTTATAGTAGAGCAGTCATCCTTAAACACCTTTTCACACTTCCTTACAAAACGGTGACTAACGGAGTTTTATAAGGTTCCCTTCAAACTGCTAAAGAGAGTGTTTCACATATGAACATGGAGCTGTTAGTCCTCTACCATCCTGAACCTGCACCATGCAAAAATGTCTTCTGAAAGATGCTCAGCATTGTTAACTACTACTGAAAGCATCCTGACCATGGCTGACTTGGTGAGTTACAAGAGGGAACACAAGACCCTTATGGGTAACTGGATTAGACAGCTAGTAGTGGAGGCCACTGCATAATCATGTTTGATTAAAAAAAAAAAAAAGGGACTAGAGTATTTTTTTGGTGTTTGCATATGAAATACACAGAGATATAAATTTAGAAAACCATTGGTGCTTGTTCAAATTTAGAGGAACTTGGAACCGACACATCCTGTTTAAATATAAAACATGCATAGCTTAAAGCTAGTGGAAATAAAATATCCATATGTAATCTTTTACATATCAGCCCAGCAAATTAATTTATCCATGTAAAAGAAATTGAATCATAAGAAAAAACACTTAGACATCTAAGCAGTATTAGTGAATCACTTTGACTAGGTACAGAAAACACCATTTCTGGTTTTATGAACTTTAAAATAATTTAGAGTTTGAACAGTATTGTATGTGTAATTCTGTTTAGAGTGCTCCAAATAAGGTAGAAGTACTTTTTTCCAACTGAAATCAATTTTCAAATCTATTAATTTCCAAAAAACAATTCCATTACCCAACTGTTTGTCATTATGTATGGCTTGAGGGACAACTTAAGAAAATTTGGAGCTACTAGGCAGAAGTATAATTACTCAGATTTTGATAGTCTTGTACGTTTCCAGTGTCCCAGCAGTAGAATCTTGCCTAGAATTTTTAAAGAAAATTATGTAGAGTTGAAGATGACTAATCTGCTTTAACGAAACTATAAAAAACACAATATTGAGCCTAGTAAAATCTTAACCAGTTGTCATGGTTTGAGATAGCCCCAAAATCCTAATTCCCTAGTCTAAGCCCCCTCCCACATCTCAACCTAATGTGAGATGGGTTTTTCCAGACAAAACACACCAGACTCCAAATGGGGGAAAAGGGAATATATTACAATGACTGTACAAATAAATACTATAACACATTATACACACGATCACAACTATCTCTACCATGACATAAGTATTTACAATGGATCAGATCTCTTCTCCCCTCCAAATAAAAGTCCAGGAGGGAAAAAGGACAGATCCCTTCCAGTCTCTAAGCAGGAGTCTCTTCTAAGGCAGCAGGTTCTCCTCATCTGTCTTCCATGCAGCAGTTGCAACTGGGTTGTTGTAGCTGGATCTCTGTTCAACATACACAAGGGGGTCTCCAAGCCCCTCGGCTCTCCTTCAGTCCAAGCGAAGGCCTCACCTGTGGACTGCCAGCAGGGACAAGACTTGCTTCGCCACAGGTATATCACATAATGCAGGGGCATCTTCGTGAAAGTCCCTTCCTCAGGGACTTCACCCCTGAGTCAGAACATCTTGGGCAGCATTCAGTTGAAAGCCTTTGCCTCAAGAGTTCTACCAGAGCTCCTGTGCTCCGTCTCAGGCTGCCAGGCTTGTCAGCAGCAGGGGGGGGCCAAGGTCAACTCCCCCCGCATTCCTCTCCATCCCGGTCCAGCTTCCCAGGATGCTCTTGAGCTTCTCAGCTCCTCTCTCTCTGGTGCTGCATGTCTAAAACTCCTCTCCTTAATAGGAATCCATATCCCTCTTTTTCTCAGAGGGGTCTCAAAGGAATTTGGGGGGTCTGGTATTAGTTCTTACCCCGAAAAACTCTGTCTCTCAGCTGCTGGTTCTTTTTTTCCCAGCTCTCCTTCCAGGAGTCCTCTCTGCGGTGCATGCTGTTTGCTGTTTGGTTCAGTTCTTATCTGTCCTGGCTCTCTGCCACAGTCTCTGGACGCTGCGTCTGCCGCTGCTGTCTCTGCTCACTCACAGTGGAGAAAACATCTCCCGGCATAACTACAGGCACCTAGCCCAGCTTTATGCTGTTCCAGGTCCCCGCAGGCCCCCGCTGGGGACTGGGGGCCAAAGCCCCCCTGAGGGGCTCCGAACCCCTTCCTCGTGGCTCTACAACATGGCCACCTCTTCTTCAACAACCAAACTACAACTCTTCTCTTCCGTTTGCTTGTGATATGTTTACATTTTTGCAGGAGCGCCCATTGGACGAAACTTAAAAACTTCCAGGGGTTTCCACCCCTTGGGGTCTACCACTTTTCTTAGCCTCTGTGGGAAAACAAGGTCCAAACCACTACAACAGTTTTTACTGCAGACCTTTAAAAACAGGCCCACAACTAAAAATACTACAAGTGTTTGACAGAGGTATAAACACTTGCAGTTTGTTATTTTCTTCCTTCAATCATTACATTCTCAACTAAATACACAGATAACAGAGTGGCAAAGAGAAGAAACAGAAAAAAATCCAGAATGACAGATAATCATAGGCAGGGTTCACAAAACAGTCATTGGAAGATTAATTAGTTGAGAACAAGATGTCACACAAAGCATAAGAATGAGCAATGTATGACATGACTTGCACACAATCCATTCTACTTTCTACAAAATTATATATCTAAAATATGCTGCAAGACATTTTCCAGCTTTAAATAATCTATTATCATGTCAAAAGTAACAGACAAAAAGAGCTGCTCAGAAAAACACACACATTTTGGCAACAGAGAGAACAATAAATGTATTTATAAAAAGGTGTTTCGGTTTTGTTGTTTTGTTTTGTTTTTTTCCAAGTAGAGACATCTCTGATGAAAGAGGTATAAGAAGTTCTTTCCAGATGGCAGGAACTGCAAAGGAGGCTGTCCGTCCACTGTGTTATACTTCAGGAGGGAAAAGAAAGGACATGGAGTACAGAATCCGAGGAGGGAGTAGAGCAAAGATTAAGAGGTAACATGGTCTATTAAGAGTTTGAATCAACTCCGTGAAGGTTTCAAATTCCAGGAGGAAACCTGATACTCAGTCTCAATGGAAACTGATGGCCCTACTTAACAGTTCCAGTGTGGTGAGAACTGGGGAGGGAGGTTTCAGACAAACTGTGATAGACTGGACAAAATACATCTTTCAAAGTTGCTATTGCGAGGTGGGGCAGGAAGGGGGGGGCACAGAGCTTGGCTTACTAAAGTAACAAACATTAGAAGTTTGCTAATAATATTGAAACTCCATGCATTTCTTTTGTTATTTTACTAACTTGTAGGAAAAATCCTTGCTTTCAGTTTGAGAAAATGGCAAAAATACCTGCAGAACAAGGAAAAATGCAAGAGGTTCTTTATTGCAGCGCTGGGTGCAATCCTGAGCCACATGGGCCTAGAAGCACACCACCGTTTGTATAACATGCCTTTTTGTATTCTCTTGGTTACATAAGCTGTTACATATTCAGTGAGTGCCAGGTTTTTTACCTTAAAAGGTAATTTCTTGGACTCAGAAAGGGGCGTTACCCTCCCTCT
Source organism: Pseudopipra pipra (assembly GCF_036250125.1). Lineage (NCBI taxonomy): Eukaryota > Metazoa > Chordata > Aves > Passeriformes > Pipridae > Pseudopipra > Pseudopipra pipra. The sequence goes on along the minus strand of NC_087581.1, from coordinate 45,442,836 downwards.
TGATTGATTTGTGACGTATCCCACCTGTACATTGTACAGAGGGGTCTCTCTGCACACAATGGGTGACCATGCAGCAGAGGGTACATTTTTATTTTTATACTTTTCCCTATTCCTGGCAGCAAAGGTTCCCTGGTGCCAGGCCCAGACAAGGACCTTCCACCTTACAGCTTTCATGATACACCTAAAAAAACCCCTTGGAATTAAATGAAAAAAGAAAATCCCCACCCACCATTTATGTCATGGTTTGAGATAGCCCCAAAATCCTCTACCATGACATATAGTATTTACAATGGATCAGATCTCTTCTCTCCTCCAAATAAAAGTCCAGGAGGGAAAGAAGGACAGATCCCTTCCAGTCCTTAAGCAACAGCATCTTCTGAGGCAGCAGGTTCTGTCTGTCTTCTCCACATGCAGCAGCTGATAGCTGGCTTTCTGCCAGCACTCACAAGGGAGGTATCCAAACTCTCCCTCGGCCCCCTTGACACAGGCAAAGGGGTCTTCCGTGGGCTTCGTAACCCCAGACAAGGTCGTTTCACCATGTCATATCACGAAGACACAGGAGGGTCTTCGTGACGGTCTGGTATCTCCAGGAGACTCAGCTCCTTGCTTGCAGGGCCTCTGTGCTCTGCCTTCAGGCTGCCACCGTGGCAGAAGTGCAAGGGGGGAGCCAAGGTCAACTCCCCCCGCATTCCATCTGGCCGTCCCGGTCCAGCTCCCGGGACGCTCTGAGCTTCTCAGCTCCTCTCTCTCTCCGGTGCTGCATGTCTAAAACTCTTCTCCTAAATAGGAGTCCATGTCCCTCTTCTCCAAGAGGGTCTCCAAGGGAGTTTTGGGGGAATTTGCTTATAATAAAACCAGATTATTTATTTCTCATAAATTGCAACTTGTTTACATCCTGTTATGAACACAGAAAGGGTTTACTTTCTTGGCTTGGAAAAAGCTGGGGTGCTGCTTTGACAGAAGAGTAAATACAGCCAGTTAGACCTATGGCTAAAAAGAAAGAGATGTAAAATTGAACATGTGTCACTGTACTTATTGGGGGTTCTCTGGTGGTCTAGTGGTTAGGATGTGGCGCTCTCACTGCTGTGGCCCAGGGTTCAATTCCCGGTCAGGGAACTTCTCTGGGCAGATGGAGCTCGTCAGCCCTGTAAGGCCATCCATCTAAGAGAAGGTCACTCTAAACGAACCTACGTCATGAGGACCTCGCTGCCACCGTCCGAGCTCGCTCAGCCCCGGCAGATGAACCTTAGGATTAAAGGGTGGGCTCACCTAAAAAATCCACTGCGAAGGCTCAGAAGGTAAAGACCTTTCCCAAATCTTTGTTCGCGAAGACTGGCCATGATGATGACTGTACTTATTAACACAATGTAATTAAATTCAGTGGTTTACAAAGTTTAACATCTTGGTGAAGATCACCAGTATATTGTTTTTCATAAAAATACAAACCAAGTTTTTTTCACACAAACTTTCTCTTTTCACGCCCTAAGTATTGTGTAAGTAAATAACGATATATTAGAACCGTTATAGAAAAGCCACAAATCTGATGTGACCTGCTTGAAAATCTATTAGAGTGACTGCAAACAACAAAAATGTTCGGTCAAGTGTGTTCTAGCAAGTCACAATTCCTTTTAAAAGCCATTGATGATTCAATAAGAGAGCCATATGGCTCTCCTCTCGTTTATCTAAACTCAGCTACAGGCTTCTTGAAGAATATTTGTGAAAAGAATCTATCACACTAAAATGTCACACAGTTAATTCATCCCCCCCAATCTGTTTATAAAGACAGATGGCAATATGTTGGCTTGTCATAAAAAAGTGGACTGCAAGTGCAATAACCATGTCTAGACACTCACTTGAAAATCTGCTGTTCCAGAACTACTCACGCAGATGCCCCACAGAATCACAAAGCACTCAGGTGACTCACAGCAGGTGACCTGGTAGCAGCTGTCAAAAACTATGTTCAAACTGTATTGAAAGGAAATATGCCCCAAACATCTCAGAAAGTGATATCCCTGCAAAGATATAAAAAGCATAGCATCAGAAGTCCTTAACTGTGTAGTACTGGGGGAGAGGAGGAGGGGAAGTAAGACAGTAAAATCTTATTTAATATGCTCCAAACCCAGGAACTGAGAGGTTAATTTCAGTTCATAACTTACTCATATCAGAGAGCCCAAACAATTCCTACATAAAGTCATTTTTAAATAAGAAACATTCTTCTATCTTTAACTGTAGTACCGCAGATTATGAGTTCTCCTTATACATAGGGCTAAATCTGGGATAAAAATGGCATTTGACTCTCTGTCTTCATCAACTGTCCTGAAAAGTATTTTCAGATGGAATTTAATGCATATATACCTCATTCAAAGTATTGTAGTCACATTTTTAGTTAAACAGTATAGGAACTCAGTAAGTACATATAAATTTTTGCCTCTATCAAGCAAGTAATTTGCTGTCACTGTATGTAAATTCCTCATGAAGAAATGAAAGACAGAAAAGCTCCTAGCATGACACTTTTGTACTGCTGAGGCCTTCAAAATAACTTGTCACAAACAAAAGTGTAATTTTATGTATCCACATTTGAAAAATGTAACTCATTTTCATAACCAGAAGCCTTACAATCTACACTCTACCATGCAAAGTATCAATAAATCATGAAATAGACCCAATGTATTCTGTACTTCATTAGGTAAATACTCTGCTGTTACCCCTTTGTCCTTTCAGAATATAAATTCTCAATGAAAGCACTTTGATTTTCCATGCTCTGTGTAGCATTTTACATAACATTAATGCTTTGCTCTTCCAGCAACTGCGCATTGTTTCAAAAAGAAGTGCTGTCACACTGAAGTTAGAAAGTTTGAAAATCCTATCAGTGGGGGAATACAAGTGCTCTGGAGCTGGGGAGTGAACCAAAATCAGCTGAGGTTCCTCATATTGGTGCTTCCACGAAGGATGCTCTGCAAGTCTGTGTAAGGCATGGACTCCTGACATACCCTTGCAGACTCCTGGTAGAACCACTTATGGCAGCAGGACTCTGCCCAATGCAAAAGTCCTTAAGGCTCTTTATATCTGCACACAAACATGCTTTATTCATCTCAAGGGATACAATAAAAATACCCCAATACTGCATTTCATGAAGAAAATAGAGTTAATACTCAAATTTAAATGAAAATATTGCTGAAACCATTGCTTTTCAAGCAAAATTCTTCATATTCTAACCTCCATGCAAGTTTCTATGGTCCAGATATGAAATGTGAGTGCAGAAAACAGAAACAGTTACACAGAAAATTACCTCACTGGATTGTGTTTGTTTATGCTCTAAATTCATTTTCACCGAGATATGTTATTTCAATTAAAAACAGTATCTTTGTGTATGCTTGTTTAGCCTTAGCCTGTGGAGTTATGTTCTGTGACAGCAGTGTAGTTCACAGCGTTATAAAAAAATTAATTCAGTTATTAAAATAAAACCTTGTTTTGAGCTCTGTTGTGTTTCAAAAATAGAATATCTACGCTGGAAATCCTAAAACAAAAACTGATTTAGGATGAATATCAATCTGCTTTCTGCACCAAGAAAAGAAGAACAGAGTGGCTGAATTTTGGCATGTAATCTCACATGGTGTTGCAAAGGTTAAAAACAAAAGCATTGCTTTTATCACAATTGTTCCTCCACGTTAGCTTTCCTTGAAGGATTAAAGAGTGAAGGAATATGTAATACCAAAAGCTGTACTCACAATTCTTTTAACCTTCAGAAATCAATGGGACATTCTGCCAAATGTACTACACTTTCCTTTGACTGTGAGATTTTATCTTCTGAAAAATTCCTGTATCGAACTTCAGGTGTAAATTCAGATAACCATCTTTTGGACTATGATTTAATAACCAGCCCACTGGAGTTCTGCAATTATTATGTTTAATGAAAAGGTGATGATGGATGTTAGACCTGTCCTCCTCAGTTATTCTGTTAGAAGCTGGTTTCTACAAATAAGGTGTCCTAAACTTTTGGATTAACCTACAGTAGCAGAAGTTATGCAGATAATTTTCAAAAGGGTTAATAACAGCCTATCATTCTCTGTTGGAAGGAGCAAAACTTAAAACTTTGCATCAATAGCAGGATATTGGTATTTTTAGCACCTTTGAGCCTTGTTAGTGTGTCAGACACTGTACAAACATAGCACAACTTTATCAGAAGTTGTCAATTATGTTTGAGACCCTTGTAGGTTTGATTCTGATGAGTAACCTTGAGGCAGCCAAAAATACAAGGGTGGAAGGCAACCTGTATGACAGCAGAAGAGCTCAAAATTCTTAGGCAGAGTAAAAAAAAGAATAACAGGAAAAACGACAAGATACAAATAGATGAGTAACAAGGATTGCAATGTAATGTTCAGTTGCAATTAGAGTTGATTTACTCCTCAAAGAGTGAGAGTGAAGATATGTTTCAAGTGAAATCTTACAGACCATGAATCTGGTGCCACTCAGTATTTCCATTAGTCATTTGGCCGATGCAGAAAAGATTTGCTACATTTTCAGGTGACACCACAACAGGAATGTATGTCTTCTACAAGACAAAAACACAGAATGACCTTGACAGGTAAGAGAAAGAGGGAGCAGCTTGTGTGAAACAGGTAGCACTGTGTGAAACTTGGCAGGCAGCAGCACTGCCAAGCAGTGAGTTCTGCAGAAAATAGCTGGTAGTTTCTGACAGTCAGTTGTTCTGCTTGAGTCATCAACATCATATCATTGAAAAACAGCCAAATGTCATATGAAGAGACATGTGCATACCAGTAAACATAACATGAAAAATCATTTGTTCAATCTACACCATAGTGTTAAGTTTACAGAAACTAAAAAATCAGAGCTCTAGAACATGCCTTCTGGGAAAAGACTGAAGGAATTGGGCTTGTTGGCTCTGGAAAAGGGAGACTGGTTGTTTTCAAGGTTTAAAATAAACAAACAAAAAGTGGGCTTAGGTCAGAATCAAGATACAGATTCAACACCAAGAAGAGTTTTCTAAGAATACTAAGGACCTGGTGCTTAAAATCATGTATATTAGCAGCACATTCTTGAACTACATCTATAGAAGTGATATCCTTTAATATGCATTTTCTTGTACCCTGATAGGTCTTTGTTAAATCTTTGTTAAATAAGCAGAAATTTCTATGCTTGCTTTGAGTCTTCAAAGTTTATATATCTAGACTCATTCTACCAACAGGTATCTAAAATACAGTCTTCTAGGAAGAATTAATTCATTTTTCAGAACCTTGATCATTCTTTCAACATAAATCAGTTAAGACTTGAAAGAAGTGAACTAGAAGAAAATAAGTTGTGTAGAAAGGAATTTTCACTTTTCTGATTTTCATTTCTTATTCACTTAATTCTAGCTTGGAATGTATCTGCTCAATGCAATTAAAATGTCTTTATCACTAGGTGATAAGTACTTTTCCACACCTGTATATATCATTATTTTTACAAGTAGATTGTACACCATATCAATGAGGATAACTCCAGTAGTAACAACATTTAGAATCAAAGTGTGGTAACTAAAATTAAAGGTAAGAAGCATGCCAATAGGCTGTAGTGATCAGGTTGCTGCTCTTTGATCTTAACAACGAATAACTACAGTGTAATTACTGTGCCTCATAATAAAAATTTTATTCATAGTTCTTTATACATTCTGCTCCCTTTTTCTACTTAGATTTTGTAAAACTTACTGAGACAAAGTAGACACTGTAAATCCAATGCATACTGGAGTGTTAAGTATTTGGGAACAGTTTGCATGTGGTGCTACAATCCAATGAATTGGTCAAGTCTTTTCTTTGGCTTCGTTGCATGTTGAATAAGACTTCTTGTTTTTGAAGTTCCTTTGGCAACTGAACTAAGCAGTGAGTAGTGCATGAAGTAAGAGCTTTATTCTCACACAATTCAACCTGCCCTTGAAAGGTACATCTACTATTTTTGGAGTAAGGTGACTGCTACTTGGGAAGTGGAAAATGAATCTATATGTCAGTGACCCTATGTTTGCTGCTGGTATGCTTCACTTTCTTTGACTGCCATTCAGAAATTATAGCTTAATAGAGCAGACTAATTTCAATTTTAAAACAGTTAATTAAAAAAAAATCAATATATGGCTTAACTGGTTTTTCATAGCTATATTAAAAATTGTTTCTGTCAGCAAATGGGACTCTTGACAATAAGAAAAATAACTAACTTCAAATAATCAGAAGTATTCTTTCATTTCTTAAGATAATTACATGCATTATTTCAATCGTTTTTCTGTGTGACAAAGGGTATCTCGTATTACAAGCTGAAAAAGAAAAATCATCCAACCTGTGGCTTGAAAAGTGTTCATATTCAAAATTAAATCTGAAAACAGAAACTGGGCTAAAGAACTGCCATTAAAAAGCAAACAGTATTATCAAAACTGTTAGAGTGAATAAACTAAATAGAAGCTTCAGCATTTTGGGAATTATGTACAAAAATGCCTCTAAATGTTCTGGAAAATGAAAGTTAAACACCCAAGTCTAATTTCTGTTACTGGGTTTCTTCTCACTCTGCTTATAACAATATGTGCAAAAGCGGTAGAAATGGACTTTTGATCTATTACATACTTACATTCCATCGGACGATATTGCAAAAGCTCACAAAAATTTGCTCCTCCTAGTTCTGCAGGATACTTTTGTGATTTTGTGTAATCATAGAGTCCAAACAAAGTTTGTTTTGGGTTTTTTGTTTGTTTTTTTGTTTAGTTGGTTCTTTTGGATTTGTTTGGTTTTGTGGTTTTTGTTTGTTTGTGGGGTTTTTTTGTTGGTTTGGGGGTTTTTTTGGTTTTTTTGGGTTTTTTTGGGTAGCTCTGAGGTAAGAACATTAAACAAATCACTTGGAGTACAGATATGTGCAAACAGCCTATTTCCCAGGATCAGTACTACAGATTTTTTCGGTGGACTTTCCTACCTGTTAGAAGGAATATGAAGCTTTGGTCAAACATCTAGAAAATCTTACATTATTAAGGCTCACATTACAGACATTTTTATCTCAGCTACCTAAAATTATTAATTGCATTTTTGGCAAAAGTACAGAATGATGGAAAGGTTGGAAGGGTCTGCTGGGAATCATCTGGTCCAACCTTGCTGCTCCAGCAGAGCCATATAGAGCCAGATGCCCAGAACCATGTCCAGATGGTTTTTTAGTATCTCCAAGGATTGAGACTCTGCCACCACTCTGAGCAACCTGTGCCAGTGCTTGATCACCCTCACAGTGAAAAGCTGCTTGCTGATGCCCAGAAGGAACCTCCTGTGTTTCAGTGTGTGCCCATCATTTCTGGTCCTGTCACTGGGCACCACTGTAAAGAGCCTGTCTCTGTCCTCTTTTTGCCCTTCTTTCAGGTGTTTATACACATTGGTGAGATCCCCCTGAGCCTTTTCTTCTCCAGGCTGAACAACCTGAACTCTCTCAGCCTTTCCTCATATAGGAGATCCTCCAACCCCTTAAAATCTTAGTGCCCTTTTTTGCAGTTCCCAGGCCATGGGGTCTCTTCCATCCCTGTCTTGTACTGGAGAGCCCACAACTGGACCCAGCACTCCAGGTGGGACCTCAGCAATACTGAACAGAGGAGAAGGCTCACCTCCCTTGACTTGTTGGCTACACTCCTCCTAATGCAGTCCAGAAAAACACTGGCTTTCTTTTCATTGCATAATGGGGTTTGAATGCTATACTTAAATCTAATGTCACATTTACTCATGTTAACTCCCCAAAGTAATTGGAGCAACTAACTTAGGATAAGAAATAACCATTCTGTCATTCCTCTTTTCTATAGTGCAGATATTTAATCTATTGTGATAACTAGCCTCTCTTCTACGCCTCATCTCAAAATGCTAAAGTCAGGATGACCTTTGATTTTACACAGCACAGAAAATAAATGTTCTGCTTCTGTTCAATTTATAATTTCTAACAAACACACCTTTTCTAACATTTGAATTTTCACTGCTTTTACCTCATTCTGAATACACACTGAGGTGGAAATAAAATCTATTATTTGGCCCATTAAAATCTTCAAGCAGTAAAAGTTCATTTTGGCCACCTCTCCAAGAACTAATAAAATAGTGTTGAATTCCACCTAGACATTTCAGAACAGATTGGGGAGGGAGCAAACTTTAAAGTAATATAAAATAATTTATTTTTAAAATATAACATCTACTTGTTATTAAGAGGCAACTAGCCTACCAATTTACTAAAACCAGTTAGATTCAGGAAATGCTGGCATTTGTTGGTATCAAAGTCTAGAGAGTAAATGAAATTGTGTTAAGTTTTATGGACATTTATTGGATTCAGTGTGAAAGTCTGACAAAATATATGCCCTGAAAAAGTCCTATTTCATCAAAGTTCTTTTTAGATATGTTACAGGAATAGACAACATACAACAGGGTGCTAAAAACAGAGTGTGTCTGTCAAGTCACATGTTACTCACCCTATTCTTTGTGGTTTGCTTCAATAATAAATAAATCACTGTCAGAGCTCAGAAATACTACTGTAGGTTATTCAGACACTTTTTTGTGTGTTGGTGGAAACTGGACCGTTACAACAAGAGCTTCCAAACTTAGATTACTTGGGCTAAACTATTGTTGACAGGGGTGGAAATATCTTTGGATCTGGAGTCTGCCGACAAGTATTCTGGTGGTGTTTGCACCCCATTTTGAAGTAGATCAACTTACAGTTAATGACACTTTATTCTAATGTGGGAGGACTGTTCTTATGGTTATTAAACATACACATCTTCTGAAAGAAAGGAATTAGATATTCTTGGTCCCAGCATGTTGGGATCCGGCACTTGGCTATCAGCAGAGAAGGAGCTGATGAGATTATGTAGCAGGCTGTGGACAGCAGGAGCTGGGAAAAACTCCTTACTCTGAGGACCTTCACCACAAGACCTGCTAATATTTAGTTCTGTTGCTTGTCTTGTCTCCTCCAGCAAGATATGGAAAGACTTGGAGATAATGTTGTCAGACCATGTAGAAATCCCTTTGTCCCCCCATGTGGTCCTAGCTAAGGGAAAATATTAACCAACTATGTAACTGTAGCAGAAAATTGTGTAATCCTCTAGTTGGCATAATCCATCCCCTAGTTAGCATAATTCATCCTCCTCATTAACATGTCCTGCTCCCAACATGCTTATATTGCGAAGCGCATGTTCAATAAAGATTCCAGTTTTCATCCCCAAACCTGGGACCAGATAATTATTGACCTCTTCGCCAGCACACTAGCCTTACTGTAATACACAAGTTAGCTAAGTAGAAAGGAAGAAAAATAGTTGATCATCTTTTCTTGACTTCATCAAACAAGAAAAACATGAACCATCCATGAATTAGGCTGGAAACATTTCAAGCAAATCACTCAGAAAAATCAATATTATGTCAAGTTTTAGCCTACATCTTCATTAATGACTGACAAATGTACCAAGCATCAGTGAAGACTGACATATAAAACAGAGACATTGGGAAGGTTAGCACCATGTCCAGAAGAGTAGCAAAATGATTCATCTTGTAAGATGAAGGCTGTTATACAGAAGAAACTATAATGTGAAATACAAATAAAATATATATAAGCAGAAACCTGGAAAAAATAGTGTTTAAATTAATAAAAAATTATCCATGTACAGTTAATGGGGCAAGTTTCAAGTGGTAGAAGAGAAACAACTGCAGTTAAAATGTATCTTGCATCCTGTTATGGTTGGGAAAAGGTTAATGCAAAATGATAGCGCTCCAGTTAGAGTTTCATGAAGAGTATTGTATTTTCTTCCAGAAAACACTGTCAAAAGAAGCCATTCAACAAACAGAACTCACCAATAAACAACAATAGTGATTTGGTATTTGTGAATATGGTGTTTCTTACCTAGATTTCAGAAAGAAAAAAGGACCAGGGCAGTGACCATTTCCTGTGTTGGGCACTGGTGAGGCCACACATCAAATCCCATGTTCAACTTTGGGTCCCTCACTATGAGAAAGACACTGAGGTGTTAGAGCTTGTACAGAGAAGGGCAACAGAAATGGGGGAGGGTCTGAAGCACAAGTCCTATGAGGAGTGGCTGAGGGAGCTGGCGAAAAGGAGGCTCAGGGGAAATCTCATCACCCTCTACAACTACCTGAAAGGAGGGTATAGCCAGATGGGGGTTGGCGTCTTTTCTCAGGTAACAAGTGATAGGAAAAGAAGAAATGGCCTCTAGTTGCATCAAGGGAAGTTCAGACTGGATATCAGGAAAAATTGCATCACTGGAAGGGTTGTCAAGCATTGGCATAGGCTGCCCTGGGAAGCCCTGGGCTGCCCTCCATCATCTATGGAGGCATTTTAAAGACAGTACATGGGACATGGTTTAGTGGTGGACTTGGCAGTACTGAGTTAATGGTTAGACTGAATGACCTTAGAGATCTTTTCCAACCTAAATTATTTTATGATTCTATGAGTGCTTAAAAGGACTGAACCAAATGTGTCGTGTTTGAAGAGGTTTTCCTGTAGCCAGCTGAGAAATCTCCACTTGCAGGTAGAATTTCTCACAGAAGCATTTGTATTTGTAGGCAAATGTATTCCATCACTCCTACAAAACAAAATTGGCTGAAAAGTCACCACTGCCTTTGGGAAAAATATAGTATCAAACAACTGGCTTGTGCTGGAGAAAGTGGAAAACCACCAAGCTGCAGTTACTCCTGATGCCAGATTCCTTTGTGTTCCTGGCTCAGCCAGGACATGTGCATCCGTTTATCAGGAAGGTCTTACCTATTAGCTGTACTTTTGTCTTTGTGAAAGTAGGTATTCTGAGCTTGAAATTACACATGGAGTTTGAGCACTGACATAATACCAAGACTGAATAACATCTGAGAGTCTGTGGTACCTGGGAAAACAGTAAGGTAACAAGTCCACAAGGTTTGGATTGATGTCATCCAAAGCCTCAGGAATAAGGAGGAGGTGCTTTTGCATTTCAAATGAACAGAAAAACTATTCACATAAGTACAAAAGAGAAGGGACCACCTATAATTTTCAATAGGTATGGTTGAGGTCTATAGAGATGATGCAAGCAGTTTTTTCTAAAATTCAAACTTAAAATGTGTCTTTACAGAGATGTCTATATAGATTTCATGTGGGATGAAACGAAAGGATGTATATAGCAGATGTTAAAGTCAACAGAGTCCATATTGACAATATTCTGCTAAAAATATTTCCAGAGCATACAGAAAACAACACATCATTTTAGGTTTGATTTTAAAACATAGACAAGTTTTATTTTCCATTATATGTTTTAACACTTTCTGATCAGTGTTTAAATTTTACAGCATTATAGTATTATATATGCAAATTCTAGGTTATTTCAGGTTATTTCCACTCAGCAAACATATCACTAAATGGTTATGGGGCCATTTGTCATGACAAATTAGATCAATCCCTGAGCAATGAAGAGGATCTATACAATTTTGTCAACCTTAAGAACTGGACTGGGTATAGGCATTTTATGATTTTTCTATTGTCTCAGTCTCCAACAGAAATTAATGTGACCTGCCGCTCACTGATGAAAAGAATTAATGACTTAGTCCCAGCTGCACACAAACTACTACTGTCACAGCAACACTGTCCAGAATCAATTATATAATGAACTTCCCAGAAAAGAAAATGCTTTCATTATATTTATGAAGAAATCATAAACGATGTCACAGGAAAAATGGAATTAGCAATGAAAGTAGTAACCCTAAAAAGAAGGGTATGTGGGAGAAGGAAAAATGATCTTTGGCTCATTTAATGAATTGTAAACTTCTGCTTCTCCATTCTGAAGCTGTTGTTACAGAATTTCATCAGGAATAAATTCTGCAAAAGTCTTGGAGACTGTGAGTCTCTATCTCATATATGCAGTCAATTTAAGGCTAAATTTAGTTGAGGTATCAAATGCTGTCTTCTTCTTGGCATTTCTGGACACCTAACTTTCAGCATCTTCTGACTGCCTGTTGTCTTGACTCATTTGTATTTAACCAGATGACCAATATCCTTTGGTGGACCCAAACTGAAATGTATTTGATGGTCAGTGGAAGGTTGAGTAAGATCTTATCATAAAATAACCATTAAGCAGGGACAGAGACCTATACACAGTTATCGTGGGCCAGGTTTGCCAGACCTATGTTGCAAAAAGCCTCATTCAAGACACATTTTAAAGGAGATTTCGAAGATGACTATTGGGGCTGCATGATATAAAGTAGTGAATAACCAAAACAGAACATAATGAGCACTTTTAAATCATCTTACCTTTTTTTCTTATTTCTTCCTTATATGTCCAAGCCAAATGACATGAACAGGCTGCTACCAAAGGTTTGTAACAAGCAGAAAAGAATAAGGAGTAGTCACACAGAAAAACAACAACCATTGGGGCTCAGAATAATGTTGTTAACAGTGCTAGTATGAGGTGGAAAAGTACTCCTCAGATGAGAAGGCACAGTCATGGACAAAAGAAGCACAGGCAACTGAGGAAAAAAGAAAAGCAATACAGTTTCTGTATTTACTAACTGTACTTAGAAAACCCATGGGATTAAAGTAATGCCTTGGATATGGAAGCTCATTTGACCTTAATGTTACAAGATGCAAATGGAATTCAAGTTCTACTAAGTGCACAGAGACCATGTGAGAGACCATGGTTAGGGAGTAAAAGTGCAAGCAGGATTACTCTTTTTTAAGGTATTCTAATACAAAGTTAATGAACAGAAATCCAGGACATTGTCTTACTTCATGTTTCTTCAAATTCTAAATTAATTTATTGTAAATTTAAAAACTTCTAAAAGTATAATTAGAACTGGAGATCTGTTCATGTTAAAGTTCACTTTAAAACCAAATCTTACTCCAGCAGCATATTCAAGATAGTTCATTACTTTTACACATGAAAACGCAGCAGCTCAGATACAATTTTCCCTAAGGACTGAATGAATAGCAAAGGTAAGAACAACAAAAATGAAAAACAGCCCTACTCGGGAGTAGAATAATTATATTTTGGAACCATTTTTCAGCTGCTTAAACAAAATCCTTTACATTGTTCTACTGCCTTCACTGAACTAGTCAATTCATATATATACACACATACGCACACATACATATGTATGTTTTAAATTCCCACTGCTTATTAATTTTGCCCTGGCAATTTGTCTCTTTTTTGACTCTGAGCTCCACGGAGTCCAAATACACTCCTCAGAGCATCAGTCTTTCAAAGCTGGGACAACACCTAATATGAAACTGTCACTAACATATACAAATAATAAATAACACAAATAATGAATAATATAAGTAAGTGGCAGGGAAGATTTGGGAGGATAAATTTACCCTTCAGAGGCTGTGTACAAGACCTGATTAAGTATCTAACAGACTCAATCTCAGAAGCAGTGAAAATGGCTTATTTTAATTATTAGCTTTACAAGAGCAATCAATTATACCTTGAGATACAAATCATCCACTGCTAAAAGGTAATAATAGGGCAGGCACTATACCTTCTCGGATATGTCTCTTTTTACACAATTCTTACACAATTCCCTGGTATATAATGTAGTGTCCTAATCCATTGTGTGCGTTTGCCAAACCTAGCAATAAAATACGCAAAAAACTTCTGCAGAGGCAGCAGATGCTCTTGACAGCAAAGAGTTTTTACAGCCAAAGCATGTGAAGGTGCTTATAGCAGTTTTTTCTGCTGGTGTGTGGGCTGGGTCATTCCTGATGTAGGTCAAAGTAGGACAGAATTACTTCTGAATCTGAAATTGCTCAAAGATGACAGTTGTTGGCCCAGGCCTGAGAGAATAAAAGAAAAAAGCTTAGTCTGAACCTTGGTCAGGCCTGTAGTTTTTTTCCCTGGACCTTGCCAAGGTTGTCAGTGCCTCTAAATGAACTCATACGCAGAGCATGGAGTGGCACACTCAGACCTAAGCACTATTGTTACACTGAATGTTGGAGGTAATTAGGAAGTGGGAAGATTTTAAATAGTTATTAAATCATAAAGTAACCCCATTCTAAAGTAAAAACGAAGTATTACTTTACTGACATTGCAGTGCATGCCACTTGCATGTGCGACTGAAAAAGAATGAAATTCTTGATGCAGAGCAGGAGATGTGGTGGAATGAGACTCTGAAGTGCTATATATACACGATTGGAGAAGTTTTGGATGCATCTTCATACAGACAGTCATGTTCAGTCTCTGAATTTTGGACTGTGAGACAGGTAGCCCTGCAAACAAACAATCCCACTAATATGCAGCTGTCCTTATATTAAGAACCGCACATCAGAGAGTGCGGTTATTACTCTTCCACTCGGCTTCCAGAGGGCATAATTTCATGCCATCACATCTCAGATCAATAGAGCCCTGGCACAGCTGATGCTGTTAGAGGCACATGCCGCACATGCTTCACCACACCATGCTCCTTCCTGATGCAGGGCTTTTGGAATCACTGGTAACTATTCTGCCCCCATTCCTGAGAATGAGAAACTAAGTTGGACTGTTTGCCTCTGTTGGAAAAAGGTATGTCCCCATTCTCTCTATCTTCTTTTATTGGCAATGACCTAGAAAATCAGCTACCACCTTTGGCTGGTTTTGGCTGGGTTAGAGTTGATTTTCTTCACAGAAGCTAGTATTGGGCTGTGTTTTGGATTTATCTGAAAACAGTGTTGATAGCACAGAGCTTTGTTATTGCTGAGGAGGGCTTGCACAGAGCCAAGGCCTTTTCTGCAGCTGTAATGGTTTGAGAGCCCCAAAATCCAATTCCCAAGTCCAAGCCCCCCTCTCACATCTCAGCCCAGTGTGAGATGGGTTTTCCAGACACCACACGAGACTCAAAATGGGGGGAAGGGATTATATTACAATGACTTTACAAATAAATATTATAATACATTACACACACAATCTCAACTATCTCTACCATGATAAAGCAGTATTCACAAATCTCTTCTTCCTCCAAATAAAAATCCAGGGGGGAAGAAGGAAGAGACCCTTTCCACTCTCAGAGCAGCAGTCTCTCTAGGGCAGAAGCCTCCCTTCCTCCATGCAGCAGCTGTAGCTGGATCTCTGCCAGTACACACAAGGGGGATCTCCAAGCCCCTCTCGGCCCTTCGATTCCAAGGGAGAGTCTTTCTCTTCCGTGGACTGTGTTCACCGGGACAAAAGTCACTTCACCACGTCGTATCATGAAGTACAGGAGCCTTCGTGATGGTCCCTATCTTCAGGGGATTCAAGCCCCCTTGCAGAGCTCCCGTGCTTTGCCTCAAAGCAGCGGGGGGTGAAGCCCTCCTCCGCATTGTTTTTGGCCGTCTCGCTCCAGCTCTGGGATGCCTTGAGCTTCTCAGCTCCTCTCTGCAGTGCTGTAGCTATCTTCTTGGACTTTGTGAAGAAGAAAAGACTTCAGTAAACAGCTGGAGGTTGGTGGAGGGAGTGAACCCTTTTCCCTGAACACTCCCACGAGAGAAAGACTGCTTTACTTATCAGCCTAAAGGGCTTTTCCTGGACTGAATTGAGGGAAAAGCTTAAAAGGACTGATAGAAGTGTGTAATATTATATATATCGTTGCTTTTAACTTGTACAGTATTTATTTGTATAGTAATAAATGTATATATACTTCCCCTTTTCCCCTATAGAAGCCTCTTGCCTGAAAGTTTCTCTTCAGTGTTAAGATAAAATTGTGGGAAGGGGTGGGGGAAGCCTGGAAATTGGATTTTGGATTTCTGTGGTGGCTCAAACCACCACATAGGGGAAGGACTGCAATGCAGCAGAAAGTGGTCAATAGGGTAACAGGGTTCAAGGACATGAAGAACAAGGGGATTTTTAGGGAAAATGGGGTAAAATACATGGGAAGAAATACAATAAACCACGAAAACAGATTCACAACCCAATGTGCTATATTTTAAATAGTCCATTTCAACATCATAAAGAAGTTTCATCTTCACCGGCATCCTCGTGCTCTAAGTTCCTCTTCCAGTCCTCATAGCTTTCATGCTTTCTATCTCCAACAAACAGATATTCTTATAAGGGATTATGTACATAATATTTGTTCCGATACCTTAAGGTCCATCTAGTTTTTTGATTTTTCTAATTTTTATAAGTTCTATAAGTACTTATATAGCAGAAGTAGATTTAGAAGCAGCAGCATTTCATTCCTTTACCCTTAACATTGAAGCTACATAGATTACCAACTCTCTAACCCCATTCTATGCTCCCCATATCAGTTCTACCCCTGGATTCCATTAGAATATGTTTAGTCTCACTCTAAGATAGGCCTGTTCTATTTGGAGAATGCTTGTATCTTAGCCTAAACTGCAGAACATAGTCAGAAACTGGGTGACCGTATACCCTTTGTGCTCTGAAGAAGATAAAGGTGGTTGAAGAGGTGGTCTCAAAAGACCCCAGCGTCAGTTCCCAAGGGGTGGATCGAGGGTGGTCCAGGGCAAAAGCCAAGGGGTGGAAAAATCTCGGATTGAACAGGCAATATTACAAATTGTAACATCTGTAACAGTGTGGAGGGCACCTCTTGTAACCTAATGCCTCAGAGGCACAAATTAAATCCTTATCTCACCTTCGAAACTAAATTGTCTTGGAGTTTTTTTCTTCCTGAATGTTTTTTAGGCAACAGTTCAGTGGCGTTTTTTAATTGCTTTATATATTTTTTCATACAGTAGCTCTGCTGAACAATCAGATTTAAAGCTTGATATCATATATTTAATGATTAAATTAACATTCCAATGAAAAAATTAATTTTAATAATTTTAGATTAGTTTTTGGTTTAATTCACAAGTAGAGATACAAAAAAAATTAAAACTTTATGAATTTCCCCATTTCCTTTCTGCTAAGTAGTCAGAACAATCAATATCAATAACAAATCCAATTTAATAAAAACAGACAGGGATGAGATTTGTATGTGCTTCAAGCAAAAAAAAGATAGCAACTATTAACATATTGAAGACATACAAAGTACTTACAGTGTGTCTACTCTTGTTGTTCAAATTATAAATATTTTTCTTTGGATAGATAAGTGTGATTAACCTTTAAACAGAAAATTTGTTACCATAAGAATTATGTCAGTTGGGTGTATGATCCTTAGAGCAAAAGATGTTTCATGAGTAGAGACTTTTTGCATTTGGCTATGCCAAAGAAAATATTCAGTCTCAGACCGTTCTTGTTGAAACTGTGATGATACTGTGAGGTGTCAAAGGAAACTTAAAAAAAGAAAAAAAATTAAACTCTTTGGTAGGATCTTTTCATTTGAATTTGAATTGCCGTAGTTTTCTATATGTACACAGTGTTTTGGTTTTGAAAAAATTATTGCAAATTATTTGATTTCTTTCATGCTATATCTCAAAAAAGACTGCCCACTCTGTTGCTTCAGGGTTGTTTTTTTCCTGCTGTGTCTAGTATGAAGTTTTACCTTTCAACAGACACATTTTTTTAATAGAGTATGTGTTAGTAGTCTACTCAGTAAGGAATTTTTCTTTACTCAGATATGAACTTTATGAAAATAAAGTTTTAAGACTGGATTAGTTAAAAGTTGTTACCAATTCTTAACTACTGAGAGCAGTACAAGGGCTGCTGCTGTTTCATGCAATCACATGGTATATTCAGGTACCAGTAGTGAGGATGAGCCACCTGTCAAGATAACTTGAGCCTCAGCATCTGGAGTCAGATACCCATTCTAACATCCCTCTCCTCTATGGCAAACGTGAGATTGCATTTATGGTATTGAAGAATACAGTCCAAAGCACTTTTATTCACAGTGATGTGATTTAAATGCCAGTATTATTACTTCTTGTGTCACAGTTTGTAAGAGGGGTGTCCAGGGGTGTGGGGGAAGCACCCAGGGCAGGAAAGCCCAGGGGACATGTGTGGAAATATGTACCCTCATTGGTCACAAGGTCACATGGTTTTAAGGGATAAAAAGGGTGCAGAGTTTGAATAAAGACTCTTTGATTACCATCTCATCAGAAAGCAGACTCCATTTCTTTATTATAGAAAGACCCCACGCAACAACACTTATTCTCCAAAGGATCAGCAGCAGCTTAAGAGAGGCATGCTGACTTCACAAAGTAGAGGAGGATAAATAAACTAAATAAACAGTGTCAAAAAAACCTCATCAGTGCCTGATGATTTACATGGCCAAATGTAAAGCTTCAAGCCCCTTTTTAAAGTGTTTCACTTTACCAATGTGAGAAAAATGCATTTGAAAATTAATTAAGTGCATGTCGGTGGTGCTGTGTAATTACCCTCCCTAAGGTAATTGGTATCTGTGAGATGATCTCCCACACCAGGCTCAAAAGGTGTTGCTATCCCAATGTCTTGCTCCTGACTACATTTATCATTCTGACCTTGGGGCATGCTGAAGCCCTTTGATGTCTGACATGTGGAAATTTTCCACAAGCTTTTGGTCTCATCCCTCAAAGAGATGAAAATTAGTTCTAACCCTGAAACATGGAACTGAATAATCTTCTGCAGAAAAGTATCATCAATTATTACATCTTCAGAATGTCCAATTCCTTCTGAGAAAATGGCTTTGAACTAAAATAGTTCAGAATGTCTATACATTTGCAATCACTCTGCATGGGCAAACAGGGCAACTTACTGCCAATATTTCTAGGATCTTGCTCTTAAAGAACTCCTTTGCTGCCAGATAAGTCTGTTCACAGGAAAAGTTAACCATCTTGAACTTCCCACTCTAAATAACTCCACAGAAGAGCTTTGTAAATGGCAAACCAGCTCCATGAACTCTATTGCTCCTCACTTTGCAAGCACATAAGTTCATGCAGCTGACAGGTTGTATTAAGTCTTCTCAGGGACTATAAGCATGAATCAGGGACTCAGCAAAATCAGAGAACTGAATTTGGATTGAAATTGGTTTTTAAATTACCCAGGGTAATTCAACAGTCACTTATTCTTGCATGCCAAAGACCTTACTCCTCAGTCTGGTAAACCATGAGGAATAATTTATTATGCAGAGTGCTTCTAAACATATAACCCCCCCCCTATGCTTTAATAATTATTCACCTCCATGATACGTTATATCTTTCTATTCTGAACTTGTCTAATAGTCTAAATTATACTCAGCTTTGCTACTTTTACTTAGGATTCATAACTTTGACAAAGAACAGTAGACCTTAAAATAAGGAAAATAAAAGTAGGCTCAGAAAAAGCTGCTGCTAGAAGCTACTGTTGGAAAGTGTGGGTGTGTGTCGTCCATAATTTATTAGCAATGTTGTCTGGAGAGTTGGTTGCATTCAAAATCCTTAGACGCATCTGGATTTCAGAGGTGATTTCTTCAAGTGCCAGGTACTGATGTTATTTTAGTTTTTAAAATGGTTTCATGTCTCAGTAAAGGTTGGTAATGGACTATCACTGCAGCATGCCAGACACTTCCTGCATTTTCAGTAACTGAAAGGATCTCAGAGCACGTCAGGAAGGGATTGGTATCAGACCACTCATTTCTCCCTTGATTTCTTTCTCTAATGAGCCATGTACTCAAGACATGCTTATTAATGAATAGAAGCCACTAATAGGAGAGCAGTCACTGGTTTTTTGTCTCCATACTCACTGGGAAAATTGTTCAGATTGAATTAGTCTAATAAGGTATGATTTTATCACTTTTGCTTGCAACCTCTTCACATGTTGGATTTGGTCTGCAGTGGAGGTGAAAAGTGTTTGCTGCCAGGCCATAATTCCCTCAGATTCTTGCAGAGTGAGGTCACACTGCTTCTGGTTTACTTCAGCACCTGAAGCAGTGTAGAGCATGGACACAAAAAGCTGCTGACATCAGCTTTATTCACATCTGCTCTGGAACCACAGTGTTTCCCACGCAAAAAGTGAACTCATTTCGTCCTCGTGCAACTTGTTGGTGTTGTGCCTCTCTTCCTAACTCAATAGCCTTGCACAAACACTTCTCATAGCCTCCTGTCCATGCACCTCAGTTATTCCTAGGGAAGTATTTCCACTGCTTGACAACCACTGAAAACAAGGCACAACATTTACCTGGAAGCTTAAGTAATAATGATCATATTACAGACACACTCTCCTCGGCATATTGAAGATTTGAGATTAAGGGGAAGATTAAGTTTAAATTTTTCTGTTTGGTCTTGCAAGATCTCTGCAGTGAGGAATATTCAAAATCATCTACAGCCTTGCCCTGCCATAAGGCTTGTAGGATGTGCCACATTCTCCCTCTTCCCATCTGTTTCAACCCCTTGCTTTTCTCTAAAAACCAGTCCTCCTCCACAGGAATTTAATTCTCCCGTCCCTCTTTTTTTCTCTTTACATATTGGAATAAATTGTCTTTGGAGTGTTAATTTTATTGTTGTGGTTGTTTGTTATTTCATATATTTGCCAATTATCCTCCTCCCCCCAACCACCATTGAAAAATGCCTTTTGGAGAAAAAATTGAGATAATGTGGGAAATGAAGGTGTAAAGGTATTAAATAACTAGTTCAAGATCATAAAGAGAGTTCATTCAAGTAAATTAAGGTTTCCTGAATATCAGGTACTTAGAAAAATCATTCTCCTGCTGTAAGAAATAAATGTTCAAGAGTCTGCAGTCCTGAGAAGTTACTTTAGAAACAAAAAACCACATTTATTGTAATCCTTCTCTTATGCTCATTTGAAGAGTAAACCAGACCAATGGGTACAGCTTATGTAGCTCTATAATAGACACAAACTTAAGTCAAAACTAACATAACCAACTATATAAAAGAGAGGACATTTGAGGTTAGCTATGTGTGACCTTCCTTGGGATTGAGAGGACTGCATTTAAAAAAGAAGTTATTTCAGGCTATAAGTTTGAAACAGGTTTTGTGTTTGGGGGCTGTTTATTTCTCATGACAGTTTCAGATTTTAGTTCTGTTTTTCTGACTACAGAACAGAAATAAATATACCTACTCTTTGTCGAGAAGCTTTGTGAGTTCCTGGGAGAAAAAATACAGAAACTAAACATTATTAATACATTAAATAGCATTTTTATTTAAATTCTGAGAAGGAAGCCAAAATTACTACTGGTCAGTTCATTCCCAGTGTTATACCTTTCTTGCTAATTACATGTTTACCTGAGAGAAAGAAGACGTGTTTACCCAAAGGACAGCACTGAAGTTATAATAGCCTGTAAACTAGGCACATAATTAGGCAATTTTAAATTATATAAATGATAGGCTACTGCATGTCAAATAATTATGATCTTATCACTGCCCCAAGCAGAAAGCTTGGAAAGCAGAAAAATTACTCAGAAATAACCTTCACATGATGTGATGTATCAGCCCTCTAGAAGGATGGGTTAGCAATGTAAGTGAAGCACAGGCATCCAGCAGCATGTTCACATCCCTACCTGTACAAGGTCATGCAAGTCTACCTTAGGGCAGACACTAAAAAACCAGCTCCTTTACACTTCCTCCCAAAACTACGTTCTTCACATGCATTTCCCATGGCAGCAAGACTGTTCCAGTCCTTCCCTGTCATAAGTCGGCACTGCACTAATTTCCCAGTTTCCTCTACCTACCACAATTCTTCCATACTTTGCTTGCTTTAAAGTTAGTGAGAGCAAACAGGAATCACAGAGGGATATTACTGCCACACAAAATATCAGGAATTACATCACTGTATCATTGTATCACAGATTTATGTTGAAAATTCTGGATGGTATCTTTATGAAATGATCTTGTTTCACAAATTCAGGATGTAATCTCAGCAAAATAAAAGTCTTTGTCTATAATTTTGCTGAACTAGAAGCAATTTGTCCAGCTAAACTCAGCTTTTATACTTCTCACTGAGGTGCCAAGCATGCTTATTTGATCACCCTAATCCCATCCAATGCATTGTATATCATCTGATTACGTTACCCATCATGCCAAGGAGAATCTGATCTTCTCCTGCTTCCAAAGTTACATCATATACTGATAATGATTCAGAAGGTATCACAGTACAGCATATGGTTTTCCCTGCCTTCAGCATGAAATGTACAGGAGAGAGGCTATTTGCATATGGCTCATAGCAGATCACACAAGCTGAGAGGACTTTAACAAGAAAAATAAAAATCTTATTACTGTTTTACAATTTGTTCTCTTTGCCTTTTGCTTTGTGCATGAAATTTAACTTCACCATGTTACAGACAAAACAATTATCAAATATTCCACTGCATAGATTTATAAATGTTGTGTGACCTCTTGTGGTGCAATAAAATATTACATGTATCATCCATGTGTAACACAGTTTATACAACCTGCAATTGGCATAGAGCCCATATGCCTTGATGGCCAGATTTCTATTAATCAAAGACTAACTGCTGCCTGAGAAACTCTCATGAACAACGAATTTCCCTTCATATCAGTCATTTAATGAGTGCATGTATTTTGCATAACTCTTAATTACTGGCTAAGTCAATTTTCATAAGCTAAATCTAATCTTAATTTATTTTCTTTTGATTTCTGATATGACTTTAAAGTTCCACATTCAGCAGTAATATAAGAATGCTGGTACTGAAAACATCACTTCATACCTGTCATTAATGATGTTTGTCACTGAAGAAATTCATTCTCAAGTGTCCTGAAAATGATTGTATGCACAGGAGATCTTTGAGAGCCTAATGCTCGCATGCCAATAGCAAATACATAAAAGAAATGCCATGATTTGCAAAATCAGTCACTGGATGTTACATGTAAATGTAGGTACTGGCATTCCTTCCTTAAGCAACACAGGAAGTTGCAAAGTATTTTCAGCGTGTGCAGGTGCTTTCTGTAACCATGCATAAAGCTTGTTAAAAAAAAAAAATCAGGAAAAAAGTGGTATCATTTTTAAAAATTGTCTGAATCTTTGTGCCTCATATTGTATATCACTTGTGGTTGTGACAACCAATGATAGCAACAAGACTGCAGTGCCGCTGCAGTCTTACCACAGCGGCAGCCTGCTGATGTGCTGCACAAAATGTACCCAAAGGATGCCACCAGCTACCATGTGAACAACTGCCATCAGGTGTCTGTACCAGAAAGGCTGTTTTAATAAATACACTGGAGCCAAACAGCCTAATTTCTGTTTCTAATGTAGTCCAAGCTGTTCAGTTTCCTGAATGAGGTATCTGACACCTTGAAGGATTAGCCTATATACCATTTTAAATACCAGGAGAAGCTTAAGGATACCGCAATGTCACTTCCTGCCCCCCCACCCCCAGGCTCCTCTCATTACCTGAAATACACAGTAATGTGTAAGAACACTTTCAGAAATGGCTTAACAAGTAATCAACATTAACCGCATTGCAAGCAGGATCTAAATTTGATAAGCTTTTAAAAATATCCACCTTTCCTAGTTACAGTAGAGTATTTTTCAAGATAATAATTTGTAAATGTAAAGTAGTTTTGATTTTTTTTTTTCATCTACACTTCTGTGTTTTCTTTTCTACTGCACTTAGTTTAACACATATCAACTGCTGACTATTTTCCTGTGCTAGCTGTGGTTCCTGTCAGGAAGACATGCCAGTTGTACTGATAATGTACAGTTCTTTTAACTCTGCATAAAAGTTTGATTTACCAGGAAGGTGGAAAGCAAGAAGTCTTAAAAACCCAGCTTTTCAAACAGCCATTCAAACTGAAAATGAAAAAAACCTCAAGTTTTTTGGTTGTACATCAAGCCACCTGATACGTGTATGTAAAAAGGACCTTTAAGTAAGAAATAATATACTTTAGAGTAAGAAAGCCCAAAATATAACTACAGTTTACATAAATTGTACAATTCCAAACAAATTATTTATTCTGTTGTGGGTCCTCAGTTCTCATATAGCATAGTTACACACATGCTTTGGAGCTTTTAGGGGAGACTTTCACAACGCCAAAGAGAAAAAGAAAACTTACCAAAGTTATTACATCTTAAAGCACCACAAGTTTTACACAAATGAAAAGAAAAAAAAAAGGCAATATGATTGCGTAAAATTCCAGTGGGAGAAATGCTGAGGTCCTCCACCTTAGCAAAAAGAGATTAGCCTACATGTCCAAACATCATCAGAAAGTATGTGAAATGGTGGTGTAATTTAATCAGGCCCATTTTAAAGAAGAAGCATCTCCTGTATTTGGTAGCTCATGTACCTGAATGGTGGTTTTATTAACAGATGGATCAAAGTGAGAGTTATGTGAAAAGACATAAAACCTGCAAAAAGAACAAGGGAACTAATTGCTTCTCTATATCCTTTTCTAAGGAAAATTAACATGACTTTAAAAACATCTGGAAATCAATCAGAATTTTAAATGTTAGAATAATTGGACACCTTCAAGTGACTTGAGAAAATAGTCATTGGTTTTTTGGAACAGCAGGTCATAAATATGTTCCAGATGAATGTAGCTGGAGATGCAATACAGAGGATGATGAAGAAACCAAAACATGGATTCCATGTCAGACCTCTGAGTATGTGTAGAAAAAACAATCTAATTCACTGTGACAGATGTATGTGACAGAGAGAATTCTGGCTGTAACTAGAAAAATAATGGATATCTTCTACTATAAACATCTTGAGAGATTTGTTTTTTCAGCCTCAGATCTGAGCCTGTGAACACAGACAAAGTGAGAGAATTTGTTCTTGTAATAAAAGTTCCAGTATTTGACTTCCTATTCATCAACTTCCTGTTAGACAGGAATGGGAGCAAAATAACCTATGCATTACAAAAGAGCATAAAATATTTACAAGTATTTTAAACAAACATTTATCTCTGACATTTTCTAATTCACTTGGTTACTACCTTTGAATGGCAATGAGTCATCATGGCTAGGCTTTGCGAATGAAGATTTGGGAAGGGCTCTACCCACGTTTGTTGCAAGCGCATTGATGGCAATGAGTATGAATCCTTCAAAAGTATAATTACTGGTGTACATCTCTTCGATTGCCTTCCTCTTCTTCTGCAATAATCACACAGACTATAGCATCAACCCATGAGGCTTGATTTGTCTCTCACTTATGCATTTCTACTTTCTTTTTCTTTTAAACCCACTCTTCACCTTTTTCAGATTCACAGCAATTAACATTTTAGTAGATTCAAGCCTTCAATGGGAGATATTGATAATGCAGAGGTATTGATATTGATTCTGCAACTTTCATTTTTATTCAAGTGTATGGCAATGACAGAAAGCCTTATCAGTGTCAGTATGATGAGGAGAGGGTTCTCCTGTCTCTTTTCTTGCAATTCATGTGCCACAAAAATCAGGAAATAAATTAATTTCCTTTTATATTTTAAAAAGAAGAAAGGAGTACATTCCATTTCAGAGGCTGTCTTGTGTATAATACTTAAAAAAAAAAGAAGAGCTGTCTGAAGAGCTCCAGACTTGTTTGGCCTGCAGAATTATACGCACTGTTAAGAAGAGACATCTTAAAAAAGTAAATCTTGCAGAATCCCTGGGAGATACCTTTTATTGCAAATAGAATTTTCATAAGAGGAAGTAAAATTTACCAAATAACCAACTTTCAGCCCTGATGGGCCCCTCTCAGAGAACTTTTAAAAGCTAGGAGGATGGAAAAATGTACTAAAATATGGGTTGATCTTGTAAGTTTGATCTAAACCCCATAGAGAGAAACCTCAGATCTAAAAAAAATGAGCAAGAATTATATAGGATAAAAATCTCCAAGCAGTAAATGATTCTTCACTGTTCCTGGAAATGATCTGTTTTTCTATAAGGTTTACTAGTCTTGGGATCCCTGGGAATTTTCACTTGCTTTTCACCTGCCACACTAAGTTTTCCATTTAATTCAGCATCAATGTATTCTGAAAATTCTGAGGCATCTTCTGAATAATATAAATCCAGATGGCATAAATCTTTGGCTACTATTTTGACTGCGAAACAGTTTATCTGCATGTGTTCATTTTCCATGTAAAACCTTCTTATAAGACGAAATTTTCTGTATATAAGCCATGCTGAAATGTGAATGTTCTTTTAAAGGTTTGAGTAAAATTAATTCAGTCTTCATGAGCACATGCTACAAATACTTCATTCTATCTACAGGTACAAAAAGAGAGATACTTTATTCTCCATGTTTTACTATTTGTGGCAGTTTGAGCCACATTTAGAAATCCAAAATCCAATTTCCAGGCTTCCCCCACCCCTTCCCACAATTTATCCTAACACCGGAGAGAAACTTTCAGACCAGAGGCTTCTGTAGGGGAAATGGGAAGTATATACATTTGTTTACACAAATAAATACTATACAAACTAAAGGCAACTATATATATGTCACATTTCTATCAGTCAGTCCTTTCAAGCCCCTCCTTTAACTTTAGTCCAGGAGCAGCTTTTCAAGGCTGATACGTAACACAGTCCTTTGCTGTGGGAGCGTTCTGGACTTCTGAACACTCCCCCCTCACCAAGTTCCAGTTGTTTGTTGCAGTTTCTCTCCTCATGAAGTCCAAGAAGATAGCTTTGAGTCTTTGCTCTTCTGCTGCTGGTGATCTCTCCCTCTCGGTGTCTCACCTCGGTTCGTAAGCTGCTGCAGTGTAGCTTATCAAGGGTCCACATCCTGGAATCTTCGTTCCTCCACGTCATTTCTTGGCTGCCCCCGGTCAGCTTCGGCAGGCAACTCCCGAGCTCTTGGCTCATCTCCAGTTTCGCCTGGGACTCTTCCACGGCCCATCACTTGGCTCAGCTTCAACGTTGAGCCTCTCCTCCACTTACAGCGGAGGGAAAGAAAAAGCCCCCCTCTACAGCTTCACTGCAGAAAAGGGGGGGGGGAAGAGGGCTTGGCTACAAAGCCTGCCTCTCTCCTCTTACCTCAGGTGCTGTGAATCTCTTCCTTCACAGCACACACTCCAAATGCTGACACCAACAGCAAAACAACCAAGACTGCAATGCCAACCGTTTCCGGTGCTGTGATATATGATTTTGAGCAGAAGCGAACAACATGAGTGGTGACTGGCTCTCCAGGGAACACTGTCCTGGCACCCAATCACCTCTGAGCCCCCCCAGCCTCTCAGGGGGGCCAATTTCAAACTGTGACACAATTCAAAATAGATTACTCAGTATTGTCTGAACTTCAAACCTGACAGGTCTGAAAATTGTTCTTCCAGAGACAAGTAGAGAACAGCATAACTTTTTATTCCTCAGGACAAATAAGAAATAGCAGAATTCCTCTTCCTTAAATTTTCTATAATATCTCACAACTTACATTTCAATTATAAGAATGATTTCAGCCAAAATGCTTTTTAGGTAGGTGAAGAGGTAAAGCAAAATAGAAGGTTCAGCAAGACTTAATCAGTGCTTTACCCTATTGAAAAAAAGAAAAAAGTGTGTTTTGTGGTTTTAAGTGTTTGTATAAGCCAGTAAAACAAGCCTTACCTTGTTGTTTCTGTGTCTTGCACTTGTCTTCCAACAGAATCTTGAAGAAAGAAAATGGAAAGAAGAATATTTCTGAGACTCACGAGAAAAAAAAAAGACATAAGCATAAAGAAAGTCTCAAATTTGGTTATAATATTTACTCAGAATTTTAGAGAAGGAAATTGCAAGTAATCTCATTTATTCTTGGATGCGTATTTGTGCACAGCACCATTCTTTTTTCTGAATGCATAGTTTTCTTGCTGATGAATTTTTAAAAATGGATGCTGATGTTCTGTATCTTGGTAACAGATAGTACGGGTGTGAGAATAAATAGTTCAAATAATTTATCAAGAAACATCATCATTAAAGGCAAGATAAAATCCATATAAACACTGGCATGCATTTTATATTGATCTGCCAATTAGTACATCAGTGAGGAAATTTTTTCCAGTATTCATTTAGAATTCCAGAAATATGAGTATTTAACTCCATAGATAATAAAGTCATCATCATGGCTAGGCTTTGCGAACGAAGATTTGGGAAAGGCTCTATTCACATTTGTTACAGGCATGCTGGTGGCTAATAAGGCCAATACGAGATAGACGTCTGATTGCAAAAGGCACAGCAGAAAGACTCCTTAGGTGGTATATTCAGCAGGATATGATTCTTTCTGCGTTGTATTTTCTCCTCGAGAGTGATCCTGCATGCTTTCTCAAAGGCATCAGCAGCGTTACAGATGGTGTGTCTCCAGACCTCCCAATTGGAGGCCAGAGTAGACCAGTTATGATGATCAATGTGGCCAAGGCTAAGATGTTGTTTCAGGGAGTCCTTGAATCTTTTCTTCGGGGCTCCTCTCATGCGGCAACCAGTGGCAAGTTCACCATAAAGCAAGATCTTAGGGAGGCGGTGGTCCTTCATCCTTGAGACGTGCCCTGCCCAACACAGCTGTGTTCTCAGCAACATGGCCTCAATACTTGTGACTGCTGCTTGTTCTAGAACAGATGTATTGGTCACATAATCTGACCAGAGGATGTTTAGGATTGTACGGAGATAGAGTTGATGGAAGCGTTCTAGGAGACACAGGTGGTGGCGGTAGATGACCCATGATTTGGAACCATATAAAATAGTAGACAACACAATGATTCAAGTACTGAAATGAAAGCACTTCAGTAAATTGACTGGGTTCTACTCACTTCATAAAGGTGTAAATCCAGAGTATCTACATATTTTTCATAAAAACAGTATAAGTTTTTCAAAATTAGTGACTACAACATATACTGGAAAATCACTGGCAACTTTAAAAATTGCATGACCTTTGCTAACTTAAGTTTTCTTGAGGGTAAGAGCAATTTCTCTCCTACATCGCAGCTGAGTTTAAACAAAACAGGCTCTGCCTATTAAAAAGTAAAGCAGAGATATGTTCTGGATTCATGAGAGCAAGTCCAAAGAAATTATAAGGGTCACTAAGTTTTCTACAGTAGAAAAATGTGGAAAATTAATTCCTTAACCTCAATGTTGAATGCCTTGTCAATTTATAGTAAATATATTATATTATATTACAGTTGCTAAATTATGAACAGATAAAGCAACAGTCCGTTTGAGAAGTGAGATTCCTTGATAAACTGTATTGAATTATTATTGACTTTTTGTGGTAAGGTGTTACAGAGTCTTAGGCAAAATTTTCTGAATTAACATAAGGGAGTTTATTGAGAAGGTATAACAAAATCTATTCTGAAGATAACGTCATCTTTTAAAAGTTTGTCTAATCTCTACTAGATGTACTGCCTTTTTTTTCTATTATGTCAGTGAACACAAGCATACAAAATGATGGCAGAGACAGTAGGATGGCTTTTCATGCTTGAAAAGATAGTTATATTGTTCTTTCAACTCTTTTTTTTCTGTGAAAATAAGTGATAGATCTCTCAGTTTTTGGCTAATGATTTGTGAGAATCTTCTGTTCATGAAAGTGACAGATATATTGAACTCACAGGCAAAATTTAGCCAGGCAGTTACTATGCAAATTTCTCCAGATTTGCCTGTCATTGTGCTTTAATCTTCACTGTATCTGCTTTATCTGCCAATTTCTGCATAGGAAAAGAAATCTTACAAATCCTGCAAGTAAGAGTAGAAACACAGCCTCACACAAATCTTCCAAGTTCAGCACATCCTCTTCCCCATCTTGATCATCCATATGTTACAAGATGAAAAAAACTGTCTTTCTCCCAGGCAATTTCTCAACCTTCCTCACTTGTCAGAAGTGCTATTATTATACATAGCACAGTAACACCTAGAGATCACAAGTGAGACAGGAAGTTAGAGTGCAATTTATCTCTCTAAAATAGATTATTGATAATCTACTTGGTAGGACTGATTCAAGGTTTTCGCTCTGTGGAAGCTTCTCACCTGAACTCCTCTCTCCCATTAGGCAACACTTTTACTGGTTTCTCTCATACAAGTATTGAGATGTCCATGAGAAGATACTGCTTCCTTTGTATAGGTTCTACATGAATATCCCTGTTCTTCTATGCATTTAAATATTGGCTGAAACTCATCATAACTCAGCTCTCCCTTACTACAGCTGCAGTAAGCCTTTTGGTCTTTATATAACACTAATGTTTGTAATGTCAGGGCCTGGCAGGTGGGCATCTCTCAAATAAGACACCTCCCAGGGTGATAGAAATCTCTAAATTACACATGTTCATGCACCTGGCTTGGTGCCTGGTTCAGCAATAGTACAAGGAACAACGTTAAAGAGAGAAATTTACTGGACATGATGGAAACTCCAGACCAATTAGAAAAGAGAGAAGCAGGAAAGTCTATTGTATAGAGTTTGGTAGGAGAGAGTATTAGGGAAAAGGGGAAGGAAATTTCCATTTAGCAGTGAACCCAATTGGGCTCACGTGAGGCACATCAGGCTCCAGGATAACTAAAGAAGCCCCATCTAGTGAGCAGAAACAGACTAATATAGAGGCAGTAAAGACAAATTGGGGGCAACACCCCAAAATATGCCCCACGTTTCCAAGCAACACATTATTTTCATACATTTGCAAGGAGAGAAAGAGCATGTGGACGTAACATTTCAGGACACCCTTGTGCTTGACCTTTAGGTAGCATTGGCTGTTTCTGCAGGCCAAAAGGCTGAGGGAGGGCAGTCACTATATAGAAGGATGAGAGGAAGCTGAGCACCTGCCTTGGAGCCAGATTGAGTTCTTGGAGCACGGCAGGTTAATGCACGGTTACAAAAGAGAGTAGTTTTCCAGCACCACAGGCATCAAAGGCCAGACAGGAGCTACAGTGGCTCATCAGGTACAACAAGATACTGTTGTCACATTCTGCAGCCCTAACCCAGCTCTGATTCGGAATATGAGAATCCTCTCAGCAAAAGAAAGCACAAACAGATAAGTTTAACAGAAATAGTGAAGCATTTTATATGGACTTAAAAGGTGATCTGGGTGTAATATCAGAAAAATGAATGAAACAGAAAAATAATGAAAGTTATAACAGAAAAAGAGAAAAAACAATCAAGAATTTATGGGAAAAAATATTAAGAATTTATGACTGTCTTGTTTATCTCATTGGTCATTTGCTGTGCTTTCTTCTGGATGGTTCCTCTCCTGGAGATGGTGTAGATGGCACCACCCCAGGAACTTTGATGCATTCTTTGCAAGCCCTTGTTCAGGGACAGTGTGGACAAAGGCTTTTCCTTTCTGACCTTACCTTCCTTTGTTTCACAGTCATGCCTTGCTCCTGTTGCCTGATAAGCAGAGGTAGTACTGGTAGCATCAGCAGGACCTGCAGTGGAAGCAAAAATTCCTTCAGAGTTGATGTTTATAGATTCTATTTGGGCCAGTGTCATGGGTGTGCTAATAATAGGAATTTTGCCAACAGGGCTAATTTTGTGCAATGCAGCTCTAAAAGCCTTGCTTGTTCCTGACTCCCTGCAGAGCGACCACACTGCCTCAAACAAGAAGACATGGTACACCAGAGCACTCCTCTTAAAATGATTGCTAAAAATAACAAGCTCTGGGGAAATGAGTGTACAGAGTAAAGAACTCCATACAGAGTTTTCATAAAGAAACTCACCCACCTGTGAGTTCTTCTTAGTGTGATCACTGTACTGGGAATGCAATATGGTGAACATTGATAGATGGTCTAGTTATTTTTAGTTTATAATCTGGAGATTATAAACAAATCTTTAAGCTGAATCACTTCCATGGAAGACTTTCCCATGCTGATCTAATTACTTGGCCTGAGAAATGCAAAGTAGAAAGGGTGCTCTGCAGCTGTTCTCCTCTCTAGTGGCCAGGGCTCCACAAGCAGAGTGAGAGGGGAAGTGTTTGCTTGAGAACCTATAGACCACTGGAATATTCAGCAAATGTGACTCAGGAGAGTTTCCAGACTGAGAACAGATCTGTGGAAATTGGGTACTGATATGCTGAATTCCCGCACATCATATATCCACCTTTGATGGCTGAGATTTTGAGAACTGGAAGAATTTGTGACAGATGTGAGAATGATTGACCACTCTTCACACTATCCTAGGAAATATGGAGAGAAAGTCCAATATTTTGAAGTGTAGGAGGTATTCATCAGTTTCCAAAGTGCCTCCATCTGAACTGGAATGAAGCTCATTTTCTAGAGCAGGACAACTTGGTGACAGATGTTGTGAGTGGCACAGTGCTGCCTGCACCAAAACTTAACCTGGTCTGTGGTCTAGTGTGTTGTCAGTTGGTACAAGGCCAATTCAGGGGCTGAAAAAGTAGGAAAACCAAGAAAAAGAACTTGCGAATGCATAGAGATGTTGGTATTTCCTGGTGTAAGACAAGATTTCACTGTCAGGTCCAAAACCAGTCGTCATCCCAGCAGAAATGTGTCAAGATTGGCTCTGATCTTTTAGTAAGTCACTTTAATGATACTGTACTTCATAATATCAGAATGGAAGGGAGAGGCTCCTTTCACTATGCGGTATGAGACAGTTTCCGTATGCTTAGGTATGATGGTGAGGGAGGTTTTTGCAAGTTTGCTGACCCTCAATTTCTTGTCCTACTCTTTCTCTTTAGACTGTGAAAAGCTGAGAGAATGTAAGCAATTAGTTCAGCTTTTATTTCTTGTATAGTCCTAGTCGCCACATTTAAGCTCCCTTCTGTCCTATGCCTTTGGCATTGCTTGGTCTCTTCCCCACCTAAGTCCTCTACGCATGGTTATATTTATCTTAGTAAGTGGATTTAGCTCGGTAGGAATAGATCTGTAAAAGAGATTAACTGATGCTGAGTACCAGATGTCCAAGTACATGTATTTCACATGGCTGGGTATGTGTACAGGTACCTTGATACAGCACCATGAAGATGGATCACTATAGAGAGCACAGTTGTCCAGGTTTACCTCACTGCATAAACATGACAGAGGAGTTCTGGATCTATAGAACCTAATTTTTAGGAACGACTTTTATATGAAAGTCTACTCATAGTCAGGTGAATTGTACCCTCAGAGTTAGAATTACAGTGCAAACTTTCAGTAGAGTCCTTTTTTTCTGGTACAACGTTTGTGAACATTGTATCAACTCTTTGGAGAGGTTCTTTAAAATTTTCTGTAAAATTCTTATGGTCCTTTCCTGTCCAAAATATCGGTATGGAAGGAAAGTCATCCTTGATTTCAAAATAATTTTTAAATTTTTCTTCTACACAGCCAGTGAAAAGGGTATTAACTTATTTACTGCAAGATGAAAGCAAGCTCTTGCATATCCAAATCAGCATTCCCTGCTTCAGAGGATTCTTTGAGAGCAGAATATTTTACAGTTACATGTTCCTTTGTAGCCATGTAGTCTGAGATACTCATACAGTTCCCACCCAGTCAACAAGTGGTTAAACCAAGGGTTGATCGCGCAATGATACCACAGTGCATCACTGTTAGTTTTTAAATGTATAATACAACTTAGTAGGCCCACAATAAGACCCACTTTTTAGTTTCTTTTTAGGACTACTTTAAGAGGTCATTGCCTTGCCAGGCAACATGATCCATATTTTTTCAACACAAAGCTCCTTTCCTCCTCGATGAGATTTTGAAAAGTAGATATGTGAGTCTACTGTCCTACAAAAAAGTCTATTTTTCAATACCATGAAAATGTCCACAGATTTCTACCAGTGCTCTAGTGGAACACTAAGTAAATAGAATCTTTAAGGTTTTATTCCAAAGAAACATATATTCTAAGAGATATTTTAACAATAATATGCACTTTGTTAAACTGGCAGCCCATTTTTTGCATTTTCCTCGTGTAAATTTGTAGCTGTCAACATCAGTACTTACCGAACAAGGTACAATATGGCAAACCATCATCCCAAGCACAGAGCTCTCTGAAGTTCCATTTTATTGGGGAATGACCCTGCCCCGACACTAAAATAACATGCAGCACTATTTTTCCTACAAAATAAAAACTGAGTGACTTTGCTTTGCCCTATATATCAACCTTGTGGACTGTACATCATAGATATTTCATACACATTCATCTATCATTCTTGTTTCCTTTCTACAATAATAAATCACACTTTTAATAGTCTCCACTTCAGCTGCCAAAAAAACCCTAAAACATATATGAAGCCTGCTTTAAATTATTTAATAAAGCTTCAGTTACATAAATTTTATTCCATGCAAAGTTCTACGTGAAAGTAAAAACACTTTACGGTACAGGTGAGTACATAGCTTTCCCTCATGTGATTTTACCAAATGTGATTCAGAGTACTTGAGAGTTCCTCCACAAATGGCATAGCAGGAAGCCCCCTTATATCTGTACCTCCTGGCAACTTCCTCTATACTCTCAATGTTCAGTGGTTTTTTTTAATAAGAATAATTAAGGAAAAATGTAAATAAGAAATTATTTAAAGCTTTTCAGTTTGAGATCATTAAATTCTGTTTTAATGGTAGTTATTGTTATTTCTGGACAGGTTATAAAGAAATTACTCAAAAAATGTTAGATGAAAGGTGCTTAAATGGAAATGATTTTACAGTTTGATAAATTAAACCGACAAACAGAAGGTTCCGATAGAAAATCTATCTATTTTATTGGTAATGTCAGTATATTTTTCTCAAGTTTTGTTGTTCAAATAGGAAGTAGAAGACATTTTCAGCTTGGCTTTATTCCAAATTTTATATATGAGAGCAATCAAGTTAGCTTTCACATCTTAGAAAAGCTCAAAGTAATTAACAGAAATATAATTTAAGAAAATTGTACCTTCTTGAGTATCACATTTGCACTGAGACAGCATAATTGCTTCATTCCGGGCTACCAGAAAATTCATGTGTTCCCTAGCATCTCAAGTGCTAAGACCTGATGTTCTCTATTTGGAAGAAAAAGGGTATAAGGCTAAAGAAAAGTTAAAAAAAAACCAAACAACAAACAAAAACCTTGGCTCCTCTATCTTATGGAACATCTTTCTTATGAGCAAAAACCAGCTTCATTTGAAAGAAAAGTGTGTATTTTAGAGACAGCATTAATTGAGCTTGCTAATGCAAAACTCTAAAGTAAGAATTTATGAGGCATCAGTTTCAAAGCTCTAGAGCTAGAACTCAAGTAAGAACAGGCATTCATACCTATAATTATAGATTTATTATCCATTTTAAACATGTTCCAACAAAAAAAATTATTTACCACCTCTTAACAAATCTGTATCTCCAGCCAAGGCAGTGCAAGGATACTACTACAACAACCAATGCAACAATAAAATGGCTAGGTAATATGAAAATGCATTGCCCTGAACTGTTTTGGAGTTCTGTCATTCACATTTTTGTACATCAAAACATTTTTTCTCAATAAACATCCACTTACAAACAGTTTTATAATGACATGGAGTGTTTAGTAGCCCAAGCACTTGCACATTCTGGCTATTAAATGGGGAAAATACATAATAAGTAGATTTAACATTTTACATACAATCAGCACTTCCTATTAAAAAACCAGAAGAATCTTCTTTCCTTTCTACTATTACCACCCTTCTAGGAGTTGGGGGTTGACCTGGCTTCAGGCACCAGTAATTCCACCATTGAGAAACTAAAAGGGAGAATATATTCTCTCAACATTGCTGTATTTAATGAGATGGTAGCATTTTTGGACACAAAAGACGGGACCAGCTGCAAGCTTAGGAAAATCAGGCAGCAGTCTTTGGTGGCAATCTAACCTGGGTAAAATCATTGCAAAAAGGGATAGGAAAGTTCTTACCAATACTTTACCTGCACAAGACCACTGAGGAGCTTTTCCTTCTGATGATCCTGAGAGATCAGTGTAGAGTTAGAGTGATTGCTGGAGGGGGACGGTTTCACAGCTGCACCACATCTTATTTCCAAACAAGAAGTATAGTTTACTTACCTTTTTCTTAACCATAAGGCAACAAAATTTAATTTTTCTACACTGCTGAGAAGGTGCGAGCCACTCCAGACTGGAGACTGCAGAATTAATGTTGTAAGTAAATGCACGAAGCTGAGCCTCTTTTTTTTCATTGGTACATTTTGATTCACTAAATGCTGCTTCTTTATTACAGAATGTGCTATAAAGCGTTCTTCTGGGGTTGAAACGAATCCAGGCTTAATTTGGACAAAAATGGATTGCTAAAATCAAGCCTAAAAGCAGTGAAAGCTCACTCAGTTTCCTATTCTAGGTTGCCAATTTAAAAGCGGTTTGAGCTCTTTTTATCCAATTTTTTTTTCCTGTCAAGTTCAAGAATTGCAGCATAAAGGATAACCCCCAAAATGAAAGTCCATAATTTGCAAAGAGGGGCTTCAGTGTTTTTTAAAATTTCTGCATTCTCCATTGGGAATGTAGGACAAATTATACTTGCACCATAACCTTCTCTTTGGGGCTCACTAAATGCTAAATGGATTGCTTTCATAATAAATTTTCCAATGTGAATGACCACTCTGTTTCTATGCATTATCTATTTTTGGCTTAAAAAGCCCACTAGGAATCGTTTTGGGTTGCAGAATACAGTGTTTACTGTTTTCTCCTTTCAAAATGGTTGCAAAGATTTTAATGGAGAGAATAAAAGAAAACATAAAATTAATTAAAGCGTATTACAGCTAATCTGCTCCTCATAATATTGTTAAAAAATGTCTCGCACAAATTTAGATTTATACAACTGCAGCCTAATAAAAGATCTGTATGTTTTCCTGCTAAGTTTTATAGTATTATGGAAGCATTAGGACTGGTACCTCAGATACAAGATCATCCTTTCAATTATATGTAAGCCATTAACTGATTTGAGATCTCATTATTGTTTTGTATTTTGTATTAAATTGCACTTTCCAGGAGTGCCTGTCATACTCCATGATCACTAACAATAAGACTGAAAAACTTCTGCTATTAGGAAAATCCCACTGAAGCAGTGGTTTCTCAGCAGTTTAGCCCAGCCACCATGACAGTGTATTCTTACTCAGTAGTGTGAGCCCAGGCCGATCAAATCTGATGGTATCACCTCAGGAAGCTCATGTGTTTGGGAGCTAACTCTGCCAAAGGGGAGGGGGGAAAAAAGAGGTTACTTACCAGAGAGATCAGCTCCCTTGATAATCTGAACCCACAGTCCCACGATAGTGGTGGATGATGGCAGATGACACAGTGGGACTGACCACCTATGGTCACTGAAGCTGCTGTGAAACTACACCCTTAGGGTTCTTGGGGAGAAAAGTGACCTTCAAGCACTGGCCTGCTGCCATCAATCTCACCTCCCCTCCCTCCACAAGTCCTTGTTAGTGCCTTGGTCAAGCTTAGGGTGAGAAATTACTTACCTGACAGTTTAGCAATAAAGCAGTAGATTATGTTTTTGAACACCCTCTGCTTGCCACTGATGTTATATTACTGCAGATTTCTGGGTGAATAATGTGGTGAAAAGCACATAAACCCTAAGACACCTGATTATCAGGCACAGCCTGAATTTGTTTCAGTTTGAGGCCAAACTACACATCGCTTCATAATAGAATGGGGTTTTGCTCATGCCATGCATTGTGTACTGCAAGGAGGTGAAACACCGGCCAAGACTGAGCAGCCTCTGGAACCAAAACCTGTGTGAGGCTTAACCTGCTCTGTTACTATGCTCCTTTCTAGCCCCTAGTTACTGCCTCTTGCACGGCTCTGCACAAGGCAGCTCACTTAGCACCAAGTCAGTCATTACCTAATATTTTTGTGCTTGGTGCAGCAGAGACATATCCCAGGAGCTTTTCCATTGATTTGACTGGGCTTTAGATGATCCCTGTAAATACTAAGAAAAACTTCTAAAGCTGGCAATTCTAATTATGCCTGGCAGTAAGATTTCCTCTGATATCCAGGCACAATAGTAGCAAGCCTTGCAGAATAAAAGCTATAAATGCCTTTTTTAAGGAACCGTATCACTGTCTGCATATGTACCAGTATGCAAGATCACAGCCTGATTTTTGTTTCATTTATGTCAAGCTTTTACCATCTCAGTATTTTAATTATTAAAACTTTAAACTTCTGTTTCTCCTTCTGTAGAAAGAGCTGACATATATGAAAAACCACAGGGGAAAATAAATAATAATGTATATTATTTATATATAATGGTGGATAGCAGAGAAGTTGTTTTCTTCTTTCAGTACATATCATACATCTGACAAGCATGGACTTCCTGATAGATTGGACTTCTGAGTGAATTTGTCTGTGATTTCCAAGTTATAACCTGAAAACATAGAAAACATGGGAAAAGTAGGAAAACAAAACTGAAGCTTACTTTTCATTTCTTATTTAATTATTTTCAGTGCTTTGCATTTATGACACAAAATTTATTATTATCCTAGTTTTAAATAAGACTTTAATTGAGGTGTAACTTTCATAGTGATACTGTACTAAACAATCCGAGTGTTCACAAAATGTTTTTCTTGTAAACCGCTTCAAGGGCAAGCTGAAAATTAATAAAAAATCAGCCTGTTGCTGAGTTCCTAGATGCATACTCACTTCAATCATATATGAAATCCTGTTTCTCAGAGAGGAATTTTGCCAGAGCTATCGTAAATTTCCCTGTTCCCAGGATTTCACCCCTTTTTCTTGGTATGGTAGTGGTCATATATAAACTTCTAAATTGTCTCTTCCCCCTATAAGATCATTCCGTAGTGAGTTATTCTTGTTGGGCAGTTAAGACTGCATCAGTTTTTCAATAATATCCATAATATGATTCAAAGCACTGATTTCTTGAGTCTGCAACCAGTTAGATACCTGACTAGTGGTAGTCCTGGAACAGTTCTTTTTGCTATATGATATCGGCTCTGAAGCCTAATACTCTAACTAAAGTAATAATTAACATTTGCTGGGTGCCTGTCAGCAGATCTCAGAATCCAGAGTCCCAGCCACATGCTCTGCCCCCTTCCCTCATGCCTTGTGAGTACCCAGGAGATGAGCTGTGAGACAACTCTTCACATTTTCATGAAATGCTCATTTGGGCTCTCCATTTGTATCACTGTGGCACTGGGTTGATGCTGACACTGCCACAGGGAAGGTGACAGGAGGACAAGACTGCAGGTCGGAGGTAGAGAAGAAGAGCACAAGAAAGCTTTGCAGTGGCAGCTGGTCCTCAGTCACATCACAAAGCACAACCTCCTCCCCAGCACTTAGACTATTTCCAGACTATTTCCTTTGCCTTGAAAGGCTTCAAGTAGCTTAGGTGGTCACTCTTAGCTGCCACATCCATAGGTCCCCTCATCTAACATCAATGCATGGTCAATTCAAGATTTTGTGCCTCAAATATTACGCTGTGGAAACAATAAAAGTATAACTGTAATTTTATCTCAGGTTAGGGGGGAAAAAAAAGAAAAGGAAAAAATCACTGTACATCTTTTAGTGCTTTGCTTCATATTTAATTCAATTAAATCCTATATCTTATATGTAAATGAAATGGCCAAACAATTTTCAGTCTGCTGAACCAACATCCCACAGAGTTTAGGACCAGCTTGTTGTCCTAGTTAGAACAGCTGGGACCAGCTCATCACTGTGTAGGTGTAACCCAAAACTGCGTATTCTATACCCTTCCATGCAATTTCCCAGAAACTGTTATCAATAGACCATTTACACCATCTGCCCAGAGCATGTCTGACCCCTCAGGCTGTAAACAGGGTGTTAAGAGGCCTGTAAGATAGGAGGATGCTCCTGTCCTCACACCCATTGTGGAACTCCCCGCCCTGAGGGAGGTACTGGGTATTCCTGCCTGAACCTGAGGATATATAATCTTAGGGTCTTGGGACTTCTGTACCACTCGTGGGATCCAGAGAAGGACCGGAACTTGGACTGGACTGCGACCATCACTCTCAACCAGGCTGAGAGCACCACTTTCAACCGGATTGCGACTACCACTCTCAACCAGACTGCAACAGCATTCCCAACCGGACTGCGATCATCGCCCTCGACCGGACTGCAACCAGCACTCTCACCAACAGATTTTCCCTCTCCTTTTACTCTTGGACTTGGGGAGACCACGTAGGGCTCAGCACAGGGAGGGGGGCCCAATGAACACCACTCTGTTCATGCCCCAGGGTGCTGGGTTATATGTCTGGGTTTTGTGGGTTAAAACCAATTGTTTGTCTGTGTAACTGTATTTATTGTATTATTTTTATTAAATTGTTATTCTGATTTATAATCTCTTTTGAGTTGGGTTCATTTCCCCTGCCAGTTTACCTTTAGACCAGCACACTTGTACACAGGGCTTTGGTACTAACAAGAAGGTACATTTTGAAGCAGTGCACTGGAATCAGAAATTAATTAAAGGGGTGGATTAATTCTAACATTAGTAAGCAAAGACAGGTGAGAAATAATCAGCAAGTGGCAGAAGGTGAGATATATACAAAGCAAAATGGAAGCTGATAGCTGCTACAAAACAGGCAGGCAGTATCTAACCTGGGATACAGTGGCTTTAACAAATGCCTAATCCTCGGACATGCCCAGGGTTGGAGACACAGGAAACCAGCACCAGGTTTATGTCTCTCCTCCGTGGCACTGAGGTACCCAGACAGCAGCCCAGTTGCCCAGAGGACAGACCTGGGGGTCCCTGCAGTTCCTCATCAGTGGTTGTTCCCCTCTCTGTTAGAACCAGTGTAGGGTTCGAGACGGGTCTGTACTGCAGATGAGGTTTGATAGTACCTATAGCGAACCCAGTTTAATGCCTTTAGTCAGTGTCCAGTGAGAAGTCAGTAGCATGGGCTGGTCCTGGGCATTCAGAAAGTTGTTCTGTGCTACCCAGAAGCCTGAGCCAGTTCACCTCCACTGTCATTGATGCTCAAACCAGCTCAGCTCTTT
This sequence comes from Pseudopipra pipra, assembly GCF_036250125.1. Taxonomy (NCBI): domain Eukaryota; kingdom Metazoa; phylum Chordata; class Aves; order Passeriformes; family Pipridae; genus Pseudopipra; species Pseudopipra pipra. The sequence goes on along the minus strand of NC_087581.1, from coordinate 45,402,274 downwards.
CTGCAGAGATGGCAGTCACGCCTCCAGCTGCAGCCTCGGCACATCCTCCAAACAAGTCCATGGGTATATCAATGCATCAGCTACAAAATAAGATAAACTGGATAGATCTAAAACATCCCGGAGCCTTTCCCATGACCCAGCCATATTTACCACCCTGTAATGGTTTCAGGGTGAATAAAGCCTATGGTGTGTTTTCCATCTTTGATTTTTAAGGTTTAGTAATACGTAATACAAGTTAGAAATATAAAATACTGAATTATTTGATATGGCATTTCAGGTTTCCATAAGCTATGTAAAAATTAAATCAAAGTATGCTGTACTTTCCCACAGTCAGAGGAAAGTCCCAAGGCAAAATCATCCCCCCGATCTACTTTTGTATTTCTAGTATGTATTTTACAAATAACTTTTGCCTTATCAATCATTTTACAGATATCAAGGGCAGCCTGTGATGCATTATTGAAAAGACAGAAGAGTGGCTCATTTGTAGCCTTATGTGTAGAAAATGAACTGCTTAATTGGATGTTCTCACAGGCTGCCACAACTCAATTTAGTGAATATTTAATGGCAATAATATGTAGCAGATAACTAAAAAAAAAAGGAAAGTTTCACAAATACAGACACTGGAATTCAATACACTGCACTGCAACAAAAAGGAAAAGTCACAAAGCCAAAAACACAAACAAGCATCTACAAAACAAGAAAAGCCCCTTAAAACTATTATTAAATACTTTTTGTATTAGCATGAGGACCAACCACAGGAATATGAATAGTACCAAAAAATTCTCCAATAGCTCATTTTGGATTATGATTTATTAAGAATCACATCATGTTTATGACCAGTTGTATGATAATTAATCGTTTATCAAACATATTGCATTACCAAATTTGTTTAAAACGTGATGTGGTTACCAATATTAGAACAACTAGAGTCTTATTTCTGTATCCTTTTCATTTGTTTTTCTTCTCCCATCCTCTTGTATTTCATCTTCTTTCCAAGTTAGGTTAACGTTGATCTAGCAAGTCTCTTCTGAACCCTGCAACTGCTACCGTACGCTACCATTATGTGAGCCCCAGCGTCATGTCCCTACAACAAACTAGAATGTTTCAGAAGTGTAAAAATTTTGACAATTAGGAAATGATTCTTGCACTGGCATATATTTTCTAATTCTTAATCTGCAGTGATTGGCATAATGTGCCTTGTATGTATTTATACTAATTCAAAGTTTTATGTTGTCTCAAGCCGAAGATCTATCAACCATTAACTTCACAGAATTAACAATGTTCTGTACCCTCTTAAACTTCATAAATTAAACACAGTTTCTTTTGATCTGTTTGTATCTCTTCCTATTCTTTGTTATGAAAAATGATAATTTAAAGTGTACAGCGTGCAATCATAGTTACTGCTTTTTATACTTTTATTTAACCTAAACCAACATATTTTTTCTGTTTGCTGACATATAATATTCCTGTCATATTATCACTTTGAGAAGGATGATCAAAACTGATTAGAACATTTTGGATGAGGAATACTCTATAAATCCTGATATGTACAGAAGGCATATTTTCAGTGAAACATTCATAAATAACTATATATCTCTTCCTGGTTGATTAATTAACTTAATGCTCAAAACTGACGAACAGTGGTAGAACTATTTTTCCAGTTCAATTTTATGAGGATATTTCTTCTAAGCAGTGGCAGCACCAGAAACTATATATGAAACTATTTTTTATTTTTTCCATTACCATTTTAAGACATTTTAATGTTATTTCAGATTGCTTCTTTCAGAATGCCTTTTTTTCCCTCCATTTCTTATCTACTCATCTAACACCACTTGGTCTCCCTGAGTTGCTTCACTGCTTTCTTTGATTTTACCTAACCAATACAATTATGTGTTATCTGCAAAATCTGTTTTCTTATTGTTCGTATATTTTTATCCAGATAGATAAATATATTAGGCAACAGCACTTCTAGTGTGCCACACAATGGCTTCTGCAATGTTCAGAAATCCAGGAACTTTGTAATCTCTTAGCCAATTTCTTATCCAGGACAGTTGTACACCTCTGATCCTGTGTTCAGTTAGTTTCCAGAACATAATCTTACTGGAGATTTTACCAAAGGCTTTTGAGTTAGTAATTAGACATGGTGGTTATCCATTGTCCACAGTTTGGATGCCTCAAAAACAATTACTTGTGCAAAGTTATGCTTCTTTTCTCAGAAACAGGGTTGATTTAGCTTTTGCATTTTATATTTTACCACAGTTTGAAAATATATATATAATGGCACAAAGAAGGCTCACTGAAATAAAATTTACCTAGTACCTTTAAATATATTATTATTTTAGTGTCTTAAAAGATCAGTTCTAGTTCTATTGAGATTAGTCTTTCAAATAATTATTTTATATTTTTCATGTTAGGAAAGACAAAAGCATTTTAAAAAAATTCCCACTGGGTCTCAGTCACTCTTTACTGAATCGCAATAGAAGTGTTTCCTTTTTTTCTACTTTGTATACAACTTACAGTACTAACTGCCGAGAGCCACAGCTGCAGTTCTTTGGTTCACTTTTGGGCCTTTTTTCCCACAGAGATGGAGCCATAATGACATGACTCCATATAAAATGCTTCAGAGGCAAATTCGGGTGGAGAGTGAAATTGAGGTCCGGCCTTTTTCTGAAGTCTTGCTGCACTGCTCTGTTCCTGGGTTAACTGCCAGAAACACTTGTCCCACTGGCAGCAAACAGGCCACAAGAGCAACCCTGCTGTCTGGTCAATATGGTCCCAAGCAGCCATGCTGTCAATTTGTTCCTTTTTTATATAGAATTGTTATGAAAAGCCATACTATGATTTGGGGGGGGGGGGGGGGAGAAATCATATTGTATTAATATAAATTATATGTTGAAACTGTTGTTCTGTTTTGCCATCTTTCTTTGTTAACAGAAAGAAAAATTATTTAGACCAGCAAGCTGACAGATTTTGGAGAGTTTCTCCAGAGAATTCTTAGCTCCCTCTAGTTCTCTGACTTTCATTGTATATTTGATAGTACTGCATCCTCTAAAACGGTACATGCTTTTTTGGCTCTTTGCATAGATAATCTTAAAGTCTTCTATTTCTGCAAAAATAGCTTCACTGAAGCAAGAGAGGCTCTGAACTAAAAAGCTCAAATTGAAACTAAAAGATTGTGTATCCTGGGATGACAGAATTGAGCAAATGAAAAATAATCTATTGACATAGGTAGAAGAATCTTGAAGGTCTTGGAGGTCTTGAAGGTCTTCAAGAAGGTCTTGAAGGATTAATATCAATCATCTTGAGTCATGTAGAACTTAGCATAGTTAGATAACAGGAGATTTATTAGTGATTTGTTGGCCTGAGAGTTTAGAGAGCTGAATGTCCATCCAGAGGCAGTCATACACTCATTCCAACACAGCAGTTATGAATATCAGACATGGTATTTTATTCATTCACAATAAAATGTGCTAGCTTTTCAAATCTGTTAGAAAAATAAGCCTATGCTACTATTTCATTGAACAGAATATGTCTGGCATAGTTAGTATTAATTACAGCTTTTATAATCTCTTGTTTAAACTCTTTAAAAAGTGGTAGAGGAGAAAAGCTTACTGAGCGCAAACAGCATCGGGAATCTCCCTATTTTGTCCCTTACATATTGATCAATTTTGCTTTTAGCATGGATATTTCTTTTATTTTCAAGTCCTAAGGAACCATCTAGTACAGACATTTAGTAGGTAGCACATTATTTAAATGAGAAGCTCTTTGCAGGAATATAACAGTCTATTGGAAGGAAAATTTTAGCCACGTGTTGTTCAACAAACTTAATAGAATGGTCTTACAGGCATTCATTTTAACTTACTTATTTCCTGCAACTTACTTAGCCTTTCCTTTCTCGATTTTAGGTAAATAAAATTTCAAAATAATCCTTCATAATCCCCTCTTTATGCTTTCATATTGCTCATTAGAGAGCACTGCAACTCTGTAAACCATTGAAAATTTAAGAACTAATATCTTTTGATGCTGTCGTTTATTAAAAAACAAAAAGCAAGTTATATTACCCTCCTCTGAATTATTTTTCTGAAATTTGCCCTTGCCCCCTGAAATTTCCATTCAAAAATGATATCTAAAATGCTAATATACTGCTATATTCATGTTCTTCTTGCAGAAGAACACTTTTGAAAAGACATTATTATAATGAGCCATGTATGTGTGACAGAGCAAATCTTCTTTTTTGACAATAGCTACATATTTTCAGTTTGGAGAAATGCCATTATAGTCCTGCAAGTGCAGTCTCTATTTTTCAGTCTGATTTTGGGATGCGCTTTGTTCTTTTCCGAACAATAGTCTCTTAACTTCATGAAATATTCTTAAAGCACTTGGATGATATTGCGCTACAACTTCAGGAACCAAAAGAATCTGTCTGTTCACATCTAGAAAGGCAACCTATTATGGATAATTATAAAGGTACACTGCATCTAGGCAACTCATTATAGTGTCAAGACACCATAAATGCATGGACGTCACCATTTTAAAATTAGAAATAACAGAAGAAGGTAGTAACATAAATAACCACTATACAAGTTTTTGATACTTCAAAGGTTTTAAGCTACTTAGGCTTACAGGAGTTTTAGCTATCACACACAAATGAACATTATGGTAAGGTTACCACAGACTCAGAGCTGTCCTATGTTGGCCAGAGGCTGCACAATGAATAGCACACTTCAAAAGCCTGTTCATTGGCCATAGGGTGGCCACCCAGTTAATTGAGAAAATGATTAGCCATTTATGATTCAAAGAAATCCTTAAACAATATGTAAAGCACACTTTTATTACAGCGGGGGGATGCAGAGGGGTTTCGAGCCCCCTATGCATTCTTACGAGAAAAGAAACACAACAGTTTTTTACACATTTGGAAGGAGTGAGTTTCAAAAATTATCCATCATATACACTCTTTATGAAGTCTACCTTATCTAAATAGACATTGGGTTGCCTAATTCCTATTCTTCTTATTATAGAGTAGTTACATAAAGTTTTATCTTTTCAAACAGCTTAGGTTTCCCCCACCCCTCTTCTATCTCACTTGCAATGCTATGTGCTGAAAGCTTTTCCCGCTTTCCCTGACAGTCCCTTTTGTTTACGTAAGCTAGCTTTATCTTAATTGCCCACAATTTGGGCAGCAACCTTCTTTTAAGCAGTTACAATTTTGCAAAGTCACACTAAAATATCTAAATTTTTATTTTATTTTTGTCTTGTCCTTATTTCATTTACATCACAACTTGCTGTGATGAGTGTTGGTAAGAGAAGAAAATGGGTGATACACACCCCCACGCTGTGCAAATACATCTGCAGTTTGGACACAAGCGTTTTTCATGACATGGGGAGTGTTTGCAGGCATTCAGTGGTCAGGGCTGTGAGATTAAAAACAACTACTAAAGGAATTTATTTGCCTTAATCACTTGGTTTAGGTTTCTTATTATGATAATAGCATTTTAAAGCTATTTAATGCATAAAGGAAATCATTCTCCATCCTAAACTGATTAGAAAAATCAGATTATTAATGGTAGGAAAAGCAGAAGTAATGATGCTTAAATGCCTCCCAAAGCTCAGAGGCATAACATGAAGCTAAGGTTTCAGGTGGGCTTAACATGATGCCAGAGAAGGAAGCAAGCATAGCAACCAGCCTCTGCTGCTGAACTGGAGCCACCAAAAGGAGACAGCTTGAGAAAGCAGGGGAACTAAGCCTGCTCTACCTCTATGAAGAAACAGAAAGGGAAGTAGCCAAAGACTGACTTAGGAGTTATCATTTGGATAAGGCAGGAACAGTATACCAAATGCACCTGTGTTGATGCAGTTAGTCCTTCCCCACACTTAGCATAGAGTGGCAGGAGGGTCATGGTCAGGACTTCCCCTCATGGTGCTTTTGGGACACAGTCACAGAAGCAGTGAGCAGCACCGAAGCTGGTGGCACAGGTGTTGTGTTGTTCGACACTACATCACACTGCAGTATATTCCACCAAACCTCTACAAGGCGAGGAAGCAAGTGCCTACAGCAGACATCCAGCCACAGTGAGTCCTCTTTCCCCTGCACGTGAGCTATTGGGCTTGCTCCTATGGCCAAGGTTCTGGTGGAAGAAAAGCTCACTGTGATGTCTTGGTGACCAGCAATGCTGGCAGACTGAAGGCCAGGTGGGTAGGAAATGGTGGGTGGGAAAGTGGTAACAGTTAAATGTGGTGAGAGAGCAAACTGATGTAGGAAGCATTTAACCATTGAGGAAGGGCTGGAAAGGCTTAGGCAGCAGGGAGATCTGCAGGGAATCCATTCCTGTCCATGCATATTCTGCTTCCTGTGGGTTTTCCCTTTGCAAAGCACCAGGTGTGACGTGCTTCCACAGTGTGCCTGTAGGAGCAGGAGCCACTTAAGGGACCCAGAGAATTATACAAAGCCCAAGGAAAAGGATGACCAGCAGTCTGGGAGAAGTTCTGCTGCCTTCCTTCACTCCTCTGCGTGGAAGCTATTCTTAGAGAGGGACAAAATAGATTCATCACTCTGTACAGACCTGCTTTCAAATCTCATTATTCAGGACTGGTTTGCTGTGGATTGTGGAAACGTGGATGGCACTTATAGTAAAAATGAATCTGAAACCATGTGTGAATCAAAGATTTATAAAGCATCTCATTCATGTTATGACAAAGAGGCAATGACAGAGGCGCTAGGCATTTTAAGCAACTAATTTCACTTTGACTTCAATGTCCTCATTGGGTCAAGAAAAAGCCGGTCCATACCTACCATTCCAGCAAGGTAACCACTATGGTGGAAGACTGATTATTTTGAAAAGGCCAGTAGCCTCTCTACCATTATCTCTGAGGCTGCTATCTGCTTGTTTCCTTTCATTTCAGTGTGTTGGCACTTTTTTTAAATTTTTTTTTCCTAGTTGCAACCTTGGCTGTGACTAATTCAGTAAGAAATAAAGCCAGCAAAAATTTTATCCTTTGCTTTCTTCTATTGATTTGGACAAATAATACCAGTTTGCGAGAGCTTCCGTCATCACATTCAGCATTCTAGTTTCTCTTTTTCCTTTTTGGTGACATTTTGTGTCAGACCTGTCACAAATTCACCACAGTGTCTTGAAGACAAAACTGCAGTAATGACTTTGGAAGACCATGACACCCATATAATATTGTTAACTATCTATGATGTTACCAGCTGCATTTGTCCATTGTTGCTGATACTTAACCTTTACTGTCCTTGTACAACTTGAAAGTGCTTTCCAAATATATGTTACAGCATGATCAAACAAATTTAGATAAGGCTGACACTGAGAGTTCCTTTGTTTGGCATTGATTTTTCCCTAATAGAACTACTATTAAACTTCAGCAAAAGGCATTTTTCTCGAGTACAATTTTAGCACTCCTGTTGATTGAATTGAAAAGTCTATAATAATCAGTACATGCCTCACTGTAAATAAACATGAAATATTGTACAGCTTCAGAAAGTTTCTTGCCACAAAAACACTGCAAACTGGAGAAGATGTGTGCATATCTTTGTCACATAAGTTATCCAGATTTCTTCTCCTTTGGCTGTGAATATGGAGAAACTATTCTTGGTATAAATTACCCATGTTGTGCCCTCATTGCTTCTGTCTGTTGGGAGAACAAGCTGTGGTGGAAGTCACTGCCTGAGTCTGAATGTGGAAAGAATAACAGGACAATAAGAGTAACAGGACATCTACAAAACTTTCCCAAGACAGTTCATTTAGAGACATCTCATCTCATGCAACAAATTCCATTGTGGTCTAGAACAAGGCAATTCATAATCTCCTCACTTAAACCCTAAAACAGACTATATTAGCACAAACAAACATTGTTCAAAGCTTTCTGACTCCTCTGAACCACTCTTCAGAAAGGCTGATATTTCTACTGCTGAGGACTCACATAACTCCTGCTACTTGCCAGAGCGAGCCTTGGTAAACAGCTGAAGGAAACAGAATTTCAGAGAAGAGGGACTTTCTGAGCGAGTGGTTATAAAGACAAGCTTCTCCATATTCTTTCAGCAGAGTCAAATTTTCATTTTCCACTTGGTTATTTCTTTTGATAAGGATGCTTCAAATAGTCTAGCATGTACGTAGACTGAGCAGCAGGAAAGCATGGGATGCAGTAAACTGCACAGATCTCGGGAGAGGGAGAGTGGATTTCATGTTGGTTGCTTTATCCCTGTGAGGCAGTCTCACATATCTTTCACATGAGAGGGGAAGGCAAGTTTCAATGAAACATACAACCATGTACATTAACCTCTCTTTCCCGGTGAAACCTTCCTCCTAACCAACAGGCCAAACTCCTGCACCCAAGAAGTTTGGTTTTCACAGAGCATTTCAGACCTGCTCATGGTGGAGAACATATTAATGCTTCACCTAGAAGCTTGTTACAAAAGCTGCATATTCTCTGCATATTAATTAATAATTGCTTTGTAATTTGTCATCATATAATCATAGAATATCTCAAGTTGGAAGGGACCCATAAGAATCACTAAATCCAGCTCCATCCTCCTTCCAAGATTACCTAAATCTAAACCAGATGACTAAGAATATCACCCAGATGCTTCCTGAACTCGGCCAGGCTCAATGCCATGACCACTTCCCTGGTGAGCCTGCTTCAGTTCCCAACCACACTCTCAATGAAGAACTTTTTCCTAATGTCCAACCTGAACTTCCCCAGCTGCTGCCCTCCTTGAGGAAACAATTGGATCACCTCTCAAGCTGCTCTTTTCAAAGCTGAACAAGCAAAGTGGTCTCAATTGCTCCTTATAAGTCTGGCCCTTGAGATCTTTTACCTTCATAGTCACTCTCCTCTGAACACACTCACATAGTTTGATAAGCTTCTTGTGTGTATCCTACTTTCAGGGTTTCTCCAAATAGACTCAGACTGCCTGAATAAAGAGACCAGAGCAGAAGGGTTGCACAGGTGGAAAAGGGCTGTGTTAGAAATTGCAGATGGAGAACTGGGAATTTTGTATGAGATGGCTATGAGCCATCAGCATCCCTTCTGCACAAACCAAAGAAACCAATCTTGTTAACACAGTATGACCCAGACTGCTTTAAATTGGTTTTGGGTTTGGGGTTTTTTTTGTTGTTTTTTTTAGCTCAGATGTTGGCTGTGCTGTGAAAGTGCACAATGGCAGGTGGGACCAGGGATTTCCCTCTCTATGGCAAGGGTGGAGAATGGATACAGGGAGTGGGGTAGGGTTGGGGGTTGGAGAAAGTGGGGATATGTGGTAGGTATGTGTGGTACAGGAACAATGTGGACTCTGCACCGGGGACATGCAGTGTGCAAGAAGAGGTCAAGGTAACCCTCTGGGAAGGGCTTATTTTGAGGAGCAGCCAGTATACCAGCTCTGGAGCAGCTGGTTGGTGTGGGATGCTGAAGAGAAGAAGCAGACAAAATTTTGCGTAATGGCCACCAAAGCTCACAGGGCATGGAGTGATCCTGGGCACCTGTAGCTGGACAAGATCAGAATCTGATTTGGTAACTCATGTCTGTAAAGGAAACGCATGTGTAGCTGATTCAATTCCATACCTAAGAAAGAGAAAGCACAAGATAAATAGAGACGGCTACTGCAAAAACCTATGCACATTTGGACCCTGAAAGCAGGCCAGAGAGGAATGAAGTTTTTTTCTTTTAACCTTACTGGAAATCTTTTATTGTCTCCTTGTGAGACTTGGAGAAGGCTTAACCTTTCTGACAGTTTTCAAGTTCCTAACAGGGAGGTGATCACATTTGACAGCCTGCAAGGAGAGCTAGTTAACAGCCATAAAACACTAAGCACTGTATGAAAACTAAAACATTAATATAAAAGAAATGAATAAATTACTTGAATAAATAACATGGAACAGAGGATTTCCTAAGGCACTTCATTCATCTTGGCAACTCTATTGTCATGCTTTTTGTCCATCTGTCACTTGTTTTCACAGATTGTGAGCTCCTTGGAAGAGAACCTCTGTCTGTCCTCAGCACTGCCACAAGAACATGCTAACAAGGGGAAATAATGTTGTGAAATATCCCTGCCAGTGCTATTGGAAGTGTACGAACTTCCACACCCAAATATCTTTCTGAGGTTCTGAGTGTTCTCCTTGCCCCAGGATCTCTTCTGTTCATCCCACACAAGGATATATGATGATGAAAACCCAAGAACTGTGTCAGAGCAAGGAAATCTCAGCAACACCAAGGTGGCACTTCAGACACCTTCGCATAGACAAACCACCCACAGGAGCAGATGTGACAATAGGCCTACAGCAGTACCTGTGTCATTCTGAACTGATGGGCCCAGCAGGATGCTCTGTGGCAACCAAAGCACCCAAATTGTCAGAATTTAACACTACATGCCTATGCTTAGCACTTTATGTCCATGTTTGAGCATTTGCACTGTCTCACAGTGCCCCCTGGAAGTGGTGACAGAAAACATGACCTTTTGGGGAGTTAATGGTACCAGGGAATACGGCAGTAGTCATCTTTATTTTCACCTGCTTAGCTGCTGGTATCAGGCCAAAAAGCCCATAAAACAGGAGGGCTGGCTTTGTTTTGAAAGGAGTAGAAATCCCAAGAAACTGAAAATTACATCAGGCATTTCAGATTGAAACTAAACAGATTCATTACCTTGTCACAGGTAAGTTTAACCCACAGATCTCTGCCCTTTGCTCTGTCATCAACCACAGCCTCCTTTCTGTCACGCATTGCATTACTTGCTGTTACCACTATTATTTACTATTCATGGAGAGTTGATGGCATATTCCAAAAGGACAGATGTGCAGGAGACTGTACGCACCCCCTTTTTTAATAGATGGAGAGTCTGGTAAGAAGCCTGCCTAACAGTATTTCCATGTACAGTTTTCCCATCTATTTCTCAGAGTCTCAACTGACATCAGCCCTTAAACTTCAAAAACTCTGTGTCATTACCTCATTGATGACACAGACAGCTTGCTTTCCTTCTGTATTTCTCCTCAGCCTCAGCAAGGAAGACAGATTAGTCTCACCCCTGGTGAGATTTTAATGATAACAAGAGTTCGTACACCAGCAGGGTACCCATAATGACAGAAGCAGTCCTTCCAAAACCAACTAAAATGACCAGATCTTCAGCCTAGTTCCCAGCAACCTCCTGGACTGGTGCTCTGGGGGCCGATTGACAGCTGGATTTGTGTTTCAATTAAGTGGAAATGAAACAGGGTGATGCTGAAGTAACTGCAAACAGAATGATTTGGGTCAGTGTCAGTGGCTCTTGTGGCCAGTGCAAACCCCAGAAGCTGTGTCCCCTCTTGGCAAGCACAGTGTTAATACACAGGTGTGTGACACCACAGAGTGTTTCATAAGTGTCACACGGTGGTGCTGCTCAGACCATGTGGAACTTGAGCCCATATTGGCAATAAGAGATACCTATTGCTGTTCCCATGTATTGATTCACGTGTGTGTGTGTGTGTGTGTAGGCATGTCTTCAAACACGAGAATTCTGATATGTTGATGACAAAATGCAGCTATGCTACCCCAAAAAACTTCATTTTTTCCCCCTGATTTCATTTTTCTTGCTGTACTATGGTGAATGAGTGTTTGTTTTAAGGTCGCTTTAAAAATTACAGCAAAGGTATCAGCAAAAGCAGGTTTAATATAAAAGCGAGAGCAAGACAAAGTTTGCTGGCAAGGTTCCCTCTACTACTTATTAGATGGTTAAAGCACAAAGAGAAAGGGCAAACTAAAACCTAAAATCAATCAATCTAAACCCAAAATCAATCAAAAAATCATCTATGTGGAGGCTGAGGGGGTGAGGGGGAAGGATAGGAAGGGTAAGGACAGAAAGGAATAAGGAAGACCCTCCCGTTGAGTCACAAGGTTCAGACCTCTTTGCTAAACTGTGCCCCAGACTTGACCAGCAGTTTAGGCCTAAAGGTCACTTAACAGCACTTAAGTGATAGCTTAAGTTAAACAATTTAACTAAAGATTCATATAGAATTTACTGTAGCACAACAGTAATTTACTTGCAGGCCTAGCTTACGAATCTAAAGTACTAGCAAGACAGTGGGCTTTAACCGTAATAATTTTCCATCCTGCCTGCAATTTGGGTTAGTAACTTTCTTTGAAAAAATTCTATTCTGCTTGGTTTGTTATTCAGGCAGAAAAAATAAGTTTCCAAGGCTGTTCCTTAAAAAGCAGGAGCTTGTTAGACAGCACTAGTCCCTGGAAGCAGGCGGTGTTTCTGATAATCCCAAGAGGAGCTTACTCCAGGTGCTGTTCATCACAGACAGGCCTAATGAGCATTTCTCAGATCACATGGATGCCCGAGGAGGAGCAGGGAGGATGCACACCCCATATACACATATGCACATCTCTGTTGTTGTGTTGGTGAATTAAAATGAATCTAAATTCAAATCTTGATCAGAGATGTTCTTTGAGTCCTTTAATGCACTTTTCTCATCACTGTAGTGGATTGGCTTTTGGATTTTTTAGGCCTTCCTTAGCAATGGGGGTCAGAAATCTAAGGAAGTATTCCATATCATCCTTTAGCGTAACACAACATATAAATAAGGTGTAGATAAGAGAGCTCGCTCTCTTCTCTCTTCCAGTGGCTGAAGGCGACAGGTCTCTCTGCAGATGGTCTTTGCTTGTATGAGCCAAAGCCTGTTTGTTTAGACCTGCCGTTATCTCCGGTCCCTCCAGGAGGTGTAGGGAGTTGTTTGGTGCTTCGCAGGGTTCTGCTGTCTCGTTCAGGGAAGTATTTAATTCATTTTTTTTTATTTATTCATTAGCTCTCTATTAACGGTGTATATTTGTAGGATACTTGTTTTAGGAGGTTTTTTTATCCCTGTTTCTCCCCCCCCCTCCCTTTTCCCTTTTTTCCTCTCGGGAGCTCCCTGTTGTATGTACAATATATTCAAATTGTATAGATAATTGTAAATATGTATTTTTGATAAATCCCGTTTTGTTTGGGCTTCTTTTGGTTTTTCTGTGGTTCATTTTTTTTCCTCACTTGAAAGAGCAGGAGGGGGGAGGGAACAGCTGGGACTTGGCAAGAAATCCAGGTCAAACTGATACAATCACAAGCCCCCAGGATTATACCACTTAGTAGTAGGTAGCCTTATTCCAGTAACCACTTAAACCAACGAGAATCTTTTCATTGCTTTAGGTCTGATTCCCATTTCCCACACATGTTTCTTCAACTCAGCTGAAGAACCGATTCTGAACTTTGTTTATCCATGGCTTTGCATTTATTAATCCTGTAACAAGCAATTACAGAATTTGGTACTCTGTTGTCAAAACCATTAAAACTGCATTAATGCAGTGTACACAGTATCATATATTGGCTTTGCCCTTTTTCCTGATTTTGATACAATTTGGTGTCATTCTCACGATTTGGAGGTATATCTAATTCTCCAGGTGTTCTGCCTTGGATTTTCAGACACCAGAGACAATGAGCATCGCTTAGTCTCCGAAGGCTGTTCCAAGGACAACCCTGAACGTGCTGAGAAGCAGCTGATCCCAGGGAGGAGGGAAATACTCCCAGTTGCTGCTCTCCTGAATCCACAGAACCAGCCTGCAAGGCTACCTACTCGGCTTGGGAGCAGTGTTGGTGAGTATTTTGCCTTCTCATGCCAGTTCACAGGAAAACCAGCTCTATGTGTTCATAAACGCTCAGCTACTCAGGAGGAATGAAACGAATAGATGAGTTTTGGTGACTGATTGAGTGACACATCATGGACAACAGAAGGCTGAAGTGGAGCTGTTACTGCATGGGCAGCAAAGGATTATCCAGCCATCCCACCTTCGAGTCAGCTCTGTGGAAAAACAAACCCTGAAAGACCCACTTAACTTCCAAACTTGTCTCTTTTGCCCAGATCACCCTTGATGGGTCAATACCCATGCTGGCAAGCACCAGCCAGTGACAGCACAGACATGCTGGATGTCAGCTCCCACTGTGAGGGAGAAATCCAGGAGTCTGGGGCACCTTCCAGCTTCCTTTGGATGATTCAGGGAGCTGTGGAGATGGACAGCAGAAGAATGTCACAGATCCAAGTCCAGACTCCCAGCAGACACTGGAAACCCCAGGCTGTCTTTTTTTGACTTCTGCCTAAGGGTTTACTTATGTATCTGATAAAATCCAGCTATTTTGGTCTGAATGACAGGATACCCAGGGTCCTACTTGGTGGATATCGTCTCATGGATGTTTTCCCACCCCGAAGATGGGTTTTTTGCTTTTCATGCAAACCACTTATCATGTGCAGACTGCTCTTTCAGACCATTCTGAAAATGGGTCACAGGGCTTCATGATGGTCTTTATCCCCTTCTCCAGTCCATGCCAACTTCTCCACCTCATTCCTGGGCTTCCACCTTACTGCGTTGTGTGCATCCCCAGGGATGGCAAAGAGGATGTTTGTTCCCGAGAAAGAGCTGCCCTGTCTTGTGGCACGGACTCCCTTCTGCAGCCATATCCTGTTCTTTCGCAGGGGTTCTACACGGAGAGCGCTCGGCAGGGGGAAGGCCGGGAACGGTGCTGGCACAGAATTCCCCACATTGTCGGAGGGTCCTCCACACCGCCAGAGGGCGCCCTCGCCAACCCTCACTCCGGACCGGACGCCCCGCCCAGAGACGGGCAAGCGGAGCGTCGCTACTGGCCCAGCGCCGCCGGCCCCGCCCCCTGGGGGTCACGCGCTCGGCCTCAGCGCGGCCGGAAGTGGCAGTCTGGGCGGCGGGTCCGGGTCCGGTGCCGGCCCCGAGCACGGCCCCCGCCCGGTCCCTTCCCGGTTCCCTCCCGGTCCCTCCCCGCCCCTTCAGCCACCCCCCAGCCATGCACCCGCGGCGCCCCGACGGCTTCGACGGCCTGGGCTACCGCGGAGGCGGCCGCGAGGAGCCGGGCCCGGGCGCCAGGCCCTTCGGCGGGTCGGAGCTGGGCCACTGGGTGACCACCCCGCCCGACATCCCCGGCAGCCGCAACTTGCACTGGGGCGAGAAGACGCCGCCGTACGGGGCCGGGACCCCTCTGGGCGGCGCCGGCCCCAACGAGGAGCCCAATCTCGGGGCGGGCGGCCCGGGCGCCGGTAAGGGGGGGCCCGGCCGGACTGAGCTCCGGCCCCCCGTGAGCCGGGTGAGGGCGGGCGGGCGGCGGCCCCGGGCTGTGCGCTCCTACGTGCTGGCGGTGCACAAGGGAAAAAAGAGTCCTTTAGAAGAAGAACTGCTCCACGATCGGTTGTTGCGCCCCAGCACCACGTAGTTCCCGTGGGTTTTGGGAGTGGCAGGACGCGCCACCCCCGCAGCTCCCGGTTGAGCCCATGTAAACAACATCCTGCAGGAATACTCCACCTTTTGTGAAGGCAGGAAGTGCCTCCTGGCCTCGGGTGTTTCTTTTAGGCAGTGTTGGTGTTTCAGGCTGTGTTCGTGCAGCTCGTTAGGCTGAGAACGAGCTGATGACATAAACCACCCTTGATAGCGAAGGAACTGTGGGACTGGTAGGATTTAAGGAAGCAACTGCGTTCAAGTCTTTTCCAGCAGAAACCCTCAGAACTGAAGTATCGTTTTAGGTCTTAATGGAATGGAGATGAATTAAGAAAAACTGTATTAATGCTACTGGACGTTGTCCTCTTTAATTAAAAGTATACTCGAGTATCTAAGTTTCATGAAATATTAATTTATCTGAAATTGAGTTACATTAGTAGACAAGTGAATTTTTTTAACCTGTAGTGCATTTTATTCAGGTCTTACAATGAGTACAACCCTTAGCTGGGCTTTTCATCCATGCAAGCACTGGTTAAAGCACTGTTTTAAGTATTCTGATGTACTTGGACACTGCCTTTTTTTTTCTGCTATCTCCTTATGAAGAGTATGTTCATTCTGCATTTTGGGGGACTGATGAGGAGTGGCTGTAATCACTGAATGCAGCTGCTGCAGATGGAGACTCTTACCATTGCTCTTGGGAGGGCTGCCACATCTGTGTGGAGTTCCACACAGTTACTGGCTTTATCCATGCTTTCAGGCTGCTTGCACCCTGAAAATTGTAGGGCTGAACATCAATTTTTAGTTGCCTTTACAGTTCTTACACTCTTTTTAAAATCTCTTGTGGTAATTCCCAATGTGCAAATGTCTGCCTGGTAGCAGACAACAGAGTCGGACTAATGAGTTCAAGGAGCTCTTGTTGCAATTTTAACAGTTCTCCAGTAACTAGATTTTTGCAAAGGACAAAATTATTTGTGGAGATAAACAACTGGTTTCAAAATTTGCTTTGTGTTGATGTTTGTTACTTCATCCATGGCTTTTTCGTGTTATTTTTCGCAAATTGGCTCCTTTTTACTCTTTCGGTTTTAGCATTATTTTCACCTCAGATATCTAAATTCAGAGTTACTGTAAACTGCCATGTATGTTAACTTTTTCAGTAGCTGGTTTGAGTTAAGAATTTTTTTAAATATTCTCTGTTTTAGTGCTCACTTTCTCTTTTTTTCCCTGTGAGACAAGCATAATTTTATGTATAAAAGCATGTACAAACTCAAATGCAGTCCAAAGTGCAAATATCCCTGGGGAAATAATTTTTTTATATTCTCTGTTGCTGAGCTGCCATAAATGTTGTGGTTTAGTGCTTGTAATTTTCTGAAGCAAGTACAGAATGAAATTAGTTTTTCAGATCCTGTGCAGGGCATTTTCTTCTGTTATATGGTTAGCACAGCTGTTTTTTTTAATTTTTTTTTTCCAGAACAGTTGAACAGATTTGCAGGCTTTGGAATTGGCCTTGCAAGGTAAGAGTTGTATTCACTGACAGTGAAGTAGTAAAACTCTTATTTGTCTTACAAACCCTACATATACTTTTGTATTGTGTTTTTATGCCAGTAGACTTCAGCAGTTGAAGTACCTGTAGAAACCTACTACCCAGAATCCATTTAGTTTTCTGTTCTCTTTAACTGTTGCTTAAAAATACTAAATCATCAATGAATGCAAGAAACAGTTTTTCATAAGTTGTGCCCAGGACATGAGTACCCTGTCTGAGCAACCTGAAAGTAATATCAGAGAACTTTTTTCACGTCTGCCACTTTAGTTACTCCTTTTAGGTAATGCAAATATTTTCTAACAAGATGAAAATGTCTTCAAGTGTGTTATCAAAATATGGGATCACCATGTTCATCTAGCCAAGTGGTCTGATAACCATTTTATTCCTTATTGTGGTGACACTGATCATTGATAATGTTTTTGAGAAAATGGTGGACTATAAAATATTTAACATTTTCAGAGGTTTAATTGTCAGGTGTAAGTATGATGATAAGCTGAGGATTTTTTGTAGGATGCCTTCTGAGTCATACTCACCTGATTAGGTTTTCCTTGGTCAAAGTATTAATGCAGTTTGTGAAAGGGTGGGAGTTATTTTTTTTTTGTCTTGGAAAAGTTAGAATTAAAAAAAGGTTTAACTCCTTGTTGACCTGAATGTGATACTTCTCAGAAAAAAGCGCTTCTCTCTTCAGAGTATGAGAATACTTCTGCCAGTTACTCAGTTCTGGACCAACATGGGAAGCTGTGTCAGTTCGGGTTCATACAGTGTACTTTTACTTGAAGAGGAGGACCTTTTTTTTTTTCTCTTGACCACCAGCCTGTCCTGCTCCTGTCCCTTAGTTATGACCCTTGATGCCAATCAGAACCTCTTTAACCTGTTTGACTCACTGAAACAGAGTCAGTGAAAGAGCGGGATTATTTTTTCCCTTTTCAGTTGGGTTGATATACCTGGGAGTTGACTAGCTCTGTAAACCAGCAGACACCAGTTGATGGGACCAGAGGGGGAAGGGATAAAGAGGGAGGACTAGGAATGACCATTTTTGTCGAGTAATGAGTTGCTGAAATTGGATCATCCCCTTCCATGGAACTGTTTATCCCTCTTCTCCCATTGCTTTCCTTCCAGTGGCTCAGCTTGCGCATTCAAGCTTGCCCCTTGATAAGCTTTTCATTTGTTAAATGGAGTGGAAGAGGAAGAACTAATCTCTCAAAACGTGTAAAGAGGAGTTTGATTTCTTTCCAACCTTGTCTAGCAGGAGACCTCAGGATGCTACCAGCACAGGAATGGAGCTATAGGGCAGGAACATGATCTCATTCAGGAGCAGAGATATGTTGTGATCTGTAGGTTTTGATTTAATTAAGCATGTCCGTTTTCCACATTCCACTAAAATGAACATGCAGTTTTTGTGAGGTTAGTTGAGTTGGCTACAGGGAAGGCTGAGTAGATACCAGCTGAAGTACAGGGAAGGTTTCACCTCTTTTGGTGTAAGCAAACTACTAAGTAGCTTAATAGTTATGAAACTGCGGGGTCAGTGCTTTCAGTGCTTTTCTGTGCCAGTTAGTACTTGTTTGTCTGGAGTTAAGAAACTTACCCCAGATGATCTTGTAGCTGTTACTTGGGATATTTAGAAAAATTCTGGATGTTTTGCTTTTCTAATCCGTATCCCAGGTTTGAACGACATACAGGTAAGTACTCTGATCACTCAGGCAACCTGAGATGGAATGAATAGTTTCTCTGCATGGCTGCAACCAGGAATCCTACTTTGAAAGTGAGAGAACTTTTCTATTAAGTTGTAATTGAAGTACAGCTTCTGGGAGCAGTGGAAGAGTTAGTTTTGGGCAGTAGTGTTTTCGATGAAAAAACAGTCAGCTGTTATTACCAGTCCTCTAGCCCTGCTAAGGAGAGTCTTGATTAATAATGTGGTAAGCAGAATGAACATAAACCCAGAAACTAATCCTTTTATAATTGTGGCTCTGGCCTATTTTGTTCTCTGATGCTTTGAGGAGAGAGAGCTTAAGAAATTTGGCTTGGTATTTTGCCTATAAAAATACATTCATACTACATATATATGTGGCTTTTTTGTAGCTGGTTCCTTTTGTAGTATTGGCAGGATATCAGGCAGCCATCAAAGATGCCCCATTAGTTCACTAGATATTACATGGTTTTTGCAAGTATTGATCTAGTGTTGTTAGAGAAAAATAACAAGCCTTATCTTTCTAAGAAATTTATAATGGCTTCTCATGCATTAAATACAATTTTCTTTGAAAGCCTATTTACAGAAAATGTGTTGGCACATCCCTGCATTGTTCTACGTCGTCAGTGTCAGGTATGTCTTTTATGTTACCTCTTCCAGTCAGAGCTCCTGTGTACGGTGGTATACTCCTTATACTGCATACTTCCATACCGTTATGAAAATAGAGAAATAAGCCTCACAATTTTTAGGGAGACACTGCTACATTAACTTGTTTTTATTTGTAGAATACATGTTTTCCATTCTGAGATTTAGCTCATCTTGAAAATCCTTAATCATTTTTTGGGCAGTGAAAGCAGTCTGCAGAGCAACTTCCAGATCCCCCAATTACAATTACATTTCTTTAATAGTTTCTGATTTATGCTTCCTTTATTGTTTACATTTTCACCGTACAAATACTTAAAAGTTCTACCTGTTTCCCTAAATTTCAGTGAGAATTTATTCATATTTTTAGCTGACCTTTACAGAGATAAAGTTCTTACTTTGGAAATGCTTTTATTCTTCAGAATTGTACCATCTACAAGTGTGTTACTAAAACTGCTACTACTTGTATTTTTAACAGGTTAATTATCATGCTCGGAATTACCATCTCACTCCATTTACTATTGTCAATATTATGTACTGCATCAATAAGACACAGGTCAGTATTTGGTGACAGGCTGTATCTGTAAGTCTTTATGTATTTGTTGTTTAAAAATATGGCCATTATAAGGGTTTATTATTTGGAGAAATGTTTCAAGAAGATCATTGTAAGTCATTTTTTTAAGAAGTATAGTAGTTAGTGGGGACAATTTGTAGATGTTGCAGAAAACAAAAGGTCCCTGAAACTTAATTTTTTTCATTAGTATTCTAAAAGATGATTAATCTTTATGTGGATAATAATAGTATCTAAGCAACTACTTTCAATGATAATATGGAATTAATTTCCAGTTCTGCATGGGAATGACAATCCTGAAACGCAGATGAGAAGGCAGTAAGAAAAGACTTTCTGAATTTCTTATGGATTTTTAATATCTCAAGGTCATTGTTGTCCATAGTAAATGGTGTTAAGTTTATAGTACGGAGTATTAACAGGGAGAGAGACACCTCCAAAATTGTTAACAACTCTTTGAAATTACTGAAAAGCAAATGTTTCTTTAGAGTTGAAAAGTATTTTATCACCTGAATTTGGTGATAAAGTTGAGCAGTAGAATTGTAGCCTTGCATGGTACGAATTTGCTGAAATTTTAAAATAATTAGTAAGTTTTTTGAGTTTTATATTGCGTATTTCAAAACGCAGGGTCCAAGAGCTCTCTGGAAAGGAATGGGCAGCACTTTCATTGTTCAGGGCATAACCCTGGGAACAGAAGGCATCATCAGTGAATTTACACCTTTGCCGAGGTACTGCATGGGATTTTTATTGCTTTACAAATTTATTATCAATTGTTGACCTGTATTAAAAGTTTTAGAAATGTAAGCATGTCTGAAATATGTTACTTCATGAGAATAGTCAGACATTGATTAAGTGTTTCCAAGCACGGTGTGGTTGTCTTGGCAAAGGCAACTTTGTAATCCATAAATACTGGGAGACTCTGTCTGGGAGCTTTGTATGTTTGGCGTGTCTGCTTACTGATCTGAGTATAGAAATACTGTAGCAAATAAGTCTTTGGTGTTATTTGACTGTAATATAAGAATAAATTTCTTGTTGTATTTTGGTTGGTATTGTGTGGTACTAGCAAGTACCATACCTAAGGTACAAATGCCGGGTCTCATTAATCTAAATACAGACAACTTGCACAGCTAAAAAGCCAGCACTGGCATTTTGCTGGACATTTGCACTGTTTTTGGTAGGTGAGAGAACAGAAGGGCCTGCATTAGTGAATGAGAAGACATGGTAAATAAGAGCCCATGTGACTGGAAGCTTTGTCTTCTGTCCTCCTTTACCAACAAATACATGTACTTTGTTCAATGTTCTCATAATGAAGGGGCTACAACTAAAAATGGCTGACTTAATTTAAAGAAGTGTTCACCATTCTACATCACTGGGTCCATCTGCTGCTCTAGAAGTTTAGTAATATCTTTTAGTTTGATTTGTGACTCTAATTTATGCTTTACTGTAACTCCAGAATTATGGTGAAATATCGTGATGTCTTTCTGCTTTGAGATACAAAACCAATAAAGAATTTTATTTTGAAGACTTTTTATTTTGTTTTATAATGATTCAGAGCTAACAGTAAGGGCTGACAACTGTAATAATATCTACTATCAGTTTTGTTGCAGATACATTAAGAGTAAGTAGGTTGTGTGTTTATTTTATAAAGTAATATAAGTAAAGTAAAATAGGGTAATGCAAGACTGAGTTCATCAAAAGTTAGAAAAAGGTGCTTTACATAAGTTGCAGGGAACAAGTGGAAGCCAATAGAATGATGAAGACCTGTCTTGGAAAATATATTGGGAGACAGGCAAGTAGTGGGGTTTATGGTTTAATTTTGAATGGAGCAGTGAACTTGAGAATCATGTTAGGTTTCAGAAGAGACAAGTGCCTGTTTTGAATATGTGGACAGAGACCAAGCATTTAAGGGACATGGAAACTAACCTGGTTTTAAAGACAAGAACTGTAGGTAGGCTGAATTGAACTACTCTTATGATGAATACATCCATACTAATAAAAGTAAGTCTTTGCAGGCTCAAAAGCACTAATAAAAGCATTTCCTACTTAAATTGGGTGGTGTGTGTATTTAAGGTTTTTAGTCAGCTCTGAATGTAACTGAAATTCCCAGGCATACACTTTCCTCTGAATGTGGCTTGTTCTAGTTTTTAAATACAGCTGTAGGGTATGCTTAAGTTCACACTCTATCGATTGTTTATATTTTCATAGTTCTGATCTCTGCTAAATGAGAGTAGCAATTTTCTTCTTGTGGGCCAGTTGTTCAGCAGTTGGTGGTGCTGTCAAAAGAAGCACCTCTTCTGGAACCAGCTGATTCCTTCCTCAGTGCTACTCCCATCTTTGTGCCAACACAGTATGTGAACAGTCAGGAAATGAACTGCACTAGGGAAGTGATCTGACTAAAATGGTTGTCTCGTTCATGCACCACCCCATGCTAATTTTCTACTGAGTATTCTCTCTTCCTTTTTAGTGGTGGCATATTTGGGCTGTCACGTGGAGGTAAAGGTTTATTGCTTACAGCAATCTGATTTAAAAGGTTATTTAACCACATTATCAGGATCCAAAGGACACAGGGAAGTGAAATGTCAATTCCAATTCTATATCATGGAATCATAAAAGAATACCCCTGTTTTAGGAGAGGGGTCCAGAAATGGATGTGAATGCAGTTCTGTACTAGACAAACTCATTCTGTAATTGTTCTTCCACTGCAGGGACAGTTGTACTGAGTGGATTGACAGGTTAAGCTTAGTTTGGGTGGTTTAATTTTCCACATCATTTAAGTATTATGGGTCAGTGAATATGATCCAAGTGTCTGAAATATATAATGGCAAAGATAATCCTCTGTTACTATGTTTAGGAAAGTGATAGGTACTGTAGCACAAAATTCTTGAGAAAGAGTAAAGAGTTGCCTTTCCTGGATTGGAGTTGTTGTGGCTGCAGGCAGTGGCTAAGTGCAATTCCTGGACAAGAATGGAAGATGAACACTTTATACCTTGTTATTAAAAATGCTAAGTCTAGTGTACCCAACAGTTGAGACAGAAGTATCTTTACCTCATAGCTGGACTATTTGCCATATGCATGGTAAGTACATGTGGTATTTAAGTTTTCTTGAGCTAGGTGGGTTTACATTTGCTGTCAAGTGGAATAGAAACATTTGCTGTTCATATTTTGAATTATGTAAAGATACTACTTTAAGGGAATGGGTTTCATGTCACCTTTGTGTTAGTCAGGTTTTATTTTATCAGGATATGCTATGGACTGGTCATAAGTCAAAAAGCTTGAGTTACATCTGTACAGAATTACTATGCAGCTTCTAGCTTGATCTCTTGTTCCTGTCTAACTGCGTCAGAATGAGATTTAAGTTTTCAGAAAAGAAACAACAGGGTAAACATAACCTTAAAGAACAGAAAGGCATAGCTGAACCAAAACGTAGTAAAAATTCTGTGTTGATAAAGGAAAAGTATTGAGATTTTAAAATCCAGTATTCCCTGAAATTGCTTTAAGAGTTAGTGTATAAGAATGCAAAATAAATGCAAAAGACTAAAACCAGTTGCTGTGAGAGCTACACACACCTTATTAATTAATAGCTGAAACCTTTTTTGATCAAATGTCTGACAGGCCTGAATAAGTTCTAGAAGTTAAGCATGATTTATTAAATGTTTTGCTCTGTCTTTCCAATATGAGAAATCCTGCAACATAAACCAATAGTAGAACGCCAGTGTGAAAAATGGATATTGACACCCATGGGAGAAATGCTTGAGAATTATATGTTCTTATTCATATTGTGGTAAATACTTTTCTTTTTAGGGAGCTTTCACATAAATGGAACTTCAAGCAGATAGGTGGACATCTTTTACTCAAAGGGTAAGTATAGCAGGTGTTACTACCTTATGTCTAATTATCTAAACATTAAAAAAACTACTAAACGTATATTAGTTTAGTCTGCAGCTATGGTTACTTGACAAATTTTCAATTGATTTTTTGAACAATCTAGATTGCATACACCACTTTCACAGATCCCTGTGCCCGTCTAGAACTGGACTGATTTAAAAGATTAGATTCTTCTAATCTTTCTAATTAGAACTGAATCAGTCTGATCACATGGAAATAGAATTTAGCAGAACTTCTGTCTGAAGTTTATCTCAACTTATTGATGTGTGTTTTAGTAATTGAATAATTGAGTCATGCTTTGTTAACTTTCTCTTAGGAATAATTTGGTTGCTAATTTTATCAACTTTCATGTGCTTGTTTGGCTGAAATTAGAGTAATTGTCATGACCTTAATTGTTATCTTGTTGATTTCTACAGTTTAACGCATGTGATAGCAATGCCTTTTTATTCTGCGAGCCTGATTGAAACTGTACAGGTAATTTACGTATATTTACAACAATTAACAAGATCCTGTTATTCTGTTTATAGATTAGATTATGCAGAGAAGTAAATCTTTGACTTTGAATTCAACTTTGTTACAGTGATTGCATTTGTTTTGCTTGAGGCTGTTAGAACTTATTTATTAACTGAGATAAAAAATGTTTACTGTGAAGGGTATATTAGGGTACTATCTTAACTCTCAATCTAGAATTAGAAAGAACATTTAATATAGATAGTTGGCATATATTATGTATGCAGTAAGGACATGTTACATCTATATGTTCTAGGAGTTTTCTCGTGAAGTTTTGAAAAGACTTCGTAAGCAAGTTGTTGCAGTGATCTCCTACCCCCCTCCACCACTCTATAACAACTATGAAGTTTTTCTAGTAATTCAGTTGGATTTTTTGATGAAATACTGACCACTACTCTTTCAGGACCGCTTTTATTTAATCCACTTCTAAGTTTTCATCTAGTTCTTCCTTAGCCATGAAAATTAGTATCTGGACCTGTCAGTTAGGATACAGCTTATCTTGTTCTGTAGCTGTACAGAGTAACCTATAGCAAGTGTATTGCAGACTGCCTTTCCCGGAAGTGTTGCAGCTCTTTCTGGAGAAGGGGCAGGGTTTAGCTGTGCACAAGTGTTCCAGGGTAATTCTGCCACAGATCTCTGTATAATGAGTTGCACTTAACTAACATGCTAGTATCTTTGTGCAGCCAGTGGAACTCTCTTTGTAAAGTGAGCTCTCGTGCAGACGATGCAGGACAGTCACTGTTGTGTCATTCAGTCATCAAAATAATTTTCATTCATGACATGAACAAGTAAGTACTGTCAAGACTGTTTGCTGGGGTATGTCTCCAAAATGGCGCTTTTTCTGTGGAGAAGGCTGACTTCTACAGTTTCTTAGTTTCAGCATGTACTTTACTGGCCTGGACTCTTAAGGGGCAGAATTCTGCTCTGTGCAGAAGATCCAGGCTTAAATGAGCCAGAAGGTACTAGGAGAGCTTTTCTGTCTGAACTGGCTACATTATGGATTAACAGGACAGGTGAGATTAAATGTCTATGCAGAGAGAGGCTTAGAGAGACTTCCAGCAACAAACTTTCTTTCTCTGAAGTTACTCTGTATTTAGGAAACCCTGTCTCCTCTTGAATTATTTTAAAAATACAGCCTGAGGGGATTGCATTTGTGGAAGACTTGGGATACTTAGCTGATCTCATAATGGAAAGCTGTTGGAACTCAGACTCCCTTAATTACTGGGGAATGGCTCTACCCTGAACATACCATAATTCTGGAACTAGAAACTGTGGCAGAACACTGTCCATGTCCCTTGAGTTCATAGCAGGCCACAGAATGGAATGTTACATTTGTGTATCTTACTGCTTGTATTTTTGTTGGAAAGGATGTTATTTTATCTGTGTTGTTGGACATGGGTAATTATTTACCAATAAATGATAAAAGAGAACGTGATTTAGAGCCTGTGTTCTGTTTGCAAAGTGACTGTAAAGTTTCTTTGCTAGAAAGCAGCTTAATAGGAAAACAATCAAAAGGCAAACCAGCATCTCTTCCAGCCTTTTAGATTGGCAACCATCTCTGTAAAGAGAGCATTTGTGGAGATTTTATTTAAGCTGTATTAATTAGTGGAGGGGAGGAACTTGGCTGGCCAGTTTTACGTTATATCCCTGTACCGCATGAGGACAATGACCAGTAACAAACTAGAAAAGTTGTAAAGATTGTGGGATTTGCTACTAAGAGGTTTGTATTGACTTTGATTGTCTTAATTCTGGTAAGCCATACTGTTCAACAGCATTTGACAATTCTCCAGGTAAATACATTTTATCAAAATAGCTGTAAATGGTAGACATTCGGAGCTGCTACATTACTGCTTTTGTCATTAACACCTCAAACCTCACGGTGGCGTTATTTGAGTAAAGCAAGAACGGTTTTGAAGTGCAATGACCAGCAATGTCGGGAAGAAAAAGAGTCAGGAGAGGTTGTGATGCTTAATTTGCATTTAGAGTCTGAAACAACGGTATGTTCTCAGGTTTTTTAGTTGGTTTCTCTCTTGTGCATTAGTGACCATGAAGGCTTTGCAGGCTGTTTAGTCCTTCCTCAGAATGCTGAGGAATATTCTGGTGGTCTGTCCCAGCATGAGGTCAGGACACAGCCCACATGGACTCAGAGACTTGGGCACTCAGGAGAGCACCCAAATCTTGAATTTCAGATGTAAACCACATGATAAAATACTGGAATTTGTATAAGCATTAGAAGGGGAAACAATGTTTATAGCTTAATCCTGCGCTCATAGATGGAATGTAACAGAGTAAGTAACTATGGATTTTTAGTTCAGCTACATGAACAAGATAATTATCTCTTTACTAACAGACAGCATGGGTAAAGAATACTGTTTTCAATGCATATAATGCAATGGAAACATGGAAAGCTGAGCCTATTAAATTCATATTAAAAATGACCTTTGAACTCTAGTTATAGAAGTCTTTACTATGTACAGTCAAGTTCAGAGGTTATGGTCATAGTCCTTAAAGTAAAGGAATTTTGAATTAGATAAATACTTTCTTGCATTTTGCTCCAGAACTAGTCATTCCAAGTTCATGACCTTTTGCAGACTGATGCTTTCAACAGTCAGCTGAAGGTTGAGTTTCTTTGATAGAAACACAACTGCAGTATACATTAAAAAAAAAACCTCTTCAGGATGGGTTCATTTTTTTAAAAGAATGAATTAACTGAATGCTCTCAAGAGTGTTATAGAAAAAGGATTTTTATTTAGACAGCTGTGTGGACATGTGGCATGCAAATGCTTAACTGTTTTTTTTAAAAAGTTCATCAGTGATGAAGTATGAGAGTGGATGTCAGGATGGTTCTGAAGTGGTCAGCACGAGTTGTAACTACTTCTTTATGCTTGTAGAGTGAAATAATTCGAGATAATCCTGGCATCCTGGACTGCGTGAAAGAAGGAATTGGCAGAGTTGTAGGCCTGGGAGTGCCCCATAGCAAGCGCCTCCTCCCTCTGATGGTCCTGACTTTCCCAACTGCTGTACATGGAGTTCTTCACTACGTCATCAGTTCCATCGTCCAGAAGCTTGTTTTGTTTGTTCTGAAAAGGGGTAATTCCCACAACCTTCCAACTGAGAGCTCCACTTCTGTGCAAAGCATGCTGGATGCGTATTTCCCAGAACTGATTGCTAGCTTTGCTGCCAGCCTTTGTGCTGATGTCATGCTTTACCCACTGGAAACAGTTTTACACCGCCTTCATATTCAAGGGACACGCACAATAATTGACAATACAGACCTTGGCTATGAAGTGCTTCCAATCAATACTCAGTATGAGGGAATGAAAGACTGCATAAATACTATAAAACGGGAAGAAGGAATGCAAGGTTTTTATAAAGGATTTGGAGCAGTTATAGTACAGTATACCTTGCATGTGGCTGTTTTACAGCTTACCAAAATTATTTACTCAACAGTGCTTCAAAACGTTTCTTAATCTGCCCAGGTCTGGATCTGGCAAAGTGGTCGTGATTGACTTGCTAGCCTAGTTGTTTAAAATGGCTTAGAAAATGAACTTTGAAGAATCCACTCAATGGATTCTCCTTACACTGTAAAACAACTTGTTTTAAAAATGGGGATATAGTTTCCGAAGTGTAATTAAAAAAGTACTGTTTAAAAGTGATAGACACAAATTGAGTACATCATATGCAGTCATAAAAGGGGATCAGATTTCAAATGTGATTGCAGTGAGAATTTATCTTTCACCAGTTCACTGACTGATATGGATATGAGTTGTTAATATCTGTTAATATCTGCTTTATAAGCATCACATCTGATATTTAATATGGACTGTTAGCCAGTTCAAAGGAATTTATTTTCTTAAGTTGTAAGAACTTCCAAGTGGGGGACTGATGGCTTTACTTGTCTTTTAAAAATGTTTCCAACGTCGCCGTTAATGAAACTGCGAGTTAAATAGAAACTGTAAAAGTAACTTAAGTAGACTTAAATGTCATAACTTACAGGTACATAGACTACTTATTTTGCTGCAGCATGGCAGAAGATGACTTAGGGAATCTTTTGCTTTTTATGAAAACAATGAAAAATGGATTTTGGGCAAAGTTGCACCAAATGCAAATTTGACTGTCTTGCAGTTTGTTTGCAAGGCTTACAATGACTAAGGTGCGTGAATAAAGCAAATTGGAAACTGATGTGTGCATGTGTAAGTGCCATTTGTAGTTGACTTTCCACTGATAACTTCAGGGTTTAGTTTCACTGCTACTTCATATGAAAGTAAAATAATCTTACAAATGTGTATAGTAGTAGTGGTGTTCAAAGTGTACAGAAAGCTTAAAAAAACAATTGGCTTTTTCTAGAGTTTCTCTTTTTTTAGATCAGAGTTCTGTGCAAAATCATCTGTTTACTATTTAGCACTGATGTCCTTCATTTAAAGTCTCTGCTAGATTAAATATTTTGCAGAGCAGAGTTAAGTCTGTTTATGTGCAAGCGAACCACTGAAATGTATAATTTTTGCCCTCTTCCCCTTCAGACTCAGCCTGAAAATCATTTCTGATCATTCTAAATAACTCAGTCCTTGGTTTCATCACTAAATATTGGGGGGAGGAGGGAGAGAGATGGTTTTCAGCAAATGAAACAAGCATGTGGAAAGTCACTTTTAAATTATATGAGAGGCTGTTGCTTTTTTCACATTCATGTGGCAAGTCTGTTTTTGTGAATGCTGTAAATTGATCTGCATTTTAATCATAAATCATTGTGTAGTTATCACTTATGGAAAGTAGTCATGGCAAAATAATGCAAAGATATTGCTGTTCATAAGTTCTGACTTTAAATCAGGTCTACTTTATTATTAATCTAACTTTCATGTATTTTAAATGCATAAGTGTTGAAATGGAAAGTATAGTGAACTCAGAAACTGGTTTGTTTTGAAATATTGTTAATTGCAAATTTAGTGTATAGCGTATGAAATAAAATGAGAATTCACTGTATTATAAAGTAATTCACCAAAGAGGCATGTAAAGGATTCCTGATTTGTGTGTTATGTTTTACTGTATAGACTTCAAAGTGGCTTTTTCAAGTTCCTTAACTTTCCTAAGTGCAAGAATATGTTGAATTAAACTACATGCAAAAGCTTGGGTAAAATATTCAATTCCTGGGTTGGTTTCTTTTAAAATTTCTATGAATATCAAGAAAGCCATGTCAGAGAATCATCCAGACTGGAGGGGACCTCAGCAAGTCATCTAGTCCAAATTCCTGCTCTAAGCAGGGACAACATTGACTTCAACCCAGATTGTGCAGGCCCTTGTCCAGTCAAGTTTTAAAATCCAACTTTTAATACATAAAACTGACTTTTTCCAAGGTGTTCAGTTCAACTGACGCTAACTATTCCATCACAGATGCCTTGAGGAAATAACTAAGTGCATGTTGGAGACCAGCACTTGGTAGATGTATCTGTGAAATTGAGCAATAATGCTTTTATAGGAATAAAATTTTAGGGCATTTTGCCATATGAAATGGAGGAGATGCCTTTGTATATTCTGCAAGGGGGAAGATGAATTCTCAAAATAGCACTGGATACTGTGCTGTAATACTGTGTCAAACACTCGTTTTCATTGCTGGAAGTTTTACAGTTCTACTCTATAGAATCAGATCTGTAACTTTAAGCAGGGTGAGAAAGAATGCATGAATACTCTACTGTCAATGTAGAGTAGCTGTTCCATATTGGAAAAAACAGTTGCTTTGGGCTATTCTTTTTTGGTCCTCTTCCCATTAGTTAGAATGAACATGTTTAGATTCTTCATATATACTTTTTTTATCTTCCAAAAGAAGTAATACTCTTTGTCCAGAGTTGCTGGGTTTTTTTGCCCATGCAAAAATGTCAGTCAATGTGGGCTGAAAAAATATTTTTAACCTTTTAAATCATAAGAGTACTGTTAATGTTTCTGTTTTTCATGTGGATCATAAGTCTAAGTACTCTGTTTTTAGCTCCCAAGTGATCAATAGGTGGCTTTAGCAAGATGTACCACTGAAAATTACAAAATACAGAATTACTGTAGAAAGTACATTGCTCTGGAGTATGAAAAATTCTTATGTATTTCTTCTTCCAGATACAAAAACCTACTTTTTTGTACCTTGTTTTTCTTGCTACTTTTATTTTTTTTAATCTATAAAGAAGACAGCTGATTTCAGGAAGGTAAATGTTACTGAAGAAAGACAGCCTCTTTAATATTTCCCTCCAGTGAAGAATTACTTTGCTTCTTATCCACGTTTCTTAAAATGAAAACGTTCATGTCCATAACTGACAACAGACCAGGCAGGAAACTGAGCTACAAGGCCTGCTGGAAACAGGCAATTATCTGCCTGTGTTATTTCATGCACTGCATTAGAGGTCATGCTTGGCTTTTAGTTGTGTTAAAACAGTGCTTTTAGATCTAGTGTTTGTGCCAGTGCTCTTTTTCTTCTGCAACGTTCCAGCTATACTCATTCTTTTTAGCAGATACTGTTTGGGGCACACGTGAGTGGATCTAGGTCTGGGTTCTGTCTGTCATAACGTGACAGACATGTGCAGTGGGTTTTACAGATTTGTGCAGAATTTGTAAGACTCAAAATTATGTGCTTTTATTAGCTTCTCTGAATTTAGCTGCGTGTTCAAAGCAAGTATATGTGAGATATTCCTCTGATATGGTCATTCAGTGGATATATGCCTGCCGAATCATAGAATATCCTGAGTTGGAAGGTACCTAGCCCAAGAGTCATCAAAGTCCAACTCCTAATGATGCACAGGACAGCCCCAAAAATCACACCATGTGCCCGAGAGTATTGTCCAAACACTTCTTGAACTCTGTCAGGCTTGATGCTGTGACCGCTTCCCTGGGCAGCCTGTTTCAGTGCCCAGCGCAAACCGCCCCTGACATAGCTCCATACCATTCCCTCACATCGCTCCATGCCATTCCCTCACATCCTGTCACTGGTCACAAGAGAAAAGAGATCAGTGTCTGCCCTTCTGCTACCCCTCATGAGGAAGTTGTAGACTGCATTGAGGTCTCCCCTCAGTCTCCTCCAGGCTGAACAGGCCAATTGCCTTCAGCCGCTCCTCATACGGCTTACCCTCAAGGCCCTTCACCATTTCTGTTGTCCTCCTTTGGACACTGTCTAGTAGCTTAATGTCTTTTTATATTGTGGAGCCCAAAACTGCACACAGGGTAGTGGGACAATCCCCTCCCTCGACCAGCTGGTGATGCTTTGCCTGGTGCCCCCCAGGACAGGGTTGGCCCTCCTGGCTGCCAGGGCACTGCTGACTCATATTCAACTTGCCATTGACCAGGACCCCCAGCTCCATTTCCATGGGGCTGCTCTCCAGCATCTCATTTCACAGCCTGTCAGTACATCTGGGGTTGCCCCATCCCAGGTTCAAATTCTGGCACTTTCCCTTGTTGAACTTCACATAGTTAGTTGGTGGTTGCCTGTCTCCCTAATTTGTCAAGGTCTCTCTGCAGGGCCTTCCTGCCCTGGAGGGAGTCAACAGCTCCTCCCAATTAATTGTCTAAAGCCAACTTACTTGATGTACCTTTGAGTCCTGCATCCAAGTCATTTATGAGGATGTGGAAGAGCACTGGCCCTTGAATGGAGCCCTGTGGAACCCCACTATTGACAGGTCACCAGTTTGATGTCACCCCATTCGCTATAACCCTTTGTGCTTTGTGCCTCACCCATCAGCCAGTTGCTCACTCATTGCATGACGTGTTTATCTGCCTGTGGGCTGGACATCTTGTCCAGAAGGATCCTGTGAGAGACAGTATTGAAAGCTTTACTGAAATCTAAGATTTGTATCAACTGATTTCCCTTGGTCAGCCAGGTAGGTTACCTTGTCATAAAAGGAAATCAGGTTTGACAAACGGGACTTGACAAACATGGAGCCATGCTGGCTGTAACCTATGACTACATTGTCCTTCAGGTATCCAGAAGATCCCTAAAACATCTGGATGATAACTTCTTGTTGTAGGTACTAAAGGACCTGACTAGGAAAGATGCTCTCCTTGATTTGTTGCTCTTTAACAGAGCAGGTCTTGTGGGCTAATTGGTGATCAGTGGCTTTCTTGGCCACAGCATCCATGAAGTAATTGAGTTTAAAAACTGGTGACAAAAGGAAAAGTGCCAGCAAAACTTCAACCCTGGACATGAGGAAAGCAGACTTCAGCAACTATATGGTTAGGTTCCTGGGAAAACATTTCGTGAGGTGGAGTCCATCAGTGCTGGTCACTTTTTAAGCACCACCTCTGAAGGACACAGAAACAGGCAATTCCAAAATGTTGGAGGTCAAGAAGGTAAGGCAGAAGGCCAGCTTGGCTGAGCAAGGATCTTCTTTTGGAGCTAAAGCAAAAAAAGAAGGTGTATGCCCAGTGGAAGCAAGGTCAGGTAACATGGGAGGAATACAGAGAGGCTGCTTGTAGTTGTAGGGAAACAATTCGTGTGGCCAAAGTTCAATTGTAGCTGAAATTGCCAGAACTGTGAGGGACAATGGAAAGAGTTCATTTAAATCATTAACAGTAAAAGACAGTGCAGAGACAACATCAGCCTGTTACAGGATGAGGATGGTCACCTCACAGACAGGGACATAAAAAAGACAGAGGTGTTTAAATCTTTCTCTGCCTCTATCTTCAACACCGATGATGGGCTAAGGGGATCTCAGTGGTCTGAGCTGGAGGACTGTGGCAGTGAGAGTGAAAAACCCCCAGTCAACCCAGAACTTGTGCAGGATCTGCTGCTCCAGCTGGGTCCCTGCAAGTCTTTGGGCCATGATGGGATTCATCCAAGAATACTCAAGGAACTGTCTGATGTCATCATGAGGCCTCTTTTGATTTTTAATCAGTCTTGGGAATTTGGAGAGGTCCCAGGGAACTGGAAGCTGGCTAACATTGTCTCGGTTTTCAAGAAGGGCAAGAAGGATGACCTTGGAAGCTACAGACCTGTCAGTCTCACTTTGGTGCCTGGTAAAAATATGGAGAAGATTATTCTGGAGTTACTGAAAACTGCCTGAAGAACATAACCAATGTATATGATGTATATGAGGCCTGTCTCTCCATTAATATACAAGTTCTTGCTGAGCTCTAAGATTTTTCTTGGTATAATTCAGGGCTAGCAGTGGTCGCTGTCTATTTACCTTTTCAGTGATGTCTAAGGAGAAGGGGTCATCCACTAAATTTTTTGGCTGAATGGTTGTTGCTGAGATTTGAGAGCAGCGTATAATGGAGCATTCCCTCACTTGTATGGGAAGATAGGTGGTAGAAAAGAGAAATAAAGCATTTGTCTAGTTTTTTTTCAGAATATGTAATACAAATTTCCAGCAAGGGCAGAAGAAGGTAAGATCTTCATTTAATCAAGAGCTGGGGGCACTTCTGTTTTAAAAAACAAATCTGATTTTAAGGAGTTGGATAAACCTGTGTCTTCAGATTTTTTTGATAGAATAAAGATAGTTTGTTCCTTACCTTCAGCATTCCGGCCTCTACACAGAGAGAGTGGTAAATTGTGAACAGAATTTAGTGATGGAAAATAAAGAATATTAAAAATGGAATGTAGAGATTGTCCAAAAATGCAGATAAACAAAAGACAATGTTTAATGTTCTCAATTGCAATTAACAAATTAATAAAACGTAGAAATATCCAAATGTATTTAAGTAGTATTTATGTCAAAATGTATTTAAGTATGTATTTATGTAGATTTATGGAAGGTTTCATCTGGAAGTCTATTTCTGTCTTTATCTTTCAAATGCTGTTTTTAAAGATAAGTTAAAATCACAAAATGTTTTAACCCCAGTATACCTTTTTTTCTCCTGATACTTGGAAACTGACTCAACTTAAAAGCCAGCTATTCTTTCGGTTTTTCAGTAGGAAAAAAAAAAGCCTTCTACATCTTCCATTCAAATCAAGGCACCCTTTCAATGGATGCATCATACAGCAATCTAATACAGCAGTTACAGATTTTTTTCGTTTGCTTGTTATTATTTAAACTGTTGATGAGTTGGCAGCAGTACACATTGTGTGTGGCAGCTGGATGATCTGGATGAAATACTTCTCTTGTTTTCCAAGTGTAGGGACAGAATGTGACTCACCCGCCAAAGTAATAAAATCAGAAGGGGTAGTTTAGCTGTTACCATTCTGACATGCTTTGAAATGTACTACATTACATTCACTTTGGCTAAGACATTTTTTTTAAATAAATAACAGCTATTTATCACCTTCATAAAGCCTGTTTTATCAAGGAAATTAATGTGCCGTGTCCTCTGAGGCTATTTATTTGTATTGATTTGCCAACACAAGTGAGTCTCCTATAGAGACTCACTTGTGTGTTTTTATCTCTAACACATTTGTGTCTGAAAAGTGCTCTCTAATAATGGAGTTTCCTCAATGTAATGCCCTTTAATCTTCATAAAGAATGCTGATGTGAAATGGATCCAATTACTCTACAAAAA
Source organism: Pseudopipra pipra (assembly GCF_036250125.1). Classification (NCBI taxonomy): domain Eukaryota; kingdom Metazoa; phylum Chordata; class Aves; order Passeriformes; family Pipridae; genus Pseudopipra; species Pseudopipra pipra. The sequence continues at coordinate 45,367,735 of NC_087581.1, read as the reverse complement.
GCAAAATAACTGTGCATTTAAATACAGTTTCAACATACGAGGGAAGGCTGAGAGAATTGGGATTGTTCAGCCTTGGGAAGAGAAGGCTTCAGGATGACCTAATTGCACTTTCCAGTAGCTGAAAGGAGGCTACAAGAAAGATGGAGAGAGATTATTTACAAAAGCATGTAGTGACAGGACAAGGGGGAATGGCTTCAAACTGAAAGAGAGTAGATTTAGATTAGATGTTAGGAAGAAATTCTTCACTGTGAGTTAAGGCAGTGGAACAGGTTGTCCAGAGAAGTTGTGGATGCCCCAAGTGTTTAAGGCCAATATGGATGGGGCTTTGAGCAACCTGGTCCAGTGAAGGTTGTCCCTGTCCATGGCAGGGGGTTTGGAGCTTGATCACCTTTAAGGTCCCTTCAAACCCAAACCATTCTATGATTCTATGATTTTCTCAATGGAAATACCATTTTAGGTCATAAAGGAAAATACTACTGACATGTAGCAAGTTAAAAATTTTTAACTTTCTAAAACAATCTGTGTGAGCTGGCTACAGTAGTAAATACAATATTAGGAAAACCTTTGTGTGTGCAATATGAAAAGTTGGAATCATACTTAGGTACTAAGTGGGGAGCTCTGTAACTGACTGTTTGGCATGCTAATGTTTCTGCTTCCACATTGGGACAGCCATCAGCACTGCAGTACTCATATCTGGAGGGAAAAGGGAATTATAAATATGATGGTTCTGTTCTGGTGTGTGCCTTCCTCTGTCTTCTCTGTAGCTACAAGTTTTCAGCCAACAGTCAGGTTTTTTCTCCCTTCTATCAAATAAAATGTCAATAGATACTCCTTACGTCTTCAAATTCTACAAATTTTGTGGACTTACTAGGCCAAGAGTATTCCAGGCATAATAATCGTCATAAGAATGACACTGGGGGTGGGGGGTGGATTTCCTGTTAATGTTGCAGAGCTGCATGATGTGAAGGATGAGGTGGGATATGCTTACCAGTGCCAAGTGAGGAAGAACTGCCAAAGAAATGAGAATATATCTCTTTTAGAGTCTGTACAAACCCTACATTTTCTTCATTGTCCCTCCTGCACACTGTCCATAGACAGGTATTTTGAGCCTGTGTTCTCCATATGACAAAGACATAGTCATTAGTGATGTAATACCTGTTCTTTTTCATGGTAGTCATCTTTGTTTCCTTTCCCTGTGCAAGTGTCCAGGTGTACCATGTCCCATGGCTTTGTGTGTGCCGGGGCTTGGTATAGTATTTGTCAATAGCTTCAATTTTTAGGGAGAAAAATTGAAGCTTACTTTTTGAGCCTTGTTATTAAGATCCTAGGAAAACATCTGTATAGTAAGATTTATTAAACTACTCCTGACTTTTTTTCTTTTAGAGGAAGTGTTTTCTTCTTGTCAGGAGATACTTTCCACATTATAGAGTTTCTCCTCTTTTTTTTCTAGGGTTCCTCTTTTATGTTCTACATATGTTCTACATAATTTCAGTGCCTCCTTACATAATAGCTTGTCTACCCTCTCTTTAAGTATTCCACCTTCTTCTCATCTGTCTTTTCTTTCTCTAAGTTTTCTATATCTGCCTTTTCTTTGTTTGTCCAATATGTCTTTCGGGGGAAATCCCCAGCCTCTGTTCTCTTCTGTGTTTCCTGAGCTAAAGGTCGCTCTTGCTACTCATCGCTGTGCCTAATGCTGCTCATTTCATGCCATAAAGTCCTTGCCAAAATTATCAGCAGGAGACAAAAACTGAACTTTACACTGAGACTGTAAATTATGCTCTGCACTGATGAATTCACAGGGTGATGAGTCTTCCCTTAACACTTCAGATGGATGAGATTGAAAGTCATGTAGCTTAGTCAGTCTGAAACGTTGTTCTGTTGGCTGTTCCTGTTATATCTTCATATACATATATACATACCCACACATATATATGCAAATGGTGCATTACAGAAAATATGTAGCAATATAGTAACGGTAGGGAAGGCATGTAAATGTTAAAACATTAAAAGTTTGTTTCTCGCTCTTTGTAGTTATCCGGGCAATTTTCTGAAAGGTGTCTACCTCTCTGTGTTTACAGTGTTTGCCTGCAATTATTTTTACTTTAATAGCTAAAGCAAAAGGAAGGGAAATAACATTCCAGGTACTGGCATATAACCATCACAGGAAAAAATATGACATGGGATTATAAGAAATCTGACTGTGGTATAGAAATGTTTGCTGTGCTCTCAGTGAGGAAGATAACAGTTCTCATTTTCGAGAAGCTGTTGCATTTAGATTTTACTCCTATGAGCAACAGAAGTAACAGCAGTTACTTTCTGTATGGCTGCACCCATGAAAGTCAAGGATGTGGTTGAGAGGAGCTAGAATACTAAGTATTTTTTCAGTCCCCACTTCATTTTTGAGATCTGTATGACTTTCTTGCAGAGACATCTTTGTTAACCACTGTATTCAGTAGTCTGTTTTGGCTTACTGTTGTTTGTGGTGTGGCCACAGGTGGCTTGTTTTCTCGAGTTTGCTGTCCTCAGTGACTATTTCTCTTAGCACCTTGCTACTCTTAAAGCACCAGAAGCAATATCTTAGCATTAATGTAATACTTTCACTGTTTAATTAAAGCCAGAAACTAAGCCCCACATAGCTGTTCCCTTACTTCCCCTGTGGGAGGACGGGAGAGAAAATTGGAAGAGAAGAAGTGAGAAAAATCATGCGTTGAGATAAAGACAGTTTAATAGGAAAAGCAAAAGTTGTACATGCAAGCAAGGCAAAACAAGGAATTCAGTCACTGCTTTTCATGGGCAGTTCAACGATGCCCAGGAGAGCAGAGCTCCATTGTATGTCATGGTGACAAACACCATCATTCTGAAAGTCCTTCCCTTCCTTCTTCTTCCCAACTTTAGATGCTGAAAATTATGCCATATAGTCTGGAATATCCCTTAGGTCATTTGGGGTCACCTATCCTGGGTGTGTCCCTTCCCAACATCTTGTTGCACCCCCAGCCAAAAACAGCAGAAGTGCTTCATGCATGCTAAATCGCTGCTGGAGAATTACCCAGGGCTGTAATAATGTCATTATATTTGCTAATGGGGACAAACAGAGCAACGTCATAATGCTGCTACACTGGTAGTTTTGGGGCAAGTCTGCTTCTGGTTGATTATGAAATATCTAGTACTAATTACATGTAAAAGTAGTATAGCCTTAGTAATTGATTACATTAAAAATTATAGATGATAAAATTAAGTAATACAAAATATGTTTCAAGAAAAAAAAGTTGTATTTATGCAACAGCCATATAACAGGGTGATTTTGCATTGTGGGAAAAAGAATGTTGTACTGTCTTGTGACATTAATGTGAGGTTGTTTTCTTTGGATCCAGTGCTTGCATGGTACTGCTTGCTCACTTCTCCAGTTATGCATATATCTCTTTAAGTCCTCTTCTCTTCCACTCTTTCATTTAATCTGTTCCCATGGATTACATGAGTGGGAGCTTTGGAACAAGTGAGACAGTATTTCGAAAACAGCACAGCTGTGTTTTCCTTGAAAAACTACTCAAGTTGTTCAAAACATCACTGACTTTTGAAGATATTCCTAAAATCCACTAATTCTTTTACTTATGAAGAGAACAGTAGACTGTGTGCCCTCCATTTAGCTTTTTAAGAATCTCCCTCCACTTCCAAAAAAAAAAAAAGAAAATCCCTGTTTGGATTCTGCATAGCAATAAGACTGGAGAGGATACACGACTTGAAGTTTCTACTTACACACACACCTTTGATGTTTCCAGAGCTTTGAGATGGATTCTCAAAGACAATAAAGGCTAAATTAAGGTCTCCAAAACTAGAATGGTGACACTAAAAAAAAAGTAAATCTCCACTGAAGTGTCGTGAGTGTGTGCAGTTCATGAAACTTTGGAGATAGTATTAATTCTCAATCTTTTGAGCCTCTCTGTTTTACAACAAAGTACTTAAAACATTACATCAAGACCTGGCAAAACTGGTTTAGACTTCAAGTTTAGTAGAAATTTCTGGAAAACTGATGAGTATGTATGGAATACAATAGTATTCTGTGGTGGGTTGACCTTGACTGGCTTTGTGGTTCTTATCTAGCCAGTCTGTCATTCTTCCTCCTGCTCAGAATAGGGGAAGGAAAATACGACAAAAAGCTCATGGGTCAAGATAAAGACAGGAAGATTGCTCATCAGTTGTTGTCAAGGGCAAAACAGACTCAGCTTGGGGAAATTAATTTAATTCATTGCTAATTGAACTGACCAGGATGATAAGAAATAAGAACAAACAAAAAAACACCTCTCACCAGCCTTCCCTTCTTCCCGGGCTCAACTTCACTCCCAGTTTCTCTACCTTCTCCCCTCCAAGCAGTGCCGTAGGACAAAGAACAGGGGCTGCAGGCAGTTCATCACACAGTCTCTGTTGCTCCTTCCTCCTCCCACTTTTGCCCTGCTCCAGCATGGGGTCTCTCCCATTGGAGATAGTCCTTCATGAACTTCTCCAGCATGAGTCTTTCTCACGAGCTGCAGTTCTTCATTAACTGCTCCAGAGTGTGAACTTCCCATGGAGTGCAGTCCTTTATGGGTCCCCAACAGGGTCACAGGTCCTGCCAGCAAACCTGCCCTTGCTTGGGCTCCTCCCCACAGCTTCTGCTAGGAGCCTGCTCCCATGTGGACTTTACAGAGTCACAACTTCCTTCATGGTATCTATCCCTTTCAGTGTGAGGTCCTCCACAGGCTACCTGTGGATATTTGCTCCACTCTGGTCCTTCATGGGCTCCAGAGGGACAATCTCTGTCACCAGACAGTGACACAGGCAGCCAGTGTTCCTTTACTCATCCTTATCTGTGGTCTAGGTTACACTCAACTTTTCTTTGCAGATGCAAACAATTTTTGAGGATTAATTTTAGAGTCCAGTGATGTGTCCATGTGCAGTCCTGCACAGGGTCCTGCAAAAGCTAGCACTGAAATGGGTGACAAATTCTATTGGAGGTTTTTCTGGCTAATCCTTTTGCATCTGCCTTCCATGATATACTGAGAAGGGTATATTTCAGTACGAATACACTTCAAAAGGACCACTGTTGAACTGGGTACTCAGCTGCTTTATGGAGACAATACCTGTATCTCCCTGTCTGCTCAATCTGCATCTCATTTCCCTTCTTTTTGTTCCCTTATGTACAATTTGATGACTTCTGTGTGTCAGGAATGGGCAGAATTAAGAGTGGTGAGTTTCATAGTAAAGTAATCAGCAAGGATGAATTTGCAAGCAATTGTGTTGAGGTCATCATTTAGATGGTCTCAGTGCTCTCAGCTTTTCTGAGAGAGTGTGTCTGAAGGGCTGGTTTGCTGCTTGTTATTGTGACAGCTTCCTTTTATATTCTTATTTCTTTTATTATCCTGAGACTGGCTTCCAAAAGGAGTTTGAGACAATTGCTTTGCAATGCCAGTCTGTCACCTGCAGCTGAATAGTTTCATTTTCTTCTTACTGATGTGCCACTTTTTTCAGAACTTAAATGTGACTACTGTTAGTTACAGCCACACATCTCCTCATCATGAGCCTCTGCATCAGGAGGCATCCAGCATCCAACCATCACTTCACCATGATCCCAAGATAATCAATGTATGCTCATCTCCACTCAAAACAGATATTTTCCATCTTTAAACAATTTATGACCTATCACCACACCCTCAAATATATGTTCAGTGGGTCTTTGCCTTTTCCTCACTAGCCATAACAACAAACAAAATACTACCTAGTTAGGTGCCAAGTCATAATTTTTGTAATGAGTGGGACAGGATGGAATCTTCTTTTTTTTTGCTTTTTGATACCTAACGTCTTGACCAATCTGTGGGCAGCACACCACAGGTTTGTAACACAAATAGGTAGCATGTTGATGGTATGTACAGGAGTCATACTAAAGCAGGGATGGACAGTTAAGTATTTATAGCCATGGCCTGCTGGAGAATGAATGACAACTGCTGTAACAACCACAGCCCTGGGGGAGGACTATTTTGTTGCTCTGGAAACATGGTCAGAGTCAATAACTAGCTGGAGAGCAGAGCTGCCAGCACTCGGGTGGGAGGGAGGCACTGACACAAAAAACAGGAAAGAAAGATCCGTGTAGGTCCTTCTTTACCATCATGAGGAGCAGCAGCTGATCAAAGATCTGCAATTCACAAAGTTTTTCCACAATGGGTGGCTGTCTGATGTCAAAAGGAATACTCATCACCTGGTAGGTAATGTGTAGCCCTCCTAATTTACTATTTCAATAGAGGAAAAAGTGGTTCTTTCTTTTTCTTTCTTTCTTTCTTTCTTACTTTTTTCTTTCTTTCTTTCTTACCTTTTCTTTTTCTTTCTTTCTTTCTCTCTCTTTCTTTCTTTCTTTCTTTCTTTCTTTCTTTCCTTCTTTCTTTCTTTCTTTCTTTCTTTCTTTCTTTCTTTCTTTCTTTCTTTCTTTCTTTCTTTCTTTCTTTCTTTCTTTCTTTCTTTCTTTCTTTCTTTCTTTCTTTCTTTCTTTCTTTCTTTCTTTCTTTCTTTCTTTCTTTCTTTCTTTCTTTCTTTCTTTCTTTCTTTCTTTCTTTTCTTTCTTTCTTTCTCTCTTTCTCTCTTTCTTTCTCTCTTTCTCTTTCTTTCTTTCTTTCTTTCTTTCTCTCTTTCTTTCTCTCTTTCTCTTTCTCTTTCTTTCTTTCTTTCTTTCTTTCTTTCTTTCTTTCTTTCTTTCTTTCTTTCTTTCTTTCTTTCTTTCTTTCTTTCTTTCTTTCTTTCTTTTTCTTTCTTTCTTTCTCTCTTTCTCTCTTTCTTTCTCTCTTTCTCTTTCTTTCTTTCTTTCTTTCTTTCTTTGTCTCTTTCTTTCTCTCTTTCTCTCTTTCTTTCTTTCTTTCTTTCTTTCTTTCTTTCTTTCTTTCTTTCTTTCTTTCTTTCTTTCTTTCTTTCTTTCTTTCTTTCTTTCTTTCTTTCTTTCTTTCTTTCTTTCTTTCTTTCTTTCTTTCTTTTTTTCTTTCTCTCTTTTTTTTCTTTCTTTCTTTCTTTTTTTCTCTTTTTCTTTTCATTATTGTGGAGGGGGAGAGGCAGGTTATGGGTTATCTTGTATGAAATATCATTATGATACTCTGGGTGGAAGTGAGGGAAGTCCAGTTTCAGATGCAAAAGGAGTGGCATGTGCTTCTGAGTGTGCAGAAGCACATTAACTCAGAGGTAGTTTTGCATCCTGCCTCTCTACTTTTGCAATGAGTTTCTTCTCTGGTATCAAGACTAATTTTTCCATTGTCTGCTCCCCAAAGTGCCCAGATCAATTAATGATTCAAATTCTTCTCTTTCCACTCTTGTTGATATACTGTTCTATATGTCTGGACAAGCCCTTGTGAAACAAATCAAACTGGTAACTCCTGCACTCTTCTGATCTCTCTCTCCTTCCAGTCCAGTGCAAGCATTTATCCCTTCCTTGCATGTCTTTTCCCAAATTTGTAAGGAAGAGCATCAGTATATACCTGCATTCAGATGGATTCTTCTAATTTTCCTGAAAAACAGCTTTTACACTGTGTTTAACACAATTATGTGCTTCTGTCTTCTTGGCACTGGAATAGGCAATGTGGCTGTCTGTTATACTGATATTATACAGCCACAGTCTTTCCCTGTGTAAGGGAATCACATAATCACTATTACAGAGGGAACTTGCCTTCTAGTTTTCTGCATGGTGATGTTGCAACCCATCAAATGGCAATCTCTGAGAAACCTATGCTGACCTGGAAATTTCCTCTAGAGGTTGTGATAGATTAAGTTTTGTCATTTGAAGTGATTCATGCAATTTGCAAAAGCCAAGACCATTAACTCTATTCTTTACTATTTTTTTTTATATTAATTTGTCCAGAATAGTTGTTGTCTTTACTGATCTGTAGGTTCCTGGATTTCCACTTATGGACTCTTGAAAAAAGTGTTATTGTCGCATTTACAATTTTCTAATCTCCAGGTACCAAAGAATTTTTTAAATGGTGATGTACTGAAGCCACTTAATTCAATTATTTCATTGACTGAATTTCTTTAAATCTCTTGGGATTAAGTGTGGCAGTTGTTGTTTATTTTGTTTGTTTGTTTGTTCTGAAAAGTCCTTTGTTGCTGCCTCACTTTGAGATGGCACTTTTGATATATCCATCCATAGAGAAGAGTTCTGAAAATGTTGCAAGCCCTCCCACTGTGAGCACATACACAAAGGATTTACCTGTCTTCTGATAAGGCCATGTTTTCTGCTGTCCCTTATTCCAGATATATTGAGGTAATGGCTGATTATTCATTTCTTATGCCCCTTGTGAGCTATTCCTCTCTGTCCCTAGCAGCCCTCTGTGCTTGTTTTTCACATTTCTTCTACCTCTGTTCGTGACACCATCTATTCTACTTCATAATGAAACTAGGGTTTTCAAAAGGTGTTCTTCAACAATTTCCTTTACTGTTCCATTTGGTCATATTGTCTTTTTCCCTTTCATTGCGTTTTGCTTGCTTTGTAGCACGTTTCTTCTGTGCTTCTTTCCTGGGGACAAGCAGTCATTTGTGTTTAAAAATGATCTCTTGACATCTTGCTCAGTAGTGATATTGGCATATAAATTGGGAGTGGCTGTCTTAATCTCTTACTTTTCCATTTACTGCCATGTAGCTTTTCTAGTCTGCCTTCACATATCAACATCAGTGTTTAGTATACTGAAGGGCCAGTTAGTACATACGACCCAGTCCTCTGCTGAGGCCAAGAATGGCAACCATTTGCCTTCCATGTTAATCATTGCCAAAATAAGACTCCTAATCCCACTGGACCTGCTTTCTCTTTACCCAGAGCACTACACTTGCATTTTCAGTCTTTCCTTATATCCCTGGTCTCACAGTGTCCCATTTGCTGTCTGCAAGTCTCCAGTACGATAATTAAACTGATGTGCTCATGACAAGTTAGGAGTTATGGCATTCATGTGGAATATAATTTACTCTGATCTTTCATGAAGGTCAAATACATTAAAAGGCTAGAGACATGAAACAATGGAGTCTCCTGCTCTAGTTCTTACTGTGCACTGTAGAGGTGCAGGCTTAAGAATGGCAGTTAGCACGGAGAGTGAACAAAATCTACCTGCAATATTCCCAGATAAATTTGCATTTTCTGTGCCACGTATGCACGATGGCATGTTCTTATTATAACAATGTGTGACAGTTTTGTAATTGCTTCACCATCCTGAGGCAACCAGTGAACACAGTGAGGAAGAGGATGAGATTGAAAGACAGAATATTCATGAAAGAACGTGAAAGAAGGAATTGAGAAAGAGACAATACCCATAGCAGAACATCCATGAAAGAATGTCAAGGTGGGCCTCTGTAAACATGAATATATAACTTTTCTTCAGATTTTTTTAACACCTTATGACAAACAGAATCACAATGGTAATGAATAAGACATGCTCACATCTCTGAGTTTTACACAGGATTTCTGACCCATACACTGGCAAAGTGTACTGCTTACAAGAGCTGTTCAGTCAAAACACATAGAAATTACTTGCAAGCAGAGTTTTGAAAGAAAACTCACCAATAACTACAAGAAATTCTTCAGGTTTGATTATTTTTTAACAGCACCTTAAAAAAAACTTTTATAATTGATAAAAAACTTTTACAAGATATTTTTCTTTTTATAACTTGGAAAAGCAAATAACTCAGTAGTGTGTTAAACTGTAGTAAAATTAGTTTACTGTTCTGAAGTAAGTAGCTAAAAAATTAGTATTTATTATTATTGAAATAATTAGTTAATATTAACCATTAATAGTGTTTTGATTAATGTTAAGGTAATGCAATTTTGTGATTTTTCTAATCTAAAAATTTGAAATTAATTTCTAATGTAAAAATTCAAATCAAGATGTTACAGAAATCATCACTATGATATTTAATTTCTAAGAGAGTTGACTTATTCCCCACCACACTCCTCCCTCACTGTTGTAAAAGTCTTACTGTGTTACCAATATATTGACTGATGCAGATGATATTAAACAAGTTAGAAGCTGGTATCACTTGAGAATCACCATAAAAATGTGAAATTTAATTTAAGGTCCAGAGGCATGATATAGCAAGACTGCTTCTGCTGGCCATGTTGAGAAGATAGGATAGGATAAGATAGGATTAGGATAGGATTAGAATAGGATTAGGATTAGGATTAGGATTAGGATTAGGATTAGGATTAGGATTAGGATTAGGATTAGGGTAGGGTAGGGTAGGGTAGGGTAGGGTAGGATAGGATAGGCTAGGCTAGGCTAGGCTAGGCTAGGATAGGCTAGGCTAGGCTAGGATTAGGATAGGATAGGATAGGATAGGATAGGATAGGATAGGATAGGATGGGATAGGATAGGATAGGATAGGATAGGATAGGATAGGATAGGATAGGATAGGATAGGATAGGATAGGATAGGATAGGATAGGATAGGATAGGATAGGATAGGATAGGATAGGATAGGATAGGATAGGATAGGATAGGATAGGATAGGATAGGATAGGCCTATTTGGTGGATGAGTAACTGGCTGGATGGATGCAGCTAGAGAGTTGTGGTCAATGGCTCTATGTCCAGGTGGGGCTGGTGATGAGTGTTGTCCTTCAGGAAAACTGTCTTGGAACCAATGCTCTTTAATATCTTCATCAATGACACAGACAGTGAGATCCAATGTGCCCTCAGCAAGTTTGCAGATGACACAAAGCTGAGGGGCACAGGTGACACAACAGAAGGACAGGATGCCATCCAGGGGGACCTGGACAAACCTGAGAAATGGGCCAATGGGAATCTCATGAAGTTCAGCAAGTCCAAGTGTGGGGTGCTGCTGCTTGGTCAGCACAGTCGTAGACATGAGCACATACTGGTAGAAGAACACACTGGGAGCAGCCCTGTGGAAAAGAACTTGTGCATCTTTGTGGATGAAAAGTTGGACATGAGCTGGCAAAGTCAGCTCGGAGCCCCAAAAGCCAGTTGTGTCCTGGGCTGCATCCAAAGCAGCATGAGCACTACATCAAGGGAGGTGATTCTTCCCCCCTACTCTGCTCTCATGAGACTCTACCTCAGCTCCAAGATCCTCAGCACAAGAGATACATGGATCTGTTAGAACTGGTCCAGAGGAACGCCATGAAGATGATTAGAGGGATGGACCACCTCTCCTACTAGGCTGAGAGAACTGGAGTTCTTCAACATGGAGAAGAGAAGGCTCCAGGGAGATGTTATTGTGGCCTTCCAGTACCTGAAGGGGGCCTATGAAAAGGAGGGAGAAGGACTTTTTTATAGGCAGATAGTGACAGGACAGAGGACAATGATTTTAAACTGACAGAGGTCAGCTTCAGATTAGATGTTAGGAAGAAATTCTTTACTGTGAGGGTGGTGAGGCACTGGAACAGGTTGCCCAGAGCCACTTCCCCATTCCTGGAAGTGTTTAAGGCCAAGTTGGGTAAGACTTCCAAGTTGGAAGTCCCTTCCAACCCAAGCCGTTCTATGATTCTGTGAGTGAAATGGAATGAAATAGAACAGAATAGAATACAATAGAATATATTTCTGTTAGAATGGACCTTCAACAATCATCCAGTCCAAACACCTGACCACTTCAAGGCTCACCGAAAGTTAGAGTATACTATTAACAACATTGTCCAAATGCCTTTTAAACATTGATAGGTTTGGCCATCAACCACCTCTTTAACAAGCCTTTTGTAAAGAACTGCTTCCTAATGTCTAGTCTGAACCTCCCTTGAGGCAGCTTTGAGCTATTCCCACGTGTCCTCTCACTGGATCCCAAGGAGAAGAGATCAGCTTCTCCCTCTCCACTTCCCCTCCTCAGGAAGCTGAAGAGAGCAATGAGGTCACCCCTCGGCCTCCTTTTCTGCAAACTGGACAAACCCCTGAGTCCTCAGCTACTCATCACAGGACATGCCTTCCAGCCCTTCCACCAGCTTTGTTGCCCCCCTCTGGATGCATTCAAGAACCTTCCTATATTGTGAAGTAAAGCTAGGTTCATGTGTCTGTTCTTCTGATAGATTTTCACACAAGTTGCATTAATCATCCTCTTGTGGGCTCTTTTCATGGAGTGTGAGTCAAAACTTAAACGAATTGTAATTTTTTTTCTTATTGATGTCAGATGAATTTTTGGATCAGGCTGTAGAGAGAGTACATATTAGGTTCAGAACATATAGAATATACTTCACTTTTTCTTTCAATCCTCTGCAGCCTTTGCCCAAAAGTTTATGTGAGCCAGGATACAGCTATTTTTCTCTCTCTCTTCCTCTCCTTCCCTCTTCCCGTACTGTATTTACATGAAGCAATTCTGGTAGCTTCTTTGAAAGCATGTTTGCTCTCATGTTTGATAAATCCAAGATCTCAGTACTTAATGTTCTATTTCAGTAAGTTGCACAACATTGTTTCAATGTGCAAGAGTTTATTTTTAAAATTATGTAATCTAGTAAATTAATCTTATATAAGATTTATCTGAGATGCTTGCATTTATTGGATCAGCAATCTGTTATAAAAACCTTGCCCCTTTCTTTGAAATGTAGGACAGTTACAATTTGGGGAGTTTCTTCGGGGATATTTTGCTAACTTCTTCTTAATTAAAGCTTTGTGAAGTCATTATGTGCCTTCAGAAGTGACTTTTTGTCAGGATTACATATTTGTGCTCCTGGTGTCTAATTAAGCCTGGTGTGTTTTCTGCGTAAGATGTAAAATCAATGTAAAAAATGAGAAAAGGAATGTAACCTATAGCTGAAATTCTTCTATTTTTCCATCAGTTTTCAGCAAAGATCGGTACTCCTTGGGTTTCATTTCTCTGAGTAAGAGGGGTTTTTTTTTGTTTAATCTGCTGGACCTTTGAAAATCCAGAGAGAGTGGTAGTGCAGATAAAAATAATGATATGACAGAAGAACGTTGTTGTAAAGCAAACTACATATACAGTGGAAGAGAGAGAGAGGTTCCTGCTGGTCAAAAACCTTGCTATTCTTCCTTTTTGAGCATAGAGAAACTTTTTGGATATTACACCACTAAGTACAACCAGTAGGTAGCAGGTAAAACGAAAGGGCTGCTTGCAACTGGGTTTAAGCTACGAGTTTGAAGTGAAAAACATCATGGGTATTGTGAGACTTACAAGCAAGAAAAGTAAGCTATTGGGGAGCAATTGCACATTTAAATATGAATGTCAACCAATATATCCAGGTGTGGGAAACGAATCACAGATACTCATATATAAGCTCTGTAATGTGGTTTGGGGACGTGAGTTTTGTTTGACAGTCGCAGTTAAAGCAGTACAGCCTCCATCCTGTATTAGAGGATGTGATTATTATATTGCTACAGGAGTGTAAGCATCATTTGAGCCTCACCCTGTGAAGAACAGACTGCGTTGATGCAGCTGCAGTCCACAGAGAGATTTGTTTCCTAGACATCTAATTAGTCTTGTTACTCCTCTCTGGCTGGCTCCTGAAATTTTTTGTCAAGAATTTGGAACAAATATAAGTGTACTTGCAAGGCGCATATGTGACACATTTTAAAAGCTTAATATGAGTATAATCAGGATAAATAAGGGACAGTTGGTAAGAAATAAATTTAAAATTCTACTCCTTTGGCTGAGAGCCTTGCCATCTGCTAATAATAATCATCAGCTTTTGCCTGTAAGAACCCCTCAGATTTATTGGTGAGGAGCTGACCACAAATACACTTCCCAATCTCATGGTGTGTTACACTGGCAATATGAAGTTTTGTGTTGGCATTCATAACACAGCTGTTTGGCTATTTTGGGAAAGCTTTTAGAGTCGATTTGAAACGCAACATCATAGATATTGAGGTAGACCTTCAGAAGCCCTTTTTACTCAAACATTTCAACCATTCCTAATTTCCTCTATTTGCTCACATTACCCTCTGTGATTTGGAAGAACAGAAGGGAAAACACAAAAAACCTCACCTTAAATTATGTAGTTATAAGAAATTATTTATTAAATAACATCTGTTCCTGTACCACTTTTCAGTGCATAGATAGTCTAGTCCTTATGGAAAAACTCTCAGAGTAAAAAGATTTAAGAGCTAAGAAAGTTTTGCATCCTAATTATTCTCTAAAGACTTGTTTCTTCTTTAGAAGACATAGTGGGTCTTTAAAGAGATAATTTTTAATTAAGACCCAATAGAGCTAAAATGTGAATAAAGCCACTCATAAAATAAGAGGAATACTTGAGATGGAGAATTTTGTTTCCTAGTTTTCATTTTTAGTAATAGTAAAACAGGAATAGATTTATCTTTGTTCAGGTAAAGTTTCTGACAAAATGAAATCTGACAGAAGAATTTTAATTAATTTAATTTAATTTTAATATACTGCAGAGAAGAACTCTTTTCAAGGGTAAGAATGCTGAAAGCAAACTTGCAAAGTGTCTGCTGAAGTTCTCCAAAGGCAAGGTTGAATTTTCCAAATGAAACAAAGATGTAGACTGTCCTGAAACAGAGAAAATATAATCACAGTCATGCATTTGTCCAACTTGTGATAACATTGAGAAAAGATTTTTTCAGACAATTCATTTAGTTGTTCAGAAAACAATCTGAAATTCCACTTTATTCTAGTGATTACCCAAATTCTTAATTATGAAAAAATCCTGGTGCTAATTCAATATGAAATTAATTTAAATTAAATTAATCAATCAAAGTGACATTCTGTGTACAGATGAAGTTGTTATCAGCTGGGTCTCGTTATATATCTCATGCTAAAAGGAAATTCTCTACATATGTTTAGATCCCTACATTCTCACCAAATGGAAACAGACATTCAAGAGAGAAATGCTTTTTCTTATATACTGTTTTGATAACCTCTGGTTTGCTAATGAATTAGCAGAGTTACTTCTTAGATCCTTTCAAGATAATTGCTACAAAAACCAAATAGAAATTGTAATTTGGGTATATTTCTTCAGATTGAAACGTCTCTTTCTCACTAATTTTTAAATTTTTCCTGATTTTATTATAGTATCAGCTTTGAAGCTTTTATAATGAAAAACCTACTTACCACAAAAGTATATATTAAATAAATAAATAAATGAATACACTGTGGTTGGCTGACCCTGACTGAATGCCAGGTGCCCACCCAGCCATTCTATCATTCTCTTCCTCAACAGGACAGCTGGTAGAAGATGTAATGAAAGGTTCATGGGGCAAGATAAGGACAGGGAGAGATCACCCAGTAGTTGCTGTCATGGGTAAAACAGACCTGACTTGGAGAAATTAACTGGAGCTACATCAGGCTGGCTACATTGGACAGGGGGGAAGTTTATGGCATCTTCTCAGAGAAGCCACCTCTGTAGCCCCCACCCCACATTACCAAAACCTTGCCACACAAACCTGATACATGTATACAGACAAACAACATAAAAAATATAAAATTAGTTAATAGTTAATAAATAACTTCTTTTGTATAAATATATATATTTAGAGACCTGCAGAGCTTAGCATCTGGCGAGTTTATAGGCTGACACATACTTCAAGGAAAAGAACAAAGGACAAAATCTCAATTTTGAGCATTTGACAGGCAAGAATTTTAGCACAGAGAAATTCCTTCCTTTGTTTAAATGTTAGTGTTTTGTCATCCAACCTTGCCCACAAGACTAAACATTTTGAAATTTGTAAGAGGCTTTCCCTGCCCATACTATGCCAAACAGGAAGACAAAATGCCACAGGAATGTACCTGTGAGAGCTCACTCCTAAGGACTGCCGGTAAAAATATGTTACAGGAAGACCAGCTTTGTACTCAGCATTTAACCTGTGATCTTCTGAAATCATTCCAAATGCACACACACAAAAGTGGGGTACATAACTGGCACTAAGCATGTTATGGCTGCTGCTGCAGGGAGTGAGAGGTCTGCTGTGCTCAGGACCTGTTTGGGCAGATTACACAGAAGCAATACCTTGCTGCAGCTGGAGGTGGTCTCAGATCTTCTGTGACCAACAAGATAAAAACAGTAGTACTGAGACCAGATAAATGGGTCTTCACTGCATGATCAAGCTGTACCTCTTAAGGGACTGGCAAACAACCACTCTGAGTAAATACATTAGGACTTGAAGTTATTCAACACTAACCCAAATCAATAGGTGGGATCCAGCAAATGGGAATAAAACAAGGATTAGTGTAGGTGGACAGCTGTATGTTGAATGTTGACACCAGCAAACACACAAAAAAAATTGAAATGTGCTAACAAAAAACAGAAAAAAAATCATCTTAAACAATGCTTTTTACTATCTGATAAGGTTATGAATATTAACACTGTGGTGGGTTGACCTTGACTGACCACCAGGTGCTCACCAAACTGTTTCCTCACTCCAGCTTCTCAATGGGATTGGGGGAAAAAAAAGGTGACAGAAATACCATTAGTCAAGATAAGGACTAGGAGATCTCTTACTAGTTACTGTCAAGGGCAAAACAGACTTAAATAAATTAATTTATTGCTAATTAAATAGATCAGAATAATGAGAAATTGAGGATTGCCATCAGTTTATTACGTGTTGTCTCTGCTGCTCCTTCCTCCCCATGCTCTTCCCTTGTTCCAGCATGAGTTCCTACTCCATGGAAAACAGTCCTTCTCAACCTTCTCCAGTATAGGTCCTCTCTGTGGAGTGCAGTTCCTCAGGAACTGGCTGCTCCAGCATGAGTCCCCCATGGGATCCCCCGGTACTGCCAGTAAAATTGATCCTGTGGAGACTCCTCTCCAAGGGCTGCAGTTCCTGCCAAGATCCTGCTCCAACACGTTCTCCATGGGGTCACAGCTTCATTCAAGGACTGAGCTGCAGTGTGGATATATCTCCACTGTGACTTCCATGGGCTGCAGGGACACAGCTGCCTCACCACGGTCTTCTGCAGGGGCTGCATGAGACTCTCTGCTCCGGTCCTTGGAGCACCTCCTCCCCCCCCTTCTCCACTTACCTTGGAATCTGCAGGGCTGTTTCTCTCACATATTCTAACTCAGCTCTCATGGCTGCCGTTGTGCAGTTTTTGCTTGACCTTTATTTAATTCATTATTCCACTGTGCTGATGGGCTCACTGTTGGCCAGCCATGGGTCCATTTTGGATCTGGCTGGCATTGGGTCTGTTGATATGAGGGAAGCTCATCCCAGAAACCATCCCGACAGCCTCCCCACCTGTTACCAAACCTTGCCACGCAAACACAGTATAAGCTTGCAGGTTCCTTGTCTGAATGTATCTTTCAGGTTTCCCTTCAGAATCAGGACTAAGAGATCACAGATGTCATGCCTTGGTGCCAAGAAAGTGTTTTTCCAAGGCAAGTGGCCATTTCCTTTCCTTCATTCATGATACGAGGTAATTTGAGTATGCTGTGATTGGATGATTTTTTTTTCACTTAGTTTCCACAGCAGATTATTGTGAATCTAGGTATGTGAAAAAAAAGTGTGTCTCAGAACTAACCCATTCATATCCAATATTCATGGATATCTGATATTTAAAATCCCATTAGTGTCCCTTTCTTATCTACTGCAAACTGTTTAGTGTTAACTGGTGTCTTACAGTGTTGGATGTGTGTGCTCAGCTGGGCAGCTGCTCTTCCAACAAGCTGTCTGCCTGGACCTCTCCCACAAAGGTCATCACCCAGTCATGTTGCCATAGCACCAGCATGTTGACCTTTCTTTTCTTATTCATGTGTATACTACAGATCTCCCATCTAGTTCTGTGCACAAAGATTTTTGCTCTACAACATGATTCACTAAAAATAAATATGAATGTGTCATAGGTCTGTTCTGAGGAAATCACCTCATTGTGCAGTTCTCCTAACAAAATCATAAAATCCTTTTTCCTGCTCAGTAGTTCATTGCCTTTTTTTGATTATTAAGACAACAAGCCAAATTGGGTAGAATAAACGAAGTGTCTGTGGTAAAAAAAGTGAGAATCCACACGCAAAATTAGGGCCAGAGACAATATGTTGTATATGTGTATAAATATTTGCCAAAAGACTTTCAGTTTTGAAATCTGAGATAAGACACTGAGAGAAAAAGCCATGTGGCTGTAATTTTGTGTATCTTTGCAAACTGAAAAAATAAACAGGCCTGGACTTACTCAGATTTGCTGCTAGCACCAGCTGCTGTGACCTTCTACTAAAACAGGAATGACACACTACATTTTTCAAATTCTGGTGATGATTACAACTAAGTCAATACATAGCTGGGTTCATAATAGTACTGAATTTCCAGAAAATTAAGTTTCATAGAGAAACTATGCAAGCAAAACCAGTGGATGCTGACACATTTTAATCCAAGCAATTCAGAAATTTAGCCTGTGTTATTAACATCCCTTAAAGGTCAGATTAAGAGAAAATCAGCAGAGCTGACGGAATATTTTAGAGTGTAGCTCAGACTACTTGAGCTCCGGAAGCAGCAGTTTCCATCTTTTATGCTTCCGGATATCTTGTGTTTTCTACATGCACACGTTTTGTATCCAGCTGTAAGGTTTCCCATGTGGAAAAGGAGATGTTGCTCAACAATCTTATCAGAGGAGTGCTTTGATATTACATGTGGAGGAGTTTATTACCTCTTTTAAATTCCTATTTTATCACATATATATGCACCCATCTACATGTCATTAACTGATAGGGAAGAGGAATGTTCAGGTGGCTCCCAATGAAGTGGTCTTCAGGCAACCAGGTGATGTGATTTCTGAGTGCTGGAAGGCTCCCCCTTGATGAAGGTGGGGAGAGGAGAGAGGTTGGCATAAGTTACCAGACAAGATGGATTTCTTTTGTAGTGGGACAAACACTGAAAGATGGGAATGCCAGTTTTTCCTAGTTCTGTGGGAGCCCAAGAGGACAACACAATGTTCCTTGAAACTTCAAACTGATCATTTTAGTTTTCCGCTGTGGAATACTCAAATATTATGCACCACATGTCTTAGGTTCCACACATCTGCTTACCTTTGGGTTGCAGCTTATCAGCCTTTACCCACAGTCAGTTCGGAAAGTTCCCCAGGTAAGCAGTCTTTACCATACATAGCCAGAAAGCTGCAAGCAACAAAACCCAGGCACTCGAGACAGCAGAAGAAAGCTGGAGGTTTTAGAAGTCATCTCAGTAGCATTCTCTGGGGGATAGCTGCAAAGTTCATATGATGCTAAGATCATTTAAAAGACAGAAACCTAAGTAGTTGTGGGCAGTGCAATTAAAAAACAATTCCTCAGCTCTAGGACTTGGCTGAATCATAAACAGCGTGCCCCCAGCCTCAGAACTGCACGAGGGACACACATAGACAAATAAATTAATGTTTGTTCTGCTGAGGATGTGAATAAATGTCCTTTTCCCAGTGCTTTTTAAAACCTCTCTTACAAAAACTTACAGTAAATACCTGAAACTGGTAATTTTTTTACAAAAGAACACCAGACAGGCCAAATGTACTGAGGCAGTAGCAGTAAAGAGGAAGAGCACTTTACTTAAAGAGCTGGACAAAGTCTGGAGAGAAAAAGAGACTTATCAATGCTTAAGAAACGTTGACTTTTTTCTAGGTTGCTACAAACCCATGTTTGAAAGCAGACTTCCAAAGTGATTTTGGCTTGGAAAACTTATGTGAGAGGTTGTGCTAAAGAACTTGTTTTCCTGGGTTTTTTTCTGCCATAGTCTATCTCTGAGCTACATTTGAGAAGAAAGATTTGTGTTGTATGATAACAGCTGATAGTCCTGTTCCAAAAAAAAGTAGCGTATTGTTTATCCCACTGGTAAGGAGAATAACATTTGGTTTAGATTAGAAAAAGAGAAAGTTTAGAAAACATTTCTCATGCATCTGATAATCATTATTAGTGTTACTGTGATTAGAAGTCCTTGGCTGAAGTTTCAAGGTAGATCTATCAGCATTTATCTCTTAAAGGGAGCAAGTGCTCTGATACCTCTAAGTTTCATTTTGCTAGAAATCAAACAAGAGAAAGTTCTAATTAGAGATGCCTTAGAGTGTGATGAACCAAAAGAGGAGGTTTCACAGTTGAATCTTCACACCTGCAAGTCACCCCAGCAGGCTGTGCTGGTCCTGCTCCCTTGTCTACTCCCCACAGGCCACAGATTCCTACCTGCCACAGTGGTCCACCAAAACCTGCCCCTTCAAAGCTATCTCTACAGAGTCAGGCCAGGCTCCTTTTTCAATATTTTATTCAAGAATGGTATAAGTTTGGGGTTTTTTTTTAAGTTGTCAGGGAAAGTAGGGCCATTTTCCATCAAGTTTGTTCTTCTGAAGAGTGACTCTGATGAGACAGAAGTTGCATGACTTCAGGGTCATTCATGTGCCTGACATGTCCCACAGCAAGGTAGAATAACATGCTTCAAAAGTCACAAGCCATAAGAATCAGGCGCCAGGGAGCTCTCCCTTGTGTGTCAAGACATTCCCTTTCCTCAGGGAAAAGGTTTGTTAAGTATTCTGTTTTCCTCTTCCTTTCTTCCTTTTGCTTACATAGCTGAGAAATACTAACTTTCTAGATGTCAGTTGTATTTTCATTCCCTCTGTTTATGGGATTTTGCCATGCCAGAGAAGCTTTCATACTCCCAGCGCCCCTCAAAGCAAGTGTCCTCCTCTCCTTTTGGGCTAAGAGGAATGACTACAGCAGGACTCAGCATATGGCCCATGCAGGTTTGCTGATCATCTGCTGGATGCAGTACTTGCTACAATAATGAGGAAGGTAGATTTAAATGGCAGACTATGAGAACTGAATGCTCTGGCCCCTGTAATTTCTCCTCTGTTCTATACAATATGTTTGGTTTCTGCACCTTGTAGGGAGGTTGATTTAGTGTTTGCTGTGCTAGTAACTGTAGGACTAAACCCTATGTGGACACAGATGGAAGATTGCTTTCTTTGTGGATGTGAATGAGGGTTAGGTACTTTCCTGTTGTCTGAGACCAAGATGTTCCTGGTCCAACATAGAGATTAGATTTTAGATCCATTTATATCTAAATTTGAAGAGCCTGCGAAGCTTCCAGGTTAGTTGGCAGCTAAATGTTGTTTTTCTGAACAGCAACGTGTAACTTAGGTGTCTAAAGTACATTTTGGGTCTGGCAGTAAGCTGTTTGAGCTAAATGTTTGCATTAACCAGTTGGGAGAAAAGGTTTCCCTTCAAACACATACCCCTGTGTTGATATCTGTCTGCTTAGGCTTCTTACAATTTGAATATTATTTCTTCCTCAGACAGCTGAAGGTTTTGAAAATAACTGGTCCTTAAAAATAAGTGTTTGGTTAACTTCCAAAACCAACCAAAAATTGGTACAGACAACTTGCAAAAGAGTAGAGTTGGAGACATGCGGTGTCATGAAAACAAACTGGACTTTGCAGGTAAGAAGCAGTTCAGTAGACCAGCACAGAACTGTCTGGGGAGCTTGCTCTGATCATGGGTCCTGTGTGCAAACTACAGTGTTGCTAGGTGAGAAGATTGGCTATACCTTTTGGAACAGGTTATTGTTTAATCTTGGTTTATTTTTTATTAGAGTGTAGATAGTTAAACTAGATTAAATTAATTTGATCAAAACCATTGAGGATCCAATGCTTTCCAGTGGCCAGATATCACCTAAACCACCCGAGAGTCTGATGGGCCTGACTTATCTCACCCAGAGCCACACACTATTACAGTGAGTTTTTACAGAGCATGGGAAAACTGTCCAAGGCCTTTTGTTGGTTCTGCTGCCTCTTAAAGCAATTATCAATTAAGGAAAGGAAAAAAAAAAAAAAGAAAGAAAACAAAAGCAACAGGTACCATACAAGAAGCCCATGACCAGGGGACAGACAATGTGGAGAATATCAGCAGTCAAAATCTGGGAGGCAAGAGAGAGGTGAAGTATTATTGCGCAGAAAGCATGTAGTAGCACAGTTTTCACAAAAATCAGAGGACATTGGTCACCCGATTTTTCTCCTCAGCAAATCAGGCTGCAAATGGGATTCCAGAGTCACTTCAACATACTTGGTTAATCACTCTCTTCATTGCACTGCAGGAATTAAGGGTATGACTGGATGATTACTTATAATCTTTTACTTACTTTTAAAATAGGGCAGAAAAATACCTTTTTGGCATTGCCTATGAAGCATGTAGGTCCACTTTAACATGGCTCCAACATTTAATAAAAGCTGTGGTGACAAGCAAGTATTGTATGAGTAATTCTTTTTAGGAATCCCGCGTCCTGAAATTATAAGTGTACCTGTTTATAAATTAAAACCAAGATCAAAATCTTCTTCCAAAAGAGATAATTCTCTAGCTGAAACTTACCTAAACTTTGAATATTTGGGAGTTCGGTTTGCGTTTGTCTTTTTTTTTTTTTTTTGCTGGTGGCTTTTTTGGTTTTTTTGGGTTTTGTTTGGTTTTTTGTTTCTTCGTTATGAAGGGCTTTTTGGTGTTTAGTTGATTTTTTTGTTTAGTTCATATCTGTTTGTTCAAATCCAAATAACAGCAAACTTTCTCCCACTGAAATTGGAATTTTCTTGATGTAACAAGACACTGTCCTCTCAACTGGTTGCACTCCTGTCATTCCGGCTTCCATCACTAGTACCAAAAAAATTGGAGAAGTGTAAGGAAGAGTGTACTCTGTGAAACATGAGGAGAGACTGAAAAAGTAAATGTATTTGACTTTAGGGTACCATTTTTTCCATTTATTCTCATACAGGAAAGTCATCAGGAGCTTCTAATAATGCACAGCACTATTTTTTTTTTTTTAATGCAAAGCTGACTTGCTAGAATTAAGAAATATATGCTTTTATATTTATGTGTTTTGTAACTGGGGAAAAAAGGTATCTTTGTCCAGAAGAGGTAGAATGAACCCTGTTCTGCTTGCATAAAAATATTTACCAAGAATATTTGATACCTAAACATTACTTTACAGGCATTAACATTTACAATCCAGATTATTTAAAAAAAATTATTTATGGGGTGGCTTGGACCTGGTGACCTGTTTTCTTATTATTAATCTCTGTAGAATTTAGATTCACAAGGAGTTTAAGGAGGTTTACATTTGTTTTACTCTAGATGTTACAAAAAATGCAAATTTAAAGAAAACTATATAAAAAGATATATTGGTTTTCTTCCAAACTTAAGATGTTGAATAAAGTTAGTTAATCAGTGCTAAGATCATCCATCATATCTAAGTTTTCTACCAAAAGTATAATTTCATGGAGTGTGAAGTGTATTATGTAAAGGTGCCATGTATGAAAACTATAATATTTAATCTTTTACATTTTTATACAGCTAAATTTAAAAGGAACCTATGAAAACACTCTAGTCCTTCCTCCTTACTAGGCAACTGAACATTGACAGCTCCTCTATAATCATCAGCAAAACCAACTTGTACCTAAGAGAAAAGGAGAGAGGATGTCTCAATTTGAAGAGACTGGAATGTTTGCTAAGGAGGATGAGTTATGAGATAGACCAAACTCCTCTCTCTCAGGAATTGCAAATCCAAAATTAAGGGGCCCCAACTGAGGAAGTATGGAAAAAAGGAAGAAATAACAACCCTTTATTAAAATATATATGTATGTTGGCAAAGACAGTAACAGAACACAAAAACAACTAGACAATAGTCCCCTTCAAAAAAAACCCCAAACCACAGTCTGAACACTTCTCTGTCCTTCAGCGCAGTTCTAATCACGGCCGGCAGGGGGCGCTGTTGGATCACTGGCGGAGCAGAGCCTGCAGTGCTCTGTGGTGTCCTGCAGGGGGCGCTGTCGGGCTCTGGCGGTCACTGTGGGGGGTGTCTCGGGTCGCGGGAGAAGCCGAAAAATGGGGACCCTCCCCCAATGGAAGAAGAGGAAAAGAAAGGCAGTCCACCCCCATGGAACTCACTGTGTCCTCGGCTGACAGTGTGTCAAGGCTTCTCCTTTTCTCCCAATGAGCACAAAACTCTCCAATGAAATCGCAGCAAGTTCGGGCTGGAGGTAGGGGCAGCATGCAAGCAAGCCAAGTCAAGTGGTCAGAAAATGACCAGGTCGAGAGCAAGAAAAATGGCCTCAAAGCTTTTTTCAAAGCACACGGACTCCCCCATCTCTGTAGCAGAGAAAACCCAAACTGTTCCCCCTTTATCACATTATAGAATTAGCCAAAGCCAAGTGAAGATATACTTCAGCTACAATAGGTGTGTTTGTTGTCATTTCCCCTCCATAAAATGGGCAAACCTCTGTTCCAAGCTTAGGTCTCATGCTATTACAGCAGCAAGGCCTCCCATTTTGTATTATAACTGCAGATGAAGGACCAATATAAATAATACGAGATTCATTACTTCTGCAAGTTAATTAGCCATGGAGTCAGATGATGTTGAAGAGCAGTAGCGGTTTTTTGCGACCTTCTGCCTTTCTTCTGTTTTCAGGGGGCCTTTAGAAAACAGATCCGTAGATCAAGTTTTTGATGACTAGAGTTTTGCTGGATTAGAAACTTGTCCAACAACCTTCATATCAAAAGACTAGGCTAAGCTTCAGTGTGTCTTTTATTAGGTTGCACTAAGCTTTCTAGAAAATGCTTTGGTTTGCAAAACACACTGTAGAAATCTTACAGCTTGCAGTCCACAGAGACAACTCTCTTGCTGACTGAATACATACCAAATCATCACACTAGTTAATGTATAACCAGACAGCCCAAGTCTTGTTCCTTCAAAATGCCATTTAAAATTTCATAAAAGTGGTTTGTAGGCCATTTGCTAAACAATGACCTGAAGTGCAAATTTATGACATTATGAACAACAGAGAAATTTTTCAGAGCACCAGAATTCATTTTTGTCTTCAGATGCACCAGTTCAAGTCTGAGCTCCTAAAGATGCTGAATTTGTTTTATCATATTTTATTTCTTTAGTGCTTAGCCCAGTGGGGCACTGATGTTGATAGGATGCCTGGAAGCATAATCATAACTTAATCAAATTGTATACAGTACTAAATAGGCCCTTGATGTTTATATGAGCAGAGTAAAGAGCACAGGAAGGGAATAAGATGGCTCAGATTTGCTTTTAGTGCATTTTGCCTTTTACCAGGAAATTAACGGTGACATTACAAACTTTCAGAGTCTTGTAAATTGTTCTTATTGATGTTGTGTACCCAAATCTATCCTCAATAATTTTAGCTGCATAAATGCCTTATCCCATATTGGCAATAGCAAAGAAAAATGCAGTAACCAATCAAGTATTTTCAGAACTTGGAAAATAGTTCACAAGTGTTACAAAAATAATTTGTGAAATCATAAAGCAGAAGCAAAAAATGTCCTGTCTGAATTCAGCATATTTAAGAGCTTTTCCAAAGATATGTTAAAAAGTGTTTGCTTCAGGTCAGTCAAATTCCATGTTGCTTTTAATCTTAATTTGTATTATGGGAGTACTCCACAGCCGTGGTTAAGCAGAGGGCTCTTCTGCCCTGGGCAAACACGGGGTGAAAAGCTTTTAAAAGTTGCCATCCCACTTATAACCTGCAAGGATCTGAGACTCCTGTGTATTAATTGTGATATATTTACCTTAATCAGTCTACACATCTCAAGGAAATTGGCTAAGAGACCATCTTGTCTCTGGATCAAGATGGGAGTTAGCCACGAGTTCAGCCTGCAGCTGCCAAGTTCAGCTAAGCTGGGACAGTGGGGAGATCCGCACAGAGGCACCACTCCCTGCACTGGTGGAGGGTCTTTACTAAAGGTGAGGGTCTAACAGAGGTGAAGTACCTCAAGGGTAAGGTGTCAGGTGTCTTCCATTTCAAAATCTTGACTTTAGGCATTTAAATTCTTCCTATGTCCCATTTTACGTATCAGCTGTGCTAGACCACAGTTTATCACAGAATCATAGAATCATAGAATTACAGAATCATAGAATCAGCCAGGTTGGAAGGGACCTCTGAGATCTTCAAGTCCAATCCTTGATCCACTACTACTGCGGTTACTAGACCATGGCACTAAGTGCCACATCCAGTCTCATCTTAAAAACCTCCAGGGATGGAGAATCCACCACTTCCCTGGGCAGCCCATTCCAACGTCTGATTACCCTCTCTGTAAAGAATTTCTTCCTAATATCCAACCTAACCCCCCCGGCAGACCTTAAGACCATGCCCTCTTGTCTTACTTGTCTTAGCTGCCTGGGAGAAGAGACCAACCCCCATCTGGCTACAACCAGATTCTAGTGTCAGTCAGGTCTTACCTTCCAATGAAGAAAAATTGAGTTCTATCTTTAGCCATGCCTTGAAGTAGTGCAACCTTCCAGAAACATAAGCATTTCTGAAAATATTTGTGCTAGAATTATCAACATGTGAGTGCTGTTTAAAGTTTGCAAACCTTACAAGTTAATCCTAAACATTAGGATTACATCCTACACACAGTTTGTATTTGTTTCTTACTGTGAAACATTTTTTTTTTTTTGCAGGCTTAGTTTTTATAACTGTTAAAGGTCATTTGAGATTTAAACATGAAAACCTGAGCAAGGACAGCCTCTGGGAAACTTCTGAAACTGCTGTGAAGACCAGACAAAATCTGAATTAAAACAGGGTGTGTTTGATATACTAGTGGGCATACTGTGATTACTTTTCTACTGAGATGAACTAGTGAGCCAAAACTAATACTTTTATTAAATATTCTGGTATTTGCTGGGCAAATCAAACACTGAAAAATAGACGTATCTAAGGACAATGTTTATTATCTTGATGTTATCTGTTATTTTTTAATTCCCATACTATTTGCTGCATTTTTTAAATTAAATAAGCAAATCCTGGAATTGTAAGACTCTACTTTCTCTATAGGAGCAATGCTCATGATACATATAACAGCTTGCAAGCACAGACTCAGAGAAAGATTAAGGTAAAAGAGACCTCTGGAGGCCATTTAGTCCAATTAGCTTGCAAGTTAGACCAGGCTGTTCAGGATTTAGCCAGGTGGGTTCTGAAAAGTCACAGGGATGAAGGTTTTGCAGTATCTGGGCCATGCACCCCTGTGTTCAGTCAGCCTCATGCTGAGAAACCTACATTACTCATGAGGTAAAGCAAAAAATAATGTTTCTTAGCTTAAATGGAACAGTAAATGGAATTAATATAAAATTATACTATCCATTTTTCATTACTTAATTAAAACAAACAAGCAAAAAAACCTCAACCCACACAATCTCCATCCTCCTCTCCAAAAAAAACATACCAAGCACACAAGTCATAAAATAAATAGTTCTATCTAGAGTAATACACAGGAATGGCAAGAACTTGACTTTCAAAAAATGCTTGAGAAAAAGAAGATTCAAGGGTAGGAAGGAAGTCTGAAACCTACACTCTCTGTGAACCCTTGTGCACTGAAAGATGTCCAGCAATGAGTCAGCTCCTGCAGGGTGGTAAATGCAGAAACTAAAACACTGTAAAGAAGAAAATAAGGGCAGGGGAGGAGACATATCCATTTTCACATTCCTAAGCAGCAACAGGACATGCCTTTCACTGAAAAGTAAAAAAGCTCTCAGAGTTAATAAATAAATAGCAATAAAAACCTATGAGGTATTAACTAAAAGAAAGGGGTAAAGTTTGTAACTAGGTCTAAAGAGGTAGGTATGCCCAAGGCTTGATTTGAACCAAAAACAAAACCTCTAGCAGATAATAACCTGAACCTTATGCCATCTGCTAGAAGAAAGAATGGGACTAGAACTAAAATTGAACAGAACCAGTGAAATGACAAGTGATTCAGTACACTACATGACCATTTACTGATGTGACAAAAGATGTTCTGAGATACTAAAGACATGGTGGTAAGAATAAAAGTCAGTATGTTGCAACATGGTTGCAGGGTTTCAAATGAAATCTCTCAGATTCAGAGGATGGTTTTGACTGGAAGTTACTTCTTGATATTGTAGAGTTCAATCCAGCTGCTCAAGCAGGGTCACCTAGAGCAGGTTGCTAGTGACCATGTCCAGTAGGGTTTTGAATATCTCTGTGAATGGAGACTCTACAATCTTTCTAGGCAACTCTCACAGTAAAAAAAAATGTGTTCAGATGGAATATCATGTTTTAATTTTTGCCCAGTGCATCTTGTCCTGTCAGTTGGCACTACTCAGAAGAGTCTGACACTCCGTATACATGTAAAACGTGTGAACAATAGTTAAGATGGGAAGAATTCAAAGTTAAGCAATCCAAGAAAGGAAAATACCTACGTCATTCTGAGGGATAGAACTGTCAGTAAAAATTGCATCAAAGATTTTTACTCTGCAAGAACATATCATCAATAGATAGATTATTGAGAAAAATATTCCCATAAGAGTCACCATCACAGAAAAGAGAGACATTTGCTGAAAAATAGAGATACTGTATACTAGCCAAATATTGAGTCAGGATATTCCAAATCTACTGTGCAGAAACGACACATATAAGAAATTGCAAAGACCCTTTTTGCTGGAAACTATGCAAATACTACTTTGTTCTGAGTCTTATTCTCATTTCCAGGCAATGTGTCCACAGAAAAACCAGTGATGCACAAAGATACCTTACTAAGTGCTGTGCAGTATCAAAGAAAGAATAATAACTTCCCCGTAATGACATGCAATTTTCCTTGGAAGATGATATCCTTCCTCCCTTGCAGAAGTTCTTCTGGTGTTCTCTTGTCTTCTCCCCTTGAACTGTATCTCACTTGTAAGTACAAGCTCATCTCCCACCTGTGCACTGACAACTCACAGATCTACTTTCCGCTTCCAATGTCTTTTGGTCCCAAGTAAATTCTTGTCCTGTTTCTTTGATATTATCTAATATTATCTAATATATGCAATAATATCTGATAATATTGTAATAATAATTCTTATGAAACATCAAAAGGAGAGACACTCAAGATCGATTGTGTTGCACAAAAAGTGTGTCACATTTTGAAATTAATCACTAGCTGTAGTTATTTGTCTAGAATATATTGTTTAAAAATATAACTTTTTTTTAAGCATTAAATTTAGCATCCAGAGATCTGCAACATCACTATTCAAAAAGCAGCACGCCCTAACAGGAGGGGGGAAATGAAAACAGAGTTGTTCTAACACTAGATTTTTGGATCTGCTCTGGAGAAGTGTGAGGACCCTGCTCACTCACATCTGCCCTGCAACACATCCTTCATCTTCACCAGGTTTCCTACTTGGCCACTGTGCCACTGAGGTGCAGCAGTCCCCTGCCACACGGATATGGCAGCAGCCTTTAGACCTCCATGTCTGGGAGTTTCCTTGTGGGAGTTTAGTCCATATTGATGACATTTGCTGGCATTTTCACTTCAGAGAGGCACAGATGTGTTTGTTTCTTGTGTTTGTTGAATTCTTCTCTGCTGATGTGACTTTGTGATCTATCTGCCCCTCTCACTGACTCATGATCTAGGAGATGGCAATATGCATCACAGAGTTTACAGCATAATACTGACTCATCAGCTGGACAAATGCCAGAAGTTTTCTCAATCTTTTAAAATATTTTTTATATTCATGCATATTTTGAGCAAAGTATATGTCTGAGTTTTTTTCTGAATAAAGCTCAGATTTGGCCGTCCTGCTGTATTGCTTCGACCTGGAATTTTACCTGCATTAGAGTTTTTCTCTTTGGTTCAAGGCAAATACTTAATTTTTCATGGTTGTACCCTATATTACTAATCACCAAAACCCACAAGACCTAAAACAAAGATTGAATCCTTCCTGAATCCTGGGTCCATCCTACTCAGTCAGAATGTGCATGCATTACTTGTGATAACTTGTTGTTAAATAGTGCAGTTGCAAGACCAAAGTGATGGTCATCAGTCTGGAGCTCCTGCTGGAAGGCAGAGCTCAGAAGTAGTGGCACAAAATTACAGCTAACCTGCTACTGAGGAACCTCAATTTTTTTTCCAAACTCAAAATTCAAAGCTAATTATTTGCTGTTATGTGCTGGTTCTGACTGGGACAGAGGTTAATTTTCTCACATATTAACTTGTATGGGACTATATTTTGGATTTGTGCTGAAAACACATGGATGTTTCCATTACTGCTGAGCAGGGCTTACACACAGAACCAAGGCCTTTTCTGCCTTTCACACCACCCACTCCACCAGTGAGCAGGCTGGGGGTGCACAAGGTGTTGGGAGGGGACACAGACAGGACAGCTGATCCCAACTGACCTAAGGAATATTCCATATCATATGGCACCATGCTCTGTACCTAAAGTAGGGGGGATTAGAAGAAGGAATCAGAGTCAGGGACATTCAGAGTGATGGTGTTTGTCTTCCCAAGTCATTGTCACACATGATGGATCTCTGCTTTACCGGGCTTGGCTAAACACCTCCCTGCCCATAAGAATGAATTCCATGTTTTGCTTTGCTTGTGTGTGCAGCTTTTGGTTTTACCAGCTGTTTTTACTTCAACCCACAAGTGTTCTCTTTTTTATGCTTTCAATTCTCTCTCCGATCCCACCAGGAAGGTGTGAGCAATTGGCTATGTGGGGCTTGGTTGATGGCTGGTGTTAAATCCTGACACCTCCATGCCATCAGCCGGCAACTATTTGCCCAGCAGGGAGGTCAACTTGTTATGTTGTGACTGCCTTCCCAGGCAATGGGACTTCTCACTGCTTTGTCTTTGTATCCTTCATTCCTTCTTCAGCCTGTTGCTTTCTTGATGACCACCCCAGGTTTTCTGCTCTCCCACATCCCAGGCCTGCCTGTGAGGTCCTGTTCCCTCTAACTGTATCTGTGGCAGTGGTGGGAAAACAGCTTTATGGGTCCTTCCTCCCTCCTACTTTGGTAGGCTTCCTGATGGGGAAACAGAGATGGTGGGTAGAGTGGTATTTCAGCCTTCTCTCACAGCCTCTCTGGTCTCTCTTACAGTTGTAGAATAATGTCCACCTCTTCTTGTCCCCATCCCTTCACACTAAAAGGAAGAGGGACAGGAGAACAGCCAGTTTGAGAGACTTTTCCTTTTGCTGAAAAAAGAAGGTCTTGCTTCTTCAAGTAAGCTCAGACCCTCCATAGCTCTCAAAATCAGTCTGCCCTATACATCAGATTATCTCTATTTTCAAGACCTGATTTTTCCTCTTAGTCAGTGCTGCAGGATAATTGACTAAGGCTTTGAGTCTAAATTCATGCCATCCTTATGTCCCAACAGAAACTTCATTAGATGCTTCTGCTCTCATAAGACACCACTCTCTCAGTCTTCCTTCACCTTGAGTACATATATGAAATCTCTGTACAACAGCCACTGATAATAATGTAGGTAAACAGAGAAGAGCCTTGTAATGCCCTAAAAGAGATCTGTGCGTATACGATATGTATGTGCGTGTCCCTGTCTATGTAAACACACATATGTGGGTTTATGTATATAGACAATCTCTGAATACAATGCTGAGAAAACAGCAGTGATTCATGTTACCAAAACTGCCCAGTGTTTGACCACAGAAAAAGCATGAATGAATTTTTGAAAGGACCTAACCACTGCAACAGCCAGATGAAACCCACCTGGAGCTGCTGCCTAGCCTTTTGGTACAGAAGAAGGATCAAATTCTGAATACTCTCTCATTTGCTGTGAAAAATGACTCAACAAAAGACAGGGCTCTGAGAAGCCTGATCTACTTGATGTCCCCGCTCATTACAGGGGAGTTGGGCTAGATCTTCTTTAAAGGTCCCTTTCAACCCAAACTGTTCTATGATTCTCTGGAAAAAAAGTGGGGTTTGCACCTGTAAATCTTCAGCATAACTTGTTAAAGGTGGGCAATTTAGCTTCATATACTTTATTAAAGCACAAGGCCTGAAAAGGTCTCAGTTTCTTGTGCTATGAAGACCTTAAAGCAATGTCTAGGAGTCCCTTACTCTTTTTTCTTATCAGAACAGGTTGTGCTGTAGCAACTGTCTTTTCTATTTGAGAAAATGACAATGAGAATGCTACAGAAGCTTGCCAGCAAGTTATTGCCTTCATGTTCTAGATTTGAGGGAGTAGTAGCATTTTTTTTTCTTTTCTGAACATATATATTGACTAGTCTGCATTTTAAAAAGGAGATATCATACCCAGGAGAGAAGACTTTCAAATACATTTACACTGTTACACTGTTCTTGGCATCTCATCTTTTCCGTGCTGCTGCCAAACAAAGTTAATATATTTATTATTTTCTTCCTTCTAAAATTTGGCAATATTTTTCTGTTATTCACAGGAGTGCATTATAAATTGATTGTTTAGCAGAACATATGAAATATTGCATGAATACACAAAATTTATAGAAAATTGTACCAACATATGAAAAAAGTAAATATCTGAGTCCAAAAATTGACCCTAATAGTATTTTGCTCTTCTTTTCTTCGCGTGATGCACTTGTTACACGGTGTGATGAGAAAAGCACCAGTTCTCTTTGAGTTCTTCAAAGACCAGGCTCTAGAATGCTCCCAGAGCCGATACTGAGAGAGACCAGAGCAGGAGAGAGGATGGGCTGGAGAAGATCTAGGTGTTTGGAAGCCCCATCTAGGCTCTTCACAGCATTGATATGATTTTCAACTGTCAAAAATAGAGAAATCTGAACTGAAGATGCCATACCATTACAAAGCATTATTCAGTTCCTTACTGTAAAATATTAGGAATTTTGCCTCCTAATGTTTACATACTTTACATAGAACCTTGTAATACTTATGTTTCAGAGTATGATATTTGGCATAACAGGAATTGAGTTAAAACTAATTTGAAACATTTTTAAAAACTGGTCTGAGCGTTGACTTACTGAGAAAGAAATTATACATTGTCATTACATTCTCCAGGGTCCCATGATGCTGGTGTCATGGTGACCTGGGCTGCACCTAGGTATTGACTGGCGTTTCCTATATCTGTACTTGTTGATGATTTTATTAGATCCTGAATTGTATTGTGTTTTGATTACAAAGACAGGCAGAGAAGGTTGGGATTGTTCAGTTTGTAAAAGGGAAGGATCTGGGGAGATGTTATAGCAGTCTTCTAGTACCTGAGGGGAGCCTACACGAAAGCCAGAGAGTGACTTTCGACAAGCACATGTAATAGGAAAAGGTAGAATGACCTTAAACTGTCAGAGAGAAGGTTTACATCAGGTATTAGGAAGAAATTCTTTACTGTGAGTGTGGTGAGACACAGGAATAGGTTATCAAAAGAAGCTGTGGATGCCTCATCCTTGGAGGTGTTCAAGGACAGGCTGGATGGGGCTCTGGGCAACCTGGTTTGGTGGAAGGAGCCCTCAACCCATGGCAGCAGGGTTGGAATGAGTTGATCTTTAAGTCCCTTCAACCCAGATGATTCTCTAGTTCAGTGATTCAAAGAATTAAGAACTTTCACATGCACGGCATGTAATTGGTAACAGCCTTTTCTCATTATTTTTAGTTTGATTGTCTCATAGCTTTTCTGCTAAAAATCACCTTACTTGTTTCTACTCTACTATTTTGTTTCCTGAATTTGTCATTATCACACTATGCCCAGTTGTCCACCAGTTATGTTTCATGAACTTGCCTTAAGCTGAAAATATTAGAATTCCCACTTCCTTGTAGTATACCAAGAATACAGCATGGTGTAAACTGATCACAGTTTACAGAACTGATCCCAGTTCAACACATACTTTCTCACAGAGCTTCCTCCAAACTGATTTATTAATCAGTTCAATACAAACACTCCTGGAAGAAATGCCTTTGGATGTCTGTGTGGTCGTCCTTTTTCCATTGGTTTTATTTGGGGTTTTTCTGTTTGGTTTTTTTTCAATACAGCTTTGAGACCTCCATTGAATCTTTAAAGTAATTTGTTTGTTCCTGCCTGAAGGGAAAATTTTTCCAGCTTCTTCCCACAAATTTCCATGGATTTTCTGTGGAAGTTCCATGAAGATGACTTTCTCTCTTACAGCATTAATCAAGCAGATATGCACTGCTAGGTGCAGAGCAAAATCACAGCATTTATTTTACCCTCTGTACTTTAATTAGTAGCCACTTTCAGAAACTGTGTTGTCAAGTCAGTAACTAAAATATTAAAGTTTAATTTCATATTTGTAGTTCTGACTAAATTTTTTTAGATAATGCAAATGAAATATTGTTCAGGCTTTCACAGACTACAAGATCAATTCCAGAAAAAGTGGTGTCTACCAGATTTTCTCTTTTGCAGACTGCATGATGTCCATTACAATAATTTCTCTCTTGTTACTCTCTGTGATACTTAATTTGCATTATTGTTCTTGTGGTTTTGCACTTGAGTTTCCACAGAAACCCTATACCATGTAACCTGATGATTGACTTGGAATATGGACAATGTCACTTTCTCCTTTTTTGAAATGTGAACATCTGTTTACTTCTCAAGTAGCTTCATTAATTGGGGTCCACTAATCCAACAATTCTAAAATCAATTGTCTAGGTGCTACTAGCCAACGATCAGAAATATCCATCTTCATTTAGAATGTTCAGGAGGAAAAAAAAGTAAAGGAAGAGAATCAAGACTTAAATTTGTTGGCCTTTCTTCAAACAAGCTTCAAACTCCAACTGCAGATTTATGCCCCTGCTATTGCTTCTAAACTTATGTTAAACATTTTTCAATTTGCTTCTTAGAAAAGTGGTTCCAACTATAACCATTACTCCAAATCAGCCTACAAATACCACTATGTAGAGATCTAAATCTAAACTTCTGTAAGCAACTAAGGTTTTCCCTGGTCAGCAACCACACTCACATAAGGTTACAGTAGTAAATTAACACTATGCTTATTCCTTCTATCATGGATGATGGATTACTCTCATGATTACATAGTTTGTGTTCAATTTTTACTGCAGTGCCATGAATGTCTCTCCATCATTCAGATGCAGTCCAGAAAGCCAAGTATATCCTGGGCTGCATCAAAAGCAGTGTGGGCAGCAGGTCAAAGGAGGAGATTCTGCCCCTCCACTCCACTGCACTTGCAGTGCTGCATCCAGCTCTGAGGTACAAGCATAGCAAGGACATGGACCTGTTGGAGCGAATCCAGAGGAGGCCACCAAAGGGATTAGGGGAATGGAGCACCTCTTCTACAAGGAAAGGCTGAGAAAATTAGGATTGCTCACTCCTGGAGAAGGCTTTGGAGTGACCTAATTGTGGCCTTCCAGTACCTGAAGGGAGCCCACACCAAAGAAAAGATGGAGAGGGACTTTTTACATGAGAATGTAGTGACAAGACTAGGCAGAATGGCTTCAAACTGAATGAAGGTAGGTTTAGAGTAGATATTAGGGAGAAATTCTTTACTGGTGTGAGGGTGGTGAGGCCCTGGCACAGGGCCTTCCCATCCCTGGAAGTTTCACAGTCAGGTTGCATGGAGCTCTGAGCAACCTGGTGTAGTGAAAGGTGTCCCTGTTCATGGTAGGAGGATTGGAACTGGATGATCTTTAAAGTCCCTTCCAAACCAGGCCATTACGTGATTTGAAAAGTGAATGATTAGGCAGACAGAGTACTTGAGAATTAAGTGTTAAAATTAATTATCAGTTTGCATGAATGAAAATAAAGGCTTGTAGGGGACAACCTCATTATTTCCTATTGCTGAAGTATGACTGTACTATGGCTACGTGGTCCAAAAACGCCACAGCAGTGTCAGTCTGGCATTGTGTCTATCCTAGCAAGCATCCCAAAAAATGACATGACAATGCTATTCCTAGAATAGCTTTGCACAGGGTTGGCTTTCTGCCTTTCACCTCTGACCACTTGCAGAGCTCTTCATCAAATACCAGTGTAAGCAGCAGTATAATCGTAGCTGCTCGGCTATAAACAATCACGTCCATTGTAGTGTGGGTCTTTTGTGTGATTAACAAGGAATTATGTGGTGTGTATTTTTCAAGGTAAAGAAGGGTTAGTGAAATCTCGAAGGAAGGAGGCTTCGAGATGTGAAAGTAACTCTATAGCACAGCATGAATCAATTATAACATTCATAGCTTAATTACAAAACAACTTAAATGTACTAAGTACAAGAGCAAGTTGTAATACTTGTATAGAACCTGGTCCAAGGTTTGTACCTTATTGTTCAATTGTCCTTCCTTGTTTGTCCAGATGCAGGTGGTCTCAGTGTCTTGTTCATTTCTTGTAGTTGTTCTTTATTCTTAAACCCAATCTTGGCAAACACGTTAATAACATTTCAGTCTATTTCAGAAGAAAAGTGGCCAGGAATAGATGTGAGGATCAGGTGAATCTGTAGTTTTTGAAGCAATAGCGGTGAGTTTCTCTATTTTATAGTGTCTTTTGTTTTTTGGCTGAAGGCTTTAAAGATGACCTTTCATTGTGTAGTTTTCTTTGTATTGGAGATTCCATTGTTGGTCCTGTTAAATTTTTTTCTGGAATGTTTTACAGTCCTCATTTCTTAATATTATCAGTTAGAGCAACTGTAACCAGGTTTAATTCAGTCTATCAGGTAGTTGCGATTTACAAGCAGCTATTTTGCACTCTTGTTGACATTATGTACATTGTTTTGTGATAGCAAAATGTTTTGAGAATGTTTGAATGTAACAAATATGGGGAAGTTTAAGATTCTATACTTATTATTTGAATAACATTGTTATGACAATTACATGTATGTGGATTCATTTGAGAATTTAATAACTTCTAATAACTTTTATTTTTAATAATTCAAACAAAGCTGCTGGGAAATTAATGAAGAAATAGGGGAAAAATTTTTAAAGCTGTAGTGTTCTGGTTTTGTGTAGATAAACTTAAATGTTTTTGATTAAAATGACGCTAATTTACATAGTGAAAGGCAATAGCAAAAGCTTTTAGGCAACAAGGAGAATTTTTGTCTCTTTTTATACCATGAAACAGAAGGTTTCAAATCCTTTTCTTTATCTTGAGTCCAGCAATTGATTGGTAATTAGCATGCAATCTATGCTGAAACAATCTGTGGGTAAATTTATTTAATTCAAATTTAGCTCCCTAGTAAACTGCTTATATTGCTCCAGTTTTTATAGTATGTGTAGCAATTTTGTTTGCTGACTGATAAAAAGTTTATCTTGCATTCTTGAGCATGGCTAGAAGAATATGAAACCGCTAAACCTAATAAAGGTTTTGTATCAGCCAGTTTTATATTTAAAAATATGAATTAATGAATATATTGGGCTTTAAAATGGTGAGATGCTAAATTTTATTACATGTGTAAATGGTATTAAACTATTTCCTACCCTTTTTTTCTATTGTTAAGAAAACAATTTACAGTACTTTTAAGAAAACTGATTTGAAAACAAAAAAAACTACAAATGTTACAAGTAAAACTTACATCTTCTTGAAAATGTAAAATGTAGTTATATGACTGAATAGTTAATAAAGTTTTAGTTCACTATGTTTTGCTTTCTTTTTCGCATATTAGCTAAAGAGTTAGTAGGAAAGTTTTTATAGGAACAGGAATAGTGGTAGAAGATTACAAAATCTAAGTCCACCCAGTTGTTAAGCAGTAAATCATTGTTATTATGTTTGAGGGGCAACACATTATTTCTTTTTTTTGCAAAGGCAATTAGATAAGAAGTGATTTTTACCCTTTTCTTTAATTAAAAAGTAAGTTGTAAAATCTAGGTTTTCAAAAACTCTTCCACCAGCAAGATACAACTGTGGATGTATCCAAGGGACAGGCAAAGGGGTGACTAGGGAATGTTTACTTATGACAAAAGGCACATGACACTCTCAGACATCAGATTTAAAACAGAAAATGGAAGAGTTTTTCTAGTCAAACCGTAGCCAACCTCTGGCATAAATCACCTTAGGAGGCATGAAAATGAAGGAATGGAATCAGGCAGGGCTTAGAGTAGATCCACTGAGGGCTATTGAACGTCACTAACTGAAAGCTGCCCCTGGCTGAGGAAGTCCTTGAACCACTGATGTCAGAAACTGTTAGTAAGCCAAGGCAGCATCCATTTTCTACACAACCTGTTTCTAGTACTCTTTTCCAAAGTATTCATCACTTGAGACAGGATAATAGAATAATTGCAGCATTATGGACCTTGATCTTGATCTTCTGTTCTTCTGGGTCTGTTTCAGGCCCATGCTGACCCAAAGCAGATATTAGGTTTGGTCTTGGCCCCTTTGCTACCCCTCATCAAATGTGGGAGGCCGCCAGTGAGTCTTTTGACAGTTTAGCTCATGATAGATGTAGTGGGATTATTTCTGGGGATCTTATTGCTGTCCTTCCACCTCCACAACTTCTCTGGAGCTCTTATCATTACAGCAATTTTCCCTCCCCAGCTTCTCCAGCTTGGCAGGTATATGTCTTTGCTAAGTCAGGACCAGGCAATCTATACTCTCCAAATGTTCAGGAATCCCAGTACTTTTCACCAGGAAGCACAAAGCCTGGCTGACACTTTGAGTAAGTGTATACAACCCAAGGAACACATTCCTGAAATGGGGGTTTTCCCTGCTACACCAAGTGAACTCTCAAAGGGATGAGACGACACACAAAAGGGTTGATCCAAGAAAGAAGCAAAGCAGCTCTTGGGAATAAGCTCAGAATTCAGATATGGCCATATAAATTCAGTCCATTCCCTAAGCATGCTATAGAACATGATTTAAAAGTGTATAATCATAACTTAGGAATGTCAACATCATAGAACATCATTTTCACACATACCTTCTCTTGAACATTCACTTCACACACTCCTTACTGTTTGGGTCTTGTATTTCTAAGCAATATGTTTCTTCTCAGACTCTTTGAGGACATTTATAAATTTGTCTTTCTTGTCAATTCTTCTTAAACTTTCAGTTTAATTATGTAATTATTTTAATTTTGAAGACTAAAATGTCAAATTTTAGCACCCATTTTGAAAATCATAGAATGATAGAACTGTGTAGGTTGGAAAAGACCTCTAAGATCATCAAGTCCAACCATTAACCTAACAGTGCCAAGTCCACCTTTAAACCATGTCCCTGGTACCACATCTACAAGGTTTCTGAACACTTCCAAGGACAGTGATTCCAGCACTTCCTGGGCAGTCTGTTCCCAAACTAAATATCCCCTCATGCAACTTGAGGCCATTTCCTTTTGTCTTATCACTTGTTATCTGGGAGAAGAGACTGACACCTGCCTTACTACAACCTCCT
This sequence comes from Pseudopipra pipra, assembly GCF_036250125.1. Classification (NCBI taxonomy): domain Eukaryota; kingdom Metazoa; phylum Chordata; class Aves; order Passeriformes; family Pipridae; genus Pseudopipra; species Pseudopipra pipra. The sequence continues at coordinate 45,328,806 of NC_087581.1, read as the reverse complement.
TTTAGGCAGTTGTAGAGAGCAATAAAGTCACTCCCAGGACTCCATTTCTCCAACCTGAAAACCCCCAGCTCCCTCAGCTCCTCACAGGACTTGTGCTCTAGACCCTTCCTCAGATCCATTGCCCTTCTCTGGACATGCTCCAGAGAAAAACAGGAGAAAAAAACCCCAAGATTTAGGTGGGGGATAATGTGGGTAATTTCTAAAATAAAGAGAATAAATGTTTATGAAATCTGTGAAATCCCCAAAATTTATTTCTTTTTTTCTAAGGAATTGTAACAGCGGTCCTCTAACATCCTTGGCATTGGAGGGAAGGAAAGTAATAAATAAAACACTCGCTTTTAAAGAACCCTCCAAATTAAACATCTAGCCATAGTTTAACTTTCTGGTTTTAGGACTGAAGCAAAAAATGCTATTAAAACTGAGCATGACTCACCAACGTAAGATAAGGAAAAAGAAAAAGCAAATATCATAATGCAATTTAACCTCAAATGTCATTTTCAACAACAAGACTCATAATCTCTCAGCTGCAGAGTTGAGTCTAGTTTCTGTTGAAAACAAAATGTTGACCAGGACTGGTCAGAAGTCTAACTGACCTTTAAAAGTAGTTTGAACAAATTTTAGTTGTTCAATTCAAGAACAAGTACCCTGAGAGAAAATAACATCCCTCAAGAGTACAAAAAACATCTGCAAAGAGCAAAGTGTTTAGTTCTTTTTCTCCCAGGTGGGAAAGATATTGACTAATGGCCTTATGATCTGTTATGGGTGGTATAGCACGGACACGAGTAAACACTGTTTGAATAGTAGCACTACAGAAACTTGTCTAGAGCAGTCATGTTATTTTCATAGCTTGATGTGATCAAGCACATGGTGACAGGCCCTCTGTCAGATACAGGGTAGATACAGATGATTGTGCCTTGAGGAATGATGTAAATTATCATCTCTTGACAGCTGTTCTACCTCTGTGTATTTTTATTAATAAAGAAATATTGCCATTGTTTATATTCCCTCCTGAAGTACTAAGTAAGTGTTTCCTTCCCTCATTCACTAACTGCTAATAGATTCATAGAAAAAGCTCCATTGCCCTGTCATTAATGGAATTAATGGAATTAATTCCTGCCAGTTGGAATTAATTTGGAACCTTACATATTATGATTTTTTTTTTAAGTTATCTTATTCCTTTATACTTAACCTTAGTCATGGTAAGTATTGGCTTCAGGGAGACTAGGGCAGAGTTCTTGCTATAAGTAGTACCATCAAAAAGAGGGAAGATAACCACATTACTGTCTTTACTCATCATTGACTTTTCCAGTCCAAACAGCTTCTATCCCAGCTCCCATATTAAAATCTTCCTTGACAAAAATTAACTGTCTTTTTTCTGGGTAAATATTTTATTCTCTATCAGGATTCATCAATGAAGTAAAAGGCTTTCTCAGAGTAGGACAGCATTCTCTTTGGATTTTCCTGAAAATCACTCTTCTAATAGGATAAATATTCACAGAGGAAGAATATCATCAACCAATGATCTAATTCCTTTTGGGATTTGATTATGTTTTTTGGATGCTGAAGATCACATTGGTTTAATCATGAGCAGATAGCTCATGTTAATGCTGTGTTAAATATGGCTTTGGACCTAGGCCTGTCCATAGATTTCCTCTGTTCCCAATAAATGTCGTCATTCCCTACCAGAAAATAGGATTCTCCACAGATGAGGTGATGTTGCCTTGGGGAGGTAGTTAAATGACATTTATTGGGAAATCTGTGCCATTTGCTTTGTCATCTCCTCTTTGTTGCTCATCTTTCCTTAACATGGCATTGATAATGACCTCAGAGGCTTGTGGGGTAGACTGTCTTCTCTCCTCTTTGTACTCATCCACCATTACATCAAAAAACTGGGAGATTAGGGTAGAATAAACAAATCTGAGAATGTGGGGCTCGAGCTTTTATGATGTTTCTGTTTGTGGGCTAAAACGTTTATGCAGAAGTTTACCTGTGGTTAGAGAACGGAGAACTTTATCTCCAGGAGCAATAGTCCTAAGCATTGCTATTTGTAATCTCAGTTATTTTAGAAGCCATCTAGTTTCCAGACCCCAAAAATACTGGAGTTTAAATGGCATGCATTCTGTTTTATTTTTTAATTTCTCTGCAATAGTCTATGGAATATCAGAGTATCAGTATCTGGACTCATTAGGGGCTAGTTTCATTTCTATTCCTAACAAATGACAACTTGGGAATTGTATGCTTTCTTTTGTAATGCCTTATCTAGAAATGTTTTAAGACTCTCTTTCCAAATATCTGATTTATCTGTTGTGTGGTGTTACCAAGTGGAGTTGAACACAGTTACAAACGTGGGTAGAGCCCTTCCCAAATCTTCGTTTGCGAAGCCTAGCCATGAACTTGAACACAGTTGTTTGAGTGAATTAGTGGCTGGATTGTGAAATACCATGTGATTTCTATATGTATGGTGTCATCAATATTTTTCCTTCTGTGCAACTACAAAGTAAAAATGTAAAAACTCCAGCTTCTTATCTGGAGTTACCCGTAAAAATATAATTAAGTTGTCTTCACTGAAGTACATTAGTTCTCTGTTAGATTTGATCCCTACAAATAAGAATATACAAGACTTCCTCAGAAATTGTTAACCCAACACATAAGTGCAGAATTGAAACATTAAATGTAGGAGGTTCAAACTTCTCATCCCAATTACTTCAAAAAATGGCCTGGAGCAACATTTCGTCATGGACTTATCAAGTTCACAGATGAGCTTTCTTGCCCAGATCCAAGAGTTGTGATACTCATGATCTTATTTCCCATAAAAGCAGCCGTATCTGGAAACTGATGAAAGGCAGTGTCCAGACTTTATAACTTCCTATTTATTTGTAGTATTTGGCATGATACACTTGGATGTCTGTCCCAACGGAGGAATGGGAGAATGTCTAAAAAGTTTACCATGTAGGCTTTCTGCCCCAAATAGCTGCATTCAAGCCAGTGGTTTCTCAGGCACACCCTTTTTTCTTCAAACTTAAAAGCTAAAGGAAGATTGAGAAATTTTACTTTCAGTTAACTGCTCTTCATTCCAAAATCCAAGTAGGGAAAAGTGTCCTGGAAAATATTTTTTCATCCTATCTTATCTGAAACATTCTGTGGTGAGTTACACACTAAGATACTGTATTTACCTACTTTCTCACAGACTATAATTAGTGTTTCAGTATATAAACATAATCTGCACACGCTTAAAGTGGTTTTGTCAACTTTTATCAAATTTGACAAAGCATTTACCAAAACCACAAAAATACTCTGTCAGAAAGGTATAATCTATAATGGAGTTCTTTCTAGAGAACAATAGAGGGTTTAGCCATTGGAAACAGACTGGTACCTCTGATACCAGGGATTTTACCTAGCAAAATTATCATAATTTTACCTTCTAATTTCCTGATTTACTTGTGAATTCTTGACCTGATTTATTTTAAAATATTTGGAGTTTCAAAAACCAAGGTTAGAAAGTTCAGCTTCGTGTGATCAGATGCTCAGTTTCGGTAGCACTTATATGCTGTCCCCCCCCACTCACCAGGAGAACAATTTGACTGCCTGACATTAAGTACTTTCTGAAAGCAGCCCATGAAATCAGTCATGCTCACAGTCTTGTAGCTCACATTCCCTTAGATATTTAATGCTGACTTGAAATTGTGTTCAGCAGCACAATGCTGTGGAAGCTGTGATTAGAACCTGCCACCAGTTCAAAACTGGAAAGAGGAGTCAAAATTCTCCACTGTTCTTGGGGTGGCCTGATCTACCAGGATTACTCAAAATGTGGTTAAATCCAGCTTGCTGATCAGGCCAGCATCCAGAGCAAACAAACACGGTGGGATGACTCACCCATCTGAAGTGCTGCAATGGATGACTAAAAACTCTTCAGAAAGGACAGGCAAGAAAGGAGAGGCGGTGGGGTAGACCTATCAGTTAGTGAGGGTTTTTACTGTCTATAGCTTGGCAATGGTGATGAAGGGATCAATTGTCTATGGATAAGAGTCAGGGGAAAGACCAACAAGGCAGATATCATGGTGGGATCCATGATATCCCAACCATATCATGATCGATATCATCCCAAGTAGGATGTAGAGACAGATGAAATATTCTATATGCAGCTGAGAGCTCTCATGATTGCTAATCTTTGTTCTCTTGGAGGACTTCAGCTCATCAGATCTCTGCTGGAAGTAAAAAACCATGGATAGGATACAATGTAGGAGGTTCCTGGAGCGTGTGGAAGATAACTTCCTGACACAGCTGGTGAGGCCCCACTGGACCTGTTGTTTGTGAACAGAGAAGGACTGATGGGTGATGTGGTGACTGAAGGCTGTCTTGGGCATAGCAATCACAAAATTATCAGTAGAGTTTTCAATTCTCAAAAAAGTAAGGAGGATTGCTGCCTTTGGCTTCCAGAGGGAAAACTTTGGCCTGTTTAGGAGCTTGGTTGACAGAAACCTCTGGGAGACAGTCCTGAAGGGCAAAAGTTTTGATGAAGGCTGGACATTCTTCACAAAGGAAACCCTAAAGGTGCAGGAGCAGCTTGTCCCCATGGTCGCAGAAAAGACCAGCCTGGTTCAACAGGCTGGCTTGATCTCAGGGGAAAAAAGGAGAGTTTCTGACCTTTGGAAGAAGGGCAGGCAACTCAGAAGGATTGCAAGGATAGAGTGAGGTTATGTAGGGAGAAATGCAGAAGGCCTATAGCCCATCTAGAACTTAATCAGGTTACTGCAGTAAAAGACAATAAAAAATTTTTCTATAAATACATTAGCAACAACAGGAGGGCTAAGGAGACTCTCCATCCTTTGTTGGGTGTGGTGGGAAATGTAGTGACAAAGTGATGAGGAAAAGTTTGAGGTGCTTAATTCCTTCTTTGCCTCAGTCTTTAATACTAAGACCAATCGTTCTCAGGGTACCCAAGCATCTCAGCTGGAAGACTGGGAATGGGAGCAGAATGAAACCTCCATCACCCTAGGGTAAACTGTCACTTAGACACAAAAAAGTCTATGCATCCAGCTGGGATCCAGACAGGATTCAGCCAAGGGTACTGAGGGAGTCAACAGAAGTGCTCACCAAGCCACTTTTCATCATCTACAAGCAGTGCTGGCTAATCATGGTGGTCCCAGATGACTGGAAATGAAAAAATGTGACTCTCATCTACATGAATATCCAGAAGAAGGATCTGGGGAACTTTTATCAGTCTGACCTCAGTGCCAGGGAACATCATGGAGCAGATCATGTTCAGCAACATCACACATCATGTGCAGGACAGTCAGGTAATCAAACAGCTTTGGTTTATGAAAGGTAGGTCCTGCTTCAGTAGCTTTATCTTCTATGATGAGATGACTCACTTAGTGGATACAGGAAGGGCAGTGAATGTTGTCTATCAGGACTTTAGTAAAGTCTTTGACACTATTTCCCACAGCATTCTCCTGGAGAAACTGGCTGCTCATGACCAGTGCATTGTTTCTGGGTAAAAAACTGGATAGCCAGGCTCAGAGAGAGTGGTGGTGAATGGAGTTACATCCAGTTGGCAGCTGATCACTGGTTGTGTTCCCCAGAGCTCGGAGCCAGTCCTGTTTTATATTTTTACCAATGATGTGGACAAGGGGATCAAGTGGACCCTGAATCAGTTTGCAGATGACACTCAGTTGGGTGGGAGTGTTGATCTGCTGGAGGGTAGGAAGGCTTTGCAGAGGGGTCTGGACACACTGGATCAACTAGCTGAGGCCAAAGGTATGAGATTCAACAAGGCCAAGTACTGGGTCTTGCACTTGGGTCACAACAAGTGCCTCTGCAGCACTACAGGCTGGGGGCAGAGGGGCTGAAAAGTTGCCCAGCAGAAAAGGACCTGGGGCTGCTGGTCAACAGCAGCTGAACATGAGCCAGAGTGCACCCAGGTGGCCAAGAAGACCAGTGGCATCCTGACTTGAATCAGCAGTAGTGTGGCCTGCAGGACCAGGGAAGTGACTGTTCCCCCTGTGCTGGACACTGGTGAGGCCGCACCTTGAGTTGTGTTCAGTTGTGGGTCCCTCACTGCACAAGACACTGAAGTACTGGGGCGGGTTCAGAGAAGAGCAACGAGGCTGGTGAAGGCTCTGGAGCACAAGTCCTATGAGGAGCGGCTGAGGTAGACAGGGAGGTTCAGCCTGGAGAAAAGGGAACTGCAAAGCCACCAGCCGCTCACCTGGCTGTGAGCAGCTGTTGAGCTGCCAGGACAGTTTGCCTTCAGCCTTTCCCCCCCCCCCACTCCCCTGGGTTGCCACGGATTTCTCCCAGCCACCTGGGGGATCGGAACTTTGTCTTGCTTCTTTTTGAAAGTTCTGATTGCACCACTTGTTGTTTATTCAGATTTTGTTAATAAAAGGTGTTCTTTTCCTTTTCCACACTTCCACCTGAAGTTTCTTAATTTCAAAGTTGTAATCTTGTTAAACTGAGACAAACCTAAACCTCTCCTGGCACAGCTTAAGACCATGCCCTCTTGTCCTATTGCTGGTTGCCTGGGAGAAGAGATCAACCCCCACTCGACTACAACCTCCTTTCAGGGAGTTGTAGAGAGTGATGAGGTCTCCCCTGAGCCTCCTCTTCTCCAGACTAAACAACCCCAGCTCCCTCAGCCTCTCCTCACAGGACTTGTGCTTGAGTCCCTTCACCAGCCTCATTGCTCTTCTCTGGACCTGCTCCAGCATCTCAATATCCTTCCTGAACTGAGAGGCCCAGAGCTGGACAAGGTGTGGCCTCATCAGCACTGAGTACAGGAGAAGAATCACTTCCCTGGTCCTGCTGGCCACACTGTTCCTGATCCAGGCCAGGATGCCATTGGCCTTCTTGGCCACCTGGGCACACTGCTGGCTCATGTTCAGATTCCTGTCAATCCAAACTCCCAGCTCCCTCTCTACCTGGCTGCTCTCCAGCCACTCTGTCCCCAGCCTGTAGCGCTGCATGGGGTTGTTGTGGCCAAAGTGCAGGACCCGGCACTTGGCCTTGTTGAACCTCATCCCGTTGGAATCAGCCCATCTCTCCAGTCTGTCCAGGTCCCTCTGCAGAGCCCTTCTGCCTTCCAGCTGATCAACACTCCCCCCCAACTTAGTGTCATCTGCAAATTTGCTTATGGTAGACTCAAACCCCTCATCCAGATCATTAATAAAGATATTAAGCAGAACTGGGCCCAACACTGATCCCTGGGAGACATCACTAGTGACCAGCCGCCAGCTGGATGCAGCACCGTTCACCACCAGGCTCAGCCCTCCAGCCAGTTCTTAACTCAGCAGAGAGTGCCCCTGTCCAAGCCGTGGGCTGCCAGCTTTTTCAAGAGAATGCTGTGGGAGACGGTGTCAAAGGCTTTGCTGAAATCCAGACACACATATCTGCAGCCTTCCCCTCATCCATCAGGCAGGTCACTTGATAATATAAGGAGATCAGGTTGGTCAGGCAGGACCTGTCCTTCCTAAACCCGTGCTGGCTGGGTCTGATCCCTTGTCCATCCTGTATGTTGTGTGATTGCACTTAGGATGGTCTGCTCCATAACCTTGCCAGGCACCGAGGTCAGGCTGACAGGCCTGTAGTTGCCCAGGTCCTTCTTGCAGCCCTTTTTGTGGATGGGTGTGACATTCGCCAACTTCCAATCATCTGGGACCTCCCCAGTGAGCCAGGACTGTTGGTAAATGATGGAGAGCAGCTTGGTGAGCTCCTCCTCCAGCTTCGTAATCGCCCTAGGATGGATCCCATCTGGTCCCATAGACTTGTGAGGACCCAAATGGCTCAGCAGGCTGTAACTGTTTCCCCCTGGATTACAGGGGGGCTATTCAGCTTCCTGTCTTTGTCTACCAGCTCCAGAAGCCAGTTGTCATGAGGATAACCTGTCTTACCATTGAAAACTGAGGCAAAGAAGGTGTTAAGCACCTCGGCCCTCTCCTCATCTTTGGTGACTATGTTCCCCCCCCAAGTCCAACAAACAATGGAGGTTTTCCTAGATTTGAGTTCAAGTTGTGCCTTTGTTTAATTTTTTAATTTTCTTTCTATGTGACCTAACTATATTCCTAAACTCTTACTGAATAGCCATCCCTTTTTTCCATAGTCGATAAACTCTCTTTTTTCCCCTACTTTCCTTCAAAATCGCCCTGTTCAGCCAAACTGGTCGTCTTCCCCACCGGCTCGCCTTTTGGCACACTGGGACAGCCTGCTCCTGTGCTTTCAAGACTTGCTTCTTGAAGTATGTCCATCCCTCCTGGACCCCTTTGTTTTCAAGGGCTGTTTCCCAAGGTACTCTCTGAACCAGTCTTCTGCATAGGCTGAAATCTGCCCTGGGGAAGTCCAGGGTAGAAGTTTTATTGATGGCCCTCTTTGTGTCCCTGAGTATTGAAAACTCTATCATTTCATGGTCACTGTGCCCCAGATGTCCACCGACCACCACATCTCCCACCAGCCCCTCTCTGTTTGTAAACAGCAGGTCTAGCAGGGCCCCATCCCTGGTGGGCCCATTTAGCAGCTGGAGCAGGAAATTATTCTCTGTACACTCTAGGAATCTCCTAGACTGCCTTTTCTCTCCTGTGTTGAGTTTCCAGCAGACATGCAGTAGGTTAAAGTCTCCCACAAGGACAAGGGTTGGTGATTTTGAGACATCTGCCAGCTGCTTGAAGAATAATTAATCACCCTCATCATCCTCATTGGGTGGTCTGTAACAGACTCCAACCAGGATGTCAGCCTTGTTGGCCTTCCCCTTCATTCTGATCCACAGGCACTCAACCTTATTGTTACTGACTTCAAGTTCTACAGAGTCAAGAGATTCTCTAACATATAGAGCCACCCCTCCACCCCTCCTACCTTGTCTGTCCCTTCTGAAGAGCTTGTAGTCATCCATGACAACACTCCACTCATGACACTCATCCCACCACATTTCCATGATGGTGACTACAGCACAGTTTTCCTGCTGCACGATGGCTTCCAGCTCCTATTGTTTGTCACCCACACTGCGTGCATTGGCGTACAGTCACCTCAGCTGGGCTGCTGGTTTCACATCTAACTCTGGCTTTCCACCCTTAGGCTCATCTCCGGAGAGCCTGGTTTCAACTCCTTCCCCCTTCAAACCTAGCTTAAAGCCCTCTTGATCAGCCCTGACAACTTATGGGCTACAGTCCTTTTGCCCTTGCTAGATAGATGAAGCCCATCTGACTCTAGCAGGCTAGGTACCATAGAATTTGCCCCATGGTTGAAAAAACCAAAATTCTGCCAGTGGCATCAATCCTTTAGCCACCTATTGATAAGATGGGTTTTCCTACTCCTCATTCATCCCTGCCACTGCAGGAACTCAGGTGAACACCACTTGTGCTCCTGTCCCATTAACTAATCGACCCAGCACCTTGAAGTTCTTTTCAGTTAGCCTGGCATCTCTTTCATTAATGTCATCACTGCCAGCCTGGACCACCAGCAGTGGATAATAATCTGAGGGCTGGATTAGCTCAGAGAGTCTCCTACTAATGTCCCTCACCTGGGCCCTGGGAAGGCAGCAGACCTCCCTGTGGGATGGGTCTCGTTGGCACATAGGGCCTTCAGTTCCCCTCAGAAGGGAGTCGTCTACTACAATCACCCTTCTTTTCTTCTTTATAGCTGTGGTTGTAATCCGTCTGGTAGATGGGGTGCAACCTGCAGACCTTCCAGACAGATCCTCTTCTTGACTGCCCTCTGCCTGACTCTCTGGGTCCAGGGCCTCATACCTGTTCTTTAAGGGCACTGTGGGAGGTGATGGGGGGTCGGGAGGGGATTCTTTTACATCTCCGGTCAGGGACCTGAGTTGACTTACAGGAAAAAAAAAAAAAAAGAAAACAAAACAACAACAAACCACAGCCACACACCTACCTCAGAAGCCACCAGAGAGAGCTGGGAGGTGGGCTGTGCCCTTCCTGCTCCCTCTGCCTGCACAAACTGCCGTGCCACGCTCCAGGTCACTTGCACACCCTGGAGCAGTTTAAATCTTCCAGCAACAACCTCGGCTCCACCTCCTGGTCAGCTGATTAGGCCTGCAGGGCAGTTGGGCTAGCTGGTCAATGCTCTCAAGGGTCCTTTTCAACCTGTATGGTTCTGTGTTTCTGTGATTCTATGATATTACCATTAACATATACTAATTTCTACCACAGAGCTGGTTCTTAGTACAAAACCAGGTGGAGGCCTGCTAGAGCATCTTTCTCTGAGATTCAAGAGAAATAAAAGGAAGTTCTGAAACAAATGGAAATATAGGCTTATGCTGTGAGTCCTATCATGAGATAAAAGCATCAACACAAGCACTTCATTCCTTCATTCCACACCACCTTTCATAGCCTCCAGGAAAATGAGACTGTGTACACATTCCTTGGAATTAAATAGAACGGCACAGAAGGAGTAATTAATTTGTACTGCCTGTGTTTTGTCTCCTAAGAGAAACAAATCTTGCCATTCAGGCAACTGTTAGTATATAAATGAGAAATATTGAATTACAATATGCAAAGTATCTGTTTTAAACATTTCTTCGCAATGAATATCTAAATGTTTTCATCTAAATAGTATGGATCTCTGAGCCACCTGGTCTGGTAAAAGTTGTCCTTACCCACAGTACGGGGGTTGAAACTAGATAATGTTTAAAGTCCCATCTAACTCGGGCCATTCTATGATTCTGCGATGATTCCATATACTGTTCAGCTCCAGCACAAAGATAATAACTTGTAAACTGAGAAATTAGAAAATACTCATAGATAACGACGGTTTGTCCTTCAAAGAAAACTTAACTTTTTAAAAAATATATTTATCTGAAAAGATTGCCACATCTAAACTCCCTAATGTCTCCTAGTTGTTGGGGGTTTTCCTTGTAATTATATATATAATTATATTTTACTGGAAACAATGTATTTACATTTATACTCTGCAGTCTATTCTTCTTAGCAAAACATGTTACTTATTAGACAACATTTGTTAACATTTCTAGTTTCTCTTGCCTTTAAGTAATTTTATTAAAACTATATGCTGTACTTCTATTTATTAATGTTTCCCTTGAGTTATTTCACCCTTTACAACATGATGCTAAACTTTGCATTAATCTTCCTAAAGACTATGGTCACAAATATTTCTGCCAGTTTTTCAGTAGCTCTCTATTTCAAGGCCATGTGTGCATATAAAATATAACAGGATCAGAGTGAATTTAAGATTCCATAATCTTTTTTTCAGGTTGTTTTTTTTTCCTTTGTACTAGCTACTTTTAACAGAGGGAAAAAAATTAGGAAAATAGTATCTAGAACTTAAAAAGCAAAATCCTGTTCTCAACCAATCTCTGACCAAGGTATTTTTGTGTGAATGCTTGTGTGGCAAACACTGAAGACATGCACACGGCGTGTGAAGAACATGCTTGATGTGGAGTCTCAGACTGCAGGGTTTCCTCCAGTTCCACAAACCATGGCTTCGCTGCTTTTCTTTCTTCTTCCCACAATTAGAAAATTAGAGTGTGGCTCTCTTTAAACAGTGCTGGAATTGAAAGCAAAAGCTTTGATTTCTTTCACACTGCATAACACACAGTGAATCAAGATCCACAAAACTGGGAAATAGGTTAGCAATCCCTAAACTCATAAGCCAACAAGATGTCCGGTTTTATACAAACATCAGTGCCAGAAGGCTTTAAATTTTTTAGGGAACAGTCCTAAATGCATGGTTAAGATACTAGTTTCCAACATATAAACAATTATAACTTAAAAAAATCCAGAGTGAGTTACCTCCAGCTGTTCATAATTTTCATCAGGAGACACTAAACAGAGATGGACTTGCATGAATAAGAAGACATTTCCAGTCACAAGGCTTTTGAACCTGGTCATCCAGGCTGTAAGAACAATGTCTTCTAGTTCAGTTTAACCTACCAGACCCCACTTCCATTTGCAGCAGCAACTGGCTCCCAGTTTCCTCTAAATTCCCACTGCCTATGAAAGGACACAGAGCAGCTGTAGTTGAGCAAATATTTGGGTTTTAATTCCCTGCAGGTCATGACACAACTGTCCAAGTGCAATTCCCAGTAAGGCATTCCACATCTCCTGTGCCACAGGGAAGGAGACGGAAAAAATCCCCATGATTTACATTTCCTCTCCCTATGGCCTTCCTCTTTCCTGCTTAACATTGAATGAAACAGGTACCTTGCTTTGACATCAGAGGATGTAGATTTACTGACTGTTACGTTTTTGTTATGTGGCCACCTGTCAGGCTGTGTGCAGTCAGTCATGCTGCTACGTGGCTCCTGTCATGCTTCACATGACAGGACATTCTGGGTCCACAGACGTAAGATTTCTGTCTCTCTATAGGGGAGAACTGCTTAAGTACATATCTAAATTCAAACTCTTATTTTCTTGTCCATCCACTTACTTCACACCCTGCTTTGAATGTCAGACACCTCTACCTTGCAGCTGCCAAGACTATGCACAGACTTGAGCTCTTCATTCCCTGAGCTCAGGGTACACTCCCTCTGGGAAATTAAATTTGTCATGGTTCAAACTCTATACTGATGCCTCTGCTACATACACTTGTGGGAAACATTTTGCTCCAGTCAAGCCATTATTTCAACCAACCAACACCAACAGCAGGTCTGAACTTGTGCTTCCTACTTCGGAATGGGTGCAAGAGACACAGGGCATTCCCTACCCTCTGCCCTTCACCCAGCCTGGCTGCTAACAGGAGGCATGAGCATGTAAGAGGGAAGTTAAAGACAGAGAGATGAGTGGCATTTGGGTTAACTGAAAGCAGACTTCTGGAGGGAGCAAGCAGGGGTGACAGCAGGGCTGAGAGAGCATGTGGCTGCCTGCAGCCAGGCTGGGGCAGAGAGCGTAGCTCAGGGACTGGAGTCAGGGACTGTGCAGAGGTGTGGTGTGTACTCAGGAATTGAAAGGACACGAAACTTGGAACGAGACATAATATGTGAACAAGATGAAATGGATATGCACATTTTACCTGAAATTCAGCTTTGTTAGTCTCACACAAGCTGCAGGTTACCTTATCCAATGGAATCCAGTGGCTTTTGGCAATAGATGTCTCTTGAAGCACACCATCAGGCCAACTAGTGAAAAAAGTATCAGCAGGAGGGAGGGTCCTGAGAGGAGGTAAAATCCCCATTTTCAGGCTCCAGTCCCCCCAGGAGTGATGCCAAAGAAGCTGCGATCTCTGGAGGGGAAGCAGCAGCTCCTTGCATTGCTGGTCTGGGCTCTAGAGTGAGTGGGAAATACCATTGTCCTCCCCATGCGCAGGACAGGCAGAGACAGCCTGTCTCTGCTGTTGGGCTGGCAAGGGTGGGAGCCGTGAATGCAGGAACAAAAAGCGAACTGCTGTGCTTTCAGTGCAGATTTTCCTCCAGCTCTCTCAGGCTGACAAGTAGGAAAGTCCAAAGCAGTGATCTGTAAGGTGCTGCCATGTGCTGTGTCTTCCCTGACCTGTCTTGAAACCCTGGGTCATTTGCAGTGATGCAAATCCAAGACCATGAGACGTGTCCTTCAGGGGTCCATATTGGAAGCAGAGCTATTCAGTGTCTTTATTAATGACACAGATGAAGGGATCAAGTGAACTCCCAGCAAATTTGCAATGACACCAAGCTGAGTGGTGCTATTGACACACCTAAAGGATGGATGCCATCCAGAGGGACCTGGACAAGCTCAGGAAATGGGCCCATGGAAGTCCCATGAAGTTTTACAAGACCAAGTGCAAGGAGCTGCACCTGGGTCTGGGCAACCCCCCCATATCAGCACAGGCTGGATGAGGAATAGATCAAGAGCAGCCCTGCTGAGAAGGACTTGGGGGAGCAGGTGGGTGAGAGGCTGGACATGAGCCATCAGTGTGCACTCACAGCCCAGAAAGCCAAACATATGCTGGGCTGCATCCAAAGCGGTGTGGGCAGCAGGTTGACGGAGAGGATTCTGCCCCTCTGCTCTGGTGAGACCCACCTGCAGTGCTGCAGTGAAACTCAGCTCTGGAATCCCCAGCACAGGAAGGACATGGACCTGTTAGAGTGAGTCCCGAGAAGGCCACCAAAATGATTAGGAGGATGGGGCTCCTCTCCTACAAGGAAAAGCTGAGGAAGTTGGAATTGCTGAGACTGGAAAAGAGAAGGCTCTTAGGGTGACCTAATTGCAGCCTTCCAGTACCTGAAGAGAGCCCACAGAAAAGATGGAGAGGGACTTTTTACATGAGCATGTAGTGATAGGACAAGGGGAAATGGCTTCAAATTGAAAGAAGGTAGGTTTAGATTAAATATTGGAAAAAATTCTTTACTATGAGGGTGGTGAGGCACTGGAACAAGCTGCCCAGAGAAGTTGTGGATGCCCCACCCCTGGAAGTGTTCAAGGCTAAGTTGGATGGGGTTTGGAGGAAGCTGGTCTAGTAAAAGGTTTCCTTGCCCACCGTAGGGGGGTTGGAACCAAATGATCTTTAAGATCCCGTCCAACCAAAGCCATTCTATGATTCTACAACTATTCAGAACGTCATTAAGGAAGACTTAATAAGCCTGGGTAGAGGGTTTCCTATAGGGAGTGAGTATTGTTGGGATATTCAACAGCTGAGAATCATAGCTCTGAGTGAAGATACTTTAAACCAGGAGTAGAGTGAGAGTTGGATGTCCTCTTGGTTCCAGTTACCAGGAATCTCCATTTGCTTTCTCTGGAGCCGCACTACATCTATGTCTTACTCTACTTGGAAGACTTTCTTGGCTAGATATAATTCTGCATTATTTACATACAGCAGATTTCTGTCGTATTGCCTTTTTTGAGACCAGAAGGAGAGAAAATTCACCTAATGCCATGTTCCTTTAATGAAAAATAAAGCATGTTGTGGTTGGATCATGTGAAATGGATCCAGTGATTATGAAGAAGCTTAATTCTGATTATTTCTGCAGTCCTAGAAATACAACAGCATAATCCCTTTTTTGATCTGAACCTTCCAGTATTGGCTAGACTCACTTCAAATTTTTACTGAATTAGCACAAAGGCAAAACTTATCAACACTGAGCTTCAGTCAGGAATGGCAAGATAAGAAGCTGTTTGGTTGCAAGTTGTTTGTAATATTAAGGTTGTGTTGCCCTCCATAGTGAATGATGTATCAGTAGTATTAACACTTAATGTAGAATTTATCCTCTCATTCAGCCATGTGTCAATTAAATAATTTACTCACTTTACTAATACTTGTGAGAAAAAACATTATTTCAAATCTTTCTTTTCTTTACAGTACTCTTCCATTACACTGATAATATTAAAGCAGTGTTAGTCTAATTATATTTCTTTTGAACAGTGGGCAACTGAAATGTTCAGAAACATTTTATAAAATCATCATTGTTCAAAGTTAAAGTAAGCAACAAATTGTATAGAAGAGCAAATATAGAAGGAACAGGCTACTGTTGAGTTTTAAATATTTTGTATCAGAAAAATGAAATGTTATTTAGCAATCAACATTTCCAGTTGTATATAGGTCATTCCTTCACTTCTCTAGAAGTTGTAGATCCTGTGACTGATCAAGGTAATGATGTCCTTTCAGTCTCAGTGCTCTCAATAACATCGAGTTCGGCTTTGTCAAGACTTCAGAGTCTTTAATTCACCTTGCTGAATAAGTGCCTCAGGGTTTCTCCCTTGACAAACCACATCAATAGTTCAATTGTATTCCTACTGAAATAATTCTTGGATGAGACAACCCCCATACCTTTGCTAGCTTGAAAATATTTGATCCACCTAGCTAAATGTGGTGGCTTCAAAGCTAGGAAAAATTGTTGTATTGAGCTTCCTAACCTTGTTTTGATGGTTTAAAAAGTGTTTCTTATATGGCATATCCAGTTGTAATGACAGTCAATGGATATCCAATTCTAATGTAATGTTCACTATACTTCAGCAGTATGTTGAGTTTTCATTTTATGTTTGAAATGATGGCTTCCATTTGTCCAGATTTTATAGGTATACTGGATTTGATCAAAGATAAGTTTCAGTGTAAGTATACCAAATTTTAGAGAGAAGAATAGTGGAGTTACACCGAAGTACTACTGAAAAAAAGGGATTAAAAAAAGATGACAGCACTGTTATAATGTCATTGTAATTCATTAACTTGGGAAATCTAAGCTATGCTTTAAAGATACTTAAGCATATTAATAAGGCATGATCACAGAAGACTGTGATCATGGTCTAGGTGTGAAGGTTATCTGTAGGATCATCATTGTAGTCTCTCTCCCCACCTCTCCTTTCCAAGTACATAATTTCATAATTTAAGTATTCCCAAATCCTACATGTCCTAAGTATAATATGTTAAGCATCCTGGATACAATGGCATTTCTGCAGCAATGCAATACTTTAGGAAAGAATATATTGCTCACGTTTACAAAAAAGAAAAAACACACACACACACATATATATATATACATATACATATATGGAAGTGTCTACCAAAGTCAAAAACTCTGTGTTGGCTTTGAATGCTTCTTTTCCTGGTGGGGGCTGGCAGCAGTCCCTCCCACACAGATACCATCTCAACCTGCAGCAAAATAGCAAAAGCTATTTCTTAATCCCATCTTCCAGATGCTCAAGTACCATCACAAATATGAGACGTTCAGTGCAATCAGGAAACAGGAATTAAGGAACAAAGTAGGTGTACTATAAGCAAAAGAAATGCCTCTTGTTACAACTTATTTGTCTTAATGGAAACCACTTACAAGTCCCTTGAATTTGGCCAACTGCTCAGGTCAAAAGCTGCTGTCAGAAGTATGGGTGCAACATTCTTACGGCTGGAGTGAGTAAAAGTTTTGACTTGCTATAGTTATACAAATGAACTGATTTTTCTAAATTCCTCTTTTACCCCTGCCTCTCTGGCTCATATATCAATAATTGAACCTTTATCTCCAAAGAAGTTAAAATAGAAAGCAAATTTGAACTCATATTTGTCATAATTTTTCATTTCTGAGGTCACTGTTGAATGCAAATTAGAGAGTAGCAAAGTTGTTGACAGATACTATTTTTAATGGAACTTTCCCATACAACAAAAGGGATTAAAGAAAAAGTAAGTTAATTCCTTTTTTTCTGAATAGACTTTGACTTGAATTTACTTATAAGCATGTTTTGAATGCCAAATTGTCTTTTATAGCCATATACAAATTTGCTTCCTTTAAAAACACATTTTTTTCATTTGTGAATTTGATTCTAACCTTTTTCTACTACTAACTTCAGAGATACAGCTTCAAAAATAAAAACGTGCATATTAATAGTAATGGAAAAGAATTTCAATCCAGTGTTATTTGCATTAAAACAAAGTTGTACCTTTTACGTACATGGGATTACTATGTTGTGTTTAGTAAGGACAAATAAACATCTTTATATGACTATTCACAGGGGTGTGTATCCCATTCAGTAAAGAGAAATGAACAATGAAAGGTAAAAAATTACATGTTCCTGGTCCTTAGATCAGTATTAAATATATTCCTGGCATGAATAGGCTTTTCATTGATTATAATGCTGGTTTTCAGGTGTACAATAAAACTCACCAACTCTAGGTTGGGTGTACCATTGATTATGAAGCTGTAAGAGGAGAAACGCAAAGCTATTTAGAACACTCCCATTTTTATCAGCTTACTAACTTTTATGAACCCGTTATTAGCAACTTCAGACAGAAAGCTCTGGAGAAAGATGAAGTCACGTGACTCTGCAAGTTAAGAAACCCCCTTCTGTAATATGAGAAAAATACATTCTTTAGGAAGCAGGGATTTGTTTGGGAACACTATAAGAGCGATGGAGGTAAGTAACCTGATAGGATTCTTAAGTGCTCTGAAGCCCCATCCGAGCTCCGCTGCAGCTCCATGCACCTGCTGTGCAGCCGCATCGGCGTTAGTGCAACAGCTCTTAAGGCATCGATTTTGAAACATCGATTTTGGCTAGATCTCACACACACATACACAGACCAGACACACGAACACATTAAGAGAGTCACAGGGCTGCGGCCACGCTCTGAACCGGAGACCGAAATGCTCGGCGGTCCCTCCTGCCGTCCCACTCGGAGCTCGGGAGCAGCGGCAGGCAGCTCCCGGCTGGGCTGCGAGATGAAGGACGGGAAGAAATAAAGGCAGAGAGCAGGGAGAGATCCAGGAGGAGAGCGGGGAGGGAATTCGCTCAAGCGGACAGGCACGCACTGATGACTGACGCGCCTTGGCTCGTCCCCAGCTCAGCGGGTCAGACGCACGTGTTGTCCCGCTGTGGCCGCGGCAGCCTTCCAGGGTTTCCCTCATGATTCATGCCGGAGGAGCATTCCCCGAAAACAAGCACGTCCCCGGACGGGGCTTCCGCAGAGGCTCCCGGGGCACTTCTCGTGAAACACTTCTGCGGGACCAGAGAATAGCTGATGCAGACCGTGGCAGAGGGGTCGGTGGCGGCCACCCTCGGAGAAGGGACTCCGAGAAGAGAGGGAGCCAGCAGGGTCATGGTCCTTTCAGCCCGGCATCCCAGGCATCCTAGTTGGCAGTGCCCCTGGCAGACTGTCCCCCGGCGTCCCTCTCATGCCCAGTGCCAGGACCAGTCTGTTCCCCGATGTCTCCGACATCCCGATCCACAGTGCCTGAGGCAGCCTCTCCTCCGATGTCCCTCGCATGCCGATCCCCAGTGCCCGAGGCAGCCAGCTATCCTGTCAGCTAACGCTATCCCCAAGCCCGAGCAAGCGCTCCTCGCCTGCACTCCCCGCAGCCTGCGCAAGCCAAGAGGCTCCCCGGGAGAGTGGTTTGCAAGGTAAAACGTTCACCTTCGAGAGAAAAAAAACCCCACAACAACTGTAGACGGCGTGGGGAAATAACCACTACCCTCCACCCGCTGCCATGCTACCGTGTTAAAACGATCCACTAGAGATACCCCTGCAACCTCCATGTGGGAAGTAGGGGCGCCTACCCCCGGGCAGTCCCTCTGCAAGGTGCCCCGAAGCATTTTTTCTCGTCTTTGAGAGAAAATCGTATGTTATTGCAACGGTCCACGCTGCAGGTGCACTCCACGTAGTTATGAGTGCTATTCCCATTTGTTTGATGCAAGATTGTCTATTGCAGAGCTTTTGTGTTTGCTTTTGTTTGGGTTTGGGTTTAGATACTGTCTTTGATTATTATTCGTTATCCCAGTTTTCTTTTCGAATAAGTGACACAATCTCAAGACTGAGTAATTATTATTTACAGTTCTGGAAAGAGGTGCATGAGACATTCAAATGAGCCCGGTTATGGAATTGGAAACCTTTATTTCCGTAGGCGTACAGGTACATATATGAAGCCAGCAACGATCTGAAGCCTGGGAGGAGAAAAACAGCGTGTAAAGACACCATGGATAATCACAAGGGTAACCAAACAGTTTCTCTAGTGCTTCCGAAGCACGGGCATCTCTCTCTTCAGATCTGTCTTCCGTGCCTTGTTGGGTCACATAGCGAATTAACCTTTGGCTTTTTCTTACGCAGTTCTTTGTGGCTTGATCATCTTTATTCAAATCGCCTTCTTTCCGCGGGGATCCACTTACAATTTCAGCCTTTGTAACCACGAGGAGATACAAGAGGATCTACTAAACGTTTTGGATCCAGACAAGACCTTTACACAAGAGGTTGGTGCTTTCTCTAGTGGCATCGGAGGGAGACGGTCGGGACGGCACTGCCTCCACGTTTTTATTCTTGACCACCGGCAGCTACTTTCTGAAAATCTCCATTAGCAAGCCGAGAGTTGGCTAGTTTAGTAAATCGGTGCCTGTGAAACAGGACCTTGAGGTTACGCCCAACTGTCCTCCCGCGACCTTCCTAAAATGCGCTTCACTGAAGCTGGGACTGTCAGGGACGGAGAGCATGAGCCCGGGCGGCCGCTGGGAAAGCGCTACCCGAAGCTTCCCAGCGCCTTGCAGACTCGTAGGACTGAAAGTCGCTTGTATAATGAATGCTCCACCGACGCTGAAGATGGTGTCACGGTTGCAAAGGTGATCAGTGGTTTTAGAAGCTACGAGGATGGTTCACACACATCTTTCCTTAGCGAAAAGACCGGGCGGTGTTTTTGGGGACGAGTAAGCCCCGCCGCTGTTTCGGGCACCACAGCCCGGAGCCGCCCAGCCCAGCCCAGCACCAGCTGCCCCGCACCGCCGCTGCCCGACTCTCGCAGCCGCCAAAGCACCCCGAGGCCCCGACGGGATGGTGCGGAGGGCAGTAGGGATGTCTATAGTGGGGTGATCAAGAGGGCTGGCAGCAAGGGGCCGTGTCTTTAACGAGCATCCACCCTGTTGTTTCCCTCCAGGAGCTACAACTCGATTTTCACACCTGCGAGGATGCGCCCTCCCAGCCGACGGGCATGCAGCAGTCCGAGGTTCGCCCAGGTGCAAGCACTCCCCGGCGGCTAGGTGGCTTTCCCTTTCCATAAAACAAACAAACAAACAAACAAACAAAACCCCTAAACCACAAACAAACAAACAAAAACAAAGAAAAGGGTGGGAAGGAGAGGGTAAGAAAGGGGGAAAGGGTGGAAAGAGAGGAGGGAAAGGGAGAAAGAGGAAAAAGGGGGAAGAGGGGGGGAAAAAGGCCGGGAGAGAGGAAGGTAGAAAAAGAAGAAAAAGCAGGGAGAAGAGGGCAAGGGTGAGGAGCGAGGGGGGAGAAAGGGTGGATAGGCAACCTCTTTTTAAGGATGCATGCGGAAGCGCTTGAGGGAAAGGGGGTTGAGGGCCGGGGTCGTGACCAGCCGTCTTTCTGCAGGATTCCCGGCGGGCGGAGCGAGCGGGTCGGCTGCTGGAGTGCCTCTTGGAGCGGGCTCGGGGATGCGGGAAGCGGCCGGAGCTGTGGCGAGACATCCTGTCCATCCTACGGCGCCGCTGCCCCGGCTACTGCCGGGCGGGGGAGGGTGCAGGGACAGCGCGGCGGGGCCACCCCAGCGCGAGGAGGTCCGGGAGCAGCGCCGGGAACGCCGACGGGGCGGGGCGGTGGCGGGGTGCATGGAGCCCAGCCCCGTGCGACAGGAGCAAGGCCCGGGAGCTGATGGCGGTGTGGAGAAGCTACAACAACTTGGGATAGGTGGCCTTGGGGGAAACTTCACTTTTTTTGTCCGCCGTATTGACTCTTTTATTGTTGCAACGGAGTCATCCTGCGGGATAGTTTGGATTTGTTTGGTTTTTTTAACATGCATAATTTATTTAAAACCACACACACACACACAAAACAAACAAACAAACAAAAAAACCCCAACAAACAAACAAAACCAAAACAAAACCAAAAAAACCAACAAAACCCCAGAACCTCGGGAAGAACAGCGGCTGCTGGAGCGGGCACCCCGCAGCCCCGCAGCCCCGCCGGGACGTACGCACCGTCGGGAGCTCAGCTCACCCCCGCGTTCCGCTGCCTCGCTGTCACCTGCAGCCAGACTCTATGCTTTGTGAGGAGAAAGGGGATAACAAAGTGGAGAATAAAAGGGGATTAAAAAACCTGAAAAATAAAAGGGGGTTAAACCCCCCGCCCCCGAATAAAAAAAGGGCATTAAAAACCCCGAAGAATAAAAAGAAAGGACGCGCAGTGGTGGCTAAGGGGAATGTATGTAGCGCAGTGCGCGGGTGACGGTCCTCTGCGTGTCCCAGCGCGGCTGCGGGGTTGCGTGGCCTAGGATGCGGTTGCGGTGCGGGGGCCGGTTTCGGCGGCGCACGGCGGGGCGGGGCGGGCCGGCGGAAAGGGGGGCGGGCGCTTCCTGCGGGAGGATGGGCGGGAGGCGGATGCGGACGCCGATCGGACACGGACACGTGCGGTGCCATGTCGCGGCAGGACGTGGGGCTGTTCTCCGGATTCCGAGTGCTCGGCCGCTTCAGCGGGCACGTCCCTCACGTTCTCCGCTACCACGGCCGGCACCGCGAGTTCTACGTGGCCACCGCCGTCGGGCGCAGCGTCCACACCTACAACGTGAGTACATCCCGGCCCCCCCTCGCCGCTTCCCCGGCATCCTGCCTCCTCCAGCCGTACGGGGCGACCTGCTTCTTCCTCGCCTTCCTCCTCTCCCCGACCTCGCCATAGTGATGCGGGAGCGTGTGCAGGGCTGCGGCGCCCCGGGTACCACGGCCCGGAGGGAGGGATGGAGGCTGCTGACTAAACAGGCCGGGAATGGGCTTGTTCAGCCATGTGAGGCAGCATTGGCCGCTACAGCTTAGCGCATTCGGTTGCCTAAAAGCGGCACTTAAAAGGAAACTTCTAAGATTCAAATTTGTGAGTTTTAGAAATCAGGCATTGTTTATTACGACGCGCTACATGGTCACAGCGCGACGGGTGCCCTGGGAATCGTTTCGTCAGAATGCACACCGAGGTATTTTTCATTGCAGCTTGTATGTCTGCATTGCATGATTATTTATTTTCCATTCCTTGCATTCCTCTTATATATTCCTGGCATTCCCAACACTTATTAGCATATATACATGTCTTTATAAGGTCGTCAGGGGTCTCTAGGTCTCTTCTCTGTGTTTGGAGCCCCCGAAACTCCAAATGGCCACCTTGTGAAATGGTTATGCAGTAACTGAGTGTTGCAACTGACTGCCTCAGTTCTTCTCCTTATTGTTTCTTTAAATCACTTGGCTTGGCTATCTGTAGTTTCTGTGTTGTAAATACTATCATTCTTTCCAGAGGAGCACCCAGATGCTGAGGCTTTTCCTTGTTACAGAATAAACCAAAGCTTGCCTGCAGCAGGGATAGTTGTGGGTTAGTGGCTGCACACTTATTTTTTGAAGGGGTGGGAGGTAGGCAGTTAGATCCTATTAAAACTCCTGTATGGAAGCAGATGAGCAAAATTGAGTTCTGCCAGATGAAAGCCTGTGATACAAGCTCATTTCTTGCAGTGCAGAGTCACAGGGTTAGTGCAGAGTTAGAGTTAGAAGGGACCTCTGGACATCATCTAGTCTCACCACCCTGCCAGGACAGGGTCACCTGGAGCAGGTGACACAGGAACACGTCCAGGTGGTTTTTGAACGTGTCCAGAGAAGGGAACTTAATGACCTCCCTGGGCACAGTCAAAGCATAATCAGTGTATAGAAACAGTAACTAAACAGAAAGGAATTGAATCGAGTGATTGTAGTGAACAGTAGAGTGCAGACAGCATGGATCTTCCTCCACCTTTGTGCTGCCTTTTAGTGTTCACTTCTGCCATTTTCTTCACAGACTTTCAACTGAAAGAGTAATGATCATCAGTGGGAAAAGATGCTTGCAACTAAAGCAAATTCTATGTGAGCAGATATAAAATTAGAATACAGTGTGCTTGCAGTTAAAATAAACTCAAAACACAGGTGATGTGGAAATTAAGTTGCCCAAGCTCTGCAAGGTGTTTTAACATGTCTTTAGTTTCCTATGCATTAGGGTAGAATACATCAGGAGCACAACTTAATTTTACTGAGTGGCTTTCTTTTTGCAAATGTATTTTCCCATTCCTTTTGACCTGCTGTCTGCACGTTTTCTAGTAGGTGCTGTTGTAAACTAAGATGAATAGTTTTTCTGTTTTGTGAGGTATGCAAATTAATCTACTTTGGTATCATTCCTAGAATTTTAATTTCTGTTTATAGCAAATTCATTACAACCAGTCACTAAAAATGCCTTTTTAACATTTTCATTACAGGTGAAGAAGCTTGGTATTGTTTCTGTGAGTAAGTATGCACAGATTGTTCATTCCAATCATTTGTGGGGTTTTTAACATGTTTGACATCTGCACTTGATTCTCAACTCAGAAGAAAAAAATAAATTGCATGTACTAATATTTACAATCAAATATGTTGAGAGGAGTCTCAGAAATATAAGATATCAATTTGGAAATAAGACTGCTGTTGAAATTGTAACTTAGTTCTCTTAGAGACATACTTTGTGAACCTTCTGTTCTTATCATCTTGGTCTTCCAAGAACACCCCTAGGCCTTAATAATTGAGCAGTGAATAAAAGTCAAGTATTAATTTATTGAATTAATTTCAGATCCCTTATTTTGATTGTTGTTTTTGTGGTTATTAGAAGACTTATAGGAGTTATATAGAATAATTACATGAAGAAAATATGCGTGGATGAGAGTAGAAGTCTTCAGGAATGTTAAGAATTGGTTGTGCTGCTGGATACAAAGGATATGAATTGATGGCCTGATATTCCCTTTGCTGTTGGGAACAAAGCACTCTGGGTGTCAGCAGCAGGGCCCATCTTCTTCAGCACCATCACCAGCAGCCTTGGTGATGAGGCAGCATTAGGATAAGTTTGCAGATGCTGTATTAGAAGGAGTAGCTGACACCCAGAATGGTAGAGTTTCACTCCAGGGAGCTGATACAAAACACTGAGCCTGGGCCAACTAGAACCTCGCCAAGCTCAGCAAGTGCAAGTGCAGAATCCTGCACCTGGGACAGAACAAGCTGAGAAATGACTGGCTGCATGGAATCCTACTGAAAAGGAGCTGTGGTTGTACTGGTGCCAAATTGAATGTGGACCAACAACACAGTAGCTGGGAATAGGGCAAGCTGTGTGTCAGGGTACATTAGGAACGCAGCCAGCTGATAAGGGGAGGCTGTTATTTTCCGGTACTTCATGCTGGTGAGGCTGTTCCTGGACTGCAGTACCCAGTCAGTGTGGTTCTCCTCCTTCCACCACTCCCCTTTCTCCTGCAGGAGGGATGCTGAGGAGCTGGAGAGTGTCAGGGCCTACAGCATGCAGTATGAAAAGAGACCTTGAAGTAACTGGGTCTGTTTAGTCTTAAGAAAGGACAGATATGGGGTGACCTAGAGGCAGCCTGTTACCTTACAGGTAATTAGATGGCAGGGCTGAATTTGTGGTGGTGATGGTAGACAAAGTAAAAAGAGGCAGCAAGCACAGGTTGCAGCTTGAGAGGGTCACAGTGGTGCTTAGGAAAAATGGCCCTAATAGGTAACTGTAGTATGGTGTAGAGCTTGAGCAGAACTCCTTCCCCCAGAAATGTTCAAGACTCAGCTGGGCTGTTAACCCACCCTAGTACTGGTGATAGTCTAGCTTTGGGGGGAGCTGGTGGGATGCTGAACTGATTAATTTCCAAAGATCCTTTTCAACTGATGTTTAGATAATTCAGAGGGGTGCATGCTGTCTTGAAAACTAGGGGCTTCTGTCTACCATCAGGTTTTTACAGAGACCTCATAAATAAAATATTTTTCATTAAAAAAGCACCTGTAAACGAGAGAATAAATGCCACACAACCAGGACTAGATTTAGAAGACCAGCTGTGCAGAGTTAACAGCTGTAAACACATTAATGTAACTTCTGTGTTCAGCTTTCAAAATCATAAAAGCATTGCATATTCTGTTCGGTGAGCTACATCTTCTTACAGAAGTAGTCATCTAAGCTTTTTGAGAAATTGAAATGTTTACGTACAGTATTGTGATTGAAAAAATTAATGCTGTGCCTCTCTCTGTGTGGTGGTGTTGGTTGATGTTATGTGGTTGGTGCTCTGAACTTTTTAACTGGAGTCTGCCTAAAACTGTCTTAACCTAAGCAGACTTCATACAGCTCATGTGGAGTACCTATAACCTGGCTCTAAGCCTAAGTCACTTCAGAGGTGCTGTGGGAAGGTGTGTAATATGTTCGAACAAATTAAACCTTAAGTGCAACCTTTTTTATTTTCTTAGTCCTTAGCTTTATCCTTTTGAAGCTGTGCTGCAGTACAGCAAAGGTACTGGTTTCTTTGTGTCTGATAATAATTCATAGTACAAAGCAACATTGTGGGGAAGGCTGGTATGTGATCATGCAAGTTTTTTATCATAGGTGTACTCACACACTTATTTTTTAATCTGATGTTTCTTTGTACAGTTGTTAAGTGCTGTAATTTGCATTTTTATGTTTCCCTGGGTTGAGAGTATTTTTTTCCTACAGTATATTTTTCAGTTTTCTACCATTTGAGACCAAACCAGCAGTTTCTCAGTGTGGTCTGGAACTTTGACTCATTTCCCTTTTGAGCTAGTAAAGTAGCAGATCTCAATAGTAGGTACTCCTTCTGAACCAGTCATGAGGTGGTGAGTGAGATGTATTCTTAGGGCAGTAAATTCCCAGTTTCTTTACCTGTGATCAGGAAACAGATGCAGGAGTTATTATTAAACTAATAAGCATTGCTAATGCTGAGATGTTGATTTCTCATCTGTGTTTCCAGCCTTCACAAAGATAACACTTACCTTTCCTTACAGTGAAAGTTCAGTAGTTTTACTGTTAAGTGTTTTTCAAAAGAACCACCTTGTGATCTATGAATTTGACGTTACTTATGATGTTGTCACCTTTTTATTGTAACGTTTTATTGTAATATTGTAATATTTGCATTCATCTGAAATGTGTACATTTCTCTAAAATTCAATGTAATATTCAACAGGAGAGCTTTCTTGGTGAGTCACCATGCCAGAGAAATATGCTGTGAGGCTTTCTCTTTCATTATGAGCCTGAGATTTGTTTATCTTTTCTTTTGTTTGATTAACAGGTAATGCTTTGCCACAAGACATTACATGTTTGGCAGCAGATCGCATGCTGATATTTGCTTCATATGACAATATTCTCCACGCTTTTGCCAGGAACAAAGAGGTTTTTATTAGTTTACTTATTGCTTAGTACAAGACAGCTGTGTAGTGTTTGTGGTATCAAGACAGTTAGTTTTCTACAGATGTTTATTTCTGTAGATGTTTAGTACCTTCAATTTTAGGCAAACAAACTGTAGAATAAAGAATAAAAAGCTTAAAGCAGGAGGATGTAAATGCAAATTCTGTAATGGCTGACCTGTGTTTTATATATTAATTATAATACTTAAATAGTTAGTTAAAGATAAAAAAAATAAGTTGTTAATTCACATAAGTGAACTGAAATTAAATAATGAAAAATATTTAGGTAGAATATTTTTGCCAGCAGTTTTAAATGTCAGATATAGTTATCTATCTTCTACTTCAGGTTGTGTGGCCTTTCCATGTGTTTTATTTAAACTTAGTTGCTTTTAGTCTGTTAGCTGTCCTCAGGTATTACGTTAGCATGATATGCTGCCCTAACAGCTTATATTAAAAGCATTTCTATTTTGAATTTTTAGGTGGTTCATACCTACGAAGGTCACAAGGCAAGGATACACCTTCTACAGCCTTTTGGTGATCACATCATCTCTGTGGATGTTGATAATGTTCTTATTGTTTGGAATATACAGTCAGAAGGTGAGAGACTTTTTTTTTTACTACTTTTTAGAGTAAGATTGTTAAACATTCATTAGTTTAAAAAGGAGTTTTGTTAAATGCGCATATTCAGAAGTAGTTCATCCTTAAAAAAAAAAATTCCTAAATGGTAGTGCTACTTGTTAGTCTGAAGTCCTAATCCTGCAATATTTCATGAATGGATTCTGCATCACATGCAGAGACCCAGTAGGGTTCCATATAGGTGTAAAGAGATAACGGTTATATGGAAATTACATTTTAGTTTTCCATTTTCTGGTAAAGACTGTGATACAGCAGCTTTAACTCTATCTCTGAAATTGTGTAATTCCTTGATATTTACCAGACTGGGTAAGACTAAATTCTAATGAATAGTCTTCTGATTGCATCAGCATCTTCTCATGCCATTGTCAAGCGCTTTATGAAATTGTGCTTCAGTGCCCCAAACTTTTTCCTTTAGAAAGCATTGCCATTGGTGTGACCACTGTTATTCCCTGGATCTTGGGCCTCAAAAGTGTCTGTAAACAGGCTTTAGAATTTGAAGTTGCTAGGACAAACAAAAGGCATGCTAATCAGATGAGGTGTTTTGCTCAGGCAGGAGCAGGAATCCCTCAGAAAGATAAAAATCACCACCGTTCTGCCAGTATTGCTGTAGTAGGTAGGCTTATAGGGAAAACATGTACCTTGGAGCCAACAGATGTTACAATGTAAAGCTGAGACTGTCCTGTTACACAGTAGCTAATCCTTTAATGTAAGAAACACCAGTTGCAGGATTTGTAAAGTAAACATCAACTCTGCTTTTACATTTGCGAAGGGATGACAAGCCTGCAGATTTGTAGGGGTAGCCACACTAACACTGTTTCTTACCTTTTTTTTGCAGAAGAGTATCTTCAAGTGGATTTTGATAAAGCCACTTTTGTAGTTTCTGCACTTCTGCATCCCAGCACCTATTTGAATAAAATTCTCCTTGGAAGTGAACAAGGAAGCTTGCAGCTGTGGAATATAAGATCCAAGTAAGATGCTTAATAACTTGGCTACACTTCATGCCCTGAGTAGCTTGATATGCTACAAATAATACTTTTAAGTATTATAGGTTTTGAACATGGAATCTTTTACCTAGTACTGGCAAAAGTTTTCAATTAGTCTTTCTCCAGGAACAGAGAATGCTGCTGCCTCCTGAATGCTGACACCTTTCAGGTTGCATGTTGTTTACTCTCCTTGCAAAATGTCAGAGGTTTTTCAGGACTTTTTTTTTTACAAATTTCTTGAAATCACATAGCTTTCCTATGAAAGCAATTAAAATAATAGTAAAAGCATGTTCAGACCTTCTGCCTCCCTTCTAGCTTAATTTTTTGGTTGTTGTGGATACAAGGAAGTGTTGACAGGTATTGTGGACGTAATTACTAGCATTTGAGCCTTACACTCAGATAAGAGATGTGTAGATATGCCATTGTCTCTGAGCATGTCTGAGTAGATCATCACTCATAATGTCAATATTTCCTGTCTACCAAGATCTCCCGCTTTTCTAACTAGTGAAAGTTACAAGTACAGTGAGTTTCCCTGCATGTTGATGTACACACTGCAAATAGATGTTGTCAGCTTACTTAATTCATTGTTTTATTTTCATAACCACTGCATACTTTAAATTGTATCACTGTTATTTCTTTTTGTTTCATATTCTAATGTTTCATCTCTAATGTTTAGAGATGCCTTATATGCTATATAAATCAGGAAATAGGAGTAACCTGAAAATACAGAAAAGTAAATGTCTCTACTCATAGTATTTTTACATCCGTTCAATGCCTGTCACAGCATCTTGAGATGCAGTACATCCTAGATGACAAAAAGTCTACCTTAGATGGCTTAATTTCTCTGTTAATTGTGTAAAAACTTAAGGCATGTTACTGCTCTTTTAGCAGTATTGCTGGGTTAAGCATGATACGTTTTTGCCTGTTTGTTCCCTCCATAGATTGTTTTGTAGATAGGAATGGAAAAACTAGACCAAAAAAAAAATTAAAGAATTGAGGGGAAAGTTTGATTGTATCTGGCAAGAAAGGAAAGTGAGAGGTGGTAACATGACTGGTAGCAGTAGATTTTAATCGTGTCCTTAAATAACATCTTCACAATTTCACCCTTAATAAGTGCTGCATGACTGCCTTGTCTTTGAGTGGTCTTGCTTCATATTTTGGCTGTTACCATGTCTGAAAGGAACAAGATGGTGTGTGCCTGTAATACATACTAGTGTCTTAATTTAGGGAAGTTACTCTGCACCTGAAAGATTTGATTCTATTATAAGTTGAATCAAGACTGGCTTTTTATGTTGATGTTGAGAATTCTGCAGAGATGTGATCGTGACAAATGCATGGGGAACAACTGGCATAGAAGGGTCTTCCTCCCTGTTCATGGCATATAATTATGTCACTGTTGTGGGATTAATGCATGACACTAAATTTTTCAATAAAAATGAACCATAAGTTTTATTCTTAACCCTACTTATTAGTGTCAGAGGTTTTTCTTTTTCTTTTATCTGATTTATAAAAACAGAAAGCTGATTACTTTTCCATGTAAGTGCATATAAAGCAACCATTTTGTCATGGAAGATCCCCAAGGGTTAATTGATTTATGGATTATGTGTGTTTGTTTTCCAGCAAACTCTTATACTCATTTCCAGGATGGGGCTTCGCGGTCACAACTCTTGCACAAGTTAGTACTTTTGTTGCCTTTTATTTTTGTGCAGAACTGGTCAGCTGGCAAATTATAATTGTTAAAAATTACAGCAGTAAAGATGGCTCGTATTCTCTCAAGGTATTGTAATAACCTTCTCTTTAGTGAAGGTTTGTTACCTGCTCTTCCTCTAGTCCCACTTATGTTGCATTTAGGATCTTAGTTGTTTAGTGTTTATCACATCTATAGTCTTCACTAAATTGTATAAATTCATAGAAACAGTTTGCATTACACCGGTAGTTTTTTGCTAAATTTATTTTGCTTTGGAGGTTGATAAAAGGTAGATTTTGCTGATTCAAGAAGAGATTTTGTAATTGTATTTGCTGTATTTTTTTTTAGATATAAAAAACAATTTAAACTTATTGGTAGCATTGATGACAGCTTTGAAAAAGGTCAGCAGTTGTCCAGGATAAAACTTGTACACAGGGAGGTGTGTGGCAGGGTATATAATGAATAATAACCAGAGCTACTGGGCACTAAAGTGATGTGTTTTTCAAAGGATTCAAAGCTTCTGAAAACCAATAGAGACTAAGCACAAAATCTTGCATCTCTTTTGTTTTTTTTTGTCAGATCTTCAGTTTTGCGTTACAGTGATATAGATAGAAAATCTCATGCAAGATGCCTTATTTTTTTTCTTTACTCTTTGTCCCAGACTTAGATACATTGTCTTGAATGTATTGGCATTACCAGTGTAGCTGCAAGCTTTTTCTTTTTCATTTTAGTTGCTGTTAAATTTTTCTTACAGGCACCAGCAGTGGATGTTGTTGCAGTTGGTCTTGTATCTGGTCATATCATTGTACATAATATTAAGTTTGATGAAACTCTGATGAAATTTCAACAAGACTGGGGTCCCATCACAGCAGTATCTTTTCGTACAGGTAAGTCTTAGCATTTTTTTAGTGAAAATATGTATAAAATCACTAAAACTAAGTGGGACACAGGAAAATATTTTTTGATAAAACATTTCAGAGTCAAAATTTGTGCTGAGAGTTCTAGTTTTCAAAGGCTGAAGGTAATATAGAGAAGTTACCAATAAGTAAGGGAGATCATGCATTTTCATCATGATTTATAGTGCTATTTTATAGCATTTTCTTGTATTCTGACTCAGTGCACAGGAAGTGTGACATACAGCATTTTTGGAAAGAAAAGTTTGTTTACAGTGTGCCAAGAGCTAGCACAGTACAGTTATCAGAGTTAGTGCAGAGTAACCAGTACACCTTAGTTTACTGTCCAAACCTACTTCTCAGCAATGTCTTACCCCCCAAATAAAGTTAGAGTGTTAATGGTTGTGTGACTACTGAATGGATGTAACTGGGGAACACTGTTTATTTTCACAGCTTTTTCTTGTCTGACAAGTATATATTAATTACGAAAGGTAGTTATTTTGATGTTGATCCTTCCAACGAGCTGTTGATACTGAATCTAGGCTCTCATTCAAAAAGAGAAACTCGCAAATCTTATCAGGATATAGATTGATGTAGACCCTGTTGAGGATGAGTGGTACTGGAGAAAACTGTGAAAAGACTTTTGAGAAGTAGAATGTGTCAATATCTCTTGTGCTTTCAAACAAAACTTCTAGCACTTACTGCTGGATTTAGATATTTTGTTGTTATCTGATATGAAAAAAATCCTGGTTTTATTATCAGTGAGCTTTGTTTCTTTTCTGATTGAAATACTGGAGTGTTATGGTTAAAACATATTTATAGCATCAACTTGAAATTTTTTTTCTTGTGATTTTAGCTTTTTCTTCATCAGTTCTGCATCAGTTTAAAGATGCGGGAAGTCAATAAAGATGTGCTGAATGTCAACAAACAAACCTTTTTTTATTTTCTTTTGAGCAGATGGACACCCAGTAATGGCAGCTGGCAGCCCGGTTGGACACATTGCTTTGTGGGATCTAGAAGACAAGAAGCTGATGTGTCAGATGCAAGATGCCCATTCCACAGCAATAGCTGGCATGTCGTTTGTCCCTGGAGAGCCACTTCTTATTACTAATGGTGCTGATAATGCTCTACGGGTGAGTTACAAGAGCTGCTGCTGTCTGCTGTTACCTTTTTCTTCTCTGGGAGACCTGCAAAGTGTAAATGTTTAGTTTGGATTTGAAGTAGCAGTTCTCAAATGAAACAAATACAGCAAAACTCAAGTTGCTGGTTCCTCAGCTGGACTGTAGTTTAAAGATTTGCTACCATGGTGCCATTACTTCATTTACTGCTTCGTGGTAGCATTAAAGAACAAAGCTTAAGATCCACTTTTCCAGAACCATACTTTATATCCTGGTACACTATCTTAAATCTTGATCCATTTTTATAACGTTTTGGATCACAAGCAATTGCTCTTGATAAAACTCCCTTGTGCTGCATGTCTTCTGGTGCCATCAGCCTTTGGTGGAGGGGTGGAATGAACAGCAGGAAACAATTAGTTTCTGTGACAGAAACTTCAAGAGTTTTAGGGTGAAGGATGAAAGCCAGCATGTGAAGTTCGCTGCACCAGCTCCCAGCTAAACCTGTTCCACTGACTAGAGGTGCACTTACTGACAGGGCAATGTTTATCAACCTTGTTTCTCTGCTTATTTTGGGATGCAGGTGTGGATTTTTGATGGACCTGGTGGTACAGGTCGTGTATTGAGAAGCCGAATGGGACACAGTGCACCACCAACAAAAATCAGATACCATGGGCAAAATGGAGAGCAAATTCTTAGTGCAGGTATGAGTTCTCCTTTTATCAGCCTGATTTCTTGCTGTGATAAAGAAAATGCACACAGTTAAGTGTCTTTATTAATAAACTAGATTATATTTCATGTGTTGTGTATATGTATTTATGAAACATAGTAAGTAGTTAATGTAGACAGTGTCATTATTACTGTAGCAAACTGTTTCACTTAAGCTGAAAAGTTTGAAGCAGAATAACATCGGAGCTGCTTTTATTGTCTGTATTTATGTATTTGATAAATAAAAATCGATCCATTATCTCCTGAGAAACTATCAGCTGGTCAAAATGAAAACCTGTAACAGCTAGGGAAATCTGGTTGTGACAGGAAAAAAATAAACAGCATAATGCATTTAGTAACTGAGAGGAGCCACACTGCTTTTCCCACTAGTTTGAGCAAGCTTTGTTGCTTGTACTGTCTTTGTAATTTATTATGGCTCAGTTGTGTCTGTATTATATATTTTCAAGGCTGCTTCTTACCAAGGTATTAATCTAGAAGTGTAAAAATGCATAAGTGACTGCCCTTCCTTAGAAACTAGCATATTTAAAAATCTCTTAAAGGACCCCTTAGGAAATGATGTGCTAGATCAGACTGTTTTGTACTCCAGTGCACTTAAGTGGAATGGTAGAGACTCTTCACGTAGTCTTTACTTACTGTTAAGCAGTGAATTGTTTACGTGGGCAACATTTGACAATGTTACACTATGTTTTGATGAAATGTTACATCTAGTATGGCACAGCAATAGATGGTGCTAAAACTACATACTGAAATGTCTTGCTGGCCATCCAGCTATTAACTTGGATTCAAGTAACAAGTTCCTTGACAGTAATTCAGCTCACACAAGATAAACCACAGTATCAATTAAATCTTGCTTAACCAATCTTCACATTTGCTTTTGCAGTTTACTGCAAAACATATGGAGAGGACACAGAGGCAACCACTAAAATGAAAAGGATCTCAAGCTCTGAGATCTGATGTATCTGCAGTGTAAAGAGATTGTCTCTCTACATTCCTTTCTGAAACAGTGGTAAAACTTTGTGCAGCAGAAATGAGGTAGCAATGCTGTGAGGTGTCTTTCCGGTGCTAGTGGTTTCCTTAGAACAGGCATCTCTACAAATTAACTTTGTAAAATATCACTGTTGTCACAGATTTACCTCATGCTTAACCTTTCTCCCAGTTCCAAATACACAGATCCTGACTTATGTCTCCATCACAGCGGCAAGGAAAGGTTACTAGAATAGTATAATTGTTCAATTGCCTTTCAGATTCTTTAAGTTCACTTTGACTAAATTTCTGTTTCTTTACTTATTTGGAGTAGTAAAAGTGTTTTGTGATTCTTGTGATTTTTAAGAATCATCTCAGTGCCTTTAATTTTGCGTGTGTTGTGCAGTTTTGTTTTCTGTTGGGTTTTGGTTCTGCCTTGTCCATGTCTCCCCCACCAAGTGGACCTGTTTGCTAGTTTCAAATTTGAGCTTTCTATCTCTATATTAAATTCCTATCAGTTCTGTGAACATTGGTCACTGGGTAGAGTAGGAGAGTCCCATTAGTGTCCTGGTTACAGGAAAGATGGACAACCCAGCTTTTACCATTTTCGTTTGGGTTAGCTTGCTGAGTAACCTGGGTGTAGTTCTTAATCAGTCACAGCATGTATTGGTTAGAAAAATAAAAGAAGGAATGTTGTAGTTATTGAAGGGAGTATATGATGTCATGAGAAAGCTTTGGAAGTATTATGGAGATATTTGAAGGATGCAACACTTTATTTAATGTTCTAATTGTTGAAAGCTGGGTACAGCAAGATATTGTGGTAGAGAAAGGAGCAGGGACAGAGGAATTAACATGGAAAAGATGTCCATAAAGAGGTGTCATTCTGGTCATGTGTGGGGCAAAACTGTAGGAATGGAATGTAGGCCATAGAAAACTAGGCTTCATTAGTTATGCTGCTTATAGTGTATCTGTATTTTTTCTTGGACCAGAATTTTTAGTAAATACTTTATGATGCTGTTTGAAGTTGCTTATTACTTATCCTTTTATTTTCATTTCTCAAATAGATTATGCATAAGTTGATTTTTGCCCTTCTCTACTCTGCTAATTTTTTGTCAGGTCAAGATGGAACATTGCAGTCCTTTTCAACAGTGCATGACAGGTTCAATAAGAGTTTAGGACGTGGTGAGTATTTCAAAGTACAAGTATTGGTGAAAAAAAGCTCTGAAAAGTGTTTATGTAAATGTTAAGCAGGCTTTATTTTCCCTTTAACTGTTGTATAAAAATTAGTCACCTCAGTTGTTCTGTAAACTCAGTCCTTCCTGCAAAGTGTACTTTCAGATTTGTTTGTACTTAAAAAAAGTAATTTCCATAGCCTGGCACTATATGCTCCTTCACCATGGGAAATGTTGGGCACAACTTTTGTATTTAAAATGTATAAGGCATTAGCTGACATTTAAGTATGTGTAATTACAACTTTTTACCGTATTCCCCTTCTATTCAGTTGACTAAATTGATATTTCATAGCTTGAGTTCCTTTGATCTAATGTAGAGTTTAACTTAAAACACATCTTGCACACAGTGCCATGATATAGTTTGGAGAGCAAGGATCAGAAAGACTAAAATAATTCTTAGTTTTAAGTGTTTATCTATATGGTTGTATATGTATTTAGATCTGTTTGAAAAGACATATGCAGATTAATTGGTTTTGTATATATATCCTTTGGGTATAAATTTGAAATTCCCAACTCTTTGGTTGTTGAAGGGGCTGGGTGTTACATATTGCTTTGTATAGTCATGTCTGTATGACCATGTTTTTAGCTGTAATGGGGGAACTTCTGCCTCAAGACTTCAGCACAAGATCCTGGAACAAATAGGCTGAGTAGTACATCTGTGTAAAAGGCTGGTGATTTGTTCAGCATCACGTGAATGTTGACAGGAACTCTGATACTATTCTTGCCTCTTCAAACCATAGGGAACAGCACTGCTGTGTTTATATAAGCCAGATTTTTCTGTTAATAGGAACGTTATGTTTTGTTAACAATCCTTTTTAAACCATTATTCTCATTTGTCATCATGAGACTGAGACATTTATCTTCTATTTTTAAGGTTCAATTAACAAAAAGAAATCAAAAAAGAAAGGTCTTAAGCTTGACACGATGGCACTTCCACCAATTACAGCCTTTGCTTCGGGTAAGTGGTCTTTCACATAGTAAATGTTTCACAGAGTACTTTCACAGAGTAAATATTAATACAGTATCATCATATATTTGTTTTGTCTTTTAACCCTCAAGACACTACTGTTTTGAAAGCTTATGATATAATAAGATGAGATTATTGAGCATCTGTGGCCTTTCATGAGTTGTTGACAGGTTAAAATTACATTTTATTTTGTAAAGTTTTCCAATATTTCAAAAAAAGCATTTTCTTTTGAACGTCTATCTTGCCCTTTGGCTTGAAAATCTCCTGCCAGAATCTTTTGGTGTATATATTATTCCAGCTGGAGAACCAGCAATTAGAGGGGGGATGAAGATCTTTTTCAGCTGAGGAAATCTTAGGAACAATGTCTGATTTTGATTCCTCAGCTCTTTCATTTCAGTGACTTTTCGATGTCAAAGTTCAAGTAATCTGTTCGTTTGTAATTCAGTATGCAGATAAAGAGCCTAACATTTTTGAAGCAGAATTACAATTATCTTTGCTTCATCAAAATGTGCTTCTTTAAATTAATGACCTCCTCTTGAAGTCTGCTTTGTCTTAAGTATAAATATTTTCTCTTCTGAGGAGGGTTTATTGTTTCCTATGTTGAAAGATCTGGATTTACAGTTTTGTGTAGCAATTTGACACATATGACATTCATATTTGTAGTGATACAGACATTTATACTTCAGTGATATAGACTATCTGTACATACTAGTTGCAAATATCTCTGTGTATTTTTAAAATTTATATTTAAATATAATTAATTTTGAATAATTATTTTGAAATTAATATTATACCTTCTTGCATTTGGAGACATAAACCCCCCATTTATTTAAATACGTTATGGAGTTGTTTCCTTTTTGCTATCTTGTCTTTGGTAAAATGAACCTGTTTGTATCTCCTTTTAGACTTTAAAGTTCAAGAAATATCCAGTTTCAAACTCTCAATTTTTTTAAATGTATATATTATGGAAAAAAGGCAAACTTGCTCATTATTTAGACTTTTATATGTAATATTTGACTACAAAGTTTGGATACTGAGCTTTGGAGAAACAAATTTTCCTGGAAATGCAAAAAAAGTGTTTTGCTGTGTGGAGCAGATTTAGCTCTTAATCCCAGCTTTAATTTCTTATATAGTGGCTTCTGCTGCTTCAACAGCTGAAGAAACAGCTAACAGACTCAGCTGGAAATGTGTACAGATGGAGCAATTTAAGCCACTTGCATTGGAATACGCTTTTCAAACTGCATAGGCTAAAACATACAAAGACATAAGACATCCAAAAAAATGCTTGTGGTTCTGTTAGCATTTATTTGCACTACCACATGCACAACATTTTGCCAGGTGTTTTTTTCTCTATGGCAGCCTTTCAACTGTGCAACAAGAACAATAAATATGAACTGTTCTGTCTAAAGTTATTTCAAAATACTCTTTCCTAAGATATCAGAAAAGCTTGTTTGACTTTAGAATTGCTGTTTGTAAAAGGACTATATGTTGCATTTGCAGAAGTGGCACATCAGAGTGACTGGGATGGTATTATTGCCTGCCATCAAGGGTATATAACCTGTACAACCTGGAACTATCAGAAAACTTCTATGGGAGCTCATAAACTGAGGCCTGAAGAATTTAGCAAGTACAAACCTATTGATATATATGCAACAGTAAGTTTATTTCTTATAATGTTTCTTCAGCATTACAGTGTATGTAAAATGCTTTACAACTTGAGTGGGACACAATGACATTGTGTTGAACCCACAATGAAGGCAATACAAATGTTTACTGAGCTTTACCTGCTTCGTAGACAAGTAGTTACTGTGGCAGACTTCATGTGCTAGGCATTGAGCAACTCCTATATCTTGTGATAAATTGTTTTTCTGACCTTGTGTGTAGTAGTTAAGTGGTAGATAAAATAAAGTTAATTGTAAGTACCTGATTTTCTTTTGGCTACTGGATTGCTTTGGAATGTATTTTTCCAAAGACAGCTTGACCGTTGTTTCTTTGTTTCTTGCTATTTAAACTCTGCCTGGCACCCTAAAATAACTTGCCTTATTTTAGGGTGCCACAGGCAATATGCACATTCAAAGAGGCATGCAGTCACCATGCTTACACTTTATCTTAGGGATTGAATTTGTGGATGTCTTGATTTTTTGGGTTACAGTGTTGATATTATTACATATTGCTTCTGATGGATGTCACTAAACTTTCATCACCAAGCAGTGGCCTTTTCATTACATGTTGACTATTTGTTTATTTTAAGAGCTCCTCCCTCTACTTTTTTGAGATGTAAGTTGTTGGTTCTGTGCAGGTTTCCTTGAAGAAGTCTAATAAAAATATATTAGTATTTTGTATTCCTACATATTTCGTTTGCTACGTATCATCTAACAACTTTGCTAATTGATATACACTCAGAGAATTTTTTTTCATAGGTTCTTTGTTTTGTTGTTTTTTTTTTATTCCCTTGAAAGGCAGTTGATATTACCTCATGTGGTAACTTTGCTGTAATTGGGATGTCAACTGGACAGGTGGATGTGTATAACATGCAGTCTGGCATTCACAGAGGGCGTTATGGCAAAGAAAAAGGTAAGGATTGCTAGACTTTTAAAATACTGGCTCTGAAAAGAACAGCAATAATCTGTTGTTCTGTCATCTAGGATATTTAACATAGGTTCTGAGTTGAATTTGGGAATCTTTTCAGTGTCTCTGATTACCATACACTGTCCTATGTTGCACTGCAGTCAGAAACCTCATTTGAAGGATAGGATCCTTGCTAGTTTTAACAGGTCTGATGTTAGCATATCCTTGGTTTTAATTAACACAAAATTGTCAGTTCCAAAATGGTTACCACCAAAATGAAATCCTCTGGCCTCTGCTCTTTTTGAGATAAGCACATTTCTTGGCTTCTTGTTACAAGGTTCTGTCTCTGAGATAAATTTTCCCATCTGTTTTGTGCTCCCTGCTTAAAAATTAAAGAATATTTTACGTGAGTGGGAAATTAAAATCCTAAACAAGTCTATTTTTTTTGCATGTGGTATTATTTTTAATTACCCAGCTGCAAAATTATGACGTAATGTGACAGCGTTCTGTCGTTTCCTTTTAATGGTTGCATACATATATATTTCATGTCATGTATCCTCATGCATGTTTTTTGGTGCTCAAGATCTGAATGTTTTGTTGTAGAAACAAGGAAAGAACCTTTAAACATTACTGGATTTTTAGAAGCATAGGAAACATGAAGTGATCTCCTAATAAAATAACTGGTTGATAGCAGGATGAGTTTTCTAATTTTATTTACTGACCAGTAGCTCTAGGCATAGATAAAGAAATAAAATTGATCCAAACCCAGAGGAGCTATGTCTTGTCTTTACACTGCAGTGTAAAGTAGCCTAGGATAACTTCCAGACTTTGTACTGGAACCAAAGCTGGAAATTTTTTCTGGAGTGGTCTGGCCTCCTGGAGGCATTCCATAAGTGATTCAAAAAGTCTCAAATCTCACACTCACAAAAAGCTCCCCAAAACTGAAAACAGAAATATGACCTAATATTCAGCTTCAACTGCTCACAAATTTTTATTTGTATTCCAGGTGTTTACTTGAAAGCAGTTTGGTTTCGGTACAGGTTTAAAAAAAATATGATATTGGAGCAGTCTTGTCAGGTGGCTTTAGAATTGTTTGTCACTTGCTTACTGCTCATTCAGTGTAGTTAGGCAAAGACATACAGAATGGTTTTTGGCATTCAGTTGATTTCTACGCTAAGTTTAAATTCTGAAATAATACTCTCTTTTCTCTTGATTTGCAGCACATGAAGGGGCCATTAGAGGGGTAGCAGTGGATGGATTAAACCAGCTGGTAATCACAGCTGGTAGTGAAGGATTAATTAAATTTTGGAAATTCAAAACTAAAGAGCTAGTTTACTCCACTGAACTTTCTTCTTCTCCAAGTGCAATTCTGCTTCACAGAGATAGGTAAGAAACTGAAGCTATTCCATGTGCATGTTGTTTTGCTGTACATATTTGTCTGAAATGGCAACCAGCATTCTAATTAAGTTTATATATTTGATGCTTTGAAATATAACTGACTACTAGACACAAAACAAAATTATTATAAGATATTTTATTAGACTGAAGGAGTGTAATACTGATATTATCCAAAATTATTTTAGGATAAAAGATACCTGGAGTAATGTTAGGATATTTTTTGTCTCTTGAGTATTCGCTATCATATATGTTAATCTTTCTTGGCAGTGGTATTCTGGGAATTGCCTTTGAGGACTTCAGTATTAGTGTTTTGGATATAGAAACCAGGAAGATTGTCAGGACATTCTCAGGACACCATGGACGGATTAATGACATGGTAATTGTTAACTCATTTTCTGTAAAGGTGACATAGACAGATATGTAATTAATTTTAAAGATAATTAATTTCTCTGCAGGTATTAAGTCACTGAGTATTATATTCAGCTGTGAATTGTGGAGTTGTAGTTCAGCTCTACAGCAGTTTTGGCCATGTTAGTTTTCAAGTTAAAATGTATAGTGTTGGAATGGCCATCTATTTTTAATGTACTTCAGGATTTTACTATAATTTTGCCAGAAGCTGCTTTTGGGTCAAACAAAATAAAGCATTAGGAATAATGAAGAACACATCGAGAAGCACAATTGTACAGTAGTCTCAGCTGTGTACATAGAAGAGGTGAGTCAGGTGTAAACAG
Organism: Pseudopipra pipra; assembly: GCF_036250125.1. Lineage (NCBI taxonomy): Eukaryota > Metazoa > Chordata > Aves > Passeriformes > Pipridae > Pseudopipra > Pseudopipra pipra. The sequence continues at coordinate 45,288,343 of NC_087581.1, read as the reverse complement.
ATCTGAGATTACACTACACAATGACCATTCCTTATTTACATCTTATGTAATAGTGTTTTGTAGAGTTCATTGCAGTAGTTTTTAATTCTAAATGCTACTAAATGAGTAGCTATTTCATTTTTTCAATTTTATGCTTAGTGGTTTTCATCACTAACAGTCAAAGCACTTTGGTCCTGACTTTTATAAGTCAGATCTGTCCTGTGTCATATATTTAAACCTGTTTCGAAATAGCTTTTCTCACTTACAACAGTTTATCACCAGACCATTTCATCGTGGTTTTAGGCAGCAGTCTAATCTTGACAGTGCCTCTTGTAGGGATTGGCTTGTCCATTGTGCCATTAAATTGACTATTTTATTTTAGACTTTCAGTCCTGATGGTCGTTGGCTAATAACTTCATCAATGGACTGCACCATTAAGACTTGGGACCTTCCCTCTGGATGGTGAGTCACTTTAAAAACATATAGCAGAACTAATAATCTCATGTCTGATAAATGGCAAAAAGCCTTCTGGCTTGATTATCTGTCACCAACTTGTGCTATGTGATATTCAAAGTTGCGCATGGTATAACAACTCAGTTCTCAGTATTTTAGTTGTGTCCAATGCAAGACCCTTTTTTTGGGTCTGCAGAATAACAGCATTTTTAAGATCTGTTGAGGACACCTGGAGTTTTCATATAGTGTCATGAGTGTTAATTTGTTCTTTGTCTGGAACTAGCACTATAATCTAAAGGTCAAGAGGTTGCTTAAGCTGAACTGCATTGTGATATGCTGAGGTATTCATGGGATCATAGAGTGTTTTGAGTGGGAAGCGAGCTTCAAAGATCTAATTCAACTACCGTGATGTGGACAGACACTTCTTTCACTAGACCGGGTTACTCAAAGCCCCCTCCAGCCTGGCCTTGAGCACTTCCAGGAATGGGCCATCCACTTGGCAACTTGTTTGTGCAACCTGTTTCAGTGCCTCACCACCCTCATCATAAAAAATTTCTGCCTTGTATCCAGTATAAACCTACACCCTTTCAGTTCAACACTGTTGACCCTTGTCCTTTCACCACAGGCTCTGTTAAAAAGTCTAACTCAACCTTTCTTACAAGCCCCCTGTAAATACTGAAAGACCACAAAGTCATCTCCCCAGAGCCTTCTGTTCCCCAGCATGGACTTACCAACTCTCTCAGCCTTTCTTCGTAGGAAATGTGTTCCAGTAATTTTCCTGGACTTGCTCTAACTTCATATCTGTCTTGTGCTGGGAGCCCCAGAGTTGGATGCAGTACTCCAACTGGTTTTGTAAATAGAAGCCTGTTTTCACTTACATTCATTTTAGCACACAATAAGGCTTTACGTTAGTTATATTTTTAATTGCAACTGCCAAAAATTCTCTTTCGTGATCCGCTGTGAGTAGGCTTCTCCCAGAGTAAATTTGACCAAGAAATATACAAGTACACACAGGAAGTTCAGGAGCCCATAAAAAAACAAGCTGAAAAGTAACTTAGAGTTCTGTCAGTGCATTTTTTTAGCAGCACATCAGATAGATTTTTTTTTTTTAAGTAATTTAAGGCAGTGCTATGCAGCGTGCAGTTCTGGTGATCACTAAATGGTTTCACTGGGATTGATTAGTTGATGTGGTATGGTCAATAATTTTGTATACTGTTAAAAGTTTTACTACCTAAAGTGTGTTGAGTATCAACAAACAAATAACCTGTTCTTACATGATGAATGACACTAGTCTGAAATAGGACAGTGTGATGGTTTCACCCTAGGCCTTCCTGGAGACCAGCTTGTAACCAGGAAGGAACTAGGGTAATGACTTAAGAAGTATTCCATGCTATTCCTTTCCGTAACACAACATATAAAAAGGCGCAGATAAGAGAGCTCGCTCTCTTCTCTCTTCCGGTGGCTGAAGGCGGCAGGTCTCTCCATAGACGGGCTTTGCTTATGTAGGCCAGGGCCTACTGCTCAGACCTGCCGTTATCTCCGGTCTCTCCGGGAGGCGTGCGGGAGTTGGCTGCTGCCTTGCACAGCTCTGCTGTCCCAGTCAGGGAGGTATTTAATTCATTTTTATATTTATTGACTAGCTCTCTGTTAACGGGTATATTTAAGAGATATTTGTTTTTAGGCTTCTTTTTATCCCTGTTTCCCCCTCCCTTTTCCCTTTTTTTCCGTCCTCCTGGGAACTCCCTGTTGTGGATAATATATTTAAATTGTATATCTATAATTGTAAATATATATTTTTTTTGATAGAATCCCGTTTCGTTCAAACTTCTTTCAGTTTTTTTTCCCATGGTTCGTTTTTTCTTCCCTCTCTGGGAAGCAGGCCTTGTTGTCAAGTTTTGGAGACTTGGCGGAAAGCCAGCTCGAAACTTGCACAGACAGGATGGACATTAAGTGTTGTCTTTCCAGTATAAATGGGAAGAAAATTAGCACTCTGTTTGGACTTCATCTTTCTAATACTCTTTCCCTTCCAAAATAATATGCCTGCAAAAAATTGCAGTATTAATGAATATCAGTTACTTCGTTTCTTTGATAACATAACACTTTGCAGTAATAATCTATTCATAATGTTTTTGAAAGTACCCTAACAATAGTTCTTGTTTACGTAACAAAATTACATATTTTGTCTCTTCTCTCTGATGGCAAGAAATTCAGATCAAGCTGAAATCTAGGAAGATATATGACAAACCCTGCTTTTGAAAGTACTTAGGTTAAATTATTCTTCTAGAATGTAAAGGCAAGGTTTTCCCTTAACTGTAGGAAGAGGAGTGTATTGTGTCGTGGTTTGAGAGCCCCAAAATCCAATTCTCGAGTCCAAGCCCCCCCCCTATCTCAACCCAGTGTGAAATGGGTTTTCCAGACACCACACAAGACTCAAAATGGGGGGAAAGGGAATTATATTACAATGACTATACAAATAAATATTACAATACATCATATACAATCATAACTATCTCTCCTATAATTAATCAGTATTTACAATGGATCAATCTCTTCTCCCTTCAATAAAAGTCCAGAAGGGAAAAGGAAAGATCCTTTCCACTCTCAGAGCAGCAGTGTCTCTAGGGCAGCAGTCTCTCTCTCTCACTCCCATGCAGCAGCTGTAGCTGGATCTCTTTCCATTACACATGAGCAGGGTCTCCAAGCCCCTCTTGGCCCTTCGACTCCAAGAGAGGGTCTTTCTCTTCCGTGGGCTGTGTTCACCAGGACAAAGGTCACTTCACCACGTCATATCACGAAGTGCAGGAGTCTTCGTGACGGTCCCTATCCTCAGGGGATTCAAGCTCCCTTGCAAAGCTCCTGTGCTCTGTCATCAAACTGCTAGCTTAGCAGCAGCAGTGGGGGGATGAAGCCCTCCTCCACATTCCTTTTGGCCATCCTGGTCCAGCTTTCCAGGACGCCTGAGCTTCTCAGCTCCTCTCCCTCTGGTGGGAGGAGGACTTCCATCAAGTGGGAGTCCACCACCCCTCCTCTCTAGGAAGGATCTCCAAGGAGTTTGGGGAATTTATTTCAGTTCTTACCCAAACTCTCTCTCTGTAGAGCTTAGTCCTGCTCTGTCTCCATCAGACATTTCTCTGTGTCTTTCCTCCTTGGCTGCAATGCTGGCTTTGCTGCTTCTCCCTTATCTCTTGGCTTTCAGCCACAGCCTCCATTCACTGCTGTTTCTGTTGCTGCTTCTGCTGCTGCTTACAGTGGAGAAACATCCCCCAGCTCTTAGCTACAGATACTTAGCCCAGTCTAACACTGTTCCAAGTCCCTGTAGCCCCCCAGCTGGGGGCTGGGGGGGGCCCAGCCCCCAGTGGGGCTCCAGGCCCCTCTCTCCTCGTGGCCTCAGAATATGGCCACCTCTCCAACAACAATTACCACATCACCTTCTTTTCTGGTCTGTTTGTGATATGTTTATATTTTGCAGGAGCGCTGATTGGGTCAACCCCAAGGGTCACCACCCCCTTGGGGGTTACCATTTTGTAACTCCAGGGGGAAAACATTTTTCCCCCACCACAATTTACAAGAAGGAACAGCTTTTAGTAAAAAGCCTGATGCTTGCTTTACTCCTGTGAGTGATACGTAGAAGAACTGACTTATAAACTCAGTGTTCTAAAGCCTCAGCTTTGATACTGTTCTTATAAAAAGATGGAAAACATGTTTCTAGAATCCTACTTTACAAAAATTACTGACTTAGATAAATGGTATGGCATCTCTTAGTTAAACATATGTTTTTACTTGGGAATGCCGCTTCACTGTCCTTATGTATTGTAAGTATTCCTAGTGGATGTTTTTAATGTAGAGCTTTTTGAAAATTGGGAAAGAATTGCCAATTTATGTGAAGAAAGGCACAAGCAGGAACTTGGTGTATTTTATGCTGAAAGGGATGAATGATGTTTCTCTTACCTGAGATTTGAAACCTGTGTCTACCAACATGCCGAAGGAAATGTTGGGGAAGAAAATGCAGAGGGGAAAAAAGGCTTTTATTTTTAACATGGTTTGTCAAACCATCACAGGAGTGCATAGTATTTAAGAAAATACATGCCCACAGGATTTACATTTTAAACTGCTTTGTTACATCTGTATTTTTTCTACAGTTAGGGAGCAAAACAAGGTTGTATAACTAGCTGCTCTCATCAGTTCTCACTTTGCTTTTGATTTTGGTCCATAAACAAGAGCAAGGTATTCCAGCTCTCCATTTTTCTTTTTGTTTCTCTCGGTAAACTAGTTGTCAAATTCAACTTTTACTTACATATTGAAGTAAATAAAATTTATACCTCAACAAGTGACAAGCATGCTATGAACCTGGACTGGAGTGGAAGTCTGGCAGGGCACACATCATCCAGGACTTATGGCATCATCCAGAACTCAAATGTCGCTCTGTTAGAATAGTCACATACTACTGAATATTTTAACCTTGGTTTTGCATGGTATTTTTTCAATTTTCTGCAATAGTGAAAGGAATGGTCAAGGAGTAGTATATCAGGCTGAAGATACGGTAATGTCAAAACTGTTGCAGTTAATCAAATTTTGCATTGTACAGTCCATTCTTTACTTTGGAAACATTAGGTGCAAGTATTACCCAGCTGTATGTGAAGTGTATTGATAAAGGGAATTATCAGTTAATGGCAGAGCATTAAAAGATGAGGTCAGAGCAACATGGGGCTGTTTGGGAGCTCAAAATTTATGGCCACTAAGAAGGTTAGCATTAGCCATAAGGAGTTAAATGTGGACAGATGGTTCATCACATTTTCCACAGAATGTGGATGTCTAAGGAGGTGCCAATTTTAGAGAATTTTGTAGAGATGAGTGGTTTGATGCACAGTGCTGTTCACTTGCTAAGTTTATGTAATATATTTGAATACATCTAATACCCTGATTTGTGTGCATACTTCCAGTGTTCCATTTGCATTCAGCTGTAATTCAAATATGCATAGATAAACAAGTTCATCTTGCTGAGAATTTCTCTGTTGTGTTTCTTCTCCCTAGCCTTATAGATTGTTTTTTGGTGGACTCTGCAGCTGTGAGCCTTACTATGTCACCTACAGGAGATTTTCTGGCTTCAGCACATGTGGATGATCTTGGAATTTATTTGTGGTGAGTGTATAATAGTTGTGTTTCTACACAGATTTTCAGATGGGAAAGAATTCTTTTAATCACCTTCACTGCAAATAGAGAATTGCTCTGTGAAGTATCATCTCCAGTGTTTGTCTCATTGTAATTAAGGGAGATATTCTGTGTTGCTGAGATTCATAAATCTTGAAATTTCCGCAGTTAAGGTATTTATTCTGATAATTAAGTTATCTTTTTTTCTAAATATTTCTTTCTTATTCTTAAAAATTCCTGTTATGCCATTCCTAAAGTTTTTCTTTGTCTCTATTTTTTTAACCCCTTTGAAATGTCTTTATTCAAATAGTGTTTCTTTTTGAAGTGCTTTTCTTGTCCTGCTACACAGCATTGTCTGAGACTTGTGAGTAGTATTTGAAAGTTGTGATTATTTCTCTTTATTAGTGATAAATGAGCACAGAGGTAATGTGTTTTAGTTCAATTTCCTCCTGATAGGGTTTTAAAGCAAATGACTACTTAGGTCAGTACTGGAGTAACACACCATTTAAGTGTTTTGGGGTTTTTCCCCTTTCATTTGATAGATCATTCAGGTTACATATGTTGACTGTAGTTTTGCCTGAGGAGTGTTCAACTGTTAGACCTTCCTTGTGAATAATGACAAATATTTTTACCTAGCCCTGGTTTATATTGGCAGAAAAAATAATTTACCAGAGAAATAATTCAGCAGAATGACTTGTGTACATGTTCCTATGTTCCTTAATCATTATTAAATGTTCTTGGCAATAATACTTCAGCACAGCCTTTATGTTTCAGATTTTCAGGTGATATCTGTTGATGTGTTTCATTTCTTGCTTATCTGGTAGATTAGAAAAACTGATCTTGACTAGAACCTGGTGAATTGCCATAATGCAATAATTTTAGACTGCAGTAAAAATCATGTCTAAAGTGCTTGTTCCCATTCACCTGAAGATTGTTTTTAAAATGCTTGTCTTATTTTTCAGGTCAAACCGTTCTCTGTATTCACTTGTGTCATTACGGCCCCTTCCTGCAGATTATGAGCCTTCTTTGGTGACACTCCCTAGCACCTGCCCTGTGCAAGGTAATTTTCAGATAAAAGCATATTTTATTTTGAGTTTGCTATTATATTTCAAATAGAAGATGATTTGCTTCCTCAGTGACAAACTCATTGTGTCTTACCATGCCTTCTCTGAGCTGTTCCTAATGCTTCCACCATTTTTGGCATGCTTACTCATATGCTAATACTATTTACTAAAATCTAGTCATGTTTCTATGTTCAGACACATGGAATTACATTGTGATGATTTCAACATCTTTGAGAAGATTTTTTTTTAGGTGGCAGAAACATTGTGCTATTTGCTGGCTTTCTTTAATCCCAGACTTGTGTAAATACCTTATGTTTTGGCGTTTGTGGGGCCAGTTTGAAATTAACATTACTGTCTGGCAGTGGGAGGGAGATTGTTCTTTATTCCACTTCCCTCGCAACTTGTTTCTCTCCTGGTGTGCCACAGTATATTCACTGCTATGTGTTGTCTTGTTGGCAAGAGAATTGGGTTCAGCTGACCCTGCCTGTCTAGATTCCTAGTGAAAGAAAGGCCTAAATGGCATTTTAGCTGCATTTAATCGAAATGATTGTGCTTCTGAGGTCCTCTAGGTGGCGATCTTGTCTGGCCAAGTTTTGCAGTGCTTGCATTTCTCTCTCTGGAGGAGAAACACCTAGCCATGGGCCGCTAAAAGAGCGAGGAACATGCTTGATGATGACTGCTTTATTAAGCACATACTTATTTGAGATACTTAAATTAGGGAGACAGGATTTCATCCAAAAACTCTGAATGTTTTTAACCTGATTCTGGCTGAAAGCTTTAATCTACTTCCTGTTTTCAGCAAATGTCAAGTTCCTGTTTAGATGCTCAGAGCTCTTAATGGTTTTTACAGGTCTTTGTTGTTGTAGGCTTTTCTACTAGATTCATTGTTTTAGCCATGTAGCATTTTGCAAAAAAAAAAAAAGGGAGAGTAGAGATGTTTGGTCAAGACCACAAAGGAAGTCCAGAGAAAATCTTATGACAGAAATTTTGTTGTGGGATGTTGTGCTTTAATGTTGAGATTTTCTTCATTTTTATGTGCCACTTCAGTCATACCTGTGAAGAGATTGTGATGAGGTTATGAATATGGTACATCTTTAAATGCAAAGATTTTACAGCTTTGTAAAGTTTGTAGAACTAAAATTTCTGTGGATATATTTAAAAAGGTTAACAAAATTTTAACAGTAATTCATTGTTCTTTTAGAATTCTGTAAATTGTTTTGATATAATTTCAGCCAAAGTGGACAAATCTTATCAGTCTTTAAAATTTTGTTTATCCAGTTCTGCATTTTAGCTATAAGTTTTTTTTAATCTAAACATTATATTTCATAGGGTTAACAAGATTCTGTAGCTTTTCAGCCCTAAGTTATGCTAGCACTTATATCCATAACTGTTATGCATTTGTTATTCAAAAATTGCAAGATGCATAATAATACTGGGTTTGATTTAAAAAAAAAAGTGGACTCTGTATGTTCATAAATGATATCTGTTCCTGAAAGATGAGGATATGTCAGGAGAAGAAGAGCCATGTGATGAAATGATAGAATATGTCACACCTGAGCAGTTGGAAGAGCAGCTGGTGACCCTTTCCTCATTACCGGAATCAAGATGGAAAAACCTCCTCAGCCTTGACGTTATCAAGGTACTGAAACTGTGGAAAAAATAGCAAACAGCCAGATATATTTCCCCTTGTTCTATGAGATGCATTACCGATTCATGAAATTTGATCCCTCTTTTCAGGTATTTTCAAGATTTTGCTGTAGAAAGCCATAAGGTGCTTTTCAGAATTCCTGGGATTTGGGAGAGGAGTTGTTTGTCTTCTAAATAGTATCTTCACATTTACTAGCAAAACTTTTACCTATGTATTACTTATCAATTAGTGTTTAGAGTTTTCATAGTATTTTAAAAATAAAACTCTTGACAAAAAAAAATTTCCATGTATTCTTACTATGATGATGATTATTTTAATTCAAATATCTAATTAACAGAAAAAAAATAAACCAAGAGAGCCACCAAAAGTTCCAAAGGCAGCACCTTTCTTCATACCAACAGTTCCTGGTCTTATACCCCGATACATTCCACCAGAGGAAGAAAAAGATACACAGGTAAAACCAACAAAAATTATAACTTTTTTTATCTAGTATATTTTCAAAGAAATCTTAAATGCTTTTTAGTGCTGAGTGAAATTCCTACTGACTTTAAAGTGCCAGTTTTAACTCATTCCATTAATGCACATTTGCCAAAGTCTTTTATTCTGTCAGTAGGGAAATAATCTAAGTTGTAAAAATATATTTTCATATTCATGTACACTCTTTTAATACTTTTGTGGTCTAGTCAAAGGTAGTAAACCTTGGAGTACTGGCACAGAAATCTGATTTCTGCGTTCATCTTGAAGAAGCCCTGAGCACTAATGAATGTAAGTTAATAAAATACTTCACTAAAAATGTTGATGCTGCTTATGTTTTGAAATACATGTGCTTTCTAAAGTCAGAATTGTAACACATGGGAGGCAAAAATATGCATAGTACAGTAGCAAAGAGACTGACCTGATTAATGCATAGATAGCCAGTCTAGGTCAAGATCCATTGGTACTCCAGCTTGCCTGCAGCGTGGAATCCTTACAGAGAAATGCTGGCTAAAACCATTCTAGGAAGAGAAGGTAGTGCTCCTGAGATCATTAGCCTTTTTGGAGACTGTGGTGGTCTTGCCCAGAAAAGTGCTGTGTATTATTTGTAGGGGAAGGAAGGGATTGATTTGGTAAGAGATAGTCTGGTGATTTACTGAAAGATGAAAAGCATAATGTCCCTAGGAAGTTCTCCTAAGGGCTACTTCTCTAGGCATTCAGCAAACTTACACCTTTAATTAATTGTTTTATAATTTAAAGCTTAAGAAGAAATGATATAAAAATAAGGTGTTGGATTTCTTTGAAACCTATTTTGAAATTTAATGTATTAAATTGCCTTTGGCATGTACCAGCTTAACTTGTGCTCCTACAGAATCATTGAAACTTAGTTGTTTTGAAAATGATTGCTAACATAGCTACCTTGGAAATATAAATGGAGATTCACTGGCAGTTTGTCTACAAAGCAGTTCTGTTGGGAATTCTATTACCCCTTCTTGAACTCTTTTGAGTTGACTAGCTTACTCAACTGCACTTGAAACGTTTTGTGTGCAGAACTTTGTCTGTCACAAATGAGGCGTGTTTTTATGCTGTGTTTTTAGTATTTCTAATTGATAGTATTCTATTAAACTGCTTCAGGTGAATATTTAAGAACCCTACCAAGCATCTAGAGGCTGGCTGTACCAGGGAGCAAGTGCACTCTTTCCCATATTGTATGTGTACCAATTTCATAACATGTTCCGTGCTTAGTTTTTTTAATAGCACAGAAGTTATTTTAATGTATCCGTTTAGTACTGTTCATATCATAATTACATTTAAAACTAGCTAATGATTTTCATAGGAATCAAATACAGATTTATACCACCTAAAGAATCTTAGCCAGTGTCTAATACCATTAGTTACCAAGATATGAGAGTCTTTGGGAATGATATGAGAATTTGGTCTTCTTAGTAACTTCTTAAATTACATTTTTAAAAGTGTTTCAACCATCAGTTGCATTTGCAACCAAACATGTTTTTGCTTCCTCATTTTTAAAGCAAATGGGTGGGATTCTCATAGGTCATCAGGTAGGATTGTAGAAATCCTGAGGAGGAACACTTATGAAGAGGAGGAAAGAGTTTTTAAATTGCATGTATTTCTACCATGAGAAAGATTTTTTCCACCACCCCCCAGGTCCCAGAAAAAGCAGGAGGAATTCACTTGACAAAAGCTGTAATTACATTAGATGCACCATATGATCCCCAGTTTTGCTTAATGTCAATAACAGTAAAGATGCCTAGTAAAAATAGTACCTTATCTCTTTCAGAGCATATTCACTGTTTTAGTAGCTTGAAATCCCAAGTGTATACATTCTTTTTGCCAAGAGATATAAAATGACAGTGCTATGTGGTTAATAAGAAATTTTGTTCAGCTTAAAGGACAGAAAACGGGGGGGGGGGAATGAAACAAATATAAAGGTGTTACTTGTATTTTTCAAGATGAACTTACAAATAAAGAACATGGGTCTTATTAGAAATGTACTTCTCTAGTATGTGATGGGACAGTAAATTAAAGGCAGGAAGGCATTTTGTTGTAAACAAAGTAGTAAGGAAAGAGTAGGAACTTGAAATTCATAGTCACTGCTTAAGAATTTTGGAATAAACCTGTCTTATGAAGGGTTTATAAGGTACTTGTCTGCAGATGTTCCTGATAACATCTCATTCAATGTTTTAACACAGATGAAGTTCCACTTGACCTGCTGAAAAGGTTGGGACCATCTAATACTGAGATAGAACTACGAGGTTTGGCCCCTGAAGGTGGTGGCTCAATGGAGGTGATGCTGAGCTTTTTGAGAATGATTGGGATGATGCTGAACAAGAAGTACAACTTTGAACTTGCTCAGGCATACCTTGCATTATTTTTAAAGGTAATAATTTTCTTTAAAAATTTTATGTTAGTCCTGTTTAAAATTATGGTTGTGCAGTAAAAGGATATAACTTGTCTGCTTGAAAGAGTATCTTAAATGATTTTGTTTGGGAATGGTTTTAAAATGTCTAACTGAATGTATTGGATGATTTGGCAGCTCATCTGATCACAGTCAAGAAAAATTTGCAAAAAAACCCAGGTATTCTGAATAGGACCCTGGCAGCCAGGTTTTATTCTAGTATTTTTTATTTAGAATTGGTTTTATTTTTTTGTAACAAAAATGGTTGTTAATTGTTAAGCTGATACATGCTATGTCTTAAGTAGGCAAAGAATTTAATGCACAGTGGTTGGGAAAGTAAATTAGAGATTTTGTTGGACTTACCGCTATACATTGCAAGCCTGACTTACTTTCCATGTCAGTGGGCTTCCTTTCCTCTGTTACCTGTTAAGCATCACAGAGCTAGTGAAATAACTCCCAGGTCTTGTATAAATCAGAAAGTTATTTGGATGAAGCACAGTATAAGTTAATCTTAGAGAGAAAGTCATTCTGCAGAAGACTGAAACCGTTCTGATATACAAGTGCTTAAGATACTCTGATTTATGAAACCATATGAAAGCAATTAATTACAGTTTACTGGTGAAACATTGTTATAAACATTCAGGCACCTCGTAATACTGGGGCATTCATGGCTTCTCTGGGCAACTTGTTCCAGTGCCTCTCCACTCTCACAGTAAAGAATTTCTTCCCAATATCCAAACTGAACCTACTCTCTTTCAGGCTAAAGCTGAATAGCAATACTCCCAGATTTAAATTGTAGCCTGGAAAACAACTATTCCATTCATTAAGTGGTAATAACTGCTACAAGATCAAAAGGGGTTTTTTCCTTCTGCTTTAACAAGGTTACTGTTTATTACATGAAAAGATATCATCCGTCTGTATTGGTATAGAGTGTGCTGGCATCATTCTTCCTGCTGTATGCAACACGGATAACTAAAATAATAATCCTGATTGACCTCAGGGCATCTGTCTAGCTTTTCTAGCCTAAAGAGGAATTTGTGATGCAAATCAGAAGGAGGAGAAAGTTATACTCTAGAAGAGTGTGTGATTAGGATAGATTCAGCAGCTTAGGTAGAAGAAGATCTAGTAAAGCAGTAGCATATTGAAGACATTTTGCTGCCTTGTCTCATTTAGTACATATGTGGGAGTAAAATGGTTTGGGTAAAACTAGCAAAAAGGAGGCAGCATGGAATAGAGGGAATTAATTCAAGGAAAAAGAATTCCTTACTTGGAAGGCAAAGTATTTCCTGAAGGCAAAGTATTGAAATTGAATTTTTTTATTATCTGTATTTGTTTCACTAACTGCTTGTTTTCATTTTCAGTTACATCTGAAGATTCTCTCATCAGAGCCAAATCTATTGGAAGAATTATCCAAATTGTCAGTGCAACTCGAAGACACTTGGATTCGTTTGCAGACTCTCTTCAATCAGAGTCTGTGTGTTTTAACATATATGAAAAGTGCTCTGCTGTAAAATACTAATGGTTTTGTCTGCATAAAATCTCCCTCGGAATAATAATACAATTCATTACCAAAAATACCAGATTCCAAAAGTCATACTGGATCTTAGAAACATAGAATAATTAAGGTTGGAAAAGAGCTCCAAGATCAAGTCCAACCTTTAACTGAATACCTCCCATCTCCACTAAGCTATATCACTAGGTGCCACATTTACTCATTTTTTGGTACTTCCAGGGATGGTGGCTTTACCTCTTCCCTGGGGAGGCTGTTCCAGTGCTTCTTCTGATGCTGTATTTTATACATCTGCGTATGGCAGAGTATTTTAGAACATGCAAAACTGCATATTTTTGTTGAGTTGGAGCAAAAATTAGTACGTGCAGCTATTCATGTTCTATTGGTTCTTGCTGTCAGTGAACAGACAGTTGAATTCAAGGCCAGGTTGGACAGAACCCTGAGCAACCTGGTCTAATGGATGGTGTCTCTACCCATGGGAGGGGGTTTGGAACTAGATGATATTTAAGGTCCCTTCCAGCTCAAGCCATTCAATGATTCTATGATTCTGTGGCTATAGATAATGTAGCTAGTTACCTTAGACTTTCATGGCCAAAACTGTAGATCAGAATGAAAAAATTACTTGGGGGAAAAAAAAAGAGGTGGGAATGTAATTTCTGTGCAGGAGACCAAAATCTGTGTTGTGTTTAATAAAGTTATTGTTTTTGCAAAAATAAAACAAAACGTCTGAATTATTAACATTTTATTAACATTAGTTTAAAGCAATTTAATCTAAAAATTGTGCTCCTCTGCGATTAGAGCGCTTTTCCTATGAAGTGTGTAAAAATCAGTCTTTTTCTGACTTTGGCAAGCTGTGTTCTGTAGCTGCAGACTGAATGCAGATATTTCCAACTGTACTACAAATACTTGAAGTTTAAAAAAAAGAAACACCAAACTAAACAAACAAACAAAAACTTTCACTCATTTTTTATAATCAGGTTTTTTGGATGCTCAATTTCTTCTGAAAATTATGTTTCCTTTTGTTAAGGAGAAGAGATTACCAGAATAAAAGCTCTGAGTTTTGGGGAATTTTAATTGAATCAGATGTGGTTTTTACAAATTAATATTTAGGTTTCAAACGATAAGATTTGGGCATTGTTTGGGAACTCATGAGTGAAATTATCAACTTTGCATTTTGAGAGTACTTCCTCACAGCAGAAGAATCTCCTGAATGAGGCCTTTGGTATATTTCACGTGCTTCAGCTACGTACACAGTCTAACGGAATAACTAACACAAATGTATGCAATTTCAGTGGGTTAACTTCAAAGATGGATTCATTGCGTTTGGCAAAAGACTGAGACAAGGGTATGGTTTTGTCATGCTGTATGTGTAATTTTTCTTTTTTTCAATGCCATCACATTATAGAACTCGTTTTATTTATCTATACTGGAACAAATTATCTGCAAACACAGAGTAATCAGAGAATCATAGAACGGTTTGGGTTGGAAGGGACCTTAAAGATCATCTGCCATGGGCAGGGACACCTTCCTCTAGACCAGGTTGCTCAGGGCCACATCCAGACTGGCCTTGGACACTTCTGGGAGTGGGTCGTCCACAAGTTCCCTGGCTAACCTGTTCCACTGTCTCTCCACCCTTGCTGGGAAGAATTTCTTGCTAATACCCAATCTGACCCTACTGTTGTTAAGTCTAAAGCCACCCCCCGGTCTGATCACTACAGACCCTTGTAAATCCCCCTCCAGCAGTGTTGTAGCCCCTTCTAGCTACTGGAAGCCTGCTATTAAGGTCGCCCTGGAGCTTCCTCTTCTTCAGGTGGAACAATCCCAGTTCTTTCAGCCTTTCCTCATAGGAGAGGCATTTCATCCCTTTAATCATCTTCATGGCCCTCCACTGGACTCTCTTCAAGAAGTTATGTTTCCCTCTCTGCAGTCAGTGGGAGCTTCAGCAGACTGCCACAACTTCTCAAATATCATAGGTAGTGGCTTAGCCATTTCACTCATCAGCTTCTCTGTGTTGTCCTGGCTGTTCTTTATCCATAACTTTGCCTCACGTAAAGGCTTGAAGGGAATGGCAAAATACTATAGAAGTTTCCAGTCTGGCATTATAGCCAGTTAGGACTGAGAATGTGGAGTAAGTGGGAATAATGTACATCTGAGTTTTTTTTATGAAGTTTACTATGGAGATTTAAGAAAATCCTTTATACCATACAATTATTAGCTGCTGGTGATATGGTCCTCAAGAAGCCATTGCTTCCAGTTTCTCGGATGCATCTGAAGCAGTCCAAAGTCCCTCAAATTTCACTGTAATATATAATAAACCTCTGAACTTACAGGCATTGTTGTAACTAATCTAGATCTTAAAGAATCGTTTTTTGAGCCAAGACAGAATATTAAAAGTAAGTCATTGGTTGCAGACCTACCCGAGTGGAAGAAGGAAGAGTGGATAAAGAACATTCCTCTTGGATCAGAGTAAGGGTCTGTCAAGCCTTGTACCCTGTCTCCAGCTGCAGCAAGGAATAGATGCAAAGGGTTTAGCAACCTGGTCATATATAAAGAAGTCTTTCTCAAGCACACACGGCCACTTTTCAGCAAATAGCTATTTAGATACTTTGCGACCCAGCTGTAGCCCAACAGTTGTGCTTAATGTTCTGTGATGGACCTGTTTGTTCTCTCTGAGTTCATCTAATCTCTTTTAGAACCCATTTATCCTTCACTACATCCTGTAGTAATGGGACCTACAATTTAATTAACAGAAGTAATGTGTTTCTGTTTATATACTCCAGACCTGCTGTCTTTTAATGTTACATACCCCTCCTACTTCTTGAAAGTTAGAAATATGAGTTGTGCTCTAGTCTTCATGATTTACAGCCTCTCCACCACAGAGCAGTGATGAAAGAGTTTCTATTCGTGAAGGAGATACTTTGTGTTACTCAGTGCACGTGTGTTTTTTCACTGGCATACAAGAACACTTTATGGGCACAGTTGTTTAAATCTGTTTGTACAAGATTTGTCCACAAAACTTGTATGAATTGTAGAGGAGGGAGGCTTTTTTAGTTTCTTTTTTCATGATGTACTTGATGTAATCATAAGAAAAAAGACATACTCTGCCAGACAGGCCATTCTTCTGAAAGCAGAAAAATGAAGGTAATTTTTGTGAACAATGTAGGCATAACAGAGTTGACATAGTATTTGCAGTCTGGATGATCTCATTAAATATGTTTAATTCAGTTTCTTATACCTAGATGTGTTTTAAGTCTACCTGGAACACTTCAGTTGTTTCCTTCAGAAAACAGTGCTTAGATGTGAGTGTTGTCCCACCTCCTTTATTCTTTTGTCTTTTTCTCAACATTCCTAGTCATCACTGCTATTTCAGAGATGTTTGGCTCTTCTTAGAGCTGTAGAGTCTTACATCAGTAGCTCTGATTGCTTCTTTTTCTTGGCCTTTTATTTTGTCCTTTTTACCACACATCAAAATGATGAAGAACTTTTTGCCATTAATAAATAACTTTTTCAGAAATGAAAAATAAATTCCACCTACTAGTGGATGAAGGTGGGTATTTCACCTGCTACTTCCTGTATTATTCCTTCGTCTGAGACATCAAGGACAATAGCTTATGATGTTAGTCAAAAGTTGTTGATTACAAGTGATAAGACACATGACAATTCAATTTGATAGGTGGGGCTTTGCATTACACATAATAACTCATTTAATATGGTGCTCTTGTAGTAGCATATGCAATAGGACATGGGAAAATCATTAGGTGGATTAAGGGATATAGTCATTAACTCTAAGTTTTCTTCTGAACAGGATAACTACCGAAGATTTTATAATTCTTACACAATACCAAGCCCATCTTAAGCAAGCTCTGACTAGCAGCTTGCTGTTAGGATTCTGCAATATCTGTGTGTGTCACAGCACACCTTCCAGCTTTGTCTCAAGTCTGTTACTTGCCTGTGCCTGCCTGTGTCCCTGTGCTTCATTTTCACCATGGTCTTGGCTCTTGTGGCTTCTGAGCGTAGCTGCTGCTCTTCATAGCTCCTGTACCCAGCAGTCCTGTCAAGTTAGACCCCAGAATAATACATGAGTTTAGCAATTCATCCCTCCTGTTAGCACCCTAAATTTTTCTTAACAGTTAGTCAGATTCATGTCTCAGAAGGATTTTTGTAAATATAGCTCACTGAAAAAAGTGGTTATGACACTCTTTTCTTACACTCTTTTCTGATATTCCTGCTGCTTTGGAAATGTTCCACCTCTTTGGCATGGCTGGAACTGAAAAGTCACCAGACTGTTGTAATGCAACATGTCCCTTCCTGTCCTGTGGGGCAAAGGTTCTCTTTGAAGATTTCAGTTTCAACAAAATCAAGATAAATGTAAGCTATTTCGACAGTGCTTACATCATTGAGATGGTTTATTCATGGTGCTAGAGAAAACAGCACCATCTGTACAGAAATCCCTTCAGCTCCCTTTGTGTGGGTGGAGGAGGATGACAACCCACTGGTGCATATGGAAAAGGCAGAAATACTTCATACCTTTTTTTTTGCTTGAGGCTTCACAGGCAAAGACTGCTTCCGTTTTCTGTGAACACCACAGAAGGAAAGGAGTTGCCAGTAACAGGGAAGAAATGCGTTAAAAAGACTTAAGAGCACAGTCACCTTATAACCATGGGACTCCACACATGGACTTTTGCACAAATACTGTTTTTGCCCATCAGCTGTAACACAGTTGTAACACAGGACGTCCCTGATGACTGGATTGAGGCTGTAGTGTCCACTTTTAAAAAAGATGAACTGGAACATCCAGGAACCTCTACATTCATAAAACTTGTCTCAGTGTTCAAAACAATCAGGGAGCATGTACTGCATGTGCTTTTGGAATCCATCTCCAGTACACAAATGCCAAGATGATGAACAACAACCTGCAGAGAGTCATGAGGGCAAATCATGCTTGACCAAGTTAAGTTGCCTTCCGGGATGAAATGGCCGGTTATGTGGACAGAGGAAGAGCCATGAATTTAATGATAAAATTCAGTACAAGTACAGCAGTCTGTAATTACTTTATCATAGTCAATAATACGAGAATTGCTACTCTTAAAGTCAACAGGTATGCTTTCAGTTAAGATTTTGAAAATTATGATGCTTGTTCATTGCAGTCTATGTCATGCAGTCTTTTATATTGTGAGCTGACTTAAGTGTCATATTGGGTCTACAGCACAGAGACGTGAATTACTTTTGCAGTTCCCCAGTATAACTGGCATTACAGAAATTAATTTGGTCATGTTCTAATTATGCCTAATGCATGATTATTTTGTTTAATATCCCATAGCAAAGAAACTTAATAAATCAGATGCAGAATGTTGTGTAATGCTAATGGCATTGCAGAGATTTGCAATGACACATAGAAGAATTAGACTGCCAAGTGAGTTGAAAGTATTTCAAGTGAATGTCTGATAAGAAAAAATTATTCTAAAATTGGTTTGAGCCACAACACATTAGACTATTTTATAAGGTCTTGCCATTTGCCAACAGAGGTTTCATTCTTGTGGATCACCACTGTATTATGTCCCCTGCTGCAGCTATAGATCTTTCCTCTTTTTGCAATAGGTTCTTCAACCTGATTGTTTTTTAACCATTTGGTAACACAGTGTGTACCTGAGCAAAGACACTTCCTTGGGTACAAGGCACTTAGTCTGGGAATGGTGAGACATCCAAGAAACACTGTTAAGAGACACTGTTAAGAGAGACATGTAGCCAGCTGAGAAAGAGACACAAAGTGCAGTTGTCTTAGAGTGAAGATGGTGCCTAGAAATGTATTTCTGGTGCAAGACTGCTGCTTAGGCTATGAGACAGCAGGAATCTCAAAACTGCACAAGAAACAGACTGGGATGTATCTTCTCAGGAGCTGGGGACTTACCGTGATTAAATCTTGTTTCTTAGCAAGGAAAATGTATGAGGTGACTTAAAGAACCTGTACAATCAAAAGAAAGCAAATTGTCAGTCCTCAGGAAGAGAATGGGAAAAAAAATCAATGAAATATTAGAAGTAAAATAATGGAGTAAACTTTAGTCCTAAGGGATAATGATACTGAAACCAGTGTGTGCTAATGAAGGCTTACCATGTTAGGTTCTCTGCTTCATGTATATAAGAATGTTTTTTAACTGAGCCCAGTACCTGGTGTTTAAAGAATAAATTTTGATTATAGCATACATTTGTAAACAGACTATTTTGGAATAACTGAGAAGGTGCTGTTCTTCTGTTACGTGCCATTTTCCTTCATGCTGAAAAGAAAGGCTTTGAAAATCTGATAAATCTTCTTCAAGCAGAACCACAGCACAGCTTAGAAACACATTCCTTATTTATTATCTTGATATGTTGGGGGAGGAAATTCTGGAGCTACAGATCATTGCGGATGTTATCACTAGTCTTAAGGTAACTCACCTTTATCACTCCAAGTCCACTTAAGTCTCTGGACTAAGAAAGGCAGATGGAACTCTGGGATTAGAAGTTGGCCCTGTGGGTTGATATTCAACTTAAACATGGACCATGAGCTCCTTGATATGTCTGGTCAGCCTAAGCAGGGACATAATGTGGTGACTGTGGCATGAAATGAAAATGGTTCTGATAATAAAATGAATCTAATCCCATTTGAATTAATCTGTAAAGAGCTGTGGGCTCATGCCTAGGAGTGGAGTGTCAATGTTCAGCTGAACACTGATGCTGGAGAAGGAGCCAAACCCAAAACGTGATGGTAGAAAATTCTTACTATCTCAGAGTATTCCATCAGTAAGAGAATGGTCACAGCAGCCTCTCTGAAGTTCAGCTTTAACACACTAGTCCAGATTTTTTGTTATTCTGATTTAAATACTTTTAAAATACTGGTTACAGTCCTAACAGAGCTGCTTTGGTCTAGGTAACTATTAAGCTGTGCTAGCTGTCTGCTTTTAATAACTGTCAGCCCTAAGTGATCTGTCAATTAAAATGACAGATTCTTGTTGATTAGAGATATCTACAGTGAATCCCTAGTCACTGACAAGAAACAGGCTCCTACGCTACAAGACAGTCTACTGAATAACAGGAAAAGTATTTTTTGTAATAAGTCATAAATTAATTATCTACTGTCTTTCAGTAATGAAATATTATGTTATTTTGAAAAGAGATTGGAGTAAAAGCTTTAAACGAGACTTTTGCAAAACTTATACGAGATTCATAGTTAATCAGGATTGAGAACTGCATTCAGAAAAGTTGTGTAACTGTTTTCTGTGCACTGAAGAACCTTAAACGAAATAATTCACTGCCTTTAAATAGAAAAGGACAACTGACAGCTTCAAATGATGCTCCAGCCTCTGTTGTTCTGTTGAAATTAGTCTACACGACCATAGACTTCACCTCCCCCAAATATTAACCTAACTAGGTATTGGAAACACATATAGATAACAACAGACAAATGAAAGAGATTTTAAGTCTAATAAAATATAAATTTTTGTACTTAAGAGTATTGTGTAATTTTCCTCCTTTTCCAGTCAGCTTTTACTTTTTTTCCCAAAAAGACATTTAGCTATAACTATTATCCTTCCCAAAACAGAAAAGCAAAGGTTTACTAGCATTAATTGATGATCTTTCCAATTATTTCTGTCAATCTTCTCTCAGTTTCCATGAAATTGTTCTTGTAGTATTCACTCCACTGTTTCCATGTATCATCTACAGAAATGTTTAAGAGCTGAGTAAAATGTTGTGGACACATCTGGTCAATTCAACATTTTCTTATCTATGTTCTACATTTCTAAACAAGATTCTCTCTTTACATTGCTTAGTTGTGCTTTTCTCCTTTAACCAAAGGGGTGGGTGTCTTACTAAAATGACAAGATTGTTCCTCAGATTACAATCTAAGACAAAGGAAAAATTTTATTTGTTCCATTAATCTTTTAAATTTCCAGTCTAGGATTCAAACTGTAACAATTATCCTTTGTTACAAACTGCTGCTCTTCCTATTAGAGACTAACTTGAAAGGCAGGTGCTTCTTTTTCCATTGTCATTTCATTAGCAACCATGATCTGAAGAGCTAATTCTCTGTCTAAGCAGCACCCAGTCATTTTATAATGTTGGTAATAATTTCCAATTCCGCAATGGGAGGTCCTTTCATCCAAAGTCTTAAGGTGCTTGACTTGGACAAATTTAACGTGACAGCAAACCATGAATAGGTAAGTGTTATCAGAACCACATGACTTGTAGGAAAATGGACCATGTAGTATAGCACCATGTAGAATACCTGTATGTTGTCATTTGGAGTGCTAGCTAGAGGTTCAATTAGCAGTTGTGGCTTTCAGGCCTACATACTTTGGTGCTAGATTGTCACCTGTTGCTTTTTTCATCATGTAGTCTTGATATATCTATTGTTGCTGAATGTCCTCTAGAAAGTCATCAGAAGGATCAGAATTACTACAGAGGAATCCCAACTTTCGGCTCCTTGTTCTACCACTCAGTATTAGTCCCATCTGGAGAAAACTGGGAGTGGAAGAAAAGTGATGAAAACCAAGATTTTACGCACTCATAATATGCTGCACAAGAGCAAACCCCATATTCTAGTTTCCATGCTGTGACCTATGCTTTTGAGATCTAACCAACTGTATTTTTGTGAAGATTGCTGCTCATTTTACCCTGGAATTCCTAATGACTCAACCTCCCTTCTCCATCTCCAGCAAAAGCCTCCAGTGCTCACCTATATGAACTCCAAACAGCACTTGTAGATTTATAGGGAAAATATATTGGTATATCACCATTATGCAGAATAAGTTATCCACCCAGTCAAATGCTTACAGCATTACTCTACTTCAACTCAAACCAATTTCTTCCTAGCAAGAATAAAAGAATACTAAATGGTTAAGTCTGGCTCCTAGTAAAACCAGATCATGTAATAGTTTTCATGTTCATAAGTGGAGAGATAGAAATCTCTGGTTTTTTTCTGCCCAGAAATGCAATGCATAAGGAATTGCTCTGTAAATTCAAAACACTTCACTCATGTGAGTCACTGTGTTGTCATGTGAGTACTGATAAATCTAGCTATAATGTTATTAAAAACTCTCTCTGTCTTTCTCCTTTTTCCTACCTGGATAGCCAAAGTGATAGTAGAGAATGTGTTGATCCCACTCAGCCATTTCACTCTTTTTCCATATGATGAAAAGGAAGTTTACATTTAAAGGATGTGGACAGCTGAACATGAAGTGTAGACATGCATTTACAGAATCATAGAATCATCAATATTGGAAGAGACTTTCAAGATCATCTAGTCCATCCCTCAAACCAGTATTACCATAATCACCCCTAAACCATATCCCCAGGTGCCACATCCAGGTGCCTCTTGAACACTTCCAGACATGGTAACTCCTCTGCCTCCCTGGGCAGCCTATTCCAATGCCTGACTATCAGTGAAATGTTTTTTCTAACATACAGTCTGATGTTAGAACCTCCCCTGCTATAATCTGAGGCCATTTCTTCTCATCCTTTCCTCCAAGAAATTCTCCTGCTGTGTGGGGACTGCTGAAGACTGACGGGTTTGACTCACAGTGAGAAATTTGCACTGCTAATTCGTTAGTTTCTAATTGATTATGTATTTATATTGTAGTCCACAATTTGGAACTCCATATGGTGACTCACTATGGCCTAAGAGTTGCGAAGAAGCCTGACACGGGGTTCTGATGCCATTCAGTATATGTGTGATTGATGTTATATGCAACTAAACCCAGAAACTCAGCTGCAATGTTAGGCCACCTGTCATGGTTTGAGATAGCCCCAAAATCCAATTCCCTGGCTCCATCCCCTCTCCCACATCTCAACCTAATGTGAGATGGGCTTTTCCAGACAAAACACACCAGACTCAAAGTGGGGAAAAGGGAATATATTACAATGACTGTACAAATAAATATCATATCACATTATACACACGATCACAACTATCTCTACCATGACATATAGTATTTACAATGGATCACATCTCTTCTCCCCTCCAAATAAAAGTCCAGGAGGGAAAGAAGGACAGATCCCTTCCAGTCTTTAAGCAGCAGCATCTTCTGAGGCAGCAGTCTGTCTGTCTTCTCCACATGCAGCAGCTGATAGCTGGCTTTCTGCCAGCACTCAACGAGGGAGATATCAAATTCCCTCGGCCCCATCGCCTCAACCGAGGGGTCTTCCGTGGGCTTCGTAACCCCAGACAAGGTCGTATCACCACGTCATATCACGAAGACACAGGGGGGTCTTCGTGACTGTCTGGTATCTTCAGGAGACTCAGCTCCTTCTTGCAGGGCCTTTGTGCCACTGCCTCTCAGGCTGCCACCGTGGCAGCAGTGCAAGAGGGGGGAGAACCAAGGTCACTCCCCCCTGCATTCCATCTGGCCTTCCCAGTCCAGCTCCTGGGACGCTCTGAGCTTCTCAGCTCCTCTCTGTAAGTGCTGTAGCACTCCAAGGCTCTTTCAAGTAAGAGTCCATCATCTTCCTCCTTCCAGGAGGTCTCAAAGGAGTTTGAGGGGCTGGTACAGTCTTACCCCAAACTCTGTCTCTCAGCTGCTGGCTCTCCTTCTCTCGGCTCTGTCTTCCAGGAGTCTTCTCTCCGGTGCTGCATGTTGCTTCTGCTGCTACTTCAGTTCAGGTCCTTATCAGTCCTGGCTCTCTGCCACCGTTTCTCTGGTCAGTGCTGGCTGCTGTTCTGTGCCCATGGAGAAAACATTCTCCCGGCATAACTACAGGCACCTAGCCCAGCTTTATGCTGTTCCAGGTCCCTGCAGCCCCCCAGCCAGGGGCTGGGAGGGGGCCAGAGGCCCCAAGGGGCACAGAGCCCCTACCTCGTGGCTCACAACATGGCCACCACTTCTACAACAACCAAAAACTACAACTCTTCTCTTCCGGTCTGGCTGTGATATGTTTACATTTCTGCAGGAGCGCCCATTGGGCAGAACTTCAAAACTTCCAAGGGTTTCCACCCCTTGGGGTCTACCACTTCTCTTAGCCTCTGGGGGAAAACAAGGTCCAAACCACGACAGCCACCTTAAAAATGCCTCACGCACAGATCCACAGATAATGAATGTCCTGAAAACCGAGTACACCAAAAAGTCAGACATGTGGCAAGGGCCTGTCTTCTCATCTTTTTGTTGCTCTTTTGTGTACATCTACAAAAAATTGTATGGACTTCAGGGATATGATTTATGGGCTCAGAAGGAAATAATCAGGGTGCCACACCACAGGATGGGAAATAACTCTCTACAGTTCTCTACAAATACCTCAAAGGAGGTTGTGATGAGGTGAGAGTCGGTCTCTTCTGCCAGAGGTTTCAGAAGTCCCCACATAGCAGGAGATTTTCTTGGAGGAGGTTTTCTGTGTTGTGATGAACCTAAAAGTTATTTAGGAAAAGAAAGTATAGGAAAAAAGCACTTGAGTAAGATCATGTTTTTATCTGACCTGCCTTCTAAGTTTTGCTTTATGCTGACTCAACAAATATGAAACTTCTATGTAACAACAAATACAGCTCTGTTAGATCTGACTGAAGTGGCCAAAAAAATGACAAGGTGAAGTGAAATGCAGCAAGAATATCTGCTACTTCTGAAATGCATTCTCAGACTTTACCAATTTGAAATTAATGGACTATCAGAGGCGGTTTCTAACTGTTCTAGGATATTAAGCAGTGGATTTGTCTTCCATGAATCTTCTTTTGGATCCATCCACATTTTTAGCACTGCAGTACCCCATGGCAAGGAGCTGCAGAGTTTACCACTCACAGCTACCTCCTCTTGCTTGCTTGAGTCTGGCTTCTTGCTAACTCTATATTATTTCCTTTAGTTCTGGCACTGGAAAAAAAGCAGCAAACAATTAATCCTTATCAATCCTGGGTTCCTCCCTCTCCCCCTCTTGATCTTCTAGGTCTTCAGTTTGGGTCAAATTAAAATGGAAATAGTTGCAAAAATGACCTTGTTCAGGGAAGGAAAAGATTCTACCTAAGCAATGCAGATGTAAACATGTATAATCACTGAACGGTGTAGGTACTCTTCTTTAGAAAATGAATAATAATTTTTATAATTACTTCATATTTTGAATGCTTTCATAAAGAACCATGAAGACTGATTATTTCTTGAGTTGTGGCCAGCTTGGGATAACTGTAAACATCAGAGTCAGTCACTGGCTGCATCATTGTCTTCGTTAGCTAGCAGTGTACCAATCTGGAAGAAAATACAGACAAACCTTTTGGAATCTCTATACTAGTTTTTAAGTATATCTTAAAAAAAAATAATTCATAAAGTATCAAATGAGAAGCAAAGTGAATGTAACTGACTTAGATTGTCGTTTTCATATGCTTCATGAACTAACAATTACTACTTCTGCAATAAAAAAAGAAAAGGTTATTATTTTGTAAGAAATACGCCATAGCTTGTCGAACTCCAAAATCTCCATTCCATTTCATTTCAGGGAAGACCATTTCACAATAGCACTGTTTTTCCTTGGAAGTTTTATATTAAACAATGTTTTGGATGAGATCTGAACCCAAGAGGACAGGTCTTCAAGTTGTGCTGACCCTCTAAAATGTGGAGACTGTGCTTTTGCAGGTTCTTTTCGGTGTATGGAGCCATTAGCAGTAATGACGGACAGCCCCATTTGTGATGTCATGACCCAAGCAGTCTTTCTCTCCTTCATTTTAGAGGACTAAGCTAGCAGCTGGGAAGTATGTTTGACCATGGATTGTTATTCTGGAGCATCTCTGTTGCAAAAGTGTAACCTGGTGTTTAACACTTAAACAGAGAAAAATCACTGAGAATATAAATAGCTTATTGTGTTCTTTCTTTGGCATACACATTTAAATGTTTTTATAATTTAATGGGACTACTTACATTATTTTCAAACTCAGTAACTTCTCTGGGCCTCTGTACAAATTTTAAAAAGCATATTCAATGTTAATGTTCAAGTACTCTAAAGTGAATGCCTGGGTATTGATGAATTATATGTGACATTTATTATGCTGGATTCTGTGCTGACCCAGAGCTAATGGAAATTACAGAGTATGGCCTGTATTTGTTGCCATTAAGGGTACTTTTTCTCAGTAGCACTTCAGGCTGCTTTTTATCTGTTTAGTTGTTTGAGCTGCCTGAAGTCTTTCTAATTCCCACAATTAGGTCCACTTTTGCAAGGACAAATACACTAGACCAGGATCACAAAAAGGAACAAATCTGAAAGAAGGTAAAAACTTGTAGTTAAGACTAGGGTTGTGGAAAAATGGAATTTCCTTTTGTCGCATGCAAAACTGTAACAGAAAGATGTAAGTGCTTTTCTCAGATCTGTCACCACCTCTCAGTGTCTATAAATAAACTAGCAATGTATTCCTGAGTTCCTTCATCAATGAATCAATGCTCAGTGTGTTACTGTTACCAGGAATTCAAGGGAATTTTTTTAAAAGAAATAAGCAAAACAACAGACTAGAAGGGAACATCCTGCTCAACATGCAAGTAATACCTTGCCACCTAAAGATTGTGACCTGCTCTGTGCCCCGGTGTCATATTGTGCTTATACATGTGCTTATGTCTTGTTAGAACAGTTTAATTGAGCTCTTGCAAAATCTTTCCGGTGCGCGGCCTTCCATAGCTGTCAGAATGATTGAGCAATTTGAATACCTTCCAAGGCTCATTCTTTTCCCAGTAATCTAGATTGTTTCAGATTTGAGTATGTCATAGAGAAAAACGTTCTCCAGGAATATCTGTTACAGAATTGGTGGAAGCATCACTGGACCTGACTAAGACCAGAGAAGCATATGGTTTGTTGCAAATTTATAATGACAGCTCTTGGTCATAAGTGTCAAATTTAGTCATATTAAGATTCCTGAACAACTTTCATGTTCGGCCTTTTTTATTATGGACAGGGAAATAATGTTCTGATGACAGGTGGTTGAAAGACTTCATGTGGGAAGAACATGAAAGAATGTTGAAATTCTACAAAGACGTGACAATGGAATGTTGGTGTCAGCCCCATCTAATGAACAGAGCACTCATGGTGAGTAAAAGGTGTGAGGAGTGTAGTCACAGGCTCTGAATGGACTCAGAGGCAGAAACAAGTAACTTTGATGTTTGATGACTTGAATTAGTGGAGTTATAATCAGACCAGCAGTCTGCCAGGGAAATTATTTCTATCAACACCTTTCTGGGTAGGGCTGCATTGTAACTGTTGAAGACCTAGGGTGTGAATAGTTTGGGTTACCTGGAGAGGTAGGTAGTAACCAAAAATACTATCTGGGAAGAATCTGCAAGACTGAGACATAGTCTGTTTTGTGGCCAGGGTCATAGATGAGATCCAGACAGGAGGTAGATGTGGTAGCCATCTAGCAGCAGGTAGCAGACAGTAGGTGTGGTTTTGTTGAAAGAAGGTAGAAGTAGGACTGTTTGGAAAGTTCTTTGATGTTAAAAAATCACATCCAGTTCCTAAGCCATCTACTAAAATGACTGTCCACAAGCTCCACTCTTTCTTGACACACAAGGTGCTAGGTTGTTCTCCCACTTCTCCATTCATTCCAAAGATTTTAGGCCTTACAGTAACAGCTCTCTGTCACCTTACCCATTTATGCTTTACATCATGATTAAAACAACCTCTTGAATATTTGCTCACAGCACTCAATCACTGTGCAGTGTCCTTACCTTTAGTACCTTCAGTCCAGGAGAGCCTCTGGGACAAAATTCATGTAGAGGTGTGGTCAGACTGTTCAAGACCAATTACTTAGTCTTGAAAAAGTCCAGACACTTTTCCACTGTGGTAAGCATCGTCATGCTGCAGTAATGATATTTTTATTACATGTTATAGCTATGTGAAGGAATTGTGTTTCCTTGTAAAAGCTAATGACTTCACATTGCTGAGATACTGTCAGAGAAAGAAAAGGAAAATCTGATGTAGGATACAGTGGACTTGAAGGTCAGGCATCATCTGTGATACTGAACGCAAAAGACCTTCTCACTCATGAAGCTGACATTAAAAAGTGACTTTCTAATTGCAGAAAGAAGTCTGCAGTGCTTGAACAAGAAAATGTAGTTGCTTTAGTAGTCCTTCATGCTTGGATAGCCAATCAAAGACCCATCAGTCAATAGGATATTGCCATTCATTACAATAGGAGGTTACAGAGGGAGGAGTTGGGCACATTTCCCCAGTGAAGGCTCTTGAGATTTATGAAACAACTGTTGAATTTTCTTTTTCTTCATTCTTGCATTTAAGATGTCAACTTCTCCATTTTTTTCCATTTTTTTCTCTCCCGTAAATGTCATCCACCACTATTAAAATTTCCTTTTTTTTTTCCACTTTTTTGAAATGGAAGGTTGTATTTGGCTACAGTCCAGTGGCAGCTTCTGGGGCTGTAGGGAAAAGACAAAATATCACAAGAGTCAGTTGTGCTGGTAATTATAAATTTGTGTATCAAGTCAGTTTTTAATAATGCTCTCTATGTTGTCTGCAGTGTATTAGCTGATTCTTGTTATGTGTTCACAGATTAAAATCTGTCCAAGATTTGGTTTAAACTGGAGGATAGCACCACCTTTTAGATTTTACTTCGGATCCTCAAACGAAGGGACCCTCAACATAGTAACTCATACTGTTCTCTGTCTCTTTTTTAGGCTAGAAAATGTTTTCAACAACTCTACTATCCCACGGCCTTAAATAACTTTGGGTAATTTCACATGGTAATTTGTTTGATGCCTTCTGAGAATAAAATTCCATGCTACTTAATGCTGTTAAAGGAGAACATGTACTATATTGATAATAGCAATGATGTGAGCACTAAGTGTGAGTATCACAGTTTTTCAGGAAGTTAAAAAGGCTTGAGATGCAAAAATGCAAATTCATTGAAGATTTCCATATTTTAATGATAAAACATACATGATAATTTTATCAGGAAACTCTGGATGGGGAAAGGGGAGGGTTGGGGAAAGAGCATGTTGATAGCATCTAGCTTCCTGCCAGGAGGCAACAGATATTTTTGACCTACCATTTAATGAGAGAATGAGATATCACTTGAAGATAATTTTGTTACTCACATCTATTCCTTAGTATCCTTCTGCTTTCATCTGCTAGTTTGCATTCTGGTTATAAAATTCTTGGATATATTGTAAGAACTTTGAGAGCAAGTGGGGGACACTAGCATGGGGAACATACTCTCAGCCACTAGAAGTTGTTTCAAGCCACTGATGCCCAAAAAGCTTAAATTTGGTCTGTCATACTGTCTGATTAGTTTCCCAAATGAGGTCCCTGATTAATATTCCTCCCCTACCCTGTGGAGCATCACAGCAATCTCAGCACCTGTGTCCATCCACAGCCTCTCCGTCCTCTACGAAAAAAGCTCTCCTTCCCACTGCCAAGATTTGTGGTTTTCCACCACTTGCAATGATGTGCCTTGTGCCTTCTCAGCCAGTTTCCAATTTGTGCTGATTTATTCTTCAGAGCAGTAGCCTTCTAAATTAAAACGTAGTCAACATGTGTTGGATACACCACACTAAATTTGGCATCATTGCACAGGAATACTTATTTTCAGTAGTAAGTACAAATGACTCAGCTCCAAAAGCAGCTTTTTATTTGTCAGTTGTTTATTCTTCTCATGGAAAAATCAAACTTCCCTGTACTTCTAAGTATGTGAACTATTCTGATTGTTCATAGATGTATTTCAGTGCATTAGACTACTCTTCATGGCTAGGCTTCGCGAATGAAGATTTGGAATTACACTATTATGAAACAATTAATTCCTCTCATGGGGAACATCTGTCTAGCAAATGTACCATTAGTTGTAGAGCCAGTCCCTGGAGTCTTTCTTCTCTGAAATTTATATGAGCTCCTGCTGTCCTGTTTAGGGGTTGACAGTGCTTTCAGTTTAAAATCAGCATTCTTAAAGAATCCAGTAAACATGATCATGGCAGAAAATTGTGATATGTGCAGATGACTTAGGCAGAGGATTTTCTTGGCTTCTGGGTTGGTGGGGTTTTTTTGTTTGGTTGGTTGGTTTGGTTTGGTTTGAGTTGGGTTTTTTTGTTGTTGTTTTGTTTTGTTGGTTTTTTTTGTTTTGTTTTTGTTTGTTTGTTTCTTTTTTTTCTTTTCTTTTTTTTTTTTTTTTTTTTAAAGCACATATCTGATCCTTTACCCATTTTTTAAATCTAAGAAAACATGATAGAGAGTGCTGGTTGTGGATGACACTTTCTTGTAGTCTACAAAAAAAGTTTGCAGTTCGTGTAGCCACTGTTTTAAACAATCTGCATTTTTTAGGAAGTTGGTAGGGAAGGCTGGATGATCCAGTGGCAAGGAACTAAGACTATTTCTTCAAAATTTGGAAATTTTACTACTAGGGTTACAACCTAAGTTTGTATTCACCAATCCACTGAATCTTTTATTTAGTTCAGTAAGGTGTACATGTGGGCTTAATTTTCAGTAAAATCAATTACATGAACTGAAGCTCATTTTTTATGCCTTGCTAAATAAAGATACTAGATCTAGAATGAGAGTCTGGTTTCCAGAATGAGTATGCAGTGAAAGTGAACTGGAGCTGAAAAGAGGAGGACCTGCCCAATTCACAGTGTGGTACGTGCTAATTAGACCGCTATAATCAGTCAGAAGGAACTGAAGCACCTGATTGCCTGATCCTGCCCTAAAGACTTCCAAGAAGCACTTCTTGGAAGAATAGGCCATGACAGAATCACTTGTGACCACAAGAGAGGGGATTTGATAACCTAGGTGCACTCCCAGAATCCCCTATATTGGGTCATGATCCAACCTCAACTGAAAACAAATCAGGTGTTTGAGCAGATTAGTACAGCCTCCTGTGCTGCCCTGACCAGACTGAAAGCAGATAAGCTTGTTTACAAGAGCTGGTCACATGCACTGTGTTTATGATCTGTGCATGGTTTGTGCGGATACCATCCACACATGTCATTTTGGTGGTGGTTTATGGCAACCAGTTCCACTGACATGGGTGGGACCAGCCATTCAGCTTCCTGCTTACCTGTCTCTAATTTGTCACAGGAACACATCAGAAACAGGATGTTTAAAAAGTGCTCTTTGTTCTCCAGTCTTTGTTGCTAGTCTGGCTGTCATACCTTCATTCTGCTCTTCTGTTCTTATTTGCAGCCTCTGACACTGTCTATTTCTAGATGCATCACTGAAGTGGAAAATTTATACTTTTGATGTGGGAGTGATTTTCTAGTTCAGTTTGAGAAAAAGAGAAGGGTTTTGCTCTGAAAACCTATCACTAGTCCAGTATCAGTGATGTAATCTGTATCCTTGAAAATATATATGTCTTGATGAGTTGATTTCTAGAAGAAAAGCACTGTCTTAAGTGCTTTTAAATCAAGACCTGGCTTTGGTATTTCTTTTTTCAATTGAGAATGAAGTTTGAATTGAAATTATTTGGGTTTACCAAGATCTAATGACAATGTTAGAGTTCTGCAGAAGTGTGTGATTCTAGGAGCATAAACCAGCATTTTACTCTACAAAAACACTGTGTTTCTTGACCAAATTGCTGAGGATTCACTAATCTGACAATATTACAACGGGAAGATAAGATTCTTTAAGAGAAACTGATACCAAACACAACATGCATTTTAAAATTTTATCTTAAAGTTGCTTATTGACATGGTCCAGTTATGTGTAGACTAAAGACAATCTTAGGTCTTCCTCAGTGATCTGTTTTTCTTCAGACCTAGTTTCATTATTTTGTTTTAAATATTTTGCATACATCACAGTGCCTTACTGTGGTGGGGGGAAACAGTTTTCCCCCTGAAGTTATAAAATGCTAAAACCCCAGGGGGTGGTGACCCTTGAAGTTTTGAGGTTTTACCCAATGAGCACTTTTGCAAAATATAAACATATCACAAGCAGAACGGAAGAGAAGGTAGTTGTAGTTGTTGTAGAAGTAGCCATGTTGTAGGGCCACAAGGAGAGAGGGGCAGGAGCCCCTTGGGGGCTCTGGCCCCCCCCCCAGCCCCCGGCAGGGGGGCTATAGGGACTTGGAACAGTGTGAGACTGGGCCAAGTTCTGTAGCTGAGAGCTGAAGGAGTTTCTCTACAGTAAGAAGCAGCAGGAGCAGTGGCAGGAGCAGCATACGGAGGGCAGAGAGCCGAGAGATAAGAGAGAAGCAGCAGAGGCATTGCAGCCAAGCAAGAGAGACAGAGCTGTCTGAGAGACAAGAACCAGCAGCAGAGAGAGCAAACCTAAGCTCTACAGAGACAGAGACAGAGGTTGAAAGCTGGACCAGGACGACCAAAGGAATGCAGAGGGAGTGACCTTGGTCCCCCCTCGCCGCTGCTGCCAAGCTAAGCCAGCAGCCTGAGATCGGAGCACAGAAGCTCTGATAGAACTCTTGAGGCAAAGGCCTTCAACTGAAAGCTGCCCGAGATGTTCTGACTTAAGAGTGAATACCCTGAGGAAGGGACCTTCATGGGGGTCTAACACCCCATGATATGACCATGGTGAAGCAAGTTTTGTCCCTGTTACGCAGCCCACGGAAGAGAAGACCCTCGCTTGGAGACGATGGGCCGAGGGGCTTGGATACCCCCTCATGTGTACTGGCAGAGATCCAGCTACAGCTGCTGCATGGAAGAGAGAGAGAGAGACTGCTACTCTGAAGAGAATGCTGCTCTTAAAGTGGAAAGGATCTTTCCTTCTTCCCTCCTGAACTTTTATTTGGAGGGGAGAAAGAGATTTGATCCATTGTAAATACTTTTATGTCATGGTAGAGATAGCTAAGATTGTATATAATGTATTGTAGTATTTATTTGTACAGTCATTGTAATATATTCCCTTTCCCCCATTCTGAGTCTCGTGTGGTGTCTAGAAACCCATCTCACACTGGGTTGAGATGTGGGAGGGGGTTTGGACTAGGAAATTGGATTTTAGGGTTCTCAAACCATGACACTTACATATGAGAATTCTGATTTTGGTAGCTTAGAACAGAAGTTTGTAGGTTTGAGGAAAGCATCCCATACAGAAGTGAATTGCTGTAAAGTCAAAAATACACTGAATTTCAGTATTTTATTTGCCTAGCTTTCTCCTCTAACAACAGGATGACTGATGTGCCCTCTGAGTTAACTTAATTTTATTAGTTTTCTAGAATCTCTGTTCCTGTCATGCAGTAAGTCAAAATACAGGCTGGATACTGAAGAAACTACTTTTAATGAAAAATCTGCATGCAATACATAAGGATACAGGAAGAAGCTATCAGGAATAGTTATACTGGTACTTATGCGCTCTTCATTACATTTCATTGCCTGAAAATGCTAGGTATGACTTGGCCAAATTTTGAATTTATGTCTTGCTTTTATTTGCAATTAGCACCTTTTTTAAGCACAAAAATGTTTTTTCCTCTGGTGGAGCATAGGGTCAAGGTGAGACTGCTGAAGATTAGTACAAGGAGAAAGATACGATTTAAATGTTGACTTCTGAGAGCAAACTCTCTCACTGGTGTCAGCAGATCTCAGATCTTCCTATCAGAACTTCGAGGTTTGGCTCAGAAATGTTGTACAGTTTTAGGGGAAGAGTAACAGAGCGAGATACAGATGATCCATGTAGTTTCCAAAGTATTATATCAGTCTCCTACTTAATAAAGTCTTTTGAGAAAAAGAATCTTCGGGGATGTAGTATTTATGGTGATGTTACAGCCATGACTATTCTGTGATTCTATTACAAGGTGCTAAACTAGCTGTGTTGCCCTTAAATTCTAAATGTCTTGGCTCCTGGAAAACCTTCACACCGTCACAGCACTTATACTCCTGCTTTCTTTTCTTTCCATTTGTTTCTATGTTGCACAGGCTGATGTGGGCTTTCTTGCTCTGTCTTGTCATGAGCTGCTAAATGGTTTTTCTGTTGATACTCTGACAGGGAAAAATTACCCAAAAAAATGGCTGTGAGTGCTACCCAAATGCATGATGTGTTTTGCCATCTTAAGCTTCGTGACTCCAAAAAATGTAAAAAGCCATAGCCATACCAAACAGCTGTTTCTTCACTCTCCTGTCTTTTAGGCACTAAGTTGCTAGGAACTAAGGAGTTTGGGATTTTGTTTTGGTTCATTGTTTTGGGCTTTTTTCTGTTTGTTTAGGTGGGTGGGGGTTTTGTTTGGTTGGT
This sequence comes from Pseudopipra pipra, assembly GCF_036250125.1. Taxonomy (NCBI): domain Eukaryota; kingdom Metazoa; phylum Chordata; class Aves; order Passeriformes; family Pipridae; genus Pseudopipra; species Pseudopipra pipra. The sequence goes on along the minus strand of NC_087581.1, from coordinate 45,254,549 downwards.
TGGTTTGTTGTTGTTTTTGTCGTCTGTGCTGCTGCTGGCTGTCTATCATAGAACTGGGGACTTTTTTAACCAACACCTTCTTCAAAGGAAAAAAAAACAGGCTTGACAGGAACCCAGTGTACTCAGAGCTCAACTCAGAAAATAATTTTGTATGAAAAATAAAACAAACCCTCTGGAAGCAATGAAGTGTTTTGTGTAGGTACTTCGGAAGTTAAATATTTTGCTTCAAAACTGACTTTTGCTGCTATAAAAGTTCCATTGAAAAAGATAACCCTAAGGGTGTCAAATGAAGTATTTTGACTACTTGAAGTAAGTCACTTGCATCAGACCCAAGAATACTGATTATAAGGCATCTTAAATAATTTTTTGTGGGATTTGGCCAACCAACCAGGGAGCCTCCTGCAGAACCAGTCTCAGACAAAGACAAAACACACACACAAGTCTCCACTGTAGTGAGGAGCAGAGAGACTTTTTGTTGTTTTCTCTCATTTCAGATTAAAAGCATTTCTTTTAAAAAGCAGTCAGCAAAATGTAATGAGCTCTGCTATTCCTCAGTTCACTTTGATAGCTCACATTTCCTTCCCCATATAAGTTAAGGTTCTTATCTATGTAACTGCTGACATTTTGTAAGTGTCTGCTACAACTCCTAGAGAAATGTGGAAGTGGCAAATAAAATGGAAGCAGTGCTGTGTGATTATTTTCTAGAAATCCTGTGTAGAAAAAGGCAAGATTACCTGGCTAACACATAGATATAGCAGTATCTGTGCTCTTTTCATCTGGTGTTGCAAAACCCCCATCTTTTCCAAACCAGTTGTACAACTGTTGGCCCTGAAAGGGGACTGGTGACAGTCTGGTGACAATCTTAAACTTCCTATAAGATGGCTGACCAAATACTTCTTTCACTTACATCTATAAATATGCTTAGAGTTCATTGGCATTGCATATATAAAGTATAAAGTTTGTAAGTTTAAATAAATCCAACATTAGTTTCTGATATATTATCAGTATAATACAAATAATTGTTTAACCTTTAACAAGACCAAAAAAAAAAAAAAAGGATCAAAAGCCTCTATCTAAAAAACAAAAGACAAAAAGCATTGGGGAACATACCACAAAAACAGCTTGGAGAATGCTTAATACCTTGGTTGGTTTGTTTCCACATACTTCTTAGTGATTTTAATATTGCCTTCCTGCTCAGTAGTTCTATGGAAGCAGGAAGAATCGTTTTTGAGTACAAAAGCTTTCTGCACACCTACAGTAATTATGTGCAGATCAGGATTCAAATTATACATGAATTTTTACATACACATACCTTGTCATTTACTTGAGGAAATCAGAATGCCCCAAAATATGTTTCTAGAATTTTACTGGCAACAAAAGGAATTTATCAGTCTTTGCAAAGAAATTTGTACAAGTCAGATGTTGCCAAAGCTTTTAGATATGCTACATAAATCAAGGGTCTGAACTCATCATCATGGCTGGGCTTCGTGAACGAAGATTTGGGAAGGCTCTATCCACATTTGCTACAGGCACGCTGGTGGCTTATGAGGCCAATACGTGACAGACATATCCGATTGCAAAAGGCACAGCAGAAAGACTCCTTAGATAGTGTATTCTGCAATACACGGTTCTTTCTGCGTTACCTTTTTTCCTCGAGAGTGATCCTGCGTGTGTTCTCAAAGGAGACAGCTGCGTTACAGATGGTGTGTCTCCAGGCCTCCCGATCTGAGGCCAGAGTAGACCAGTTATGTTGATCAATATGGCCAAGGCTGAGATGTTGTTTCAGGGAGTCCTTGTATCTTCTATTCGGGGCTCCTCTCATGCGGCAGCAAGTGGCAAGTTCACCATAAAGCAAGATCTTAGGGAGGCGGTGGTCCTTCATCCTGGAGACGTGCCCTGCCCATCGCAGCTGTGTTCTCATCAACATGGCCTCAATACTTGTGATAGCTGCTTGCTCTAGAACAGATGTGTTGGTCACATAGTCTGACCAGTGGATGTTTAGGATTGTACGGAGACAGCGTTGATGGAAGTGTTCTAGGAGATGCAGGTGGTGGCGGTAGATGACCCATGATTCGGAGCCATATAAGAGAGTCGACAACACTATGGCTTTGTAAACACTGATCTTGGCGCTTGAAGGGTCTGAACTATGGTAAGGGTATTTACAGTATGAAACTGCTGAGTGAGAAATAAACAAGAACTGTTTACATAAGCAATGAAACTGATCTATGTTTTGCTTTGCTTCTAACTTATTGAATTAGGTTTGTGTGGCAGGGGTTTGGTAGTGGGGAGGCTGACAGAATAAATACCAGGTAGTTCCAAGGCAGACCCATTGCTGGCCAAGGCAGGGTGAGAGGCAATACCTCTAGGATAATATAGTTAAGAAGGGGCGGGGGGGGGGGGGGGGAACCCTGCACAACAGCAACAGCAGTCCAAGAAGAGGAGTGAGAATATGTGAGAGAAACAGCCCTGCAGATCCCAAGGTCAGTGGAGAAGGAGAGGGAGCAGATGCTCTGGTAACTGAAGTAGATTTCCCTGCAGATTGTGGTGAAGACCATGATGAGGCAGCTGTGCCTCTACAAACCATGGAGGTTCATGGTGGAGCAGAAATCCACTTGTAGTCCATTGAGGTCCACAGGGGAGCAGCTGGATGTGCCCAAAAGAGGTTATGACTCCACACAAAGCTTCTGCTGGAGCAGGCTCCTGGCAGGATTTGTGACCATGTGGGGAGAGAAGCCCATGCTGGAGCAAGCTCCTGGCAGGATGTTGTGACCCCCTGCGGGACCGACACTGGGGGCAGTCTTTTCTTGAAGGACTGTGTCCCATGGAAGGGACTCAGACAGGAGCAGCATGTGAAGAACTGCAGACCATGGGAAGGATTCACGTTGGAGAAGTTTGTGGAGGGCTGTCTCATGTGGGAAGGTACCCTATGTTGGAACGGGGGAAGAGTGTGAGGAGTCCTCCCTGTCAGGAGGCAGGAGAGGCAGAGATATATCATGAACCAACTGCATATCCCATTTCCCATCCTCCTCTACCACTAGTGGGGAGGAGATAGAGAAAATTGGAAGTAAAGTCAAGCCCTGGAAGAAGGGAGGGGTGAGGCTGGGGAAAGGTGTTTTAAGTTGAATCTATTTTGTCCATGATGGCAACTGCTGAGTGATCTGTCCCGCCCTTATGTCATCCAAAAAACCTTTTGTTATATTTTTTCTCCCCTGCCCAGATGAGGATGGCAGTGATAGAGCATCTTGGTTGGGCACATGGCATCCAGCCAGAGTCAACCCCCACACTCACAGAGGTCACAGTAGGACACACTGGAGGAGATTCTGAAATACCATCTCTACACATGGTATCCAACTAGCTTTTCTGGAAATTCTACCAGGTTGCTTTATATTCTCTATTTATCTTTTTCAATTTTAATTGGAAAAATGGTAGTTGAAGGAGCAAGTATAATAATAGAATAATACATTTTTTCAGTCCACAAATCATAGCTGTAATCATCATTAAGTCACACTACTGTGATTAGTGAGTGGTACAGATTTAAAAAACTTAGCTAAATGAGAATTTAAACAAAATCATTTTCACAAAGTGCAAATAAAACTCATATCTTGTGAGTGGAAATGCACAATTTTATTAATGTAAGTTGTTTAAATATATATGTATATCACATAGAGAAGAAATTGCAGTGATGTGACTTGGAAATACTAAATTCTGTTTTGTCTTGGAGGGATTCAGGTTTTTTTATTTTACAAGAGGTGGTATATCTTCTATAAAAGTATAATCTCACATGATCTTTAGTCATGACTGAATTTGTTAGGTGTTTCCAAAGTTTCCAAGTTTTTTATGAAAATTGCAGAAGTTATCTACACTATAGGAATGTACCCCAGCACCTCTGTTAGTGGGTTTAATGATAGCAAGTAGCTGAATAACACTAAGACCTTGCAGTCCGCCAGCAACTTAGTGTAAGGTATACCTGTGTATGCTCTTTCATTACAATAATTACTCTTGAACTGTAATAAATACAGGGTAAAAATCTTGATGTGGATGCCTCTCAGATGAGATGCTGAAAGGCCTCCTTTTACCTAACAGTAAGCTGTTCTTGTCCCTGAGGGTTAAAGTCATTGCAGTATAATTTCAAGAATCAAAACCGGAAAAATCCAGGGATGATATGCAGAAAGATGATCACAGTGAGGAAAGTTTTATCCTGGAACTCCAGTGCTTTTATACAAGAGCTGTTGAACAGTGAAGCATTTAAGCAAGAGATATACGCCTGAGGAGACAAAGTGGAGGCAACACCAACCAGGCCTGAAATAGGCACCACATCTATGTGAGACAACATGAGTTTAAATTTGTGTTTTCCTAATCCTTTCCTCTACATTTGTCCATCGATAAGCTTATAAACATTACTTCTTGGGACACAGATGCTCTTCTACTCTGTGTCTCAGGTCAACCTGTATTACAGAAATATCAGTAGTGATAGAAGGGCCATATGGATCCAAAGAGTTAAGGGACCTGTAAAACAAAAGAAAAAAAACAGAGACATTCAGTATAGAGGGGAGTAAATGGAGGAATTACTCTCTGGAATTCTCAAGTGCAGGAATTTTGACTCCTTTGGAGTTTCTGCATAAGCATTTCCCCATGACTGCTGTGTCATTGTGAGATTCATCAACAGAGACATCAGGTCTGTCACTTGAAATGATTGTCCTCATGAAGACCAAAAGTGCAGTATAGTACTGGACCAAAAGAAATAGCTAAATAGTTAACTCTGACTTTTAAATTGGATGATTTAATATCTGGGTTTTTTTCCACAAAATATGATCTTTTCTAGAAGCCCTTTAGCTAACATACAGCAAGTCTATTATCATCAATATTGGGCAGGACACTCAAACAGATTAGATTGCAGTTGAACAAGATGTATCTTGTTGGATGCTTAATCAGAAAGATGTACAAAACAATATCAACAAACTACAGCCATTTCTTTGCTCATAAAAGCTGCAATTTTCCTGAATTTACAGAACTGGAAGCAACTCAATCAGGAATCACTGAAGTAAATGATGACAGCTATTTTTAACTCTTCTATACCATGTCCTGGGTACACACTGTGCTTCTCACTGTTGTCACTGGCACTCAATTCACGAGAAACACAGTCACAACTGCACTACAATTAAGAGCCCTCTTAACTTGTAGCCACTTGTAGCCATGGGACAAACGAGTTACATACAGTAGATCTGTTCCATACTGGATAGCAGCAGTCAGAATTGATGGCCATAATTGTTTTTCACAACACAGTGGGATAAGGGAAGGTTGCAAAATAATACAACTGGAAAGGCAAGATTTACCGGCTAACCTAGCTAGTAAGTTGGCTGCCTTGCAGAACAGCAGTAGGGATGGACCTTGAATTCTCTATCTCTATGACTACAGACGTGGCTATTAATTTCTTGATAACGTTCACCTACTGAACTTGCTTTACTGCTAGATAAGGTGGTGAGGTGCTGGCAGTGGAGCAAATCTGCATATACATAGAGAAAAATCAAGCAAAGAAAAATCAAGTTTGCTTCATACAAATGACCATTTCTAAGAAACTGCTAACTTTGACTTACCCTTACAGTTTTTATATAATTTCCTGTATGCAGATGTCTTTTTCCAAGTATCAACAAAAGGATAAAATTGTCTTTTTGTTCTTCAAAGTGAAAGAAACTATATTAAAATTGTCAGCTTTCATTTTAAGAATGCTTGGCTGTGACTAGGACTCTTTGTATCTGTTTTCCCAGTGGTTTTTTTTCAACTTTCTATTGGAAGTGTTGAAAGGCCGGCATCACCTTAAACCTGTCAGAAAACTTTGTATACTTACTTGTACATTTTAGAATTCACTTTATGGCTTACTTTTTTTGTGAGGTGTGTGGTGAGGAGAGTGTTCCTTTTCCCTATGATGGAGGAAGTTTAAACTGCATATTTAAAACTGCATAATAGCATTCAGGGAGGGGGCAAGGAGCAGAGGGAGAAAAAGTTCCACGTTGGAATCAAGGAAACACTTTATTGTGGAGAAGTTTCTTGAGGTGCTAATAATGGCAGAGAACCTCCAGCTGGGTTTTGTTTGAGCAGGGATTAGAGCTCAGGAAGAGTGATGTGTAACTTCTGTGGGTCCTACTAGGCAACTTCTGGATTATGAAGCTTGTCCTCAAGGGGTTGGTTTATTTGAGTTTAATGACTCATAAACATGTGGATCAGCTTTAGTGGTTTTTTTTTGTGAACCAATGTTGTTTGATCCTTAAAAATGAAAGGGAATGCTTCAAGTATCCTCCCACATTCTAGAAATCAAAAAATTTATTGAATCACTTAAAGAGGGACTGGAAAGATAAGTGCTGTGACTATATTGCAAATATAACTGTTCTGTGTGTCTTCCTGCACTGACTGTAAAATGACCCTATTGATAACTGCAGCCCACATAATGTGGTTCAGGGATGGATGAATCACATTGTTTTCTGACAGTTTATCTTCAGGTGATCATTTTTTTTATCCCTTTTTACATGTTTGCTTTTCCCAGACATTGACAAAAATAGTGGTCTTGACTTCAAAACACATGAGTAGGGTTGGAGGCAAAAGGACATGCTGCTATTGTCCTTCACCTCAGTTGTCACTCTACAAAGGATGTTTCTGTTCCTCTTGTTTTTTTTTCTTGCATAAACACACCTCCTCACCAGCACCACTATTCTACTGGCCTCTCCTGGCACTGTGTTCATTCTTACCTAATTAAAACTCTTCACATACCCAAGTGGTGAAAGAGTCCATTTTTACCCAGCAGCTCAATAAATCATCAAGTAGACTTCAATTTACATATAAAATAGCATGAAAGATGATAAGAGACTGCAGTGAACTTGTTCGATACAAGTCATAAGGCTTCTTCTACATAAATAAAAACAAAGAAATTAGCAAAAGGTTTTGGTATTCCTAACAGACAGGCATTCAATGGAAGCTTGCATAGTCATCCAGAGGTTCTGGAAGTTGAATGCAAGATGAAAGATGTTTCAGAAAATAAAATGTAGTGCAGGGCTTTGTATTCAGCAGGGAAAATCAATGACAGGTGAGGGAAGTTAAAGCTTTGGGGATTTGCCCTGGCCTGAACTTCTTTGACTTGTATATGACATGGTTTGAGTAACTTCTGTTTCAGAAGACCTCATTTGCACTACACATATAGCAGATAAGCATCAGGTCTAGTGTGGGTGCAAATGTGGAATCCATACCAGATCATCCATGTAAGGAGGAAAGCCCTGGTACATGAAAGCTATTTTGAAAGAAATGTTCCTTAAGGAGGACAGTATCTGACAGAGTACTTCTTATAGATAATACCACCTTTTCTACTACACGTGTGGACACATTGTACCTTCAATAAGCAGCTGCTGCGTTTTGTTCAGGCAGAAATATTAGCCTAAGCTTGCAAGGGACTAACATGGTGCTATGTCAAATGATGTCTATAAACTGGAAACTACTTATTCAGAATTCTGGACAGAATTTTCATGTTCTCACGTTTCTACCCAAGTTCTAGATGCTAAAATTGTATAAAACCTTCAAAAGTCAAGTTTAAAAAGTACTGTACTTAGTGTACTGTCCTTACTTTTTAATGTAACCTTATAAAGTATGGACTGCTTTTACCTGATGCAATGAGGTCTATACAAAAGGACAAGAGCATTCACAAACAGGACTGCAGAAAATAGCAGGGCAGAAAGATTACTGATCCCACATCTCCACTAAGACACCAGATTAAATTCCTGCTTTGAGCTTTAAAATTTTGGGTGACAGAAGAGAGGCAGGAGGCTGGACATCTCTTGCATGTATGTTTTGTTCATATAAACTGCTTCCTCCTTGACCTTCCATTTTTTTTTTTTTTTGAGGTTTTAATCTGGGTTTTTTGGCAGGAAAATTATGATATTTGTAGCTCCATAATAAAATTTCATACATAGTGTGCCACAAAAACATAAACTAGTTTTATTAGTGTTTTAGTTTCATGTCCAATAATGATGATGTAAATCTTCACATAGATCTGAGTGGACCACCATGGATTTGAAATACTGCCTTTAGTTTCCTGGAGACTGAGAGGCATTTATTTCTATGCTTGTTAGATGAATTGTTCAGCCTGAAGATTTTCTTTAATTCCATATGGACGTATTTGGATATTGTTACTTTAATTTTTGAAGAAAGTGGGTCTTCTGAAGAATAAGGTCCAGTCAGTTTTCAAGTACTAGGTTGGTAAGATTGTGCAATGCATCTTACTTTGAGTCAGAGTTTTAAGGAAAGTGAAATGCCTTTCACATAGGTAGTCCAGTTAAAAAAAAAAAATCCCTTGGTGCTATGTCTTTTAGCAAGGAGTACCTAAAGGTTCATGGTAACCATACATAGATCATCTGAGATGCAAATCTGAATGCATGTACCTGGTTAAACATAATCTTACTAACATAATTTTTACAAAACATTACCACAAGAGAAATATACATGCCATTTGGGTTACAGAATATGTTAGGTATTTGACTAAACAAAAATATCATGTGGTCTTCTAAGTGTGCTGATTTGCCATTGTCTGTGTGTGTGATTTTCTTCATCCATCTCCCAGGAGATGCTGCTCTGGTTCTGATCTCAGCCCTGTAACCGTAGGTGCTCTGGGCACAAAGTTCATCCCAAAAGAAGTTTGGAATTTCTGTCAAACTGGATTGGATGGAACTTCGTTTGCAAATTAGGACTTTGGGTTACTCTTTCCTGCCTTTCAAATATGAATTTGAAAATGATAAAATCTCAAATCATGATGGGGATATACATTTTAATTTTATAATGGCAATAAGTAAACTTCAAAGGAAAGGGCTTCATCTGTCTTTTATCTATCTCATGTACCTCTTTTATCCTTTCCTACCATTAACAAAGACCAGTTTAGCAGATACTTCTTCTATCATCTGATTAAGCAGAGAGAAGCATTTCTTTTTCAGGGTCTTTGAGAAGTTAAGAAGTTCAGAAATAAGATTAATTGGTCCATCTGGCTACAGTAAAGAAGTTAAGAAACAGTAAGAGATGTACTTGTTTATGGAGGGAAACAAAACATCTTGGAAAACATTAGTACACCTGAATTAGCACAAACACTAAACAGGATTCTGTGCTTTATTTGAGCAAGAAACACCATGTTTAAAAACAGGATAGTGGATTGTGTTTGAAAATTAAGGACAATACTTCCATCCCTTCTGCTGCACAGGCTTGCACATGGTCCATCTTTCCTCCTGCCTGTGCTGGCATGGCAGTATGAGTGGGTGTAACAGCACGGAGAGGATGCGAGTGGGATTGATCTGGCACACTATGCATGCGAGGCACACACAGCTGCTGCTGTTTTATTTCGCCACTACACCAACAGAAACGGCCCTTCCATAGGCGCTTCTGGCGAAGGATTTTGCATTCAGCAGTGCAGCATGCATTAGTACAAACCGAATGCATGCCATCTTAACAGATACCTGTTAAGAGCTGCATTGTAGCACAGCAATCTTATTTCTCTACGGCTTCTTTTAGTTCGCCGGTGGGAAGGGAAGCTATGTGTTGGGTTTTTTATTATTATTTTTGCAGTCATGTTCGAGCATTTGTCAGCCTCTTTCCCATCGTTGGTTTGTCTTGTTCATTCTCTGTCCCCAACACCCTCCTCCCCAAATTCACGGTGAGAGAGAGAATTCCTGAACTCCGGCGGTTAGAGAGCTGCCGGGAATGTTGCGGCATGGCGGGCCGCCTCGCTGCGGGCTGAGCATCCCTCCCCTCCGGATCGGGATGCGGTTTCTCCATCCGTGTAGTTGTCCTCCGCGGAGCCGGGTCCTCCTGCTCCAGGGGCTCGGGGAACTCCCGGTGCCTCTGCCGGGAACTCGCGAGAATCCCACCGTCTTTGGCGGGCCTCAGGGGTCGCTCCCTGCGGGAAGGGATCGCCCGGGGCTCGGAGGGGACGGGCAGGATCCGAGGGCGGTGCGACCCCCACCCGGGGCGGTCTCAGTCCCGCCCTGGTCCCGCCCCGCCGCCCCACCGGGCTGGGGAACCGCAGGGAGGGGGAAGAGGAGGAGGGGAGAGGGAGGGAGAGAGGGAGGGAAGGAAGGAAATAAGTAAGGAAGGAGAGAAAGAGGGAGGGAGGTGAGGTGTTGTCGCCGTTGGCTCACCGCTCCGCGCTCCGCAGCCGGTGCGGAGGAGGGGACAGCCCCCGTCAGGCGTCCCGGCATGCTGAAAGTCACCATGCCCTCCTCATCCTCGTCCTCCTCGTCCTCCTCGTCCTCGTCCTCCGGCTCCTCGGCCGGCGGCCGCCCCGGCTCCGCCGCGCCCGACTACTGGATCGATGGCTCCAACAAGGACACCCTGGCTCACTATTTCGAGCTGGAGTCCGAGCTGGGACGGTGAGGCGTCGCCGGGGGGAGCGGGGATGACGGGGGTGGGTCTCGCTCCCCGTCGCTATGGCGAGAGCGGCAAAACTTTGGTTTGCGTGAGCTTCAGCGCAGGAGCAAGCGGGATTTCGCGGCGTGTGGGCTTTCGAAGAAAAACTGCAGCCCTCCTCCCACTCCCGGGAGCCAAGCCGTGCAAATTCCCTGAAGCAGGGAGTGATTTATAGGTCAAGGCATGGGTCCGTCTGGGTGGACGCTGACCGGAGTGGGGAGCTTTTCCTGAGTCAGGGTATCTGTGTGGGCTGGCAGCATCCAGTCACCGCACAGTGTGGGATGGAGAGTGGGCATCACTTGGAGAGCACCGAAACGCCACCTTATTCACAGCATCCCTTAATCCCAAACCTACTGTCGTTCTATCGCCATTATCAGCACTGGTAGACCCTGCGCTGACAAAACTCCCACTCAAAACAGGAGTCCCTGGATAGGCCTCTGCCAGCAGAGCCCTAGCTTTGGAGCACAGTGCAGGTGAATGAGCTGGTACATCTTCATTCATTAATTTTACACTACTGCCCTGGTGATGGTCCTGCCCAGCAACTTAAAGGTCCCAGATTTTCATATTTTTTTTAAAAACCGAAGTCTGGTGTAAAATGCTGTAGTTAGTGTGCAATTTTTGCCCTCTAAATGTGTTGTTGGTTCATGTTGAATTTGTGGATAGAAAATAATGTTGGAAAAGTGAAAATTACAGCTATTTTTTAAGGGTTCATAGTACTTGACCTAAATCTCCAGGTCAGTAGGTAGCAAATAGCAATTGTTAATTTTGCTGATTGTTAATTTTGCCAATTCAATATTAAGATCCTGAATTACTGTGGGAAACTTGCAGATAATAACATGGTTGCCTTGGTATAATATTTTTTCAGAAAGGCATGCAATAAAAGTTATTCCTACAAAGCATACCTGTGCTTGCTGTACTGCATCTAATAGGGGCAGGAAAGGTGGTAGAAGTACAATGTAGTATCATTCTTGGCTTACTGGCCAGGTCTTAAGCACCTGCTGCTACTTTTTTTTCATACTGTTGCTACTATTCCCATTTAAATAGGTATAGTTTTATGTATGCTTACCACATTTATACTTGACTTCACTGTACACCTATGCAGAAGCATTAAAATGTAAAACAGGAAATCTAAAGCCAGCACTCATTTTTGTGTCCAGAATTGATCCAAAAAAAAAAAAAAAAGAAATACAAGGAAAAAAAGTATGCTGCTGACTTACAGCAGTTGATACCACTGTGTCACCTGGTTTGGTACTGTTCTGTGCAGTCTGTCTAGAATTCTCTCACTATATGTGATAGTGACGGTGGGCTTTGCCTAAGAGTAATCTGTATTGGTGATACATCCTGGGTTTATTGTGTAGCTTAGGAAGGGGTTTTAAAATGTGAACTCTTCAGTCTGAGGAAGGAAGAATGAATGCTTATAAAAGTATTACAGTAAGGCTGAGGTGCAGTGGATTTTTCTACTTTGCAAGGTAAGACAGATGCTGAAACACTTAACAAAAGGCTTGTATGTAGAAGATAACCACACCCAACTGGTGTAGGGATGTGAGCCACTAGATCTACACTGCTGCTGGATAGAACTAGGAAATAAGATTTAGAACAAAAGCAGAGAGAATACAGGAGATAACCACCACCTTAATCAAAGATTAAGAGGTAGGGAAGGGAGAGAGAAGAACTTGGAGGAGTATATGATCTGAGGGAAGATTGCTCTAACAAGTTTGGCAGTGAGCTCTCAGTCCTTAGGTCCCAAGGCTGGCTTTGAGATCTTTTCAGAGCCAGCATCCAGAGTGCTAATGATTATCTCAGACCCCCTCTGGCAGGTGTACCTTGGCAAATCTATAAGGGAGACTCCACAATCCCTCTTGGTTCCTAAGTGTAATATAAAAGTGTATTGTTTTCTCTTGGTAACCCTGTCTCTAACCTTCTAGTTTTGGAGATAATTTCGATTGTATACACAAAAAAATATTCCTTGCTTAGGCTAGTGGTGGTGAAAGTATATCAAGTGAGGCTGAAATTATGGGTATGTGGTCCCTTTAGATGCAGTAAATAAAAATAATATACTAAAACAACCAGCAGGAAACATTGTCCTACAATATCTTTAACAAATACAGGATTGAAAGATGTCTTTTGTCTCACTCCAAAGACCTGCATTTGGACACCTGTGGCCAAGCATGGGAATTCCCCTTTGGAAGGAGTGCCCTTTGTGCAAAGTGTACCTGGCAGATCCCTAAACCATAGTATACAGTAATTCGTGCTTGCATGACCAACTAAGGAGTAGTGGAAGGAGAGGTGGAAGATCCTGCTAGGAAAAATAATAAATGCCTGAAAGCTTGCGTAGGAGTAAACAGTTGTCTTTAAGCAGTGGAATTTCACAGGAATCAGTTCAGGTGTCTGTGCTGCTCAATATACTCCATAAATGAAGGGGTTGAACAGTGATATTTGCCAGTCTTTGCAAATTATCAAGGGTTTAAAAGACAGCATTGCCTACCAAGAATTGCAGAAAGACCTTATTGGACTGTTAGGGCATTTAAATGGTGGATAAAATTCAGTTTAGATAAAAAAAGAGGTTGTGGAGAAGAAACCATTTCATTGTTTTCTCTCACTAGTAAATCGTATTGTGAGGTTAAGATAGACATATCTGGAGATGTGTGGCATGGATGGAACACCTTGTTAAAAGAGCTTGATCACTTGTTTTATTTTTTTAATGCAAGTTCTGTGGGGTGTCTGATAAAAAATGGATTATCAAGTCAAAAATGAGTGACAGGAGGTAAGGCTATGTCAGCACAGTGTGTCGCTAAGGGGTGGAAGTCCTAGCCACTGGACATTATGGATGCTAAAAGTTTATGTGGACTTAATGGGCAACTAGGCAAGTTTACATGCAGGAAATCCACTAAGATTGATCTAACGTGAAGATACTACTGAACTGTAAGCTGTTGAGTGTTATGAGGGTATTCTTTGACAGTGATGACAGGGGTTTGCGCTATTTCTATGTTCTTCTTGAGGTATCTGTGTTTGGCCACCATTAGAGACAGTACTCTGGGCTAGAAAAGCTTTTATTCTCATTCTTTTATTCTGTTTTTAGGTTCTACTAATGCCTGGCTAGTTCATCTTCATTTTAGTCGATTTCTTACAACGGTTTTTGTGTATAACTGGAGTTCAAAATGCTGTAAAGTTGAAATTTTGTGTTTTGTTTTACAAAAAGTCTTTGTTCAACAGGTTGCAACATTGGTCTATTGTAGAGTTTGGAATTTTGTTCTGTGTGTATTTCATCTAAAAGTTTATTTTCCATGCTTCTTTGGAAAATAATTCTGAAAATTTTGTATTCTAAACTTGTATTTTCTTTAAAAACTAAACCCTTTTGCTAGTCTTGTGTTACCATGATGTATCTTCTTGTTCGGAGTTTCTGAATTCAGAATCAGTCTAAATACAGTATTTGAGTGAAGAGGAAGTTCAGTTTTGATCTTTTTGATACTCAGCAATATGGCAAAAAAAAAAAAAAAAGGAATTTCTCCTTGTTGGGATTTTAGGTGTGGAATTTTACTTAGCATGCACCCTCTTTGCCTAACGAACTACATAAGTATTTGAGTATTGCAGAATCTGGTACATGGCCAAAGGCAAATGAAAGTATTTCCAATCAAATCCTTAGGGCTTCCTTTAAATATTAAAGGTTAAACTAATTACAATTAAAAAGAAACTGAAACAAAAACCTAACAGGGAAATCGCAGGCACTTTTTTTCTTGTAAGAATGGTAAATCTTCCAAGATTACCTTTTCCTGCATGGGCAGTGTTTCAGCTGTGTGATCCTTGTTGAAGACCTGAAAGGTGCTCAGTACTTAGCAACTTAACCTTGAACTGACAGTGTGAGCTGTATCATAGGTGGTTTATGTCCTTGAGTTTTTAGCATAGAGAGAGTTTCAATTCAATGTGTGGCTTGAACTCAAGATTTCAGTGTGCAGAGTGACGTCTTACTCTGCCAATCCTGTTTATCAGAGCTGTCATCCTGGCATCTACTTTTGTAATGGCAGTAGTAGATGAAATCAGCTAATTCTTTGTTAGCTGATTTAAACTAGCAAAGCTAAAACTTGGTTGTTAAGCTGATAAAAGCATTATAGAAATGGGTTGGATTTGCACTTGATGCTTTGAAGTTCAAACAGTTTTTGCTTTGAAAGCATGCCAACTCTTTTCCCCTCCATTCCTTCATTTAAAAAAATAAAGGTTTCTTTTTCTGTTCATCTCAAGAGTCATTTGTTTTATAGACTGTTTGCCATGTTTATTTTGAAAATCACTTGCTCATATTGCTTTGGGGTGCATTTAAAGCAGGTCTGTCCTGCCTTCAATTGCACTGGTGCTTACTTGGTTGTGACTTTTTGCACTGGACTTTCCAAAGTGATGCAAGCATGCAACTGACAGTACATGGCGCTGGTGCTTAGCTGGATCAGGATGAGAATTATCTTTGAGCAGAAACTGCCTATATGGATTTGCCTGTCCTCCAAGTGACATTCTGCCAGGAACGGCAACTTGCTTGCTACCTTCACACCTTCAGGCAAGCAGCAAGCATTTTCGTTCAGGCAGTTCCTGCCCATAGGGAAGGTTGTTGGAGAGGTATGTCTGAGGCCTTATTTGGGAATGTTGTGGTGGGTACGTTGGACTTTGCTTTGAGGTAGGAAAGTAGGAGATAGAGAGGGCCTTTTGGTGCTGGTAAAGGTGTCAGATGGATGGGAAGAATGGTGACCTTCATGCATGGCACCAGCTGGCATAGCCTAGTTGAAGATTTTCACTTCCTTTTCATCTGGAAGGGATTCTGTCCACCTCATCTTTTCCCTTGAAAAATGTCCTAAGCATTTGACTGCAGACTCTTCTATGGTGAACCTGTGCTTTGCTCCTTTTACTGAAGCAGTGCTGTTGTGGAAAAGACAATTCAATGTTAAATTGTCCAGAAAGAGGATGTCAGATTTTTGTTAACCAAGGCACTCCTCAAAGAAGGGGGGAAGTCAGTCCCTATCAAAATGCATGTTGATCTATCGAGAGTCATAAATGAGAATCAGTATCAGGCAGTCAATACTTTCTGTGGAAGCTCTATAGCTTCTTAACCCAGTGTTCTGGATGAAATTCCTCACCTAGGTACCAGATGAGAACTTGCATTGAATAGGCCAGGTTTTGACAATTAAAGTTCTTTGCTCAGTACAGGGAGCAGGTTTTTTCAGTTTTTTTCTGGTTCATTTCAACAACTGATTGACTTAGAATTAAAAAACTGTGTTGAAAAAATCAAGAAAATAAAATTTACTCTACCATTCTGTAATTAAAAACCATTTGAGAGTAGACATACCATTTCAAATGAGGGTCTCTAATCATGGAGAGGAAATGGACTATTAGATTTTCTGAACCTTGCCATGGGAGATTTTTATTGACTCTGTTGTCCAAATGCCTGTCTTAAGCACTAAGTTACTTGTCTAAACATTATCTCTCTGTGCATGCTTATTAGATAGAAAAGTGGAAGGCTTTTTTTGAGTATTTGATGGCACAGCTGACATTCTATTCTTTTTGGTAAATAAGTTTTAAGTTTTAAGTTTTACAGTTGGGATTTGTGGCAAAACCATTGTTCTGCTGCAGCCAGTTTTGCATCGAACTGCAAACTCAACACCTGCTTCACTATGTCTCAGAAAACAGATGATAAAATGTGCAATGGCTTATATTTGATTCCTGTTAATACTGTAACTGAGGCATTTTCTCCATCATGACGGAAAATGGGTTTGTTGATTAGGTAAGCTGTGGACAAAGTGATTGGATTACAATTCTTGTGGACAGTCATGTCAGAGAAGCCAACACTGTTGTAGTGCTTTCTTTCAGATACAATTAATATTGTTTCTGTGAAGTAAACTGCCCTGCTACCTCTATAATAAATACACGAATCGCTTGTTTTTTAGTACAATCAATAATAACAGTGTGGCCCTACCTCATGTACTGTGTGCAGCTTTGTGTGTCTCAATACAAGTATAACATGAAACAGTGGGAGTGTGTCCTGAGAAGGGAGACCAAGATGGTGAAATATCTCAAGGGCAAGACTTACAAGGTCATTGGGTTACTTTACCTTGGAGAAGAGAAGGCTGAGGGTGACCCCATCACTGTCTACAGCTTCTTCAATGGGGGTAGTGTCTGGAGAGGTGCTTATCTCATCTCTCTGGTGACCAGTGACAGGACATGAGGAAAGGGAATGAAGCTATGTCAGGGGAAGTTCAGGCTGGACATTAGGAAAAGGTTCTCCACTGAGAGGGTGGTCAGTCACTTGAACAGGCTCCCCACAGCACCAAGCCTGTCAGAGTTCAAGGAGCATCTGTACTTACTCATATGATTTAGTGTTAGACATCCCTGTACGGAGGAGGGACTTGGACTCGATGATCCTTTTGGGTCCCTTACAACTCAAGATATTCTATGATCTAAATAATAATTTTTTATATAAAAAATAGTTTGAAACAAACTTTTCTTCTAGATATGAACTTCAATAAACTACTGATAATGGCATGTATTTGCATGTTTCCAATTCCAGAAGCACTGAGATTTTATTTGTATTGCACCAATCCTGTTTTTAAGAGGCAGTTTTTGGGTGCACAAGTTTTAATTTGCACTGGGAGTGATGTCTGTGAGACAAATGCCCCAATTATCCACTCTTGCTGTGCTTCGCGTTGCATCGGGGTTGTTCTTGGATCACACAGAGCAGACTGAATGTAGCTGAACCAGAAGATGCTGTTCAGGAGCATTTGATCCAATGCAACGTTTTGTGAACTGTCAGTTTACGAGAACAGATCAGTACTCATCTGATACAAAACGCCCAGAAGTTTTGTGTGTTTATATCAGCATACTGCCACTCTCTGTAATGCTGCTGTGCTCTTACTGCACTGAATTACTTGCTAGTGCATGCCTTGATTATGTGTCCTATTGCTGCTGTATTTAGATGTAACTCCAGTTATTTCGTAAGTTGATTAATAGGATGCTTGTGATGTGCAATCAGTATAATGCAGAGGTCAATGTCAATCTGCTGAAGTTTTAATTAACTCAGGAGCCAAAGGGAGTATCTATCATATTAATCAAAATTCAGTACTCTGGGTGGGCAGTGTAATCCTTCTAGTTTGTATACTTAATGCATTGTTATGTCAATTAAGTGAGCCATTACCTTTTTTTCTATAAAAGGAGTCCTGGAGCAGTTTTGGATATCTGGAATGAATAGGTGATCATCCTTTGTAATCCTAACAGGTTTCTCATACTTAAAAAAGAGTTATTAGTAATTAAAATTATATTAGAGAATGGTTATTTCTGTATTTTTTCCTTTATTTCTTTATTTTTATCTGTCAGCCAATATGTATTTATGCCATTGGTTTTGATAATATTTTTTAATTTTAAAATTTGTATTTCTAATGGAGAAAATGAATTAATTACTCCTAGGAGTGCTGAAAAGTTTTTTACACAGATTGGTTTTAGGAGTGGGAAGAAATAGTATAATTTGTGTTAATAAGAAAATTGCCACACTTGAAAAACATTGTAGTATTCTACAAGAGATTAGATGTAACAAAGTCATTATTTTAGAGTGTTACAGAGAGAATCTTATAACATCTTGAGTTGGAGGGGACCCACAAGGATCATCAAAGTCCAGAAAGTACATCTAAAATTGAATAAGTATTTTCAAGTGCAGTTGAAAGCATTTCCATAGGCATGATTGTGTAACAACATGATTCTGGGTGGAGGGCAGATAAATTTACTGAAGCCCTGTGGTATGAGAAGCATTATGTGTTCATTCATTCCGCTGTGTCTTTTGGTGTGTGTCCAAGTGTGTGTTAGTATTGTGTAAGGGATTGTGATGGACACAGTTTCATAGGCAGAATTCTACCAGTAACAGATGTTTAAATGCTGTCTCAGATAGTAAATAGCCACATTTAAACAGACCACCAATTATGCATGGTCGTCAGTGAAAAAAATACTCAGCAGTTTTCAGTAGCATATGCCCCATGTATGGAAATTCAAGTACTTGTTAGGAAGGAATAACTATCCTCTTCAGTCACTCAGACCAAAGAAGTTTTATCTTCCTGAATATTGTCTGAAAAGTTCAATCAGGAAATTAAAAAAAAAGATAGTCATTCCCAATACTAATTTTGTTTATAGTGCAACCAATTGAGCCAGCTTTATTGCAGTAAACTTGAACAATTCTTCTGTGATCTTCTGCTAGCCAGAAGGTTGGCTGAGTTGTTGGAAAGCAATCTTCTGACACTGCATGTTGTGTGGAAAAAATCTGCAAAGGTTTGAATATTATTTTCACCTATATATGTACAATATGAATGAACCATTAGTAGGAGTTAAGATTGTATAAAAAGAAAGAACATGTACTTCCTTGTGCTTTCACAATGAAGCAGAATTTAAACACAGAAACTTGCATATTTATTTGCTCTTTACTTCTTCATTCAGGCATTCTTACCATGCCTCCTCTATTCACAATGAGCAGACCTTTATTATCTGAACAGTCAGTAATTTCATAAGGAATGTTCTTCTTACAATACAAAAGAGAGAAAGGATAACCAGATTCCATTTATTTTGAGATGGTGATGCTGTTTTTTGTTCTTGGTTTATCTGATGTCTTCTCTGATATTTATAATTTCTGTACCTCTGCCATTAAAAAAAAAATCTTAAAAACTATACTTCTCTCTAACTTGTGAGAACTTTTTTCCTCCTTGTTGCTTTCTTAAGATCTGTTATGATGATGCAATCGGAAAGATCGTTGAGAATGAGCTGTGCAAACCATTTTCAAGTGTGGGGTTTTTGTTCAACATATACATTGTATATACTCAATATCATAGACTATATAATGTCTAAAACAGAAAGAGGATTAGTGGTGAATATAAGCCATTGCAAATGTTTCTTTTGGTTATAGAATGAATGGAAAAATGGTGTCATTGCTGTCATAGGTTACTGTCAGTTAAAAGACACGGACAATTGGAGACCATCAATATTTGCATCTGTTGCTCTGAGAATAGGTTGATGAGGTGTTGTTGCACTCCTTGTAAAGTAATTCTAAGCTAGGAGACCATGCGAATATATGACCGTGCAAGCGACCATTCAATCTGTAGCAACTAAAGCTTTTGTTTCTTTGAGCTTCATCTTCAGGGAACAAGAGGTAAGAAATTACTTGGATGCGAACCACCAAATTTCATAGTTGGAACTGGGTCCTAATTCTGACACAGGTAATTGTGAGAACAACATAATGCTGAAATTGATTTCCTGTTATTTATGTGATTATCTGTGCTAGAGCTCAAGATTCATAAATTATAAAAGAAAAGAAGGAAACGGGAACCCCACTGAGGAAAAAAAAAATTATAAAACATACTGCCCTTTGACAGTTTGCTATGTATTTATCATGGCATTTTGTGGGGGTATAAGGGGTAAAAGCAAGTCCAAGATTAATAACACACAGCCTTAGAAACAAAACATTAAATTTTATGCCCTTCAGCAAATGTATAATCTGTGTTCTGATGCATACTGTGAGCATCCATATGCCACAGACAAGATGCCAGAACTGCAATTTTACCTCAGAACTGATGTCATCTCTGCAGTCCTTTTACCCAAACCCTCCTCACTAGAAATATGTGATGCATCTCTCCTCTGGCCTGTCCTCAGACACTGTGAGACAAAAAGCACTTGTTTGGATTTAGGGAATAGATACTATCCTAAAATAGGGTCATGTCATCATACTTGTTCCCCTCCCCACCTTCTCCTGCAATAAGTTTTCCTTCTTGCAAATAATCATATTTTCTTCCCAATTCAGATGTTTGTGAACACATCAATATATTAACTTATTTTCAGTTTTGATCTTTAAAGCATATACATGTCTACCAGGTTCACAGCCTTTGGATACTGATGCTACATCTTAAAATATTGACTTGAGTGTGGTTTTATTAATGAAGATGACCTTGATTGCTCCACAGACTTTATCAGAACTGAATACTGCATAAACAAAAAGGTTCTACACATTTCTTGGTTTTATCTCTTTGTATTGAGGCAGTGTATTGTGACTGAAAGGGTCAGTCAATCAGATCAGTTGCCATGAGTAGAATTGCTCGTTGACATTTTCTCATTTAATAAAAAATTCAAACGTTGACATCAGTAGATAACAAATTTACATAAATAATTTGGGAGTAACTCAGAAATGAAATGCAGGAATTCCAATTTAATCTAAATTAATTACTTTCAATCAACAACTTTGCAGTCATGAATGAATGGAAATAAAAAAATGTATGAGATGCTAATGAATATCCTTGGAACAAGAAGTCTGGTATTATCTTGAAGTATTTCCGAAATAATGCTCATATTGATTTTCTTTAAATAGTTCTTATTAACAGAGGCACACTGACAGTGCCAAAGAATGTGGTATGTGATTTTATTTTGTGTTTAGCTGAAAAAAAAATTAACACTGTTGAAAGGATTGGATTTTTTTTACAATTCTGTGGAAGGCTGATCATAAATTGTGCAGCTTTTAGCCAATAATTAGACCTTCTAGCTATGATGTTCTTTAATGATCAGTTGTTTGAATTTTATTCAGACTTGAGGATGTACCTCTTTCAGATTCTCTCTATATACAAGAGAGTGTGTGCAGTTCTCTGATTTATTAGATATCCTACACCAACCTAATGTTGTGTACCAATGAGAGTATTTTAAGAACATGCTTTGAACCAGGAAAAATTTTATATATATAAATAAAATCTTATACTTTTGCAGAGAAAATGGGTGTTTTGGCAAGGCTAATAAGGCCTTGAGATAATCTGCCATTAATGGCTAATGATTTTTTTTATATATATTTTTATTAGGCTATTGACAAATTTTCTGGATTAGTGGACCACAGTTCTGATCTAGTGTACAGGGTTTTACAGATGTTTGTTTTTGTGATGGAGAACATGTGTTTGTCAGCTTCCCTTGTTGTGCATTAATGATTTGATAAAACTGAACACAAAAGAGGCTGAGAACTCTGACGTGATTATTATCATGATTTAAGTTCAGAGAGCTGGACATTAATGTTTTTACCTGACTGCTTCATTGGATGCCCCCACCCTGCCTTATGCTGTAAGTGTAGTGAGTGATCCATGTCTCTACATTCTCTTCAAACCCTTGTGATTTTCCTCTGACTAGATCAGTAGAATTGAAAAGAGAAAGGCTGAAAAGCTGGTTCTGTAATGGGAAGCAACACTTCAAGGTGTAGTTACTGATGATCCTTTAGGAAGGGACTAATGATTTTGTTTAATGACTTTAGACTCCACGTGATCAGATGAAGAAACATAATAAAGGTGGTTTTTTAATTCTCCCCTGCGCCCTTCCTTCTTTTACCCTAGGATTCCTTGCAATTTTTTCAAGGTAGGCTGCAAATACTTGTGGAGCACACTGTTCACTGGTCTGTTAATTGGCTGGCAGAGGATTAGGTTGAGTTGAAAGAGGAAGGCAAATTCTAGTCTTAACAAAAATACTTATAGGGCAGCAATTAACTGGTAATAGTTAAAATTAATAGTTGGTGAATGCTAAGTAAGATCAGTAATCAGTTCCAGATGGGGTCACTGTGTAATGGAAAATCTGCAATGAAGGAGACCATAAAATTCACTAGCAAGTTTTTTGCTCTTGTAGAAGTGAAACCTATCTCTCTATGACCTCCATAATAAACACTCACATAAGTTATGTTTTGAGTTTAAATTCAAATCCCATCGCTATGCATAATTCATACATAGGTATTCAAAAGTAGGTGAAGCAGGAATAAAACTGAGTGAAAAAGGCAGTTTTATTCATTACTATAAAAAGTTGTTCACACCTTATTTTAATTAGCAGTAGCATAAAAAGAATAATCTTTTGTTTTCAGAGGATCGTTAATTTCAGATGAGAAAACCCCCCAAACCATCTTCTCCTCAGCACAACAGTATCTATTTGACCATTTGAATATTCACCCTGTCTAGCTAAAGTACATTAGCTCATGTTACTGCATAATGATTTCAGGTGGTGTAATCTATACTAGGCTATTTTTATTGGTCTTGCCAAATTCATGTATTGGAGAAAAAAAACAAAAGCAAAATATTTTAACCTCTTCACATGGTTTTCCTGCATGACTTCACAAATGTCATTTGTGATGGAAAATTCATTTTAGATGTATTTCCCTTGGAAATGACTGTCTAAATTAGAACTATTGAAATTTATTCTTTACATAAATAGCCCTACAAATCTTACTTTCTTTTTCCTGTCAGTTCCTATTCTGTGAACTGGTTATGTTTGCTATTTCTGAGTTCATGCAATAAATATGTATCAGATAGCCTGTTTAAACAGTTTGCCATGGTGCTTCTTATGAACCATATGTCTTAACTGTATTGAATACCTAGTAAGACCATTTTATTTTGTTTTTTTCTCTAGTCACAGTTGAAATAAAATAATGTGTTAGTTGCCCAAATGACATGTGGCTATTAGAAGACTATATTTAATTCTTTAGAGTCATACTTGTTAAAAGTTTGTTTTATCTATATATTTTTATCTGAGTTAGTTGCCAGATTTGAGAAATTCCACAATTTTCATCCATGATAAATATTTTGTCATCTGTCTTTGTTTTGAGTTAGAATGCATAACTGAAGTACTGACGCAATGTGGACAAGGGACAATTTCACAGCATGGAGTTTTTCAACAGTTCTGAAATGAAATTTACAACCCCTTTCACATTTTATATTTTGTATTAATTAAAGGCATTCTGGACTCAAAGTAACCAGATTGCAAGAATGAGGTACATTAATCTCTTGTATCATGGTGCCTTATGAGAGTTTTGAGTCAGATCCCTCTTTTAACTGTTTTCACCTTCTGTCTTTTGTTCCTGCTTGGACTGTGTTTGACGTGTTGCACTAAAAGTGGTGCAACTTTCATATGACTTATTTCCCTACTGAAACATAGGGAGATTGCAAAAATTGTGTTTGCCTACTGTCTCCAGGTATAAAATTCTCAGACTTTTCTAATAAGAACAATAAACATTATTGAATGGGCCATGATCACATTTGCCTTTTTCACAGCTGCTGTCTTAGTAGTTTGTGGCTGTTTCGTTGTTTGTTGCCCTAACTGTATGTTTTCCATTTTCCTTCTGTTTACAATTGATGATGTTTTATAGCAGAGTTCTTGTTATTTGTCTGTAATGCATGACCGTGTAGTTAATGCAGCTGAATTTTATCCCTTTTCTCTTGCTCCTGCTCCCCAGGTAGTAAGTACAGGCTTTTTCTTTCTGATATTATGGCTCTCTGCTCTACTGCCAATGCCACCACAGCTTTATCATCAGCAAACTGAATCAGCATACTCCAAAGCTTATGCCAAAGTCAATAATTAAAGTATTAAGTAAGATGCATAACAAACCAAAGGAGTATTGCTCAAACATTCATGTCAGAAAAAAACTAAAAAAGCTGAAGTAGTGTGCAGTGTGTTTCTGGTAAGCTTTTGATGAATTTTCTTGAGAGGGAGAAAAAAATCTCTAAAACCAAACGGCTAATAAAAGTGTTCCCTTTTATCCCATTATCCCACTCAAATTGAAACTGAAAAAATCAGAATTCTTGCATTATTGCCTATACCAAGGATGAATCTCTTCCTCTATATTCTTTTGATGAGTCCTAGCTCCTTTAGTGAAGGGTCTCTGGGGCTATTCTCACCTTCATTCCCCTGAGCTCCAAGTGCTTTCTGTGGAATGCACTCTTAATCACCTTTATGGAAAGAGGAAGAAATAATCTCCACTGTATTCAATGGGTACAATTTCAGAAGCTGCAAAACTGGTCATTTAACACTGTATCCTCGCAATGAGTGCCAAATAATATAGGTGGTGTGCTAGTCAGAAAGCTGACAGAAATTTTGACGTTTCAGTAGAAGCGAGGGATTAGGTTTCAGTATGCAGATAGGTATCTTCCTTCTCCCACTTTTGTAATATGGATCAAGTGTGTGTAAATGTAATGATTCCTGAATGTAGAAGGATTCAGCTTCAGTAATTCTGTCAAACAAAAAAGAAAAGTAAAATTTTTTTTTTTACACGGCACTTGAAAATTTCATGGGTCTGTGAGTTATGGGACTTGATTTGTTCTCATTTTTCATTCATCCAGTATAATAGCTGCAGCTGTGAAAAATGACTGCAATGGCAACATAAAAGGCTTGTCTTCATATGTGTTATGAAAAATCCTTTTAAACTTACTCATCTGATAATATACTGTAGAGGAAGGAACTGGGTTTCTTTAATCCCAGCAGATGGTGCTGGGAAAAGGTTGGTTATGGTAGTTCCCCAACAGAGATCCACACCTGTGAGCTAGAATAATTCGCTTAAATTTAAAGACTCTTCGTGCATGCAAAGGAGAAGTACCTTGACCATGATCACAGTAAAAGTTGTAATTTAGATGAAAGTATCTAACCATCTGTAGTTCTGTAACAGCCTTTTAAATATGAGCAAGACAGATGAGAAATGTGCCTAAAATTGGTATGTGATAATTTTACGTAAGACTCTGCACGACATGGTTGCCCATGTTACCAGGAGCCTCCTTGACGACGTAGGAGAGTTCTTCCCAGTTATCTTTAGAATAACTGCATTGATTTTTGGTGTCCTCTCACTGGTAGCATTGAGTTCAATATTGATCTGTTGACATCACCAAAGGATCAACATAATTCTCCTAGTCACATTCTTATCTCAAATTGAAATCAAATTCTCTCTGGGGGTTGGTGTGCTCTCCTACATCCTTAATGCCTGGCTAGTGGAAAATGTACCTAAGTGCAGCTGTTGTGTTTAATGCACTGGATATGTGTGTTATTGTGTTTAAAGGAATCTTAAATTCACCTTTCAGTGAGAGTCAACTCTAATTACAGCATGGATACCTTTTTCATTCTGCTTGTGGAGATAATCTTGTTTGGAAACACTGTTTTCAGAACTTTCAGCCATTTCAGAATCTACAAACTAATACATACATATGTTTGCAGTACAGTTTAAAATGAACTGGCCACCCTAAATTATTTGAGTCTTTTTAGTGTAAGGCCAGTGTCCTGTCTCCATCTGTAGAAAGAAGCACATACCTAGAAAGGAGTGTAAAAATATCTATCCTTAGATATGTGCCTAGAGTAGTCCCTCAGCCTTCAGAAATCTGAAGCTAAATCTGAACCTTCAGCTCTGTTCCTCATATCAGAACAGTGAATTTGCATGCAGGGCTCAAGATGTAACACAGAATCACAGAATGGATGCAGTTGACGGAGACTTCTTAAGATCGTCTAGTCCAACCTCCCTCCTTGAGCATGGTCAGTTAGAGAAGGTTTCCTGGAAGAGTGTCCAACAGAGTTCTGAATAGATGGAGATAAACTAGATGGAGATGTTCACACAATGCATTTATACGTAGGACAATGCTTAATACTTCTTAACAGTTGTTGACGTTTGAGTTGCTTTTTGGTTTTGTTTTTTTTTTCTTTTTTACTGGTCACAGACTTGATGATTCGTATAACTTCTGTCTAGATCTCAAGATTTCCTTGCTTGTGATAATAGGCAATTTAGTCTGTTTAATACATGAAATTAGGATTGTGTTAGGAATTAGTAATTTTATATTTATTTATATGGGATTTTATCTGCCATTTAATACCCCATCACTGAATCTCAGTAGAATCTTCTTACAGTTGGGCAGAAACTTACTATTATGAAGAACTTTAATTATAAAAAATCCCAACCAACTAGTGTCACCTCATTTCTTATCTCAGCTGACTCATTGGAACTCACCAGCTCTGGACCATTAGACTTACTGATGACCTCTCTACACTGTGAAAACTAAACTTTTATTCCTTCCTTGTTTTGTACCTCTTAACCAGCTACTAATTAATTGCTGCCTACTGTGGCTTCCCCAAGAAACTAATTTGAGGGACCTTGTCAAGTAACTTTTGGAAATCCAAGTGGACTGATCAACCAAATTTACTTTATTCAAATCCTTGCCAGAACTTTCAGAGAAGTTCTGTAGGTTTTGAGACATGGCTTCCCTTTGCGGAGGCCACACTAATTCTTCCCCAGGATATTATATATGTCCGTATATCCACAGGTCATACGCTCAGAGCTTTAAATTACTTCAGCAATATAAAGCAAAAGTATAGTCTTCCAGTTCTCTCTGATAACCATTGTAAAAAATTTTTGTCACATTTGTTTTGTTCTAGTCTGAAAAGGATAAGTAAGTGGTGTACAAGAGCCTTACTTACTGCCTTAACTTGAGCTGTTTCATTCTTGAGTTCAAGTTAATCCTTGAACTTGGTCTCAGCCAGCACCCATAATGTGCTATTGGTCACTTTATCTGTTTTTCATGTAATGTCTTCTGTCTCTTCTCTCTCTCTTTGTTTGGGAGGTTTGAAGGCTTCTTTTCCCCATTTGTCTTCTGAGTAAAGAAAGATTCTATCATTGGAAAACCCTCACTTTTTCAAAATCAGATTTATCACAGGCTGTTCAGTAGACACAAAATCTTTACAGAATTAACATTTTACAATCATGCCACTGTTCACTGTATTTTGGCCATTCTGTGCTGCAGAACGCTGAAGAGATTGCCTTCAGCACAGAATTTTTTCATTCAATGAAAAACAGGTAAGAGGGTACTCTCCTACACTTTGAGGCAAATGCCTGTTAATAGTAGATCTGAGGGAAGAAGCAGAAGGTGCTGTTCATTGCAGGATTTCATCCTACACTCATTTTACTGTACTTTAGCCCAGTTTGGGTAAGGTGAAGGTCTTCAGGTATTTTTAATGTGTTTTATGTCTGTCCACATGCTCCTTTAATTTCTGCAAAGGAGAAATGTGCATGACTAGAGATAAGCTAAAATTTTGTGAAATTACTCTACATCTTATCCCCATACAGTGACTAATCAGTTCATTTGTCTTTCTGATGAACTGTGCAAGGGAGCGACCATTTTGGGAAGTTGAGGGATAGAAGTTGGGTTCCTGCCTAATAGACAGATTGAGAAAATTTATTTGCTGTTATAGTTTTTGATATAGAAATGAGGAATGAATATTATGAGTCTTTCATCAAATTACTGTTTTTCAGTTCTTCTGGAAATTATTTATGGAACAAGTTATTTGTACAGCTTGTAAGAGAAGTACATGTGGCTGAATGGCTGGAAAAAATATTCTCATTCTTGGACAGTGAAATTCATACCTAAATTACTGCCATTTAGCCTGACAAAGCTATATAAAGGTCTTTCAGTATCTACTAATCAGTAATCTGAAAGAGAGCTCCTGAAACAAGAGTCCTTTCTGTCAGTTTCCATAGTCTCAGCTTTCAACTGTGACCTGACATTACAGTATCCGCTTTGTTGTAGAAAAAACCCTCTGTTTTGTTTAACTGCTTGGAGGTAAAACAAGTAACAATGTTAACTGAAACTAAGCCTGCTTAACATTGTCCCTGAAACAATAAGAGTTGAAGTTGTGAACACTCTGTAATTCACATAACTTCCTTAATTCATGTGTGCATACATATGCAGGAGCAGGCAGGCACACCACGGATAGATGAGAATGCAACTGGCAAGTTTTTAATCCATAATGACTTTTATGATTCCTTTTGCTGTCAAATGAATAGAAACCACTGATGAAGATGAAATGAGTGATAGGTACTTAGAAGCCTAATATAAGACTTACTTTTCTTTGGAAGTGTTTATCCCAGCTTTGTATCAGTGATGGACAACATTGCATTCTGAATTAATGTAAAAAGTCTCTCCAAAGAGCACTGAAAGCTGTCAGTCATAATGGTACTTGAGGCCCAACAGAGATGGTAAATAGAGCATTTTAAGTTTTACCTGGATAGAATCATAAAGTTATTTAGAGTAGAAAAGAACCTTAAGATCACATACTCCAACCATAAACCTAATCCTGCCACATTCACCACCAAACCATGTCCTGAAGCACCACATCTCAAACTTCTGCCAGCAGCTGCTGTCCATTATCACTAATACATGTCTAGTAGTAGGTACAGGTCGTTTGACAATTTCTCCTATTTCTCCAGCTAAACTCTCTTTTTGTGCATCTTCTTGGGGTCACCCTTCTAATAACAGGACACAGGATAAAAATCCTCCTTTTTTTTCCCAGTTGCCACACTGGTTCTGTAAGCACTGTAAAGAGGAAAGCCTCTGTGAGAATATTCTTCCTTACTTTTAAGTTTTTCAAAGAAAATGCAGAGAAGACTGTTATCCTTGATTTTGCCTTTTTTTACAGCCTTGGTTTGTGTTAGAGCTTTCTGCTGCTGGGAAGTAATACATTTTAATCTGATCTCTCAGTCATTCAGAAATGAACATTTTCATGGACTCCAAAACAGTTATTCATCTAAAATGAACTGACCTCAAAAGTTTGAAAAGGAGACTGGAAAATGAAATGAGCGTATTATGTTGCTCAGAAACTGTTTGTTTATTGTGGAGTGTCTGATTTCATGGAGGGCTCTACCTTGAACTGGGAGTCATATCAAAATTTGCTCTGCCATGTTGAGATAGTGGCATGCTATCCTGGCAATGATTTAAATTCAAAATCCAATGCAAAATACATGTTTTAAGTGCACTCTTCTTTCTTCCATAAAATTCTGATGTGCCAGATTCTCTACTGAAGCTGTTTAAAGTACCTTGACAGACTAACATGAGGTATGAAGATTATTAGTTGGTCATGCAGACTTTTGCCTCTGGATTTCATAGGACTGAACTCTGACAGGATTGGGGTGAATAATGTGATGGTTGTTCACTGATTTTATACCACCCACTCAAGTAGGACCTGAATCTACCACTGGAATGGCTATTTTCTCACTTTAAAGTTTGAAAAGATGTAGATAGGTCAGTGGTTTTCATCTCCATACAGAGTGCTGTTCAAGTTAGATTACTTACAATCATTATGAAACAAAGCTGATTTGTTTTACTTAAAGTACATTTAACATGAAATCTGATATATATATTTTTTTCATGACAAAAGGGAATCTTTTACAGATCTGTTACACTTAATTTTTTTCTTAGTGTTTAAGAAATTTTGACCATAATAGTATGTGCAAAACTTGGTATACAGTAAAAATAATGTAAAATATGCTTTCACATAACAAACTTTCCTAAAATTTCCCAAAGTTCAGTTTCAAAACTGTTTCAAAAACTGTTTTCAACCTGTTCGTTTTTTGTTGGTTTTTTTTTTTTATAACTTTACTGACTGATAGTGATAAAGGAATTGTTAGCTTGAAAGCTGTCTTCATTCAAATAATTGCTTGGGTAGGCACAGTTGTTCTTGTTAAATACAGACGCTTAAGTAGAAGTCAGAGTACTTGGAAAACAGACTTTGCACATCTGCCTGCTACTCTACAGTAAATTCTTTGCTCACCGCATCTTCAGGGAAGAACTTTGTTGTACCGTCTGCGTGTTTATATGGTGATGATTCTTCCTGTGCAGTGGTTCCATTGTTCCCTTCCTCCTACACAGCAGATTTCTTGTAGGGAAATTATGTTTGTTTCTGCCACGCACCACATGAGTTGTTTGGGAAGCCCAAATAATGATTCTGAAAGCTATTTGGGGCCCTGGCAAGCACCCTCAGCATTTAGATGTGCAAGTGAAGATGCACAGCAAACCTGCTGGTGATATTCTTAGGGAAGACAAAATGCACATGAAGTGCCATGAAGCTCCCTTCAGCAAAGAAAGAGATACCACCCTCCTGGAGCCTCTGAACAGAGCTGAACAGTTCTTCCTGTTAATTTGCCACCACACTAATTCCCTTCTCAAGTAAAATTAAAGCTGTCATCAATGTGCCCATTCATACTGCATTCATACCTCAGAGATACAAAGTTGCATGTATGGGGCCACCCAAGAATTTATTCTTTGCTTGTTTGGGGTTTTTTTCCCCTAAAATGTCTTTTTTTACAGACTTGAATTTAAGAATGTATGTGGGATATGTCATGGCTTTGTTTATTCCAAATAGCTTGATTTGATAAGGATCGAGTAGTTTCTCTGTCTTCATGCTCATTTCTACGAACAAAAGTGTATTATATTGAAAGTATCTTTCTGCACATCTCTACTGGCAGTTTCATTTTATTATTTCAAATATCTTAGGGAAGGAAATTTTAGAAAACAGTAGAACATCAGAACAGAAATGTAGGCACATATAGAATGAATGCACACACACAAACACCCATATGCACACTTGCCACTTTTTCTGGTTTTTAGTTCATTTTTGAAAAGATGAGCAAATTTTCAAAGTCTTGTCAGAGAACATTTTTAATCCCTTTTGCAAAATGTATTCATTTCAGTTGTGATTGGGTATTAAAATATACAGGTTATTTTATTTATTTGTTTATTTTGTTATTTATTCATACAGATACTTATAACTGCTCTGTACAATCTCTGAAGTTGTGAAAGTACACAACAACCTGCAACAAGGAGTAGGAGAAATCACTGGCTTAATCTGCAGTAAGGATGATTTAGAAGATCTCTTGGTCCACTCCGTAGCACTTGGATTTTTCCCCTCGCATCCTGCTTGCCTTTATTGCTGGTCTCCCCTCTGTCTTCCCTTCAGCAAGGGGTTCAGGAGCCCTGGATGACTGAGGAATCAGGGGCCCAAGCAGAAGCTTTTTCTGCCCCTTTTCAGGTAGCTTTCTGTGTTCCTACAGCAGTGCTGGCCCCAGCATGCAGCCAGCACTCGTAACCCAAAGAAAGCTCATAGGTTTCTCTTCTGCTCTGAACCTCATCCGGCATGATGAGGTGCCTCAACTCTTGGAAATTATTACACTTGAAATGAGAATATACTATGAGAAGTGGTATATATACCATTGCAAACCCAGAGACCTTTTATTATTATCCTGGAAAGCACTTGTTAGTTTCAATAATTTTAGTTTTCACTGAGACTACAGTAGCTGCAGAGCTAAAATTTAGGCATGTCAAGGATGAAAGGTTCCTCTTAATAAGCTTGACAAGGTGACTTTTAATGAGTTAGTGAGGAGAGAGTTTCTGTGTTGTAGCAATGTTTTCCATAGGCTGTCACAGAGAGATACTGTCACTGCCTCTGTCAGCACCATTCTGTGAGTCTAATGACTGTAGAGCCTGAGTGCTTCATAGGCACACATGCACTAGGAGACATACATCAACTTCTTCTGTATGCAACATAGTTTTCACAATAAATAATTCTATTCATCAGCCAAGGCTGGGACTTTTTCAAGGCCCTTGAGTAAATAAGGGAACTTAAAAGCAATAGAAGTCCTAGTGTAGTTATTCATATAGTGAGAGAAAAGCAGCGGCTTCAGATGGAATGATGGAAGCCAAATCTGTTATGCTGAAGGATAAGATTTATTTTATTTTTGTGGTAATTACATTAGCTTGAATAACTTCTGTTGAGTGAAACTACAGTTTGCATGTTCTCTAGTAAAATACCGAAGGTCTGATACATCAGAGGTGGTTCATGTTATTGTACTCCTTTGGCTGAAAGAGGTAACTAATTTTGTACTTAGGTGTGTTAATTCTGCCTGAAGTACTTCAGGGAGATTGTATTTTCCTTCTTAGGGTAGCTTGCAGTGTGACATTTGAGATAGTGTTCATACAGGTTTTGTACCAAAACCTGCAAGGTAGTTCTAAAATGCATAGTCCATTTCTCCTTGATGTTTTTTATGTTGTTATTTGGATTTCCTCCCAGTAGTTGTGATCCATTGCTGCAAGTAATTCCAGATGTTTCCATGTGGTGCTTGCTTTTTATGATTGCTGTCTCTAAGGTGGTGTTTGCTTGTATTCAGATCTTTACGACATCGTCCTTTAGCTCTTGAGCAGTCATTTTATAGAAGTCACTAGTGTCTGTTTATAGATAGTTATGAACAAAAGCCAAAGTAATAAACTGTGTCATCAAACATGCATACAGGTCTGCTTGAAGGCAGGGTTTTTGCAGAAGAAAAAGCCTTTGGATTTCATCAAATGGAAGTCATGACTGACTGTTTGAAGCTATGCTGTCTTGCCTTAATTGAGGACCATGGTTTTTGCTCATGGATTAAATTTGTCTGTGTTGTGACTCACATGGCTCACCAGTTTCCTTTTACAAAAGCTTATAGTGTGACCACAGCTAAGCTCTCTTCTTTAAAAACACAAATATCTGCCTTCGGTTCTCCAGCTGAGTGTTACCCTAGGGAGGAAAGACTTTTTTTTACTTCATATTTAAGTCTTCAATTTCCTTTTCTGAATGAATTTCTGACACCAGTAATAAACTATGTGCAGCAGTCTTCTTTGGTACTGCTATCAAATGCTTGCGTGGAAAGCAGTGAAAGCACATTGCTCTGTGTCTGAAAGACCAGTTTCTAAATACTGGACAAATAATGGAAGGCAGTCCAGAGTGCCAGGACCAGCTGAAAGTGCACTAGCATACAGCGTTAAATGTCTCCTTGTACTAACAGTAGTTTGCAGGAAACTGTTGAAACAAAGATAAATTTATATATACGTTTATATGAAATAACAGAGAAAGTGTTCAGTTGTCACCAGATTTGCCAAGATTCACCTCTGGGTTGAAGAGAGCATGGGGATGTAGAAAGGCTTGACCTTATGAATTAACTCCATCTGGAGAACAAAATTTCACCTTCACACAGGAAGGTATTTGAGTATTTTAAGTTAGTCAGGGAGGGGTCTTCCTGCCTAGTTGTTTATTTTGTCCAGGTCAATTTTAATTCTTATGTGCTCTGAAGTGTACATTCCCAGATTTAGAGTGTCTGTTAAAAAAAAAACCTTACATATTTTTATCCTGCTAAAGCAATTAGTGTCCATTAGTGGCCTCTTATGGTAATTCATGAAAACACTGAGCAGCATCGAACTCAGGAGCAGACACAGGACTGATGATGCATCTGTCCATTTGAACAAAATATAACAATTTTTAGCTCTCAAATAGTTTATAACTATTTTTTCAATGTGTTTACCCAGTGTTTCATTGTCTGTTTTCTCCTAGACTGTCTCCTTGTATTATTTCTGAGAATGTTGTGCAAGAAAACTTCATAAGCTGCATGGATGTGAAAGTGTATGGCATCTGCTGCCTCCACTAATAATGAGGCCTGTTACAGTGTAGAAAAAAACTTTGTTTGATAATAAATTGCTCTTGAAAAATGAAGGTTGGTTGCCAGTCAGGTCCTCATTCTCTGGTGATTCTCCGGTGATGACCAATAGTTTTCCTAATGATTTTTTACCCCCTGATATTTCTCCAGGGTGTGAAGTTCTCTGGACTCTGTTTTCCTCTCATACTACTTTTCCTTCTACAAACAGTGACAGTTTGACTTTCTTCTAATCTCTTCACTCTTTCTCTAATACTTCTTCACTATTTTCCTCTGAGTTATCAAATATTACCCCTTGTGGCTTTGGAATTTCTTCAGATCACTCTTTTAATGTTCTGAGAAAAGTCATGAAGCCAGAAAGTTTGATAACATATAATTTCTCTCTCCCCAGTCTTAAGCTATTACAATTCTTCTGCTCACCTGAACAAAGCTGACCCTTTAGTGGAAGAAAGGGATTAAACTTCTGTCTGTTAGAGACTTTGTGACTGTTTCTTCTCCCCCCAGACCAAATATCTGGAAAACACTACTTTTGGTTTTTCCTCATAGTTCTCTCTTGCCTCTGACTCTGTTTGCCCTGTTTTTTCAGAGGTGACATGTACAAGCCTTTGTTTTCTTTTGCAATCATCTTCAGTAATATGGCCTATTTTATTTTGGCTGTATTTGTGTCTTTGTTGTTTTGATTGGTTCTTTCTGTTCTGCTTTTTCCTCATTGTGGTTGAAGAAAAATCTAATTTGCTATATTGGTCTTTTATTGTACTTGCCCGTCCCTGAGTTGCACTGGAATAGTTTGCACTGTTGCTCATAGCTGTGTTTTCTGTCTACTTTCCTAAATGCTCTTGCCTTAAACTTACCTGTCTGTGATCCAGGTTCTGAGTTTGATTTCAAAACAGCAAATCCAATGTTCAGATAGTTATCTATTACAGCCTGTACCCTATGACTACATAATTGTTTTCTCGTGATTTTTCTAAACCATGTCGTATTCAGCACTGAACAAGTGTAAGCTGTAGACGAACTGCTCTGGTTTTTTTTTCTACGTTTTCCTTTTTTATTTTATTTCTTCTTTTATTGTATTTATTTACATTTCTCTTCCTTAAAGCCATATATTTAACCTCTTTATATAGCATTCATATCTGAAACATTGCATATAGTAGTATTTAATTCACACAGCATGTATACATAGCAGTCACCATGTTTATACTGAATGACATAAGACATCATTCATACTTATTATTCTCAAGGGACAATGAGGAATAGAAATTAAGCCATTCCCATGTAACATTGAAAGGCTTTTATTGAGTGATTTGCTAATCAGTGTCTTCTCTTTGAAGCTGGAAAGACAGTGTTTGTTTATAAATTGGCGCTCTATATAGTACAACTGTCTACTGCAAATAGAGAAAATATTATCTAATTAGATTAATTTGTTCATTGGTAGTTATATTGGATTATAATGTCTAGTGAAGATTTACTACAATTATTTTCAGACAGAACAAATAGATGCTTTGTGGACATATTTGTTCATAAATGGCAGAATATACAATATGCCATAGAGATTTTCCCAGTTTCTGAGCAGTCTGTTAGTAATCATGATAAGTATCCTGTATACCTACACTCATTCATGCAAGCTTTCCAAATAAATTCAGGGAACTGTTTCCATAGAAAGAAACTTAGATTATATAGCAACTATATTGAAACATAAGAAAGTCAGACACATTGTCAGTATCTTTTGTGTAGAGCATTCTGTCTGTTTTTTTCAATCTTAACAGCCTTTTGTTTCTTTTCCACAAGCTATTGGGTGCATTTGTACTTCTTGAATGATGAGGTGCACAGAGGTAATATCTTCTCTGTGTTTTTTAAGAAAGAAATTCCTTGAATAGTACAGATTTAATATTTTTCACTTCCCAGGAAAGAATTCCAGATCCTGTGAGATGTCACAAATCCTTAATAACTCATGTAACCAGTTGTGCATATTTCATCTGTGACAGGCAAAAACCCAAGAGTGAAATGGTGTGAGTATTTACATCTGAGAGTAATGAAATACTTTGGAAGAAAAACCAAAAACCTGTGACGTCTGAGTAGTCATAGCACTAGTTACACAAAATTTTTCATTTTACCATATGCTTCTGAATACTACGTTTTTGGATCCTTATAAAACTGAGAGTGCTTTTGTGTGTAATTCTGATCTTTCTAAAAAATTATTTAACTTCTTATTTATCTTGCTCAAAATCTTTCTATTTTAAGATTTGGGAGTCTTTTTTAAGTAGGCACCTCTGTTCAACTCTGTAGGAGATGTCATGCTACAAAAGCCAAGCTCATAATTTTTGTAGGAAACACAACTATACCATTGGTGTTTTAAAATAGGCATTGTTATTATGACTTCAAATGCAAATTTACCATATCTTTCAGAATATTATTCAGTAATTTTCATTAAAATCTTGTTTATAGAATCAAAGAATTATAGACTGGGAAAGACCTTTAAGGTTTTTAAAGCCTTAATTCATTAATTGTGGTTTGGTGGGTTTTGTTTTCCGTTTTAGGGGAGGGGTGGGTTTGTTTGTTTTGTGGTTTTGTTTTGTTTTGGTTTTTGTTTGTTTGTTTTTTGTTGTTTTGTTTGTTTGTTTGTTTTTGGGGGATTGTGTGGGGTTTTTTTCTTTTCTTTCTTTTTTTTCTTTTCTTTTTCTTCTGTTTTTTTCCTTTTTTTTTTTCCTTTTCTTTTCCCCTGGAGATTTGGGAAAGGAAACAGTTAAGAAAAGGTTTAAAAGAAAAATCAGAATTTTTTTAAAAAAGTACTTCTCTCTTTGACAATAGTTTGATACCTTACTTGCATTTCTAGAAGTGGGGAAAATTCTGGATGATGAAAAGGATTGCTTTCCTGAAAGGCAATATCCTCTAAAATATGATTTAATCCTTTTATATTGGTCATATTAGAAGCTTTTTATTTGGTTTCAGGTGATGTTTCTGCCTACACTGTGAATACAAGTTTTAAGTTTCTTAAACTTTTAATATAACTTTTTCTGAGGCATTCTGTTTCCCTGTATATGGAAATTAGAGATTTAGAGAAAGGTTGCCTTTATTGAGCTTTTTCTGTTTTAAGTATTAAGAAAAAAAATAGTGGTTTTGTAAGAAATCTAGATGAGAGAAAAAATTCTTAATAAAGAAACCTGAAAAGGAGGGCTGTGTTAATTACCTTCAGTTTTTAAAGGAAGAGACACTTCTGGAGGAAGTGAAATATGTGTTCATCTGATCCTATGGTGGTGCCACAGCAGTGTAAGTATTATGACATCTGCAGTAATTACTTTCATATTCTGATGTTGCTAGTACTGATTTACCATTGTGTCGTTAGCAGCTGAACTTTAATGATGAAGTTTTCCAATTTACATCACTGCTTTACAATAGCTATGAGTTTGTTATATCTTTTTTCCCCACAGAAAATGTACACAAAAGGAGTGTAAAGAGCCTGTTGGCTTGTTCAGTGTGGATTTACTGGTTGACATGTGCCGCATGGGGTCTTTATATAATAAAGAAATGGAGTCAACTCCCTGATGCGATGGTAATCAAAGAGACTTTATTCAAACCCGACGCTCTTTTTATCCCTTAAAACCATGTGACCTTGTGACCAATGAGGTTATCTATTTCGGCACATGTCCCCTGTGCTTCCCTGCCCTTGGTGCTTCCCCTGCACCCCTGGACACGCCTCCTACAGACATGTTCCAAGCATTCAGGTTCCACCTAAAATTCATCCAACATAAGCTTCTGCCTCTACTCACCCTGAAGAGGTGATTCCCTGTCCTGTAGGCAGCATATAAATGAAATATCCATGCCGATCGCAAACGTTCTTTCTCCAAGGCACCGAGGAACCCTTCCATTATATCAACTTTTACCTTCAGAAACAGCTGACTAGAGATGATAAAAAATGAACCCTAAGTGGTTCATAAAATAGACTTAATTTTTAGTTGTATTGTGGAGATCTAAAGGACTGTCTAAATTTGTTTTCAGTGACCTCAAATAGAGTAATGTTATTGTTTATTTTCGGTTAAAGTTTCAGAAGGTGGTATGGCGTATTGTGAGGTAACTTCCCTCAACCTGTATCTATTTGTGTCCTTTTATTCCAGAAATTAACTTCTTTAGTTAGGAATGCAAGATAAGGGCAGCTATGACAAGCTGTGAAAGTTGCTTTCTCCTCTTCTCTGTTACCTAGTCTATAGTAGCTGTTGTGATGGAGGTGTCACATGCGTGGAGTAGAGAGGAAAGTGAAAAACACACAGGAATGTTTATAACAACAGATTAGGTTTTTCATATGGTTTTATAAAAATGTAACATCAAGATGATGTGATGCACATTTTTAACATTTCTAGAGAATAGATAGTGAAGTGAAAGACCAAGTGCCGGGTCCTGCACTTTGGCCACAACAACCCCATGCAGCGCTACAGACTGGGCACAGAGTGGCTGGAGAGCAGCCAGGCAGAGAGGGACCTGGGAGGTTGGATTGACAGGAAGCTGAACATGAGCCAGCAGCGTGCCCAGGTGGCCAAGAGGGCCAGTGGCATCCTGGCTTGTATCAGGAATAGGGTGGCCAACAGGACCAGGGAAGTGATTCTTCCCCTGTACTCAGCACTTGTGAGGCCACACCTGGAGTGCTGTGTCCAGTTCAGGAAGGATACTGGGGTGCTGGAGCAGGTCCAGAGAAGAGCAGTGAGGCTGGTGAAGGGACTCAAGCACAAGTCCTATGAGGAGAGGCTGAGGGAGCTGGGGCTGTTCAGCCTGGAAAAGAGGAGGCTCAGGGGAGACCTCATCACTCTCCACAACTCCCTGAAAGGAGGTTGTAGCCAGGTGGAGGTCGATCTCTTCTCCCAGGCAACCAGCAGTAGGACAAGAGGGCATGGTCTTAAGCTGTGTCAGGGGAGGTTTAGGTTGGATATTAGGAAGAAATTTTTTATGGAGAGAGTAATCAGACATTGGAATGGGGTGCCCAGGGACCTGGTGGATTCACTGTCCCTGGAGTTTTTAAGATAAGACTGGATGTGGCACTTAGTGCCATGGTCTAGTAACCATGGCAGTGTTGGATCAAGGGTTAGACTTGATGATCTCGGAGGTCTTTTCCAACCCAGCTGATTCTATGATTCTATGAAAGAGCTCATTCATTCAGATCATAAATAAAAGTTGAGAGTAGTCACGAGGTGCCTCTCCAGTCTGATCATATGAAGAGCAGACAGTTCCACAGTCAAGATTACCTTAAAAGATTTATCAGGAAGACATATTCTTAAACACATAAATACTTATACGGAACAGTGTTTGGAATAGATCTGTCACTTGAAGTTATAAAATTCTCTGTAATTACAACAGCCCACTCAATGAGGGTCTGATTTTGACTGTGAGAAAGAGATGCATAGTCCTTTATTAATAAAGTGCAGAAGGACAAATAGAAAAACTTGAGAAAGTATAGACAGCAAATAGGTAAGTGAATTAGCGGATGTCAAATGCTTGCTTTCAGAATAAATTTCTTGCTTTGGCCTGTTACACTGAACACATTTTTAGTAAGATTATGAGTGTCCTCAGCTTGTTCTTTCTTCATAATTTCTTGAAATGCTGACTGAGGTCCTAAAAATGCATGGAGCAGAATAACTCCCAGATGGCAAAAGATTAATTAGGAATATGCTTAGAGCCCAAGGCCATTCACATTCATGCTGTCGAAGTTGTCCAAATTTACTTTCAAAGAAATGTTGAGCTTAAGCTTTAAAGGGGTAGATCACAGAAAAGATACTGGACTTTTTGAGGCTCTGGATATTCCACTACCAAGGTACTTAGAAAACATTGTAGAAAACTCTTCCTTTTTTTTTTCTGATTTCCGTGCCATTTCCATGGCATTAATGGAACTTTTTCTAAATTAAGCTTTGGAGCAGACTCAAAAATATTTTTCTTCAAATTGGATTTTTTTCTGTCTCTCATTTAAAACACATTTTATTTATTAGAAGTTTATGTAACGTACCTATCTGCACTAAATTAGCAACAAAGGGAAAAGCTTTCAGAATGATCACATTTGTGAAAATTACTGGTTTGTTGTGAACCAATACTATTTACTTGATTAAATTACACCTGAATTACACATGAAGGCTGTGCTGCCACTCAGTGGGATCTTGACAGGCTGGAGAGTTGGGCAGAGAGAAACCTAATGAAGTTCAACAAAGGCATGTGTAGGGTCCTGCACATGGGGAGGAATATGCCCATGTACCAGTACAAGTTGGGGATGACCTACTAGAGAGAAATTCTGCTGAGAAGGACCTGTGCATCTTGGGAGATGACAAATTGACCATAAGCTGGCACTGTGTCCTTGCTGCCAGGGGGGGCAATGGTATTCTGGAGTGCATTGGGAAGAGTGTGGCCAAAAGTCAAGGGAGGGGATCCTCCCT
Source organism: Pseudopipra pipra (assembly GCF_036250125.1). NCBI lineage: Eukaryota > Metazoa > Chordata > Aves > Passeriformes > Pipridae > Pseudopipra > Pseudopipra pipra. The sequence goes on along the minus strand of NC_087581.1, from coordinate 45,214,676 downwards.
CTCTACTCAGCCCTTAGTGAGGCCACATCTGGAGTATTGTGTTCAATTCTGGTCTCCACAGTTCAAGACAAGGACTACTGGAGAGTGTCCAGTGATGCCAGCAGAGGCATCACAAAGATGGTGAGGGGTCTGGAGGAACTCTGTTATGAGGAGAGATGTGGGAGCTGAGGCTGTTTAGTCTGGAGAAAAGAAGACTGAGAGCACATGTCATTAATGCATGTAAATATCTCAAAGGCAGGTGCCAAGAGGATGGTGCCAGACTTGTTCGGTGGTGCCCAGAGACAGGGGGAGGAGCAATTGGCCATAAACTAAAACACAAGTTCTATCTAAACGTCAGGGAGAACCTCTTTATGCTGTGGGTGGCAGAGCACTGGAACAGCTACCCAGGGAGGGTGTGGAGTCTCCCTCTCTGGAGACATTCCAAACCTACCTGGATGTATTCCTGTGTCACCTGCTCCAGGGGACCCTGCTTTGGCATGAAGGTGGGACTCGATGATCTCCAGAGGTCCCTTCCCACCCTAACAATTCTGTGAATCTCTGAAATTATGGATAATTGGGGGTTTAAAACAACAAAATAAGCTTATTTTTAAGAGTGAAAAATCTTTGTGGATAGGAGGATAGTGTAAAAATAGAAACCTGCAAGAAAAGAGAACCAAAAGACGTGTTTCTGCTCTGAAAAGCAGTACTGTGAATAGCATTGTAGAGTTTGTATAGACAGATAAAAAAATCTTTTTGTATTTTATTGAGTCCTGGATTAAATTTCATCTGATTTTTATGAAGGAGATTTTTTTTTCTGCTCCCTCTAATAGTGCTTGACCAATAGTAATGATTCTTCAGTTTGAACTGAAGCCTTAACTCTTGAAAGTACTTGAGAACTGAAGTCAATGGTATTACTCTAATGATTAAAACTAAGCATGAGTTTAAAAGCTATAGTCAATCAAGATCACAGTGCAATAGAATACCTTCAGATAAAACAGTATGAGCTCACTCTCCCTTCTGTTCACTGTTGCACTGCAGAGTAAATGTGTAGAAATCTGCCACAGTTTCTCTGAATCCATAGAGGAACCATAATTTCCAACATCAGCACCTGGATATGTTGAGTAAAATGATTCTTTGTGGGATAAGTGGCCACAGTTGTCTGCTGCTACATTTAATTTTAGTTGTAAGGTGCTGTAATAATCAATAAAATGAATAAATAAAGTGAATTGTCTGCCTTCCATAACAGTGTAATGCAGCATAGGTACTTGCATTTTACTCAGGGCAGATGCAGCTCACATGACTTGCACGCGACTCCCACAGATCGCGGTGCCACTGAATCAGTAGCTGGTGTAGTCATATGATCAGGCAGTGAAGTGTGCAAATTCCAGGCCTCTGCTGTGGGAAAAGGTATTTTCATGTAATATAAAGCCCAATTTATTTCAGAAGTCAGTTATTTTTAATTTCTAAACAGCTTTGCATGGGTGTCTTTGATGGATCATCATGGATGTCATCTGGATCCTTTCAGCACAACTTGTGATTCTGCTGACTTGAAATTTAACTGTTTGCTTCTATGCATTATATTTTTTTTCCTTAAGAAGAAAGATAATTTCAATGATTTATGAACTCAGATCCAAGATCTTTAAATAGGCAGGAAAATTAAAAAGTCAGAATAACTGCAGATGGGTCTTCTGTCAGTAACTGGCAGAACAGCAGTTATTTTAAAAAGCTGCATGGAGGAGGGGTGGAGGCTGGGTAGCAGTAGAGGTCCAGAAAATACGTGATATGAAATATAGCAACATTTACATGCCTGTCATTCAGGAACCATATAATTCCACTAAATTTGAATATGGGATCAAATCCAACTGCTGAGTTTGCCTACAATTTTCTTTTATTAAGAGGCAAGTGAGATGTATTGATAAAGCTTTCCTAACTCAAGTTAGGCAAAATCAGTTTTATCACTTTTAGAAGTAAAGCTCCCCTCCGTAAAAAGCTATGTCAAAAGGCTATGATTCAAATTCTATTTGAATCAAAAGGTGAGATTAGTCATAGTTATTTGTACAGCACTGGGTGTTAATGTAACAGTGTATATACATTTATGTAGCAGATCTGGAATGGATGTGTTCTGGACTCCCCAGATACTTTTCCCAAGGGCATTGTTTGGAACATAATGAAATTTGAGCATAAACTGAAGAAACAGATAATGAATAATTACAGCTCTGTAAAACTCATGTCAGTAGCTGCTGGTCTGCAGCACCACCTTATAAACCAGAATTATCTTCGAAGTTCGCATTCCTCACCTCCCTCCGTCATCAGCCGTGGCGCTGACCAGGGTGCTGAGGTCGTGGGACTCTGATGCTGGAGCACAAGAAAAGTCACAGCTGTTGCTAAAGGAGAAAGAGGAAAGGGGTAGGTGTTTCTGGTGGAGAAACTGAGAAAATAAAGATTGCCACGTGGTTCCATTAGTTTATTGTCCTTGTAAGTAAGAATGGCACTGCTACCAGATGAATTAAAAAAGCTGTGAAAACTTTTGTTAAACTTTTTGGATAAATGGCTTTAATTGAGTTTAAACATTCTTTTAATCAGGATTATTGCAGAATAGCTTCTATAATAATTTCAGCTATGAGCTGCATGGCTGTTTGTGGTGGAAAAAGTTGGTGGGAGTTGGACATTATAAGTAGTAGGAGGAAATGAGAAGGAGCAAATAATTGCAGCTCGTCTGCTTCTGAAACGTCTCTAGTCTTGTGCTTACTGTTAAGTGAGAGAACAATCTTTCTACATTTTGCTGAAGTTAAATGCTAAAATGGCATACCTAAGCCATTTTTTCCCTGTCACCTTAGAAACATTTGAAGTCCTATATGCTGACCTGCTCTATTTGTAAATCACATTCCATCTTCTTTATCCCTCTGGAACGCTGGTGAGTGACAGTTATGCCAATGATAAAAAATTCCTTTTTCCCTGCAACAGAACAAAATTGCTTTGCCCTTCCAGGCTGGGAAAACTGGTTTTAAAACTTAAGGTTCTGTATGCTGTGCTGCATGCAAAGAAGTCCCATCTCATTGCATCTGAACATGCTAGATGGAAAAGACAGGTTTGAACTCTTTGGAAAAACCTCCTCTACACATCTGTCTGTGTTTGCCCCTGCACCAAATTTCTTATGCATTAACAAATTGGTAGTCACCATTATTTTTTGATAGCCACCTTTGCAGTCAGCCATTTGTGGTGGAAATCTTTACTCTTTTAAGCTACTCCAAGCTGCTTTTTTGTTTATGCTAGAAGATGTGCATAATCAAGGCAACCTGCTTATCTTAGTGTTGATAATGTAGCTATTAACAAACATCTCCTTTATGAAATTAGAATACAATTTGTTTCAATAAGCCACAATTAATTACTCCTTTTCTTTGGTTAAAGTTTTGACAAGCAGAAAAATCTTCACGATACTGTCATAAGGAAAATCAGTTGCAGAACGCCGATTCTTCTGTTAACCTTTGTATACTAGTGGGGTTTAGGTTTTAATCATTTAGTAGAGTGTGAAGCCAAAAAAGAATCCTTAGGTCCTCTAATGTTACCTCCTGCCTAATCCCCCTGACTACATTCCATGGAGGCCTGCCGATTTTGAGTCCTGTACTGAAGGCAGACCTTGTTTTATGGCAGGTAAATTCTCATATTCCCTTAAGTGAACTAGCAAAACCCAGTTGACAGTGTGTTCCTATAAGATGCTGACTTGTCAGAGTTCTAGTTGTCAATGTCAACTTCACCAACATTTGAAATGTGGAAATCACAGAGACCAGATCCTATCCTTCTGGCTTTTAGTAATTGATGTTGCTGAGTCCTTGCAGAGACTAAAGAAATGCAGACCAGGTCATTACTGAATAAGAGGAAAAGCAGCATGAGAAATTATTTAATTAAAAGGTAGGTTACTGTTTTACAGTTATACTTATCACCTCAGTGTAGTATTTTGATGAACACTCAATTTATATTCTATTGGAAAGATTTCCAAAATACCATATACTTTTTCCCAGAGAAATGATTTACCATTTGAACTTGCAACAGACTATGCAAATGTATAAATTGAGTACTTTCGCTTTTCATGGAAATAATAGACAAAGAGTTCACTACTACATAGAAAAGATGCAGGTGCTTGCATTATAAATAATGCCAGTTTTTTTCTGGCACTCCTTGTGTGGGTGCTAAATGTAACTAATAATTTTAATAACACTTCCTGGTTTCACCAGTTACTCCTTTCCTGATCACATTAGGTCTATGTTACACAAAACTTTTTAACACTTCTGATGGTGGATTTTTCATTCTCATTTGGGTTTGGCTTTTTGGTTGGTTTATTGAAGCTTTTTTTGCACAGGATTTTTTGCCCAGTACTCACTTTTATCTTAGTTCTTTTAGCATTTTTCTCTTAACTTGAAAATGCAGTTTTGCCTTTCTTATTTCTGCACAGAATGTTATTTTATTGGTTAAAGCAAAAGACCAACAAGTTGGTCATGTTACTCTTCTGTTTTGTCTGGTTTTGCTGGCTTGATTTTGCTTCTAAGAACCATTGTTGCTCAGTCTTAGCTAGCAGTATGTCAGCTTCTGCTTCTGATTGTCTTGTGATGCCAAACCTCTTGTTTGGCATCTAATTAGTTGCCCTGATGGTTTTCTATCTGAAATGAAATGATAGAAAAGAAATTTCTGGTATACCTCTCAATTCAAATTGCTGTTACTTTGGGCTTCTTCCGGCTAGAATGAAAACTATCACACCAAGATAGGTTTTAAACAAATTAGCTTCAAGCTTGGATGGGAAAATCTTGTTGTGCCTTTGTGGGTGTAATTGTTTATGTGGCTTTTACTTTACACTGGTGTACAGCAGAAAGCCAGGAATGTTAATGCTACACAAAACATTGTGTAACAAGAGAGGCAGTCTCCCTGTCCACCAGAAAGGCACAACCCACAGGCACTTAGATCATACGGGCAGAGTACGGGTGGGTTTAGGGTCAGCTGAGATATCCATAATGAGTTTCAGGAAAAAAAGAAACAAAAAACAAGACTGCCAAAACCACCCCAAACAACCAAAACCAGTTGTGGCTTGTGTATTGAATTTCAGAAATTCTGTGTTTCTCCTAGCCAGCAATAGTGCCACTCATTTGTTTTCCTGCTGTGTTGCTGCTCTTTTTGGTTTTGGTGTTTCATAACTGGACAACCCTAGACCAGGGAATTTGAAAATACTGTGTTTTCCTGCTTCTGAGAGACGGAAGGCAGCAGGCAAAACACGCACAACAAAGGCCATAGGGACTAAGGCAGAAGGCCACGGGGAATTATTTTGTGAAACAATGTTAGAAGACAGGAAGAATAGAAGCAACTGAATAAAATGCCTTTTATTAGGAAGCTGTGGCCTGTGTTCAGTTTTCACTTTCTGAGTTTTGTTTTTCCTTAGTGGTAGCAGTGTATTATGAGCTCTTGACTTCAGTGAGCCCTTCTGGCCTTTGGGCTGCTGGGTGAGAAGATGGAGAAAGGACCAAAGGCGACAGACTCCAAGCCACATTTGTCATCTAATCTGGTGGTTTGTTTGGCCAATGCCAATGTTAAAGCTCAGTGCAGAGAACCTCTGACCTGTTGCCCAACAGCTTCAGTTCAAAGTTAAAGGAAAGTCTCTTCTTACGCTCCATCTTTAAAAGCGTTCATGTCAGCAGGGACTCTTATTTCTAGAGCCATGAAGGTTAAAAAGTCTGAGCTGGCAGTTCACGTTTCTGATTGGCTCTCCCACATGCCCTCCTGAAATGTGTTCCTATAATTGGAAATTTAGTGCGGTTGCATCTTCTCCAGGTCTTCCTGAAACATTGAGACAGAAGTTTTGACTTCCACAACTAAATAAAGCTCCCAGTCCTTTCCAATTTCAAATACATGACCAATTTCCAAAGCTGAAGCTCAGTCTTTTCTGCATCAGCTGTCATTTGTAGAAATAAACTGTATCATAAACAAAGTACTAAGACATTTGTTCTAGGAAAGACTTCCTGTGTCTCAGTCCAATACTCCACTGGTTTTTTTGCAGTTTCATTTTATAACCGTCTTCGTATTTCGGTCATGTTCCATCTTAAAATGGGTTCAGCTTTTAGTGCCATTTTTTTCCATCAGAAGCTTGATCAAAACCTGATTCCTCTGGTGGTTAAATCTGCCTAATTTCTGGTAACTGAAGTCACTTGATCTCCCTTGGATTTTGAGCTAAACCCCAGATTTATCTCGGGTGATTCTTTTTTATCCATGGTGTAGAAACTGAAAACCAGTCTTTGAGGATGGGCACCACATGCTCACCAAGCTTCTCTTTCACTCTCCCTGCTCAACAGGATGTGAGGAAAGAAAATGGGATGAAAAGGTTGGGTCAAGATAAGGACAGGGAGATCACTCACCATTTACCATCACAGGCAAAAGAAGCTGATCTTGAGGAAATTGATTTTAATGTTGGCAATTAGTAACAGAGTAGGATGGTGAGAAATGAGAACAAATTTAATTCAATTAACAAAGTGTTTGTACCTGAATAATTTGAGTCAGACTTTGAGGTTTTGAGAGGAAACAGTCATTATAAAAATATTGCAAAAATTGGTGCAAAAAAGAGCTATTACTGAAATGACTGAGTATACCGTGATTACAGCTGTGCTGTATTTTGAGCAAATGAGAATTACTACAAGGCGCAGACTTTAGGCAACAATAGAGGTCTATTTCTTCTTTGTTAGATAACACTATTTAAAGGAAGATAGCCTGAAAATAAATGATACCTTTCTACTAATGCCAAGAAATTTAATTTTCTTTGTTATTGACCTAGAAAAAAGCTTCAAGAATTCCAGAGTATATATAAAAAAAGGAAGTATTTGACCTTTGCCTGAAAACACAGCAGAACTTGGGCATCACTCAGTGAGTTGCTGCACGGTTAGAATCTTCTCCCAGTCATAAGAAAGACAAGCAATCTAAATAACTATTCAGTCTCTACTATTTTATGAATTTATAATGTTCGAAACAAAGTTAGTGACTCATATGAGTCACTGAATTAAAGGATTAACTCACATTTTATTTCTTGACTGCTTGATGACAAAAAGAAATTGTCATAATAAATCAAATACAGTTCAGTGAAAGATGAGAGAACTTCAGATATGTTTAATAAAAAGGAAAAAAGTTAGGTACTGTGCTGTATTGTAAGTGATGCATAGGAAGGGTGTTGTTACCCCCTTAGCATGATTAAAAAAAGGTATTTTTTTTGGAGTCTCATGATCTTTGTGACTGAAGAATGATCAGAAACACATGCTTGGATTTAATTTAGAAATGCAGAGCCAAGTGCTAGATTCTCCTTTTTCTCCTCTTTCAAAGAAACGTGGAAAACATGTCACATCTCCTAAGTTCATTAATTTATTACCTACGATTTCAGATACATTTTCCAATTGTTTTGCAAATTCTTGTCTGAAGTAGAAATGTGGTGTGAGGTTGGGAAGTTCATCCATCTAAATTTTTGTGGTATTCTGCCAATGCACAGAAGTTACATCCCAGCTGGAATTTTCATCCAAGCCCCATACCTGTCTGACTGAGACATGCACAGAATTTAGAACATGGGAGATAAAAGGTTGCAGAGTCTAATCAGTCACCTAATTAGTGGTAACTTCTGAAGGATAACAGCTGAAAACTAAGGCATTCCTCCCAAGAATTTCCTACTTCAGCACTCGGGGTATGAACCTCACCCTCAATCCTCAATGATGGACATCATCAACTCAATCTCAACTGCTCTAAGTGGGCCCTCAACATTCTATGAATCTTTTACAAAGACCCCAGCTTTCTCCACACAATGTTTTCTTAGTTAGTATTCCCTATTAAGTAAAGGACTTAACTTTTTCTTATTTTTCCTCTTCCCCCAAACTTAATCAATTACATATCTTCAGCTTCCCCCCTTCTTAGAGCTACTGCTGTGTCTTCTGTTCCATGTTGCCTTTTCTGCTTTTTGTGAAAACCATTCTATCATCTGACAACTCCCAATGCAGATAAACCTACAAAAACCTCAACAGGATATTCAGAATGTCACAGAAATCATTCTCAATGACCATGATCAGAGACCATCCTGGTAATTAATGACATACATCTGCAAGCAAGTGTATTTACACTGAATTACATTTTCAAGGAAGTGTCACCACTACTTAATGTTTGAGATGAGGAAGCTCTTTTTCTGTAATTATGAGAGTGAAATTACTGTTTTCCAGGAGAAGATTCCAGATCTTCTAGTCCATGGACATCTTTCATCTTTTCTTGAAGTTCTCTATACCAGTCACTGATCAAGCCAGTGTTTAATTGGACATGCTAGGGAAAGGCTGCAGTTTCCATTTTTAAAGGACAGAGGCTTTTTAGCTGTCAGAGTTGCTTTGTAATCCAGGATAATGATTCTCATCTAATCTATGTTGGCCTGTACTCCTGTTTATAAAGAATTCAGCACAGTGTTGTATTAGAGGTTTAAAAATAAATTGCTTCTTTCACATTCTCCCCATCATACTGAATCTTCAAGCACAGCTTACTCCAATGACATACCTGACGGCTGGCATTTCCAGCCTCTACTGGAATATAAAATATAATCGCAGTTAAGCAGTATTTGCAATATAGTCTGCATAGGATTTACAGATTCATGTTGTATTTTTAATATATTTTAAAAAATATATTTACTTTCAGAGAGTGGCTTGGAATAAATGGTTTGGTTCAGTATGTCCATGCACTGGTTCACGTGTGCACTAAGTGGGTTACAGCTGTACAAATCAGCTGTTGATAGAAGCAAAGAGCTGGTCCTTCACAGGCACAGCTTCAGCACCCACATTAGCCACAGCCTGTGAAAAGAGCTGTGAGGCACCAGCTGCAAGGAAGGTTTTGACAAGGACTTCCACAGATCCTAATGAGATTGCTGTCAGACAGGCAGGTTGTTTGAGAGACTTACCAGCCTTTCTGCACTCTGTGTTCCACAGGTTGATGATCAGGCACTGCATTCACACACAGAACATTTTATTCTGAAGAAGAACCAAGCAGTGAAAGGTATCATGTACTTCTGCCATCCCTTCCCATGACTTTTTGCTTGATGCTTAAACAGAAAATACCCTTAATGAGATCTCGTGTAAACTATGCAAACTTAGCTTTACAGATGTCAAAATGCTGCTTCTGGGCTCAGAAATTTTAAGTCTGATTTACCAAAACTTGCTCAAAATTGAACACCACTTCTTATTTGAAGATTTAACTGAGGATGAACAGTACTCATTGTGATCAATAGACCATCCATCCAGATGTTTAATTATGCACTTACAATATTTTCATATGCAGTGCAACTATCTAGTTAATAATGTTTTTATCTTGCAAAAGGTAGAGCACAAAGTTTTAGCATATGTCAACTCGATGAAGAATTTTAGTAAGGCCAGGCTCGCTAAATATAACTTTAAATTATTTGATATATCCTGAAAAAAAAGGGTGGGTTTTATTTTTTTTTTTTGAGGTTCATTATCTAGTTGAGAAGTTTATCCATGCTTTCATTCAGATATTCTTTCCTTATTCTTCCATTTGAATCTTTGAAAATAAAAAAATTTCCCCCCTTCTGACTTAAGAACAAACCTGTTGGCAATGGCAAATTTGTGAATTCAGTCAGGAAACTAATGCTTTTAATGGAACAACACTAATACTTGTTAAACATTGATTACATTTACAAACTCAAAAAACTGTTGCAATCACAGAGGTTACAGTACTCTGTGGAAGACTATCTTGACTATATTGTCCTATCTTGACAATAAAGCCAAGTGCTTATGGCTAACAAAATAACAACAATCGTGCTAATAAGAGTTGAAACCCACTCCACGCATCTTTCTTCCCCTAGTAAACCAATATTCTTAGAAGACAAGTGATTCAGAGTTAGTATGTCTAACAGCATACCACACTGAAATCAATAACACTGACAAAACCCTGAATTTTATCTCTTTTCCTGGTGAAAGATGTTATGCAAATAAAAGCAGTAAACAGAACTATCAGATGGACTGTAAAGGTGTTTCTCTAGTACTAGGAAAACAGAGATTTTTCAATACAAGCACTTCTCCTGGACACATTTTCCCAGTAAAAGGTAAGTTTAGCACTCTTTAGAGATGACAGACAGCCTCAAATGCATTCTGCTGCTGCTTGAGAAGGTTAGAAACTGTCTGTACCTCCTTTCAAAGTCAGCAGAAAGTTTAGGCAGGACATAAAGACTGAAGAGAGGCTTTCAGCTGTGGACATCTAAAGTAGGTCTGAAAAATAGTTTAGGTCAGAAGTGGGACATGGTGATATCATGCAGTTGTATATGTGAACAATGACTGCACGATGTGGAAAAATGTGTCAGTTAGATAAAGAACAAAGGACAGTAAAAGCAGCTTAATGTTAAAGAACTAGAACTGCCATTTTGGGGTATAGAAAAACTAATACCTTTCTAGCTGTATCTATTTGTCTTTTAGATACATAAGCCATAAATTCACTCCAAAGCAGATGCTACTGAGAAATGTTTCCACCTGTTATATAATCTTGATCTTCCATTAAGCTAATTATAGGCTATTGCAAGCTACTTAAAAGCTTCGAGTCATATATTTCAAATTAACTGCTTAATTTCTCCATGTTCTTACTTCTGAAGGGAGGATTCTTCAAAGCCATTTTGTCAGTCCCCTTAGGAAAAAAGTCTGCTACCTGAACAACATGCTGCTATCACATGCTTACTGCAACATCTCTGGATTTCCCCTTATGAGTGCATTTACTGAATTAGAGCACTTTTTAAGTCCCTTCTCTTTGGTTGCAGCACAAATGCAAAATTTATCTACAGGGCAGATTTGCCATCAGCAAAAGAATAGGATTGAGTCCTAATTACATGGTGGTGAAGTGTAATATCTGTGATGATGAGTAATTAAGAGTCTTAAATTTCTGCTTTCATTGCTTGAAAAATAAAAAGCAAAATACATCTTTCTTTGGCAGAAACACTCTTCTAACACAGGACTACTAAAGCCTTAAGAAAAAAAACACACCCAAAAAACCAAATCCAAAGCAACATTATCATCATCAACAACAACAAAACCCACAAAACAAAAGAAACCAGCAAAAAAAACAGAAAAGGGAAATTAAAAAGAAATGAGATATGTACTTCAGATACCTCTTAGCTTTTATCAAAGGGCAAAGAAGCTTCCTTGTCACAGACCTCACAAATACCTTCATTAAGACCTAAGTTTACTGTGGGGGTTGTTTTGCACTGTGGAGCTACAATAGTAGAAAATGAAGTTAATTTCCTGAATTATTGCCCCCAAGCAAAAACTCTCCTTCATGTTAAAATATAGGGTTTGTGCTGTTTTGTGTCAGGGACATGATTATGTGACAAACTGACTTCCAAGTGTGGCACGATTGTTTAGATTTTGTTCTTTGGGGAAGTCCAGTCAGACAGAGTTCTTAAGAAATGTCACATAGCCCTTTTTGAAAGCTCAACCCTAGGTATTTAAATAGACATGTGTTGCATGTCCAGTGAGAACTGCTAACTTCTGACATGGTCCATCTGCTAATCTTTTGGCATGGCAGGCCTGGCAATAGGCAGAGAAATCAAAAGCTGCTGCTGCTGCAGAGATGCTGATACAGCCTGGCCATATGGTGAGCTCCACAGAGAGAAAGAGAGAAAGAAATCTTGAAAAGGTCACCCTGATTCAGAAGACCCACGTTGCTCTGGTTGATTCATCTGGGCCATGAAACAGTTCCTAGGTTTGGTCACAGGACTGCCCTCAAGAGGTACAAGTGCACAGAGCAAATATTATGAAGTTACACTTGGCAAATACTTCCATGTGTCATGATTCCAAACAACATTATTATTTACTGCAAATCCTCCCTCTCCTTTCAAATTAAAGGAAATAAACAAGACAGATGGAGTTAGGAGATTTCTATTACGTTCATCAGCAGGAAAACTGATTTGCATCTACCAATATATCTTTTGTCAGACACACGAAGGAAGATGAACTGTATTATTTGCACCAAGTCAGACATCATCTGTCTCTTTTCACTGAAGATAGCCTCTTACAGTCTTGTAACACTTCATGGATTATTCCTCAATCTCTGGTAATTTTCTTATGCCACAGTAATAAGGTATTGTAAAAAAACCCCTACCTGTTATGCATAAAAAGCTTTGCTCTGAATGAAGTTTATAATTAGTTGCATTATTTCTCTTGAAGGTAAAAGAGAATTATCAGCCATGTCATATCATCAACTTTCACTTGTATTTGCCCAGTATTTGAAATTCAAAGGAGAAATAAATTGCCAAACCAAGGCTAACCTCAGGACCAGAAAGCAAATCATGTTACCAGAGGGCACAGCCATGCTGAAGTGTTTTCTGATGAACAGTACCTCCAAGGCTTTAGGAAAAATTAAAATCTATGCAGAGAAAATCCCAACCATTCAAATCTGAAGAAAGATAGATTTGCTGTACCACCATGAAGATAAATGGTCAGAGTAATTCAAGACCTTAATGAGGTCCCAGCTTGTACTTCAGGCTATGAATTCACCACACATATGAAGTATTTTATACACAGTTACTGGTGAAATTAATTACAGAAGTTATCCTGGATAACTTAAGACCTAAGTTTACTGTGGGGGTTGTTTTGCACTGTGGAGCTACAATAGTAGAAAATGAAGTTAATTTCCTGAATTATTGCCCCCAAGCAAAAACTCTCCTTCATGTTAAAATATAGGGTTTGTGCTGTTTTGTGTCAGGGACATGATTATGTGACAAACTGACTTCCAAGAAGTTATCCAGGATAACTTCTGTGGCTATTATATCATATGTGTTACTTGAATGTACTCATTCACTGCAGTCATAGCACAATAACATAGGCAGCAAAAGTACTTCCCAGTTATCGGGAACTTCCAGGCTCACTTGTTGATTTCTGTGAAATTGCATAGATTTTGTGAGAGATGACAGAGAAGACTTCATAATTCTATTTTTTTTTCCCTAATTTATGTTTTTTAAGCAAACTGTGGTTGGAAAAGACTCTGATTTCCAATATCTCAACAAATGGCCATAGCTTCCTGCTGAAACTAACCACTATTGCTAACCTACTAGTCAACCTAGTTTTGCAAGTATTTAGAAAAAATAAAATCAGCAAACTTCCCATTTAGTATGTCATACAACTAACCACTCTGTCTTTATTCCCCTTCTCTCACCAAGGGCCTACAAAATTTTGTAAGTGCACCAAATGTAGCTCCTAAGGAAGGAATACTTCATTCAGCACATTTTATAGTTATCAGGAAGGTATAGTGCCAGTATTTTAACAAAATCAAGAGTTAGCTTCTTTTCTCCCAGTTACCCCTAGTAATCTCTCTGACTAGAATTTAAAGACGTGAAATTATTTCCCAGAGTTTCAAATCTAGTCCTATCAATTGCATGGTGGAAAGTCAGAGCTTCATAATTTGCCCCTCAGAGTGGTTTTAATTTGCAATGAGTTAACAGTAACTGCCCAGTAATTAGTAATTAGGTTGCTTCCTAGGTTATTGCACTGTAGTTTGACCAATAATAAAAGACACTGCCTGTGATAAATGAAAGACTCTTGCCTCTACTAAAGTAAAAGGAATGAGGAGATTATTTAAAAAAAGAAGTAATTCCATTACTCCCTGATCAGAAAATGCATCCATTAATCTGAGACAGGAGTGCTGCTCTAAGAGACATCACACGAAGAGGAGGGAGTGCTCATGTGAGACATGGTCTTACTTAAAGTTCACTATTACATGGACCACTTGTAAACAGAATCACCTAAGTCACAGGAAATGCAGAAAACGCAGTTATTTACAACATGGTTGCCTATAGCAGGCTCACAGTCTTTTGGCTGGGGCATTTTATTTTGTAAGAGCTATTACAAATGAATAGACAAGGTTATTTTTGTACTCTACAGTGCTAGAAATAGGCAGTACACAGCAGTAATACGAAATTGCTTCCATTTACTCAAATACTGCAGCAGTGCTATACAACACTGATGAAAATTTCTGCTCTGGTTCCATTTCATAAATTTATGCATGAGTTTAAAAAAAATAGTTATTTCAAATAATTCTCTTATAATAAACTGAACACCATACTCCACATAGTAATTGTAAGAGGAATAATATTATTTTAGCCATGACACTTTAAAAGGACAAACTTGGCATGAAGACATAATATGTTATTAAATATACCAACATGGTTCGAAAAGCAGACTTCTTTTAGTTTTTTCTTTTTCTTATTGATACTACATCAGTAGACATGAGCTGATCTTATGACGAAAGTGCCTAAGATTTCCCTGTAAAGACCATTTCACTGAGCACTAGAAAATATTTAGTATATGGCAACAGTTTCATAGTTGGCCTTTACTTCACTAGCCTTACTCTTACTCTTAGTACGAACCAATTCTTCAGCTTATCATTGAGTTAAAGTGATTGAATAGGTTATAAAATCAGGAAGAATTTGGCCAAAGCACATAAGACGTAAGCCACCAGCACAATGTATTCTGATAAAAGAGTTAAAACCTTCATGAGCATTAACGGAACAGCCTCATAGTTAGCTTGGCTCTTTTCAGATACATTTTCTCCCCTTGAGGATTCTCAAGTGTTCCCAAGGAATTATTTCTCTTCAGAGAGGAAAAAAAGTGAAAAGCAAACCATGTCAGTTCAAGGGAATTTAGAAAGATGTGATATTGCAAAGTTAAGACCAGGACCTGAGACATTAAGTATTAATCTCCTCTGAATAATTTTAACTCTGCATAATATTTATATCAGCTCTTGTTAAAACACAGGACTTCCAGTAATTCTTCTTTATTAGCAGACTCATCAGATGCCTCATTAGTACAGCCTTGCTCTACTTTGGCTTTATCTCCCCATTTGTAAAACAGTCTATGATGCTATAGAAGTGCTGAATACCTTTTCTAAACCATCAAATTACTTGTCTGACTCGAAAACAATTTCTTTCTTTCCGAGTCTGTACAAAAACAGTGAGCAAAATTCATCTGATCAAATGTTAGTGTTTACTTCCGTGGTAATCATCTGAATTCTCTTTTCAGATAACAGAGAGCAGTGGGCAATTCTGGAACATGATTCATTCCATCCTGAGGACATTTTGAATAGGTCAAGTAAAACATGCCCTGGAAGAATTTTAACTCTGATCACCAAGGAAGCTTCATGTAGGCACCTATCATAGTAACTGTCTTTGATTAGGAGAAATTACTCCCACCCTTTCTAAGTATTGCAGCCCATAGAGTGATGACTTATTAAATGAATGTCATGGTTATCTCTTCTCAAGACTCTCAAGAGCAGCAGAAACATCACCATGATGCCCTTCTCTCATGATCGAGGGCCTTTCCATTTTTGGTCAGTGAACAGCATTTGATACTCTCTTGATACAGTCAATACCAAAAAAGTCATGGATCTCTCTGTCCTCTTCCTCCCCATGTCCCTTCCAAACCTGTGCAGACTAGCATGTGTGCTGAAACCATACTGAGAAAGCAGCTACGTTGTGTTCCACACAGCACACCACAACTTAAAGCAGGAGAAAGATCTTTGGGGAAAAGAAAAAAAAAAAAGAGAGGACATCTTAGAGGGAGAAATGGAGAAGGACATTTATATATGTATCTATATTTATCTATATATATATGGAGATGACAGAGGCAGAGATGGCGAGACACTGAGGGAAGCTGAGGAGGGACAGATGATGAAGCGAGAAGACAGGCAAATCAAGATAAGGTGGTGAGAGGAGGGCATGGTGGGAGTGTGTGGAGTGGGCCAAGAGACACACCAAGTGAAGAGCTGTACAGTAAGAAAGGAAGTGAGTAAAGGGAATTCAGAATAGAAGCAGTAGCAAATAGAAAATATGTGTACAGGCTTATGGTTTGAGGGCTTGGGAAAACAGAGCATGCAATGACAAAAAAAAAAGTACAGCAGAGAACAAGAGCCAGAGAGAAAACTGCAAGTAAAGTTTGAGGGAAACAACTCTATTGCTTTACAAGCTTAGACAATATAATAGCACAGGAAAGAATAAAATTACATGAAGAATAGGTAATAGCTGAGATCTTTATTTTTTCTTTCTTTTTTTACATCTTAATTAAATAATGAATCTTAGAGGAGATGTGAAACTTGTGAAATAAAATTAAATTTGATGCCAATTTTTTAAGGCTCAATGCAGCATCAAAAGTGGTATAAAAAACAGTGCTCCAGACTTGTTACACCCAATGCCATTTCAAATGTTATATATCAGTATTCGAGGGGCAAAAATCCACACAAAATATGTCACCTGTGGCACCTGCATCAAACTCCATGCTTACATGTGAGCATAGCTCATTATGCCTAAAATATGGTCTAAATGGGACTGTGTCATTTGTATACAGCTCCTGTGCAACCAGGCAGTTTGTGGTCTGACAGATGCTACTGGGACTAACTCAGAGAGTACAAATATCATTCAATCAGATATGTCTGAGCAAACCTGAAAAATCACTATCCTTAAAGAATGTCTGCCTGCCTGATCTCAATATAAAAGTAAACTCAGCTGAAAATAAATCCAGCTTTTAAAGCATAATGCAGAAAATAACCATATCAATCTACCTTCAATAGACTGTCTATAATCTTCCCCCCCAAACCCTCTTTTGTACAAGTTAAGAAATTCCCTTCCACTCTCATGCGTAAATGTAAGTAAAAAGAAACCATTTTTACTTGATCTTTTATGATTACAATAGATTTAGTAGGTGCACTTTGCCTTCTTGCAATGTCTTTACCTGCCTTCTGCCATTTTCTAAATGTCATGTTTTTTATGCCAGCCACATCATGTAGTTTTAAGCACATTTGCAGCATATCCCTGACATTTCAATAAAAATGTAACTGCTTTCAGTATTGCTATTGTTTTTATTGATCAGCTACACCTTTTCTGCCATGATAATAAGAGAATAAATCTTACAGTAGCTGTCATTCACTCAGGGTATGATAAAAAGACAGGAGCATCTAATGGTCCTGAGCAAATCCTGGGTGTGCAAAAAAGGGATTTCACAGGCATCAGTTAGAATGAAGTTATGTACTCTTCAAGTCTTGTTACTTTAAAGGGAAAAAAACCAAAACCAAAAAGCAAAATAGGTGAAGTTCATTTCACTGTAGAAGACTTACTGGTGATTGCCATGAATTTTGAAAAATGGCACTAACTGGATAAAGCATGATAGCTCTCAGTGTTTATGGAGTGGCTACACAAAGCACTGTGTAGTTTTACACTAATTAAACTCTACTGGTTTATTAACAATCTGTGCATTCATCACTGCATTGGGTAGGTACTTTTGGAAGTACTTTCCTAGCAGGCCAGCTGTGAATGCCATTTCTGAGACACAGTGAGCAGTAACCATAATGAGGATCTGCCATTTCTCACACTGCAGACATTAACAGGGATTATTGAACGGTGCTAAGAATGGCTTATCCAGAGTTCAGTGACAGGTAAAGGGCACTGTACCTTCTTCTACCACTGGATTTGAAAAGAGCTATCTTTGCCAGCTTTTTCACACCTTTTACTCTGCGGGTTATAAAAAATTGTAACATTCTAGTAAATGCACTTTTTTTTTGAAGACTCTCAGTTCAAGAAGCTCACTATGTAAGGGACTAATGGCTACAGCAAGAGTGGCAAAGCTGATTTCTAAATAGCCAGCATCTGTGTCTAACACTGACATGAAATAAATGGACTTTTTTTAAAAAAAAGGGAAAAAAATACATTGTAGAAAAGCAATTGTGATAGTTTTCACCCTAAGCCTTCCTGGAGACCAGCTTGTAACCAGGAAAGAAACTAGGGTAATGACTTAGGAAGTATTCCATGCTATTCCTTTCCATAACACAACATATAAAAAGGCGCAGATAAGAGAGTTCACTCTCTTCTCTCTTCCGGTGGCTGAAGGCGACAGGTCTCTCTGCAGACAGTTTTTGCTTGTATAGGCCAAAGCCTGCCTGCTCAGACCTGCTGTTATCTCCAGTCTCTCCGGGAGGCGTGGGGGAGTTGGCTGCTACTTTGCACAGCTCTGCTGTCCAAATCAGGGAAGTATTTAATTCGTTTTTATATTTATTCATCAGCTCTCTGTTAACGGGTGTATTTAGGAGATATTTGTTTTTAGGTTTCTTTTTACTCCTGTTTTCCCCTCCTTTTTCCCTTTTTCCCCTCTCAGGAGCTCCCTGTTGTGGATAATATATTCAAATTATATATGTATAATTGTAAATATATACTTTTGATAGAATCTAGTTTCGCTCAAACTTCTTTCAGTTTTTTTTCCTGTGGTTCATTTTTTTCTTCCCTCTCTGGGAAGCAGGCCTTGTTGTCAAATTTTGGAGACTTGGCAGGAAGCCAGCTCGAAACTTGCACAGCAATGCAAAAAATACTTAAAAAAAAGTCATCACCAGTGCTGCCTGAATAGAGAACCATAAAGTGACTAGTATTTTCTCTTTCCATTTGCTTTAATAATGCAGCGTGATGACAAGTACGGTGTTTATACAAAAATTATGTCTATTTGTATTGTTTTCCTCTACCTTCTTGTTTCCAAAAAAAAACCCCTCAAAACCTAAAAAAAAAACCCAACCAACCAACCAACCAACCAACAACAAAAAAACAATAACACCCCTACCACTACCTTTCTGGGAGAAGGGTGTGACCCAACTTTCCTCTGCCAAACAATCTACTTCCCTTGTTTTAATTTAGTTATCCCATAAATGCTTCAAGACAAAGCTCATTCTACTTCAGGAACATACCCTTTTCCGCAGGCTAGACATGGACAAAAATATCAGAATTCTTTAAAAAGCTTTCAAGTTCACACATCATTTCATCAGCTGTATATGAATCAACTAATAAATGGTTGATTGGGGTGATTGGGGTTTTATACTCCTCTTTTGCCAGCCACTTAATTCTTTTCTGTAACTGAACTTACAGACTTAAGTCAGCTCCTTGGTTCTCCATGTACCGTTAGAAGGAAAAAAACCATCGTATGTTATGCAGCCTTCCCTTTTCCAAACCACTTTCTCTGAGGCAAAAGTATTTTTTTTTTTTTTTAACAAGTTTTTGTTATTAAACTGATGTGTGAAAAAGGCTACAGAAAAGATTTTTGTTCAGTGCACACTTTTGCTGCTTACCAAATTCTTCACAATAACCATGGCAATGATTGTTTCTGTCCACAGTAAATCATCACTAGGGGCCTCTGGTGGTCTAGTGGTTAGAGTGCAGGACTCGCACCGCTGCGACCCGGGTTCAATTCCCGGCCCCCCGGGCAGCTGGAGCTCGTCAGCCTTGTATGGCAATCCAGCTACGTCCTGGGGACCTCACTGCCACTGTCCAAGCTTTGCTCGGCCCCGGCAGATGAACCTCAGGATTAAAGGGTGGGCTCAGTTCAGCGCACGCTGTGTCTCACCTAAAAAATCCACTGCGCAGGCTCGAAGGGTTTATGACCTTTCCCAAATCTTCGCTTGCGAAGACTGGCCATTATTATTATAAAATCATCACTGGGAGGTTAGCTGTCAGACAGAATTACATTTATCGTTTTAATTATCAGAATTACATTAGTTATCATTTCAGAGAGTTTCTCTTATAACCATTCTTATATTTGAGAGCAGATCATCAGATAGCAAATTTTAAATTAATGCTCCTCACCACTAATTAGGTGACTGATTAGACTCTGCAACCTTTTATCTCCCACGTTCTAAATTCTGTGCATGTCTCAGTCAGACAGATATGGGGCTTGGATGAAAATTCCAGCTGGGATGTAACTTCTGTGCATTGGCAGAATACCACAAAAATTTGGATGCATGAACTCCCCAACCTCACACCACATTTCTACTTCAGACAAGAATTTGCAAAACAATTGGAAAATGTATCTGAAATCGTAGGCAATAAATTAATGAACTTAGGAGATGTGACATGTTTTCCACGTTTCTTTGAAAGAGGAGAAAAAAGAGGATCTAGCACTCGGCTCTGCATTTCTAAATTAAATCCAAGCATGTGTTTCTGATCATTCTTCAGTCACAAAGATCATGAGACTCCAAAAAAAATACCTTTTTTTAATCATGCTAAGGGGGTAACAACACCCTTCCTATGCATCACTTACAATACAGCACAGTACCTAACTTTTTTCCTTTTTATTAAACATATCTGAAGTTCTCTCATCTTTCACTGAACTGTATTTGATTTATTATGACAATTTCTTTTTGTCATCAAGCAGTCAAGAAATAAAATGTGAGTTAATCCTTTAATTCAGTGACTCATATGAGTCACTAACTTTGTTTCGAACATTATAAATTCATAAAATAGTAGAGACTGAATAGTTATTTAGATTGCTTGTCTTTCTTATGACTGGGAGAAGATTCTAACCGTGCAGCAACTCACTGAGTGATGCCCAAGTTCTGCTGTGTTTTCAGGCAAAGGTCAAATACTTCCTTTTTTTATATATACTCTGGAATTCTTGAAGCTTTTTTCTAGGTCAATAACAAAGAAAATTAAATTTCTTGGCATTAGTAGAAAGGTATCATTTATTTTCAGGCTATCTTCCTTTAAATAGTGTTATCTAACGAAGAAGAAATAGACCTCTATTGTTGCCTAAAGTCTGCGCCTTGTAGTAATTCTCATTTGCTCAAAATACAGCACAGCTGTAATCACGGTACACTCAGTCATTTCAGTAATAGCTCTTTTTTGCACCAATTTTTGCAATATTTTTATAATGACTGTTTCCTCTCAAAACCTCAAAGTCTGACTCAAATTATTCAGGTACAAACACTTTGTTAATTGAATTAAATTTGTTCTCATTTCTCACCATCCTACTCTGTTACTAATTGCCAACATTAAAATCAATTTCCTCAAGATCAGCTTCTTTTGCCTGTGATGGTAAATGGTGAGTGATCTCCCTGTCCTTATCTTGACCCAGCCTTTTCATCCCATTTTCTTTCCTCACATCCTGTTGAGCAGGGAGAGTGAAAGAGAAGCTTGGTGAGCACGTGGTGCCCATCCTCAAAGACTGGTTTTCAGTTTCTACACCATGGATAAAAAAGAATCACCCGAGATAAATCTGGGGTTTAGCTCAAAATCCAAGGGGGATCAAGTGACTTCAGCTACCAGAAATTAGGCAGATTTAACCACCAGAGGAATCAGGTTTTGATCAAGCTTCTGATGGAAAAAAATGGCACTAAAAGCTGAACCCATTTTAAGATGGAACATGACCGAAATACGAAGACGGTTATAAAATGAAACTGCAAAAAAACCAGTGGAGTATTGGACTGAGACACAGGAAGTCTTTCCTAGAACAAATGTCTTAGTACTTTGTTTATGATACAGTTTATTTCTACAAATGACAGCTGATGCAGAAAAGACTGAGCTTCAGCTTTGGAAATTGGTCATGTATTTGAAATTGGAAAGGACTGGGAGCTTTATTTAGTTGTGGAAGTCAAAACCTCTGTCTCAATGTTTCAGGAAGACCTGGAGAAGATGCAACCGCACTAAATTTCCAATTATAGGAACACATTTCAGGAGGGCATGTGGGAGAGCCAATCAGAAACGTGAACTGCCAGCTCAGACTTTTTAACCTTCATGGCTCTAGAAATAAGAGTCCCTGCTGACATGAACGCTTTTAAAGATGGAGCGTAAGAAGAGACTTTCCTTTAACTTTGAACTGAAGCTGTTGGGCAACAGGTCAGAGGTTCTCTGCACTGAGCTTTAACATTGGCATTGGCCAAACAAACCACCAGATTAGATGACAAATGTGGCTTGGAGTCTGTCGCCTTTGGTCCTTTCTCCATCTTCTCACCCAGCAGCCCAAAGGCCAGAAGGGCTCACTGAAGTCAAGAGCTCATAATACACTGCTACCACTAAGGAAAAACAAAACTCAGAAAGTGAAAACTGAACACAGGCCACAGCTTCCTAATAAAAGGCATTTTATTCAGTTGCTTCTATTCTTCCTGTCTTCTAACATTGTTTCACAAAATAATTCCCCGTGGCCTTCTGCCTTAGTCCCTATGGCCTTTGTTGTGCGTGTTTTGCCTGCTGCCTTCCGTCTCTCAGAAGCAGGAAAACACAGTATTTTCAAATTCCCTGGTCTAGGGTTGTCCAGTTATGAAACACCAAAACCAAAAAGAGCAGCAACACAGCAGGAAAACAAATGAGTGGCACTATTGCTGGCTAGGAGAAACACAGAATTTCTGAAATTCAATACACAAGCCACAACTGGTTTTGGTTGTTTGGGGTGGTTTTGGCGGTCTTGTTTTTTGTTTCTTTTTTTCCTGAAACTCATTATGGATATCTCAGCTGACCCTAAACCCACCCGTACTCTGCCCGTATGATCTAAGTGCCTGTGGGTTGTGCCTTTCTGGTGGACAGGGAGACTGCCTCTCTTGTTACACAATGTTTTGTGTAGCATTAACATTCCTGGCTTTCTGCTGTACACCAGTGTAAAGTAAAAGCCACATAAACAATTACACCCACAAAGGCACAACAAGATATTTCTGTGCAAGCATGAAACTAATATGATTAAACTTTATTCTGATGTAAGATTTTTCATTCCAGTTCTCACTCTGTTTTGCCCATGACAGTGATTGTAGTAGACCTCTCTGTCCTTATCTCAACACTTATCTCAGATTTTCTGTTAAATTTCACCCACCACAGTCATGCATGGGGAACATGTGTCTCTGAGAAGGAAGGTATGTGTGGTGAACCCAGCTTTCTGCCCTCTTTGTCCCTTGGAGTGGGTGGGACCAGGGTGGGTGGAGGGGAGTGCTCCAGGGCATCTCATGGGATAGCTAAGGACTGATGCAGCACCATTTCTCTCTGTGTGCGTAGAAAATCCAGTATTTAGAGAAGATCTACACCTACATAAGTCTTTCCCAGCCACCAGAATCAAAGTCTATGCAGCTAGAAAGTTTGGGCCTTATACTTTTGGAAGATCAGGCCTGACTTGACACCTCCCCTACCCTTTCAGTAAGCTGGCATTCAGTCATCAGACTTGGCAGGACTGCAAAACTTATCACTCTAATGGAAATAACCCCTCTGACAAAACCTGTAGTAGAGTATATTGCCTTAATGTCATCTTCATTTTCTCAAGCATTTTTTTTCTGTTTTATATGTAGTAGCAGTGCCTCTCTGCTGCAGCTTTACCGTGTGCAAAAGCTTACTGTAAAAGCTACTTCCTGTAGCTTTGTTAATGCAATAAAA
This sequence comes from Pseudopipra pipra, assembly GCF_036250125.1. NCBI lineage: Eukaryota > Metazoa > Chordata > Aves > Passeriformes > Pipridae > Pseudopipra > Pseudopipra pipra. The sequence continues at coordinate 45,191,503 of NC_087581.1, read as the reverse complement.
TAACAACCAAGTGTAAGTCTGCAGATCATTGTTATGACAATGACAAATTAGGTTTTCTGACTGTTACAAAAATAATAGAAATGACAGATTAAAAGTACTCTCTCTCTTATGCAAAATCAATTATTTCAGTTTATCTTTTGAGAATGTATATAAGTATGATCAGAATACACAAAACATTATAAAAGGTGTTCATTTAGGGAGCATTAGTGAAATACTATACATTCCTCCCAACTCTTTTGCATTGTCTGGCTTTCAATCTTATGTCTTATATTTAGAAATGTCTGTCCCACTGGTTTTAAAGAAGGAAATATGGAGAGTGGCTAGAAAAAAGCCCAGGAACTTTTAAATCTGCTATGTATTAAAATTTTATTTGTTGGCTTGTGGGAAAGGATCTTGGGATGGCACTGAACATAAACTTCTTGGGAAAAGCAATTTATTTCAGAGAAGCCATTGCACAGGAGTTGATGATTCAGCAGAACACAAAACCTCAAGGGGAAAGCTGTGTAGCTTACCAAAATGGAAGCTATTGAGGATAACCATGGGCACAAGAGCTTGTGGAATCCCAAAAATGACTAGGCCTAAATTAGCTGATTAAGAAGTTTGTTTAAAGATGGATTAAGTTATACAGATATGAATAGCTGCGAATTTTTCCCTATCTGATTTTAAAAGGTTACTTTTTTATATACAGGGCAAGATGTTAAAAGTTCATAACCTCTGTTCTTACTCCCCTTCCCTCGACCAGGAAAACCAAGAGTCATTAATGTATATGTGAAGATGTTCATACTACCACATGTTGTCACTTAGTGAAAAGGCCAGTTTGCCTTCTGCACCTGGAGATTATCATGAGGAGTAGTAATCAATGATGTTGACACCTGCTCAGCGTACAGGCTGTTTAAAACACTTCTTGAAGGAATGTGTCACCAGAGAAAAAGCAGGCAGGTAATTCTGCAACGACCCAGGAAGGAAGATCTTGCAGCCCACTTTAGAAGGTTTTACAACATTTTTAGTGCTCAGTGCTCTTTCTCCTCACATGTACTCTTCATTAGGATTGAGTAAACAATGTTTATTTGTCATCAGTATCTTTTAAGAGAAGAAGAAAAAAGTGCTGCTTATGAGATAGTGGTTTAAATGGTGTTTAAAGTAAGACATGTTTCCAGGGAAGCTGTGTTCATTGTTTCAGTCATCAAGCTTCATGTCATGCTTAGGGAGGGCCAGTAGCTGCAGGGAATGTCACATAGACAGGAAGTGTAGGCACAGCATCTTTGGCTGTAAGAATATGTCCAAGACTGCCAACCCAAGGATTTGGGTCTGCATCTTACACAGATAGTGTAAGCACCTGGTTTTGAAAACATGCCTCACTGTGTCCAAAATTCAGTACCAAGGACAAAAATATGCATGAGATCTTAAAAATGACTTTACTTCGTCCACTCTTCTACCTCCTTTTCTTTGTTCTCCCTATTTCATTGAACTGCCTAAATGTGAGTAGGTAAGTACTGCCCAGTCCCTGAAGAGAGAATAGTACTCTCAAATAAAACTCAGTTCTAAATAAAATATTCAAAATCAGTTTCAGGATCTATTGGACTCAAGAACTTCATGTTGAAAAGTCAGCTTCACACTATTATGAGTTCATTTTCAGCCAACTTTCAGTGGCGTGTTTTTTCCCGACTTGGTAGGAAAGAAATTGGTTTTCCTGTTGAGAACTTGCCTGCTGTTTTAGAAATACAGTTATTCTTACGTGCAGTCTAACTCAGCTTTTTAAAGAGGCTACAGGAAAAAGAGGAAATAGTGAATATATTTTCTATGTATTTTTCTTACTCAGTGCCGTAGAAAGTACTCTGATCTTCACCTCATATCTTCATTTCAGCAGTCTTACTGAAGGAACAAACTTTCTGAAAGTTGAGTTATTCTGAGGAGTGCAATGTACGCACAATATAGTAGTAACCTCTGAAATTCAGCGTAGTCTGAGTTTTCCTTCCATGCTTTTAAATCAATGTCTGACATAATGATTCTTGCACTTTTAGTAAGTTTGAGTCAGATGGCTCCATTTAATGAAAGACAGGGAAGACAGACGAAGTCTGTGTATGGTTCTCAGTATTTATCTACCAGCTCAACAGATTTAAGTAGCATTTGAGATGGGGGAAATAATCAGATGTTAACATGGGTATTAGACAATGCAAGTCAAAGCTAATTTGACTCCTAACTGAAAGTCTGCAGTAATTCCAGGTGTAACAAGAGAGTGTTTAGACTGCTTGTTGAATAGAAGTTTTTTTCTATAAATTTCCTGCAATCCTTGAAGGAGAAGCCCCACTGGAAGCGAGTTAGAAATATACTGCTGCAATCCCAGCAGGAATTAGCAGCTGCTGGTCTAGCCACCACAGCAGGAGTGGCTTGGACTGCTGCATTTAATTAGTTTTTCACCAGCCAACCTAGCCCACGTCTAAAAGATTACAGTTCTACAAATTGTTATCTGTAGCAGTTATGGGTTCAAGAATTTTGGCAAGCACTAGTTTGATTACAACTTCTTTCAAAATGTCTATGTCTTTTGTTGTGCTCCTTTTGTTTGTCTGCTGAATGCAGTGAAGGCTGAATATAAAAAATATATTGTTGGTTTATTGCACTGCCTTTGCAGGCCAGCCTGAACAGAAATCAATTGCTAAAAAGGCCTTTCAACTCAAATACTAGAAAATGAACTCAGCAGTTTAAAGTCACAGAATGAAAAACTGAAAAGGTATGGATTTCATTCTCAAAATCAAACCAGCCAGAACTTTGGAATGCAATGCAATTAGCTTTCTTTTCCAGAACTGTGTATGCTTTTTCCACTAACCTTTCCTTCTTTAAAGATTAGTTTCATTCCTGGTAGGACGTGGGAGTTCAAGGGTTTTTTCCTCCTCCTAAGTTATGTACGTTTTTTGAAATTTTCCATTCTCTTTACAAGTTGTGAAATAATGAGGGGGAAAGGAGGGCTGCATTGTGTGCAATTGCCTGTAAGTCCTTTATATGTTGGTGTTGGTGTTTAGAAGAAGCTTTTAGATTAGATTTGAATAATTTAAGAATTGTTTTTCAGATTACTGTAAAAACAAAATTTGTTTTGATACTTTCACATGAAATGAAATTTGTGAGAATTTCCTAATTTGCATGTATGTGCTTTTCTAAGTGAAGCCAAAGCAGTAATGCCATGGAGTATGCATTTTTAGTTTATTTTCATTTCTGTGTGTGTCAAGAGCTTTGTCTCTTTTTTTGTTTGTTCGTTTTTGTTTGTTCTTTTCAGTAGTTAACTTCAAAAAGGACATTTAATTTTGAAATCTAGGAACAGTAATTTCACTTCTATAAATGCATTTGACCTAGTTTATATGTAAGGAAGAGTAAATTAATGTGGTTTAACTTTATACTTCTGTAAACTGTACCAAAAAAATCAGTATTCTTTGTGGAAACCAATACTGGATTTCGACCTGTTACTGCAGTTTTGGCAGCACAGATTTCCATGGCTTTGTACCAAGTACAGTTTTTTGGGGACTGATCATTCTTTCACCTGACTTTTTTTGGACAAACTAGATTATGTAATCATTGTTTGACTGTATGAAACACAAACCAATTTATTTTTCAAAAATCAATTCAGAACTTAAAGAATTTAATCCAAATGAAATTTGCAGGAGATTACATAGAGGACTGTATTCATCCTGAGTTGATTCAAAAGGCAGTATAAAACCCAGGATGAGGGAGCATGGTGTGGAGATGCTGACCTACTTTTGAAAAGACCAAATTTCTTTCTTCCAGTAAAATAAAGTCAATGACTGTTTATTTTATTATAAAAACTGCAGCTCTAGGAATTCACCTGTCCTAATTACTATGAGCAAGTAAACACATGGCTGCACTTCATTTTGGTCACCATTCCTGTTTCGGAGGCAGAAGCTTTTTGTGGGTTTGGGGGAAGAAAGGCTTTTTCCAAACTGGGTCAAATTCTGTCTTTTCTTGCTTTGCCTTTTGTCTCTCTGCCAGTCTACACTGCGGGATCCTGCAAATTCCATTTTCTCCTTTATGTGCAAATTCTGCTGATCACTTCCACCTCCTTAACACCCCTCCTGGGCGTCTCTGCCTTCCTTCCATCTGCGCTGACACCACTATTTTTGACTGCATGTATTTGAAGTGTGACCATGCCTTTTCTCTCCATTTCACAGTCTGGACTCTGTAGCACAGGCAGGGCACTGTGGTGCCACTGTCCATCCTCTAAAACAGTGTCCTTCTAAAATAATTGGAAATTTAGTAACATGTGAAGATAATAAGAAGAAAAATAATCCATAACACTCAACGAATTGTATATTGGGGAAGGGGGGGAGAAGTTTTGCACATACATCTTAAATATTTTAAAAATGTTTTTTGAATTTGTGTGGAAAGCAACACAAATGCAGAGATCAGTCATTAATTCTTAGTCTATTTTCACATATTAAATGGCACTTTTAATACCTTAAATTTTTAAAGCAATCATTTGACTAATGAGTGAGTTTATTGTCTGCTGAAGTATTTGTACTTCAGTATTTTGTACTTCACTATTTCTGTGCTAATACTGACTTTTTTGTGTCACAGCTGTGATACATTCCATGCACAGGACATCATAAGCTTTCTCATGAGTTGTTGGCCTCATTTTAGGTGGTGCTTTGGTTGTTCATTCCGACAAGGTAGTTAAGATGTATACATTATTTTTAGGCTTTTTGTAAGTTCAAAACTGAGTATAAAAGCACATTTATGTAGTAAAGTATATACCACATGCACTAAAATGATCTGGGTTTTTAGTAGTTGTTGTTGCTGTTGTTCTTTAGCATGTTCACTCTTACACCCGGGCTTTTAAAAGTAAATCTTTAACAGAATTGTTAAGCAGCTTTCCAAACAGAAACATGAATGTCAGTAAAAGAGAATGACAATATTTTCAACCATGCAGGAATTTTAAATAGTATTCTCTAACTTGGCCAATTACATATTTGGAGAATATGCCTCTTTTTTGGTATTATTCCAGCCAACTTCAAATAATTTATATTTTTTTAGTTCAGGTAGATTGTTACAGGCAGAGATGCAAAAAAGCAGCAGCCGCTGAATGCTCCTTTAAGCCTAATTTTCTTTAGAGGCAAATAAATGCATGCTTGCATCCACAAATATACATAATCAAATATTTTGTATAAATGTGTACAAATATGTGCAAAGACAGATACATATGTATATATTCACTAACTATAAAGAGGGAAAAACCAACAGAATCAATTCCAAATAGACAAACACAATACAGTGAGTAATCTTATGGAATATGACAGGCTTAATTTCTGGTTTCTGGGCTGAATTTGGAATGAGTTGCTTGTCAGTCACACACTGCAAAGTACTGCTGCAAGTGATAGTAGCTGCTTGGGCTTAGGGTCTTCTCAGTTTCTTCACAGGGTCCTCTCATTTAAACTGTTAATGCTGCAGTGTTGTTATTTGCTGCTTATCAAATCTGTGCCTTAACCTTTGAATTTAGGTGATCTCTTTCTATAGCACTATTGATATTTATCACTTAGATGAAGGGAAACACCACCTGCAGAAAATGGGACATTGAGAGCCTTGTGGTCTTCCTATCTGGCCATGAATTCCACGCCTGTGGAAAGTGGCATGTTGCCACAAGAATTCTTGGTTTCTGCATATTTGTGTATTCTGACCAAATGTATCAAAGAAATTTTCCATTGATGCAAATTCCAGAAGAGGTTCTGAGAGCCTGGTTGATGACAGTCAAGGTTTGATGTGAAAAAGCTTAGGATAAGGGCAAGAGGTTAGCAGCTTTTCAGTTGCACGTGAGACTTTTGCATCTGAATCTTCCCATTGCTCTTTGGTGGTGAAAGCTTGGATTGCTTCAACTGGTGACCTTCTAAGTCACACAGTCTCAGGAAAGCTGTATGTGCTGATTCAGCAGAAGACTTGCTGAGCTCCAGCAGGAAACCAAAATAAGCCCTTATTTGCATGAGGCAGTTCTGTTTGCACATTTACGTTAAGACCCATAGGCTGATTTCTGCCCTTGAAAACCCCGCCACCTCCCACCACATTTTTTTTTTTCAAATGGGGAGAAGCAAAGAGATCCTGCTGTCACCAAACAGACAAGGAGTCAGGTCTGTACTAGTAGTAGTTCTCTGCTAAGTTTTGCACCAGGCATGGTGTAAGCAGGTTGCCATCCTGTTCCTGAGTTCCAGTGCTGGTTTCTGGCATGGAAGATGAAGGCAGTGTTAACTGATAGCTTGGTGATCTCTTTCCTGGCTGGTGGGAACATGACTGTCAGAGCTGGGCATAGACACATAAACTAGAAGTGAACTCTTTGAAAATGTTTCCAAGTCCTGTGATATTTTGTCATAAGTATTTCCCCAAATTAGGACTCCAGGGATGTGCTGTCAGAAGTCTCTGCAACAGGGAATAATTTCTAAAGTAGTCCCTCTGTGTGTGTTTTGAGCAGTGACCAATGAGCCTAATGTCAAACTGCTCATCTGGATTCGCTCTTGTAAATTCCCATGTCCCCAGACTGTCATATTCCTTTTTCAAGCATTATGCTGCCTGTCTTCCAGCCTTGGGTACAGTCAAGTTAAAGGTGGTGTGATAATATCCTTGGTGGCATAGCTGTCTGTCTCATCACGAAGGCACTGCTGTTAAATCATCAGGGGTGTTCTGCTGCATAGGTTCTTATTCACATTGAAGATTTTGCAGCACCAGGTTACAAACTGGTAAAGCAAACAGTGACACAAGCACTACTGAGAGACAGTTACTGTCCTCCATTGCTACAACATCAGTGAACACCTAGAAATGTGCACAGGAATGGTAATCTATTTATTTGGAACATCAGTTGCACAGCTTATCTAATTCTGCTCTCACTCAAATACAATAATTATTAGAAAGTGCGCTACCTATTTAGTAAGAACACATGTAAACTACTGAGTTTAATGTTTATATTGTACTCTGCATATGTGAAGCACGGTACAAAGAGTGATTGGCAGTTTATGCACTGACTTCTCCGTTACAGTCTTGAAGTGAAATACTGGAGATAGAAACCTTATTACAGCAGGTTCTTAGAATTCTACCTTTAAACATTTTTGTTTGTATTTAAAAGATGTGAGGGGTTTTTTTAATGTGGTAGAGTTTTTTCTACTTGCTACATTGGATTTGGCCAAGGAGAGAAGATCTAATTATATTCATGTAATGATTCTGGGAGTCACTTAAGCTTACAGTACTCCCACACATTTATCAATACACTGTTATGAGAGACAAATCATTTTAACATTTGAGATGAAGTGAAGATTACTTTATGTGTGACGCACACAAGACCTCAAATGATTATGCTGTATAACCCTTGCCATAGGTGATCCTTCCTGATGGAGAGGTCTCTCTGGAACAAATCTCCTCAATCAAATGCCAGTTCTTGTGCTCACAGATGTACTCATAAAAATATGGATGTGCCTACTCAGAGCCTTATCTGGCACCTGTGCCCATGCTGAGGGGGCAGAGCATGCATGGCAGTTTTGTACAGCACTGCACTCAGAATAATAAAACTGGTGTCATATCTTTATTCACATAGTCAAGAATGGCTGTGCTATTCTTGTTGCTTGTTCAAAAGAAAGCTGCTCATGTAGTTGTGCAGCTTGTGGTCATCTCCTATAGACATACTGAAGTGGGTTGCCTCTGGTTCAGAGATCTGCTATACAATTTGGTGTGGGGTATATATGAAATTAACTCACTGCAGAGTTGCTGTATGCAGTTCTGCAGTGGTTATTCAGGAAGTCATGTATGAAAACTGCAGTTCCCTCTAGCTTAAAAATCTGCTGCTACTCAGAAGTGCTGAGTCTTAGAGTGGGTGACAAACTTCCTGAGGGCAGAAGGCATTCAAAAATGCCTTAAATTCCTTGCTGACACATAGCACTTCAGTGCATTAATTTTGTGGTATAATATAAAAGTATCTGAATAGTTCGTAGCCAGTATGGTTTTCCAGAGGTTTTTCCTCTGTTTAACTAATTGACAGAGTACTGGTCCCTTCCTTGATGGTAAAAAGTAAAGCACAGCAAGTTGAGCCTGCTTCTGCAGACTGTCTAGCCCAGCCTCCCACTCAGAGAAGTGCCTTCCACCTAGCAGAGTTATAATTTTATGTTATGAGTGCTCAGATTTAACACATTCAAGTAAGTACACCTTGAAGGCAACTAGAAGATGCAACTCCAGTTCACTTTTGCTATGAACAAGCCCCACCAGTTTCCACTGAATTAACCAAAAGTGCTACTTGCTCCATCTGGTGCCAAATTTGGCTGGTTTTGCAACTGGGGAGGGAGCAACACAACAATTGTCTTTTCTCTTCTGTCTCAGCCTTACTGCCATCAACAGTTAGGGAAAAACCCAATGCAACTAATTTTTGCAAATGTTGCCTTAACAAAGACAAGATAGGTTGCCACAGGTTTGGGGCAAGATATGTTCACTTGATACCCTGAGGAAACCTTCAGGAATTGTCAGGAGATGGAAAAGGTGTGACCAAAAAAGCACCCTGAGCTCTTGGAAGTTCTGTTGGCTGAATAACTGTTGAAGTTCACTGATTCATCAGAGAGGTTTTTTGGTTTGTTTTGGGGTTTTTTTGTGTGTGTTTTTTGTATTTGGTTTTTTGTTGTTGTTGTTGTTGTTTGGTTTTGGGGTTTTTTTTTTTTGCATTTGTGGAGAAAAGTGTAGTATTTTTGCCCAAAGTGGGAGGAATAGAAAATGTAGTTTCAGTTAGGCAACTCTGTTTACTGACAAATTCAAAGAGTTGTAAATACAACTATTCTTGCCTTTTTTTTTTTTTTTTTAATTTAGTGGGGCTACATCCATTGTCTACAGATGCAGGCAGAAAGGGACCCAGAAACCTTACGCCATCAAAATGTTGAAGAAGACAGTAAGTAATTTTATTTCGTTTTGCTTTGTTTGCTTTGGAATATGTTTGAGATTTCCTCGGGTGTTTTTTGGGTTTGGGGGTTTTTTGGTTGTTGTTGGTTTTTGTGTGTGTGTGTGTTTGGTTGGTTGGTTCGGTGGTTGTTGTTGTTGTTCGTTTTTTTCTTTTGTTTTGTTTTGGTTCTCTTTTTTTGATGCAGTTTCTTGGTGTGGGGAAAATGTGCTAGATTTAGGATACTGCTAAGCTTGTATTTTATGTGACTGAGTTTCTTTGGCTCCTTATCACTGAAACAGCTGTTAGAGGTAACAGTACTGTACCAGGAATGCTTTATCCCCACAAATCTTGTTTATACCTTCATCTGGTGTTATCTATATAGACTTAGATTTGGGCAAAACATTTTAGACAAATACGTCTTTTCCTTTCACTATAGAAAAGAAACACATTCTGAATATTTTAAATGTTCAGTGGTTTCACTTTGATTTAATATATTGTTTTGCTCAAAAAATACCATGACACAATTTATCTTTTTCAGAAACTGATTAAAACACCAATTCAAACCCAAGTAAAATTAAATATTTTGTGGAGGTTTTTTACTCCTGCAAAATTGCAAGAGAATCAGTTGAGATTATAAATTCTTTTTAGAGCTCCATATATATCACATTTGTACCACAGCTGGTTTTGTGTGTGCTACAAAATACATGGTGGAAAGCATGAAGAGAGACTAGAGAGGAAAGAAGAGTAATGAACTGAGAGACTTCAAGCAGAAAGAGAGTGTGAGCATAGGGTAGAGCTGCTCATATTCCTAAGAAGGGGAGTTTGAAAGAAAGCAAGCGAGCTGTGAGGCATGGACATGATATTTATTCATGAATGGGTTTGATTCAGTTTGTTCTAGTGTTAAATCCTTCATTATTCCATAAAGTTCAGGAACATTCACATGTAGAAACATAATTGATGGGTAGGTGTAAACACGTCTAAATGGCGAATTAACTGGTGGTCTCAGTGTAAGACATAATGAATGGGTTTCATATAAGTAAAATGTTGGCATTAATTTATCATCTTTGAAAGTAAGCCGAAGTTTAAGCTGGCACAAAAATTCAGTTGTGTGTGCTGCTTTTGAATTTGTATCTGGTGCACTGGAAGAAGCAGAGCAGGTGAGGAGGATCATTGCTGCCAGCTATGATCTACCTTTCCTATGGAAAAGCAGAGAACTTAATTTTCAAGCTTTTATCAGTTCATTATGCCAATGATTCCCATAATGTTTTAGGAGTGTACTTTCCTATAATCCTTGTTCTGAAATGCACAAGGAAGAACTGTATTACTTAAAATTATTTCTTTGCCTTTTGATTTTTTCCTTTGTGGAAATTAATTCATGCTCACAATCACCATATTAATGCTAGATATATCTATTTGTGTCTGAAACTAGTCAATTTAGACTTTCGGTAGACTTACTGTAGCACAGATTTTTTTTTTTTGTTTAAGTGTAGGAAAAATGGCAAATGAAGAAGAAAAACTTGTTATGTAAGTTGTTTTCACAGCAGCAGTAGGTTGGCTTAATGCAGCCATGATTATAACAGCAGTGTGGTTAAGCAGTTCAGAGAGCTAAGTTGTTCCCACTGTAATTAATATACTTTGGGATGTTTTGTTATAAGAACAAGTATTCCTCTTACACAATTGAGCTTTTTTTGTATAATTGAGAACACGGGAGACAATGTTGTAAGGATGTGCCACTGCTTTGTCTGTCCAACTTGGAGACAAGCCAAGAGCTCGGGAGTTGCCTGCCAAAGCTGACCGGGGGCAGCCGAAAACTGACTTGGAGGAATGAAGATTCCAGGATGCGTACGTTGATAAGTTACATTGCAGCAGCCTACGAACCAAGGTATGAGACCGAGAGGGAGAGATTGCACAGCAGACCATGGAACAAAGACTCAAAGTTATCTTCTTGGACTTCGTGAGGAGAAAAACTGCCACAAACAGCTGAAGCTTGGTGAGGGGGGGAGCGTTCGAGCTCAGAACACTCCCACGAGAGAGAGAGATTGGTTACATATCAGCCTTGAAAGGCTCTTCTTGGACTAAAGTTAAAGGGAGGGGCTAAAAGGAGTGACAGAAATGTAAATATATATATATAGTTGCTTTTAGTTTGTACAGTATATTTATTTGTGTAAATAAATGTATATACTTTCCCCTTCCCCTACAGAAGCCTCTGACCTGAAAGTTTCTCTCCGGTGTTAGTATAAATTGTGGGAAGGGGTAGGGGAAGGCCTGAAAATTGGATTTTAGATTTCTAATGTGGCTCAAACTGCCACACTTAGCATAATTGAAATGTAGGATTGTAATATATATTCATTACTTGATTTTTGCTATATTCGGGCCTCTTAAATTCCACACAGGTAGTAAATGTAAAGATTTGAATAATGTAATTTCTTTGTAGGGAAATCTATTTCATGAAGCAAGAAAGAGGCAAAACCAGATCATACAGCACTTCAGAAAAATTCAGCTAACGAGCAGAGTACAGTGCTGAACTTTTACACTTGCAATTGCAAATATGAGATGGCTTTGCTTTTCACTATGCATTTTACCTCTTCTTGATGACTCAGTGCTTAAGAAAAGCGAAATATCTTTAGGACACACTTGATTGATACTGCTCTTCAGCTAAGACTGAAAAATTATGTGAATATTTACAACCAGTCTTTCTGTAATGGTTGTTGTTGCAAACAACATACAGCATGTGGATCATATTCAAAGAACACAGGTTTCTCTAAGAAAGGAAATATATATATGTACTATTTATTACATGAAGCCTCTCATCTGCAGACCTTTTCCTCCATTTAGTGTGTTTTGAGGAAGCTAAGCAGCCTGGAGAGTGTGTCAGAATCTGGGCAGGTGAATGCCTTCCAAGAAATTAGATCCACTTCCACCTTAAATTTCTCATCCAAGTCTGGACAAGTTGTGATAAAAATAGCAAACAGAACAGATGGCCTCTCTTCCACAGTTTCTAAACTAAGACACCAAGTCCCTGCCTACGTTATAGGTCTACCAAGTTCTAACCACAGTAACTGAAGTAATTTGGGATCTGCCATGGCAATAAAGCAACATGCTCTGCTGCAAGGAGAGTAGGATACTGGGCTGGGTTGTCTGGAGCCTGGGTCCTGGCATATTCCCAGTTCAGTCTGTGCCATTGGCCAAGGTATTTCTTTTGGTTTCAACTTTTTCATCCATGAAAATGAGATAATACTTACTTGATTTGCTTCTCAGCAATGCTTTGAAGGATAGCCTGGTTAATATTCCTAGGTTTTAATTGATAGGTATTGTCCTCTAACAGTGATTAAGTATTATTAAGTATTATTAGGCCCTCTGTTTATCAGTCAATGAGGCATGCAAGTATAGAGGCTGCTTTGGAGCTGCTCATTTTGATTTCTTACTTTTTTCATGTGTGGGCATCCTCCCTCAGATGCTTTATGATGCTTAACTAATACTTCTTCAGTACTTTTGTCAAAATCAGTATTTATGAAGCAGCATTTTTCTTGCAGACTGGTTGATGTTCAAAATCAGACAAATGTTCAGGTGCTTAAATTTTTTTTGAGAGCAACAGCTTTCAAGCAATGCCTACTGTGGAAATAGTTGTGCTGCAATTAATCTGAATGTACTAGTAAGTTGGAGAATTTGAGAGCAACAGATAGTTTATGTCTATGAGGCAGAGAGGAGTGTGAGCAGATGTAAAGGTAACAGGCTCCCTTTTGGATAAGTGGGGCTGGATACCTAGAGTCAGAGTCTGGAGGAGGTTATAATGGTATATATAAAAAAGTCTCAATTACATTAGTGTTTGCATACATACATATATGAACATTGGGCAGGCAACTCAGGAAGAATACAAGGATGTTGTTAGGTCATGTAGAGAGAAAATCAGAAAGGTAAAAGCTCAACTCAGTCTGGCCAGTGCTGTGAAAGATAATAAAAACTGCTTTTGTGAAAACGTCAAGAACAAGAGAAGGGCCAAGGAAAATCTCCATTCTTTATTGGACACAGGGGGGAACATTGTCATAAAGGATGAGGAAAAGGCAGAGGTACTTTGTTGCTTCTTTGCTTCAGTCTTTAGCAATAAGACTGGTTATGCTCAGAGCAGCCAGGCCTCTGAGCTGGCAGACAGTAAGGGGGAGCAGAATAGACCCTCAGAAATTCAGGAGGAGGTAATTAGTGACCAGATGTGCCACTTACCTGCTCACAAGTGTGAGGGAACAGGATTCAGGATGGGAACAGTTCCGGGCGTGGAGAGAAGCGTGCAGCAATTGGCGGGACTTTGTTGTGTGGACTTTGATGTTATTATGTGGTTTCATTGTATTCACACTACACAGTGCACAGCCTGGACAAACCCAGGCTTGCCATGAGTTTGCCCCCACTCCTCTCCCTTTTTGCCAGTGTCCCTATCCTGGTTTGCCCCTCTGCTTATCTGTCTCATGCTCCGCCCTGTGTTCTGGGCGGTTCCGCTCCCGGGCGGACAAAAGGAGAGTGTGCATGCCTGAATAGAGGATTCTGCTTGCACCCCTCCTTGTGTCCCATCCCCCCTTTGGACCACGGCACACAAGTTTATGGTACTAGGTGGGATTCATCCAAGGGTGCTGAGGGAGCTGGTGGAAGAACTTTCAAGCCGCTCTCCGTCATTTGCAATCAGTCCTGGCTCACCAGGGGCATGCCAGATGACTGGAGGTGCCGGTGTGACACCCGCCCACAAGAAGGGCTGGAAGGAGGATCTGGAGAACTACAGGCCTGTCAGCCTGACCTTTGTGCCTGTGAAGCTCATGGAACAGACGATCTTGAGTGCCATCACATGGCACATACAGGACAATCAGGGGATCAGGTTCAAGCAGTATGGCTTTAGGAAAGGCATCCTGCTTGACCAACCTGATCTCCTTGTATGACCGGGTGACCTGCCTAGAGGATGAAGGGAAGACTGGACTTCAGCAAAACCTTTGATACTGTCTCCCACGGCATTCTCCTGGAAAAGCTGCAGCCCATGGCTTGGATAAATGCACTGTTTACTGGGTAAAAAACTGGCTGATGGCCAGGCCCAGCGAGTGGTGGTGAACAGTGCTGCATCCAGTTGGTGGCCAGTCACTAGTGGCGTCCCTCAGGGATCTGTGTTGGGCCCAGTCCTATTTCATTATTGATGATCTGGATGAGGAGATCAATCAGGATGAGTAGATTGATCTGGATGAGTAGATCGATCTGGATGAGTAGATCGAGTCTACTCTCAGAAAGTTCATGGATGACAATAAGTTAGGTCAGAGTTTTGATCTTCTGGATGGCAGAGGGATCTGGACACGCTGAATCCATGGTCTGAACCCAATTGCTTGAGGTTCAACATAGATACAAGCACATGTATACACTGGCTATAAGTTATACATATATATTAAAAACTATATATTCCCATCTTTACAGAGAGTATAGTTGGCTGGGTTTTTAATTTTCTCTTGCAGTGAATTGCTGGAATTAAACGATAATCAAAAGGGTCATGCAAATATTTGATCTTTTTTCTTGAAGGAACACTGCTTTTGAGCCTTCACAACTGATTGAAAAGACAAGTGTCACAGTGAACTGGCTGGGGGAGGAATGGCTGGAGACTTCTGTATCACAGCTGACATAATCAAAATTAGTAAATTGGTCCTTTATTGACTTTTGGAGAAAATTATGTGTGTTTGTAGCTATAAAATTAAAAATTCTATTTGTTGCAATGTGGCCTTACAGGATTTACACTTGAAGTTTCTTCTTCCTCCACATGCCTCTTTCTCCACAGACTTTATAATGAGTATATATTTATACACATCTATGTGTATATACTTTTCATAAAAGAGTTTGGCAAAATAAACACTGGAAGAAAAGTACAAAGATCAGTGTTTACAAAGCCATAGTGCTGTCTACTCTTTTATATGGGTCCGAATCACGGGGCATCTATCGCCACCACCTGCGACTCCCAGAACACTTCCATCAACGCTGTCTCCATACAAGTCTAAACATCCACTGGTGAGATTACATGACTAATACATCTGTTCTTGAACAAGCAGCAGTCACAAGTATTGAGGCCATGTTGCTGAGAACACAGCTGCGCTGGGCAGGACACATCTCAAGGATGAAAGATCACTGCCTCCCTAAGATCGGGCTCTATGGTGAACTTGCCACTGGCTGCTGCATGAGAGGAGCCCTGAAGAGAAGATACAAGGACTCCTTGAAACAACATCTCAGCCTTGGCCATATTGATCACCATAACTGGTCTACTCTGGCCTCCAATCGGGAGGTCTGGAGACACACTATCTATAATGCTGCTGCTTCCTTTGAAAACACACGCAGAAAGAATCGTGTGTTGCAGAATATTCCACCTAAGGAGTCTTTCTGCTGTGCCTTTTGCAACCGGACTTGTCTATCTCGTATTGGCCTTTTTAGCCACCAACGCACCGGTAACAATTGTGGGTAGAGCTCTTCCCAAATCTTCATTTACAAAGCCTAGCCATGATATGTATATATCTATACCTATATCTAATCTAACTCCTGTTGTTCAGTAATTCTCAGTACTCATACTGGTCACATATCTGAGAGTGATCTGTGGAATACACTTACATACATATGCATATTTAAGGTAATTTTTTTCCTCACTTCATGTTAATATGTAATACTCTGATTTTTTCAAAAAGGAGAAAGAATTGTGTGATATGTAAATCTACATGAAAACAGTCAACTGCACAGCACTACTCATCATTAAAAAGGAATTATTTTGTCAGGTAGCTCACATGTTATCTTCAGTTATTCATTCACACACACACACACACACACACACGTGCACACACCAGACAGGCCATTCATTTCTTGGTAATGAAAGGGAAACAGTAATTTCTTACTTAGCAGTCCATCTGCAGTACTACCTATTACATATGTAGATTATTTTTCCTGGCTTTCTCATTTTTCATCATCAATGTCATCATCTCATTCACATGCAGTTCACACTGTTAGGTTTTCACCAAAAGATGAAAAAAAAAATCAGTCAAAATGAGTTTTAATAAAGAAATAAGACAGTAAGGCTTTGAGTTTCCCATTGCTTATATCCAGTTTTCCTTCATATATAACGGAGTCTGGATTCCACTATCTGATTCACTACTTTACAAAAGTGGCTTTTCAGTAGAAGTTAAGTCCATCAAATGCATAGGGTCTAAAGAAGAACAAAGAAGTTCATTTTACATAAATGCTGTCCAAAAGAAGAGAGAACTAAAAGATTTTTTTTTTCTGCAGTGTAACCAATAGCTTTTTGCTTTAGAAGGTATGAAATCAGACATCTGTCAGTGAAAGTGGAAATTTTACTGAAAAATAAATTTGTTAGCCATTTTATTCCTTGAAAAGAAACAAAAAAATTGTTTTTGTCAGGACAACCTTCAGAAAAAAAAAATCCCATTCAACAACTGTAAAAAGCCTGTTCTACATATGTAAAGTTATTTAACATGTCATCTGTAATCCATTGTATTGTATTACATAACAGTATAGTGCAGGTGTTGTGTAAAATCGCTTAATATAGAAAAATATTTTTTACCTGTCACCATGTAGATTAAATTGCTGTATTATTCCTGAGTAAGTCATACCTTGGATTAAGATTTTAAGAACAGACAGTATGTATTATATCTGTTTTTTCCTTACTTAAGTTATAGGTAGTTAGCTAACACTCATTTCTGGTCTTCGCAGCTTATTTTTCAGAAATACAAAGATCAGCAAATAAAAAGACAAAAACATAAAGCTCAACTCGTTATTCAGTTCAGGGAAGCTCTACCTACTGTATACATTGCACTGTTAAATAAGTTGTTCTGAGAAATTAAATAATATGCTTAGAGGATAAATAAATAAAAGAAACTAAACCCAAACAAATGACACACGTTTAGCTTTGAATTACTTAGCAGGAACTCCTGTGAACTGATCTCGGCTGCAGATATTCTTCCACCAACCTACCCATGTACATTTTGCTCCTTCTGTGTCTGCAGTGATTTGTCTTCTTCATGGCTATAAAGAAGCCTAGAGGAGCTCTGTGTGTCCAGGGTGCACATAAATGTTGAGAGGCAGGGCAGGGAATAGGAACAGAACGTGTTGCTCTGTGATGCTACATTTAATGCCTAAAGCAAAGGTGCAACCCTACAGAACGATGGCATTTCTGAGTACTGGTGCAGGGGTGAATACTAGGTTATCCCATGATTATAGTCCTCCTCTTTGGAAACCTTTATTTACAGCCTCTTAAATAAATCTGGAGATATACCCTGGTGGAGCTGTAATGCGGAGAAGGCAGGGCTTCTGCATAAATGGATTGTCTGTGAAGATCGTGCTGGGGGTCTCTGAAAGACTTCTCCCTCTGCATTTTAGGAAGTTGCTATGTTCAGATATGTATGCTTTCGTCAGAGGTGTGACAGCTATTCTTTTGGGGGGAGAGAGATTGAGCTTGTGCTATGCTGTAGAGTAATGAATTAAAGAAAGCTGTCAGTATGCACTAAAATATGAAGAGGGCAAAAGATAAGAATCGACAATATTTTCTCCAGTGCTGGCAGTTCAGATATTGAAATAAATCAGGAACAGTGTATGACTTAAAACGTGGCATCCTGGGTTTATTCTTCTGAACCTGAGGTCTCTTTAGACCCTCAGAGAGGCAAGTCCAAATGAGGTCTGTAAGAGAGAGGACTTATTTACCAAGAACTCTGTAATCAGCATGTACTGCTTGACAAACTGGTTTATTTCCAGATAAAATATATTCTCTTTTCTGAGGTGATCTTAATTTTTTTTTATGTCCTTTAAGAGGAAGACTAACCACAGGTAGGGAGGAATGGAACAGCAAGGATGTAAATTAACGCAGCAGCTGTGTAAGCAGCATGATCTCAGTGTTCTGTTACAGAAGTTTCTTTGAGAAATCACGAAGTCAGCGTCTGTGTCTGATCTCCTTGAGATAACTTCACCTGGTCAGAGGATCTCTTAAGGCTAGAACTAAGGTTCAGCCCAACTTTCTAAGCTGAAGTTGATGGCTGTGTGTGGGTGAGTGTCATGACAAGTGTTTGCCAAACTAAACTTGCTGTCTGCTCAAGTCACTTAAGAAGGGTTTTCTTAAGGAAAAAAACCAAATCAAACAAATAACAAACAAAACAAAATCAAAAACACCCCAAAACCCAACAACACACAACCTAAACCCAAAAAATGAAAGAATAAAAATAAAAAATAACTAACAACCTGTTTTCATACAAATGTAAAAAATTTATTCCACTTTCATTGTTATTCCTCCCCCTTCACTTTAAGCAGCCTTCAAATACTACTCTTTGTTTCCAACAAGTTATTCCATTACACTTGGCATATATTGAATGAGCAGATGTTTCAAACTCCACCTGGGCATATGTTCAGTAGATGCAGCTGAAAACAGCTGGAAGCATTTCCACAAATAAAAAGAAATAGCATAAAGATGGTTTATTTTGTATTTCAGTCCTATGATATTCAAGTCACTTTCATTGTTGGAGGGAATTCTGATTTCAATTTTTTTAGAATTGCCAAGATTACATGATAACTTCTGAGGGCTTCTAAGCAGCACTCTGAAGAACATCAGCCTCCAGAAATTTAGATTTTTTCCTGCAAAATATATAACACTCATATAGGTTTCAGCTCTTTATAAACCGACAAAAGAATAGTGCTACAGGAAGAAATAGCATGATAGTAATTGTAGGTTTCTGGATTGAGTGGCAAACACAGTAGATATAGGATTTCAATGTAAAGATATGAGAAAATGCAAAGTCAAGAGAACTCTTTATATGGCTTTCAAGAATTTGTGGGCAAAGTCATAATTCCTGGAGATGAAACCCCCAATTTCTACAAATGAGAAGCCAAAAGTCTGTTAATCAGGACTCCAGGAAAATTATTCATTTCACCATTATAATTAATTTCAGTTATTCTTTTTGGGCCATTACTGTGTTACAGCTACATCATCACAGTGGGAACACACATTAGTAATTCCATGTTTAATGGATGAGAAGCACATGAGGTGCCACGGTTAGGAACTAGATCTGGAAAGTATTTGTATCCAGGCAGTTGGTACCACAGTTCATATTACATCAACAACTACATCCTGCATGCTTTACTTCACAGGTAAAATCTGCCTTCTCATCTCCAGGCTGTTCTCCGGTCCCTTCATCATCTTCTTGGCCCTTCACAGGACTCTCTGTAGCATGTCCTTGTCTCTCAGAGTGCGCAGAACTGCATTCAGTAGACCAGGTGTGGCCTCACCAGTGCTGAGGAGCAGGATCAGCTCCCCTGAACTGCTGACAACACTTCTTGTAATGCAGCCCAGGAAACCACTATGGCTTTGCCACATCAGCACGTCACTGGCTTATGTTCAATTTGGTGTCCACCAGGACCCCCAAGGCATTTTCTTACTAGCTGTTTTGCAGCTGGGCAGCCCCAGCTTGTGCTGGTGCCTGGGGATGTTGCTCTCCAGGTGCAGGGCTTTGCTCTTCCCCTTGTTGAACTGCATAAGGTTCCTGTCGGCCCCTTAATCCATCCTGTCCAGGTCCCTCTGAATGGCATCTGGTGCATCAGCCCCTGCTCCATATTTGGCCAGTGCACCTATCCTATCATCCAGATCATTCATGAAGATGTGACACAGGATTGGACCCACTATTGATGCTTGGGGTACACCTCTATTCACTGGCCTCCAAGTGGAATTCGTGTCACTCTGGGCCTGGCTATTCAGCTGTCTCACAGACTGCTTATTCATTCCATACTTCAACAGTTTGTCTGGGGTTGTGGTTGTGGTTTTGGATCTTTTTTATGTTTTCTTTCTTTCTAAGTATCAAAATTGAATGCAGATCAGATATTATGCATCAGATATGGGTTTTAGATCAGATGTGGTGTGATTTGCCAAATCTGCATAAGAATTCAGTGGCCATAAAGGGAGACACAGAGAAATCTCTTGAAATTCAAATATTCCTGTTCCAGTTCAGCTTCACATAGCTTACAACCACCTCCTTTCAGCATCTCCTCCATTTACTCCAAAACTGTAAGAACATCAGGGAACACAGGATAAAATATGGAAGGCACCCTGTGGCTCCTGTGCACAGAATTCATGGATTGAGATGACCTGTTGGAGAAGGATGTCAGAGTGTGTTGCTGCTGCTCTCAGCCTTCTCAGTCACTTGTCCTTTTTTTCCACTAAACTCATAGATCCTGGCAGAAGAGGCAAGTTAATGTACTGCCATTAATGTAGTTGAGACATCCTCCTTGGGGATTGGAGAGATGTAGAAACAAAAGCAGTCCTGTAAATTTTGATGTTATTTGTTGACACATAGTGCTAACAAGAAAGTCACAGTTTCTAATCTATGAAGTGAGTTCTCTGTATTAGTTATAAGGTCTTGCTTTCACTTCTGCCTACCTTTCTTAACCATCTCACCATCTTTACATGCTTCTCTGTATCATCCTCCAATTATATAAAATATTTCTTTTCATTTTCAGTCCCTGAAAATTTTCTGCAAGGGATTCCTTCCCTGTTTTCTTTTGAGAATCCACTGGTTTTCTGTGTTATTCAGATTACAAAGTTTATAACCTATACATTTGACGTAGTTTTGGGGATGGGGTCATGTGTATGGCTCCTGTAAATTTAGAATACTATCAAGCAACACAGAAATTATGTCAGAACCTCTTGTTATCAGTGTTTGGGGCTGACCTGCCAGAAGAATTGTCTAGGATCAGGAGATTACAAGTCTCCTAGTACAGGTGTCATTAAAGCAGCAAGTCTAGAGGTTCAGGATGATTCATCAGAGGAAACACGCAAGACACAAGGGGAAGAAAGGAAGCATGCAAGCAGAAAGGGCCCTGATGCTGGAAAAGCACCGCATAAGCACTGTTTAGCCATAGCTAAAACATCCCTGTGTTATCACCAAAGATATATCACAAATCTAAAAAAAAGCCTCATGAAAGCTAGTATGAAAAGAATTAAGTCTATACCAGACAAAACCAGTACATTGATCACATGAAATTATTTGGTATCTGTGATGGAGATGACAATATTAATGCATCAAATGTTCATTGGGGACAATTTTCTAAATGTGAGTTGATTGAGAGAAGGATGGGTACACAAGCTTACTATTCATGTGAAATTTCTTAAACTGCAACAAGCATTGCACTTGCTTAATAATATAAGTAGACATAATGTATCCCAGGTCTTTATCATGCAGTTGAGGACTCCTGATAAATTTGAGTAATTTAATAATAAAATATTGTACAGTGTGACAGGAAATGTCCTATCGCCTTATAGCCTTCAGTTTCTAAGGGACTACTGTTATGTGGCAATGTATTTTTTCAGAGGGGTGACCTGAATATGAAGCCTTTTACAGAATGCCAGTTGTCTAATACTGGTTGCATCACCTAGGATAAAAGCTGAATTAATAAAGTTTCAATGAGAAAAGAGAACAGTTTTGAATTTGTAACTGTATAAGTTTAAAGCAAGAATGTACAAGAAGATAGCAAATCTACAAATTTATAAATAGTCCTATAAATGCATCTATTTTGACAAAAACAAAAGGAGTGCTTACCTTTGATTTACACATTGTTCCTGCATCTTAAAAGTGTCCTTCTCCACCCAGGTTTGGAAACAGTAACAATGGCAGGAACATAATATAAAAAATGAATAGCTAAAATGAGCAATCCATGAATACCTAAAAGGCTGAAATTTGTTTGCATAAACTGCTCAACAATTATCTAACATATTTGCAGAAATCTATGTATAAATGAGTCAGGAAAAGAAGTAACAACCAAATTGTCAGATATTTAGACCACAGCATATAATGAGGCCTGTTCTAATGAACATATAACTTGTTTTGTACTCAGACATGAAATGTATTATTGCAAATGACCAGTGTTGTGCAAGCTCTAAGCACCTCTGAACATATCTATTCACCCTTTGGTGATGCCACAAATTGATGTGGGTGAACAACAAAACCCATTCACAAAGGGTTGTGTGTCTTTGGGGAATGTTAACTGCATCTGTTCACCTGTGCCATTGAAGATGCAGGTCCTCTTAATCAGATATGCCAGTGTGTGATTTACTGTGCTGAAGTTTTTTACAGTCCCACAAATCATCCGTATCAATCTGATGGTTTGCTTGCAAATGTACTGTGCTTTTTCAGAAACTGAAGTGTTGCTTCTTTGATGGAGCACTTTACTGCTGACAGATTAACAGTCCTGTCATATGCAGACAGCTCAGTACCCTTTCAGCTTGTACAAACACAGCTATTTGCAGCCTGCAGCTTTGCATGCACTAGTCATCTCACGGGACAAATGCATGGACATTGATGTAACTGGCACTATTTCCATGCAAATGTGTTCAGTCTGAGGAACTTGCATCACTTGAAGGATTACAGCCACAAATTGGGAGTGTGGACTTGTGTGCAGAAAATAGTTGCTCTAATAATGAATAGCTTACTTTTTTTTATTATTAATAATCCAAATTTATTTATGGAGGCTCAAAATAAGATTTCGCAATAACCTCCTGTTTTTGTTTAACCCCAGCCAGTAACTTAAGCCCCACACAGCCACTCCCTCACTCATCCCCAGAGTAAAAGTGAGAAAGTTCATGGGTTGAGATACAGGAAGTTTAACAGGGAAAGCAAAAGCTGCACACACATGTAAAGCAAAACAAGGAATTCATTCACTGTGTCTCACTGGCAGGCAGGTGTTCAGCCATTCCCAGGAGAGCAGAGCACCATCATGTGTAACAGTGACTTGGGAAGACTCTGAATAGCCCCCCAATTCCTTCTTCTCCCCCAGGTTTATATACTGAGCATGGAGTCATACAGTCTGGAGTGTCCCTTTAGTCCACTGGGGTCAACTGTCCTGGCTGTGTCCCCTCCCAGCTTCCTGTACACCCACAGCCTACCAATGGGTTCAAGTGAGAAACAGAAAAGCCCTTGGCTTTGTGTAAGCAATCACAAATACATCCCTGAGTTATTCACACTCTTTCCAGCACAATTCCAAAACATAACCCTATGTTAGGCCACTGTGAAGAAAATTAACTCTATCCCAGCCAAAACCAGCACACCTACATCATGAAAACTCCCTATGAAGTTTATGGAGGATACTACAAGGCTGTGCAATTGCTGTTGTGCTTTATTGTATTGTTTACTGTGTTTTTCAGGTACCTCATGTTAAACTTGAATGAAGACAGAGCCAAAATAGTCTGCCAAGCTTAAAATATAAAAAGATTATTTTGAATCTTTTTTTTCTTTTTAGGATAATATTAGTTCATTAGGAGTACAAAGGTTGTTCCCACACAAGAGAGAGCTGCACACCTTGCTGAGAAGGTCAAACAATGTCCCAGCAAGAACAGCCCCTAAAACATAGGAGGAATACTTTGCTTGAGAGACTCTTATTTTCATTCAAAAAAAGGTCATGCAACGAATCAAATCATCTGAAGCAGCTGCTAAATAAATGTCCTAATTGGAACAATGAAGCATCCTTTCATTCAAAAGGGTCAGCTTTTCCAAATTCCGCTTTTACCTACTGTCCACTGCCATGCTGGTTACTGAATTACACCAGAGTAACTCAGACTGAGTCACATATAAGCCTCTATTTTCATTTGTTCTGGGATTTTTCTGTCATACCACTTTTTGTAGCTTTTATGATTCTTTATCACTTACGGTGAAGAATGTCATCTGTATCTTCCACTGATATATATACCAGCTCAGACGCTTTCAATGGTACTACTCAGCTTTATAAAGATGTAAAAGCACATTCAGAAGTCTTCTTTAGAGTGTTTTATCCTTGAAATCTTGACTGAAAGACTTCGTGAGAAGATATGCTGTGTATGAACAGGGCAGAAACTGGAATTCCTGTTATTCAGGACATTCTGAAGTTAAAAAGCAAGACATTAAACTGTACTTTGAGTCTTCTTCTTGTGAAGATTTATTTAAATTCAATCTTTAAATTCAAGCCTATTTCTTTTTTTTTCTTGAAACCTTTCAAGAGAAGTCAAGTGTTGCTGTGGAATTTTGATGCTGAAAAAATCTCCAGAGCAGTTAATTAGGGGTGAGATAAGAAAGGGTTTATTTTGCCAAGGCTAAGATGTTACAAGACGCGCGCAGGCCGTGCCTGAGAGGTTACATTTTATAATACCCTCCATCCAATCCCAGATGTGTCCACCCTGTGGCCTTTACTCTGGTCTGCCCCGGGGTCCACCCCCTGAGAATTGGGTCTGGGGGTTTTGGGACCCCGTGTTTATCCCACCTTCCTCTTCATCAGAGCACAAAGGGTACATAGTTACCTAATTCTTGACCGTATTCTGTGGTTTAGGCCCTGATATGCTGTTCTGCCAACAATCTAGGCCTCGCCTTGACAAAAGACTAAACATTTCTGCTGTGTTCAGGAGTAGGATTGATATAGGGAGCATAGAATGGAGTAAGAGGGTTAAGGAATGTGTAAACAAGGATGCTAGAGAAAGGGAAAGGGACAAGGGACAAAAGGGGGGGGAGTTGCTTTCAAAATCTACTTATAAAACTTACAAGTCTTACAAATATTAAAAAAATAAAAAACCATTAGGGGCTTACGGCATCACAAGTAACCCAGCAGTCCTGTGTGTAGATTTAACAACGGGTAACAAACCTTTTAGATTACCAGGGAATTGACAGCTCTGCCTGTGTGTAGTCTGTGTCTGTGTAAGTTTTAATATTTCAGCTTAATTGTAGGAAAGCAAAATAATGATGAAGTTAAAAATGGTAATTAGCAATTGATGCCATAAAATACAGAAAGAGTGAGGCTTCAGAGTAGTTACTTTAGCTGAGATGAATATAAAAGCTTTCTTGGAAGCACGTTTAATAGTGTGGTGGCAAGCCAATAATGATTTGCATCATGCCCCCTGTAAGTGCAGGGAAACACATACTCAGAGCCCAACCTGCTGGTTCAATAAAGAATTCATTGCTCATATTAGAGGTGTTCATGTGAGTCAAGAAGTGGGATATTAATTAAGGAGCTGTGCAGAGCTGGGGTGAACAAGCTCACTGGGGTGGGCAGTCCTGTGAAACTCCTTGAAAGCTCTTTGCATTGGTTTCTTCACACCCCTTGCCTGGGCACTGTGTTGTCACCCAGCCTGTATGGTGGTCACAGCTGGGAAAATGTGCCCCTCCATGTCCACACTGCCCAGGAGAAAGAGGGCCTGAACATGTAGGATGAGGAATGTACTCCTTCTTGCTCTCTACTAAGTCTGAGGGTACAGAGTGTGTCTGTTGGCCACTGGTTTTAAGGGTGGTGTACCATATCGCAAGGCAGCAGCTGGGTTAATCTATGTACAGTGGCAGTTCATTTCATCTTGTTTCATTTAATTCAGAGAAAAACATCACTTTTACATCTTAGTGGTTTGTAACATCACTCCACCTCACCATCTTGGGGCAGGGAATCATGAAAGAATCTCAGCTCTTATTAAGGATTTTTCCAGTCCTTTCCTCTGTCAAAATAATCTGAAATTCATAAATCAGAAATACACTGATTATAAACCTAAGGTTATGTCACTGAATGACCAATATCAAATTTCAAAGATGTGGGGTTTGCAGACACATACCTATAAAGGGGATAAATGCCTAATTCTAGAGAAGTGAAATAACTGGAGACACAAAGTACTGCGAATAACCCAGGAATAATTACCTTAAAGTAAATGCTTTAATATAAATTAGAAGGGTGGATGGGGTTTCTGGACTGCTGCTTTCTCTCAGTGAAATCTTCATGCCTAGGGTCAGCGGTGAAGAGCTGATAAATGACTATTTCAGGATTACCTGGCAAATGACTTCTCAAATTGACATATATTTCCACAGCAATTGTTGCTTTACAGGCCTAAAGAAGCAAATGCCTCTTGATTGTTTCCAATTTAAAGTTTGCAAACAGAAAATGCAGCTCAGTAAAACTGCACCAGTGTTAAAATCACCCAACCATTCATTTATACAACAGAACTAGTTTTTCACACAGTGAAATGTAGTCTTTTAAGTGGAAATCAAATTATATTGATGAAATGTCTGGCCAAAAGCATACTCTAGTCCATTTAGCATAGATTAAAAGCAAAGAATAAAGGATAGAAGGACAATTGCTAAACTAGTGGAACTGTGAAACATCTGAAAGTTAACATTTGATTGTTTTTTTCTTCACAAACAGACACCAGTTCTACCCTATTATTCTTGACTGTAATATACTCACAAAGGTCTCACTGACACTTCTGTGAGTGACGTTAATTTAAAGAAAGAGGAGGAGACAAACAGTTTTTCAACCTCATTTTGATCAGTTATTGCATCTACACAAATTAGACTACTGCACTTGATGTAGCCAAACATTTAATTTGCTCAAATATTTGTGGTAATAGCATATTTGATTAAATTAAGTTTTAAAAATTGTTACTATAGCAACTTACACCCTAGAGTGAGATTTCTGACTCTCATCCTACCAAATAGTTTCTGTCAGGAAATTATTTGATAGGATGATGATAGGAAAACACAATATAAGTAGTTGAATTGCTGCTACTCCTGCACAAACTGAAAATAAGCCAAGTTTGGCCCTGATATAAGTAGATACACTTTTTTGGACGGAGCTGAAATAAATGTTGATACAAATTTATCTATACTTCGTGTAGGAGAATGTAAGAAAGTAGCAGTGATAAAACTCGCTGTTTGTAATAAAATGCCATGAGTAAATATGGTCCTGCTTTTACTCTGGAACAATTCATGTCACTTATACCTGCTCATTTTTGTTGTAAAATCTATCCAAATGGCCATTTGCCAGGATGCTTGTAAGTTAGTGACCTGCTGAGCCACTTAGATCCTCACAAGTCTATGGCACCAGATGGGATCCATCCTAGGGTGATGAAGGAGCTGGCAGAAGAGCTCACCAAGCTGCTCTCCATCATTTACCAACAGTCCTGGCTCACTGGGGAGGTCCCAAATGATTGGAAGCTGGTGAATGTCAAGCCAACCCACAAAAAGGGCTGCAAGGAGGATCCAGGAAACTACAGGCCTGTCAGCCTGACCTCAGTGCCCGGCAAGGTTATGGAGCAGATCATCCTAAGTGCAATCACACAACACCTACAGGATGGACAAGGGATCAGACCCAGCTAGCACAGGTTTAGCAGGGGCAGGTCCTGCCTGACCAACATGATCTCCTTTTATGATTTAGTGACCCACCTGGTGGACGAGGGGAAGGCTGTGGATGTGTCTATCTGGATTTCAGCAAAGCCTTTGACACCGTGTCCCACAGCATTCTCCTGAAAAAGCTGGCAGCCCACAGCTTGGACAGGGGCACTCTCTGCTGGATTGAGAACTGCCTGATGGCCCATAGAGTGGTGGTGAATGGTGCTGCATCCAACCGGTGGCTGGTCACTAGTGGTGTCCCCCAGGGATTGGTGTTTGGCCTAGTTCTGTTTAATATCTTTATTAATGATCTGGATGAGGGGATTGAGTCCACCACTAGCAAATTTGCAGATGACATCAAGTTGGGGGGGAGTGTTGATCTGCTGGAAGGCAAGAGGGCTCTGCAAAGGGACCTGGACAAGCTGGAGAGATGGTCTGATTCCAATGGGATGAGGTTCAACAAGGCCAAATGTTGGGTCCTGCACTTTGGTCACAACAACCCCATGCAGTGCTACAGGCTGGGCACAGAGTGGCTGGAGAGCAGCCAGGTAGAAAGGGACCTGGGAGTTTGGATTGACAGGAAGCTGAACGTGATCCAGCAGTGTGGATCCCAGGTGGCCAAGAAGGCCAATGGCATCCTGGCCTGGATCAGGAACAGTGTGTCCAGCAGGACCAGGGAAGTGATTCTTCTCCTGTACTCAATGCTGGTGAGGCCACACCTGGAGTGCTGTGTCTAGCTCTGGGCCCCTCAGTTCAGGAAGGATATTGAGGTCCTGGAGCAGATCCAGAGAAGAGCAACAAGGCTGGTGAAAGGACTCGAGCACAAGTCCTATGAGGAGATGCTGAGGGAGCTGGGGCTGTTCAGCCTGGAGAAGAGGAGGCTCAGGGGAGACCTCATCACTCTCTACAACTCCCTGAAAGGAGGTTGTAGCCAGGTGGGGGTTGATCTCTTCTCCCAGGCAACCAGCAGTAGGACAAGAGGGCATAGTCTCAAGTTGTGCCAGGGGAGGTTTAGGTTAGATATTAGAAGGAATTTCTTTACAGAGAGGATGATCAGACATTGGAATGGGCTGCCTAGGGACCTGGTGGATTCACTGTCCCTGGAGTTTTTAAGATGAGACTGGATGTGGCACTTAGTGCCATGGTCTAGTAACCACAGCAGTGTTGGATCAAGGGTTGGACTTGATGATCTTGGAGGTCTTTGCAACCTGGCTGATTCTATGATTCTATGAAATGGCTGATGTCCCCTAACAACATAAGTTGTGCCTGGTTTGCTAAAGACTGCAGTTTGCAAAGGGAAGAAAAGGGAAGTTCTAATCCTTTCAGAGGTTTAACCAATCCTTTGCATTAATAGACCATTCTGTTAGATGTAACTGAAGCAAGTTGAAGTTAAACCTTTTAATCTGTGACAGGTGGGGTATTTGACCTTTGCATTACCTTTTTGTTCTAAGCAGTATGTTACACTACTTTCATGTACACATCCTGTGTGCAGAAAAATTTTCCAGTACAGTTGCTGAACAAAGTGTGTCAAAATGAAGCTATCCTAGCAAAAACTTAGCCAACATAAGTAGCAATAGACAAGGGCAGAACGTGAGTACAAATAGGAATTTGTACACCTTTTCCAGATGTCTTTCTTATATACTTCTTGGGTGACTTACAGGTGTATCTGAAATATTTTTGCTAGATGCAGATGTTTTTCTTTTACAGTATCTGTCCATATTAATGGAAAATTGTTCTTATTTGACTTGTATGTCTCACGTCAACTTATCTCCAGAGAGAACTAGAAATGCTATTCCTACATATTTTCCTGTGATGTAGCTAGAAGTTTCTATGGTGACCATAGAAATAAATTTTTCCACTTTTTCCTTCCCCTATTTTAACCAGGTAGACAAGAAAATTGTCCGCACAGAAATTGGAGTTCTTCTCCGCCTTTCACATCCAAACATTGTAAGTTTAGCCTTGTTTTTTCACTCCACATTTGTTTCTTTGTTTTTTAAAAATTCTTTCTATTCCTAAGAGATGACTGTTCAGGTTCATCAATACAGACCTGGGTTAAAGCTTTGCTTTCTCTTCATGAGCATGCTAGCAGCTTTTTATGAAAGCTTCTTGAGTTATACTTACACTTTAAAATAAAATGTTCTTACAGACATGAATGAGAAACTATGTGAAAAAAGTTCTGCAAATGAAAGTGGAAAGTTGGTGTTGTCAGTCCTTGAAGAGTAGGAAAGGTTTTACTTTTCAGTTTCTCTGAAAGATTGGCAGACAGCCTCTTAAACTGCTGTATTTCATAGAGATTACTAAGGTATGAGTAAGAAAATAACCAAAAGAAAAAAAGAAAAAAAAAAAGAAATGCAAAGGAGATAAAACTAGCAAAAACAAGTGGGAGAGAACAAGGTAGATCTACCAGCTGTGGTGTGTGTCCTACTGTTGACGCCCTGACAATGCTCACCAAGAAGACAAATAAGCAAAATAAATACTTTCTGTTATCTTTTACCAGATAAAACTGAAGGAGATATTTGAGACCCCTACAGAAATCAGTCTTGTTCTGGAATTGGTCACAGGTGGAGAACTATTTGACAGGTAAGTTACCTGTACACACCTTGCTCAGTACCTTCCCCAAGGTCCAGATTCTTCTCTATATGTAA
Organism: Pseudopipra pipra; assembly: GCF_036250125.1. Lineage (NCBI taxonomy): Eukaryota > Metazoa > Chordata > Aves > Passeriformes > Pipridae > Pseudopipra > Pseudopipra pipra. The sequence continues at coordinate 45,161,813 of NC_087581.1, read as the reverse complement.
TCCTTGTGCTAGTAGTTACTGTTATTATTTCATCAGCATAATGGTTTATTCACATGGACAAATGTCTGCAGGAAATAGCCTAAAAATGTACTTGGAAATGTAATTATCGGGAAACTTTTTGGAAATGATACATGAGTTGAAAAAGTGGAAAAATATTGAAGAAAGGTACTCAGCATGTGCCCAGCATTAAGTGTGCTACAGTAGAAAAAAGGCAGGAGAAAATGGCAAAATATCATTGACAGATCATCATGAAACATGTGGAAATCAGCGTGCTAGGAGGATAGCTTTATGTCAAATAAAAATTTGATAAGCAGACTAACCAGAAATTCTCTTTGGTATTCATCGTGTTTATAAAACCTCTGGTTTTGCTGCAAAGGTTCTGCAAGACAGCTCTTGAGTTCTGAAGGTTTTACACATGAGGCTGCACATGCTTGTGGAGTAGGTGCATATGCATAAAGTGAAATAATTCTGTAATAATTCTGGGGTGATATTTTACTGGTAGGGATTTGATTTTTTTAGAGCAAGAGACGATATGAAAAACATTTGATACTGGCTTGAGTAAATTAATTAACTCATTGGTATTGATGATTTCCAACTTAAATAAGGAAGGGTTATTTGATTTTCCTTCATCTATAATTAAAATTTAGTATTTTAGAAGCCTATTATACAAATACACATCAAAGATTCAGTCTAAAATTATCTTCGACTTGAAAAAACAAAATCATACCTTTTTTTCTTTTTTTGGTATCACGGGCTTAGCTTTGAAAAAGAACTATTTGTGAGTAATAAGCAACTGCTCCTATGACATCTTAAGTTCATCAGAAGAAGGTGCATACCCTCTCAATACTGTGCTGAAGCCATGAGAAGAGATATGCTGCAAGTTAAACAACCAGTGAGGGCTCAGTCCTGAGCTGGAGAGAACCCTGGTCAAGAACCATAGCCCTACACATAGCCCGTTATACATCCATGTGGTTTCAGATTAGGTCATTTTCAGGAAGGCTGGATACTCTACAGGACTCCTTGATGAGAACATTTACCAAAGGGAAAATGCAAATGTGCCAGTGAAATTGTTGGTTCCTGAGCAGCAAACACCTGTGTGGTAAAACTGAAAAGACTTCATGGGATCCAGGATGGAGAATTACATTATTTAATGGAACCAGGATTTAATATTATGACATTTTCAACATTCTATGATACACTTAGCAGTGATTATGGGATTTGAGCTGTCAGATTGATCTTTTCAGAAACATTTAATGCCTGATCCAGTACTTTAGACAGCTAGGATGAGCTGACACTCTAACAAGAAGCAACATCATTTAGTCACTTAGTTGAACTGCGGTGCCCCCTTGTGATGCTACTATTGAGCACCAATACTGTGGAGATCTGAACTCAGCATCCTCCTCTACTCCATGTACAACAGAACTGGAACTTTGTCAATACAGATCTCTCTGATTTGTGATTTGGAAAAAATAAAACAACCAATGAAATAAGAAACCATAAAAAATTATTTTCAGCTCTTCAGCTAGCAGTAGGAGTATTACTCCACTCTTTAAACTTAAATAAAAAATAATTAAATATAAATATGCAGTAAAGATGTTTTGCACTAGTGACTCCAACTAAACATCAAACCCTTTCTCAGCTGGGCTGAAGGATTAAAACTTGTTTTGTGCTATGCAATGACTGCCCTCTGAGTTTTAGTGAGGGTAAATTTAGCTTTCTACTTGTGGTGGGTTCACCTTGGCTGAATGTCAGATGCCCACCCAGCCGCTCTATCCCTCCCCTTCCCAGCCGGACGGGGGAGAGAGTAAGGTGGGAAAAGAAAACAACACAAATTGTGGGTTGAGATAAGGCAGTTTCTATTTATGCAAAAAAGAAAGCAAAAGCAGTGTGCGCACGCACAAAGCAGAAGCCAGCAGTTAACCTCTACTTCCCATAAGCAGTGATGGTCGGCCACTTCTCTGAGAAGCAGGGCTCCAGCACATGTAACAGTTGTCAGCAGGCAGACATCAGAGACAATTAATGCCTCCAGTCCTGCTCCTTGCCTCAGCTTTTATATCTGGGTTGATGACATATGGTCTGGAATGTCCCCTTGGTCAGTTTGGGTCAGCTGGCCTACTCGTGTCCCCTCCCAGAATCTCACCCTCCCATTGAAGAAAGAATGTTACAGTGTTGGTCCTGTGCTCAGCAGTAGCCAAAACATGGGTGTGTTATCAACACTCCTCTAGCTACCAATGCAGAGCACGGCACTGTGAGGGCTACTATGGGGAAATAAATTCCGGCTCAGCCAGATCCACCACACTACCTTAGGTCAGATTCCCCTCTCATGTTTAATCTTTTCATTCCTTACATTGTTTTATCATACTTGAAGAAAATTACATACTTGACTGACAGAGAGGCCTTGTGCGCTCTTTCCTCTGTGCTTGCATGACACAAACACTACTGTTCTCCTTGCTCTAAACATCCTCATTGCTGCTACTACTAATTCTTGTAATGTGCTGGTACTTTTTATATCAACCATTTTATTGCTCTATTTTTCTGCCATTCCAGCAGTCCATTCTTCCATTGAATATGTTTGAGCTGCAGATAAGTAAGTTCTTTCATGTAAACATCCCCCTTATCATGAAGATGATTTTATAAATACCCAAGATCCGATTAGTTTTCTAGAATCCTATTATCATTGTTGACGTGTTGTTGGTTTCAAGCCACTCAACACAAAAGTTCTGGGTAATGAAATTATTCACTTCCTTCATCATATTTAACATTACTGTCAAGTCATCCATGTTATTGCTAAAATAACTCTCATTATGACAATTTTTCAATTGTGTTATCCAAAAGGAGATAAATTCAAACAAATGTATCAGTTACACATCTGAGTTAATACAGCTGAAATCAGGGTGGCTTTGGTTGTATTTATGAAAAGAAAACTCTTTCCCAGACTTCATAAATCACATTGTAAGTCATACCCTGATATACCACTTCATACACAATAAATAAAACTCTAAACTGAACTGGAGAAGTTTGTGTAAATTACAATATTTCTTGCCAGTTTACATGACAGTTTTTGCCAACCCAGTAAGTGAGGACTGACAAAGAGCTTGTGACAAAGAATGACAAAGAGAGTGACAGACCAGTGGAGGAATTTTTTACTTAAATGTAATTTCTTGGTACTGTTACTTTAGCTTTCTTGGTGTATTTCATCAGATTTTTGGTCTTTGTTGATTTGGCTTTGCTTCTAGTAATTAACCTCTGTATTATTACAGGCAGTAATAGCTGTTGCAGCACTGTGAAGTCTGATCTTTGTTTTTTAAAGGCAAAATTTTGTTGAAGTTGGTTTATTCCATTTAGATTCTATTCATATCTATTGCCTTTCACCTGAATCACTTTTCCAAATATTAATTCCAGTAAAAAAAAATCAATTCTACTTTATTTTACTCAGAATACCTGCAGACTGCTAAGAATAGTTTTTATTAGTCTTTCTTTTTTCTGCTTCAAATAATAATGTCAATCCATAAATTGTCCTTGACTGTACTTTGACATTTTGACCACAGACTCTTCTGTTTCTTCTTTCATCTTATTATTAAGTGCACCAAACAATGTCTAAAGATAGCACTTACACCTGACGGTCTCTTGAGTCACTTCCATTTCAAATTTCACATTTCCTCTGAAATATAAATTCAAACTGATATTCTCTTCTTTTATGGAGTGTAACAAAAATATTAATTGTTCTAAAGAACTTGCCTTTCTAAGAGAGGTGGGAATTGTTACCTCTTATGGACAAAATCTAGTGAAGCCTTCCCAGGCTTCTCACACACCTTTTTGTTTGTGTTTTTGAAAGTTAGAATTGCTAAGGGACATCAGTAACAGTCAAGGAATTAATCAGTCACAAAAGTGATTATTAGCTAGTGTCTTTTATTAGCTAGGGTCAGAATAACATCTTTTATTTGCTTCAGTCTTCTGGTCTTATCATGTAGTGGCAGCCTGTCTTCTGAACAGGGGTCAGAGAAGTCCTTTGAACTCAGTCCTAGTTACAGAGTCTGGGACCAATTTATCATTATGTGGGTATAACCAAAACTGTGTATTCTACACACTCTATGTAATTTCTGATGGACTGTTAGTAATGGATCATTTGCAGCAGCTCCCCAGGGCACACCTGACAGCTCAGACTACAAGCTGAAAAAGAAACTCTGAGAGTCAGGGGAGTGTTCTTTTCTTTTCAAACCAATGACTCAGCTCCGGGGAGGCACTAACACCTTCACACCCAGTCTGAGGGATCATCTCTGCTAAGGGGCCACCATGGGGTGGCATAATAGGCAGCTGCAACATCTAGACCATCGAAGATCTCAGAAATATCCCAAGACTCACAGAGTTAAATCACCCATTGTGAAACTCCCTGCCCTGGGGGAGGTAATGGGCATTCCCACCTGAACTTGAGCATATATAAACTTCGGGCTTTGGGAGTTCTGGTACCACTTGTCATATCCAGAGGAGGACCAGAACTTCGACAGAACTGCAAACATCATCTGGACAAACAGGTTTTCTTTTCCTTTTACTTTGCACTCAGGAGGATAGCGCTCAGTACAGGGGCCAACAAACACTGTTCTGTTCTTGTCCCAGGGTGCTGGGTTATACATCTGCTTTTATGGGTTAAAACCAGTTTTTCTCTGTATCATTGCATTTATTGTAATCTTTTTTAGTAAATTGTAACTCTGACCTGTAATCTCTCTTGAGTTGGGTTCATTTCTCCAGCTGGTTGACTTTTAAACCAGCACAGACTCCCTGCTTCATATGATCATGTTACTGTCCCATCCCCCAGGACTGGCAAAAATAAAAAGCGATTGGTGACAACTACATCAACTATGCCCTATTCTATGAAATGGGAAGGCAAGACAAAACCAGCTCTGGAGAAACTGCTCCTTGATGGCATTTAGTTTCTACAGAATTTAGCTTTAGTAATGATAAACCCCGGTATTTCCTTGTTGTACATTTGTAATAATGCCTTTACACTTTTTTTTGTGTTCAGTTCCTAATTTTCTGTCACTCTGGGAACTGGGAAAGCCTTTTGTAAATTGGACACATCAGTGCTTGTGAAGTTCTTCAGGTGTTGTTAATACTTAAAGTTCCTATGATTACAGCACCTCTGACATAAGTATTTTCAGTTTTTTCTGCCACTTTAATATAGATATACATAATCTGGATGCCAGATGAACTAGGAGGGATATACTTGTTAAATTAAATAGAAAGTTGATTAAGGCTTAGCTGAATTCCTTAATTATTACCATATTTAACTTTCATATTTGTTTGAAATGCAGAGAGTTTTAACAGCCCTGTGCAGGTGACAAGTCCAGGCATATATATATATGTACCCTATATATATATGTATATATATATATATACACACACACACACACATACATACATAATGCATATACACATACATACAGAAAGTCTCTGACTGACCCAAGTGCTAACTATGTCTTCTGTGCCTTGATTCAACACCTCTTCTGAAATTAATAAGTCACTTAGAATGTGAGTGCTTTGTACATTTTTTTAAATTGCTTTTTTCTCTGTGTACATTATGACAAGAGTGTAAAGTGAAGTCAGAATGTTTTAGGATGAAGTAAAGTTATCCTGAATATTTAGAGCACCAAAATGCTTGTCCTAAATGATGATAGAGGTGATTTTTTGATGAAAGCCTGAAAAGCAAATCCCTTTTAGATAACATACTTCTCAGTTCAACGCTGAAATTTAGCTGCTATCAAAAGGAATGTATCCCAGATCCAGACACCGTGAAAGAGGCCAGGAGGACTGGAAGGGTTGAATCTGAAATAATCCTGAACAGAATAACTGAATGATGTAAATACTCCTGTGAACTCGGACATAGAGGAATATAAGTACAATCTGTGTTGTGCAAGCTGTGCCCAGTTTCAGAAGCTGACGGTCAGTTGTTTCACTCTTATTGGGAAGTAGGTGATGTGCCAGAGTGAGCCCCAGTGAAATGTGTTTAAACTGTCATGGCAGCTACAACTGTGCTGGTTTGGCATGAAGAGGTGGAGCTGGCAGGTGGGTCACCTGAGCTCAAAGACTATTTTTCAACCATACATGGGCATCCAGGTCTTTGGGTTTTGTTTCTTAAATACCTCTGTAGTCTTCTTGTGTAAGCAATTCCAGTGACTCTCCAAATTAGGTTCAGTGTCAATATCAGGAAAACTTTCTATCTGCAAATTTGGCCAATATTTGTTTGCCTTGTCACCAGCAGGTAGGAAGAAGATGATTACTTTCTTCTTTACAGCAAACTTTATATCAAACTTTCAGGCATGGAAGACTGAGGAAGACTGTATTTTGTCAGCCCCAGCAATCTTTTGTCCCCAGTTATGTTTTCTGTGTGTCTGTTACCGATTTCCCCCACATTCCCACATCTTTCTCATATTGTAGTGCCCTCAGCAAGACAAAGAAATCCAATTAAAGCCTCAGCAGTTGTTGGCAGGGCAGCTTCATCAGCCCCTTCAGTGCAGCTCTCTTCCCCTCCCCAAGCCACTGCCTCTTTTTCAAGTTTTCAGTGGTCCTTCACTTTGCCCCCTCTCAGTTGCTCAGACAGGAGCTGTGACATGCTGCAGTTACTCAGTTTGTTGCATTGCCTCACACAGTCATTAACACAAAACTTTTGTATGAGGGAGGAGCTTGAGCAGCCATTTTATGAGCACTGTGGCTTCGTGACCTCTAGAAACAAAGACTCTTATTTTTTTAAAATATGTTCTGAAATTAAGCTCCTGAAAGATCAACTTGTTTATTTCAGTGGGTGCTATAGAAATGCTGAGTTGGAAGTGGAAGTTAAAGAGGGGAAAACAAACCCCAGTACAAGATACAAAAAATACACAATTTTCCTCTAAGTTCTCCTGCATGCCACATTTATCAGAGTGCCTCTTGTTTAATAACAATGAAGGGAAAAGAGTTTTCCTGAATGGCTGCATTTCATTTCTAAACAGAGTATTGAAGAAAAACTTCTAGTTTGTTTGACTTGGAGTCAGATCGAAACCCAGGTTTGTATTTTCCATTATCCTTCTTCAGATCAGGGGTAGGCGGTTTGAGTTGTTAGAGACAGTAACAGCTAGTCTGCTCTGGAATATGAAAATGATTGTATAATAAGGGAGAATCAGCAAACTGAAATAGAGCTACTTTTAAAAATATTTTATTACTCTTCAATTCTGTAGTATGGAAAATACACAAATATTTAAGAGGGAAACTTTATTTTTAACTAAACAAATGCATCAGAGCAACAAGGAATTGGCATCACCTCAGTACAAACATGAGCCAACAGATCTGTGAATCATTCATTGAGAAACTGTCTCATGTGGAAACCATTTTGCTACTGAATAGAGTGATGTAATTTTCTTTTCCTATTTCTGCTAGTTTTCAGTCTCACTTTAGCTTGTATAAAGCTTCTAATTTCATTTTAATTAAATACAAGAATTTACATAAGAATTAAGTGAATAGGTCAGAAAAATTTCTGTGAAAACCAAAACATTTTAGATAAATTACCATTTATTATGTAGAATCAAATATTTTTTTTAATTGTTAGCACATACTGGCATTGGAACACAACTTGTATTTATATAGGCCAGTGCCTTGTCTGAGACTGTAGGTGATGTAACATGATGCAGCCCACAGCTAAGATGTGGTGCAAGGATTTTGAGTAAAAGCCAGGTAGAAGCAGAATGAAAATGACCCTAAAAACAGTGACGGCTTTTATTGATGTCAGGATGTTTATAAAGAATAGTCTAAAAAGCAAATTCAGACATTGCTTAAAGAAAGAGAAACAATATTGGGAACTGATGTAATAAAAAATTTTATTGTTTTCAATGGCTAAACAGATTTAGCAGGACTTATGCAAGCCACATTATATGTTTCTAAATTCAGCTAATACTCAAGTGCTACCGACTGCACATTGTGGAGAAATAGGTTTTACAGCAGTAATATTAAATGATGGCTAAATATTGCAAGTTTTAGAGTAACTGTTTAGATTAATTGGCATAAAACTAAGTACACTTACCAATCTGAGGTAAGGATAGTAAGAAACAGACTTTACCTGCTCACATTTCAGGCAAAATTGGAGTATGGGTAGGGTGGCCCGTGTGGGAAGGAAGCAGAGAAAAAAAGCTAAGAATAGGAGAACTAGTACATGGAGAGCATGGGGGAGGAAAAAGTGAGTTTGTTAAAGTGGTAAGGTTTCAAATTTTCTTGATCGCTGGGAGTCGTGAGAACAGCTTGTGTTTAAAATTGAAGGAATATTCATTGCACTGAATTCTAATACCCAAGAAAAACAAATGAAAAATAGGTTTTGTTTTCAGGGTCAGGGAGCTGGTAAAAGTACCCATTTCTTGTGCTGTTTTGCTCCTCTTCTGTCTTGTTTCTTCCATCCCCCAGTGCCCTCAATTGCAGGTTTCAGGAGCTGCTCCAGTGAAAGGCCTGGAGTGGTTCTGTGGGCTGTGTGCCTGGGGAAGGATCAACATCCTTCCTCAGTCTTAGCTGAGAGGTCTCACTGTTACAGCAGCAGCAAGTGCTGACTGAGAATTTAAGATATGGGCAATCTCGCACAAAGAGGAGCATGCCATCAGTGACTATCCCAGTCTAATATCCTCTGGCACCAGATGAGTCCTCTCCTTAATCAAAGCTGATGGTTTTGATTTCTTTTTTTATCACTGCACTGTGCAAGCATTGTCTCTCTCGCTACACTTGGAAAGAGCTGGCCCTCTGTTTCATTACTCATTGAAAAATCCCAATCAAAACTTAGTCCTTTCCTTCTCTGAAATGTTCACTTGTTTGTTCTTGTAGGAAACTGACTGTTTCCACTTGCTTGACATGCTTGTCTTTAATCCCCAGACACATGTATTCCAGTGAACTGTAAAACTGTATATCAATATAATTTTAATACTCCTCTGAAAATTGATTCTAAAATCACACGTTGGGTTCCCCATCTCTTTCCTCACTTATTTTCAGATCCCATGTGTTTAGTTTAGTTTAGTTTAGCAGGACTTTTTTTTTGTTCCTACCATTAATAAAGTTTCTGCAGAACAAGTGTGCCCACTACTTTCCTCCCTTTACTGGGATACCCCACTGCTTTCAGTACATTTACACAGCTACAGTGAATTAAAGCATAGTACACCAAGTCCTAAGAAGAATGTCCCAAAAGGAATAAAATCCACTACACAGTGTGACCAAATTATACTGCTTGTTAGAGGGGTATGTTGAACACTGGTAAGACCTTATGCATCTGCTGATGTGGACCGATGAAGTTACACATAATGGAAACATTATAAGCAACAAAGCAAGCTCTGTAATTCTATGATGGAGAGTCTATACTGAAAACCATCTGCAAAAACTGAAGAATTTATATTGCAAGAAAACTGGAAATGCTCACAGGGAACAGAGGTGTTAGAAAGGCTGGTTGGAAGTTGGCAAGGATTACTGCAAATTATGAAACACTTGAACACATACGTGTTTGATCATGTGGAAGCTGTCAAAATCCAGTTACCCACTGTGTATAGGGAGAGCATGCATCAGGAGACACATTATACCATTTCCACAGGCTTGCTGGGCAGGGTAATGCTGAGGGTGGTTTTGCCCATCACTACATTTGTTACAGCTCCATTACTTGACAAGGCTTTTCTACCTCTGAGCGTCAGCAGCAGCTGAGAGCATTACAGTTGCTTTGATGGTGCAGCTGAGGGCTGTGGGCTGGGGGGCACAGGGAAATGGTTTATGTTGGGTGGCCGGACCCTACAGGGAGGCAGAGGTGCATCTCAGCACCCTGGGGACTGGGGCTGTTCTGAAAGGGCATCTCCATCTCTGCAGGTAGCAGGAAGGGGCAGAGAGGAGGGGGCCTTGGGAAGTACTTCACTGCTTCTCTGTATAGAATGAAGAACATTTGTCTCAAATATGTTCATGTGTGCTTGGAAAGACGAGATTAAAGTAGGTGGTGTCTTAGGAGACCTGTGGTTTGACGTCCATCAGTGGTTGGTCTGTTAAACATGTGTCTCACCACATATAAGTGTAAACAACTGAATAAGCATATTTCAGTGTGTGCACACAAGCATGAATGAAAAAGTGATTCTGCACAAACCAGCACTTCATTTTTGCTTGCTCTAGAATGTCTTAATTTTGGACTTCTGTCTTGAATTTCCTGGATCCTTGCAGCACCAAATTCAGTGTTTTTCAGAGGTTTTTTTTGTTTATTCTGTTTGACTTTAAGCATTTCTGGATTCCCAGATGTTTTTCTCAGTTTTTCTGTCAAGCAGTCTTTTGGTATACTTGGCTCTTCATTTGCGTATCAAAGAGAGTATTTAATTAGTTCCTTATTGTTGCTGTTCCTATCTTTCTGTCCTTTCAGCAAAGGTTTAATCTACCTCCAACCATAGTTTTCTTAAAGATCATTCTGCAAACTAGCTATAAATATCTGGGTTTGCTTCAATAATAACAAAATAAGTCATTTCTGCAAGTTTCCTTCCCATTATGGGGAAAAAGAGCAATGAGTCATTGTTAATCTGCAGGTTAAAATTGAAAATCCTTGTAAAGAAGCTTCGTTCATCTCAGGTAGGAGTGCTGTTATAAAGAAGCAAACTGGTACACCTACCATTTGTCTTATGTAAACTATTGCAAGGAAGATGCAAAAAATAGATATGCAAATGATCCCCCAGCATTACTACATGATCTGAACTACATGATAATCTTCTTCCAGTACTCTTCCTTGTTGTGTAATAACCAGGTTTTAGTTCTAAATCAGAGTGCCCTTAGAAATAAATTTTCATCTTTAGAAAGCAATATGTCTTTTTCATTAATTGCTGTTACAGTAGATTAGGTTTTCTATTGGCTAGATTATTATTAAGAATTAGATGTCTATTCTCAATAACTTCCATTTCTTGACTTCTGGAAAACTGGAAAGTTAACTGCATGTGACATAAGCTGTAATTGGCCTGACAGATTGGCCTGACAGAGTACGTTATTCATGTGTAACTCATGTTATTAGAGGATGGGTCAAATGCATTGCACAATAATTCTACAGTTTGTTTTCATTACTCTCCTGAAATATGGACCCACAATTCATTACATTTATTACTTTAAAGCGTAAATTTACCAAGGCTTATCTACAGTGTCTGTGGATTCTTCTGCTGTATATTTAATGTAAATAATGAGAGCAGCGTGCTATCCTTACCCCCATATACGGTCTAAGTCAGGGTGGGCTCCTCTTGAGGTCAACAAGAGGGCAGTCTTGAGCATCTCTTTGATCTCCTTTGCAGTGGTCAGGTAATTAGTGGTTTTCATTTCTGCATTAGTTGGGCATTGGCAGAAAGCTCAGAAACTCACCTCTTCTTTGGTTTTGTTGAATGGAGAAAAATACAAAGAAGTAGACTGCATTTAAGAGATGTATTTTTTTTTCCTTCCCCCAGTTTATCTGTTTGAAAAACATAGAAAAAGGATTATGTTGCCTTACTGTAAAATGAGAAAATTGTTGGATTAAGGGAGAAATGTAAATTGAATTGTAGCTACATTGCTTCATATTTCTCTGATCTTAGTCACATGTGTGACCCAGAGAACTGGAAATCCTGTTGAAACCTTAAAACCTGCCTCATATGTTCCTGAAGTCAGGTGCACAAGGTCATCCTGCACCTCTTGGACCCAATGAATGGGCAGGTGGGATACTACAGACAGGTATGCCTGGCTGACACTAAATACTTTACTTGAGTTCAAAAGGAGGAGGAATCAAAACTAGTATACCTGAGGGGAAAAAAAGAACTAAGCAAAAGCATCACTGGGGCTCAGGTCCCACCATGTAATCTAATAGAAGAGGATAATTCAGCCTGAAATAGCTAAGGAGGAATCTTACCTTCAAGTATAATGTAGCATTTTATTGTGTAATTTATGGCTTTTTGTAACCTCTTTCCTACACTTCACGCTAAAAGCCTAACATAATGGCTTCATGAGATAAGCTTTGCTTTGTTTTAACCTTGTGATGATAATTTCCAGTAAGGCTCTCCCTAACAGTTTAAACAGATGACCAAAGCAGAGAGGTACAAAAAAAATCAAAGGTGTTAAAGCAGCGCATATGTGATGTTAGCTATAGGGCTGCAAAAAACAAAAACAAAAACAAAAACCACCCAAAAAACCCAACCCAAACAAATTTCTAGAAATAAGGCCGAGGAATTATGCAGCTAAGAAATCATGGTGAAATAGAAGAGCTGCTCGAGAGGAATTACTTGCTGCTACTGATGCCACAGAAGTTCTCTATCAACCTGCACCTCAGGAAGCCTCCCATCATCCCCATATCACCATTGGCCAATCAGGGCTTAAATCAGTCCAGCAGTTTAATTACCTAGGTAGCCTCATCTCCTAAGACAGTAAGATTGACAGAGAGATAGACAACAGGTTAGCAAAGGCATATAGTGCCTTCAGAAAGCTTCATAAAAGAGTTTGGCGAAATAAACACCTGAAGAAAAGTACAAAGATCAGTGTTTACAGAGCCATTGTGCTGTCTACTCTCTTATATGGATCCAAATCATGGGTCATCTACCGCCACCACCTGCGACTCCTAGAACGCTTCCATCAACTCTGTCTCCGTACAATCCTAAACATCCACTAGTCAGATTATGTGACTAATACATCTGTTCTAGAACAAGCAGCAGTCACAAGTATTGAGGCCATGTTGCTGAGAACACAGCTGTGATGGGCAGGGCACATCTCCAGGATGAAGGACCACCGCCTCCCTAAGATCTTGCTTTACCGTGAACTTGCCACTGGCTGCTGCATGAAAGGAGCCCCGAATAGAAGATACAAGGACTCCCTGAAACAACATCTCAGCCTTGGCCATATTGATCATCATAACTGGTCTACTCTGGCCTCCAATCAGGAGGTCTGGAGACACACCATCCATAACGCTGCTGCTTCCTTTGAGAACACACGCAGGATCACTCTTGAGGAGAAAAGACAACGCAGAAAGAATCGTGTGTTGCAGAATATAACACCTAAGGAGTCTTTCTGCTGTGCCTTTTGCAACCGGACGTGCCTGTCTCGTATTTGCCTTTTTAGCCACCAGCGTGCTTGTGACAACTGTGGGTAGAGCCCTTCCCAAATCTTCGTTCCCGAAGCCTAGCCATGATGGTGATGATGATGATGTCACATCAATAGACTTAGTTATCTGTGAACATGATGAATGTTAAGGTAAAGCAATTGTAGCCAATTAGGAATATCCCTGAATAGACTATTTTCCACAGTGTATCAGTTTCTGTTGGAGTACTATCTTTGCATTGTTTCTTATTGCACCTGATCTTCTAATGAGCATGTAGTAGTGCTTTTCATATGTACATTAGTCAACACCTTTCACATCAGCTTTTGTGAAGCTATGAGGTGTTCCACTGATGGCAACTAAATATGAGTCTATTGTTACAGAGAAAGGAAGTGATAAAAAGTTACTGCAAAGCAGGAGCAGTGGGGCGAAAGAGGTATAGGCTTCTTGCCACCAGAGAGTCTTTTTATGGACCTTAGGCAGAAGGTCTTTCCAGTGACTTCTGACTTCAGATATTACAAGCTTCTTGCTGTATTGCTTTGTGGGGATTTTAGGGTATTGTTTTGTAAAACTGGCTTGTGTGCTTGCAGGACATAACTTTGAAAAACCTCTCATAGGCACCACTGGTTCTGTTTCTAGACAAGACCTGGCTATGCTGTCTCTTTAAAGTGACTGTCTGAGGGAGAATTATTGTAGTTCACAAATACTGTGCACAGTTAAAAACAACAGTAAAAAGACTGTTGGGTGTCGTAACCATGATATTGTCCATCTTAATGATAGATCCTTTTTTTATTAACTTCTCATGTGTAATTGTGCAAATCTGTATCTTCTGCTGGCTCTGTTTAACTGCACTGTGCATTTATAATGTTTCATTCTCTAATGGCAGTTCTTGCAGAACTTAAGTGTTTTCATCATGGTAAGGTTCCAGGGAGATAATACTGAAGAAGAAAGTTGAAAGTTTCTTTATTTTGCAAGACTGAACTGATGTAAAAGCAAAGGGAGAAAAGAATATGGATTTGCAGGACCTTCACAATCCATAAATTGCTGGACTCCCCATAAGCACCACATGATCAACACATTACAAAATCAAGCTATCACATCTCATCTCTACAAAATAAGCATAGCATACTGGCTGTTTATGTTAAGAAGAAAGAAAAAGGTAGTTTTAGTTGTAATGAAACTGTTTCTTTGACTGCAGCAGCCCCAGTTTTCTACTGAGGGGGGAAAAAAGGCAATTATTCAGCACATTTCACTTGAGGGATAATTTGAAACTAATGAACCCTTTCTCTTGAATAATTCAGATCTGTGTGTGTTTTGTTTCATAAAGGGCTAGCTAAATTGAGGGGGACTAAGTTAAATATAAAAGTGAAAAAACAGTTCCTAAAGGATGTCTAGTTTTGTCTGAGAGTAATTCAGACCAGAACCTTTGAACTGAGTATGTACGTATTACAAGCATCTTACTTAGTTGATATTTTATCACCTGTTTTTCATTTAACTGGGTAACTTAAATTGCAAAAAGGTTGTTTTTAAGTCTTTTGGGGGCACTCTAGAGTCCTGGTCATATTTAAATTTGATTGCTTGCTATCTCATTTTTGAAAAAGAAGCCTCTGCCTGCACTGTTTATTTACCTTAATGCTTAATCCTTTTTTTTTCTGTAGGATTGTGGAAAAGGGTTACTACAGTGAACGAGATGCTGCTGATGCTGTTAAACAAATTCTGGAGGCTGTTGCTGTGAGTATTGTCATCATATGCTCAGCACCTGATCTTTCACCTTTAGTGGTTCAATAAATACTTATGTGTGAAACAGGCAGAGTTTACTGGAGACAATCTACATGATAATGTTGTACTGAATTTTTTTTAAGGTAGTGGCACTTTGAAGGGCAAGAAGTGACTTTGTATGGCAACATTTTTAATGCACTAAGTCACCTGTTACAGCGGAATGTGTGCTCTGTCCAGTCTCTGCTGTGGAATTCAGCACCGGTTGTTTTAGCCCCAAAAGTAGTTTGAAGTCACTGACACTTGCATAGCTCATTTTGTTTTGACAAGTATGTCATAGTAACTTATTTGGAGGCTTAAACAAAAGAAAGTGCAGTACTTTTCATCTCAAAAGGATAATAGATCAGCTGAATGTGTTATCTGATGTGAAGAGTCACAAAAATTTAAGTCAGAGACTCCTGCAGAATATTGCCATGAAAATAGTTATGCTTCATTTGCAGTTGTTGCCTTAAGGTGACCCATCACAAGTTTTGCCACTATGAAGAAGCATTTATACAAAAAAGGCTCTTTGGAAGGAAGTGGCCACAGCACTAAGCCTCCCAGAGTTCAAGAGATGTTTGGACAATGCTCTCAGGCACACGGTGTGATTCTTGGGGCTGCCCTGAGCAGTGCTGGGAGCTGGACTTTGATGATCCTTGTGGGTCCCTTCCAACTCAGGATATTCTATGATGCAAAGTGTGGACTACTGTGAAAAGTGCATAGTGTAGATTGCAACATATCTAATAAAAAACCAACTCTTCTTGCTTATCATATTGCATATACATGCTCAGAACGAAAGTAATATTGAGAGAAAGCAGAATAAGAATTGGTGCCAGTAGTTTATGCAGTTTCTAATATACCTTCTTCCTCTATATTTTTTGTGATTTTCAAATAATTTTGTACAGCTATTTCACATTCTGTCACTTTCAGAAAGTTATAAAGATTCTTGAGGCAAGAAGATGAAGGCTTCTAGTGTCTACATAAAATGTTTCCATACATTATCTGTTCTTCTTAGTCACTTGTAGCTCTTCCATCTAACTTCACACCAGACATTCTCCAAAACAGCTATCAGATGCTGGGAAAGTACTTAAGAAATTAATTTGTCAAATATCTAGTCTGTATACTAGCACCAATCACTTCCAGAACAGAAGAAAGGAAACATGTTGGACAAGGAAAAAGTATTCCAGTTGGGACTCTTGAAGGCTTTCAGACAAGTAACAATATAGAGGCAATTTTACTTTATGAAACTAAGATGTTATCAAGGCCCCAAGAGAGATGGATACTAAAGATTTTGCGTTCTGCTGTGCCTGACAGTCTGACTTCAGAGTCAGCAGGTGATATTTTGGATTTTATCCAGTGGCGCTGTGTAGTTGTCGGCAGCAGATGAAGGTGCTTTGGGATAAAGCAGCCTGGTAGCAAAAAGACTGGAAAGATCTTGGAGTCAGAGGTGTGTAAGTAGTGCAGATGGAACTTGCCTGACTTTTGGTATACTTCCAGACTGTCAACCTTTTCAAATAAAGTACAGCTGTTGACCACATGGGGAAAAGAGAGGTCAGCCTGAAGGGCTCATTTGAAGGATCTGTACAGATCATCTGAGGAGATAGTGCCAGAGAAGCTGCCCCTGAGAATGGGCTGGCGGTCGTGACTGACCTCTGTGGAAGGTGTCTAGAGATGAGGAGATTACTTGTTACATCAGTAATTCAGAGAAGGAACAGGCCAATTTGGGCATATTTCCCTGGGATGGTAACAAAATACTTCAATGTAAAAAGCTGCTATAAATCATGGTTTGGTATTATTTGTAAGCCTGTTCATGCTAAATAAGATGTGAGAACTACTGTTTACTACACTAACTACACATACTGCAAGACCATGCATGTTCACTTCATGTTACTTTCTGAATGATCTGATGTTTACTGAGTCACTCTTATTCAAAGAAATCTAAATTATGTATTTTAATTCACAGCATAATGTCTTTGCATAAACTTTTAAAATTGGTTCAGATTATTATTTTATGACCAACTTTTTCTCTCAGTTGAAGTGCCCCAGTTAAGATTGTTCTACATTATTTAACATTCTTTTTGCAAAAAAAAGAAAGATGATGATCAAGTTCTGCTGAAAGATATTTCAGGAGGTGTTTCAGCTCTTTATTTTAAAAGCCAGAAACCAGATGAAAATCTTCAGTTTCTATGAGTTGTAGTAACTTGGCTGAACTAAATGGAATAGTGATGTGTGAAAACTAAAATGCTCACCTTTATATGTAAGCAATAATTTGGATTTCTGTGGATCCTTGTACTAGATCCCTAGCTAGGATGAACTATATCCACTTCTGCTCTTATGGCTGAAACTGAACATCTAAGACAAAGTTGGAAAGCCGTGGAAGTGTCAATTCCCAGCTTGGGATCTTTGCAGCCCAGCTGAAGCACTGTGATAGATTGGGGCAGTAAACTTGACAGAATGGTGTTTGTGAGAAGAAAAGGAATTATTGTTAGAAACCGGAAAATGCTACTGCAGCAGAATAATCTATCCAAAATATAGGGAAACATGTCCATAGATCATTCTTAAAACCAAATATTGGTACAATCTGCAAAATAGATAATGCTAATGAGCACCCTCCTGGCACAACCACAGGCATTTTGACATACGCAATTTTTACTAATTGCTCTTATTAAAAACAGTATTCAGCCTTCCTCTTTGCTGAGCTCTCTTGGACTAATTGTTTTATCAGTCCCTTTTTAAGGGCTGTTACTACTCTAGTTATGGATCTGTCCTCTCAGTGGATCACTGACATAAGGAGATATTATGCCTTTATATAGCAAAGGTTTTTTGAGACAAGTCTAAAGGATTTGGTCAAAAGTGTAGAGTGGTACATTAAAAGCACATAAGCATTTTTTGTTCAATTCCTTGTGCAATTCCTTTTGAAATTGTTAAACCAAATGGACTTACTTTCTTAAAAAGAAAATCATAAAGCTTCTAGGTCTGTTTGTTTTTTATAATACCTCAGTACCTATAAGCCTACCTCTGATGGGCTTATCAAGAATTAATCAAGCAGCCAGAGCAGAACACAGAAAATTAATCCTAATCTTCATGTCACAAACCATCATAAATACATCCAACATCTGTCCTCCCAAGATCAGAGAAAATAACAAAGCCAGTACTGTTTTGTAGACCTCTGCATTCATTTTGCCCTTTTTTATGATTTTTCTTTCTGTTGTTTACAGTTGATCCGGTGTTCCCAGTCAATGGGGGGACAAATTACCCTTTTTTTCTTCTCTCTCTTCTGCACTTTTCCATTATTCTTCCATTATTCTTCAAGCCGGGAGATAGCTTCATTCATAAGATGAAAGGTTTGTACAAAACTAGGTCAAATCAGCGTTCATCTTTTTAGCTCTTTTGCTGTGCTATGCAGAACAGGTTTTGTTGCTATGTGACATCTCAGAACAGGGTGAGTTTCAATCCTAAAAGAGGATGCATTTGAGGGCAGTCTATCTTAGCACATCATTTCTGTCCTGAGCCATTCTTGCAGAATGAGTGATTGATGTTGTGATATTCAAATAATCCTTGAAATAATGCTCTCAAAAAGTCTATTGCACATTTCTGTAAGAGATATCTATTTTTTAGCTGGTCAAACTGAAGAAAATTACTCTGATTTTTAAGTGTACTTTGTCACTAAATATAAGCACTGTTTCTGCTTGCCTATTCTGCATTAGAGTCAAAGTCATAGCTTTCTGCTTGAGGGTTAAATTACTCTTTTCATTTCATTTAAGTTTAATTTTTAAGTTAGGGTAGTTACTAACATACCTACCATATATAGTTTTGAATTCATCCAGCAGTCTTTAAGTTAATTTCCAATCACATTTTACAATAGTTTGTTTTCTTATGACTGGCTATTATCTTGCCTAGATAGGAGGATTTTCCTGAAGTTATATGTGGGATCCCCTCTGTTTCTATTATCTTATTTAAATTTTCTACCCTTTCAATCTTCACTGTATGGCTACACTTCTGTTCACTTCCTTGTCATCTCAAATTCACAGGAAGCACACTGAATTCTCAGCTGTGGTTGCAGAGCCTGAGGGCAGTCAAGCAATTTGCAGGTTTGAGAGAGAAAACCTAGATTAAATGTTTCTATTCATTTCAGCAAGTTTTGATCTGTCTGATAATGAGCTATATGTTAGTAGGTAAGAACGTACTACGAATGTGCAGCTTGCAAGTATATTTTACAGTTCCTGAGGCACTGGTGTGTCTGACAATTAGAGTTTAGGCCAAATGAGGTAGGCAGACTTCTAAGGACAGGCTGAGGCACAAGCAAATTCATTTAGGTATTTGGTGGTTTTGGCATTCAAAGAAAAGTGTACAATGTATAAAGATTATGAAGAGGTTTCATGTTTTCTGTACAGCCATTGAGTTGTGCTTACTGGAGATAGAGGCAACCAATGGATTTAGGTGAACTTAACCAAGGTGCATCAAAAAATTCTGAAATTTTGAACAAGGCAAGTGTTACATCACCAATATATACTTAGCAAGGCACACTATTAAGAAGAATAAGTGGACAAATTGGAAAGAAACCTGGAGCTCAGTTCTGTGGAAAATGAAGAGAATGGCAAGGATGCCTAGGTATAACAGCACAGAATAAAGACCTGTTTAAAATAGTAACAAATCTTGGGAGTGCTGTGTGTAAGAGGAGGAATCCTATGCATAGTTGTAGATATTGAAGAACATTGACTCTCTCTTTAGATTTTGCAAAAGATTTCCATTTCATTAGAGGAGGCATTTGTATCTTCAGATGTCTCCCTGGGTGTCTTTGAGTCTCCCTCTGGCAGTAGAGAGTGGTTTTCTGAGTCTGTTCCTGGCATAGGTGTTGATATCCATAAGGATGTGGTTAGGAAACAGCAGTTGTTCTGATCTAAAGCAACCCAGCAACCTCTGCTTTTCTGATGGGGAAAGAAAGGGAAATGTAAATTTTTTCGTCAATTTTCAGTATGTTTGCTGAAAATAGTATTTCAGTAACTTGCAGGTTTAGGCCAGATTCAGTGTGGTTTTTGGTTGTTATTAAGAGGACCAATGCTTGATACTGTAAGACAAGGAGCAATTTGCTGTTCCAGCTGCAATTCTTTGCTCAGGATTATGACGTTGTATTGTATTTCCTGACAGTATGGGAATACACTTTTGCCATTCCTCTTCTGACACACTTACAGGAACAGGAGGAAAAGCACAGAGATTTTTGATTTCGAAGTTCAGATTTCATTTGTGCTCTGGAACACTCTTCACTTTGGGAAATTTGCATGGCAATGTTTTGGAGTAAAAGGCAGTTGAACACTGAGTTCAAAAGAGGCACAGCAACTCTCTGCAGTTAAGAGCACCATTTGAAATGTAATTGGGGAAATCTATTTTGAGGACACTTAGTTCTTCTCTTCCTTAGAAGAAAGGTTGCCTATATGCAGGAGAAATTCTGTATTGCTTCTATGGCAATCCACACAGGGAAAAACACAGCATAGAAAACCTAGACACTCAACCAGTTTGCTTTCTTTGTGCTAATTCTTCAGCTATCTCCCGTCACTGAGGTAGTGTTGGAGCACTGTTAACCTTAAGCTTGCCTGGGAGGTGAGGATTACTCACAGAAACTGAACTTGAATCTTCCAGGAAATGTGGTGTGGATACCTGTGTCCCTGAGCTGGGAGTTTTTCAGAGTAGTTATTGCCAGTGACTCAAAAGATTCAAAAGCTGTCTTGGTCATTCTGATTTTTGCAATAAAGCAGATCTTGGAGTGTTTGGTGCCCTTTTTTGGTGGATGAAACACCAAGTCTTTAGTATACCTTTTCCCTACAAGATTATAGCTTAAAATATCCTGGAAAAATTACTCTGTAGATATATTATATTGTATTACATTGCCTGCCATATTCCTCCCTATATTTTTGTTGTTGTGTTTTGCTTGTTTTATACTTTTCCATATCATGTGTTGGGGAGTTCTGCACTTCAGTCGTTTCAAAGGGGTTGCAGGTGCAAATCACATGCAAAATGTGATTATTATTACATTACATATTTATGTGATTATTATTACAGCCTCTTCATCTTTTTTAAGCTAATTTCCTCTCAGAAAACTCCTGATAGCATAACTTTACCCAGCAGCAGGCTTTGCTCTCCGATGTCCTTCTGTCATGAAACCTTGTTCAGTGTGCTCCCTAGCTGCCACCTAGTTACCTAAAACTGTGGTCTACAAAGAAAAACCAGAAGAATAAGTACAAAACTACATGTTTCTGGTCAGAGCAGCTGTTAGTACTGGCTGCTGTTGTTTCAGACAATCCTCTTATTGTCAGGAGAAGGACTGGAAGATAAAAAATCTTTGATCTTCCCTGGACCACATGAAAAGAAGAAGAACCTTTTGCAAGTGCAGCTGTCTTCTGGTGTCCTGTCACCTTGAGGAGTAAGACATAACCAAACCAAAACAAAGTGCCCTTTCTACCCTTCTTGACTGGGCAATATTTTGACTTGGCTTGTTGATAAGGATAAATTGGAAAACCAACTCTTCTGTGCGACCAGCCACATACTCAGCCTGACTTGCAGGAATGCCTTTCTGCAGCTCTGGTGTTGACACTGCTAAGTGCTCTCCATCCAAGAAGCAACAGTAATTTCATAGCACTGTTGGTTCCTGTCCTGTTCCTGATAAACACCAAAGGAAAGGCTTTTTCAAATTGCATTAACTGTAATAATTAGGTTAGATACCAAATGTTTTGAAGCTATTTAGATCAAAAGTTGAAGACCTACCACCTGAATATTAATGCAGTGGTGTTTGTGCACTCATATGTCACATTTCATTACTTCCTCTGGTATCTTCAGCTATGATCACTCCTAGCAACACACCTGAGCAACTAGGTTTCTGTGAAATACTGTCTTTGCTTACAAATTGTTAATGTCAAAAATTTCATGTTAAGGACAACTACATGGCATATGGCAGTAGGCCTTGCACAAATTGTGCATATGAAGCTCTGCATGGTTCAGAAATCAGGTACATGCTTTCATCCATTTCCAGTTAAAGGCCCCTCTGGAATTAAGCTTAAGTGAATAAGACATTTGCATATGTACCTGATATGCAAGCATGCTGCACGTAAATCTGAGAACTTTAAAATAACACTGAGAACATCTGTTTTTTATACAAACAAATTTACTAAAATAGATGCAAAGCTGTAATTACAAATTGGTCTCTCTCATCTGTTAAACCATTGAAATTTACTTTTGCTTAACTGAAAGATATTTTGTTTTCTGAAAGAGCTAAAAATATATTCTGATATGTAAGCCTCCATAGTGTCAGTTTTATCTGCTTTATTAAACTGATTTTGTGGATGTGACAAAATTATATATACTTAATATAGTATTCAACATGACAGTATTCATAATAATTACTAACTACATATACAATAGCTGTACTTCATGAGTTATAAAGAAATGCCTGGCCTGAAGATGGATATGTAAATGAAAGGACTTTCAAAAAGCCTCAAAGCAACATTTCTGTGATACACAAAATTACATAAGGAATGTCACAGCAGATACACTGCTTCTACCAACTGATTTAACAAAGTTTGGGTAACTGACAGGTATTCCGAACTCCTTGTGAAGTCTTGTTCTGAAGAAAGGTAAGAGACAGTGACTAAAAAGGATACTATAATAGGGACAGATTATTGCAAAGAGTTTCACAGTACACTTGAATTCACAGTAAGGGAAGAGAACATATACAATTGTTATTTTTAGTATTTATAGTAATTTATATTTTAATATTATAATTATTTTTGTGTAGGCAAATGACAGCATGAGGAAAAATATAGAGATATGTCTCCATAATGAGAGTCATATACCATCTGCTGTGATCTTGCTTGTAGCCTCCTGAAAGAGTATAAATAACCAGTTTAATAGAGGTTGTATTAGACTGCAGAATAGAGGTTCTAACATTATTTCTAAAAAGGACTTCCATAATAAGTCATGCCTCATATGCATAATAAACCCTACATATCAAGGCAGAGTGTCAAACAGAGGAGGAATAACATAATGTTTGCTTGCATTGCACCTTCTTATAATTGCAGTCAGTGAAGGCAGGAAGGACTGATGGTTGGGCTGATATGAAGATGTGTTTTGCAGGTCAACTTTGTACATTCTTCCCTGAACTGGAAGTATTGCCATGGACTTGGCATACAACTTAATGACTCGCAGGAAAAAATAACAATATCCATTCTAAGACATTGTTGGCTTTTTTAAATTAAAAAATACTTGCCATTTGATGTAGTACAGACACAAGATATTTAGTTCTTCAAAATTTGTTTGTGTGGCTTGAAGGTGAACCCTCTGGGAGATGGGTGGTTTAACACATTATGTACAAAGATGACCCCACGGGAAATTGTCTTGGTCTTCTCTTCTATTTGATGACAATATTTTAACAAGGGTTTCATGAATGCTCTGGGAGACCTTTCTATCACATTGCTGTCAAGAACAAATAAGTAAGTAGGTAAAGCGTTGTGTAAGAAACCTATTGAAGTGCTGCCACTGCCTAGGAGAGAAATGCATTTCAAATGTGCTCTTTCTGAAGCAATATTCAGTAATGCTTTCATACCTGAGATAATCTGTTTAGAATGTGAAGATGTTTTGAATTAGTAGCTTTGCAATTTTGCTAGTTTGATTGTTTTTCTTGTTTTTTTGTAAAGAGATTTTAAACTAGTTTTTCCTGTTATCACTGTGCTTAATTTGTTGGTAGGGAAACAGAATGGGACTTATTATCAAACTAACCTTATTTATCAGTACCTTGATTCAGAATTATTTTGTCAAAAATATTTTTCGAGATCTGTTTTAGCTGAGTACAAAGCTCCTTTTGCAACACACATATTCAAGACAAGTTACAGCCAAGAGTCTAGCAATGCTGCCATCAGCAGTGAGGAAATGAGGGTATTGTATTTGCTATTATCTCCATTAGAGGAAATGGAGTGAGCACTAATGATAATGTTGCAGATTTACTGTATTACAGTTAATGTCCAGTGCAGCAAAAAGTCAGGGTTGTGTTTGCCTACTTGTTACTGGTGTAAGTTATGCTTCCATCTAAGTAAGCTGTCCTTCTCTCATTTTGGAAACAAGCCACTACAGTATTAATTTGGGGAAATATTTAGAAATAGCATTGAAAGTGATTAATTAGCACTTGTTTTAACTCTCAGGACACCACAAATAAAAGCCAAATGCTGCTGTGTTTGAGCCAGTACCTGATTCTTCTTCCAAGACATTGACATTTACAGGGAAGTTGCTATCTAAGAACTGATTGAGGACTTGAGGATTTGACCTCTTCCCAGTTCACCCTGGGGAGATGGGCAATTTTCCTGCACCTTCATTTGTAAGACAGATTGTTGAAAATATGATGTCAGTAGAGTGCTGACCAAGCCGAAAGGCTGGGTCTATTTGCCTGATTCACTGATCCTTGGGGTCTTATTTGGTGATGGCCTGGACATCCCCTTCAGAGGGGGAACAGCCTAGCACAGGAACAACACTGGGAGTAAGCCTGAGTCTTGGCTTTAGACAGCCACACATCTCACTCCTGTATGTTGCCTTGCAATTAAGAAAGCACCAGTAAAGGAAAAAGACTGCATTTATCTCAGACTTTAAACTGCTAATACTCTTTTTTTTTTTTTTAAATTTTTATTGCATGTATTGTGCAAACTGTCATGCAGGAACATGGCGTCATGGTATCTGTTCCTGTGGGACAATACTGTACAGTTTGGATCTCCAAAATATACATAGAAACCCTGGTAGGGCTCTGAAGACTTTTGAGCTGGAGAAGCTCCTAAAGCTTCCTAAGACCTCACATACTGTGTAGAAACAGTAAAAAACTAGCAATTGGATGCTACAGAAAGGATCAAGAGGAATTCATGAAGATTGAGGAGGTCTAGCCTCAGAAATTGCCCTAGAGGAAATACCAAAGTGGAAAATCATGAATAGATAGAGGAGAAATGCTGACTGGCACTTCAGGACTGTCGCCAGTAACTACTGCCCTTCATGCAGACTGTGCAGCCTTGATGAAGTGATAGCTGTGAGGACAGATATTACATTATTTCTCTGAGGACTTTAGGGTGTCTACTTAAATGTTATATGAAATTCCCCCAAACCTTTCAAGGTTTGAGAAAACATATAGAGGTTTAATAACTTTTACAGTGTGCCATGTAGTGAGAAGGACCTGAATATCATCATCATGGCCAGTCTTCGCAAATGAATATTTGGGAAAGGTCATTACTCTTCGAGCCTGCGCAGTGGATTTTTCAGGTGAGACACAGTGTGTGCTGAACTGAGCCCACCCTTTAATCCTAAGGTTCATCTGCCGGGGCCGAGCGAGCTCGGACGGTGGCAGTGAGGTCCTCAGGACGTAGGTTTGTTTAGAGTGACCTTCTCTTAGATGGGTGGCCTTACAGGGCTGACGAGCTCCATCTGCCCGGAGGAGTTCCCTGACCGGGAATTGAACCCAGGCCACAGCGGTGAGAGCGCCGCATCCTAACCACTAGACCACCAGGGGGCTGAGGACCTGAATAAATCTGTGTACAAGAAACCTCCCTCCTCCGCCCCCTGTGCAGACACCAGGCAGAGGACTGGAGCAGTTCTGGTCCCTGCAGTATGTTACCAGGCAGAAAATTTCTTACCCGAGGAACTGGCACAAAATAGAAGCAAATTTGCAGAAGTCACTGTTTTATCATCAAAAAGATTAGCTGAAGCCTAAGGAGACCCCTTTATTCAGCTCTCCCTGTCCACAGGGCTGGTTTTTTTTCTGTCTCCTAAACCTGCCATGCCTGTAGGCCTAGGCTAGGTTAGGCTTGTCTCTCTGTATCTTGCTGTTCCTGACTCAGTAATGATGGTAAGGAATAAAGAGACATTGATTGTTCAGGAGTAAATTATAAGGCAACCTGTGAAACTAAAGACATATGCAAAAAAAAATTGCTCAGAAGTACTATCACAGCCTTATGCAATTTTTCATCTCCAATTTCATAGTAACACACGGAGTAGATAGCAGGCTCTCAGTAAAATGGCCACTTGCAAAATTGCATTTTTTTCATTAGGTAGTAGGGAAAATTACTAGAATCCCCATGCCTGAAGAAATGCTGAGAGAATTTATTCCATCTTCGGGAGAAATTCCTGGCATGCCAAGGAGGTGGCATGAACTAAGATTGATTGACATTGATCACACTTAAACAAGCTAAGTAATTTTTCATTCATTGTTTCAGTTCAGTGGTTCCATTTCTGTGGTCATGATAGGATGAGTGAATCAAGATTCCTTACTTAATCCCTCAGGATCCCTTACTGATCCTCTGAATTGTCAGCAGCTGTGGATATTTTGGAACCTGTAATGAATCTGGTTTTCTCCTTTTTAATTTACTCTTTCCTGATGCTTTTTATGTCTCTGAGTGACTGTTTTACATGATGTTGTCATACTAGTTTGCTGGCATGTGCAGGTTGCTTTCTGAAGCCTTTCACCTCCATTCTTATTGTTTCTCAATAACTATTAACAAACCCAGGGAGTGTCTTGCCTTTAAATTGTGCACACTCTTCAGTTCAGCTTTTCACAGACTTGTATCTGAAGAGGCGAATATTGAAGCTGATCTTTTCAGGAATCAATGCCGCTCCACACCTATCACTTCATTAGATTTGAGTGCATGATGGTGCATTTTACTTCATGAGCTAGAAATAATGAGATTAGATATATGTAAGCATCAGGGTGTCTCCTTGGCTCAGATGGTGGGTGATCAGGGTTTTTTGCAGGAGAATTGACCTTCCAGATTTGTCAGATGGTGTCTGAATGTAGGGCAGAGTTAATGGTTGTTCTATTTCTGGGCATTGATAAATTTTATTGTTTGATGAACAGTACTGGTTGTGAGGACTTCGGTGTATTTTCTGATGTAAGTCCTTGTAAAATAGTAATGATGGGCAGCAGCTGGGTTGTAAACAGTGTATTTCACTACTGAAATGTGCTTTTCCAGATACCCTGATCAGCTGAGTCCATCTGATAAGCTGCAATAGCAGAAATTCAGTATGCTTTAAGTCAAAGAGCAAACATACACATCTTTTACTTCTTTGGTTTTAAAATTACTTTTTTTTTACCATTTGGTTTCCTGTCTATAAAATACTATCATACTTTGTAACTACTGTCATACTTTATGGTAATAAAATATGATAATTCTGAATTTTATTTGTGCAAAATTTAGCAACTATAGAGCTAGTTTCAGACAAAATACTCTTAACAAATAAGAGGTTATCTCATTAATTTGAAGGATTTATCTAATTTTCTGTGCAAGCATAACTTCTTGCAGTAATTTTAAATGTGTGATTGTCTAGAAGGGCAAACCAGTTAAAAAAAAATCCACAAATTAAAAACTTAAATCTCTAGTAAGCTTTGAATTCTCTAATCATATAAGGTGAAGAAAAATCTGGTAACATGAAGAAACTAGCTCAAAGGTAAAATCTGATATATTTTGCCTTTAAATATCTGTGTGGTCACTGAAACTTGCAGCAAGGATAAGCTCCAGTGTGTCATTTTTGAATATAAAATAACCATTTCCAGCCCCTAATGTTTTTGCAATTGTTTCAATGTAAGCTGTCCATGCAGCTGTCCTGTGCTGGGTTGTCACAAGTGTTATCAGTGGAGGCGTTCAAACTGCCAGTTTCCTAAGCTAGATTTCAAAGCAGGGGTTTGCAAAGGATGCCCTGTTTAGACAGATACAGACCTGCTTCCATTTCAGACTTGCTGCCTTATCTCCATATTTGCTAATGATGTGGAGGAAGCAGCAGACTGAAGCAGTTTACGTGTCTGAGCAGATCTTTGAGTGCGTGCTTCAGGAACATGTGAAAGATCTTTATAGTTTTGTTTTAGTGATATGAAGAAATGTTCAAACAACATAATAAGAGTACTTTCCAAGCTATCAGATAAAGTATGCAGAAGAATAATGTAGTTGGACTAACACCACTGCAAGAGCACTTGTTGAGAAATAGGCACTTAAATAGCCAGTAAAGCATGTCTCTTTTGCAGATGTTTTAAGATATGTTGCAGGTAACTCAGTAATCCAAATTAAGGACCACATGTTGGAGCTGGTTGATGGTGCACCTGTCAGGCAGGACAGTGCTCTAACCATGTTCTGTGGCTCACATCACACGAGGCTTTGGAGGTGGCAGCAGTGTGGCATTGGCAGGGTGGCCTCCGCTCCTGTATCCCCAACAACACACACATGTGTAAGACAAACCCCCTGGGCTGCACAGCTCCCTGTGCTCCAGCCTGCTGCCAGCTTCCCCACAAAACAAATGCCAGAGCCAGCTGGATTTAAATAGGTTTAGATCTGTAACTCAGATAACTCCAGCTTCACCAGAAGGCCTTTAATATATGAAAGCAAAGATTCATGAAATGCTGTCACCCTTCAGGTTTGATGTACTTGATATGGTGACACACAGAATGGACATACGGCTCTTTGAAAGTAAATTATTCATCCTTTACTATATTACCTTTTACTTACTGTTCTTCCTGCTCTTTATTTTTCATGACCTCTTTTTATTGTTTCTTAGAATTGTTTTTTTCCAGAGGAAATACAGACCAATGTATCTAAACAATGAAAAATCATGCCCCAGTTCATAGCTGTCAGCCAGTTCATCACTGGCTTCCTTGATTCTGTTTCTTGTTCTCCTACTGTAGCAAGATGTTGTTTTGTTAACATTGCAGCACTCACAGGGAGTGTTTGTATTTTGTCAGTATTCTGAGCTCCAAATTGCACATGGGGAAGGAGGTTATCTTCGAGGACAGGAAGACAGAATCCTTCAGCGCTGTTCTTGGGCATATCAGAGACCATGTGGACCTTCTCTCTCATTCCTCCTGTAATCCTGTTGAGTGACAGCTGCATTCGTGCTTTTGGATTGATCAATAAATACAAAAAAAAAATGAAGGATGAGAGACCATAAACACTCTCCAGTTCTTAAATGTCTGGTCCCTTCCTCACAGAGGAAGAGACCAGAATAGAACTGCAAAGAAATGTGTCTGCTCTGTTGGGAGATCAAGGATCTGGTTCTGAGTCCCTCTCTGGGTGCAGTGTTTTCTTCTGAAACAAAACTGAATGTAGCTTTATACCTATTGTCCTCCCCTTCCAATGCAGGCGTAGGCCTCTTGAGTTATTTAAATTTGTGCTATCTCAAAGGAGATCTGAAAATAAGCTGTAGCACCTGGCATACTGTAGTTTCTTCAGCTACTAGCAATGTTGATTTCCTCTGAGTTTTATATCTAAATGTTTAAAATTTATTTGAAACATGAAAGAGTGAAATATTCAAGCAAGATTTGTGCTTTTGAGAAGCTCTTAAGTTGCCACGGTCCGAGGGGGGATGGGGCCGTGACACAGCACGGACGGGTCCGCAGACAAGGTAGAGGTGCAAGCGGAATACTTTATTGAGGTGTCCAGAGGTTTCATGGGTTTCAGGCGGGGAAAGGGCTAGAATATGGGATGGAGCATGAGACAGACAAACGGGGAAACAAATCGGGGTAGGGACACAGGCAAAGTGGGAGGAACGTGGGAGGAGCCGGGGAAGGAAAGGGCGAATGGCAGCTGCCTCCTCTCCACAGCTTCTTCAGCCTATCAGAGAGGGAGCGGGGAAGCAGGGAAGCAAACATGCCTGGGGAAACATACAATGTGTATATTTATAAACACATAAGAACTGTAAAGTCCGTATCATAAAGTCCTTTCAATCGCTGTACATCTTTTTCCACTCCTGAAATCGTTCTCATCCTGAATCTTGCTCCTTCACATTAAGTTACTTTTCTTTCTGTGATGTTTGGCAGTGCAGGCAATTGTACATAACATTTCATAATAATTAGATTCAGGGACTGCTGTTTCTGTAATGGCACAGACGTATGGTCAGAATGAACAGCTTATTTTCCTTGTGTGGTTTCACTAAATAATTATTTACTAATGTAAAGTGACCAGAGAATGGCAAAGAACATGTGATGAGATAGCTCAGAAAATCTGTTTTTCTTCATATCTATCCCAGGAAAATATAATTTACATAATTTTCAACTTATGGGGAAGGTAACATTTCTCAAAATGAAAGATGTATGCCTTTCTTTACTGATGTGCATGGGTTTTTGTTCAGTGTCAGGAGGTTCTATCCCTAGTTGACTTCTAGCCCTGGTAATGTTTGGTTTCAACTGAGAGCTGGTATCCCTGTTGCTGTGGATGGGAGAGAAGCGCCAGGAAGTCAAGTGTTACAAGCACTGAAACTCCTGTCTCTATTCTTGGTTATTATTCAGCCACAAGAAAAGGCTCTGGTTTTTCTACCGTAGAATCATGGAATGGCTTGCGTTGGAAGGGACTGGGAAGACCATCTGATTCCAACCCCCATCCTCAATACTGAGGATCATTTGGGTGTCAAGTGCAAATCACAGCAGCTTTAAAGAAACTGTTTCTTTAAAAGAAGATAGTAAATATTATAGATATGGAATGTACATTACTCTACAAAAAGGCTGCGCACTCCTGGCACCTTGTTGCCAAAAGTGGAATGTCAGCAAGCAGCTGCCCTGCAGCAGCATCTCACAGCCCTCTTTTGGATCTCTCTCTGGTGTGGATTTGCCCCCTCCAGAAAGAGGGTCCATGGCTGCTGGGGCAGTGATGGTTGCTTGGAGCCTCAGTTGTGCCCTGTTGGCTGGTAGAAAAGGAGAAGAGAAATTTTTGGATTTTCATCTTCCCAGTTTTAAAATGAAATAGTATAGTAAAAAACTCTGCAAGGCTGATAATGACCTCTAAATTCTTAGTGGATATAACTCTCATTTTGGTCTTGCATGATAGAATTAAGGGTATTTGTCAACCACAGTCTGTGTGTGCTTCTGCCTTCTCTCCATGTAATGATTGTAAGGAGAGGAAGTATTTTAAATGGCCCTGCAATAGAGAGCAGTACAGTGAGACTGAATGTCAGTTTGAATTCTTATGTATTTCTGCCTTCAGCCACCATTTTTTTACCCAAGATTGGCCTTGAGAAGATGGTGTTTTTAAAGTAAAGAAAATGGTGCTTTCAGATGTGTCTGGAAAAAGATAAAAAATGGCCTGCAGCCATTTACCCCCCCCCCAAAAAAAAAATAGGTCTCTTGATTGCTACAATAAAAGCCTCTTTTTAGTGTTCATTTTTTTAGTATTTTGGTTTTGGCACTTCTCTTGAAAAGAAGTAGCTCATCTTGATAAAAGGATTGAGATGTCACAGATTCACATATTCTAATGTTCACTATAGAGAAGTATATTCAGTCTTTAAGGTATAACATTTATAGCCTCAGGTGTCATATACTGATAAGCTTTGGTTGAAGCAAGTAGGACTGTCTCGAAGACCAAAGCCCTTCAGGCTACAGATTGCAGATCCTGTCCTGAATTTTAGAACACTTTCGTTTTGGCAAGTATTTTCCTAATAAAATACACATTTTCATAGACATTTCATTAATTCATTGTGGCATACTTAGTTCACAGTCAGTAATCATACCTCCGGAACCAATCCTTCTCAGTTTCATCCAGGGTTACGCAAAGGGAAGGAAGATGCTCTGGATAGGGAACTACAAATCTATATGCTATTCCACCAGCCACTGAAAGCAAATAAAGCCTCATCTGAAGTCATTTTACATCTCTCTTTCAGGGTTTTTTAAAAGAGGCATTCCAGCAGAAAGCAGCTAAATGTAATATTTTCCTGGCAGACACAGTTATTACACAACCTCTCCCTTTGCTTTTATAACTCTGCCTACATAAGCCACGTGGTAGGCAGCCAGCTGCCTGGTGTCTCCTTCCAAAATAGTCACAGCTTACCAAACTGGGCCTTAAAATACCGGTGAAGGATGTTGTCCCTCAGCTGTAGTAGGGGGTGTTGTGCCACATGAAGTACAAAGGTACAGCTCCACGTGGAAATGATGCCAGTGTGATGTACACTCCTAATTTTGCACTAAAGTGTAACAAATTAAATGCACTTGCTTTCTTCTAAAGGAAATATGTCTGTTTAAGTTCAATTTGTGTACCATGTGCTGACGTATTTATATGCATACAGTAATCTATGTAACGTGACAGTCTGTAACTTAAGAGTTCCTGCTCTCAGCAGGCTCTTTAGTAATTTTTTTGTGGAAAATAATCAGCCTTGGCCCCCAGTTCATATGTTACAATTCTATGATAAACGCTTCCAAAACCTGGGATAAGTTAGCTTAAGCACAGTGGCAGTTACGATAATTAAGCTTGTCAAAGAGGTAACAACAGTAAATTCATTTTAATAGCGGAAAATGTAGCCATTTTCATCAGTTTTCATAATATTTTTGAGCTATTCCTGCTAAATCTTATTTTTGATGGAGTGTCTTTTTCCTTTTGTGGGAACCACATTGGTTTATATGAAACTGTTGAGACTTTGTTTAATAATATTTGTCCAAATACAGTTGAGTCTCGTCTCTGCAAGTTCATAAAAGCTGAATGACGACTGCAACTGTCTACCAGCTAAAGCTGGTTTTGTTCACTGATGTAGCAGAGTTAAAAAATGCATGCCTATTCTGAAACACAGGCACGTGTTACATAAAAGTACAGATTTTACTGTGATTCAATCCCCCATTCATGGGGATCATCAATGCTGCACTGGAATCAGTGGAGCAAACACAGCCATTAAGTTTGGCCTTCTTTCGTAAAAAAATTCCTGAGTTCATAGGGGTGTTTGCTTTTGGATCCTTGGAAGGATGCTCAAATCTAAAATCCTGTTGGAAACTTGTCTCTCATCTCAGAGATCAGTTAACAGCTGTGGGCTGTCATTCCTCCTTCCATCTTATCTGTTCTAGATGTTTGCCTGTTGTTTTGCCAAACAGTAGGTTTTTTCCCTCCAAGCATACAGCTGTTGTTAAGCTAAATAAGCCCATATATTTAATCTCTGCTCATAAAAACAGGGACTTCAAGGTTAACAGATTTGTTACTGGGAGATCTGAACCTGATTTCAACTTTTCTGGGATAACTCCAGTCCCAGGCACCATTTCAGGCACCCATGTTCAAGGTGAATAACTCTCCTAAGCAATCACACAGACCTTACCTTTACACTTATCTCCTTATACATATAAAATATTGCATCTCATTTATTATTTTTCCTTGACAAAATGAGAATTCTCATGTTCTCCAAAAACTCCTGCTTGTTTTTCAGTCAAGAAAAGACTTACTGTATAAGTTAAATGTTATAGCATATGGTAGGACCATCAGCCTGTTTTGGCATCTAGTCTAAACAAGAATCTTGTGCAGCAGCACCTCTCTCTATGAGAATACTTTCCCTGTTGCATCCGAGGCTGTAATTTGTCTGTTGCAAAAACGGCATCACAATAGGAGTTCATCTTGTACATCTGGGACATCTTGTGGTGTATAAATACACTAAAGTGTCTCTCCTCCTCTTGCATTTCCAGCTGATAACCCCTCATCTGTGAGCTCAACAACTTTATACAGATGTCCAGTAACAGGAATTATTACTATCCTTGAGAAATATCCTTGATATTTTACAGACTTCAGTGGACCTGCCAAGACTGAATGGGACCTGAGCAGAAGGAAGTGGAAAGGCTGAAACAAAGAGTCAGTGTGATAGCAGAGAAAAGGGACAGGCCCCCAAATGAGCAAGAAGATACTGGTGGTTTAACTGTTTAGCCCTGTGAAATGAGGAAAAGAAGGGAAAAAAAGGTACCTTGAAACAAGATTGGGTTTTTTAAAAAAAAAAAGACCAGCAAGAGAAGCAAAGGTGTTTATAAGCAATTTATTAGCAGAATTATGAGAGCTAAGTTGAAGAATGTTAATTATCCAAACTCAAAAACATAAGCAAAAGTATGCACATAAACTGGATACTTCATCATAGACAAACTATGTAGAAGCTCAGCCTCATAGTCTGCAGTGCTATCTTTGGTGTTTGACAAAAGCCTAAGTGAAACATATGTTTGCCCATTTTATCTGGGCCTCACAGATTGAAATATGTAATTTTCAGCAGTACCTTTCCTTTTTATCACTTCCTCAGAGCTCCAAGATCTCTCTACACTGCATTCCCTCTTGAACTAAGCAGACCATTAAATCATTCCCCTTTGACGTTGTTGTTAGCAGCTTGAGTTGTTCTTACCTAACAAAAGACGTTCTTCATCAGAACTTCTTCCAGTGCAGCACTGAGCAGACAGAAAAGTTATTTTCTCTTACTTGTTTGCAATGTTTTCTATACTGGAGCTTTGGCTGAGCAGATATCATCTTCTCAGTGTGATGCTCGCCCTTGCAAGCACTGAATTGAGATCAATACTTAAGGATGCAGTTGTCATTTCCAGTTATTAGTGGAACAAAGTCCTCCTTGATCATCCTTTTGGCCTTCCTACTTCCAGCCTGAGTATCCTCCTTCAGTCAGCTGCTCAAGTGCTTGCAGCCTGTTCTTAGCTGAGAAACAGGATTTGATGCATGGGGTGAGATTCCCTATGTATTAAATCCTCTTCTGCAGTACAATCCACAGAGGCCACTAGAAATTGCAACTAAAAATGATTCAAAAGGCTATATGTGCTGTGTTGACCCTGGCTGGATGCCGGATTCTGCCCACCCAAGCCACTCTATCCATTCCCTCCTCAGATGAACAGGGGAGAAAAAAATAAAACAAAATGCTCATAGGTTGAGATAAGGGCAGGGAGAGATCACTCTGCAACTGCCATCTAACACACTCGACTTGGGGAAATTAGTTTAATTTATTACCAATTAAATCACAAAGGGATAATAAGAAAATTAAAACTGAATCTTAAAATCCTCTCTGTAGGATCACAAAGCCAAACAACACATATTTGTTGTTATCTCTCTGCTGCAGTTGCTCCTAGGAGTCATATCATGTAGTCTTTTTTATAGCTGTACTGAGCATCACCTTAGAAACAGTTCATGATTTGAACCCCCCAACAATTCCTGGAAGGTTGCTCTGAATATTTGTGACTTTCACAGTGAGGAGCCTTTTCCTCATTTCTAGCCTAAAAATATTCATAGCTAGTTTCTTGTTGGTTTTTTGCACCAAGAATCCCTAAGTATAAGCTCTTTCTTTCCTTCCTGTCTGGTATATACTACTATGTACTTACAGAGTGGTCACATTCTCCTTCAACCTTTACTTTTCATTGCTGAACAAGGCAAATTTGGTATTGTCTCACCACACAGCAGCCTCTTCACTCCTCAGTTGATTCTAGGTTCTCCAGGAGAGGTTTCCTCACACCAAGTACTTTAGCTCCTGGAAATACTTTCCCTGCTTTGCTGTGCTGTCTGTTCTGTATTTCTCCTACTAATTTCCTTCAGTGCAATCGTCAGCTAAACCTGCAAGAGACCTGAGGTAATATCAGATACCTTACTGAAATCCAGACATATTCATGTCTGCGATTGTTGCATGAAGTTTACTGATCAAGACTTCTGAACACAAGGACTTTTTCTCTGTGAACAGTCCACAGACAGAGCACTGCTTTCTCCTTCAGCATTAGTGTTTACATTCATGTTTGCTATTGAGCCCAGTGTAGCTGTGGTTCATGTGAGGTGCATCTGAGATAGGAGTGGCACCCCATGTTCTGAAATATGATAAAATTAACATTGATTTATCCTCTGTTAGCACTTTTTAGTCTAGCAAAATTGTTCAATCATAGCCTGTAGAGGCTAAAGGGAGCTCAGGTTCCTCTTTCTTATTTATATCATGCACAAAAAAAGAAAGGCTTTGAAGTATGAATTTTATTTTTCTTCATAATATTTCACATTCATAATACAGTTAACAAGCCAGAAAACTCTATGATGAAAAAAACTAGAAATAAATGCATTATAAACATTGAGATGATGAAAGCAAGAGTATTAAGAGGGGATATAATTTTCAATCAGCATCTTCATAGTTCTTCAGTCGATTGTTTTCTCTTTCTGTTCAATAGGAATTTAGCTGTTTACTTTAATGAGGCCAAAATAGCTTGTTCATGTTAATACTGACTTAAGTTTAGATTCAGAGATGTTAGACAAAAAGTTTTTTGTCCTACTTGACACTGTTGTTTTCATTACATGTTTTAGTTTTATCTACTGATATTTTGAATAAAAGAATTTTTATAAACAAGATTTTAATATTATCATCCCCTGAATTTGGAAGTTATTCAAAAACAAGAAATACATTTTATATCTCATGCTGATCACTATAAATCAAAAGTGATAAAAATCAAACTGTGGACCAGATTCCTGATTATCCTGTTGCTTTTTTTATAGTATGGGAATAAAGTTAAGCCCATCCCTAATATTTAAGTCTGATATAAAAAGCACAATCCTATATTAAAGTACAAAAAGAAATTGCCACTCCATCTCTCAGAGCACAGTGATAACCTGTGACTGAGTGATGGTCATCATATTTAATTCCACAGCTTTAAGACAGAAGACCTCAAGTCTCTCTGAGAGTTACAGTGGTGACTGTAGGCTTATCAAGGCTACAGAGGTATTTGAATTATTAGGGTAGTGCAGTAAAAACCCCAAAAACTTTACTTTCTTTGAAGATAACAGAAACATTTCCACTAATTTCATAGGATTATTTGCCATTTGTCATGTGTGGCTGGTGGTTTTTCTAAAAATTGTTGTTTACCAGTGACACATAAAACAGACACCTGAGCTGGTTTTCACCCCAGGCTCCTCTGCTGTCAGCAGGTTCTCTAACCACAGAACCTGAGGCAGATGCTGGAGGTGGCAGCATCTTCATAGAATATTTCATCACTATTCACTGTGGAAAGCACTTGTATTAAATGAGCTTGTTGCAAATTATTGTCACTCTCTTACAGAAACACCTCTGAAAGTTGCAGTTGGGAAAAGGTTGGCTTATTTGCATGGGGATTACAATCTATCCATAAAGTAAAGTCAAAATGCTGAGATTTTCTTCTCAGTTCATGGCTGTGAGTTGTGGGAGAATATGTGACCTAGCACAGCAGTGTTGTTTAGATTAAATAATTTTACTAGGATTTTCTGAACCCTGGGAAGAGTATAGCACAACAACTGAGAAACAGAAATTTAATTTAATTTATGTTATTCATTATAACAGCAAACTTTGGAATCAAGATAGATCAATGTAGAAACTAGGAAAAATATGTGGAAACAGGATTCTGAAAATCTTTCACTGACAAAAATAAAATTCTAAATGAAATGTCTTACTGTGTCTTACAATATTAGCAGATCTCATTTGTAGCCTCCTGTACATTAAACAACAATTGTACAGTGTGTTTTAAAACTGGTAATGTTAATTGAAGTTCTGGACTAGAGCAGGAAATCCACAGGGAGATTTCTTTGTTAGACAGAAATTAAACATCCCATTTTGACTGTTGTTAACCTTTCTGAAAAGAGGAGCTGATAGCAAATTCAGGTTTACAGTTCATCATTTCACTGGATGGCACGTGGTATTTCAGAATTTCAGTTGTCAAACAGTGAACGTTGAGTGCCTTGATAAAGTTGTCACAATTCCTAGCAGAATGTGAATTTTTCTTCCGTGTTCAATAGTCTGCACAAACCATGTAATAATCCTTCCCAGAAAACTCATAATTATACTAGTGTGCAATCTGAGATAGTTTTTCAAAGGAAGCAGTCACCTACACAATAGAGATGTCCATAGGTTAATCATCCTGACTTCTTCTTTCTAGTAGATGAAAAATTTTTAACTTCTTCATTATGTTCTTACAGATATAACTAATTTTTATGGTTTTTATTTTTTAAAATATATGATTTCTTCACAAATGTTGCTGGCACCTTGTCAAGTGTAACAAAAGTGTATGTTCTTATTGTTATCACTCGAAGAAAAATTCAGGCTTGGAAACCTAGAATGGAAGTGGATCTTATGAATTTAATCTGTTTTGGGGATCCTAAGCAGCTGTCCATGAAGTTGTTTGGGTTTTTCAGCTGAAAAGGGCACTGAGTGGCCATGATGGAGCACAACAGACTTCTTTTGGGGTTGTGAGTGTAAATTTTGTGTTGCAAAAGCAAGAAAGTTGGGGATAGTTGGCAGACCTAGCCTGCAAGGTGCACCTAGATCAAGGTCTGAGGTATGGTGTTGTTGACAGAAATATTGATTCTCCTACCTCATTTCAGAATAGGAAAGTGAATGCGTCACAGTTCTGTGAGGCTGAACTCAGTCCAAGGTTGCCACACCACCACTATGGTTTAATGTAACGGCACCTGGAAGACTGAGGTGGGCCTCTGTATTGAATGGGGTGAGGACTCACGTCTAGCAAATGAATAAATGGAGACACTTCTGTGCATTTAGACATTGAGGCCTGTGCTGTCTGTGACTACATTCCCTAAAAAGTCTCTAACAAAAGTAAAAGAATTTTTTTTTTTCAAAAAAGAATATGGTTTAAGCAGTTATTTCTTAAATGCGCGGTCAATATTAGGCTTAGCAAGGGATGTTATTGCATGTAGGCCAAACTTTACAATTCAAGGAAAGCAGCATAATTAACCCAGAACAACATCTCCATGTTACTTATTCATAAAGAAGAATTCAAGAATTATAAGTATCCTTAGATACAATGATGCATTAAAAGTGATAGACTTTTTTTATATACATAGTTTCGTACAGATTGACGAGAGATGTCATCCTCCTCGATTGTTTTATTACCCTGAAATCTCACCTTTGAAATAATTTTAAATCTGACCCTACCAAAACAGGTCACTCTCTGTCAGCAATACCAGTATCCATACCATTAAATTGTGCCAGTCTTCAGAGAAGGGGCCAGTTTCAAGTTGCCTGGTGGAAACAATCTTTTGCTTGACTAACAGGGTGTTGTTCTGAGCAGTGCTAATATACTCAGGGCTGTTCTAAATATTTGAACAGTGTAGATAATAAAGTATTAGCACCCAGGAGCTCTTCTTGGTATAGGTTACTTTACTAATGTAACTGTAGTGTACAGGCGGAACAAAATCAACTTAATCTCCAAAAGCACATAGGATAGACTGTAATCTACCCACTTAAGAGTTACACTGTTTTGTGAAATATCTTCTTAAAAAAGGAGATAAGTTAATCAAAAGCCATGAAACTTAATGTTTTGATTAGAATACAAAAAAATTCTTTTTGCAAGAAAGCTAAAATGTAGATGCAAAATGAACAGATGTGCACCTGTAAGAGCATTCTATTATGGCCCCATCACGGGTCTCCTAGAGCTATAACTGGTGAAATCTCTGTGGTTGGTGAAACCTGATGCTGCCAGAAATAGTGTTCCGTTAGCCAAATCGTTATCTGATGGTGAAGGTTATTGGGGTCTGAGCTAGCACCAAGTGTTATTGGCAGCAGCTTTAGATGTAGTCTAGATTGGTTTTCATTTGTATCTTTTTAATTTCTTAATAGCAAAACCAAAGAACATTGCTGGCTTGCAAAAACACTACCTGCTTTTCAGTAACCTGCTCAAAATAGAGAATCTATTTCTTTTTTCTGATTTGCTAGAATTATAGTGATGAAGTTTGTATTCCATATAAGGATGGCAAATTGGTAAAAGACTTCCTGTAGATTTATTCCATTGACTAAAAGGAAGAAGCCTGATTTCAGAAAATTCCTCCCTGCTTCCTTTTAAATTTGCTATGGTAGTATTAATTTACAAAGGCACGTTAGTGTATTTATGAAGCTTTTGAGATTTCTTTTTTAGATTAGTCTTAAAATAATTGCATCTCCAATACTATTTAAATATTTTTTATATTTTGAAGTTAATTAAAGATTTTTGCTTATTATTAATTCTTTTTTCTGTTTGCTTATACCATGGCTGTGGTCAGTAAAGTAAAAAATGCTGAGAACAGAGAGTAAGTAGAACAAAGCGGTAGCAATTTAATGTCTATGTACTGCTTTTTTGTTTTCTGACCTCTGTATAAACAATAAAACCTCAGGACACTATGGAGAGTTGTAAGAGCTGTGCTAAGTGAAGTTATGTCAAGCAGAGAGGTTCTCTGAGTTGTACAAAACTAAACAGGAAAACGCCAAAGGCAGAACTGCTAGGTTTTGGCTTTTGTTTTAGGGAGGGAGCTGTTTGTTGGGGCTTTTAGCTCTCCTGTTTTTTGGGGGGAGTTTTTTGCAACCCACAAATAAGTGTGCTGCACTTCAGCAGCTCCGACAGATCAAACTGCACATGTTAAGCAAGTTCTGCCCACTGCCACGGTCGGAGGGAGGAGGGGAATGGGGCCGTGACACAGCACGGACAGGTCCAGAGTCAAGGTAAAAGAGCAAACGGAATCCTTTATTGAGGTGTGCAGGGGTTTTATGAGTTCAGGCGGGGAAAGGTCTAGAACATGGGGTGGAGCATGAGACAGACAACAAGGGAAACAAATGGGATTAAGAACTCGGGAGAAGAGGGTGGAACCGGGGAGGAACTGGGGAGGAAAAGGTCCAATGGTAGCTCTCTCCTCACTGCAGCTTTCTCAGCCAAGCAGAGAGAGGAGCGGGGAAGCAGGGAGCAGGCAAACTCGTGGCAAGCCCGGGCATGTACAGGTTATTATAAACATAGAGGCAACATACAATGTGTGTATTTAAAACCACATAATAACTGTAAAGTCCATATAATAAAGTCCTGTCAATTGCTGTACATCTTTCTCCGTGCCTAGAACTTTTCCCATTCTGCTTCCAGCTCCTCACAGCCCACTGCAATTTTGTGGCATTACCCTGCATCTGTTATCATGATTCTTTTGAATTTCATCATAAATGACTGAGTTTTCTTCAAAGAATATATATCCTTCACATTTTCTTTATGGAACTGGAGAGAGGGCAGGTGCCCAGTAGGTCTGGAGGCTGCAGAGGGAAGGTTTCCCTGCATGAGGGATCTGGACAATTGCAGGAAGAGATGTATCATCTTTGTCTTCTGCACCCCTGACAGGCAGGCAAAAAAAAAAAAAAAAAAAAAAAAAAGAAGATCGAGTAGAATGGCTGTATGAGCAACATGGTTAATGTATGTTAGTTCTTCACTGTTCTTCACTTAATTCAGATACTCTGCAAGTGGGAGGCTCTTCTGGATGGATTTAAGAAGACACTATGGCTAAGCTCTTCTAGCTCCTCTGATGCTGTGGCCTACTTACAGTTTAAGACGAGAATTTCTGCCTGCCACTGCAGGCAGACAGCTCTGCAAAAAGCCTGCTTGTCTGGAATTTGTGTGGGAAGGTGTGTGTGTTATCGTCTCCTACATATGTCAGATTGTACAGACATTACTGTACATGATTTGATGTCATCACACCTGGTATAGTGTTTTCATCCTTAATGCCGCTTTACTCTTCTAAAAGTTAGAA
This sequence comes from Pseudopipra pipra, assembly GCF_036250125.1. Taxonomy (NCBI): domain Eukaryota; kingdom Metazoa; phylum Chordata; class Aves; order Passeriformes; family Pipridae; genus Pseudopipra; species Pseudopipra pipra. The sequence goes on along the minus strand of NC_087581.1, from coordinate 45,120,746 downwards.
CATTCAAAAGATAAAAATGCTTCCAATTATAAAAGAATATTAATTGTGGAGAATGCAGTTAAAACTTTATATAACCTAATTGCTTAATTTAGAACTTCCCTTCTGACCTATCTCATAATTTTGAATATAGTAGATAAGCAAAGAAAATAATCAGATTTGGATTTATTCATCTGTGCTGATACACTTCTTCATTCTTTTTTTTAATACACAGATTTATTATCTGAAGTCATAAATCAGTTGTGTTAATGCATACTTACACAAAGCACAAACGCAAATATTCTTTGTTCCAGTAAAACAGTATTCTGTTAAATGAATTTAGCTAAGCTAATTGTGAATTTATGAAAATGTTTGGAAGTCAGTTTATGACGTAGCAAACGTAATGGTGTACTCCAGTTTCCCAGAGCAACCAGTAAAAGCAAGACAAGTGCGAAGAATTCGCTTTCTGCAAGATGTTTGGAGAAGCTTTCGCTGTATGGAGCCTTTCTAAGACTCCACTTTGTTGTTATCCAGTTACAGAAATCCAAAACTTGCTGAAATGCATCAGGAAAATAAGTCAATGTTGGTTTTGTCTTCTGCAGCAATAAAATGGTCCCAAAGCCAGTGTGACTGCAGGAAAGGAATGGTGGCAAAGGGAGGATGACGCTGTGTATACAACTTGATTTCACGCTTTCATTACTGAACTTTGTTGATGCCTATGGAGCTGGATTCAGACATTACCACTGATGGCATCTTTTATTTGTTTTTGTTTGTTTAAGTTCCTTAGGCAAGAATTATCAGATACATCTCTGCAACACTTCTTAAAACTATCCTTGCATTTTCAAAATTATTTCAATTCTTGATTTCTGTCCAGTGAAGAAAAATTTAACCCTAAATAATGTTTTTATCCTGTAAGCAACCAACACAGATAAGTGCACTTTTCCGTTATCAGCACAAATAAAGCTATCCAACATCCAAAGCTGAAGCATACATGATTTAAGATCCTGTTCTGCATTCCAAGTTGTGTGTTGCCTGAGAGATAAATCAAAGCACAGAAACAGGCTGCTCATGGCAGCCATATTACTGTGGCTGTATGTATTTTACATACATATTTTATTGTACATTTCTTAAATAAAGTCTAAAGAAGTTAAAGCAGTGGAATTTTACATGGATTTTAGTGGGGACGGCACCATTTCAAAACCATTCCTCTTTGACTTGTCGTTCAGGCATCTATACAGCTCATGTGCCAAAACAGTTTTAAAAACATGCAGAGAAACTGCATCATTTGCTCTGTAACTTTTGTGCAATTATTGGATGTGTGAAATACAAATCAGCTGATATATGCACAAGATATAGGATATGTAATAAGATATACATGCTCACTAACTATGAAATTTCGTGGATTTCTTGATTGCCTCAAGCTGCTGTGTCTTGTTTTCCAAAGTCTGCATCCATGTGGAATGTATGATTCCAGGTACATTTTTGATGATGCATTTTGAATGTTTCTCTGTACTCTGTAAGAATGATGATTTTTAGACACAAATTAACTGCTTCCAAATCTTTATCAATTAACCACATCTTATTCAAACCATATATAGCTGTAATCAAACCAAATTACTGTGCAGTAGCTTTCATTATACAACAACACTCTTTTGTCCAGGCTTTTGTAAGGGCTATAGAGATAGCTTAATTACAAGTCTAGACATTCCTGAAAAGGTCAGGTTGCTCATTCCTGAGTTGGAATAACAAGAGGAGTTTGAAAGCTGAAATCAGGAAAGTCAAGGCAGAAAATAAGAATGCATCTAGCATGAGATAAGAAGGATAGCAAACCCAACCATTCTCATAAGAAGAAATGCAGGTGAAAGAGACCTGTGGAAAGATGTCTGAGAGAAGGCAGCAGTGTTTTTGTCTTTTTTTTTTTCTGCTACTTTTCAGTAAAAGTTCAGCTTTAACTAGAAACCTAGCACAATGACTGAGAAGCCTAGCAGTGACTGAGCTATAAAATGGGAGCCTAAAATTAGAAAAAACTAAGTCAGAGAGTATTGAAATAATTTAGAAATTTTTAAAATTGTTTGCAGCTGGTGACTCTCATGGAACAATATTTAGAGAGCAAGTTTTAAAGGTTAAAATAATTTAAGAGATAACACTTCTGATGGAGGCTGGACAGAGAAACAGATATATGTAACAATCACTTCAGGAGGAAGAAGGGAGGAATTAACTGCCTGGAAATATCTGAAGTAAATAATGAAGGAAAAGAATATGAGACACCTGGCAGATAACAATATATGGAGGTCACCAGCAAGGCAGGTTTTTGTCCGGATCAAATCATGCCAAATTAGTCTGATTTTTTCTCAAGCAGGGTAAGAGATATTGTTAGTAAGGGAAGAAGAGAAGGTATCATATCTACTTGACGTGAGCAAAGCTTTTGGTACTTGTCTCATCTGACAGTCTCACAATGATTTAGAGAAATGTGATCAAGATGGTGTGATTTTAAGCTGGATGAAGACTGGTTGTCTGTACTGAGAGAATGTTTATCAGTGTGTCTTAAGATCAAGAGAGAAGTTCAGGAAATATCTTCTCTGGTCTGCTTTTTTAGTCTCTTTTTGACAACCTCAGATGATGGAATAGAAGGTACACTTACAGAAAATTTTAGACACCATAAAATTGGGGAAAGCTGGAGAGTAAGATTAGAAATAAAATAACTTCAGTAAAATTCAGTGTTCTTTTTGCACTGTCAAGGACAGAGGGAACAAAAAAGAAAGGACTTGAAAGTTACACTGGATCAAAAGACAAACAGGAGTGATATGTGTTGCAAAAAAATGGCAAATCGATTTATGAAGACATTATATATAAAATTTATCAGACCACAACTGAAATGCATTTTGCATTTTCAACACATTAGTGCAAGTTGACACTTGCCTGGAGGAGAGCAACAAGAATGACCAAAGGTCTAGAAAAGGTTGAGCAAACTAAGGTCCTCCAGTCTTCGATAGAAGACTAATTGTGTACGTGGTAACAAGTACTCAAAAGGAAAAAAGGTGGATAATCTGCTTTCTGTCTCTAAGGCATATAAGTAATAAGGTAATGGGCTTCATCCACTCCTGTCATGATCCCAGTAAATCACAGGGAAGTACTTTGTAGCAGTCGAGAAAGCCTAGACCTGTAATTGCCAGTGGAAATTGTGGATTCTCTAGTAGGTCTGTGAGCATAAATTGAACAAACAACTGCTGTAGATGTAATTGATGCTGCCAAGGACCATACAGAGGAGTAGATGATACAGGTTCATTTCAGCTCTACTTTTCTACAGTTCTGTGTAATGGGTGCCATAAATAAAATTAAGGGAAAAGGCTAGAGTTTTAAGCAGTCTCCATTTGTTCTTTTGTCATAAAATCTTTCAATTTAGGCACCTAAATTATTAAGGAACAAAACAAAAGAACAAAAGAAACTTACATCAGTTGGAAAAAAGCTTAGTAAAAAAAAAAGGGAAAAAAGTCTTTCTGCTGCAGTCATAAGTAGTCATGGCAATTATTCTTTCATGAGTTTCTGCCTTTATTCCAAAGGCCAGCATGAAGGCTGACTTCAATTTAACAAGTAAGTTCTGTAGAAAAGGGCCTGTATGTCAGACTTAGCGTCACCCGGTGTCATGAGGAGTCTGACCTCAAAATTTATCAAGAAGTAAGGAAGACTATGATAGTCAATTTTGCTGTAATACTTTTCTCCCAGATTATCTGAAATGCCTTACTTTTCTTTTATTGACTGGCATTCTTTATTGAAAATCAGAAGTGAAAACAGGACATTTTAGCTACTAAAAGAATATCACATAATGATCACATTTTAACAAGCATACCATGTTTAACTGTTCTACAGTGCTGTGCATCTATAAACTCTTTATTCAGCCACAGAAATAAAATGTTTTCCATATCTCATCCGTATCTCATAGGTGGAGAAAGTGATGTAATTCAGCAACTCTTAGATCATAAAGTGAGTCACTACACTGCTCTGGCCTGATACCTGTGCCCAGATCTTCTCATCTAATCATATTAAGAGACATAACATATGACATTAGTCATTAAGAGACATAGCATATAAAGAGTAGAGCAAAGGCTATCTGTTTTATGAGGAGAGTACACAATGCCCAAAGCTGTACTCCATACTGGGAGAACTTATGCTGCAGAGGCACTGCCTGCAAGGAAACATGATGTTTATTGAAATCAGTATGTGAGAAATATAAACTGAAAAAATTGCTAGACAAAGTGGATCATGCTAATTTAACTAAATGTGTTTCTAAGCCAAGATAGTTTAACTCAGAATGCTGTTTACACTTTGGCAAGATAATGTAATTACCAAGTAGCCTTCAATACCAGGAGCTACATGGGGAGCATATTGGGACTCATGAAAATTTGCAGAGTCCCAGAGTATCTACTAAGTAAGGAAGCAGTGCTGAAAATGGACACAGTCTCGCAAGATCCCTTTCAAAGAGGGTTGTGGAGCAGGGAACACTCTCGGTGAATGACAGGTGGCTCAGGCTGAAGGACAGCGAGTCACTGCATCTGCTGGAAACCTTTATTACAAGGCTGTCTGGAGATACTTTTTCCAGATACCTTTTTCAGATACGTTTTCCAGAAGTCCAGCCAGCTGTGTCTCCCCTCAGAGGGATGGAGATGCACCTTTCTAGCTGGTACTTTTTGTGGTTGAAGAATGGGATATCTGCATCAATAAAAACGCTGGGTTATTTTTGAGTTTTATTTTGTTTGTTTGTTTTTTTCATTTTGCCCTTTAGACTGTTAATTCACAACAGAACTATTCATCCAAATAGCCATCACAACAAAATTTGACATGGTATGGAAGATACAAGATGCCAACAGTAGGTTTTTTAAACCTATGACCTGGCAGCTTGAGGCAGCCCCAGCCACACATATGCCTTGTCCAAGCACAACAGGTATCATTTGTGCCCAAATATGAAGTCAAGAAGGAGAAACAGTGCAGGTGAGAGAGAGGACAGAGCAGCAGAGACTGATTTTAGGGTGTGTAACAACTGTGCCGGGATCTGTGTGACTGCAGAGACAGTGGGAATACAAGAGAAAGGACTTGAAGGTTACACCAGATCAAAAAGCAAACAGGAGTGGTATTGTGTTACAAAGAAATGGCAAATAGTTTTGTGAATACATTATATATAAAGTTTGTCAGGCCACAACTGGAATGCATATCAGAGGAATTAGTGTGGCTGGGCAGGAATTCTGGACTAGGATGCTGGAAAGATAAGGGGAAGTGAACTGCAGAGGTGTGCTGGCAGCTGCAGGCGTTGTGAAGAGGGTAAATAAGAGAGAGAGAGCTCAGATTATTGCAGTGACAGTGTCTGAAAGGCATGGGCTAGGTTATTGAGGCAAATCTCATTTGTTGGCACCCCCATCCAGTGAGTTCTCTGCAAATGCTGGGCTGGACAGAGAAGGGAAATTTTCCTGGGATATTATGAGTCTGTAATAAAAAAACAGTTCACACTCCAAGTTCAATACAAATCAGTTAAAAAGTCAGTCATGAAGGTAAAGTGTGGTTAGCAGATGTTGTCAGTTATGGTTCTTGCTATGTCTGAGAAGAAGCCCTGTGAGCCAGTCTCACTTTACAACTAAAAGGGAGGAAAAGTTGAACAGATTCTCACAAAGTTTTTCCCAAATTTACCTCCCACAAAAATGCTTTTCTGGGAAGACACAAAAATTTTGATGTTTTCAGCCTCACACCATAAGATGTTTTTAAGATTATGGGCATGTGTGAAAAAGGACCTGCTAAAAGACTTCAGACTTGGCTGGAAAAATTCTCTGCATGTATTTGGTCAAAGATTTTTTTGTAGGAATGAATGGGAAGTGTCTGCTTTCCACCACCTGATTGTGGAATGTCTGATCCTTCTCACTCCTACAGAGGCAGCTAAACTGACTTGCAGTGCATGAACACAGATCAGTTTAGATTTCTTTTTTTCTGTCCAGATTTCTTTTTTTCTGTCCACTCCATACTGATGTCTTTTGCTGCACTCCCTTTGTGCCACTATTACCTCTACACGTCAAACACATCACTGCTGCACTGTCGAAGCATCTTTTTAAAGTTATGCCTTCACTGGCAGATGAAGATATATTTTTATCCACGGAGGACATGGTTGTGTGCAGTCATGCAGATGTGGCTGCATTAAATGATGTAGTAGTGTGCAATCTATCAGTTTCCGTATATTGTTGCCTGGTTTTACCTTGGATAACTGATTGGCTATGTCATTGTAGAAAACACAGTTGGAACAAGCACTGTGAAGTAAGATAGATGATGAGGGTTTTTGACTGATCTCCAAAAGTCACACCATGGCAAGTACTGTGACTTCAGGATTTTAAAGAAAGTCAACAAAAAACATTTATTACATTATGAGAAACACACACGTAAAAAGCCCACACTATCGCTAAAACAATGTCCAAGGACAGAGCAATGTATTCTTCTTTACTGTTATTTAATCACTGAAAATTTATACAAACTAAAATTCCAGTGAGATACACAGTGAAGAGTTCATCTCAGGTGCTAACTCAAGTGCACACCATAGCTGTGTTGTCTAGGTGAATATTCAACCATTTGTCATTTGCTGCATAACTATGCACATGGATTGTTTTTCCTTTTAGAGTATAGAAATGCTACTAAAATGTAGTCCATGAGACTTTCAAATAAGATAGTTACCCTACCCTTAAGCATCTCTCCTCTAAGACTTCAAAGGTTTGTGTAGATGTTTTAGCAACAAGAAATACAGAATTTGTTACACTAGTTTATCCTTTTTTTCCTCTGTCAATAAATACATATATTTCTATCCGTAGCAGTGTAAGTGGCAGCCATATGTTCTAGAAATTTTCCCTTCCGTTAGTGCAAGGAAGGAATTCAGTGGTGAGTGAATTCATGTGTACTGCATGCGCTTTGTCAAGACAGACAGATTTTTGAGACTCTGCAGTTGAGTGATTTTAAAGCTCTCGAGAAGTCTGTGCAAGGGACCCCAAGTATTTTGTAGTTGGCCTACGATGTATACTGCATCCTTTCTACTCAAATGTGTCTGTTTAATAGATTAATAGTTATGTGACCATTTTCTTATCTCCCAGAATGTTATAATGTGAAGAAACTACTTTCCTCTGAGCCTGACTTTGGTATCTTAACATCTATTAGATTACTTCCTAGAAGCTATGCTTGCATTTAAAATTCAATAATACTTTCTGAGATGTTTTTGTTCCCAAATGGACATGATGCCATCTTTGCCGTCCCAAATTTTAGTTTCCTATTCAGATTACAGTATGCATCCAAGGATTCTATGCTGAGCAAGTTTGCAGAAAAAAAGCTTCTGAAAATTAGTTAAGTAACCCTGTGTCACACATATATCATATACTAATCTGCTGCTAAAGATTATTAGAAAGATGTCAACTCGTGCTTGACCATAGCATCTTATTCTCACTTAAATGTTTTGACTTTCTCTTTTTTTTCAGTACCTGCATGCAAATGGGATTGTGCATCGGGACTTGAAGCCAGAAAATCTACTCTATGCAACACCAGCTCCAGATGCACCACTAAAAATCGGTAAGCACCATTAAATATATGCTTCCCTAATTCTTTTGTGTCAGTAATATGTGCTAGCTGATGTTTGGAGTACATGCATCTCACAATCCCTTTATTTGAAGCTAATGCTTGTACTCAAGTGAACAGCACATTACTTCTTTGGCAGCACAACTGTGCATGGTAGTTTCTAAATCAATAAAAAACTAGGTGCTTACAGAATTTATACCGAAAATCATGCAGAAAATGGCAGAGAATAAAGCAGTATTTATAAAAGTAAACACTATTTCTGATTAGATAAATAATAATACATAAGCAATAGCTGTTTGGGGACAAGTGACCTATTTTTATGCTGATATTTGAGTTAAAACATTTCCTTTCATATTCAGTATAACAAAGTAGATATAATTTTATTTTGGGGTTTTTAAGGCAAAGATGTCATCATTCATACTGAAATTTGAATAAATCAGTTTATTTTCAGTGAAAATTAAGAGTTGTGAAGACTTCAGTTTTTAAGAGCTTTAAAAAAATGAGTCATGCAGGTACAACATGTGATGCCACAATGGCCCTTGCTGTTTGAGTAGTAATACAGGGTGGAAACTCTGCAGAAAGGATGATCAATACTTCTTCTGTCATCATCTTCATGCCCCCAGGCTTCTATCAAAATACTGCTGGGATTTTGTCTTGCAGGGTCTGCATACTCTGACCTTTATCCAAGAAATTACTGATGCAAAATTTTTTAACTCGCAATTATTCTGATAATTTTATTGGATTACTCACAGAGTGGAAACTGAATATATACCTAAAATGCATTTCTGGATCTCTGCTTGTATGCCCTTAGGCGTCCCACTGTACTGGCTTTATGTAGTCTCCAGAAAAAAATACAAGCTACGTTTCTGTCATGGAAAAGACAGTAATGCTCATTGTACAGCAAATTTTGCTTCTGGATTGCAGTCTGGGTATATTCTTTAAATCAATGCTTATCTCTGTATATGACAGTACTGTTCACTTCATGCATAAATGTTCATTTAATTGGTTATACAATGGAAAAAAACCCCCACGTTGTTTTACAAGGAAATAAGAACATTAATATTCCTAATTATCTTAACAGCTGACTTTGGACTTTCTAAGATTGTGGAAGATCAGGTGACCATGAAGACAGTTTGTGGAACTCCAGGGTACTGTGGTATGTTGTTTCATTATTTGCATTTGCTTTTATAATGGTAGAGGCAAATGAAAGAGAACACTGGAGAAGACCATAAGATTATTGTTATCTTGTAGCACAGCTGATAATGCAAATCAGGTGATATATCCATGTACCTTGTATGACATTCTCTGCCAAGCACACACAGGTGCCAGTCATGCTTTAGAGAAGCACCTAATTCCTGTCCACTTAGTTTCATAAAACTATACTTTACATATTAGTGTTTAATGTTCTGGTTGTCTTCTCTTGAGACAGTTATACTACAAATGCTATACACCTGTAGTTAGTATTTAGCCCTTTTTATGCCTGTCTTTGTATATGATAAAAATAGTATATAAGGCTTATTCCCATAGAAGAGCCCTTAGAGTCAGGACGACTTGGTGGGGAGGGTTGAGGGTGAATATCTCTGTGGAGAAGAGAAGAAAGGAGCTTTGTGCCTCTAGTCATGGACCTGTGATCCTTGGTTTACAACCCAAGTTAACTGCTCATACAGAATTCCTGGTGCCCAGAACATATTCAAGTATTACTTTCCAGAACTAGAGGAAACCCAGGAGGAATGCTGTTGAAATGCCGAATTAAACTATGAATAATTGGCAGTCTCAGGCTGCTAACTCCCACATCCTGCCCACCCAGCTATCAGCAGCTTTTCCAGAAAGGACACAGCAACAAAAACACATACTGAAGTCTGGATACTCTGGCATCAAGACTTGCCAGTCTACAGTTCCTGAGATGTGCAGATTGATGCAGAGGACTGAAAGCAAAAAGATGGTCACGAAGAACTTAGTTTACTGCAACACTGTGCTTTCAGTGAACTTAATAAGAGGAGCGTAAGTGATTTCTGACAGTAGCACATAAAATTAAGCCAGTGCAGAGCAGTGATTCATGATCAGTCTGTTACAGGAAATATCTAAACTCACAGCAATGTGTCAGACAAATCCATTTACCAAAAGCAAACTTCTGGAAAAGACCTGCTTTTCATGGCCATGCAAGAGTAATGCAGGAAGGGGAAGAGATTGCATACGTCCTGCAGTGTTGGTGCATGTAGGTACAACAAGTCCGCTGTCCTCTAGAAATATGACAGCCATCCCACATGCATCATAGATCCAGTGGGACCAAGGTCCTCAAGGTGTTTCTGTCAGGCTGCTTGGGCAGACATTTACTCCTCTTTACCATTGCAGAGCTGGAGTCGCCCAAAACTGCCTGGCCTTTCTGTCTGCTCCTCAATGCAGCAAAAGAAATTGCCTGAAGCGATCTGTCTTTCCTTCCAATTAAAACAGAATATCAAAAATAAAGCCTAAATAAAATGCTAAGTAAATGGAATCATAGAATCGTTAAGGTTGGAAAACACCTCCAAGATCATCAAGCCCAGCCTTTGAACACCACCATGTCCACTAAACCATAGCACTAAGTGCCTCTTCCAGGGATGGCAACTCCACCATCTCCTTGATCAGCCCACTCCAGTGCTTAACCGCCCTTTCAGTGAGAAAATTCTTCCTGATCATTAACCTGAACCTCCCCTGGCACAGCTTTGAGGCCATTTCCTCTCATGCTATCTCTTGTTCCCTGAGAGAAGAGACCAACCACCACCCTGTTACAACCTCCTCTCAGATAGTTGAGAGAGTGATAAAGTGTCCCCAAGCCTCCTCTTCTCCAGACTGAATACCCCCACCTCCCTCAGCCACTCCTCATCAGACTTGTGCTCCAGACCCTTCATCAGCTCCATTGCCCTTCTCTGGACATGCTCCAGCACCTCAATGGCTTTCTTGTAGTGAGGGGCCCAGAACAGGATTTGAGATGTGGCCTCACCAGTGCCAAGTACAGGGGGACAGGCACTTCCCTCATCCTGCTGGCCACAGTATTGCTGATCCAAGCCAGGATGCCATTGGCCTTCTTGCCCACCTAGGCAATGCTGGCTCATGCTCAGCTGCTGTTGAGCAGCACACCCAGGTCCTTTTCCACCAGGGAGCTTTCCAGCCACTCTTCCCTCAGCCTGTAGTGCTGCTGGGGGGTTTTGGGACCCAAGGGCAGGACCCGGCATTTGGTCTTGTTGGACCTGGCCTTGTGCCCTGAATCCAGCCTGTCCAGGTCCCTCTGTAGAACTTTCCTAATCCACACCCAACTCGGTGCTTTCTGCAAACTGAATGGCAGTGCACTCAACCCCCTTGTCCAGATCATGGTAAAGATATAAAACAGGACTGGCCCCAACACTGAGCCTTGGGGAATCCCGCTAGTGGCCAACCACCAGCTGAATGTAACTCCATACACCACAGCCAGTTTTTTACCCAGCAAGCAGTGCACCTGTCCAAGTCATGAGCAGCCAGTTTCTCCAGAGGATTGCTGTGGGAGTCAGTCTCAAAGGCTTTACTGAAGTTCAGATACACAAGAGACACAGCTTTCCCCTCATCCACCTGGCAGGTCATCTGGTTATAAGAGAATATGAGGTTGGTCAAGCAGGACCTGCCTTTCCTAAACCCATGCTGGCTGGACCTGATCCCCTGGTTGTTCTGTACTGGTCCCCTGGTGTGATCGCTCTCAAGACAATCTGTTCCATGACCTTTGCCGGCATCAAAATCAGGCTGTAGTTCCCTAAATCCTCCTTCCAGACCTTCTAGTAGGCAGAAATCACACTGGCTTGCCTCCAGTCATCTGGGAACCTCCCCAGTTATCCAGAGCTGATGATAAACGATGGAGAGTGGCTTGGCGAGTTCCTCTGCCAGCTCTGCTAGTACCCTTGGGTGAATCCCATCTGATCCCATAGACTTGTGAGTATCTAAGAGGCACAACAGGTCACTAACTACCTCCTCCTGGGTCTGTTCTGCTCCCCGTCCGTGTCTGCCAGCTCAGGGGGCTGGTTGCCCTGAGGATAACAAATCTTTATATTAAGACTGATGCAAAGAAGGTACTAAGTACCTTAGTCTTTCCCTCATCCTTGGTTACAGTGTTTCCCTCTTCATCCTATAAGGGAGAGATTTTCATTGACCCTCTTTTTGTTGTTGATGTATTTATAAAAGCACTAAGTAAAACAGTGTAGCTTTCAGTGGTTCTTTTCACAAACCTAAAAAGCAATTTGAAACCAAAGTCCACTTTACATTTTATTGTGGCTCTGCTTGGGCATAACTTCTTTGGTTTTATATTCAGTGAAGGGAATCATTTGCCTAATTGAGGGCTTAAAGAAACAGATCCTACCTTTTTAAGAGGTATGAATGTTCATGGACTTTAATTGACTTTGTGATTGTTACTTCTTCATTCAGCTTTCATCTTACTGACAAGTGTTTTGTCATCTGCAGCACCAGAGATACTGCGCGGATGTGCCTACGGCCCTGAGGTGGACATGTGGTCCCTGGGAATTATCACCTACATCCTGTAAGTGCAGAAGGTGCTACAGAGCAGTTAATTTGTTAACACCTGCAAGATTTTATGATATTATGAGCTATACCATTGAAAAAGACAAGATACTGAACTTTAATTATGATATTCCTAATCTTACTGAAGTAAGTTAAATCCTAGAGAAGCGTGGAAAATACTCAGGTTATGTGTTTGATAGATATAATACTCCTTCCTGAACAACAGGAAGACCTGCACAGAATCATGCTGTTAAAGTAAATGAGTAGCAGTGAAGATGCTGAAAGCAAAAATACAAGCATGCAAGTGTCAGAAATCATTGGAGGCTTCTTCTCATTCACATAAACTGTGAGAGATCCTAAGTTGGTTCTTGACTACAGATGAGACAACAAGAAGTTAAGGTGCTTGCAGTAGTTTCACAGTGCCTGTGAATATTCTCAAATGCAGCTGTCCCACCTGTCAGCCACAGACACTGACAAAGCTGCAGCTGCAGCATCAGTGTTGCTGTCTCATAGCACCTCAGCCAGGAGGCAGGGAACAGCCCTGGACTCTCTGTCTGCAAATCAGTCTGATGGGTTAATGTCGAAGTGTTCTTTTTCTTACAAGATAACAAAAGACTGTGTTGAAAAAGGGGTATGAGCAATGCTGACCACACGTTTTTTAAACAGTTGAAGTTGCAACTATAGACCAAAATTTTCAAACAGTTATCTCTAAAGGTAGGCATTTGTGTCTACATCTTAGTATGGCTAGTCATGATAAGCTGGTAAGCATTGTAATTACTTTATTGTGTCATTGAATCTTTCAGAGGAAGATTATTGAGAAGGGAAAATTTTATATAATATATTGATACTTCCCTTTATGGGAGAATAAATAACTTAATTTAGTCTCTTGACAATGACGATGATAAGATGGCTTCTGTAGTTATACACAATACTTGCAGGATGCCTTTTAGGAGAAGAAAATGAGATTTTACATATGTACATTAAAGATATGGAGGATTTTATACATCTGGGTCATTATGTTTCCCTTACTAGGACTCTTTAACTGTGTCCAGCAAGTACAGTGTGTAATAATAGAATTATTTTCTTTTTGTCTTTTGCAAAGAAGTAATTGCATTCTCTAGGATTTATACTAAAAGTTCATGTAAGCATATGTAAACCCTCTGATGGAAATATCAGAAAACATCTTTTGTTGTGTATATAAGCTTCGTATAATTCACAGCTCTCCTTTGATGTACTGGTAAATAATAGGCTACAATACTTCCATTTCCCATTTTTTTATCTTCTCCATTTTAAATGTGACCCTTTGTTTCAAGGTCTGGTTTAAGATCCAGACCTTATGTAAAAGATCACATCTCAGAAATTACCTGCCAGGTGCTCATTTCTTGTCAGTTCTGGGGTTTCCACACATGGCAGAGAGATGTGAATGTTGTCAGCAAGGCTGTCCTAAGATTAGAGAGATGACTTTTGTTGGCCCTTTATAAAGCCACTTAAATTAAGCTTTGGTCTTTTCTAGTTATTCAAGGCTTAAAGAAGTTGTTGTACTTGAAACTGAGCTCCTTTCTTAAGCAGAACTTGGTTTCAAGTGTAGGCAAGCTCCAAGCAAGAACAGAAATCAAACTCCTATTTGAATATATGGAGTGGCATTTGCTATATGCAGCCTTTCAAAACCTTCCAGCTGTTCAGAAGATGCTCCCAAAACATATTAAACTTCTGCACTGGTGTAAAAACAAATGTGTGAGTTGCTACTCTGAGTGGAACACCGCCAGAATGGATATTCTTCCACTTCTGAACATGAGCCAGCAGTGTGTCCAGGTGGCCAAGAAGTCCAAGGGCATCCTGGCCTGGATCAGGAACAGTGCGGCCAGTGGGACCAGGGAAGTGATTCTTCCCCTGTACTCAATGCTGGTGAGGGCACATCTTGAGTACTGTGTCCAGTTCTGGGCCCCTCAGTTCAGGAAGGATATTGAGGTGCTGGAGCAGGTCCAGAGAAGGAACGAGGCTGGTGAAGGGACTCAAGCACAAGTCCTATGAAGAGAGGCTGAGGGAGCTGGAGTTGTTTAGCCTGGAGAAGAGGAGGCTCAGTCTCTACAACTCCCTAAAAAGAGGTTGTAGCCAGGTAGGGGTTGATCTCTTCTCCCAGGCAACTCTTAGTAAGACAAGAGGGCATGGTCTTAAGCTGTGCCAAGGGAGGTTTAGGTTGGATATTAGGAAGAAATTATTTACAGAGAGGGTAATCAAGCATTGGAATGGGCTGCCCAGGGAAATGGTAGATTCACTGTCCCTGGAGGTTTTTAAGATGAGACTGATGTGGCACTTAGTGCCATGGTCTGGTAACCACGGTGGTAGTGGATCAAGGGTTGGACTTGATGATCTCGGAGGTCCCTTCCCACCCAGCTGATTCTATGATTCTATGATTCTTCCTCCTTATGATCCTTCCTAATCCCAATTTGAAATCCAATTTGAAGTGCAGGAATAAGCCAGGCAAAAATCCACTTTGCTATATTTTCCTTTTAGCTTTAACAGTAGTCCACATTTAAAGCTCTGTGGGTCAATATGGTCTGGTGGTACATGTACAATAACTAACTCATTAATCCTGCAGCCTAAAGGACAGTGTTGCATATCTTGGTCTCATTGTTTAGTAGAAGGAATGCTCTTCAGTACAGTCCAAAAATTGCCTTGCTGTATGTGCCTCCAAACTGGAATGGATGTAAGAGCAACAACCATGTTACAGAAGATCTCCATAAAACTTCTCATTAATCTTCTTGTTAATCAAAGTGGACCTAGCATTTGATTAAGAAAAACTTTGACACATATTTTGACTGAACAGTTTTTCCTGAGGCAAATTATATTAAAATCTATTGATGACAATTGTCGTAATTCCAGAGAAGCCACATGTTACAGTTTTAAAAGGCAAAAAGAACAGTCCTTGTGTATTCCTATACTAGAAATCCTTCAGTATGTTTGAGATGCAGATAGAGGTCAACAAATACAGAGGCTTTGCCTGTAGTTGAAATTGCATGGATTTAGTTAAAGATGGTTTTTCACTAACTTAAAAGGAGATAAAACACCATTTGGTCATTTTTAAATTGTTTTTGTAGCTGTTTGCATTGGTTTTTTCTCTATTTGTATGTAATTGATATAAAATGAGTCATCACAATAAAATGATATTTCAAAATAAAATTAAATGAAGAGCAGCTGCATTGAATCTTACTGTGCTTTAATTAATCTAATTTGAAATCACACCTCTAGTTTTATTCATCTCATTTGGCATGTAGCAAAAAAAATCTGTCTGCTGAAATGGATTTTCATTTTAAGTAGAAGCATATCTATAGAAATTGTAAAAAGACAAAAGGTGATAATAGTGAGTTACAATGAAAGTAGAGAAAACTTAGGAGATTTTCAGTGCAGTCAGATGAAGTCTTAAACATACTGTGTGTATGTAAACGTACTGTGTGTCACCCGGTATCCAAAATCCAGTTTGGGCTGACCCAGTGAGGGGCCCAACAACCCTTCTCAGCAAAGATGTTCCATGGGGATGACAGTGACCTGATGCAAGTCCAGAAATGGTAGTGGGACAGGAGGCAAAGAGGAGGGCAACAGCTGGGGTGCTGTGGCCAGCTCCCACCTACTGAAGCACATGGTGTTTGGAGGCTGGATCCTGGTGTTTTAATCCATCTCTGCCAGACCTGGAAATTAATAATGTGCCCAGAAGGTGCTTACAATGAAGTGTTTCTCCTCTTCAGCAGTGGAATGTGATGCAACTGTTCATCCACAGCTATGCACCACTCCCAAAACCACATTTCTTCCTTGAGTGTCAGTCTCCTGTTTCAGGACAGTAAGCACATTGATTGGGTTTAGAAATGCAAAACCAAGTTAAACTATAAAGTTACATTTTGTAGACTTCTTGCTGTCTTGATCATTATATCTGCTGTTGTTTTCCTGTCATCATCTCACTGCTTGTTGCATTTTCTAGAGGCAGAGTAGCAGATAGACTTTCTGTTTAGCTCAGATCACATTCTGGTTGAATAGGAAATTCACTTAAAAATATCTGATTATGTGTGCAAGCATGATTAAAGCAAAAGGAAGCAATAAAAAAGGACATTATATAAGTGGAAACCACTTCTGTGGGTTTGCTTTTCCTGAGGCCAGCAGTGTGGATCTGTGCTGGGATCTGTATTATTCAATATATTCAAAAATGCAGTCATTAGTGAGATCACAACATTTCTTGTTTGTATGTAGGTTACCTAAGTAAAGATGTGGGGTGATTAATAAAACCTGACAGAGGTTTTTACATTTTGTGGATCATAGGATGAAAGAATGTACAGGGATGAACATAATCAAAAATCAGTCCTAACTGGATATATAAAACCTTCTAACTTCACAGGTAAAATGAGGTTCCTCAGCTAATTCCTATTCATCTGGCAAGAGTTACAAAGATTCTGATAAACACTCTGTGATCACATTAACTCTGTGCTTGTAAAAAGTCTAAAAAAGTAAGGTCAGAAAGTTCTAGCAAAGAAACTAAGACTAAAATAGAAAACATCATTACACTAATTTGTAACTTAGTAATGTGCCCATTCGCACCCACTTCAAAAAGGCACATAGTGGGAGAAGCTTGTGAGACAGCAGTGATGAGCAAAGGTTTCAGACTGAGGAATAACTGGTAGTTCAAGTGACTTCAGCCTGAGACCAGCAGAGCAAAGAGCTGCTAGAAAATATTTATTAGCATATAGAAGGTATACAGATACCAACTGGTGTATGGCTACTCTTACGGTAAGTGCCTGTACTAATAGTTCCAATTAAAGACATTTAAAATGGCAAATTTACAATTTGACCAGCCTTTCCCAGTGCTTATGAATACTTTTGACCACATTTTTCTCTGCTCTGTAGAATTAGGAGTTCATGAGTACAGCCAGGTCTGGTTTTCCAAAGGGGTCTACAGAATACAAAGTAGGGAAAAATAATACCATGAATTGTTCCTAACAATCCAAAGACTAATTAATCTTTGATAAATTTATTTCTTTTTTATCCTTGCAGACTTTGTGGCTTTGAACCATTTTATGATGACAGGGGAGATCAGTACATGTTTAAGAGAATCCTGAACTGTGAATATGACTTTGTGTCCCCCTGGTGGGATGATGTGTCTCTGAATGCCAAGGATTTAGTAAGTAAAGCAAAAATCAGATCAGAGTATCTAGTATCACTTCCACTGAGTCAATTTTTGGGGTGGGGGAAGAATAATTGGTTAATTAATTGTTCGTACAGCTCCTTGCTTTTCTTTTTGTCTTTGACATATTAGGGTGCTGTTAAATATCTCTGTTAGTCCAGTGCTGTAATTTTGCCCTCAAAACCATGGATGTTCAGGTCCTTCTCTGAACCAGCCAGATTGTTAGCAGCTGTCACAGTGTTCATATATGCCTGCCTTTTTTTCCAGCTCTGAAGCTCATTCCTCTTTTCTGGACAACAACCTTCAGGGGAAAGTAAAAACAAGCCCTTTATTTTTTTTCAGTTTTCAAGACTGAACTTTAAGGAAAGAATATTAAAGGAAATGAAACTTTTTTCCCCCCTGCCTTTTCTGACAGATTTTTCTGTCCATTTAAGCTTTTTTCTCAGTAGATGAGAGAAGGCTGATTACTTTTAAATATGGTCCATTAGCAAAATGCAAGAGCTGACATGCTATCTACACTGTATTCTTTCATTACTGGATAAAGTAATTTGGATTCAGGAGATGCTGATCTGCAGAGATAGGTATGCTTGAGTCTGATTTTTAGTCAATAATCACTTGCATAATTCCGTTATTTCATTAACATTGAAAACACAAATGGTCTGTTCCATATTACTTATACAAAACTCTGTCATAAAATACTATGTAATTGGTGTTTGTGAAGTACTTCAGGACATTTCAAATGGAAGGACCGTAGAAGTTCAAAGTACTTTTTTGTTGTTTGATTAGATGCGAAGTTATTCTAAAGTCAAAAAAATATCATTTACTGCCAGATAAACAGCAACCTGAAAGTAAAACTGCTTATTTATTGTGTATACAGAGCTTTTGTCCAAGTTGCTCCATACTGTTCTGGTACAATAAAGCTCAAAGTTTCAGGTTTGAACACTGTATAGGAAGTTGTAGATAAGGATGAAGGCCATGACTCTTAAAACATTCTGCTGTGGGCAGTTCTGGAGGTCCAGTTGAAGGGATATGTTTACCTTGACTTCTTCCATGGCGACACAACAGGCTGGATTCATCACAATGCCTGGCACCATCTTTCTTTAATAGTTCTTTGTAGGGAAATTTCAGAGAACCCTAAAGCGAGTCTTCCCTCACACTTGGGTACAAACCAGCAGTGGAGCCCTGTGCCATCGCTTGCACTCTGCTCCAGGAGGGTGTGCAGTCAGGAGAGCTGGGTAAGTGTGGCTCTGCAAAGTATCATCTGTGTACTTTGTTACTCCATCCCCACCTTTCTCTTTTTTTCAAAACTCTACTAGTCCAGACATAACAGCAAAACCCATGAAAGATGGCTTGACTGGACACACTTTGTATCCAGCACTTTGTACCAACCCCAGTCCCAGGGGTATGTTTGCAGTGCCTTGTTCCCAAAAATGTCCTACTCTCATTTTTGGAGAGGTGCAGCTTCACTGGCCTTGGTGACAGAAAGACGGGTGTGAACAGCATTAGTTTCAGGGTGGGCTAAGAGAAAAATACTTGTACAGTGTTTTTTAGTTCATGTGTACAAGAGGTTTTAGAGAGACTGAAAGAAACATTTCCTTTATGATGTACCTGACAGTGACTGCATGGTTCAAGTCTGCATGAGCTGCACACACTATAATTTAAACTTTCTAATCCCATTTAAAACTTGTCCAAATACAAAAGTAAAGACACTGCTCAGAGAAACTGCCTGGTTGGGGTTATTTTGAGAATCTCTTAGGGTTTATGTGGCAATTCAGACATGCAACACCCTGTGGCAGATACGGGTCAGCTGCATTGGTACCTATTCTTAATACGTTGGTAACCGGTTGATTTGTTTTTCTTCTCTCTTCCCCCTTAATGGCTGTCTTACTCAGATGTTTTTTATGGAGGACCAAGAAATGCCAGAAGCAAAATACTTGCAAAGACACAAATGCAAATTCTTGTTGGTTTCCTAGAATGCCTTTCACCTAAGATGCTTCCCAAAACCAGGACCAGAGCCCCAAAATGCAAACCTAGGTAAATGAAAATGAAGAATAAGGTTAATAGTCTTTTGTGTTTCTTGCTTGTGATGCAGGTTAAAAAGTTGATTGTTTTAGACCCCAAGAAACGCCTTACCACTCTACAGGCTTTGCAGCACCCATGGGTCACAGGGAAGGCAGCAAATTTTGCACATATGGACAACGCACAAAAGAAACTTCAAGAATTCAATGCCCGGCGTAAACTTAAGGCAAGTCTCTGCACACAGTGTCTGTTTTGGCTATGAAAGCATGCAATTAAATTAGTAACCTTGCAGAAAACTTACATATCTTTTGAGGACAACATTCCATAGTGGTATGGAAGATTTTTATTTAAGGTAACTGATGAAAATTGTAGAAGTGGAAGCTGATTTAGTCAGTAACTGAAACCAAATAAAAATTGGTGAAGTGGATTGATAACTCTGTCTACACAGATAGAACTGATGAGAATGCACACAACTTTCACAATTTTCTTACCTTCCTTCCTTCCCTTCTTCCTTTCTTCCTTCTGTCCATCTGTCTGTCCTGTACTACTTGGCATCCTTATAGTACTTTCAAGAAGGAACAAAATTCTGAATAATTTCTTAATGAGCATCCATAAATCTGTAAGAAATTTAATCTACTGTAGCATATTTTGGTCTTTAAGCCACCCTGAGTTACTCTACCAGCAGGCAGCTAGGCATCTAACTGACATAACATCAGGAAACTTTCTTCTCCCCAAATCCCTTTTTCAATTGTTAAAGATTTGTGTCTGCTCAAAAGATATTTCCAGGGATACTTCAGCACAGAAATTATTACCAGCGGTTACAGTGAAGCTCCCCTTGTAGCCTTGGGGAATAAGGGTTAAAAGCATCTTAACCGAGAGCTTTACAAACTCTGTGCAAACTAAATTCACAAAGAAATGACCCTTAACTTTCCTTTTGCTAATTTTTTTCAGTATTAATAGGGAACTGTGACAGAGAAGCTCTACAGGGCAAAGAAAAACATTTTGTCGTTTACAAAATTCTCAGAGACTGTGGATATAATTCACATTGATGTTTTGATTTTGTGTTTCTTTATAGTTTTACACCTTTGATCACCAAAAAGATTTTTTTGAAGACCAGTTTATTTAGATCCCTGTAGTTAATTTATTCTTTTGTGACTAAAAGCTAATGCTTTTTATAAGTTTGCTTACTCATTGCTTTTCTGTTAAAGATTAAACGATCAAATCCTCAATTATTAAGAGAATTGATTGCAGTTAGCACTTATTGTAGAGTTAAAAGTTTTACACGTATATACATGTAAAATAAACCATAAAAGTTTAGACAATTGATTGCTAGCCAAAAAAAATAAGACCAAAGCAGAAACTCCAGCAGAACATGCTTTAGTTGTTGTTTTGTTAGTAAGAATAACATGAAATTATCCTCTCTTTCCCAACATACAAATTCAGAGACAGGCTTTCTTTATGTAAGGACATATTTTTATTAAATAACTCTAAAGGTCTCAGTCATGATTTTGTTTTTCACAAGCTCTGTTGAATTTATTTCATAAACATCCATATGGCTTGTGAGAGATACACTGAAAGTATCTTTGGATATTATAATATCATTGAGTGGTCTATTCTTGTAATCAGTTGTCCAAAGTCCTCTCACCACTAAGTGGATCTCTGTGAATTTTGCTTTAAGAGGTCTGGACTCTCACTTTGAAAACTCTTGCCACTTTTTATTGGTACTTTTTCTTCATATTCTGTGTTAGCTGATTCGTTTTTATTGACAATGACTATGTAGTCTGTTTGTCATTAGCATCTTCTTTTTTTTCTTTTTATTTCCTTGCTTCTGTTTGTTTGTTTGTTTCAGCGTGATTACCTCTCCAAGGTATCCACAAAACTTGCTATACTCCTCATCTCCTCCCACCGACCCACTTCTGTGACGCCTAAGCAAAAAGCTAGCCAAGTCAAAAGTAACTTGAGCTGTCATACACAGAGATTAGTATTTCTTTTCCTCGCCTCCGTATGTTTGTTTTTTCAGGCAATAAAACTCTTTGAGGCAAGGGCTAATATAACTGTCTTCATGAGTGTCTTCATTTTGTGATATTTTGTGTGATATGAAAGCCTACCCGAATTAGTGGTTTTATATGTATATCCTTAGGAAGTTGCCTGTATGCTCTGCACCATTGTGCTTGGCATATGCAATAGTTCAATAATAATAAATGTTGTTTTCGTTTGTGAAATTTTCATGGAATAATCGGTAGTGATACTGTTATTATTATGGCAGAAGATGGTTTTCTCTTTGCCATCTAACTTCAACATGAAAACCTGAAGTAGTTTCTAAAAAAAAATATGCAGCACTTGCAGCTGAAAAAAGAAGTCATGTTCATGTTGTCCAACTTGTAACCTTGTGACAGCAGCAATTTTAAACCTCAGTCTAGAATTTCAGATGGTCTTCTAAATCTGTCCAAACCCAGGCAGGTATGTGATGTTACCAGGAAGACTAAAGGTAGTTACATTCCCCAAGGGGACTGTGCTGAGGCTGCATTGCTGACATTTCATGCCTTTTAAGGAACATTTGCTTGGTCCTCTCTCTCCCAGGCTGCAGTAAAAGCTGTTGTGGCATCAACGCGCCTTGGCAGCGCCAGCAGTCACAGTGCACATGACAGCAACAAGCCCAGCCACAACCCATCTCCCGTCCTCAGTGGCAAACCTGAAAAGAAACCCACTCAGGAAGCAGAAGCAGCTCCAGAGGAAATGTCTTAGGTCGATGTGCTTCCTCATGTCAATGGAGATCTGCCATTTCACACACCAGCTAATTTGTCATTCAGCAAGGAGATTCGTAAGCTTGACCTCTCTGGTTCTGCTTTGGGGTGCCAAATACTCTGGCTGGTGATCCTACCTTCAATGCATGTGACTGCTTATGAAAATAGTAAACTGTTCCATAAGGCATGTCATGGAAACAGTGTAATTTGCAGTAATACCGGCAGGTGAAAATATGGGGATGAATAACTACCTACCATAATCTGTATGCTTCATATACATCTATCTAGATGGCACTTGAAACAAAATGTTGTTTCATTTAATTTTATGGAAGTAGTTGTCTTATATGTGTTGTGAGTTTCTTTGGACTGTTTCTTTCCAGATCCATAGTCCTTGAGCAGACAAAATGGAAGGAAATACCAAACCAATGCTTTTAAAACTGATGTATGAAATAATGCTTTTTATCTGTAAAATTGAAAAAGTATTTGGGGATTTACGTGCAAAAAAAAACCATTCCACTACTTCTGGGAAGAAATTGAAATGTTAGTTCCACTGAGAGTGAAAATGTACATTGCTCAAGCTTGCATTGAGAATGCCTTATTCAGATTTTTCCTGTTTATATACAATATTTTAATAATAACCAAAATTACTCAGATTTCTGCCATTTAATTCTGTAGTAAAGTGTTAGTGAAACAAAATGATAGACTAAACAAGGATTAGAGTAAATGCAAAGTTTTGACACCATATTTATTAATTTCTAAACTGTGCAGCTAGAAGACTTTTTATAGGGCCTGAGGGAGTAATCTGCAATGTAATAGGTTGTAAATGCTTAAAGGAAGCTATTCTACAGCTTACTGATTTTACTTTGGGAAAATACTCTTATACAAGGTCTAGGAGCAAGTAGTATAATCTAGTTGTTTCCTGGGTAGTTTAACCTCAGGAGTAACCAGTTTCTATTTGTCAACATAAACAGTTTGTATTTTCCTTATAAAGGACCCTCCTCCATGTAAAGTGATCCACCAGCATAGATCTTGCATCCACCCAGAGCTCCTGTGTCTTATGTTATCGGCTATGTGCATTGATCAGCTTGCAAGAGTAGGGTCGGGCTCTTGAGCTGTCTTGATGTTTTTGTTGAATGTCATTGAAAGGAACTGAAAAATTAACATGCATCAGGATGTCTGACCATTTATACTTGTTATCAATTTGACAGCCTGTGACTGTCATAAGGTTATGTTACAGAAACAGCAAAAAGATCCCAATGTACAACAATATCATTTGTGCTCGTTAAACTTTTTAATATTGATATTACCTAACATCCTCATACACTCAACATTCCTCCTTTGCTTTTGTTGTTTTTATGTTGATGTTAGGCCTTGAACAGCTTGTTTTGAAAAAATATATCAGCTACTGAAAAACGAATACTTCAATAAAACATTCAGAAAGTGTATTTCCTGATTAGATTAAAAGGTAATACAATGTTGTTCAGATGGTAGGTTTTATAAATAAAATGTGCTCTAGATTAATAAATAAAGAAAGATTAAAGATACTGTCTTTACTAGGTGAGAATGCATGCTAATGAATGTATTGTACTTGAAATTTTTTATCCACTTCTTAGAACTCTTTGAAGTTGTACAAAAAGGTTTGCTAACTAAGTAAGGTTGTAATTTAAAGTACATGTATCCATCCTTTTTTCAAGTGCACACTTTGAGGTCAGCTGAGGCAGCTGATGGGCTCATGGCAGCTATGTAAGGCCAACAAGACACTTTTGCAGATTTTTCCCCATGCAGTAAGACTAATCACTCTGGAGAAGATGATAGGTACCTCCACCTGTCTCACTTTTCACTGTCTTACTTCCTGTGAGGTGACTGCAGGACAAATGCATTTCCACCCACTTTCCTCATCCCTCTGGTACTGTGGTGAAGCCATCAAAATTTGGTCACTAGGGAGGTTTGATGGGAGACGCTGGATTTCTGTAACATTTCCTGCTTCATTTGGTATAGTTGCATCTAATCTGCAGGAGTGGAGCTTGCTGAGCAGTCATTGTGCATCTATGAGAGCAGAAATATCTTCATCTGATGGTTTGTTAAGTTGAAAAGTAGTCCCAACTGATTCTTAAAGTTACTGTTTTGCTAAATCTACCATATCATGTAGTAACTGTGAACTGATGCCATGGAACAGGAGACCTCTCTGTGATAGCATGATCTCAGAGGCAGCTCTGAGGCAGTGCATAAAGGCTCTGGGGCTTCGGTTGTTTTTACTTCATTTTCTTTTGTTGTACTCAACATGAAACAGGGAGGATGCCTGTGCTGAATGGATTACCAGTTTGTGACTCAGTAAAGGAGTGTGCCTGGATGATGTTTGACAGCACCACACATGTGCAGGAGGAGGACCAGGGTGTATGCATGCAGTGCAAGAGAGGAGTTTTACCTGCATTGATTTTGTCTGAAAAAACCACCTCCCAGCAGCATCTGCCGTAATTCAGACTGGGGAGTGCAACACCAGTGTCTTATTGTGGCAGAAAAATATGAACACACTTGAAAACTAGTGGAGATGGACCAGTTTCATGTCTGTGGTTATAAATTAGGTAGAAAGTCACTGATGCTCTTTTCTGTTGAAATCCTAAGCTTTAATTTTTAAAAATATTTAACATATTAACCAACTCCTTTAAATTCCAAAAGGGAAATCTTGCCATCTTTTGAAGTATTTGAATTGAACAAAACTTCTTTTAATCACAGATTGTAGCACTGGCCAATTAAAGTCTAATATGTGAGAGCTTGGCTGAGGATCTGATGGCTGTTAAATAGCCAACAAAGTCCTGCCTCTGTGGCACGACAAGATTTTTCACAAGTTCAGAAAGATTCATCCCAAAATAGAACAGAGCTCCCATGATTTTGAACACTCTTGCTTGCAATTTTGTGGATGACACAGTAGATCACACTGCATGAGCCTGGTGCTGGTTTGCTAGCTTAAGTTCATAGTTTACATTGTGCAAGTATGCTGTAAAGAGACAGGCACACTATAGTCAAACTTCTGAATACAAAAGAACATTAAGGCAAAAGTTTTTGATAGAGCATGTAGTTCAGAAGAAGGGTACTAAGGACTCTGTCCCCAGAAGCGAGCAGGCTATCGGTCACATAGAGTGATAAAAACTGCCCAGCATTCCCTTTGCCTTAGTGAATAATGCAAAGAGTTCTGAGGCAGCCAGGCTCAATACTTGCCAAATAAAGCATCTTCTCCTACAGCTCATACTGTAAGCACAGACACAACTGGCAGCCACAGGGGGATGAGGAAAACATCACATTTTCTTCAGCTCAGCAGCAGGGAAAGGGAAGATGGTGCTTGGAGTTGTTAGTGTCCAGCTTAGCAGAAGAATGGCACTATCTGCTAAGCAGCAAATGCAGTGGGACCCTGGAAGATAAAGACTCATTTCCATGTAACAAAGTCCCTCAGCTCCTGCACACCTCCTGAGGCACGTTGATATGCAGAGCACTGCAGTGCAGCTCTCTGGGGTTTCAGGAGTGGCATATGAAGTTGTAGGGTGGAGGACTCCCACCAGATCTTTGCAAGGTGTCTTGCACATTGCCTGCTTACAGAATGACAGGCACAAGTCTCAGCACAGTGCCTTGACCCCAGCCTTCTGCAGGGGTTGGCTGTTCCTCCTGATGAAGAACTCAGTTTTGTGTGGCTGAATATGCCTTGTTGCTGCTGAGGTTATGAGTGCATAGGTCATGTAGGCATGGCATTCATGTAATAAAAAATATCAGGCTGACCAAGCAAGATGCAGAGTTAGACCTAGAGCACAGCAGCAGGGATACATGCAAGTCCTGGAGATACAAAAGGTGAGCAAGGAGATAGGGAAGAACATCCTTAAAGTTGCTTTATGAAACAATAATAACTCAAAGAATATCCTTTCTTTCCTTTTTGAATAATTCCAGGTAGAACATAAAACCACAATAGTGAGAGCTTATTCTCCTTTTGTATAAAGAATCTAACTTCTCTGATAATCCCCTGCACAATACCATGTTTCATTGAACCAAAAACATCAGCTGTGTTGCAAAATAAGAAAAAAACCATAAGGAATGAAAAGGAAGAAAATAGGAATAATATATTTACCTATAGGAATAAAATATTTACCTCTGCACAGAGCTCCTGGCGCAGGGTCAGCAGAGGGCTATGAAGATGATGAGAGGACAGAAGCATAAAAAAAAAGCATATAAAAAAAAGCTGAGGGAGCTGGGCCTGCTCAGCCTTAAGAACAGACAGCTGAGAGGGGACTTCATCAATGTATACAAGTATCTGAAGGGAGGGTGTCAAGAAGATGGATCCAGACTCTTCTCGTTGGTGTCAAACAACAGGACAAGAGACAATAGGCAGAAACTGATGCACGAGAAAATCCTGAATATGAGAACTTTACTGTGGGGGTGACTGAGCACTGGAAGAGATTGCCCAGAGGGTGTAGAGTCTCCCTTCCTTGAGATACTTCAGAACCATATGGGTGCAATCTTGTGCAATGTGCTTTAGGAAACCTGGCCTAAGCAGGGAGGTTGGACCGGATGACGACACCAGCGGTCACTTCCAATCTCACCCATTCTGTGATTCTTTGATTCTATGATCTTACTTTCAGAACATGTATAAGCGTTTACTGGCAATACTCTAGATTCTCTACATAAGCAAAATTTTGCTTTGTATCTGAGAGGTAAAACTTCTGGCCAGAGTACTTCACCGAAGATTGCTGGTGAGTCCTCTAAACAATATCAGGATAGAACAATGTGCATACTTATTACCAAAAGTCCAGCAAACACACACAAGTAAAACCTGCATTACATCCTCTTCTACCCTCCAGAGTGGAACAGAGAACACAAATGCAGTCATGAACTTAATCATTATTGGAAGATATTCAAATATTGTGGGAATAGGCATAGTACAGAAGCTGAAATACAATAGAATAGTCAAAGTGGCCCAATTCTGAACTTAGCAGATTAAAATATGAATATGTACCTGCACACACAAATATATAAATTCATTAAAAGAGAGGCAGAGATTGCTGAACAATCTGTAAGAGCCATGTCTGTATTAACAGTTGCAGTACGTTTTAAGCCATCTTTTGTCCTTTGCCAGTATTAGTCAGCTGGAACTGAAACTATAATGACTAAAATCTTGTATACATGGATCACTGTTGGATGAAATTCAGAGTAAAGGATATCAGAGTATGAAAGATAGTGGCACAGAGTTTTGCTGAGCTCTGGCTTCTTCCAAGGCACAGTTGGGAAAAAGATTACTTCAGTGCCCTTGTCCTTTTGCATGATCAGGACATGGGTTGAAGTGGGGCAACAACACAAGCACAACATTTTGTAATGAGTTGCCCTAAACTGCACCAGAGGCTCCTGACCAGTAATGATCCATCCACAGCATGTGTGGCAGAACTGACAATCTGGCCCTTAATTTGTTATCAGGAAGACATTTACTGGCCAAGGTATATTAAACAGCATGTGTTTGCCCCTGTGAAGTAGCACAGAGCTTCTCCCATAGATACTTCTTTCTGTCCACCTGAGAAATTGCAGCATTCCAGAGTGCTGTATGACAATACACAAAGAGTAAAACTTAAAAGAAAGGGATCTTATTTTTTCCATTTGAAACTCTGGCTTCAAGAACAAGTGTTAACATGCATTCATGGCCAAATGGCTTCTTGTTATTCTTCCCTTTTTTGCTTCCTCTTTTTTTTCTGGCCCTGGCTGACAGAAATAGCTCAGTGATGTGCAACAAATGCCAGATAGAAACAGAAAATAATTTGGCTTCTTGGGTTAGTTTCCCAATAGAAAAGGAAGGCACCTGGGCTGCTGTAGAAGCTGCTAGTATTTGGAGTGAGGGATTCAGAGCAAAGTGACACAAGAATAACACTATGCCATGTTCTGCTCCTCAGCACCAAGAAGCTCCTTTGTCAACAGCACCTTTTTCCTTCTGTAGAAAAGACTTTTAGGTCAATCAAAAGAAATACATCAGGTTTAGGAACTCTGAAAAATATCATGTGTGCTATGACCAGTGATTTTAATATCATTTATTTAATACCAATTGATATATTTAATATCATATTTTATGCAGCATTGCCATTTACAATGTTGGCGGAAGAAACTGCAAAGTCAGTTCAGAACACTTGGTCCCTTTTCTTGCCTGAACTGTAAATAATGATCTGCTTTGTAACACAAAACTGTGTGGAGCTAATCATTGCACACACAGGGGAAGTCTATCAAAGAGAAAAAAGACTGTAATTCTTATCCCTGTGTTGTGTGAATTTGGGATGGCTCTTCTAATTGAAATTAGTATGTCAAATGACTTGAAGCAGTTATTCTGGTAAACCCAAAAGCTGAGGGCAAGCCACTGGGTGTGATTTACAGCTGCAAATGACATGTGATCTGTCTTAGAGACAATATGCTCTGGTAGGCACCGAGTCATATCTATTCATCCACAGGACTGTGCATAGGTGTTTGCATCCTCATATCAGTCCTCAGATCCCCAAGCATGACAGCGTTACTTACAAATGCTAACTTTACATGAAGGAGCACAATATCACAAATCCCTAAGTAACACTGAACAGTGAATGCCTACAACAAAAATGGCAGAAAACTTTGCTACAGAACACACCAAAGAGAGCTCCTTCTCAGCTTTCTGTCGACAAGGAACAAAGTGAAAAATGTCTCTAAGTGTTTCTTCTGAGGTCTCAGGTTCCTTGATTTCTGTTATTTTTCAGACTTCCCCACCAGACGTATATGAAAGTATTGCAAATGTATTCAGTGGCAGCCTCCTCTAGATGGATAAACCTCACCACTGACTCGACTTTTCATTTGTCAGATATCAAAGTTTTATTGTTTGTACTATTAATATGGCACCCAGTCTCTTCCTCAGCTTATCATGGGGCCTGAAATAGTCTTTTATGGAGAAGTTTGTCAAGAAACATTTCACGAAACTACGCAAATGGACTGTATGTATATTTAGGAAAAAAATATCTTTCAAGGATTTCCCAACTCCCTGCTGCAGCAGTGTACTTCCTGAGAAATATTTTCCTTGGGAATGACAAGCATCCAATGCAAAGCATCCAAGCTGGTGCCACCAACAACTTACTGCCCTCTTGTGTAGTGGTAGTGCCTTATTTGCTCTGCTCAAGTCTTTACCATCTTGGCTGCAGGGAAACAGTAATTACAAACTACGAGATTTTTAATGAAAGTAATTCGAAACAAGAACGTTTGAAACAAGTGGCTACTGAGACCTAACCCAAGCTGTGGTTTTGTGCTGTTATGCACAACAGAAACCACTTCCCTGTTCATGCCACACCCTCCTGAGATGTCATGCTAATGCTTCTGATTAAAGCAGAAATTTTATTTAGTGTTCCATAAGGAAACCTTATTTTGGGCTTTGGTTGGAAGTTTTTTTGTTATTTCTTTTTTTTCAGAATACACAGTCTTGAAAGGCCTATGCTCGTGAGAATATTACCTCTGAAATGATTAGGTGCTCAGGGAGAAGGAAAGATGGAGAGGTGGAGGATGAACCCTAGTCATAGAACCATAGAATCATTCAAGTTGGAAAAGACCTTTAAAATCATTGAGTCCAACTGTTAACCCAGCACTGCCAAGTCTACCACTCATAGGATGGTCTTGCAAAACAGCAATGGTGTCTGGTCCAGCTTATGAGGGAGTGGGAGGAGGGGAAGAATTATTGTGGGGAGGAGTTTGTTAGTCTCAAGGAGCTAAACCACCATGCCCTTGCAAACCCATGAAGTACTGAACAGAGATTGGTTGGCTGCTCCACACCCACAGTAAGGAGCTCATCAGCTTAAACTGGTTTTAACCTGAGGAAATGTGATACACTAAGGGCTTGTGTCTGGCTTGGCCTTTCAGGTGGCTCCTGGCTGGATGAGGACCAGACCGTAAGTGGGGAATTTTGTGATTCTGTTAATTCAAGAATAGTATATGCTGCATGGTTAGGATATGTGCTGATTCTTCCAAGACAAACAGACAAATGGTGCTATTGACTAGTAACACAAAGTATTTTATAAGCCTGTTACAGAAGCTCATTGATCTCAGAGCAATGGTGGCTGGATTCTTATTAATAACAATGAAAAATATGTTATATATATATGTATATATATATTAGACTTTCTCAAATTAGCTCCATGTCCTGTGTGCCTGTGTCCTTCTTTTACTGCTTAGTTGTGTAAGAAATCCTGTACTGTCAATGCTGCTTGCTTGTATTAGCAATGTTAGCAACTAGATAGAAGTTTATGGACTGCTTTTTCAACTGTACACTTTTACTTCTGACTAAAAGCCTGTTTATGTAGTAACTTTTCTGATACTGTACAAATGAACCAGAGAGAACTTTGAACCGGAAAAGAAAAATTGACTGTTTTGTTATTTCAGTGTATCGTGCGTGGGACCAATATACCTGCCTGTGTGCTTGCATGGGAATGCTGATAAAGACATGAGAATATGCTTTGATGCTGGGACGTCAGTTTTCAGTAAGTGGTTTGCATGACCGATCTGATGCTAAATAAACTAGTAAATCTAGAAATGCTTACGTCTATTATTTGCTGACAGCTAATGCTCAGCGTAAGTAAGGAACAACAGTTATCATTCCAGAGAGATGTGATTCATGGGTGTTACCAGTTTATATTGCAAAGCCTAGAACGGTTTCCAACTTGGCATAGCATTTCCCCTGTTCCTCTTCCCTCAAAAACTTAGCAGTTGAGCAACAAACTAAATATGTTATTAGTGGTGGAGTACTGAACTAGAGAGCTGCCCAGGTTGCCCCTGTGCTCTGGAGAGGGTTATGTGAGATAGAAGCTTGTGTCACATTTTGCTAAAGACTTGATGAAGATGCCACCACTTCCTTCTGCACTCTATCAAATTGTTCTGCTACTCTTTTAACTGAGAAGTATTTTATAAAGTACTGAGTATTTTTGTTGCAGTTAACAGTTTGTCTATCGTGGTGATTATGAAATCAAAGTTGTTAAAATGGTCCCTCGTTCAGCATCCCCATCTCTCAGCAGAACAAACCAAGTCCTTCCCCAGAGGGCATGTGCTCTTTCACTGCTCTTCTTGCTTGCATATGGATTTTCTACCTGTAGCTGACTACTCTCTTGAACTATGTTGCCAAAAGCTATGTAGCCCAAAGCTGCATGTGGTACCTGAGTGGAGGCCTTTGCATGACCGAGGTGTTAAAAGGATTATTTTTTGGTTTTCTGTGCTGTTCCCACACCTGTCATTCAGCACCCTCAGTGGTGTTCCCTCCTGCTCAGTTTGCAAGAATGGAAGCTTGGCCAGTTAGTCACTGTCCTGTACTGCTGCAGCTTGTTATTCCTGCCACCTACAACTCCTTAGTCTTGCAAACTGCTTGAATGCAGAGTCTCCACATATCCGATTGTGGGAGAGGATTTTTCAAATTTCAAAGAAATAAATCATGCTAAACTCCACAGAACATTTTGCATGGTAACAGTCTTCCAAAAAAAAGTCTGATTTGGCACTTCCAGAGATGTAGCTGAATTTTTTCCCAAACTAAGGCAAGGCATAGATTCTTACTACAGTTTCATGAAATCATCTTTTTCATACCTCCATAGAGGAATGGGAAAGGGGAGTGGAAAGTCCAAGGGAGGGAAGAAGGCATGTATCAAGGTGATTTTCAGCCCCCTCTGGAGCTCAAGGTGTTTTTGCTTTGGACTGACCTCTTAAAAGTAGCACATCAAACAGCTCTGCAGAAGCTCATGGCACAGCATAATATTATTCTAGTTTTACAGAGAGCTTAAGACAAACAAGAACATGGGAAGTAAGAAAGAACTAACAAGTCAGAGGAACTTCTCATAAGTTAGGATAGCTGGGCAGTTAAACAAAATCATGCTGCTCCATAACTAACAAATTTCTGCATTTCTGTTGATGCCCAGTGCAGTCTTCTTTAGAAAGCTCCAGGGTTTTGCAGTTATGTCCTTCTGAGCAGTTCAAACACCTATTTCCTTCAACACGTTGTACATACTGTGGAAGCTTTATGTCTGAAATACCCAAGGGTGCAGATGATTTTAGGGAATGATTCAGTATTTGTACACACACTGTGAATTCTCTATACTTTTATTTGTTATACTTCTGCTCCGGAACAGGCATGCTGTGATTTCTTTCCTTCTTCCTCCAAATTGTAAGGCATATGGCACCCAAATAACATGGATACTCTTGTTTGCTGCTGCTCAAATCCCCTTGAGCAGTGCCCTGCATCCCCAGTGTACCTTGGAGCTAGAATTAGTAACACGCTGGCTGTAATCCTGATTTGAGCCCAAATGAAAAGCAGCACTCAGACTGACACACTGAGAGAGTCAGGGAATCTTAGCATAGTAGTTTGCTCTCTAGGGTCATAACCTGCCTCAGAGAGGGGTCTGTGCTGGCAGGCAGGTCAGCAAGGCCCAGGTACAGAGCTCAGGAAGTGCTTTTTGTCACACATTCTAGGGCACAGGCAAACTGGTCCACAGAAGGCTTGAGCAAGGTCACTTTCTGATAACACTTTGGGCAGTAAATGGTCTTCTAACAGTTCCACCTATGACACCTGTATCACAGAAACATTTTCAGGGATTATTAGGTCATCGTAGTGACTTTACATACTGAAAGAAACATGTTAAAGAACATTACTTTGGAGAAGATTTTTCTGGATAATCTGTTGGGATGTGAGGCTCCTTAACCCAGATATGACATTTCTTATTGTGTGGGTCAGCTGTGAAACATGTACAGGTATCTCCTGTCAGGTGCTGTTATGATCTGTGTCTGATTTCCCCCTACTAATGATACAATCCTGAGGAAAGTCAACCCCATGATAATCAGTCCCTGTACTTTAAAACTAAATCACCACCACAGCTCAATGAGGACTGGAAAAGGCAGAATGTATTCCAAAGTTTAAACTGTGCTCTAGGACTTTGGTTAATATTTACCATAGATTTAATCTCTTCCATTGTCATATTATCTTTCACTAGAAAATGGGTCTAAACATCACTATTTTTTTTTAGTAATTCTAACTAGTGACTTTAATCATTTTCCAAAGATCTGAAGTGGTCTCTATACCTATTCCTACTCCACTTTGCAGAAGGTGACATGATACAAGCCCTACAAGAGCCTGCCATATCTCAGAGGTCACAGTTCCTTTTCTCATCTCTTTCCATTGAAGTCGAATGCTACAGAACTCTACTGCTTTTATGCCAACTTAGTAAGAAAAACAAGAAAAGGTTCTACATAAAATACAGAGATTTTCTTCCTTTGTTTCTGTAGGTGCTAATTAAACACATGTCAATACACATGTTCCATGTTTTATAAAACCTAATCTATATGCCTTCTTCAAGGTGCTACATGCTCACGTTTTTAAGATTAACTTCATTTTGATGTTAATGATAAACCATTTCTTAAACATACTAAAAGGTAAGTAATACTAAGGCAAATAAAGTTCTTCCACAGCAATCATGCG
The DNA here is from genome assembly GCF_036250125.1 of Pseudopipra pipra. NCBI lineage: Eukaryota > Metazoa > Chordata > Aves > Passeriformes > Pipridae > Pseudopipra > Pseudopipra pipra. The sequence goes on along the minus strand of NC_087581.1, from coordinate 45,087,259 downwards.
GTCATCATAAAAAACCCCTCTGTATATATATTTTTAGAATTGAAGCATTGAGAAAATTCTATTTGTACAGTTTTCAAGAGATTTCAATCTAGAAGTCTGAGTTGGGCATCTTCCTTGGCCTAAATCAAGTTTCTAAGTAAAAACAGGCTTTATGGCTTTCAAATTTAAGGAGACAAGTTGATATCATTAGAGATCACCAGAACTACATTATCAGATATAACTCCCTAAAAAGTCACTGAATGGTACATCTGGTTTCACAAGAATTGAAAAAGCTACATGACGAGTCTGTTGGAATCCAGTACTTGAATTTATTCTGCAGTTGCATTTAAAATAGAAATACAATCACTTATGTGCTGAACACAGTAAGTTAAACACACTGTTAAAACAGACTGACATTGACGTTCTGCAGATAGGCACAGCTCACCTGGTTTCACTGGAATTAGGGCTACTTTTACAGCAGTGAACCTCCTAAGCTGAATCAACAGCTCATACCATCAAAACCATTCTGGTTACTCATGATTAGTGGAGGAATTATATGATCCCTTTGTGTTTTATAAATTGAATCCGAAAAATCCAGAATAATGAACTGCCCAGAGACTTTTGATTTTTGAGCAGCAAAGGTATTTATTGACAGCGCTGGGAGCAAGCCAGCTATTGCTGGAAAAAACTTGCTCAAAGGCTTCACACAAAATCAGCAGTTTTTATACAATTTTCAAATATGATTAAATGCATATTCAAGTGATTACAACATCTATCTATACATATTAATAACAGGCAGAGTATAGGTGGAGCTCAGGCGGGGCTTAGGGCGGTGCTTCTCTTGGCCCTCAATTTTGGGGGTAGTTCCGATCTTCCTCCCATGGGTCTGGGGGCTATTCTCATCTTCCTCGACTTGACCTCTCTTCTTTTCTGTTGTTCTCGACCTGCTCACTGAAGCTTGGAAAAAGCCTTGGCTTCCAGCCTGTTTCTTCTATTCAAATGTCTACCTTATCCTACTGCATTTCTAATTTATTACCTCTAGGCCTATTACATGTTCTTTTACCATTCTCTTAAGTTTTGGTCCAGTAAGTAGAACAGAACAAACACAGATTGTTTTGGATGTTAGTAGCTTGTTAGCAGGCCCAAATTTCTTAGTTAACTCTTTTGGGCCTGGCCTCCTGTTTCAAAATACACTGAATTCATCATATTTGTGATCAGGGCCTGTGCAGATAGTATCTATCCGAAGTCATGGTCCACCTCCCAGCAAGCTGTGGTAGAGTTCCTTGGACTGCCCCCAAATTGTACTTAGCCCAGTCTCTACCTTCTGCATATGTAAAATAAGGAGCACAACTACAGGTAAGGTTTAATGCTGGAGGTTTTAGAGGAGCAACAGAAGTCAAACAAGAAAATTGTCTTATCTTTAGTCACTTCTCCCATACACACACAAAGCACCTAGTTAAAGTGCCAAAGAGTAAAGCATCATATTGCTCAAATCCCTAAAAAAGTTAAGATTTCTTTAAAAAGTATTAGCCATATAAAAATAATTTTGACGTGTCTATATACATGTCATTTCCCTAAAAAAAAACAGGTCTCTGCTATTCTTGGCCACCTTATTCAGAAGTTGCTTCTGGATAACTATATTCCAGGTTAATTGAAATGCTCTAAAACTCAAGAGACAGAAATCTATACTAAAGAACTTACTTTGTCTCCCATGTCTTCTGCATAAGCAAAACATGGGTTCCTGCACTTTGTCCTTTCAAACTACTTTCCTGTTTTAACTGCCTTGGCTCCACCTAGATTGTCACTAACTTAGGAAGAAAAGAATGTCAGGGTGGGAAAAGGCTCTGATTTTGTGGCTTTCAGTTCTGATGTACTCTTGTAAAGAAAAACCTTTGCTTCAAGATCTAGCACTCCTCTCCACCTGTAGCTATACAAAACAAATTTAAATTTTGGTTTCAAAGAAATACAACAGACTATGAAATTAGACATCTTTCTTCTAGTTCTGTATTATTCTGTAGCTGAACTGAAATTTTTATTAAAAACATCAACACACTTAAAATACACTGGCAATTTTCTTTTATTTAAGCTCAAGTTCTTCTTTCTTTAGCTGCTCTGTGCTTCACCAGCCTGTCTTTACTGAAAGCATAAAAAGACATTTCACTGAATACTAAATATAGATATTCTAGAAGTGTTAGAGCCCCTAAAATGGGTGTTTGGAACAGGGGCCTCTCAAAATTTTCTGCAGTGCCTAGAGCTCATTTACACCAAGGAGTGTAAAGGGAACTACAGAATAAACAAAACCCAACAGAGAGTTAACATTTTCTGCCTATGAAGACACCAAAGGCTGCTTGATGCATTGTCTTTAAAACATGAAGCACGTTGGAAAAGCCCTCACTGTATTTGGTATCATGTTTTTTCTACCTCTTTTTGCCTGAGCAATGAGAAAGAAAAGTCCTCACTGTTCAGAGTTCAGCTACAGTGGCCAGTGTCAAAAAAGCCAATGTTGCAGAGGAAAAATTTTCATCTGAATTTTTTTTTTCTTAGAGTTCATTACCAGTCCTTGGATTATGTGCATACAACTGGCTCCAAAAATATCAGGGCTTCAAGGTACCTTCCCTAACTACTACACAGTTAAACTCACTCCTGTGAGCACTGGTGAAGCACAGGGATAATTAAAATCTCACCTGGGCACGACACATACCAACATTAAAAGCCTAATCTTGGGTTTTAAAGAGATTTCAGGTTCCTAGCAGCACAGAGTAATCTTTTGAATGCCCCTCCTATGTACCTGTCAGAATGACTAGGTTGCTGAATATCCTGAAAAATTTGGACCTTAAGAAAGGGCCCTCCACCCTTTAGCACATCTGAGCAATTCTGCAGCTTGAGTTTTGGCCTTCAGTTGCTCACATTTTAAGATGTTAATTTCATTTATTGCAAAGAGTAATCTAGGGGTAATACCACAGAACACTCCACAGCACCAACCTGCTGTCAGTCTGTGCTGGCTACAGCAAGGCCCATATGTCAAAAAAATGACTGGCTCTTTCTGTTGCTTAAAAAATTCTGAAAAAAACAAGTTTTTCAGTTAAGGAAGAAACACACACACACACATAGCCCCAAAACCAAACACACACACACACACACACGAACAATTGCATGCAAATTTAAGTAAAAAATTCTTTAGAAGTGCAGGGTATCACTGAAGATCCACTGGAAGTTTGTTATTTTGACAACTGTGTGATTAAAAGCCCACAAAAAAACTATGGAAAGACAACTGATGACTTAAATGAGCTTTGGATCAGCTGTAAGGGCATTTCTTTATCTATGCACTCAGACTATTACACAGAACATTAAGTTACAGTTACAACATCAATGCCAACAATGAACACTTATTTTTGCTAACAAGTGCAAAGAGCTTTCTTATGAATAGTATCATTTAACAACTTAGCTATATAATATTCTTACCATAAATCAAATCAAATTAAAAAAATACAGATGCAGCTGTACAAACTAAACAAATTGAAAATGTTAATATCTATATCTATCTATATATATATAACAAAATTACATCTTCAATAAGATGCTGCCGATCCAGCAACCTGCACCAGCAAAATCCTGAGCACTTGGCCACCTATACTGTTGGACAGAGCTGAGTTCATGCTGCACTTTTCAAGAGCACACACGCATCTTGTGTTTTCTACCGAGGAAGCCGGGGGTTTATGGATTCAGGATATTTCTCACACAGCTGCAGAGTGCTGAGCAGCAGAAAGAATCTTGCATTGGAAATGTATGCTAAGGATCACCTCAAAAACTAAATAATAATAAACTGATTGCTAGGAATGCACGGGCTTTTAAGTCACTGTTTGTCTACGATTTGAGTGCCTTTTTGAGGTCAGAGTAGAAATTGGCCAAGGTACTGGACATGGCAGTGTCTACTGCAGATTGTGGCAGCATCCCCCGCAGTTCAGTCTGAATGTAGCCTGTCAAAAGGCTGTGGCTGGGACAATCCTTGAGGGGGACACAGAACCAGCCGCAAGGGTGATTGAATCCACGCACAAAGTTAGGCCTCACCTCCTCGTAGTTGAGGCTTATACCTATCAAAGAAAATAAACAAACAGATAAATTAATTTAACACAAATAAAAAAATACAGGTGCAGTAAATTTGAAATATACAAGCTGCTTCTTCTTCAGGAATGTAGTAGAAGGGACAGACACATTTCAAGTTTCTGGGTACTTTCATGAATGAAAGTTGCTCTTCATCCAAACTCCACAACACAGCATGGAGACCATGATGAGCAAAAATTCAGATATTAAAAGGACATTCCTCCCATTTACTAGAAGCCAGTTGCTGCTCCTCCCAGTTTGCTCTGAGTCGGAGGACTCAACTTGTCTCTCCCACTCCTATCCCACTGTTGACATAAGTGAAACCTGGCACACAGGCAAGCCAGTAACTTGTACGGTCCTTTAAGTATGTAAAACATTAAAATACCTTTGAAATTGTTAAAATACCTTGAATTTATTTGTTGGAGACAATCTTACACCATTTTTGGAATGTTTACTGCAGAACGAAACTGCATTTGAACCAAATATTAAGCCAAGCAGCTGTTGAAAAATAAGAATAAAGCAGAGGTAGGAGGTGGCTTACCACATGTTAGAAGCCCATCTGCATAGCTTGTGGTGTAAGAGAAATCAACAAACTCCCTTGGTGCTATGATGTTCCAGAGCTGGCCAGCAGTTGTATAGCGCATCACACAGCAGTTCTGGTTGAGTGACAGAATAAAGAGAGTGAGAAAACAAAAATATAATGAATACAGGGAAATTTATGCTTGTAGGCAGCTAGCATTTCTCACAAAGGTCACAGCCTCTGTCAACTACGCTGTGCAAACAAATTCAGTGAAGTCTGAATGGCTGTGCCATTTTCAATCTAAATGCTGGAAGTTGTGAGGACTTTTAGTCTACAGCCAAGAGCAGAAAATGTCTGGCACCATAAGGGTTTAAAGATCTAAAACTAGAGAACTGTGCCATGCCTGGGAACTGAAAGTCATGTGGCTCTTATGTCACTATTACTTAGGAAGTCTGAAAGGACCGTGAACACACTGAAAGAGGACTCTCTTGCTACTAAGATGCTCCAGTCAAATACTTTTAATTTAGCAAGTGAAAAATAAAATGGAATGTGAACAATTCTTCAAAACAGGCTTTCTTACAAGATACTAGAATTTGCATAGATTTTAGGGAATTATTAGCAAAAATACCTTGTCATATAAATCTTCCTAAAGAAACAGAGCAAAAGACAATCCATGTTCAAGCCAGATATCCAGAGGGGGTTTGAAGTGATACTGAATGTCTGCAGTAACGAAAGAAATGCTACCAGCTCTTCTGTAATCAACTTCAAACCTACCTTCCTTTATTTAGTCCTGACTCTCAGTTTGAACTGTTTTGTATCTCAGCATAAAGCCACACTACACAGGTCAGCCTTTCAGAAAGAGGAAGAGGATGCAGCTTCCATAAGTGTGATTATTATTGTTTGTGGAATGGAAGAAAGCTGCAAGAAAAGGCTTTGGCATATACAATATCATACTGTAGCTCTTCATATGTGAATTTTATCAGAGTTCCCAGGTCCAAGAGAATTGTGATTGACTATTTTTAGTATTGATGGAAAGATGCACGTCAAGCTTCAGATTGGGACTGTGCTGCCAGAAAGCCTCATCTGAGGTCACACACAGCATGTATGCACAATGCCTCATGCAGAATGAAAAATGTTACTATTTGTAGGAATTACTCCTCTGCTGTACTGTTAAATTCACATATTCATCTATACACATCTCCTTTAAGAATCTAGACAAGTCTTCACCTCTTCAAATGTTTCCAAGATGTCCATTGAAGTCATTAAGCTGTCCCAGTCTAGCCTGTAAGGTCCAGGGCGAATATGATCCACTATTCTGTTAGCAACATCTTCCACCACTCCTTGAGCTTTGTAGCTAGAGAAATATATGTTTACATTTAACAGTGAGAAATTTTTTATATCCTATTAATTTGCAGCAGTAAAATTACATGTTAGTGTACCTGGAGGTACAGACAGTGGACAACTGAATCAGAAAAACAGCACAGAAGAAGACCTATGGGTGCATCTATTCTTCTCTGCAATACATGTTATTCTGAGAAACCTTGTCTTTTTTTCTGCAAATATTTTTAAATGGCAAAATCCTTCCTTAGATAAAAATTAACCTGTTTATTTCTCTAATAACTTGTTATTCTGCTCCTCTTGTTGGGCTGGCAAGGGAATTCACCAGGGACAAGTAAAACTAAAAAGGAAAAAATAAGATCAGTAATACAATGGGAACAATATTTGTCATAAAGAAGAAGAAATAGCAGTAAAAGCAAGCTAATGAGAAACTATATGCTAATGAGAAACTTTTATATGCTTTAGTGGCATATAAAAGTATCAAATAAAATAATTTGGTACAGACATTACAGAACATCCATTTGTTATCAGGTCTTTCTAGAATTTTTGTTTACTCGAGTTACTGGGCCTCCAGTTCCTGAAGGTGAAAAATCCACCAGGACCATTATTTTCAAAATACTTTGTGTTAACTAAGATGTTCTTATTTACTGCAGATAACTAGTCAAACACTACCTTTTCACATGACTTTTTGTTTCTTCAGAGTAGGATTTTCTAGTAACTGTTTCTCTAAACAGTCTGTAGCCTAAACCTACAGACACCAAGAGAACCCAGAGACAGAAACTCACACAGGAAGGGCATTTGTGTCACACCTCTTTCCACAACTAAACACTTGATATTTTACTCTATTGCAGGCAGGCCATCATTTCTGGGCAGATGCTGTTGCCCACTTCAGCCAATGGGAGTTTTATGATGTGTTCCACAGATTTCACTGTCTGTTGTATAAATACCATGCAGCACTAAAGTATCAAAGTGTAACACTGCAAAGAAATAATTTAGGTACAACAGATAATCCATTTAGCTTCTACTCTGGAGAATCTCTGTAGCTGAGGGCTGTAGAATTCACATCTTAGTTTTTAAATTCTATAAAGTGCATCTGTGGAACCTTAAAAAATCATCTGCTCTGCAGGCAAACTTACAGGTATCCACTGAATTCTTCTGATGGTTTACGCCACACAGTTGCATCTTTCTGAAAGAAAATATAAGATATGATGTTAATTGTCACTTATATATAATTATAAGATGTTCAGAAAATGCTTCAATTTTCCTTCAAGCAACCAATTTTGCCACTAACTATGGTTCACCCCAAAGTCTCATTGACTGGGGCACCTGGGAGATGTTTCAGATATCTCTTGTAATGTTCTATTCTTTCAATAAAAAAAGTCAGACAATTGCCTTCCTCAGTGTTAAATGCTAAAAATCTGCATAGAAATAGGGCTTGGTCAGCCAAGCCAGTTTGCTATGAAAACACACAGAATGACAAAACCACATTACCAGGCAAAGCCTTACAGTTAAAAGGCAACTGGAAAGCCATTATCTGGATGCTACTTGGACAGGAAGACCACACAACTTCTGGTTGCGCTCCTGCAACATATGACCAAACAGATGTGTGCAGGAGGTGCTGACAGTGGCAGAAGGGGAAGCTTAAGTTACCCTTCTATGCTAAATGCCTCACTAAAAGTCTCTTGCAAGCAGCAGTCTATTTATTTTAAAGATACACAAGGAAAATAACGAAACTAGCATCTTCTGATTTTTGCCTAACTATTAAATGGAACCTCTGTACAACATCTCTAAATTTTCGTGTTAAAGACAGTACCATATGGCACTGCTTTATTTGGAGTCATGATTATATAAGCACAAAGAACTAAATGTCCTAAAGAACAGCACTGTTAAGTACTTCATCCAGAACTATTTAAGATATTCTGGAGCAAAACACATCTCCCTGGTTATTGGTAAAGCTCTGAATGTCTTTTACAGGCACAGTACCAAACTGAAAAGAAGGGAGGGAAGAAAGAGAGGAGAAAGAGAGGGAGGAAGAGACAGAGAGAAGGAGGCAAAAAGAAAGTCAAACTAGAAATTTTACAGGGGTAAAATCTGGGGAGTAATATGATTTGAAACACTGAGATGCAGGTTACTTCCTACAGGAATACAACAGTAAATGATATAACAACACTGGAATGCAACAGCCTTAATACTTAGTAGAGCAGAGGAGGTATAGGTGTATTGGAAGACTGAAAGGCTTGGATGCTCTGTTCCTCCCTTTCAAGACAGTGAATTTGTTAATTTTGCAAATAATCAAGCTATATTTGGACCACTTGACTCTATCCTATCAATGTCTGCTCATGAAGGAAAAAAAAAATAAATGTAAGTCCCACTCAAAACAAGGTAACCAAAGGGCAAAGATAGAAATTTACCACATTAGTCTACCACATTGATACACTGAGATACCCAAATACATTTCTACCTTCTATGCAGGACGGGACTAACAACTTCACGTAGCCTAGAACTGATGCACAAGCAGAGTCTATTTAGCTTGTTGAAGCAGGACTCATAAAAATCCAGGTAGCTCAAAAGAAGAGTATGGCAAACTGCTTGGAGAAAGCAGGAACTACATTCCCTTTCATTTTAGGAAACTTAGCATAATGTAGGGGCTCTGAAGGCAACAAAAATGTGAAGCAATATGAGAAAAAGAATTGAGAATTACCTCACTTCTTAAGAGGAAGGCATTTGGAAACTGAAGTCTGATGGATGGGTTCAAGCACTATTGAGAAAAACGTTCAAGAGGCTGGCATATCCTACCTACAGGCTGTGGCTGGTTTGTTGGAAGTACACCTGAGCCTCTTGCAGCACTACCAATGCTATTTCACATTTTGCTTTAAATCAAGCCTATAATCCTACCCAGGCAGGGTCCTTCTGTGAGACACTTCCCTGAAAATGGGTAGAAGGAATGACAAGAGTATGTCTGCAACCATAAAAACACACTCAGCCTGAGAGCAGCAATTCTCCATTGTTCAGTCATTTTCTATCGGCCTTTACAACGTAAGTTTCTGTTCAGGTAGTTGCGGAATAAGCAAGTTTCTGAATGCTTTAGTTAAAGTAGTGGAAACGTAAGTAGCCAGTTTTTGGATAAGAGATGCTGAACAAAGACGCTCTATAATCAGCTGTAAATACGCTTTTCAACAGACAAGTTCAAGTAAAGTTCAAGCTCCAGACGACCACCAGAGACCTCCAGGAGACCACCGGAAGACCCCCTAGTAACCAAATAAGGACCGAAGAACTTCTTAGGATTAACATACGTATAAACTTTATAAGAAAGGGAGTGAATATGTAAGACATTTGCTGAATATGTAAAATTTTAAGTAAATATTAGCACGCTGAGCCGAGAAGGGGACACACATATGATTAGAGGAGCGATCCTCCTGTGTATCCAGCGCTGAAAATGAAAGCATGCCTGACCACTAATGCTCACAAACTGAGTCCTAGAGGTTTCTTACCGATTTACGGCAACATCGGTAACAAGCCATCTAGACATGCTCTATCCTAGAAGGGAGGTTTCACAGCCCCTGTCTCACCAAAAGTCCCGCAGGAACTGGACAAGATTTTCACACACATTAGGCTCTTTCCGCCGTAAGAGCGATCCACAACAGCTTCCCCGGGATCACGGACCAGGAAAGCTGCCCAGGGTGAGCACTCACGGTTTTCTTGGCCACCCTCCACTCTCCGTCCGCAATGCCATGGTAGCGCACAAGCGTGTTCCGCAGCCTCGTGGCCAGGGGGGACGGATTCGGCAGCGGATCCATCTGCTTCCCAACAAAGATGCCCAATTACACACACGCCAGGAACAAGACAGCGGGATCAGGGATGCCGACACCAGCACGGGGCATCCGAGCCCGCGCGCTCCAAGCAAAGGACGCAGAAACCACCGCCGCGCATCTCCCCGCTTGTCAGGGGCACCGGCGGAGAGTCAGCGTGAGGAACTGGAGCTCTGGACCCTTTCCGGAGGGCCCTGGGGAAGGCGGGCCGGGCGCGCTCCCGCCACGCGCTCCCAGCCCCGCGCGCTCCCGCGACCGCGCCCCGCCCTGCCGCGCGATGACGGGCAGCCAATCAGAGCTCGGTCGGAGCCCCGCGCGACCAATGGCGGCGCGGTCCGCCCGTCGTGCGCGCGTGCAGGGCCTCCGCCACCCCCGTCCCCCGTCGCGTGCGTCACGCGACCTCCCGACGTGTCGCGGCCGCGTCGTCACAGGTCGCGATTGGAGGTGGAACGAGTGGAGTGATGGAGCGGCGGGGACACGCCTGGCCCCGGGATGGGCGTGGGGACACCCGCTGCCGTCCTGGTAGCGCCTAGTTGCGCTCCGTCATCTGCGGTGACAACGCGGTACGGCCCCAGGCAGGGCTGCGCTGCTCAGGTGTGCCTGTCGCTGTCGAACCGTACTGATGTCGCCGGGTGTTCGAAAGATAAATTACTTGTCGGTAGAATCGCTTTGTGTCGTGGAAGTTAAGCACCACTCAGTCGCCCGCTCAAACCTCCATCTCCCAACCTCACCCACTCCCCCAGTCCCGATGGAATGGGGAGGAGAATCAAAACAGAAGTTTTAGTTTGAGATAAGAACAGTTTGGATAATCGAAAATGAAGTAAAAATGCAGTAATAATGGTAAATTAAAGTATTATAAGGGAAAAACCCCCACAAGTGATGCACAATACAATCGTTCACCACCCACTGACCGATGCCAGACCCCTCTTCCCAATGCAGATTGGCCCCTTCCAGTCAACTTCCCCCAGTTTATACACCGGACATGATGCCCCCCTGTAATCCAGGAGGAAACAGTTAGCAACATGCTGAGCCACTTGGGTCCTTGCAAGTCTATGGGACCAGATGGGCTCCATCCTAGGGTGATAAAGAGCTTGCCAAGCCGCTCTCCATCATTTACCAACAGTTCTGGCTCACTAGGGAGGTCCCAAATGATTGAAAGTTGGTGAATGTCACACCGATCCACAAAAAGGGCTGCAAAAAGGACCCAGGCAACTACAGGCCTATCAGCCTGACCTCAATCCCTGGCAAGGTTATGGAGCAGATCATCCTAAGTGCAATCACACAACACCTACAGGATGGACAAAGGATCAGACCCAGCCAGCACAGGTTTAGGAAGGGCAGGTCCTGTCTGATCAACCTGGTCTCCAGGTGACCCTCCTGCTGGATGAGGGGAAGGCTGTGGATGTGGTCTACCTGGACTTCAGCTAAGCTTTTGACACCATCTCCCACAATATACTCCTGAAAAAACTGCAGCCTACGGCTTGGACAGGGGCACTCTGTGCTGGATTGAGAACTGCCTGATGGCCCAGAGAGTAGTGGTAAATGGTGCTGCATCCATTTGGGGGCTGGTCACTAGTGGTGTCCCCCAGGAACCAGTGTTGGGCCCAGTCCTGTTTAATATCTTTACCAATGACTTAGATGAGGGGATTGAGTCCACCATCAGCAAATTTGAAGATGACACCAAGTTGGGGGGGAGTGTTGATCTGCTGGAAGGCAGGAGAGCTCCGCAGAGGGACCTGCACAAGTTGGAGAGATGGTCTGATTCCAACAGGATGAGGTTCACAAGGCCAAGTGCCGGGTCCTGCACTTTGGCCACAACAACCCCATGCAGCGCTACAGGCTGGGGCCAGAGTGGCTGGAGAGCAGCCAGGCAGAAAGGGACTTGGGAGTTTGGACTGACAGGAAGCTGAACATGAGCCAGCAGTGTGCCCAGGTGGCCAAGAAGGCCAATGGCATCCTGGCTTGTGTCAGGAATAGTGTGGCCAGCAGGACCAGGGAAGTAATTCTCCTCTGTACTCAGCACTGGAGAGGCCACACCTGGAGTGCTGTGTCCAGTTCTGGGCCTCTCAGTTCAGGAAGGATATTGAGGTGCTGGAGCAGGTCCAGAGAAGAGCAACAAGGCTGGTGAAGGGACTTGACCAGAAGTCTTATGAGGAGAGGCTGAGGGAGCTGGGGTTGTTTAGCGTGGAGAAGAGGAGGCTCAGGGGAGACCTCATCACTCTCTACAACTCCCTGAAAGGAGGTTGTAGCCAGGTGGGGGTTGGTCTCTTCTCCCAGGCAACTAGCAGTGGGACAAGAAGGCATAATCTTAAGCTGTGCCAGAGGAGGTTTAGGTTAGATATTAGGAAGAAATTCTTTACAGAGAGGGTAATCAGGGATTGGAATGGGCTGCCCAGGGAAGTGGCGGATTCTCCATCCCTGGTGGTTTTTAAGATGAGACTGGATGTGGCACTTAGTGCCATGATCTAGTAACCACAGCAGTGTTGGATCAAGGGTTGGACTTGATGATCTCAGACATCTTTTCCAACCTGGTTGATTCTATGATTCCTTAGTGTGGAATATCCTTTTGGTCAGTTCAGATCACCTGTCCCAGCTATGTTCCCTCCCAATTTCTTTTGCAAACCTCCTCCCTAGCAGAGCATGAGATAAGGAAAAAGTCCATTGGCTAAACATGGCTTAGCAAAAAACCTCAGTGTGTTAGCAACACCATTCTCATTAAGAGTTAAGGTTTAGGGTCTGACATGCTTCAATGTAAAGACCTAGCAGGGCGGTTAGCAAAGCCCAGGAAGAAGGATGAACTGCTGAAAAATGTGAACTGTGTAAAATTTTCTTAAGAAAATTCTTTAGTGTTTTTTCTTTGTGTACTTTCAAGCCTAATAACAAGAAAGGAGATTTAATCCCTGAAACATCAGCTAACGAGCAAGGTCTAAGTAATTTCCAAGTGTTAGATAAACAAATGACTTATTGGTAGAATTGTCTTATTAAGGTTTAGGGCTTGACATGCTTCAATGACCTCAGGCCTAGGGAGAAATTAACAAAGCTTAGGAAGAATGTTGTACCACTGATAGTGGATACAAGAAATGCAGAATTTACAGGCCACAAGGACATTTGGCAGAACCCCCCAAGATAAGAAAGAAACTAGTAAAGCCAGCTCAGCAATTGTGCTGAAACCAGCCCCAACTGGGTACAAGGTAATTCCGGCAGGAGCAGATCACAACTGACTCACGGCTACCAACCCAAGAAACCCACAGGCTCCAAGGAAGAGAAAGACTGAGCAAGCAGATTAATTAGCATGAGAAGCGAGAGAATCATTAAGCAATAGAAATAGAATACTTCTTAATAAGACAACTAGGTAACTTGTAGCCAAGGAAATTAATGCCTTTTTTTGCTAAAGTGTATCAATGGGGAAAAGTATCAGTGGCAGTTGTGGTGCTGTCTTTGTGGATTTGCCACCCAATGCCCTTTTCTGTGCAGAACTGTGAAGAAATCAAATTCTTTGACTCTGTGTATGGGTTGACCTCTTGTACACTGAGTGGACCTTTCTATTTTGGGACAGCAGAACAGGTTTCTTTGCAGTGGCCATATAAAGTTTAAACAGGGCTGCAGCTTTCCAGAGTCCTGTGGATTTGCTGTTCATGTGAAGTGTGTTCTGCAAATGCCAGTGTGGTGGGCAGGAGGAGTGAAAGCTTCCCTGGGTCAGCACTTCCAAACAACTGTAAAAAGACAAAACTCTTTTAAGGGCAGAAAGATAAATGGGTCAAGAAGTAAATGATTAGAGTGGGGGAGCAACAGATCTTCTTTGTGTGATAATACATTGTTCATTTTGGGCAATCCTAGCTCCCAAATTGAATGTTTTGAACATAGTTGTGTTCTCAATTCAGGACTTTACACCAGGCCTTTTGAACTGTCCCTAGCTTTGCAATTTATAACTCTTGATCATTTTTCCTTAATTGAGCAAAGAATGAGATGTTTTACGTGCAGTCCTTGAAATTTTACAATACAGAATCAAAACAGTAGTTTTGAGTTGAAAGCATAGTAACATTACAGGAATGTATTTCACCATCTTCCTTCAGACTCCTGCCTTTCTCTGAGGGAAAAAGTGTACATTTGACCAGTCCCTGGCTGCTTTCTCCATTCCTCCCTGCCCTGTTGCTCTCCTTAAAGACCAAGGTTTTCTTGCCTTTGAGTATGACTTTCTTTCCCATGGACTGAGAGACAGTTTAAACCACCGATGTAAATTGGTTCAGTTTTTAAAAGGAAATTTTGTGTTTGGTTTTCTTGGTGGTTTTTGTTGTTGTTGTTGTTGTTTGTTTGTTTGTTTGTTTTTGTTTTTGTTTTGTTTTGGTTTTGTTTTTTTTTTTTTTTGAAGGAGGAAATAACAAGTTTTTATTGAAAAATGCTGACATTTTTAATAAAACTTGGTTTGTAGAAATGTTTCGTGTTTCCATGGGCTGGATGGATTTTAACGGATTGCCTGGTCTCTTGAAAGTTGCTCTGGCAGCTCGTATAGCAAGTTTCTTAAGCTTAGGAGGTCTTTAAGCCTTCTGTAAAGCCTGTGGATACTCTTTATTCTCATATTAATATTAATTTTATAACTTGAGCCAGCTGGGTGCCTTCAGGGCTTTTAAACTGGTTCTTGCTCACAGTGAAACGAGTACTTCCATATATTCTGGGCATCCCACCTATGCAGAGCGAAGTGTCAGTGAAGCACATGAGATAACTGATGTTCAGGTAATGCTGCATATGTTTCCTGTGCTATGCTCCTTCACTAGGTACAGCATTACCTGCAGTGCTACCCTAATCTTAACCCTAATTTGTGCCTATTGGAAAAAAGTGATGTGAAGAGGTGAATGTGAAATGTTTCCAACAATGCCATAGCTGAGCTTTTGCTGCTCCTTCCTGCTTATCTCTGTGGCACTTCTCTGCAGCAATAACTCCTGAACCACTCCCAAAATTACACTGTGTCATGTCTTAGGTATGTAGTATTGCTGTAGAGTAACATCTGTTCCTCCTCTTACACCATACCTTGTACACAGGCATTTTGATTATCATGATGTGTGAGACCCACAAACACTGTTGAAAGGCCAAAATTCCTCTGTCCCCAAACTTGAAAGTAAATAGATAAAATATTTTTTTCTGCATTCACCTCTGAGGAGGAATGGTTGCCTTAGAATGCCTGCCATTTCATGCTAGAAATGCTGTTGTTTGAAGAGCTGTGAGACTAACTACTGGTACTTAATTTTAGTTAACCCATGCCTCATAATGGTTTTGATCACTGAATGTGCTCCTCTGTAGAATGCATAACAAACAGTAAGGAGGACAATTTGGGTGGGTTTCAAACACAAGGAACTGTAGACATTTAATCCTAATATCTTGCAAGGTGACAGTATGTGTGCAGTTTGCCAAACATATTGGACCAAGTTTTACTTTTTGAACCACTAATCTGAGCTCACTCCTGTATGACACTCAGCAGCCTGATTCCGTTCCAAAACCATTCCCAAGTATTTTACTGGATGAAATCTTAACTCCAGCTGTTGAAAGAAGAACAAATGGCACATGGTTGCCTCATTAAAGTTATTCTGACCAATTTATTTTTCTTAAATTTAAATGCATTTAGTACCCTTTCCAGATAAAAATATGGTGTTTGATATTCCTTCTGACCTGGTATTATAGGATTCTAGAACTCAGCAGGCTGCCCTTAACCATGTATTTGCTATTCTCAAACAGTGGTAGTGGATCAAGGGTTGGACTTAATGATCTCAGAGGTCCCTTCCAACCCGGCTGATTCTGTGATTTGAACTCATGTCTCAGAGAGAACTCTAAAAAAGTTATTGAGAAAGCCTGTTCTGCCTAACTGGCACTTCACGCCATATTTTGTCCTGCAAGGTCTTCTGTGTTGCACAAAACACATGGTCTTCATAGCTTTGTAATCCTTTGAAATTATTCTTCATTGCAGACACATAGAATCACAGAATGACTGAATGGCTGAGGCTGGAGGTCATCTGGTCCAACCACCTGCTTAAGCCAGCTGTCTAGGTCTGTTCTGAGTTGGCTTTTACATATCTCCAAGAATAGAGACTTGACCACCTCACTGGGTAACCTATGCCAATGCTTGTTCACTCTCACAATGAAACATCTTACTGATGTTCAGAGGGAACCTCCTGCATTTCAGTGTGTGCCCATCACCTCTGGTCCTGTCTCTGGGCCCCAGTGGAAAGAGCCTGGCTCTGTCCTCTTTGTACCTTCCCTCCAGGTGTTTATACACATTGGTGAAAGCCCCCTGAGCCTTCTCTTCTCCAGGATGAGCTGCTCCAGTCCCTTCAGCATCTTGGTGGCCATATCCTGGACTCTCTTCATTGTGTTTGTTTCTGTCTTGTCCTGAGAAGCTCAGAGCTGGACTAGCACTCCAGGTGTGGCCTCACCAGTGCTGGGGACAGGATCACCCCCCTGACCTGTTGGCAACACTTCTGGTAGTGAAGCCCAGGAAACCATTTTCTTCTTTGTCACAGGAGCACTTCACTGGCTCATGTTCAACTTGGAGTCCACCAGGGCTTTTCCTGACAAGCTGCTTCCCAGCTGGGCAGTCCCTAGCCTGTGCTGGTGCTTGGGGATGTTCCTCTCCAGGTGCAGGACTTTGCTCTTCCCCTTATTGAACTGCACGAGGTTCCTGTCAGCGCCTTATCCAGTGTGTCGAGGTCCCTCTAGCTGTCAGCACAGTCCTCTGGTGTACTAGGCCCTACTCCCAGTTTGGCCAGTGCAACCAGCCTATCACCCAGATCCTTAATGAAGATGTGAGACAGGTTCAGACTCAGTATTGATTAACTCCTGGGTGACACTTCTCCAAGGAGACTTTGTACTGCTGACCACCACCACCCTCACTCTCCCATCATCCAGCTGGTAATTCACCAACTTCTTTATGAGGCTCTTCTGAGAAATCCTGCAATTACTTTTCTTCTGCAGTTCATCTGCAGATGAAGATTTTTTCCTCATCTCTTTAACTACCCAATTTGTGTTCTGTGTCAGAAAAAAGTAAAATACGAGAATCCAGGTTTGCAACTCAGCTGCAAGTAGAAGAGTTGAAATTTAAACTTCCAGAAAAAGCTGCTCTGGAAAACCAGTCTTGAAATAACCTGGACACAGCATTCTGCAAGTGGCATAGAAGGCCTGATATTTAACTAAAATGATTTTGGTTTGAAACTTTCTACTGACTCATCTGAAATTATATGCTCCAGAATATTTCTTACTAAATAATAGACCAGCAGGAGTGTTTTGCCCTTAACCACTCTTGATGTTTTCAGTCAGACTAGCATAGCATTTCAACTAGCAGGAAAACTACTGGAGAAGTCTGAGTTTCTTGGAAGATCAGCCAATGAAATCCTGAGAGCCTATTTCTTGCTGAAAACATGCACGAATATTGTTCACCCACAAACTGTCACATGAGGTGCTAAATCTAACTGACCGTACATCTATGTAGGAGACTCTTTCAAATCCAGCATGGGCAAAATGTGATTTTTTTAGATAGAGATATGTCCCAGGCATGAAAAAAATAAATAACTTTGTTTTGCTGTTGGGCAGTTCAGTCAGTGGAGCACTTCTAGCTAGGGGTTATTGCAATTTTGTTAAAAAATGAGCCACAATAAAAAAAAGAAAAAAGCCCCTAAAACAAGGTTTGTAGAAAACCTCTAATATTCTTCATGTCTGATCTTCAACTAGTTAATTTAAATTCTTTGGTTGGATTTGGGAAGTGTACAATATGATACCTTTTCATCAGAGGATGGTGGAAAGCTAGTCTTTATTTATTTTCTGCTGGTTGGCCCACATAAAACTGCACAAATGGCATTAGGATTTCATGTTTGTTTGCTTAAGATGAGCTATGTGAAATCAGCTGCATTAAGTCAGCTGCCTTGACCATTCCTTGTAAATGCCAAATAAACCCAAAAGGCTACGACTGTATTCTCAGCACCCTCTTTTCCATCCCTGTTTCCCTAAACCTCCTGTGGTTCTGAGGGGAATTTGTATGGAACTTCATTCCACTACGCATGATCCTCAAATCTGTTTCTCAGGGGATTAAGGCACAGTTCTTGTACAGTTATTCTCTCACTGGTCTCCTCTTGAAACACTGTGTTTGCATGGTACTGATCTCTTCAAATTGCATCCTAGTTGATTTATCCAACCAAATATTTTGTACTTTTTTTACTGAGAACATCGTGTCATCATTTCTGGCAGATGAGACTGGATCAACGGAACAGTGTCTGCAAGACAGAGTGGCCCATCGCCCCTGTGATGAGACCTGGGCAGTTGGCACAATTTCTTTCCACGGTATTAAGTTGTTGCAGGAATTTGTTGGACTGCAGATCCATTCTGTTTCAAGCTTCAATGCTGTTTATGTAAGAGGGGTGATGGTCTGGAGCATAGCCTGGGCCAAATAGTACCCAAAAAGCAATCTCTTCACAAATCAGGAGTTGTTTTTTTGTTGGTGTGGTTTTTTTTTAATTTGCATTTTGCGGTTAAGCCACAAGATGGCAGGAAAACAAAATAAATATTTTTTTCTGAAGCAGCTGCACTTCAAAGTTACATCTAAAATCAAACACAATCAAGAAAGGGATGAATTTTCCTTATAATTTAAAGCACTGCTAAAGCCTTATAAAGTTTTAAAATATATGTTAGCTATTCCTTTAATTAATGTTATCCAACTGTGATTTTTGCCAAACCGTAGTATCATATCTTTCTCTTATTTGCCGTTTGTGGGTCTGGGCAAATATTATCTATTTTTTTCCTACAGACAGCAAATAAAAAAGCTAGTCCTGATTATTTCAGTTTTGTATCCCAGTGGAGTATGGTG
The DNA here is from genome assembly GCF_036250125.1 of Pseudopipra pipra. NCBI lineage: Eukaryota > Metazoa > Chordata > Aves > Passeriformes > Pipridae > Pseudopipra > Pseudopipra pipra. Next base: position 45,068,670 of record NC_087581.1, on the reverse strand, counting down.
TGTAATAAAATTAAATTCAGAATAAAGTCTCTTTGCATCTGGAAGGAGAACCATGATTTTCCTGAATCATGATTAATCCTTGGTTTCTGTATTTTATTAATATACCCTCTCACTCTGCCCTTGCAAAAAACCTCCCTCCACCTTATTCTCAAAGCTTACTGCAAAGCCAGATAGGAGATTCAAATGATGAATTGGCTCTTCTTGATTTGAAGAGTACAAGGAAGAGCTGCCTTAAAATCATCTCCATGCTTTATCTGTCTGTGTCATCTGATATTAAGAAACTACTATAACTTTTTTCTATTAAAGAATTTCAAATGAATGAATTCCTCTCCTGCCTAATCCCCTTAGTGGAATCTTAAGAGACTGTTTTTTAAAACATCCCAGCTCCTTTTTTAAAAGCGATGGTCACAATTGCATCATTAGGATGGTGTAGGTAGCAATAGTGTATGGCAGCAATACATGGCAGTAGTATCTGTAATAGAGGTGTACATGGAGCATTACTATCAATTCTCAGATGCTTGAGTAGTCTTGTCCCACAAACCTTCTCAAATATAGCGTAGACTGTAACCCAGAGAAGACATTGTTTACCACAGTTAATAATGTTTAAGGGGGTCTTAAATGTTCTCCTAAGTGTAGTAAACTGAGTAAAAGATGCATGTCCAATGACAGATGGAGTTTTAATCTCTTACCTTATCTGGATTCATGGATAATCTTAATTATCCATGGTTAATTATCTATGTCCTCCCTACAGATGACTCAGTCTTCTTGTCACAGTGAACCAGGAAGCTGTTCACCAAAATGTCTTTATAAGTAGCACTTATTATCTCCAAAAACTTGTTGAACTTATTTTGGACAGGCTTCAGTGACACACTCAGGGGCTTTCTGTAGTTTCATCTGTTTGGGGACTTACTGCCTCTTCTTTCCATCCCTAGTGCCTCCTCATTTGCTGCTGCCTTTCCAGCTGTTTGCTTCTAACAGGGACACCTTTTACTTCTACAACAGACAGCCCTGGTGATATGCCAGTGACAGAGATGGTTCTTTGCTGAGCTGGTCGAGGAGTGCACCATTCTGTGAGTGCAATAGCTGTGTCTTGGCCAAGGATCAGAAGCCCAGATTATGGGCCACAAGGCAACGTGCAGAAGAACTTTATTGCTCACAGGATATGAATAGTAGTTCATGACTTTGCTGTGAAGTTAAACAATCATAGCTCATCTGTGCATATGTAGTTGCCCTGGTAATGAAAGAAAAAAAGTGTAACTGAAGAAAAGAATCTCCACCATATCAGTAACTTAGGTTGTATTTTACATACAACACACTTGTATGTGAGAACTACTGATCCCCTATTTTCTGCTATTGAAATGGTGGTTTATGATAAATTCATAGCTGTATCTAAAGCAATTTTGATTCCTTAGAGACTCAGGCAGCAATCCTAAAGAAGTCTTTTCATTGAAAGCAGTTATTTCATTGTCTTTTCTTTGAATTGTCGATGCTTGTAGTGATACGAGGGAGTAATACCAGTAAGGTGTAGCTCCTGGATATCTGCATGTTCTAACTCATTATCTCAGTCATGTTCAGGAATTTCTAATTTGGAGTAGATAGACACATAATAATAGGTCACAAAAGTGACTTCTTTTTGTCAGTCAGAAAATCTGTCAGGTTTGCAGGTGTTCTTTGAAAAGATCCATGTTGAAGATGCATTTACAGCCAGCGATCCTCTCAGTGGCCTTACACCAGCAGCAGACCTGTGCCATTCTCACTCTGCTCACTCAAGCTGCTAGCTACTTCAGCTGCTGCAGTTTTGAGGAAATCATGGGTCAGGCAGCAAAAGAGAAATAATAACAAACAAATGTCAGATCCACTTTCTCAGTGGGTTTTTCTTTTAATTATTTAATTTTTGTCAGCACTGTAGGCTTTTGTGCTATTTTCCCATAAGTGTGTCCTGAAAACCACACACTGCACTGCTTTGCTGGGGTCCTGACATTAGCAGATCTGGATGCCATGTTCTTGCTATATTTGATTCTACACTGTTTATATTCTTTTACAAGTCAATTTGAATATGCAAAATTTGCTGACACTTTCACCGTTTTGCCTCTGCTTATGTATAGGGCTACCATCATCGTCAGGATTGCTTTGTTGTGCCACAGTCATGGTCATTGTCAAGAAAAACAAGAGGTTCTTTAGAAGTTTATGATTTCCAGTCTAGATGAAATGCTTGGGCTCAGTAATTTCTTTTTTTACACTATGTGCTCTGAAATACTTAACTCTCCTACATTTGTTTCACAGAAATTATTTTGTAGCTGGATGCTTTTTCCCTGGAGTTTTTTTAATCATGCTTTGTCTGAGTGGTGACAGAACAGTATGGCACACGGTCCTCCAGATGCCTCCAGATCTGTCTTTTTTTCTTTTTTTTTTTTTTTTTAATTTCTTTAAGCAGGCACACTCCCTACCTGTTATTTTTTCTCAGAAAAGTAACCACTTTATCATCAATATACAATGGAAACTACTTAGACCACTGCGAGGCTAACAGTTTAGAGGTCTAAGATCTTAAAGCATGTTTGACAACGTTTCAGTGGAGTAAGATATATGTATCTTACATACATATATACATACATATATCTTGCATGTCTGATCTGTTTCCTCTCCGAAAATGGCATTAGCAGTTGCAAATAAGCAAGCCTTTTTGGACTAATGAACTGAATATGATGTAATTGTTTTAACACACTTTCTGTCTTAATCAGATAATTATATGGACATCAAAAATGTCTCAGTTTTCTGAGCCAGTCCAAAACAGACTCGACATCATGGATAACTTCATCCTGGTTACAAACGTAATATTGGAAGTATTAGCTAAGTAGATTAACAGGGCATCACAGTTCTGGTTGAGGCTTCCAGGCAGAGGCAAGAAACTTAAAATATTTTTCAGATGTGGCAATGGCAGAAGACTGAACCTAATTGTCTTAAAAGCCTTATTCAGCCCTAAGAACTCTTGTTTTCTTAGCTTTGGTGCAAATTTGTGGTACAAATAAAACAGTTCTTCCCCTGTACCATGGAGGCATGTCTTGTCATTTGAGATAATTCTTATTGCAACATGCCCTGGGGTTTGATATGTGAGGAGAATAACAGCCTGGACAACAAAACTCAGACCACAGCCTGAAACTTATTACGTGCAATTATTGTTGGCTTTTTTTTTTTTAATATGGGCAGCCTCAGGTGAGACAAAGATGACTAGATTTCCTTTTATGACAAGATAACCCACCTAGTTGATTAAGGGAAGCCAGCTGATGTAATCTTTTTGGATTTCAGTAAAGCTTTCAATACAGTCTCTCACTGCATCCTTCTGGATAAAATGTCCAACCCAAGATGAATAAACATGTCATGCAGCAGAGGAGCAATTTGCTCACGGGTCAAGCACAGAGGGTGACAGTGAATGCGGTGACATCAGACTGGTGACCTGTCACTAGTGGGGTTCCACAGGGCTCCATCTTGGGCCCTGTGCTCTTCAACATCTTCATAAGTGACTTGGACGCAGGACTGGAAGGGACACTGAGCAAGTTTGCTCAGTGAAAACTGGGAGGAGCTTTTGACTCCCTTGAAGGCAGGCAGGCCCTGCAGAGAGACCCTGACAAATCAGGGGGCTGGGCAATCACCAACCATAGGAAATTCAACAAGGAAAAGTGCTGGATTCTGCACCTGGGACAGGGCAACCCCAGATGTTCATAGAGACTGGGGAATGAGATACTGGAAAGCAGTGCCAAGAAAGGGACCTGGGGGTCCTGGCTGATGGCAAGTTGGCTATGAGACATCAGTGCCCTGGCAGCCAGGAGGGCCAACCATGTCCTGGGACGCATCAGGCAAAGCATTGTCAGCTGGTCAAGGGATGGGATTGTCCCACTCTGCTCTGCACAGGGGCAGCCTCACCTTGAATATTGTGGCAGTTTGGGCACCACAATGTAAGAAAGATATTAAGCCATTAGAGAGTGTCCAAAGGAGGACAATGAAGATGGTGAAGGGCCTTGAGGGAAAGTCATGTGAGGAGTGGCTGAGGGCACTTGATCTGTTCAGCTGGAGAAGAGGAGACTGAGGGGAGACCTCATTGCAGCTACAACTTCCTTGGGAGGGGTAGAGGAGAGGCAGTTACTCATCTCTTCTTTATGGTGACCAGTAACAGAACCTGAAAGAATGGCCTGAAGTTGTGTCAGAGGAGGTTTAGGTTGGATATTAGAAAAAGGCTCTTCATCCAGAGTGTGGCTGAGCAGTAGAAAAGGCTCCCCAGGGTAGTGGTCACAGCACCAGGTCTGCCAGAGTTCAGGAAACATTTGGACAAGGGTCTTAGGCACATGGGTGTGATTCTTGGAGTGGTCGTCTGTGGGCCTAAGAGTTGGACTCAATTATTCTGATGGGTCCCTTCCAACTCAGCATATTCTGTGATTTTGTGATTTTTAGGAAAGAATTTATTTCTAGGAAGAATAGCAGCTTTGCCCTAGCATGTGATCCTGAAAGATCACTTCAAGAGGGAAGAAGTGAAACCCAAAAACTCCAGTGGAGACACTCTGCAAAGAAATAGGAGAGAATTGATGAGGCAAGTGTATGCAAATCACCAGGTTCCTGTAGAGACAAAATAAGGTTAGCGTCCAAGGAGATCGTGTATGTAGTCAACTAGAAGTAGGAAGTTCATGATTTGAGGAGTACAGTTCAGTTGATAAAAGGATAGAATTCTGTCAGGTAGTAACAAAGGCTACATGACAGGTGTCAGAGAGGGCCTGTGTAGTGTCCAATAGCGGCCAAACTGTAAGGATCTTCACTCACATCAACTGCCTGTGTACAGCAAGGAGGAACTTGAATAAAGCTCTTCTCAGAGTTCAAGGAGCTTTAATATGTTTGAAGGATGCTCTGATGCATGCTTTTATGCAGTGCTCTGGAAATAAGAGGCTGAAACTAGGTCAAGAGAGCAATATTCTTCACAGCACAGTATTTTAAATTGAGATGCTTTAGAAGGCCGTAGTGGTCTCTTTTTTCCCTAAGAGGTTGGGGAAAATAAACTGTGTGTTAATGCAAGTTTTGAACAGATAACTTCTCTGCTGTATTTCTGTGGCAGAAGGCTGTCAGACAGATAGTCTAGGGAAAAGCAGTTTACATTAGTTTTCTTCTTATTTATTTCTGCTTAAAGCAGGAAGAAGTGGGGGGAGCCATTGACTCTGCATGATACTGTAAGTGGGACATGTGGATGCATAGACTCTATTGTAATGGTAATTCTTGCCTTTGGCCCAGTGAGCCAATAACACATACCTTAGTAGCTGCATCTTTCTATATCATAGAATTTTAAAACTTGTCTATGCAATTTTCTGTACATACAACTTGGAAATGTTGCTGTGCTCCAAACTCATGTATGTTTTCCTTCCTCAGATATTGTTATTTATATTTGGGATTATATTGGGCATTTTTTGTGCTCATTAGTAGCTGACACAGTTTTTGGATGATGTTAAATAGTTTAAGGAAATTACTGTGCTTTAAGTTGTCCACAGTTATAGCTGCGAAGTGATGACTAAGTAGATAGGATGGTCTTAACACTTATAGTTTTACTTCAAGTGAATAGCAACAAAGGTCAGTGCTCTAAAACAGACAATCAAACAAAACATCTTTCGTATGAATAAACACAAAAACTTTTTCTTGCTAAAAACTATAACTTGAAAGTAAGTGTTGGGAAACCTTTACCATGTATATGTTAACTTCACATTGGTCATTTAAATGAAAATTAATCAAAACCATGCTGAAAGCCTGTGCTGAAATGTGACTGAATTAATTTTCTCTGGAAACTCTTGCTAATGGACACAAATTTTACTTTTTTTTTTCTTGAATTTGTTGAAACACAGTATTAATAACATTGTACTGTCTTCTTCTACTTTTTTGGCTTCTGCATGTCTTCTTTCTTCATCTTCTAGATTGGGATAGCCTCCAATTTCTTCTCTCCCTTTCTACTCTTCCCTTCTTCCCATAGCTTGGCTGCATGGAAGAGGTTTTTTGTTCCAGCTATGTTGTTTGGCAGCTGAAGAAAACAAGCATGTCAGGGAGGGGAAGAGGACAGGTAGCTCTGACATAGCTTCATGCTGCCAACTCCTCCAGATATACAGGACAACTTTGGTTACATAACCTCATCCAGTATTTGGAAAACCAGGTTCAGACTGAAAGGGACCTGTGGATCCCATGGCTATACCTGTGATTTTAAATGCTCCCTTACTCACTCCAACAAGGGAGCACAGAGAGCCAGTGGGAGTGGGCTCTTTCCATGGCTCTTCCACGGGACCCACAGCCCCATGGCACTGGTGTGACACTCATTATATAAAAAGTCAAAGCTGGAGCACTCGATGAGCTGAGGGAGTTCCTGCCTAGAGGCAGAGAGTGTGCTAGGGGAAGAATATTTTAGAATTGCAGAGGTCTTATAATAGGTGGTTTACGGAAGAAACTAAAGATGAGGAAAAAAAAGGATTTGGATGATTTGGGGAGGAACAAGCTGGCAAAAACATGAGAGATAAGGTGACAGAAAGATCTGGTTGTTTTTAAACAGTTTGCTAATCAATACACTTTTCTACCTGTGCTGTGTGCCCAATTAGCAGAGTCTGTCCTGTCTTCTTATTATATTAATTTCTAGCTTTGCTTTCCTGGGTTCAGGCCTATGTTCTCTGTGTGTGTATGGGCATACTGAGGTCTCAGTGCCAGCAGCTGGAGTAAGACCAGGGGCTCGGCGGGCTCATGGTAGTGGCACCAGCCTCTGAAAGGCTATGATTACATGTGCACATGTGGTGCATTTGTGTGCTCTGCATCTGAGTTTTCAATCATCTCTGGATTTTAGTGTCATTTAAAGACAGCTCAAGCCATGGCAAAGTAGGGAAATTTTGATACACTTGATTCCTGCATAAAGTGTCTGGTAACATGACAGATGGCAGTTTTAAGTTAGTTAGAGAAATGGAAAAAGGGTTTAGAATTTAAAGGCACCCAGCTAATTGAGATCGCTATCCCACATTACATAGCTGTTTACTACTGGAAGTCACATTTCAATGAGCCAGTAGATGAATTTTTATCCATTTATAATAAGGGGAAATAGGGGGGCTTGATAAGTTAATTTTGAATTTTATTTTTTTTCTGTATTGTCATTACTCTTTCTTCAATTATTTCTTTTATTTGTTTTGTTTCTGTCAATTGTGCTGGGTTTTTTCTTTGGCTTTAGGTTGGTTCTGGGTTTGTTTGGTGGTTTTTTTTCTCCTGCTGCTGCTTTGTGGAAGGGAAATTATCATTACTTATTTACTGGTCTCCCACAATACTTCCACATTTCTGTGTTTTGGCATGTTTTTCAGGAGGTAGGAGTTACTGTGAGACAAGATCCAGAATATCTGAGTGACTGATTTCAGTCTAATCCATCATCTTGGACAATATTGACACCAGTCTGAGCAATGCTAAACCAGTGCATCCTTCATAACCAAAGATGTTAATGATCCCCACAGCTTCTTTATGGCATTACACTTTGTCTGTTCCAAAGGCTTTTGGTGATACTACAGCTTGGATTCTTCACTCCTGAGATTGTAAAAGGTTGAAAGACAGACTTGCCATGAGGTTCCTTATATTCCTTCATGTTGTCAATCCTTATTTAGAGATAAAGGAACTGCAGCTTTCAACTGAATGTGATGAAGCAGTCAATGCTTCACAGTGGTTAAGAATTACTGAGTTATACACAGGATTTTTCCTCAGTTTCTTCCAATAGTAATCACTTAATTCCCCAATGTAGCCTTCTGAGAACTATAAATAAGAAATTGTGGAATTATTTTGTCAAAGATTAACATTAAACCTAAACTGCAAGTGTTTCAATAATATAGTTAAAGTATATAGGACAGTAAAAATTAGAGATAAAGTAGGTAATCTACTTACATTTCAGGAAAATTTAATGCATTTTCAAAGTATATTACGTCCAGCTCACTACCTTTCATAAAAAGACGGTCAGTAGTTCAGTGCTTTTAGATTCCTGAACCTCCCCTCGTTCTTTAGTTATTTTGCTTTCCCTAGAAATACTGCATGTTATACATGCTTTCAAAAATTCTCTCGTCTAAGAGGTGCTGTGAGAAACCCCTGATGACTTTGCAGCATGTCAGGGGAGTTAGTTACAAGGTAGTTAAAGTTGATGTTCCCAGCTCCTAAGATGTCTCGTCTTAAAATGCAAATCCATTGATGAAGGAGCTAACCTGCTTCTGTAAGTATACCTATTTGTAAACATCTAGTACACCAGCATCAGAGCTGCACCAATTCTGGTAGATTCTTCGGAGTCTAATTTACTTTGATCCAGCTTTGATGGGCTGGATCACAAATTAAACAGATGGCATGTGAAATGCTTATTCTGAACCATTAAGGGATGGTACAACATGCTCTTCAAGTAGTTTTCTACACATCCCTCTCCCTTCTTCTCCTCGTTTCAGCTTTTTTCACCTTTCTTTCTTTTATTTTTTGCCAGAGCCCTTTCCAGATAATAATCAATTTACCCTCCTGTGCATTTTTAATTTTTTTTCACATATTAAGACTGTGAAGCCTTTTATATAATCTATTTTCCCAGAAACATGGTAAGGACCATTAGATACCTTACTCTTCTATCTCTACCTTGTATGTATTTGTGTTTCAGTTGTTTTGAGAGGTCTGGGCTCAGGTTTTTTTCACATTTTATTGTGACTCTGACAAACAGCAATAGCTAAATTGCTACATACTTTATAATGTTTTTTCCTAGGCTGAGTGTTTGCTATTTTGTAGGTTGAACTCCTCCAGTGTGAAGAAGCCCTTGTTGTAGTTTAGAAAACACTTAGTTCATCTACCTGATGGGTTTAAAAAGCATTAACATTCATTGAGTAGCTTTCTCATCGCTTTGATTTTGACTGTTGATGTTTTTAGTCCCTTTATTTACTGCGTTTGCATAACTGGTTTAGCAGGAAATAACACAGGACTATTTTGGTTCCTCTGTATGAGACTCTATTAGTGGGGATTGGTGTTTTGGACCATTAAAACACTGCCCAAGAAAGGAGAAGTCACTATTTTTTTTTATTATTTTATTTTATTTTAATTTAATTTAATTTTTTCATGCAGTTCTGTAAGAATAGCTTGTTTTGGTGCTTTGTAGAGATTTGGTAGGGCCTCTGTGTGTGTGTGTGTTCATATCCTCAGAACAGAATACTATTTTTACCTCTTTCAAACAGTTCAAACATGGTTCCCTGTTTACCAAATGCTTAATTTTCACTCCCATCCTCACATTTAAAGATAGAATAAATGAGTCTTTTTGTGTGTGTGTATTTCTTTGTAAAGTAGTTTGACCTGGACATATACAGGCTTGAACTTTGCTTTAGTGAGTCTTATAGCCCATAGTAAAGATCTTTGAACTTACCTGGCTTCCCATAGCTACACCAGTGCTGTAGAACCCACAGATATATTATTCCTCACCTGAAAAACAAAACAAACAAACAAAACAAAACCAAAAACATCAGCAAAACTTGCTACATAGAAAAACATAAATAAGTTTGATTTCTAATTGCACAACTTTCATTCTTGATGGGAAGATCTGCAGGGAAGTTTTGGAAGAAAGGCAGGGATGTGGTACTTCTAATACACTCTTATTGAATCCTCATTCTTCAACAGCCAAATTAACTACTGCTTTCAAATAGTATTATCCTCACAACATTTCATCTTGTTGTTTTTCTAATTTCTTACATTGTTTTCTCACCTTCATGGAAGGATTCATTTTCCTGTCATCATGAGGATATAACAAACTACTGGAATGCAGCAGATGGAGCTCACGTATTGTGGCAACAGTACATAACCCTGGTGTTCAAAGGCTCTTTAGTGTCTTCAATATGTCTGCAGGGCAGCCAGGTGGGACTGCAGCATATACAGCTGTACCAAAAGTAACAGCAATCTGGATTTGTTGATACCAACAAAGAGAAAAGGATTAGCAGTCGGGTTTGGGTATGTGAGGCTTGCACAGGACATGAATAGCCCATGCTGAAGCCCTCAGCACTGACACTGCTGACTACACAGACTTTAAGAAGATTAAAGTTGGCAAAACTTCTGCTCTCTGTGCTCTAGCACTTCTGTTTAAATTGTGGGCATGTTCAGTGCAGTGTCTGTATGTACAAACATATGCATGACCCCACTGTCACTTTCAAGATCCCCACTGCCCGGGTGACTTTCAGAGCTGCTAATGTGGTAACGTTATGTTAACTAGAGAATTGCAAATGCTGGCAGGATTTCTGGTCATTTTTATTCCTGTTTTTTTTATACAGTGTCTTTAGATGGTTATTTGTGTAATCTTGCTACTTTCAGAATTTCTTGCAGATCATTATACAAGCTAATGGTGGATCTCTTAAATAAATTTGAAGGTTCCTAAGTGGATCTCTTAAACAAATTTTAAAAGGATCATTTACTTATTAACTGGTGTAAAAGGGAAAATACTGGAAGTAGACAGAATGTTCTGGATTAAACTGATGGATAAAGGGGAAATCAAAAGACTAAAACTACTAATCGGTTAGAGATGAAGTTTGCTGTTCCAATAGAAGAAGAAAGCCAGGGAATAGATGAGGTAAGGAGATAGGGATTAAAATTCCAGATACAAACAAAATGAGGTCATAATTGCAGCAATAGAACTAGAGCCTTGGGGGAGGAAAGCAGGCAGACAGCAAAGCTTCTCCTACTGGAGCACTGATCTCCAAGGAAATTGTGCCCTGGGGAACTAGGGGACAAGCAACGCCAGGTGGACTGGAGCCCTGCAGCCCAGTGACAATGACTATTGGGTACATCTAATGTAGAACCTTCTCTCTACATTAATTTTTTTCAGGGAACTGGAGCTGTAACACAAAATGATTTCACGGAAGATGCAGGAATCCAGAAAGGAGTCCCACCACACCTGCTCGGGATACAGGCTAACTGAGGTGGGGATGACAGCACCTCCTTTTTACAGAATCATGGAATCTGAAGTGTTGGAAGGGACCCATCAGAATCACTGATATGTACCTGAGGACATTACCAAGTGCTTCTCAAACTCAGACAGGCTTGGTGCTATGACCACTTCCCTGAGGAGCCTGTTCCAGTGCTCAGCCACCCTCTGGGTGAAAAAGCTCTTCCCGATATCCAACCTAATTTTGTTTTGTTCTCTGCATGAATGGGTTTGTCATTCTATCACCAAAGACTGACCAAACTTCCAGGCCATGGGATTCTTCAGTGAGAGCATTTCTTGCTGTTTAACTCGTTTAAAATTACAAAAGCCAGGAAAAATATTAAACTGAATGAAAATTTGGTTTGTCCTTGTATTATGACATTTCACTGAGTATTCAGATGGGAAAGAATCTCCTTTTTTCTCTCTCTGCTCCAAAGACGGCTGTCTCTTGCTAGGCAGAAGGAGTCTGTGGTCACTTCGAACACAGATGAGTTTGTAAGCCCAGTTCAGCCTGTACCAGCTGAGGAGGAATGGAGACTGCTCTTCAAAAGGAAACATCATAGTTTGCTGGCTAGAGCATGCTACGCAAAAACTGAGACTATGGTTCCTTTAGTCCTTGTTAGAGAAGGATTTTGCTTCTGGAATGGGCTCTAGATGTTGCTGCTGCCCTCTGCCTTGGCTTCCCACAGGCCTCAGAGCTATTGACGTGTTCTCATCTAGACTGTGCTTTCAGGACAACTACAGCTTGGATGTGGACAGTCCTCCAAACCAGGAGGCAGACAATATTGTCACTTGCAGAGCATAGACTTGTAGTGTAACAGATTAGTAGTTAGGTCAGTTATTTGTTTTGAAAAATTTTATTGTGCCATTTAAAAAGAACAGGTAGCGTATAGAAAAACTTGCCCCTGAGTGCCAGCTTAGGGTGTTGCCACTGAATTATCTTTAGCCTGTACAGCCTAGTTACTACAGAGGTCTCCTTTTTAATGCAGTGTAAGATGAATGTTTGAGGCACAGCAAAATGCAGACATTACATAAACTACCACCAGTTCACACATCTTACCCTCAGGAGTCACAACCAGAAATGGCAATGAAGCAGTAGAGAACTTCAGTACCAACCACAAGCTTTCTCCTCTGCCATTCTAGGTCTTCTTGATGAGACTATTCTATAGCCAATGAATGAAAGAGTTTTTCTGGGATGTTGTATGTTAACAACACTTGGAGCTGTCTCACTTTAACTTGACTTTCTTTCTTGGCTGTTCCTACATTAGATATTTGTCTTAATTTCCCTCAGTAGAGACAGTGGATGTACCATACATAATGAAGTGCTTCTGCCAGTGCCAGCAAGAATGCGAGTACACCACCAAAAGTCAAGGTTGTAGGTAGCATCATCACTGTAAAGACACCATAACCACCTTTACTGCTCCTGCATGTGACACAATGGCAATGTGTTCAAATTGTTCCACATATATAACAGAGGTAGGAGACACTTACTAGAGTCAAAGCTTTACTTTGATTTTTTCTTTGAGTCCCCTGCAAAGACTTGCATTTGACTGAAAGCATTCTAAATCAGGATTTATTTAACAGGGCAGACAAGGTGGCAAATAAGAAGGCAATGTATAATAACAGTGTAAATCTTAGTCAAAAAGCTATCAGGTCATAAGTCCTGAACACATGATGGCACATTAGTCTTCTCTCTAACCTTCTTGCTGTGGAAAAAAATTATCCAGTGCCTTTTCTGGATCACAGAAACAACTAGTACAGAGATTGACTAGTTACGTGTTTTAGTGTGTAACCACTCACACATGGTGGAAAAATTATTTCTTCTTATCAAGTCAAATATTCTGCCCTTGATTCATAGTAATGTAGCATGTGATGTATTCTCCCTTTTTGTGATAAAGGCAGAAATTATACAAGTACACTTGCTTTGTGCAACCTTGCAGCATTCTCCCCTTGTCTCCACCTTCAAATTTAATGTTCTAATTAGTAGAAAACTTGGGTAGGTATAGAAAAGCAAAAACCTTGCAATGCTAAGCCGTGGCTTTAATCAGATTAGAAGCTTCAAGAACACGTGTAGGACCTTCAGAAATCCAGTTATACAGTTTAACCTGCCAATATGAAAAATTTGTTCCCAGCATAACCCTCACAGTCATGAATTCTGACATGAACCATAAATCTATTCTGTATTAACTCTAATGCTAGTTAGTATAACAGTAAATAGCGTCTCATCTATGAAACATATGTTAGATTTTTTTTATTATTATTTTTTTATCCATCTAAGCTCTTTTCTTTGTTTCTCTGAGGGAATGAGGAAGAAGGTACTCTGCTTATGGTTTTGTTCAGAATGTAGTTCAATTCCTTCTCCTGATTCTAAAATGCTTACTTCTGTATCTTCAGTGGAAGCTCCTCTTTTTCTTGTCTGAGGAAAGCTTAGATGAATGACACTTGGCTGACCTTCTGACACCGTTACAGGATTTTTCTATCTGCTCTGCCATTTTTAAGCTAGGATGTGTCTAATGGCCAGAGCAGAAAGCATTGCAATAAAGCCCTTAGCTGCTGCCAAGTAATTATGTCCCAGAAAGGACATAACCTTGTCAGCCTTGGTCTGATCCTGAGCTAAGGAGCCTTGCTCCAAGGGCTAATGAGATTAGGTAGTGCAGTCTACTGACATGGGCTTCCAGATTCAACCTCATATTTTATTTACAGTTCTGGGACACCTTACATGGATGTACAAGCTTTTGACTTCCCCAGCATACAAGGGAGAATCACACTCTTTCGCATGTAGGAGTAATGAGTACACTATTCCTTATCTTCTTTTCAGTCCTTGCGGCTGAAGTTCATTTGTTTCTTTTCCTTGGTGTTTAACTTAGCTAATATTTTTTGCTGGACTCAGCAGATTACATCTACACAGCTGTCTATTCCTGGGTGCCAGTCAAGGAAGGCCATGCTATTCAAATGCACAGTAAAGGTCTCAAAGCTGCATCCAGGTAGGGCCAACCCCATCCATAACATGTCCAGGAAGTGTTCACAGAGAGCAGAACTATCCCACCTTTTAACAAGATAAAGGAGACAGACTTACCTAATGTGTATCTTCGTGTAAATGTGAGAGGATTCTTGGAATTGGAACTGTAGGGAATACAAGTTTTATCTTGCTATGTGGAGCAATGTCTTATCCTTTAATTGACCCACCAACCAAGATTATCTGCACGTTAGAGGATGCCAAAACAAAGTGAAAGAATCTGAGTTTAACCATCAAGGAACTGAAACAAGTGAATTTTCAAGTGCCTTCGGAAGTAACAGTTGTTTTCTGAGGCTTAAGCATCTACAGTACCAGCTTAGGCAGTCTAAACTCACTGCAGTGTTTCTGCTTGGACAGCTCTTGATCTGCCCCTGCCAGAAAAATTAGCTTTGTTTATTGCCCTTCACCATCTCACTACTGACTTGAAGGGTGTGTGACCCCAGCCCCTTAAATTGCCTTGTTTGGACAAAGGCTTTACAATGTCTATTTCGAGGGTGCCTTACAAAAACTGAATACCCAGAGGCCTCATTGTTCTCAGAGGGAAGTGCATTGTTACATTTGTAACTACAAATACTAAACAAACAAAACAAAATCAGGTTGCACAATACTAATTTATAGAAAACACAAAAAATATGCCAAATATTTTGCTCTAACTTAAGCAATACTTAGGGTCAAAAGGGGGGATATTTCTTAGTGCTAGTATCAGATAAGAAATAAATCAATCTACATTTGACCCAGGTTTATCAGCAGTAGTTACTGGGTAATCAGTTCAAACATTACCTTCTTAGTAAACAGAAATATTCTCATCACCCTCTATTGCATTCTAAGCCAGATATTACTCAGATAACACTTAACATTTTGCAATATCATATTGACAAGAAAAACTTATATTTTTATACCTGCAAACAGGTGCTGCATTCTGTTTTTTCCAAAAATTAATAATAATGAAAATAAATTCAATTTCAGCATAACTTAAGTGATACAGAGCTGACCTTGAAGCATTTTATTTGTTTATTTTAATTGATTTTCTGTATTTTTTATTGGCAGAGTACTTGTTCTAAATAAGATTTCAGGCAGATTTTGAGATTTTTAGTCTCAAATAGTGTCCCTCAGAAGCCCTATTCTCCTGCAGATGGCAGTTCTCTCAGCCTTATTCACCCTGTGTATCACATATAAGAATGTGGTCTTAATCTATGAAAATAACCTGATATATGTTTAATGTTGTTAACCTGCAGAAGTTTTTTTTCAAAAATAATGTTGTCTATTTGCCTTTATAAACTTCATGCGATTGTTACAATACCAACAGAAATTGTCTTTTAAATAAATAGTTTAAAAACCAGAATGAGTGACTAATACTGTATATAGATTTCACCACCTTATTTACATTACTATATGAACACCTGACCTTCTACAATGATATAAAATATATTTTTATAATAGTACATAATGCTATCTGACTGGTTAAAATTTCAGGTGAAGCAACAAGTTAACTATACATATGGCCAGTAAAGGTCATACTTGCTCTAGTTTAGCATTTCTGGTTTCTGTCTGGCTTAAACCAGAACATGCAGGACACAGCAAAAAGTTTATAGAGCAGCCCTTTAAACCAGTAAAACATTCAATAAAAGTGGAGTCAGCAGGACGGGCGAGACTCAAGTCTGTTCTTATTTTGTATGTTGTCTGCTAGGCTCCCTATACTAACTGGAAAATTCATTGTATATTAACTTTATTTTCTGCTTTTCTTCCTGTGGACTGTACGGCAGAGTGAGATGTTGCTTCTGGTAATGTTTGTCCTATACACATTAAATACAGTGGCTGTTTCTAGTAGTGATATTTCTGATGGTTCCTTCCTTATTGTGTGCTCATTAAAATTTCGGGGAATTTGGTTTTGTTAACCTTGAGCTGTTGGAGCAGAAGCAGATAAAACAAGTTGCAGTAATAAGCACTCTACAGAAAATGGTTACTTTGTAGTTTTAGTGTCTTGGCTCATTTACAACCTAATCATTACAGTTCATTTGCCAGGAGCTGTATAATGCTCAGTTATGCATCTGTGAATAGAAATTACATAATTAAAAGCCAGGCAGCAGCACATTCCTTCTACAAATACATGGCTGCTTTAGGTCTCTGATTTCTCAGGTGAAGCCTGTGAGCCTTTGCCGTTCAGAAAGTGTATCTGAGCATGTCAGGTTCTCCTTGTAGCGTTTGGGGCAGTGTCCGTTCACTTCAACTGCAGTACCTTCTGATGTGCTCTTTTGATCTGCTTGTGCATGCAAGATATTCACCCAGGTTTTCTGGGCATCTGCAACTCATGCTCCAACCAGACAGTCTGATCTCCTATCCAGAAGACCAAAATCCACCATTGCCCCTAGACATATCTCCCAAGCATGAAAAATCATGTTTACAGAGACATTGAAAACTTGATAGACCTAGATGCATTTTTCGGTTTACTATTTATTTGGGTAGGTAACAAGGCTTCAAGTAGCAACATTGCTTTTTTCTCTTTTAAAGTATTTTCTCTTTGACCTGAGTTATGTTTAAAGGGAAAGCAACCTGAAGCCACTTTTTCCATGGATGGAACCATTGTCTGACAGACATTGCAGTAGCACAGCTGTACTACCTTACTTTCTACAGTTGAACAGTCTGTGGTGGAACTTGTTATTTTAAATGGAGGAGGTGAGTCAGTGCTTCACTGGACTCTTGCAAGGACACTTGGAGCACTGCAAAACTCAGCCCCCATTCTCTTTGGTTTGATATTTTGTCAAATTCAAAATATGCCAGTTGTGCATCAAGTTTGTAGTACAATCAAATTGCTCCAAAAGAAGCAAACAGTTATTGTCTCATATTTTTGAGGGAACTTTTCAAGGACTGATCGATAACTTGATGTGGAAACATGCCTAATTTTCAAATCAGCATTTTAAACAAATAAATGTCATGTGCTTTAGACCACTTGTAGTCATCTTAAACATATGATGATTAGTTTGTTTTTAGAAGTTCGGAAAAAATATCTTTCTGACAGAAAAACTTACTCTCCTATTTTAAGATGAAGTATATATGCTTACATAACTGTCTGTGGTATTTTTGCGTTGGAAAAATATTATCAACCAGAATCCCCTGAAGCATTGGGGTCCTTTGCTAGCAGAGCACTTGGACTGCAGCAACCTCTAAATCACATTGCATGACTGTAGGTAAGAAGACCCAAAAACAAATAAAATTTTGCCATGCATATCTGCTTTGGAGCATCAAGAGAGCAAGGGGGGCTGTTAGTCCTGAAACCACATATTTTTGCAGTCATCTACTTTTATTTTCCCATCATAACTCAAGAAGTTCTGAAAAAAAAAAGTAGGAAAAAATAAACTCTGTGGCTAGGCAAACTTGTTGGAAGTGTGACAAAAAGCTGAAGCAATTTTTCCAACACTATCATTCAAAACCTCTGACTTTTGTTTAGCTTTCATTTTGGGTTATGTTAAGACGAGCAGATAATGCTTGTCTCTGATTTACCAAGTAGAAAACTTACAGGTAGGTACTGTACTCTTGAGTCTGGCAAAGGAGATTGGACTTTTGGCATCTCTTTCTCATATGCTTGCCAAGCTGGACAACTTCCTACATAACTGATGCCTTATTTGGAAAATGCTTAAACTATTTCTTGGAAAGTGTTTGAAGGTCAGACAGAGTTTTTTTGGTGTTTTGCAGTATTTATTATTGCATAAGAAGGTTGTGTCCTACTTCTCATGGACATCTGGCTAAGAACTAGTGATATGACAGAGGCATTCTCCCTGACACAAAAGAAAACCTACTGGAGACAATAAAAGGCAGAACTACAGACAGGTCCCTGTACCTGCTACACATTTGTTTTTACATTTAGGAAATAGGTGCTCTAGAATTGTCTTTAAAATCCCTCAAATATATACATACTGCATGAATTTTGAGGCTCAAAATGGGGTCTCTGATAATGCAGCTTTGAAGTCATCTACTCTGTGGCAGGGGTCCTCAAGAGACCAACCAGATGACAGAAGTTGATGGTAGAGGCTCTGAAGATACAGGTACAAGGGAGTAATAGGAGGTTGAAGGTTGAAGCACAAATCACAACTGGTCAATAGGCATGACAAAGAACGAGGAATATGTATATCACCTATAAATATCCCCTATCTGATATAAACATAGAGGAGAAAACAGGGAGGCGTCAAAGGTGGTCACAAACGCTAGAAGAATGGGAACAAAGGAAGAAAAGACAGTGGGGAATTGCTCCACTCTTGTCTTCTTCCACTAAGGACACCACTGCTCTTTAGTCACAGCAGGTTCCCCTCAGCTTGCGTAGTTGAGAAAGGCTGCTTTTTGGCTTGCTACTCAGCAACATTTTACCTGTGTAAAGTGTCTCTACTATGTCACTGGATAATGTAAATTTGGCCTCTGCAGAGCCCTGTGAGTGTGTGAGCATGCGCGTGTGTGTTTTCCACTCCAACCTGCCCACACAACAAAGGGATTGATGCTGCAGCTGAATAACTCGGAGTCAGAATAAGCTCAGATGCAACAACTCACTTGAATGAATATAAGGACTTCAAACCTCCTCCCCAATCCCTCCCCCAGTTTCTTTGATCTCCTTTTTAAAAGTCTCAGGCTGTCAAAACACGAATGCATGTATGCATTTCTGCACATGAATAGTCCCGGCAAAGTTAAGGGAACAGAGCGCTGCCTACACTCCCATTCAACCACATTGGATGGAAGACCAGTATCTCTTTTCTTCTACACTTTTATTGTACCTTATCTGAGCATTGGATTTGTTCTTAGCTTGCTACTTCCTGCCCAGCGTATTTGTACATTGAACAGAAAAGTTCCAGCCCGGTTAATTATAATTAATTGAAGTGCTAGGGAAGTATCTGATTCAAAGAGTGATGGTCCCGCTGTAGAGAAAAAGAACCAAATAAAGCAAGGAAGAAAAAGTATTAGAGTATGTATTGGTATTTCTCTTATATTTCCTCTTTTA
Source organism: Pseudopipra pipra (assembly GCF_036250125.1). NCBI lineage: Eukaryota > Metazoa > Chordata > Aves > Passeriformes > Pipridae > Pseudopipra > Pseudopipra pipra. The sequence continues at coordinate 45,049,719 of NC_087581.1, read as the reverse complement.
AGGTTAGGTTTTGTCTAATGGTCTGTTTCAGCATAAACTTAGAAGATTTCTGGGTGGAGGAGAAGCAGTCCATACAATGATGTGTGGATACTGTGGTATTCTTGTGTTTGGGCAGAGTGTCTCTGAATCAATTAAAAATTTAGCTTTAGGAGTCCTGTGATTTGGATTGAAAACTGAGAGATAATTATTAGGAAAGTACCAACTTGAAATTTTGAGTATTCTGTGGAAAACAAAACAAAACAAAACAAAACAAAACAATAAACAACTTCTTGATATTGGTCATTTTATGACTTTTTAAAGGTACTGTGTACTTGCACAGTAACCTCTCTCCTGCATCATCCCAGGGCAGCAGAATTACAGTGCTGCAGTTCTGAGGCTGTCCTAATAATTTCACATTATATTTACTCATGGTAGAACTTTAAAGTAGCCTTTACCTTTCTCTGAACTCAGACTGGAAAGGCAGCCAATGAACTACCTAAATTTTGTGGAAAAAAGCCTGGGTTGTTACATTAAATCCAAATTATGTCCCTGGCAGACTATAAACCTGTATCTTCAATTTATGGGGAAAGTATCATCAGATGTGTGCTGCTCACCGGGGGGGTGGCCTCCCCATCCCCTTAAAATTGTCACTGCTAATACTACTGTGGAGAAGACATGAATAAGCATAAATATGAAGGCAATGTGTGGCACAGATACTCAGTTAAAAGCCAAAAATAATTGCTTCTGGGAAAATTATTGCTTTTTGAAGTGTGCAGGCCAGGCCCTGTGAACAACACAACCTGACAAATTGTCACATGTGGCATATGCTACAGCCTTGGTTCAGAATCTCGCCAGAGGCCAATTTTGAGAGATAATTGCAGGACTAAATGATTTCCCTCTCTTTTCAGTTCTTCCTGAGTTTTCAACAGACCCAAAATGATTTGCAGAAGTAGGTCAAATTGGGCAGTTGCCTTAGATTGAAAGCACTTCCACAAATGTAACTAGGGAGCAAGAACCAATCTGCAACGAACGACATTAGTTATAATTGACCTTTGCCTTTGCCATCTAGCTGCATTTTTAATCTGCAATAGCTTCAAACACCAGGCTAATTATATTCCTATAATGAGCAGCATGCCAAAGAAAAAGAAAGGCTTTCTTTTCTAAAGAAAAGCCTTTTAGAAACTCAGGATCTGCTTCCTTTGTACGTTGCTCACTTTCTCTCTCAAATTTCTCTATTGAAGATTCTTTCAATCTTTACACTATTCTCTATAAATAAAACAGCATTGAACAAAGTGAGGCATGTAATCTGTTGACTGCAGAAGTGAAAATATTACTAATTTTGTCCTTTGCTGTAATTTGGATATAATTTCTGGGAAAACATGAATTCGAGAGATTCTAAGCAGCTGTTGGCTACATCATTTTATGAAAGGATCTAAGCCACTGGTGAAGGAAGCCAGTCAGACATTGTTTCAGGTCTGATCAGTTCAGATTTAACTTAAAGAATTGTACTAAAAACCAATATAGTGATTACTATATGTTGCAAAGAACATACTGGATGGAATGTTTCTCTTATAACCCCATTTTGTTCCAGACTGCTGGGACAAAATACCTTAAGGTATTCATGGAGCATTCATAAAGATGAACCATATGAGAATTTAGATAATTCCCTTCATAATCATACATTGGTTTTTTAGCAATTCATTCACATTGTGGCAGAAGTTTAGTTTGATGTTAATGCATAGGTACTAAATCAGATCTGAGGCCTAATTAGTTGAGTGTGCTCTCTCTTAGAGTAACTAGGTGCAGATGTATTTGATAGCTATACAAAAGCAGGCTGGTAGAAAGTAATTTTTTTCTGCCACATTAGGTCTTTCCTTTTATCTCCAATAGTGAAAGTAACTGAACTCATAAAGTGAAGTTAAAATTTAAAAGAGACACTGTTTGATGGTGGCCTGCTTATCTGCATGAAAGTCAGCTCTGTAAACCTTCCTAAATTCTTGGCTTCACCTCTGAAAAAGAGTGCTTACAAAGCTTTCTTTAAAGCTAACTTTAGTAACAGCTCTGTTCACTCGAAAATGAGGAAAACCACGCAAAATACTCTAAGAGCTTTAAAATTCACAAAACAGGGAAAAGCTAAGTAATTGACATAAACTGTTGTCGTAATAGGGAAAACACAAGTAATTTTTCATGTCAAATTTTCCATAGAGGTAGTTTGTTAAAAAAAAAACCCAACAACTTATTTCTATTTCTCTACGATAAAGAACACGTTTTTTTTCCTTTCAGGGCTGAATATACAATCTCATATCTATCCACTGCTTGGTTTTGAGTAACCCCGTAAAAATACTAGGGGATCAGTCTTTAGGATTAAGCAAGAGAGATTCCCAGAAACAGATTTACACTTCTATATTCAGTACAATGCACAGAGATTTATTGCCTTTTAAACATACAAGAATTACTAAAATCCTCCTGATGATATGGTGTTAAGTAGCCAATGGTCCAGAGTTAATGGGTAGAATACAGGTGTCACAGATGTGCTTCTAAGGAGTGATCTAATGCTAACATGAAATTAAAACTCACTTTTGGACAGATAATTATCCTAGTGGTTTTGTGTGCCTTGACAAAGCATGAGGCAGCTTGAATGCTACTAGCTGAGCCCAGAGAAACTATTACCTTACCCTGGTAAATGTCATGTTGTGTGCGTTAGGAGCAGGCTGGCAGATACACATCTGCTCCCACATCTCTTCTTCAAAGCTAATGCAGCTACAGACATCTTGTTGAGTGGTTTATGTCTGTACAGTAACCTGTGCCACCTGGTAGAACTCAAAAAACTGAAGGTTATTTGTATTAATCAAATACGTAAGAGGTCTAGCTCCAACTGAGGCAATAGATTTTTATGAATAAATTGCATGTGTCTTGATTTTCAGTGTTTGTAACTTGATCTGGCATAGGATTTTGGCAGTTGGTAGGGACACCTAAGTTGTCTGTGGGACCTCTCAGCAGCCTCACAGTAGAAAGCTCTATCCAGGGATCCATCCACTGCAGTCATAAACACACAAACCATACCCATGTCCTTGCTATGAGCTAATGCACAAGGGAGAAATAACTGGAAATAAGTTGAAACATGGCTTTCTCTAGGCACCTCTGTAAGATGCTGAGAGTAGGGGTGGCTAGCAGGGGACCAGGTAATCCTGCCATGCTCAGTCCAGCACCATGAGCTGCAGTTTGATCCACGCTCATCTCTCTTGTGCGTGCAGGAAGCAACATCTTTTTCTGGATAAAGGGTGGAGATGGGGAAACTGCCTGTGCTTCTTGGCAGCTCATCAGTAGAATTATTTGAGGGGGTAAAACTGGCTTCTTATGTGAGTAGGTGTCTTAAAAGAAACCAAACTCCTTATTTTTAATTAATCATTTTCTTAAGGCAGTGATCTGAAGTGAAAAAAATTAAAATCATTGTTGAAAGAACACAAATACTGTAGGTGGTGGAAATAATAGAAACTAGATGTAACAGGTTTGATCATGTCACTTGTGTTTCACTCTCCGTTTGTCTTCTTCCACACATTTGCTAGGGTTGGTGCATCATATCTTCAATTAAATTGTAGGATCAGAAGGCCAGGGGCTACAGGCTGCGACTGTTGCTTCTGCTGTTATTAGATTACATGCAGCCATGAAACTAATACTTTTAGCACAGCCTCATCAGGGTGTGATAAGCAAGCAGTCAATTTTCCGAGTTTTATATAGTGATCTATATAAAACCAGCGCACTTAAACATACATTAAATGCTTTAAATAGTGTACAGAAAGAGAAAGAATAGAACAAAACTATTGGTAGTATAAAACTTTGAAGTATTTGGTTTATTAACACACTGTTGCACTCCTGGTTTAGGTAGTGAGAGATTGCTATAAAGAAAACAAAATCTGTAAAATCTTCTTCTTTCAGATATTTTTAAAAATACCTAAATTTCCCATTTAAGTTAAGGCTAGGATAAATTTGTACAATTTTTCTTTAGTGTATCTGAGATTTTCCAAAATAACCTGCAGCAGTGGCCAAGCTGTTAGAAAACACTTTCTAACATTAAACCTAACCCCCCTACACCAGGATTTAGACTCTAATGGATTAGGAAAAAAAAAATTCCCCCTGTCCCTTTTGCAGTTGCCTTTTTTATACTTGAGGAGAATTGTCATGCTCCCCTCATGTCAGATTAAACAGTCCAACTTTTTGCAGTCTTTCCTCACTCAGTGCATTTTCTAGACCACTGGCTACTCTCACTGCTCTCTTCTGGACACCCTCCAGCTTCTCCCCATCCTGCAGGAAATGCCTTGCCCAAAACCAGTCACCCTGATTCAGCTGAGGTTTTGCAAATGCTGACAGGAGTGGAATGAGTTCTGTATGAGCCCTGTAGGTTAATGCCTCTGTTTATGTATTCTTGTACAGTGTTTGCTTTTCTAGCAACAGCAGCAGATTAACTCCTGCTAGCTTCAGGTCCAATATGATCATCTTCTACAGAAGTACTACAAATAAATTAGGCTATCTTCCTAAACACTCAGTGACATTGTCTATATGTGGTACCTTCCTGTTGAACAACACCTCCTTAAGAAGAAAAAAGATCAATTTATATTGATAACTTTAAGTTTCCATGGTGCTGACCAGTGCCACTGACCATACTTTTAGCTCAGCGCCTAAATTTCAATAGGATTGCTTCCTAGTTCAATATCCTAATTGCTAAAACTATTGATTTGGACAAAGACAAATTCATGAGTGTGTTTCTTTAGTAAATGTCTGAGCACTTTTCTGATAAGGTTCTCCAGTTTTACTCCTACCCAAATGTTGTTACTAAAAGCTATGGAAGTATTTTCGGAATGATGTCTTGGAAAGCCATTAGTAACTTGGACTCTTCAGGATGTCAGGGAATAGCTTACATCAAACTCCCAAATGGATACATCAAACTAAATGAGGGGTGAATGTGCAGGGAGAAGGAAGAACTTTTGTTGAACCTAGAAAATGCTGCTACTAGAATAAAGGAATATAACTGAGGGAAAACTTGTGGTTTGAAGCAGGCAGTGTTAGCTATAGCAGGTATTTCATACCTGTAGGGTCCTGAAGTGTTACTAATAGTCTTTTGCTTTGCTGTAGTAATAGTGTGTAGAAAGGGGTAATGACACTGTTGCATGCATCTTTCATACTTCCATGAATCACATCACCATGCATTTAGTGTTTCACAGTCACTGAGTTGTCCCTGCAACACTACTGGGAAAGACGAAAGTAGTGTTTTACAGAGGAGTTGTAGCAAAAATGGGCAATGAATTGAGGGTAGGTTACACATTTGGAGTGCCAAAAGTACCCTCCAATGTGGAACCTGTAGTTAGTTTCTGTATTTTTTTTCTTTTAGATCTGACGCAGAGTGACTTGCTATAGTTGGCACAGGAAATTGGTGAACTTGAGCAGTCTCCCATATTTTTTTATTGTCATTCTTTGAGCTATTTTTATTGCACAGTTTTAATTCGATCTCAGTGACCTCTGCACCCTCTCACATTACAAAACCTAATAATCAGTATTATTTCCTCTTATATCTGTAAAAAGGAGGCACGGATAAGTTAAAGCCACTTTTTCGAAAGCAGCTTTTTCTGCTGGTGTATCAGGAGGTACAGCTACAGCTTTGACAGACTTTAAAGATAGCCGCCTCTTACAGCTACTACAGTTGTTTTTACAGGGGTCTCCCGCTTCCACAGCATTCCCTGGAGCATCAGCAGCTCCTGTGCATTCTCCTGACTCTTCTGCATCCACCAGCACAGGTCTCCTGGTGCTGGGGAGTATCCTCTTCTGGTGCAGCCATTACCTTTCTCCCTCAGGGGTTTTAGCCCTAGTTTTACAAGTGCTTGCTTTTATTAGAGTCAATAAGTTTTGTGAATGCTCAGGGAGCTCTGTGTGGGTCAGTGTCAAGCTGGAATGCGTAGCTCGTTCACTATTAGATTTCTTCTCTACTTTTTCTTATGAGTGCCAGGGAATAAGCAATAAATCAATAGCACAACACTGGACATACATGGCTGTTCAGATTGGCAATGTGAGGTGCATACTCCTTCAAATACCAGGATTCAAGACAGTGATATATGTATTTTTTTTTCCTGGGGAGGAAAAAAATAGATCCTTTTAGCAACGAGTTGAAGATAAGTGAGTTCTGAGTGCATTGATAAAGTAGTTTCCCTGACTTACTGCTTCCTTTTTATTTGCTTTCATTTCAGTAGCATCCACATATCATTCTGGAAGCAGGAATGAAATCAGAAAAACAGCTAGTGACATATGCTTGGCTTGGAAATAGTGTACATTGGAGAAATATTAATTGAGACCTGCCAGGTCAAAGCTGGGTGGTCCAGTCCCAACTAGCCACAAATACACACCTCCAAAATACTGTAAGAGTCTAATTGCTACCCAGAGCCAGTCCAGAAGCCACTAATCTGTCAGGGACAAATAAAAGATGTCTACTCTGGCCAGCATTCATTTGACATGCTGAGGGTACAGCATGCTGGTTTATATCTTCTAAGATCCTAAATTAGCAAAGATCTGTTCCATAGTGCAGGAATTGCTTTGTGGTGCATAGGAAATGGGGAGATATCTAATGCCATTCACTTATCTGCCCGAGCCTGAAGGGACAGCAGTCATTCCTGTCCTGTTCCTTTGCCACTTGCCTGTATAGTAGAAACAAACTCCTGGCTCAGAAATAGGCAACATGAGGCTCCTAATCTGCTTTTCTCTTCCACACTGAACTTGCATAATCCACAAGAGAGCCAGGCCAAATCTGGTTATTTATAATCCAGCAAAACTCTGGCCTGCTGTCTGCATTTTTTCCTGAAGTGCAGGAGAGTGTGATGTTCACCAGCCTACTCCTGGTAGTCTGCTTTAAGAATATCAGTGCTAAAAATTACCAACATAAAATTTAGCCAAATGATTTAATTTAAATATATATTTTGTCTCAGATATACCTACCACCCTGAGTATAGGTAGCATTGTTCATTGTAGAGTCAAAAATTATTGGAAGCTCTTATCTGGATTAGAGTATTAAAATTGGATGTTTTGAAATGATCATGTCTGCCTATCCCCAGTAGTCTGTTATAGCTGTGAGAACTCTGGGGAAATATTTTTCTTGGTTTTGCATGAAGTTCCCAATAAAACACATTACTTAGTGTTCTCTGGAGTCCAAGACTTTAAGGTTAACTAGAAAACAGTATGTTGTCCTCCAAAGCAAAAAAATAAAGGACACAGGTAAATATTCTATCAACTAGCAAAAATCTGGTTCCTTAACAGCACTCTGTCACCTTGAGTGAGAGACTGTGCTTATGGGGATGGTTTGCTTATGGTCTGTGTGGAAACAGATTCAATGCTTCATGTGTCATTGCAAAGGTACAAGAAAGTCCAGCTTTCTGAAATGACTTCACATGTATGAATCCGAAATAAAAAAGTTGCATGGTTTTCAGGAGTAGGAACAAACCTTACCCACCATTGGATATAACTTTACTGCACTATCTACAAACAAGATGTTGTCTGTTTCATCAACTGATATGTAACGTCAGTTGCTGTTCACATTTCTGAGATCAGAGTTTACAAATGCAATAGGTGGGAGTGTAAAATAAAAGGGTATTGACTTTGCAGCAAGGACCAGGTAGTAATTACTGCAAGCGAAGTGTTGTGTCCACCTTGTGCCTTCCTTATGGCATAGACCTGTTCTTGATGCCTGTCCCAGGTCATCTTTGCCTTTCAAGCACATTAGAACAGAGCAAAATCCATTAAAGCATTTGGAAAAACTGAGTTTTTAGGGAACCTCTATTCTGATTCCTTTCTATGAACCATAATCCCTAAATTAGTACAAAATTACTCCCTATCCAAAAATTCCCCAATAGCTGATTAAGTGTGGTTTGGACTTACAGGCCCCAAAGCATCCCAGCAGAAGCTGAGTTGTGGCTCATGTCATTCCTCCACATGACAACAGTGCAGTCTCTGACCAGGGAACGTCACAGCACAATCACCTTGATAATAAAGGAAACCCATTAACAATTAGAGTGGTGGCCTCCCTTAAAATGCATGAAAAGCTTTAGTTTCTGGTCGGTAGAAGCCAAGCACTCCTGAAAGGACAGAAAACTTCAGGTTTGCCTTTCAGCATCCCAGAGGGATAGAAGGGCAGGGACAGTGTGCATGGGCAGAGCCCACCAGAGGGAAATTTGCCTGCACCAAGCAGAGTTGCGCACTTCTGCTCAAACCCTGCCTGTTTGTAAGAGTCAGTGACACTGTCTGGACTACAAGAACTGAACTATGCCATCTCAGTCACCCAGCTGAAATGTCTGCTTCATGAGTGCATCAAAGGTTTTGGGTCATCCACATGAACCTGGGTTTTATCTTGTTTATCCAGGCTAGTGACTCCAGTGGAATAGCTCAGGATTTACCGTTGTGTGAGAGCCGGTAGATGGCTGACAGTTTTCAACATCCCAGTTGTTTTGGCACATGATTTAGGCACTCGGTGTTCTTGGATTCTCCTTCTACTGGATTTATTGGAAATTAGGATAGATACCATGAATCATAGAAAAGGATTTAATTAAGATGCCTCTTTTCTATCACAGGGAACCATTCCCTACTTTTCAGGTCTTTAGCCAACTTGATTTCTGGGTCTGGAGTAACCTCACTCCTCTCATTTCCCTTTAGCAGCTTCTCCCCAGCCTCAGGACACGTGTGCTGTATTATCATGAATTATCAAACACATCTGAGGGGTGTGGGAGTGTTATTTGACTCACACAGCAACTAGATATGGGCTTCTGTGGCTGAACCTTGCTTCTTTGTGACTCTTCGGGCAGAGGAAAATGGAGTAGAGAGATTTAGAAATGGGGCTCTGGCAAGATGGGAGGGTAGGTGCCCAGCTATACACCCCCCTGCCAGTGTCCAGCTCCTCTCTTCTGACTTCAGATGTTCATATCCATCAGTAGCAGAACAAACAGCAGATAACACCTGGGGAAAAGTGCCCTGTATTTTTCCTTTGCTCTCACATGTGATCTGGCAATGCTGTGAGATTTAACAGTTACAGCAAATCGCAACTCAAGGCCTCCAGCTGAAAAGAGCTACCTCAAATTGCTGTATTTTAGAGTGAAAAGCATGAAATACATCTTTTCTCCCTTTGTTGATCGAAGTGCACTTTTAAATAGTAGCAGTTCTGCACTTTACGTAACTGTTTCCTGCCACAGTTAGCTTTCCAGAATCTGACTGAAATGTTCCCTGCTGCTACAGTTAACTTGCTGATAACTTACTGCTGTTTATTTACAAACACAATGTGCAGGCATCCTTTTTTGTACCCTCCACCCCCACCCGTTTCTTTTTCTGGAGGGTGTTTTTGCCACATGCAGTCCCTGTCCTCATACAACCTTCCTGTGAGCAGCGCTGCCAGCTTGGGTGGGCTACCAAGGAAACACCGAGAATTTGTTGGACTTGAAAAGAAAGCAAACAGACTGCGAATTTGTTAGAGGATACAGGTGGTTTTGATCGGCTGAGTGGAGTCTGTGCCGGAAACATTACGGCTCCTGAGGCTCCCGGGAGACTTCACCAGACAGGGCTCTACAGCAACACTGATGACTCATGGGCAGAAACTCACCTCTGAGCGAATGGCAGTGAGGAAAAAGTGACCAAGCCAAAAATGACTAGCAGAGAAATGAAGCCTCCAGAGCAGGGCTGCTCTGACAGTCTGCTAACACACTTAACTCTAGCAGCTGTCACTACAGTCAGCGATGCGACTGGTTGCATAACTGGTGGGAAAGTAAATCTAGATATAGCTGTAAACTTGTGGCAGCCCAGCCAAAAACTCGGCAGCCTCTGGGACTTGCTATCCAATGGTTTTGTTGTAGAAAGCTGGATGGTCAGTGATAAGTCTTGAGTGGATGGCCACAGAGAATTTTATTAGGAGCTCAATACACAGTAAAATTTCCAGCTAAGAAAAGCATCTTCTTTGGGAAGATGCAGTGTTGAATGGAGAAATCATACCACAAAGATCTTTCTGCCTTCCTGTGTTTGTTAATGGGAATTGGTTGAGATGAACTAAAGACTTGAGACTGCAAAAACTACATAAGAACATGTGAAAAAAATGCTCAAGAAACCTGCTCAGCACTTTCATCTTGAGGATGTGTCTGGAAAATAGAAGTCCTGGGTGCTGTGACCTCTTGAAACCTTCATGATCTGTTCTAACCTACATAGAGTAAATTTCCCAATAATACAATTATCCGTCTGGACAGATTCATGGGTTTAATTCTGGACACGTGCAACATGAATTTGAAAACAGTGCTGCGCAAACAGGATACTCTTTCTTTGTATGAAACATTAGCTACTGGGTCACATCTCTTCCTCTGGAATCAGCAGCTGGAAAATATTAGATGAGTCACAAGAATCAGAGAGGTCTGAAAAGCAGGACACACTAAGTGACATACAGGGTGAAGGTTTTAAACCCACAGCTTGAAACACTAAGTCAGAGTCTTCAGAGCAGGACTAGAGTTAAGCTGCTCTGAAATGTTAGAGATTGGCTGGTGTGATCAGGCTAAGATACTCAGGCAGTATCAGGGATGACAAGGTAGAAATGAATGCACAAAAAGCATGAGCATCCTTTTCTGACTTTTTTTTTCCCCAGGCAGTGCTGATTTTGCAGTTACTCTGCTTCCTGAGATGATTTACACCAGCTTACACAGCACTTTGAGCTCTGGCCGTACCCTGACAGAGAGGTGGTAGCTCTGGATGCACTTACAAAATAGTTCAGAGGGATAGGTGTAGGCAAGAAGGATTGTCAGTATACTAGTAGGATACCTGAAGATTTTAGGTTATGTTTACATGCAGTTAAACTATAAATGCAAGATGTATTTTCTTTTTTTTTCTTTTTTTTTTTTTTTCAATGCAGCATGAGTAGGCAGTTTTTGAGTATCCAAATACTGGACTCTTTCTTCAAAATGATGCAAACTACAGCATGTCTGCTTTGTTTTCTCCTGTTCCCCTACTTAGTCTGGGATTAGAGACACAGGGTCTGACTGCGGTGGCCCTTGTCTGAACTTTTCCAGGCATGTCCTTCATTCACAAGCAGAGGCAGTGCCAGGGTCTGGAGGTCCAAGCTGGGCTAAGCAGGCATCCTGATGACCCCACAGCTGGCCAAAAGTCTCATATCCCACTGTGTCTTTTTCCAGTGGAGCTGCCAGCCTACTGCCTCTCCTGCAGCTTCTCATTCACAGAATGTGGTGAAAAAAGCCCATCAACAGTGTCTCATAAAGTCAAGTTTGCTTCCTGTATGTTTTCAGTAGGGTATTTCAGAATTCTGCATCTGTAAAGGAAAATAGCTATTGCAAACTGGAATGTGATGCTCATGTATTCTCTCTGCAAACCCTGCATCTCTGGAAGTCTAGCTCAAACAGGCAAGATTTCTGACTTTCTTATTTTTCCTTAATTGCTTACTATATTGCTCTCCATCTTTCTTTCTTTTTCTTTTTTCTTTTTCCTCCTGGTCTTTCGTTTCTCTGAACTGGAATGTAACTTACCTGTGTTTTTGTGGATGCAGCAGCAAAGTCCATTTAAGTTCCTGTATTTCTGTCTCTTACTTCACCAGAACTCAAAATGAGTCTTAGAAAACAGAGATATGAGGAGCCACAAAAAGGAGTCTCATGCCTTAGCACACAGATCATAGCCCCCTTGGACTCAGCCTTGAGCGAGTGGGAAATGAAAGTCTTGTGTGCATGGTTTTGCAAATGTGTGGGGCCACATTTCTCTGCATTTATCAGGGAAGATTTTAAGGAGCTATAGAAAGACAGAAATTCCTGATTCTAGACTATCATTATTTCAGCAGAGGATCGTCTGGCTTTGAGTTACAGATAATGCACATTATAACAGCATCAGCATGCTCTGAAAAATCTCAGAAGATGAACACTGGCAGCCTCTCCCTTGGCCACTCCCTGAGCACATTCCTAGCCTTCCACTTTTGAAAGTATTTTCCAAATATCTAGGTAATGCCACAACCGTTTTATGACTCTGAAGTCCATCTTGTTGTACTTGTATGAAAGGCATTTTTTTAGCTTCACTTTGAACTAAACCAACTTGTTCCTTTCAGTCACTGTCCATCAGCCATATTCTCTGCCATTGCTCACATCACACTTGCTGCTTTCCCCCGTACTCTTGCCACTGTGCACCCATCTTCCCTGAGCTTGGGTTCACTAGTCTTATTCCAGCTGTAGCCTTGCCAATGCTGAATAGTACTAAACTATTAGCTCACTTGTCTTGCTGGTTATACTCCAGATTATTCCAGTATCACGCTTACTTTTTTATTCACAGAAACATGACGCTGTTGAGACAGATCTGGATTAATTTAATGCCATTTAACTTTCTATTTAATTATATTTAAATGGAAATTTAAATGGAATCTGGCATTAACGTATTATTGATTTAAAAATTTTGTGATTCTTTTCAATATGTTTTATATACAACTATAAAGAAAGTAGCTAACTTCCACTGAATAAAATTATTAATATGAGCAAGTGCTCACCAGTAACAAGTTAATTCCTAATTGGTGAGTTTATCTGCGTAGCTGAAAATGCTTTATGAAAACAAGTATCAATTATTATTTCTATTTTGTAGAATTTATCTTCAGAGTTTTTTTTTCTTGCTTGATTTGCTGAGGGACAAATACCGCTTTACCAGATACTCCATGATATGTTATTCCATGGTTTGCAGTTAGAGCTAGTGTTTCATAAATCAATCTACTTGACCATCATGCTTTAGAAATACTCCCACTAGCCTTTCTATTGCACAAATGATTATTTAATGAGATGGGTAAAAAGGCAGCTTTTCGTGGTGTTCCACAAAAATTGGCTTGGAGACACATTCACTGCTTTTGTTTCCCAATGCTTTTAATCAACTTTCCAAATCCAGAAAGCCTTCCAGTCAATCTGGGAAGCACCAACCTGCTCCGTACCCCACCCTTGCAAGGCAAGGAAATAGGTGTATTAAATCCTAGAGGTACTCCTTAAAACACCCATACCTTTTTTTTTTTTTTAGGCATAATCACTGTAACCCTTTCTCTTGTAGCTGATGCTGATGCTGCATATGTGCCACATCCACTATTGCTGATGCAAAAGTATATGCCATCTTAGCTTATTCAGGGAGCCACTGTTAATCATAATCTACATTAAATCATCTTTGTCAAATTTTAGTCTCTAAAGTGTTAGCATATTAAAAGCTGTTTTATCCATAAGATGTCCTTTGTGTTCATAATTAAAAAAAAGACCTGCTATTTATGGTATTCAAAAATGCCTTATCAGTTCTTTTAATTTCATCAAACACCATAACCCACAGATCATTATGTCTTATTAAAATGTGTCGTGTTGCTGTCAAGATTAAAAATCAGTGCCAAAGGTCAAACAATCATTATTTGAACAGCTGCAAGTTCCAAAGAACCATGACCCTTTTAAATATTTCAGATTTAAAAGGGGTTTTTTGGGTAGCAACTTTAAATACATAGTAATAACAATAGAATTGTGATCTAAAAGCCTTTTAATAACCTCTCATATGTCTTTTTGAAATGGTTCACTTACCTCCCAAAGCTAGTAGCCCACAGGTTAAAAAATAAGATCAATTAATCAATTAGACATTGCTCTGTTAACTGTGGGGGTTGACAGCAGGTCTGTCAGCAGCCTGGCACTTATCGACGAAGCGATCGACGTTGACCAGATTACAGTATCCCCCTGAAAGGAGGAGAACAGACAGCATGCAGAGGAATGTGGGCAACTTTCAGACGGGAAGAAGATGGAAGATAGAAATGGACTTCCAGTACTTTCTGCAAATCAGGATGACTTGACAAAACCTGTGTTTACTATTTTGCAACTAATCCTGGTGTGTGTATACATAAAAGTACCAACAGCAGGTTGACATGTGGATGGCCTGATGGCCTGATTTATGTGTACCAATAGCAGGATGACATGTGTATAGCCTGATGTATGTTTACATGAAAGGCATCAATAGAAAACTGACATATGTGATGTGTGAAAAGTATAAATGTTTGCAACCTGTTACAATAAAGTGATTACAGCCTTCTTGTAATCCTGTCCCTGCTTTGAAAGAAGATTCTATGTCGCTCTACCCGTTCCGACTTTAACAGCGACACTTAACTGTTTCTCATCATTTACATATCCTTATCAATGTATGCATATAGGTATACTGTTAGTACGAATACAGATATACTACAGATAGATGAAACTGCTTTGTAACCAGAGTTAGCTCTAGTCCAAATACACTGCTGTCTGTTGTGTTTCCTACAGAGATATCAGTGGCCATTTGGATCAGATGCTGTATGTGCATGGTCAGTATTCTGTGATACAGTCAAACTAACTGAACCGAACTCAATCCCTGTGTAAATTCACTCGATGGGATAGACAGTCAGGGCACATGGAATTGCACTTGTTTGGTCTCATGACTGGAAAATTTCAGGGGCAGATCTACATCTGGTATTAATTGGTAGCTCATTGCTTGTGTTTGGTTGTTTTTTTTTTTTAATGCCACTGTATCTGTTTTCTGTGCTATAACGAAACCAGTATATATTCTAAACCTTAGAAATGTGTGTGTTACTTTTCCACCACTAAAAATATTTTTAAGAGAGGGCTGTATCAACATTATTTTAAACTGTATTACATACACCAGGAAAATGACCTTTTAATCCAGTTTATCAGAGGTGAAAATGAAACATATTGTGTTTGCCACACACAGCCCCACAGTGTCTTCCTAGGATTGCTAAAATGGTATCAAGTGTCACATCTGACCCAAACTCTCCACAGTCTTGAAGACAAAGTATATGACTACCATTGTCCAGCAAGATATCATTTCCCAGATCCAGGTTTGGCATTCAGGCCACCTTAATAGCTACTTAGTAGCTTAATAGCTACTGCTTAGCATAGCTACAAAAGGAATCACCTTTTACTTCACCACATATTCCTGAAAATCTCAGAAGGTAGATGAAGAACAGATGCAAAACATCAGAAAAGGAGCCCTCCCTTTATTGCAATAAGGAAACAAAGACATCACAGCTACCCTTACAGCTTGCGTATTTATTGAACAAATCCTACTAAAATAGCTAAAATACATTGGGTACTTATAGTGCATTATTAAAGATCACATTGTTACAAAAGCCTGCATTTTCAGCAGTACACAACAACTATACATAAATGCCACGACTGCTGAATATTACTTCTTGCTCTATATACAGCACAACAGACGTATCTAATCTATTGGAAAATAAAAGGTATAAGGAAAGGGATACAGAAGGTGGGGAAGGGAAAGAAATCTAGGAAGTGCAGTGCATGCATTGGTATTTAACAGTCAGAAGCTAAGACAGTTCAGAACAAGGCCTGCCCTGTAAAAGGAAGAGCTAAAAGACAGAATTATATAAAAAATTAAGGTGGGCTTTCAGACTGTGTCTAACACAACAACACTCCATGAGTAGATGGTACTGCTTAGTTTTGTGGTTTGTGTTATTTTGTATTGATAGTAGTCTGGGAGCAAGAACAAAAATGTAAAGTCCACGTGTTGACAGGACTGTGGAAATGTACCCTTTCCCTTTAGGACTTCTCCTCCCAGAAATTTGCTGTATTTTTCTTACTATATCCCCTATTTTTTGGATTTGAAGAGGACATTAAAACTTGTCCCTTCTTTTTAAAAGGCTTGTAAGAAAAAAAGACAAAAATCAAGAGACTTTGAGAAGTTGGTGGAAAATTATTGCTCGTCTTTCTCCATAAGGTGGACAGGAGTCAGAAAGGAGATTTTATGTAAATTACAGTTTTGTGATTGCTCCCACTGTAACTGCATGTTTGTGAGTGGACACTGATAGGGAATCAGTTCCTCACTTGTATGCTATAAGTAGTTACTCACCTACAGCACTGAATAAGAAAGCCACACTGAAGACACAAGTAAACAAGTCAGTCCAGTCTAAAGAACAACATTCAGAAAAACAAAGTACCAACACCTTCTCAGAACATGGAAATAAAAAATAACTCCATCAGAGCTACCTTGCCAAGGAGCATATTTAAAGTCCAAAATAGCACCATTCATCAGTGTCTCAAATCCCGTGGCAGCATCACGATCACTTACCACAAGGAAACCATGAGTTTCATACTACTTCTATACATCAAAAGAGTACATGGATAAAATATAGAGATATACAGACAATCAATGAAAATAAACTACTAGGCTTGTTACATCTAAATGAAAAAAGGGGGACTCTCAGCCTCTGCAAGAAGCAGTTCAGGTTGGTGGAAATGGAGAGAGCTGTTAACCAGTTTCATGTGAGCTGTGGAGTTTGAGTAGTGGAAGACATTGTTGTGGTAGAACCAGGCCTGAGGGCCCACCTGTAATGTTTGTAAACATGGATTCACAGTGTGAAATTCTGAGAGCTTTCGCTTGAGTTAGAATGTTAAAAACTAGGTTTTATGGTACACATTTGTCCACTGTTATTCTCTAAAGCAAGGCTCAGAGTCCCATAGTTTCTTCTTACACTTGATGATTTACACAAAAACAATCCCCAAGATATGACACCATGACCTCATCAAACCCATACACCATATGTAATACGAATGGAGAAATAATGTTTAATAAGAGTAGAGGTAATTGATTTTGGTGAAGTGGCGTCCATAGCCATTTGCTGGAACCAGGCACTCCCCTTCCACATCACTTTTCTTGCGATTCACTTCCTTCGAGATGGGGAGATTCCCCTGTGGAGATGAAAAACTGGTATTAGCTGTGCTTCACAGAAGTCTGTTTGGTGGAGTCCCCCCTTCTCCTACCCTAAGGTTTACATAATTTCCCAGCTTTAGTTGAGAATTAAACATCTACCAAGCACGACTAAATCACCTATAAATACTGATGTTATGGAGAGCAAAGGATTGCTTGAAAACCAGGCAATTCTTGCACCATCTGAGAAAAACATGTCACTTGAGGATGAATGAGTGTGTCCTAGCAGCCAAAATGCAAGGGTTGAGCCAGGAACCACCCTCCACTGCTGAACTGGGGAATCTGGACATCTATTGCAGCTTGGGAGGCCTCAGCAATCCAAGAAAAGTCACTGGGAAAGAAGCCGTAGAGCAACAACCCCTTCTTGCAGGTCATCCTTACAATAGTCCTCGGAATTACTTTACTCACTTTTGCCCAACCAAGCCATTTCTATGCCCTTAATAACAGCTGAGGCAGCTTAGGTCTAAACCTGCACCAGCAGGTGCTGTGTGTGCAGGAGTTCTGGCACACAGCCGTGGCTGAAAACGAGCAATTATCTGTTCTGCACATGTGAAGCACAGAAGGCAGACACAGGGTCTCAATGCCGTAATGTAAAACTCAGAGCCATGAATTGACAGATGGCAGGCACCAAGCCCCTTTGGAAATATGGCTCAATACCAACCTGTGTAACCAAAACTTTAATGTTAATGGTATTATCTACCAATATATTCATTTGTTTGCTTGGTTTTTTTGAGCTCCAAGTTCCCTTTTATGGATCCACTTGATCTCCAACTTGACCTCCAACCTAGAAACGCATCTTATTTATGAAAGACCATCTTAAGTGAACTTTTTACAGTTTAGACCTCTTATCTTTAAAAACCTTACTGCTTAAGCAGCTAACATATACTAATAAGTCACCTCCCTATATTAATCCATTGAAAAGAGCACACTAAAGACCCTGCAGTATGTTTCTTGTTCTGGACAAGTAAGAAGATGATGGGCCATATAAGCCAGCTGCCTCAGACAGACCTTGTTTAACAATACATATTAATTGTGAATATTCAGTCAAGCATTTAAATATATATTTCAATTTAAGCCTTAGAATGAAGCCTAAAGGCCAAGCGTGTGCCTAAAGTACTTTGCTGATGTTATGCCACTATGGGTTCTGAAACAAAAAGAATTTGTTTAACTAGTAATGTATTGTAAGTATGGAAAAATAAATTGGTGGGTTTTGTGTTTAAGAGATTAGAATTGTAAAGGTGTTTTATTGCTCATATGGCTTGGGACATTACTGTGACATAAGCAGAATGCTTCTCTTTGTTAAAGAAATTGTTTTCTTCAGGTTCCATTTTTTCTGATCTGAGAGTTGTAAATTTATGAATTAGAAATTGAACACATGGCAGTTCCACAACTACCAGTAAAGTGCAATTTTCAGCAATTTTCCTTTCCTGGCTCTTCAAAGTCAGAATTTTTGCTGGGACGTCCATACCTGCTACATTTATTGTACTGGAAATTAAGTCACCCCATGGCTCTCCCACTGCCTTTATCACAGTTTACAGGATAAATTCTGCATTTAGGTAGAAGAAATCCTCATTGGGTTCTGCACTGCACACGATCAGGAGCAGTTTTCAGGTTGAACACAGAGCAAAATCCCTTGGTCTCGGTGGCCTCTTCCTTTGGGGCATCCAGAAATGGAGAAAAAGAGCAGACTTTGTACATATGCAGAAGGGCTCTGAAAGCCAGGGAAAGCAGTAGGAGTAGAAATATACTTTTGCTGGAACCAAACTGGGGACTTTATAAGAATTTCAAAATGAGAAAATACCATTTAAATTTTAGTGACTTCACAAACATGTTTTCTCACAGGACTCTTCCATCCTCATGATAATATTTTTACTTTTTTTTTTTTTAAATAAATTTGCTACTTATGCATCACTTACAGGATGTGAGAAGAAAACTAGAAACTTACAGATGCAAACAGGCGCACAGACCAAAGGTCTGGGCAAATTTCCAAAAGCATTGTGTTGGGCAGTTCCTTTTCAGCTGTAAAAACAATCTCAGTCCTGAAATTTTGCCATATAATCATGAGATAAGAAGTCCCATATGACTCTCTTAGGTCTAGAAATAAATTGTCTTTAAGAACTGTATCCTTTTACCTTTGTTGGTTGCATGAAAATAATAATTTTAAAAAAACACATCAACACTTTTATTTCAAATAATAGTTTTAAAAAATCTATTAATTTTACTTTATTCTTTTAGCAGTTGAGGTCTTTTGACATTGAGTAGGTAAAATTGTTCAGCTGAAGGACTGAAAACTTTGTGCAGTTTTCTTCAACAATTTATCCTAATTAATTTTATAGAACAAATGAAAAAAAATTTCTAAAGACATACAGATTCTGTCAAAGTTGATACTCTGCTGGAAGCTGGATTCTGTGCAACTAATATTCAAGTTACTTTTGAAGGTCAGTTGTGAATTAAAATTTGGAGCTGGTTCTAAAAGCTGGTCCCTGTATAAGCACATGTCAAATATCTTTTGAAGAATTATATAAGGGGTAGAAAAAACCACACTGTATTAAAAAGCAAGAATCCAATGACTATAAGGGGGAAAAGTATATAATACCTTTTGAATAGTTGAGAAACTGTTATCTGTTTACACAAACTTTTATTTTAATCTATGTACAGCACAAAACTGCAGCTATTCAGAAATCCTATATACTGCAGCATTGCTACTAACTATGCTGCACATAATTCACAGCTTCATTACTGTGTTTCAGGAGTAACTTTAATGATGAATGAGAACTTAGTAAAGCTGCTAATTTGAAATTTTGAATAAAACCCATCTAGTTAGCACACAGCTGATTCACAAAGTTAGCAAATTCACTTGATGCAAGTATGACCAGATACAGCAAATACTCTGGCATTGCTATCAGCCTATTCAGCTGAACTTTTGGAATACTGTGGCTGTTAAGAGTGGCAGTACTGCCATATATGTTAGTTTGAAGACTGGCATGCTGGCACATGAGTCTGAAAATAGCAGACTGCAAATAGTCTAGCTATAAATTTTAGAATTTCCTTTACAGAGAAAAAGTACGGAAAGTACAGTGTTATCCAGATGCAATAACAGCAGAGTTCTGTTAACAGGGAGCTGAAGTCTAGCTAATAACTTAAACTTAATCAAAACAATTTTCCATGTACTCTCTTCAGTTTACCACTTGATCTTTTCTTTACTTACTTGCTTCTTTTTTTTTCCCACCCCACAGATCATGAGTCAGTAATGAAAGGGAATATGAAAATAAAACATGTACATTCTGTGGTTCTGAATAACTGCTATACTTTTGCTATGCAGATTTCATATCATATCCAGTTTCACATTTATGGAGCCAGCAATGGTAACAGAATAAAAGCTTATGAATCCTGTCACATCTAAAGATGTGACAAGCCACATCTTCTGCCTGTATGTTGGGGTACTCCTTGTCAAACTCAGATGAAACCTGCCATGCTTTGTATGCTTGTTACTTAACAGGTAAAGCACAAGCAAAAAACTTAACAAAAGATAAACAACACCACATGGTTCCTCCTCCTGCATTGTCACTGACATTTTCATCTGCATTGCTAAGAGAGAATTGCAAAAATTAAGCATTCAAAACTCAGATGTCAAGCCTGTAAAATCATGAGACAGGCTCAAGAAATATGAGCTCTTGAAAATTATGTTTTCCTTCTGGTGTGTAGCCAGCACAAGTCCATGTTTTCTGCAAGCCTGAAGGCTAAAAACATAATTTTAAAATGAAAGCTGAAATCTTCAGTTAACTGCCTGGAACAAGGAGCCAAGGCTTTAAGAAAAACAGAGTAACATAAGACTCATGATGAAATCATGAGAGCTGGCTACTTTCTCAAAGCAGTCATAAAATGAAATCCATTGAAGTTGCAATTTAATTTTTTTCCAGAAAACTTTCATCTTAGTAAACTGTTTGTTATATGAAAGAAATTACATAAATAACTTTACCTTTGGAAATCCCCCATCCCCTCCACTGGTTGGAAAGATTTTCTGGCTTACCCAAGTCATTGACCTTGGTTGATAAACCTGTAGTGCAATAAATATATACAAGATCTTACTAACAAAGAGACATTCATTAAATGCAGTAAAGTTGTGTTCATATGACAGATCACACTACTAAAACCAAGTTTAATGTTAGTTGAGCTTGGCCCAGAGACCTAGCCATGTTTAACGCTTAGTACATATTTTTTGTAGCCACGACAACATCTGTCCCTAGAGCATTACAACTCTACTGTTTATGACAATCTGCATTCAAAAGGCTGTTTGGGAAAAAAAAAAAAAAAAAAAAAAAGGTGTACAGGATGCAATGTTTTAAATATCTTTAAAACTTCTGTATAAGAGGATGTCCATACTTTTAAACTTACTGAGGATATTGTGAGACAACATGCCCATTCTCTTCTTCCAGAAGTCGCTGGTAAAAGGCTATTTAATGAAGTTCATTACCTTTGCTGATGACTGCAGCAGACAAGAGCAACACACCTTTGATAATCCTTTCACAATGAACTGTGAACTAGAACTTTCTAAGATCATTGAAGAAGCTATAATTCTAAGTTAGTACCCTGGATTTTGCATGTTAAAAAAAAATCCAACAAATTATAAGATACATACAAAAAAATAGCTGGGAGCAGGATTCAATGTCTATAGAAAAATTTTCCTATGGACAATGGGTAAGATCCAAAGCTGTCTACTGACTACAGTGGGAGATTAGAGTGAATAAATGCTAAGCTAATGCACCTCAACTTCAGGATGAAGATCAAAACATCCTTCATCTTGGTCTCATGAAACACTGAAGTGGTGAACTACAAGTTACATACAATACTGAAGATCTTGAATTTATTTTCCTCCTGGTTCTTTCTTGTGGGCCTTTGGCATTTGGTGAATTGAACTCTTTCTGCGCAATATCTGGATGTCTAGCTGTCAATATTTTGAGCTGACTATTAAAAATTACACCATTCAAATTTGTTTGCACTTTAGGAATCAAAACTTGTATTGTCACTTAAATAACTGGTGGACCAGTTTTACTCACCTGCTTACTGCTGTACATATAATGAAACAAGAGGAATGATTTTATATCTGTGGAGATGTAAATTCACTATAAGTTGGCACAACTGGACTAGTTGTAGCTTAGAAAAATAATCAGAAGATTATTTAAATCATCTTTCCAACAGAAAGTGCTGAATTCTACTGTAAGGCAGAAAACAGAGATGGGCACAGAGCCCAAGGCAACACCTGCTTTCAGACATTCTCCCATGATTTTCTGCAGTACAAACCACAGTGCTTTCTCCCAGTTAAAGCAACAGATTTGATTTCATACCCTTGTTTTCAAGCCAGTTAAGCTCTCTGGGTATGTCTGACATAAAATAATTAATACATAGGACAGGGCGCTCTGTGAATTCATCAGTTAATGTTCACACTGAATATTTGAAACATTTGCATAAAAGACACCAAGTAACCTCTGAGTTCTCTAGTAGCTATTTATAATGGCTGATTACTCATTCTGCAAATATGTCTTGGTTTTATTGTGTAGTGGTATTTTTTGTGCAAAAACTCATGGTGGGAAGTAGCAATAGGAGTTCAGCTCTACCACAGGACATGCAGGTTCAAACCCGCAAAATATACAAAAATGTATATAGGAGGACAGAATAAGCGTCAGAATACAGTATTAGTCATTATGATGGATATGACCTTCTCTATTTTCCATGGAGCCTGAGATATACTTAGATTAGTCCATAGGCCATGTTAACCCCTTTAATAATTTAGTAGGAATAGAATGAGCACTTGAAGTCAAATGACAAAATAAAAATCCTCAAATTAATAAAAACTTAGAGGAACTGCAGTTTAAGGGTGGGAATGGGACAGGAGGGAAAAGCTGTAAATTGTAAGATAAACTCACGATTATGCTCCAGGGTTAAAAAAACCAAGCACCAAAACCAAACACCACAATCAAAATACCCTACACAATCCCCTGGTTGCCTCTCACAGAAATTTTCTGTAAAGAAAAAAACCATAATGTCCCATTTTCTTAATATTTCTTCAAAACAATTACTGTGGCCCATACTGGTAGATAATAATCACATGGATATATTCTGCATGCAGTAATTGTTCTGCTATGAGTGTACCAAAGTTGTGAATGGACAGCCAAAGAACTTTAAGTATCTGACTTGGGAGCAATGCTGAAAGAGAATCATGGTTTGGATCCTGACTTAGTAGAGGAAGATTCTGGAATGAAAAAAAAAATGCTGGTATAGAAAAGTCTACTTAAAACTTACTACAATCCACCAGGAAAAAGAAAATGAAATAAAAACCAAACCATGAGGTCTTGCTGTGCTACATGCTTTATAAATGCATAAACTACTTAGATGTTCAAATATACTGATAACTGGGGTGCTAGAAAAACACAGCAAGAACATTTAGTTAATTACAGCAGCTCAAAACAACTGATAATAATGTTGCAAGATGAGCTATAGGGAGAGGAGAAAGTGCAAAGCAATGTTCCATTACAGAGTAGGATGTAAGGGTTACAATATTCCAGCTGTTAGCATAAAGCAAACACTTCTAAATGAATGTTTCCATTGATACACACCAAATTGTCATTTCTTAGTACTTCCTGTGTGATTATTATGCAAGTTCAGGCTTGGCTTAAAAAACCAAAACTGTCATGATTCAGAACAGAATTACTGAGCTTTAGGAGGGACTGTAAACTGAAGTTACTGCAAGTCTACGCAATGTATAAGAGTCACACTGTGACTCATATTGATGGCCTCAGTATTTGATAATCATTAATTAAAAAGTTAAGCTAGTAAACTTCATCCATAAATTCAGAGTGGATCATCCCTAAATGTCTGACTAACAGTGTTACCCTGCTGGGATCCTGCCTTCCTGGCAGAACATGTGATATGCAAAACCATTCGCTCACAGTTGGAGAAGTTGGGGGAAAAAACCCACTGATCTGGGAAGAGCTGTTTGAGACTGTTCTACAGCAGCATGCAATTCTGCCTGGAACATTGAGGCCAACTTGAAATTGGGAATGATCTATTAAGATTATATTTTCAATTCCGTGGCCTCCAGTCTCTTGAAAGGATATAAATTATAAAATTTAGTGTTAAAGAAAAAGCAAAAGGGGAGCAAAATAAATGCTCAGTCTATTTATGAGCTCTTACAGCATCCAGGCTCCAGAACTACTTACTGATACTTTTTCTTTCAGAAACAGAAGGATCTCCAGAGTCATCTTTTCTCTTTACCCAACAGACTGAGAAACTCTTGCTATTGCAAAGACTCTGTTTTACCAACATTTCAAAAATTCAATTCCTGTTCTTCCATGTTAAGCCATGTCCTATTAAAGAGCAACAGTAGGGGAGCACAATCTTTTGCCCAGCTTTAAAACATACACACAAAATAATTTAACATAGCTGGACTAAATATACTGTATCAGTCACATAAAAATGCTGAAATTAATTTCTTGGTACCCACTCTTCATTCCTAGTCAGTAAGAGCGTCTTTCAAACATTCACATAGATTCATCAAGAGGGGAAAAAACCCCAGATTTACAGCATGCTAAACTTAGTAAAATGAGCATTCTCCTAATAACATTCCCGAAGTTTTTATAGTTATGAAACAATTAAGAAAGCCACTGGAATTACTTTTTCTATATTTCCCACTCATCCCCCCTGGTGGACCACAGCAGAATTCCTGTTCTCAAGTCTCATTCAAGGCTTACAGTGGTATTGAACTGCAGTCAGAGTTTCTTAACTAAAAGTTTATTAAAGACCAACTGCTCTGAGCAAATCAGCAACCAGCTTTTGTGAAGTTTCAGATAACTTCTTTGTCATATAAACCAATTTTGGGGGGCAGGGGGAGGGGGGAAATGAAAACAAAAAGGAAATTATGACAAGTAAACTAGAAATTCATTATTCCAAATAAAAGGTAATCTCTAGTAGTTCTGCAGTAGCTTGTAGGAAAACAAAACAAAACAAAACAAAACAAAAAACAAAACAAAACATAACAAAACAAAAAAAACCAAACCAAACAAACCAAAACAAAAACCTATAAGGAAAGGATTTCCTGTATGGATTAGTAGTCTAACAGCAGACACAGAAGGAACAGGGGACTAAAACAAGAGGTGTGTGTGGAAAAGAAGGAGAGAAAGAGGTGTGCTCTTTCTATCTGCAGCACTAAAATGACACTTGTGCAGCTGTGAGAACTGTCGCCCGTGTGTCTGTAGTGCCTAATTCAGAACAGAAAGAGGCCATCCTCTTACACAGTTCTCCTAAGGATGGGTTGCATAGCCAGAAAGGAATGCTACTCCTCCTTTCTGTACCTGTATTTCTTTCAAGTAGTTAATGGATTTTTGCACCACCATTGCTCTGTGTTGCAATGACACAAATCAATGAAATTGAGCTACTCAAGGAACATTTGTAAATTATTTCCTTTGTGGCTGGTCTCAGTATCACCGAAAGTGTCCAGATTTTCTTTCCAAATTAAGACACTATGTAATTTCTTTTTTGAAAAATTGTAACATAGTTGCCTGTGAAGTTTAAGCAGTTATAACTTTGCCTTTTTAAAAAAAAAAAGATTCTTAGTTACCAGCTGGTTAGAGCTGTACATCTACTTTCCCCAGCACATCCTACCATGAAGTTCTCAATTCCCACAAACGCCTCCCACTGCAGTAAAAAGTTCTCTTCGTAACCAAGGTCCCACAATCACAATCTAAATGCATAAACAGACAATCTTACTGCATCATGGCTTGAACACCAAATCAGTAGTTTTGTTAATGAAAACCTCACTAATTAATTTTAAACAAAACTGAAAGGAATTCTTTTGCTAGAATCAATGCCTTGCTTCTAGTGCTCCCATCTTCAGTAGTTTATTTTTAACACTGCTAGGAGAACATTATGAAAGCATATAATATAAATGTCCACATGTTCCAAACCTAGCACACAAGATTTAATACCTACAGCTGAATGGTTGCTGCTTCTTGAGAGTTTAGTTGGATGGCAGTGTGCTCCCAGATACTTTTTATTATCTGAACTTTCTGCAGAGGGCAATGATAAGATCACATCAAGAGTGCTCATCATTACTCCTTGTTTCAAAGAGTCCTTGAAGTTTTGATGAACCTTTGCTGTACTGAAGAAGCTGCACACATGATCAAATGGGATAATGCTATTGTGATAAGCTGACTGAAAAAGGCTCAGTGAGGAAGCTTTCCCTGTTGAAACATCAAAAACCACAACCTGCCCAAGTTAAAATGCAAGTTAAATACCTTAGTTTAATTAGTTAAAAATGCTGTGGTTTAACAGGTGTGAGGATTGTCAATTTTGCGAACTTGTTAGCTTTTTTGACTGGCTCTGCACCAAAAGTGTGAACCTGTGGTAGACGTGCAGTGGCAGTTACCCCAAATAATCTGATTTCATGTTTTCAATACACTGGCAGAGCAGCAAGTTTTTCTGTCATCCCTGTTTTCCAAATCAGCATCATGAACATTAAAAAATCAATGGGTGAAAAAAAAAATAGTTTACAAGTATCTCAGTTGGTTAATTCCAGAGTAAAGAAAGTTATATAAATGGTTTGAGAGAACTGATGAAGAATTATATGATGATTCTCCATCTGGATGGGATTGTTCCAAGTGTCCCACCTTTTTGGTGAGACTTTACCTGTCATTACAGTGATAATTAATACTTGGCATCAGCAGAATGTGACAGGACAACTGTACACCTGAATTTGCCTTTGACTTCTCTGCATCAGCATCCTCTGATGTCTTTGCCTTTTCATGGGGAAAATATTAGTGCAGCCTTTTATTCCTCCCCATTTGATGACTCAAACTCACAACCACATAGAGATGAAAAGACCTAAATGAGACAAGTATGCTTTTCCTTGCATCCCCCTCTCCACACTGCACATGAATTATAAAGTTTATTCATTAGGGGTTTTTTTGCAATCCTTGTTCATCACTTCTGCAATTTTTGTCAATTTCACAGAATAGAGTGTCATTTGCTTCTTCCCTACACAGCATAAGGAAGTGACCTTGGAGGTAGTTTTTCTAGATTTTAGTGAAAAAAACTTCTCATTTAAACCGGTCTTCATCTATCATTTATTTCATTGTTCTTAAGGTCTCTATTTTTCCATTTACACTGAAGTGTCTGCTTGTATGTAGTGTCCTACCTTGGGTCATCTGTATCATCTTCTTCGAAGAATTCACTCCTGTCCTCATCCATCTTATACAAGTTGCATCTTTTATATATGTACTTAGAGCATCCCATGACATAAAAAAGAAAATTGTCTGAGGGACTGTGCAAAATTTTCTAAATCATGCTTCTAAGACTAATGGGCTCTACTGCTGCAGAGTCCCTTGCTGCAGGAAAGGATGTTGGGTAGATAGTTTAGAACTCTGAACTTTGGTGTTCAGAGCAAGCACATTTTCCACATCTCTTACATGACCACTGGTCTCCAAAACTGGGTGAGTATGGTGTTGAGGAGGGGGACAACACAAGCTGATCAAGCTTGTGTGTAGAGTCAGCAGACTTCTGCCCAATTCTTTATCTGGTAAGAATCCTAAAATGAAATTTTAGCTGTCTTCTGGCATAAATGATTGAATGAGATTCATTATGGAAAACACTTTCTAATTTTCCCTGGAGAGGAATCCATCCCACACTACCTGAATGTAATGCAATTTTTAGGGAGAGAGATCAATTTGCAATAGTCAGGATGAATCTGGTTTCTGTGCTACAAGTACTGTCATTCTGCTTTTTTATTTCATTAATATGCAAAAATCATTGCAAAGCACTGTTAATGTTTATCATGCATGCAAATAATAAGAGAAAAAAATCAAATGTTATATTGTGAACACTGTCATAAATGCTCCTCTAAATTCTGACTGAATTAATGAATTTTAAAGATACTGATTACCAGAGTATTGCACTCCTTGGAAGAGAAAGAAATGCATTTATTTCAGAACAAAAATAAAAAATAAATTTATATTATATGGAAAGTTCCATGAAGCAATAAAATGGCTGCAAATCACTTTATTCCTCCGGTAAATTTCTGTGCATGTACTCTGAGATCATAAAACATCACTGAAATTATAATAAGCAAATGAGAGCCCTCCAGAAAACTGAACTCAGAGCCCAGTACAACCCATCATATTTCATCTGTTTGCCTCTGTACTGCAGTGGTCCTTTTTGTTGTTTCACTTAACATTCAACACACAGCAAAACAACAATAACAAACCTGAGAATTAAAACAATGTTCAAGTTCTCAGTCAATTGCATAGGAGTTTGTAATTTGCTCTTCAAGGGCAATAAGGTAGAGTTTAATTAGTAACTATTTGCATCTACACCTAATGGTGACTGCAGAACAAGATGCATGAGCAAGTCTCTTGCTATAAAATCAGGTGAATACACAGCATGGGAGCAAAATGCTGGACCAAAGGCTGCATAGTTAAATTTTTCAGTAGTTTCGTATTCAACATTGACAAATTACTTGAGCAACAGAGGAGGAAGAAAAAGAACATGGTCACAGGCCGAGCAAAAGGTTCATTTAGTCCAGTCTCCTCACTCCATTGAGTCTTAATCTTAATAGAAAGACCACAAAAAAGGCCATTAGGTAATCATGAAGAAAGAATGAGAACAGTCAGGCCAGAATAGTGCTTCTCCTGTGTGCCCTCTCAGACCTAGCCCTGCAGTTTTGGGGTACACAAAATGTATACACCAAGCAGACTCAGAAGTGTTTCCTTTTTTAATTTCCTATAAATTTTCTAAATTAATAATGGCCTGAATACTGTAGCTTACAGAAGACTCAATAGAGTGTTTTGGACTGAAACTGCTTTTCTCACACATACCAGAAAGATAACCAGCAATCCAACAACTGATGCTGTTCCCCAAGCAGTGGCAAGCTCGCTGCCTCTGCCTTTGAGATGCCAGCCCCTTGACCAAGCAGCATGTTTCAGGCCAGCATTAGGAGCCCCAGCAGTATTCTTGGAAATGGGAGACAGAATCACATTGTACAGCCAGTACTTACCTCATTAAAAGGGTTGTAATGACCACAGATGATTGTAACCAGTGCTTGAAAGCACTATGGTACATTTACCTGAAGTCTCCATATTATCAGCCTCTAGTACCATCTAATGGAACTAAGCGCTATTCCAGATACAAAACTACAAAGTGTATCATGTGTGCACTGTAGGCTGAAAGTAACAAAATGTCTGTGGATTCTAGGACTCGTATAACAGAAACACACAGGGAAAGAACTTTTGCTGCCAAGTATTCCTTCTGGGGTTTTCCAAGTTGCCTTATATAATTACTCAGCTGAGAAATTAAGGGTAAGGACGCATACCAATATTTCCACAGGATTTTCTTTTGCCAGCAGGAATAGAGTTATGTAAACTCATGTTCTTTTATGACAGTGATTTAGGTACAGTCATGTGAAAATGAAGAAGGAAAATTTGTTCCTCTCTAACCTGGCCTTTCTGACTAACTCTGTGGTGCCAATGTGTGCCTTCTAAACATCAGTGCTGGAAGAGTTCAGTTCTTTCTGATAATGTACATATTAAGCCAAGGCTTAAAACACACAAATTTCTTATTACTTTTTTCAAATTGGTCCCACATAAATATGCTAAGCTAGTAGACAGACAATCAGATTAGTGTTAACAAAATTGATCCACAGACACTTCTTCCTGTAGGATGAGAAAATCCTACTTATTCTGAGGGTGTGGGGGGTTTTGTGTGTTTTTGTTTTGTTTTGTTTTGTTTTTTCTTTTTTGTTTGGTTTTGGTTTTGTTGTTTTTCGGTTTGAGGGGTTTTTTTAATGCAGTATTTACAGAAGGAAACATCAGGAATCCTCCCAGCAACATGTACATAGGGATTCATTCAGTAATGCTGCTGTGAATTTGCCAGATCAGAAGTGCAAATTGAATTGCATGTAACACTCAAACAGTGACTCATACTATCATTCTACTTTAAACGTTTGAAAATAACATTTTTGCATCTTTCTAGATCACACCCTCAACCAATGTGGTTTAATGAGGTGAAAAAATACTTGAAATAAAACCAAAATACAAATAGTTAAAATATTTTTTATTAAAATATCCTGTGATGGCCTTAGATCCCAAGTCTTAAAAATCGATGTCATAACTGTAGTGTTAAAAGATATATATACTAATTCTTATTTCTGATTTTCCAAGATTTCAGCCTTTGAGAAAAGAGTTAGTAAAGCTTTTTCCTGGATCTAGTATTATGCAAACCTCCCATTCCATGTGTCAACACAGTTCTGTTCAGATAAAGTACGCTGGGGCATAGTTATAAAATTTTAGCACCCAGTGTGTAAATGTTTGTGACTGAGTAGAAACATGTATATACAAGGTTTTTGTCTTTTAATGTACATATGAGCTGTACCACAGAACTATCCCTACTATCTATAGCTTTGGGCAAATATTACTTCTTTTTAAGCCCTTCTTTTCTACTCATAATCAACTAAAATTGTGTTTCCTGCTCAGTTGAACAGGTGACTTGATAGAAGTTTTGCAAAAATCATTCTGTGTTTCTGCTTATAAATTTTGTAAGCTGGAAAGCTTTAATTCTCCTAAACTTTTCAAGAATCAAGTAACACTGAGCACACTGTACACAATGTATTGTTCATGCACAATACATAAGCATAATAAAAAAGCACAATATACACATTCAGATGGCCAAAACTTCTAGCTTTCACCCCCAATCAAATTTTCTCAACCAAATTCTACCCATGTTACACATGAACAGAAGAGGGTCTGATACAGTTCTACAGGTCCTATGTAGCTCTGAACTACCATAAAAGAGATTCCAGTTCCTGTGCCAGGTTTGGTAATAATCAACAAAGTATGAGTTTTTTGACACCAGACCAAGAGCTGCATTTGTCCAGTGTGTGCCGTGTGTGTCTAGAGACATAATGTCTCATTCTAGTATCTTGGTCTTTTTAATTTTTTTTCCTCAGAGCATATAAAAGGTTCCAAATAATGCCTCTGCCAGACCGATTCTAGGCTCCATTCTCCACTGATAACCCTAGAGTTATGAAGAGCTGTTCTAACCAAGGTGGAATCATTTCACAGGCACAGAAATTTACGAAATGTAAAAGACATCTGCATGTAACTCCCTGGAAAAAAGGTTTATAATGACTAAACTGGGATGAAATCTTAAACATAGACTTTCTTTCATAAATATCTTCATCTAACTTAAATTTTATTATGAATTTCCCTGTAAACCCTCTACCCCCTTCTGAAAAAAAAATAAATTAATGGAATTATGATTCTTTTCAACCAAATGCAGGTTGTCACTTCTTTCTCTCTGACTTAATGAAGAAGAGCTTTTCTCCCAACTGTTTTCACTCTGAAAGGTCACCATCCCATATTTCTCTTTTTTCCACAAGTAAAACTATAAAATGCAGAGAATGTAAACGACAGAATAACCTCAGAACAGATGCAGTTCAGGCAAGGATATACTACGGGAAGCATTCGGCCCAAATGACCTACTTCTGGGGCCTTTTTGCTTTGGGATGACACAGCTGTACTGCACAACACCTAGCCTGGAGATTCCAGATCATTGGTGACTAAGAAAAAACTCATCTAATGGTAATCATCTAATGGTGGTAAGTCAGAATTAAATTAATGATCTGCTCTAGGTTGTCTTTTGTTTATTTTCATATGGGTCAAAATCAAATTATTAAGGATCTGTTGACTGATACGCATTTTTATTAGTATTGTCAGTTTAAATTCCTTAGCTCCTGCAAGGCAAACCCTCAAAACTGAACCTGAAATCCAGAAGTGAACCACAATGTGAGATGAAAAAAACACACCTGAGTGCTTTAGAAGCAAACAGACCCCTTCATCAAGTGTCTAAACTGATGGTATGATTTCTTTCTTTAAAAACAATCATTTACCATTAATAAATAACCAAAAAACCCCACCACAAACAGTAACCTGTCCCTGGTTTTGCTAAGAGCCTTCTTTGAGGTCAGAGAAAACTGGAATTAAGACTTCCTTACTCTCTGAAAAGTTCCTTTATTTCAATGGTTGGATCACTTGGGGAAGAAAAAATTTTTAAAACTATTCTTTTTTCTTCTTTTTTAGTTAGAGTCTGTTTTTCCACTTTAAATAGCACTCAATTTTTAGTTTATATTTTGTCATTCAGCACTTCCCATGAAGGTGGTGTACAGAAATTCTAGCATTTCAGATGGAAATAGCACTTAAACACCTCAAGATTTCACGCATTGCACATAAATATAAAAGACTCTTTCTCCCTTAAGGTAGACACTTATGGAAATATATGCACAGGTTAGAACAGATCCTCAAATGGCAGGTGTTCTTGTGTAAGATGGCTCAAAATGTCCATGAATTAATATTATTAGAAGGCGAGAAAGTACAGTCTTCTGCCTATTTCTATTTAAATTCAAGATGTTGTTATTATACAGCTCCAAGAAAGATTGATTAATTAACCAGGTATGAGGAAATTCTAATTCCAAGTCTAGAAAAAGAAGCAGCATTGGAAACTAGTCTGTTAAATTATTTGCTTTTACTTGTAAACTTTTTAAGAAACATTTTTTGGAAAAAGAACATTAGGAAACAGTAAGACTGAAGTTAAAGCAAGAATTCATTTGTTCTCACTTACCAAGTTCATCAGAGTCCTAAACTCCCAATTTTAACTGTAAGCTTAACTAAATAATTAATGAACTTCCAGTTTAGCAAAGAAATAAGCAAGCCATTTCCCCCCATTTTTAGAGGTTTATCGCAGTCTGGTGACTCCAACAGCTGAATTTTCACTGACCAGTGAGAGCAGAACAGAGCCTTTGCATATGCTGTGATATTAAAAACAAAGTCAACACTTTTACCATTACATCTTTCAGCACAGAGAGTGTTGATATGTGAAGAATAATATTTTCTGCAAATTAGTGTGGCTAGGGAGATATTTGCAATTAATACAAGAAATATGCCAAAGACAAGTGTGTTCATTACTGCAAGAAAAGTATGTCAGTGGTCTGGTTTAGAATTATGTTCAGTGTTAGTGTGCCGGAAGTGAAGGAAAGGGAAAAAGAGGTGGTGGTAGGAGAAGAGATTCTGCCCAGTATCACATCTTAAGTAACCTTGCAATTTGGGGCAAAACCTAATCTTTCTTACATTTTAATTCTGATCACAAAAAAGAAGTTGAACTAGGCCTTTTCTTGACAAATAAAAAACTTTTAGAAACAGCTAAATGAGATTTTTATTTATGTTACACTGCAAAATAAACAATAGGACTAGAAGGTGGGTAACGACATTTTATTTTTTGCATTTGGATAGCTCTAATTTGTATTTTATGTTCTAGTCCAGAGACTGGTTTAACAAAACTTATTTCATTGACTACTACAGGAACCTTGCTAGATTTATAGAACCATCTGCTGGTAAAAATCAGCAGCTATTTTACGCCTAACTAGATTTAAAATAATCTTTTGTTCCATAGATAGGCATATATTGCGCATAGCAGCCTGCATAGCATCTAAAAATGTGGGCTGATTGTCACCTTGGTGTTGGTAGGAAAACAGTTGCCTTATCCAATATTCCATAGTTGTGTGAACAACATGTATTTTAACATGATTTCCATTCACAGTTTAAGTGAATAATTTCCCTTTTAATTCCCCACCCCCATCTATTCATTTATACACAGATGATCAAAGCACTTTGATGAAAGTAGGTTCCAGAATAGACTAAAACTCCAGAATTTGCAAGTTTATTTTTGCAGAGAGAAATTATATTAAACAAGGAGCCAAAAACAAAAGCAAAGCCTTTATAATGGAGAATGTATTTGCTTATTTTAATAATCCCCTCTCCCCCAAATCGAAACAACCCCAGAACCAGACATGATAATATTAATGCAAGAACCAGACAAGGATAATATTAATGCAATAAATTCAACCCAATCCTAATAAGAGTATGTCCCTGAGAACCTCACATTTTGGAAAATATTCTGTGTTAATGTACATCCTATGCAATGATGCTTCAAGCACTTCTCCATACAAATTAACAGGTGTTTGGCCACCATATTATAACATAGCGCCCAAAACACATCACATTTATGTCAGGACAGGTTTTGAGATATGCTCCAAGCAGTAGTTGCACCTTCAATCAAGAATGCTACGATAACAAACCATCTAAACTAAATCGGCCTATTTTGAGCCCTTTTTCTGCAAAAAAAATATTATCTTTGTCCTGCTGATGCTGAGACAGTCCTTTGCAGAGAATACCATATTTAGATGTATAATGTTTCATCCCTCAAATTGGTTGTTTGTCAGCAGCAATATCTCAGAGTTCAACATATGGGCTTTTATCACTAAAGACAAACACAATTAACATTGAAGGAAACAGGTTATTGTTCAATAAATACATTCCAACCAAGTGCATGTAAGTTCAGTCAGGTTTGAGGCCTAGTCATTTTTTCTGAAAGAGATCTGTGTCACAAAGAAATGTTACCCTTCTGAAAACATTACCAAATAAGAAAATTTAATTTGCCTCTTAAGCACTTCCCTGAAAGACTAACATTAAATATGTTTCATTTACTCAGTGCATTAAATATGTTTCATTTACTCAGACCTATTTATTTCTTTTTTGGAAGGAAGGTGTCAGAGTTGACACTATTGGATATTGTTTTGTCTGCATATATTGCTACATGTGTTATGATGTGTATTTTTCACAGTAACCTAAACATTTCTTGTTTCAATTAAATAAGCTTTACTGCACAAAGAAGGATTTCAGATTTTTATTCAAAGGTTGCAAGAAAATAAAAGATCCAACATAAGGAGGTTTTCAGAGTACATCAGTATTGTATGGCAAATCCCCATAGCCTCAAAAAGTATGTCTTATAAAAGTCATATTAATAAATGTGTATCGGGAACAGGGAAATAGTGTTTGTATTTATACAAAAAAAATTGATTCTGTGCTAAAGCAACTGATTCTTACCATTTTTAGATTCTGTTAAGTCTTGGGATTGCAGTTTCTCTCAAGTAGCACAAGGAGAACAATCTGAAAAATTAATTAAATTAATTTTAAAAAAATTAAAAATGGAAAAAAAAAAGTAACTCCAACAGTCACCATATTTAATAGGTATTTTTTTCCAGCCTAACAGTGAATGAACCAAGTATTAACTTCAGTAGTTAAGATTAAAGTCATGCAAATTATTCTAACCACATAAATGGTTATGTATCATGCGTTTCTGCACTTCAGTGGTCTGTAGGCTTAAATATAGGACAAAGGAATCCCTGGTACCTGGATTTGCAGAACTCTATGCTATTCTTAGCACTAAGTACATTTCTGAAGAGCTGTATATCTAATGGCTAACACAGGCAAAAATCTGTCAAGAGGACAAAAAGCTGTCACTGTATGCTTACAGTAATTGCGGTCCATTGTTCCCAGGCAAACTACAAAGTGTGGGTTTTTGCAATCAAGGAACAAGAATAACACAATGTAACGGCCCAGAGACTAGGTATTTTTGGAAATGGCACTGCATTATATAACCTCCAGTTTTCCCCCTCTCTCTCTGTTCCACAACCCCCCTCTATTTTAAACAGGGAGAGAAAAAAGAGTAGATCCTACCTCATTTACCTTAAATTATCACTCTCTTAATTGACTGAATTTGTAGCATACCTCCTTTATCAGTTGTCTCATAATGACAAAAAATTTAAGTCCTCTTCTATTGATTATATATTTCTTACCTTTAGCGTGTATGTATGAAATGTAATTAGGTATGAGTCATATGTGTACACAAACACACACATACATACTGGATTAAAAACTGCAAACTCTTATATCCATAAATGTACATAGAAACGTTTGAAAGAAAGCAGCACATCATTACATGTTCAGTAAAATATGGTTTGTTTTGGTTTTGTTTGGCTTTTTTTTTTTCTCAGAAGAACCACCCAAAATTTAACTGCTGCAGATGCAAAAACACAGAAGGCTGTTGCAAGAATGACTGCTTTCTAAAAATAAACCCCAGCAGCCTGAGAGGAATCTAGTGTCAGGTCGGAGAAGAGGGAGATTCGTTTCACAAGGGAGAAGAAAGGAGATGATAAACCTATCCTAGAGCCTTGCATGCATGCTAACAAAGCCAAGTGCATTCGGTTCAAAAATACGTTTTGGTGTTTGCAGAGTGCAAATGCAAGAAAAAAGGAAAACATTATAGAAAATCACTGCTCATCTCCCCTTGCATGTGTGCGGAAAAATCCACAGCCTAGAAATCCAGCCTTAAAGCAGAAAGACAAAGAGTTAAAGACATATACTGCACGTTTTCTCATCTTCTTTTAAAAAGACTGTTTGGAAATGTGCACGGAGAGAGGAAAGCCAAGCTGCAGCAAAGTCCGGCTAAGGACAAAAAGAAATGAAAAGAAACAGAAAGACGCAGAGAGAGGAAGGGGGGAAGGGCAGGGGGGCAGGGAAAGAGAGAGGGGATTAATTTGAAAAAATAAAATTCTGTGGATTGGAATTGCATATACTTACAGACAAAAGCCCCCGGTCCCTGCTCACTTTCTGTCCTTTCTACATGATCTGAAACACAAATGTGGATTAAAAAAGGGCAGCATGCTACAGAAGGGAATTTATAGTTGGGGGAGTGGAGAGAGGGTAGGGGGTGTGGGTAAGAATGACTGCACCTCTTCCAAAGTGCAGCCTCGGAGAAAAAAAGAAAAAAGGGGTGGGGGTGGCTGGGGGAAAGTCTCTCTCTCTCTCTCTCTCTCTCTCTCTCTCTCTCTCTCTCTCTCTCTCCCTTTCCCTTTCCCTCTCCCTCTCTCTCGGGCTGGGTTTTGCTTGCCAGGGCTGGTTATACTGAACAATGAGCTAATTCTGATGGTAGCTGGCCAGCTGCCAGCTCCATTCCCCCCCCACACACACCGCCTTACACATACACACTCCCCCTGCCCGCCCGCCCGCCTCCCCCCGCACGCTGCTGCAGCGCCAGACTGCTTAGTCTGCAATAATCCGCAGCCCCGCGGCCCGCCCTTTCCCGATGTCTGGGAGCCGCGGCCGCTCTGCGGGGTGTGAAGTCGAAGGAGCCCCCGGGACAGCCGGTGACCTGCTGTCTCCAGGCCATCCCGCACCCCCAGGGCGACCCCGCCCTCCCCGAGCCATCCCGCACCCCTCAGGCCATCCCGCACCCCCTGGGCGGCGGCCAGGGCGGGCGGGGAGCGGGGCCAGGGCGCTGCGCAGAGGCGCGGAGGGGCGGAGGGATGGAGGGGTGGGAGGGGGAAGGCAGGGAGCAGCTACGGACTGTAATAATAACCCTGCAGCGGCTGCAAAGGCCATCTGAGGAGAAAGGGGAGGGAGATGGAGGCAACCGCCCGCCTGCCGCTTCGCCTCGGCTGTGCCTGTCTGGGAGGGGAAAAGATGGTGGGCGGGGAGGATGGGGAGCGCCGTGGCACGGGCGGGGCAGTGCGGTACTGCTCCGGGAGCCCGGGGATGAGGGGAGGGGGGACGCAGCCGGTGGCCGGAGCTGTCCTGGTCGTGCGGAGCTGTGCCGGGCACGAATGCGGGGACAGATGCGGGGACACCGCGGGGAGGGAGCGCAGGTTCGCCCCGCAGTGCTGGCGAGAGCACTCGAGGGGTTCTACCGGGGCTGTCACGGAGTGGTGGCACGGGATTGGCAGCAGCGATGGCATACATTGTGGTAATCATTCCCGCAAGCATGGGACGAGGGACGAAGGCAGCCCAGCGAAGGATATCGACGCGACACAAAAGACCCCGCGAAGGCTCTCCCCGCTGTAAAGGCACCTGAGAGATGGTGCAGTGTGGGCACAGCGTAATCAATCTCACCTCGAAATGCTATACGGCGATATATGGCTTAAAAGAATAGTGAAACACGTGTTGAGGTTCCCTGTTACCCTGCAGGTTATGAAGGCACCTTCCTCGGGGTTAATAATGCCCAGGGCAAGAGTGATTAAAATGGTATGAAATCATATGTGATGCGGGCTAATCGAAGATTAAACCTTGTCTATCAGGCCTGGGTTACAAGCAGCTAACCTTGTTTTTCAAATCCACTTGTGTTTAAGTCCCCATGAAACTGCATTATTCTATGGTCTAAGTAGGATTTCCATTTGTTGAGTGGAAGCAGCTCGCTAGCATGTCTCTGCACCTTCCTGACCAGCTACTATATCTTTGGGAATGCTTTGCAGGCCTGCCAGCTTAGGGAAAATTCAGCAGCTGGAAGGGAGAAATATGGGACATAAGCGGCCCCTGATATTTAAACCTCTGGTAAGCTGTTATAATAATTCTAAGTTTAGTGCAGAAGAATCAGATTATTCGCCTCAAAAAATACAGTTACTACTACTCATGTCTGTTCAACTGCTTACCTCCTCCACAGATTTCACTGATCAGCTGTTAGGACCGAAATACAGTAGAGCTTGTACGTTTGAACTTTATCTTGAGATAGTGGGGGGGTTTGTTTGTTTTGTTTTGTTTTTTTCTGAATAATAAATATGGGCCCAGTGCAGGTAGCAGTCCTTCATGGTATACACTCAGGTGAAAGCAGTGGGTTTTGTCTAGTTTAGGTGCGTTGCAAAAATAGATTCTTGCACCCAGTGTGCAAAAGGCTGATCATGCACAGAGTGGAGGTATTTGATGTACTGGCAGTTCTGCACAGAAAGGGGCGCTGGGTGGCAAATCCACAAAGACAGCATCACAACTGCCAAAACTTTTCACTGTTGATACTGTTTAGCAAACAAAGGCATTAATGTTCCTTGGCTACAAATTACCTAGTTCTCTTATTAAGCAGTATTCTATTTTCTGTTGGTTAACGATTCTCTCACTTCTCATGTTAATTAGTCTGCTTGCTCAGTCTTTCTCTTCGTTGGAGCCCGTGGATTTCTTGGGTTGGTGGCCGTGAGTCAGTGGTCACAATCTGCTCCTGCTGGAATTACCTTGTACCCAGTCGAAGCTGATTCAGCACAGTTGCTGGGTTGTTTTTACTAGTTTCTTCCTTATCTTAGGGGTTCTGCCAAATATCCTTGTGGCCTGTAAATTCTGCCTTCCCTGTGTCCACTATCAGTGGTACAACCTTCTTCCCAAACTCCCTCTAGGTCTGAGATCATTGGAATGTGTCAAGCCTTAAGGCAATTCTACTAACAAGTCATTTGTCTTTCCAACACCTGGACATCACTTAGAGCTTGTTGGCTGTTTTCTGTTTCATGGATTAAACCTTTCTTGTTCTTTAGGCTTGAAAGTGCACAAAGATCAAACATCAAAGAACATCCTTTCTTTAAAAAATGTTACATATTCCACATTTTGCAACAGGTGCATCTTCTAACCTGTGGAGTATGTGTTATAGGTGGTGAAGTGTCAGAGATCCACCACTTGTAGAGAGTTGGCACTGTGAAATGAAACTAGACACCAAAGACATAACTGTTGGAGGTGGGAAACTTGCATTGCAAAGACCCTAAGAGAGTGAAGTGGAGAATGCTGTCATTCAGCATGGAAGGGATGGACAGATTCTTTCAGGGATCCTTGGCAGAGTGATGATGGCACTAAATTATAGTCACAATTTAAGCTTTATATTCTTAAGAGAATTCAGAGAGCATTCTATATTATGATTTTCATATTGCAGAATTTATTACAATAAATAGGTAGTTTAATACAGAATTTATAATACAACTTAACTTACAATTTCTCAGCACCTGGATCCTAACTTAGCTTGTAATTCCTATTCACCTGGACACTCTGCAGATCAGGTCAGATCCCAATGCACGGTTCACTGTATCAGCGTAACAACCATAATCAGACTTGAAAAAACTCTATAAAAGAAGACAAATCACTCAGTCCTCTACAGAGAACTGTAGAGCTGTTCCTGGCCACTGACGGGTCTGTGGTTTCACTGTCCATCAGCAGCTCTAGTCCAAATTCTCCACTTAGGACTCTTAATGCCTTGATTTTATGGACATGGTTCTGAGCGCTGTTACATTTCCCTGTCCTGTGTCAGAGTCACAGCTGATGACACGTAAGAACCTAACCACATCCTAAAATTCCCACAGGAACAACCAAGAATGGTTGTGGGTAAATGTAAACTTCCATCTGAGCCCTTACAACCTTCATTTTCTTTCCAATGACTTGGTTTTGTAGCCCAGGTAAGTAAACTGCTTTGCTATGCTGTTTGTGCTTGACTGTATGTGGAAAGTTGTACCTGTTTGCTGCCTGAAACAAGCTAAGTTGCTAAGATCTGCTCAAATTCTGCAGTCTGCATTCCTTAGTTTGGCTGCAGTGTTTTCAATTTCCTTTCCCTTAGCCAGCTTCTATTAGCAGCTCTGACGGAAACTGGAAACAAAGGTTTAGCTTTTAAGAGGAATCAGCAGGCAAGAGCCTGAGTGGGAGAAGAGAAGGAGGCAGTTTGGGCCCATTGTGAAACAGGAGGGGTTCTGCCATTCCGGGTTCTGGACGTATAATTAAACATCCAAAGTTTGAGAGACAAAGACTAACATGGACCCCAGACAATGAAGTAGAAAGAGAGAGGTTAAGACCCAATTCAAGCAAACTGTTAAGATTGAACTGAAGTATCTTTGAAAAACACTTTACTGCAGTTATTAGTCAAATAATACATTTTTTTATTATGTCTTTGTTAAAGTAGTAAAGAGCATTAGGATGCTGAGAAACACCAATAGGTAACCAGTCTATTAGCGAAAAGTATTGCCCTTTCTAAAATGCTATATTGTGATGAAGTGGAACTCTTCTTGCATCTGCAACTGTGGCCTTCAACCTGACTGTGCCAGTGTTCCCTCTTCTAGTTTCTAATCACTCACCTAAAAATGTCTTTATTACAAATGTGATACCAGGTAAATTATCCTACTGTCCTCAGGAAAATAAGTTTAACCTCAAGCCTGATTGTTATACCCTATGGTTAACTAAACCAGTCTGACTTTGTTCTGCAGTCAATTATAGATGGGGAGAAAAAGTTTGTTGCTTTTGCTACCTCTCGTCTGTGACAATTTCCTGTGATTCCTTTTCTCTTTGTTTCTCTCTTTGGTCTGATATATAACCCCTAAAAGGGATAAAGCCCTGACTTACAAAGCATTATTTTTATATAAATAGCCTAAAATGAGGTTGCAAAGCAGACAAAGCAGAATAGGCCCTTGTGGCTGAGGGGATGGTAAAAACAGCATAACAAAGATTTACTGCTAATAAAGCAGATGAAAAACTATTGCAATGAATAGATCTAAAACAGTCATCAGAAAAATCACTCTGAAGTTGTCCTTCATGATTCTGACAGGAACCAGAGAAACTATATCCTGCACTATAAGCCAGAATTCCCACTCACCTTCTCACCTCTGTCCTTCAGCCATCCCATTCCAACATTGTGTAAAACACACAAAACTGACAAGACTCTGGTCTGGAAATCCATCTCACTCAAGCCTTCCAGAGCTGCCTTATCCTGTAATGAACTGATTTTGGGTTGCCTGGAGCACCTGAAATAAAAAGGTGGTAAGAAGGTGCACAAGATACTGGGTGAAGTTGGTACTTTGCAAAATTGGAGCCACGTCATGTATGCAATTCATTGTAAAACCATCCAAGCCCCCAAATTCAGTTGTATTTGTTTGCAGCTTTTGTGAATATGCAGTTTCCATTAATGATATCTGCAGCACTGCAGTACTTTCATGGATAAATCCTAAAAGCACCACATAGCACCAGAAAGAAACTCACTATGTAAACATAAAGATAGAATATACATTGACAGCTTTCCTTTCTTACAAATTCTTCAGTCACTCATGCTATTCCTACTCTTAAGTTCTATTCATCAACAAATAAATTCATAGAAGAAAGTGCCTAAAAAACTGTCAAGATATTTTAAGAAAAATAAAGGAGGCACTGTAGTTCATAAACTGGCTATGAGAAATTATGTGTGATGTTTTTGTGGCAACTAGATTGAAAATAGAAGGGAAGGCTGTCCATTGGCTGACTTTTTAAGAAGGCATAAACTCTGTGTTCTATTTTCAGTTGGATTTTCTGGGAGCTGGATTCAGAGGGTTTCTTTTCCATGCTTATCTCCAAGTCTAAGAGAGTTTTGTTTTCATTTATTTTTATTACCAAACAAAATGAGCTACGCATAAATAACTGAAGAAACCAAGTTGTCTGGAAGATTTCCAGATAAGATTAACTTGTCATTAAATAAACCAAATGTTAAGGATTTTTCTACTGGTACTCCAACAGAGGACACCTTGGATGGAAGAACTACACATCAGCTGCCATATGAACATGTTCACTTTTAACAAACTGAAGTTCACTCTTCCAGAATGGATTATTGGTTCACCTGTTGCAGTTCCTCTGCAATAATGACAGAAACTGAACACTTGATAGGAAGATGTGATGCAAAATATGCATCTCACTCATGGCTGGGCTTCGCGAACGAAGATTCAGGAAAGGTCTCTACCCACGTTTGTCACAAGCGCGCTGGTGGCTAAAAAGGCCAATACGAGACAGGCATGTCCGATTGCAAAAGGCACAGTAGAAAGACTCCTTAGGTGGTAAATTCTGCAAGGCACGATTCTTTCTGCATTGCCTTTTCTCCTCAAGAGTGATCCTGCGTGCTTTCTCAAAGGCATCAGCAGCGTTAAAGATCATGTGTCTCCAGATCTCTCGACTGGAGGCCAGAGTAGACCAGTTACGTTGATCAGTATGGCCAAGGCTGAGATGTTGTTTCAGAGAGTCCTTGTATCTCCTCTTCAGGGCTCCTCTCTTTGGGCAGCCGGTGGCAAGTTCACTACAAAGCAAGATCTTAGGGAGGTGGTGGTCCTTCATCCTGGAGACGTGCCCTGCCCATCGCAGCTGTGTTCTCATCAACATGGCCTCAATACTTGTGACTGCTGCTTGTTCTAGAACAGATGTATTGGTCACGTAGTCTGACTAGTGGATGTTTAGGATTGTTCAGAGGCAGCATTGATGAAAAAATATGCATAATACTTAAAAAATTTGACAAAGGAAGGAAAATTGTGACAAGGCCTGTACAGTTAGACTAGTCCCCTTGAGTTCAGTGAAACTACCTACTTGTACAGAGTTAAGTACTCTGCTGAGGTTAGGCATATAAAAATTAAAGTGAAGTTCTATATCTACTAAAATTTGAGGGAACTTTGTTATGGACTGAAATAAAGTGGGGTTTGCCCTTAAACCAGAGA
Source organism: Pseudopipra pipra (assembly GCF_036250125.1). Taxonomy (NCBI): domain Eukaryota; kingdom Metazoa; phylum Chordata; class Aves; order Passeriformes; family Pipridae; genus Pseudopipra; species Pseudopipra pipra. The sequence continues at coordinate 45,006,809 of NC_087581.1, read as the reverse complement.
GAAAAATAGCTTCAGAATATCGTAGAAGAAAAATCAGTGTGATTTGGGGCCTACGGAAGGAAAAAAATATAAAAATTAGGCAAATTTCAGTCTCGAGTCATGGTGAAGTGAGCAGAGCTCCATGAGCAATAGCAGATGGTTAAAAGGGCTGGTTTGGAAGGGAAGGGAGAGATACTGGTAGTGACTGTGTTTATTTTGTTTCAGTCAGTATCAATTCATGATTCCCACCTTTGCAGTTATGTGCTTGGAAAACAGCAGCCAAACTACCAGTGTGGGCCTATGAGTTCAGGTAAAGCCCTGTTTTGCACTTGCAGAACAAGAAGCAGAAAAAGGTAGCTATAGTAGCTTTCTTTGCTGCGTACTCTTCCCTGGCATATGCTCTTTCTGGATCCTAATTCAAGAGTGGTCCTTTGACCACTGCCTCTTAAAAATTTTGGCTATTTGTACTATATAAAGAAAATGCTACATCTCATTTTATTTATATTGTCTCCCTGAGAATTCAATTGATTATCTCCTGATTTTTATCTTGGAGTAAAACAGAATAATGATTCCCCAATCAGGGTTCACAATTCCCATAGGTTTTACAGGAAGTTGGGGTTTCTATCATTGACTCAGGCCCAGAATGCAAGAATAGACAATAATCTGAATTAGTGAATCATGTAACTGAACCTAGAATCTGCTGATCTAATTTACCTTTTCAGAGCATTTACTTCTAGGACAATTTGTTGCATTTGCTACCAGGTTCATTCATACAAATATTTGTACCAAAATACTAAGTACTGTAGATCAATTTCACAGCCAGTAGGTTAGATTTTTAAGGAACTTTGCACACTAACCAACAAGTGCATAATTAATGTTTAGGATTTGCCTTGACCTTGACCTTGTATTTTTCGATAAACTAAGTCCTTCAGTTGTACTGCCTGATTGCCAAAGCAGTATCTGCATGCAGAGAAAAGAGAATCTCCTGAGTTCCAAAGAAGACCCTAAAGTGTGGTCGATCTCAAGCATATGGCTTGCTTTGTTGTATTAAATAGACACCCCAGTGTCTGAATGTTAATGATGAAGAGACACCATTAATTGAAGTTCTGTGAGGCATGGTGTGATATGTATTTCACTGCCTAGTTTTCTTGCAAGAAAATTAAGATAAATTACCTGCACAAGACAGAAAGATTCAGAAACTTTTGAAAGAATTTACAGTTTGGGTTTGACTCCTTGCAAACTCAGGTGCTCTAGTGTGGAAAACATTTAATTCTAAGGGTGACTGGGAAGAGCTATTTCCGCCAATCAGGATGAAGAGTTAGCATATGCTCCCTGGAAAGAGAGATGGAGAGCAGTCATAGGAGATAGAGAAAATCTTAAGCAGTATCAAACTTCAGAAGAAAAGTTAAAATACAGATCACAGGATTTGTTGTTGATAACTAGCCAACCAAATTACACCCAAAGAAGACAGGAGATTGAACAGTACATGTGTGTACTTTTCTGAAATCAACCTGAGATCTCTCTCAAATTACACTGACACTCTCTGAATGTCTGATTTATGTACTTGCAATGTTTTCATACTTGCACTGTTTAAGAGACATGAATGTAAGTGCAATTCTCAAATTCTCACTTTTGAAGCAACATTTGCTCACACTAGTGATTGCACAGAAGATGTGTTAATTGCTGTTCCAAGTAATGGTTCAAGAGATGAGCCTTTCTATTCAAGTAAATTGAATAAACACACTGTGTTCTGTTTTAATTAATGAGAATTCATTTAATTAAAAATGCAAACTACAATTTTTCTATCATGGGCCATGCATTCAACTATTCTCAGTCATTTAGTGAGAACTGGCTAGATTACTTTAGTCAATACTTCATGAGTTTAAGCCAAATTTAAGTTTGGTTATAAAGCAGAGTTTAAGATTAAATTTAATTTGTCTGGAATGCAACAACAGAGGATCAATTGTTGCTAGTTCACCAATTCTGGAAAAGCAGGAGTAGAAGATAGGAGTTTGATTTGAATCAATTCTGTCAGCTTATTTTTAAATGTCTGGATTTGGATGATTTTTTTTTTCACTGCAATGTAATTAAATACATTCAATCAAGGGAAATTCATTCTAGATAGAGTACAAAAGCTCTCAGGTTCACACTGCCAATCATGCTGAAAATGTTGATGATCTGGGCAAACTATATTACAATAAAAACACTGTGATTATATTAGAAGACAAATATCTCTGAAATTTCTACATCCAGACCTGGACCCAGAAGGGTTTATAAAAGTAATCATGAAAGGGTCAGACATGAAGATAAATGTTTGTCTTTAAGAAATATATAAAGGAAAAAAAAGTCAATGTACCCATCTATACCTAGGGAAAAAGTGAAATTGCCACAGCCCAGGGACACTTTAATCCTGTATAATAGGCCATAACATTTCCTTTAGAGTGTTTCAGAACTTCTATGAAGAAAATGGGAAGCTGTGGAAGTGATGGGTATGGAATTAATTACATTTTTTTGGCTAGCTTAATAGGCTTAAAACCAAAACTCCCTAAATTTTCCCTTTAACTGTAATGAGTTATAAATTCCTCACTACAGAAAGAGCTGGTCAGAGTTTGATTGCTCCACAATTCTCCTTTTTTTCCATTTTTTCAAAGCACTGCACTATGCTTTTTATTATGAACTGTATCATCATTTACTTTTTCCTCTTTCTGCCTGTAGGGTATATCTGAAAAAGGTCCTGACTGTTCACCAGTAACACATCTCCCATTCATTTTGAGACTAAGCTTCAGTCCATTATCCTTCATCTAATAATTCTCTCTTTTTCCTGGCACTTTTCATAATAGTGACCAAAGAACAGGCAGTAAAAGATTAAAGTTAGACGAAGAAGTTAAAAAGTCCCTTTTTAGTTGGTGAACAGAATTGCTTTCTTAAAAACGTGCTTGCACGGGGGTGGGTGTGTGTGTGTTCACAGAACACTTCTTATTTTACCATTTTGCTGAAGCCTGGGATTCAGCAATTCCAGCATGTCATAAAAAGAACTTGTGCATTTATTAAAAAAAATAAATTCCAAACTCCTTCCCAGATTTAGCAGGTGAGTTCAGTTATATCATATTTTACACTGATTAATGAAAATCCAGTTCTGACCTGGAGAGGCAATTACTGCACCTGTCAGATATTCCATGTAGAATGTGAGACATGCTTTTCTTATATATGCATTGTCATCCCTACACAACTCTGTTACCTCTGTCAAAGATGGTCCTGGGTTCAATGGTGTTTTGACCTGAGACTGAAAGACTGCAACTACTCTTTCCTTCTTACCTTATAATATAGACACAAAAATACAATATGCTGCTTCCTTTGCTTCCTTCACTCTGCTAGGCTTTTTTTTTTTTTTTTTTTTTTTTTTTTTTTTTTTTTTTTTTTTTTTTGTCTAGGAAAACTGTGGTTACTTCTTCTTAAAACTAGAACTTCTCCCTCTTGAACAGCTGCAACTGAAGTGTTTATACTATGTGCGGAAGGAGGTCTGGGGCCAGAATGTCATTATGCTCCTAGGCAGCTTCATGTTACAACCCAGAGTATACTCAACTCTGCAGATGGTAATGGTTACTTGCTATTAAGTTAATAATGCATTTTAAGTGGCTTTTAGTGGAAACTTTCTTGGTTTTTATATGGCACTACTAAAAAAGAACTTTGTTCATGATTGTCCTTTTGGTATTGCCTTTTTTGAACTTAGCAAGTGTGCTTTACCATTGTGGAGAGTTGTTCTAGAGGCAAATCTGAGTTCTGATGAGTGCTCAGTTTATTATTTACCACTATTGAAAAAACAATTTTACACAGCTGAGGGGGATTTCCACCTTAATAAAAACCAAAACACCTTTATAAGAAAGTTTAGGGTGGAAATGAAAAAGAAAAGCCTCAGAACTGTGGAGTGATATCCTAAGCAGTAAGAAAAATCCTAGATAAATGTTGTATGTTAATGATGTTAAATTTCATCCTTTGGCCCCCTCAGTCATACATAGCACATCTGACAAGTGTTCTGTTGTTGGGAACACTGTATGATCACATTACAGAGTTTGTATCATTTGCAAAAATGTGTATTCAGAGAACTCTCTCCAGCAGCAATACTGGAGGGTTCCAAAATTTTAAAGTTATTCTGAGTGTTATTTTTTGAGCTACTAATATGAAACAGATTTGAAAACTAAGCCCTTTAAAAAACAAAACAAAAAAACCCAAACCAAACCAAACAAACAAAAAACCAAAACCCTACAAAATATTAGACTTTCTTCCAAATGGGAAACATATTTTCCTTCAAACTACTAAATCTCAAAAACATGTTTTCAAATTAATTCCACTTCCTTGGGGAAATGCATTTTGGGTCAGAGGCTGCACATGAGAAAAAAGAACAAGGCTAGTGTAGTCAACATCAGGCTTGCCATGAAAAAAATTGCTAATCTTCTCTAAGAAGTTGACTGCAGAATTTTCATTCCAGCTATGGGCTGTACAGAGCTCTGCTTCCCTTGGATCTCTGGTTTTATAAGTGCCTGGGTTTAATCATAATTGATATTTTAAAAACAAAAGGCAGAGCCATAGAGATGTGAGCTGGCAATAAAGAGTGGAAGTTTTTTGTTGAGGATTATCCTGGGGTGTCTAAAGGCTCTTTCTTGATTCCTCTGCTGCCACCAAAGGGACACAGGCAGGACACAGGGATTTGAAGCAGCAGAGAACTGTCAGAGGCAATGGGCCTCTCCTTGAAGGACTGTGCAGAGCAGGAATAGCACTTCTGCTAAGAGGCCAACATGGTATGTTGGGTTTGCATGGCAAGGTTTTGGTAGCACAGTGGCTTCTGTGAGAAGCTACCAGAAGCTTCCCCCATGTCCAACAGAGCCAATGCCAGGTGGTTCCATGATGGATGTGCTGCTTGCTGGCCAAGTCTGGGCCAATCAAGAATGGCGGTAACACATCTGTGATAACATACTTAAGAAGGAGAAAGAAAACCCAGTTATCACACAGATGTAATTGCGGCCAGAGAAGAGCGAAGTGAGAACATGTGAGAGAAACAGCCCTGCAGACCCCCAGATAGGTGGAGGAAGAGGTAGAGAAGGTGCTTCAGAAGCTGGAACTGAGATTCCCTTGCAGCCCATGATGCAGCCCATGGTGAGGCAGCTGTGCTCCTGCGGCCTGTGGAGGACCACAGGAGTAGAGAGATACACCTGCAGCCTGTGGATAAGCCCACATGAGAGCAGGTGGATGCCCAAGAGAAGTCTCTGAACCTGTGGGAGGCCCATGTTGGAGCAGGTTCCTGGGAGGACCTGTGACCTTGTGGGGAGAGGAACCCACTCTGAAGCAGGTTTCCTGATAGGACTTGTGACCTTGTGGGGGACCCACAATGGAGCAGGCTGTGCCTGAAGGACTGCACCCTGTGAAAAAGTGACCCATATTGCAGCAGTTCATGGAGATAGGCTCACACTGGAGAAATTTGTGGAGAAATGTCTCCCATGGGAGAGACTCCATGCTGGAACAGGGGAGGGACTCTTCTCCCTGAGCAGCTGCAGGAACGATCTGTGATGAACTGACTAACCTCCACGGTGGAGGGGAAGGAGATAGAGCTTGGGACGGAGAGAGATGTGGGGGAAATTGTTTTTAAGATTTATTTTATTTCTGATTATCTTGCTCTGTTTTTTTTTTTAGTAATAAATTCAATTAATAACCTAAATTTAAGTCTGTTTTGCCCATGATAATATTCGGTGAGTGATCTATTCAGGACCTTATCTCAACCCATGAACTCTTCATTGTATTTTCTCTCCCTGTCCAGTTGAGGAGTGATAGAGCATCTTGGTGAGTCCAGTCAGGGTCAACCCACCACACATGGGAACAGCCGATTGGACTGCAAAACAATTTTCTCAAGTGAAGAAACCAGTGGAAACAACAATGGGAGGGAGTCTGAAGTTATACGCCAACGAGATGACTTGATTTGTAAAGGCAGTGAACATATGCCATCCTTCTTCAGTTCATTAAAAAACATGGGTTTATCTCATTTTTTAAAACTAGTGTACATCTTGACCCAATTGTGCCTGCTGAAGGACTTAAGATCCTGATTTTAATTAACAGCTGGGCTCTTTATACATTTTTAAAACACTTCAAGGTCAATTTACACTGCCAGAGAGGTAAACTGTTATATTGCATATGGCAGCTTGATATAGTTTTTTGACTAAGACTACAAGTTTGGCTGACAAAGCAAATAAAGTTGATGCAATGATTTAATGTTTGGCATTTGACTTGGTTCTCATAATATTTTAGCTGAAAAGTGAGAGAGAGTCAAAATCCCCATTGCCTGGCTGAAACCACCGTTCACTGCTGGCAATCAGAATGTAATTGTGCACAAATTAATGGGTGTGTATTGAGAGGCGATCTGACTTTTGGCTTTTCACTACTTAACATGGATCAGAGATTTTGTATCTAGAGCGAGAAGAGGTGCTATTAAAGTTTGCAGGGAGTGATGCATAATGCAGGGGAAGCATCAGTGTATCATCATTCCCCACTGTTACATCTCTAGATGACAAAGATATACAGTAGACCAGCTAACCAAGCTCACTTCTAGCGTCTGGTGTGGAAGTTGCTGCAGCCCAGGAGTCTAGTTATGTATGCAAATGTGCACCAATTCAGCCAAATACTATGGCCTGTGTAATATAAAAGGTTCAGGTGGTTGATGACAATAGCTTTTTCTGCTGCTAGTATATTTATCTCCTTTAAACCAACCTTTGTATCATTTTTCTTTTGTGCCTGATGAACCAACTGATTCCATGCCCAACCATTTATTGCTTCTAGGACCTTGGAATGACATATATAATCTCAAAGAGTCTACTTTATACTTAATGCTGAGCTAGCTTCTTGGTAAAGACTATGTCATACCTTTCTGTCATTTGCTGATTTTTGGTTTTTTACCTTGTGTTTTGAAATCTGACCCCCAGCTGCCAAAAAAAAAGAAATATTTTTTTCTGCTGTTCTCTTTAGTAACACCACAATACAGAAGTAACAGAACAAAAAAAAAAGAAAAAAAAAAAAAGAAGACTTAGTTGTTAGTATCATGCTGAAAATTGATTGCATGTTTACTTTTAGAAAAAGTAATGCTCTTCATTTTTCTGTGTATTTATATTGGTAATAGAGTTTATTGCAAGGGTGCAGCTCTGGCACTGTGATCATGCTCTACTGTAGTAATGTCAGTGCCATTACTGTGAAATGACCCTGTCCCTTAGAGGAACATGTTTTGCTTAGTGAACTTACATTATTTTCTTCAAAGAAAACATGGTAGCTGAACTCACTCCTGAAATACTTGAAAAGTGTTTCAAACAGATCACAGAATCCTAGAATCACAGAACAGTTTGGATCAGTTGGACATTAAAATCATCTAGCTCCACCCTCCCTGCCACAAGCAGGGACACCTTTCACTAGACCAGGTTGCTCCAAACCCTGTCCAATCTGGCAACTTGAACACTTCCAGGGATGGAAGTTTCTCTGGGCAGCCTGTGCCAGTGCTTCCTAATTCTTCCTAATATCTAATCTGAACCTACTCTCTTTCAGTTGAAAACTGTTCTCCCTTGTCCTGTCACTACATGCCCTGTAAAAAGTCCCCTTCAGCCTTTTTATAGCTCCCCTTTAGGTACTGGAAGGTGTTCTTAGGTCTTCTTGGAGCCTTCTCTTCTCCAGGCAGAATAACCCAGACACTCCCACCCTCTCTTCATGGGAGAGGTGTTCCATCCCTCTAATCATCTTTGTGATCTTCTCTGGACTTGCTCCATACATCCACATCTCTCTTATATTGGGGGCTCCAGAGCCGGACAGAGCACTGCAGGTGGGGTCTCACCAGAGCGCAGCAGAGAGGGAGAATCCTCACCCTTGCCCTGCTTCCCACTCTGCTTTGGGTGCAGCCCAGGACATGGTTGGTTTTCTGGGCTGCTAGCACACGGGTCCAGGTCACGCTGAGCTTCTTGTCAATCAACACCTCAAGTTCTTCAACCCAGGGCCACTCTCAATCCATTCTCTGTCCAGTCTGTGCTTGCACTTGACATTGTCCTGACCCAGGTGCAGGAGTTTGCACTTGGCCTTGCTGAACTTTGTGAGGGGCTGAGAGAGCGGGGGCTGTTCACCCTGGAGAAGAGAAGGCTCAGGGGAACCTCAGCAATGTATATAAACACCTGAAAGGAGGGTGCAAAGAGGACAGAGCCAGGCTCTCTCCAGTCTATGCCCATAACAGGGCCACAGACAATGGGCATAGATAGAAACACGAGAGGCTCCTCCTGAAGATCAGAAAATGCTTTTTCACTGGAAGGGTGACAAAGCAGTGCCCAGTTTGTCCAAGGAGGTTTTGGAGTCTCCATCGTTGTAGATATCCCTGCTGTGATTATGTAATATACTGCATTATAACAAGATACAAAGATGATATTGAAAAGCTACTACTGAATATTGTGAGTTTTTTCAGTATCTTTTATATTATTAAAATGTTAATTTAATTGGATACTTTTCTTTCTCACATGAAAACTGGTATAGATACTGGATCTGTTATCAGCATGATGTCTGGCACTTTTGATTTGGTATAGGTCTGCAAATCAGTACGGATGGATAAGAAAGTGCATGTCTCTTTTTCCTTGACTTATGAGAAATTAACTGTTTATTTAATCTGCATTTGTTGTTTTTTTTTATCAAAGGTCTAAAATAAAACATTTTAAAGGAAATTTTGTGTCCCTGGGGAAAAAAAATAAAAAATAAAAAGAGAAAATTTGAAAGACGAGGAGGGTGAAGAGAGAGAAGGAAGAAAAAAATCAACCAAGCAGCAAAGTACAGTATGTAACGACAGGTTATGGAGGTCTTCAGTAGATTACTCTTCTTAAATCTATCTAGACACAAGGTTAAACACTGTATGTGAAAGACTTGGTTGATCAGCGTGGTTCATAATTGATATTATTTCACCCAGTGCTTGCACTCAGGAGTAGCTGGCATTCTCAATTTCTGACATGATAAGAAGGTGCTGGACTAAAAAGCATTCCACACAAATTGAGAAAGTCCCTCCAGGTCAGTGCTGCGACACAGTCAGCTGTATGGAGGGACATGTAACAATGTGCCTTTTGCTCTATCATTGTCTTTCATAATGGATCCTGACATAATGGAGTCTTGTTCTGCTTTTCTCTTACTCCACTATGTATCATCAAATGTTGTATTACTGCAATTATTGCAATTGGCATTGTTTTCAGACTTTAAATTAAACAGAGAATAAATACTATTATATGCTTTCCTTTCACTTTTGGAACTAATATATGTTTTTAAATAAGTGCTTTTCATCACTCGTCATATTCTGCTGTTTGATCCTATGGTGAAGTCATAACTCTGAACTTATCGTAGTCTGTTGCCCAGGAAATGGCTAATGGAGAAGCTCAGACTTTTTACTCCCACACAACAGCAATTCGAAGATAGATTGTATAAATTAAAATTTCATTTTGTGTGTTTAACAACCATGTTCTCTCTGTTAAACATCTTTAGGGTGAGCAATAAAAATAGCATGTTAAGTCATAGATTTATAAGGAACATTAAAACTTCAAACCTACCACAATATGAAAATTACAATTTAATTACTTTAGATCCCGAGTTAAAAGTGAGTTGCAATCTGTGTAATTTTTAAGTTCATCTTGAAAGTAGTAATAGTATAGTTGCATTTTTATGAGTGTCAAGTTCTTTCTAGGATTGCTCAGAGGTTCTGGGTAGTATTTTTAACTGTTGCTTAGCAAAATTGTATTAAAAAACCCACAAAAAATGTTAATTTTGGTTTGAAATATTGCACATCTAAGAAAATAAATTGGGGTGGGAAAGAAAGAGTAAAGAATATCTTAACACTTTTATTTTTAAACAAATTCACTGATCTCAGTTTTTCCATTTGATTTTTTTCTTTGCAGTGGTGACCATATAAGAACATCACAAAAGTAATTTTTTCCCAAAATACATCAAAGTTCATACTGACCAATTACAGACTGATTTATCACAGATTCATCCCTCATATTCATCATTTAATCCAAATTAAAATACATGGCTGCGGGAAAAGTACTAGGTGGTTTGACTACAGTACTTTTGTTATGATGGTGCTCATGTGGCAGCTTGATTCAGCACCAGCTGAACTCACTGGGGCTTTCAATCAAGCCTTTAGCAAAAAAGCCTTCAGAAAAACAAGTCGAGGGGTCTATCCTCCAACTGTCTGAGAACAACAGGTGCTCAGCTGCAAGGTGCTTAGCTCAAACTCAAGCTATATAAAGTGGAAGTAATGTAACCTGAGAGGTGGAGTGATACCTGTCTGCACAACTAATGAAGGGCTCAAGAGCTCATTATTCTTATCTCAAAGTCATTTGAGGGATTTTACTGGAGTAGTTACGATAGCTTGAATTTGAGGGTAACCATGGTGACTTTCAATACTTCACTGTATTTATGAGCCAGGAGACTGCCTTATCCAAAATGGTCACCTTAGTGCACTTCTGCAGCTCTGGCTCATCGAACTGTAATCTATTTTGCTGTTAAATAGCTTTTGAAAAGAACTGAAGGCTTCAGACAGTGTTTACCACAGCACTTTACCTCTTGCCTGGAGTGTACTTTTGGGTTTTTCTACTTAGATTCAGTGGTGTGTGTTTCTGCCTCTATGCTGTAATTCACGAATCCAAATTTCTGCAAGATCTGACTTTCTGCAAGTTTTGATTTCTTCAGAAATTTACCCTTGTCTACATGTTTCTTATATGTAGGATGATGACCAAAGTGTGTTTGTACTTCCAAGGACACAGTATATGTTCACAGCAGAATAATCATGCCATACAAACTGTTTTACTTCATACCTGGATAGCACTTTCTTAGCATGTCCGTCAGAACATGGTGTGAGGCACTTCTAAGTAAACATTTATCTTACCAGCCTAGCAGGGAGAGGGGACTTGTTTGCTGATGATTCCTTCATAGGAACCGAGGCTGGAAGGGACCTCAGGAGGTCTCTAGTCCAACCTCCTGCTCAAAGCAGGGTCAGTGTCTGAGGTCAGACAGGTTCACACCAGGCTCTTTTCAATCAGGGCTTGAAACTCCCCAAGGACACACAACACATGACCTCTTTCCGTGAGCTCTGCTGCTGCTTGACTATTCTCAGGAGGAAAAATTTTTTTCTTTAATCCAGTCTGCACTACACATTTCAGCTCACATCCATTGTCTCTGATCTTCTTCCCATACACAACTGGGAAGAACCTGAGTCTGTCTGCTTTTGTCATTGTTTACTCAGCCCTAAGACATCATTATACATTTTACAATGGGCAAGGGAAACCAGTGGTGTCAGAATCATAATTCCAGTGTGGCAGCAGCAGGAGATCTCATGCTTCTATCAACGGATACATTAAAAAATATTTTGTCAAGCTGTATTACAACATGCCATAAATTTTACCACTGAGTTTATACTAACTCATGCTGTCTTAAGGCTATGTGATCTGTACACACTTTTAGTCAACTTGAAGGCTTTCAGTTATTTGTGTTGTTCTAAGACTGTGGAGTTCAACAACAAATCCTTCACTCTGCAGAAGAGGCAGACGCTAGTTCTAATGTCAGAAGGGAGAATGATATTTTTGGACCTTGACTAGATGAAAAATAAAAACTCAGATCATGCTAGACTAACCAAAACAGATAGCTTTATTCATACCTAAAGAGGAGGAAAAGAAAGGTGATTTTCAGAGTTGTTTATACAGACTAAATACACCTTTGAAAAAGCTCAGTGTTGTCACTCCAGAGAATAAACAGGCACTAATGTGACAGCTCACCTTCAGAATGAGCCAAGCCTGGAGTTCAAGGTTGCAGAGGCATAGAGAGCAGGACATAGGAGGCCATTTGCATCAAAGAGTGGCATTTTCACTCCAGAAGAGAAGGGCTGCTCACATCTGGTCTGCTTGGGGCACTCCCTAGGATTACAAAGAACAAGCTGAAGAGATGTACCCAGAGATGCCCTAGGAATGAACGTGAGTTTCTGAAATAACCTTTTCCACAGAATTGCTAGGAATAAAGAGCATCATCAACATTTAATACAGAACTTGGTACATTTCTGAGAGAGGTGAGATAATAGGATACCTATCACAGCAAAAGACAAGACTCAGTAATGGAATCACATAATCTCAGAATGTTTGGAATTGGAAAGGACCTCTGGAGGTCACCTCATCCAACCCCGCCTAAAGCAGGTTTACCTGTAGAAGGTTGCACAGGATCACATCCAGGTGGGTTTTGAATATCTCCAGAGAAAGAGACTCCATAACCACTCTGGGTAGCCTATTCCAACGCTCTGTCACCTTCAAAGCAAAGGAATTTTTCCTTATATTCAGATAGAACTTCCCAGTAGTAACCTAGAATAACCCTAGAGGTTCCTTTCTCTGCCATTTTCCTCTGCTTCTTCTCCCAACTTCTCCCTTCATCCCTTGTCTTAAACTTTTTGAGAAACTGGAACATTGATTATTTTTCTTTTTCTTATTATCAGCTGACAGAGATATTTAAGGGCAGCACAGAAAAGCATAAGTGGTTAAGAGTCCTGTAGGAAATGGGAAGGATGCCACAGCTGATGGGTGTTATTTCTGAAGCATCAGAAATATATTATGTGTGGACTGCCTTCCTTTGAGAACTGAAAGTGAAGTTTTCACAGTGTCAGTCTCTCTACTACTCTCTTTCTAGTTCTCCTTTCCAGAATGCAAAAATGAGGGAAGGGGAAGCATTGCGGGTTGGACACAAATGGCCAAGGAGCTGTGCTGAACAGGAAGGTGAATATGTTTCCAGCTGTGCACTGGAGTAAAGGACAAAACCCATAGATTAAACAGACTTTTTCCAGAAAAGTGAATTAAAAGATACATAAGGGATCCTGTATACATAAGGCACAGGAGATTTTAGGAAGCATGAAATCTCTTAGCCATAGTAGTTGATTTACATGAAGCCATCGTGTATTTTTGGAGGTGTATACTATACTTGTGTTTCCCTGAAGTAGATTCCTGTTTCTTTTCCTCTCCTTTGAGAGGAATCAATCAGGGCTAAATTAAACAATCCAGAAAAAATTGTCTTAAGAGTATATTACATTCCATTTCTGGAAGTAGTACTGGTGGTGGGATAAACGAGCTGGTGTTGTAGGAATACACAGGGACTGCGGTGCCTTCCCCAGATGTACATCTAAAGTAAATCTGTGCACCTCTTCAGTTAGTGAATCATTTACAATTCACCTTGGAAATTTAAGACTCATTTAAGCAGGCCAAATTCTTCTACAGCTTGGGATGAGACTTTTAGCAATCATTACATTTTACATACCCATGAGAGGTCTTCGTTTCTGTTACAGAACTGCAAGATAAACTGATTTCCAAAATAACTATCCAAGCAGATACAAAACCAACCCAAAAACAGTGCAGGCTGGGGAAAACAGGGATTTCTTTAGCAATAATAGTTTTAAAGAAATATTTTGCAGGAACTTTGTAGAAATTACGTAGAAACTTTCATAATTCTATTATGAAAACCTAATAGAAATGTATTGCTTCTATTTCTACTTCTGCTGAGAAAATATTCAAATCAGTTTAGGCTGTAATAAATCAGAATCTGAATCTTAGAAGCCAAAGAGGGATCATTTAAAAGGCTGTAAATTCAAGTGATGGCAAGTCAAATGCACTGACAAACCAGAAGTATTTTGGTAAATACACATACACTGAGAAAAATACATATAAATATATTGTCCAAGTGAGGGTGCTTAAACTGCCATTGTATTGTTCAAATTTAGTAACATGTTGGATTCAAGGACATGCATAAGTACCTAGCAATTTTTATGGGTTTGGAAAATTCTTAGCATGGGTCAGAACTGAGGCCTTTGCATAGATGGTGTTTCTAATTTTCACAAATCAGCTTGTGAACAACTTCAAAAGTCATAGTCTGTAGGGCCTTGATAGCAAGTTTTTAGGTATGCTGTTTTCATGTATGGAAACACATAATCCAGAATTCCCCCCCAGTGTTCATTACTCATAATGATGGAGCTAATCCTTTAACAAGGGCATCTGTTGGTAATAACAGTGGTAGATATTGCTACGTTTAAGCAACTCATTGTTGCAGAGTAGACCCTCAGAAAGAACAGAATGTCAATATACATTATGAAGTTACTAACCTGGGCACTTACAGTTCAGTAGGGGAACTGACAATAATTTATTTACATATTCATGAAGAGAATAGCCTCAAAACTTCCCAGTTTGCCCAACCCTGCTGCAGTGTATCTGAGTAGGAATGCTGAGTCTCAGTTCTCCATGTGCATACCCAGTTTTGAGATGTGAGCCACAGCAGCGAGCCCTAACTAGGTAATTACGTTGGTAAGGAGCCCAGGCAAACATACATAACTCATCAACAGTGCTGTGGCAACAGAAGGGCTTCACAGACTCAGCTGTCCTCTTGCAAAAGTTCTTTCAGTGATGCAAGTTGTACTCCTTAGAAACCTGGTTTAGGGTATGCTGGCAGAAATACTGCCTCTACTGACATCAACTATCCTAATTTCTACATATCTCATTCTGCCTACAAGCTGCCTAATTGGTGGAAAAAGTAATCTCTAACAGAATCATGGAGTCATAGCATTATTAAGCTCAGAAAAGACCTCTAAGATAATTGAGCCAAACCATTAACCTAGTCAGCAAACAATAAAACTAGAAGTGAGTGGGAAAATACTGGGCATTTATCCATTGGTACTAATAAATCTTTACTATTTTTGCTAATTTTCAAGCTTCTGGGTGTAGAATATTTGTAAATATAATCATGAATAAATGGTCTAGCCCAATCTATTTTTCAGCTTGTTCCCTGAAATTTTCAGGTGATTTATAACCCTATCATTCCCTATCTGAAGTGAACCTTCCAGAAATGGTCAGCTTATACATCTCCCTGTAGAGTAAACAAGAAACACTGAGGTCAAACGTAGACCTCAGTAAGAGAAGTTTAGGACATCTGGACTCCTATTTTATTGTATTTTTGCTCCCGAAATCTGTGAGCCCACATCTGCCTGTCTCTGAAATGGAAAAAAGTTACACTCTATAGACAAAAAATTTGAGAGAAGAAATGTGGTAATTTGATATTTGTTTCAATTTGTTCTATTAGGAAAATATTTTTTCCACATCTTACAACTTGTGTACACTAACATATACATTAAAATATACAGCTTAACTATGCTTAATGATCTGATATAAAAGTTATGCAAAAGGGAAACAGAGAAAAGGAACTCATAAGAACCGAAATGCTACTTCCTTGCTTTATTACCTCTGAGCACAATTCTGTTGTAATACTTTTCAATTAAATATATTTCAGGGGTTTCAAAGGGAAATAAAAACAATCCCTTTTTTTTTAATAGGAAACATGTCATGTGAACATTGTTCTTGGTTTCCTTTATGATGAAAAAGGGTTTATAACGGGCCCCACGCCACCATCTGTGGGACAGGAGGGGGTGTAAGCCATGGAGGGGCTGCAGCAGTGCCATGTCCCAGACACTGCTGTGGCAGGGGTGGCTGGGAAGTGAGAGCTGCTGTTGTAAGGCCACTTTCCCTTCCTCCTCACATAACTGGAGTGTTGCAATGGATGGCTATAAACTCTTCAGTATAGCTCTTCAGGAACAGGCTAGGAAAGAGAGGCACTGTGTGTTAGGGGATGTTTTGACTGCCTGGAGCTTAATGATGGTAATGATTAAGGTCAAATGCTTGTGGGTAAGGATTAGGAGGAATGCTAACAAGGCAGATATCCTGGTGGAAGTCTGTTACAGGCCACCCAACCAGGATGAAGAGGCAGATAAACACTCTACAAGCAGCTGGAGATGACTTTTAGTTGCTGGCCCTTGTTCTCTTGAGAGACAAGAGCCCCCATAATCCAGGAGGAAACAGCGACCTATTGCTCCACTTAAACATGCACAAGTCTATGGGGCTGGATGGGATCCACCCAAGGGAACTGAGGGAGCTGGTGGAAGTGCTCACTGAGCCACTTTCCATCATTTGCCAGCAGTCCTCGCTAATCAGGAAGGACCCAGGTGGCTGGAAGTGAGCACCATCTCTGGAAGGATTCAGAAAACATGTAGATGTGGTGCTTAGACATATGGTTTACTAGTGGACTTGGCAGTGATGGGCTAATGATTGAGCTAGATTGTCTTTAGAGGTCTTTTCCTGTCTTAATCATAGAACCACAGAATCATTAAGGCTGGAAAAGACCTCCAAGATCATTATGTCTATCCTTTGACCTAATACCAATACTTACTAAACCATGAAGTGTAGGACCATATCTACTTGCTTTCTTGAGTGTTTCCAGGGATGATGAGTCGACCACTTCCCTGAGGAGATTGTTCTATAATGACTCTATGATTCTACAATTGCTGTACCTTAACTTCCTCCATGGGAAATGAGAGTTGATTTTGTTTGGGTGTTATGCAATATTCTGAAAAGGAGAAAGATTTTTCACTTGAATCTTTGCAGCAGTGAGAAAAATTTTGTGGTTTCTCTTTGAGCCTGCCCCAGCAATTCCTGGCAATGCTGTTTTAGTGAGAAATGTTGAGAAAACTGGAGAGAACTTTCTGGGCCCATCTAACAGCGAAAAACTTTCACTTGTTAAGCTAAAACTTCAGCATAAACTTCAAATGTTAGAGTTAGAACAGCGTATGATATAAGGTTATGCTTTATACCAAGAAGAAGCTGAAATAGTGATCTTCATTGTAGTCAGGAGCAGTTTCGAGGCTATTTCAAAACTCAGATTTTTCACCTTCATTGTGAATAGAAAGGTCCAGTCCTTAACCAGCTATATCACTTCCTATTTATTGCTCTTCTGCTAATAGTTAACAAAGAGTTGCTGTTTCTCATACTTCAATTTCACTCTGACATTGCCACTATATTGTGAAGAAAGTATGAATCTCCTGCTACCTCATTTTCAGCTACAAAATCATAGTTGTTCATCTCTATGGTAACGACTGCCCCAGCCCAGCTTAATAGGGTGCTTGTCTAGACAGCATTAAACATATCTGCACTTACGTGTGTCTGGTTTTAGCAGCCAGGTTCGAAGAAGGTGGAGTGAAGGGAAGAGAAGCAACAGAATAGGAACGAGTAAAAGAGTAAAAGTGTTTCAGAAGTCACCCCACTTTACATGAGAATTTTTAATTTTGGAGGCCTTTTTTGGGGTGGCTGTTAAAATATGTTCCTCAAACAGATTTATAGATGTGCATGAAAGAATTTAAAACTAATTTCTAACTGAACTAAGGGCCACCACCCCCTGCAGGCTCCTCCAGGAGCAGAGGCCTCTCCCAGGGTCAGAAGCCCATTTCACTGTTCCTATGGAAAAGTGTGATGTGTCTGAAACTGAGCAAGGTCAGTAAGTCTTAGCAAGGACCAAAGGAAAGTCTTAGTTTTGATTCAGATCTGCTGGTTGGATCAGAATAAAGCAACCCAGCACTCTCCATGTCCTTGTCACAGGAGGCCCCTTGGAAGGGGAACAGGTTCCTCTCAGGTAGTGGAACAACTGAGCCTGTAGACCAAGAGAGCCACATGACTTCAGCTGGGTGCAATCTGTATAAACAAGGTTTATACACCAAAAGATAGCACTTCAATCACCCTGGAACTTCTACAGCTCAGCTAGTACTTATCGTGAAATAAAAGAAACTCATAGTTTCAGCATTTTTCATTCACTCTGATAATCCATATTTCACAGTGAAGGACACAGCCTGAAGCTGAGTTAGGACGCGAAAGACACAGATTTGATTTTCTGGTCTTTTCCCCTCCAGAAAATATCTCAAACAGCATGCTACAGCATGTTTGGAGATGCTGAACTGTCAGTGTGTATTTTTGGGAATTGCCCTTGTTTCAGTAAGTAAACATAGACTAGAGCAGGTCCAGCTGAAATCCAGCCTAAGTATCCCCCCAGACAATGTCTAAGCAGGCATCCTTCCCCGTCTCCATCTCTCACTGCACATGATACAAGAAAGTACTCCCTGAGCCATTACAAATTAATGTTGAGATGTTCTTCTGAAGGAGAAGCATCCACCTTCCATCTGGCACTACGTGACAGAGAAATACAGAGATGTTCAGTAGCAATTCAGGAGCAATGCCTGCTGGCAATCAGACTGTTCACAGCAAAAGCTAGAGATGAGTGTTACAGCTGCTTGTGCTGCCAACACACTGCTTGTGTGTTGTGGGGCTGACTTGTTGCCAGAACCGCTCAAAAAGAGAACATCTCCCATTGAAGAGATGACAATTAAGACTGTTGGTAGAGATATATATTCAGCATACTCCCAAAGCCACCTTCTGTAGATAGACTGTTACTGAATCCATGAGAAAATACTTTCTCTGTGGAAACACTACAACCAGTTCCCATTCCTGAGTCCTTATTTGACACACTGTCTGTACAGGACAAGGGGATGCAGCTTGCACCTTCTGAAACACATTGGGCAGGTTGAGAACAAAGGCTGAAAGGGACAGTTTTTAACAAAACCAGTATTGGGTGATCATATGTCCACTGCAATGTAGTCATTTGCCCATTTTACAGCTATCCCAAACTCATGTTCATGGATCATATCATCTTCATATGTTGCATGCAAGTATCCCACCCTAACATCAGCAGATTTATACTATGCCCTTCCATGTGCTAGGCTCAGCATCATTCTCATTGAGGCATCTGATCATTCCAAAAAGAGATATTCTTGTAACACAATCATTCTTCCCACAAATATGAGGAAATTGTAAGCAAAATGCCTGCACATTATATTTTAGAGTTAAAAAATATCACTATAGTTCTAATGGAAGCTGACAATGTCCCAATTTTTGACAAGGGCAAAAACAATGACCCTGGAAACTACAGGCCAGTCAGTCTCACTTAGGTGCCTGGTAAAATTAGGGAGAAGATTCTTCTGGGAGGTATTGAAAAACAGCTGAAGGACAATGCAGTCATCAGTCATAGCCAGCATGGCTTCATGAGGGGAAAGTCATGCTAGTCAAACCTAATTTCCTTTTGCAACAAGACAACCCACTTAGTGGATCAAGGAAACCAGCTGATGTAGTTTTTTGGATTTCAGTAAGGTTTTCGATACTGTTTCTCACAGGATCCTTCTGGACAAAATGTTCAGCACATAGCTGGACAAACATATCATGTGATGAGTGAGTAACTGGCTCACGGGTCAGGCACAAAGGGTTATAGCAAATGGGGTGACATCAGGTTGGTGACCTGTCATTAATGTGGGTCCAAAAGGCTCCGTCTTAGAGCCAGTGCTCTTCAACATCTTCATAAACGACTTGGACACAGGACTCAAAGGTACACTAAGTTTGACAACAATACAAAATTGGAAGGAGTTGATGACACCCTTGAAGCATCCTGCAGAGAGACCTGGAAAAGTTAGAGGGCTGGGCAATTACCAACCATATGAAGTTCAACAATGGAAAGTGCTGGATTCTGCACTGGGATGGGTCAACTCTGTACAGACAGACTGGGAAATGGGATCCTGGAAAGCAGTGCTGGCAAAAGGACCTGGGGGTCTGTGGCGGTTTCACCCCAAAAATCCAATTTCCAAGCTTCCCCACAATTTGTTCAGGAGTGAGAGAAGTTTTCGGACAGACACAACTCAGTATGGGGGAAGGGAATTATATTAAAATTACTAACACAATAAATACTATAATACATGTATACATATATATATATATAAAATCTTAAGTATGAAAACTATAACTAAAGAAACTTAAACTAAAGAATAAATAAGTACACAGCATTAACACAATTTCTACCACCCCTAGACCCTCCCACATCAGCTTAGAAGAAGTTTTCACAGCGATAGTTAAAGTCTCTCTCTCTCTCTCTCTCAGGGTTTTGGGGGTCGGGCTGCACCCCCACCAACTGCTCGGCCTCCATCGAGCAGCTCTTCCCGGGCTTTGAGGGAACTCTCATCTCACCAGGTCTTCGCCACAGTCAAGGAATTAAAGCTTTTGAGAGTTTTCCTGTCCTGCGGGGTTCCTCCTGGGGGTTAGGGTTCAAGGACTCCTCTACACTGGACCCATTTTTCTCCCCCAGGTCGCAGGTTTCTTCTAGGTTTTGCTCAATCTTTTATATACCCCAAAATTTCATTAGAGTCTCTCTTGCCAGGAAAACCTGCTCAGTTTAGCTCTATGCCATATTCTAGGCCCTCTCTGCTCTGTGCTGTGCATTGCTGTCGCCGCTTATTCACAGGGGCTTACTCGAGGCCAGGGCCGGACAGCCCCTGGCCATCACTGCCACACCGGCGTCACAGCTGCAGCTCTAGCCCGTCCCAGTCTACTCCGTGGCTGCCTCAGGGTCCAGCCAACTCCTCACCACCCCTCCCTCCGTGGTGGAGGAAGGCGGTGAGGCCAGCTGGAAAATTCCTGGGGAGTTTCTCTCTCACTCCAGTGCCATGCCTGCCCGCCAGGGGCCCAGCTCCAGCCCCAGCCAGGGCCCTCTCAAACCATGACAGAGGGCAATGAAGATGATGAAGGGTCTAGAGGGGAAACATTATGAGAAGAGGCAGAAGTCACTTGGTCTGTTCAGCCTGGAGAAGAGGGAACTGTGGGGAGACCTCATTGTGGTCCTCAGTATCTTCACAGGGGGAAGCAGAGGAGCTGGTACTGATCTCTTGTCTCTGGTGACAGATGACAGGATGCAAGAGAATGGTATGAAGCTGTGTCAGTGGAGGTTTAGGTTGGATATTAGAAAAAGGTTCTTCCCCCAGAGCGTGGCTGGGCACTGGAACAGGTTCTCCAGGGAAGTGGTCACAGCACCAAGCCTGACAGAATTCAATAAGCATTTAGACAACACTCTTAGGCACATGGTGTGACTCTCGGTGTTGTCCTGTGTAGGGTCAGGAGTTGGACTCCATGATCCTTGTGGTTCCCTTCCAACTCCGGACAGTCTACGATTCTATGACTGACAAGTACACTGCCTTGATAAAAATGTATTCACTGTGAAACGTGGCATGATTTTTACCGATATGTATTTTTATGTTATATCAGCCTTTCCTACCCAAAAGATTCCCATTATTTTAACACCATAACAGCACTATGGCAGTCTGAGTATCAGTGAGGGATGGGCATTGACCATCTGTTTATGGTACTATACTAATTATTGTAGTAGTTCAGTGTTAGGAACATCTCTTACATATTTATTGCTCTTCCAAAGCCTTAAATAAAAAGTTTCCACAGTCACTCTCATGCACCCAAGTTAATTATGTGTAGCTATTTAAAAAGGCTTGAATTCTCTGAAAGCAAATGTTATTTTGTTTTGGGGTTGCAATGAAGGCCAAGACAAGCTTAATGAGTAGCATATATGGGACTACTGTTGCTAGGCATTTGTGCACAGGGTCCTATAAACTTAGTCCTTTAAGTTACTGCAGAGAATTGGCACAATAGCTCTTGCTTAAACTTCTTGAGTTTCCTTTGTTTAACTCCTCTTGGGAGAACCAAATATCTTCCTGAGACATCAAGTGTCTAAGCTGAAGCATTACTTTTAAGAGCTTAATATTCTCCCTCAGGAAGCCACACTGCCAATAATTGATATAATGTAGAAGAGATTGTATATGAGAAAAGATTTAATCTCAGTGTTAGAATTGTCCTTAGGAAAATTGCCATCTGTGTTTAATAAAGGAATATGATGTGTGTGTGAACGAAGCCTTGTGTTCAATGTTCAGCATCACTTCCACTTCTGAGGCAAACTGAACTATTCAGGATGCTTCCCGCTCTTTGGCAAAAAGTGCAGATGAAGAGGTATAATTCAGATAAAGGAAGAATTATGTCTATTATACATGTAGATGCTCCAGAAAGTTTATTGATTTTCTAACCAGAAATCATGTTCACATGTCCAAGGGTGATTTTTGGCCTAGTGTCAGCTACTTGTCTCATGAGGCTGCCAGACATGCAGGAGAGTGCCTGTCGGTGATGGTGCCTATGCTCTGAAAGTGATGTCACTATGCACTGGAAGTAATGGATTCATACTGGATTGAAGCATTTCTTTTAGAATATTAGGAGCACATAATGCTGAACTGGACTGATAAAGGAGTGTTAGATAGTATTTGTGCTTAGTATTAATTAAAAAATATGATTTTGTTTCATATGCTGTGAAATGTGAATTGCAATAGCTGCTGTTCTTCATGAGTCATAACAGTCACTGCTACTATACCTTTGAATGTGTAGTAGGGTTAATACAATTGCAATCACTGCAGCCTTTAAAAAGGCTATTACATTTGCTGAAAAGACACAGACAAGTAGTTTACATATTATAAAAGGAAACAAGTTCTTATTAAAAATATCTTATTATAAATTAGGGAAATGAAACACATTCTGAAGTTCTACAGCAAAACAGTATAACTTTTTTTTCCCTTCAGTTCACTGTTGTAACTCCCCAAAAAAGTCAATGTCCTTATAACTTTACAACATTTAAAAACTCACCAAAGCAAACAACCACTATACAACCACTTCTGTCTATTAAAAAAGAAAGTGATAATTTCTTTTTTTTCAGAATCATTTTGGTTTCAGTGGGACAAAGATTTGGCCCATCCATATATTTTTATTGACAATCTTGAGCATAAACACAAAGTAGTTTTTGAAGACTGATATATTATTTTTATCAACTTTTTGCAGTTGCTTCTCTATGCCTCTCTTGTACTTAGCTTGACAAAACAATTCTCAGTTGTAAACTCAGTCATGTAAACTGTAAAAACACATGTCCTCTTTTGCCACCTGAAGTAGCAAAAGTGCTTGGTATGGATGTTATTTGAATTATAACTAAAAAGTAACAGAAATATAAGCTATTTCTGCTCTAACGTAGAGAGCTGCAAAACTTCCAAAGAGCAAATCTTGGGGATGGATTCTTTTTCCTGCTATAGCTTACCAAATCCTTGGAAAGAGAGGAAGTGCTGTGCAACGGTAATTGAAAGGAGCAAACAGTTTTGGTCACTATTTAGATAGGGCAGTCACTGTAGAATATTGTGGATTTGTATGGTAAACTTCATCTTACACATGTGAAACAACACAGTGGTTGTAGTTGCCTATACCTGGTCTGAAGGCTGCCAAGGGCTGTGATAAACACAGTTTCAGGCTGTGGCACAATGCCACAGATGTTCACATGCTGGAATTGGAATGTGTGGCATTCTCACCTGCAAGCCAAATTCTGATTCAGCCTTAATTGTATTAAATAGAATACACAAAATACATGCATAAGAAAATCTGTGCCATGCAGGCCAACAGCCATATAAGCCATCTGCAATTTTCAACTCTCAGGGACACCATGGTCTGTGGAAAAGTCAAAATAGGCTTTCCCATCCTGTTATCCTCTCATGCTTCTACTACAATCTTCTCTGGAGAGGAAGGTGCTGAAGTTTAAATATTCCTCCAGTGGATTCCATAGGCTGAACAACCCTTCTGGTGTGTTGCTTGCCAGGGTAGACTGATCACACAGGGTAGAGCCTGGTTTTTATACTTCTATTTTAGTTTCAGCTGCCTGCTGAGGAACCGTCACGCGTACCGAAACCCTGCTTCTTGGGACTGGCTGACCATCACTGCTCATGGGAAGGAGAGAATAAAACCTGCTATCTTTCGCTTCTGTGTGCACAAGCTTTGCTTTGCTTTTTGCTTAACATAAACTGTCTTATCTCAACCTACGAGTTGGTTTTCTTTTTTTTCCACTTTACTCTCTCCTCTGGGAAGGGGAGTGATAGAGGACCTGGGTGGGCACCTGGCATCCAGCCAAGGTAAGCCACCACACAGGTCTTTTTGTATTTGTATTGGTTTGTCTCTGTCACATTAGTAGCAGTTTGGCCTTTCAGCAATTTGGCCTTTCGCCACAGTATTTATGGAAAAAAGGGGGAATTGGCAAAGGGAAGAAACACTGAACTGTGAGTATAGACAGAGTAAAACATTGAGTAATGGCTGCTGGGTCTGACTGGCTTTCAGAAATGGAATCATAAGCGCTGCAGTTTCTCCTGGGTCAGTGCTGTTATGGGGTAATATTTTGTTTTCAAAGTTCACAGAGAAATGGAAGACATTCCCTGACAAAGATGAAAACTGACTCCCTAATTCACTAAGCTAGTTTTTCTTGGGGGAAAATTAAGTATCCTTAAAAACAGAAGTGGTGAAAATATGCTCCTGAGTAGTGAAATCTAATCAATAGAGTTATAGAGACCACCAGGTAATTAACAACAAACTGGCTTTAGTTTTAACAGTGAAATATCTTACTCTTTAGCCTTTCTGTCTAAGAAGGGATTTGGGTGTTGTTGTCAAATTAGATCTGAATCTCCTTAGCAATTGACAACAGAATATTGTGTGTCAAAATTGAGACAGATTTATCATTTGAAGAACATCTAAAATGATTGTAATGGGAAGAAATTAGGATAAGAGAGACAGACCTTCTTTCTCTGCTGTATTACTGGAACCAGCCAGAGATGCAACCACAGGATTCTCTGTGTTCCCAAAATGATCATATGAATTGTATGAAAAGAGTAGTGCAAAGTAAATGCTTTGCCTTAGTATGATGCAGAGAGAGCTGTGAGAATTAAAATGCACTTTTCCTTATTAAGCTGCCCTGAAGGCACAGAGAATGTGACTTATCCATTAGTTTTGTTTAGGTACTCTTGACATAGAGTCATAGAATGGTTTGGGTTGGAAGAGACTCCTAAAGATCATTTTTCTAATCCCCCTTCCGTGTGTAGGGACACCTTACACTAGACCAGGCTGCTCAAAAGCCCATCCAGCCTTGTCTTTAACACTTCCAGGGACGGGGCATCCACAGCTTCTCTGGGCAACTTGTTCCACTACCTGCCTCACTACCCTCACCCTGAAGAACTTCTTACTTATGTCTAAACTAAGCCTGCTCTTTTTCAGTATAAACCATCACCTCTTGTCTGTCACTGCAGGCCCTGGTAAAACATCTCTTTCTATCTGTCTTATATGCCCCCTCAATGCATCCAAAGAGCCAAATAATGTCTTCTCAGAGCCTTCTCTTCTTCGGGTTGAACAATCCACTCTCTACGCCTGTTTTCATAGCCAGGTTCTTTCAGCTCTTTGATCATCTTTGTGTCCTCCTCTGCTCTAACAGGCCATGTCTATCTTGTACTGGGTACCCCAGAGCTGGTTGCAATGCTCCATGCGGGGCCTCAAGAGTGAAGTAGAGGGGGAGAAATGTAACTGAGAGAAATGCTGTTCTGTAGCACACCATCACCCTGCACCCCTAATTATACCATTTCATCAGCATTCAGGTCTAGTTGCGTATTGTGGTATAATAGTGAAAAGGACTGCTGTGACAGTTGAGATTAAACACAAGGGGAATCCCGAATATGTGAGCATAGGGAGAAACAGGGAACAGATGAGCTGGGAAAGGAGTGTGAGGCTTGTCAAGCAGCATCCCTCTCTTGCAGCCTGTTCTCCCTCTGCTACAAAAAGCTCCTGTGTATTTGATTTCCAGAAAGGGCATATGCCATATTTCACTGACCTTTTGGAAAGGAAGAAACAGTGGATGAAATGAACACAGGACAACAGTATATGCTGGCAAGTATTTATACCTTATTTGCTCATGCAAAAGAAACAATTGGAATCATAACTCAAATCATACAAAGAGACAAAGATCTAGACTACTATAAGCAAGAACCATATTGGCAGCTATGATAGAGACTTTCATCTCTGCCCTGGAAGCCTCAGTCTGTTTCCCCTCTGCAGCAAGAAGTGCTAGTCCTGAAACTCCACAGACAGATTTGCACACCCTGAGGGAACCATGCCTTGAAATGAGGTCCTGCTTGTCTGTTTCTAAAGAGCAGTTGCAGGGATTCTTGCAGCCAAAAATTGCTATTGGAACAGTTCTGCTTACCTGATATCTTAGCTGAGTGTTAATTCACTCATTGGAACTCTGCCCTCTGAAGTCTTGCAGATTGGCTTGTCTGTGGCATCTAGTTCCTGTCTTTCGCAGAGTAGGGTGGCTGACAGAGAGGTTTTTAGTTGGGGGGCCAAATGTGGGTTACACCACAGGAGATGCATGCCAGCTGCTGCACTGGGAAACAATCTCACTTTGTCTGCTCCCCTCCCTGCACTTCTGGTTCTTTAGGGAAAAATCATACTGGATCTGTGACCCCTGAACATGCTGAGAGTCTTTCCTCCACAGAAATACATTCACGTACAGAGTTTCCCATCTTTGCCGAAATACACAGGTGCCTGAGAAAACATGCAATTATGACTTGCACCCAATCAGAAGACTTCTACATGTCTTCAGGGGCACTTTGCTGTCATCCAGCACTATGAATCCACCCACAAATTTCAGATGCTCTATTTTAAGTGAAAAACTCTGTTCTGGTGACAGATGGCAATGAAAAGTCCTAAAAATTAACAATATGACACAGAGGAAAATGCTTTTGATCTTGTTAGACCTAGGCTAGAGCCTTAACAACCTGTGTGAAGCTTATATGCAGGACAATCAAGACCTATATTACACCAGTCTGTTCAAAAATTCTCTGTGGCACAGAGACTGCTTCTTTGAATGAGTGTCAAATGAACACACTTTTGCCATTGAATTTACCTTCCAGCAGACACAAATACATCATTTACTATTCTATATGGAGGAAGTGTGCTGGGGATTCATCTCATTGTGCTTTACCAACACTTGCTACAAATAAGAGGTTGTCAGAGTTGTTCTCTGCTGCTGGGCCCCTTGCTCCTCATTTTATTTCGGTATTATACAAGACTACCCTGAAACAGCAGGGACTACTGTCCCTATCAAATACCTAATTCTACAGCTTACATGCACATGGTGCACATGGCACCATACAGTAAACTGTTTAAGTAGGCAGACCAAGGAGTGCAACACCAATTATTTGATTGAACCGTTCCAGTGACATTGGTAGCTTTTTTTTTCCCTTTTTGTTTTTTTTTTTTTTTTGCCACAGTTTATGAAAAGTATCTGAAAGGAAAGGGAGCAGTGGTCTGTAAAATATATTGTCAGTACAGGCTCTTATCTGCAATACTGACATGTTACTGCCAGATCAAATAATCAATGGAAGATAATTTCTTAGCAAAAAGTTATAAATTGCAGTGGGATTGCTTCCAGAGCTGAGTGTCAGCTTAATCAACAGAGTCCTGAATCCAGCATGGCTGTCATGAATCCTTGCTGGATAACACCACACTAGGCTTTAGATTTTGAGGCGCTACAGAACTGCCAACTATTTCTTACTCACCTTCAGTGAGATTCAGTTATTCATTACTTTGTATGTTGTACTTCTTTAATCATGGATCTCAATAAAAAATTATGAGCAACTCCATACATCCATAAGAAAGTCCCTTATATTCACCTCTTGAAGCTAGTTGTATAACCCTGCATAAAAGAAGCTAGCAATGAGATCTTCTGCAAAGGAGTACTGGATCATTTCATTATTACTGGAAACATAGTCAAGGGAAGAGAAGCCCATTTGGAGTGTATTTTTGCCAACCTTCCATCATACAGTGACATACAATTACTGACATCCACAGTTTTGCTTAAGTTCTCATATTTCTTTCCTTCTTCCCCTCCATGAAATGACATCCCAAGGAAAATTCCATGCCTGAACTTCTGTGGAACAACTATGTTCAATGTTAGCTTGTGATTCTATTACAATTAGGGGTTTGTTTCCTTTGGATATTAAGAAACAATATGCCTTTCAGAAGCACACGACTACTGAGAAATAGTGAAAAATAGGGAAAAAATTATTACTTCTGGTTTGCTAAACAAAAAAACAGCCCTCAATCTCTCAGACCAGGTCAGAAAGCTAGGCTTATCAAAAATTATGCATTTTGATCAAAGCATTTTATCAAAAGCTTGACCTAATAAATATATTTGTAGAGGAGGCTTCATGTCTTATTTAGTTGGCAATCAGAGGTGAGAACTTACCAGTTCAGCCGGTGGTTCACATGGAGCCCATTTATCCAAAATATACATGGTGTTCAAGAAAATGGAGTGACTGGAACATGATGGTCCCAGTTTGGTGTAAATTTAATGATATCTGAAGTCACTATTGCCCCTGAAGTGAAAAGGAAGACATGGGTAAGCAGATCTTCAGGACCTAAAGGCCTGACTCTGCGATTAGTAAGGGAGGAAGAAGGAGACAGACTAATGGAAGCAACAACAGGAGAAGAACAGGAGGCAAGGCAAAGAGCCAGTTCACAAAGAGCCAGTTCCTCCCTAGAGGAAGGTCGATCAATCAGAAATCAGGAAAGTGAAGTTACCCAGTCCCTGATCCCATCAGACCTTCAAGATTTGCAGAGAGATTATAGCCACCAGCCTGGTGAACAAATTCTCACCTGGCTGCTACGATACTGGGACAATGGGGCTAGAGTCACCTGTTAGAAGGTCATGAAGCACAGCAGCTAGGATCTATTGCCAGAGATCATGAAATTGAACAGGAAATTGGAAGGGAGAGATTTATTAGCAGTCTTTGGCTCCAGCTCCTCTGTGCTGTGAGAGAAAGGTACCGGTTCAAGGAAGATCTAATGAGTTCTCCAAGAAGGTGAACTACTGCAGAGGAAGGCATCCAGTACCTATGAGAATTGGCTATGCTGGAAATCATTTATTGTAACCCAGGTAATCACCCTTTCCTAGATCCAGAGAGTGTCCCTTGCACACTACCTATGTGGAGAAAGGTAATGAAAGGTGCCCCTGCATCATACGTTAACTGCTTGGTAACAATATATTATCCAAGGATGACTGAACCAAATGGGAATACGATGTGTGCCTGGATACGGAGTAAAGCAGAAGGCATGAAAGCCTCCTCACTCTCCCAGGCCAGCAAGTTAGATTTCGGAGAAAGCTCCAATCTCCGACACCGATGCACCCACACTGGGGAGAAGATGGAGAGGCCTTACAAATGCCTCAAATGTGAGAATTGCCACAGAGACAACCTAAGAAAGTGGCCTCGGTCTCCTCCTGACCCACTCAGAAGGAAAGGAAACCCCAAGAGTAGGCCACATGGTGAGCTATGATTCTTTCTGCATGACCAGGGGGAAGACATGAAGAAATGGGATGGTGAACCTACCTATCAACTTGAAGCCTAGGTATGAGAATTAAGAGGGAAGAAACTTAGTAAGAAGGCCATCCATGTAGTTGATGCAGAGGCCTCAGAAAGAGATCAGCAACCTTTGAGATCCAGAAAGACCGAGGTCAATTCCTGTGATCCCAGTGAGGGGACCTCTGGCTGGGCAACGCAAGGGTCTGTTGCCTAAAGAAAATTCAGGGAGAAAAAAACTCCAAGGCAATTTAGTTTTGGAGGTGAGATAAGGAAAGGGTTTTAATTTGTGCCTAAAGATTACAAGACGCGTGCACCCATGTGCAATTGTACACAAGATGGTACAATTTATAACACTGTTTGTCCAATCCCACGTTTTGTCCACCCTGTGGCTTTTGCCCTGGACTACCCTTGACCCGCATCTCGGGAATTGAGGCGAGGGGCTTTTTGAGACCCTCTTTTCAGCAATCATCATCTTCTTCAGAGTACAGGGGGCATATATTCACCCAGTTGTTGACTGTACTTTTGCGATTTAGGCAAAGGTACAAGTGTTCTCTAAAGAAAGTAGGCCTACTTTGACAAGAGACTAAACATTTTGTAATGGAATTCAGGGGTAGAATTGATATGGGGAGCATGGAATGGGCTAATAGGGTTGAATATCTATGTTGCTTCTATGCTTAAGGGTAAAGGAATATGGGTTGCTGCTTTTCAGTCTACTTCTGCTATATAACTACTTTTAAAGCTTATAAAAATCAGGAAAATAAAAAAAAACAGAGGGACCTTAAGGCATCAGGTTCGACAGTGAATATTCTGACCAAGAAAAATAGAGAGGCCCTGCCAGGCCAGGAGAAGGAAAGGGACAATAGCGTTTACTAGGCTGTGTGGGTTCAATGGCCTGGCACATCAGATCCCCAGAGATACAAAGCTTTAGTAGACACTGGCGCACAGTGCACCTTGATGCCATCAAAGCATAAAAGCACAGAGCCCATCTAGATTTCTGGAGTGACAGGGGGACATCAAGAATTATCAGTGCTAGAGGCTGAAGTGAGTTTAACAAGAGACAAATGGGAAAAGCACCCCATTGTGACTGGTCCAGAGGCCCCTTTCATCCCTGCCATTGATTACCTCAGGAGAGGATATTTCAAAGACCCAAAGGGGTATCAATGGGCTTTTGATGTAGCCACAGTGGCTACAGAAAAATTTAAACAATTATCTACCCTGCCTGGCCTATCAGAAGATCTTTCCATTGTGGGATCGTTACAAGTCAAAGATCAACAAGTGCCAACGGCCACTACAATAGTGCATAAACGACAACACCGAACAAACTGAGACTCTGTGATCCCCATCCAAAAAATGATCCGAGAGCTGGAGAGCCAAGGGGTGGTCAGTAAGACTCACTCACCTTTCAATAGCCCCATCTGGCCTGTATGTAAGTCTGATGGAGGATGGAGACTGACTGTGGACTATCGTGGCTTAAATGAAGTCACCCCACCATTGAGTGCCACTGTAGCACACATGTTAGAGCTCCAGTACAAACTGGAGTCCAAGGCAGCGAAGTGCCACCAAATGCGTTCTTCTCCATCCCCTTAGCAGCAGAGTGCAGGCTGCAGTTTGCCTTTACATGAAGGAGTGTGCAGTACACCTGGAACTGACTGCCCCAGGGGTGGAAACACAGTCCCACCATCTGCTGTGGACTGATTCAGGCTACACTAGAGAAGGGTAAGGCTCCAGAACACACACAATATATTAATGACATTATTGTATGGGGGGACACAGCAGAGGAAGTTTTTGAAAAAGGAAAGGAAATTATCCAGATTCTCCTCAAAGCTGGTTTTGCCATCAAAATGAGTAAGGTCAAAGGACCTGCTAAAGAGATTCAATTTTTAGGGGTGAAGTGGCAACATGGACATCATCAGATTCCAATGGAAGTCATCAACAAGATCATACTGACGGCTCCACTAACTAACATGAAAGAAACACAAGCTTTCCTGGGGGCCATAGGTTTTTTGAGGATGCATATTCCTGAATACAGCCAAATCATGAGTCCTCTTAACTTAGTGACCCATAAAAAGAATGATTTCCGATGGGGTCTTGTGGTGGTTTGACGACCACAAAAAATAAAAATACAATCTCCAAGCTTCTCCCACCTTCCCTCAATTTTGCCTCAACACCGAAGAGAAACTTTCAGGCAGGCACAGCTCTGTAGGGGGAAGAGAAAATATATACATTTATTCTACACAAATTAAATACTGTACAAGCTAAAAGCAACTATATATATACAATATTACACACTTCTATCAATCCCTCTAAGCCCCCCCTTAATTCAGTCCAGGAAGAGCCCTCAGGCTGATAGGTAAGCAGTCTTTCTCTCACGAGAGTGTTCAGGGAAAAGGGTTTCCTCTGATTCAATTCACTCCCCCACCAACCTCCAGCTGTTTACTGAAGTCTCTTCTTCCTTATGAAGTCCAAGAAAATAGTTTGAGTCCGTGCTGTCTTGGTTCCCTGCCAATCTCTGCAGTGTGAGTCTCTCTCTCTCTCTCTCTTCTGTAGCTGCTGTAGTTCAGCTCAGCTTATCACGTGCACGCGTCCTGGAATTTTGTTCCTCCTCCGAGTCAGTTTTCGGCTGCCCCCAGTCAAACCTTGGCAGGGCACCCCCGAGCATCTCTCTGGCCCATCTCCAATTTTGCCTGGGGTTTTCTCCCTGGCGCTGAGCTGCATTTGTTACAGCCTGTCTCCTTTGGCTCAGCACCACTACCGAGCATGCCTGCTAGGGGAGTAATTATTTGCAACTCCCCTGGCTGGCCTCTGGGTCTGCTCCAACTGCCTTTACAGTGGAGCGGGAGAACCAGTGAGGAAACCGCCCCAGCCCTAGTCGAACTACGGCTGAGGAGGCCCGGGGGCCCCCTTGATTCGGAGGGCCCCCCCTCCTGGCCACCCCTCGTGTCTCCGATCCTCTTACACACACAACTCAGACACAGCAGCAGACTGCCTCTGCCAACTGACTTCTGGCAGTTGTGTATATCTGATTTTTCACAGGAGCGAACAAAACTAACAGTGATTAGTCCTTCGAGGGAGACTGCCCTGGGACCCAATCACCTCTAGGCCCCCCAGCTCCCGGGGGGGCAATCTCAAACCAAGACAGGTCCTGAACAACATCAAGCTTTTAAACAAATTAAGCAAGAGATTGCACACACCGTGGCACTTGGACCAGTCAGGACAGAACCAAATGTGAAAAATGTACTTTATTCCACAGCCAGGGATAATGGTCCCTCCTGGAACCTCTGGCAAAAAGTACCTGGTAAGACCTGAGACCGACCATTTGGCTTCTGGAGCCAAAGCTACAGAGCATCTGAAGCCAACTACACCCCCACGGAGAACAAAATCCTAACGGCTTATGAAGGAATACAAGCAGCCTCAGAGGTGATTGGCACAGAAACACAGCTCTTCCTGGCACCCCGACTACTGGTGCTGAGCTGGATGTTCAAAGGAAAGGTACCCCCTACCCACCATGCCACTGATGCTACATGGAGCAAGTGGACTGCTTTAATTACACAGCGTGCCCGAATCAGAAACTTGAATCACCCTGGAATCCTAGAAATCATAACAAATTGGCCTGAAGGTGGAAACTTTGGTCTGGCCAATGAAGAGGAAAAGGAACAAGTGAATCGGGCTGAAGAAGCTCCACCATACAATCAGTTACTGAAAGAGGAAACATGTTATACCCTCTGTACTGATGGTTCTTGTCGTATTGTAGGGAAGAACTGGAAGTGGAAAGCAGCTGTCTGGAGTCCCACCCGATAAGTGGCAGAAGCTACTGAAGGAGAAGGTGAATCAAGTCAATTTGCAGAACTTGAAGCCGTTCAATTGGCCTGGACATTGCTGAATGAGAGAAATGGCCAAGGCTTTATCTCTACACAGTCTCGTGGATGATAGCCAATGCTCTGTGGGGCTGGCTGGGTCGGTGGAAGAAGATTAATTGGAAGCATGGAGGAAAACCTATCTGGGCTGCTGATTTATGGCAAGACATTGCTGCTTGGGTTGAGAAGCTGACTGTGAGAGTCTGCCATGTAAATGGCCATGTGCCCAAAAATCAAGCTAATGAGGAATATCACAACAACAAACAAGCAGATCAAGCTGCACAAGTCAAGGTGTTGCAAGTAGATCTAGATAGGCAGCACAAGGGAGAGTTGTTTTTAGCTCGGTGGGCACATGATGTTTCAGGCCATCAGGGTAGAGATGCCACTTATAGATGGGCACGAGACTGAGGGGTGGATCTAACCATGGACACTATTTCCCAAGTTATCCATGATTGTGAGACATGTGCTGCTATTAAACAAGCAAAGAAAATGAAGCCTCTGTGGTGTGGTGGATGTTGGGATAAGTATAGATATGGGGAAGCTTGGCAGGTTGACTATATCACACTACCACAGACCCACCAAGGTAAACGCTGTATGCTCACCACAGTGGAAGCAACCGCTGGATGGTTAGAGACTTATCCGGTGCCTCATGCAATGGCCCAAAATACCATTCTGAGTCTTGAAAAGCAAGTCCTGTGGCAACACGGCACCCCAGAGCGAATTGAGTCAGACAATGGGACTCATTTCAAAAACTGTTTAGTTATTACTTGGGCAAGGGAACATGGCATTGAATGGGTATATCATAGAATCATAGAATCAGCTGGGTTGGAAGGGACCTTCAAGATCATCAAGTCCAACCCTTGATCCACTATCGCTGCAGTTGCTAGACCATGGCACTAAGTGCCACATCCAGTCTCATCTTAAAAACTCCAGGGATGGAGAATCCGCCACTTCCCTGGGCAGCCCATTCCGATCCCTGATTACCCTCTCTGTAAAGAAATTCTTTCTAATATCTAACCTAAACGTCCCCTGGCACAACTTGAGACCATGCCCTCTTGTCTTGCTGATAGTTGCCTGGGAGAAGAGACCAATCCCCACCTGGCTACAACCTCCTTTCAGGGAGTTGTAGAGAGTGAGGAGGTCTCCCCTGAACCTCCTCTTCTCCAGGCTGAACAGCCCCAGCTCCCTCAGCCTCTCCTCATAGGACTTGTGCTTGAGTCCCTTCACCAGCCTCGTTGCTCTTCTCTGGACCTGCTCCAGCACCTCAATATCCTTCCTGAACTCAGGGACCCAGAACTGGACACAGCACTCCAGGTGTGGCCCCACCAGTGCTGAGTACAGGGGAAGAATCACTTCCCTGGACCTGCTGGCCACACTGTTCCTGATCCAGGCCAGGATGCCATTGGCCTTCTTGGCCACCCGGGCACACTGCTGGCTCATCTTGTCAATCCAACCTCCCAGGTCCCTCTCTGTCTGGCTGCTCTCCAGCCACTCTGTGCCCAGCCTGTAGCACTGCATGGGGTTGTGGCCAAAGTGCAGGACCCGGCACTTGGCCTTGTTGAACCTCATCCCATCGGAATCAGCCCAATTCTCCAACCTATCCAGATCCCTCTGCAGAGCCCTCCTGCTTTCCAGCTGATCGACATTGACCCCCAACTTAGTGTCATCTGCAAATTTGCTGATAATGGACTCAATCCCCTCATCTAAATCATCAGTAAAGATATTAAACAGAACTGGGCCCAACACTGATCCCTGGGGGACACCACTAGTGACCGGCCCCCAACTGGATGCAGCACCCTGACCCAGCACAGGGTGCCCCTGTCCAATGTTAGTTTAGTGTCAACCAGACTCACATCATCCAAGGAGAACTGAATCTTTCCTAGGGAATCCTAAGTGTGATAGGATATAGCCTCAGAGAACAATTTTGATTCAATTTTGCAGGGAGATTAATTGCATTCAGGGAATTTGCATGCTGTTGGAAAGTCTTGTGTTGAGTCCTGCCCAAACACACATGTCCAAGAACACAACATCTGCAAATAATGAATCACAGTAATTTCTAGTGATACCTATATGATTTTTTTTTTGCTCTCGCCATGGGTTAAACCTAGCCATCAGCCAAGCCTCATGCAGCCACTCTCCCATTGTCAGAATTGGGGAGAGAATTGAAAGAGTAGAAACTGGAAAACTCGAGGGTTGAGATACAAACAGTTTAATAGGGAATGCAAAAGCTCCGCATGCAAGCCAAGCAAAACAAGAAATTAGTTCACTGCTTCCCAGGGGTAGGCAGGTGTTGAGCCATCTCCGGGAAAGCAGGGCTCTGTCATGTGATTTAGGAAGACAAACACAATCACTCCAAACATCCCCCCACTTTATATACTGAACATGATGTCATATGGTCTGAAATATCTCTTTGGTCAGTTGGGGTCATCTGTCCTGGCTGTGTCTCCTACCAACCTCCCAAGCACCCCCAGCCCCCTCACCAGTGTGAAAAGCAGAAAAATTCTTGGCTCTTTGTAAGTCCTGTTGAACAACAACAATCTCTGTTAGAAATTATATAACATCTCTATATTATCAACCCTGAGTTCGCCACAATTCCAAAACACAGCCCTACACTAGCCACTGTGAGGAAAATTAACTCTATGCCAGCGAAAACCAGTCCAGAACCTCAGGATCAAAGTTCAGAATTGTACAAAGAAAGTGAATTTGAGAAGAACAAAAAGAAAACGCACTTTCTGAAAGTCCAGCAGCTCCAAGGCAACTATACAAGATTGCACTACCACATCAGTCAATGCAGCTCTTCACTGGGAGCAAAGCAGAGGTACAGAATCTAAGGGCATTGTGTTTCTATGCTTTCATCTCTGAGATACTCTTCACATTCTCAAATTAACAGAGTGAAATCACTATATGCTATCATACTGATTGCCCAGACATGCTTAAGAGATGAGGAATGTCAGATAAAGATAATATCGTAGTAAAAATTAACTGTTCAAATAGGATCAAAGCAAGAAATTTCTCAACAACTCTTCAGATAGAAAGCACGAACTCAAAATGTATAGTTGTAAAAAGGACTCCCTTAGTAAAGCAGCCACGCAGTCCAGGAAGAGGTCCCTTCATTTTCTCCCAGGAGATCCAGATAAAAGTATGAAATAAAAAAGAGTACATATAAAAGCATCAAAGTGCACTAATGGAGCAGTCCCTTGTTCCAGGACTTCTTGCAATTTCACACCCTAATGTTAATGCTCTGTGTTGCCAGGGAGCCAGAGAAAAGCAGACCTGTAAATCTGTTGCTCCTCCTGGCTCCTCACAAATTTGTTACCAGCAGAAGAAGCAGTATACAATATTTAGTCTTGCTCCACTCTTTTCCACCAGAGAAGACAGCACAGGGAAAGCCTTGAAAGTATCCTGCTGTCAGGTGTATCTGGAAAACATGCTTTCTGTCCTGCACACGAGCGTACATTCCCCTGGGAGGAAGTTCTAAGTGATGGACCAGTATACTGGGCTCCAGGTCTTATTGTGGATCTTGTTTTGTCCATAAGTTTGACAACTCTTGGTTATCCTCTGTTCTTCTTCGTTTTGTAAAATTTATATAAGCGTCTGCTGTAACTCCACTGATTGAAACAAAAATGCAGATGTCAAGTACAAAATGTTCGCCGTTATGAAGCCTCATGCTATCATCATAAAATAAAGAGCTCATCAAGAAAGGTTTACAAGTAATTTTATAATAGATAATCACATGTACATCTATTATATAATAAACAATAGACATACATGCATATAGCTATCATAAAAAGCCAACCTTTTCAGAGAGATAGCATCTCTTATTAGCAAGTTGATATAGTTTTTAAAAGTCAGGTAAGATCACACAGTCCCTTCATCAACCCAGACAGAAGCACCAAGCTCCATGCCAAACAGATGTTGGAAATAATAGGTGCCTACATCACTCTTCCTGTTGCCTCGTGGGCAGTAATATGTCTTGCACTGCATTGTAAGTTGTTCCAAATGGAAAGTGACATTTTATACCATAATAAGTTTTTGGAATAAGGCAATACAGAAGTGAAGCACATTAAGTATTCTATTCTATTCTATACTGTTGATGTGTGTTTCCAAATGTGAAATCCCTGAATCACACACTACATATTAAACCATGGTTCAGTTTGTCCATACATATAACAAAGAAGAGTAATGATTTAACTGAGCAAACAATGACCTCTTCAGAAGACATGATCTATCTCAGTAGCCACAGAGAAGGGGAAAATACTAAGCACTTTTCAGGTTGGGTATTAAAAATATTACACCATGATTTTTCTGAAAAAGAAAGAAGGAGTTTTATCAAACTGAAATTAGAACTGAACATAAATGTTTCTAGACAAAAATATCCTTAAACCCTGTATTAATAAAAAAAATCATGAAAACAGAGAGGAATATTCTAGGAATGAATCTGTCTTCTGTCCCTTGTAGTAGGCAGTACAAAATTATGCAAGAGAAAAGCTCTTACTCAGTCTGTCATTTCTAAAACAGGTTTTCAGTACAGATCACATATTTATGCATTTCAACCCCACCAACAGATTTAACAGATGAAGTGCCTATGCCCCCCTCCCATCCTTACTGAGGAGGCAGACAGGCAGGGCATATTGAGGGAGACATGAAAGGAAAAGGGGTGATGTTCTACCTAGAATAACCTTGCCCTGGACATGCAAAGTCTCCTCTGGCTGTGGAGAGGTTTTAGGAGCAGTTGTTCACCACAAACCATCTGCAAGCAGCTGCTCTGTGCAGAGAGCAGCAGTTGTGCTTCAGCTCCTGCTGTAACTTGAGTGAGCTCTCCCGCAGAGCTCATTAAAGCAGCTGCTTGAGGTGGTAAAATGAAAGAAACTTCCATCACTTATTAGAAGCCATAATTGTAAACCTGAAATTGAGGACTTGGAGGGATTATAAAATATCTTCCATCTGCTTGGAAAAAAAAAAATCTATTAGCCCATTAGGAAGGGCTGCAAACATTGCTATTTCAGCTAGTTTTCTGTATAACTCATAAATATTGCCTGTCAAATCCCAAGCTCTTTACCCAGACAAACTCCTGCTGAGCAGATGGAGTTTTGCCTGAGGAAGGACTGAATAAGGTCTTCTGCAGTTAACTCCCTGAGCCTGGCAGAGAAGGTCTCGTCATTATAGTGATATCTAATAACATTGAATCTGACAAGGTGGGAAAGAGCCAGAGAGGTTATACATTTTTAAATGCTGTCCACCAGCGTTTGTTTAGCCTGGGAATTCACTGGTCACCAAATATGCCCAAGGTATACACTTGGGCATACAGGTATTCAGTGCACTGGTCAAATTTGTGTTTGCCCTGCAAATTTGTGCATTGTTATTTTCCATCATTGGTGTGCTAGGTAAGGATATCGATACAGCTGCTTTTTTTTCGGTAACTGCTAAGCTTGTTTCAATTTGTGGTTCTCTTAAAAACAGAACACTATTGACAATAACTTTACTGTCCTTAACTGTCTTTTGTGTATCTCTTAGAGGCATCCTAAGAGCTGCCAGATCAGAAAGCTGAAAACTATTGTTAACTTAAATTATTTCCTTTTAAGCACTAAAGCTGCTGACACATGTAGTCCACAAGCTGAGTAATTTTTTTTTAACTTGACAACCAAAGGCAGGATTCTGATCCTCTTACTTGCCCTTTGACGTGAAGCTTTTCTGTGGGTCTATTCCTGCAATAAAGCACTAGAAGATAAATAAGAATATTATCATGCAACTTCAAATTACTCATCTTTATCAACACTGTATGCAAGTAGCTGCTGTATTGCCTTGGAGCACTGCAGGACCTTGAAATTTTCCTGACCTGAATTTCAGTGGTGCTGGGTAACTTCGCATTATTATTCCTCATAAACTAATTACACAGACTGTGTTTACCCTCTGTTAGTGGCATAACACTGTGTGTTATTGTTATGTCTAATGCCAGCATTTGCTCAGGGCAGAACCAGACAAAAATAAATTGACTGAGATTAACCTAACACGCTTGAACTTCTCAAGCCCATCTGAGTGCCAAAAGTAGTAAATGATGGAAGTGCACCTAAGTGTTTTGGATGTAAAAAATTCAGCTTAAGTGCTCTGAGACAGCTCAGTTCCCATTTCACCCATGTAAGAGGTGTCTTGGTCAGATGCCAATTCAGTTAATTGCATGAAAGTCCAATTCTTCTGTAGGACATGAGTGAGCAGATGCTACTTGGACGTTCTAATATCATTTCAATGGGTGTAATATAAAATCCTGAACAGAGTGATCTCTCTGACATCAAAACCAAACACCTGAATCCCAAGCATGAGATCTACTCACCTTTTCTGTGCACTTTGAAGGCATCAGGCTATTTTTCGCACTGATCTCATGCCCTAGTAAAGCAGCTATGTCAGTTAAAACATAATCACACCATCCTCTTTCAATGGTACTTAAAAAAGAAGTGTGAATATTTCAAAATTGAAGGCCTAAAATTATATCTAGTGACCCAAAGGAGTGACTTGATTTCCAAATTAATTGAACATTTGAAAGTTTTCATTCAGCTGTTGCTATTAAGCCTTTTAGAAAATAAAGCTACTGATTCGTGTACAACTGCACATACAATATACAGAGAGACATGTATATGCATATAGTCATCCTTCTGTATTCTTTCTGTCTTTACTCCACAAAAGTGATGTGTTAGAGAAAATGCAAGAGAAAGCATTAACTCAATAAGTGACAGATGGGAAGGATGAGCTCTACATAACACAGATGACAGTTTGGATCTCCAGGTGCCCCATTAGGTGCCCTTCATTAGGCTCATAGAGGGTAAAGAACTAAATGTATTCTAGTCTGAGCAAATTCCTATTTGCTCATTCCCATGGATCTTGCATATATTGCCTGTTCTCTCTCTTTGCAGTGTACATGACAAAGAGTTTGCAAAATTCCTCTAGAGGTTGATTTTATTACAGGATCTTCTTACATACATAGCACTTACACAAGACAAAACTACAGTGGGATTCTATTTTTAGACGTCATAGATGTAGGCCTCTACCTCTAGTTAGGTATCTACAAAACCATGCCAGTCAATGAAGTCCTAGTCAATTCAGTCAGTAGACTATAGAAAGCAATCAATCTGACCAAAGATAGGTGTGTGCTTTAGGATCAGATGAATCAATTTTTCATCTCCCTTGTCTAGACAGACCCACACAAGACATGCATCACCTCCTAGGTTTCCCTACTTGAGCTTACTCCCATCTTCATTTAGTTGTCAGAAATCTTTGTGAAAAGATCTCCTTCTTGAAATCTTGTTCTGTTTTGACCTTTCCCATTTCTCTTTGTGAGTCTCTGACATTTTTGCAGATTGATCCCCTTGTCTGAACTTCCACAATTCTCACAGAGCACTGTTACAAGTTCCATTCTGTTCTCTTCTACTATCATATTTCTCAGTTGTCTTACTTGCAAATGCAAGCCTAAGAATCGTCTGGGATATAGACAAATTACTATTTTACCCCTTTGGTCTAGAATGGTCTCATTCTAGAGAAACCGAAAGTTTAGCAAATTTTTCCCAATGAACATCATCTTCAGTCCAAGCTGGCTCTGCACCCTAATGTTCAATTTCTGATAAATGTCAGGGATATTCTTTCAGTAGTGTATAGTTTAACTGCTATACTATATATACCTGATCCATGATACATATACCTGTCAGCATTTTTCACTACATATACCAGCAAGCAGTGAGAGCTCAGCCTTGATCACCCTTTTTAAACTGAAGGATAGGCCCATAAAAATAACAGAAGGCCAAATTTTCTTATCATATCTTTTCCACAAATGAACTTCATAGGGAGAAAGACTACTTTTCAAAGTAGTCTTTGAAAAGACTACCGGCTAGTCTACAGAATAATTGTGGAGCCTGCAGAATGATCCAGAGCTTGTAAAAAGACCGCTGCACACACACCTTCTGCTAATACACTATCAGTAAGAGCAGCTGTATCAGGATATTACCCTCGAGGATGTACTGGCAAACTCATGAATTCTTTCTTTCTCTTGTGATGTCAGTACTTTAAATGTGTGCTTTCCATAAGTCTTGCTGCAATGGTGAAGTTTCTGTACTATTATTTCTAAAATGCCCCTCCGCACCATATTACCCCTCATTTGAAATTTTACTAGAATCTTGTTAGCTTGCTGATTAGTGTGAATTCTCACAAACACTCTTACAAATGTGCCAAATTAAAATTTTTGACATGGTAACTTCACTGTGAAACACAGGGCTTCCCTCTACAACCCCTACGACTTGGCATCTTTGTTAAATAGTGCTTTTCAGCTGTTTCATTGTCCTTGATGAAAAACAAAAAACAAAGAATTATTAATCAAGAAAAGTAGTTGGAAAAAGGTTTTATTGTATTATCTCTGATGAGAGAAGTCCACATTTTCCATATACCTTGATTATACATTTGCTATATACACCACCCTAATCATTGCTTCAGTAATTTACTTCACCTCAGTATTTCAAATAAATTATTTCTGTAGAAATACTGTAAAAACATTTATTTTCATTCATGCCTATTTTCACTTCTACCTATTTTCACCTCAGAAATGTTAAATGACAAGACTGAGCAGCCAAAGTGTTGATTTTAAATATCAGAAAAAGTTAATACGTGTAAATCAATTTGTCAGGGCTAGGCAATATTTTCCTCCAAAAATTATTCATAAATTTAAAAGGAGGGGCAAAATTAATTTCTGATTTAGCTACTTCTGAGGACAGCAACTTCAAACAGACTCAAAAGCAGTGAAATGCAGAGGACTCAAAAGTGGAGAGCCCTCAGTGATGTGGGATTAACCAGTGCAGTGGATCAAACCATGTCCTTGCTCCAGTCTTGACAACCAGGGAAGGACGTATGCTGTCAACAATGCCCAGCAATACACTCAGGCCATCTGCTCGTGCTTGTCAGGTGCAGGAGGACTGCTGCAAGGCTTCTTATTTGCTAGGCAGCAAGGTAACATATGGTGCCCTCATATCAACACCTATCCAATATAAACCTGCAGCCACAATCTCCTGCACCATCAGGTGCATTTCCTACCCTTTGTTCAGCAGGTGCGGGTGCAGGCAGGGTTTTGGGATATGCTAAAGCTGGTGCTTCTCGAGTTCAATCCTGCCTACATCACTGTATGGCTGGCATGACTCCATGAGGTAGCACGCAGCTGGGCATTCTCTCACAGTCCTTAACCAGAGGTGTCAGGAAATATGACAGCTGTAGTGTGATCAGTTGCACACTAGGTTGGGATTATCCAGTAGTTTCTGCTCGTGATCATCTAGAAATGTCACGACCTGAGTTGCAAATAAAATGGATAACAGTACTGGTGCTGACAACACTTTTTCAGATCTCCTGCTTCAGTCATTGGCCCCTTAGTACCAGGAAGAAGCACCGGAGTGTTGTGAGAGTACAAGGAGAGACAGGTGGCACAGAGTTGAACTGCGAAAAAGTCTGTAAGTGACTACATTGGAAAATAACTGAAAGTAAATATTGACTTAATGCCCATATAAACATACACCTCTTCCTTCTTCTCAAAGAAAGGAACAGGCAAGTAAGTATAAAACCAGTCTCCATGGCAGTGCGTCTGAGGCAATGCCCTGGTGCCATTCAAACCCCCTCATTGTTAATCAATAGCAGAGATGGAAAGGTTAGCAACAGAGAGAGAGAGAGAAATAGATCTCAGCCCATAAACACCACCTGCTTCCAAGTACCACCTAATGACTGCACCTTAAACGTCAGGACGAGGCTGTCTGAATCATTTAAGACACTTGGCATACATATGTGTAACAGACCTATCATTTTGGGTTAGGGAGAAAGGAGAACAAGACACACTGCACACTGAGAAAATATATAAAATTACAGACAGTTGAAGTCAGGCTGTGCAGTTTATGGCCTGTCAGCTTCTCCATTTAAGATCCATTTTCAAGATATTATTATTATTCAACTGATAAATTTGCCCTTAGCTAAGTCTTGCCACAGAAGATTTTGGAAAAGAGCAAGCAAGCAATCTTTCTTTCATTATTTCTTTCTTCACAAGCATTTGAAAACAATTCTGAAGCCATTTTAAAGTTCAGTAGTTCAAGGGGGGCACCTATTTTAGAGTAATACGGTAAGGATTAAGTAGACTAAAATGTGGACAGCAATATGAATACCTAAAGAAATGAAGCAGTATGAAATACAAGTAAACATCTGGATTGGAGACTGCAGTTTAACAGTCAAAATAGATTTATCTATATTGACAACAGTAATGGTGAAGACAACAAAAAATGAACATAGGTTAAAAATATCACCCATAAAAAAGAAGCTAGGTTGTTTGGGTTTTTTTTAATCTACTTTTTACTCTTAAAATAAATTCATTTTGGTGTAGCTCTTCAGAAAATGCTGGAGCTTC
Source organism: Pseudopipra pipra (assembly GCF_036250125.1). NCBI lineage: Eukaryota > Metazoa > Chordata > Aves > Passeriformes > Pipridae > Pseudopipra > Pseudopipra pipra. The sequence continues at coordinate 44,963,548 of NC_087581.1, read as the reverse complement.
TTCAGGAATTAATTTGGTCACTACACTGCTAAGCTTGCTCAGATAAACTGTTGCACCTGTGGGCCTATCCTGGATATTTGGGAAGTAATGAAAACTTGATTTCAGCAAGTTTTGCTGTGCAACTCTGAAACAACTTAAAAGTTTTTGAGTTTTTTTTTTTTCCAGATTGGTGTGCTAGGAATGGAGAGTATCACTTCATGAATGTGATTAAAAATGGTAGTACTCTTTTTGCATATCCTACTGAATATGCACTACTTAACTCATGAAATTACTGTGGGTAATTTACTCTACTTCAGTTTCACTCTCACCTAGGTCAGCAGTGACCAAAGGTTTCTAGTTCACGATCACCAGTCAGCCAGTGTAATACATGTTACTAGGCTCAGGAAGCAGAAAAAAAATGAAATTGCTGTGAAAACAAGTTTTCCTTGAAGAACTACTGGTGCGTATTTGTGCTTTCTGAGTGCTGTGCCTCAAGGACCTCTGATTCCCCTGAGCAGAAGCTATGAATACTTTATCCTTAAATGCATTCCCTTGTGAATCCAGACTTTACACCACTTAGTCTCACCACAGGCCCATTTTAAACGATTGTTTAGGTTGATGGGGATTGTACTTGGGCATGAATATGCACCTAGGTTCTGGCATGGCTCTTCCCCAGAGGCTGCAGGTCAATGCTGTTTCTGGTGCTGTTTCCAAGAGCAGCATAAACCAACAGATATCTCACAAAAGATCATACAAAGGAGTATCATCTGTCAAACAGTGACAGATAAATAATGCTCCTGCTACTATTGCCAGTCTTTGGAAACAGATGTGGAACTTACTAGGCATCAGCCCCACTGATGCTGCTCAACTTGAAAAGAAAAGCAGCTTGACTTTTAACATCTAGACACAAAAAGCTAACAGTTTAAGGAATGTATGGTTTAAAGTTCTGAGAACATTTTTCTCTACATAATGCTTGATAGGAAAAACTGACAAAGTGTGCTTAATGGAAAGTTAGTCGTATGCTAGAATGTAAACTGTTACAGCTGTTAGTAGAAAACCGCTACCAAGAACTGTTCTCTATGATGCACTTTCAGTTTCCTTTTAAGGGGTTGTCAGAGTTCCCCTGCCTTCTGTGTTGTAACTCACTTTTCAAAAGCTATCTATCCTCTCCAGCCTATTTTTTTAGTCTTCCTTTATGTTTCCTCAACAAAGTCCCTGGCCAGCCTAGGGTTTGGATCCCTTTGTTCTCTCATCTACTGATCGTCTTTTCCACCCTCCACTGTCTCTTTTCTGCTGTTTTTTTCTTCCAGCTATCACAATAGCACTAGTCCACAAGCAATCTGTAGTTCCTTACCCCATTGCCTCCCAATCAGAACAGTTCCTTGTTTAGTTAAATTGACTTTCTTAGCATTCCATCACATATACTGTGATGGAATTTTTGCCCTTATATGGAACTAGGACTGGCCCATCCATAATGTACCCTGACAGCAACTCTCCTCTGGGTCTTTAAATAGCATGTCAAGCATTTTTCATTCTTAGATTATTTACATTGATATGAAGCCATTGGTAATCCACAAAAGAGTGTCAGCAGCGTGAGGGTGACTGCAGCTCTTCATTTGTGACAGCAATCATTTGTACAGTAGATTAAGTGTTGTACTTTAGCTGCAGCAGGATGGACAGAATCAAAGGTGCTGGCAGAAGGCTTTAAAGGTTGACTTGCTATTTTGAAAATAGCTTTTTAGAGACTTGCTACTTCACAAATATCAAATGTGCAGGAGCTTCTTCAGGAATAGCAAAAGCTGAGAGCTCTTTCCTGCATAGAAAAATTCAGAGTCATAAAATGGTTTGGGTTGGAAGGAATCTTAAAGATCATCTAGCTCCAAACCTTTCACTAGAACAGGTTGCTAGGAGTCCCATCCAGCCTGACCTTGAACACTTCCAGGAACAGGGAGTTCATGATCAATCTGTGCAACCTGTTTTAGTGCCTTCATACCCTTAGAGTAAAGAATTTCATCCTAATAGCTAATCTAAACCTAATGTAGGCTTCCTTCAGGTACTGGAAGGGGCTCTAAGGTCTCCCCAGTGCACTCTCTTCTCCAGGCTGAACAGCCCAAACTCCCTCAGCCTGTCTCCATAGAATACATTATTTCATTATAAGAAACAAATCATTCTCCACCACAATGTAACAGTACTGAGAAGTGGCAACAAGTGAAACAACTGTGAAATGCTCTCAGAACTACTCCAAAAGTGATCTGTGTTGACTGCGCTGTTTTATGTTGCCAAAAGAAAAGCTGTTCCTCAGCATTTCCTTCCCATCCATATCTTACATCTCTCAAGCATCACTTCTCTGTGTGTCTCTGTCGGTCTGTGACATAATAGTGATAAACAGCAACATCATCCAAATTGTCCTCCTTATTTTTTTTCCCTGTGATATGCCATCCAGGAATCATATTGTGAGGAAAGTAAATGGGGAAAAATGCATCAAATCAGAGGGCAGCTGTAGTGTTAACTATTTCTTTGCTTACAAAGTTCTTGGGTGGCTTGATTTTCTGAGCAGCAGCTCTTGAAATGCAGCAGCAACCAACGTTTATTTAGCAGATGATATTAATACTGTCTTTTTTTTACCAAGAATAAGAATAATCCTAATTTGTGCCTGAAGTCAGCTGTGTTTCTAAACTCTGCAGAATGTTTGCATTATAATTTTACATAGATAACAACCGCATGACAAAAGTCCATCATACTGTGACATATTATAACAGATTGTGATTTTACATACACAAAATCAAATTCTTTAAAACTATAAAATCACAGGAAGCACTCTTTCAAACTGCTATAACTGGAAAAAATTACAGCACATCATTTTTCTTTTCAACTGTTTAGTTTCCAGAACTCTCCATACCCAGCAGTCTCCATGTGGCACCTCAGTACATAATGTAGCAATTCCACATTTGCAGTGGAATAAAAAAAAGAGTGAGAACTTGAGTGCACTGCAAAAAGTTTACATTATTTGTGGTATATGTTTACTCAGACTGAAGACTTCACTGCCGTAAGTTACAACAAAGCATTCTCAGCACAGGACATTGACCCATTGGAGCAAGTCCAGAAGAGGCCACCAAGTGTGGGTGAGGACACAGAAGAAAGAGAAGAGGAAGCCTATCAGCAATGGACTGTGGCCCTGAAGGAAGCTGCAGAAGAAGAGGATTGGATTTGAAACAATGGACTTGCTTAATTAAGACAGACTCAATGGAGTAAAATGCCAGTGTTAATGCCAGTGTTAATGTTTTAAGCTTAATGGTACCTTCTTATCCCTGTTCTTACAATAGTTTGTTCCTACAAGAGTTTTTCCCCTTCTCTCTCATTCATATTCTATTGTAATCCCTTCCCTTGTGTTTTTTATCCAGTCATTACCCCTCTTTCTACCAACTCCTCCCCCTGTTTGTAATACCCTAGAAAGTTCTCTGATCTCCCCTATATAAGGGTGAGCCATTTTAATAAAGTAATTCACTCCTTCACAACCTACAACCTGTGTCGGACCCTGAGTGGACTTCCCCATCATCCCTAGCTGGGCTGCGTTAACCAAGTTGATTAGAGAGATGGAGCCCCTCTCCTACAAGGAAAGACTGCAAGAATTGTGATTGTTCAGCCTGGAGAAGAGAAGGCTTCAGCATAACCTAACTGCAGCCTTCCAGCACCTGAAGGGAGCCCACAAGAAAGATGAAGAGAAACTATTTACAAGAGCATGTAGTGACAGGAGAAGGGGGAATGACTTCTGACTGAAAGAAAGTAGGTTGAGATTAGATATTAGCAAGAAATTCTTTGCTTTGAGGGTGGTGAGGCACTGGAACAGGCTGCTCAGAGAACCTGCGGATGCTCCATCCCTGGAAGTGGATCCAGGTTGGATGGAGCTCTGAGTAACCTGATTCAGTGAAAGGTGTCCCTGTCCACATCAGGGAGGCTGGAACTAGATGATCTTTAAGGTCCCTTCCAACCCAAACCATTCTATGATTCTGTGATCAGCATCTCAGTACTATACTGACCACATGTACATATCAAGCAGCTGTCTGAAGCTCAACTCAAACAGACCAGAACTGGGGCTGGCATGAAGAGAAGAAACATTGGAGAGTTCTCCAAGAAACTGACCTTGCTCTTTATCTCATTGATGGGCCAGTAGGGAGCACATGTGTATTAGGCTGTCGCTGCACAGGAGCACATCAAGAGCAGCAGTCGTAAGAAAGGCCACCCTTCATCTTTAAGCCAAAACCACTCTGTCATTTCCTCTTGGATCAGGGCCTTGCTACCATGATTCATGCTCAGCTCTGCCTGGTTGCTACAACCCACTGCATCTGGAACTGCACTGTTGTAGCATGAAAAGCTAAAGGGCTCCGACACGTTGATGAGAATCCTGATTGAGGAACAACTTCATCTACAAGTCTGGGGTGAAACAATTTGGTACACTGAAAATGTAATTCAAACAAAGTCTTGTCAACAGTCCAGCCAATTTTTCTTGAGCAGATCATAATGGAACCATGGAGAAGGGTCTTTTATGTCAGCAACCAAGTCGTTTACAGAATGGGTGAATATATTTAATATTGCTCTCATGTTTACATCCATTGTCTGGATATATCAATGAGAAAAGTGCAGAGGAAAGACATAAATTTGTTCTTCTCATGGAAGGGAGTTTGCATTGCTTATACAGCCTCCAGAGCTTAAGGTGCATTTTTTCCCCATAAACAATAAATTCAGTTAAGAAATAATATTTTGGATATCACTGTCTTTGACTCATGCAGTGGATCTGAGCCCAGCTGAGCTTCTCTCCAGAGCAGGGGAATCTGAATTTTGTCGGCTCCATGAATCACTACCAGCTTTCCTCACTTGACTCCAAAGTCATCCAATTTCCATTCTTTGGGCATGAACTCCTAAAGCAACAGTGTGAAACAATGGGTGGAGTGTTCTTCTGATGCAGTGCCTGGCTGTGAAGCATGGTTAGTCATCTAGAACCTGACAAAAGACTTAAAAGAGAGCTAATGTCCAGTTATTCAAAGGAGAACACTGAGTACAGCCTGTTCCAAAACAAACAGTGTCTTCCAGGCAAACTGATCCACTTCCTGTCATTTTTATGTAGTGGCCACAAAACCTTGCAAAAATTATGGCTTGCAGCTCCACAAATCAGGTATAAATGAACAAATTACCATGGCATCTGTAGCAGTAGATACAGAGGATGGTGCAAAGTGAATGTATTTGTATGTACATAAGAGATTCAATTTTGTAGCTTTTAAAGATGTGTTTGCATTCTAACAGGAACTTCTAATGTTCTTATGCTAATATCATGCCAAGAACCATTCTGTATGAGTGTCATACATCAGTGTCAGTCAAACCAGTCATAACCAGAATTTAGCATTTTCTTTGAAATACATTTTGCTGTTACTAAGTTCATATCTAGTCAAATATAACAGAAGAATAATCCTGAAACACTGCCACTTCGGATTTATGTGAGATTTAACAAAAGATAGCCACTAAAATTAAGCAATTTGGTTTAATTTTTTCCAGTCATTCAGCATGGAAAATCTTATCAAAACATCTGACAGTGACTATCTTAATTTATTTCCTGAATTTAAATATGATTCACATCACTAAAAATCTGGTGATTTACAAACCAGGTTGATTTATTCAACTCTACTACACAGTGCCTTATGGGGGAAAGAAAAAAAGAGAGAGAGAGAGAAAAAAGAAATAATCAGTCAAGGAATTTGTTTTTCATCTAAATAAGTAGGTTCGAATTAACAAACCATACTACCAGCAGACAGAGTATAAAATCTTCAGAAGTGTTGAGTCTACGTGTAGGTTTCCAAATGTCTAGACACTTAAAAAAACGGAATGTAGGCTTCCAGCTCACTGCACTGATTGTCTTACACCTAATTAGTGTGTACTTTCCTTCCCACTCAACCCCATGGTAGCAGGATAAACAGCCTGAGATAAATTTACAAAAGAATCAAGCACCTAATCTCAAGCCTCTAATCACCACTCTCTAATTTTAAGCAAAACAGTGTGTTTCTTTCAAAGCTCTGCCTCATATTACTTATGCTGAAAGGTACCTAAATCTCAATAGACCTGTGTCGTAATATGTCTTTGGAAAGGCTTAAGCAAGAAGCAGCACCAGCAGCACAGCTCGGGGACAAGGCCTCTTGTTTTTCATCCCTCTGACTTCAGCCTACCCATTTTCTTCACCCATTCCTGTATCTGCATCACTCTCACACAGTGTCCAATTTTCAAAAAGCTAATCCTGAAACAAACTTTGGGTCACAAGCTCCAGTACTGCTCTCTGACAGTCTGTGCTCATGGACCAAGGCCAACTGTACTGCTGTTGAAATAACCCTTATGAAGAAAATTATTCCTTTTTAAAGAGAGAAGAACCATGACTCCTATACCTTCAGATGTTGCATTTTTCATTCTTTTTTTTCTCTTGGGTAACCTGAATCCAGGGCTTCATTGCATTTACCCACTGCTCCTGCTGGCAACCAAGCAAGGGGAACATCAAACCACAAAGAACAGAAACAGCCAGCAGACCCTATGATCATAGCAAAACCTGGTGAGACCTCTCTGTTGCTATGGTGAATTTCTCAGTTTTTAAAGCACACTGAGTGACAGACAATCATCCGGGCTATGTACAATTAGCACCTTCACTCTCATACTTTGAGCAGTGGTTACTATACAAATTAATTAGCTGGTTACTGCCCTGATGCTGAGACTTCCTTCAGGCCAAGTAGTTTTCATTCTGGAAAAAAAAAAAAGAAATTAGGAAAAAAAATCTCATCTGGCACTTTCTTGACTCTCCAAGGAACTGCTGAGACAGCAACATTAAAGCAAGGTGTCCACCAGGGCATGTTTAAAGGACTTTTTGGGGCAATTGCCACTCCATTATTCAAATTACCAAACATGCCTTCCCCAAGTGCTGAGTTATTAACTGTCTGAACCATATTCTACATAGGGAGTCCATCCACTGTTGCTTCACCACGAGTCAGCTGGTACATCACTCACCTCAGCATAGGGCACATAGTGCTGCTTTTTCTGCCTGATGGAGGAAACATCTGAACAAAGTCTAAATTTTCACATACACATCCTTTAGCAGTCTGGAAAGCAGAGAGCTCTGTACATCATTGATTGTGATTCACTTTATTTAGGATGAAAAAAATCCTATAAATCTAAATATAAAGTTAGTATTTGGAGACATGTTTAGGATAGCTAAGGAGGGATAATCAGCTCCTGGCAGATTGTACAGCTCTACGCATGTTAGATTTTCCCAGAAAGTGATCTTTAAAAGATACATCCCAGCAAACTTTATTTAAAACTGTAAGAATTAAAGCTTCTTTTCTTTTATTCATGTTCTCACTCCAAATCCCAACTTTTACACAACTTTGGATTTTTACATTTTGTGGAGAAGAGGTATATATCCCACAGACAGGCTTTCCTGTCCTACAGAAAGTGACTATGTACCTTAGGAATACCTTTGTCCCTAATCTCTGGTGCCTGAGGCTTATTTGTCTTTTTCCCTGCAGCTGGAGAAAATAGGAGCTAAACATTTACATGAAATTAATATTAAAAGAAAAAAAAATTTACAAGTTACAGTACATAACTACCTGGAAGAAATACTGATATTCCTTCCTTTTTTATTCTGTTCCCTTTCAATTTGCTCAAAAATCTCCTCAAAGGCAGAGCTAGTCGAAGCAATCATCAAATGGTGGGAGCGGGGGCCATGTCAAGGGAATAGCTTGTGCAAATGTTTTAATTTAGTCTAGGTTTCCTGGAGTTTTTTATTCCAATGAAACCATAGAGAATGAAAAAATTTGCTCAGGTTTTGTGTGTTGAAAACTGGCTTTGTTTCTCTGGATCTTTGTATTTAAATTTTAAAACAGAAACATTTCAACAGTAAAATCTTATCATGGAAGGTCAGTTTCCAAGAATGAACGTTGATTTTTTGACTGGCCATTTTTAGCATTGATCTTCCCCTGCCAGTGTGGAACATAATGTCAGTGAATTATCACACAGAAGAAAATTACTTTCTTTTCTCACTGTAGTAGTCATTAGGCCAACTTGTCTCAAACAATACAAGGGACATCATTTAATTTAGGCACAAATTGATTTAGTCTACAGTAAGACTGATGAACAAACTACTGACAGTAGAAGCACTGAAACTGAGCTAAAACAAAAAAATCTTAAGACATATTGAAGAAATTCAAGTCTACTGCCCCTTGAAATATGTGTTACTTTGAGGCTATATGCATGTTCCAAGAGCAATGCAGGAAATTCTGGACACTCAAACCTGAGCAGGTTCAATGAACTGAGTTATGGTCATCCACTTAAAATTTGGTTTGTGGCTCATAAAGAAAAGGAATTAATATAATACTGCCCATTGAGTTTCCACCAGTAAAAGTGTCATATCACTTCATGGCCCTCTCACTTTAGGTCTTCCCAGTCAAATTAATATTTTACTGCAGCTCAGCTATTAGCAGTGTCAACCCATATGCATAATTAGGCAATTAGGTACAACAAGTCTATTTGCCAACAGAAAAAAAGAATCACATTTAGACACTTGAATTACTACAGCCTGGGTTAATGGATTTGAAAATAAATGCACAGTTTGCTTAGCACTTGTTTTTCTCACAAAAGCAGTTGTGTAAGGTCAGAGTAAAACCTTGGCTCTGCCTTTCTGACACACTAAGCAGTCCAGCTGAATAGGCACAGTCAGTGTTTTTCTGCTGAACTGTTGCAAAAATTTGATGTTTCTGGATAGCAGCATGAAGGAATTTGACTTAGATTCACAATGCTCCTAAGGTACTCTGGGGTGATGGGAGTAATGAGACTCCGTTTGTTTCAAACATACGAGACAGGAAAAAGGAAAGCACATATACCATAATATCATAGATGTGGTCTTATTCTAAAGCATTCTACAGCTGTGAATAGATTGGAAACAAACAGACAGTAAAAAACAACAGAAATAAAATGTGTCCCTGCATTATTTAGGTAAGAGACGGTACAGACCTAACCTTAACCAATGATTACTTGTGATAGGAGGTGGGTTCAGAGTCAGATGTGCACACATTTACTTTTTCTACCAGTAAAATATGCCTGGTTAGACATTAGCTGCCAAACTCTTCAGCGGGATACTTAAGAGTCCTGCTGTAGGCCTGGAAGGGTAGCTGTGGAAGATTTTAACAAATGAGAAGCAGGTTGCAATGGGGAGGTTAATGTATGTTTTTTATGATGAGCTCAAGTTTCTACTCTGTCTGAACAAAACTTCTAAGTTCTTATGATCATCCTAGTACATTTTTTAATACTGTAGAAGGAAAACATACATCACCTGTATGGGATAGCCAGTGTGAACACTTCATTCCAACAAAATCCTTGCAGGAACACAGGAGAAGTTAGCCAAGCGAGGAGCCATGAAACTCCCTTTATCCATTTAAAGTGTTTCAAATATCATGGGCAACACCAGCAGAGAGTCTACATACCCTCTATAGACCAAACCACAAAATTAGTTACAGAGCAACCCTGTGCTTTAACACAGAGGGCTACAAATGTTACATCAGCAGGCATTCCACATTCTGCTCACCCACAGCCCCAACCCTCAGGCCTAGTGTGGATGAAGTTGATTTCCCCTTTCCAAGGACAGACAACTTCAGCTTTTAACCACAGGCTGGATGGGATGATGATCATTCCCTCTTGGTGTTATTGAACCATCTTGGCCTTTGTGTACTGCTTGGACAAAAAAGCCCCACCTGGAGTTAAGTCTGAAACGAGTAAATGTATCTAAGCATGAAAAAAGGTAAAGTAGCTACCATGTGATAATCAGTTAAATTTGTTGTTATTCTAAGCTGTGTTTTTTCTGGCTCAAAGTGGCAGGTAAAATATTAAAAAAGCATGTTTGACTTCTCCTCCAGTAATCTGCAGCCTAATTATAACATTCAGTTCCTGGCACCCTCTAATAAGACTTAAATGCAAGAGAAAAGGCTGTGACAGAGCTGGATGAAGAAGATACAACGGAGAGAATTAATAATAAAGGAAGCCGTGGAAAGTAAATGGATGTGATTCCAATGGCAAAAGTAGCCTATGCCTCTCCCAGGAAAACACAGTTATTAAGGCTTAACACATAGCATTTACACCGAGAAAGAAAAGGTGTAAGAGGTTAAATAAAAACCTCTGTCAAGCAGTGCTGCTTGACAAGAAGTAGTTTGAAGTTTAAAGCATAGATGTAGGAGCCAATGGACTGAAAGGGCCTTCCTGACTGCCTGCTCCCATGTCAGAAGACTGATGAGGGTTCCTTTTTTTCTGGACACACTTCAGGAGTTGGATTTGCTGACCTACTTGAGGGGAACAATTTGCCAAGAAGACTCTGTCCAACAAGCCATCATCTGTATCCTGTGTTAGAGCCAAACAAACCTTTGGTTTTGCCAGAAGCAAGACTGCTTCAGTAGCAGGGGACTCAGCACAAGCTGTCTGGGGTGGTGCTCTGATTCATCTGCAGTGTAGGCTGGGACAGAGGGACCCTGTTCTTTACTACTGTCTGCCTGAAATAAGACAAAGAACATGTTTACTTAGTTCTGGCCACCATCCTAGGAGGCAAAGTGCTGCAGAACCATAAAAGTCATACAAACCCAGAAAAATGGGACTAGAAGGCACCCCAAGAGACTGTCTAATTCACATCCTACTGCAAGCACTGCATTGCTTGCTGCCATAAATGTGGCTGTGAGGAAGGATTCATGAAAGAGAAAAACGTGAACTCAAGTGCATACATACCCACCCACAGCAACTTTGAAGGAATGGGAAACTGAAATTCATTTACTACATATTCATTTTTGCCTTAGATTCTGTAGCTTTTGTAAGTCCAGTCTAAAAATAAAGTCAGAATGTTGGCTGATACTAAAAAGACCTTGATGAAAGGATTACAGAACAGTGTTGAAAAAAGAGTGATAAAATTGTCATTTTTTCCCCCATTGAGATTTTCACCCTATTCTTGTGTTTATTTTCCCCCTCTGAAATGTTTTAATTGCTGAAGAAGCAAAGCAAACTTTTGAAGGAGAAGATGAACATTTCCATATGTTTTCAAAAATTTCAAATTGTACTTCTGGCTTCTGGGCAGTTTCCTTTACATCAGGGTATGAAAACAGCACAGCTTTAGGACAAAAATCCCTCAGAAAAGTAATTCCTATTTTTGGCATTGTTTCTTTCTTTTTTCCCTGTCTTCTCAAAAGTACCTATTCAAAATGCAATCTCGTATATAAACTCTCAACAATATTTTTCTTCAATACTGCAGTATTTTCATAAACACTTTCAGTTTGAAATACAAAAAAGAAAGGTAAAAAGGAAGCAAAGACACACTTTATCAGAGTTTTGAAGCATGCAGATCTCTCAAAAAAAAGAGAAAAAAAAGAAAAAGAAGAAACTAGAAACAAATCATGGGTTAATTGAGGATTCCTAAGCAACTAAAGGAAGTTCTGTGCATTTACATCATTATTCTGGTGTTTAGTTCAAAGCTATGATTGCATTTGTGTTTTGAAGAGGTTGCTTACTGGTGGCATATGTAGTAATGTGTTAGAGTAGCTGGAGGATTTTCCAAACATATTTGTTTTGTTTATGAAATAGGCACCTGCTATTTACTTTTTGTTTTCTCTGGAAGCCTTTGTAAGATTGGATAAGGCAAGGGTTCATGTCTACATCTTCTAAATCTTTTTCCTTGGATGTGCAGAACTGGGCTACTCGAAATGAAAACTTTTTCATTTTTGAAGAGTTTGCTGCTAGATCTCTTTCAGTTTTTCTTTAAAAATAGATCTTCCAGAGCTGAGTCACAGGTCATGCTCTGATGCAAGAAGGGACCAAAAAGCACAGACCAGCACACAACTTTGCAACAGAAGAAAATGTTTCAGCAACACAGCCTGAAAAGGATGCTGGCACTACAGCCCCCATGAGTCACCAGACTTTCAGAATTACTCCTTTATGTGCCATTCAGCCACATACAACAGTCATAATCCTGGCACATTCAGTCACTCCTTGCAGGAGTTGTAGGCTGATACCTGTATCATCTCAGAGCTATTTCACACGGCTCATGGGTGTTCTGGCAGCCTTAGCAAACGAATGTTGTTTAGTAACAAGTGGGAAATTATTAGCCTCTTCATCAATGATCTCAAGATGCCTTCAGTGATCAATATCAATCAAGAAAATTTTGGAGAAAGGTGGTTTTTTTCATCTGAAGTCCTGACACAAGAAACATGGATGACTTCCTGTTTTACAGGTGCTGCCCACATCATCTCACTATGGAATCCAGAGCCGGTTGCATTAGTCATTGGCTACATCAGTCAAACCTTTCTTTAAAAAGGCAACCTATCAGCTTTGTCTGAATGTATGACTCTAGTGCAGAGGGGACCTGACCTGGACTCCCACACGTGAACTGCCCAGCTGCTGCCCACTCAGGCACAGTGGTTGTCCACAGGACAAGGAGTGTTGTGATATGGCTTGTAAGGCTGGTCACCAGTGACACAGAACAACCGCATCCTCGGTTCAGAAGGACATGTATTAATATAACCAATATAACTAATTCTTTGGAGACAGAGTGAGGAGAAGATTATACTCTCTAAAATCTGACTCTATGAACAGTAACTGAAAAACTTAAATATTAGAAGCTCACCCTGGCCCTTAAGTGCTAAAATGAATAAACAAGGAAAGTAATTCCTTCAGGCACAGTTTGTTACTGCTTTCCAAAACTAAGCAACCCGAATAAGCACATGCCCACTTTGCTGTTTTGAAGTCAACTGCTAGTGCTAACAATGGTGGAGGTCTACAAGCAGTCAGTTTTGAGGTTTACTCAACAGTGGTGAGCATTAATAACATGGTCGAGATGAAAATTGCCTCCAGAGAATGGCCTTTTCTAGCTGCTGTGGATCACTAGATGCATCAGTGATCATTTCTTCTTGTCACAAGAAACACAGGAACCACAAGGGAAACAAGTTCAAAGTCCTGCAGATCTCTCTTGAATAAAAAACCAGATTCACATGTATGCAGGTATCAGGATGGGGCAGAGATTTCCCATTTCTCTCTTTAGAGAGGCAAAGTTTTTACTTAGCTTCACCTAACACAGTTCCCATTTTGATACATGCCCTCCTCTACATTTTAGAAAACCCCATTTACCCTCTAATAACACCTGAAATTTTATCAGTAAAAAAAAGACCACCTGGCAGAAGTGTAATGGCACCCTTAGAAGTGGTAGGCTGGGTGCTGGGCTTGTGTTTACCAGGCTGAAGGCCAATGCTCTTCTATAACATCAGTGTCTTTGCCTACTGAGCGCCAATGTGACCAAAAGCAGGGTGGAACAACCATTTAAATTATGCAGGGGATGATGGAGAAATCTTCAAGGAAGATCAATAAATGGTAACATTATATAGCTGGTAAGGGAAAAATACAAAAGGATTTCCTTTCCTACTGCACCCGTGGGAAAGTCTGCTGCTTTCTGATCCTTTTGTCATTCTAAATGATGCCTGTGCTGTCATACAGACTAACTGAACAACTGTAGTTACTCTAAAGTAATCATGAGAATTTTGGAAAATTATGTTCTTGCACCAGCTCCCTCTACATGAATAATCATTGCAAATGTAAAAAGAACAAACATGTGCCAAACTTTGCCATGGACCAAAGGAAGAATCATCAACCAAAGTTGAAGAATCATCTACTGCTGTGCTGTTGTGCACGACAGCAGGAAAGTTTGTTCTTTCAAAATACCTCTTGTCCTATCACATGAATTACTATAACTCTTATGAGATACTTGACTCAATCCATCAAGGTACTTAATGACATTAAGCCCATTTTATTCAACTCTGCCACTGTTTAAGTGACAGATGTGTTCTGGTATCAGCCATCCTAAATGTAATCTTGTCAAATGACAGATGAACTGAAATGATTAAACTTTTGGATGAGTCTAGTTAACTGATTAATCTGCATTCTGAACAGTTTTTTTAAAATTATTTTTGAAGGGACATGGAAAATGCATCTCAATATAGAAGGCATACTTTTCTTCTCACCATGAACTATTTTTTGCTGAATTTACATCAAAGCCACATTAATACGGTGTTCAATGAAATTTGGAAGCCAGAAATCGAAATGTCCTATCTGAATATAGAATATGGATTCAGAGAGAGGTTTTCATAAGGTTGTCTTGAAGTTATAAGATGAAAAATATCAAACTTCTTCTGATTTGTAGCTATGAGTGCTTAGTCATGTGTGTATGTATAGTTCTAACACCATGTGGCTATGAGTGCATAAAATGGCATTTGCATTGATATCACCAGTAAAGAAAATCAAGTTTACAATTAGGACGGAAACAGACTTTAATTACAAATGAAGGTTATATAAGTGTAAAGGCAGATGGAATAATTAGAGCCTTTTTAACAAAATCCTGAATGCTTGCTCATGAAACCGTAAAGAGTTATACCAACATCTGGTTCAATAAAACAATAGAATATTCTTTTCATTTTTAAGTATGTGCTAATGTGAAAAGGAAGCATGTCTCTGAACTGGAACACATGCAAAGTACACACACTGCGGTGCTTATTTTTGAAAAACATACTAGGATATTGTTTCTTTGTGCATGAATGTTTTGAAGTAAGGCACAGCAAGTAGCGCATAAAGAATTAACTGATTTAATCTTTTACGCTGTGTCTCATGTTGTTCAGGCTGCACAGAGGGGGAAAAAAGTGACATCTTCCTGAAAAGCAGCAGACATCACAAAGATAGAGCCCACCCCTTTACAAACACTGCACTAAAGGGTTTCCTTTAGAGGCTGGGGGATTTTTTGTGGTATTTGATATAACTGTATTAAGAAATACTGTCATTACTTTTTAGCTTCTGCTTATGACTACAGCAATTTACTAACTTTTTTTAAAATAAAAAAGCGCACAATAAATTGGCTGACAGTCACTGTGATACTTTGATTACAAGGCAAAATACTAATGTTGCACAGTCCCTGACAAACAAATTGGTGTGTCTTTTGCTATTAAAGGAATCAATATCCTTACTTAGAAAAATAGTGGCACTTAAGGTGTCATTACCCTGACATCAATTGGGAATATCCACAGAACGACTGTGCCCCAGAAGCACTGACTAAATATCTCATGGAAGTAATAAGAAAATATAAACTGAAATAAGATTTCTCTATGTTTCAGTGGTAAAACTGTTTTGACATGTGACTGCACTTCCTGTGTGAATGAAATAATGCACAGGAAGTCTGGGAAGATAATCTGCCTTTGGATCTCACTTTGGTGAAAAGAACTCAAAGTAAAAGTGTTTTCCATTATTCTCTATAGTTGTCACCTTCTAAGTTGTACCCTAAACACAGATAGCAGTGATTTCATTTTGAAACAAATGCTCTATCTCAGTTTTGTCTTATACACTGAAGACTTGGATTCCCTGAGCAAACAAAACCCTATTCTACAGAGTGATTTTTTTTCAGGCTATGATGCTTTTAACTGACAGTTCCTAAACCTCATGCATATACTTCATTCATGCACCTTCTATTACTACTTCCTTAAGAAGTGCCTTATAAAAAAAATGTTACACTGACCTCAGCAACTGGCTCCATAAGGAAAATATGATTTATTGTAAGACTAATGTTTAAAATCACAAGAGACAGCAAGAAGAAACATTCTCTTTCTGGAGTACTACCATTCGCAACAATATTTTCTTTTTCATTCTCACTTTATTTTACTTACAAAGTAATTTGAGAGCTATTACTTAATAGCTAAAGATACTTCTTCCCAGATTTTTTTTCTGTAGTTTAGAGACCCCAAGGTTTTCTGCAGGTGAAAGTGATGCCACCTCAAAACAGTTAAAGGTAAGCAGTTTCACAGTACTTCATTCTAACTCAGCTTAGTTGAGAGCCGATATATCCTCCTAAATCTCCTATGCTCTTGTACATAAATTTTGGGTTAAATTAAGACTAATAAGGGTAAGTAAAACTGAATTTTTCCAAATCAGTGTGGAGCAGAGTGGGCTCTGTCCAAGACACAGACTGGGGGTAGGGAAAGCCAGGCACTATTTGGTTGCCTTGGCTTGCAGCAGAGGGGCTGGTGGTCACCACAGGGGATGAAACATCAACGCTACACATCCAGAGCCCTGGCACAGACAATGCAACAAGGCCCTGAAAATTCAGCTTTTCCATGCAAATTATCTACTTTTCTTCACGTGCCTATATCTGGCTCTGAAACAGCACTTCCCATGTAAACTAAGCACACCAACAGCATGACATCCTGTGGATTCATCTGCTAGATTTAAATCCAGAACCAGTTCTATGTCACAAGCAAAATGCATTCCAGATAAAATGGTCTCAGTGACATTGTAAAAAGACTATGAGGAACTTGTGAATGGAAGACATTTAGGATACAGTCTTTAGACAGAAGAATTTTGTTTATTTCACTGTTGTGGGACGCTGAGCATCATTTTCTTCTGAGAAGCAGGCTATCTGCATTTGGGGATCAATTTGGAAAAATCAAACTAGAGAAAAGCATCCACTTTTTCTTGATGCTGGAACTTTATTGTTTAAAAATGTTTTATTAGTTGCACACTCTGATTATAACAGCAAGAAAGAGCAAACGGGTATGATTGAATCATTCTGATGCTTGGTAACTTTGTTTCAGTGAGGAAAAGAAGACCTGACTTTGAATTAGGATTCTTTGTTACCTTTTTGGGCAGCAATTATTAAATTTTATACAGACATAGGTTGACTGTGTGCACATGCAAACAAAAAATCCAAAACAATAACAAAAAAAAAAAAAAAAAGAAGGAAAACAACAGCAAGGAGACTTAGAAGTTTCTGCAGAAAAGACTAGACAATTCTTCCAATTTCTGTCTAACCAAGACTAACTGAAGTTGTTGCATTCTATGGCAGACCTGATCTGAATTGTTTTAATTAATTTTAATGACTAGCAATATTTTGTTTATTGGTTTAGGGTTTTTCTGCTTTATGTAAGAAC
The DNA here is from genome assembly GCF_036250125.1 of Pseudopipra pipra. Taxonomy (NCBI): domain Eukaryota; kingdom Metazoa; phylum Chordata; class Aves; order Passeriformes; family Pipridae; genus Pseudopipra; species Pseudopipra pipra. The sequence continues at coordinate 44,946,560 of NC_087581.1, read as the reverse complement.
AGATAGACAGTGATACCTCTAAAGTATTAAAAATGTAGATGACCATCTCAGTCTCTCCTGTTTTTCATGGGATGATTACGGACCAGCTTCACTGATGCAGTCTATACTTATCATATTCTCTATGCTTGTCTGCATTCTGGCTTTAAACCTGAAAAGTCATTATAAGGAAAAGTTAAATAAATAATTTTACATTTATTTGTATGAGAAAACCTGAGTAATTTTTGTTTCAGAAATGGGTAATCTAGTACATGTCCAGCTCCTGCAGAAGTTCTGCCTTCATTTCTTTTAAGCCTACCTCTATTTTATTGATTAAGCACACTGCAGTTGAAAAACATCTCTGTCAAGGTCTATTTCCAAATACTAATTTCATGAAACAACTGGAAACACTATGCTACACAACAATTATTTTCGAAAGGCAGTAAATAGAAAATAGCCAACAGAAAATAAATAATAAATCCGTGTAAATTAACCATACTGCTTTTTCCTGCAAAGAAAACTGGCTGTTGCATTTCATACTGGATGGATCTTTATTGAAGTCTATAACATTATTACTGGAAACAATGGCCAGCTATCTCATCTCTTCCAATAGTTTTGCATTTGTTGCTTTATGTTCATTGGAATGTACTTCCAATTCATTATGATCTGGGATGACAGCCATGGTCAATGAGAAGCCATAACCAGTGCCCTGGAGATGATAAATACATCTTGTGATAACAAGTCTGCCACTGAATGAGTAGAAGGTGACCATTGTTTTTGTTCCGTATTCCTTTTGTTAAGTAATCAGAGGGTACGTATGACCAATATAATGAGAAATTATTGATGTCAGAAGTTCAAAAGGACTTTTGATCTTTCTGACACCACTGCCTTTGTTTGGACTGAGTTGAATGGACAGAGTATACTTTACCCTTTCTAGAGCTACATATTATTGTATTACTCTCCCAGTAATATCTGTAGTGACAATGATCTCTGTGACAGAGAAGACTGAGTGACTGAGAACTCCTCATTCAGTGTTGAAAGGAAACAATAGTTTTGCATGGCTATTTGTTGTTGCCCCCTCTTGAGCGCAAAAACCTGTGCTATTCTAGCAACATCACTTTGTTGGAACTGGAAAAGGATTGAGAAACAGGTTTACCATCATAAGGGAGACCCAACATACAAAGAATCAAGATACTTTCTTTTTTTTTTTCTACAAAAATAAAAAAAAATCAGATTAATGAGCTGGTTCTGTGTCTTTGTCTTCCCTGAACTGTGTCTGTCAGGGATGCAAATTGCAAGTAGCCCTGTGGTAGGGGCAAACCACTCTTTTTAGCTTCTTGTTGGCATGCTTGCAAAACTGAATGTTGTAGCACTTGTACCCAGTGTTGTTTTAAGAGAAAAGATGATTCCCTGCATGACAATGTATTTCTAGTTTCTACAGAAATATTAGATGATGACTGATTTTCCTTAGAATCTGTAAAGGAAAGTATTTGGGAGAGAAAATAATTCCCCTGTTGTTATCAGGAGGTTTGTTGTGTCTAGGCCTGTTTCTGGGAAGATAGATGTTTTGGATTACAGTTGGCTGATTGTATCAGAGGTACACAATGCTACTTTCCAGAGGAATATAGTCCCTCACAGATTCTTAAAACAGGGTTATGTTTACTGATTTATTTTTTTTTTAAGTTAAAAGGGAAGGTGGAACAATGTTATTGAAGTTGTAACCCTAGCTCACTTCAAACAGCCTGTCCTACAGATTAGGCTTGTTTGGAGATAAGCCTCTTAAGTGTTGCTCAAAGATTTTTATAACCAGCTAAATGGTGAGTATTATTTTAATTTATTGTGATCACTTATACAATCTCAAATCTTGATAACATTGATAATGAACACAGTACATATTTCAATGTTTGATACCATATTGACAGCACTGTGCCATCTTTCTCTGGAAATAATGTTGCATTTTTGTTCAAAACAAAAGGCTGACAACATGAGTTAATATGAGTTTATTTTATAGATGCTATAAATGTTACTGATGCTAAAAAGAAGTTATTCTAGAGCTGTAGCAAGACAATTTTCTGTTCACACAATTCACTGATAGCGAATCCTCATGGAAAAGGGAAGTGTCAGTTGTATCTGGGGTTTCAAAAGCCTTCTGAAGTCCCCAGACTGGATTGAATCTTCCATAACTCATATATCAGGGATGGTACAGAGATTTGTGAGCTCTATTTCATCCCAAAGAATAAGCATGGAAGCTCTGAATGTTTACTTCACAAAACAACACTGCAATATTCTTTCTTCCAAAAACATGAAAGGTTTTCGTAATCACAGATAGGTGGAAAAGAAATAACAAAAAAAGTCAAATAGCAATGTATTAGAGATAATTAATTGCTCTGGCAAACTAGGTACAAAAGAGAGGGTCTTTGATCAGTAAGAATTCAACTCAAAAGCTTAAAAATTAAATATGAGTTTTAAAGAGACAAGTTGATGATCTTTAGCACTGTTTTCAGGCCAGATTTCCTCCCTCAAGAAAATTGGTTGGCAAAATCAAAAGAATGATGGATATACTTATAAGACAACTAATCCTTGAAGAAATGAAGCTTGATAAACAAGCTAAAATCGAAGATATAATGAAAATGCCACTATAGCAAAATAACTCTTCCGGCAACTATGAGATAGATACTCATGAAAGCTGTAATGCATTTGATGAGTAACTTGCTTTTCATCAGCCAGTTTTGCATGATGACTTTTTAAAATATGCAATTTGGTAGTAATACAAGAAGAAATTTTTAAGTAGCAGCTGGAGAGTATAGCAGGAAACCTGAGGTAGCAAAGACTTCAAAAATACTACTTGTTTGCATATTAGTCAGCTACAAGGTGGCTTGGTTTATCCATACCTTGATTGCAAATTAACAAATCTGTTGAATGCTACATTTCTTGAGATCACCAAAAGAAATTGATTAGCATTGTGTCAATAACACAGCACTTCTAACAAAACAGCCTAAGATTCTGCTAGGAGGCAGTTCCTCCTGGGTCCAGAGTCACAGTACTCATGACACCAAATGCCTTCACAATCCATTCTTCATTTGTTGTTAGAGATATCAGGGTCAAAATTAGTGTTCTTAATGTTCTTAAATCATATAATCTCTCCAAAATTTAGGCATTTCCAAACAATTTGTCATCAGTGGGTGCGGTATCTCTGTCAAGAAGTGTCCATTTCTGTCTCTGTTTGGGTTGAATTTCTGGGCAGCTTTGGTTAGAAACTGCAGCTCTCATATATGTTACTGTCTATGGTAAACACCTTTGGGCATTGGTCTGTGCAGAACTTTGTTCTTTGTTAGGCACACTTGTGCATTCAAAAATCCAAACCAGCTGTATATATGAGTGGGCATGAGCTGGACACCAAGTTCCTCTGCCATGACAAACTTGAGGTTCCTGTGTACATGTAAAGAGGCAAACAGTTACAAGAGGGACAACAGCAACGAGAGATCAACAGAGGAGGATTTATAGAAGTGTAGTTTTGAACCCGATTACCTAAATTTTTGTCTGGCTGCACTGCAGTCATCTTACTTTTTGCAAGATTCTTGGACTGAGGAATCATAATTAAAGATTCATTATAAGTTTAGATGAATAAATGAATCCATCTGTTCCATCTGTCCTTCCACCAAGAATATCCATCAAGTAGCTTTTCTGGTCCCAAATCTTAGGTCCAGCAGCTTTCAGGCTTACTGAGTCTGATCAGTTCCTTGCCTGACCTTTCTCGCCTCTCCTGTGAATGTCTCTTTATGCCCTTCCTGGGCCTTCTACTTCTACTTTTTCCAGTCTTGGCTTTTAGGCTGGCTTTCTTGTCCCCTCTGACAGGTGATATCTAAAAAGATTGTCCTTTCTTAAACTGCATTCTGGAAATCCAGATTTGGAGACTTAGTCATTTTCAATGCAGCCAGCTCAAGGTTCTGTTATCCTTTCATGGGAATGAGAGACCACCAGAGCTGAAAAGGTGTGATGTAATTCCTGCTTAACCTTTAGATTAAACAAATGATTTTCCTGTTGATATCTTCTTCCTGTTCAAGAAGAAAGATGTAGTGACAAGAAGTTTATTCTGGACAGTCTAAATGTTTCAGAGGAAAAGAAATACAAAACATAAAGGCTTATACAAATCACCAGAGAACTATGCAGGTGTCTATTAATCCCTTACCTGTTTTTTAGCCAATGCTAACATTCTTTCCAATGCAGCTGTTAATTATTTGACCTGGTCCTATCCCAGACCACACACCTTGAAGTCTAAGGCAGTTATGTTGGCAGTGGCATCTTCTTTTGTCAGATTTTTTATGTGAAAACTGCTTCCTCTATAATTTATGTTCTCCCTTTAGTTTACCAGTAGCCTCCCAAACACATTGCACTAGATAATGAAATAATACAGAGCAGTAGGCAGACTTTGTCCAGAGGTCCTTGTTAGACACTTCAAGAAAGACACAAGCAGGGAGAACAGGAAGGGAAAACAAGAAAGCTGTGAATAGGATTGTGCAGTTGCAGTGACTCAGCCTATGTAATTAGGATTAGATGGTGGCTTTCATGTCATTACTCTGTGTAAGGTGAAGTGCATAGGAGGAGCACCAAGGGCAGTTTGCTTCAAGACACTGTTGTCTTTCAAGGGAATCTTTATGCACATAGAAATGAGTAATTCACTCATGCTCTGTGCCCAGTTCTGTCCTCAGGACACAGCTTTCAACACCCTTCCCACAGTGCCGACTCAAAGAAAGGCTGGCACTCCCATGCTACAGAGATTGCTGGGCTGCATGAAAAATAAAGAATTGCCAGTCTAAATTCTAGCTGTGAGTAGAAGTCTCTCTTTTATTTATGCACACAATTGAATTGCTTCAGTAAATGAAAGAGTACAACGTATGTTGGTGTGCATGTGATAGAGATAATTAACTGCATTACTTTCTTGCAAGGGTAAATAGAGGTGAAAGGAGTTTATCTGCCTCTAATTTCAGCAAGAACAAATTTATTTAGTTCTCATAAATATCAAACAATGAATTCATCCCATTTTTAAACTTATTTACTTCATCGTTGATATAATGCTAGCTACATAATCTATCAAAATAGCAAAAGAATTTAGCAAAGATAGTTGACAGTATAGTCAGGTTTTTGGCAAATGTGGTTTTGAGAGTTCAATATAAAACATTTTCAAATGGACAGCAAAAAGAAGCTATCATCTTCTTTTGAAGATGAATATTCTTTTAAAAGAAGAATATTTCCTTAATATTCTTTTACTAATGGGTAGATCTTGAACAGAGTGAACTCTGATATTTTAAAGGATTTGTGTTACTCCTTAACACCAGATTACTATGCACAGCTTTTTTCAAAATGTACACCTTGTATTTTATGTAATTACAACCACCTTAGTGATAGGTCAAAATAAATCCTGGCACATTAGATCCTGAAACACAGCTGGTTAAATACAATAATTTCTGCAAAGTAGAGGTATTCCATTCATTCATTAGCAAGACTCCAGATCCAGGATTATATTAAGAAAACAAAAGTAAGTAACATCCAAGGAGATATTACAGCTTGGATTTGGGAACGGTTTAACCAGTACAACTGGTTTATCTTTTCTTTCAGTTTTGATGTTAGCAATATTTGCTCCTTGAAATGACTGCCTGCAAAGGAATCAAAGAATACAAGTACTGCAAAGAAATCAAAGAGTAGCGTAATTCCATACATTAGGAATTAGATGATAAACCATTAAGAGCTCCAAAACCACCAAGTACATTTCCCTACATGCCATTGGTGCTGCAGTAGAATAAACATATCATGTTCAACAGTGAAAGGTTTCTCTATGACCCAGCAGATGAATTTCCAGTGATTTCAGATCTTAAGCCGTGATCTTAAAAAGCACCGTTGATACTGGCAGCAAGGAAACTAAGAAATGCAACTTCCTGTTGCTTTATGACTGGCCTAGTAATGTTCAAGGCAGTGAAAGTTACTCAAATATTGTAATTGACAACTTTACCCTTAATATCTGGCAGCCTTTTAGCCTGCCCTGGAGGCAAAACATCAACTAGCTTACCTCTTTTACAAAAATGGCACTAATATAGCAAACTGTATTCTCCTTCAAAGCATAACAGCAATGTTAATTTTTGCTCCTTCTCATCTAGGTCAAGAGAACAATTTTGATAAAATCTTGATTTTATCAAAACCCAGAACTGGTATTAACCCAATACTGAAATGGCCATTGAAATGAGAAAATGTTAGAAAATATTTTTTGAGAGAGATTCTTTGTGGTATGTTCACAGTTACTGAAATGACAGTAGACATGATCCCTATCACTATGTACAAGTCAGTCATTCTCGATATTTCACTGTACTTCACAGTACCTAACAGAAGAATACAGCACTACAATTGTTAACATATACAATTAGTAGCTGTGGAAAGGAAGAGGAGTGTAAGCTGTGGGAGAGGTAAAAAATGTTCAGCTAAGACTTGCAGATGGGGAGGTAGGAAATGTGGAAAACAGGAATAGAAAGGTGCTCAGGAAAACAAGGAACAGAAGGTGACAGATGGGAATGGAGCTACTTAGGGGTCAATTCAGGCAAAAAAGAGCCTGGAACTAAAAAATAGGTCTGTAAAACTAGGACCAAAAAAAAAAAGATCCTCATCTCCATAGGGTAGTACATGCCTTCCTAATGATTATCATATGCCTCGTTCTGGAGGGAACCATATAACATGGAGTTTCATACTCCTTCCTATGCCTGGTCTATACTGTTCCCCCGACTGGTCTCATCTCCTCTTCTTCCCAGCTCAGACCTCTCTTCCTCCCTTTCTTTCTCTTCTATTACTCCTCTTCCTTTCCTCTCCTGATCTCCTGTCTGTTTTGTGCCAGGATCAGGCGGGGTGCCCTATGTCCTCAGACAAGTTGGGCAACTGCCTTTTGGAGGGATTTCTGCACAGTCAGGCTCTGCCCATCCCACAGCAGCCACAGCTGGACAGAGAGTCTTCCACACTAAAAAGGCAATAACCAAACTCTGACAAGTTCCCACTGCACCCCTGAGAGATTACTTCTTTTTTTGGATTTATCATTTGTCTAAAATACATTTTTCAGTGATGTCAAGAGACACACCTTGGTTGTAAGCACCCACACTTCCTGCCAAATTTCCCAGTCTTGCTTCAAACATAGGCATGTAGAGCTTCAACTGAATGACTGTATTGATTATATTAACATGGAAGGGAGCATGAGTATTTTTGCCTCATACAGTTCTCTGATACAGCTCAACTCTCTGAAATGTTTAAGTCTGAAGATTAAATGATACAATAATGAACACAAGGTTTTATAAGGCAATGTGCCAGGCAAAAATAAAGATAGGCGTCAACAACTTGCCTTGTTTAAAATACCATGATCTGATAGGAGCAAAGATATGGATGAAGAACTTAAAAACAAGAACTGGGAGGAATGTTTAGGAGAGATAAGCAAATGTAACAAAATAAAATTAACACATTGAAAACCTTTAGCAGGAAAAAATATTCCCAGCATTAAAATTTGATTAGCTGTAGAATATTGTTCCTTTGGGGATGGTGAAAGCCCCATGATTCATCACCCAGACTACAGAAATAGGTTGGACAAAATATTAGGAACATATGTCCTGCTGAATAACCCTGTGCTCTCAGATGGATGAACCAGACGACCAAATATGACTTTTCCATCTGTAGCATTCAAGAATCCAAGAAAATTTCTGTATTTCTCTGTGACTGAGCAAACCAGAAACCTCACTGAGAGACCTACTCCTGTTGTCATTGCTCATGCCAATTAACATCTTGTACTGCAGCAGCCCTCTCTCCTCTAAACTCTGCTCAAAATTGTATTCCAAGGGAAAAAACTCATGGAAGAGAAGAAAGTGAATATGAATGTGAATGTCCTTGTGTAGCAATATAGAAAATGTCTGAGTTTCTTCCCTGGGCAAAGGAGATGGAAATGCTAGAAAAGGGAAGGAGGGAGGAAGCACATGATTCGTTGAAACGTGATCTGAAAATTATGGCTTGTCACCAAGGTCAACACCTTGTCCTGCAACACTGCGTCTCCTTCCCAGGAGCAGCACCAGTGGCTCAAAGCCTTTATCATACTGCTTACTCACTAGCAAATATACACCCCTCTTTCAGTGCAGGAATCTTTGTAAGATGTTTAATGATGATTCAAGAAGCAGAATTAACTTACAGCTTAAATGGCCACACATAGCGCTGTCCTCCAAATCACAGTCCTGATTGCCTTGAGTAACCTGTGCCGTGAGAAAGGTCAAACATAAGGTTGCTACAAGAAAGCTCTCTGCAACAGCAGAAGCAGACTGCTCAGTAAGACAAAGAGAAAAAGTGAGGCAAGACAGAGGATGATAAGAATTTTCACTTTCAGTGTTAATTCCTTCAAAGAGGGCCACATCTCACTGCAATAAATTGAAACAAGAGAATTTTTGAAGCAATAAACTTCATATTGTTCAATAAAAGGAGTGCAAAAATCTGTGTTCTTTGGTAGGCAGAATGGAGTTTAACAGTTAATCTGTTGCAAATGCTCCTGTTATTAATCATTTGTAGAACTGGTCATTTGAAAGGAATCCTGCAGGTGAGCTCTAATATTTAGCAGGAAAAAAAGAGCTATTTCAGTTGCCTTCTAAGGGTGATAATTTTGGATTATCTGGTTTAAAAGTCAGAAACAGCATTATGAGGACTGACACTTGGAATTACCATTTTGAAGTTATTTTCAAATCACAGGGACAATGTGAAAATCTGGGCCTTTCGTTTTCATCAAAACAAACATAAATGTATAAACTTGTGGTAAAAGCATTATTTCTGGAACATCAATTTCTGCCTAGCCTGGTGCACAACCTCTGTCATCCAGATTCAGTGAGGACTAATCAGTGATCTGTCACTGGGAACTCTGACCGCTTGTTGAATGTTGAACATGGATGTGCCTGCCCAAAAATCTGAACTTTACTTGGTGCTTAAATGGCCAAAGCTGGAACTTCTTGAAAATTGTAGACTATCCAGTTCATTCTCTTCTAAGTCTTGATGTTTTAATAGGTGCAGGTGTTTGTGTTTGACAACATTCAGATATTACTGATGACCTAAATTGCTGTTTTTCAAAAAATCTTTCCAATTCTAATGGCAGTGTCCTGAGTAGAGGAACATCTTCCTAGCAATGGAGTTGTATTAATCAATACTACCTAGCCGTGGATCTTTCTGAATCTGTCTTTCTCCTTTTGTTCCCCTACAATATAGTACTGAAACAGATGCTAGTAATTGAATTTTACATATGATCCCATATATTTACCTTTAATTTTGCAAAAGGTGACAACTAATTGTACAGCTTGAGTTTCCACAGTTAACATCATCAAATTTCAGATTTAAAGCAGGAGCTCAGCTACTTTTGTCATGCAGGAGGAAAGAAGCATAACTTTCATAATTATGTCATTCATGCTCCGTTTCATGAAAAGTGACTAGTTTTATTGGGTTTGCATTGCCAGGTTTTGGTAGGAGTGGGACTACAGGGGGGCTTCTGTGAGAAGATGCCAGAAGCTTCCCGCCCCATTCAATAAAGTCAATGCCAGCCAGCTCCAAGATGGATCCACTGCTGGCCAAGGCTAAGCCCATCAGTGACAGTGGTAATGCCTCTGGGACAACATATTTAAGACAGAAAAATATTTTCAGCATAGAAGAGAAGAACAGAGTGAGAATATGTGAGAGGAACAGCTCTGCAGACCCCAAGGCCAGTTAAGAAGGAGGAGCAGGAGGTGCTCCAGGTTCCAGAACAGAGATTCCCCTGCAGCCTGTTCTGCAGACCATGGTGAGGCAGCTGTGCCCCTGCAGCCTGTGGAGGACCACCAGGGTGCAGAGATCCACCTGCAGCCCATGGAGGAGCCCATGCTGGATCAGGTGGATGCCCAAGAAAGAGCTGTGAACCCATGGGAAGCCTGTGCTGGAGCAGGTTCCTGGTAGGACTTCTGACCCTATGAGGGACCCATGCTGGAGCAGCCTGTTCCTGAAGGACTGTACTCCATGGAAAAGTGACCCCAAGTGCAACAGTTTGTGGAGAACTGTTGGCAATCGGATAGACTCATGTTGGAGAAATTTATGGAGGACTGTCTCCCATGGGAGAGACCCTACGCTGGAGCAAGGGAAGGACTCCTCTCCCTAAGCAGTGGCAGAAACAAACTGTGATGAACTGACTGTAACCCCCATTCCTGTCTCCCCTCTATTGCTGCACTGCTGGAAGGAAGGAGGTAGAGCCCGGGAAGGAGAGAGGAGTGAGGGGGAGGTGTTCTCATCATCCTGCTCTGATTTTGAATGCTAATAAGTTCAAGTAATTTCCCCAAGTCAATTCTCTTTTGCCCATGATGGTGATTAGTGAATGACCTTTCCTGCCCTTATCTCAACTCAAAATTTAGCCTTTTGCTAAATTTTCTCTCCCCTGTCCAGTTGCAGAGGGCAGTGACAGAGCAGCTTTTGTGGATACCTGGCATCCAACCATAGTCAAGCCACCATGCTAGTAAAGTGAAGTCCATGAAAGAAATATTGGGAGATACTGTTTTTCTTTTTTAAGGCCAGCAAAAAGGAAGAAGTTTGCAGTGATAAAACACAGAAAAAGACACCTGGAGATGACCTAAGATTTGGCATGACAAAAAAGAGAGAGATATCCATTGTGTCTGCAGAGGGGTATCTGGCACAAACCATTATTTTGAAAAATGTGGCCTAACCAAGGCAACAAATTATGAGACTCAAGACTTAAACGCAACCGGAGAGAGTAACAGAATTCAGTAGAGATTTATCATTGTGAAGCAGCAGAAAATAGGTAGGTAACTCAAGACTGAGAGGTACTTAGTAGAGAAGAGCAAAAGAATACTGTGGCTTAGATGGATTGCCTCTGGAAAAATGTAAGAACAGAAGAAAAGAAGGAATAAAACCACCAAAGCAAAGATATCCTCAAGGAAGGAATTGGCTGTACTAAGGGAAAAGAGAAAATGAGAACTATGAAGCAACTCTTCCCAGAAGAGGGTGGAGAAGAAATAAGAAAAATAGGCAAGGGATGAAATAGAAGGTAGCATAAGGATGATAGACATAAAATAATGGGAAAGGGGGTCAAATCATAAAATGATGTGCAAACAGAAGGAGGAAAATGCAGGGGAAGACTTTCATATGAAAAGCAAAAGAAGCAGGTTTACATGACTCCTTAGAAGACATCGATGGGCCATCCCCAGAGCCAGCTTAGTGGGAAAGTGGACTGTCTGCCAGGACGAAAAATGTGGGCATGTCTCTGAAGGGATCATCACGGGTGGAGGGTGCATCAAATGCATGGAGGAGGCAGTGAGATCCTTGATACTGCCAGATTCCTACTAGGATGACTCAAAGACACTCATGAGCAACTGAAGAGGACTGGGAAAGAGACAGAGGCACTCAGTCTCCAGTGCAATGTTTCTAGTACTAGAAGAGATAAAAAGGTGGACAAGACACCAAAAAAGTACAACAGATATTCAAAGAAAGGAAAAATACCACAAATCCCTACAAATGAACGCTACTTCATGGAAGAAATTTTCCAATTTCCTCCTGTTTCTTCTGTACTCAGAGACAGAAACTTGATCTTGTTCTAATTTAAAAAAAAAAGTCTCGAAGCATAGAACTTGCTCAAGTTTCTCTTGCTCTCAGTAGTTCTCAGGATTCCACACACCAGCAAAACACCTGGGTTGAAATGGAAACAGCAAACTAACACTAGCTATGGGGAGTCCTCAAAAATAGCTTACTCCTCTCAGGCAGTTCCCACAGATAAACACTGCCATGAGTGCAAATAAAATAAAGGATTGTGAGTCTACATGTGTTTTTCAGGTCACTGTCTGAAGTTAACTCTCACAGCTCTCAGTATTAAGATAGTCATTCTTCTCAAGCGTGCTGCATTTTGGTATTGTTCAAATTAATAAAAAACCTATTGTTTTTAAAATATTTATTTGAAAGGGAAAAAAAGGAATGTGTATGCTTCTGTGTTACGTTTTCCAGATTCCTTCTTCACCTTTTGAAAATGTAAGATCTATTCTAAATTTCTAGAATAAATTGAGAAAATTAAGATCATTGGTCTAATTAATGCTTCTGATTAATTTCTGATTGTCAAATGAGAAGCTTCATCTTGTGATAAGTGTAATCCCTGACCATTTTCAATCAGTATTAAATGCCAATACCAGGTGCTAAACTCACCTTACTTGAGGGGAATATAAACTTTTTTTGGAAACTCAAAGTATTTTTATTTGATCCTACACAAAATATGTTCCAGCATTCACTTCCCCTGATCCTGTTATGGCCCATGTTTTGTGAAACACAGGTTTTAATGGAAAAATGAGAAGCTTTTGGCCAAAGGATAAGTCATATTCCTCTACAGTAATGAATATGGGTAGCAAAACAAAAAAGATAAGGAATGATTATTTTGACTATCACGTATATTATTATTTTGACTATCACATATATTCATAGGCCCTTAGTCAGGCATGACAAGTTTTTTAACACTTTTAATGTTAATAACACTCTTAATACTATTAACTTTTGTGTAAATAAAATTCAAATAAAGTTTAGTAATTCAACATAGGTGTAAAATTTTCTTAGATATGTTTGTGTGCTGTTAATATTATGTATGCAGAGCAGGAGACACACAGAGAGATTTCAATTCTGAAATGTTTGGTCTCAGAGATGGACATCTGCTACCACGATGTTTTAGATCTTGCTAATTTAAAACAGAATAGTGACTTACAGCAACGTGCAAAAAATCACTTCAGATGTTCCCTCTTGGGTTGTTCCAGTCCATCTGCAGTTGATGGTTCCCAGCATCCAAGGAAACATCTTGCCAAAACACAGAACTAGTGGGAAAGAATTCTAATGTTCTACTAATGGTTGTATGGGCTTTCCTTGAAGACTGTATTTTGAAACCATATTATTTGCTGTTTATAAATGTCAGTCATGTCCTTGTCAAACAATTCTGGTTTCCTGAGGTAAAGAATTAAGGATTTGAGAATTCACAGCATGTAAACCAAGTTAAAATGTTCATTTCAGGAACGCCATTCAACTGGAAGATTGATTATTTCAGTGTTTTTCCCTTTATTCCTTTGTGACCTCCATGTACAGCATGTACATTATCAAAGAATGAAAATGTCTTCTTTTCTTAGCTGCATTTCATGATTTTACAATTTTTTAAAAATATTTTATTTACAAAATAGAATCTATTTACATGGAAGTTTTTATTCTAACATTCAGACTCTACAGCAATTCCTTTCTTATGAAAAATTACTGAACATTCTTAGAATATTAGAAAAGACTGCTATGTAAACAGCAAATAAAAGATATAATAATCCCAGTATAATAAAGGAGCAAAAATAAAGAAGATAATAACCCCAGTCAAAGAGCCTTTTGTTTCTGATGAGGTTTTCTTCTGAAGAGTGAATACAGAGCTATGGAAGGAAACCAGATTCCCAAATTCTTTACATTCTAGTGGTTCAACACAGGACATTTTTTCCAGCCATATATTTTCCATAGGGAAACCACACAACACAATATGTAATAAGAAGCCTTGCAGACAGACTGCACTGGCTTCCTCTAGGTTTTGCAAGGAAAATGCTGAGCATAGCAGCCAGTTCCTAAAGCTACCCCATTCCTGCCCAGATATGAAGGTCTCACTGAGCTCCACCAGCATGGTGAATGGAACTAGAAATAGCACAAAGGCACATGATAGTTTTCTACAGTGTAGTATCAGCTTAAAATAATAATTCAGTCACTTCAAATGGGCAAACTCACTACTGGAGCAAAGAAAGTGTATTTGTCTTATAGAAATATTCAGTACATATCATTAGAGTCACAGGCTGACTTAAGATCATCCTGGACGTAGCACAAACTAAGTGATTTTGTATTGAGCTCTGATTTTGCCACCCATTCAATAGAAAAAGCTGTAGGAAAGCCAGAGCCACAGTGGGCAAATGTGCTGTTGGACATGCCCAACTGATAACCTGCATCCTGGGAACAACAGTCCCACCCCATGGAACAACAGCAGCCATGTACAGAGAATTTTCATCATTAAAATAGAAAGGATTATAAAAAAAATAAGAAAACAGGCTCTTCTCTAATGCTCCATGAGGAAAAGAGAGTCAAGTGTCCCAGCTTGCAACAAAGCAATTATGATTGGATATAAGGAGAAAATGTTCACCAGGGGACTGGTTAAGCACCAGCACAAATGCCCCAAAAAGATACAGAAAATCCATCCTTGCAGGTGTCTTGGCCTCAGCCAGACCAGCCTCTGAGCGACTTAATCCAGCTTGGGTATGAGGTTTGACTAGATGGTCTCCGAAGGACCTGTCCAAACCCAATTTTTTTAATGAAGTTAACATTTTCTACACAAATACTCTCCAACCATGTTCAAATTCACTTCCCAAGGTCACTTTGATTTTAATACCTGTTTTTACCAAAACTTTACCAACTGGGAAGCAAAGCACCAGTAGGAAATTGTAGATAAACTTCCTCAGGTCCAAAGCACACTACACTACCTACCAGTCCCAGCTTCTCTTCTGACCAGATCCTGTCCACATTTTTTTCAGCAGATTAGGCAAAGCAAATTTTGTTGCCTTAAGGACTAGCACAACTTTGCAGAGCTTGTACTTCAGGCCAGCAGATCCAGGAGCAGGCAACTGATTTCACCAGCCCCACTCAAAACATGGTTGCTCAGCAAGTTGACCAGCATGTGCTACCAGCAGGTATATCCAAGATGTCCTTCACTAAATGAAAAGTGTAAGGTCGAAGTGCTATTTAGACCAGGTCTACTCTACTCTGCTCTGCTAGCCCAGATATACTGAGCCTATGCCATAAGTCTGCAAGTGAGGAACATCAATGAATACAAATACCTTCCTCAGAAGAGATGGAACATTGCTAGCAGACTCCTTAAGGCAATAAAAGGTCTTTGCTCCTGTCTTCCTGAGATGAACCTCATACTCAATACCTCCACAGTGCTGAACGAATCAGTAGAGAGCTCTTCATCTACCTTTGTCCTCCTTCTCACCTTGTCAGCCACACTGTGCACTTGGAACAATTCCTAGACTGCACTCACAAACTGCTTCCAGACCTTGTCAAGGAAAGCCAAAGCTTACCAAAGTTGTGTCAAGGAAGCTCCTAACAGGCTGCACTGGCAACTTCAGCCAAACACTGGAAATGAGGACTTGGGCCAGTTTGCTGGCTTAAAAAGAATCTCCTGTAGGATGTACTCTACAGAAACCTCTCACTTCTACCATTCTTCAGAGGTTTGCTGAAGGGTTTTGTTTCAGCTCTCAGCTTGAATTTTCTTTGCTGTAGTGTGTATCTCAGCACACATAAGTTCACCTAAGTGCTGTGGCTAGTAAGTGATGAGTCAGACTATTGGAAACAGCCCAGAGTTCATTCTAGCAGGCAATTGTATAGCAACCAATGCAATACCAAACAAATGGTGAATCGTATTATATTAATGAAATATTATAGGCTGTTCCTCTTCACAATGTGATATTATCTGTGGCAGGAATCTCCTAGAAAATTTGCAGTTGACTAGGTGAAGAGGCTAAGGAGATGAATCAGTTCAAATGAAACATTTCAGAAGGCAATTTGACCCAAAAGATCATACCTAAGGAGTGGTATCTGCTAGGAAACTAGAAGGAATTATGTCTCTGGTGTTGAAGAGTACCTGCAATGCAGGTAGCTCTGTGTGCAGCTGCAGTGAGAAAGCCTATGGGTAGTAGGAGCCCCAGGCAAGAGGCCATGAACTGGTTCTGACCCTTTGCATAACAAAGGGCACAGGGACCTGTGCACAGCCAGGTGAGGGAACTCAGAGACACCACAGGAGCCAAGGACTCAGCAAGAAGACCCCACACTTGCCCCCATACGGACTGTGAGGGTATAAAGTCCAGAGGTCCCTTTGTTCAGAGTCCCCCCTCAGAAGCACCACCTCAAGCTGTTATTCTGTTGTTGCACCTTGACAAAATTACTTTAAGGATCCAGAGATCTGAGACTTTGCTGTGGGAAACCTGGGGTCGAGTTGATAAGGAAACCTGGTCTGACTGTGTGAGAGTGGGATATGTGGGGGTCAAGAGGGGCCTCCATCAGCTACCTGGAGCCACCACTGCCAAGGGGCTTCAGTCCCAGCTCAGGTGGTGTACGTATAACTTTC
The DNA here is from genome assembly GCF_036250125.1 of Pseudopipra pipra. Taxonomy (NCBI): domain Eukaryota; kingdom Metazoa; phylum Chordata; class Aves; order Passeriformes; family Pipridae; genus Pseudopipra; species Pseudopipra pipra. The sequence continues at coordinate 44,930,395 of NC_087581.1, read as the reverse complement.
AGAGTGGCTCCTGAATGGTCAGACAGCAAAGTTTCCTTAACACAGGGAAGTCTGACACAAGGAAATAACCTCCAAGTGCAGATATTACAAGTGAAAATCCAATACTCATCTAGCTTTACACTACAAGGAATTTGTTTGGGAAGACACTGAAGTTAAGAAGAATATAAAGCCCTACCCGAAGTAGCTATACAGACAAAAGACCTTACTAGGAGAGACAACATTTTTTTCTGGATAATAGCTTGTTTCCCCTGGGGCCAGGTGAGTGGGAGGCCACGGTGGCTTTGTTGTACGTATAAACGGCAAATCTTTGCCTTTATAGCTCTAGTGCTAATAAGCAGTTCCTATGCAAACACAGGTTAAATGTCAACCTTTTCTTGCTAAATTCTCTAGACTTCTATGTTTTAAAAAGCACTTTTCAGATAAAATTGGATAGGCTGTGTACATTTCTGAATCTGTCATCCAGACAAAATTCTTCTGGCATGGCCAAAGCATTACCTTTTGAAGGTAGTACTACAGAACGAGTGTATTCATGTGCAAGTAGTATATATATCAATTACTGCATAGGAAACACTAACATATAAGCAATCAGAGTATGCTGCTTGTTCTGTTTTGTAAGATTTGGAGCAAAAAGTAATAAATCAAAACTATAAGAAAGCAATTGACCATGTTCTCTGATAATTAACAAGACTGATTTACATCTCTTGGAACAGTTAGATGGCTGATGTATATCTGCCTAGAAAAATAGTGCCAGTGCTGGCATATGCCACAGCTGGCACTGCCTGTAGTGGCTGGTTCAGTATTTTCCTCCTCTGGTAAGCATGCTTGCCTACCTGCACAAGCCTGCCATTTGGCCCTAAGCAAATTAGTCCCTGGATTCTTGGCTGGGGTACTTTGAATGTGTTATTTAAAATGTGATTTTTTTTTCCTACTGACTTATCAAAAATGTTCCATATGAAAGATTAAGTTTAACAGGAACGAGATTTATTCTGGCCAAGTCCTTGTCTTGACATCCTGCAGAAGCTTGGATAGCTATTGTCTTACAGGGTCCCTAAGTGGTAATCAAGTTTATCTAGCAATTATCTTCAATCATCTGCCAAATATGAAGCCAGGCAGAAATGTCTTCACAGTCTTGAAAAAAAAGCAAAAGGGGAAGTGTTGGAAGAGGACTGCAATGAGGAAGCAATTAGGCAGAAATGCAAGGATTCTGCGTTTCAGCCAGGCATGTGTTCTTCTATTTATCTGGGTTTATAAGTGAAGACTACAAGGGGAGCCAAATTTTAAAGAACAAATTGTACACCTTTAGTACTTCAGTTCCATAAATATGTAATTTTGGATATTCTAGAAATGCTGATACTGGGCCAAGATGGAGTCAATTAAGAACACTATAAAAAAAAGTTAAAAAAACCCAACCAAACAAACAACCAACCAAAAAAAAAAGGAGGGGAAGAAAAATGGTATATTTCAGTACCACAAAAAGACCTGTAGATCATCTTAAGCAATTGTGATCATGTGGACTTTTCATACTAGATTCTGATTTCTTCCACTGTATTACTTATGAGTCAGAAAAAAAGCTATATGGGATTCTAAGTATCCTTCATGGAGAATACACTAATTTCAAATGAAAATATTTATGCATTTATTTATTTATATATACACTTATATAAAATACAGCTGTGCACAGAGCAGACCTCTGCTGCTCTATGTCAATAGCTCTTACCTTCCATCTACAGGCATAAAGATTATATGCATCTTGCATATGCAAAGGATGCCCCAAGGCAAGGTTCAAGACCAAATGCACAGTTCATCCAGACAGAAAATACAGCCACAGGTTCAGCCAGAGGCCACTTTATGAAACACATCACATGCCCATGTATGTCCAATACCTTGGTCAGTTACTGTAGATCTTATGATGGACCTTACATCTTTCAGGTTTCCCGATGGGCTGTCTGTTGGCAGTCAGTGCAGCAATTGTGTGGATTAGGAAGAGAAGTCAAGTCTACTGGTGGTGTACACAATTTTTTCTTGATGTCATTCACAAAGCACAACATTAATGAAGCCACAGGATTCAAGAACTCAGTGACTGCAATTCCACTGAGCAAGGAAGGGCAAGATGTAGCAAGTTTCACCCCTTTCCTCCATTTTGAAACTACAGAGGAAACTACAGGCCTGTCAGCCTGACCTCAGTGCCTGGCAAGGTTATGGAGCAGATCATCCTAAGTGCAATCACACAGCACCTACAGGATGGACAAGAGATCAGACCCAGCCAGCACGGGTTTAGGAAGGGCAGGTCCTGTCTAACCAACCCGACCTCCTTTTATGATCAGGTGACCTGCCTGCTGGATGAGGGGAAGGCTGTGGATGTGTCTACCTGGACTTCAGCAAAGCCTTTGACACCGTCTCCCGCAACATTCTCCTGAAAAAGCTGCAGCCCATGGTTTGGACAGGGGCACTCTGTGCTGGGTTAGGAACTGGCTGATGGCCCAGAGAGTGGTGGTGAACGGTGCTGCATCCAGTTGGCGGCCAGTCACTAGTGGTGTCCGCAGGGATCAGTGTTGTGCCCAGTTGTGGAGGACGAGATATCAGAGCAGAAAAAGTTCCAAAAGTGGAAAGAAGTTTATGGAAGCTAGGAGAAGACACTACTAACTGATTTTAAGGACTTTAGAATGTTTATAAAATTGTTAATCCATGCATATACCAATGTATCCCATTTATTCCTATTGCCCAGACATGTTCACACTTGTTCACCCCCTGTTCTCTTGTTCCTCTCTCTGACTGGCTAAGATTTGCCACAGTGTGGAGTTAGCTATCATTGGTCTCCAGTTATCTCCATGTCCCTCCTACCTTTCCGAATTCACCCTTTGGTTCGTTCCCTCATCTGTCCATCCCATGCTCCACCTTTTCTTCCAGCACCTTCCCCCTGAGCCCTATGAAAGGCAGCACCCTCCTTCAATAAACTTGCGATAGCCTGAGACCTTCCACCTTGCAAAGACCCCTTATTGCTGTCGTCGTCACCATCCAAACCCGGACCGTGGCACCCAGTTCTGTTTAATATCTCTATTGATGATTTAGATGAGATTGAGTCCACCATCAGCAAATTTGCAGATGACACTAAGGTAGGGGGGAGTGTTGACCTGCTGGAAGGCAAGAGGGCTCTGCAGAGGGATCTGGACAAGCTGGAGAGTTGGGCTGATTCCAACTGGATGAGGTTCAACAAGGCCAAGTGCCGGGTCCTGCCCTTTGGTCACAACAACCCCGTGCAGCGCTACAGGCTGGGGACAGAGTGGCTGGAGAGCAGCCAGGCAGAAAGGGACCTGGGAGGTTGGATTGACAGGAAGCTGAACATGAGCCAGCAGTGTGCCCAGGTGGCCAAGAAGGCCAATGGCGTCCTGGTCTGGATCAGGAACAGTGTGGCCAGCAGGAGCAGGGAAGTGATTCTTCCCCTGTACTCAGCGCTGGTGAGGCCACACCTCGAGTACTGTGTCCAACTCTGGGTCCTTGAGTTCAGGAAGGATATTGAGGTGCTGGAGCAGGTCCAGAGAAGAGCAACAAGGCTGGTGAAGGGACTCAAGCACAAGTCCTATGAGGAGAGGCTGAGGGAGCTGGGGCTGTTCAGCCTGGAGAAGAGGAGGTTCAGGGGAGACCTCATCACTCTCTACAACTCCACAACAGGAGGTTGTAGCCAAGTGAGGGTTGGTCTCTTCTCCCAGGCAGCTATTAGTAAGACAAGAGGGCATGGTCTTAAGCTTTGCTGGGGGTGGTTTAGGTTAGATATTAGGAAGAAATTCTTTACAGAGAGGGTAATCAGGGATTGGAATGGGCTGCCCAGGGAAGTGGTGGATTCTCCATCCCTGGAGGTTTTTAAGATGAGATTGGATGTGGCACTTAGTGCCATGATCTAGTAACCACAGCGGTAGTGGATCAAGGGTTGGACTTGATGATCTCAGAGGTCCCTTCCAACCCAGCTGATTCTATGATTCTGTGATTCTATGACTCTTTCCGCCTAAGTAGCTCAGGGCAGTGGATAAGGAGTGGGTCTAGCAAAGTACCATAAAGATGTGGAAGAGAAGGTACTAGGTTGTGTTCACAGGTATGACCACAGACAGAATACTCCAGACTTGCCACATGCCACTGGCATATGAGAGAGTGAATAATGAAGCTTCATTCTTTCTGATCAGCCGAAAGGGTCTTGCAAACATCCTGTCTTATGCAGACTGTGCAAGATTTGGGTATAAGAACTTTCTGGTTTTCACAAAATGAGGCACATGCTGCAGCCTGATCTGCAGCCCCCTGGCTAGGTATTTGGTGTTGTTTAGCAATTCTAAAATAGGAGATGTTTTATGATCTGTGTTTCTTCTTGTATATCTTTTCACATATTTGCTTAATTAGGTTCTGCATTATCATTTTTCCAATGAGCATTTGATTTTCATTCCTAATACCAAACTAAGATCAATGATTCATGAATACCATGTTTCCATTTAGTGTAAACTTGTGAGTAAACATCACCACCTAAACTAATAAAAATAAAAAGAACAGCAGAATACAGAGTGGATCACAAATCTCTCACTGATCTCTTTGTATTTATTGTCTCAGTGGTATAAAGTGCTTGCCTTCTTTCAAATGATTATTTATTTTGATTCATCCTCTGATTCACTAGAAACAGCCATCTTTCCTTGTTTAACTCAGGAGAAATATTGGTCTTAACTCATGTTAGAAAATTAGTACTGCCAATGCTATTTCTCAGTCCTTGTGAGCTCCCAATCCCTATGGGTGAAATTCATCTTCCTGGAAGGGGAGAAAGGGAGAAGAGAATCTGCTCCAGACCTATGCACCATTTTGGTCCACAGAATGGGGTCTACTGGGAGACCATGATACTTAACTCTTCCCATCAGAGATTGACAAGTCATCTAGTAGTTAATCATTAATCTAATGATGACTGTCAATCCAGAACCTCATCCCTGTAAAGATGCAGCAGTCTGCTCACAGCTTTCATGTTGCAGATCCAAGCCTATGACTCAGACCCATAAAAGGATTTAGATATCTGAAGTAAGTCGTCAGCAGATTTTCGGTCAAAACATTCAAGCCTTGTGACCTCTGTGTAAACACACTGCTAAGTAAATCTTAGAGGCACCTAATATTTCAGGCACGCAGTTTGATGGGTGCTTCTTGTTCAGCTCAGCATCTGTGCAGCCGTGACTCAGGAAAGCCACTGCTGAATTTGTACCCTCAAGGCCCACAGGGGATCCCCGCCTCAGTCCTGAGAAGCAGAGTTTAGCAGGCACACTCAAATCACATCCAACACACCCCAACAGTTTGTTAAAAGCTATGGTCAGCCAAGAGAATTCTGGTGATAGCATGTGTATATAACAACAGCACAGAGTAGATGTCTACTGACATATTTTTTTGTCACTTGCCGTACACAGCTCCTAAAATTAGTAGTTCACAACATTCTTTTAAAATACACTAAATATTTTGTTTGGCTCCAGAAAGGATAAAAAGTGCACTAGTACCTTGAGGACTGGCCAGAATTTTGTCTTTCAAAATTGAATTCTGAAAGAAATCACAGACCTTGTTCTCCCAAAATTAGAGTTTGGTTTTCTAATATGTACACTGGCTATGACAACTACCCACCAACTGAATTCTTGCTCCTGTCTCTCAAATTTCCATCAGTCAATAAAGCTTTTCATGGAAAAATATTGTTTTCCCTTGAGTCCACATAGAAATTACACATATAAATTAATGAACTAAAAAGTGAGCTGAGGAACATTCACTGATAATCAAGGACATTGATAATTTACAAATATCTCCAAGACACTGTCAAAAAGAGGATCAGAAAATATCAGGCTAATATATGTTTGCATCATACAGCATGCAATACCATCATACAGACTGTACATGAAGTTATCCACATTTCATGGCAACAATGAACAAAGTGACCAACATTTCAAATATCACACAAATCATCACTGTAATTAGTCACTAAGTAATGACTACTACACATAACAGAGTGTACTGAATAACTAATAATCTGTAGTGCCAATGAAAAGCAAATATATAGCTTATCTCATTATTAATATAATAATTAATTTGGACACAGATCTTTCACTCATCCTTAAACCAGGACTGTTAAATTTGAAATAAAAGGTCAGTTCACTTCTCCATCACATCAGCTACTCTGAGAAGCTGTACAATTATAATCAGGAAATGCATAATCATAACACATGATACAATTTAATCCAATAAATTAAAATATTTTTTGTATTTAATCATTTGTATGTTACCAAGAAAAACAGAAAGCATGAGGTCATTTAACTGCTATTAATCCTTTACAAGCACTCTTGTATCTTTGTGTACCAGCCTAGGACCCCTACTTAATCACTCGTTTCATATACTACAAGACATGCCCATTTGCAAAAGGATTTTCTTCCTTAGCTTCAGAAGCATCCTATGTCACATTTACATTTTAATGGTTATATCCTCTGGATTGTAAATTTATATGAAACTAGTAATAAAATTTAGAATTATTTTTCTCTGAATGGAAGTTGGTCCGGATTGTTTTAAAGCTTTGTCATTTCGTGAGCATCTTGTATACTGCTCCACTAAATTAAGACTTACAGGCTTTCAAATGTTACTACATTTTTAGAGTATCAAGTTTAGATACATTACAAAGACTCCAATCTCTAAAAAACTCTTTAAAATTATCCAGAGTGGGGCACACAAAGTTTGAATCCACAGCTCAGATTCACCAGTTCCTTTTGGAAAATCAAATTATCTTCTTTTTATAGACATGTCTGCTATTTTATCTGATGTTCAAAAGCATCAAATACATCTAATGATGTTGTTTAAAATCCATGTTGAGACTCCTGAGACTGCAGTGTCTCTGAGAATATCTTACCTATGTCTTGCTCATCCTCACCAATGCTGTGCAGCCTGTTTTTGTCCTCACAGTCTCAGGAGTCTTGACCTGCCATGACAGCAGAGATGCAGGTGGGCTCTGTAGCATGTCAAGCAGTAACTCAGAAGTCTGTTCAATACAAAGATCAGAACCTTGTCAGTGCGCACACAAGAAAGAAGGCTCCTGTTCTTCCTGAAGACTGGTGGTTGACAAAGAGATTTAGTACCTTACACAACAGGTATGAGGGCCTGAAGCTGGACAGACTGACTATAGAACCATAGAGTGGTGTGGGTTGTAAGGGATCTTAAAGATCATCCAGTTCCAACCTCCCTGCCATGAGCAGGACACCTTGGACACCTTCCATGAGACCAGGTCACTCAGAGCCCCATCCAACCTGGCCTTGAACACCTTCAGGGATGGGGCATCCACAACTTCTCTGAGCAACTTGTTCCAGTGCCTTACCAACCTCACAGTAAAGAACTTTTTCCTAGTATCTAATCTAAACCTACTCTTTCAGTTTGAAGCCATTCCCCCTTGTCACATCACTGCATGCCCTTGTAAAAAGTCCCTCTCCGTCTTTCTTAGGGGCACCCTTCAGATACTGGAAGGCCAAAATTAGGTTCCAAAGCCTTCTCCTCTCCAGGGTGAACAATCCCACATCTTTCAGCCTTTCCTCATAGCACAGGTGCTCCATCCCCCTGATCACCTTGGTGGTTTCCTCTGGAGTTGCTCCAACAGGTCCATGTCCTCCCTGTGCTGGGACCCCAGAGCTGGATGCAGCACTGCAGGTGGGGTCTCACCAGAGCAGAGCAGAGGGGCAGAATCCCCTCCCTCACCTGCTGCCCACAATGTTTTGGATGCAGCCCAGGACATACTTGGATATCTGGGCTGTGAGTGCACATCGATGGCTCATGTCCAGCCTCTTACTCACCAGGTCCCCCAAGTCCTTCTCAGCAGGGTTGCTCTTGGTCTGTTCATCACCCAGCCTGTGTTAACACTGGGGGGTGTCCCGACCCACCTGATGAGGTGGATAAAGTTCCTTCTGGGTCAGAGGGTTCACCTAGGGCAAGACAGTCTCTATCCCACACATCATAACCCCCTCTTTTAATTAAAAAAAGAAGGGTATTTTTCGTAGGTGCCTCCATGGAAACTGCAGACCTCTCAGTCTCTCTTTAGTGACTGAGAAAATTATGGAAGAGATTATTCTGGGAGGTATTGAAAAATACCTGAAGAACAACGTAGTCATCAGTCATAGTCAGCATGGCTTTATGAGTGGAAAGTCCTGCTGGTCAAACCTAATTTCCCTTTGCAACAAGGTAACCCATCTAGTGGATCAAGGGAAACCAGATGATGTAGTTTTAGGATTTTAGTAAAGTTTTTGATACTGTTTTTCATAGGATCCTTCTGGACAAAATGTTCAGCACAGAGCTGGATAAACACATCACATAGTGGGTGAGCAGCTGGCTGTCAGGTTGGGCACAAATGAGGTGACATCAGATCGGCAACCTGCCACTAGTCGGTTCCACAGGGCTCCATTCCAGGGCTAGTGGTCTTCAACATCTTTATAAATTACTTGGACATAGGACTAAAAGGTACACTAAATAAATTTGATGATGATACTAAATTGAGAGGAACTGTTGATTCCCTCAAAGACAGAGAGGCCCTGAAGAGAGACCTGGAAAAGTTAGAGGGCTCAGCAATCACCAACCGTATGAAGTTCACAGTAAGAGCAAGTGCTGGATTCTGCACCTGGGATGGGGCAACCACTGATTTTTGTTCAGACTGGGCAATGAGGTGCTGGAGAGCAGTGCTGGGAAAACGACCTGAGGGTCCTGGTCGATGACAAGTCAAATATAAATCAGGAGTGCCCTGGCAGCCAGCAGAGACAACCGTGTCCTGGGGGACATCAGGCAAAGCATCACTGGTCAGGCACGGGAGGGGATTGTGCAGCTCTGCTCTGCACTGGGGTAGCCTCACCTTGAATATTATGGCAGTTTTGAGCACCACAATATAAGAAAGATATTAAGCTATTAGAGAGCATCCAAATAAGAGTAATAAAGATGGAGAAGGGTCTAGAGGGGAAGCTGTATGAGAAGCTTGCTCTGTTCAGCCGAGGGGAGACTGAGGGAAGACTTCATCACAGTCTACAACTTCCTCTTGAGAGGCAATAGAGGGCCAGGCACTGATCTCTGTGGGGATCAGTGACAGAACCTGAGGGAATGGCATGAAGCTGTGTGTCAGCAGAGGTTTAGGCTGGATGTTGGGAAAACATTTGTCACCCAAAGGGTGGCTGGGCAATGTAACAGGCTCCCCAGGGAACTGGTCACAGCACCAAGCCTGACGGAGTTGAATAAGTGTTTGGGCAAGGCTCTCAGGAACCAGGTGTGATTCTGGGGGCTGTCCTGTGCAGGGCCAGGAGTTGGATTCCATGTTTCTTATGGGTCCCTTCCAACTCAGGATATCCTGTAGTTCAGTGAACAGAATATTACTATTCTTTCTTGCAACAAAAAATACATATATCTTAATAGAAAAAAGGCTATTAAACTCAGTTTGAACTAGTGTACAGGAGTACATCCACAACTATAAATTGGTTATAAAGATGATAGTTCAGTCAATATTTTGCAAAGCAAAACAATCTCCAAGAGCCTTTCTGAGAATGATTCAAAACAAGCATTTGGATGCAAAGTATCCTTGTAGGCAGAGAACAAGGCAGTACATCTCATAACTCTTCTAGTTCTCAAAAGTAAAACCCATATCACCTCTGAACTGGGCAATGTGACCTATCAGGAAACCTTCTAAAGCTAACAATTCCAACTGGAGTTTCTTCCATGGGTACAAGGATACATTGTGAGGACAGGGCAAGAGTTCTTCAATGTATCTTCATATTTTAAGGAGATCTGTGTCTCTATTATACTTTCATGTTCAATTATGAGTTTAACAATTAAAATAATGGACAGACTTTCAACACTTCTTAGCCTCCATAATTGAGGCCAGATTTTCAGAACAGACATTTGTATCAAGCACAAAGTACTTGGACATCCAGTCAGTAGTGTAACAACGGGACCTGCTACACGATTAGCAATTTTAAACCAAAAGACTCTAAACTAGTAATTGTAATAGGAATTTAATGCACTTGGCATTGCGTAGTTTTCTCTTTCTTCAAAAGAGCAGGCACACAATACACAGGAGTCAATTCTTTCTCTTGCTTTAGCAAGGCTCATGATTCTTTGATTCATAATCCTTATAAATCAGGAATAGTGTGGAAATGAATATGTATCAAATTTCAAGATGCAAGGTGAATCACTTCCCCAGATCTGTAGCACTTAGAAGATAGATAGTGTGGAGAAGAATATATTTCTGATCCATCATGTTATATATTTGCTTGATATCAATATTCCATTTATTCCACATTTATTCTACTTAAACAAGTCCACACGTGCAGTTACATTGTAATTTATCAGTTGGATTAAAAATTGTACTTAAAATGTTATTTTAAAATTCTTTTTTCTCTAGAACTTCCCAGTGGTCTCTGAGAACTGCTATGTACAGTTCTGGCAAGCACTGGCTTCGTAGCTGCTATGAGTTAGTTATTTATTTATGCACCGTCCTAGTTGGCAAAATGGGTTTGATTTTGTTAAAGCCACAGTGAATGGGCACAAATCACGATTTTCGAATGAGCTCTTTACTACCAGCTGTTAATGTTTGAGGCTGAAAGCCATTGCTCAGACATTGCTCACCCTTCAGAAGTGTGAAAGCCATAGACGTTGCTCAGCCTTCCTCTCTCAAGTGTAACTTGGCCCTCAAGTGGAAAGGACAACCTCTAAAATCTCAATCTCTGGCCCAACACATGCCTAGACCAGAAAAATAGCCTCACAGTACTTACTTCAGTGGATCAGGAAACATTTTCAGGACCAGGGCCTTGACTTCTAATAGACTTTCATCTATCATTTCCAAGCAGGCAGCTGACAAAGTGCTAAGGGTGGATCTTACAGCATGAAACACTTGGGAAGAGGCTGAAGCTCAGTTTCCTTCGGATCATCCAGTAGCTGCCAGATTCCGTGGGGCTTTCTGTCACCAGTGACCTCAACGGTATTTGAAGCTGTAATTTCACACCAGCAAAGTCCTGTCGCTGCAAGGTCCTGGGCTGTTTTGGGATGATGTGGTGTTGTTCAGTGGTCAGCGATGAGGGAACTGCGTGAAGCCTCTTATTTCATCCGTACCACATCAGTGGAGTATCCCAATGTTGCTCATTATGATACCAGCCTGAACTTCTCACTATCAGCACTTTGGGACTTAGGGTGGGTATCAGACAAGTTCACACGGTAGATGACATATCTTTGCAGCCCCTCCTGACGGCAAATGTAGAACTGATTCTGAGCACTCTTGGGAGAAATGCTTGGAAGGTGAGGCAAGACATCTTCTACTGTAAGTGGCATTTGCTGTGAAAAGCGCCCTGAAATATCTGTCTCTGCATGCTGTAATCAATCTGGCATGTTGTCCAACACTGATCATCACTATAGTTACAGGGCTGATCTATTTTGGGTCTAAAATGGCAAAGAGATTCAGAATTTCATCCATTTGTAGGCTGGCCAGATACTACAGTGACACAGGCATTGAAAATGACTGTGGTAAATCAAGTAACTAAACAGAGGTAGGCAGACAGATATGTGGATTTTGAAATGCAAAACATTACACCTATCTGTTTTGATCAAATTACACGTTCTGCAGCATAGAATCTGGCATGCTTATATGTAAGGCACCGTGTGCATTTATGGTTCTGTGTAAGTAATACACTTCAGACAAAGACCACTAACTAACCAATTGAAACAAAGAGAAATCACACAAAAATTATGGCATAAGTACTGTTCTATTCCTTTTTTAAAAAAATTAAAACCCAGGAGACAGAATATCTTGTATAAATTGTGGAATAACACCTCTGTATATTACTTTTTTGGGTTTGTTTTTGTTTGTTAGCAGTACAGACTATACTATAGCAAACTGTTTGGCGATCTTAACAAATGCAATCAGTCTGATCACATTAAATGGGAAGGTTCCTGTAAAAACTGTCCTGCTTATGAATTTGAAAACTATGCTTTCAATAATTTAAATATCATCTATCAATACTGCGATGTCCCACTGAATAATTAAGAAGCATGTTAGGTTTGTGTTATGACATTTCAAAAGCAGTATTTGCATTTTGAAGTCACCCTTTCTAATCAAGTTTCCATAAACAATCTGATTAAGATAAATTAATCCCTAATTTGAAGTTTTGTGCTGAGAAGTAAGTGCAACTAGTTTGCAGCTTAATTTAAAGTTGGGATTATATCTAAATAACCACTGGTTCAGCTAAACCACTTTTGAGACCAGAAAATGTGGTATCCACTTTGGGCTTTTCATTTCCAACAGAGGACATGGCAAAGGGGGACAAGAAAGCATAGCAGAATACTGCTGCCTTCTAGCGGTCTTGGATAGAACAGTCTTCATGGAACCTCTTCTACCAACCTGTCTACCTCAAAACCAGGAGCTTCCAACACTAGAGACTAAGGAACAGCTGAAAAGACAGTTCTCCCTTCTTCTTCCTTGATTTTCCCTACAGTATCAGTCAGGCAAGACTTCTGATCCACACATCACTCATTCCTGACATCAAAATCAGATCAGTTTATCCCTCAAGTTAACAAATATTTACACACAGCCACATTCTGTCCTTGTTCATAGAATCACTGATGAGAAGCTTGCCAATACCTCACTTTTTGGCTGGCACCTTTCAGACTCACAGGGACAACCACAGAGAAGGCAGCCACATGTTTCTCTGCTCCATCCTGTTCCCAAACCTGATGCTCTGCACTTCAGTATCTCACTCACAGGGTACATGCGCATGCTTCCTACAAGGCAAACTGTTTACCGCCTGTTCTCTGTGGTTACTCTTTTTGCTTTTGATTCTTCCCCAGGTGATTCAGTTCCTGTTTGGTGTCACTTCTCCATTTGTACAACTTTGCCTCTTCTTCCTAATGGCTTGTACTACTTCTTGTCTTCTATATTGTATCTTTTTCCTCCTCACCTCATGCCTGTTCTACTTCTTTGTTCTCTTTCTCACAACAATATTACCACCTAGTATTTCTGTTCTAGTCTTTCTCGCATTATAACTTCTTCATCCAGTAGCAAGTTTGAGAAATTATAAAAGCAGGATGATGGTAAGAATACAAAGAAAGAGCTATGGAATCCTAAAAAGGAATAAGTTAACAAAAAAAACCCACAAACACAGGAAGGAAAACATCACATGTACTTGCCAGTTGGCGGCCATATCCAAGATCAAAGGCTTGTGCTTGTTGCACTCACTAAACACAAATCTTGCATATTTCCAAAGCTCAGAGCAAACCCCTGGGCCCATTACAGTCACTTAGGCTGAGGTGTTATGTTACCTGATTTCTGAAAATTTGTCCTCTCTGTCAAAAAAAAAACATTTGACTCAGTGAGACTGGTAGAAATCTCTTTTCTGGTTAAAGCGCAAAAATCTCACAAAATTTAAGTCTCCCTAATGACAATATGCTTTCTGATCGTCTCCAGAGGTCTTGAGACGAATGAAAAAAATACTTAGGGACCATTTCTGATTAGTTTTTCATCAATTGTAAAAACAGTCTCTTATCTTTTTCCCTATTATCTGTTAGCTTATCCGTGGTAAAGAGTCTCCAAAGACACTTCATTTGGTACAAAAGGAAGTGACATATTAAAAAAAAAAGTTCTAGGAAAATTAATGCAGTACCTGGAAATTGTGCTTGACAAGGTTTCCTAAAAGCTGTGGGCCATAGCAAATGACAATACAGCTCGCTCTGGTCTATCTTCTTCTGATTTGCAGCTCACCATTTTACTGGGACTAGAGCATGAGATGCTGTTATGATGTAGAGTGGCTGTCCTTGAACCTTATTGCACATAGTAAATTCATAACTGTGTAAGATTACCTTGTTTGAGGATAAGAATTTAAATAGTCAGAATAGCAGAGATCAAAATTTAACCTAGGGTGGAAATTAATGTGGAGGAAAGACAAGAAGATTTCTCCTATTACTTACTGCTGCAGCCAATATAAAATCAGTGGTTTCTAACTTGCCATTTGTGGTTTTTCTGATGCCACCTAGATTGTCAGAGGTTATTGCTTAAAAAAAATCTCTAATCTGCACCTGCATTATCCATTTGTTCTTGTTGACTTTACAGAAGTTTATTTCACATACACTTATAGATGTGAGCAAATGTGTTCCAATTGTAATATCGATTGGAAGGCATTTTAAGAACCACTCAGCATGTATTCCACTAAGTTGGCAGCAGCAATCTGCATACAAAGTGCATCTCACTGCCTAACTTCAACAATCTCACTTTTACCCACAGCTTTCCTAGTGGGGAGCAGACATCTGCAGACATATTTGAGCACCTATAAAACTGTAACCATGGGCACAGACAAATCTATCTTTCTTCTTCTTACAAAGGTAGCCAGCAGTGATTACTGCTTATCTCAAACTGCTGCAGTTAAAATTTATTTTTTTTCTATGATGGTTCAATCTGAGTACAGAAACAGGAGTGTGGTGGTGTTTGTGCCTGCAGGCCACTGAAGTATCAGAACAGTCCTCACCATGGCCCCAGGACAATCACACCTGCAGCTTTCTGTAACATGCAAAGAATTTTCCCAAGCCATAACAAGTGAATGCATCTTGCATTTTTTTTCCTCTTCATTACATCTCATTGTCCTTTTGGTCTACATTTTGCATGCAGTACTTTAATACCATCTAGAAAGAGAAATGTTATTTACCATTAGGAAAGGAAATGATTGTATCTTTAGGGCATACTGAAGTATGTGATCAGATGCAAGGGAGGTATGTATGCTTCAAAGCTGCTTGAGCTGGAAGCAGGTAGAATTACAGAAACTACAGGGCAAAACGGCTAGTATGACCTTTGAGAACCATGTGTAATATTACACTATCAGGAAGGAATATAATGTTTATAGACAAATGGAAGAAGAATTCTACCATGGCCTGTTGCTGAGACAGTTGCCAAACAGGCTGAGTAAAATCTGCCCACAAAAAAAGCATGAGATCATGCAGCCATAGGTTAGCCTGAACGACTGTATCCCAATTATATCATAATTATATGAGAGGCATTACATCAACTAAGAATTGCCTCAGTACAGCACGAGCTTGTTGCTAATACAGATCACATTCCAGATCCACTTCAGTCTGTGGCACACAGCCAAGTGGAAGAGTATCTGCTGTGAGCTCATCATCCTGGGGGAGAGGGGTAGGGCTGCAGGAAGCAAAATATATTGAACAGCAGTGCTGACCGGGTGTACCTCCTTCTCACTCAGTGGGTGGCTCCCTGTGGTTTAAGGTCTGCTCCCATCTCCAGGGATTTCTACAAATGTGTTAATGAAAGTGTTTGCAATCACATTCTGCCCCCAGCTTTCCTTCACTTATCTATCTTTTTCTCTCTGAAATTAACTCTTCTGTGGCTACTCAGTACTTATATAACCCTTCACATTATTGTCTTGCAATGGCCATGACTGTGGATTGTTTATTAATCTCAGAATATCTAGAAGGGCTTCTGGGGCACCTAATTCTCAACTGCCCAAGGCTTTCCTCTTTCCCCTCTTTACAGTGCCTTCTGAAAACAAGAAATATGCACCCCTCTACACCTCAGCAGGTAGAATCCACTGAGACAAATGAGAGATCTGTTTATTTATCCTAGTCAGCTGCAAAGGAGTCCATTACAGCTTCAGTTTTCAGGGAATTGCAACTGAGAAAGCCTTGCCATATGTACAGTTGTCTTCTCTTTTCTTCCACCTTCAACTTATCTGTCACTGACTATGTAGGTAAACATAACTATTTTGTTCCAGCTTACAGTGACATACACTTCACTTTTAAGTCCTTTTTTTTTTTGTGATGTGCTGCAGAATATTGCACCATTGCTTACTGCAGTATTAATCATTCTTGTCCTCAGGCAGCATATCCTGAAAGTTCTGTCCCACACCACGTGGTTGCTGAGGCAATTGCAGTTACTTCCATGTGAAAAGCTTGGCATCTAGATCCAGGAGCCTAACCAGAGTGTTAGCTCCCACTGAATCCCCCAGGAGTCTTGAATAAACCTTTTCAGAGTTGAGACTTTGGAATCAGTGAAGTGATACCTTGTGCTTAAGCTGAAAAATACCTTTGCAATCCAAAATTTAGACAAACTCTCACACTCTTGCTGTGAGTTTGCATTTTGTGAGTTTCGCTAAAACTTTGTATTTAGACAAGCACTTACTTTGTTTGGTTTTGTAAAAGCAACTGTGCTTTCAGCCACTGTTTGAACCTAGGTGATTAACGCCCTGTTTTATCAATTAGAAAAATTCCTCCTCTGCTTTGTCTGTCATTTTTGCTGTTAGGTCCTTATGTGAGACACCTGTCATCCTGTTTCTCTCACTCATGCATGTAGAAAACTGAGTAGTCAGGGACAGAACCAGTACCTTAAATTTAATTTGCAGTGGACTACCTACAAAAAATTTCTGGTTTATTAAGCTATATCATTCCCTGCGCTTTGCCACACTCACAGCTGACCTCACTGACCACTTAGAAAGAGTTCTGGGTCAGACGTAATTCTGCTCTATTATATTTTATGCATCATCACTTTCTCTTGCTTTTGTAATGTTAGGGGTCTTTTACCAACATGAATCCCCATGAGAAGCAGTAAAGAGAAAGACAATACCGAACTGTGCTAGGGCAGATCCTGTCAACATTATAATCCATCCCTGAGAAGTGCAAGACCCACCCACAGTACAGCAAAGAAATACTTTGCTTTCATTATAGCTGATAGTGTTTGTTCAACTAAATTAAGGCACACAATAGTTCTGTCTAAATCAGAGCTTTCATCTGTGTTTGCACAGGCAAAGGGAAACCTCAACCCTTTCACCACATCCAAGAACTACCCATTCAAGCAGAATGTCCCAAAAGCAAACATTCTCAAAAGGGAAACCAGAATTTAATCCTGTTAAAACCTTCAAGTTTCAACGCAATCTGTTTTGTGGTCCCATTGTTTCTGCAGAAATTTCTCCAATACACAGTCTAGACAGTAGCCTTGACGGACTTATCTTTTATTAATGGAAGACATGGAGAGAGCAGGAAGAGAAATGATCTGGCTGTTGCAGATTTCATTGTACACCTACTCACTTTTCATTGTTGTTTTGCTGACATCAATGTGTTTTGTTCTTTTGCACCTATTATCCATCACCATATGTCCTCTGTTCACACACATGACCCTCAGGGAGTCAAACAGCAAAGTATTCTAAATATCAGATATTCAGATTTCCAAATGGTCCTGTCCCTTGCATCATCCACACACTTACTATGCGCATGTCCTCACAACAAAACAGAAGCAGGTTTTCATTCAAGTTTTAGAACTCTTTTCCACAGACCATGGGGACACAGGGCTTTGGATCACTCTGTCTTTGTTCAATCTGAGCATATGGTGTCAGTCCTGCACAGTGCTGATGCAGACAGTACCCAGATTGCACAATTCAGAATCTAAAAACTTCCACTGCCCTCTCCTTATTGCTGGGGAGAGGAGAAGGGGAGAATTTTTATGCCACAGGAGGAAGTTGAGGCCAAACCGTGTCCCAAAATCTGTCTGTCCTGCCCCTCCTTCCTCCACTGACCAAGGACTAACTCTGCAGAGCAAAGCTGAGGAGCAGCAAGAACAGGACTCTGAGCTGAGCAGGAGGAACACACCTTGGCAAGGCACCAGCAGCCTACAATTGTCCAAGTGCCATGTCCTCCTGTCTACCTCAAGGCACTCTTGCGCCAAGCAGAAGGAAATGGAAGAAAAGCAAGGAGGTACATTCCTCTGTGACTGTGGGAATGCTTCCTACCTTAATGGGGTAGGAAGCCTGGAGCTATTTCAAGTCTCCACTGCTTTAACTGGATGCATCATGCACCCAGAATCTTCTCATTGGTCTGGTTCCTAGGCTTAAAAAATCCCAGCTCTGCTGGTAGCCATGACTTCTAGCAGAGAAGTGATATTTTTGAAACAGAAGGCAAGGAGATTCCAAGGGAAAAACAGGATGCCTGATTGTGCACCTCAAGGAGACGTTGAGTAATGTCCGCAAACCTCCGCTCACTGCTGAGAGAAACAACTGTGGACACGAGTGGAAGGTGGGGAAACAACTGGAAACACCAAAGAGAGAGGAATATAAATAAATCTGTATTCTTCCACTGTACGTCACACTAGAAGTTACTTTCCAATTGCAGGCATTAGAGAATCAGGAAATTCAACCTTCACTCCCTTTTAACATCTTACACTTTGGCAGCCCACAGCAGTTCATTTGGCAGGCATGTGCACCAAATGTGCCTTTCAGTCTTGTAACAGATGGAGTACATTACACACAGGACTACATACCTCACGTACAATATCTAACTCTTAAACTAGGAAAGGACATCCAACAGATCCCACTGACCACAAAATTGCTTCCATATTGTTGAAGAGAAGAATTCTATAAATGAGTTAGAAGGAAATATTCCCTCTGCGTGGTAAATAAATGTGCCTGACTGTGCAGCTTCTGGTTTCATAGGTGTAAGCAATTTATTCTCGCATTCACATTTTACTTTGAATACATCCCACATGAAATCTAGACCCAAATAATTAAATATGCTCTAATCTCTTTATATTTATGGTATAATTCTTTCAGAAAGAATGAGTACCACGTTTGGCTAGCTGCTTGGTTTTAGTGGCTTTTTTGTTTTATAGTTATAAACACCAGAATAAAAGATTAGCCACACAGAATTGTCAGGGACCATAGGCTTTTGATTAATTTACAGATTAAAAAGTTTACTTAATTCACAGATCAAATATAAAGATACTGTAATTTCAGGTACGATTTACAGAAGATTTTCAGAAATGCTCCTAGCAGACTGTTGTTTTCTAAGTGCCCACAGCAGATTAGTTGACACCTTTTAAAACATAGCAGCTACCAGGTGCATGTCTAATGCCAACGAAGAAAGAACAGCCAGTGGGCAGAATGAGAAAAATAACAGAAAGACAAAATTTTAAAATATAAACACTGATGGCTTTATTATTTATATACTAAGAAACTGAAGGATGGATTCACACAGCTGTGAATCACACAGTAAGTTAGAAACTATCAGTGAGTGTTTAATATATATTAAATATATCTGCTAAATTATACAGAATGTTATATAACTTACATTAAACACTCATGGGTAGTTTCTAATTTGTGGTATGATTTGAAGTGAGATATTCACTTCCTCTGCAATTTCAGAATCTGTCAGGTGGGGATAAAAATATTTTTTGATATCACTGGTCAAGCCTGAGGGCACCCTGGTATTTGAACAGCAGCCATTCGTGTGTATAGTTTTACAGTTTTTATCACTGAATTATGGATGGTGCTGTCAGTACTTCAGCAACACCAAGGCATGGACAGAAAATCCTATCTTATTCACTGCAGAGCTGTATTTGAGAAACAGACTATAAATCCACTTGCTCCTCTGTGATCAACATCATTTCATCTAGAGTAGGTTCAGCTGCAGACACAAAGCGATTCAGTGTAAAATGTATGCTGCATGTTAGCTGCTGCTCAGCGTGGCTTATCAGAGATCATGCGAGACATTCTCCCCTTTCCTGATAAATCTAGGTAAAAGTTCTTCAAATTTTTACACAAGTATATTGTGTAAAATGCTTGTTGATATACATCCTGATATTAAATACATCTGGCATACAGCAAAACATAACACTTATTTGTGGACATAATGATGCATTATTTGGTCTGTCTGAACCCAATTATCTGGAGAAGTGCATATCCAATGAGATAGTAAATATCCATACATGAACAGGCTTACAATACAGAAAGGTTCAAAAAGTAATTGACTCTATTTGTTCTCATCCTATGGAAGGTAACCATATTAGGTCTACAAGAAAACCTCTAGAGAGAAATACTTTTTTTCAGAAAGTTAATTTCCTGCTGCCACAGGTTAAATTGAGCAAAGCAGAGGTACAAAGATAGTGTTCAACGAATTCTTACGTTTCAACAACTTATCCAGACCACAGAGACAAGATAACAGGCAAGGGTAGAGACCAGCTCCTAATTCCTGGAAAGAGAGTAAGAATTTACAAAGACAAATACTCCTGTGTTCAGCCAAGCCTTATCTCTTTGAACCAAGTACAAATGGATTTTGTTGTGGGGAAGGCAAATGCCAATAAAGCAAGTACACAAATTTCTGTAAGATAAAAAAATGCTGTTTACATTAGTATGTAGATGTATTACTTCAGTATAAATATATAACAAATAATTTCAGGCATAAAAATTCAATCCTGTTCGAGAACTCAGTTGTACCTATAAAACAAGTTTAATCAGAGCAGGCAAAAAAAGAGGAATAACAAGCACAGCAGACTGGCTGTGACCAGTCCAAGCCTTCTCCTCTCTCACAGACACACGTAAATCTCTTTGGTTCTGCTGTGCTGTAGAGTCTAGACAAAGAACCCCACAGTCCTAGACCACCCTCCAGGACTCTTGATTGTGGAGTGGCATTGGTAAAGGACTGGGGCTTCATGGGGGTTTTATAATATTTATAATGATAATATGAACAAAGGCACTGATGACAAGGCACTCTGCAGACAGAGACAGAGCTGTGCTTCCAGAAGAAATGCCACATCAGATAAACTATCTAGGCTGGGTTGCCTGAGCTCTTTGTGTCCAGTGGATGTGTGCACACATTTAGGTTATCTGATCTTCATTCACTATTTATGTGCAAGACATCAGTCAGTTTAAGCAATGCCACTCTGACATACTCAGAGGTGAGCTAAGCGTATTGATTTCCTTATGTATTAGGTCCAACTCCAGAAATAAAAGGATAAATATGTGAGATATATATAGATATAGATACAAATATATAGATATAGAGATATAGAGATATAGATACATATATGGGACTTCTCTGTATAGTTCAGGACTTACTCTGCCTAAAACCACGACTTGGCAAGACGTAAGGCAGGTCCTCTAAGAAGGCATAGGATACTGTGTTGTGCATGTGCCCTGCTGAATACTCCAACCTGTGGATATTTACAAAGTTAGCTGACATATGTCACAGATCAGAAAGTGGTGACTCTCTGCTATCACCTAACAAGCAACAGTGGTAAGAAAGGCAACATATCCCCTTCAGCAGTGGCTGTTCACAACCAGAACTTGGATTTGACCTCATCTGAATTTGGGGTGCTAAAAGCTGGGGTACAGGACAGTCTCTTACAAGATTTCTGATGGAAACTGCTGCATCTAGATTAGATAAAATCAAAAGAGAACCTGAGTAAGAGCTCAGATAGCCACACTCCCATTGTTTGACCTATCTTAGAACACTGGGTATGATTGTACATAATAAAGCACACCTTTTCAATATATATTCTCCTGACTTTTGTTTTGAATACACTAAACACAAACCTACAGTGTGGATTAGCTGTTGGATTATTACTGGGATATAAACTGAAACCTAACCATTGAAACAGCAAGCATCTTAAAAAAAACCAAGAACAAAACCAAACCAAACCAAGCCAAACCATAGGGAAAAAAAAAAAATTAAAAAACCAGCAATGAGTTTAGCTATTTTTTACTCACAGTTACCAAAGCTGTGAAAAATAGTAATTAAATACCTACACTTACACCCAAAGGCATGAACATAGTGTAAACATTTTTGTTTGTATATTCTGAGGGTCTCAACCTTCACCCAGAAAGAAGATTATTGAGACTATTTTTATTATTTGAAGTTTGAACTAGATCATATCAGATTGCCATCTGCTTTCTTTGCAGTCTCTATCTCACTCCTTTTACTCTCCCTTCCATTTTATTTAAAACACATTTTTAATACAGGTCCCATCAACGTAGCATTCTCAAAGAACATTTCTCATGTTATAGAAGCTTTCCACATGGGTGAAGGTAATGAAAAATTCATTTATTTCCAGTTTTGGAGCAATTCACAGAAACCTGCGTAGGGACTATGTGGGTTAGCAAAAACAAATAATTTGAGTTGTCCAGGCTCTAGACAGGTTATATCTTGGCAGGCTTCTGTTTTGTCTTTCCAGATTTTTGATAGAATTGGTATTTGTATTTTTGACGGCTAAACGCAGTGCTGCTTGGAGCTATTATTCCACTGCAACACTACTTCATCCTCTGCTATCTGCTCAGCCATCCTCCATCTGATATGGGTAAGGATTTTAAGACCAAATGCAGCTGCTTCAACAGCAGTTCACAAACTAGAATACTACTTGAACCTGGACCAGAGTTTATTCTGCTGCTGTAATGGGCTGGAAACAGCAGTGGCCCAAGTGACTTCACTGGTGAGCATCCAGATGTTTACCGTAAAGGTGGTGATCTCCAGGAGGGGACTGGGAAAGAGTGGGTGACACTATGCCTTCAACACTGGGACAACACTGCTGTTTCAGCCTCCCTATGGAAAAGTATGATTGCCTAAAAAAGTCAACTATTCAATTGAACTCTACTCCCACTTAACAATAATACCTTATTACACGTTACCAACTATTTTTATGCTTCTTTATCTTGTTTACAAGACCTTCGCTGATTTCCCAATTGACTAAGAAAATCATATTGCTTCAATAGCCAAGGCAGCTACTTTCCATCTAAGTCTGGTCCTGGTCCTAGGACACAGATTTCGAGTTTAGACATCTCTGTTGTTATCCACACCTTGCTCACCTTGTTGTACTGCAGTATGACCTTAATGATGTTTCCTCTTTCAAACTTGGAAAAGTGAAAATGGATTTGATTTTCAGTCATAGCATTTCCTTGACACTCCTTGACCTTAATAAATTGTCTGTTGGACTCTAAATGACATTTAACATCCTAATCTCTGACCTGAATAATGTGAGAGCTGCCTGTTTGGAAAAATTACTCTTTTTTCATGGGATACTGTTATTGCATCTGCCAAAGGTGCTACTCCGTGTGGAACCCTGAAAAATGCAAGAAAGGAAATTATGGTGGATGTCTTATTCTATGACTTAAGTTCCAGGACACCCCCATATTTCAAAAAAACTGCCTGGGATTTTTTAGACCACTGCAATGAATATTGTTAGACACCGAATTAAATCTTGTTGAACCTGGTTCAGCCATTTCCCCTCACTGAAGAGGCAAAGGAATCCTTTTTCTGTAGGTAAAAGGAATTTGATGTGTTTTTACTTGAAGCTTGAATGGATGCTGGACACTTCCATTAGAAAAGGAGTGAGATGCTGATAGAGGAAGACCAAAAAAAAATTAGATTTGCTTGTGGTGCAGAAATAGGTACAAAACCAGGCTTAGCCCTAAACTGAAAGACAGTGGGGAGGATATTACTTGATTACTCCTCTGCTCAAAAAAAATAAACCCAGATTTTCTGTGTTATTGCAAGTAAACAAACCCGAACAAACTAACTCAGCTCACTGCTTGGTCTCATTTCCTCACTGGAATATCCTAAAAAGCCCCAAATGGTTTCTAGACGCTTGGACCCAAAGGAAGGCAATTATGTGTTCTATGTCTTTTGAGAAGAAAGAGAATTTGTGTGGGTAGATTATTCCCTGCTGTTCTACATTTGTTCATGTTTCTGATGGGTGTATTCTGGTTAATTAAACTTTACAGAATTTGTTATTTAAATAATTGCTGAATTATTTAATTCTCAAGTTATTGTAAAGTCTATTTCTGGAAACAGGCAGAAAAAAGAAACAGCATAACTGCCCATGAAACAGTTTAAGTCAGGTATTTTACTTTTCTCCCATTCTCTTCCTCTTTTTTTCCCCACCTCTCAGAAGATGGGTGGTATTCCATAACTTGACCCCAATTATACATTTGCTCCAATTATCTGACGTTTCCTCTCTCTTACTATAATCAACATCTTACTCACAGTGCTGCTAGCACTTAATATTTGTCTCTACAGGCACTCAGGTTCAGGAAGATTTTGCCAAAAGAAAGGCAGAGGTGAAATGAGCAAGAGAGCATGTTCTATAGTTCCCCCAGAAGACCAAAACCTTTCTCTCTTCAATACACCTCCCCATGAGCCTGTTTTGTAAATACATTCAGCATCCAAATTTAGAGAAAAAAATAAATCAAACATAATTAAAAGAACTTTACAGAAAAAGCTTGAAAGTTATCTTAGCTTTCTTAACTTTCCATTACTGACTCCTACATGACCTGTATCAAACTAAACATCTTTCTTTAAAAATAAATATATTTGTCATTATCAAAATGATACTTTGATTCCTCTCTATTCTCCATTCTTATCTCCACACATGGTGGGTTGGCCACCTGTTTAGTGTCAGCAAAAGAGCCTCTTTTTCTCTTATGGGGGAGAAAGCCAAGGATATAATTACTATATATAACACATGAAACACAATTGTTTTATACTTTCCAGTTTTTATTTTTCACAATAGGCTCTGTATCTAATTCTTCTGGGTAATTTCATGGTTTGCGCATTCGAAGGCAGAAATGAAACTAGAATTCCATCACAGGTGTTGTTGACTGATAGAGAATAAAGTCTATTTTTAGAGCTAGCTAGCTAATAAGAAATTTAATTGTTTATCACTAGTGTTCCTAGACTCAGATGTTGTGATAATTGCAATGGATGGTCTGAAGTGGAAGAAACAGATGCCATAAATGACAAGACATAAAATGTTTTGCTGATGTACCTAAAGTTTTATGTCAATATATTCTATCTACTTAGAGGAAAAAGAAAAAAAACACCACAGACAACTTAAAATCTCAAAAATTAAGCTTTTCTTCAAAGACTTCTGTTATAAATGGAATTAAGTTTTATCCAAAATACCATTTAAATCACTTGATCTTTAACAGTAATAAATGCAAGAAAAAGACTTTGAAAACACAAACCCCATAGAAAATATGTAACATTTGGGGAAATTTCCCTGTGAACTTTTAGCTATGTCTATCTCCTCATCTTGTTCACATCTACTCTTTATTCAAGTTGAATCACTTAAGTTGTCTCTGGATGTTGTCTGGTCCAAGCTCTTATCCAAAGCAGAACTAGCCTCCAAGCAGCCTCCAAGTGGGATTAGGTTGCTCAGTGTCTGCCCTACGCCATGAAATTTCAAGGAATAAACACATCTTCTTGGGGTACCTGTGCTGGTATTTAATCACTCTCACAGTTAACAATTTTTTGCTTAGAGTTACAATCTCTTTTGCTGCAGGTTGGGACTGCTGTTCTTTGCCCTACAAGTACACACCCCTGAGAGCAGCATGGTTTCATCTTCTAAACAGCCTTCATTTTGCAGCTCTAGACTACCACAAGATCCCCCTCTAGTCTTCTGAAAATTAAGCCAGACAAAAACATTGCCCTCAGTCATGAAATATGTTCAGAGGTTTTCTGATGAGCAGGATAAATGTAGATGTCCAAACCTAAGATTGTAAACCCTTAAACCATGAAACATGCAAGCCCTGTTATTTCAAAAGCTCCTCTAACCCCAAGCCTCCAACACCTCACATAAAGTTAGTTCCAAAACAGCCTGGGATTAGAAACTAAGTCAAGCACTGGACTTCACACTGGTTTGATGATGACGTTGCTACTGTTATTCTGAAATGCTATTTTACTCTGCACAAACACTAGTAGTTGGAGACTGATTTTTGCTAATAAAGTTATTCACTTTTTGCATAAATAATAGCTACAAGTAACTGAGAAACAGAAGAAAATTAATTCTTTGTTTCTTTTTTACATTGGCACTGGATTTTTCTCACTAAACAGAGTTTTTATATAGTCTATTTAAACATGTTGTTACTAGTCTTCTAAACAAGTAATGCCCTTTAACTTGCTTTACACTATCTTTTCTTAAGCATAAGCTACTTGTCTCCTAAGCAAGGTCTCTTAAACATTAGGTTCTGAAAAAAGGAAGATGATTTATTTTGTTTGTTATGACAGTTTTCAGGATCTAAAATGCTGTCTGAATGAGATCTTTTTCATGCAACACTTTTTCAAAGTCTATGTAGGCAAAAACAGTGACTTTGACAAAGCTTACAATAATGTAGGGATTGAACTAATAGTTTCATAGATCACCTGAAAAAGATTAGAGAGAATCAATAAACAATTACTTCTATGATTCTGAAGCCAACCCAGATATTTCTGTTGGAGGAAAGGACAACTACAAAATGAAGATTAGACAAGACTTCTACATCAAAAGGTAAGTTCTATTCATGTTTACATCAACTGAAACTATGGGATTATTTGTCTCAATCTTTGGGTAGCAAAAAAGTGAACAAGCAGTTGTTCACTTGTGCAGATAAAGCCTGGTTCACTGAAAGGCACATCAGGGAGAGAAAGGACAGTCTTTATGATTAACTTTTTTTTATCAGTCAGTATCTCCATTTCCATTTCTTGAAGTTTAACTTTTCAAGTCCTGCACTGTTATCACACTGCAACCACATGTCCAGAAATGCTGGTCAGTGTCATAGTATCAAAACATGTTAAAGACCTTGAGAAAAAAAAAATTTAAAAAAAAAAAAAAAAAACAAAACAAAACAAAAAAAAAAAAAAAAAAAAACAACCAAGGCTTTTGCTGGTATACATTAGTAAAGTTGCATTGCAGCTCTACCGGGAAAAGCTGTTCGCTCAGCCAAACTCATGTAAACTACACTGGCAAAATCTTTCTTGATTTTGAAGCCTCTTGAAAGAGGCTTGACCTCAGTCTCTTTTCCAAAATGCTGTATACAGGAATGAAAACTACAGAAAACCAACCCATCTCCCAGGAGTTTGAAACTGCTGACAAGTCAGTCAGGCTACCGCTGGCCAGAACCACCCAGCTACTGTGCTAGCCACACTTCTTCACAGCAGAACTAATTTACACCCTACTTAACACCAATGGCTGGGTATGCTCAGTGTCAACACTCAGGGAACAACCCTAGTGGAAAAACATATCAAAAATTAATGTAAATTACAATAACAGATATAGGCGCGGGGCGGGGGGGAAGCAGCCTGACTACAGGGGTAAATGAGCACAAAGTTGCATAAAAAATCAGACTATAGAAGCATCTGCAGAGCCCCGTGGAGCAGAAACAGGCATTTTCCACTCTTAAATGTAACTTGCCCATGAGAACAGTTTTGTTAGAAGAAATTCACTCAGATCAACTCTACAGCCTAGATAAAAACTGTGAATTCACAGACAAATTTAGTTTCCATGGATGTCAGTCCAGTCTATTTAACACTCACAATTAGGGAAAAAAAATCCTAACATTTTTAAATATAATATTAAGCAAATTACTATGGTCATGATGAAAATAGACTACAAAGCCAAACAGCCTGAAAATTTTGCATTTGATCAACTCACAAAAAAACATCTAGCTCTATTTCAGTTTCAG
This sequence comes from Pseudopipra pipra, assembly GCF_036250125.1. NCBI lineage: Eukaryota > Metazoa > Chordata > Aves > Passeriformes > Pipridae > Pseudopipra > Pseudopipra pipra. The sequence continues at coordinate 44,903,147 of NC_087581.1, read as the reverse complement.
CTTTTATAGAGGCAGCCATTACATACCTGCTTGTTCATATATCAGAACAATTTTTATATTTTCTATCTAAAAAAGTGACAAAATATACTGCAAAAATTGCTTACAATTCCTAAAAAGCCTAGGGAAACAACTAATTTTAACTTAATGACTGTTCCCAAATGTATAATATTCTGCTCATGACAGAAATGTATTTCACTCAGTAGATCCTCTTTGAAGCACTCTGGTCATATATTGTTAAATAAATTGCTTCCTAATTAATCAATCAGCTTGGGAAAAAGTTCTTCAAGAAACTCTATTCCAGTATGTTCAAGTAATAAATTCAATCCCTTTTGTCTTCTTATATTTAACAAATATTATAATAAATAGGTGGACAGACAGGAATGTCTCCCAGAAGATGGCCTGTTAAGTGAATATCCAAAAATAAGAAATATTCAGATCAAAAACATGAACTCAAGAAAAAAGAATATTTTTTTAAGGGCAGAGAAACATACCTGATGTACAGGAAAAAGCAACACACTCTTTTCAATCAAAACTAATAAACCTTTTAAATGTCACATATTAAATACATGCGAAGTAATACTCAGAAATTACATTATTAGAAATTGCTTAGCAACTTATTTCAACTAACAGAAAAATACAAGGAAACCACAAATAATTCATACCTAATTAAACAGAAAGAGAACAAATTCATTGAATAAAGGATTTGAATAAAATTATTGTCTTGCATCTTTCAGCTCAAGTTTCCATGACAACTTTTCTTTACTCATGAATAGCAGGTTTGAAGTAGTACCAAAGTATGATTCAGATGTACTCTACATTTTATTTGAGTTTATCAAGCAAGCTTCTTACTAAAGAGAACAGAAAATTCAAGCTTATTACATTCATTTTGTAAAGGACATCAGTGTGCACTACAAAAGACACTACACTGGTGATGCAACAGTAATTATTTCAATTTAAAATCCTGACTGCTAGCAATAGTGGCAAATACTGAAAGCCTATGCTTACAAAATATTTAATTACTATAAATATGGCTAGTCAAATTTATTTAGAATATGAAGAAGTTTTGCTTGCAACTTGAAGTATCTCCATATTTAGTGAGTTTAATCATGAAAACTGCACAGGAACTAAACTGTTAATTTCAAAGTGTCAGTATATGAATGACTAGCAGTAGAACATTCTCATGTGAGCTGTGTGTTAAATGGACATGAAAAAGTTTATGGCAAAGTGCCTTTATTATCCTTCCACTGACTGAGGCATCATCACATGTAAACTAGTTTAAATAAAAGTATGGTTTGTGGGTCTTTGATATTTTGTGTTCCAAAATAGCCAAGATTTTGAGAATAATAGGATTAAAAGAAATGAAGTTGATACAGCATGAGGCAAGGAGTTTTACCCTATAAATAAATGAGCTGGACTTCTTTTTCAGGACTTTCTTTTTCAGCTTCGTATATAAGTTCCATTCTCCAAGTTCATCAATTCAAAAACCTCTATAGAATTAATAGAGCAGATTTAAAAGAAAGCATTTGCAACTATCACAAAAGAAGTATTCAGCTTTTCTCAAAGGGTACATCTCTTTTTGTGTTTCCTCAAGTAGCTCTGGAGACAGGTGCAGAGACACATGAGCTTGCTCAGCACACCTTATTAACTCAGTCTCAGAGTCATAGTAGTGAAGCCATATGATCTACAGGCCAAAGCTGGTCCAGTTCCAGGCAACTTTAAGTGTAATCAGAGGAAATATATTCACTTTTGGTGTCTATCCATAGAAATGTACTCACAGTCAATATTTCAGCTTCAGGTATGTGTTCTGATTGTCTCCATTTTTAGAAGCTCAGTATGAGATACACCAGGAGAAAGCTATAGAGAAGTGCACATTTAAGCATCAGCTACATCAACCCCCAGGAACAGAGCTGCTCAGCTGGGTTTACTGAGTTTATGTTTGAAAAAATCGGCTGTGGTCAGTGGTTCCCAATCTGAGGATTCATGCACTGTTTCTACCTGTGACAACCAGGCCTAGTCTCAACAGGTTAAGGTTAGGAATAAAAGGCATATCTACCAGAGTGCTTTTTAGAGGACCTGAAAGGTAAAAAACACTGGCAGCCCTACCCAGGAAAGTACTCTGTTCACTGCCGTGGAGCATCACTTCACATCTCCCACTGACTGCACTGAGACTTCTCCCACCAAGTCACTGAAAATACAGCTCACATGCAATTATTTCTGGCCTCTCTTTGTCAGTAACATTTTCCTCTGTGACTAAGGTCTTGTGCATAGCCCTGTTCTCAGCTGTCTTTATCTGCACAGGGAATCTCTTTCTGTCACCTTGTGCTAATAAACATTTACTCACGAAATACTGTAACCGAGCACTACTTCAATCTGTTGCAGAGAAATGCTGATTTCAAGTGTTTTAGAGTGTTTGCCTGAGGAATTCATCTGACCACTGCCTTTCACTTACTTGTGAAAGAACACTTTTTAAGCACTCTTAACCGGCTTCTGTTGTTAACTTTTGTCCTTCTCCTGAAGAGGTTAAGACACTAGAATCTAATTCTGAAGACAAAAAAAGTAAGATTGTCACATCACATTTGTACCACAAAAGGACTTTCCTTAATAGTCTGTACACAGGCTTTCTCAAGTGGTATTTAGAATGGCTGAATCACTAACATGAGTCAAAGTCACAAGAGTTAGATGAAATCCCAATTCAGAATTGTGTTGACTGATCTCAACACTAGGAAAGAATGAAGAAAACATGGAGTACAGTTGAGATCTGAATAGCCAATCCTAATATTTTAAAGGCAAGTCCAGTTGTCACTTCTATCATATATACAGTTATACTACAAGTAATTTGGTGGAGGGAGGGGGAATATTAGGGATACTACGAAATAATGAGATGTTATGTAATTCCTCATCATCTCATGTCACTACCGTGCAGTACACCCACCACTCATGGCTGGGCTTCGCGAACGAAGATTTGGGAAGGCTCTATCCACATTTGTTACAGGCACGCTGGTGGCTTATGAGGCCAATACGTGACAGACATATCCTAGTGCAAAAGGCACAGCAGAAAGACTCCTTAGATGGTATATTCTGCAAGACACGGTTCTTTCTGCGTTGCCTTTTCTCCTCGAGAGTGATCCTGCGTGTGTTCTCAAAGGAGACAGCTGCGTTATAGATGGTGTGTCTCCAGGCCTCCCAGTTTGAGGCCAGAGTAGACCAGTTATGATGATCAATATGGCCAAGGCTGAGATGTTGTTTCAGGGAGTCCTTGTATCTTCTATTCGGGGCTCCTCTCATGCAGCAGCCAGTGGCGAGTTCACCATAAAGCAGGAGCTTAGGGAGGCGGTGGTCCTTCATCCTGGAGACGTGCCCTGCCCATCGCAGCTGTGTTCTCAGCAACATGGCCTCAATACTTGTGACTGCTGCTTGTTCTAGAACAGATGTATTGGTCACATAATCTGACCAGTGGATGTTTAGGATTGTACGGAGGCAGCATTGATGGAAGCGCTCTAGGAGACGCAGGTGGTGGCGGTAGATGACCCATGATTCGGAACCATACAAGAGAGTAGACAGCACTATGGCTCTGTAAACACTGATCTTGGTACTTTTCTTCAGGTGTTTATTACTCTTTTGTGGAGTTTTCCGAAAGCTCTATATGCCTTTGCTAACCTGTTGTCTATCTCTCTGTCAATCTTACCATCCGAGGAGATGAGGCTACCTAGGTAATTAAACTGTTGGACTGATTTGAGTTCTGATTGGCCAATGGCGATGTGGGGATGATGGGGGACTTCCTGAGGTGCCGGTTGATGGAGAACTTCTGTCTTCTTTAAGCTGACTTCCAGCCCAAAGAGCTCAGCAGCGTCTGCAAAGCAGGATGTTAAATGCTGCAGAGCTGCTTCTGTGTGAGCAACAAGGGCGGCGTCATCAGCATAAAGCAGCTCCCGGACAAGATGGTTTAAGGTCTTGGTGTGGGCCTTCAGACACCTTAGGTTGAAAAGGCTTCCATCAGTACGGTATCGAATGTAGATACCGTCCTGATCATCAAGATCTGCTGTGGCCCTTTGGAGCATCATGCTGAAAAAGACTGTGAATAGGGTAGGAGTGAGAATGCAGCCTTGTTTCACACCATTCTTAAGTAAAACGGGCTCAGAAAGCGTGTTGCCATATCTGACTTGGCCATGCTGATCCTCGTGGAGTGAGATGATCATTTTAAGGAACTTGGGGGGACAACCTAAACATTCCAAAATCTGCCACAGACCTTTTCTGCTCACAGTGTCAAAAGCCTTGGTGAGGTCGACAAAGGTTACATAAAGACCTTTGTTCTGTTCCCTACACTTCTCTTGCAGTTGTCTGAGAACAAATACCATGTCTGTGGTGCTCCTGTTGGCTCTGAAACCACATTGGCTTTCAGGTAGGATTACTTCTGCTATAGCGGGTATTAGTCTGTTCAAGAGTAATCTTGCCAGGATTTTGCCAGCAATGGAGAGCAGAGTAATACCACGGTAGTTTGAGCAGTCAGATTTAATTCCTTTCTTCTTATACAAAGTGATGATGACTGCATCACGAAAGTCAGATGGTAGTTCGCCGAGTTCCCAACAGCGCACCACAAACTCGTGAAATTTGGTGTGGAGTACAAGGCCCCCATGTTTCCAGACTTCAGGTGGAATTCCATCAACCCCAGCTGCCTTGCCAGTTTTCACCTGCTGTATGGCCTTGAGGGTTTCTCCTAAAGTGGGGGCAGTATACAATTCATACTTTACTGGTTGTTGTGGGATGGACTGAATTGCTGAGTCTTGGACTACACGGTTGGTACTGAAAAGAGTCTGAAAGTGTTCAGACCATCGATTCAGAATGGAGGTTTTATCTGTCAGAAGCATTTGCCCATCAGCGCTGAGTAGAGGGCTTTGGACTTGGTATGTAGGCCCGTATGCTGTTTTCAAGGCCTCATAGAAACCTTTGTGATCACCCGTATCTGCACATAATTGAGTTTTTACAGCTAGATCGATCCACCACTTGTTCTGGATGTCACGGAGTTTCTGTTGGAGCTTGCTGCATGCAAGACGAAAGGCTGTTTTTCTTGCGTGACAGGATGGCAGTGCAAGGTGTGCTTGGTGGGCAGTTCTCTTCTTCCTCAACAATTCCTGGATTTCTTGATTGTTTTCATCAAACCAGGCCTTGTTCTTCTTGAAGGAGAACCCTAAGGATTCTTCGGAGGATTGCAGGATGCTGTTTTTAATATGGTGCCAAACTGTTTCAGGAGAGGAATCTGCAGAATCTGTGGAATGGTTTTCGAGCCTAGTTTGAAGGTTTGCCTGGAATCTGTCTCTTACTGTGGCTGATTGGAGATTGTTAACTTGGAGTCTTCTCCTTGGGATGCTGCCCCTTTTAGGTTTGAATTTGAGATTGAAGTTGAGTTTACAGCGCACAAGCCGATGGTCTGTTTGGCATTCTGCGCTGGCCATCACGCGGGTATGGTGGACATCGCAGACATCTCTCCGTCACACCAAGACATAATCAATGAGGTGCCAATGCTTAGATCTGGGGTGCATCCAGGTTGTCTTCAGATTATCTTTCTGCTGAAAGATAGTATTAGCGATGGTGAGCTGTTGCTCCGCACAGAATTCTAGTAGAAGTCGACCATTATCATTGCAGTTTCCAGCACCATGCTTGCCTAATACTCCTTTCCAGGCTTCAAAATTCTTACCTACTCTGGCGTTGAAATCACCAAGGATAATGATCTTATCATCTGCAGGCACCTTTTGGGTAAGGAGGTGCAGGTCAGTGTAAAATTTATCTTTTTCAGCAGGATCAGCTTGGAGAGTTGGGGCATATATACTAAAGAGGACGATGTGTTGCTTGTTGTGGAGTGGAAGGCGTAGGGAGATAATGCGGTCAGAGTGACCTGTCGGCAGATTTTCGAGTTTAGGAACAATAGAGTTTTTGATCATGAAGCCGACTCCTGAGAGACGTTTTTCGGTTCTGGGCTTACCTGACCAAAAGAGTGTGTAACCGGCACCATGTTCTCTGAGGCTGCCTTCTTCATGAAGGCGAACCTCACTGAGAGCGGCAATGTCGATGTTGAGACGAGCCAGCTCATGGGCAATTAGGGCAGACCGATGCTCAGGACGTCCGCTATCTGCAGAATCGAGCATGGTTCTGATGTTTCAACATGCTAGAGTTAATTTAGGTACACCTTTGGAGGCAGGTGCATGCCTTTGTCTTTTGATCTTTGTGCGACCGCATTGGAAGAAGATGCCCATTGGCCTGCGGTTAACCAACCGGGTGAAGGTGGAGATGAGCTTTGTTTAGGCCACCTTTTCTAGGCCCCTCTCCGAGTGGAGCAAGCAGTGCTGTCCTTGAAAAGGCTGCTTGGTCGTTCAGGGTGCTGCCCCAAGAGACTGTCATCTCCGGTCAGTCTCAAATGACCAATATCCTGAACCGTCTGCATGCAGGGTTGGGTCTGCGGCTTCCAGTGCACCTTTAGCCTGCCATTTCGACCCTTGCCCGTTGGTACAGGACTTTTTGCATGTGGGTAAAGCCTTCAAGCCTGCGCAATGGATGCACGGAACTGAACCCACCCTTTAATCCTAAGGTTCATCTGCCAGGGCCGAGCAAGCTTGGACGGTGGCAGTGAGGTCCTCAGGATGTAGGTTTGATTAGAGTGACCTTCTCTTAGATGGATGGCCTTACAGGGCTAAGCGAGCTCCATCTGCCCGGGTTTGGGATTAGAGTTGTCCTTCACCTAGGATGACTGCCAGAAGTCTAATGAGCTCATTCTGCCCAAGAATGTATTAAATCTGGTCCTACAGTTTTGACCTATCTGGCATGGGTGACTCTACCAGAGGCATGTACCACATAGCTCACAACCACATAGGGGTACAAGACTATGTTCCTATTGGAACGATTTGGGCAAGTCTTTCATTTCCTATTTTATTAACACCTATCTATAAACAATCTGAAGGAGATACCCAGGAACAATCCTTTGTCCTGTCCACCATTTCAGGGTGTAACAGAGCGAAGCAAGTATATCCAGAACATGCCAAACTTGGGCAGTAGCCACAGGTGAACCAAAAACAGACAGACAAAAAAAGCAACCGTTCTGACCCCAGTACCCATCCAAGGCAGGGGTGCCTTTCAAGACCCCAGCCTGGCTGGGACCCCCATTATTCCAAAAGAACCCACTATCCACCCTGACCTTATCCTTCCCCCACTGTGTTTCCACATATCTTCAGGTGCACTGCTCACCTGCGACATTTCATACGGGACTGTCCCGCTCTCCCTCCTGCCAATCGGCAGACCCCCTCGGCCCGCTCGACACCCTACCCTAATGCTTCCCCCCGCACTCCTTCCCCCCATTACCCCCCCCAAACCTGGAACAGCAAACCTCTGTGTGCTCCGAAGCTCCCCTCTCCTCTTTCATGGGGGTGCAGTACCCGCCGGCAAGGCTCCCCTTCTCTCTCCTTTCTCCTGCCACGGCTGCACCTGGGGGCTCAACCGCGGGAAGCTCCCACAGCTGGGGGTCCCAGCCAGGTGGCACGGGATGCTCCCAACAGCTGGGGGACCCGCCCCCCCAGTACACACACCACATGTATAAAAAAAAGTAGGATTCGCGAACACTAAAATGTGGCGATGCTCTATAGCATCTGCAATTTTTTTTTCTCTTACGGCATTCTGTCTACATATCATGTATTTAAATTACTGTGCTACAGAGAAATTATAAAGCCACCAATAAATCATATGAGCTACCTTTTATAAAAAGAAAATAATTATGGATTTGATGTTTTAAGTCTTTTAAAACATTACAGTTTTCAAATGTACTAAACATTGCAGTTTTAAGGCAATGTTTTGCTTGAAAAATCCAAAGCTAGAACAAATACTGCATTAAATTATATTAATAATGGCTCGTGAATAAAGCTTATTTTTGAGAAAAAAAGAAAAAAAAGACCACATAGCTATACTTCAGGAAAGTGAAGAAAACATTTTTTTTTGTCATGCTCTCTGTTTCCTCTAATCATTTGTAGTGTTTAGAGGTTTCAAAATTTGCAATAAATCTCATAGGTGATAAATTAATAGGGACTGTACATTCTCATGAACAAGGTCACCAGAAAAATTGTAGGGGGTTATCCTATTTATCAGATTAATAATCCTGCATTCATATAAATTTACATGTAGCCAGATGGAATGCAGCTTGGGTGAGTCTCTATTTAGGTTTTACCTGAAAAACATCTCAGTATTGAGGCAACATACAAAGCATGACAGAAGTATAGTCTCTTTTCCACAATGAAATGGTCCATTTGTATTTTATTGAATATTTTTATTAAAACAATGCTAAAAGTCTGCTCACCAATATTAAAAATCCAGAGAATATTTGTAATGTTCATTACGTGTGTGTACCATCTTTTACCATACAGTCAAACCTAGTTCCTACATCTGACCTTTTCTGTCAAGACTTTAATGAGATAAACACATAGTGACTATCCTTTAAAAAAAAGGCTGGATTTTGTTCTGTTGTCTGTACAGCAAAGCACATAAACAACCAAACTTCAGTGAAAACCAGTGTTTCACCAGCTTCATTTTGTGAAAATAATTCCCTCAACCATAGTGAACTGTAGCAAATTATAGTCAGAAAGCCTTGGCATCATTACTGCTTGGAAATCCTGCCTAAATAGAGGCTGCCTTCAGCATGACTGTGACAAGGTCTGGCTCTGCAAATCTTTAACTTCATTTTCTTCCAGCTAGATAAAAGAAGTTTTATATTAAAACAAAACAAAACCAAACCACTTCACAAGCTGCTTTAAAAATATATTCAAAGCCATTGGTATCTGCATAGAGATAAAACAAAAAAAGTGTAGCACCTGTATGGGCACGAACCCAGTTACTACATGAGTGCAATAACTGAATTAGTTTATTAAGAACGGACAGCAGTTTAAATACACAGATCAAACTGTAACACGTGACCTCTCAACCAATGACATTAGAGCACCACAATGAGCATGTCCAACAGAGTACCAAGAACTACAGGTTCCAGGATGCCTTGCAGCATTCTTCCCATAATAAGAACTCCTACAAAAAAGGGGAAGAATCACAATTTCTAAGGATTCCATCACTTAGGGGAAAAAATCCATTACTCCCCCACACTATGAACCTGCCTGAGGTTATATCAAGACCTCCATATGATCTTCAGCATCTCCAACATCTGTTAGTGTATATGACCAAGAAGGTACTTGTCCAGTAAATGAAGTTCATGAAGTTTTGTCTTTTCCATCTACTTCTTATAACATAGATCTATTTGTGAAGTTGTGTAATCCTTCACTTAAGTCAAAACACACTATGATGGAATGACTTTGCATAAAAAGGCACATGCAAGGACACAATTTTCAAAGCAAAGAAAAAAATGTGTCTGAATTTTCAATTCACTTGAACCTGCATACTTTAGTCCTTCACATACACCCATCCTCCATCTTATTCATGACCATTCCGGTCTATGTTGCTGCCGGTCTATGTTGTTGATGAGTCACCTTAATCACATGGCTTTTTACGTGGCTAGTCCTTGCTCTTTGAGCTGAATAAATTAAGCTTTCTACAATCCTGATCTGATGTGGCCTCTATTTAACATAACTGTTTATCTTTCTAAGATCAGATAATACTAATTGACAAATGCCTAGTTTCTGAACTCCCTTACATTTGTGCAAATCTGCAGCTTTGAATCTGAATTCCATAGTATTTTTCCAGGGGCAAAGTGACATAATTTTATAAGAACTCCTTGACTAGAAACAGTACTTTCTCTTACACTTTTTAACAAAAAAAAAAAAGAGACAAAGAGAGAGAGGAAAGATGCCCAAGAACTAATAAAAATATTATGTTCTGGTCCAGTCGGCTTTCAAGTGCATTTTTCTGGAGATGGTCAGAAAACACTTTGGTTTTCCGCATTGTGCAACCAGTCTACCAGTCACGTGCCTTATATTGCTTCTTTGGAAGCATAAAAATCCACATTAGAGTATTTAATTTTCCCTTCAGTAACAAACTTGTCTTTTATCTAAGTGCTTTTCACTCCCAAGCAAATTGGAACCTGCTTTTACTTTCAATTTTTTAAACAACTATGTAATAGCAATGTAAAGAACAAAAAACTATGTTGACATGTTTTCAGATTACTTTTAACATTTAGATTTAATTGTATCCCTCTTCTCTTTATTTTCAAATCACTTCCTTTCTTAGGCCCAGATAGTTATTTGTATTTAACCTTAAGCATAAGATTAATGGCACTGTTACTCTGCAGGAATGCAGTTAACCTGATAACATCGTTTTCACTAGCTCTTCAGGTTTTTAGAAAACAGGCTCTTGGTGCTGGAAGTGAAATTTTTAAGGATTTTGTTCACATCTTAGGCAGCACGGCTCTTCTGAGCACTCCTGAAAATGAAGAGGTAATGGACAGAGATATTCCAAAAAACCAGTCTAGATTTAATAAGCAATTGGAATTTGTACCATGAATGGTACTTGGTTTGTCTATAAAGAATGAAAAAGGAGATTAGATCCAAAAATAGGAGAGTATGTCCATAAGCAAGTTAGGATTTGGAGAAGCATCCAGAATGATCATTAGGCTGTGCCAGAGAACATGTCTGGCTAGGCTTCAACATCAAAACTTATCAATTAATAGGGCTGACACACACACACACATCCTGATTCTTCCTTTTCAAAAGCAAGTGAATTATCTGATACTCACTTTTGGGTCTGTGTGCACTGGGCAATGATATCTTTGCCCTGCTGTCTGAGGATTTCCTGCAGGTGACCCAAGCAGGCTTTCTACAGGTGACTGCAATTGCAATTGTGTAGAGTTCTGTACAATCTGTTCCCACAAATAAACACTTGTGCAGCTTCTGCAGTGCTGCGCATTGCTAAAACTACGTAATTTTAATGGCCAAATTTAACAATACCTTGCAGGTGTCTGCTTGAGTGAAGGTCATACATTCCTCTCTACCATGTATGAAAGTAGAAAGACAAGAGTTAGACCCAACCTCCTATCCCCCTGCCAACACTATAGGATGTTCTAGTTGGTTCTGATCAAATATTATTAATTGTTCTGTTTTAATATTCTCTAATTTTCCCTAAATAGATCTGGCCAGAACAATACATCAGCAGTCCTGAAGGAGGATCCTATTTTACATTTCACATTGGATCAGTTTATGTTTTGAAAATATAGATTTTCTCATCATCTAAAAGTGTAAGTATTACAGGGTGTTCTGTTGGTAGTAGAACTAACAAGCAGGTTTCCTATGGTGTGGAGTTCTTTGCTCTCAACCCTCTGACAACACTCTTCCAAAGGCAAGAAATAGAACATGCGGCTGCTAATATCCAACTGTATATGTGACTGCTGGCTGGTTAATGGGCTGCAAAACAGAGCATCTAACACTCGAGTTGTCTGTTGGAGTTTTTTTCAGTGAAAGCTTTTGTTTCTACAGAGTCGCTGGTTCTCATCAGATCTGTAGGACTGTATACCTAATTCTAAGATTTAAGAGAAAAGTTGTAAAAAACCTTCATTTTAAATGTAAAATCTCTAATACTAGCCAAGCAAAAAGAAAATGTGCTACTATATACACTGTAACATCCAGTCTCTGTGTTAACTATGTCTGTGTTCCAGCTACTTGATTGCTCCAGTACCACTTATCTATTGTCTGCTTCTGGGTTGTAAACACTTCATGGGATATGGGACTATCAAGTATTATTTGCCACATATTAGTGCACTACATAGAGCTTTCAAGCCTTGTTGGTCCTTAGAAGCATCTTTAAATGTTAAACAAAAATGAAAAAACAGTGCTGATGAAGTAGCTTCTTTTAAGCTACTCAGCTACAATTCAGTCATGGCACACTACTCATCTTTAGCTTTCCATGGCAATCTCTTCCTCACATAAACACAGAAACCCAAAGATTTTTTTGTTAACTCCAAACATTCTATCTCCTATTCACCAGAGAGAAAAACCCAGCAACTTTACTGGTCACTGCCTTTGATAGCTTGGTTTTTAAGTAATTGGGCGATAATGTACCATCTCCCTTATAGCCATATGCCAGGGAAGTTCCCTATGAAAAGCTACAGTGACAGCTTTCTGAGAATCAGACCATCCCACATTTGAGTGCTGTACAGATCTATTCTCCTGGTCCATCTGTTAGAGTGGCAAGGTGCCTGCTTGCAGACCAACATGTCCCTTTTAATAAAGCAAAAATAACAATTATTAAAAAAAAGAAAAGCTTCCAGCTGATGTAATACTTCCAAGATTTGTAGTTCCACAAGGAATCCCTCCTCAGTCACAGCGATACCATATGCTTCTTTCACACAACACCTAGTGACTCGTGTGCCAAACTTTGGTGGCAGGAAAAAAGAGGACTGTGAGTTCACAACTGCCAGGATGACAGACTGTCTATAGCAGTGGAAATCGGAGCAGTACACTAAGGCAACGTGCTGTCCAAACATGTCACAAAGAAGCACAATTGGTATCTGTGGCTGATAAAAGCATTCATCCCTGAAGTGTATCAATTGTAACTAAGATATTCCAATTTATCTTCTGTAACTCCATATTAAAACAATAAACTTTTTTTAAAACTTTTGTTTCTCAGGCAGGTCTTTTGGGCATTCTGTATTTATTATTCTCCTGGAACCTTCATATCAGTATGTCCACATTAAAATGAAGTAATTTCTGACAGGCCCAAATTTAGCATGGGATTTGAAAGGCAAGCTAACTTAATTCCTGTTTGCATATGACTGTGAGAACATTGAGTAGGAACAGGGAAACCCGTTGTTTTCGAAAGACTTACAAAGGTTGGCATTCAGTAAGCAACTCCATAAAAAATGTACAAAAGAAGACTTGGTGTATTCCTTTCAGATAAGTGGACTCAAAGCTTAACAGGAGAAAAAGTTGGTTGATGCTTGTTTATTCTCCTGAATTTAGTAAGCAGATCTGTTGAGAAACAAAAGCCTTTCCTGTAGTCATTTCCTGACACAGAACAGAGTTTTTAAGAAAATGCAGTTTTGGACAAAATACTATCTGGTTGCCAGTCTAGAGGCAAACTTCCAGACTAGCTGCATATATTCCAGGTTGTAATTAGCTGAGATGGTTAATACAACAACAGTAGGGAATTACATGTCAGATTTGGAAATCTGCATTTATTCCAAACATTTAAATGACAAATTTGAACCTGACCAGGTAACAGCAGAATCTTCCATTGGAAAGTCTGAGTGAAACAGCAAGTACATATTGGTAAACAAAGCCAGCACTACATAGTGATAAATAGGCCAACAAGCACAGTGAAATAGTGACACCTATGTTTGAAAACTGTTTTCATATGGATATCAGGATGCTCTGAAAGACTTCCAACTTTATGCCCATACCGAGTCACATGCACAGGTCTTAGAGTGTCGCAGTGCAGAATCAGGACTTCGCTGACTTGGGATCAGATCCACACAGGAATATAGTCTTCACAATGCTGAGAGTACTATAGTGATGCCACACTGCCCCTGGCTTTGAAGCCTCTCTCTCTACCCTGCAAAGGGAAAGTTAATTATTTCAGAATGAGCACCAGAAAAAGCAAACAACAGTACTTTGAGCAATTACTACTTACAATGGTCAATAAGAAGGCTATAACAAAAGTCTTACCCTTCCCTTTCCAGAGTTTTTGGCATTGTATTTAGCCCAGCTAGGAGGCATGTCTGCAAGGAGGCATGGGGATTTGAGGGATCTAGTGCCTCAGTTGGCTCAGCCATTTATGCAACCAATGTGCATGGCTGCAACTGAAGCTGGGTACGTCCTCAATGGTCCCTAAACACAAACTTCTATAGAATGGACACCTGTGACCAGCGGCTCCTTTAGATAAAGGTAAAGCCAAGACTTCTCAAGGAGAACTGAAAACTTGTTTCCTGTTTTCATGGTGAATGAAGCTATGTAATTTCTTTACAGAGAGGGTGGAATTTCTTTACAGAGAGGGTGGTCAGAAACTGGAATGGGCTACCCAGGGAAGTAGTGGATTCTCCATCCCTGGAAGTGTTTAAGGTGAGACTGGATGTGGCACTTAATGCCATGGTCTAGTAACTGCAGCAGTAGTGGATCAACGGTTGGACTTGATGATCTCGAAGGTCCCTTCCAACCCAGCTGATTCTATGATTCTATGATTCTATGTAGGTTATAATGTGTACGGGGCAAAAATCGAAAACTTATTTGTGTTGCAGTACAAATGAATACCACAGTGTATAATTTATCATTTATAATTCATAGTTCATAATTGCTGTTAGTGAATGGGACAAATATTGTCGATTAATACTGACATTTTTCTTATTGCAGCCTGAAATGATCTTCTAGTCTGCAATTTGCTAATTAAAGAGGATGTGCAATCACAGAATGAAAGAAAAGCTCTGATTATCTTAGCCTATGTCAAGCCAACACATTTTTTCAGTGGAACTATAATGGTGAGGGTTAATGAGCAGCTTTAGTATAAAATAAAGTTAATTCTGCATATTGCCACCAGAGATAGCATTATTTCTCAACTACTGCACAGTCTCACAACTGAATATTCCTTCTCTGAATCCCACAGTAATGTCATTTAAAAAGAAAAATCTCCTGGAATTTCACATCCTACTCAGAAAGAATATATTAAAATATACTGAATCAAGCAGAAGATCAAGGGTCATCAAATAATACTATAGAGGTGTGTGGCAGAAGAAGGAAAGGGAGAAAGAAGGTAGAAAAATTTATGTATTGAATTGATTTCCAGTTGTGTGGGCTCCTTGCTGCAAGCCAAGGCAATTTCTCCAGCCTGCCCTCTTTCCTGAGGGCTCTATGGAAGCAGGTCAGAAGAAGCATGAATCGTCATGCCATCTTCAGCTTGCACCTAACTACCTCCTTTCACAGGATCCCTTAACAATTGTCCCTGATTCATTTCAGATTTCTAGGAAGCATCAGGTCTACCATATAAGCAGAAGAGTACTGTACTATATGCATAACTACTTTCTCTGGCTAGGGGTAAGTAAGGCTCACTGCTACCATTAGGTAAAACAACACTGCTCACTAACTAGAAAAACTGGTCATTGAGCAAACATTTCACTTGAAATAGAATCACAGAATATTCTGAGTTGGAAGGCACATAGGTATGTGTTGAAATATCCTAGATTTAAAAAGGCACTACTTCTTTCCTTGTTAGTCCAAATTAGAGAACTCCTAAGCACATCAGGACTAGGAACTTCTAACCGGGATACAGAACAGAAATGTCAGAACAGTACAGAAAAGGCAAGATGAAAGGTGTCAGTTGTTTTCTAAGCTGGCCGGGGGAAGAAACAGAAACATGGTGATTTTCAAGGCATCTCATTTGTACGTAGGCAGCAGCTTTTACAGTAATGACATGCCAGCACCCTTTTCAGAATGAGAAATGCTGGCAACACAGTCAGTGCAGAGGAAATTGTTACAACTTCTCAAACCTATATAGAACCAGAAGGTAGAAAAGGGATGCATCGCTCTGCAACACAACGTTGTGCTCCATTCTTATAAAGAGGAGTTGTGGTCATGGAACACATTTGCCTAGAAAACCTACCAGTAATTTGAGTACCCAGACACCATCTCCTGATTATCTGGACAAGAATAAACAAGCCCTTTCCTGCACAATAAATGAGGGATCTCTTCCACCCCTTTTCACTTGAAACTAAAGAACAGAGAAGGAACAAGTAGGGAGCCTCAGATCTGTTCAAGGGACTCTTTGAACAGAACACACCCTGAAGAAAAGCAAAGTTACTGTAATCTTTCTCACTGTTGTCCCGCCCATTTCCACGGGACTAAAAGAACCTTATTCCAAGGAAACTGAAAAAATTAGTGAAACAAAACCTATAAGGCATTTTCAAATGTGCCCAGTATCAAATTAACAGAACACTCTCCTCCTGACATCCATGCAAAGTGCTGTAATGAGACTGAACCTCCATGGAAAGAAGTTCACAAGCCACCACTTTCACAAACCAGCCTAAAAACACTACTGGCACTACCACTACTACAGGGTGGTAGTTAGAGAAACAAATAGTTATCATGTTTACTCAGTGCCCACCTTGACTGAGCTTTTCAACAACAAATAAACAGTTCAAAGCCACAACAATGATGGTAAGAATGAGTGGGTGCACGTTTACATTAACTAATGTTTTGAAAATAAAAGATATTTCTAGAATGTTGGAATGTATCAGAAACAAGTGTAGCGTGTATACCATATACACTGGTGCCATACGCACAAAATATGGGTCTCTGAAAAGAATCAGTCCACCTACACAAAAACTAAGATCCTTTGGCTTAAGAAATGACAAATTCTCACAACCAGGAGCTGGGACAGGTTCATCTACCAGCCCCTCAGAGCAGCTGAGCAGCTTACATCAGACTGCTCAGCAGAACAGTGGATGCTATGCCAAGGACTAATGTGTCATTTTCCTGCACCAGTTTAAAGTTTTCTTCTTAATTCAAGAGTAAATATATATATGCTTCTGTGCAGATCTCTGCACCAAGCAATTCCCACACTGACTTTCTGTGGCTTTTTCATTAACTGTGAGAATTATTTATAGAATAATGGAAATTTGTTATCCTAAAAGTATATTCAAGAGACCAGCCTGTTATGTGTCACTGGTGCTCAGATTACACTACAGATTACTAAATGAGTCCTCTTTTGGGGATGCTCAGAGGGCATGAAAGTCTAGTTTACTGATTTGCCTGAGCCTGGGTTAAGTATTTCTTGTCCTTATTTCTACCAAATATTTGGCCCCAGAAGTACCACAAAATAAAGAGTCAACTGTTGAATTCACACCACAGGGAGACAAGACACTTGCTCAAAATATGTTTTTCATCCAGGATAACCTAGGTTACTGTCTTTCTAGTAGGGAAAGAAATCACAGAACAGGCAGGAAAAAACGTTCACTCTAAGAAATAAGCTCCAAGTGCAATGTACCAGACAAAGACCTATGATACACAGTGGCTACCAAAATTTCTGAAAAAAAAAGTCTTACACATTTAACAGAATTCTTGAAGCACCAAGTATTTTACTGGGTTTTATAATTAAACATACATAGTTGTTGAGACTACCAGCAAAGCTGAAAGGAACTTCCAAAGGGCCTGCACGAGTCAGCTGAACAGGCAAATACAATGGCAAACAAATTCAGTAATGACAAATAAAAAAAATAAAGGAGAAAAAACCCTTTATGCTAGGTGTCCTAAAATATTTCCAATTAATATCATAATTTCTAAAGGAAATTCATGTGTCACTGTAGTCCAGTGAAAACCGTTATTTAATGAACAGGTACTGTTAGAAACTGAATGGAAACACTGAAGTCTGTTAGTGAATGAAAGTTAGAACATTAATAAAAATAATGCAGTGTTTCTGTAGAAGCCAGTAGTGCAGACTCAGTTGGAATTTTGTATGCTATATCCAGGCATTCTACCTCAAAATAGGTGGGATTATTTCCTAATGAACACAGGAAAATGTAGTAAGAATAAGGAAAAAGAGCCTGAAACTCAGGAAAGTCTTCCATGGAAAACTATTAAAACTGATAAGAACATGTCAGATGATAAAGGCACAAATCCTAAGAACTTGTTCATCTTGCCTCCTAATACAAGAATATACAACTGAACACATGGTGAAAAACTGAATATCGAGTAAACAACTTTCTCATTCAAACTGCAAATACGTATGTTAGCACAAGGAGCCACAGAGACAAGAGCTTGACAAGACTTGGCCATTTCTTTGGCTCTCTAGAATATCTGAAATGCTGCTAATTAATGTTAACACCCTCTGAGAGCCATATCAAACTTCATACTGCTGGAGGTTTGTTAACCTCTAACAATGTCACTGTCTACAGGTGACTTCATATTGAACTATTGCTGGCTTCATGTCCTTTCCCTAATTCAGCTGACACTGACAAAATATAAAGTACACTGCTAGACAGATCTCTGCTACACTCGAGTAATTCCTATAATCCTAGCAACTACCAGAAACTCAGCATTATTGTACTGGCCTTATTCCTCTCCATTGTCGGCATTATACTGACCTCTGGTGGGTGGTAGGAAAACAAGACGTCAAGAAATGAAGCAAACAAAAAGCCAAGGAAATCACACTCTGAAAGTTTGGTGGGAATTCAGTGAAGGCATGAAGAAAGCCTGACTTTGAGAGTGCTCCAAATCACTCAACACAACAGAGAAGGAGCAATGTCACACTAATGACTCACAAATCCCTTTAGAGATACTTCAGCTTCTACACATGATGCTCCCTCGAGATGCTCTCTTTATCATGTTGTAGTAGGATTTCCTATAATACCTCTAAAACATTGTATATACAGCAGCCCCTTATTCTAGATGAGGAAAAGAAAGAAAACAACAGATGGATCTACAAACTTTCTATGCAACACACACTTAGAACTAAAGCACAAACGTTTAACATTTCTTGACTATGGTCAGGCTATATTTAACTATTTTTGTTTATTTTATTTTCTTCTTTTGCACATTTTAGTGTACCCAAAGCGAAATCATTTGTTTTTAAGAAGTCCTGCCCGTTACAGTGGCCTGTTTTGTGGCACACTGCCACAGATACCGGCACTGACAAAACTCATGGAGCAGTTAATTGATATTGGGAACAGAAACAAGAGGCCAGAAGCCAGGAAAGGCAGGAACTAGTTTTCTTGCTGAAGAAAGTACAACAGGGAATTTTAGCTTTACAAGTGAGTGTTAGAAATCACTAAGGAAAACTAAAGACACACCCAGACAGAGTGGAACAAAACATGATGTTTATCAGAGATTCAGATTTTGACTGCTGGTTAGTGCTCCCAGGAAATCGATGACTACTGAAAAGGATGAAGAGTCAGAACTGTTTCTACTACACCGCCCTTGAAGAGTGAGACTGAATATTGAACTGCAATCTCCCTTGCATGTAGTGGTAAATTTATCAAGAACAAACTTGATTTGACATTATATTTCCCAGGGAGTGGGGGGGCAGGGACCGGGGGGAAGCTGTCTTCTAAGGATGTCCGTTGCCAGCTGTTGAATTACACTTTGAAAATGCAAAATATGAGTGACTTAAGAGATCACTGCTGATGTGAAGTATTTTATAGAGCTAAAGTCAACACCATCCAAAATAGGCTCTTTCGGTGCTAACACAAATCCTGCCCACACGCACCTGGACACAGGTACCTTGCTGCTGGAATGTTGCAGTGGCACTTGCAAGGTGGCTTTATGGATTTAAAAGAAAATTGTGGAGAAGTATGCATACATCAGTGAGTGTAAATATTACCACCGCTCCGTCCCATGTTGATGAGATGACAAGAACTGCATGCTACACTTCGGGCTAGCCAAATGATGATTTTTCAGAAAACCTTGAAGAACTTAATATTCTCTAGCCCTTCAACAAATTTGGCTGAAACCATCTTGAAAAATATCACCTACTGATAAGAAGCAAAATAATTTCAATTATTAGATAAAAAAAAAAAAATCTCATCAATAACTTCAAAGTCAAAAAGGCTGAGTGTCTCCTGTCTTTCACTAGGTAGAAAAGATATTCTGTCTTAATCACTGCAGGGTGATTAAGTCATGCCCTCTGGCTAAGTTAACAGACTGGAATAACTCAGCCACTGCATACTGCAGGTCAGTGGTCTAATTCAGATTCCCCTAACAGTCCACAGGGCTTTGTATCAGAACAGCTAAATTCACTGCTGCTAACCATGCAATATATGCAATAAATAATCTGAACAACAGATAGCAGTGCCCTGACCTTTCAAAGCACAACTCAGGAACACCTTCCGCTAAAGCTTCTAGCTATTTTAATGTGGCAGTAAGGTATCTGTTTCCACCTCAAGAGGGTATTTTTATCCACTACATAACTAAGAATTGTTGTTAGTTGTGCCTTCAGTTTATCATGTCCTGGTTTCATGAGGACAGATTCAGACATTAGGAAATTAGATTCGCTGTGATCATCTAGAGCAGCAATCATAGGAAGTAATTCCTTTTTTGAATTATGTTGCCACTTTCAGAAAAATTCTAACCATGATTGGACTCAACCAATCAGATTGAAAAAGAAAATAAATCCAGCAATGCATTAGCATCTCCCTCCCTTTGTAAATTGTTCCAATGATTATTTTACCATCTTACAAGTTTTTCAGTAAGGAGAGAACCATGGGATGTGTGACTAACACCCCTAACCCATATTTACTATATGAAAAGCACTTTGATCACCATTTTCTCATGGTATCTGATTGTTTTGGCAAGTTTGCAGATACTACAAAGCTGAAAGGCTTGAGGGAAGGGATTCTATTCAGAGAAAGCTTGACAGGCTAGAGGGGTGGACCCATGAGAACCTCCTAAAATTTAACAAGGCCAAGTACAAGGTTCTGCACCCAGGAACAGGCAATCCTCAGTATCAATAGAGGCCAGTGGATGAATGGATTCAGAGCAGCCTTGTGGAGAAGGACTAGGGCATCCTGGTGGATGAAAAATTGAACATGGACCCAGCCATGTCCGCTGGCAGCCCAGAAAGCCAATCATGTCTTGGGATGTATCCAAAGCATTGTAGGTAGCAGGTTGAGCAAGGGGATTCTACCTGAAATGACTACATTTTTCATATAATCAGTTAGTGTTTTATAGATAGAATGATTCTCACGTAGCTATTCAAGCTCTCCTGTATCCACAGGCAGGAATAATAAATGCCACAAACATTTAAAATTTTTTCTTCATACTGTTCACTTACATGATCAAAATCTGGACTGGTTATATTTGACTTAAACTTCTCTCCGGGCAGCTATCCCTGAGCTGCAAATCAACACCTGACTGTATCAGTAACACAGAGTTACTGATCTCCACTGATTTACTAGCTTGACTGTCATCAACAATCTCATCAGCGTCTTCCCCAAGATGGACTACTTGTATATTGTAAGTATCACTTTACTCAAAGTACTGACCTTTATGCATGCATAAGTTTGGCTTGAAGTAATGCTCAAGATAATCTTCTTCATGTAGAAAACAGAATTTCAAGTGACAAATCAAAGCTACCAAAGGTGAATCTGCTAAAAAATAAATGTTAACATTAATTTAGTTTTGCTATAAACAGAGCACTACTATACCCTGTCTGTTTTAGAGGTATGTCTAAGCATAATGACACAAAAACTAGTTTCTGTAAACTAATGCTGAACTCCTGAAAGTACATAGGCTTCTCCAGAAGCTCTAAGTGGTGACATTTGCTTGCCCTTTGACTTTTTCTCATATTTATCTTTTTTTCCTCTAACTACCTAGGCTGCAATAAATCATCCTCCTGACTTGGACATGTATTACAGCTTTTATATACAGTAAAATTTACATGAACCCGCCTAACTAATACATATGTGAGTACCTAACCTCTTTATACAAAGCATTGTGAATCAATACTACTGTTGAATGAGTATAATAGCTAGTCCGAACTATCTTATTGATCTCATGAAGGTCTTGGACTAATCGATGCATCCCATCACTTTTCTTTGTTGGTAGGATTGGAAGTGTTATATGGGGACATGCAAATTTCTAACAGCCCATCCTGAATCAATTTCCTTATAATCTGGGATAATCCTTTTCTTCCTTCTAGGGAGATGGGTGCTGTCTAATCCGAACAGGAGCTTCCATATATAGTTTTACCAAAAAAGGTTCTATTTTTAGTCTCTCCCTATTCCCATCTTCAGCTCATACCTGTGGATTTATATCTAAACCCTCACTTAATACAAAAAGTTTAAGTTCTTTTCCCTGAAGTATTAGTCCTATCCCCAATAGCCCCATTAAGTCTCTTCCCAATGAGTTTGTCCCAGCCTGGGGCACTGTTAATAAATCCTTTTTCAATGTCTTCCCATTCCCTTGTATCAATACAGAGGGTGCCACAAAAACTTCAAATTTCTCCTTAGTTCCCATTGCAATAACTTTCTGATCAGATACTTCTACTCCTAAGGGGGGCTGAATTACGCAAGTCAGTTGAGCTCCCAAATCCACCAGAAAGGTGGTGTCTTCCTCCTGGGGTCCTAATTTCAAATTTATCAAGGGCTCCCTTTCTGTTTCTAGCCCCAAGAGATAGAGCCCCTGACACCCCTAAAGGACCCCTAGTCCAAGTACTCTGAATGTCCTTCTGTTGCCTCGGGCATTCTCTCTTGAAATGTCCTCTCTGCCCACAATAAAAGCAGTCTCCCTTCACCTCTTGTACAGGCAGGCAAGCCAAATTCGTTCCTAACTTCTGAGGCACCCAAGGAGGTCCCCTGAAAGTTTGAACTTCTTGTCCCTTGCCGCCTTCATGATTACCATACCTCTTTTGTGACATCCCTGCACATCCCTGCCCTGTAACCTGTCTATCCCCCTGTTTATTCACCTCTTTAACTGTGGCTACCATCAGCCACAGTCTGTCTCTGTCTCTCTTCATCTCTCCAAACATATACTTTCTGCGTTTCCTTTAACAATTCATTCAGATCTTTTTCACTCCAATCCTCTAATTTCTCTAACTTTTTCGTAATATCTATCCATGAATGAGTCACAAAGTTAGCCTTCAACAACTGTTGCCCTACTGGAGTATCTAACCAAACTCCAGAATATTGCTATATATCTTTTTTCAGTCTCTCCAACAATTCAGTTGGTGATTCTGCACCCAGGGTGCTGCTTCCCGAATTTCCTTCACAATACAATTCTGATAATCTGTTATATTTTGTCTTCCTTCCTCTGTGTTCTGATTCCAATTTGGATGAGCCACAAGCATCTTCTGCTCTCCAGTTTGATCGTGCACCCCTTGGGGATGTTCCCTGTCCCAGATATGGATTCCTGTTGCCCTGATCATTTCCCTCTCCTCCACAGAAAATATATCCCTATTACAGGTTGCATTTCATCCGATATGTACATATTAGGTCCTAAAAACTGGTCAAATTGCTCTGCCAGACCTAATGGATCTTCTAGTAGTTTCTTTATGCCCTTCCCAATTTCCTGTACTTCAGTACTCATCAGAGGGACATTCACATAGCCTGTACCCCCTTGTGCCCCCTGCATCGGGACTTCTCTAAGGGGATACAGTTCTCTGGGTGTCTCCAAACCCTCTCTCCTCCTGGCTCTACCCTGTGTCTGAGGAGGACCTGGAGAAGGTGCTGAGTCCAAGTTTTGCACCTCATTCTCCCTGGGATTATACAGGGGAGGATTTGGGATCATATTACCTGAAGGATTTTCTAAAGGATGTCACTCAGGATCCTTCTTTTTCTGGTCACTTTGGTCACTACTTTGATCACTACTAACTGTATGGACCAGGAACAGCCCAATATATCCTACCCAGCAAGCAGCATATTCACTTTCCTCTACAGTCTCTTTCTTTTCACATAAACATTCAATGCTTGATAAATCCAATTTTCAAATGAATCAAACTGGGGCCAGTAAACATTGTCTGATCTTATAGCACCTTTAGTCCACTCATACCTACAGTATTGGATCATAACCGCCTTATCCTTATCCTGAGTCTCTCCCAGCTCGTCCTGACCCTTTCTTTCCCGGGGGCCTTTTACTTTTCCCAGCCCCCATCCTGAGGAATGAACACATGCGTTCCGGGATATGGTCCTCCCTTGGCACACACACTCTCTGTACACTCCCGAGCCTCCTCTTCTACTGGAGTCACCCAAAAGCCTTTTTCCTAAGCCAGAACCACTCAAAAGCCTTATCTCTAAGCCAGAACCACTCAAAAACCTTCTTTCTTAAGCCGGAACCACCCATGGTCCTTCACCCCGAGGAGTACCTCACTCTTGCTCCACAACAACCATTTCGTCCTTTCACCAGCCAGTCCCCTTGCAGGGATATGGAACCACGGCTAGAAGGACCCTGCACTCACTTCACACCTTTTGGTATGTCTCAACCACATACACTCCTCTGACCCAACCGTCCGGTAATACTTCGAGGATAGCTCTTCTCTTTCCTTACTGGGTCCCATGCATGAGGTTTAACGGTTGCTGGGGATTTATTTTTATACTGGATCCTGTTTCCTTCCCCCCCCCCCCTTCTTTGTTTCATGCCATCCGTCCTAAGGTCCTCAGTCGCTGCCATCCCAGGAGAGGGCTCAGGCCTCTGGACTGCTGAAATCGGTGGGCCACGCCTTCCAGGTTCACTGATCCCCCAACCAGACTTGTGGACATCGAATCCCGGACAAGCCCCCAAACTGTGAGAAATATCTCTAATTAAACTTTCAGAGATGGCCAAATGAAGTGAAACAAAGAACTTTATTATCAGCTCACTGGGTGCACCAGACTTGTGGCCTGGTCTAAGCACACCCTGAATGGGAGAGGCGAGCCCTTTTTTATATAACCACTACCTCACTCCTCCCATGCCAAGTCCCACTTCTTTTCTTCCTTAAAAGGCAATAAAATCTTCCTCTTGCAGTCCATTGGTTGTTTTAACCAACCTACAAGGTTGTTTCCACCAACCTACCAGGTTGTTTCCCTGTCCCTGCTGCATGGTCCCCTGGCAGTGAGCCCAGACTGGTCTTACTGCCTTACATACTTTCTGACTCACCTTCACATGGTAACTGTAAGCAACAGTAAGTAAGCGTAAGTGGAACTGAAAGCAACAGTAACTGTAAGCAGCTCACTAGTCCTTGACCACAAAATGGCTCCTCACCTCTTCAAACAAAATGGCTTCTAGGTATCTCAACAGGAGGTACCCATGGAAACCCCTGCTTGTAATAAAACCACCTTATTTATTTCCTACACCGTGAACTCCCTCCACCCCAGCCCCTGCGCCACCCCCTCACACTGCACTGGGCGCACACTACGCATGCACACCCAGCAGTGTTGTGGAGCTCCCCATCTCCCTCCTCAGGGTGTCTCCACCATGTTCCAGCGGGTGGCCCTGGCTGGTGTTGTCTCACATCTTGGCTCCTTTCACCAGGCGGATTCCCTTGCTCAGGATTCCATCTGCTTGGATGGCCACAAATGTAGCCTCGCGTGTGCAGCAGACCCAGTATGTCATCTCTGTGCTGCAGGAGGAGGAGGCAGCGCATGGCGTCCTCCCTCCCTTTCGAGAGTAGGGGTTCAGTCCTCTGGGGCAAGGCGCGAGCAGTGGGGCACCGATCAGTCCCACAGCAGGACTGTGCGGAGGAGCAGTTGTGATCAACTTCTAATCAACTTGTAATCTTCGATTGTGGTGATGGGAACACGCAGAGCCTGCTGTCTTTTGGAAACCAGGCAATTCTTTCAAGTATTCTTTCTGGGCTCCTTGTATTGTTCATATATCTTTGTCGCTCTTCCAAGCAAAGTGTGGGGTTTTTTTCCCAGATAGAACCAGTGGAAGTCTGTCGATGGCCTCAGCAAGTACAAGCATGACCAAAAGATGTCCCGAGAGCATGGTGTGCTTGGCTTTTCTTAATAAATATGTGTTCTGTATAAAATATTTATTCATTTATTCACAATCACATATTCATTTATTCACAATAATTTAATTGTGAAATTTTAAGTATTTGGCAATTAATGAATTGCTCTTTTTTAAGTGCCGTGAGCTTGATTTTGCAGGGGTGATCAGTTCTAATACTTGAATTTTGGCCTTTGTGTTGCCCATTCATTCCTGCCCAACGTGAGTGAGGTGTCAAAAAAGGCAAACAGGAGTTCCTGTTCAAACTGTTTTAAGGAGCTGATTATTTGCCTTTCTCCTCCCTGTTTTTGCAAGGACGAAAAACCCCCCAAAAATAAAAACCAACTTGTTGAAATTATATGGTTGAGCAGCTAGATAGTTGATTTTATACTTCAGTCTTTTAAAATGAATAATCTCACCATTATTAAAAAAGGAAAAACTAAAATTATAATGGCCACTTTTAGCATTGTTTAGCAGACCTGTCTATCATGACTTCATACATCTGCAAATAAATAGTACTGTGTGGCCTCTAGTTTTCCTGTTGTAGAAAGATATCTACAGCTTCAGAATACTCAGCTACAGAAAATATGAAAATCTACCTCAATGGTGAAAAAATGTGGTTTGCTTTTGTGGATTTTAGGGTTTGTTATTAATATCTGGTGTAAGAACAATATAAAGAGATTTAATCCAGCTATAGGACTGTTTGGTATTGAATAATATATAGTCTGCTCTTTTTCTGGGCTTTCCCTGATGCACTTTTGGAAGTGTAAAGTATATGTTAAGGCTGGCAGATTCGCGCCAGGATGTTTAATGCTGTGAATGCTTGATACAGAGTTCTAGTGTGTTTTGCTGGGAGTTTAGGAGCTCCTGGAGACAGCCCTGTGTGGTGAAAGCCTCTGAGCATGAGAAGGGCGTGTAGGAAAAAGCCACAAAGTACTGATTGCACTGAGCTGTCCTGCAATTTGCCCCTTAGGGTAACAATAATCTCTTGTGCAGCTCTGTCATTCAGGTTACTCCTACAATAAAGCATACTTTCTGTTGAAAAAGAAGTTTGTCAGCATGACTTTAGAGCAGAAATTAGAACTGAAACAGTGAGAGTGAGATAGCCTCATGGCTACATTCTCATTAGCAAAAGCAAAGTGGAAACCATAAAGTCGAAAAATTTGGTGTGAGTGGCCTATTAGACCAGTACGTGGCTGCCAGTGTGTCCAAGAGAAGCCTATGCCTTTTCATGTTTGTTTTAGGGTGGGTAATACAGTGGAGCAGTTCAGAATACAGGGACTGGAAACATCAAAAGACTGGCAAAACATGAAAGCTTAGAATCTTACACACAAGATGTTTTTTCACTGTAAAATCTTGAAAGCCAAAACCAAATTCAGTAGTATAAACAAGGCATCAATAAAAATTGCATGCATTATCAAACATTTCTTCATTGCTGAAACTGTGGTTTGTGTAACCTCCATATGCAAGGACAGGGTCAGTAATCCAAGTCTTTGAAGCCAGGAACTTCTTGATGAGTACTGGAAATGTGATGTAAGAATGATCCAGTACTACATCACTGGTTTTTTTTAGGTTTTTTTTTTTCCAGGAAAAATTGTAGCAGAAATCTTCAGTGCAGTAATGAAACTCCTTCAATGCTCTTGAAAATACTGGCACTGGGAAGTTTCATGCAATGAAATGTGCAAATCTACTTGAGCAACATAAAAAACACAGACACACCTAATGTTTTACCACTGCTGCTTACAGAAAATGAACCTGTGAAGTCTATCCAGACCTTTGGCACTACAGACACTGAATTTTTTGCAAGGCTGAGGAGTAAGATGGGCACTCTTCGTATGAACCTGTTGGACACTGGGAGGAGAAATGTATGTGTAATCCATTATTAGCAATGTATATAATATCAGGGCTGCTGCTTGTTTTTCAACATAAAATTACTAAATCTTGTCTTTCTATTATTAGTGTTCTGTCAAACTGCCACATAATATGTCACAGTCATATTGTATGCATGAGTTAGTACAAAACATTCTGTTGAACCCCATCATCCAGAAAGTGTTATTACTGCCACCAGCTTGTAAATAGTATCTGAACTCTTGATTAGGTGGGCAAAGAGCTCCTATTGCTTGTAGGCTTTTTAAAAATTAGATTTGCACACTCCAGCTTTTCACTTTTTTTCCCAAAGAGATGAGGGGCAAGCTGATCCTTGTAATTTTGTATCAGTCTCACTGATTTAGAGGATGTTACTGAAAACAGTTATGTGCTACCATATGTCCAGTCTCACAATGTGTTTACTTTTTTTCCCCAGGAAGAATTGTTAGAACCAGCTTGAGACCAACTGGCTGTGCAGCACTAATCCATAAGAAACAAAAAACTGTTTAAAAGGTGGACTATTAAGCCTGCATGTAGTAACACAAGTCACTTTTAACTTACTGGGGCAGTGTCTGGTACAATGTTTATGTAGACAAAAAAATGAAGATTTATGTTTCTGTTCTTAGAATTTCTACCTTTCCCAAGCTATAATAGCATTTGCTTCTGTTTGACAGTCCTGACTTCCTCTGAATTATTGTTGGGATACTAATGTATCCCTTTGGACTCAACAAACTCTGGGAGCTGCGAAGTGGTTGGGATGTAAAACCATTATAGTACTCAGAGATAGGGTTAGCTGAGATTTGTATTGTGGTAAGCAAAAGTAGAAATTCAAATGTAGCAAACCTGGGTTTAAAAATAGCAGTAAAGGTATCTCTACAACATGGAAAGCTGTAATCTTGGCTTATTACTACCTTGATCAGCTCTGTAATATGGTACTCAACTAAACTTGAAGTAGAGTGAAATACTCTTGAGACAACAACTGGAAATGCTGCTTGGGTTCTTTTAGGAAGACTTAACATAAAAAAGAGCAAATGCTGAAATTGTATATCTTCCAATTTCTGATTTTTCAGTATTGAATGTAGCACATTATTAATAAGTCTAAGTCTAAGTTCATTTTTGGTTTGTCAAGAAGGAAGGAGGTTTAGACAAGAGTAATTAATTTTTATGATCCAACATGTAATTACTGGATGCACTTGAAAGTTTAGGGTTTCTGTTAGGGATTACATTCCCTGAGGATACCATCTGTTCAAGAGTTTTGCTCATGAGTCTTTGTTCTTAGAAGTATAAGACTGACAGGAGTAGCTTCTAAGATTTTATACGAAAGAACAAAAAACACAACAAAAAACACAACCCTAGAGAGCAACAGCTAATGCCAGGTTTTGATGATGGATAGCTAAAATGTTAATTACCTTCCAACAGGAAAAAATGTAGAACCTTAAGCTTCAGTGTGTAATACAGGTTTCATTGTGGGGTGGAAAGTGAAAAAAAGTGAGGTAGAGGGAGGAATAGGTGGGTGTAAGGGTCACAGATTACTAAAATAGTAATGTTGGTAAACATGAAATATGGTGTTAAGCATATAAAAATATGGTGTTAAGCATATGGTGTTAAGCAAATAAAAGGACTGCCTTTTATTTTGTATGAGTGGCTAACTGGATTGTACCCTTGAATAAAATGTCAGACTACTTATTTATTTTTCTTTTCCCCCTTCCTCTGTTTTACCTGAATACAGTGTCTGACCAATTGTTGGAGTCAGTAGTATTAAACAGCAAAAGGGAGAGCAGATTCTGAGGTGGTTTTAAGAGAGCAAGAGAACAAAGATCTGTGGGTTAGGTGTTGTACCAACCCTCCTTCCTGTTACATGCCTTCGGCCCTCTCTGGAAGAGGGCTCTCCATACCAGAAGCTGCAAATCAGAACTTTTGAGAGGTGTGCACAGAAAGAAAACTGCCTTGTTCCAAATTACTCTTCATGTTTTAACACCCTGCGCCTGAGATTAAGACTTGCTCTGTTAAATGGAAAGAGTCTATCTGTGGGGGCATTCTTGAACATAAATCCATTGCCCCTTCTGCCCAGTAAAGGGGTTCATTTGTAGTAAATCTAATGGTAGTAGTTTATGAAGAATGTGAAGTATGTTCTGGTAGCCTCACTGAGAAAATACATGCACACTTGTAGCTGGTTTTGAGATTTTAACATTGCAGCAAGTGAAGTGTATCGTTTACATAGTGACCAGCTGGGAGGGCAGTGGTTTTCTTCACACTTGTATTGGGTCTGGTAGAGAGGGAGTTAATTTTCTCTGCAGCAGCCCTCGTAGTGCTTGGCTCTGTCTTGGCAGCTAGAATGGTGTTGATAACCAGCGTTTTAGCAACTGCATCAAGGCTGTCTCTTCAACATTCTCCCCTCAGTAGGCTGGGGGTGGGCAAAATTTTGGGAGGGGGCAAGATCTTGTTTGGGACAGCTGACCAAAGGGATATTCCAAACCATAGGAGTCTGCTCAGCAATAAAAGCTAAAGAGAAAGCATAAGGAAGGGGGGGGAGGGGCATTAATTCTTATGATGTTCCTATTCTGGAGCAATGTACTATGTGTACTGGAAGTCCCAGAAAGTGGATGGATGTCATGTGCTGATGGGAAGTAGAAAGCAAATCTTTTGGGTTTGTTTGTTGTTCTTTTGTTTGGTTGGGTTTTCTCTCCCCATCTCCATGTGCCTTTTGCTTTTGTTTTATTAAACTGCCTTTATCTTGACCCACAAGGTTTTTTTACATCTGATTTTCTCTCCCCTCCCCCATCCTGCTAATGAGGGGAAGTGATAGAGCAGCTTCATCGGCACCTGGTGTCCAGCCAAGGCCAACCCACCACAACTCTTACTCAGGAGACAAACAGAGGGAGAAAACAGGCACATTAAGGAGAGAGCGTCTGTGTGTTTGGTTTGACAGCTTAGTCTGCTGTTGCTTTTCTGGTGATTTTTAGGTAAGAAAACGGTAGTGTGGATATACACTGGAAATATAAAACTTGGGCTGACAAATTCCTGCTCTGAGGACAAATACTTAATCTGGAGTAACTGTATCCTCAAATGGATTTTAATCGGTACTACACCTGTTTTTACCAGATGGTGGTGTCAAATGAATCTGTGTTTCTGAAGGCTTTGCACCTTTGTGTAATGTAAATAACACACACAAGCAACCGTGGCATGCCCTAAAAATTCAAGTTTTACTTGACTTTTAAATAACCTGGACACAAGTACTGACACAGTCATCTATCAACCTCAATTTAAAATAAAGCACATAGTTGCTTCATGAATACTTAATGTACATAGAACATATGCATCACATTGATATGTTTATGTATGTTGTTTTCAAAATCTTTCTAGGGAGTTTTGAATTAAACAGACCTTCCCAAAAGAAAACACACTATTTATTCGGTTCATTATTCACCTGTATAAAGGTAATGGATTTGGCAACTTAAATGGTATTGACTTTTTTTTCCAGCCAACATCTTCAATATAATGAACTTGTTTAGAATACAAGTTGCAAATGATGCTGGTAAATAGGTGCAGTGTAGAAAACAGCAGGTCAAGGGTAGCCCCTAATGAAAGAAACCAGCTAAGGAACAATACGAGATATACAAAAATGCTTTTGTGCTGTGGTTGCAAACCCTCTTATTGTATAAAACACGTTTCACAAAAGGTTTATCTATGTTGTAGTTGTTGCTAATTATTGAGAGAGTTCTGTAACTTACCAATGCTTAGCACTTATAGACGTCTCAGAAGAGATAAATGCAGAGGCACAAAGTTATATTTGTCAGCCTGAGATCAATTCAGCAGAATTAGGATGAGAATATCTCAAATATCAGTCCTTTTTGTCCAAACGAGTAGAGGTCTGTGTAGCATCAACCCCAGGGTACATTTTGCCTGACACAGTTATGCGGCTCGTGTCTTTTGCCTGACTCTTTACCTGACCCATCAGGAGGTACAAGCATTTTGGACTGACATCCAAACTGCAGATCTGAAAATCCATGCCTCTAGGCAGTGAAAGCCCCAAGAGTGCTGGGGAAGGGTAGCAACAGTGGAAAGGGCAAGGTGTAGCTCAGAGCTGTAAGAGGTCAGTCACTGGAGTAGTGCTGGTTTAGATCTACAACGCACAGCTGTGACACAATAAGTGCTTTCAATGATTGATCACTTGTAGGTGTCTTGCAACAATAAAAAAATCATAAAAGGGGTGCCTTTCCTCAAATGACAGGAGAAGAAGCTTGAAGGGAAAGGAGGCTCACACATATGGAAGAAATTCCCTTTTCTGTTCTATTAGCTGACAGTGATGTCCCAAGTTTTGCCTTGTTTTGGCACAGACAACGTGTAATACAGGCATTATATGCTTAATCTTTCCTTTGTGGATACAAAACTGTATTGTAGTGTCCTAGACTGACATTAGACTTGCTAAAACCTGCTTCCTACACAGTCTCATTGAAGAGAAGACAGCTTTCTCTTTTAAATGCAAAAAAGTTGGCTTGATTACAAAACAATTCTCTGATGACTTGAGAATTGAAAGTTTTCACTATTACACTAGACAGAAGCCTATTTTACGACGTAGTGGAGTAAGTAAAATGCCACACACTTGGCTGATGGTATCCAGCAATAACACACAAAAGCCCACAGGCAGATGACAACATGCAGGAAAACATGAGATTGGATATAAACCTTAAAAGTAATTTTCTTCTTCATCAATATTTGAAGATTGACAAGATATGGACACTATGTACAGATAATTCTCAAATCGTAACAACACATATCTGCTGAAATACATATGTGCAACTTGCCTGTGCCTGAGTAGGGATTGCAAACTAACGGTAATGATTTAGAAAGCAGCAAACTACAAGCAAGTGTATAATGCTGCAGCTTGGAACACCTTCTGGAAGAAACAAGGAGTGAATTTCATTGCAGACATTGTAACCAGTTCATACGTGGTTTGCCATATTTCAGTGGTCTTCTGAAAGATTGTGATGCTCTTGATCAAGCGATGGGCTTGTGGGGGTTTTTTTGGTGGTTTTTTTGGGGGGTTGGGGTGGGTTTTTTTCTTTTTGTTTTGTTTGTGCTTTTTTTAACTGTTGCTTGTGAGAATACTACACAAGATCATAAATAGATCCTAAAGGACTACTTTAAGTTGGAGCAATGACAATAAAACGATTTTACAGACTTAAAAAAAATGAGCGAATATTTTAAGGCAAGCCCAATGATGTTCTAGGATTAAATCTGTAGTAAATTCAGAAAATTCTGAAAAACCTCCATGATAACAGAATTTTTACCACAGAGGACTTTTCACTCTTTCCCTCCCTTAGATTTGTTCACTGAAGCTGAAGAAGCAGAACTGTCCAAAGTAAGTGATCAAAGAATAGTATTTATTGAGCAAATTCGTCTTCCCTGGCAGACTGCAGCATTTCCCAACCTGCAGACCAATCTATACTGTGATAGGAATACGTGAACTGTACGGCTACCGCCATGGCTAGTAACATCCACCTGGCCACCTCAGACTGTGAAACAAAAAAGGATCAAAAAATGAAGTGGAAAATAAAACACATCATACAAGGCTTCACTTACTAGTTTTGCTAGTTCGAATGTGTATGGGTAATCCCTTATGCTTACTCCAGTTCTCAAACAGTATTGCTTTCCTGACAGGGCTGCAGTTCCCTAGTACAGTGTTGCTCAGGCTACAAAACACAGGATCACTGTAATCACTGTAGGTCATGGGAGTTGAGTGTAAGGAGGATAGATGTAGAAAGGCATGAGCTACTAAAGCCATTTACAATGCTGTTTGACAAATTCAGTATTTCGTTTGAGGATTACACTCAGCAAAAATTACAAAAAAACAAAGACTTTGCTAAGCTGCTTAGAAGTTCGCAGCACCAGAAGGCTCATACATGCGCTGACTGTGGACAAATGGGAGGCAGAGGAATGACTTTCAGATATTTGTACAGAGTGATAGGACAAGAGAAGAGCCAGGCATCACTTCAGATACATACTGGCAGATAACCCACTCAATGTGCAGCATCATTGAAACTTAGTATTCCTACCATGAGAATAGAAAAGAACAATTGTAGTTATCATACCTGAAATACTGCCTTTGTCATTTTAACGTAGTAGAAATGGCTCAGAGAAAAGTGACAGATTATTTTATAGGATAGGAGATTAAGGCAGATTTTGCTAATCTAGTTAAAAACTAAAATTTAAAAAGGCTATTTCCTAGCTGTCTTAAATACTACTCCACAAGTTTCATTTAACCAGCACTTAAGTGCCTTGCTAAGCAGTTCTTGATACAGTGGGTCAGTACATATTCTCCAGTTTGTTTCCAGTGTGCTTTACTATAAATTGGCAAATGTATTTCTACACTATGGAATGTTCAATTAAATAGTCCCTCTACATAAAAGGACATTCAAAATTTAGAACACTTAAAACTGCCAAGGGAAAGTAAATCTGTATCATCTATGGAACTCACTGCTGCAGAGTGTTACTGAGTCTGTTATTTTTGATTCAAAATTTGTAATAAAAATATGACATCTGTTATTGTGCTAGGCTAAAACAAACCAAGTAAGAGCTACCAGTCCTTATGTCTCAGGACATAAGTTGATCCCCATATGAAATCATGAAGTTAATTCTCCCCATATCACACTGTATTGCACAATTGACCAAAAATATGACTGTTTTACTTATCTTGAAGAATCTGGTCCTGATCATGTCAATTAACAGTCACTTTTTGGAACAAGGCTATTCACTTACATAGCAGACCATGAAGCCTGTTTTGTTGCAGCAATTTTTTTTTTCTTTTTCTTTTTTTTTTTTTTTTTTGTTCATTTTTTGGAAATGTAACTGCTGATCATTCAGTTTTACTAAGACTTTTCTTTTTGGTTGTCTACCAGGCAGCTTCTCCTCAATCAGTCACATCACTAGAATGTGAAATCCAGTCAGTGATAAAAGCATTGCTTGGTCTTCCCAGCAAGAAGGCTGCACTTCCAGGTGTCCTGAAGAAATTACTACCATGTGGATGTCAGTTCCTTCCCTTGCACACATAAACAAATTCTCAGCTTCAAACACTAAAATCCATGCACCATCTTCAATTCACCAGTCAAGTCTCCACCTTGAAGCGTGACACCTGTACAGTTTTTATGATCTTGGTGGTGGGCTTTCCATCAACATTATTAGGGGATGGCTGAGATGTTTCTTCTATTAGACTGTCTTTAGATCCGTTCAGTCTCTGAAAAGAACAAATTAAACATGTTGAAAAAGTTTTGGGGAATTTCAATACTGTATTTTGCCAACTGTCGCTAGGAAAGCCTTAGGCTATGGATACAGCAATTTACATATATATATATATATATATATATATATATATATATACACACACACGCCACGAATATTGAGGTCTCTACATTTATTTGATCAAACAGAACATTTTCTCCCTCTTGCCTCCTGCCAGCTGCTGCGCCTCTGTGCTATACTGCCCATTCAGGAAATGCCATAATTAATTATTTAATATTTAGCAAAACACTGCAAGCAAAGACTCACAAGGAATTAATGGCCACTGTTGTGAGGGGGCCTGGGGCAGAGGGAAAAGAGAGCTGTTTATGGACATTGAACATTTTAACCTTAATTCCTCATAAGGCATGTATTTAACCCACAAGTTATTGGATAGGAATGGAAATAAGACAATGTGGATTTTGAACAGAACAAGTTACCTATTTCTACAGAGCATGTAAATGTGCTTAGCCTTAAGTAACCCAACTTCCCCAACACTGTTGGAGCAAGTCCTTACAGAAACATCAAGGACAGCTCATCTTTTTCAGTTTCCATCATATGCAGGAATTAGAAGTATCATTGAACTTAATTCCTATCAAAGAATAGGTATTGTGTTAACTAGCCTTAATGTGAAAAATACCTGTTTATTGTTTTAAAATTGTACAAGCTTAAATTATTCTAATTGCTTATAAGATAAAATAGGACGTTTTGCTAGTTGTATTTTGTGCAGTTTCCACACGACATACAGTATCAGCATGCAGTTTTGGTATATCCACACGCTAGATGAACAGACTTGATTTCTGATATGGGAAGTTAGGTATCTGGAATTTTCCCTTCCATGTTTTGGTTTTCCTTTTGCATGCCCACCTGCAAGTTCTTTTGAATAGAATTCGCTTCTCACATTTGAAGCTCAACAAAACTATCAAAGAAGAGAGATAGAGTAGTATAATATATGATGAAAGATAGTGATTGCATCTAGAAAAGACATATTCTGTCCTTTTTAGATAACCTAATAACCTAAAAAAATATTCAGTATTTGAGGAGGGAAAAAAAAAGAAAAGAAAAAGGAAAAGAAAAAAATGCTTCAAGCCCAAGCAACAAAACTCTAAGAAGACCTCTAAAAGAGGTGAAAAAATGCTAGCAGGTTGTGATTATATCTGCATCACAAGCCCATTTGCATAGTTTAAAAAGTTTTGAAATTAAGTTCTCCTTCTGTGAAGAGCAGAGTATCATCTTAAGAATGCATGAAACTCAAGCTGGAAAAGAGTTCTCCAGCAGCAGAAGCAGATGTTCACAGGGGCATATGCTACAGAACTACATGTATTTTGAAATATCAAAAAACTGTAAATAAAATCAAAATGCAAAATTCAAGTGATACTGCTGCTGAAAAAAATCACAGCCAGCTTTACTTTTCAGTGAAAAACAAGACTTAATTTAAATAAAGCAATAAAGCCCCACTTCTCCCTCCAAAAAAAAAAAAAAAGGAAAATTGAAAAGGATTTACAATTACTAACCTGTTGAGTCAACTGGATGCTGGGACCTTTCACATCTGAAGATCGTGTAACAGGCAGTGGAGGAACCAGATCAGTTTTAACACTGGAATTACGATACCACAAAATGGATATTGCTTTAATGAAGTAAAACATAAGTGCACAGAAGAAGAATAATGAAACCAACTCAGACAGCTGCATAGATCTGAAAGGTTTGTCACCTGACTTTAGATATCTGAAAGCTATCATGCTGATCCTCAGTGGGCACCTACAGGGCACAGGCCACCCCATCCCTGTCTTCTCCTGGTCTACAGAAGCAGCCCAACTTCATGCAAGATCAGAGAACCTTAGAATGGTTTGGATTGGAAGGGACCTTAAACATCGTTTAGTTCCACAGGCAGGGACACCTTCCACTAGACCAGGTTTCTCCAAGCCCCGTCCAACCTGGCATTGGACACTTCCAGGGATGGGACAGTCACAGCTTCTCTGGGCAACATGTGCCCACCACCTCAGAGTAAAGATGAGTCTCATTTGAAATCATGGATGAGCTACACCTCCTTCAGGGTGCTATCTAGCTAAAACTAGCCTTCCAGGTGGGTGACATCATCAGGAAACTGCTTTTTATATTTTTAAGGCCTTACTACAACTGAGAATGGGGCTGTCACTTTTCCATTCATCACTCCTCTTCAGTCTTTTAGGAAAGACTGATCCTAAAGATCACTGATGAAGAGAATTGTACTAGACTTCCTACAAAACAAATTACAGAGTTAATACAGATAATATCTTAACTCTATTAAGGATGAAGGAATCTGGAAGGCAACTCATGACTTCTCATGCCTTAGGCAACTTCATAACCTACCACTAAAGGCAAATACAGGTTTATTTCAACTTTTTCAGTTTTTCCTCCTTCCAAGTGGATAAAGCCACTGTGGCCCAGAATAGACCAAAAATGGTTTTGTGGTTGTTTCATTCATGTGGCTCAGAAGACATAGTATTTAGAGGATTGCCTGAATCCTGTGCCACCAATCAGCCATATTTATGTTACTTCTAATCACCATGATCTTTGAATAGCTTTTGGGTTGCATTGCTAATAACCACATTCACATACTTCACTTCAGACAGGACAGATCTTTCACCATCAGAGCACTGGGACCGCCGATACTGACGGTAGCTTCGAGGGGAATGTGAATGCCTAATGCGGATCGGGTCGCCTTGAGTCCTGAGAGAGACACAGAATTCACAGCAGTAGGTTAGTAAACCAGATCTTTGGCACAAAACATAAATTCAGCTGCAGACTGAGAGATCCTCCCATTTCTTATTAAAGTATAACAGATGGCTTATTGCACTGGCTGAATTTAAAAGGTTGATGCTTTTTTTAAAAAAGCCGGTACTTGGAATTCAATGCTTTAGAAGTGCAGAGATCACAAACTGGCATGCCCATATTTCAGCATGAAGTATAAATTAATGCATTTTTTATTAAAGCATCCTTAACATCAGCCTTTTCTGTTTAGTGGTGTTGTGGAAGCACATTATAATATAAACCAGGATGCTGTTTCTGCCACATGCAGCTGCACTGACACATGGCATCCCAAATGAGCAATTATCACAGTGAAATAGGTGTTGGCTCTCAAGGAAATAGCTGTGCCCTGGCAGCTGCCCATGACAAGCCAGGAAGGGAGTTGCAGAGGTCAAACAGTGCCTTGTGAGCAGAATAAATATTCAAAACAAAGAAAAAGTTTAGGAAATAAATAGATTTGCTTGTTTGCATCTAATTCTCTCTGATTCTGTAGTTTATAATATAAAAAATATCCGTGGATGGCATTGGGAGACATACAGAACATACAGAGATCTGACAGATTCATGAGTGTGTGGGAGAGAGAGAGAGAGATGAAGACAATTTTTTCATGTTTTAAAAAGAGTAAATACTAGGTTTCAAGATTATTAAGTAACCTTATTCAACCCATTCTAGATGAGTATTTGGAGTAGCTAAGAGCTCAGAGATTATGTGTAAACCCATTTCTCTTTCAATATGACAGAGTACACAGTAAAACAAGAAAAGTGGGCTTTTACATTCACAAAGAAAAATCCTGACATAAACTCACTCTACTTTAGTGTATGGAATTTCTTTCAACTGCTCTTCAGATAGGCCAGATGGATCCACAAGCTCCTTCCTATAAAGGATAAGGAAAAGTAAAAAATGTAACAGTAACTATGAAGTGCAAAAATGTTCTTATTTTTATTAGAGTGGGCTTAAAAGATTTACTGAAACAAGCTGTTGTCAGCCCTGAAGATATCTTGACATCAAAATAGGAAACCTATTTAGAAATAAGTGTAACTTCACCTTGATTGCTTCAGCCGTATGTTGCATCCTGTTACACCTTCCTCTCACCTCCCTGCAAATCTGATCTTCTTGCTTCACATTATGATGAACATTGTGTATCCTAAACAATTAATATGCTCAGGAATAACTAAATATCTGCCTAATGGGTAGTTCTGTAGCATATGGGGTCTCGTCCTAAAAGTGTCAGTATTACAAACAAAGATATTTTGGAAGCCACAGAAGAATAAATCTCTAAAACGATGCATTATTCTTTAATAATTCATTTACATACAACGGCCTTCTGTATTCAGTGCATTCAGTGATCTGCAGTATCTTCTACACACAGCAGGTCATTAACACACACATAATTTACTGTGGCATATAACTAAATGAGAAAGTAATGCCTTATAGCCACAGTGCAGGGCATGTGAATAACTACATTAGAGGAAAACCAAGCATCTCCCAGACCCTACAAGGACTGTACTTACTGAATATGTTTCCACAGTTCTTCTTTAGCTTGTACATCTGGGCTTCTCCTATAAATATGAACAAAGACAACAGAGGTTGAACTGTGAAAACCATAATGTGAGAGGTTGCTGTTCTAGTAACTTTTAACAGCACAGACCCCGCACAGAAATCATGATAAATGTAATCTCAGAATCCACCAATGAGTTCCATTTTAAGGTTTGTTATCTCAGAAAACGCATTAAACTTCATTGCTTTATTTCAACTGTAATTTCTTGAACGACAGGCTCTCAATCATAATTCCAGTTCCACTAGCCTACAGCAAGAGTATACATAAAATATAAACAACAGCAGAATTTCCCAAGCTAAATCATGCCTCACTACTGCCACCCCTTATTCCTCCAAGGACAACATGTTTTGGAATAACACTTCAGTAAAAGGCCTTTAGAAATGTCCTGTGGCCCACAGAGACCTTTCTGGGCAGAAGGAGCGACTGGACACACAAGGCTGATGCACCAGTAATCCCTGGCCATTCCCAGTCAGCACCAGCTGCTTCACTGCAATCACAATTGCTTTCACAATTCCAAGAAGGGTTTCTGCTCACTTTATTTACATTTGGTATCCAGGATGAAAAAAACTCAAAGTCCAAAACAAAACAAAAAAACCAAACAATGAACAAATCAAACCAGCTATGCATATTTGTGCACACAAAGATTTTACTAAGCATTTAATTCACAGGTGAAGTACTTACCAAAAAAACCCTATTGCAGACATGGATACATAGTAAAGCAAGCCTAATGTCACATTTTCCACTGAATTATAGAGTACGCTGGTTCTAACTGGATCCCCTTTATTTTTACTTTTCTTATCTTTTTTTATTGAAGGGTTAGTACAAAACCACTGCTGATGTTGAAGCTGCACCTAGAATTCACCAAAACCCATTCAGAATAATACATAATACACAGTGCTAGGGGCTACATTTGCATGGAGAGATTAGATAACTGTTCATTGGCATTTTTATACATAAACTCAGTGTTGACAGCCACATGGTTCCACACCATCTAAGATGTGAGATGCAACTTTTAGACACATTCAGCACATATAAATGCTCCCAGTTTCTCACAGGTTAAGTCTTACATTATCAGGTGATACAGCCTGCTTTCTTTTCCTTAAACAAAAGGGCCAATCATATTCAAAGATGCTTTTGGAATGATATAATCAAAATTTAGATGAAGATCAAGGAGAACAGCAGAATTCTGCATTTTAGCATCTACTAAATTGGTTCTCCCTCAACTAGTGACAGAGCTGTATCAGAAATAATTCTAAACTTCTCTGTATCAACGTTTTCCTATTTCACCATTACTATATTCAGCTTTTTGCCTGACTTCAGCCTAGGAATAATGTTCAGAGACATCTACACTGCAGTAAACATTTCACAGTTGATGTAAAGGCAGAGTATTTAGAGACGGTAATGTTTGGGGGTATTTTTTTAGATTTTACAGGTGCAGAAGTACTGGGAGATATTAGTTCACTGGTTTATAAATACCAGAGAGAGAACGAAGGATGAAAAACAACCTAGCATTTGTGTTTCCCTAGTAGGACTAAAATTAACTAATCCATAACTTTCTCAAGCTCCAAGGCAGTGATGGCTTTCCAGGCAGCATGACACATTCGCCTCGGTCCTTGAAGGACTGCTGTCCTTTCCAGCTCCTCAGGTCCTCATGATGGCAACAGCCACAGCCACAAGGGGCTGTTTAGTTTTCTCCAATTTTCACTTCTACCTCTCTCCAGTTTTTCATTTACTTCGGCTTCTTACATCTGTCCACACTGTTTTTAACTCCCTGATGCAGTGTTTTGCCCTGCAGTGGCATTTAACAGCCTTTTTCACCCCTCAGTTTCAAACTGATTTCTCCTTCCACGCAACCTCTTGCTCACAAAATAGCAGCTGCAAACCCTGCATTCACCCTGGGGCTGGGAAGATAGGCATCCTCTTCTGAGGCTGAATAATCTGGCAGTGGGGGATGAGAAAACTCCCTGAAAATGCCAGCTTCTCCAGGGAGGCTTTGTAATGCTTACAAGCCCTAGTTTGCCTGAGGAAGCAGGCCTTAAGGTCAACCCCAAACCCAGGATCCACATGAAGCAGGGTATTGTCCACACCAGTGACCTATTTGATCAGCTCATGGCTTTTACTTATTCATGGAAATACAGCAGTTCAGCATGTCACAAGTATCACCAAATACCATGTGAAGCCTCACCTACAGTAAAAAATATTAATTTCTCAGGCATCGTGGAGAGTGATGAAATAAAAAGTCATCTTCATTTCTTCATTTTCTAGGACCTGTGCCTGCTGCTTTCTGTGACCAGTTCCAAGCACTTTACTCTGTGATCTCTGCCACCTTCCCTTTGTCCATCCCTACAACTACACTAATAAGAAAGACTTTCCTCTATAATACCAGTTTAGCAAATGGCATCCCATAAAAAAAAAAGCTAAATACAGTGACTCGCCAGAGAAAACTGCTTTTAGATTTTGCATCCTGTAATTACTTATTTTCCCATCTGTTTAAGAAGTGTTATCATACTAGCATAATCTTACAGTACTTATTCAGGTTAACTCCATACCAAAGAATACAAAGAAATATGATACAGAAAAACTAACTTAATTAAAGCATTTGCTTTCCAAAGGCTCTTATGAAAGGGAATGATGGAAAGCTTACAAAAAGAAAGGTGAAATGTAAGATGAAATGTAGGTATTGCATATACTACAAAGGAAATTAATGTTTGTGTGGTTCTTAAGAGCCCAAAACAAAGCAATCCTTTTGTTAAATCTTTAAAGCCAGATCACAATCCCCCTTTCACATTGTTTTCATCTTTTTACTGTGAATTGGTTTAGAATCACAGTTGTGATATATGGGACTCAGATTGTCCTATCTCAGTATCTGAATCAATACCTTCTGGACAATTTGTATGCTAATCAGTTTCTCTAATGCACAAGAAATCTAACAGGAATTCTCAGTAAAGGATGAATGTCATGGGGTTTTTTTGTTTATTTTTTTATTTTGTTTGCACAAGCTGGAACAGCTCTTCACAATAATAAGGTCTACATTATTTTTTGTGTCTGCATCTGCACCCCTATTAATATTTCAGTTTGAGTCACCAATGGTAAATTTAAATAGCCATGGAATTTTATGGCCATTCTTCTTAATTAGAAAAAGCCCTTTGGCTACACAGATGTTTTACATGAACTCTTGAAAGTAAACCCTGTGGAACTAGAAGTGGGAGCTCTCTCCATTTGCTGATTCCTCTAGGAGAAAGAAAGGTCAAATTCTTGTCAAATATTTTTATTCTAGAGACCAAGGAGACACCATCGCACCACCACCACCAATGACTAATATTACTCATTATCAAACAAATGAAATGCACTGTGCCAGGTACAGTAACAAATATTTCAGCCACTACTTCACACTTCCAGAGCAAACTTCTAGTCAAGCTGGGTGCAATAATGAACCTAATGTGAAAGACTTATCTGTACTGCTAAAACGAAGGTTTTGTATCAATTTTGAAATATGTACATTGAAATGATGATATGACAGCATTTAAAACCAAAACAACTATACCCTACAGAATCATATTTCCTTTTTCTCTAACCTGTATCTAGTCATGTAAACAAAGAGTTGAGCCAAACTAAATCAAATAAATTCTCTTATAACCTACTACGGGTTAACAGTTAAATGCCTTTTACTAACCTTTTTTCAAAGAACTTTGAAAGGAATTCCCACCTCACTTTTTTTAGTTCCTACTCGCATATGTGAAGGATCTCTGCCATACTTAGGAGATTTGGGCTTATTTCAAGGAGGGTTTGTTTGGTTTTTTGTTTTTGTTTTTATTTTTAACTGGAGGTTGAGATAAAAAAGAGGAACACAGGAATCATTAAAACAATAATGAAAAGAAATGAGAAACCATCCAAAATCTCCAGGATTTCCTTATTTCTTTGCTTCCTCTAGGACATTTGATTATTAAGTAAGATACTTCACATTTATGTTTTTTGCTAATAGTAGTTTAAATATAACTCAGACTGTCACTGGGAAATAAAAGCCATTTCGTAAGTCAAGTTAACCACAAGAGGGAACCCGTGCTATCCAAACAATGACATTTACTTGGCCTGTGGGGAAAAAAGAAAAGTTGACTATAAATTTAATCAAACCATTATTAACTGAGTAATAGCACCTAGTTTACAGCACCTTCTGTAAACAATAAAAGAAATGGAAATCAAATTTAATCAACTGCATTTTGTGGATTCCATACAAGTGAGCTTTAATATTCCTGATTTTTAGTAATGTATCATTGTACAATT
The DNA here is from genome assembly GCF_036250125.1 of Pseudopipra pipra. Classification (NCBI taxonomy): domain Eukaryota; kingdom Metazoa; phylum Chordata; class Aves; order Passeriformes; family Pipridae; genus Pseudopipra; species Pseudopipra pipra. The sequence goes on along the minus strand of NC_087581.1, from coordinate 44,860,031 downwards.
ACACCTAATAACACATGACTTTTGTGCAGCTGAAAGTGAACAAGTCTGTACAAACCCAGTTAAAACAGAAATTCCTATATTTGGAATTGCAATGGCAAATTCTATTTCTCATCAAGAATTAAAACTCCATGCTACAGAACTGGAGACAGAAAGGAGTTTTAACAACACAGGCAACTGAAAACAGAACTCAAGTGGATTTTAATACCGGAAACTTCAGTGAAGATAACAGTTTCAATTGGTATGAATGAAATTATACAGTGTTTCTTGTTAAGTCTTAACATGAAAGGTAAATTTAAGAAAAGATGTCATTGGGAAGTACCCAAGGGATGTGTTACAGAGGTCACACATTACACCATCAGCATCAGGACTGGCAAAATATCCATGTTAGGAGTCAGTGAGAATGGGGATACAAAGACTGCTCTCTCTTGCCTCCATCTTCCAGTGCCTCATAGCTGCTCTCCCCAAACTCTTCAACATCACTGGCCCTGACTTGCCCTGCCCTGCCTGCCCTGTCGTCAGACACGCTGGAGTTGGTGCTGCTTCCTAATCTGCCGGGATGGCAGATTAGGCTGGACACAAACACACAGTGTTTACACACCAAATCCATGCCATTAGAAGAAAAATGTGAATTAAAGAAACCAACATTTTCATTAGTTTTGGAAAATTAATTTTAAAAGCTGGTAACTTCACCATTTTAAACTGGCTGTCGGCAGAAATGGCCCTGTCTAGCAGTACAGCTCCATTGTGGAAATCCTGACATCAGGACGCAATGTATCACTGACTGCTGCTTGTCAACGGCAATTTGACATGGAAGCATCAGCAGATGCTCTCATCTGGACCATTGCAGATTTACATGATTAAACAAGTGTGCATGTATTTCACGCAAATGTTTGCAGCTACCACATAAAATCTGAATGCTTTCACAGACTTGCTGCCTAGAAGCGGGGAATCACTGTCTTCATTACAGAACCAATGCTCAATGAGCCACAACACCATCCAGGACTTCTTTCAAGGTGATGGAGAGAGTTCCTCTGTTACAAAGCCCTTCCTGCATTATTTGTGCCCTGAAATTCAAATCACTAAACAAAGGCAGTTTGACCACAAAGACAAATCTGCTAATGTGAGAGCAGAGCCACGTAAAAATCTCCATTCCTCAGCAGCTGAGGGCCACCACCACGCTGGAAACACACCTCCTGCTTTTTAACATGCTACAGCAGCCTTAATTTTCACACCAAAGGGTCTAAAGGTTACATACGATCGAGATCTGTGCCTAGATCGTCGGTAGTTTGGATCTGCCTGGGTTTTCCCCTTCTGTCGCCGCAGCACAGCTTCCCACTGAGGAGCTGAGTCAACCATATCATTCTCTTGCCGTAATCTGCAAAGCAAGTACCAGGAGTTTAGTCTGAGGTCTCTGATGCAGGATGCTCTGAGAAGCAATTGGGATTACTTTTTTTCCCCCAAAAAATCCAGCTCCTGCAATGCAATACTTTAACTTTTCGTCTTGCTAAATTTTAATTAATGTTCCCAAATTAAGTTAAAATGTAAGAACTGTATAAAAGAAAACTGATGGATTTGTTGTTTAGAAACAGCATAAGCCAAAAAAGAAATCATCCATTACTTTAAGAACAGGCTCACAACTTGAATCCTTCTTCCCAGCCCAAGCCAAACATCTAGAATTTTTTTCCCTTTTTACAGCCCACCTCATCTACAGCAAGTGGCAGACCCACATCATGATATAAGGTTCTACTACTACAACTTTTTCAAATACTTTGCTGCAGCACACCTTCCTAGGATCCAGAGAAAATCCCCTGATGCTCTTGGTGAGTTCCCACTCAGAAGAGGCAGTCCCTTCATCCTGACCTGCAACAAAGCCCAGGATGAATGCAGACCTCTCATGGCACTCCTTCTGCACCACCCTCTGAAGCTTTGGTCCCTATCTCTGTCTGTGGGCATCTAAACAATATGCTATGCCTTTTATTTTTAATTTGTTTTCCTTTTTTTTTTTTTAAATACATGAATTCATTATTGGAATGCATTGCAAACTGAACCAAATGTCAAAATCCTATCAACCCAGCACATTGGTTAGCTTGATGTAGTCCTACAATGCCACAATCAGTCAGGACAGCCAGCTTGCCAGTGTTTACAATTCAAAGTTCCACAGATGCTTCTCACAGTTTTGGAGTTGCACATATGAGTGGTGGGATGAAGTTCTAAGGTGGAACGAATGGATATGCTTGGTCACAGCAGTGAATTTAAAGGGATTTCAAAACAACCCTGGAAAATATCACCTGAAAGTGGATTGTCAGATAGGATGGTACAACTCGCATAGTGAAGAAACCAGAGGAGCTTAACAAAAAATGGAAAGACTAACAGGTAAAACAAACAAAGAACCCGACAGAGATAAGGGGATTACACTGCAGACATAGGAAATGCAAAGCATGTTATTGCTCTTCACTACAGATGTACTTTTCTCTTTGAGTTTTGAATTGTGTCAGGCTAAACTGGCTACACAGGCTGCTGCTTTTCCTTTAATCAGATCTCTCACATGCATAATAAATTTTGAGCTGGATCTCCAGCTACTATAAACAGCCACAAGTCTATCAAATGGTACAAAGCATCTGGACTGCAACCTCAGGTTTTAATTTCTAAGCAAATATTTTAAAATCTGTAATCTGGTGACAGGTATTAACATAAACTTCTATCTAAGGATTTAGTAGAGGAACTCACACAGCAACAAGTAATGAACTGTGAATTTTGTCCCAAATAATCCAATTTGTGGAGACAGCAATCATTCCACATGGTATAAACACAAACAACTGCCTCCCACATACAGTACTCACTTCCATAAAAAGAAAACTTGCAGCTGCCAGACCAGCACTCCTGCTGTGGGTGGTGGGTTTGCCACCTCTCCCAAACACCAGCTCCTAACAGGTCAAGTAGACAGCTGTGCTCTGTAGGAGACACTCGAATGTTTGCCATAAAACAACCCAGAACTACTCCTTCTTCTCAAGAAACCCACACAGCGCAGCAGAGCATGAGGTCCATACTCCAGCACAGAACACATGAGATCCTGCACCTCTGTGCTTGAAACCACACTTCCACACTCCCCAGAAATGACCTCTTGCTGAGGAAGTTCCACATCATTTCTGCTCAGATTCATTCTATTAATCCTGTAGATCAACATCTACTGATGCATGGCAAGCACAGTCCTTAGCAATGCATTTATTTATCCCCAAGTACTTCATACTTCTATTTTGCCTCCTTTCTTCTACTTTTTGGACAGTGTTCGTCACTGGTTTTCATCTCTTCAATTTGAGCAAAATATTGAAAATCTAAATACATAAAGTAACATGGCAGCTATTAAAACAAGCAGCGTCAGCACACTGAAGTACCACAGCAGAACCCTACTATAGAGGAGACATGAAGAAACAAAACATCCCTTTTGCTGATGCAAATAAAGGCACTATGCTCACATTTAACAAGGTAAAGGATGACCAAGGTGACACAATCTCTACATAAAATACGTTATTCAGATACGATTATCAAATTCTAATAATTTGGTGGCAATTTTTTTTAGCTTTTTAGCAATAGAAATGAAAAAAAAAAACCCTGAAAGAAATTTAACTCAAACACTAAATTTATATTTAAAGATACTTCTGAATAAAAAGTGTTGCCCTTATTCTCAAAGCCCATTACAACTCTCCTTTCATTCTTTTCACTATTTGATCCTGCAAGGGAACACATTGATTTATGCCTATATAGAAATATATTATCCCAGTGACATATTTCACATGTTCCTGGCACGTGAAATAAATCCAGTTGAGATTAATAGCTATCACAGTAAAAAATTAGGCATTGTTTGCAGGAAGACTTGATGATAAAATGGAAAGTCCTATGACTATCATCACTCATCTGTTGTCTTATAGATGGGATTTTTTCTCATTTCAGGTGATATGGTAGCAAGATACATTTATGCAACGAAAAATTCTCTTAAGCAATTCTGAAGACTTGATTCTTGACATGCCATTCAAAATATTTAAGCATAAAGTTGTTTTTCATATACAATGTACAACAACAAGGGGCTTATAGGGGCTGTGATGGTCAAAGACAGCCTTGGCTGCAGAGACCAAGAGATGGTGGAATTCAGGACCCTGAGAGAAGGGCAAAAAGCAAGATCACATCACTGGACTTAAGAAGAGGGGGCTCTGGCCTCTACAAAGATCTCCTTGGACAAGGCCCACAGCATAAAGAGGTAAAAGGGGTCCAAGAAAGCTGGTTAATCTTCAAGGATCATCCCCTCCAAGCTCAAAAGCAGCCCTATCCCAGTGAGTCAGAAGTCAGGCAAAAATGTCAGAAGGCCTGCATAGATGAACAAGGAGTTCCTGGCAAAACTCAAACACAAAAAGAAAACCCACAGAGGGAAAAAGCAGGAGTAGGTAATGTAGGAGGAACTGAAGAACAGAACAAGAACTGAGGAACAGAAACATTGTCTGAGCATGTGGAGATGAGGTTAAGAAAGCCAAAGCTCAAATGGAATTGAATCCCACCAGAAATGTCAAAGCCAGCAGAAGAGCCTGGATGGAAAGCATCTTTGCAGAGAAGAACCTGAGAGTCCCGGTGGACAGCAAGTTGAACATGAGCCAGCAACATGCTCTTGCAACAAAAAAGCTAAATTGGACCCTGGGCTGCATTGAGCAAATTATTGCCAGCAGATCAAGGGAGGTGATCCTTCCCCCTCTAGTCAGCACTGGTGAGGCCACACCAGGAGTTCTGGTCCAGCTGTGGGCTCTCCAGGACAAGACAGACACGGACACAATGGAGAGAGTCCTGCAAAGAGTCACCAAGATGACAGAGGAATCTCTCATGAGGAAAGGCTGAGACAACTGGGTCTGTTCAGCCTGGAAAAGAGGGGGTTCAGGGAGATCTCATCCATGAATATAAACACCTGAAAGCAGGTGCAAAGAGGACAAATCCAGGCTCATTTCAGCTGTGCCCAGTGGCCAGACGTGATGGGCACACACTGAAACACAGGATCTCCACCTGAACATCAGTAAACTCCTTTTCCCTGTGAGGGTGACCGAGCACTGGCACAGGTTGCTTAGGGAGGTGGTGGAGTTTCCCTCCTTGGAGATACTCAAAAACCATGTGGCAATGGTCCTGGGCACCTGGATCAGGTGGCGGGACCAGATGATATTCAGAGGTCCCTGCCAGACTCAACTATTCAGTCACTCTGTGATTCTAATCAGATGGATCTTCTAAGTGTAGTCCAGCAGGAAACTATTCTTCAGAGTACATTTTATTATGTAAAATAAAATTTTATTTTTATTATGTAAAACTTTATTATGGTTTTCTCCACAAAATAAATTTTGACAACAGCATTAAAAAAGCAAACGCATTTCTTCTATGATTAAAATACGCTCATAATTGGTTTTTCTTCACTTTCTTATGAATATCTGCCTTGGATAAAACATTCATATAATGGAATGAAACCTCAAAGACTGATTGACATCAAGTAAAGAGTTTCCCCCTAACATTTTCCCAGTGTTGTACCTTCAGAAGTTCTCGCTTACATTTCTGTTTTTTTCTGATAATGTGTTTTCTTCTGACAAATAGTTCACAGTGATCTCTTATCATGTGAACAATATATTCTATTCTTCTGTGATCAGAAGCAGATTCCTTTGGTTCAGATGAGTACTCACTCATTGCATTCCAATAAAACAAAACAATTTTATTCCTGCTTGAGCCAGGGACCTGATTATTGAACTGGGAAATAAATTATCTATGTGACAGGTAAAACTTGATTACCAGCAGTTGCAAGGCTCATTATAGTGTCCCATTTCACCCTGTTAGGGCTGGCTCACCTCTGCCAACAGGAAAGCTACTCAGTGCCTCTGTCCTTTCAGCTTGTTATATTCTTGCTGTAGCTGCTAACAAAGTGCAGGAATTCATTATGACTGTTTGATTTCCTGCACCATTACAAGGCACAAGTCTCAGATTTCCAGTTCGTTTAGTATTTGTTTAATTTAACACTGATAATGACTTTTATCTGGTCATATTTTTATATAGTCTGATTTTAAGTCATCACCTAAGAAGAAGAGATGCTGCAACATTAACATTTTTACTGTATCTTAATTTCTGAAAATGTGAAAAACTTAGAAACAATCCACGTAAATTGATTTTTTTTCTTTTTAATTTTAAGTGTTTTTCCATGAAGTGAGGAAGGGTTGGTAAAGGTCCTTTTATTCTTCAAAAAATGATTAGCAGTACCTAACCCTTCTCACAATTCAGTCTTTATATTGCAAGAAGTTCTTAAAACATTCTTGTGGTCAGTCTCTAATTTCTTTCACTTGTTTGTGGAGCTCCCTGCACAAAGAGTTTCACTGGATAAAAAAAAACAACCTGGCAAGAGTGTTCTAAGAAAAAGGAATATAAAATACCATTTAACACTGATCACTGAAACTACACTCAGCATTTCATTCAAACTTCTGCTGGAAAACAAATCTTCCATGCGCACTAGGTTATTGTTAGCCAAATATCTTACAAGACTGTGTTCTAATTTAAGTAAACTGAAATCTTATGTCTCAGATATGCTTTATACCAGCCCCTTTGAATATCACAATGATTTTTTTCCTGCAGCACTATCCAGCATAACATTATTACTAAGAGCTTCCAAAGATCTGAAAATCATTTATTACTCACAGTACTGCATGTAAGACAAGAAGAAATGATGGCAGCTCATGCAGGCAGCTTCACAGAAAATTTGCCTTTAACAAACAATTCTTCTTTTGTCCAATTTTAGACTGTGTTTATGCAATATGAAGAAATTCTATGTGCTTTTTAAAAATACATTTTCATAAATAACTCTCCAATGATGTTATCTCCAGTGCAACATGAATGATACAGCTTTAAAGGGAACTTAAAGGAAATCACTTGTTTTGCCCTCTTTTTCATATCAGCAACAAAAAAAATAGAATATATAAAACAGGACTTGTTAGCATCACTTGATATGAACTACTATCCTGTTAGAAGTTTACACTGTACACATTTTGGGTTAAGGCCCACACTTCACATTTTGGAAAATAAAATAATTATACAATTAAATGCATGCATTTAAAAACAACTTGAGTTTCAGATCCATTAAACCTATTTTTACTTCTCCTCAAAAGCTTTTTTTCTATAAATCTGCACTTGAATTTACTTGAATATATATTGAAGTATATGCTGAAAATATCATTATCAAGATATTATCTGCTTTATTTGCATTTATATTGCAAGTCTTTTGTAAATGTGCCTCATTTGATTTTATAGTTCATTACTGAGTTCTTTCCAAGTTCTTTCCAGGAGGGCAGGCATTCATTACATACATCTATGATACCTGTGTTTTGGCAATTATTGTTCTTCTTATTCAGAAAAAGACCTTAAGCTGCCTCAGGAGGACTCTATGCACATAAAACATGTTAGATTCCATCTTTCTAGGTTTATCTAGGTTTGTGCTTCATGTCCCCATGTCTAAAGTATATAAAGGTCACCTGTTTCTCTTCTTCCGATGTTCCCTGTTGGAATTTTCTGATTCGCTGCCACTGCTGGTGTTACAGCGAGATCGAGATCTGGAGAAGAGAAAAGAAACATCTCAGGATGAAATTATCTACAAACATCAAAATTATTGCAGCGCTAAACAGGGAAAGAGCAACACTGCAACAACATTACAAGGAAAATTAGAATTAAAAGACTCAAGAGGGCTTGTCTATGCCTGCAAGTCATATTATCTGCTTCTCATTAATTAATTGTGAACAACTGCTTCAAAAGTAGTGCACCCAACGTGTAGTGTCAGGTGCGTGCCATTTCGTTTTCAATTATTTCACTGTTTTGGGGTTTTTTTAATTTATTTTATTTTATCTCTCAGCATTCTTTGTGAATATGCCACAGCAGTATGTTTCTTTGACGTGTGAAATGTTTTATCTTTAAACTGTATGATTCTGGCTCTTTTCTTCTTGCATATTGTAATATAGCCCAAAAGAAATGATACAGCAATTCTGGTTTTGCCAGCAAAACAGAAAGCTCACAGATCTGTCTTTTTCTATTCACCACCTCAACTTCCATCTGGCCTCTAGTTAAAGTTCACATTTTTCAAGTGTCAGGCAGTATGGACAAAACACTACTATCTTTATAAACACAAAGGGCTGAAGTGCACACACAGACTGGTGTGTACCAGCCCAGCTTTGGGATGACCTGATGCACAGCTACAAAAATGGTGCATCATGTGAGGAAAACAAAATAAAACAGGTTACTTCTGTATTACCTCTGACTGCAGAGCTTCAAAGGGTAAGCTGACTTTTATGGTTCTAATTATTACTGAAAAAGACTGGTGGAAAAGGCTGAACTACCTACAGGCAAACTGCTCTCGGTAGAGAGAAAGGCTTGGGAACTACTATCTGAGACCCTTAAATCCTTGATTGCATTTTGGAGCAGACAGACCAGCTGTCAGGGCTTTTGTCCTAGAAACCAGGACGCTGTTATTGTACCACTGGGCTAGGTCCTAAAAACTGGTACTCTCACCAAAACCTGGTTCGGACCATTCGTTCTTTAGTGTGATGATGATCTCTGAATGGTCAGATTTGATGATCTTAGAGATCTTTTCCAACCTAAACAATTCTTTGATTCTATGAGTACCTCCAAAGAAAAACATGTTTCTCTGCTATACTAACAGCCCAGTTAATTAATGCGAAAACTTGACTGATATTAACATGAGCCAGTCTAGAAGGATTTAGAATATCAGAAGTTAGAATTGGTGCTGGTCCATGCAATGGAAAACAGAATGTCTGTTCCTGGCTTTGCTTTTGCTCTTTGGTAAGCCACTTTCATAAGAAGACAGATTAGTCAAACTACAGAATGTTTTAGACTAATAGGACAACTAAAGCCTAGGAAAATCAATTCAACTCAGCTTGTCTGAAGGGAATAAGCTTGGGAAACTGACATTTCCCCAGAGGAGAAGCAGAAACCTCTCCTAATTCCCAAATTTCATGCTCACAATCTAAAGGCACCAAGAGGGTCAGGATAGCTAGGTTCCCAGGTAAAATATACACGTTTCTGAGTGAAGCTTAAAGTGGGGATAAAAAAAGATGTGTGTAACTATAGAAAATTGTAACCCCAAAGGAAGAAAGAAGATTAAAAGGTGGTGCTGAAAAGATTCACTCCAGCACAATAAAAGAGTTAAGAGCAATAAATGCCTTAGAATTGCAAAAAAAGTATACTTTTTTCCACCCCAATCTTATTGGATATTTAATAAATATTCCACTAATTTCAACATTAATAAGTCATTCAAGCAACAGTGTTCTTTCACACCTCTGGGTCATTAGCATGATTCTTTTCTTCCACAAGTATTTTCTTACTGTGATTTAAGCAATTTATCCCATAATGTACCAAAGCATCTAAAATCACAGCATGGCAGGCAAAGTGCAAGATAAAACAAACTATTTGATCAAATTCAAGATAAGCCCTTTCTCTAGCTTTTCAGGAATGGAAATCTGATCCACCTTTTGGATACTACATATCAAACTACCTTGTGTTCCCTGTCAGGAAGCACTTGTGAGGAGACAGAAGGGCTGCTGAGCTGTCAGCTGAGTGGCAGCTGCTCACGGTTGCTGTCAGAATATTACCTTTCACTGAATATTAAACACCAGCTTTTACTGAACAAAATACCAAAAACAGAAACAAAGGTGCTTTCCTAAGCCAAATGCAAGAACACATGAGATCATCCTGATCTCTGACAATTACAAAGTACCTTCCATCCTTTATTACCTTTTTTTTTGGTCATGAAATATATTTAATATTTTGTAGGTAGTATACCTTTATGGTCTGATACAAGGAGCAGGAAGGAAGGCATAGTCAGTTTGGCAAGAGACACAGCAAATACAGTCCAGGAGAGGGCTTGGGGGGTTGAGGTGTGTTGCAGGATTCGGTATTTCAAAGAAACAGCTGGCAGAGAAAGCTCACATTATGGTGCAGTCTATTTCTGACTACAATGAGAGTATAGTAGCCAAATTCTGAGGAAGTGGAGAAGGTCTGTTGCAATATACAATAACAAACCTGTGCATTTGTATTGTAATACAGCAAGAACAGCCTTTGGGAAGAGGTCCCTTCTGAGCACTGGGGTTTTTCAACTGAGGTGCTTAACTAAATCTTCTCAGTTTTATGTGCTGGACATCTGTCACAGGACTGCCACTAGCAGCTTGTAATGGTAACCTTCTTCAAAAAAATAATCTGTTATCTGATACAATAAATACAAATTATGTAAGCACTTTCTCTGACTTCCTGTGATTGTCCCCGAGATGTTTGCATCTCTGCCAGAGTTCCTTTCCCCTGCTTCAGCAGTGAATCACATCCTGCAAGTGCCTCCCCTCCTTCACAAGTTTCAGCAGTCCCTGACATTGAAATGCACTCCACTGTCTCCTTATTCTGGCAGTGTGAGTAGGAGCACAGGAGCAAGGAGAGCATAGAACAGTCATGACAGGCTGATATGGCAAAAATCTGTCAAAAACTGAAGCTGTTGAAGGCTACACCTGAATTCACACCATCATTTTGTCTGGAATGTGACAATCAGTCAAGACTGAACAGGGGAGGGGGAAAAAAGAAAAGAAAAAAGTCAGAAAAAAATGTGCAAAACCATGAGAAGACAGTGAGGAGTTACATATGCCTCTGCACCTGCCTTTTGCAGGATAATTCATCTCAAATTATAGCATACTTGCTTTCAAATCAGATTAATTAAAAAAGGATAGAGAGGCTGAAAAATTAAAAACAAATCTGCAGTTGTAAAATCTGAAAGCTAAAACTTCTGGAATTGACTTTCAAGTTGCAGACAAGCCTTTAGTAAACCTTCACAAACTGCTTGTAGCATAGTGTAGCAACAATGTGCAAAGGTAGCTTGCAAGACTGAGCTTTGAGGAGGCTATGCCACAGAGCTTTTTAGCAAAAGTAGGATAGGAAAAAAAAATGAAATGGGCATAACACAACAAACCTCTTAAACAATTAAGAAGATGGGGGAGAAGGAAGGAAAGGAGGGGGTGCAGTCAACTAAAATATGATCAGTACCTTAACTATAATTTCACAGCTGCTATAGATCATATATTTACCGTCTCCTTTGCTTTAAGTCTGAATCTTCACCACTGTTTTGAATTTTCCTGCAGCATTAAGGAAGTTTTAATGAAATACCATTGAGTTACTTAATAAAAATACACAAAACCACCCATCTTTAAAAAAACCCCAAAATTTTACCAAGTTTTTTGTTTCCTTTTTTTTGGTTTTGTTTTGTTTTGTTTTGTTTTTCAGCACGGAAAATAGGGCATGTGCTTTTTTGAATTTTTCAGGACACCTCAACAATAAGTTGCAAAGGCAGAGTCCCACTGAATCTCTCACTGCAAACCCCTGACTTGTAAGGATAAGCATAGCATACTAGCCTTTAGAGTTTCCTACTGTTTCCAACATAGCAAGTCTGATGTTTTCCTCTTAACTCCAGTAAAAAGTGGACAAACAACACAGCTATTGTTATTAAACAGTTGGAAAAGGAAAATGCATGAATAAAATCACGATTCAGGAAGACATAATTAAGTTAGAATCCACCTACTATTGTCAGTCTTCACAGTCTCATATATGAGATAAGACTTTTAAAAACATTTTGTCCAAGAGAAAACTTGCTATTGGCATGACTGCCTGTCCACTGACTAGATCAGCCAAATACAAATCCCATATGATAAAGACTTTGCATCTCAAAAAAATTCCTTTTGCATAGTGCACAAACACTTTTTTTTTCTTGGCATGAGACAGTTTTGCACTGCATATCTCTAGTCTTTTGTTTTTACAAAGCCAAACAAGTACTTCTGACAACTACGGTAGCAATGCATCAGACAACCTGCTGCACTTGACTGGGGTTGAGTTAGTTTTCTTCCCAGTGGCTGGTATGGGGCTATGTTTTGGATTTGTGCTGAACACAGAGTCGATAATACAGAGGTATTTTTGTTACTGCTGAGCAGGGCTTACACAGAGCCAAGGCCTTTTCTGTTTTTCATACTGCCACGCTTGCAAGGGGGCTGGGGGTGCATGGGAGGTTGGGAGGAGACACAGCTGGGACAGGTGACCCCAACAGACCAAAGCGACATTCCAGACCATATGGCATCATGCTCAGTATATAATATGGGGGCAAGAAGGACATTTGAAGTGATGGTGTTTCTCTTCCCAAGTAACCTTTACATGTGATGGGGCCCTGCTCTCCTGGAGATGGTTGAGCACCTGCCTGCCCATGGCAAGCAGTGAATTAATTCCTTGTTTTGCTTGGCTTGTGTGCGCAGCTTTTGCTTTCCCTGTTAAATTGTCTTTATCTCAACCCATGAGTTTTCCAGCTTTTACCCTTCCAGCTCTCCCCAGTCATACTGGTGGTGGTGTGAGTGAGGGGCTGCATGGGGTTTGGTTGCTGGCTGGGGTGAAACCACAACAAAATCCATTTGAGAAAGACATTGCTATCAACACCTATGAGGGCTCTGTCCAACAGGATAAATTGACTCTATTGCCTTAGACAGAACTACACTGATGTACCTGAGATCAGTAAGCATACATCGTGAATGAGTTTCTTCCCTCCCATTTCAGACAACTAATGGCATATAAAAAGGTCTGGAGTAGTTCAGAAACTTGACCAGCATAAAAGCCCCGTATCAAACTAGATTTCCTAATCAATATAGCTGTGTTGTCAGAGACCCCTTTGCAAATGTTGGCTTTAAAAGCTAGGTAATCATTTCTGAGGAGATGTAACTCTCAGGTGCTTCTCATAAGGCAGTCTTAGAAGACTGTAAGGAATGTGGCACAATATCTATGCTTGCTTATACTTCACAACAGATCACACCAGCAGGCAGGGTGCCTCAGCAATGAAAGCGGCTTCTCAGCAGGACAAATCATCCCAGGTAACACACAGTCTCTAAATACTGCATCACTTCAGAACTGTCCCTGTAATTTGCATTACCAATTGAAAACACACTAAGTATTACACAGTGGTATTTTTGTTGGCTTCCTCTCTAATGTAAAGTCACACATGGGAATGCTGAAAACAGCCTTATGGCTCATTCATTTAATCCTTGTGCCAGTTAAAGCAAAGCAACATACTTTAAACACTGCTCTGTGTTGGAAGCTCATTGTCAAGCAAGGGACATCCATCAGTCCTTTTGTTCACCAAGCAAGAACAGCTGCAGCAACTAAAAGGATCTTGTACATGCCAATAATGAAATTTCTCATATTTTTAACATCATTTTCCGAATACTCAGAACAGCACACAAGCAAACAACCTCACTCAGGTTTTTTTATTTGACTGGCCCCTCGAATACCCCTTTTCCCAGGACCCAGCTGTGCCTCCAAGAGCTGAACACAGACACACAGGACCTCAAGTTTCTACAGTGAGAAGCTGACAGTAACTAATCCCAGGCTCTTACCTTCTCCGCACTGGTTGCCCAGACTCATTCTCGCTGCCACCTGATGGGTTCCTTCGGTGAGAGTAAGGAAACTTTGGTGATTTGTTGCGGTCATTGGGGGAATTATACAGTCCACTAAGGTTAAAAAGGAAGAGCAAACAGTCAGCTTTAAAATTTCCAGGACAAATAGGCCAGTTAACTGAGATCCAGCTTACAAAAACAAGAAGGCTCACACCCACATGTGTACATATTCAGCTATATCTGCTTTTGAGTGTATTGTGTGTGTGTGTGCTATGTAAATACAGATGGCACTGCTGTCTAGCAGTAAATATGTTTCTCTTGTAAATGTAGGAGAGAGACCTCTTAGCATTGCCAAGCTAACAGATCTAAGCTTACAAAATGTAGATCCAAGTGTATTCATATTCTTTTAGCATAATAAAATTTCTTTGCTTTAGTATGACTTACCCAACCCAGAGCTAGGTATTCAAATGGATCTCTATTCTTTATGTTTTCTGCACCTCTGTTCTTTATGTTTTCTATGTATGAAAACTTCCCATGTTCCTTTCATGACATGTATCTTCATAACAGAGCTGATGCTTAGGAACGTGAAATAATTTTAGTTCTGTCTCTCTGCAATTCATCCACACAAACCTCTGCAAAGGGTGTGGAGGTGCTTCAAGCCCAGGTTATGTGCTTTAGCCTAAGTGGGAGCCAATATGTTGGGTAGTTACAAATTACATATAGACTATCAACTGCACGAATACCTTCCTACCTGTGATACCTTCCTACAGAAGTGTAAGGGCCTTTTCCAAGAGTGTAACTGAGCCTAGGATGGAGTATATGTCACTCTGTCATGTCACCTGTCACCAAGGTGGTCTACTGACATTCTGCCACTTTTTGGAGGAAGTATGTTAAACTCAACCACGTATCTGTATCTAACACCACTTAGTCCTTTTCACAACTGTGTGGCAAAAAGATGATAATTCTCACAAAATTCCAACTAATGTATTTTTTTTGCTTTCCTTACAGCCTCTGCCCATCCAAATCGGATACATTCTTCTTCACCTAATTCTGCAGACAGCTGATTACAGCACTGCTCTGCACAGGTGAAAAGTTCCCACAGTTCATCACAATGAGAATTATTATTAGAAGCTGTCAAAGCCCCTGTGCAACATAGAGTCTGCTTATGTGTCTAAAACTGCATAGTCCTTTAGAATGCATGGACATGCTAAAACTCAATCCTATCATTCTTTAACTCCTGCAGAATCAAATTTCCTGCTGTCCTGACTGCAATTTAAGCACTGGAGCCAAAATGTGACAAGATGACACCACTTCTTCTTTAAAAATAACAAAACAACAAAAAAAAGGACTATCCTATCAAAAGAGTATTTACACACCGCTTTGTCCTTACTCTGAAAACTACTGATGTTTACAGAAGGAGCATAAAGGGTAAATCATCATGGTGCCCCAAAAGACACCTCTGTAGAAAGCCGCTGGTGATTTTCATTCAGTAATCACCTCCTCCTACACATACTTTCCTCATTTTTAATTGCTTATATATCCATGACAGTACCTATCTACTTACATGCAATACAGATTTATGATAACTCCAATAACACACTAATATATTATATAAATATCTTTCAGCCTACAGCTGTGGCATATTTACCATGGTACAACATCCAAGACATCATGCCCTGCCTTACCTCTGTGGACCATTTTCCTCCCATGGAGCACTTGATTTACTTCTTTGGGTTTCTGGACTGTTTTCATTTTTCATCTTTTTAAAGCTAAATAAAAGTGTATATATATATATATATATATATTTTAAACCCACAACATACAATCACATTTTCTCTCACACTGACCTCTTAAAACTAATTTTAAAGGCATTACAGAGACCCACCCTGGCATTTAGTTATTTGTCTGCTGTGTGAAAGAGGGCAAACAGGCGCTATGTTGAAAAATATCTCCTAGAAAGAGAGATCATAAGGGGGGAAAAAAAATCAGCTCTACGAGTTTATAATTATAGTGGCACTGAGTCAGAAAAATGGTCAGTGTTGTCTCAGAATAAACAAGAACAGACATTTAGGCAAGCAGTCAAACAATAAGGCAAACACATGATATGCTCTCACAGTCTTCCACAATATGCAGTTAACAGATTATTGAATCAGAGGCTTTATCTGCTTTTTATTTCACATAGCTGTTGATGAAACTTTCTTCCATGGATTTACTTAAACACCCTCTTGAACATTTTTTTAATTTTTGGCATATATAGGGCCTGGTAGAAGTATGCTCCAATATTTAACTGTGGCATAAACAATTATTTTATTTTATTTCAAAACTTCCACCTGGCTCAAAATTTCCACCCTATGTTGCTCACTGTTTCTGTGATTACAGAAAAAAAAAAGCAGCCCTATGAATGATGATTCTGTAATCACAAATTGAACACCATATTTCTTTAATATACATTTTTAACAACTATGTAATCTCTTTTCCAAGTGAAAGAATCACAGACTATTTCATCTCTCACAGTATAGGAGTCATCACATACCTCTGATTATCCTTATTCATATTTCTCTACCATTTTTCCAGGTCTACAGTACCTGCTTTACGATGGGACCAACAAAGGCATGGGGTAGTAACTATTCAAAGAATGACAGACCACAAGTTCATATCACTGAGTGGCATATTCTTCTCATTCCCTGCCCAGTAAAGCCTTATGTTTTCTTTTGTTTTAACTAACAATGTGAAAGGGCTGACTTCACTGACTGCTGAAAGGCGATGTACCAAGACAGTCAAGGTAGTCACCAGCTTGAGAGATTTATCAGTCTTTGTAACCAGTTTCTCATAATTATGGGAGATGGGGGCAAAACCAGCAGGATACTCCAATTCTTCCTGTACTCCCACAATTCTCACAGTGTCCAGTTTTACAGCTTCTAACCATTAATGCTCCCAGATGGACTGCCACTTCAAATGTTGGAGAATGGCTTTTAGCTGAAGCATGCTTTTGCACCCATGTCCTTGCCAATGGCCAAGCATGGTTTTCCTGTATCACCATCTCTCTACAAGAACAAGCAGTTCACTTGATGCAGAACTGGGCAGCCACATTGATTTTCACTAAGGTCTTCAGGAATTATTACTAACAGCAGCCCAGTACAATCATTAATACATCATATCATTACAAAGTGCAACTCAAGCAGAAAAAATAAAAGATTTACAGTTGCTTACTGAGAGGAAGATATAAGCTGGAGTTCTTTGCCCAGAGCAGGAGGTGACAGACTCAGCTTTATGAAGGAATCATGGCTACTTAACTCACTAATCCACTTTTAACCTTAGCCTTTGGTTACTACGGGTCACTGAGCTAATCATTTAATTCTCACATAGTGAACAAAATGCGAAGCTACAGTGAGTCAGCAGGAAAAGAAATTAAATTACACCTTATCAGGTAAATCATTTTCTTAATACTGCATCCACTAATCATTGACTCATAGGTGCATACAATCTATTCCCAGGCTCAGAAATATGTGCTTACTACAGACAAAGCAAATAACTCAGGTAAATATGTCTCAGTCCTGTATTGCAAAAAGCAATTGATTTTGCACAGCATGAACTACTGAACAACACTGATATTGAACTCAAATAAATGTGAACGCTGTTTTCAAATATTAAAAAAGAGACAGAGGAATTACCTGGGAGGTGAATTTACTGCATTAAATTCCTAGGCCATTATTCATTTGGAGCAGACAGACTCTTTACAGATAGAAAGCTAGAGCATGGCAGCTCTTCAGATACTAGTAGTATCTCCAGGGATGCAATTGCAAAAGGTACTGAGTTCACTCACAGTATCTGAAAAAGTTAGGATCTGAATTTCACGTGAGATTACTGTTGTTGGGGTTTTTTATGGTTTACTTTGAATTTATACAATTTATGCATGTGCAATCAACAACGTATCTCAACAGTGAATGAGATACAGTTAAACTATGAAAAGTCAGCTTGTGAGAGCTGATTAAAAAGACTTTGCAAACATGACTGACAATTAATGCAAGAATTACACAGGATGGAGCAAACTACCAAATTTGCTTTACAAATTTTGTGTGCTGGCTGTCACATACACTAAGCCTGGCAGACCTGAAAGGTTTTTTATACGGTCAGGCAGAGACACAGGGAAAAACAAATCAAATTCTAAAAGAAAAACATCTTCCAACACTTTTAGTTTTTTGGTGAAAGTGACTAACACTGTTAAAAACCATGACTCAGTAAGAATTTGCCTGTGAACTGCTTTTAGACTGTTAAGGTAAGAAACTAAACCCAGAAACCTTAAAGCTGCCATGTTGAGAGCCCCTTATTTTGTTTCATCCTCTATAGCCTGCCTACCCATTTCTTTTTAACAGTTCATTGGTAAAAATTCATACACAGCATTCAGAGCACAAGCTGTAGTGAAGGGCTCCCATGACTCCCAATATGGTCATCTCTGCACTGCGGAATAATGGTACCTCTTGCTCTGTATCTTTCGCTCTCCTAAAAAATCCCAGAACAACAGAATGGTGGGACTGTCAGGATCCTCTGGATATAATCTGGTCCAACTGCCTGCTCCAGCAGGGCCACACAGATTCAATTGTCCAGGACTATTCCCAGACAGCTGTTGAATTTTCTCCAAGAATGGAGATTCCACCACATCTCTGGGCAGCCTGTGCCAGTACTTAGTCATCTTCATAAGGAAAAAAGTGTTTTTTGATATTCATAGAGAACCTCCTGTGTTTCAGTTTGTGCCCATCACCTCTGGCTCTGTCACTTGGCACCATTGGAAAGAGACTGGCTCTGTCCTCTTTATGCCCTCCCTTTATTTAGATACCTCTGTATTATTTTCTGCTCAGTGGCCTCTCTTCAGCATGAAAATCATAAACTTTCTTTTAACTTATAATCATTATTTTCTAAGAATATTGGATTCAATTTCCCTCAAAATGAGGAAGAAATTAAACTCAGCTTTTGTCCTAGCTAGAACAGCTGGGACCAGTTCATCACTGTATGGGTGTAACTCAAAACTGTGTATTCTATAGTCTTCCATGCCATTTCCCAGAAACTGTTATCAATAGACCATTTACACCATCTGCCCAGAGTAGCCTGACTCCTCAGGCTATAAACTGGGTGTTAAGAGGCCTGTGAGATAAGAGGATGCTCCTGTCCTCACACCCATTGTGGAACTCCCTGCCCTGAGGGAGATACTGAGCATTCCTGCCTGAACTGGAGGATATATAATCTTAGGGTCTTGGGACTTTTTTAACCACTCATGGGATCCAGAGGAAGACTGCAGCCACCACTCTCAACCAGACTGCAACCATCACTCTCAACCAGACTGCAATCCCCACTCTTGACCAGACTGCAACAGCACTCTCACCAACAGGTTTTCCCCTCTCCTTTTACTTTGGACTCAGGGGGCCCAACGAACACCACTCTGTTCATGCCCCAGGGTGCTGGGTTATACATTTGGGTTTTGTGGGTTAAAACCAATTGTTTGTCTGTATAATCGTACTTATTGTATTATTTTATTAAATTGTTATTGTGACTTATAATCTCTCTTTTGAGTTTGGTTTATTTCCCCTGCCGGTTTACCTTTAAATCAGAACAGCTCTTCTTCTGGAGGTCAACTGTTCTAAATATTAGGCAATAGAAAACACTATTCACTAAGTATTTTGTGGTAAATATTTTAGACCCTTCTTCAGACGTCAGTCCAGATACCCAGCCTGTGAAGCCCATACCTTCATTGCAGAGACAAGTTCAGAGTTACACAGTTAAAAAAAACAAAGAAACAAAAAACCAACCAATCAAACAAACAAACAAAAAACCACACAAAACCACAAACAAACAAACAAACAAACAAAACAAACAAACAAACAAAACAAAACTGTCAGGGTTACTGAGGATGCAGAGACAGACATTCAAGTAACTAAATAAAAAAGTGAGGTGTTGAGTTTTTGACTCATCCTTTTGTCAGATCACTCTTTTTCTGACTCAGGTAAACAAATTCCACCTAAAATTAATGGTGGGTATATCAACTCCTTTCTGGAACTGAGCCTTACCTCTTGCTTTCAAATATGCCTAATAATTAGAGATGTGCACTTCAGCACTAATAATTAGGCACAGCAGACCACACAAATTCAGAGGAGCCCTGGCAAATCACTACTTCTATGGATCAGGAAGAAACACTCTTGAGTTTTGTAGGAATTGAACAGTGTAATGGCTAATCAACTGACAGATTAACAGCAGTGTTGGAGGAGAGCCCGTGCTAAGCTCCTCCCTGCCCACACACCCCAAGCACAGCTTGCCTAGTTCAGTGACAGAAGACCCCTGCCCTGAGGGCTCTGACAGCCAGCCCACAGCTCTCAGGCGAGGGACTAGTAGGACTATCCTGACCAGTGCCCTTTAGGTCATTAACAGTTTTTTTCCTATTTAAACCTGGAACTGTCTGCCTTCCCATTAACTTGTGCTGATTTACGGTTTCCAAACCCTGTGTCTCTTGAAATCCCTGTTCCACACTCATCAGAAGATCAGGGTTTTACAAAATCAATTACTGGGCAACACTTTCTGACCTTTGACAGCAGATCAGATGGTACTGAACTCAAGGGCAGGATAAACTGTTACTAAATATTACTAAATGTGTTCCTCTATCCAATGCAATATGAAATCTGTTAAAAGTTGTAAGGAAATGCTGGTATACACACCTTTTCACTGGAGAAGGTGCAATAATTTTGGTGGTTCCTTCATTTTCCCCATTTGTTGTAATCTGGCTCATGTTTTTAGAACCTGAAAAAAGAGCCAAAAACAGAACAGTCCTGCAGCATAAATGCTTGCACATCTATTCAGCATAATAACATACTGAACACAGGGCAGCATGAGAAATAAAATGACACACAAGATATCTGGTGTATGCTCTACTTGCTAAGGATGTATGAGGATCACACTTTTGTGTCTCATCCTTAATTTTAATGGTACCAGATCACAAGAAAGTTTAACATGGGGTGCATTCATTACTCTTCCACATAAGACAAAGTGTGCAGATGTTGCTCTCAAAGGGATATTACATCATAGTCAACAGAAAGGAATTCCTTGCTCAGTCAACAATGAGAAGAAAGGTGTGAAGAGAGTACAGGTTTGCTCCTACTGGTGCTATGATGTCACTTCCCAGTAATTCTTCCTCTGACCTCTAAAAGCGGAAGAATGTCTACAGCCAAAAATCACAAATAAATAAATATAAAGCAGATAAGAACAGGAAGCAGAAACTTCCAACCTTTGAGGAAGGTACTGGTAACGAAGTGAAAATGGATTAGGTCACAGTTAAACTACAAGGATATCTCAGGACTTCTCACCATATTTTTTTCCATCTAGACACACTTCGCTTGCCCTTCCCAGGCCATCAAATCCAGAAGATAAAATAGCGTGGACCACTATAATAGTGTGGTCCACAAAAGTATTGAAATCAGCAAAGATATGACTTCTTCAAACAAAAGAGCTAATTTCAGCACATCAGCTTTTGGAGCACCCAGCTCTAGTAAGTCCTCAAAAAAGAGGCAGGTGCTTCTCATTGTTGGTTTCTATTCTATTATTTTAACAAGTATTTACTTAAGGGAAAACCAAAGATACAAAACCCGAAGACAACATACCAGTGACTATTGCACACAGGCACAATCTACCCAGAAATATGAAATAGGTTTCTACCAAGACAAGATCTCGTAATAGCTGTGTTTGATATCACTGTTACCTACAACAAGGACCTTGTAGATTTGATTTTTTAAAAAAAGAAAGCTCTTACTGTACAATTCTTTTGTACTAATAACAAGCTCGATCAGGAGCTTTCTGTCCACACTTACAGTACGTACCACCTGTTGTACCTTTTACTAACTACAATACTGTTCTACCAACCTATGTATGATATAGATTACTTAATATAAAAGAATAGATTCCAGAAAAACTGTCCAAATGCTAACACCATGGGAATAATTTATCTATATCACTGTTTCTTGCATGCCAAGGTAATAGGCCTCTCCAAAATACCCTAGATAGCCAGAAATCTCAAACATCTCATTTGTAGGAGGTTTTCCTCGTTGTTTACCTTTGGTCAGATAAGGTGCTCTCAGTATTGTCTCTACTGAACTTTCCCAATAAGGTGAATGCACACACTTCAGTTCCCTTTTATGGCTATCTTAGTGCTGATTTGTGCATTCAATTCAAGCAGATTATTACATTTTTTAAAACTCAAGTGTCCAAAACCATAGCAGTCAGTCAAGCTAGTTAGCTTGTCATGCCTGTTTCTTATCAACTAAAGCCATTTAACTGACGTTATCTGTTTGTATTTAAACCTAGTCATGAGAGCAAAGATGGTGTGATCAAATGGAAAACATGCAGTAGGAGCTCATGCTTTGCACCATGTGCTACTAAGAGCCTGTAAAAATGAATGGACTGTCACAGCCTACTCTGTGATAATATTTATTTTTCATATCAGTTTCCAAGCCTGTAGCCTCGAGGGTTTGCATATCTCACACCCCACACATGAAATGCAGAAGTTGTCACATCCATCCTTTATAAAACCAGGGATCTAAATTAATTACACTTTAAAGTGTAAAGCTCAAAGTTAATAAATAAGTAAACAGATGAAACCATCCCAAGATGCATTTCCTAAAAATTTAACTTTTAAACCCAATCTCACAATTTTCTGGGAAAAGATTTATGACTTTGACTGTGCCAGACCAATAGTTCTACCTACCATGACTGAGGCTGGTGAAGCAGGGTAATGACAGCATCTGTGGCAGTATGTGTGTTAGTCAGAGCAGAGACTGTGACTGCCGGTGATTGCTCAGGGATTATTAAAATACAGACAGTACTGTAACTGTAATATCCACACCCAGTTCTCCACCTGGCTTTTAAATCAGAATGGCAGCACTTTTTACACCAGTTTACACAAATACCCAGAAGTACAAGGCAGGGACAAATCAAGTCCTCAGCTACCAAACAACAACAAACCCTGAGCAATGTGTTTTCCATCGCTGAAGAAACTCAGGTCCATGGCAATAGGTCTGGCCATATCAGTGTTTGCCCTGAGAGGATGTTCCCAAGAAGCTTTTCATGTCCAGCATTCAGCTAAAAGAATAATGAATGCTTACACTGTTGGGAAAGCTGAACACTATCAGCCTTGCCCTAAGAGGGTAAGACAGAATAACGAGAGATCTTGTTTGAGTTCATGGTTTGCAATTACAGCAAAATGCAACTGTAATTCTCTTTCAGATGAAACGGGGAGAAAAGTAAATGAAACAAGTTACACATATTTCACTTATTTGACTTTACAGAACAAAACAAAAAACCCTTCTCTAACTGAACACCAACTTGAACATCAGCCTGAACATACAGCAAAAAAACTCCTATGCACTAACGTAAAAACACAGTTTAAAACTGATATAAAAGCATAGACATTGAAGTTTCCTGATCTGATTTTTCAACTAACCCTAGAGCAACTAAGATATGAAATGGATTAAGCAAGTGACAAAATGGAGGTTACTGCATTTTAAACACTGTAATCTGGATTCTGAAAATAATCTGCCATGCTGAAGCCAAACTGTCTGCATTGCCTATGCTATCAGGGGAAGCAATCAATAGCACTGGCTTTTATACAAGAAAGATAGTTTCTCTCTGGTTCACAGTATTCAATCCCTCTGTTAAAGCCAAATATTTTTACTGAAAATACAAATAATACTTTCTATCATTATTTTGGCACCTACTCAAACTCTTAACCCAGGGTTCACGAAGTGGCTGCAGTCCTAATGAGTTTAGCATACTTTAATGGACGAAAGAAACAAGGAAACTTTATTGTTTAGCTCTGTAAAAGATAGCTAAACCTCAGCCTTCAGGTGACAGAAAGAATATATACAAAAAGCACATACCATACAACTGTTTATAACACCAGAACATGTATATGAAAAGAAAGAAGGGAAAAGATTTTAATGAGATGCCAGAGTCTGGAAGCTTTAGCACTTCATACACATTTATATGATGGAGGCAGTGCCAGCTGCATATATTACAGTCATGCATTTGTTCTAATTGTCCCCAAAAACACTGCTGTGGCTGGACCAACAGACAACAAAAAAACCAACCAAAACCAGAAAGGCTAATTGAACTGGCTGCAGAATGGAAGCCTTTGATATACTTTATTTTGCAGTCTTAAGAAAAGAGGAAAAAAAGTCAAGAGGCAAGTGAGGAAAGATGCTGAGCTCAGTAAAGGTGGAAGAAAGACCAATTTGTAAGTTGTTACTGGATTTGGGGAAAATAAATGGAACCCTGGTTTTCATTCCATAAAACTAAACTATAAGCCATGTCCAGTTGGATCCTAATTCAAGTGGCATTTCAACGAAAATACCTCAAGAAATATATAATATATGCAAAACTAAAATCACCCTGTTTAAAATGTTGAACAAAGGCATATTTAATTCTGTTATCCAATACCAGAAAAGAAACATCAAGAACAAAGGACTAACCATCAACAATACCCACCTGCAGAACCTCATTATGCAAGAGGGATATTTATTTTAAAAAGAAATGTCATATTATTCTCTCAAACATTTCAGTCAGGGAAACTTCTACGTAACTCATAAAGCTTATTACACCACCAGGGTAATTTCCAAGATAAAAATTATTCTGTAAAATAAAATCTACATTGGGTTAATATATTTAAGCAAGTTATGTTTAAAATGTATCAAACAGTCTTGATTTATTGTGTGAAATGGACTTTGCTATATCCAAAAACAATTTTCGGTGAAAAGGGAAGGATTTATCCTAGTGACATGCAATAGATTGTCACGTTTTCTGACACAGGGAAGAGAAGTAGCATTAAACTTCATTCAGCTTCTGAAAGTCTTGTTTAAATGGAGAAAGAGTATTCAGGGTTTATCACTGTGACTAGCCAAAGACAAAATGGAAAAATAAAGATGACAAAATATGCTTATTTATAGGGAAAGATGGAATTTGAATGACATAGCTCTGTTCCTTCAGCCCATACTTTGAGTGGGAAATGAAACAAATTTATTTAACATTAATATCATTCGAGATAATGCACCTGCCTTAGTGGAAAACAACTGCACACTTGAACACATGGGTAATCAATTAAGTTGAACTAAAAGCAAAACATCCAGGCGAGTGATAGAGATTACACGACTACATATAAGTAAAATGGTGACAAAGCAGATGTTTCATTTTAAAGTGAAACAGAGTATTTAAATTCACCAGAAGAGCAAACACAGAATTCTGCATCATGTTACATCAGCAGAAGAGACTACAGGAAGGTTTCAGTTTTCATCACAATTTCAGTCAAAGAGACTGAAAAAAAAATAAGCACAACACACACAAAAGCAAAACAGAGGCACACCCTTGCAGCAAGACAGACTGACTTTTGCTGCCTGTGCTAAGGCAAACATTTTCAGTTTAAGACCTGACAACTTTACCTCTCAATAGCCACACAAATTTCCACACAACAGAACTGAGGACTAATGGGGTAGGAAAAGCTGTTTGGCTTGAACTCCTACCCTAAGAATAGGACAGTCCAGATGAACAAAAGTCTAAGTCACTAAGTTCAAGGGTATATGGCTTCTTGACCTTTGAGGCACCCACTTACATTGGCAGACACAACAAAAAGATAACAGAATCAGAAAGCAAAGCAATCCTTCTCTTTTTACACTAAACGAAATAAACTAAAATAAAAATTAAAAAGAAAAATGTTGTGAACTGCTCCTATTTTCCAAGGACTATACTTTTAATTATGTTACATTTCAAGACCTACTGCAGCTAAAAGGCAGAATACACTAGCTTTGTTTTTGAGTCAAAAGACAGTACCCAGAATAAACATGGGAGGTTTCCAGAGATGTATGTCTACTCTCTACTCAAAAATAGATTCTCAAAAGTTTACAGGGGCATATTAACCCATAATAAAGATAAATATTTTTTATATTTTAAAGCCCAGACAAGTTTTTTCTCAGACAGCTAAGACACATACACACACTTAACTCCATGCACAAGTTCAACTAAAATGCATGTGACTTCTGTCATAGATGAAGCTGAGCATATCCATGTAATCACATGCAGAACTGCAGCTTGACATCTCTATTACTAAATTCCAGGAAACATCCACCATTCTAGGCATGACTCCTGTGATCCATGCTTAATCTTACACACTTCCTCTAACACCAGTAAAAATTTCCAGCTTTCCCTGACATCTTCAGCATGCAGAATAGGTTTCCAGCTCAGACATTTGAGACATGTTAAAATTGCCAAGAGCATGCCACTAACTTCTGTTCCGCTTAATATCAAAGTAAAGGGATACTGCTCTTGAACTGAGGATGCACAAGAGAGATGCCTTGGGTCAACAGCCTGAATAATGGGATACTAACCAAGACACACGGGTATAAAATTCTTTTGTGATAGACAGGTCTCCTGAAAAGAAACATGTTGTCACTGCCTGTTTTCAAACTTCCCTTTCAGCCTTTACGTTAGACCTACACACATTGGATTTTATCATCTTTAAGCCACAGCAACTGGAGTTTTTATACCCTGTTAGGTTTAGATATAAACACTAATGTAAGGCAAAAGACACAATCCATTCTGAGAGATCTTTGAGGATGCTGCAGCAGTTCTGAGTAAACTGCAGAAGACAAAATGAACCCAAGATCAAATAAGACATCTCTCCACAGGCTGACTAGACAAAGACTTACCTGTTTGTTGTGTTCTTTTGGGGTAAGTCTTGCTGCGACTTCTTTCAATGCTCTGGTCAGGCCGCGGGAGCTGCACTGAGGGGTCTCTGGTCACTCGCAAAGACGTTTTGCCACTTGAAAACACAAAAAAAGTCATGGGAAAACACCTGGAAAAGTTATCAAAGAAACAGGATCTTTAGACTGGGAAAAAGCTGTATGGGTTTTGGGTAGCATGTTTTGTTGCTATTCACTTCTCATCCCACCTCTGGTTCTGCTGAGTAGCACTACCCTGAATTTTGGGTTGAATCAGTTGTTGGCAAAATCATCAAGAGATTAGGCCAACCGCTTCTATATTTTGCATTTTCAAGAGGAGTTAAGCCACTAAAACAAAATGTTGGTTTGTCAGGAGTAGGTGAAAATAGCGTGAGCTTGTCTAACTTAGAATATTCTAAAATACGACTTTCTTAAGCAGTTTGATTTCTTCCTGAATTCTTTCTGTAACTTTTCACCTCAGGAAAACATACTTAATATTGTTCAGTTCCAGTCAGTAAGGGGATACTTCTCTGCCATGTAGAATGACAACCTCAAAGACTGCAAAACAAACTGTAATAAAGGACTCTCACTAGCCCAGACCCAAACTATAATAAATTGAGTAAAAGTCCTGATTCCCACCTACAGTAAGGCTCTTCTTCACTGCACAACTTACATAAGCTATTAAGTTTAAATACACTATTTTATGCTCATTTAATGTTCCTCTCCACGTGATTAAGCAGAATATAGTGTTCATCAAAAAAATGTAAAATAGACCTCATATTCCTCCCCAAAACTCCATTTTTGCTTCTGGAAACTTACTACACAAAAGAAGTAAGTTTTACTATTAACTCCCTTGACATCTGCAGTTTCATGATTTTGAAGTAACAGGTACTGTACTAGAAAGTACTAAGCAGCTATATAGGTTTTACATATGGAGACTTCCTGAGTTATGTGAATAGACTCCATTAAATACTGATTCTGTTTTCACCAATAGCCCTATATATGTAGTCAGCACTGCAGAAATTTTATCTTCTCAAGCTTGTAAAAGAATTAATGGACAAAAATTCCTGAATTCTAACACTACATCACAGTAATGCTTTTTTTCTTTTTGTATTCATTTTAATGGATGCTCCCAAGTTAGCCAGAAAGCACTTCTGCTCAACTTCACAGTCTTGCAAATAGCAGAAGCAGTTTTAACAAAACATCTGGGAACAGGATCTTCCACTCCCCCTAATACTTCCAAAGTATCTGATCTTAAGACAAGGAAATTGCTTTCCTGAAAACTATCTGCCACATAATGAGAAATACCTACAAGATTAAAAACATCCCACTCACACAAAAAAACCCAAAAGACCCCCCAAACAACAGCAACAACAACAAAAAAACAAACAAAAGGAAAAACAAAACAAACAACAACAAAAACAAAACTCAAAACACACAAACAAACACGAACAAGAAACAAAACAAACAACAAAAAAAAACACCACACCAAAACCTAAAAGACCAGCCAAAAGACAATATTATGGTCCCCACACATACACAGACAAATGGTGGGATTATGGTTTCTGCTTTAAGCTAATGATGTGTATAGATACACAACATTGTCACTGCTTTCCGTGCTACAACAGAGTCTGAAGGCAAAAAGGGAAGACAGTCAAAGCTGATGGATATGCAAAGCAAAGAAAAGATTCTCAAATAACATGAAAATGCTGTAACTACTGCACCGATTTATCATTAACAACCCCCATTTACTAGAACACCCACTCAGGTCAGGGGGACTCCACAAGAAATCACTGCAGCAATACAGGGAAGACTTCATACTAGAAGGGAAATACATAATTTAGTGTTTTCTAGATAAAACTAAGATTGTAAACACAGCTGTCAGTAATGCCATCATACCAACATGGCAAGCCATATCACAGGCCACCCTGGAAACTTACTAAAAAAATAAGATTAACCTAAGTGCACCACCAAGAGCGATAGTTCAGACATAGGTAAATGTTTCATGGCATGTTTTCTTTTTAATTTATTGGAAAGTTCTTGTCAGTTCAAAGCTTTCTCCTCCCCAGCACCAGTGCCCTGCTCCAATCTGCTGAAATGGTCCAGCACAGAAAGTTCATCTGCAGTACTCCCATGAACTTCTATTCGCTGTTACAAATGGGGTAATGCAGGTCAGGATCCAAATAAGAAACCCAAAAGGCTGTACAATCATTTCCCTGTTATCTGCAGAAAGAAGAAGCTGGATCATGCCAGATAATGTGATAACCCAAATAGTCTGGATTACAGAATACATACAGTGATCCTTTCTGAAAACCAGATTCAGTCACACGAGCTCAGACTCAGAACTGGCACTACAAGCAAGATCTTACATCCAAGGGTAACAGCTGAGTATGAATTCTGATTGATTGAGAGCAAATGTAAAAGAGCTACTATTATACACAGCTATTAGTACCTACCAGAGATACTAAGTGCAATTCAAGAGCTGCTGGAGAAACTGTTTTCAGACTTGTTTTCACAAAAGTCTTCCTAAGAGGCAGTGTGGTGGTTTGAAACTCCCAAGAATCTAATTTTTAAGTTCAAGCCCCCTCCTCCCACAGTTTGCCCCTGTGAGAGGGTTTAGTGATGGTATGGACTTGATCTCTTTTCACCTCATGTGGAGAGTTTTCAGACAAAACACAACCATTCGTTATTGGGGAAAGGGGAAAATATTTACAGAGGTTTATTTACACCTACATATATATTTACATTAAATTAAATTTCTCCTTTTCTTCAATAAAAGTCCAAGAAAAAAAGAGAAAATTTTTCTATCACGTCTCAGGCCACAGTTCCTTCATTTCAGTTTTCTTGTGGCACTGGTTAGTGTCCTCCACTTTTTCCAAGGCAGCAGATTTAAGTATGGCAGTCAGGATTTTTGTTCTTACTTTGTGGAAATTCCAACCCCGAGCCCAAGCCTTCGAGGGATTTTCCTTGGAGACCTTCACTTCTCTTGGGTTAGAGCATTTAAGGCAGCTTTCAGTTCAGTCTTACCAAAGCTCTTTTGCTCTGTCTCAGCTCACCAGCGTGATAGAAACAGCAGCAGCAGCAGCAGCAGCAGCAGAGGGCACGGCCACCTCCTCTGCATTCCATCCTGGCTCAGCTCTCAGGACGAGTCCAGGTTTTTCAGCCCCTCTCTCTCTCTCTCTAGCTGCTGCTGCATTTCGGGACTCCCTAAGGGTTTGGAAGTCCACCCCTCCTCTTCAGAGAGTCTCTGTTTTTTTGGAAAATAATACAGTCTTACCCCAAACCAGCTCTGTTGAGTTTTCCTCTGTTTTGTTGCCAGCTCTCCCTCCTGCAGGAACATCTCTGCGTCTTTCAGCCGGCTTCACGTTATCTCACTGCTACTGGCTATCTTCCGGCTTTTAGCCACCGTTGTCTCTGCTCAGGACTGCTCTGCTGCTGCTTTCAATGTCTTCTGCTGCTGCTGACAGTAAGGAAACTCTTCCAGCTCTTGATTACGGGACCCTGTCCAGTTTTGACACTATACCGGGTCTCCCGTAGCCTCAGCTGAGGGCTGGGGGCCCTTGGCCCCCAGAGGGGCTCACTAGCCCCCTGCCTCCTCCTGGCTCAGATCATGGCTACCTACCTTCTACACTATCTTCACTACCTTCTCTTCCGTTTCTGTGGGCATGTAATTTCCGTAGGGCACACGTGGACTATTGATTGGTCCAGCATTATCAGTGGGGCAAACCATTACTACATCAGAGAAAAGGTTTTTCAAACCACCACAGGCAGTGACAAAGATCTGCCTAACTAATGATTTACTTAATCAACCTTACTCATTATGATCCATGTATTTCATCTATGTATTTCTTGAGTGATGGTGAAAACAGTGCTCCCTATACACTCTTAGGCTGAAGTTTACAGCATCTTTCATGGCTTATAGGCTTGAACATTCACCCAGTTTTGCCACCTATTCCACTCAGAAAAGATACACCCTTGTTTTGGTATTCCCTACTTATCAGGAAACCCCTTTAGGATATGAACATAATTTCAGGACCTATAGGGAGACACTGATTTCAAGCACTTCCAAGGCTGCTCTCACTTTGACTATGGACCTTAACCAGTTCTGGGGATCTGGAGAATGAGAAGAAACTTACATTCGTCCCCAAACTGCCAGACTCCCAAGGAGAGCCTGTTAAAATGGCCCTGATTCATGCTTTGTCTTCAGAACTGCTTTGGGTCATAGTCTGGGTGGGGTTTTCTTTCATTAGAAGGAAAGAGGAGAAAAGAATGAATGAAGAAGGAATGAATTGAAGTTTAAACAATTACATAAATTCACCTGCACCGATGTTTATAACCTATGGATCCAAACTTGCCGACTTTTCTTGACAGAGAGTTTGATTCATTCTCTGGCACTCTGTGTAGTTTGAAAAATAAAACAACAGAGTAAATTACATAGCTAGGTCTCAATTATGGTTCCCTTCCCAATTCAAGAAAAGAGAATACAAACTTTTGACTCAAAAAAATATTATTTTCTGCCAGTTCCTCTTCATCCCTACCTCCAGACAGACTCTTTGGGGCTGACAGTCTCCCAAAGCCACCTGTTTATCCCCTCCTCTTTTGACTACATACCTTTTTATTTCAGAGTCAAGTGTAAACTGCTCGCACCAGCAGCCTTTCACTTAATATTTCACAGAAGCAGGAAAACCCACCATGCCACAGTAGTGACACTGAAGGAGGGATTCTGAGCTTATTACTTTACAGCACTGCTAAAGTAAACCCCAAGCACACTTGGGTTCTAATTAGACATTGCACATTTCTCTTGGCGTTTTTGCAACAGTAAAATAAAGTGCTTTGAGATGTGTACTATTGGGAAGATTTTATACACTCCAATAAGTAACCAAAACATTATGGAAATCCAATGAGTTTCTATGAAAAAAACCAAAACCAAAAACCAACCAACCAACCAATCAGAATTCTGTGCACTGTAGGAAACAGTAGTGTCTGAAATCCAAAGGCCTCACTCAAGTCAATGATACTACAGAAAATTTGATGGATAAATATGTAAAAATCTATATGGCAGCTTAAATCCTGCCATATAAATTTGTGGACACTTCTGTTAAAGGCTAGTCTGTGCAACCTGAAATATTGTTTTTAAAAGAATGCTAAGATAAAAGAAACCACCAAATTACCCTATTTTAAAATCACTCTTTCACATCATTGTAAGAAAAGGGAAGGAGTCATTTTTTAAGAGCATTCTATAACCACAAGTAAAATTATGTTTTCAGACAGCAAGCCTGCGTTACAACACTCTGTATGTATAATAAGGTTCTCATTCAGTGTAGTGGCCCTAAGGAAACCACAGTTTCTCTATCACTTACCTGAAAAATGTATGATGCTCTACACAGCATTTCCAGAGATGCTTGCAGGTGACCTTGTTACGTGCTTCAAAAAAGAAGGAAGTTTCATTGCACTGAAAACAAAACAAAACAAAACAAAACAAATCAGTATTCTTATGAGGGATTCTGCCAGTGAAGTGAATCTCATCTGCTGAACACAAGAATCAACTATCTCCTATCAATCCACACAAGAAAAGAAAACAATGTGAAGAAAAGGAGGTTCTATAATTCTGTAGAATTCTTTATGTAAAAGAGGTTTACTTTTTGAAAAACAGAAGAGAAAGGAGATTCTAGAAACACTTCTGTTCCTTCATTCTTATTTGCAGACTCAGCTTTTTTCCTAATTAAAACACACACTTTTTTTTTCAAAAATTATGTTTCTGATGTTTTCTGAAACTGCAGCTCAGACGTCATTCAAAAATATTCTCTTTAACAGTTTACAAAAGGGCAAGAATAAGAGAAAGAAACACAGAAATCCAAAATTTATGATAAACTAATATGAAGCAAAACATGAAGAAAATGCACAAAATTGTGAAGAAAATGCACAAAACATACGTATAAGAAGAACCAAGGTTCTAGGAAAAAGAGAGGAATGGAATTTTTTTTAAAAAAAGCTAACCTCAGAATAATTAAAAATGCTAGGAAAAATGTTCAAGTCATAAAATCACCTTAAAATCTCTTAAGGGAAAAAAATATTCACAGCTCAGAACCTAATCTCCGGGAACTGGCAGAGAAAAGAGAAGTGAAACATATATAAACTACAAAATACTTCCAAAAGACAAAACAAAGGAACAGACACATCACACTGCTTGTTTTCATCAGGCTAAACATTCAAATATGTGCACAAATAATACACTTTCATATATTTGTCACACGGTAAATTTAAGTGCTCAGGTTTGTATCTCTGATTTGCACAAAGAATGACTAGTCCCACTCGGGTCAGTGTGAGACCTCAGCATAGTACACCACCATCTGTAACAAAACTGAGCAGTATGATTCATACCACTGTCAGCAGCTGATTTTAGGAAATCTGTGCCCTTGCATTAGTTGTACTTCTGCAGTGCCATCCATATGGCAGAGTTCTGGCAGGTTTCTCCCACTCCCTATTTAATGAGGTATGATGAACTGCAAGCACCTGCAAACTGTGAACTAATTCAGTATGTTCTCTAGAATTCAAAATTTCACCTATAACAAAAAAAAAAGATTGTATCTCTATTAACAGCTGTCAAGCAGCCTCACAAAATCACATTTACCCTCCTCAAGCAGTCTTTCCTTCATCTTGAAACAAATAACAGTAAAAAAGATAGAATTTTGCACCTGTGGTTAGAATAATTGAGATTTCATCCACTGACCAAAAAACAAAAACAACCACCAAAAAAAACCCCACTAATTGAAAACATACACACGAGCTTACTTTCTTCCATGCCTTATTTTAATTAAGTGGCTGGCTGGAACAGTCCCACAGAATAGCCAAGGAACAAAAATCATCCTCTAGTCTCCCCTCAAAAGCACATTTTCCTCTGCAGGACATCACATGAAGAAAGAAGAGTACAGGGAGTACAGTAGAACATATGACCACTGAGAATGCTGAAACCCAGCATTCATCTGATTCTGTTATGCATGATTCTGTAGTACATTACTCCCATAAACACATTCCTACAGTTCCTTTAAATACAATTTCAGTTTTGATGGGGTCATCATCTCTCATTTACAGGAATTAAACAGTTTAACTTATAGCAAATACAAGTTTAATTTATAAAAAGTATAATTTAAGATTCCTGAAGACTCTCGAAAATTGTTGAGGAGAAAAATAAGTTACTTCAATAATAACCATATTGCTCTTGTTTCTCTGACAACTAGAAAAAGAGTCTGCCCACTGAAAGATCATAATGCATTTTTACATTTTAAAACTTTTAAAGAAAACATGTCAAGAGGTACTTCACATTTGCATATCTTACACATAGCAGAACAGTAGCTTCAGATTTCATGATCTGATTTACATTACAATTTCTATACCAGACTGTCATCTGATGTGATTTCATATAAACCCACATATCTACAGTCATCTTTTAAAGAATGATATCAAGTCAGGCCTGTGGTATGATGACTCAATTTATGCAATATGATGACTCAATTTAGCTTCTGTTGGGGAAAAAAGTCAATAATTCACTTTTAATATGCATGATCTTGCTCCTTCTTCATCCACTCCTAAATTTTACTTTTAGGCAAAGAATCCTCTGCTGTATTTAAATTTATTTAATTTTATAATTAAATATATTATTTAATTATATAATTATATATAATTATATAATAAAGAGAGAGTTTCTGTGATGTCAGAGGGCAGAGAAAAGCCAGAGGTGATTTTTTATTTTTTTAAGGTAATTTTTAAAAGAAAGTATTTTTGCCACAACTTATTATTAGACCAGTTTGAATGCCACTCGCATTCCCATCAGGGAAAAGATTGATGATTAACTACATGCTGAAACATCTAAATTTAGTATTCAGCAATCAAATGCACTCAGAGAAAAAGCACAACCCTATAGATCCAATTTATCAAAAAGTTATGGAATTCAGAAATGGAAAGTGATACAATACGCCTAAAAATCATGGGACGGACCGACTAGCCTTCTCATAACACACCCAGGTTTATTTATTTGAATTCAAAATTAAAATACATGCTTGGAAACTACTGCCTCAAAATGGATGTTTGCAATAAATAATGCAATTAAATTTTGCTAAAGAAAGAGAACGAAAGCCTAAAACGCTCATCCCCGATGCCAACACAAAGGACGCAATTCAAATTCTTTCACCATTTCTCACCTTATCTGTGAAGGATTCAGTAACTTACTGCAACTAAGTCCAACACAACAGTGCTTACAGCACATTTACATTTGGGACTTTATTTACTTTTTAAGACTATTTAAGACTTGCAAGAGTACTGCCATTACCCTCACAATTTATAAATGCACATATGAAAATTAAGCAGTACTGAAAACAGTAATATCTTTGAGGTTTAACGTCTCTCCCCTAAGAGAACAAATTGATTTGTACAGGTAAAGCGAGGATGATCTCACCTGTTAAGACTCTGAAATTCTGTTTTCAATAAAAGGCAACATTTTTAGCATTTGAAACATTGTGGTTTCCTATACATAGTGGGTGTTAGCTGGTTTTTTTTCTTACTATTCCCATATATCTGAACCAAAAGACACAAAGACCTATTATACTTTTACTAATGAGTTATAGGAAATGACAATTCTAAACTCATTCAGTGTTGTTTGGTGCCTCACAAACTTCCATAGGCTACTCATCCTGTTGCTTTCAGAGTGACCAGTGTATTAAAGGTGAGGCATTGTAAACCACGAAATCTCACTGCTTCCAGAGCAATCCTGGTCATCTGAACACTCTAAAGATCTCCTCTCTCCTTTGAACCATTTTGGTGTTCAACTATTCTTTCAGGAAGCCCATTTTGCTCATCAAACAAGTAGAAAACAACTTATTTTTGTATGGTTATTTTCAATTCCATCTGTGACTTGCACAAGCAGAGGAGTGGGCAGGACAATGGGGTCAGAGGCTGCAAAAGGACAGGCACAACCCTTGCAGCAGTGTCCAGCTGTTGAGCTGTTTGACTCACCTCCTCCTAATCCTGAAAAGGGCACACACTAAAAAAATGAGAGGACAAACATAAAACATTCGTCTCCTTTTAGATGCTTGAAAAACTTGTCTTGTAATCTCCAAAACATGCTAAAGCTCATAGCGCCATAATCTCACCACCATTTTCACCCATAGGAGGAGAGAGAGACTAGAATAGTGGATGCAGATAGCCTGACTACACCACGAGCTTATACACAGATGGACACCCAAACCTGTAGTCCTTCTCTGCTTTATGCTACCCCTCAATTCATCCAGAAGACTGATCTGGCAGGGCCTTTAAGATCTCCACTAAAGAGCTGGCAACTGGTGCAGTGCTACACCACAATGCCTCCATCCCTTAACTGAAAGACTGAAAGCAGGTTACCAATGCCTTCAAAGGAGACAAGTAAGAGGGGTCACTGCTCTGCCTAACCACAAAATGCCTCTGGAACTGGTGGAGCAACAACACTAGTCCAGGAATGCCCACACTGTGCTTTGCAAACAGCTCTCAGCTTGCTTTGCCACGCCAGTCTGATCACACAGCTTTCAAGCTCAGAGCTGCTTTGTGCCCAGACAGCCCAGTGCCCAGAGAGGGCAAGCTCAAGTCCAGCTGGAAGAGAAGATACACACTTAAAATGACAGTTCTTCCCCCCTGGAGGCCAGAAGATCCCTTGTTTGTAAAGTCTGTGGATTAGTCCAAAGAAAAGAGAGTCACATCAGTCTTACATCCATTCCTCTGCACCCACCTACAGATAAAAACAAGGTGAAAACCTATGATTCGGAGCAGGCTTTAGCTGGTATAATTTATGACAAGACATATATGGGATCCCATTAATCCAGGTTCAGAAAATGAATTAAGAAAGCCCCAAAAGCACAGTGGGAACCCTGCCAGCACACACATCATTCTTTCCAGTCTCACTGACCACTAATGTAACATAAGGAGGGATCTTGCTCCATTACAGAGCACACTGTATGTTCAGGTACTACACATTCACGTACATGTAACAGAAATACTAACACTAGCTCTGAAGCTACTATTTCACAACAATCCTCTTTGCCAGGTTAGGCACCTACCTGGATACTATTAATTGTTAATTTCAATAGAAAATACTCTGTCTTTATATATTTACATAATGCATACCAGTCATAGCTTATGTAACAGATGATGTACTATTAGTTGTTAGACGAGCTCAATCTTTAAGAATGTAGTATCAAGTCAGGAATTAAAATTAATAAAGCTGTGACAGTTTGCATAAAGCATGTCAAAATTGCAATAAACATATCTCTGCCTTGTGTTATACCAATTAAAAAATACTAAAGAAGAATTTTTTTAAAAAAGCTGAGAGTAACACCTTAGTGGTAGTGAATTTAAGTTTATGCAGGCCTTGAACCAGTCTTACAGTCCTTCTAAGATGGCTCAAAAAGTGGTTAAGAAAAGACAAGAGAACACCCAACCAACCAAAACAAACTAAATATGACATATTAATACCACTGTGCTGGCTCACCTCCATCCTCCACTACCACTCTGACTTAAGTAGGTGCAAATGCAAATGATACAAAAGTCACTTGAAATTCTTAAACCATAAGGAAGATCAAAATGCTATTTTTGTCTGGAAATTGTACGTAAGCTAAATTGGACTTAAGACTGGGAGGAATATACCTTCAAACCCTGTTCAGTCTTCCCAAGAAATTGTAGGAGCAATATATCAAATTAAAAGTTCCTGGCTAGAACTTGTAACTCAAGATGGAATATAGCGTTTGATAGGAAAAGAAGAAGTACAGCTGAAGCACTTTATTAATATAATTATTTTTCATATTTCTAACACTTAGGAAAAGCAGATTAAAAAAAATAAAGCATATTTACAGGGTTTTCTGAGACTATTTAAAAGAACAGAAAAATACTGTATTTAGACAACTTTCAGTCACCAAAATGGGGAGTATTATATACTTCTGATTTGCATCAGTGTTTGGTATCGTTCTTGAAGAGTCTTTACCAATTTCACTTTATGAATTCAGCTGAGATAGGCCTCTTCACCTGAATATGGAAGACTGTAGAGGAAGGCATGTCTTGAAAGTGTGTAAATCATTTTCAACTGCACAGTTTTGGAGGTTGTTCTGACTTAAAATACCCAAATTTCAAAATCTCTTGCAATATAAAATTCAGAATTCAAAAAGACCCTCCTTTACAACAAAAACAATGAAAGCAAGCGCTTCGCACATTGAATGCTTTCTGGTTTGGTGAATGAGAAACATGAAAAACATGAAAAGCTTTGCATAAACTCTGTGAAGAAGTGAAATCATTCATGTGCATGTTCAGACACAGTGCAGCTGAAGTAAAAGGTGCAGTTATAGAAAACAGCATGGGGTTGTGGGGAACAGCACAGAAGTGCTTGGTACCTACAGGCAAAAAAAGCCCCACATCTCTCACTCCTGCATATTATTACATTTGCATTCCCAGCCCACACACTCAATTAAAGCATGTTTTTTGGTGTTTTGTTTCATGTCCTTAGTTGAGAGAAAAATCTAGGGGAGCCGGCCATGTTCCTCACATGGGGGAAGTAACAGAAGGTGTGCTGTGCACCCCTTCGACTACTCACTTCCACATACTGCATCCACTGTGAACAAGCTCTGTTTTGCTGGTGGAGCGGGAAGGGCTTTGGCAGCCACCTATATTGCTGGATTGTTTCCAGCAAGGTTGCTTAACAGACATCTATCCCCACCAGGAATTGTGCACAGGTGCTAGATGGATTTCTGTTTTCCTAAAGAAAACTGCAAGGAAGTAAAAACTTCTCTCATTTTCACAAATGTTTTGCAATTGTTTGTCATGTTCAGGGAGTCCTTCTGTGCAGTCCTTGCAGGGAAAGGGTTCCTATTTTCATGCCGATACTTACAGGTGCCACAGAAAACCTAACATGTTTATAGTTCAGAATTCACAGCATGGGTCCACTCAGGGGACAATGAAATACTCACTGAATGATTAACATCAGTGAAAGAGTTTCAGTCTCACATGTCAGGATAAGTCATGGACGGACAAATATTAAAGGCGGTATTTTGTTTATGAAGGGGCAATAGCCTCAGGGACTAAACATAATACAAGGAAAGTAGTGAAAGATAAAACAAAAATACTGATGGTCATGCCTGTACACAATAGCAACAGGTATGCAGGAAAAAATGCAAGGAAGTTAAATATACAGGAATTCTTTTCATGGAAGAGATATGAAGGAGTACAAGAGGTTACACTACAAAACAGAAAAGGCGAATCACCTTACTTCATTATCAGACACTAAGCAGCAATATTTCCACTCAGTAAACATCAAGTTTATGAGAAGTGAAGCAATGTAAACAACAAAATGAGCAGCCACAAGCAGGGCTGACACAGACATTCCACAGTGTGGTTTTTAGGCAGCCTAATGATATGGACCTGTACGTTTAGACTGCCACATCCGTCATCTGTCAAGAATATCTGGATGCCCATTTCCACACCATTCTGGTAGGTTTGAAAAAATCTCAAAAAATTCTCAGGAAGAGAAAATAAAGAAGTTACCACAAGGTTTTTCCCTTCACTGGTACTAAAGGCACCAACAGCTTCCTCTTGATGAGCAGGGGTACTCATGAAAGGTGGCTGTCACCGTGAATAAAGGCAGCCAGTGTGTGTGGAAACATGAACCAAAATACACCCTACACAGTTTTCATTACCATATGGAAAACATGATTCACACAAAGCACTCGATTCACTCAGAAATAATCTGTTCCATTAGATGGTGTTAGCTTCCTCACTATCCATAAAGTTCCATTCGAGAAATGAGAAAATCCCTATTATTTCTACTCTTCCTGAGTATTTTCTGGAGTTCTCTCCAGCTAACTGGAAACATGTAAAACATTCCAGACTTGATATAGCACATCTGATACAAGGAAAGTATTCATTCCCTGGGCTGTAAAGTGATATCCCTGGAGGAAGGATGGAGTGAAAATGGCACATTTACTCTCCTAACATATAGTCATGTCCCACACGGAAGGATAAAGTGATGGCATTTATTCCAAAAAAACCAGAGGAATAAAATGAATTTGCACATTAATTTTTCAAGGAGTATTGGAACATACGTTCATACAAATACACTGATGAGCTTTTCCTCCTCTGGGTATAGAACAGGATAAATTGTTACAACAGCTTTACTCTAGAGACTAAGGATACTGTTTACTTATTTCAAGATATAATTTTGTTCAAAGTACCACCAGACTCTTAACAAAAACGGAAAAGAAGATCTTTCTGTGCCATTTTGGTCTTTCCTGATCTTCTTAGGATATAAAGCACTGTACAAACACTTCAAATTAGTATTAGATGCCAAGGAGAATTTAATGATGGTACACACCCTTGTACTTACCGTTCATTTGAACAGTTTCCTAGAAGTACCTGTCAAGGCTTGAAACTACTAAATTCTGTCGAAATGTCTGCCTTATGATCACAATAGTAAGTTTTCACCAGCCATCAACATTCACAGTCTCAAATTAGGCAAATTTTCTAAAGCTTCCAGGTTTTCTACTTGGCATGTTAAAACTTTGCAATTGCACATGGTTCAGACAAAAACTATAGAAATATGGCATCAAACAGAAACTGCAGCTTCACTTCCAAGGAATTAATTCAAAGTTAAACTCAAACTTGTAAAAGGTAAAAGGTGAACTATACATGAACTATCATTCACCCTTTACATGAAACACTGTGACAAGTTTTCCCACCCTTCCCTCCCCCAGCTTTCCAACAGCTCTCCTATTTCAACAAACACACCATCAGAAAGAAAATCTACAGATTACCACACCAAACCACTTGGAAGTATCAAAGGCAAAATTTGCAAATACATCTGTGGAGACAAAAAACACTGTCTGTGACAGAAGCAAGACAACCAGTCAGCGGTACACTTATATTTTGCGGAATGTACTCAACATACCAAAAGGCCTCATGGAAAAATCACAGATGAGACTGACAACCACTATACAGGTGAATGAAGACACATAAAAAACAGTAAAGGGGATTACTGCCAGCAGGTTAATACCACTTAAAACTATAAACTTTCAGTCCTGATCTTCCAAAGAGACATACAAAGTATTTTCAAAAAAATAATTCCTCAAACTAAACTTGTAACTAAATCGGATACCAAAATTCATAGACTGACTGCAACTATTTGCTTTATTACACTTCATTATTTTTCCTACATCCTCAACACTTCCTCCCTCCCCCTACCCCACAGGTTTCATAGGTGATGAATATCTTTGTCTTTTTTACACTGACTCTACCTTAAAACCTCCTCTCCTGCTATCAAACTGTTGTACTTGCTCCACTGGAACCAAGATTGCTTTCTCTCAAATGGCCTAACAGTGCACGATTTCAAGTTCTGACAAATAGGTTTCAAGCGGTATAATATGGCTGCTTGTGTCCTAGCTACAAAATTACTTTTGTGCCCAACAGCTTTTTGAGTTTTCCTTCATCCACATTTTTTTAATATTAGCTTTCCCTGCATCCTAGTTCAAAAGCACTTTAAAAGCACTTTCACAATACCAAGGCATTGGTCTGATTTATAGAGCACAATGTAAAATGATAAAAATTCGTCATAAAATTCCTACTTCGGTACTGCTGAAGTTCTTTCCCCTTGCTACAAAGCGTGGACAGAAAACCTTTCTTTCACCTCTCCCTTTAACAAAACTGCAAGCCACTTCAGAAACATTCAAGGACGGGTAGCGCTTTGACCAACGTGGTCGAGCGAAAGGTGTCCCTGACAGTAGCAGTGGGTTTGGAACGAGGTGATCTTTGAGCTTCCTTGCAACCCAAACCATCTTACAATTCTAGGATACTGCACGTGAGGATAACGTTATTTTCTTGCAGTAATTATCAATACAATGAATTTCACTTTGATGTTTTCTTACAGTAAATTTCAATAAAATAAATTAGACTTTGATGGACATATAAAATTTCCAACGTCATTAGACCTGAGATTACTTCTTTATCCTTTCAGGCTTAAATAAAAACTTACATCTTTTCCCAGGACTCTAAGTTCAAACTGTGTTTCCTTGAAGTGAACTTTTGTAATTCTAGGCCTGTAATGTTGAGGAGAAAAAAAAGACAAGACAGAACTTCATGAGCCTTTAATTTCATGCATCATAAAATATAAAGTTGTATATATTTACACACAAAGACAAAAATGAATTCACAGGTAGGTTTATTTTTCAGGTATGACCCAGATATCAGCAAAAAATTAGTGGTATGTAAACACTTCAACGTGAGTATGGTAAAGGTGATCTACTGTTTTCAATACCTAGATTATCAAAGAATTAAAAATCTGCATAATACAGAGAAATATTAAGAATTTCAAGTATACTTTTTTCTATTGTTATAATTAACCTTTCAAAGAGATATCATAAACCATACATTTCCATACAACACTATTTTTGTGTTAGTGCAGACTGCACATTTAAATAATACATACCAGAAATATTTTCCTACTTGTTTTTTATTCTTGTAGACAACAACTCCTATGGGTGTTAATCCTAAAAAGTATTCAGATTTGTTTTCACCCTAGAAAATAAAAGTGTATGTCATTCATACAGTTGCAAGTTTTATCACAATAGCACTGAAGTCATCCTGATGACTTGAATATACTGTTTTGCTCTCTGTGCAAATGGGAAAACAGTACTTGATCTACAGACAAGATCCTATACAAGACTTTGTAGGCAAGGGGGCAATGAGGCAAGAAAGAATGGCAGCAAGGGAAAGAATGAGTTTCCACATGCCATGGTGAAAACCAAAAATTTTTTTTAATATGGAATTACTTTTGGCTATTTGGCAGATAGCCAAAACTCAGAAACTGAACTGTTTATTGAGGCATGAATGTAACAGATATCTCAACTTTCAGCTAAAGGAAAAATAGCAATTTTCTGATCTATTCTACTATGATACAACCACACAGCTGCCCTCTGCAGCCTAAACTAGTGTCAGTTGCATACTGCTAAAAAGTGAAGTAGCTCGTTTGGGAGAGACAAGCTTTTTTTGTTTTATTCTGTTTTGTTCAGAATGGGCAATGGCATACAGGGAACAGCCACATGCATCATCTCCTCCAAAGGAAACCATTCCTGAAGTCAGTATACTAATAAATCTGAGAGAGAACAGGGGGAAAACGCTGGTGCTGAGGGGCAGAAAGTGCCCACCTCCGCAGTTTATGGTCAGTAACAAAAATCAGAAGCACCCCACACTTGAAAGAGTGCAAACCTTAGTGGATGAGGTTAAAAGAAAGTTAACTGAAAAAGTTCATTCATCTGCCCACTTTAGGCAATGAGGAAGAGCACTGCAATCTCTAAACTAGTGGAGCATGAACAGCAAAAAAACACTAATCGTGAGACAGACTGACTGTGGAAAGTGCCCTGTGTAATTACAGACCTTACGAAGTCAAGCACACCTGTCAAGTTCTGACTGTGCTCCTCAGTGAATTAACTGCTAAAGGTGACTTTACTTTTAATATGATCAAATGAGAAAAAGAACTACATCTCATTATGTGTGTGGCTTCAGTCTCAAATGAGGGCTTCTGCTGCTGCTGTAATATAAGTAGGAACAATGATGTTCATGGATTAGACTTGGGCATATTGGAAATCATCCCTCACTACCCAGGCAGGGATTTCATTGCACAGCAAAAGCAAGCCATGAGGAAAAAAATAATTCCAAGCTCTGCTAATTTAACATGATTTTGTTGAATTATGTTGAATCTTGTTCCAGTTCACCCCCCCAGTTTTCTATGGGTGGGAGGGGCACAGAGCATGAGATATGAATACAATTAAGCCACAGGGTGCATTAAAAAATACTTTATATTGCAGGCTACACATTTTTCGGTAGGAAATACAACCTTAATCTTCTGGTAGTATCTTGATTTCTTTATTTTCTTTCAAGCAATTTTACTAAGTGTTCATCCAACTCAATGAACTACCTACATTACAACTTCCCATTTGAACTCCTGATTTTCTTTTATTAAAAAAAAATCTGCCACAAGTGCAATTATTCAAACAAGATAGTATGATGTTTCCATTAGCAGCACATAGCCTCCAGGTGATGACTTGGATCCAATCCCAATTTAATGCTGATATACAAAAAAAGTGAAGGCTTTTGATGAGGCAATACAGATAACTTGCAATGCTGCATGATGAAACTTGGGAAAAACTGAAAACGTACTCTGGATCTTTAGTAAAACCTTCATGACAAATATTTTAAAAAGCCAGATATGCTGCTGCTACCCCACCCTAATTTTTGCAACAGTATTGAAAAGGTTTCAGGAGACACTTATTCTTATTAAACAAGAATAATATGCAAATTTTTCTGTCAAAGACAAAGGCTATAGCTCTCACTCCTCTCTCCTGAGACTTTCTCTATTTACTTCTTATCTATCTGAACTGTTTTTTTCCAGAGCATAACTGATGGCTTTTTTATAGGTGTAATAGAATCACAGCATTTCATCTGAAAACCATTAGGCTTCTGTATGTATGAATGACCGAATTGTCTCCATCCATAAGTATCTCTTCCTTTGCATTTCTTAAGTACAGTGTTTCCTTTCAAGTTATTCTGCAGACTGTTTCCTGCATTAGTACAGGTTTTTTTTTCACTGTTAGCAAGTTTAAACAATACTTACATAAACAGGATGGAGATCAACTCCATACATTTCCAGGGATTTGGCCACGCCTAAGTAGTTTACTTCTGCCTCAGCAGGAACTTGACCCCTGTAAACAAAATCCTGTGTAAGAACTTTGCACTTCCAGTCAAAATATAAAAATCGATCATATTAATAAATACAGTTTGCTGGACACATACACAGACCTTCCAACCATTTTTTAGACTGTTACTTTGT
This sequence comes from Pseudopipra pipra, assembly GCF_036250125.1. Lineage (NCBI taxonomy): Eukaryota > Metazoa > Chordata > Aves > Passeriformes > Pipridae > Pseudopipra > Pseudopipra pipra. The sequence continues at coordinate 44,815,938 of NC_087581.1, read as the reverse complement.
CTTTCCAACACTCTACTTCCTGCTCCAAGTAAGACTAGATCTCTACTGGTCTCCTACCACAGACATATATGCTATCATATTACAATGTGTGCCTACTACAGTGGCTAATCTTTTCCCCGTAAACACACTTCAGATATTCTATTTTTAGGCTCCAATATGCCAAATAACTTTCTTCCCAAGAACTACATGATTTTCACTGAAGCAGGATTGGTATGACTGACTGGGGTACTATTTCCCCATAGCAGTGCTGAAGCTACAGATGATTTCTGAAAGTAAGGTTCATGACTTCAGATAAAATATTCTTTTCTTCAAAAAACCTTGCCTATAGAAAGTCACACCAAATGGCAATAGCCCAGTGTTCTAATGTGAAAACAAAGTTTGGCATTTGTCTCATGGGATTAGCAGTTTCAAAGATCCAGCATGCCTTCCTATCTGCAGATATCAATCCATCAGTTGAAAAGTACCATCAGCTGCATTCTGGTAGTAAACAACTGGGGGAAACTGGGAGGAAAAAAAAACCACACAAAAACAAAACAACTACTAGGAACATATTTGACTTCACCGACTAAGTATTTATTTTTGAAAAGAAAAAAATAACTAAATAAATTTAAAGCCTTATCCTCAGAATTTAATTTGTTCTTCCCTTAATATCTGCCATTGATAAAGAGTAAGATTCTGGTTTGTAAGCTTGAAATAGCTGAAACTGCATTTTCATTTTCACTCCATTTCAACACTTCTGTGAAAGCTACTGGACTGTTTTTGGGAGAGTACAGCACATCTTATATAAATGTCAACTCAAAAAGATGTATACCCAGCTTCACCTTGTGATTCTTTTCTTAGGGAAATACTTCACTGGATTTGCTACCTTTCAAATCCAATGTGTGAAGCAGAGCTCAACATTTTGATTCAAGACCTGGAAAGGTCCTGTAATATGCACATTCCTGCTTCTTGTCTCCCCATTCTCTCTAGCCTAGCAGCTACTGTCCAGGTTTTCCCAACTTTGTGTTAAGGTAAAACCCACATCCAACGTCAAAGATGTGAAATGGCATTGCTAAATGCAATAGTAGAGGTTTTCAAAATGCCTCCTTTGTATCTGAGAGATGGGCTGATCCAGCTCATCTTACCCCTGCTTCAGATGATAGCTCTTCTTTCCAAAGACTCCTGGAAATGCAGCAGATCTAAAGTTCACAAGAAAAATCCCTTTCTTCTAGAGCTGGATTTCCCAGTAGATGTGTAATTCATTGTCTGTTTCACAATACGTAGAACTCTGGATATTCAGCACACCAATGATGTCACATCTGTCATATCTTTTATCAACTTTTGCTCTAAAAATTTGTCCACAGCATGATTTTGTTCACTGGAGCAGTACTATCTCAGTGAACTCCCAAGCAGACTAAATATCAGTCCCAAGAAAAGTGGATTACCCCATTACTGAATTAGTGCTAGAATCCAGCACCAATTTAAATACTGATGCTAATCTGTCCTTAGTGACCTTTCTCAGAAAAATGCTGATGCACTTATTCCTCTCTTTTCATTTATCTCTTAAAGTACCAAAGGGCTGAAATGAAAAATAAGTGTGTGTCTTTTTATAACATACCTACATGTTACAAACATAACATAATGTTTCATATTTGTATAAAAACCTGTATTTGCAAAAAGATTAAAGGAAGTAAAGATGTGAGCTGGAGCTTCTGAAGGAAGAAGATGGAAGCCCGAAGTCACTGCTTGATCCTCCACATGTGCATGATGACTTTGGGTCACCTCACACTGCTATTCGACCTTGGGATTGTCATGCTGGTTTATAGATGGGACAACAGTCACAGCAGGGAGGCTGCAGAGACTTAATGCAGTCAGAAACCCCCTTCACCCTCTGACTTCCCTCACCTTTCTTGATTTAGAAATTTCCTCAGAAAACTGCATCCTTACTGAATCCCTGAATAGCTATTGTGCTGTGTAAAACAAAACTGAGAGAAAACATGCAATCAAAAATTGTTTTTCTGGACGTAACTAGCAGAAACAAGGTATATGCTGTGCTACAGCTGTCCTGAAAAAACCAAACAAACAAGCCCTGTGTTTTTGTGCTGAGATCCAGAAAGAATAAAACAGTTCTTCCAAACTATATCACAAACCTGTCCTGGAAACATCTCCAATCAATGAGATAATTTGGGATGCCTTCAGCCATTACAGCTTCAAACTTCTTAACCAAAGAGATTGCTGTCACCTGTGCAGAAGTCAATGTTGAGAGCGCTGATGATAAAAATCAGGCTGAGCTAGTAGTGGGTACACCTTAATTTTACTCTTTTGCTGCTAATTCCCTGACACCTAACTGCAGTCAAGCAGCAAGAGAGTATCAGAGGCCTAAGTTAATAAGCATATAAAAACACTAGAGACTGTTATGACAGTTAACACTCCACAACCACTGTTCCCCTGGCTTCTGAATTTCATCTTCAAGGTTACAAACCTTTTGAAGCCAATGGGTCTCAATAAGATTTACTGATGACTACACTAATGACTACAGAAACTTGGGAGAGAGGAATAAAGGCTGCTTAGTATGGGTGGCCTGGTTCACAGTAATTAACCTCAAGTTTCATTCTCACAAACAAATTCTGTGATGTTGAACCCAGCAAACTATCTGTGATTCAGTCTCCAACCTCTGGAACAGAAAAAACAATACTTTTTTACTTCACAGAAGCATCTGCAGCAAGTTCTCTGAAATACATCAATTACTATAATGCTGTCATGCAACCTCACAGAAATACTTATTGAACAACAGACTCTCTTCCCTGGAAGAGAAAGCTCAGGCATTGTGGCAACTGTCACAGGCTGCAATTACTGGAGAACTTTTCAAAGAGAACAGCTGTGACCCTGAGTTAATACCTATTCTCATTAAACAAGACACAAATCACAGTAATAAACAATACTACAGGCAAAAATTACTTAACCTTTATCCAGACTGTGGCTTCATTACAGCAAGAGAATCAAGATATCTAGATCTACATACAAGATGGGTGATTATCTCTGCACTACTTTGACAAATGGTTTGATGAGTATATTCATAAAATGTTTCTTACTGCTCTCATCTTAACAAATATATCACAATTGCATCTAACTTGGATTTGTTAGAACAAGCATCTTTACACTTACCATGACCATGAGCTTGGACATAAGCAAGTAAATGTTTATTTTGGCTTTATATATGGTTGAACTTCTGGCACGTTTTACTAAAACTGCTGGTTCTGAAACACCCATACCTAGATCTGACAGACTTCACATTTCCAGTTATTGTCCTACCCAGTTCCTAAAAGAACAACTTCAGTTATATAAAACCTTTTCTGTTTCTGAAAAGCACAACTGGATGCTCTGTGCTCTTTCCTCAAGTCCAGAGATCTCCGCTCTGTACCACAAATTGTTCCTCCCCACCTACCAAGCATCTCTGAATCTGGCATTAACCGACAAGTTCCCAACAGTACTGAATTCTTACATCAGAGTTTTGTGTATCTGCTCTATGGCATCCTCCAACTCTTCCTTCTGGTCTGGGACAAAGCGGTACTCTGAGACATAGCCTGCGGTGTGCTTGTACGGGTCATAGTCCCCCAGCTCAGCTGCAGGACACAAGAAGAAAACAAAGGTCACCCATTTTCAATGTTTTATCTCAACCAGAAAATATGTCTGGGAGTGCAAATGGAGATAAATATCCTGAAACACCCAGAGGGAAGGTCTTCTAGCGGCATTGTTTCTTGTGAGGAATCACAAGGCTTCCTTTTTCAATAAAATATTGATGTATTTCCTAGATATTAAATTCACTTTCAAAATAAAAATAACTTTTAAAAGAATTTTCTTAAAGGAAAGAACATAATGAATAGTCAATATAAATTTCTTTGAAACAATCCTGAATTTGGATACATTAGTCATGTCTGTTCATATGCTGTAATTATAAAAATAATATGCACCTTGATCAGAACTCACATCTACTGATCTTAACTATAACTGCATCTATCTGAGAAACTCTGCAAAAGTTAGTATTTGTATTTTTTAATAACACTGAGTAACATCTGTAGACTGAGGTTCTCTGAGAAAGACTTCACAGAAGGTTTCTATCCAATTCCCACTAAACCAAAAGCATAGCCAAAATAAGGCTTCAAGAGCCAAGAAGGAAAAGACTCATCTAATTACTAATGTTTCTTTCCAGAATGTCCGAATGACATTGTTAGAAAAAGCCCCTGATCCACTCCATAAGAACGTTGAGAAGTTTCTCTGGAAAACCTCCATAAAAATATCATGGTTCTTGCCCACAGTAGGAATAAGAAGAAGAATTACTACAACAGCAACAACTCCAGCACACCCAATAAGAAAACTGGTGTATTCAGCAAACTATGCCATGGATTCTGATTTTTCCACCATCTTTGATCAAAAAAGGAGGAAAACAACTCCTGTGTTAAGGAAAGGATCTGCTCAGAGGCCAAAGATGACATCCAGACACAACCTGAATGGTGAAAGCCAGGCCTGTGGCTGGAGCAGAACATATGGCCCTGGCTTCTTCTCCAGATCTCAGCAGCTGCTAGCTCCACTGGGAAAAACACCACTGATAGCATTACACCAGCAGAGCTCCTCAGTTATTTTGGATTCCCACAAACACACTTAATCTCAGTTTGGAATAGAACATAAGCCTGGTCTAGCACATCACCCTTGAAAAAGCACCCTGGACCTTGGTGTTGGTGCCTTGCATTCATATGTTCAGTATTTGACATATATTCAGTTCATATGTTCAGTACAGACATTTCTCAAGTGTCTTTCTATATTTGAGCGACTGCAAACCCTAAATAAAAGGATAAAGATTTTTATAGACTCCATGGGAATGCACGCTTGCTGGTGCCTGGACTAACTTTAACCTGCTGGATGTAACCTTTGCCATGCTTTAACTCTGCTCTTCCCATAAAGCTTTCTCATTGTTTCTCAACAGAATATCTGAGATTAGAATCATAGGAACAGAATATTATACCAAAACTACAGCTCTAACCTACTTAAAATTGATTACAGGAGAAAAATGTATTCTTTTTATTCATTTCTCATAGTACAATGAAGATATTACCATCATTGCATATTTTCCTGCTTCATATTTGCCATATTTTTTAGGGAAATCTGTTCAGAATGGCCATCTATTTACAGTTCTTTAGATGAAATCAGTCACGTTAGTTTTTTTCTGTTTTAAGTTGAGTTCATAAAGTGTTAATGATGTCTTCAGTCACCACTTAAAATCAGTCATAATGCATGATTAAAAGAAATAAGCTCTCTATTGCCCAGAAGAACTTACACTGAATTATATATGCTCCCAGCTGTGCTGCAGTGTTGATTGGACAAGGTAAACGGCCCTGTAAAACATCTTGCTTTACCTGCAAGAAAAACTGATACCTAAAACATAAAGAGAAAACGAAGTTGTTATTTCAAGCCTGATGCACCAAAATATTTCAAAGTCACCCAGTTAACTGTAGATATACCATGTACCATAATTATGTGACAATAAAAAATTGTATTCCTCTATGAATGGCTTTTCCCACATTGACCTTGAAGTACCAACTAAGATTTATCTAGTGAAACAACCTATGTAGAGGAGCACTCTGTAGTTTTACCGTCTGCTTATATTGTGCAGATGCAAATAATTTTCCCCCTAATAATGTCATTTTGCTCTTTTGGCTTTCATAGAGCAGTGAGGAAGTAGGGACGAGGACCATGATCAGAAAAATTGAACAAGAAACCTATAAAAGGGCCAAAGTTTAACGTGACCAGTGGTTAACATAAAGGAGAACTGAGTATTGGATACTTCTTTACTCTAATATTTCCTCTCCACACACCAGAGTATCAGCTATAATGCAGCAAGCAGGTTTGATGGAGTCCATACCTCCATGTCCTTCTTGCAACAGAGATGGCAGGGGTAAAAATGTAATTTTCAAAGTCATAACCTGCTTCTACACTTGATAAAGCAATTACTGAGAGCACTTACAGTAAATAAATATGCATAAAGTAGAACAGTAAAGACAAGGAAACAAGCCATCATACAAAGGATCTGCTTGGTTTTCCAACTCACCATAATAATTTACAGGAAATCTTTTAAACACTGACTTTCGTCCAGTTTTATGACAACAGATTTATGCAGTGTCTCACACCATCCTAAGTAAATTCCTTTCATTAGCTCCTACAAAACTAACAATATTGAAAAGGTAGCTTTTCATAGAAAGAAAAGGATCATCCATACAAGCACATAGCTTTTTCATTATTTACTATTTCAATGTTATCTACATAGAAGCCTTTAGCTACTCTGCAAATAATTATTCTATGTTGGTACAAGTTACTTATGAAAGCACCTTAGAATGATCTCTAAGTTCAAAGTGCACCTACACTGCTTTCATGGAAGTTTACAAACTGCAGGTTACAGACAGCTGACTCTCAAAACATTTAAGATCCAACCAAATTTACTAGACTTTTCAGCCAGATGAGCCCCTGAACAAGGATGCCAATGTCTTTCTGATTAATGATCCCCCAGAATTCATGACAGATAATAGGAATGTCCATCCTCTTAAAAATGGTTAATAATCTCCTCCTTAAAGGAGTAGGGCATTGCATAAGAATTTTTTGGGAATGTCATTAGGCAACACAAAGCACTCAGTGTTTCTTCACTAAGTACTACTTCTAGCTTATGCTTGCAGTCCTACCTACACAAATCTTCTTTGTTTGAATTATGATAATGACAAAGAAGATTTTACACCTCCTGTGGAGTACACAAAATCTTCTTTTCAATATGAAATACATTTCTTATATGCATCTGTATTTCTATTAGCACTTCTCCATCTCTACAAAACAGAGCTTTGTACCACATGATGCTACAAATTTATTTTCCTTGGAAAGGCACCTATATTTCTGCATTCTCATAGTGTAATCTCAAAATAAAACAGCATAGGAATCTTCAAAGCAGCCACCTTCTTGCAAAAACAGAGCCAACTTTAAGTGCGTAAGTGATTCCTATAAAGTGAACAATCTCAATTCCCACTGAAGCCACTAAGCTCCTCACAAAACTATGCCATTTGTCCAAACTCGTAGCTAAAGTACTCTTGTCTTGTGTGCTGTCAAGTTTTTTATGCATATATTATAGTGCCTAAGTGCCAGTTTCCTCTAGCAAACACATCCAGCAAACACTGCAGTATGAGCTTTTGCCTACAAGGCAGACAGATTTTGCTGCAAAGCAATTATAGATTTGACAGGTTTTCATTATTTGCAGAGAGTAATCATGTAATGACACAGATCATTAACATCTAATAACAACAGAGTTCACTCTCATATCCTTTAAAGTAATAAATACATGCTTCAATTGGTTAGCACAAAATAGTTAACACATCACTGGAACTACACAGTTAGGCAGAAAATTATTAGCATAAATAAAAGTAGGGTCTTTAATGCCCCCTAAGTGAAGGACCTTTAAGGGTGCCTTCCAAGCCAAGTTATTCTAAACAGGTGGTTTTTTGTTGTTTTTTTGGTTGGTTGGTTGGTTGGTTTCCACTCCCCCCTCCTCTGGACGAAAAAGCACCTTCCTTCCAAGACTTAAGAGCCTACAGAAATAAATGCTCATAAATATTGATGGTATTTGACTAATCAATGTGTTTTGTATAAGACTGTCAACACAATATATCTGAAGCCCTCCCTCTGCATGATGTGCCAATTCTGCATGTGCCAACACTGACATGAACAGAGGCTCCCTAATCACACTACAACATTTCTTGACTGGATTCACACACCTAATCAACAGTGCAGATCACTGACTGCAGATCACAGGGCAAAGAGAAACAATTTTTGAAAATTTAGCCCCCTGCCTCCACCCTGACCCCCGTGAGGAAATCACAACACGTTCAGTGGCCAAAGCTCCCTTCCCAGGGCCATCTTTCCCTGTAAGCAGGATTTAAAGTACAAGAAAAGTACAAGAAAAGTACAAGAAAAATGCATCAAAATTCCATGGTACAGGGGCATCCCACGGCCACCAACTTATGCTCTTTTACCTGTGAAGTCACAGCATTTATTATTTATACCAGGCCAGACTAAGCCTTGTTTATTGGAGACTTCCATTCCTTGTGCCAGTAAAGAAACAAAAGAATTTTCTCACCCTAGTATAGGAAAACTATTCTGCCTGTTCTGCAACAACTGCAACCTTTGATTAATGAAAATTAAAAACTTTGCATGCATTCTAATGAATTCTCATGTGTCATATTCTTACGACATCAAAGGAAATATTTTGGTATTTGTTAATGCAAGCCAGCACACTAATTTTATCCGCCTACCTACCCAAATTCTCAAATTTCTTTTGAACCTAAAACTAATTGTCTGAGACATTTCATAAATTAACCAAACAGAAAACCCGGTGTGAGAGTTCAGATAACCATGTGTGTGCATGTGTCTGTGTGCATGCATGTGCATGTGTTACTGTGTACATACTCATATTTTGTAGAGGCCAAGCTTAGGTAAAAGAATCAGAAGCATGTAACTCTTCAATTTCCTTCACATATTTTTAGAAAGACCAAAGAAATCTTCTTGAAAAACAGCTCAGGAATTTTTGCTATGGCCAATATAGAAGAATATTCATTGTATTTACATTTGATATCCAAGTAAACTCTAAACTTGATTATAGCACAATATAAAAGCAGAAAAAAAACCAAAAAAAACACCACCACCACAAATGTACATCAAGGCCTTTTGGTTTTTGATGCACTAGAGAACACCTTTTCTTCTTGGGCTTCCCAGCAGTTGTCCACACCAGCCACTGTGAATCTCATAGCAATTTTCTTTCTACACATCAAATGTTCAAGCAAAAACATTTGGATGTTCAAGCAAAAACATTCAGATGTTCAAGCAAAAAAACAACAACCCAGACACACCACAACAATATGCACCTGGCTGAAATACATCACTAGTCTGAGAACAACAAACTATCCTTTCATTGAATACTATACCTTGTTATTTCTTCTTTAAGTTTACACGGATCCTCTGCATAAAATTTAATGCCAAAATACAGAGTGTATGGTGGTCCAGCTGAGTGAAAAAAACATTTGGTATAAAAATTAGTTGTCATGAACTGTTATTGTTATGAACTGTTACTGGTTGACTACAAAACAGCTACTAAGAAGCTTATCTTAATATTTTATGAAACTTGAGAGTTTCAGAAAAAGTGTAACATCCACATAGCAAATCCATAGACCTATATTCATTACACGAGGGAAAAAAAAAATTTTTACTATTATTTTTAGTCTTTTATTTATTTATATTTTGTCTGTCTGCTTGGAATTTTTGCTTATTCTGAATTTTTCACTTTAGTTTCCATTTCTAACTTACTATTTCTCCAAGATAATTTTTTTGCTGCTTGATTTTGACCTCTAAGTACTTCTTCCACTGAAGCTTTTTGAAAAATGTAATTGTGCATGAAATGTGATTCTCTGTCATAAATTATAATACGGAATACTCTTCCACACTTTCAAATATCTTACACAGCAACTTTAATTATGTGTCAATTCAATCAAGAAATATTTGGAAAAGCTCTTTTACTTCACCTTCTAAAAATGCTCTTCTAAAAAAACCTGATAACTCAGTACCAAAATTCTTACAGCTACATTTATTCCACATGTGCCCCACTTCTACATCTTTTATTAAAGGGTCTCCAAATCATGTTCTTTAATTATAATACAAATAACAGATCTTGTATCTGCAATATCTGAAGACTATCAGTAATAGCAGACACTCTATTATCAGAAAGAGGCATTATTTTTACTTTCACAAGCAAAAGTGAATCTATTTTAACTATGGTACACTAGACTATGACAGAGGTATCACAGCTACTATAAATTAATTATACAAATTAAGAATAGCACCACTTATTAGTCTAAAATAAAATTTAGGCATGCAGAAATGTTTAGACAAAAATTACACAAATTACTGTAAAATGATAGCATGTGCAACCTATGTGTGAAATTTTGATACAGTTAAGAACTGCAATAACAAACTTGTTCAAGAACTATCAATCTGCTGTGACTAGAAAATAAATATTGTGCAGGCTGTATGGATAGAACATTGTCTCTGTTACTTCATCTTCAGATATGCCCCTTAAGTTCAGATACATACTGTTTATCAATTCTTTATGTTCAGCAAGCGTCTTTGCAGGATCCAGCCAGTACTGTGAGACAGATAATTACAAAAATTAATTACTCAACATGGAAAATGCTCCCTTCCAACTCAAAACATTCTACGATTCTATGACAAGTACCCATCAAGTGTAAAGAAATTTGCTGCACACTAAGCAAAGAAAAATTAATTTTTATTTTCATAAAGGGTTTCACAGAGCAGGGAGAAAAGATGTCTAGAAATTTGCACCAAGGTAGGGAGGGCACAGACTCTTCCACCAAAGTGTTTACAGCACTAGCTGGACAACTGTATCAAACTGACCGACGTATGCTTGGTGCACCACAGAGAGATGAGCTGTTACTTAGGTTCCCATAACGTTTGACAGACAATCTGCAGTATAATTTCTCACTGATTACTCTACCCCACCTTTATCAAACATCTAATAAAAGTCATCCTTGTGTTACTGCTGACCACAGAACAGCAAAATGTGTACTTCACATTATGGCTACACAGGTCACCAGCATCCTGCTCTTGTAATCCCTCCAGCTACTTATTTCTTCCTTAGCTTGACATTTCTGTGATTCAGTTTTGGAACAAAGCGCAGAGGCAGTTGCCAAGACCATTCTTGTCTGTATTTTCTTCAGCTGTCTTCCCTCATACACAAGCTTTTTGCACCAGCTCAGACTAGTGCCCCATCTTAAAACACTGGAATTGGAAAGGCTGCAGAACACAGTTCCTAGAGGGAGTCATTAAAGGCAAATTCAATCTACTCACTTTGTACCCACCCCTTTTTAGCTGAGGAACTACACAGGCCAATAAACACAAGAACTTCTTACCTGCACCCCTCAACTAATCTTATAGGGAATAAGAATAATGTGATTAATCTAAAAATCTCCCCCTTCTACCCAGCGAACTTCTCTGGTCTAAAAAATCAAAATTGCGATTAGAATGAATAAGTAGCAGAAAGAAGAGAAAACACTGCGAAGTATTTGAGTGGAAAATCACAAGCAACTAATTTAATAAGTGGCTATAAACAACTATCATTGTATCAGGCTCTAGAAAATATGTCTTACAAAGAGTGGCTGAGGGAGCTGTTGTTTAGTCCAGAAAAGAGGAGGCTCAGAGGGGACCTCATTACTCTCTACAACTACCTCAAAGGAGGTCAGTCCCTTCTGCCATGTCTCCAGTGAAATGACAAGAGGAAATGGCCTTAAATTGCACCAGAGGAGGTTCAGATTAGATACCAGAAAATATTTTTTCACTGACAGAGTGGTCAGGCATTGGAATAAGTTGCTCGGGGAGGTGGTGGAGTCACCATCCCTGGAAATGTTCAAGAGGTGTCTAGATGTGGCACTTGGGCACATGGTTTATTGGTGATTATGGTGGTGCTGGGCTGACAATGGGACTAGAAGATCTTGAAGATCTCTTCCAAACTTAATGAATCTGTGTGATTCTGTGATTACTTCAACAGAACACAAAAACTAGTAACTTCCATTAGCTGCTGATCCATCTGCAACAGAAACAGCAGTATACCTTCCTCTTGGCCATTGTTATTTCAAATCCTAGAATGTTTGTTAGGAAAATTTCCTGAATTTTGAATGAAAAATGTCTTCAGTACATGCTTATATCAAATACATCCAATAACTATTCAAAAATGAACCCTCTTAACCTCAAGAGAAGGTGGGAAGGGAAGAAGAAATGATCACGCTTGCTCAAATATCCCATTAGTACTCCAAATCAGCAACAATCTAAGGTAGCACAATAGGCTGATACACAGATTTTACAGTCAACAGGTAGAAAAAAGGCAAAATAAATCTGCAGTGCACATTCTGGGTATGCAATGTGGTTTGAATTTGGTCTGACCTCTCCTCAAAACTGGCATCACAAAATGAACAACATGCGGTGAGTATAACTTGCTTAAGTCTGACAACTCTGTGCTACACTGTAAGATATCAAAACTATCCTGTTTCAAAATCAGATCAAAATCTATCAGAGAATAACTCCTTCATTAAGTTCTCCTGAATTGAACTAAACTGAAATTGGCTTCAAGATACATTGCCTCTTAGTCCTCTTTGCAGTTGAGCTTTACATGCATAGGTAGATTGATTTTTTGTAAAAAAATTAAAAATAAAAAAAAATTAATATTAATGGATCAACACTCAAATTTGCAAGTGGAGTACAGAACAGTTACAGATTTCTGGTTGTCTCTCTGCAATCTGAACTCCATTGCCTCTTGGTATCCATGTGATTCACTGACTGCCATGAGACAAACTAGGATTTGGCCAAGTAATCGAAGAGCATATGGACACATGGAGACAATGCAATCAAAACACAGTCACATTGGAACTTAAGTCTCACTAGGTCGTACTTGACTGGCAGTAAAATTATATTCTTTGTGTGGTCTTCTGAAGGCAGTTTCCAATCTTGGGGGAGGGGGACAAAATTCAAAGGGAAAACTTCAGATTCAAAGGGCATCTGAAGAAAGGAGAGGGAAGAAATCTGTTTATTCATATCACTAAATATTTCCTTTCCTTCCCTCCAAACTGAGCAGACAGGAGCCTCTCATCCCTCATCCCTGGAAGACAGATTGCTGCTACGTATACTAGTAAAAATAAGTATCAGCTGCCATGAGAAAATATGTGGGTGCACGCAGGTGAGGCTAAACACTTCAGCGTGGTGGGGAAGAGACAAGAATCTCATCTGCCTTTTCATTTCTCCAGTAAGTACTTAGCATTGTGGCAGTGCTGCAAACCCACGCTTAAAATCACTGTATAGCTATTTATTATTTCAAAGGCTGCCAAAATTTTCCTGAAGAATGCAAGGGGTGGGGGGAGGAGTGAGAGATTTCTAACATTTTATTTGTAAGCCAAGGATGAATGGAATTTCATGGATAATGAAAAGGCATTTTTCAAGCCAAAGTCAGACAATAAAGATGGGAACATTTAGAAATCCAAGAACCCCAACAACAGACCCCTCAGAGCATACATAGTAATGTGTATTAGATACTTGTTAAATGTTTGCATATACCTATAAATAGTTCTGGGTATAGTTACACTTTCAAGCTCATAGGCTAAAATGCCAATAGAAATGGAACAAAAAACTCACTGTCTTATTAATTCAACACACTTGCAGAGCAGTTGCTGACAACAAACCCTACATTTGTGAATGCCAAAGCAGTTCTGATGCTCAGCCTTCACTCCTTTCATCTACTTGGCATCCAGTGTGCCACTTCTCAGTGCTTTCCCACCTGTATCTCTGCTGCACAGACTTACAAACATCTCACCACTGTTGCAAGGAGATGGAGGATGCAGCATATACCCAAATAGCTGCACGAGTCAAATTTTGTGAATCTGAAAGAAGTATTTAACATATACAGAAGAAATGGAGAAAAAATAATAATTTTTAATAGCGTATATCAATGCAAGCATCCAATTATTAAAGAGATGGCTACTAGTTTACTAATTGTTCTTTACAAACACAATATAGTATTATTTTAATATTTTTTTATTTACTAAGACTAATTATAAAGGTACAATGTAATTAAAGGAAATAATTCCCTTTAAATTTTTGGGTAGAAATGATTTTAAAAAAATGTTGAAGTTATAGCATAAAGAATAAATGGGGTTTTCTGTCCTTTGTAGTTTTACAAATCTGGCTCTCATATAAGCCAGATGTGTAAGCAGTATGCATCCAAGCTCCATGCAGCATTTCATATTTAGCCCTTTTAAATGCCTGCAAACATTTTACCACAAATCTGGAATCTTCATTTTTTGTATCTGCTTAGGGTTAAATTTGTTTCAAATTCCATTAACCTGTTTGAAACAAAATATTAACTAGGTTAAAATGTTTTCTGTGGTATCAATCAATGGTGCAGAAAAATCTGTCAACTTCAAACTAAATCCTGGACTGCCCTAATTAGAGTCTTACGAAGCCATACCCATCATGCCATACGTGTAAGGTTTTTCTCACATTTACAACAGCAAAAAACACAAGTTTGAAGAGAAAATGCATCATTTTTCAATTATAATCTGAAATTATCAAGATTTTTATGCAACTTAAGACAACACTAACAATTAGAATTGTGTCAGGTTTTTTTCTACAAATGTTCAGTGTAAAGAACCTAAAGCTGCTAAGCTCAAGTTGTCCCTATTATATAAGAAATGTAAAAATCTTCAGGCAATTCCTACATACAAATATGTATTTAACATCTCTGTCTTTTCTTTATTAGAATGTGAAGCTATATTGATTATATTTAGTATCAGATCATCAATGTGAATATCCTATTCATCCTGCTGCACTCTAAAAGTTTACTCTTACTACCTATACATCACTTGACCACCAGCTTTTTCCAGGTTGTTTTAATCCACTAACATTCTTCTAAAATTTCTTTCTTATAGTCAACAGCATCAGTCTCCACTTTTTTTCCACTGGTTATGTCATCTAGTTTAAAAAGCACAACGAGTCTTTTTCTTCCTAGATAATTTAGTATACTGTGCTTGTGGACAAAGGTAAAATCCACACAAAAAAAAAAACCAACCAAAAATCCTTTCAACAATACACAAGCTAAGTACAATTCAATTGTTTTACTAAGATCTTGAGGTCAGAATACGCAGTGCACTGTATGACAGTAATTCCCTAGAGAAAAACATTTTTGATTGCAAACAAAATTTTGCTAAAATTATGCCTTTCTTTCCATAGCTAAGCTACATTACAGCTTGTTCAATCTACTCCCCTATCCAGTTTGGTACATTTCCTCATAGCAGGGGAAACAAAACACATCAACACTGCAGGGTGGGTCCATGGTATAGAGACAGGGCTTACTCCAGTATGAATAAACACGGTGATACAGCTTTCTGTATTTGTATTTCTCCTCTTAGAGCCTAACAGAGTATCAGTATGCTACTGTATCAGCAGCATCACAGCCTGCTGTACAATTTCTTGTAAAAGATGCTAAAAAAGCCTGATTCTCTTGGGATTTGACATGGGAATGCCTTTGGGCTTCAAAATTACCCTTTCCCTCATCAAATTCTGCTCAGCTTTTCATTGGATATTATGCATTAAAATTGTCATTTCCATTCTGTCTTTTGCATGCCTCAAGAAAATACTGGCCTCCTTCCAGAACAGTAACTAGCTTTACTGTCCTAAAGACCCCTGGTAGTGCCATAAAGGCAATAGCAAAGGGATTATGTGGAGAACACCTGGGAGCTGCAGCACAGCAGGAACCAGGAGAGTGGCAGGATAAGTACATCACTGGGCCAATGGTTTACCCAAATATCAAAATGGTGAGAGACTGTAATGGGAAGAGTGTGGCCAGCAGGTCAAGCGAAGGGATCCTGCCCCTGTACTTGGCCCTAGTGAGGCACATCTGGAGCTCTGTGTTCAGTTCTGGGCTCATCAAGACAAGAGAGACCAGAAGCTCTTGGAGAGGGTCCAGTGAAGGGTAACAACGATGATGAGGGGTCTGGAGCATCTCTCTGATGAGGAGAGAGGTGGGAGCTGGGCCTTGTTAGTCTGAAGAAGAGAAGACTGATGATAAAGCACACTAAGAGACTCAATGGCACTCAGAGAAAACTGGTCTTTCTTTCAAAGTATTTGCACCAAAAAAAAAGGTGCACGACATTAAAAAGCACCATGTAGTTTGTCAACAAAAGTACTATGAGATTAGGAAACACTAATGACAACTTACAGCACTAGTTGAACCCATCTGTCCCTTTGGATGTAATTTTATATCACAGAATTTTTAATTAATTATTAAATGTTATATTTTATTTAATTATTAAATGACACTTTTTGCTGTTCCTTAGGAGTCCTGTGTTCTTCAGAGCACAAGATAGATATAGTTTATGCTGTTCTGGTAGCAATTTGTAATCCCCAGAGCTGGATTTTGTGAATTAAACACTCCTTTTACCATGGAGAGTTTGGGGAAAACCGGAATGTCAGCAAAGCAAAATTGGTGCAATATGATCACATTACTACCATAGAGAGAGGAACATCCAATTTATGCTTTATCCTACTGTTCGTGGTCCTGCCAGTGCCACCCAGTTTTGTCAATCCCTTTGCTGCATCCAGCTATTCACACAGACTAATTAGTTTGCTGGCTGTTCGGGAAGAGCCCATTTTAATGTTATGTATTCATACAGTACATAGCACAGTGAAACCTTGTTCACTGATCAGAGCCCTACTCATACTACTAAAATAATTATGAAACCACCCACATAAGAGGTAGCACACCAACACAGCTCTTAAAAGACCACCTGGAAGTGCTGAGGCATGCAAAAGTAATGGGGAAAATAACTAAACAAGTTCTTTCAAACCCTTAATAAGAAAAATGTTTCTTTTGTGACTGGTTTGTTTCTTTAAAATACATAGTTTTGCCTACCCTGCTTTATTCATCATTCAGTTAAATATATAGTGTGACAAAAAAAACTGACAGTGCAAATAGTAAAACATTCCCCACCACAAGCAATGTATTAATAAATAGCCAAACCTCCAAACACTTTTCTCTCTCTAACTCAGGAGCATGGTTTTAAAACTAATTAGCAAGGTAACCTTTTTCCTCTTCCCTTAGGAAATCTACTGTGGTCGATCCAAAAAATATCCAACCCAAAATTCAAATCTAGGCTTCTTGCCAGCCACTACAGGACTAATTCCCACAACAGTCCACAGAGTTTTAGCCACAGTGAGCATGCAACTGAATATATGTTTACAGCTAAAGCACAAGGTGTGTTTGTCACTTGGAAACTTTCCATTTATATTGCCCGTTCTTAAAAGTTTACAAGATTTCACTAAAAATAGCAAGCTAGCGACATTAAACCATATGCCATAAATCACATAAAACTACACATAGTAGCACATTTTGACTCATTTATGAACTTTTTTAGATGAAACAGAATCAGCTTTTAGTTACCCCTACACAGACAAACATGAGGAACTGGCATTTTCATAATATTTTGTTACAACATAACTCAGGTGTAAATGCAGCAGTACAAACTTGGCCACTCACTGTGGCAGCATCTACATGGCACAGCAGGTGCACTCTGAAAGGTGGCACACAGTTCTGGTCTCTGGTTGTACCTCCTGTATCCACACAACACAATTTGTGTTGGTGCAAGAGCAGGTGAATGACAGAAGTGGGATGAACGCCTTCCTAATCCAGGGGAAAATCAAGAAGCATGGTGCCTTCCTGACCTTGGGCTGGTCAGAGGACAAAGCCTGAAACTAACATTAAACTTACACCATTGCAGCATCACGTGAGAGAAAAAGTTAAAAAAAAGGCTGCATGTGTATGTGGAGAAGCTGAGTTAATTGGGCTCTGGCCTACAGCCCATGCACATCACCACAACACAAATACACTAATATCATACAATCAAAACATCCAGTCTGTTAGCAGGATGTGTTCTAAAATGTGCTTTTATGGTTTAGGTCTTCCAGGAAAGAGATGCTCTTATTTTCATAATGTCATATACACCATCAAATACATCCTGTGTATGCCTCTGGAAATATTCCCAGTAACTGCCATTTCTATTTTATTTGCCCCTATAGGAAAAAGGAAAACACTTTTGAGAGCAAAAAATACCTACCTGCTCTTCATTCACACCTCAGCTTCCTCAGGAAATCAAAAATACTGTTATTAACAGTCTACCTTTAGTTCACAGCTTTCATCTCCATGGAATGAAACTTGGTTGGAAGCTTATCAAGGAAATGAATTCAGAAATGTCTAGACTACAGCACAGAAGTTACAGTGATTGGGGTAGTCTGTAGCTCTCAGCAGCAATCAGTAATCTTCTGCTAATACTGTTCCGAATTCAGTCTCTACATGATCAGCTTCTGCTTAACAGAAGAAACTGGCAAATATTTACCCAATTTATTACTGTATTTAAACGAAACAGGGTCTTATGCAGTACTCTAATCACAGAACATTGGCTTCAAAAGTGTAACTGCTTGATCTAATTCAACCATAGGCCAAGCATTATTCCCTTAATAAAATTAAGGGAATATGAAGACCACCCTGTGAATACAGCACCAATCTCTCTTGCTGAGCATCCCTTGCTCCTCACCTCTGCCTGTAGTAACCCTGGACAGGCCATTTGGGAGGGTGGGGGCACTCCAGACAAGTGCTGCCACAAGCCACTGTCTGCTTCGGCTGAAACATCTCAGCCTGGTTTCAATCTTCTTGTCTATTTAGGACTGTAATCTCCTGGTGGAAAAAGCCTCAGACATCTGGTGAGTCCCTACCAAGAAGGCTCTAGAGAATATGGGCTCAAGGACACAGAGATGGTTCAGGCAGAGAGAAAATATCACTGCCAAACACTCTGAAAGAGGCATCTAGCAGTGTTCCAAGGGAAGCAGGCTCTTATGCACTCAGGGACACAACTTCCCAGACACTGCTGGGCAAAGTGAAGCTGGACAGTGTAAACCACCAAGCACTAGCTTCATGGCACAGTATTAAAGAGGAAAAAATATTAATCCTACTTTCATATAACAATTTTTTACTCTTTATACTTTCTTCACTTAGTTTTCAACACCATTCAGTATTTGACTATGTTCCTATCTAAGATACTAGTGGCTATTCCAAGACTCCATTGCAAACAAACAGAGAAATTATTACCGGATGCCAGAGAAAGGAAATAGTGAAAGTTAGCGAAAGTATGACAATTCAAAGCTTTACAGGCATTTATAGCACAACAGGGTAAATTTCATATGTGGAAAATCCAATCTGCTGTGTTGTTTTACTCACCGTTTGATGACTTCGGTCACAGTAGCGCAGTCCAAAGTAATCTATTTCCACCAGGTTTAAGTGACGAAATACGTAGCCCAGGACAACCGACCCTTTCGTTGACTTCTGTGGGAAAGAATTTACAGAGTCTATTCACAAAGATGCTCTGCTTTTGTCAGCTATGTGCAGTGGCATTCATGCATTTAATTAGCTTTCTAAAAAAAAAAAAAAAAAAAGAGGCAGTTCGCAGTGCCTTTAACAAAAATTTCAGCAGTACAGATGGAAATATTTTGCCCTCATACATGTTTGAACAATAATTCTGTAAAATACTGTTAGGAAGCTGTTACACAGTACAAAAAGAACAAAAAACCCCAAACAAACTCTGACAATGGAGATTAGGAGGCAAAACTGCCCTTAAGATCTAAGTTATGCATCATTAGCTGCTCTGTAACTAATCTTTGTAAAGAAGATTTAGTTTTATTTGCTTTACTTTTAAATATTTTTGATAGTAGAAGGGGGAGCAGTCTAGCACCCTGAATTGAAATAATCCTGCTGTTTCCCTGAATAGTACTTCATTAGGTGTCTATTACAGTATTTGCAGACAAAACTGGGGACAATATTGCAAACAACGTCGTCCTGTTGAGAATGCATTATAAAAAGCTGTCTTCCACCTGAGTGCCTCGTATTTGTCGGTTCGCCTGGCAGCCAACAACACACAGATAGGAAGATGGAGAACAATTGCACAGAATGATCCCCCATCAGAATCAGGTAGAGCCTTTGACTATTACAGTCCTAAGTTCCACAAGAAAATATGGACATAACTCATAATTAGGTTTTGCTTAACTGCTTCATATTTTTTAAACTACTAGACTGTAGTAAAATCACCAGAAGGAAGAGGAAGTGGGATATTGATTGCACTATTCCACTTTTTAGCCTATAAACAAATAATTTCAAAATTAAACCAGCAAGGAACACTGATTTAAAAATCCTTTAATTTAGCTTTGTTGGTAAAGTATCAATGACATAACAACAGTGAAGATCTATTCTTTTTTCTTTTCAGCAGGTGCATTTGGTCAGGCTTTATAACAAGTCACAAGGGCAAGAGCAATTCAACAATTTCAGGTGGCCACTCACATTCAAAACAAGCCATGACAAGGTATATCTTACATCTCTGGTAAGATGGGGAATTGCATATCCATGCTATTTACCAGATTTAATATATATCTGCTTAAACCAGGAGATGTTCTGGAAAGGTTCTCAGTGTCTAAATCCATCATACTGGTTATTTACACTAAGCAACTGCAATTACATATTCTCTCAGCATGTACAGTATGGCCAGTCTTCGCGAGCAAAGATTTGGGAAAGGTCTTTACCCTTCGAGCCTGCGCAATGGATTTTTTTTTTTTTAGGTGAGACACAGTGTGCGCTGAACTGAGCCCACCCTTTAATCCTGAGGTTCATCTGCCGGGGCCGAGCGAGCTCGGACGGTGGCAGCGAGGTCCTCAGGACGTAGGTTTGTTTAGAGTGACCTTCTCTTAGATGGACGGCCTTACAGGGCTGACGAGCTCCATCTGCCCGGGGGAGTTTCCCTGACCGGGAATCGAACCCAGGCCGCAGTGGTGAGAGCGCTGCATCCTAACCACTAGACCACCAGGGGGCCCCAGCATGTACAATAAGCCTTAATGATCAGCCACAAAACAGAGAGCTATCTGGGGAAAAAATATGATTAAGGTAAGCAGAAATTCACTAAATCTCATTTTAGCATGTTGGATAAAGCAGAGCAACACAATGATTTTATCATCAGATTCCTCAACAGGAAACTGAACTTGGGTTGTCAGAACAAAGACAAGAATCACTGTAAAGTGACTATCGGGAGCACTGCAGCAAAAAGACAGAACATAGCAAAACACATCTTAAAAATACAAAAAATGCAAGCAATAATTGTACTGCCTTATTTTTAAATCAGTTGTTATTCAAAGAAGCAGAGGAGGCACCCCACTAAGAAGGACATAGTTATCATTCATACGCTGGACTCAATGATCCTGATGGGTCCCTTCCAACTCAACATATTCTGTGATTTCGTCACATAAGGCAAATTACCTTTGACATTGTAACTATTTCCATTTTCATTTAAACAGTACAACAATGTCTTGGGAACCTAGAATTAGACAGGCACGGGCGAAGCTCTTACTTTGAGCCCTGACTCCTAACATCGCATGTGGATGAAGGATGGCAACACTTTCCACTAGGCACTAAACATTAAGAGAATATTTTAGACAAAAGGAACTCCACCATCAGCCACTTAGAGTCAGTGGGTTTTGACATGGTTAACCACAGTGTGGACAGTAAATCCTTGCAGGAGGTATAGAAAGGATTACCTGCACCATGATTTACAGGAGACATGGAGTGGGGCCCATGCAAGCCTTGCTGAGCTTCAATTCTGTTTGCTTTCAATGAGCTTTCCACTCCTTGTCTGACCAGCAGCATTATTCATAGCGTCAGTTGGTTTTATTAGCAGCACTAAGAAACACTAATCAAGCCACAAAGATTAAGCAGTCAATTTCCCATTCAGGCATCTTACAATAACAATACACACTCCTGCAATCAAAGAAGCTTAAGCCTCACAGGAGTTCAACTTATATGACTCTGCACCAGCTTAGAATACAGCTACCCTTCTTGGCTTCTGCTTCAGTCAGCTGAGGACTGCAGTACTACATACTCTTTCTACATAAAGCTTTTGGGACAGTTTTCCTTCTGTGGACACTAAAGCTAGTGTGTTATCCCCAAGAAACATACACATTTCAAACCTGATTTGGTTGAAATTTAAGCCTCCTCTCTTTCCCTTCAGAGATAAAAGGCTTTTTTAACTGCTTTTTGCATCTATTGCTAGGCACAAATGCCTGTCAATTTATTTTCTTGTCCCAGCTTGTTCTGGCCCTTTCCCTGCCTGAACGGACAAGAATCGGGTGCACGCCTGAATAAAGAACTTTGCTTGCACCCTTCCTCGTGTCCCATTCCCTCTTCGGATCGCAACAAATGGCACCCAGCGTCAGGCAAAAGTAAAGGTTTTTACCTTAAGAAAACCTCCCCCATGCCACAAGGGCTCAGACGGCGCAGAGAGAAGCGCTTCCGTCCTGCTGGTCCTTCCCGGCTGAACTCCAGATCATGGCAAGATGGCCACCGCACTGAGAAAGGTGAGCTCCGGGAAAAACCTCTAATCCCATCTCCCACCCTCACAAAATCAACTTTAAAACCAACTGCGGACTAACAGAAGCCTACGTAATTTCGCAGTGGGCCTCTCGCTATCTACCCCTCAAAAGTTTGTATACCGCAAGCTTAAAGACTTTATTTTGGAAAACGGACACCCCTTAGACAAAAAATCCGCAAAAGCCCTTGCTAAATGGCTTGAAAATGGAGGGGAAGCTGTCTCCGACAGCATGTCTCTAAAGGACTGGGAGAAAATTGGATATAAGATCTGGAAAGCGAAAGAGAGGGGAGACAAAATTGCTATTGAAGCACTGATTGCCTGGAGGTTAGTTCTGATGATGCTACAACATCAAATAACCAGTTCCAATGAAAATCTCCAAGAATCTGAGCAAAAATCCAAGCCCCCATCCCCAAAAAAGGACAAGCCCCGGGAGTCCTGGAGTGGCGGGGGGGGCAGGAGACCACGGACAGCGGGAGGGAGAAACAAAGCACGGAATACCAGCGGCTTTTGCATCACGGCGTCAGCGAGCTAAGCGGCCGCGCGGGCGAAGCCGAGGAGAGCGGGGAGCGAGCGCGGGAGCGCGTGTGGCGTTGGAGAAACGGCATGGAAAGATTTCGCGCTTCTCCCGCCAGCACCACCCCCCAGCCCGCCCGCGCAAGCCCGGCCGGCACCACGTCCCCACCCCCTCCCTCCTCCGCCCCCCCCCCGGCCAAAAAAACCCTCCCCTCCCCCCACCCCCACCGCATCCATGTACTCCTTTCCAACGCCCCCCTCCCCATGGCAGCGCCGCTTATCCCGCCGTGCCAGTAGCTGGCACTTTAACCCCTTCAGTACCACCACCCTGCAAATGTACTTGTCCCTGCCCAGCCACTGCCCAGAGGAGCACATGGTCTTACATAAAGGAATAAGCATCAACAGCTGAGGATTTGAATTTGGTTAAAGCATTTCCCGTATTTTATCATCCCAACAATCACCCTGTCTGGGAACCAATCCCCCTCCCAGTTCTGAAAGATACAAAACAAGCTATTACTGTCTACGGGTTAAACTCACCTTATGTAATAAGGGTACTTGGTTCACTCTTTGCTGCTTACACATTCACTCCAAATGACATAAAGGATTTAATAAGTGCTTTCTTCACTAATATGCAAGCAACACTTTTCCTAGATGAATGGCAAACTCGCATTCGCCAGCATGCCCAGCGAAACTCAACAACCACAGGGACCCCCCAGTCCTGGAGTCCTTTAATAGGCTTTTCAGAGTGCGCCCATATATTTCCAATGAGGCCCAAATCAAGATTCCTATGAATGAATTAGACATTCCAAAAAATCTAGCCTTCCAAGCTATTCAAACCATTGCGGGGGCTGCTGAACCTACACCTTCATACACACAAGTACAACAAAAACCAACAGAACCATTCATAGACTTTGCAGAAAGGCTAAAGAAAGCCATTGCAAAACAAGTTAAACACCCAGAAGCTCAGGATGCACTATTGTTAAGGTTGGCTATAGAGCAATCTAATGACAATTCCCAGCAAATACTAAGAACTCTTAGGGATCCTACTCCTATGGACATGGTCAAGGCATGTCGCAATGTGGGGTCTCATTCTCATAAAGCAAGACTACTAGCTGAAGCTTTGGCTGGACCACAAACCTGTTTTCACTGTGGTGAGACAGGACATATAAAAAGAACTGTCCACAATTAAATACTAAGATGGAGCTTCCGAAGACGTCGTGCAAATGGTGCGGAAAAGGCAGACACTGGACTAAGGATTGCCGCTCCCTTACTAACATTTATGGACAACTGCTACCCCCGAAAAAGTCACCAGACTTGAGGAGAAAAGTGACTTTTAATTCAATGCCAGATCTTAAACAGTGCACCTGTGAACTGTCAAGAAACAAGGCGGCAAGCTCCAAGGGTGCTGTGATAAAACAAACACCCCCTCAACTGAGTTCCATCCTGCGTAGCCCATCCCTTCAGCAGGTGCCAGGAAACCACAGCAATTAGAATGAACCATGTTAAACCTAGCATGTTAAACCATTCCCTGCAGTTCAACTTAAATCAGATGAACTGATTATGCAACTTATGCCCTTGCCACGTGATATCACTAAGCTTTTAGACACCATGGAGCAGTAGCATCTCGGGCTGGAAACAATTTTTAGGGGGGAGTTACTCAGCAAATGCAGCTGTCCAATCCGATTTGGAAGATGCAGATCTGTCCTCCCTCAAGTCCATTTAAACAAACCCTTTTTAACTTACTTTGAAATTTTGCTTTCTCTGTTTGTATTGTTACTATTGTGTCATAGCGGGCTGTAAGAGGACTATCAAAATAGATATTTTCTAGCCGTGCTTCAAACAAATAAGAAAGAGTGAGATGTGACGGAACACGATTCAGGATGGGAACAGTTCCGGGCGTGGAGAGAAGCATGCAGCGATTGGCGGAGATTTTTGCCTGCTCCCTGCTTCCCCCACTCCTCCCCTTTTTGCCTGTGCCCTATTCTGATTTGCTCCCCCGTTTGTCTGTCTGATACCCCACCCTATGTTCTGGCCCTTTCCCTGCCTGAACGGACAAGAATCGGGCGCACACGTGAATAAAGAACTTTGCTTGCACCATTCCTCGTGTCCCGTTCCCTCTTCAGACCGCGACACCAGCTCACTTAACACTTCCATAGTGGCAGATCCTGTGGAAGCAGATGGTCCAGCTGTGAGGAAATGCTGAGCAAAGCCATCCAACTTAAAATGGCTGAGTTTCTCCACCTCTACAACAGCAAGATGCTCAGTGTTTTGGTTATCCTCAGCCAAAACAGACTGTGGGCTGTAGTCTCCACGTCCCTTTCACCAATCCCTTTCACATCTTTCAGCAATGCCTGTGTGCACACAAGGCAGTCCTTTGCAAGGGAACAGCCAGGATGTGAGCCAGGCCCTATTCTCACATCCTTCTAACCTCACCTTCCATAACCTCATATTTTCCCAGCACTGAAGAGCACTCTTCAGGTAAAACGGACCCTTGGAGAAACCACTGCAACCTCATTTTTAATTCAAGTTCTCATTTTAAGTCACATGATTTCAGGGTTTCATGCCAGTAATTTGCCTCTTCAAGTGGAGTCAAGAAAGCAGTTTTGCTGATGAATCCCTAAGTGGCTACTTCTTAGTCCTGAAATACATTTTTACCACATTTGTAGAAAGTTTTGCCAACTAAGAAAAGTCATTTATTTTCCCTGATAAAATTACAGCAAAATTCAAACTAAAGCTATCAAAGATGTTAACAGGATTACATATGGCATTACAAAAATCACATAATCTGCCTTTCATTAAGCTCAGACTTGCTAAAGGCTTGCATTCTTAGGGATAAACCCAAGTACATTTGAAAATATTATTGGCAATGCTTTCAAGAGAGAACAAAGAATTGTTCGAATGAGTCATAACATCTTTCTTTACATGTTAGCACTGCGGCTTCATAAACCAGAAAGGCAGGTTTCTACTGGCTAAAGAAAATCACAGGGAGAACACTCAGGAGAGGGCTGATTCAATTGCACTTTTCTTAATCAAATTGCTCTTTTTAAAACAGTATATACAGTACTACATTTCAACATAATCATATTACAGTATATTTGTACATAGAAATTCTTATCTTTCACACTGCTCATTGCTTTTTAGCTCTAGTGAGGTTTTTCTAGTTGGATTTTTTTTTTCTCGCTCTTGTGTTCTACAGTGCAGTGGAGGTCAAATCAGAACCATGGTTGACGTTAACCGAATTTAAACACAAAATGTCTGCCTCAGTAGAATGGTAGTCCCTCCCTCAAAGGAAAAGTGCTACAGGTAGTGAAGCCTCTTTTTATTAGACTAGAATAACACATTGCCTCTTTTAGTTCAAGAAGCCATCCTGAAACATTTCTCCTCAAAGTAATTCAATCCACAGACTCTATCTCTTAGAACCTCATAAAAGCTAAGGAACATGCAGATGAATTTATGAGCCTTCTTTCAAGAAAAGGACTTAGAACTTTGGTTGAACATAGCTTTCGACTTTCTGAGATACCTTCCCCTATCAGAGAGTCACACCCGATGCTGAAGTTGTTATTCTGCTTATACAGTGGCAAGAGCTAACACAGAAGAAGAGTGGAAGTTTTCTAAAGCTAAACAAGGGAGTTTCTAAGAGAGTATGGAAAAACAAGGAAGACGTTATGGGGGATGATACACAACCATGCTGAGCCGTTCAGACACACCTGTGTAACATCTGTCAAGGACAGGGTTGTGTGGGTTATGCTGCTAACAAGCCCTCCAAGTGGGAAGCACATTTGATCTTTGCCTATTCTACCACCTTACCTCAAGCTTAGAAAAGGCTAGTCACGACCACAGTTTTTCACCATCTCCCGCTGACAAAAGCAGCAATGCACAGAGCTCTGAAATCAAAGATCTTGGCGTTTTTTAACAACACAGAATAAGGACCCCTTTCCCCCAAGGCAGTCAACCACCTAATTTGCATAACACATGTTCAAGCAGAGAAAAATCTTTAAATTAAAAGTGCTAAAAATGTACAAAATATTCACCTAGATAAAACAGCTTGACCTTAATTTCCAGCATGCATGTCCAAGCAGAGAAGAATTTACATTAATGTTATTTTATATGTGCAGGCGTTCCCCAACACAATCATGTAACAGAGGTAAATACTTTCAGGAACTGAGGATTTAAAAAATGCAAATGTAATTTGCACACAGGCTGTCCTAAGTATACACCATTCAAATGAACTATCCAAACTGTACTAATCCATCCCTGCCTCTCTCCTCATCTTTTACTGACAACAGACAACCTGTTTTCAGAGATTTTTTGTCTGAGAACTCCTTGGAAATTTATGGACACATGCACAGACCTGCCCATCCCTGTTCTGCTCTACCTGCTGGATATAACATATGACACTGAATTCTAAGTGCTGGATATTAAGATACCTGTAGACTAGTTCTGTTTTCACTAATAGTCAATCTAATACATTCCAGTAAGAAAACGCTATTCTAGAAAAATATCTAAATACCTAAAATATCTATATTTTTTTTGTTTGTAATTATTGTATCTATCACAAATTCATCTAGTTAGGGGCCAACTCCTTAAGAGAGGGATAGATTTCTAGGAGCATGGACTCCAGATAGTTAAACATCTCCCTTTGTAACTACTCGCACTTTGACGCATTGTCACAAAGAGATGTAAACTGATCTATTTGACTCTGAAACATAGAAGAAAAAAGCTAAAGAAATAATATTTTAAAAATATTTGGATTATGGGAAATCAGTTCAGTGGACTTCTTCTCTGGGGGAGAAATATAAGCAAGTATATTTACATGGTGTAGCAATGCAATTTGTACATGACACACTACAAGAAATGCTCTAAGCAGGAATCAAAGTCCAATGAAGAACACAGAGGCAAGTGGAGCAAGCAAATAAGTAGTGGGAAGGCAGCTAAATTTTGGATATGTAATTAAATATTTACTAGTGCTTTAAAATTGATCTCTCATCTGCCATGAATGATATTTTTTAAAATTACAGCAATGGTGCTGTTGCTACAGTTCTGTCTAGAAGAATTCTGACCATATAAATTTTATTTAAAAATCTGTTCACTGATCTATTCCCTAATATTAACATTATCCAGTTCATTAACATCTATATTCACCATATGACAGATGAGTTAAGGTACCAACAATAATGTATTTCAAGTTTTCACAGAAAAGAGCTCTTCTGAAGAACTGAATACTAATGAACATTTCCATCATTCTCATGTACTTTGAATAATTTTACATCTAAGAAAAGAACCGTTACAATAATAGTGAAATTTAAAAATACAGCATACAACCACTCATTTGGAATGGTTAAGATGTTGGTTACTACTATTTTTCTCCTTTTCAGAAATACTCCTCATGCATAGCTGTGTGACTGGTGTACCTTCTGGTTAGGCATGGGCTCTGTGTGTCCTGATTAGGGACAGAAACACACTACAAGCACCTGGAGAGGCAGAAGACAAGTACATGTGAATTGATAATGCATGAACTTCTTATGTGCTCTCACAGATTTGTTTTAAATATTCCCTATGAATAGGGAAGATACATTCCTTTGGACCCACCAGAGCTGTGAAGCTGTGAGACAAGAGAAGGCCCTTTTCTCCAGGAAGCCATGAGCAGCCCCATGGTCAAGTAGGGCTCCCATTATTATGTGGTGGAAGTGTTACCCTGGCAGAGAAGAGATGGTGCACTTACTTTCAACACATTCATTCCAGTTAAAATAAGCATCCCCTGTTTTGCAGGTCATGACATGGTTTCTGCAAAGTTTTTCCCATTCATTCTTCATTCAGTCTTTCTTGAATCCTTCCTCATATATACTTGTTGCAATTTTAAAAGTCTATTTTTGGTGTTGCGTATTTTGGCATTCTCGATTTCCATTTCGTCACCTTTTCAGCTCTTTTGCCTTATTTTTTTTTCTGTTTTTGTCTTACTTCCTTTATTTCTTATGCTTTACTAAAGCAATATTTCTCACATTAATTTTGTCAATGTACACACAAAACATCATTTGCAGAATAAATAAACAGGTACAGTCTCTTTTGTTTCAGTCATCTACTTCTGGTATGTTTGGTTCTATTCCTCCTCTTTGATAGATTTTCTGATTTCTGCCTATGGGCAAGAGGGAGGCACTTTAAGTACTAAAGCTTCAATTCTGACATTCCTATCTTTTCTTATGGTCATCTATCTAATCACTTCTATTAAGTTAGGTGTTGCGTGCATTTTCATAGAGCATATTAAGATCATTATGCACAGCAGTTTTTGGGCATAAGAATTTATAAATCAAACGTCACTTGCTTAACTGCTTTAAGTGCAACACTGACAGGGGAGAATGTCAGTAAAGAGCTGAACACTAAAAAGCTTTCAGAAAGAGAAAATGTTTAAAATTACAGGTACTCTGTCAAACTGCTCAGAGATTTTACTATTACTTTAGCTGTTAAGCAAAGCAGGAATACTATCATATTATAGTCTTGTTATAAGAAGTTGGTTCAAAATACTAGCTGGTAGAATGATGAGAAGGTTTTTGTGTTGGATTGTTTGGGGATTTTTTAGGAGCAAGAAGAATGGGGAGGAGAAAAGATCAGTATACATATTGTCTTGCCATTTCATTCAGTCAGAATGAATAGCTGTACTGTCAGAACTGAGCATACCTGCAAAAGCTTGTTTGTACAGAGCTCCACAAGACTGAACAGAAAGCAAGACACCTTCTCATGCTCTCTCTCCCTAAGCAAAGCCCAGACTTGGTGTCCTGCTTAGCACTTCCTCTCGACCCTGGAGACTCAGATGCAAAACTAATGGAAAAGACAAACAGAGGGTATATTTCTTGAAAGGACAGAGGCACCACCTTTTCTCCCTGGCTCTCACATGGATGACTCAGGGAAAGTAGAGAGGGGATGTGGCAGGAAGAATGTGACAAGAAATCATGGAAGTTGTAGTCTTCTGGGTTCTCACGCATGCTCATTACATACTTGATTGTCATTGGTTGGAAGATCATGTGACATGTTTAAGCGCTGTATTTAAACCTACGTGTTTTGAAATAAACCTTAATTCTGCTCTGGCACTTGTGTCTGAGTGGGGTTCGTGCCTTAACAACACCTCAGATGGCTGCCCACATCGGGACTTCACCAGGCACCGGGAACCAGGAGCATTAAGCTCTGGGGTGCCTGCCAGAGATGTCCATCTCGCCAGGATTAAAAAGGAAAAAAGGAAGAATACAGCGCACTGGATTACCTCTGCAAAAAGGGACAAAAAAGGAAGAAAAAAGGACCAGAAGAAAGGACATCAGAGCTTCAGCACACAGAGGTAACCAAAAACAGGCGAAATGAGAGGGAGGAATTTCCATAAGAGGACGTTTTCCTCAGAAATTAAAAAGACAGCCGAAGCTATAATCCATTTTTTAAAAGAACAGAACAGAAATATAGAAAAAATAGACTTTGGGACTTACTGTATTGGATTTCCATAAATGAACCAGCTCTACCTTTATCTGGCATTCACCAAGTGTTATCTTGGAGGAAAATAGGAAGCAAGTTAATTGAAAAAACAAGTGAATGTGATATAGAAGCTATCAAAAACTTAGCAGCATGGAGAGAGGTTATGACTGCCTTGAACTTACATCACAAAGAAGCAAAAACAACCAGGACAGCAGACCTTTTTGCCCCCAGCCCCGCTCTCGCCCCAGGCCCCCTCCAATCGTGTGGCCTGAAAACAATAGAGAAGGGATGGTGCACGTTGGTGGAGAGAGATGGGAGGGATGGGGGGGAGGGGGAGCCCTTGGGGGGGACAGTGTAGCGGCAGTGTGTAGTCTGGAAGCGCATGGCACTGGTTCACCCTGGAACCATGTGCTCCTTTCTGCCCCCTCTCCCCAGCCGCCGCCATTGGCGCATGTTCGGGGCCGCACGCGGCACTCGCCACGGGCGGTGCACCCCCCACATGCGCAGCTGCATGGCCTCCCGCCGTGCCGAGCTCGGTCCCTGCAGCAGGGGTTCTGTTGCCAACCGGGGCTGCCATGGGACCCCATGCCTCTCAGTGCAGGGCTGCCAGATTGGCGGTCCCGTGGCTGGCAGCCGGATCCGTGGCAGAGCCACTCGCAGGTGCGCCGCCCCACCTGGGCTTGGGGAGTGGCGGCGCGGGCTCAGCGACGGGGCTTTTGGCTGAGTGTGCCAGCTGGGTGACAGCATGGCCGGCGGGCGGTTTCATAGTGGAGCCGCCCACGGCCGCGCTGCCTACCCTTGGAGCTGCGGTGGCAGGAGCTGCTGGCTTTGTGGAGACCGACCGCTGTGCTCCATGTGCCGGTACCACCAACCCAGTGGCGGCGTTTGCGGCAGGTGCAGCACCGGGATGGCCTGGAGCCAGGGCGGTGGCGGCGGTGGGGGGCTGCCAGCTTTATGCCGACGGCCGCTGCCTTGCAGCTTACAGCTGCGCCCCCTGCACCGAGTGCCAGGCCAGGCAGGGATGCAAAGCGCCGGCACTGTGGGGGCTGCAGCCGAGGGGCAACAGGTGAGCTGCTATTTCAGGGGTCAAGAGAATCTGCTAGCTCCCTTTCGCTATGCAGGTGAGAGCACCGCGGACAGAGTGCGGGGACACAGCCAGGCGGCTGGGGAGAGGGGCTAGGGCACCAGCAGCAGCGGGGGCTGCGATGGAGGAGCAACGGAGGGACTGCTGTTACAGGGGTCAGGGCATCCACTAACGCCCTTTGGCTGCACAGCAGCCATGAGACCACTGCAGAACAACCACACAGCAACATGGACACAGTCAACTTATTCCAGCAGTGAAACGGAAGTGAGAGTGCCTCTTCTGTGTAGTGGTTTGAACCAGGTTTTCCCCCTGAAGCTAAGAAAAAGTGGTAACCCCCAAGGGGTGGTGACACTGGAGATTTGAACCAATCTGCACTCCTGTGAAATATAAACATACCACAACCAGACCGGAAGAGACGAGCTGTAGTTTGGTGGTAGAAGTGGTAGCCATGTTCTGACACCACAAGGAAAGGGGCTCTGAGCCCCTTGGGGCTCTGCTTCCCCCCCGGCCCCCGGCTGGGGGGACTGCAGACACTTGGAACAGTGTTAGACTGAGCTAAGTGTCTGTAGTTATGCTGGGAGATGTTTTCTCCACCGTGGGCAGCGGCAGGAGTAGCGACAGACCAACACTGACTGGAGAAATGGTGGCACAGGGCCAGAAGAGATAAGACGAAGCAACAGAGGCATGCAGCACTGCAGAGAGGACTCCTGGAAGGAGGGCCGAGAAAAGAGAGTCAGCAGCAGAGCTACAGAGTTTTGGGGGTAAGAACTGAACCAGACCCCCCAAACTCCCTTGAGACCTCCGAGAAAGGAGGGAGATGGACTCCTGTTAAGGAGAGGAGTCTTGGACATACAGCACTAGAGAGAGAGAGGAGCTGAGAAGCTCAGAGCGTCCTGGGAAGCTGGACCGGGACGGAGAGGAATGCAGAGAGGGGTGACCTTGGCCACTCCCCCTCGCCACTGCTGCCAAGGTGGGAGCCTGAGGCAGAGCACAGGAGCTCTGCAAAGGGGAATCTGAATTCCCTGAAGATACCAGACTGTCACGAAGACCCCCTGTACTTCGTGATATGACCGTGGTGGAACGACCTTTGTCTGGGGTGAACGTAGCCCACGGAAGACCCCTTTGCCTGCGTCAAGGGGCCGAGAGGGGCTTGGATTTCCCCCTTGTGAGTACTGGCAGAAATCCAGCTATCAGCTGCTGCATGTGAAGAAGACAGATTGCTGCTGTAGAAGATACTCCTGCTTAGAGATTGGAAGGGATCTGTCCTTCTTCCCTCCTAGACTTTTATTTGGAGGGGAGAAGAGATCTGATCCATTGTAAATACTTATGTCATGGTAGAGATAGTTGTGATCATGTGTATAATGTATTATAATATTTATTTGTACAGTCATTGTAATATATTCCCTTTCCCCCATTTGGAGTCTGGTGTGTTTTGTCTGGAAAAAAACCCATCTCACATTAGATTGAGATGTGACAGGGGGATAGGACTAGGGAATTAGATTTTGGGGATCTCAAACCATGACATTCTATCACCACCAGTTCAACCAACGCACAACAAATACACAACTGTTAAAGCACCACCGTGGATCTCCTATCAAGAAACCAACCCACAGCCCTCGCCAGCCTCAGAACAGCTTCTACGCCAAAGACGACCTGATGGAGGAGGAAAAAGAGAATTTAATGCCCAAGAAATCTTAGCCAAGCTGTGGCAAACTGAACTCAGCGAGACGACAGAACCAGAAAAAAGACAAGCAGTTTTGGAGCCTGCAAAAGAGGAAGAACAGCAAATGTGGCTACAGCTACTACTTCAGCTCGAGGAAGAGAATGCAGACTGGGAGAGCACACAGAACATCTCTCTGTCCAAGCCCAGACCATCAGCAAAGTCAAAGCTACCGACGTTGAAGTGGACTGCACGTGTACTGACTGCGTTGCTGGCAATGACAGCTGTTGGTTTTGTACTGCGAGAATTTCAGCTGGGTCAACACCATTCACCTACTGACAGAACCAACAATCTAGAGGTAACATTGCAAAACACAACAGACATACAGCTATCAGCTACCATGTTTAGCTTTCTAAGTCACAAAAGGACAACTTTACTAATTAACAGATTATCTGCTATTATAAAAAGTTCTTTTGTATTACAGGGGGTAAGAATAATAATAATAAGAGGGGCCCCAAATCAAGTATTTACTTCTCACTATTTTAAAATAGTGAGACAATATGCCACACACAACATGGAAAGCCAAACCTAAACTAGTAGCAAAGAAACAACCGGTTACAATTTCAACTGCAGAAACACAGAATTCTTTATACACAGTCACTGCAAGAGCCTTGAGAAAGCAAAACAAACAAAACCCTCATACAACATAAGCCCAAAGATGCTCCACAAAGTTGCAACATACAGCAATACACACCTCCAAATCCACTCAAAACACAAACATGCATAAATTGGCCTATACCCAAATTAAACAATTAGAATGGGAGGCAAAGACAGGAATATCAAACATTTTTAGCAGCAGAACAGATATAACCTCACAATGGCCCTTAAAAAACATCCAAACCTATTTAACAAGTTTTCTTAAGCTAGCATCCCCAAAGCAAAACAGAGACATTATAACCAGCAATAACCTAGACATTAACTCTATTTCCATTGGACCCACTGAAGTCACTCATTCTGTAGAAGAGAGACTGCCTCTGTCAAAGAGGAAGTCAATTAACAGCAGATTTTTCCCAAAGGCAGCTTTATTGCAGCTGAACCCACAAGTGACCCAAGAAACAGGTAACCCTAAATCAATAAAACAATGGCCTTTCCTTAAAACAGAGGTGATGCATTTACATACGCTATAAGAAAACCATATAAACACAGCCTTGCTATGTACAAAAGCCCTTTCACTAATCTATCAATCTCTCAAACCTAGAGAAAGATGGGTTTTCATGCTTTTTGCCCCTATCTCAGAGTTAGAAAAGAATGAAGTTTTTGAAAACTGAGATTTTATAACTTACTTTTTAGTTAAAGAAAAGGGTAAAAAACACTTCTTGCATAATTGCCTTTGCAAAAAAGGAAATAATGTGTTGCCCCTTAAACATAATAACAATGGTTTACTGCTTAACAATTGGGTGGAATTAGATTTTGTCATTTTCTACCACTATTCCTGTTCCTATAAAAACTTTCCTACTAACTCCTTGGCTAAACAAATAAGTGACTTGCCTTTGGGTGAGGAAGACAACAAACAAGCCCCTCTTATCTCTCACTCAGAATCTCCTTTTTTACATAATATAGAAAAGGAAAGCAAAACATAGCGAACTATAGCTTTACTAACTATTCACTCATACCACTGCATTTTACATTGTCAAGAAGATATAAATTTTACTTGTAACATTTGTAGTTTTTTGCCTTCAAATCAGTTTTCTTAAAAGTAGTATAAATTGTTTTCTTAACAATAGAAATAAAGGGTAGAAAATAGTTTAAAAACATTTACATATGGAATGAAATTTAACATCTCACCATCCTAAAGTCCAATATATTCATTAATTCATAGTTTTTAAATATAAAGCTGGCTGATACAAAACTTTTATTAAGTTTAGCAGTTTCATGTTCTTCTAGCTATGATAAAGAATGCAAGATAAACCTTTTATAAATCAGCAAACAAAACTGCTACACATATTATAAAAACTGGAGCAAAGTAAGCAATTTACTAGGGAGCTAAATTTGAACTAAATAAATTCACCTACAGACTGTTTCAGCATAAATTGCATGCTGATTACCAATCAATTACTAAACTCAAGGTAAAGAAAAGGATTTGAAACCTTCTGTTTCATGGTATAAAAGGAGAGAAAAATTCTCCTTGTTGACTAAAAGCCTTTGTAATTATCTTTCACTATGTAAATTAGTGTCATTTTAACCAAGAACATTTATCTCCACAAACCAGAACACTACAGGTTTAAAATTTTTCCCTATGTTTTCATTAATTTCACAGTACCTTTTAAAATGAAAGTTATTAGAAAGTTATTAAATTCTCAAATACATCCACATACACGCAATTATCGCAATAATGTTATTCAAATAATAAGTATAGAATCTTAAACATCCCCATATTTGTTACATTCAAACATTCTCAAAACATTTTGCTATCACAAAACAATGTACATAATGTCAACAAGAGTGCAAAATAGCTGCTTGTAAATCACAACTACCTAAGAGAGTGAATTAAACCTGGTTACAGTTGCTCTAACTGATGTTATTAGAAATGGAGACTGTAAAACGTTCCAGAAAAATTCAACAGGACCAACAATGAAATCTCCAAAGAAAACTACACAATGAAAGATTATCTTTAAAGCC
The DNA here is from genome assembly GCF_036250125.1 of Pseudopipra pipra. Classification (NCBI taxonomy): domain Eukaryota; kingdom Metazoa; phylum Chordata; class Aves; order Passeriformes; family Pipridae; genus Pseudopipra; species Pseudopipra pipra. Next base: position 44,780,474 of record NC_087581.1, on the reverse strand, counting down.
TTCAGTCAAAAAGCAAAAGACGCTATAACATAGAGTGACTCACTGATATTACTTCAAAAACTACAGATTCACCTGTTGCTTGCATCTATTCCTACCCACCTTTCATCTGAAATAGACTGAACTGTTATTAACATGTTTGCCAAGATTGTTTTTAAGGATAAAGAACAACTACAAGAAATGAACAGGACACTGAAACCACCTGCGTCTGGACAAACAAGGAAGGACAATTGAACAATAAGGTACAAACCTTGGACCAGGTTCTATACAAGTGTTACAACTTACTCATGTACTTAACACATTTAAGTTGTTTTGTAATTAAGCTATGAATGTTATAATTGATTCATGCTATGCTATAGAGTTACTTTCACATCTCGAAGCCTCCTTCCTTCGAGATTTCACTAACCCTCCTTTACCTAGAAAAATACACACCACATAATTCCTTGTTAATCACACAAAATCTAACTCTTACATAAGACACATCCATTCACACACGCTCCAAAGAGAATAATACAACAACACACAAAAAATGCTTCAAAGGCAAAAAAGAAGGGGTCAGTATGTTCTAGATTTCTTAAACTGTGATGATACAAACCATAGCAGGTATGAATACCAACATAAAACTAAAATACTTTCATCTTCCTAAACATTAGTTATGCTTAAAAATCTAATATATAGGCAATGATCAAGACCAGTGTCATGGTTTGAGAGCCCCAAAATCCAATTCCCTAGTCTAAGCCCCCTCTCACATCTCAACCCAATGTGAGATGGGTTTTCCAGACAACCACACGAGACTCAAAATGGGGGAAAGGGAATATATTAAAATGACTATACAAATATAAATACTACAATACATTATATACAGTCTTAATTATCTCTACCATGACATAAGTATTTACAATGGATCAAATATCTTCTCCCCTCCAAATAAAAGTCCAGGAGGGAAGAAGGAAAGATCCCTTCTTCAGAGCAGTTATGTCTCTAAGGCAGCAGGTTTATCTGTTTCGCTCTTCTTCTCATGCAGCAGCTGGATCTCTGCCAGCACACACGAGGGGTATCCAAGCCCCTCGGCCACCCGTCTTCAAACGAGGGTCTTCCTCCGTGGGCTGCGTAGCAGGGACAAAACTCGCTTCACCACGGTCATATCACAAAGTGCAGGGGCATCTTCGTGAAAGTCCCTTCCTCAGGGGGTTCACCCCTGAGTCAGAACGTCTTGGGCAGCTTTCAGTTGAAAGCCTTTGTCTCAAGAGTTCTACCAGAGCTCCTGTGCTCTGTCTCAGGCTGCCAGGCTTGGCAGCAGCAGCGAGGGGGGCCAAGGTCAACTCCCCCCGCATTCCGTCTGGCCGTCCCAGTCCAGCTTCAGGATGCCTGAGCTTCTCAGCTCCTCTTTCTCTGGTGCTGCAGCACTCTACGACTCCTCTCAAGCCGGAGTCCATCTCCCTCCTTTCTCGGAGGTCTCAGAGGGGTATGGGGTTTTTATTTCAGTTCTTACCCCAACTTCCTCTCTCTCTGCTGCTCTCTCTCTCTCTCTCGGCTCTCTCAGACAACTCGGTGTCTTCCTCGGCTGCATACTGTTGCTTTCTTATCTTTTGGCTCTTAGCCACAGTCTTTGGACGCTGCTTCTGTCTCTACTCACTCACAGTGGGGAAAACTTTTTTAGCTTTGAGCCACAGGTACTTAGCCCAGCATTACACTGTTCCAAGTCCCTGCAGCACCTCCCCCAGCCAGGGGCTGGGGGGCCCCAGAGGCCCCAAGGGGCTCCGAACCCCTTTCTCATGGTGTCAGAACATGGCTACCCCTTCTACCACCAAACTACAACTAACCTTCTCTTCCGTTTGCTTGTGATATGTTTATATTTCGCAGAAGCGTTCATTGGATAAAACCTCAAAACTTCAAGGGTCACCTCCCCCTGGGGTTTTACCATTTTATAACTTCAGGGGGGAAAACTGTTTCTCACCACCACAACCAGTAGATCTCATAACTTGAGGGGAGATATATGCCTGTGTATCAAAGAGTACTAAATTACAAAGGATTCCTTCTAAATGTATCAGGCCTTATATCAGTCCTCCCCTTCAAAGGAAACAATCACCAGAAAAAATGAGTAAAGAAATTAGATTTAAAGAAACACAACCAACAATAGTAAAAGGAACACATCACACATTAAGAAACATACTCTAAAAACACAAAAAAGAGGGGAAAAGAGATATGGATTGTCCTAGTTAGAACAGCTGGGACCAGTTCATCACTGGATGGGTGTAACCCAAAACTGTGTATTCTATAGCCTTCCATGCCATTTCCCAGAAACTGTTATCAGTAGACTATTTGCACCATCTGCCCAGAGCAACCTGACTCCTCAGGCTATAAACTAGGCGTTAAGAGGCCTGCGAGATAGGAGGGTGCTTCTGTCCTCACACCCTTTGTGGAACTCCCTGCCCTGAGGGAAGTACTGAGCATTCCTGCCTGAACTGGAGGATATATAATCTTGGAGTCTTGGAACTTTTTTAACCAGTCGTGGGATCCAGAGGAAGACTGCAGATCACTGCTCTCAACCGGACTGCAGACCACCACTCTCAACTGGTCTGCAACCACCACTTTTCAATCAGACTGCAACCATCACTCTCGACCGGACTGCAATCTCCACTCTTGACCAGACTGCAACAGCACTCTCACCAACAGGTTTTCCCCTCTCCTTTTCCTTTGGACTCAGGGGGCCCAAAGAACACCGCTCTGTTCATGCCCCAGGGTGCTGGGTTATATATTTGGGTTTTGTGGGTTAAAACCAATTGTTTGTCTGTATAATCGTACTTATTGTATTATTTTATTAAATTGTTATTCTGATTTATAATCTCTCTTTTGAGTTGAGTTCATTTCCCCTGCTGGTTCATCTTTAAACCACTACATGGATCTAGTCCCTATATGTGTAAATCTACGTTAACACTTCTTCAAAACAGGAACAATCACAAAGAAGCAATAAATGATACAACAGAACCAAAGCTCCATGATTCAAACACAATAAAGGGTTTAAGAATGCATGTGTGGCCACTAGAGTATGAATGAAAAAGTTGAGTAGACACACGCAGGTGTGTGTGAACGCAAATACACTTTATAGCAAGACATTTTAAACACTACCTCAAACAACACCACCTCAAACACAACATCTACAACCCAACACATTTCCCTTTCAAATAAAGATGATGCCATTAGACAAAGTCACCCTCAGATAAAAGGTTATACACATCTTCAAATCCTGGGTAATTTGATGTTGCTTGAATATTGCACGCACCAATAAAGTTGTAAACAGTTCAATAAAGGCCTTGTGACAATAGGCCCTGGTTTTTAGAAATAGTTGAAATAAGATTGGTTATGATAAGAATGTTTAAAAATGTATTCTTTCACAACCTGTTAATTATATATAGAGAGAGGAGATGTGGCAGGAAGAATGGGACAAGGAATCATGGAAGTTGTAGTCTTCCAGGTTCTCACGCATGCTCAATACATACTTGATTGTCATTGGTTGAAAGATCATGTGACATGTTTAAGCGCTGTATTTAAACCTAAGTGTTTTGAAATAAACCTCAATTCTGCTCTGGCACTTGTGTCTGAGCGGGGTTCATGCCTTAACAACACCTCAAAGGGAAAATAGAAGATAAAAATACTAGCCCTCTCCATTAAATAAGCCTTTCCGAGCACACATATCTTCAGCACTTTTGCATCTTTCCCTGTGCAAGATGATGTAGATTTGTCCCTGATGCCTGATGATGCAGAGCTGACCTTTCTGTGGAGCAATCTCTGCCAAGGCACTTCTAAAGGCAGCTCAGGCCAAGTGTGAACCAGAGCTGTCCTCTGAAGATGCTTCCAGTCAGAATAAAAGAGACTAAAGATGCACTGAGATTTCCTTGGTGGAAACAGCCACAGTCCCTACACTTTCAGGGTTCCACATGTTCTCTGGGTTTGGAGCAAAAGTGGTTTTGTGAGATGTCCTTCGGGGAAGAATCGCAGAGCCCCACTGCTCTTGCTGCTGATGGGATTTGGCTGTGGCACGGTGCAGGAGGGTGAAGCCAGGGTGAAGCAGCCTCCATGAGATCCCCATGCAGGCGCTGCTCCTGGGGGACAGCAAGATCCCTGTTTCCCATAGTCAGTCCTAGGGCAGAATAGCTCTGCAGTCAGACTGCTGGCAAAGGGGTACAGGGATCTCCTTTCCCACCCTGCTGCCAGGCAGCCCAGGACTGGGATGTGATCTCCTCTTCCACCATACACCCATGGGAATCCTGCTCGACCATGGAGCCGCTCACAGTTTCCTGGAGGAAAGGGCCTTCTCTTGTCTCGCAGCTTCAAGGACTTTGGTGGGTCCAAAGGGATGTATCTTCCATATTCACAGGGAGTTATTTAAAACAAATCTGTGAGAGGACATGAGAAGTTCATGCATTATCAATTCACACGTACTTGTCTTCTGCCTCTCCAGGTGCTTTTGGTGTGTTTCTGAAGCATCCCTAATCAGGACACACAGAGGCACTGCCTGTCAAGAAAACATCATGGCATTTGCTGCTCTCCCTAGAAAAGTTATTTCTTTTCACATGTCAATTGCAAATCAGATATTTTGGTACTGAATTCAATGGTGTCCACACTGTATCCATTCAACAACATTTTATATATAATATTTCATTTTATGAGTGCTTATTTTAAGACTCACCCGTGTCTCAATATATTTTCATTGAAACATACAGCCCATCTACAATCCATATAATGATGATTTTCCACATCCCAAAAAGTTTTCCAAAACATTTTATCCTTTTAAACATTTAAAAGTTTTATTACCAGTTTGATGGAGTTTTATTTCTCATTTTGGTTGACACTACAAAACTAATTACTTCTTCAGAGATAGACAGATAGAAGGCAAAGGTATACATATATTAACCTAAAAAAATGTACATACTTTTTCTGTACATTTTTGAAAACTCGATTGTCATGGTGCTTTCCAGAAAACTGATTTCATCCTGCTGAAAACTTAATTCTCATTTAAATTTCTCATAATAAATATCTGGAACTTTGTATGAAAATAATAAAGACTGACATTTTTAAAAATGCCTTCATTTTTTTGTTTAATAGACATTCCCCATGACAGCAATAGAACATACACTGCCAGTATTTTGTTCTAAAAATAGTTTTCTAGATATTTTCATTAGCAAATGTCACACACACAAAAAAAAAAAAAAAAACCAGCCAAGCAGTCACAATGTTTGCACCACGACAGGAATAAGTTATCCATTATCATGCTGTAATGGCTGCTAATGGGGAACTCTATACACCTGCATTCTCTCCTTCCCCTTCTAAAATTTCTGGCTGCCCTGAAGAGATGCTATCCAGTGCCACACACTACATGGGTCATATTACCATTTTACTGGTACTGGGCTGCATTCAACTTTAACAGCCTTGACTGAAAAAAAAACATAAAAGCCACTCCATGGGAAAGGAAGGACACTAACAGACTGTGGCAGCAGAGGGGGATGAAAAGGAGGTATCCATCATAGCTCCTTGTTGCTTTTCACCCTCTGACTAGTGCTGCCTGGCCCCTCACACCCACACTCACAGCAAGACTGCCTCATTCAGCTGTCAATCAATTCCTGAGTCTCTGCAGATTTCAACCCTGCATATTCAGATAAAACAGAATCTGAGATAGGTCTTTTTTTTTTGAAGAATGATATCACTGCACATAAATAAACAGAAAAAGCAAGTGTTAAGTTCAAATAACAACATACAAAATTTAAAGCATCAACACAACCTGCAAACCATCAATTTATTCTCTTGTGTGCATGTACTGTGTCAATGTCGCCATCAATTGTTTCTCCTCCTTCCACAAATCACACAGGTCTATCACTGTCTTCTCCCTGGCATCACTGCTCATCCCTGGTTGCCAGTCATGTGCTCCTTAATTAGATCTACCTATTGTGTCAGGGTTTTTTTTTGTATTTTTCCTAACCACTTCCCAGTTCCTTGTCCTTTCCCACATGCTGTCTCATTCCATATTGCACTAATAGCACCCTCCATGCTCATACTCCCTTGTCACAGACATTGCTGCTTCCCTCAGCTGGCCATCCCCACAGGTCACCAGTGGTGTTCCCCAGGGGTCAGTGCTGGGTCCAGTCCTTTTTAACATCTTTATCGATGATTTAGATGAGGGCATTGAGTCCATCATCAGCAAATTTGCAGATGACATCAAGTTGGGGGGGAGTGTCGACCTGCCGGAAGGCAGGAGGGCTCTGCAGAGGGATCTGGATAGACTGGAGAGATGGGCTGACTCCAATGGAATGAAGTTCAACAAGGCCAAGTGCTGGGTCCTGCACTTTGGCCACAACAACCCCCTGCAGCGCTACAGGCTGGGGACAGAGTGGCTGGAGAGCAGCCAGGCGGAAAGGGACCTGGGGGTCCTGATCGACAGGAGGCTGAACATGAGCCAGCAGTGTGCCCAGGTGGCCAAGAAGGCCAATGGCATCCTGGCCTGCATCAGGAACAGTGTGGCCAGCAGGAGCAGGGAAGTGATTCTTCCCCTGTGCTCTGCATTGGTGAGGCCACACCTTGAGTATTGTGTTCAGCTCTGGGCCCCTCAGTTCAGGAAGGACATTGAGGTGCTGGAGCAGGTCCAGAGAAGAGCAACGAGGCTGGTGAAGGGACTTGAGCACAAGTCCTATGAGGAGAGGCTGAGGGAGCTGGGGTTGTTTAGTCTGGAGAAGAGAAGGCTTAGAGGCGACCTCATCACTCTCTTCAACTACCTGAAGGGAGGTTATAGACAGGCGGGGGTTGGTCTCTTCTCCCAGGCAACCAACAATAGGACAAGGGGACATGGGCTCAAGCTCTGCCAGGGGAGGTTTAGGTTAGATGTTAGGAAGAAATTCTTTACAGAGAGGGTTATCAGGCATTGGAACGGCCTACCCAGAGAGGTGGTGGATTCACCATCCCTGGAGGTTTTTAAAAAGAGATTGGACGTGGCCCTTAGTGCTGTGATATAGTAATTGGAGTTGGATCAGGGGTTGGACTTGATGATCTTGGAGGTCTTTTCCAACCCAATCTATTCTATGATTCTATGATTCTATGATATTGCCAACTTTGCCTTTATCCCTACATGAATCAAGACAGGAAATTTCTCCACAGTCCTGAATTATGGCACAGGTAACAAAGAAACACATTTGACAGATCCAGATGCAAGGAAATTGTTTTCAGTTTTGGTGTCCAAACTCAAGCACCAGAAACACCATTTACGGAGATGATGTGGTGGCCACCAGGGCCTGGTAGGGATGGTATGAGACAGCATCATTATAGGACTTCACTGATAAAGTCTGAGGAAATCTCTCCTGAGAGAGATATTTCAGCATTTCAAATGGGCTTACTGTGGGCATATCTTTAAAAGAACAGAGAGCAACGGATCTCCGGCATGGTGACCATGCTGACAGAAATTACCGAGTCTTTGTTCCAAGGGTTTCTCAGACAAAAGTTGTCCGGTTTTATTTTTCTTTAACAGCCACTTTTTTTTATCTTATTTTGCTCTTTGAAATAACTAAACTGATTTGAATGAAACTTTGTGAAATAACTCATCACAGAGTTCAAAACTTGATGACTAGCAAACCTAGAAGCAACTCCAGTGGGGCTATGTTCTGAGTCGCTTAGATGAGGAGGGGAACCAGGTTCTAAAACATTCCCATAAGTGAGATTAAGGCACAAACAAGGCCAGATCCTGGATCCCAAAATATACTTCAACTTTATTTTATAACACAAAGGAGCAGAGAGAAAGAAGGAAGACAGAAGAGTAGGAAAAGCTAAGAGTAACTGTTAAAAGCACAGGACAGGACTTATCACCACCATGAAGTGCTGCTGGCTTGCAAGCTGGTGGATCTCTGCTGGGCTTCCTCCCTTGGAGCCTCCGAGGAACAAACCAAACCGGCAGGGTAACAGAGTGGTAGCAGCTCTCCCAACAGTCCCCAGGCATGGCCTTAAATAGCCTCACTCTGGTAGCCCCTGGATGCCCACTGCCACTTCACCAGTATCCAAGCAAAGGTCAGCTGGTACCAAGATGGGCCCTGAGTGTCCATTGGCCGGTTCCCCAGTCTCCAAGCAAGATCTGCCCGGCATACACTTTTTGGGAGAGTAAGTCCTTGCTGCATTCTTGATTGCAACAACTTTTTATCTTTTTTTCTTATCTGCCTGCCTCTGATGGCTTTCTAGGTGCCTCCTGGAGCTTTTGCAAGTAGCTCAGCTCCTGCAGCAGCCTAGCTGTGGCATCAAGGCTTTTTAGATCCATGCTCAAGTCAGTGGCAAAGCAGATTCCATCTTTTAATCAGACTCTATCTTGTAATCAGCCCATTACAGGCTAACAACCCTCTCCATAGCACCTTCCATTAAGGAAGGCCCCAAAAACTTTTCAGACTGAATTTACAGCTATTTCCTCAGAGATTTTATTTTAAAAGTCAGTATTATTCGGAAGCAGTTCTTGGGCATGGAACTGTAACAGTAAGCCAGTTATCTCCCTATGAAAAAGTAATGCACAAAATATCCTGTGTGGTTTTAAGAAAAACTGTGCCATATTTTAGTGAGGGGGTTTTTTTCCCCTGTGACCTCCATTCCTTTTCCCTTCTAGTAATTAAATCTTTTGGGTAATAACTTGATGTTAATAACAGTGATTCAGACAAGGACACTAGTCTCTCACTGCTTAGTCTTCATTTGATCCCTAAAGCAGGTGGTATATTTTGAAGTGCTCTTATACGATATGGGAAAACTGCATAAACCAGAGAACTCAATTTGCATGTTCGTGTACAAGGAATGAGGTCACTGTTCTACCAGTCACCAAGTAGTAGCTACTTGCCATCAATACTGAATGTGTAGAAAGTTTATATCCTCTAACATTATAGACATTCTTTTTCTTGACCTGTAAAAATTTCAGATATACCACAGTTTTAATTATGCACAGCAAATAAGATTTCCCATGTACTATAGACCTATCTTGACAGATAAACCAGGATCATTTTTCTAAAACTGTGTGTGCAACCTGCCACAATTAACTTGTAAACTCATCAATAAAATTATGACAATCACTTTATTTTTAATAGGTATTTAACATAGCAAAGTTGTTGGGGAAAGACATTTTTAATATCAGGATAAAAAGCAGATAACTGTTATACCTTCATTTGAAACCTGTTCCTAAGGAAAGTTTTTGTTCTTTGATATGGAACCTGCAAGAAACTGGCATAATATGGTATGTATGATTGATATATATATATGTATATATATATATATCTACACACACATATATGAGAGTTATATTTTTTTATATGGTAGCTGCTTACCTATGTTAACAAAAATATTCCAAATAATGAAAAAAAAAAAAACCACCATGCTTGATTAACATATCTACAATAATTCTCCATGAAGCAGAATATAAAGCAATTATATACATGTGCAATGTTGGATTAATTTCTTTACTCCCAGCTCATAGGCAGATTAGTGACAAGCATGGTATAAAGATCTATACACAAATATGGCACATAATTTTACAGAACTAGATGCTTCTTTCTTCACACTTAGTATAAAACTAACAAATACATCTGTTCATTAACAAAAGTTTCAGAGATGTAAGCAGTTAACCTGTTAATGCTCATAGTCTATATATTGTGGCTCTACTAAAAAAGGCATCCTTGCAGCATCTTCAGTATCAGACTCAAGAGGTTTGTTAATAAAATGCCTCAGGCGTGGTGACCTTTACTAATGGGAATGGCTATGTGCTGTACTCTATGAGTCCACTCACATACCTCATGCAAGAAGGAAAATAGTTTTGAAAACAGCTTTCTGAATATAGACATGAAATCACAAACATATTTCACATTGGGGAAAAAAAGGAGTTAGTTATTACCAAAAGACAACAAAAATCTGCTTAGAATCCACTGGTGATATGAAAATAACTCATTTAGATTTAAATCAATATGAATTTTATTACTGACATTTAAGGCAGAAAATTTTAGATTAATGTTACAAATAAGATTTGAAGTCTTTGACCTAAAATTTGCTCATCCTGGAGCTACTGGAATCATGAGCTTAATCACCTTTCTTTGGACCAAAATAGCAAACAGGTCCTACTACCTCCCAATAATCAAACAGAGTACAAACTGATGATTGCAATCAAAACAAAATAAACTCTGAAACTGAAGACTGATTGTAAAAAATTTTCTGTTTAAATCACAAGATTAGTGGTAAGCCACTATTAGTGGTTACTGTCAGGAGTCTGCATTAGAGGAGTTCCAGTTCTGTTACTGTACCCTGTAGCTGTACCCTGCCCCAGAGCACCAAATAAATCTGAAATGATCGTACTTTAAAATGAATTAATTTAAAGTATGGGATATGCCCAATGCAATTTTTTCACTGCAGGCAACTCATAACATGTTCTGCAGACTAGACCATTAAATTTCAAGTAGAAAATCATTACTTTCATTTTTAGCTTGATCAAAATCTACTTGGTGTATCCATTTCTTGAAGCCAAAATGATTCATCTCTGATCTGTGTTGAATACAAGACTTCTGGCAGCATAACCTCTGTTTACATTAAATATTGTGTGTGATTTGTGTGATTTGGACATGATCCTATTCACACTGAAATTCAAAAGTAAAAAAAGTAAAACTTTTGTTTGAAGACAGGAGGTTCACACCCTTCAGTCTTGATCTAACTGCTTGTGGGTAAAATAATCTGGTTTGCTTAGAGTAAAACCAGCAGCATATTCAGCAGAACTGAATAAAGTAATAGCCCCTAGGCTTGCCCTTGCATTTTAGTTGAAACACCATTCCTGTAAGTTTTTAAAGTCTACCACTTCATGTGGACTGCAACCATGCCTATGGCCTATCACTTTGGCTGGTAAATGAGATATGCCCAGGCAGTCATTCCTGAAGTGCTGTTACAAAGTCAGTGATTCATTTTCCAGAGTAAATTACTACTAAGCACCCTTTTTTACAAAATATAGATATTTAATTCTTGCGTCTTTGTGGTTATATAAAGTCTAAGTCACAAAACTTTTCTGCTGACAATGACCACATCAAGACTGTTATATAAGACAACACCCAAAACTATATTAGAATACATATCTCTTTCAATGTACACAGTTACAGTGTATAAGTAAAATTATTTTTAAGTAACTGTATTTGTTTAAAAGTGGAAGATGCTGTTTTCTTATTTCAAGCATGTCCCAAAATACTGATGTTTCCCAGCCAGGGAAATATTTGAAACTTCATCCCATGTAGCTAATAAAAGGAGAACAGATAGTAAGACCACAACTGTTCCTTTCAAGTTAGAAGTAAAAATCACTATCCTGGTCATGAAACCCAGTTTCAAGTTCTTTTCTTAGAGGTCATAAATGTATTGCACATTGAGCAATGGCAAAAAAAATTTAAAAATCCCCATCTGTTTAATTTTATTAGTGCGACAAGTCCTTAGAGACTCGACTTTTCAGTATCTTCAGCTGATACAGATTAGAAGAGCTTCAACTGGGTTCACAGAATAATTCACAACACCTGTAAACACTGAATGTTCAAACAACTGTAACAAAGCAGTTGGCTGTACAGTTCCAGGTGACAAATCTAAAGATTATGTTTGAATAGGTCAGATGCACAGCTGCTGAAAAGTCAAAAACGTTCTTGGTTTACCAAGCAGCAGGATATTGTAGGCCTTATTATGTTCCCTTATACAATGTTTGCTCTCATATCTGTCAGGAAGGAGAGAAGGTGTGTAACTCCACTGTCAAAACCAAGTGGAATAACTAGGCTCCAAAACACTTCTTTGTTTAACAAGTCAGCTGGTGAAAAAGCTGTTTTGACAGCATTCAACTCTTTGTGTCCTAATCCTGTATTCACTGCATGAGTAAGACACTGTTGAGGAAAACTATTTCACAGAAGCACTTAAACAGATAACACTTACAAATCCAGCACTAATTTAAGACCTAATGAACTTAAAGTTTAAGATTTCTGTTTTATGAAAAAGGGTATTTTGCAGCCTAACTATTCCAGTGATTTGTTTGAGAAACAGATGCCTCATTTAAATTAACAAGCAGAGTAGATTGCCATTAGGAGTATGAAGAGGCCAAATATTTCCTTCTGAGTCATTTTATAGCTATTATAATATCTATTTTTTGCCTGCTTTCATAAGCCAGACCCAAAGTATCTGAGATCAGTTGCATATTCACACCCCTACCATTCTGGGAGAGTTCTAGGCTCATTAGGATCAGAAGTCACACATCAAAAATCTTGGTAATTTATTGTCATCATATCTAGGCAAAGTACAGCTTTTTTCATATTGTGTATGGACTGATATGAGAAAAGTCATGACTATTCCTCCCTCTTTACTGGGTGCCTGAGTTATATCACATTGATTAAGCCTCTTCTTCTGTAAAAATGTGTCTGGCCTTTCTGCCAAACAAAACTTGGAATAATTCTGAAGAAAACAATTACTAAACCCACACAGATAAACAGGGTGCAATAAGGCACATTTCTGCTGGTTGTAGGCTATTCTGACTTACTAAGGAACCACCCTTCAATGCTGAGAAAGTGATTTTCAAGAACAAAAAACGCTGAGCATTTCACCAGTCTGATCTTCTATAAAATATGTGGCTTAACATCACATAATAAATTATTAATAAAATTAGATAAAGTACAGCTTAGTAGAGGAACTCTAAAACAGACAGGCAGGCTAAAGTAAAGAGACAGCAGATTTATCATTGTTTAAAGGAATGTTACCAACACAAATTCCTCTAACTCTGGAACATACATCACTTAGCATTTTTTTTGTACTTATGCAGTTAATACAAATGCCAATTTAAAATTAAGAAGTACAAAGGAAGAGGCTAGACCTTACAGAAAGAAAACTATCCAGAGGACAGGATCAATAGAAATGGGATGATACTCAACCAGACAAAATTGCAAGGACATGCTGTTACACACCAAAACTATACATTTCAGTCACAGCTGGAATGTCACTAAGCAGAAATAAATACAGTACAGAGGACAAAAGTGTATTAATCAAGCAGCACCACTAGCACTTTCACGAACACCCTAAGTCAGCAGTTCACAAGATGATCCAATGCAATTCACCACCTTTTTGATGTTCATCTGAAGGGCAGAGTGCTGCAAAGTGTTCTGGAACCCCAGCCACACAGACTGTCACACCAACAGGAACCCAGGAACCAGAGTTTTCCTCTCAATCAGAAGTCTCTTTCATACTACACAAGTGCTAAAGTAAAAGCAAGGGATGTTTGCAGCCTAACAGTCATAAATTAAACATTGTAGGTTAAAGAGGAAATTATGCTAAACTCATCCAAGCCCTGTACAAAGACAAACTGGGGTGAAGTTCTGTAGAGGGAACAAAGGTGGCAGCACAAAAGGGGTGCAGCACATGGACATACCAGTGTCTAGGAGAACTTGTCTACATTGCACAGACGTCAAGGGAGGACGTAGCTGCAGTAAGAAGCAGAGTCAGACTCTCATTAAAGATGCTCAGTAAGAAAATTAAATGATCACAAGGTGCAGTAAGGGAAATCCCTTACTGGAGAGTAAGTGCAAAAACAGGCCGCCCACAGGTTATGGAGCCTCTGTCATCAGAGATAGTCAAAGTTCATGTGGGAAAGTTCCTGAGCAATCTGTTCCAATTTGGAAGGCAGCTGAACTACATGATCTCCAGAGGCTCCTTCCAACTTTAATGGTCCTATCACATAACTTAAGTACCATACACTACACAGTCCACAGAAGAGAGTTAATCAATCCTGCATCACTCTACTTGCACTTGTCTGAAATTAGACTTGAATGTGAACTCATGAAAATAGTAGTTTGGGGTAAGGATGCCCATATCCCTGGCTTTCAAAGATGTCGTAAGAAATCTCTTTCTCATACAGAAAATACTAAAAGGAATGTATATAACTGATACAACTATAAAAACTGGGGAAAAAATTGGGAGGTAGTCTGTAAAATTCCCAACTTTTAAGAGATCTTGTATAGACTTGTAGTCAACAGGCAATATCAGTACTTTTTTATGGAAAAGGTTAAAAACATTACACTTACTGTTCTAAGATAATAAAATATTGTTTACCTGAATGCTACTCACTTTAACTTTGCAAATATTTTAAAAGTATAAATACACAAACTAAAAAAAACATTTTTATTTAAGTGCGATAGCATATGATTAATTAATAGGGCACACACTCATAATGACTATCTCACAAAAATACTATATATTCATTTTTATACTGTTTATGTTTATATAAAGAGAAAGCAGCAATTAAAAAAAGTTACACAAAGCTCTTTATATTAACTACAACTCTTAACTACAGTGAGATATTCTAGTGTTAGCCAGCAAGTCAGCTGAACATTAAAAGTAAACACACCAAAAGATAGGTTATAGATAAAGTCAGTTACACCATTAATCTCTGTTTACCTATAGCACAATTTCCAGAAATGCTACCTCTGAGGAGTTTCTAAAGAGAATAGTTAGAAAACTCAAGGCCAGCAGCACTTGTCATGAGTTCCTTTCAACAATTATTAACAGAAGACTCCTAGTTCAAGCAGCCTACTTTCAACAAATTACCCTGCTGCTAACAGGTCCACTTTGAAGCAATGGCGCAGGCATCTCAGTGACCCACATAAAGCTATTTCAAGCACAGCATTATCTGATAGCTTAGCATTAATTATAACATAAGACGACTGACTTTGAAATTCTTACTTTTATTTTTGTCTTTCATGTTTTCATTCAATCAACTTAGCTACACATACCACTATGAATTATTACTGTTGAGAAGAGAAAACTTTGGACAGCTTAAACAGAGCCAGCTAAAATGACTGCTATTAGAACAATGCTTTGACTTTCCTTTGGGAAAGGCAATGCAAAACTGAATTTGCTTACACTTACTAACTTGACGAGGAAAGAAACCCAGCCCCAACAGAAACTGGAAATCAATCTTTCACTCTTCAGTTATTACGGTTTATGAACTGGCAAAAAATTAAGACAGAGCCTTGCCATCATATACAGCAGATATGTCTGAACTTAGCACTGAACTGTAACTGTTAATGGTGTCATCTCTCCTAATATATGTCACGGAGACAAATTTGCCGTTTTTGAAATATTACATTGATAGAGAAAAACATCTCTTACATGCAATTTTTGTTAAAAACAGACAATTTTCTTACTAGAGCTTTGCAGCTCAAGCATTTCACAGCCAAATCTGTAAATACAATTTTTTTCTTCTTAAAACTAAGATTATTCCTCATTCCTCACTTATATATGGAAATACTTTTTTTCTTTTTCCTTTTCCTTTTTTTATTTCCCTAAGGGAGAAACAAGTCCTGTCTGCCTGTAAAACTCAGGCAGACCATATAGCCTCTCAGTTCAAAAGTCACCACCAAAGCAACAACTGCAAGTAATTTAATTATTTTTAAAATGGTAAAGCAATTGTAAAATTGTAAATTTGTTAAAAGCTGGTTGTTCCAAAGGCAAGACATGTTTCTTAGTTGTAACAAGCAAAGTCCTATCTCAGCTAATAACATGCTAGATACCATCACAACTGTACAAGTTTAGCATTTAAAAGGAAAGTTTCTTTCATGACAGTGTACTCCTTAATACTTATATGCCTTTCAGGGAACATTTCCAGTACTTCTTCTTTTACAGTTTTATACAGAAAAACATAAGAAAACATTCTGGGCTTTGTAATTTCATGGCTCAAAACACCAAGCTCATCTCCTCAGGGGAAATATTATTTCATAACCTCTGCTATATAAGCAGGTAGCTAACTGATGCCTTCATCAGGTTACACCTGTACACAAGTTTAAATAGATGCAATGAATTAGCACGTAAGACATTTGCGTTAATAATGCACAAGAAAAGACATTTATCCTACTGATCCTTCATTTTCTTCTCTTTATAAATCTGTTAGAAAGAAAATACATTAACTCAAGATTTCAGCCCAAATCTGTGGTACTGAAACCCCAGGCTCTGTTTTGGAAAGGAATTACTGCAACAACTGTACCCCACACAGATATGCCAGCAAATCTTGATTTGAAGGTGTTTCATTAGGCATTGGTCCACTTCCTCTATAAAACAGGAGAACTGAACCAGGTCCCAATTCACAAATTATGCTGCAGATAAGAACATCGCCCGTTCGTTGAAATTACACCATTTTCCACAGACACATTCCACAAAGGGAATGCATTTTAAACACAAGAACTTATTTCCAAATGTTTTAAATTATCTAGATGAAGAATACTGTCATTAACAAAGAAAACTGTCATTAACAAAGCCTACCAACATTGTTGGCTCATTCATCCTTGTGGTGACACAGTCCTGCTATCTCATTCAGATCTCCCAAATTCTTTGAAATCCAGCCCATAAGGTCTCATGTCAGTGGCATCTCAGGATGCACCAGTCCTCCATGTCCTCCATCCAGCTCATATGAATGATATTGGCAGCCCTCAGATCTACCTTGAGGCTGAGGAATATGCAGCAAACCTGTTGCAAGCTTAAGAAGCCCACAGCCATGCACCTGTGCCTGACAGTTGCTTGCCTCTGGCATGGGAAGTCCTGAAGCATCCCAGCAGAGGAGTTTGCTACAAGCAGGGAAAAATCAGTTCTTGTTATTTGTATGCAAAACTTCGCAAGTTTAGCTTCAGCCAATGCTTGCATTATCCACCCAGAAGGACAGGTGAATCAATTCTAGGCCATTTTATTTCTTTGAAATTAAAAAAAAAAACACCACCACAGGAAGTTCCAGGACCCAGTTACTGTGTATTTCAATTAAAAACTTTCAGCTTCTTTGTGAAAAAAGTAAAAATTACGTAAACTCCAATTTCATCCCTAATTTGCTGGCCTTTAACCAGCACAACAATACTTTAAACAGAAACAAGATCTTGACTGTGTGTGAAACCAAAGCCACAATACCAGGTCTGGTTCTGCTAACTCAGTCTCTAGGAGGGCATTTGAACATAGAATCTCCATTCCGAGATACAATATATGTGGCATTATTTAAAGAAGACACAAAAACAAAACCTACTGCTCTGTGGAGCATGGCATGAGCTTCACAAGTGCATGTACCTCAAACCTCATAGAAAAACCTGGATGTGTCTTCATGCCTGCTACTCTCTACCATATAGTAAAAGTAGTCCTTCTCACTATAAATATTAGTAACGATTTTGTAGCAGAACAGATCTCAACACATGCACTTGAATTGTAAGGCCACTGAAAAATTTTATTGTATTAGGAAGAAGCTTCATCAAAAGATATTAAAGGATACATAGCAGAATGAGTGGTCTCTGTGTTCCCACGACTACTATGACATTCAATAACCTGGAAAAAACCTACATGCTTCTACGTTCAGACTTATGAAGTAGACAGAGGACACATTCTGTACAGCCCACCAGGATACATCTATGTCTAGTAATTTAAATACAGTAATTAAAGTTATAGCTAGGAACAAGCCTATTTGGAGCATGGAATTAGAAAATAAGAAAGCAAAAATTCAAAAAACAAGTACCCCTTGGTAGATTAGATATGTCAATAGACCTTGACAAATTAGAGAGATGGGCAATCACCAACCATATGAAGTTCAACAAGGGAAAGTGCCGGATTCTATAGCTAGGATGGGGCAACCCTGGATGTACAGACAGACTGGGAAATGAGATGCTGAGAACCAGTGCCAGGAAAGGGACCTGGGGGTCCTGGTTGATGGCAAGTTGAATATAAGTCAGCAGTGCCCTGGCAGCCAGGAGGGCCAACCGTGTCCTAGGGGGCATCAAGCAAAGCATCGCCAGCCAGGCAAGGGGGAGGGGATTGTCCCGCTCTGCTCTGATCTGGGGCACCCTCACCTGGAATATTGTGGCAGTTTTGGGTACCACAATATAAGGTAGATATTAAGCCATTAGAGGGCAACCAAATAAGAGCAATAAAGATGGAGAAGGTCTAGAGGGAAAGCCATATGAGGAGTGGCTGAGAACACTTGGTCTGTTCAGCTGGAGGAGACTGAGGGGAGACCTCTCTGCAGAGAGGTCTCATGAGGGGAAGAGGAGGGGCAGGCACTGATCTCTTCTCTCTGGTGACCAGTGACAGACCCTGAGGGAATGGGTCTGAAGTTGCATCAGGGGAGGTTTAGGTTGGATATTAGAAAGCGGTTCTTCACCCAGAGTGTGGTTGGGCATTAGAACAGGCACCCCAGGGCAGTGGTCACAGTACCACATCTGGCTGTAGCACTAAGTCTGATGAGAAACTTGTTTGAACATGTCTTAGGATGGCTCTTTGTGGTCTCTTTGTAAACACGTGTTTCTTCTTCCCAACACCCCCCACAGCAACTGTTATCTCCCATGCAGGAATGTCCTGAGAAAGGTGTCCTGAGGTGTCCCATTGGTCCTTGTTAACCCCTTCCTGTGATTGGGTGTTCCTGTAAGCCCCTTGAGACTTCTAATTGGTTAACCTGTGATTCTCCCTAACCCTATAAATGTGACATCCCCAACAATAAACGCTCTCTTGCCTCCTCTCCACGCCCGGTGTGCTGTCTCTGTGCCTGCCATGGGGCCACGTGGGTGGTGGGGGGAGGGGGGAGCACCTCTCCCCTCCAGGCTCGGGGCCTGAAAAACCCTGTCGCTGGAGTTCCCTTTCCCTATCCCTCAAGACGTCGGAATGGTTCTTCAGATGGAGAAGGAACCACAACTGGGCTCCCCCACGTTGAGGGTGGGGAAAGGGATCCAGAACTGGTGCCACCGTGTGAAGAAACGAATTTACTGAACTCTTCTATGAAGATAGGTGATTCCTAAGGCGCAGATGCGACATCTGTGTTCCCCGACGCCCCGAAGTCTTCCCCAATCCCTCTCAATCCGCCGTAATTGGTGCCACGTGGTGAAGGCCAAGATTGGTTGAACTCTTCTGTGAAGATATAACCAATCCTAACACACAAACGGGAGTAGTTTGTGCTCAACGGTGGACCGGAGTCTAAGCGTCAAGGTATTAGCAGACGGCATCACCACAAGAGATCAGCCTGTTTTGAATACCTCAACCTTCCTGAGGACATTCAGGTAAGGAGCAGACCCGGCATATTCCCTTATAAGCAGACTTCGGCATACTCCCTAAACCTCTCCCCCTGTAAACCTGTAACTACAAGAAGCGTGCATGCCTCTTTAAGAGAGAAAAAGAAAGCTTAAAGAACATATCTAATTCCATCCGCAAGTCATCTAATAAGACTGTTTTGCTAACCTTAAAGATAGTCCCGTTTCTAACAAGGGACTTAGACCACGCCAGCATGGCGAAAAAAGGGTTAAAGCTGCTCGAAACAGCTCCGCAGCAATCCCCCTGCGCGGCTCCCGGCCCCGGGTCGGCCCCGCCGTGCCGCGGCTCTGGGGAAACCCCGACATCAGCCGGCCCCGCTCCCGCCGCTCCAGCTCCCACCTGCCGAGCCGCCCGGGGCGCACCCCGCCCCGCAACAGACCGGACCGGACACCCGCGGTACCGCCGCCCCGCCGCCGAGACCCCGGCGCTGCTGGTGGCCCCCGCCGATCCCGTCGATCCCGCCTGCGCCCTGCTCCTGCCGCACACAGCACCCCCCGTCCCACCATGTGGCCGAGGCAGCAGCCGCCGCCGCAGCCCCTCTGGACACCAGGACTGCCTCCGAGAAACAGAAGAAAACAACCATTTGGACTCTAATGAAACTAAAATTAACAGCAATAAGTAGTTTGTTTGGTTCAGCATCTGGCAGAGCTCAAGAAGCATTTGGGCAACACTCTCAGGTACATGGTATGATTCTTGGGATGTCCTGTGCAGGAGCAGGAGATGGACTTCAATGATCCTTATGGGTCCCTACCCTCAGGATACTCTCTGATTCTATATTCTATAATATTCAAGATGTTAGTAGATAAATACAAACAAAGCTTACAAGGTACCACATTTTCTCCATACATTAATTCACCATCCTTTGCTCTTCAGAGCTTTAAAGCTTTCATGTTGGTCACATATCCAAATAAAATATCATTATTAATTATCAGCATGAATTTCTCATATGTTGTTTCAAAATCCACTGACTGGAGCTTGCAGTAAGAATCAATTAAAAAGGTCTTCCATAAATAATGGCATTTTTTTCTCCCTTCTTCATTTTTTTTTTTAATTTTCATTAGGGGAAGAAAAATATTATAATGCAATAATACTAATAAACATAAAAGAGTAGCTATTTTACACCAAGTCTACAATGCCTTATAAAACTCAAAAAAATTAAATTATCAGAAGTGTCAAAAATCTATTCCTTCTGCAGCCCAACTATAGCAAATTGTATTTGAAAATGCATTAAAAGTAACAAAATAAAATGAAAGATTATTAAAACAAGCATAAATAGGTCTTGTAACTAGTGCGTTTTTAAAATGCAGCTAAATATTTTTGAACTACATAAAGTGGTAGAATAAAACTAAATGCATTAACTCAATGCTACAACTGGGGAAGGAGAGCAATCATCCACCATGACTATTGCCAAGCACATCTATATTTTTTTTTAATATTTCCGTTTATCAAATACCGTTACTCGGGAATATGAACAGCATTATCATAACCATTTACAATAACATATTCTTGTTCTAATTCAAGAAAAAGAGCCTGCTAATATTTTTTGTCAAAAATCTTTATTGCTATAGTTAGCAGACTTGCCTGGCTCCCAGGTTCTCTTTCAGTTCCCCACCTCAACTGGACAAAGGCTGAAAACAAAATTAAAAGCTCTTGGGTCAATATATGGATAGAGATTGTTCACCAATTACTGTCATGGGCAAAACAGACTCAACTTGGGGAAAGGCAATTTAATTTGTTGACAATTAAAAATGAGAGAAGGATGGTGAGAAACAATAACAAAACTTAAAACACCTTCTACTTCTTCCCAGGCTTGATTTCACTTGTTTTCTGAGTCCTCTACCTCCTACCCTCCCCAGGCAGTGCAGAGGGATGAGGAATAGGGCTCATGCTCAGTACACAACAGCTCTGCTCTGCCACTCCATCCTTCCCACTTTTCCCCTGCTCCCCTCACAGCAGCCACCCCTGCAGAGCCCTGCTACAAAAACCTTCCCATGTAAACCCACTGCAATCATGTAAATAGGTTACAGAATAATCCTTTCAGAGTCTAATTAGATAGTGTTCAATACTGATGTGATTCTGGAGGGTGGGAGGAGGAAAAACTCTGTTTAAGAGGTTTTGTAACATTTCAGCTCTAGCACCAGGAATTTCATATGTAACATTTCCTTCCCAAACATAATTAACCCCAGTCAGGGGAAAAAAATTAAAATCAACAATTTCCTTTGTATAAAATAAATTGGTATTATGATAGGAATCTGTTTTTCACACACACACTCAAAATTTGGAGTCTGTTATAACTGCAACTCTGTACTGGAGATGTCTGGCAGTTATAAGAAGTAAATTTACCCTAAATGTTTAAAAGTAATACTATAAAAATACTAACAAACTAGCAATTAAATTAAAAAATCTTGTAAATTATATGTCCCAAAATACAATTTTTAGTAGATAACTGCCTTCCAGGTTCAAGCAGAATTTTTGCAACAGTTTTCCTATTACCTGTAAGGTAATATAAAACCACTCTAGTAAAATTTGTAGGCATTCCAAAAATCACTAAAGTGACAAATAATGAGGAAAGCTGGTTATTGGTGAAAATAACCCAAGTCACTTTGTAAGACAGGCTCTCTGAAAACACACATTTTAACACCTGCAAAGGGCAAGATCATCTATAACAAAAAAATTACACCAATTTTATGAAGTGAGGTTTGCGTCCTGAAAAGCTGAAGTTCTGAATGGAACTTAGGTATCAACATGAATAAGCAAGTGAACATGAGATCACAGTGATACAGTTATTAAGTGGGGGCAGGGAGAGACTAAAATAGCCCCATGAACTTCTGCTCCAGGTATCCAGGTAGGATGGTGGCAACACTTCGATATAATTGAATAAACATGATTAGTTCTTTGTCTCTATATTTCAAGAAATTAAAAGTGGTTCAGATGATGATTATAAAAAAACCAAACATGTAAACTCTGAAAAACTTGTCATTTGGGAGGAGGGAAAGAATCTTGACATTTCAGTCTGTCAGAAAGAAATTAAAGGTCTGTGCCTCCCAGTATCAACACAAGGAAGATATCTGACAGATCGCTTTTTAAGAACAAAAGACAGAGTAATTTCAAATGGATAAAAGATATCTACACAAATTTGCAGTAAGCATTAAAAAAAAAATTAACAGTGACTATAATAACACGTCAAACAACCTAACAGGTGATACGGTAACTCCTAATTTTAAACCTTACATACTCGTCACTGCCTTTTTTTAAATGGAGCACAAATTTCTGGAGAGGCAGTACTGCATGTATTTAAATTATCACCAGCTAATGAAGACAGAATTATCCTGGGTCAGGACTGATACCAGGATATCACCCAAAAATGAAGTACTTACTACAGCTACTGATGCAGCTCCAGTGAGAGATGTCTGGCTCTCTACAAACACATTAGAAGAACATATATTTCAAGCCTGGACATTTGATTCACTTGTTCATCTTTCCAGTTTCCTCAGAGCACTGCCAGCTCCATTCATCCTAGTTGCCAACACCAGTAACAATAAACCTCTTGACTTCTTATTCTGCTAATGGACATCAACCACACCGAGCTGCAAAACATTCTTTGTTCGAGGGTATTTCCCAGGGTACCTTTTCTTTTAGCAGGTATCATGCTCCACACATACCAAGATAAATGGCTTCCACCACGCTCTTGGTATTATTCCCATTCACCTAATTCTTACCACTCCCTTTGCACACAAGACATTTCCCTCTCACCCTTGCTTACATCCCTGTGCCTGCTCCCACCTCTTCTCCACTGACAGCAGAGTCCAGCAGACCCTCCTGAACCCTCCTCTCCTACCCAGTGCTGCAACCTGCACCTGCTTCTCCACTGCTACACTCAGCTTACAAACGTTTACATGAAGACCTATGTCCTTATGGTGGGAGAAGATGAGGGCACAGAATCAATTATGTGGGTGTGGATTCACTGAAGTACTGGAGTAGAACTGGAAAAAGACAGAGGGAAGGGTAGAAATCATGGATATAGACACATTCTGTCACACACTGTTAGCGAAAGCAGAAGTGTTTCTTCTAAATTAAATCCCATTTCTCTTTTAAAACCATGTACATCCTACATCACTACTCATTCCCAATGCCCCTTTCCTTGGGGGAGCAGAAGGGCTCATTGCCCATCAAACTCTCCATAATCCTTCTGAATAGCAGTGCTAAGGTTTCAGAGGCACATTACCATGTTGGAGGGGAGTAGCACGGGGTAGTGAAATTCTGAAGTGAAAGAATTCTGTGGTGGAGGGGTTATTTTTTTCTTCTCTGCCCAGAAAGTTGAAAAGAGACTACTGGCTGATAAACTTTACTTCCCTTAAATCAAAGTATTGGCTCTGGTGATGCTCAGATTTTCTCACTGCATTAGGCAGCAAGAGAACCTACAGAAACTTCTGTGGATCTCTCATGAGAAAAGTTAAGCTAAACTTTATATGAAACATATACCACCCATTGTGCTTTATGACATAGCTATATTACATACTACCACACAAAGAATGGATGATTACTCAGTAAATACACTAGGTCGCTTCACCCCCCTCTCCCACTTCAATACCAGATATCCTTCTCTGACTACCACCCTTCATTAGTCTTTTTGTTCATAGCAAGAAAGCAGTACTGCATTCAAATGTTGATGATAAAAAGTGCTCTCAAATAAGCCAGAACAATGCAAAAGGGCTGGAAAAATTATTTCTATATTCCATTGCAATTGCTATGTCAGTAGATATCCTGAGGCTCTGGGATTCATTAAATTAAGGGCAAAATAATAGAACAAACATGACAGCAGCTCAAGAAAACAGTAATTTCATTCCAGGTATAAAGAGATATTCTAATGCATTTTGTCTGAAATAAGATGAATGCCAATTTTTAAGCACTTAGCTTTCTTGGTGTTCTTTTGCCAGACAGGCTGTTCTGTCATATCTGCCTCTGCAGGTTTATGAAACTATATAAGCCAGCAAAAATGAGCTAAAAGATGGGCAGTTTTACATAATGATTGCTCCAAAATTTGAAGCTGCATTGAAATTAGCATTTAGCAGGAAAAAAAATCCTTTTCCTTCACAGTGATGGGAGTTTTTCATTTCAATTTGACACAGTCTGTCATAAAAGGCACTGAATTTTCTTCTTCTGGAAGCTGCTTTTTTAAGAATGTAAAGAATTATTACATTCTTTACAGTAAATAAACAGCTGTTTCTGAGCTGATAGTTTCAGACTTAACTCTCTCCAACAGGTTTCTGTATCTGTATTTCACTCACATTTATTTGTCTATGTAATACCAGAACCCACAAACTCCATGTTCACAGCTAGTTTCGTAAGTCAGACACAAAGTTCTCTGAGATTTAAAGTGTCACAATTTGACTTATATATGCAAGCCACATATGCACCTTGTCATGACTGATTTGAAAACTAGATAATGGATACTTTAAAATGACCTTTCAGTTCCTCTTTTCAAAAAAAAAGTAACCAACCAGGAAGAGAATGGATTTTGTTTAAAACTGAATGGAAACTAATTGTACAAATGCTATATGGATTCATTAAAGGGAGTGGCTTTGTTAACTGCCATCAGATCTAAGTTCCTTCCAAACATTTCTGACCTCTACTAGGTAAAAAACCCACCCTCCCTCTTTCACCTTGCAGATACAGGCACGGCTACATAACTCACCTGGCAGGTAAGCCACACGCAGCTGGGAAGCCCTAGAAACAGCAGCAATTGTTAGTATTAGCTCTTTTCAACCAACCTAGTTATACTGATTACTCTTTCTATGTAAAGCTTAATAACAGACATGGATGCATTTTGAAAGGAAAAAAATGAAGAGTACCCTTTTGTGGGATCTCTCTGGCTGAGTGAATTAAAAAATGAACCCTGTGCCTGAGACCAAACGATGAGCTGTACTGGAAGCAGTCATGCATTAGGCTTCATGTACTGATAAGCAACGTAACACCAACAAAAAAAACTTTCAACCTACAGTCTGTTTTCTTAAAGTAAACCTTTTTTATTCCTGCTAAAAACTTGAAAGATGATGGGTAGCAACTGAAAGGGTGGATGTCCCTGGAGCTGCAATCCAGAAGGAGAAAACCAAAGATGCACTAAATGGAGGCAGAGTAAAAGAGCAGAAAGAGACAGAAGGAGAGCATGGCTCCTTTTTCATTCTCACTGCAAATATTGTGCCGTGTGTGAAATAACAATCACTCTGTTCAGCTCCGCCTTCTCCTGCCTAACAGGGAGGGCAGCACAAAAATCTGCCTTCAGGAAGCAGCTCATGAGCTTTGCATGTCCCATGCACCCCATCCACCCATTCTCACACTGTTGTACGACTCCAGTTGTGAAATCGTTGGTTCTGCAGAACCATCCTCAGATCATACACAACACAATGAGAAAGACATGTGAGCAACCAAGGAGACAGGAATGAAAAAAATGCACACTCTCACAACATCTAATGAAAACAGAGTAATAGGAAAAAGCTAAGAAAAGAGCGGGGATGAAATAGGAACCAAACAGCAATGAAAGCGCACTGCTAAAAATCTCAGAAAATTGCCTGTCAGGCATCAATTTACTGCACACTTTATCCATATCTGGGTTTAAAAGAATAATTTCTACTTCCCCTTGGGTACTGCATGTAAGTCTAATTACAGAACACTCCCATGCAGATGAAGTACACAGCATGCAGCCTGGATTGGCTTATATTCCCATCACACTATTTATCATCTACAAGGCAAAAATCCCACACCTTTTTCAGTCCCTACCTACTCCATGACTTGCTGCTATTACAGAGGTGAAAGGGTAAGCTGCTTTAGTATTTCACAAACAGAATACAGGGCAGAGTAAATCATGGGAAGTAATCTAGAAACAGAGGTTTTTCATCAGTCCCCATTGGCCCAAGTAGACATAAAGGAAAAAAATCTAATTGCACTGCCAGTAAGTTACTTACATGTTGGTAACCACACACATAATGTCCAAAATTGTCTGAAACAGACCCAGATGCTGTTGAGATTTGTTGTTTATTCGCTTTTAAAAACTGGCCATGTTCATTTGTGGCACTGTCAGAAGCATACCTGGCTTTATGAAACCATGACTGGCACCCTGCAGTCATGTCAAGACAGATTATTTCCACAGTGATGCTCCACAAAACCTGTCGTGAACCAGAACTGTAATACTGCTGTTTTCTTCACAAACTCGCAAACTATTTAAAAGTCCAGACAGCAGCCTAAAACCCACTTCTAAACATTATATTAATGGAAACTTTGGGAATATTCAGATCATATCCAAAGGCTTCCCAGCCTGGCCACACTTCAACTCAGAACACAGCACCACACACAAATAAAGCACAAAAACACACCTGGCCTACTCAGGTAATGCAATGCAAACATCATTCAAAAAAACAAAATTAAATGAGCTCTTTGCTTCCAGGGAGATTTAATGCTCCCTGCTATTGTGCCACTGGGACAAACAATTCTGTCTCCACTGACCTGATTTCCCTGATACCTTGTTTTGCCATGTCAAAGGCAGAAACACCTGGAAATGCATGTCAATGTTAGCAATGTACAGCTAGAATCACAGAATCACAGAAGGCTCAGGTTGGAAGGGACCACAGTGGCTCATCTTGTCCAATCTTCCTAATCAAGCAGGGACATCCTAGAACACATGGCACAGGATTGCATCCAGACAGTTCTTGAGTATCTCCAGTGAAGGAAACTCCATACCCTCTCTGGGCAACCCGTTCCAGTGCACAGTCACTGCACAGTAAAGAAGTTCTTCCTCAAATTCAGGTGGAACTTCCTGGGCATCAGTTGCTGCCCATTGACTCTTGTCCTATTTTTTGACACTACAGAGCAGAGCTGGTCCATCCTCTGACACTCTCCCTTTGGGTACTTGCAGACCTTGATGAGGTCCCCTCTCAGTCGTCTCTTCTTGAGGCTGAACAGGCCCAGGGCCCTCAGCCTTTCCCTATAAGACACTCCAGTCCCTTCATCATCTTTGTCACCCTCCACTGGACCCACTCCAGGAGTTCCACATCTCTCCTGAACTGAGGAGCCCAGAACTGGACATAGCACTCCAGATGTGCCTCACCAGAGCTGAGCAGAAGGGCAGGATCAGCTCTCTCAATCTGCTGGCAATGCTCTTCCTAATGCACTCCAGGATTCCTTTGGCATTCTTGGCCCCAGAGGCACTGCTGGCTCAGGGACAGCCTGTAGTCCACCAGGACCCCCAGGGCCTTCCCTGCAGAACTGCTTTTCAGCAGGTCAGCCCACAGCCTGTCCTGGTGCCTGGGGTTATTCCTCCCCAGGTGCAGGACCCTGCATTTCCCTTTGTTTAACTTCAGACAATTCTTCTTTGCCTACTGATCCAATCTGTCCATCATCTCTCATGTCCAGTGTAAACCATAAGCAGAGACTGATTAACACTTTAAAACAGTCAGCAGCTGAACTGGAAAAGAAAGGCTGCAAGGACAAAGCACTGGAGAAGAACCTGTTAAAAAAATCCTAGATAAAATTTATACAAATTACATAAACCATACAAAATAACTATCCTGGAACATGTACAAACTCCACATCTTTGTAATTTTAATGCAGTCAATGGAAATCTGCAAAGCTGCTGTAAGATAGCAAATATGCCACCAATAGCATGGGAAACATACCTGAAAACCTTGACCTTATGTTTTCCAAAAACAACACTTGAAAATCTGAAACAATACACTACTTTTAGGATTTATGTGGTTAAAAATATATGGTGAGTTGATGTAGTCACATAATATCATACTAAACCATGTTTTTTATGTTAATATTGGTATTACATGTTAAATTAGTCTCTTGGCAAAAATAATTAAGACATTTTTATGGTATGCATGTGTGCACAGTCTTCTCTAAAACGAAGATTCCAGTGAACACAAATGTTTTGAAGCTTTTACCACCAATTCTAGTTCTGCTAGAACAACACTTATGTAGTTTTTTAAATTAGTGTTTTAAATTTCTTGAGAAAATTACACACACATTTTCCCCATGCCCCTGTCAGGTTTATCAAGGGTCTTTTTCAGCAGAGGAGAAAGTGACAACAGTTGATCCCCAACCTTTCGAAATCAATGGAAAATAATATTTAACTAAGATATGTATATAAAGATACGGCTCCAATTCTTCAAATTTACAACATCCTTGTCAGAAAGATGACTGATATTGCACATCACATGGACAACACATCTGTCCATCCCATCATCAAGTATCTCTCTGTTCCTTTATAAGGGGTTCAAAACCCTTTTCCAGACTTCTAGGTATAGCATGTGAACTAGAGCAGCTCAGCAATTCTTCAGCACACTGCATGCTTCTGACACTAGTCTCCTGGAAAAAGGCTCTGGTCTTTCTTTTTTTTTTTTTTAGGTAGACAGAAAGATGGAGAGATGCAAGCATGCATTACACTTATACTCCTACATATTCTATATTCTTTTATCTGTAGTATATAAAAATTTTATGTATTTTTATGTATAACCTATACACACATGTATTAGTGCTCCACTTGTTTATCTACCAAGAATTGCTATTGCTAACACTTTTGACTTGGAAATAACACTACCCACAATTAGTGCTGGACTGGCAGGATACTAATTCCTAAAAATGAGGAAAAAATGATCCAATATAACTGAACTGCCACCATTAAGCGTAAGCTTAATTACAAACTGCCAGCACTTTATTATAACTCCACTCTAAACAGCCCACCAAGGAAACTACTGACCTTGACATGTCAAAGGAAGCAATATTAAAGAAACAGGGACACACAATTCCACAATTTTATGCATGATAGTAAAACGTTTGAGTCTGTTTCGTATGAAAGCCCAGTCCATTCATAAACTTAGAAATTGTATATTTTATACTTTTGCACCAAATACTGCAGAGTCAGCAGGGAGCTTCAATATCATACCAACTAAAACAATTATTTTGATTTACCAAAATTGCACTATTGTAATTTCTCTATTTGAAAATTATACTATTAAACCTTAGCAAATTTACTGATGAAAACTAAAGTTCAGAGGAAAGAATGAAAAATAACTTTTTAAACAAGGTGACACTACAGTATAAAATAAAGATACAATAAAAACTGTTACATATTGGGTTTGTTTGATGACTATAATTAGCACATTTTTTGAGATTATGGACTCTTCTCCCAAAATGTTTTCACTGCATCCTGTGTAACATAAAAGGCAAGAAGATGTTTTGAAAGGCATTTTACAACGTGTAAGTTTTTATTCCATTTCAGGTTAATATCTTCAGTAACTACGCAGTAAGACCAAACACCTACAAAACTCTGCGGGTAATTTGCACACAACATATCCAGATTGTCAAAAATCCAGAATATTCATGCACACAATCAATATTTACTCAAAGTTTTAGTTTCCAGCTTAAAAGACTGTAGCTCACTATAATCTTAAACCAGCCCAGGTTCTACAAACCAGAGAGATAATGAATTTTTTTTCACAACTAATTAGTTTGCTGAACTTTAAAATGAAACTTTTTCTTGCTGAAACAGTCTATAGCAACATGAAGTTAAAGTAAAAGGAAAAGGTTAATATGGGGTAAAGAAGAAACCATAATTTATTCTGCTTTATGATAACATTATGTCAAAACAATATTACACATTCTAAAATGTATCTTATTTGATGAATGGCGAGCATATTGAGAAGGCTGCAGAGAAGAACTCCCCATGTATTAAAAAAGACTGTTCTTAGAACAGGTGCAATGGATTGGAGCAACACTTTATTTTTGTAAACTCTTGCAATGACACCAATTCCTAATATATTACAAGTGTGGTTGCAATCAACAAAAATGAAGGTCAATACTGAGCCTAGATATAAATCATTAAGTTTAATAAACCCATAAGGCAGGAAGGCAACACTAGAAATGTATTGGTGAAAGCATATAATCTGTGGACATGCCTTTTTTTTTTAAAGAAACAATAGCTCTAGAAAAACTGTACACAAGACAACAAAAATCCTATACTTCAGCACAAACATTTTTAATAATGATTCCAAAAACATGGCATATATAAGGGAGTGAAGGAAGAAGTGTAGGTTTAAAAGCATTTATTTTATATTATACATATTTCTGATGCAGAGGAGCAGGATTAATAAAAACTTACAAGTGGAATGAATTATGACTTCAAGTGTAAACTGTATTCTGTAATTATTTATTGCATTTATTGTCAGCAAAATGAACAACAAAGTTTTGTAAATTAACTAAGACAACTAAATTTTCATTGGAATATTCCTATTTTGCTCATGCAAGTAACATTTTTGCAAAGGATGCAGAGACAAAACATTAATGTCTTTGCCTTACAAACTACAGAGTTGTTTAAAGAAGGCTTTTAAATAGCATTCAAACTTTCCATGGAGGGGATATAGGAGCATTTGAAGCAGGTCAGCAGGTATTCAGTCCTTCTCTGCACCCCATACAGCTCAAAGTGGAAACTCTCAGCAAGTTCCCCAGTGGGGACTCCCCACTTCAGGGCACCTTGGTGGGCTGCAATCCAAGAGTTCCAGCTCCCACACACTCCTGCTCACAGTACCTTTGCAGGGTGAGGAAAGGGAGTGGCTGGGACTAGCCCCATTCTAGCCATAGCAAGGTGGCATAAAACTCCTCAGGAATCACTGCCAACTGGAGTAAATTAAAGCAGACCTCAGGCTACCTTACACAGGGTTGGGCCAAGTCAGGAGAGGAGAAACACGCACCTGTAATTAGGACAGAGTTCAAAAAACTCATACTCTCTTAATCAAAAATATTTTTCCTCGTAATTTGGTTGAGCAGTAACAGTTTACCAAAGGTGTTTTTTGCATATCTCCTGCCTTTCCCATCTCCACAGCCACACATACAAATACCAGCAATTCTAAGCAGGAAGGAGCATGAATGGAAAGGGACATTATCTCTGCTGTGTCATTCCCAACTCTACTGCACTAAGGATTTCTGGATATCAAAAAAAGGGGACAGAGTCAAAAATTCAACTGCAATGCAAGTGCTGCTATTGAAGGTACTCCTCTTCCCCAGGACACGCATCAGGTACATAACTTAAAACACGCTTTCCCTAAAGACTAGCATCTCAGCAAGGCAAGTGCCAAACTGGAGAATAATACAAAGTCTAAGTTCAAAAGGACTTTGGTAAAAATAAAACCGAAGCCAACAACACTAGAAAATATTGATTCAATGTCCTTTTTATGTTTCTGTAACTTTGCTGCCTGCACAGCAGTTGGCAAGAAAGATGGCTAGTATTATTTACAGGTTCAGGCTAATGTTTCACTGTCAGAATGGCAACATCGCCACACAGACACTGGAGAACTTTTCAAAGATGAGAGCTGAGAACTGCCTAATAAGAAACCACTACAAATGGCTTCTTCAAAGCCTGAGGCCAAACTGCAAGTAGCTTTCCTTCTGGATCACATGAATTCACTTCAAGGAACTTCCCAGAAACATAGAACCACTTAGTTTGGAAAAGATGTCCAAGATCATCAAGTCCAACCTCTGACCAATTACTACCTTGTCAACTCGACCAAGGCACTGAGTGCCACATCCAATCATTTCTTGAGCACTTCCAGGGACGCTGACACCACCACTCTTCTTGGCAGCCCCTTCCAATGCCTGACAACCCTTCCTGATGTCCAACTTTAACCTCCCCTGGCACACCTTGAGGCCATGTCATCTGTTCCTGTCTCTAGTGGTCTGGAAGCAGACAGCTCTTCTAGAAACCATGAGTTTTCTAAAATTGTTCTAAAATCATGAGTTTTACCTGTGGGAAGTAAATTCTTGCAAATGTTTAAAAATGGGAAGGGACACTGGATGCAACAATGTCATGGAAATGATAAAAAACAGACCCAAAAAATGAAGCCAATAAACTTAAATTTAAAAATTAATTCTGCAGAGACAAATCTGTTTATGACTGCAGGCATCTTTTTAAGAGAAGAGGGGTCAGGAAGTTGGCAGAGCTGGTGGGTGAGATTTGTTTGCATATTTTTTTGCTCTGCTTCTCTTTTGTGGGCTTGTTTTAAATAATGCCCTGTTCTTTTAGATTCAATAAAATCCTAGGCTTTTGCCTCAACACATTTGCAGTCTTCAGTGTTGTCTCAGATCTGCTAACAAAAAACTGTATGAGAACTTGTAACTGACAGAAGGACCTGTGTATGAAAGATCAGTTTTAATTAATATGTAAAATATACATTTCACACTGCAGTGCTCATGTCCCCTCATGTCACTTGCCCCTCCTGCTCCATTACCATCACTATCATTTGCAGAGAGGAGACACAAAAAGAATGCTAAAATACCGCAGCTCCCTGTGGTAGGGATTGTAAAAAATACAACTACTAATCCCTAATTCCCATAACATAAAGTTAAAATAATGAATCAAAACAAAAAAAAAAAAAAAAGGAAAAGCTAAACCAAAGCAAAACCCAAACTGGAAAAAAAAAAAAAAAGTGCTGAAACATGAAGCCCAGACCCTTCCAAGGGGTCAAGAACTGCACTGTGCTCATTTACATACCATCTCAAGGCTTTGGCCAGCAGACCAATCTTACCAGTTTCCAGCCTCCCTATCATCTTCTTCAGAAGACTATTTTGTATCACTTCTGGACTTCTGCTGGATCCCAGCCTAGCAAAGTTTAAAGCTCCCTTGGAACAGGAAACATTCTGCCAAGCAAATAGCTCCAGGGACAGCCAAAATGAGGCACAGAGATACGGATACACATTTGGAAAATGTGTTGTAGTTTGGAGCAGAGGAGGGAGAAGCTGCCAAATCTTTTGTAAAGTCACAAGGTTAAGTTCTCCCTGCATGGAGACTCACAGGAAAACATAACAGAATAATAATCCTTGGAGGCAGCAGCCTAAGGACCACTGCAGCTCAACCTGTCAAATAAGAGTATCCATATGGAAGCATAAAAGGATATGATGTTTAAAATGTGCTAATGACATCAGCTGACTTGCTGCACACAGTGCAAAAGGGACTCTACGTTCAACCTTCTACCCACAGATGAAATTGCTGCTCCAAGTTTTTTGCTTTTTCGTATCATTGACAGTGTAAGGTAAACACTGTCATCTGTTCACTGGGAGGTCTCTCTATTCCTCTCTCTTACCAGTATAGGAAAAAACCAAACAAAAGTAGGTGAAGGGAGACTAAGAAAGATATTTAGATTAATTTAATTCACTCTCCTTGTCATCCCAAAAGGAAATAACAGAAGAAGAACTATTCAAGAAAGCCAAGAGAGAACTGCAAAGCAATGTTTCATTGAAAACACACTGCAGAAATAAAAATGAAGTTTCCTAGGTGTATTCAAAAACATTGGGCAGGAGAGAAAAAGTCCTGGAATTTTTCTTAGGTACATGAATATGAAACGGTGATGGAAGAGGTCTGCATACAACTTAATGCCCCATATTCATATAACCTCCCCCATCCTGGTTGTCAGACAATTGCCTGGGTGTCTGTCTGACTCAGAGTCAAAGCTTCCAGCATTTCCTAGCACCACGTCTCCTAACATGCTATAAACAAGCATGTTACAAAAGGTTAAAGATCAAATGTACTCTATGAACAGAGCCACTGAAGTTAGGAACACATGAAAGTAGTTTAACTGAAAACAAAAGTGACCCTGGCAAGATGTCATGGAAAGCTTTCTACTAGAAGAGTAACAAAGGACTGCAGCTGAGCTCCTGGGAGGCTCCTTTAGTTGAGGTTTTTAAAAACAGATCACACTAAAAGAACCTGCAAAGAATGAACCACATATTTGTGACCATGATCTTGTGTAATGTTATTCACTATAAACTGTGACTATATATTCTACTCATGTAAATCCCTTCTATCCCTGTTGCAGGATAGAAGCAATCCTAGCCATTGAGAAATGATGATTTTACCTTCACCAGGAAAAAAAAATCATAACACTCGCTTTAATTCCAAGCTTCCTCAGAGAAAAATGCAGGCTTACTGATTTTAGGAGTCAGCAGGGTTCACGCTTTTGAGTTCCTCTCTGCAATCATGACAACAGAAAGTTTAAGTTATTTTAAATGAAAGCATGAAAGAAATTCAAGTATTTGCATTGACAAAAACACCAAAATGCAATTAACTATAAAAATCAGACTGTAGCATTGCGGGTTTGAAGCCTTTCAGAGAAATCAGTCCCTTCAAGATACTTATGTAAGCTGAACTACCACTGCCACAAACTCTGAAGGCTCTTAGCTGACAGCAAATGAAAGGTAATGCAACTAAATCCTCTTATTGCAATCTAAAATAAACCAAATTACTAAATATTTGCTATTCATGCATATGGACAACTACCAGACTGAACACTTACCAGCTTGACCACATGCCCAAACCTTTCCAGAGAAACTCACAAGAATCAGCAGAGCCCACAAATACTATGTGCAAGTAAAATCTTTAGATACTGCAGTCCCTCTGGAAAACTTAATTTCAGATAGGGTAACACACCTACCTCAATCACAGAACTTTCAGCTCCATGTCTCTACATAAATGACTTTATGACAGACAAACTTCCCTTTTGAAATACAGTTTTAGTATCTTCCTATATGAAGAAATGCAGTATTGCTTAGAGGCAAACATTCATCAGCAGCTGTTCCTTAAACCTGTAAATCCACATTTATTAATGCAATTTATTAATACAAGTATCTGGGGTTGTTTGTTTATTAAAAATACAGGCTCAACAGGTGGATTGCATCTTATTTTCCCTATGAAAGCAGATGCAGTTAAAGACAACTTTTGCACACAGAGAAAATCTTGAGGTTTGGGGCTTCAGTGGGCTGGCAGACCTCATGGGATGATCAAACAGATTTGATAGATTGTGGGTTCTGACCTTTGATAAGGTCAATACTTAATGCAAAATTAAGTACTACCTGCTAGGCCTTGTCAGATGAGCTGCCATTGCAGCTTCGTGTTAGAGATGATGAAAATTTTCAGGCTTGCCTAGAAACCTCCTCCAATTCACACTGCTCCTGGAAGTAACAGTGTGCCTCCCTCCCCGCCTGCCCCAGGCAAGAGCGGTCAAGATGCTAATGCTAACCTATTAATTAAGCCTATTATTTTTTGCATCAAGGAAAAGTTAAGCTGCAAAGTACAGAACTATTTGTATTGATATACACTGTTTCCATGCTGGTTTACCTTTATAATTTTTTTGCAACAAAACCAGAATATCCTTAAACAAAATGTTATGCAAGAACTGGAAACACATCAGTCCAAAGCTACCTATATTATAGACTTCTAATTTGTGGCAGATGTCTAAGTGAAATTTTCTCCCAGCAAAATTCTGCAAATTTTTACTACGAGGGCAACAACACCAGACTAATCTGCTATTCTGCCCCTTGAGACAATATTCCCTGATGTGGTAGTTTGAGACCCCCAAAATCCAATTCCCGAGTCCAAGCCCCCCCTCCCACATCTCAACCCAGTGTGGGATGGGTTTTCCAGACACAACACAAGACTCAGTATGGGGGGGAAGAGAATTATATTACAATCACTATACAAATAAATATTATAATACAGTACATACATAATCTTAACTTTCTCTCCTATGATAAATCAATATTTACAATAGATCAATCTCTTCTCCCTCCAATAAAAGTCCAGAAGGGAAATGTTAAGATCCTTTCCACTCTCAGGGCAGCAGCCTCTCTTCTTCCATGCAGCAGCTGTAGCTGGATCATTGTAGCTGGATCTCTTTCTAATACACACAAGGGAGGTCTCCTCTCCCCCTCTCGGCCCTTGGACTCCAAACAAAGGTCTCGCCCGTGGGCTGCCAGCAGGGACAAAACTCGCTTCACCACGGGCATATCACAAAGTGCAGGGGCATCTTCGTGAAAGTCCCTTCCTCAGGGGATTTACCTCTAAGTCAGAACATCTCGGGCAGCTTTTAGTTGAAAGTCTTTGCCTTAAGAGTTCTACCAGAGCTCCTGTGCTCTGTCTCAAAACTGCCAGCTTGGCAGTAGCAGGGGGGGGCCAAGGTCACCCCCTCCGCATTCCGTCTGGCCATCCCGGTCCAACTCCGGGACGTCTTCGAGCTTTTCAGCTCCTCTCTCTCTGATGCTGCATGTTGTATCTTAGGACTTCCATCCAGTAGGAGTCCACCACCCCTCCTCTCTAGGACGGGTCTCCAAGGGTTTTGGGGGGTCTGGTTCAGTTCTTACCCCAAAACTCTGTGTAGAGCTTAGTCCTGCTCTGTCTCTCTCTTCATTAGACATCTCTGTGTCTTCTTGCTTGGCTGCAAGCTGCCTCTGCTGCTTTTCTTATCTCTTGGCTTTCAGCCATAGTCTCTCAGTTCACTGCTGTCTCTGCTGCTGCTCACAGTGGAGAAACTTCCCCCAGCTCTTAGCTACAGATACCTGGCCCAGTCTAACACTGTTCCAAGTTTCTGCAGCCCCCCAGCCGGGGCTGGGTGGACCTAGCCCCCAACGGGGCTCCAGACCCCTCTTCCTCATGGCTTCAGAACATGGTCACTTCTTCTCCAACAACTACAACATCTTTCTTTTCCGGTCTGGTTGTGATATGTTTCTATTTTGCAGGAGTGCTGAATTGGCTCAACCCCAAGGGACACCACCCCCTTGGGGGTTACCATTTTTTTAACTCCAGGGGGGAAACTTTTTTTCCTCCACCACACCTGAATTGACAACTTGGCCTTTTTTCTCCTCCATCCTACCCTGCTCCCATTCCACACGTGCTAATTTGCTCACTTGGGTATTGCCGCAGCCCTAGACCAGATCTTTGAGGCAGGACCTGCTTCTGCCTTGGCTGACTGTGAAGCATTTTGATGTTTTATCAGTGCACTCAAGTGCTACCACAACTACAATGTGTCACTCTACGAAAACTCCAGCCCAGATGTCATTTGGGAGGAAACAGCTTATATTGAAGAATAACCTAAATCTATATGTACTGTGAATGCTGGAGCATAAACTAACAGAGTCAAAGGCATTGTTTAATTAAATGTTTAGTTCCTCCTTCCAGATTGAAAATGGCTAGTGCTCCAGACAGAAAGCAAGGCTTGTTTTGTGTACATTTAAAACAACAACTACTGCAATTTCCTTTAGATCATTCTTCTGGTTCCCCCCTCATGCTTCAGATTTTGAAGAGCTAACAAAACCCATGCTTTTCCCTGCATTATTTTTTTTTCCCTTTTTGCAAGCCTGTACTGAATAGAAAGAGCCTGTATCAGGCCGGTCAGGTTTCCTGTTCCTAACCAACTTCAAAACGCCAGCACATTTGTATGCACAGTGAACTTCACAGCAAACACCTGCTTCTTAAAGGCACTGTATACTCTGCTACCTCCTATACTGCTTGAGTACATTCTTTCGCTTCATATTTTTGTACAGTCAGAAATCAATGTTCAAAATTCAATTACACTACTTTTCTTCAAGTTCAAGTGATTTTTCTTGCCCCGAATTCCCTCTGTATGTAAGAAAAGGAATATGAATGAGAGCAAGCTTGAAAAACTAGATAATAAGAGCCATCCTGTTAGATGCTCTTTCTCTTATAGATAATAATATTAAGTCCATCTGCTCTATGTGGTTCCATTATGCAGAAAAAAAATGCATATTAAATGCACATTAAGATGAAGAACGTTTAATCCACTGTAGGCAAAGGCAGAAGAAACTCCACCACTCTCAATAGAATTACAGCAATCCACTGGTGGATTAGATACAAACATACACTCAGTATAATCACCTCAAGTTGAGCATGAAGATGGGCACAGCACACATTTATATAACTTTCAAAGACATGTGAATGCAGCAATGAACACCAACTTGTATTTTTGTGACTTTTCAAGTGCATGCTTAAACCTCAGTAGAGCAGGCATGTAAAAATTGGGCTGGTTTGAACTCTCATCAAGACGACACACATTACTGAAGAAAAATTCATTTACCCTTTTGATTTTGAATTTTCTTTGGGGCATTATCTGTTTATTAAAAGTTCTGGATTAATATTCTTGGAGGAAATACATTATGTGTATGCCACACACAGCAATAAAAGTATTTCTGTATGCTGTCCTGCTGCAAAGTTTCAACCCTGACCTTTATAATACTCATGGACAAAAATGAAAATTAAGATTAATAAATAACTAAAAATCAAGAAAATCAAAAATGTCATGAGCTCAGATACAGACTAAGCAGGAGGAAAAAAGGAAACATCTATAACAAAAGGCTGGTTTTGATTGATTTTCAGGTAACTCAATGAAAGTGTTTTATTTCCCTCCCCATCAAACTTCCTCTCACCAGAGTATGTCAAGTGAGAAGTATGGTTTCCTCCAGGACTTCTGCCTACTTCTGGAGCTTCTGCATGCTACAGGCAAAAAAATTTCAGCTTTTACAAAAACACAAACACTGCAAAGAAAGATTTACAACTACAACAACAAAAGTACTGAGGAACTTCTTTCCTTTTGACATTTTATAGATTCCTCTCCCCAAATATCTTAATTTCACCAAGACCTCTCCAATTTCTGTACAGACATACACAATACCAAAAATAAAGCTAATACTTTTCTGATCATCCATTCTGACTTTTCTTCTACCTGTTTACAAAGGAGCAGACATCATAAACAAACACAGTTTGCATTGCAGTTTGTCTTTAGACAAAGATTTCAGAAAACAGTTTATCAAACCTGTTTCCATAGCAGATTTTTTTCAGAAGAAACAGAATAAATGATCGAAAACATGAAAACAGAATAAATCATAAAAACAGTAAACACTTTCATGCTCTAAACAGTTAGACTCAAGACCTGACTGCTGATGAAAGGCCAAGGATGACTACAAAAAATGTTTTACTTATTTTAAAAATACAGAAAATTTATTTTTATTTTATATTAACAACATCTAACACCTTCGTACAAGATCTAACATATTTTATTTTTAGTAAATTTCCATTTTCTAATTTCTGCTTGCAGAAAAATTGGGTTCAGTTTGTCTCCTCTTGAAGTTCATGCCAAAGAACACCAAAATACCTACTGTCTTCACTGGAACTGAAACCAGGTACACAATTTCAAGCATTCCTAAATAAGGGAAAGACCTTAGTAACTCACTATTGCTTACACAGGAAAAAAAGAAACATTATTACTAATTGGATGCCTGAGGAAAAGAATTGGCTTTTGCAGGAACAGTCAGGGACACTGGAGCCACAGATGAAGGCACCACAAGGCCAAGAACATTTTCTTAATAAATCTCATCCATATCAATCTGTAGTACTGAGAGAGCAGGGAATACTCTCTATTTTTGGAGAAAGGCAGTTTGTAGAGGCAATTTTAAAGGTCCTATAGTTTGTCAACCCTAAGCACAGAAGAACAAAAGACTACTGAAAATAATCCAGAATAAATGCAGTACCCTTGAAGAATACCAAAAGCATTTGTTTCCAAGGAAGATTCTCACTGCCTTAGAGATTGGTTTGTTGCAGGCGAAGAACACTAGCACTGAAAAGAGAACTGAAGGGTCCAGACAACTTATACACAGAAACAAAAGGCCTATGGGCACATGTTTTGGAACATCTGAGTCCTGCTGAAGGACTTTAAGAGAAAAAAGAAACAGGGGGAAGAATATGGCTGAATAATCTCACATCACTTCAAAACAGAGGAAAAATATTTGATGTTTTGAACTTAAGAGCTTTGTTCCATCCTGAAAACATTATTAAAAACACCTTTAAGCCCAGTCCCTCCTCCCCTAGCCAAAGCAGCAAATGTAAATTAAACCTAAAAAGCTAAGGGCAAGTCAGGATATTCCCAAACCTTTTCAAAATGTTCCACTACAAGGCATTGTGGTTTTCTTCCCTCCATTCACAAAGGAAATGGCAATACAAGAAAGTTTTTTGAAGTATAACCATGCTGTCAATTTGCACCTCTCCTTCATCTGCCCTGGACTATTTTCTCCTGATCACCACTACTGAACTTAAGCTACTTCTCTCCTATGATCCCTTCTAAGGTGTCCTAATTTCCTCTGAAAGGAGATCCATGCACAGCTGTCAGGATCACTTGCTGCATGGTCCCCTTCAAGGCACCTCGATACATATCACTCACCCCTTACAGTCATGCTATGACACTCAGAATTAGGATGGTCTGAGGCTCAGCTTTCTTTTGTTCTGGCATATTGGATAAACAAACCAACCATACAGACAAAAGATTGCCTGTCAGCCTGAAGCAGACTTGAAAGAACCCCTGAGGGGGAGGTCTGGGCTGTGTGAAACAAGTGCAGATGTGTCAGGCTGCTCCACTCAGTCAAGGATGCCATGGGCCCCTTGCACTTTCTCACATTGTCTTCCCAGACAGTACAGGCGCAGCCACAGGAAACTACAGGGAACAAGAATCTGACAGTTCCTCAGTGGGAACAAATACCGAAAAACCAGTGGCAGTTCATGGCCTTCCAGTCCCATTTGGTTCTGACACGGGACTTCCTTTCCCTTCAACAGCCTTGATGAGATTACACTAATTTATAAACAATAGCCATCTTCTGTACCACAGCAAACAGGTAACCACCAAAACAGAGCAGACGCAAGGCCTGATGCAGCATTGTTCTGTATCTAGTGTTGGCCAACAACACAGAATTTTGAAGACAGTTTATGATGTCCTCAATAGGAGGATGTGCAGAATCTGCTTTCATGTTACATGTCATACTAGTACTCTAAGATTACTGCTTTTCAGAAGGGATATCTAACCATTTGCTTCAAGTTGCAAGTCAGTGCTAAACTCACTCGTCATTAATCTCCTCATTTCTCCTCATAAGTATTCTTCCTCATTTTTGTAATTCCGAGTTGCTATTTTCACCAGTTTCCTGTGGTACTCACAAATTGTATTAAAAAAAAATTTTATTTTCCCTTATGGTTCCGAATGTAGTCCCTTATAAAGACAACTCTTGCTCTGGTACTGTGAGGGGAAAAATAACTAAGCCCCATAACATTCCTTCCAGCCACCATTCATCCACAAGTAGGCAAGAAGTTTGTCACAATTTTTTTACACTGTGACACTGAGAAACCGAATAAAACTGATGAAACATAACCTATTTAAAAGCTAAATACCTAATGTATTTAAAAGATTAATATAAAATAAACTAGATATTCAATATTTAATAAATGACAAGTGTATTACTATAGATAGAAAATATTTTTTGTAATACTAAAATAACATATTCTTAGATATAAATGAGAACCTTCAGTGAAATATACAGTGTGTGGAAAACAAAAACCAGGTCCGGTGTTTTTTATTTAGAAGATCTTTCTTCTAGCTCGATCCTACATGATGATCAAATGCCTTTAGATCTGCAAAGTGTTAAAGCATGTGCTTGCATACATTAGTAGTCATGACAAATTTTACCACTAATTACATTGGAAAACTGCCATTTTCTGCTTTCTGAACATTTTTCGTGCAATTCAGATATGGAAGACCCTCCTTTTCCATTACTGAAAGGCATTCTATCTCACACAGCCAGAGAATTTATCCCTCAGTGCATTCAGTTCTCGTTTTCTGAGAACACAGGAAAGGTAGTAAAGTGCTGAGCCGTTTATTACCAATGTGGCTCACTCAACCACATACAGATTTTACCCACGTCAAGACTTCAAGAACTACAGGAAGACAGAGTGTCTTCTTGTCTACCTTATGGAGAGCCATTTGTAACACTGCAAAGTTTAAAATGTGAATATTGACAAATCAATAAGTACATGAACCATACAAATTAGAGCCCCTTTTCCTCACATTAGTAACTATTCATTATTATATTGACTGTATTATTTATTTTAAGTGTAAGCAGGACCACTCAGATTTAAGGAGGATTCCACTTATTAAGCATTACTAATACAAATACCTGATAGGAGGGAGGGTTTGTCACCTGTAAGCACTTCCCTCATACCAAGACAGAATTTTGAAAAAAATAATGAGTGCCAAGGAGAAAGAAGGACTTCCTAAAAAGGAATCCCTATAAACCTCTAAGACTTCCAACAATCAAGTTTTAACATAACATTCCTAGCACAATATGTTAATGATGCATTCATCTTACTAAAGATTTCCATGCAAAATGATCAAAAATGCCTACATGGGTATATTACATTTTGGTTGTTACTTTCAACAAAGATGATTTGTACTATCAATTCAAAGAAACTTCTGAGGAGTCTTTTTTCTGACTCTGGAAAGGTACTACTAGAATTACCCTTCACAAAAGGTCTCTTCGCTTGTCATCACAGCATTTATTTTCCTCTCCCATTCATATTCTCAACCCTCTCTCTCTTTCTCTCTCTTTCTCTCTCTTGATTTCTAACCTGCCCAATGCTACTGCTTTTCTTTTCCTTCCTTCACATCAACAGTGAAATTTACTGGCTGTGAGATTACTGTTGCCTGTGTTCCTTGAC
This sequence comes from Pseudopipra pipra, assembly GCF_036250125.1. Lineage (NCBI taxonomy): Eukaryota > Metazoa > Chordata > Aves > Passeriformes > Pipridae > Pseudopipra > Pseudopipra pipra. Next base: position 44,738,017 of record NC_087581.1, on the reverse strand, counting down.
ACACCTCAGACTGGACCTTCCTGACCCACTTTCTTACATTTGCCTCTAAAAGCATCACTAAGCAGTCCACTTCTGACCACTGGGACAACATGCAAAATAAGATATGGTATGTTTAGGATGATACTGGAATTTTTGCTTTTAAGAAATCAGTATTTGTGGTCACAAACCAAGGAAAGCAGCCTTGTATCACAGATAAAGCACATTTCCCACTTGGCAAGACTTCCCCTCTTAATGCTGCAGCAAAACCAAAGGAGTAGAGCTCTCATTTTGCAATGTTTCTATTGGTTTTCCACTTCTAAATAATAGCATGGGTTGACCTCAAGCATGTCCCTTTGACCTTAGTGCCTACAGCGTTCAACCGTCCAAAACTCAGGATGCAACAGAAGAAATGGGAACAAAAGCACAGTCAATACTGAAATGACAACCTTCATTTTAAACTGTGAAATTAAATTGGTGTGCAGCAAGCACAAGATCTGATCAAAAAGGCAGGATCTAAAATGTGTACTAAAAATGCAATCTGCAAAATTCTGTGCAGATATGATTATTCACTTGCAAACATCTCAGTTGTGAATAAAATGCATCTAATATAGCTGTTCTAGCATTACAAAATTAAATCCCTTGAGGCAAATAAATTAAAAAAAAAAGAATTTACAAAGAAATAATTGAAGAAAAAAAAAAAAAAACAACACTGGCAAGTAATCTCTCATCTTTGTACCAAAAATACAGATATTAGTAATGACGCAACATGACCAATACATAATTTCTTGTTTTCTCATATGTGTTCAGTATCATCTTCGCAACAGATATTTTACAGCATAAAGTGACATAAAATTATAGCTTTTGATGAAATCCTCCTTCTGAAGCACCCTTCAAATTATTCAGTCTCTTCAAGAGTTCCCCTCATATTCCGGAATAATTTTTAGCAGTTTTCCTTCTCGAGGGAAAGGGTTGCAATACTGCAGTTGATTTTTAGATTAGAATTTTAATAAACTATACTAATACTACTTAACTATACTAAATAATCTAATCTAAGTAATGTTCAAGAAATCCCAAGTTGCAGAAATCCAAAACTGCTTAATAACAAACCTGCCTCACACAGCTTACATTTGCCCTGGTTATATTATGAAATTATTGCTCAATGAAACCAGCAAAAATTATTGCTCAATGAAACAAAACCAAAAAAAAAAAGACCCCTCCGACAATAGTATTGTCCAAACTTCAGGTTGTCTAAGAGGTAACTTTATTTGGAAGTTAATGGATTTCCTTCTTGTTGTCATGCTGGTTTCATTAATTCAGTCAAGTACACCCACTCAACGTTCATTTATTTTATGGTTATTCCATGGGGTATTCAAAATTGCTGGTCTCATCTGTAAAGTTACTGGTAAAATTAGTAATCTATTTCAAATATGTGACAGTAATTCTTGAGGAACAGTTAATAGCAAGGTTTATAGGTTTTTTGTTCCTTTCACTGTTTTAAAACTAGAATTGTGCACTATTTCAGTCCATTTTCAGAGGACTGAAATAGTGCAAAATTTCACATGCACCATCTGGTGCTCAGTGTGCAATCAGATGACTATTTTATACCCATAATGGAAATTTAAATAAGAATAGCACCTTTCTGATATTGAAGGGCTACATAGTATCAATAATTTACATTTTGTTAACATTTTTTTGCTGGTTTTGTTACAGGCAATCCTTATATGCACCATATCTATAATATTAAAGAAGAAAATATATACTTATTTACACTTGGAACTTGATATTATCTGTTTAGTTTTCCTGCTGCTATGCAAAATCTGTACACATAACAGAAAACTTGTTTTATAAAGAAAACAAATTACAAGGCTGAGCAAGGTTTAGATTGTGTCCTTTTAATCAATTCACTTTTTATTAACTATTCTTTTCAAAGCAATATTTTGAAAATCTAGAAGAATCTGCCTTGAAAGTATTTATTAATCAATACCAAAGTGGGCAAAGGAAAGATATGATTAAATATGCTTGAACTTTGATATTAAGGTTTAGTAATTACTGTCAGTGGTAAATTACCACAGATGGAAAGCAACTGCAATATACAACTAAAAAGATTTTTAAGATTTCTGAAGTAGTGTAACTACATAATTAAGAAAACTTCTCACAGAAACATGCTTTTTTTTAGTAAAACGTAGAAGAATAAACCAGCAGAAATCACTTCCACAAAAAATACATTATATATTCACACAGCAAATGTGAATTTGGCTTTTAATGCCAACTCTCAAATAAAATAATTAACACAATGTAAGAACTCTCTATTCATAGTATTCTATTTCCTGCTGAAAAGTGCATTCATTAAGCATTTCCACAAGGTTTAAAAAAAATAGGACCCTATCATTCCCACATTGATTCCTTGGTGTCCCTAGAGCTAAATTAGCTTGATTCAAAAGTGCACCCCACATTTTCTGTATTTACTATATTTTGAAGACATGAAGCCTGAAACTGCTCAGCTTCAGTGAGGAATGGGGAGGAAAAAAAAAAAAAGAACAATCCCCAGAAAACTTTCTAAGAATTGGTACGTTTATCTATTTCACACATTGAATCATATTGTCAATTATTCCATAAATACCTTTAAAACATCTCTCATATTTTGATGAACCCATTCATGTTTTTTACATATCCAGTCATTTAACACAGTTCCCAACATCAGTCACTCACTATTTCAGGTTTGAGGGGGTTTTTTTGAAGCAGGAGGGGTATTTTTTAAACCATTTTGAGATGGTGAAGCCTGCCTTTAGATATTTGGATCTAATTTTGTTAAATTCTCAGTGAATCATCATAAGGAAAAATCTGTCTGGTTATTTCCCAGATAAAAACCACCCACTTTCATTGGAGATGGAGTATCTTACACAGAGATTCAACCCACAGGCGTAGCTTACAAACCACAAAATGTAACCCTTCATAGAGGGCTACATATGGAGGGCCAGAAAGCCTTGTATATCACAGAAGTACCAGTTACTTTTTAGCCACCAGCGCGCTTGTAACAAATGTGGGTAGAGCCCTCCCCAAATCTTCGTTCGCAAAGCCTAGCCATGATGATGACCAGTTAACACTTTAACATACCAGGTAAGTGTATGGTGGCCAGAATATCACTATTAAAGTGTAATACCTAATAAAATAACACACTGTAAACAGAGTCTTCCAGGAAGAACTACTGTATCTTTTCTATTCACCCTTTTTCTAATGAAATATTGCTGTTGGTCCATTACACATGTTAATCTAAACAGGACATAAAAACAGTGCTTAGAGAGGAATTTCAAGGAATACTTCAAAAGTGCGATGACCAGATGGCTTAAGACGAATTAGAGAGCTTCTTCCCTGGAGAAGTAGCCAATATTTTTTTGAGATCTTTCTTCCAACCAAAGAGATGTAAACAAAAAACAGAGAAGATTCACAATATTTTTACCTTCTTCAGGAAAAAGAGAACTCATAATTGCCTTAAACACTGTTTCAAGGGGGGGGAAAAAAGAGTTGTTAAATTCCTGTTACATACACATTACAGGATGACCACTCTTTCTGCAACAGCTGATCACAAATAGGTTTCATAGCATTATTTTCTAAGAGCCCACAGAGGTTTCCTTAACCTCCGCCAACAGGTTTTTGCAATAACGCACTCCAAACTCCTTCTGGGAGGACAATTACTCCAATTCTTAACAGAGGCAAAATATGTAATTCCCACAACCCACCAGTCAGGTATCATATCAAAACACTACAGAGGTGTCTCATGACATCAACAAATAAGCCGTAACTACTTAAAAGGTAGTACTGTACCATAAAAATGCCTAAGTTATTGTTTAATCTAGGTGAAGACAGGTCAAAATAGCAGTCCTAGAAGAGTGATTATCTTTCAGTTGGCAGCTGCTTCTTACCACATTTATAGCAAAAATCTGTTAAAAACCCATTTACTTGGAAACTTGAACATCCTTTTAAAGAGGAAAAGCTGTCCCAGTCTGAGGCCATATACCTCAATTAAACAAACTGTACTAGAATCTGGTGATTCTAGAGTACTAGCCTCTTCCATTCCAAAACTGTTTGAATTAACAACTGCAATCACTTTATTATCTCAAAATCTGTACTCTCCAAAATATCTCTGCTGATGTACTACAAGGAAACATAAAAATTAAGACTATGAGACATCCAATGGCCTTTCCTGATTATCTAATTACTATGCTGGAGAGCCAGCTTCTACATTTTCATACAACAGTGCTCTGACCTTAAACCATGAAGACATAAAGGGACAACAGAAAGACAGTACTAGTAACAGTGAGAAAACAGAAAAAAAAAAAAACTATGAGCAGCAAAATCAGTTTCATCTGGGGGATGCTGATCAGGGATCATCACAAGCCCCTCAGACAGCATGGTCCGTGGCAGACTGGTTAGCTACCAGGCTAATAGGACTGGGAACTTTTTTCCTGGCTCAGATGCTGACCTGTTGTACAACCTTGAAGTCACTCAACTTCTTTGCATCTCAGCTTCCCCACCCGGAGTCAGAAAAAAACCAATCCTTTCCTTTCCCTAACAAGCTCTTTGAAATCCACAGAGAAAGTATCCCAAAACTGCACTCAAAGTCTTAGTCTTGTATCACCTTTTCTCATTGTTTTAATACGAAGCACAATTTGAAGCCCACTGTAGTATGAAGAATTTGTTAATAAAACTGTAAGTAAAAAAATTCATATTTTGATGTGGATAGCTGCTGTCAAGCATAGCAAGCCGGAAATAACTATTACACAAGCTAAGCAATGCATCTTCAAAACTCTACAGCAGTTTGGAGACAAGTATCTACTTCATGATATATTTCGGATTCACTGAAGAAACAAACTTTCCCAGGACTCCTACAGGCACAGAGCTCAGTCTTCCACCCTTCAAAGAAAATAAAAATATATCCACTAATATCCAGCAAGTACATAGATAGTAAATAGCTATTGAGCTGTGGGTTTTATTTCTAGCATACATGCATCTGCTTTGGAAAAAAGAAGGGAACAAAGTTGCTCCTATAACTATTTAAAAACTCTGCTCCTGTAATAGTTCAAGATTTGTGTTGTCTGTGTAGCTGTAAACGAAATTAAAAGTGAAAAAGACAAAAGAAAGATCACATTCAGAATCTGAAGTTCTAAGGAAACCTTTGTTTTAAAATAAAATACATAAGAACATTTACAATCTACACACTGGTGCCAAAGTTGAAATTCCAATTAAAAAAAAAATTAAAAATAAAAGACTCTGCATTTAGATGTGTATGTGTTAACAAAAGAATTATAATAAAACATTCATATTTCAAGGTTAAAGTGCCAAATGACAGAACATGACAAAATTTATGTCCTGTTTTACTAAGAAATAATAATGTAATTTCTGTGGAAATTTGTAGAATAAAAAACAAACAAGTGTTCCCTGAGCAGTTTAAAATGACAGAAGCCAGGACTCAGTTGAAAAAGCCAGTTCTGCCCTCCTTCACCTGTGAAGTGGACTAGGGCACTGATCCAGCTGAAGACTGACCCAGTAAGGCAAACCAGTGGTTACCCTTCAGCTGGACATGTGCTGCTCTTCACGCACAGCTGCACAAACACTTTTGCAAGTACAAAAGCAAGGAAGAACACAATGGTGGAAATCACTGACTAGGAGAGAGCTATGCAGTTCCTCTCTTTAGGTTTTCAAAGGCTCGTGGAGCTACAGCGCTGGGGTGTGGCTTCACATTATACAACTTTAATCTTGGGAAAAAAAGCAGGAAAAAAAAATACAGGCTGCTACAAAGAGGGAGATTCTCCTTTCCCTAAGGTTCCCTGCTGTCCATTGCCAGTGCCTATGCCAAAATGTTAACAAACTGCTACTTTTCCTGTCAGATCCTCATACTGTTCTGAGGCCATGACTCTCTGTGGTTGGATCCAAGACAGAGAAGCAGCAGGTGGAAGGGATGAAATATTTAGCACTATACCACATTCAGATCACAGTAAGAACGGCAGAAAACCACACTCTCATGTTAAACTAGACAGTTCCCAACACTGGAAGTCACACATTCTTGAAAAGAAGTCACATCTTCAGACTCTTTCTTTCCCATGGGACAGTAATTTTTATTGGACACTGTACAAACACTTCACTTTCAGGCTTTAGCCTTTAAACTAGCCAGAGGACTATCTTTACAGATTACTTTTTAACATACTGCTTCTGCAACTGCATATTTACTGGCACCAAAAGCATATAGGCAAGCATAACACACATACCCACATCTGTGCATCTAAAGGCAAGGTTTTTCAGAAGTGTCTAAACTTAGACTTCATAGACCCTACACAGGTACTGAATTTCAGCGTCACAGTGATTTGCTTACTCCTCTGTGCTAAGCACGGATTTGCCATGGATGAGCCTATTTGCAAGCAGTTGATTCAGCAAAGCTTGAAAATTCTCAGTACTTGTAGACCTGGTAATAACCCAGATTACAGTTAAAAATACATTGATAAATGTAAACTCCCCCCCTCCCCACCCTCCCTCATATTTTCCTTTCCCCAGTTGCTTCACCAAACTTTAATCATATAAGCGAAAACATACAGACATACAGACTTTTATTCTTCGGGAGTCTTAGGTAAAATTGATAAATATTATTCCAATATATAGTTGGAAAGATTCCTTTCCAACAATAAATTTTGGAAGAACTGATTTCTTTCATTTTCTTTTTCTTTTTTTTTTTCTCATCCAACACCGAAACGACGTTCTTACGTCGCTAATAAAATCCAGTTACCGGCATTTCGAACAAGGGCTCCGAGTATCTCAGACATGCGATTTGCTGTCATCAGGCTTAACCAGACAGGACCAAGTTAAGGGCCTTTAGAAAAATCTCAGTTTTCACATGCTCTGTCAGGGCTCATTAGCGCTTGGCAGATGACTACTTTGAAGAGTTCATCAGCGCCGAGCGCGCTGTAGCAAACCCAGAGCTTTTCCCACCGGTCGGGAAACGGGACAGCGGCATAGGGACGCGGCTGGACCTTCATCCCTTCCGCTCGGGAGCTGCTGCCCGCCCCCGAGGGCGGCTCCCGCTCCGCTCCGCTGCCTCCGGTCTCTCCCGGTAGAGAGCGCGGCAGGCACGGCAGGGAGCCCAGGGCAGAGGGAGCGGGGAGTGACTCAACCTGGGCGCGCAACAGCCGCCTCTGCCTTCTCTTCTTGGTAGCAAGTACAGAACAATACCTGTGGTGGCGAGCGTCCCGAGTGCCAGGGGGTGGTCGGCACCTGCTCGCTTAAATGAGTATCTCGATGTAAAAGCCCCCCAAAAGCCACGTCGTGCCCCACCGGCACGCGTCACCCCAATTCATCTGTCCGTAAGGAAAGTTACGACGTTACTTTTTCGGCCCTCGAAACCCCGTTTTCCCACCGCCGCACCCTTCCCGTCTCCCGAAGCGCAGTCGGTAGGCAGCCTCCGAACGGGAGCCCTGCCCAGGAGGCTCCACCGCACTGCATTCTGCAGCACCGCCGGCGTCCTCACCTTGATGCCCTGCTGCTGCGTGGTCAGGGTCAGCTTGGACTCGTCCAGGAGCAAAACTTCGCAGTAAAATTCCTCCGGGACCGCGCAGAAACAGCCCATGCCTGCTGCGGTGGCCGGGGGGGATGGGGCGGGGAGGCGAGGAGAACCCTGGAGCGGCGACGGAGCGGGGCTGAGCCGGGTCTGGGCCGCGCTCGGCTCCGCCGATTGAGCCCGGCGGCTCCTTAGGGCGCAGAACCCGGCCCCGCCGCCATCCCGCCGAACAGCCTGGACACGGGGTGCCGGGCGCTCCCTGTGGAAAAGACCGGCGGCTTGTTTTAGGAAGGATCCCGGGGCACAGCCCGCGCCCGCGCCCGGCTGTCACGGCGGCTCTCCCGTCGCTGCCGCCCCGGGGAGGTGCCGAGCCGCCCACCCGGCCCGTCCCCCGCCCCGTCCCCCGCCCCGTCCACGCATGTTTCCGCGCCTCCTCTTTGTGTGGAGCAGCGGACGCCGGGGGAGCCGCTCCGCCGCCGCAGCCCGGGGAGAGCGGGGGGTGGTCCCCGCCCGGCCAGCGTGGTACCTCCGGCCGCGGACCCTGCGGGGCGGCGGCGGCGGGGCCCGGGGAGAGCGGGGCTGGCGCCCTCGGCTGCCCGCGGCCGATCGCCTCCTCCCCGTCGGGGGCGCAGGTATGGAGGGGAGCGCCGCCAGTAGCCGGGAGCGACCCAGCGCCTGGGCAGCCGCCGGCCACCTCCTGCCGGCCACGGGCACGGTTCCCTCCGGGCACGGCTGCCCCTGGGAAGGAGCAGGGCGGCTCTGGGACGGGGAGCGGCAGCGGCACCTGCCAAGCCCGAGGAGCCGCCCGTGGACTGCTACGCGCCCCCCCGGCACCGCGCCGCATCCCTCGGCATCCCACTCGCATTCCAAGTGCGGGGCCGGACCCTCGCTGCCCTGTCCTCGAGCTCAGCCAGTGTGGCGGGAGCCATGGTCCCGGCCCTGGTCCTTGCTCCTGCCCCGTCGCCTCCCGGTGGCCGCGGCAGCACTGACCCCTGCGGGCTGGGCCGGCTCTGCTCCCCAGAGGGCGTCTGGGAAGTCTGGGAGAGGGTTTTTGTCTCCGTGGTTGGCGTGGGAGCGCTTCAAGAGACGTCATGCGTGAAGGTTCGGGAGAGGTTGACTTTAAAAAGTCCTTTTGGCAGGAAGTTTATTCTCCACCGTGGTGTTAAATACTGAGCTTGCTACAGGTACGTTCAATTTACAAACCAACAGCCCTGTAATATTAAAAAAGAATAAAAATCAAAACCAAAACCCAGCTAACAAAGAAAAAGTAGAACACAAAAAACTTGCAACTGCCTCTGCAGTTGCTGTCTATAGTTTCTGGGGCACACACCAGTCCACCTCCCTATTTTCACTGGTGCAGAGTCCTGTGCAGGGACAAGATGATGCTTATGGCCCCCTTCCAGCTCTGCATGTTCTGTAATTCTGTGGCTCTGTGCGATCTATATTCTATGATTTTTCCCTTTCAGGCAGAAAGTTAAGCCCTGATCCCACAAGTGCCTGCCCATTTGCTTAAGTTTGCATGCATGAGTCGTCCTGTTGAAGAACGTGCAAAGTTTGCGTGTGTAAATTTAACAATATGCAGAAGTGTTTTTCTTATGATCGTTAACTTGTTCATATTGCATAAGAGAAGGGCAGAAGGAGATTTCTCAGTTGACAAGCCCTTCTAGGTATGTAGGTAAGTCTGCTTTTAAATACCTGTCCTAAATAAAACCCTGCTATTCCCAAGAAATTCCACTTTCATTTTCTTGTTTGAACTTGGGCAGTGGGGTGTTGGGATCTCTGTATCTGTTCCATGAGCACTGTGAAGATCAGGAGAAGACCCACTATATATGTTCATAAAAATAAAGACTTTTGAATAACTTCTGAAATATAATGACTTGCAAAAGCTAAAAAATTTGAGTTCCTAACCTTGTTTGTTGGGCAATATATGAGAATGTCATCCAGACAGCACGGGAAATTTGGAAAATTTACTCATGGCTTTCTAAACACATTTTTCAAACAGTTCTTGAATCCCTGCTGAATAAACAGCAGACGGTTTTCTAGAGAACAGATGGTTCCTTTTCCCCTCTCTTTACTCTATTTAAATCCATATATCATGCACATTGCGACATAAATTACCCCATAAGTCGGTTAAAGTCATTATATATGTATAAATCACTGATTAATCAAGTGAGAGGGAGGGCTCAGTGAACTCATAACCTGCTTTGAAACCTTCAATTATGATTTTTAAAGGTTTATATGGCTATAGTCACAATCCCAGAGTCGATCAGTTTGGATCAATACTAGCCTTGCTTATATGTTGTTTATAAGATGTCCAAGTGAATTTCTCTTTTTGAAGATCAGCTGCACATTGGATGATTGGTCCATGGGGCAAGCACAAAATATGCACTCATGTTGAATTGATGCCAGTGTTTAGAGCGTGGAGTTGTTAACTTATGGACTTGTCTCCTAACCAGCTATTGCCAACAGCTAGGCACTTGATAAAGCAGCAGTATCAGAACCTGCCATTTGAGATGAAAACCTGGGAGAGGATAGTGAACTATGAAAAAATTGAGGAAATTAGCCAGGGGAGCAGAGGAAGAGTGGGTGGAATGGATGGGATCTATACTATGAACCAGTATGAGCCCTGAGAAACTCAGGAAAGCAAAACAATTAGAGGGCAAGAATGTAGGGCCCAAGCTCTTCTTGGAGCTCCATACTACACAAGACCAGCCCTGCTTCAGTAGTTCAAGTATCAGACCAGCTCACAACTTGCAAGGACTGTGAAACAGTCCAAATCCATTAGGAAACTGAGCTCCTTTTTACTTTGCTCTATAAGAAAAAACACAGGTCAAGCACCACAAAGGAAAACTCGTTGGCATAAGCTGTCATCGCACAAACACTTATGGACATGCTTAACTCAGGCATGTAAGTACAGGACCAGGGCATAAAGGCATTTTTATCTATTGCCTGCTTGATGAGGTACCCAGCAGAACTCACTGCAGCCTCTGTGATGCAGTACACCTTCATTAAAATGTTCAGTTTTAGCTTTAATCAAGTATTTTCAGTGAGGTTGTATGAACAAGACACTGAGCACCACAAGGACACCTATATATGAAGTGACCTATATCCATATTCTGGCATATAGGCAATTAGACTGTCCAAAGGACACAGGTTGACATATCTGGTTTCTCCCTGGTTTTTACACAGTTTTGTTCACAAACATTACTTCCAGGAAGTTGATCATGTAGCAAGAGTCATGATGACTTGTCTTAGATGCTATGACTATCGCTTCCCTATCACTGTTCTTTGTTGATATGTAGGGATGCAATGCCTGCATGTGAGCTTGCAGGGAATGAGTAAAGAGTTAAAGAGAGGTACAAAGCAACCTCTTCATCTTCCTTGTCATGTAAAGACAAGTCTCCTGGACTCAGTTCTGTGCTCAGAAGGTTTAATGAAAGCACTGAGGTTTAATACAAGAAACTTGCATTGAAATGAAAATGGAAAGCAACAGCACGTACTCTCTGGGCTACATGGATAGCCCTGAATGCATCTTTCAATAAAGAAAAGAATCTTACCAAGATTATTGTTCAATAATTATTATCCAATTGGATCTGAGGTCTTTACAGGAAAAATAAGATACAACTCCTTCAGCAGCACTGCACTGCTCTGTTTTGACATGTGCCCACCTGCCCATACACTACTACCCTTGAATGTCTGCCGTCCTCCCAGAGAGTTCTCCACAGGTTCAACATGCCATTAAGACCTTTACTTACCTGTGGATTTTCCACCCAAAAAGAGGAGCAAAGTAGGCAATGGAACAAGAATCATTTCCACATAGCATTTTACAGCACTCAGAGGCAAAAGTTTGAGTATGTTACAGCAGTGCATGAATTCACATTTCTCACTTCACTAATGAAGGCTTCACTTAAAACACATTCAGGGATGCTATCATATAAGGATTTGTTCTAGATTCTGTTTTACTACTACACTTTAGACATGTATGCGTCCACTGCACCATTAGAATCCATGGTGAAAATGACAAGATCGTAAAAACAAATTTATTCAGATATTCATCAGTTTTATATTTCCTTCAAAAATGTTGACATTTGCTGTAACAATACATTTAGAGTCCCTAAAATAAGACATGCCTGTCAAGACCACTTAATTATGAGAAATATTACATTAAGACCACAGTTCAGATATACAATGCAGTGATAACACACACACAAAAAAAAAAAAAAAAAAAAGAAAAACACTGAAACCAACAAACAAAAATACTTAAGAGGCTCCAAAATAAACTTGAACAGCTGATTAAATGTGTTATTAATTCTATAGCAATAAACACCTTGAGGTCCCCTTAACTGACATGGCACTGAGTGACAACCCATTCTTGGTTTTGTTTGCTCATTAGACAATGAGCAAACATTGAAATACTGCAAACACACTCTTAACAGCCAAGGAAATAATAAGCATCTCTCACTTTCTGAGTTTTTTTAATAAAGAAAACATGAAATTAAATATACTTTCTCCACCTAAAAAATATAAAATAAAGCTTTCAGGATATTCATTGTAAACTCTAGAGCTAAAATTAGAAACTGCAAAATCTGTATACTTTTATGACAGAAAGAAAAAAAACTAGTTTCAGCTACTGTTTATTGAACCTAATTTTGTGTATGATGTGGTTTTACAAAATGTCCATCAATATTTTGACAAGCTAACCCTATGCAAAGAAGAACCAGATGATCCTGTTTTGTTTTGCTTATGCTTAACTTCTTCAGCAGAACTTAAATAAGTTTTAATAGTAAAGGTAATTGTGTGGCAAGATGTAACAATCTAACTTACCAAGAGGAAACAAAACCAAGCATTCTCTTCAGGACTTCAAGTCGTGTTCTCGCAGTTTAGACTGGTACCTTGGAGACCCCGTCAGCAGGGAAAATAGAGGCTGTGAAGAACTGTGGATATTTGGGAAGCGAATTTGAAAAGTCTGTCTTTTTCAAAGAATACTACTCAGTGGATAAACTGTCACTTGTCTTAGTAAAACACAACTGAGTAGATCCAGATCAAGCACAGAAAAGAGAAGATTATTGTCTCTGAACTACTATACTTTTTCCTATTACATTAGAATAGCTTCAGAAGTATATCTTTGGGATAAGACAGTGGGCAATGATATGCTAAAACCTTCATGCCCAGGGAGCTGGTTCCAAGGCACTAGATATACTCTGATATTCTTGTAAAAAGCAGTTGTTGTGAAGGCACTTAGTGAAGCATATTTTATTCCAAAGACAGGCTGGCCATGCTGACTGGCAAATGACAAGCGACACAGGTAATCAGTCTGCTGTTATTTGCGCCCCACACTGTTCAAACACAATAGAAACCATGTTCCTCTGTAACTATCACATCTTCTTTTCCTCTCTCCCAACTTCTGAATGGAAGTCTTGGAGATCCTCAATTCTGTTTCGCAGAAGTTCATTAGAGAGAGGTCTACACATGCCATGGAAATAAAACCCAGGGACTAAACCCAAGCAATGATCTAGGCAAGACAAACATAGGCTAAGAGGACTCCCTCAGCCAGAACTCCAACCAGGTCAAGGAGGCAACCAGTCAAGACCTTATTAAAGTGACACAGATGCCAAGACAAACATTCTATATAGGGAGCGTCCCCAACCCGTAAGAGAAGGTGTTTATATAGACAAGCCATCAGTAGGAAGTTCTAATGGAAAAAACTGCTGACTATTTTTAAGTTTAATAAGCTTACCACTGTAAACCTTAACTTTTAAAAATTCAGTTCCAAATATTTTTTTAGAAGTATTAGATCTTTAATTTGTTTGTCTTCTGATGTCTGGATATTACAACCATGATTGAGATCTTCAATGCTAATCTTAAATACAGTTTCTAAATTAAACCTGTCATTCTCATATAGCTAACTCAATTTCGACTATTGTGAGATGTAAACTAAAATAATATCAACTGTAGTATACAGCAATACTTCAAGATACTTTCTAATAAAATTTGTGTGAAGAATTGCCCTTTCTGGATAAGCAGTGCTCTTTAGCTAGAGCTTGAATGCAGAAAATGTAGTCGTTGTCTGGAGAGCATCAACTATTGTGAGCTATGATGGGATGCTGTAGGAAATGGGAAGAAATAAGGCTTTTCCTCAGTGACTACACTTACCTGGGTCATTTCCTTGTGCAAAGGGATTTAAATAGCTCCCTGCAACTGATTAAGGAAATAACCAGGTTGTCATATATCTTGTAGGCTCAGACATTTGATAAGAGAAAATACAGACTGAAGCATGTTACACGTAGACTGCTGTCTTCCTTTCAGGTTTTCTTTGGGTAGCTGATGGATGGGAAGGACTGCCTCAAGCTTCTACACCAGTCACTGAATCTGAGTGATGCTGAGCCTGCAAAGGGATTGCTCCAGTTCAAAGTCAGACAAGGCCACTAAACTGCCTAATTGATTTCCTGTTTATTGCATTCCCTTGAATATAGGGAAAATTTCTTGCTGCAGAGGCCAGGAACTCGCTCTGATAGTGTATTTTCTGGAATTATTAAGTCAGGCTGAACAACAGGATGATCTAGAAAGTCTGCCTCTTTTCTGGGAGTTAATTCGTGAGTGTGGTTATTCCTCACTGACATGTTTCTGTGTTCATCACTACGTAGCTTTTGAGTCTCTCCTTAAAACACATAAAAAATTGTAAATGAGATCTGCATGGGACAGGAACTCCCTTAATAAACCAAGGAAATTAAAGAACTTCAGAATAAAAATTCTCAGCACGTAAAGTTATTCTAGGAAATGGATGAGGTAAATAAGATATTCACAACATTTTCAAAGTCCTGGTACTGCTACTTTTCATATTGTCATGCTGTATGTCTGACATGGCCTTTAAGAGAACAGCAATAGCTACCGTTCCTCATCATTCTGTACACTTAAGAGTTTAAGTTCATGCCACCCAACTTTTGAGTTCAAATTACTTGGCCATGCAAACACTCAGGTGCTGGGAAAAAAGAAAAAGATTAATTTCCAGCAGAGAGGGAGACAAGGAAAGGGGAGGAGAAAGAGTAGGAGGAGAAAGAAACTGATCTGTTTGCTGCTGGGATAAAAAGAACCAAAAGTAAGTATACAATACAGAGGTGAAAGCTAGGAAAATAAAAGAAAAAATGAGAGGCACATCAGAGAAGAGAGAAATAAGAAGAGTGGAGGGAAAAGAGCATATAAACTGAAAAAGAGTAAGAGAATGAAAGTATTGTAAAAATGCTCTAAGCAAGAGTTGCTTCTGTAGGAGCTGAGCCTGCCAACCAGGGACAGAAAGACTGTATCTGACTAGGTCATGAAAATGTAAACAGCCTTGATGGAATTGAAGTGCAAATGCTGCTTGCACAGATCTTATCCTCCAATGTAACATGTTGTCTTGAAGGCAGCTGTAATGTGGTCTGAGATCCATGAATGTTCCTCTGCTTTATCTGCTCCCACAGACCTTCTGTGCTCCTCAACATCCCAAGCCATTCTCTTTACCTGTCTTCTTACTTTGCTACATGGCATAACACAATTTTTAAATGTGTGCTTCTGGTGCTTTCAGCAGTCTCACTGTAACTCCTTCTAACCACATGGGTTAAACAGCAAGGCATACTATAATTGCTAACATAAAGTCTTTTTTGGCATTTTAAGTTTTGATTTGGGTTTTGTTTTTCCCCTGCACCTGAACATACAAAATGAAGCAATTGCTGAAGAAGAAAAGTACATTTCTATACTTTGAAAGTAAAAATGAGATTTTATCAGTCTTAGAGAACAATGCATCCCACATTACATGTTGAGAGATAATCCTGAATATCTCAGTGTTAAAGTGTACACCTCTATGCATAGCACAGTATGTATTCTAATTGACTACAGTATGGACATTCCTTTATTTACTAGGACACAAAAGTAGGAACACAACACGTAAAATGTAGCACTATTCTAATATATATATATTCTCATATATGCATGTTTTCAAACTCACCACATTACAGAGTAGCACAAATTGTCAGCGATTGATATAGCAGTGCTCCAAGGATGTAAGGGCTCTGTACACAGCGTCTGTGAAGAGAAGATTAATGAGTTTAAGCCATTTCTTCTCTATTAATACTTTGTGGTGGGGGGAAACAGTTTTCCCCCTGAAGTTATAAAATGGTAAAACCCCAGGGGGTGGTGACCCTTGAGGTTTTACCCAATGAGCGCTTCTGCAAAATATAAACATATCACAAGCAGATCGGAAGAGAAGGTAGTTGTGGTGGTTGGTCGGAGAAGTGGCCATGTTGTGAAAGCCATGAGCAGAAGGGCAGGAGCCCCTCTAGGGGGCCACGGCCCCTCAGCCCCCGACTGGGGTCATAGAAACTCGGAAACAGTGTTAAACTGGACTGAGGTCTGTGACTGAGAAGCTGGAAGTTTTTTTTCTCCACCATGAGCAGCAGAAACGGCGGCAAAAACAACACTGGCTGGAGAAAGTGGCAGAGAGCCAGAAGAGGTAAGACCAAGCTGCAAACAAGCATGCAGCCGAGCGGGAAGACACAGAGTTGTCTGAGAGACGAGAGCCAGCAGCAGAGAGAGAGCTAAGCTCTACAGAGACAAGGTTTGGGGTAAGAACTCAACCAAAACCCCCCAAACTCTTTGGAAACCTTTCCTAGAAAGGAAGAGGATGATGAACTCTTACTTGAAAGAGTCTTAGAATGCTACAGCACTGCAGAAAGGAGCTGAAAAGCTCAGAGAAGGAATGTGGAGGGGGTGACCTTGGCCCTCCCCGCTGCTTGAGACAGAGCACAGGAGCTCTGCAAAGGGGACTTGAATCCCCTGAAGATACAGACCGTCACGAAGAGCCCTGAGCTTCGTGATATGACGTAGTGAAGTGACCCTTGTCCTGGTGAACACAGCCTACGGAAGAGAAGACCCTCGCTTGGAGACGAAGGGCCACGAGGGCTTGGATACTCCCCTCGTGTGTACTGGCAGAGATCCAGCTACAGCTGCTGCATGAGAAGAAGAGAACCTGCTGCCTTAGAGACACTGCTGCTCTGAGAGCGGAAAGGATCTTTTCCTTCTTCCCTCCTGGACTTTTATTTAGAGGGGAGAAGAGATTTGATCCATTGTAAATACTTTTCTGTCATGGTAGAGATAGCTCAGATTGTATATAATGTGTTGTAGTATTTATTTGTACAGTCACTGTAATATATTCCCTTCCCCCCATTTTGAGTCTCGTGTGGTGTCTGGAAAACCCATCTCACACTGGGTTGAGATGTGGGAGGGGGTTTGGACTAGGGAATTGGATTTTGGGGATCTCAAACCATGACATACTTCTACAGAAACACTTTTTCTTTACAAACTGAATATGTTCCACATTCATAACACCAAGTTCACTGATAATGTTTCCATTGCTGCCAGCACTGAATGATCATGATGAATTTTTAATTTGCTTGTACATGTATTTTATATCATGTTCATGCTGTTCATCGGTCTGGATTCCTGGAGTCTTAATTCATTGCCAGAACAGCATACCTGAAATACCACTTTGAATGGTTGCTTATTTATACCCTGAAGTCTGTTAACCCAACCGATGCTTATAGCCAAGTTCTACATCATTCCTTGCATATTTATACACATGTGCTTGCACAGACTAAATTGTTACTAAGTTTACCAATTAAAATTTAGGACTCATGTTGTATTTCTGTTTGCTTCTGTCTGTACCGTCAGAAATTAACTAATATAGCATTAAAAAATAAGTAAAAATCTTGTATTTATACTGCTTTATACAGCTGCTAACACCTGCTTTGTAGAGGTGCAAAGAAAACCAAGAAGGCTGTATTGACTGGATGCCAAACATTTCCAATGCCTCAGTTTTTTTGTAAAAGATGTAAGGAGTGGCAGAAGGAGCAGAGAGCTGACTGAAACAACTTTGACCTTTCATAGTAACAATTGGGTCTCCTAAGGCTCTTGTTTCATCTACTACTTTGAAGCTTTTCAAAGAAAGTATGACACTACTTAGCTGGGCATCAGCACAAAGTTTTAGGACAAGGATCCCATTTTGGGGATCCTGAAATTTGGGGATCCAAAGAAATTTGAGAAGCTCACCTGCTTCTTGTTCCTTCCTGTGTAATCCTACTGGCCTTGAAGGAATCAGGTTTAGAACACTGTTGAGAAAAACTTGCACTGGGTACAAATGTCCAGGTGTTGGTAGGACATGCTGCAGGGGTGGCCTCTGGGGGAAGAGGATAGGTCAGCCCCACACATGGACAGTTCCATCCAGCTCCAACACAAACACTGCAGGGCACAGCCAAGTCCCTTAGCCAAGGTGGTGGTGATCCTGTAATAACATATTTAGGAAAGGGAAAAAATGCTGCACAATGGTTGTGAGGGAGGACTGAGAAAAATCAGAGGAAGAGGTCTACAGACCCGAAAGTCAGTAAAGATGGAGGAGGAGGAGATGTTCCATGTACCAGAGCAGATATTCCCCTGTAATCCATGGAGGACTCCATGCAGATGATGCAGAAGATCCCATGAAGGAATCTGCAGCCCATGGAGAACCCTCTCCAGAGGAGCTGATGCCAGTGGAGGAGAGTCCACACTGGAGCAGGTTTGCTGACAGGATTTGTGACCCTCTGAGGGGACCACACTCTTCCCAAAAGCTTGCACCTTGTGGAAGGGACCCCATGCTGGAGCAGTTAGTGTGGAAAGGACCCACAATGGAGCAGTTGGTTATTGGCTTAATTAAAACATGCCTTCAGAGAATGGATTCTTGCATTAGGCTGCCTCCAAGGATTGTGTCTTCTGTCTAGCTCTCCTCTAGATAGTAATGCTGATGCAGTTCCCTTTGATACAGAAGAAAAAACTAAGTGATTCTTCACTAAAGCATCTGTTCTGAGCAAACTGATATCACTAGAGACATCTGGGAAAGAGCTTGCATGAAGGAATATAGAAATATTTTTAAAAAGAGGCAGATTTAAAATCTCAGCTTATCAAAACCAGAAATAATTAAAACTCAGTATGTTTAAATTAATTCTTAATGTTTTTTGCTCCTTTTTTTTTTTTTTTTAGTTTTACTTTGGTTGTCATTTAGTAAAAGAAATCCTGTGTGTGTCTTACAATAATACTTGGATTCCTAGACCAACAGGTCTGCAGGGAAGACATCAGTGGATTTTTCCCTAAGAAAAGCATGTTTATAAGTCTAGGATTCAGCCTTGAATTTTCTTCAGAAAGAAGAAAAGAAGTAGCAGGGAAATTGTGTGTGAACCAATCTGTGTCTGCACAATAAAAATGAGAAATCAAAGACTTTAATTTGTCATCTTATCCAAAGACAAAATAATATGTTCCAGCTTTTTTTGTGTGTAATCCAGGGTCTTGGGATCAACACAGTTTTTCTCCTCCAGAGAAGCCAACACAGCAGAGCACAAGAAGTGTATAATTTATATGCACTATATAGCTTACGCTCTAAGTGTCTGGAAATTATCTTCTATGACATTAATTAACCTGCAGAGTGAGGGTAGGACAGGTGTACTGATTCAGGCTAGACAACAACAAAGCAGTATATTTAAGAACTTTGCTGATGCTGTCACAAGAAACCCCTTGGTGGTAAGGACATGCCTGTTCTTCTCATGGATCTCAGCCTTCCAGAAACACAGCTCATATCCATCTGTTTTTCTGTGCCATAGGACTCACATTCTCAATTACATCTTTTTGCTTGAGGACTGGGCATTTCTTTTTGTTTACTCCTGGAAATTAAATTCATTTGATAGGACTATGAGAAGAGTAAAGCCCACAGTAAAGACCAGTGTGCTCCCTGGTGACAGAAAAACAGCCACATTACTGTGGCTCCCTCCTGGCTAACCAATTCCAAATAGATCATTTAAAGACAGTTTTCAGATAACTACTTTGTACTAAAATATCAGGAGTGTGACCTTCATACAGTGAATCACATAATCTAATTTATTATACTGCTGCCCTTCCTTGCAGAAGAACTGGCCATTTTTCATTCCATAACCTCTAAGCTGCACATGTATATTAAAACTAAAGTTTCATCTCTGAGGATGATAATGCTTCTGTGTTTCATTATCCTCTTTTTTCTAAATACACCCAAATATGTGTACATAACATCAACAAGAACAGAAAGAATGCAAGCACTACTGGGTTATTAAGTACACTGTGCCACCAAAAAAGCTGTCATACAAATATTCATGAAGATTCATTTTCTTTTGAAAAGCTTTTAGACAGGTTGAAATAAATCCAAAAACAACACAAAAATCACAGGTGCAGAAGATGACTGAAAGGTAAATGCTAGTAAACTATATTAATAATTCTGCATGCAGATTTCATGAAAATAACTTCCTGATAGCATTTTTGACATGTCTAATGAAGGCTTCTGATGTTCCACGTCTTATTCACAGTTCTTATATGGTACTCAACTGTACCATTATTATAAAAATAATAAGCATGTCACCACACTTAATGCTAGTATAGAAGAAAACAAAAATGAACTTGTGTTTTCCTCTATTTTCATGAAAGCTGGACTATGTATCCAAATGAATACACAAGCTGACATTTAATGCCTAGACTTATCACGGAGTTGGGCAGGGAAGGGGGTCACTAGTAAATTATGAGACCAAGCCTATTAAATTTCCCAGGCATACCCACCTCAATGAATTTTCTTCAGGGTTTGCTGACAATCCTTACAAACAAAGCTTGTCAGATGAAGACAAAAAGACATTATTTTGGAGTGGATTAATATTGGTCATTGCATCCAAATATCAGGTTGAAGTCATAGACTCATTCAAATTGAAAAACACCATAAAGATCACCAACTTCAATCATTAATGGAGCACTGTCTCTAAATGCTGCATCTACAAATTTTTTAAAGACTTCCATGGATGGTGACTCCACCATTTCCCTGGGCAACCTGTTCCAGTGCTTGACAACCTTTCTGTGAATAAATGTTTTCTAATATCCAATCTAAGCCTCCCTAGCACAGCCTGAGGCAGTTTCACCTTGTTCCATTCCTTGTTACCTGGGAGAAGGGACCGACTCCCACCTTGCCACAACTTCCTTGCAGGTAGTTGTAATTCTCTTTCAGAAACCTTGGACACATGACACAGAATTTCCAATCTATTTTAAGATTTTGTAAATTATTTCAGAGAATTATACAGTAAATGGCTAGTAGAAAAGGTAATCCCTGCCCTTGGTTACATATAGAAGGTAGAAGGGGAGGGTAGTTCAGTATTAAAGGACAAAATCTCAGAGAAGCACTGGGGAAAGATTGATGACCTGTGTCACAGAAGCTGTGTAATGACATCACTAGGGCTGCACTCACTTTGTGCAGACTTACATTTCACTCATTTATGGGAGAGAAGGATCAAGGCAGCAAAGACCAGCAGTCCCAAAGATGCCACACTCTCTGGCTTGTCCTGATACCCAAGCTTTGTAGCCAGTGCCAAAGGTTAAGGAGAGCAACGTGCCTTTTGCATCTGTGCAGATCAAACATACAGGTTTTTCCATTGTAAAAAGAACCATGAAGAAGTTGCTGATTTGTTCCAATTTCTGTTCCAATTTCTGTGATTTTGCAGATCAATAAGGAAGATGGATATTGAATGTGCAATGTGAAGTATAGGGAGAAGAGCAAATTGGCTGTGTAATGGTTTCCACAAACCATTGTGGCAAATTTAGCAACCAGTAATATATATGCAGAGACTCTTGAATACTTGTAAGAACTGAATAAAGGACAGTCAGACCAATTAACAACAGTCCCAAGGACAATTAATCTTCTACCAGTCTTACTAACAATGCATCACACAGGTTCATCACAGGTATTCCTGCCTCATGGTTATGGATTACAGGGATAGTAGAATGAGAAATTGCTAACTTCGCCTTTACGCAAGCCGCATACCACTAGATGGCATTCAAAGCATGAGCCATAAATTTCACTGCAGTCTTGTTAGGATTACCTTGACCTCGTTAGTAAATTAAGGGAAGCCATTATGTACCCAGAAGACCACGATGTTTTATTCAATGAATCCTTAAATAATGATATTGTGCCTCAAGGGAATCTTGAAACAGAGAGCCACCAAAGTTATCTGGCTAAAGGGTGTTTCTCTCTCTACAGTTCTGTAGAAAGCAGGAATTGTGAAGAAGAGGACAGTATGACTTCTGAAGTGAAATATTATATCAAATATCCCAGAAATGTTCCAATGAGATAAAATAAACAATAAAACTGGCAAAAAAAAAAAAGGTAGAAGCCTATGGATATGGAAGAAACCTACTATCTGCATACACATGCAAAGCATGTATACATATTTTATCCCTACAACAATGCCTCTTGACAGGACCAAGAACAGATAGCATAGCTCCCAAAAATAGTCTTAGCTCTGAGCTAAGACTATTTTGTTTATCTGAAACTACATTATGGACTCATACAGAAAGGAAATTTTATTTAAAAATACAGATACCATGGTTTAAAAGCAGAAATAATAAGGTCTTAATTACAATACAATGCAGAAGAATGCCTGAAAGTTTCTGCTTTCTCTCTCATCACAACTTCCTTCTCTTTCTCTTCTTAGGCTCACACAAATAAAATTACACACACTTAGTTTCAAAGAGAATATATATGCAAGAGGTGGCCAGGCAGGTGTGTTCAGTTGTACTATTAGGCTACCTCTGTGCATTAATCTAAAAGACCTAGAAGTGTCCTGGGAAAACCAAGGAGGACACCTCTCCTCATTCCCATTTCCCAAGAGTATTGTCAACTCAGCCTGTGCCAAGAGAATGTGGAAAAGGGGTGGGGACTTTATGCCAACTCTTATAGTTCCTGGAAAAATGAGATTTCAGATTCAGTATGCAATCAGTTATAGAAACTCTACAGCCCTTATGTTGCAATAGCGGAACCATAGATCGATCATTTATTAGAACCAATTGCAGGCAAAATAGAAACTAGTCTGTTATCCAAGAACATGAATAGAATATCCCAGATATCCAATAAAATATCCCAGAAACAAGACAGGGCACAAATAAAAGCATAAGCACATGTTTCTGAAGGAGAAGGAAAACTTGGCAGTGCTCATTATGGCCAGTTTTTAGTTTATTCAGAGCAGTCTTGAACCATCCTGGAGTAACAGTCAGATTCTTAGGAGTCAAAGAGAAAAGGATGAAGTTCTAGGTTGGTAGAACATATCACCCTCTGGAGTATGTGTTAAAATCAAACAGACACCAGGGTAAGTAAAGAACTTACCTAAGGAAGGCACTAAGGAAGTCAGAATATCTCTTTTGATTTTTCAAAGGTTTAAATTCCTTTGCCATGTTAAATACTTCAAAGGTAGCCAGCAAGTGCTTTCAATGACAGTGAGTTCTCTGTGTTTCCCATATGTCTGACTTCTTTGTGGTACATGTAACCTTTGCCACAAAAATCAGCATTCACAATTTACATTTTATGACCTGCTTAAAAGACTGCAAAGAATTTGTTATATTGAAACACATACTGGCCAAAATATGGAAATCATTCAGGTGCAGCTGATTCTCTGACCAAATCACAACAGGCAATTCATTATGCTAATATTTTTACAGACACCAGAGCCATATGGACATGTGGATTCTCCTTTGAACTGCTTTGTCACATCCTCAGCATGGAAACCTGCAGATACCTTTTGAAATGATGTGTTGAAAAACCAAAGATGAAACATTCAATACAGCACAGTGTAACACAGTGGTCTTTGTAATACACCATTTATATTATCTTTCCTCTTTAGCTTCAGGAGTATATGAAATTATATTGGACTGTCACACTGACTTCAATAAAATGAGCACAAGCAGTAGGTTCTCATGTGTTTTCACTTCAACAGGATTAGCAGGAGTAGAACTCATAGAGAAAACCACAGTGTCAGTCAAGGAAAAGTCATTCAATTTTATGTAAGTACCATACAGAGAAAACTAATCCTACTTCCTTTTTTTTTTTTTCATCTAAACTGAAAATACTTACTGTTTCCTCACAAGTAGATTTCATGTGCAAGAGTAGATTAGCAACATGGAATAGATCTCATAGGCTCTGCTCAACTTATTTTCACCCATTCATGAGGAATCTTATTACAGATTGAAAAATGAACTGAATAAAAGAATTTTATAGCCTTTTAAAGTTAATCCAAGTGTTAGCTTTTGGGGTTTTTTTAATTATTAGGTAGTCCTATAAAGACACCCAAAAACTGAGGGAACAGCAATAGCTTTCATGCCCTTTGCATGATCTAAAATAACACCTTAAAACCTCTCAGTTCTCACTACATCTTGCTCTATTTACAATCAGGTGTTTCAGGCACAATCCACAGAGCAGGTGCTGAAGTCCATTGTGCATTGCATCCAAGTTGCAGAGATGTTATCACTCAAGCTGTATGTCATAGAGAAGACTCAGCTGTTCCAGCTGAGTTAATGAGTTAACTGAATCATAGGAGGCTGCTGAATATGTGTATTTATGAGATTAACTTTCTCTTCATAACTCCATAGCTGTGCTTTTCTTTCTCTGTTCCCATTCCACCTTCCAAGCTTAACCTCTCTTTGTTCAGCTTTTCTCTTTGCCCTGAGAGTTTCCCTTGCTCTACTCTTTCTCCTTGTTCTTTTAAGTGCTCTCTCTCCACAATCCCACGTGCCCTGGCTCTTCTAGAAGACTTTTACCAGGGATCAAACAAGCCTGAACGTGCAAATCCTGTGATTAATTGTCAGGGGTGGGGGGAAGGCTGTACAGGCTGCTGCACAGATAAGCCCTGAACTCTGGCAGAAGTTGCAGGCAGCTGTGCTGGTGCTTCTGCAGCTTCGGTATAGTGAAGGCCAAAGAGTTTGTCCTCCTCAGTCTCAATACATTTCAGATATGACCAGGCTCTGATATTTAACATGACTGGGGTTTGGCTAGTTGTCAAGCCAGGCTTGCATCTCCCTTGCTGTCAGGGAAAGGGGCTGATGGGTGATGCTACCACTTTGACCTGGGGTAGGTATTGCTACTCACTGCTGCTTTCTCAGCAGCAGTACATGGGGTGTTTGGCTTTCCTGGTCTGCAGGATAGCCAAAACAGTTAGGCAATTTTGTTACTCGCAGCAGCCTGTTGTCCTTGATGGCTGCCTTGAATTAGTGCTGCCTCCTATTCCTAAGGCTGCCAAATTTTTGGATGTCAGAAGATGCCAGAATTAAGGTGATCCTGTGTATGAGACAGCCTTTAGTTACATCTGCCTTGTCTCTGAAGAGCCCATTCCCAAGCCAACTACACAGAAAAAGCAACATTCAATAAATTGCTGTTTTTTCCACTGTCTGTCAAAAGTTAGTGTGGTTTTTCTGAAAATTGTAAAGCCCTTCCTTCCTTCAAAGGAATCATTATGGGCTTTCTTATGGGGTTCCTTGCTACAGTATCCAGGCACTTCACAAATACTCATGAAGCACTTAAATAAGTGGTATCCTGCTTATGATACACAGAGCTCAGTAGCACTGCTGGAAGATCTTATTCCACTGCACAACCTGCTGCCACTGGACCAAACTGAGTAACTGATTCTATATTGGGATGCTTCATTTTCTGCAGAAGGTGATGAAGCATATTATCAGGGAATGAACTCAGGCTACTGGTCCCTGTCCCAGCCAAGAAATTTTGTAAGAAATTCTGAACACCAGGTGTCATTCCTGTCTCTGTTTCATCGAGATGGCTCCAGGCCACGTCTTTCTCTCTGCTTAAAATGAAGCTTTAACCACAGGCCACAAACGTATTTTTATGTTTTTTTCATGGTCATGTATTACAGTATCACCCATCCTACTTTCCAACAAGGAAGGCTTACGGGGAGCAGGTGTCTCCCTTATTTAAAGGTGTCACAATGACCACAGAAAAAAAAGTTTCCTGTGGATCTTCATAAATACACATGTGCTGTTAAAAAAAAAAAGTCCCAAAGCTTGTGTATTAGAATGTGTATTAATGTGTATTAGAATACACATTACTATTCTAAAGCAGAATAGAATAAAGAGAGAAACAGAAATCATAGTGTTACAGAATCAAAGAAAGTACATTTGGGAGGACTCCTAAGAGATCATCTTATGTTTAGTAAATCTTGTGACGAATGCCTGTCCTGATTCTTTGGGCAGTCTCTCTAACAGTACCTCAATAAACAATACTTCAATTCCCATTAGAACATATTGCCCAGTATCTAGCTAAAATCTCTCTTTCTCTCATTTAAGCCCATTAATTTTTATCCTTCACACTTTGCACGGGCAGTAAAGTGTTTGAGTTTATGGCAGCCTTTCGCTCAGCTTCAGATTATTATCGTATGCCCCATCAGTCTTCCTTAGGCCAAAAAACATAAGATCCTCTGATCTTTCCCTACCGTTTTTATTTGGTCCTATTGAATGTCTTCTCCAGACTGCCTCAAATTACTTACATCTTTCTTAAGGCCAGTACTTAAGCCTGAGACAGACTTTAGCTGAGCTTTACCAAAGCTGCGTTGAGCAGACAGATTAATGCTCTACTATATCCCAAATATCCTGTTGTTGCCATGGGCAACAGCAAAAAGGAATAACCAGTGGCTGAGCCCCCTCTCATTAGTGAGAAGAGTATTTGCCACTTAAGGAGAATTGACAGAGATAAGGAAGGTTGTGAAAAGTGAATAGAGGAAACAACACCAGCTGAGTCCAGATAAAGGAGCAGCCAAGGCGAGTGAGGGCAACACCATATGCAAATAAAGAATGAGAAAATTGCAGATAAAAGATGAACACTTTACAGATTGGTTAACTTAAAGGAGATTGCAGTCATGCACAGACCTCTGGCTTGTGCTCTCTCCAGGTTGCCAGGCTGTGGCTGTGTGGCCAACACCTCTGTGCTGCACACTCACATCTGTATCCATAACAGCTGGGGGGGGGGAAACTGCCCCAGTGGCTGCTGCTCAACTGGCCATATTTTTCACCCATTACTATTCTCACATATACACATCTTGAAATGTTGTTTCCCTCACAGCAGCACTATTTTATTTTTTTTTAACTGAAGTTTATATTGTAGTCCAGTGAGCTTCAATTTCCTTATTGAAGGACTGCTGTCTCAACACCTTTCTTCACTTTTTAGGAGTAATAACACTTGTCTACCTTGCCTTTGTTCCTTCTTAATGTCATCCTAATTATTTTGTTTGCCAAAATCATTTTGATTTCTAAACCCACCCTCCAGTGTACACACTGTCCTTTCCCTCTTCATTTCAGTGCAAACTAAACAAGCTTACACTTTATCTATGCAGCTCATTCACATTCCTTCTTTAGTGTCAGAGTTTGAAAACAGTACATTTCGAGACAATATTTTTGGATCAATTTTATTAGTTATTTGTTTAGGTGTTGGTTTGCTTCCTCTAGCAGATAAGGTTGAGGACAGCTTTTTGGCAGGAACATGTAAAGTTTTGCCCCTGCTCAACTTTTATTATAAATTAAATTTCTAAACAATTTTTTATAATTCTAATCCAAATGGCTAGATATTTTCATATAAAACGGCAGAGCTGCTAAATGTGTGCCTCTTTCTCAATCTTCTCAGAATTTGTTAGTCACTTGAAATACTATTTGAAATATTTATCATTGAGAAAATAATAAAATCCATATAGATACTGCTTCTTATGCCTCCCTCCAAAAATAAATCTATATTTAAGTAAGAATTTAATTAAATATATTAAAATCAAATGGTATAAATATACATACTAGGGCTAAACCAAATTTGTGTACCTTGAAATCATTTTTTCCCATGCATGTTTCAAATACAAAGCAACAATATTGCTTCTTCTTAAACAGTTCTAGAAAACTCCTTTTTCAGTGCTTACTCTCTGAATAAAATTTACTATCTACAGCCTCAGTGCCGTGGACACAGCACATACACATCACTTTAAGGCCCTACTGGCTTCAGCATAACCACTGGCATCAGCATTTGCCATGGTGGAACATAAGAAACTGATCTTGTACATTTTCCCTTTTCTCTGTGGACCAGGTGTCCAGCCCCTGGCCAACACTAACTTTTTTCCACTATCAAATGACCAGATCAAATGCCATTAAAATCTCCTTATTGTCCCAATTTTCTCCCAAAATACTGATTTCCATATCTTATTCGATGCGTACAGTTTCAAAGATTCCTTTTAGAATTTGCTATACAATGTAGTTTAATGGTGAAACAAAGGCCTGCTTTCTAAAGCTGATGATCCTGGGAGAACTAAGAAATCCTGCTCCCAAAGCTACTCTGTTTCCACTGCATTTTCCACATGTTCAGTGGTTTCTAGACCTGACCAGAGCAGCATCGGCCACATTGAACAAGCACATCTCCAAAACATATGCAACTGGTAGTTACCATAGCAACACAGAGATGTCAAGTGAAATTAACAAAGATCTGCAGCACTAATTATTTCACCAACATAATTAATAATCTATATATTAATAATATTAATATGTTCATAACATTAAATAATATTCTAGATGTTTTAAGGAACACTTGAAGAAATAAAAAGCTTGCAGGTCACTCTCAAACAGATTGACAAAGTAGTCTCTGGTTTTAAAGCCAAGACAAATTAATCAGTAATTAATCATGCAATTGGTTGCAAATGGTTTCCTAATCACTAACTCCTGACTGATGCAGAGCATATTCAGCTACAGTCTCTATCTAGCTTATCAAACACACAGCAAATAGACCTTTGGATTTTTGTGACATTCCTAATGACCAGCTCCTCGAGTCTTATTCTATGCAGATACATTAGCTGAAGAGAAAAAAACATTCTTTAAAAGATCAAAAGTGGAATTTCTATAAGTACCCTAGCTAGGTATTAGAGATGTCTCTTTCAAGGAGGCAGTAGGTCTACAAGTTTGACTCTCATGAGAGTCAGCATCCTTCATACTTCTGTTTATACATCTGTTTATAAAAGGAGTGCAGGTCTTAAATAATGCAGATACTTTTTAAATTTTACTTAAATTTTGTGGTGTGATTAAAGAACCATTCCTCAGCTGGAAGGAACATGAACAGTAGGCCAGTATTAAGCTTCCTTACTCCATTTTTGGAGCCTATCTTGTTCCTAATTAACTATGGCATTGAGATACAACCTACACTGTAAAAGAAACAGTGGTATTTAAAGTGGGTGTTAAAAAAAAGGATCCTTCAAACTTCATATTTTTTTGGAATTTGGCAGTGCCCCTTTGCAGCAACGTGTGGTGTTCAACACGTGACTGTAAATAGCTGATCTTATCACCTGACTCTACTTAGCTGCACTTCTAGAAACCAGAAAAACTCTCTAGTCTTTTCTAAATCAGTTGGTCAACTCTTTCCATACCTTTTCAGAAAATACTGTATTTAGACACAGGTAAAATATTCTAATAGACATAATATATGCGTGGTTGTATTGCACTGACTGATTACAACGGCTAATGTGGCAAACAGCATCCTGACCCACAGAGAGTTACAAGTTCTCAACACCTTTAAAGATTAGGACACTCTAAAGGACACTCTCTTTACTAGCTCAGTCTTAGAACAGGAGCAAAATACTTCCTATTGGTCAGATCTGTGCAATGAAAGTTTCAAGACCACAGCCAAAAGCAATTTGCCTCATCTGTGCTCAACTTTTTCAGAACACTTTCTTTCTAAAAATACAACACTTGATTTTCTCAAAATGACGTTACTTTTCATTTCTCCATTCTCTCATAAAATGCTGTTGAGTTGCATTACCTTTCACTGGATTTTGAAAATTCAAAGCAATTTTCAGAACAGAAGTGTCTCCCTTTATTGTTTCAATTTATAGACTTAATGCATTCAGAAAGATATATATTTTTAAAAAAAATCTAATTTATTCTTGTTTTCTTACCTTTACTTGCACAGACTAAAGCACAATTATTGCCAGTTGGTCTATTCTAGACTACCTTCTTCAATTTGATTAAGAAATTAATTTGAAAGATTGAGGTTTCTGTCTTTGAAGTGCTCTGAAGGATCTTACCAAGTCAAACTTTCTCTATTTTGCCTGAGGCTTCTCCCCAAAAACTTCCTAATAATCCATTAAAAATCAGATAGCACCTTAAATAACAGTGTTGTTGTAAGTACACTGTGGTCACAATAGTATACCTTTTCGTACTCAACAAGAGGACTTTTAAAAAAGGCTATTTGGAGTGAGTTGCATGCATTTCATTTGCATCTGACTCAGAAAGTAAAGAATAAATTCCCTCTACTTAGCTGATTCTCCTCTATCTAACATGGAAAAGAGCTGAAAATCCATAAATTAGTGTGAAGTGCTGTAGTGTGGCATTGCTGCAACGTCATTGGTTGTAAAAATAATGCAGGCGTCTCGTTTTTACCTGCTCTTTTGTTCCATGTTTTTATTCTATTCTAATAGACATCAAGGAAATCTTAGAAGCTATTTTTTGTCTCCATATATATGAATTTAGTATGCTCTAAAAACACTAAGCTAACAACTGTAAAGAGCTACATTCTTTCTTTTAAGTAGAAAAGGAATGGCTCAAACAGAAATCATTCAAACAACATGAAAAGGATCTGATCCATTTTCTTCCATCATTTTCTATGACTGTTACCTTAGTTATAAAAACAGAAGTTCCATAATGAAAGGAAATTATCAGCAGGGTCCACAGTATTGAGCAGGGATGACTATATTGTCCATAAATTTAAAAAAAAAAAAAAATTGAAAAAAAAGCTAAATACAGAGGAGAAGTGATTTGCTGAGAATAGTAAACTGTTCAGGATAGTCTAATCTAAAGGTGGGTGGCTGAGTAATGAAATGTTAAGTGAAATTCAGAGTCAGTCTCCTGGGAAAACCTAACATAATTATGTTACCAGAAGAAGAACTATTTACTCAGCTGGTGGAGAACATACAATGCTTATTCTTAAAAATCACTGGCCTATGGAAGTGCATAATAGGGATCATGCTAAACATTAGCCAAGAAGAGGAGAGGGAGAATAATTATATTAGTTGTGCCAACTCAGCTCCATATTTGGGAAAGTAACATGGAGTTCATTGTGCAGACAAGTGTAACTTCAGGGTCAACAGTCACCAGAGACCACTGGAGGGACCCCCGAGACAGAAGCAGGAGGGAACGTGCAAAGGGGAGGGAATATATGCTAATAAATTTGGGGAAATTATGTATTCTGGGTAATTATGTATTCTGTGTTTATTCTGGGAAAATCAATGAACATGTATTTAAAATATGGTGTATAAACAAGAGCTTGTCTGTCCTTGGTGTGCGTAATAGCCTCAGAAGTATCCCCCACCAAACAAAGAATGCCTGCTTTTTAAAGCTAGAACTCTAGTGTTAGAGAGTTTACTTCCTTCCTCGTTTTTAGTAACAACCAATGAGGAACTCCAAATCACAACATCGAGGTAAAAGAGAATTTGGAGTCACTGTTCTCTGAGAACAACATCTCTGTCAGCACCATGTTTTGATGTGCTTATAATGGCAGCCTTATAAAGGGTGCTAAGGATGAGTTATTAGGGAATCTTAGAAGTAGAGGATAAACTCAAAAATACCATTGTATCACTCTATAAACTCTGTCATTCCCGCATTTTGTACACACAGGTCTGAAGCATGTAGTGGAAGTACAGAAGATAGAGGGCTCAGCAGTAATAATCAGAAGTGTAAAACAGTTTTAAGTTTCTATATCAGCTCAATCCAAATAGATTTGGACCCTTTAGTCTGGAAAAGTGGAAGAGAAGGCAAGGGAAAACTGAAAAGAGAGCTGATTTCTTTTTCTCATAGATCAGGCACAGGGAACACAAAGTTATCAGGCAGCAAGCTTAAAACAAGTAAAAGGGACATAACACACAGCTAAGCCAGGGAATTAATCATTTTCAAATAACAAGTAGTCAGAGTAGGAGTGGCTATTGAACAGAACAGGTAGGATTGAACCTCTAGTTCAGGAAGTTCCTTACTCACTGATTGCTGGACACTCCTCACTTCAATACCACACACTTTCAATATTATTATATAATTTCCAGAGTTACTGGCTAATGGACACTGTCTGAGATGGGTTACTGGATTGTCTTTGTTTTGACCCAGTTCTGACTATGCCCCTGTATTTTTGTGCAATATGATCTAAAATATGCTGGTTCTAGGGCTGGAACTGACACAGAACAAGCCACAGCATCAATGAGATACAAGTGATTTCTGGGAACAACAGGAAGTCTATGCCTGCATTTCTGTGAGTTTGGGGACTCAAGCTGTCAATGCCACAATAGTGTGAGTTTTTAAGAATCAGCATTTATTAATGTAAAAAGCCAGAAGCTGAAGTCTGTTGTGAATGTGACTGAGATTTCCAATTAATTTCACAAAGTCAATGTGCAGACACCAGATGCAAAAGATGTGGCTATTACCTAGCCAGGATGAAACTCTAAGCAGAGCGCCTGTGGTCATATCCATCCATCAGCAAATTCCTTGACTCGGACAATGCTGTTGGTTTCATATTTTTGCAATGGTAGCAAGCCTTACTCTAATTTTGGATGTAAGTAGTACTGTTCTTACCATTAGGAAATATATGCTACTGATTAGGTAAGAAAATAAAGGAAAAAGTGCCAAAGGCAAAGGTTCAAATTAAAACACCATTGGAAAGTGGGAAGAGAACTCTTCCCATTGGAAAATTAAAATAGGATAAACCTGGAGGAGACATTTTTAGGAGGAAATGTGTCTTGAAGTTGACCTGCCAGGCCACATTAGGTTACAGAGCTCTGCAGAAAAAGGTCACCACGCTTCTTACTAATGTATTACTTCTTATGCTGCTCACAGCAGTAATCTCTGGCACACATTGATCAGCAGTATTAAAAGGCTACAAACCATGAATCGTGTCCTACTTTTATCTCCTGATAACTTCAAGTCACATGTCTCACAATATGCTTAATTTTTTTTCTTTTAATTAATTTTTTTTCCTTTAGGAAAAAAACCCATATTGTAAGCAACATAAGCAGGTAGAGGAACAGGAAGATTAAGAGGCCAAGATTAAGGAAAAGATGAACAAATAATACAGAAAGATATATACACTCATTGTAAAAAAAAAAAAATTCAAAGCAAAATGAAATGTTGGGTTTATATCAAAACAGAATGTTCTGTGGGTTTGTGGTTTTGTGTTCATTTGGTTTGGGGTTTTTTTAAGTATTTATATAAAAATGAGGTCCTAATAGAAAATGAAAAGCTTGGACTTAATTCCATTGAGACAAAACTAAATTTTCAGTCTTGGAATTTCCACTGAACAAAAATTATCAGCTTTTGAATTTGCCTCCTTCATTTTTAATTTAAAAGTTTTCCAGCTTGTTTATCTAAGGGTTGGAGGAATGAAGTGACCCGGCCATTGAACCCCAACAATAAATTAATATTTTTCCATTAGTTAAAAATATGCTCAGAAGTCATCCTTCTGGTTACCTCTAGCCTTCAGATTTTCTCCATTAGTATCCCTTAAAATCTATTCTCTGGGAAATCAGGTTGACTATTAAGATGTTGGATGGTCAGCATTCACCCTCAGGATATCCTACTGACCTACTGAGCTTTCCTGCCAGTTTAACTTCAAATCAGAAAAGCCCTTTGTTGGTAGAATAATTCTATCAATGTGACCTAGTTGCTAGTTACAGCAATATTCATCCAATACAACATTTCATTTAAAAGCTTTTTCACTCCCATTAGTATTCAATAGCTTGGGGTTATTTTTCCTTTCTTCCTGTACACACTTGTGGGATAAATGAATTCAGGTGTCTTCCTTTTGAGTGAAAAAATTGTGTCTATCCAAACCAACAAAAGATATACTCCCTTCCTAGTTAGACTCATTTTCCTCCTTTGTTGGATGCAATGTTTTTAAAGATTAATTACTCCACTACAATCATACCCCAGACTGATGCACATCATGTTGCAGACAATCCTTTTATTGAACCTCTAATCTCAGCATGATCTTGTTCACAGTCTTAACACACAGCATAAATGTCACCTTGATCCATCCTGTAATTGGATACCGACTGCATGGGAGCACAGCCAAAGAGCCATTACACCCTGCCGAGGCAGAATAACCTTCTTTTAGAGGAGAGACCTACGACAGCACCAGAGCCTCAAACTACTGCCACCGCTTCTCCTCACTGTCATTGACAGTAATAGGGTAACCTACTGTTTCACAAACAGTATCTGTTCACAGAAAAACGTTTTGTTTCAGTTGACAGCAGCTTTTCTTAGAGAATGAGATTGCTATTGCAAGAGAGGCAGTAATTTGCACGCAAACAAAACCATCAGGCTTTTTCTTTTTTCTTTTTTTTTTCCTTCCACAAAGCACTAGTTTGTGCCAGTGATACATAAAATATTAAGCTATCCACAGAGCATCGACTTGCAATGAAACTTTTTAGTATTTCATGACAGTTGTTTTTTGGTCCAGGAAGAATTTACCCAGTGATAAAGTGGGAACTAACTAATTTGCTTTACATTGCACAATACAACATGAGCTTGCAGGGCAGAGAGAGTGTCTCAGTATAAGCATACCAGTAGTTTTCTCTCTTCAGAGAGAAAATGTGAAAATTTATGGATAAGCCCAAAATTTGAATATTATTTCCTCTCACTCAAATAATGGCCAATTATAGCTATTGTGAGGGCAAGAAGATATGGAGGACGTGGTAAATACAGACAGGATGAAATACGCAAAATTTCATACAGCTAGAAACTACGGTATGATACAGAATTTTAGTTTCTGCTGTTACAGGCTCTGCTGCAAGGCTTGCATCCCTCAAGAGGTCTATGAGAAGGGGCCTGTGTGCTGTCCTTAGCACTGCTTTGATCAACCATTCTACACAATTGGTTAAGGAAAAAGACCCTAGCATGAAGCTTTCAACCTTGTCCTCTCGTGCAATGTCTAGAGCAAAGAAAATTTACACCCATTAAACAACAGCTGTGTTTTCTCTCTTTGCCACTCAATTTTCCACATAATTTTCTTCCTTATTTTACCTTACTTTTCTTCCTTGTTTCTTCCTTTCCCTTACTTCCTTTGGCTAGAAATTTAATTGGGAAATATATTGACCCAATTTTACATGTAATTTTAACATGTAGAAGTGGGAAGAAATTTAAAGCCTCAGCTTTCCTAACACTTATAATTTAAAACTGCAGGAGTTTATTTTAAGATGTAACAGTGGAAAAGTGTTTTCATGCAGAATAAGTTATGAAAAATGAGCCTTTTATCAACACTGCAAACTAAAAAATTATATGAGTAAACTGGGCAAATAAAACTAATTTCATTTTGAGCAGTTTCAGAAAAAGTCCTCTCTTATGCTGGCTCCAGCAGCAAGATAAACAGTTACTAACATTATATCATCAGAAAAATTAATTTGCTGATCACAAGCCTGAGGGAACTACACTGTTACCTAGCAACTAGTGACAGTAGCATTTTTTTACTAATTTAACCCATTGATGAGTGTGAAATGCATAACTTGTGTGTGGATTTGCAACTTCTTTGCTGGTCTGAGGCTGCTTCTGACCACATCAGAATGAAAGCCACTTTTTTGCCATTTCAAATGACCTATGCTTGGCCTCTGAAGAAACAAAATTATTACACATTACCAACATCTCCCATGAAGATGAATCTGTCACATTATATTTTGTCACGTTGCAAACAGCCTCAGCCCAGAGGAGACTGAGTGTGACTGAAGTTTCCACACAGTCCAGCTTTTTTTGAGAAGTCCAGGTTTTCCATATAAGAAAGCTGCAGTATATCTTTTACAATTTTTCTGCATTAACCACTGCAAAATTTAAATGTAGTGTCAAAGTAGTGCTCCCACAAGGTATCCTTAAGGATCTCATGTTTATGATGCATCTTTCAATTTGTTCTAAATATAGAACAGTTTGTAGTTGTTGCTTGGCAGGTATGAGTTGAGAAATAGCTATGATTTCCTGATAATGATTATGAATAGAAGGCAAATATTTGGGCAGTCAACACATCCAGTGAGTCAAGAACTCCAGTTAAACTCTGGAAACTAAACGATTTATTATTTGAAACAAAATCTCAAAATGCCAGGAGAGTGTAACGACCTGTCAGAAAGTCTGTCTTACTGAATTAGTTTCCTAGAACTGTATTTACAATGGATAGAATACCTAAGATCAGTCCTGATGACAAACCAATCACTCTCCTACAGCAGCATATTGTGGAGCAAGTCCCTGAAATTAAGTGAACTATGGTACACATGAAATCAGAGTGAGATCCCAGAGGTCACAAGCTTTTGACAAAGGATGAAAAAGGCCCCTGTTTTCAAGGTCTGTAGTTAGAGATTTGTAGTGAGTAAATATAGAACCATCACTGTCCAGACAACCTTTTTCTGTCCTGACCTCTGAATCTGATCTGGTGGGAGTTGAACATGCCACATAAAAAGCTTAATGGAGGCAGCAGCATAACTCAAAAGATAAGGGATCAGATTTGGGACATGAAGGGCACACAGGATGGGATGAACAGCAAAGGCAGCTTCTCACACAGCCAAGTCTGGCAGACATTGAAACCTACGGAAAGCTAAGTGAAACTCTATTTTTTTTTTCAGAAATTTCAAATGTGTTTCAGAGCAAATACAGGCAGGCTGGACTGCAGATGATGTTATACATCCTCTTGCTACACAACAAAGACTCAAATGTACAATGTAACCTTTTTTGACTCCACAATCCTCATGTATTATGGAGCTTTTACAACAGCTGAGGAAAGATTTTGAATATACCACATGACTACGGTGATTGGCCGGGACATTTTATTTGCTGGTTTTGTGATCCTTGAAGAAGTCCTTCAGAGAGGTGATTTTTGCTCTGCAAAATGTTCTGCAGTATGAACACCCATCTAGCTGCAATATTAGAGAGAAGTGAATGCCTTCACCAGGAAAGGTTGGAAGTGTCCCAAGTAAGGGGGAGACATCTTATTTAAAGAGAATATGCAGATAGATGAAATTATATTAAATTTAAAAGAAAACAAGATGAAACATTAGAAAACTGGTTACAGTAAGCCGTTAAAGGAAAAAACTAGATGATACAAATTTCAAGGTTAGACAGTTTACAGAAAACTATTCTGAACTGCTTGGTGACAAGTAAAAAATAGAGGTCAGAGAAACTATGCTTGTGTTAATTGGAGTGGAAAACAATTGCTGATGAAGCGATCAACTCTCCCTTTTCACTGGTTTATTTTTTCGCATCCTTTACCTGTTCTGACCTGTGTTATCTTAAAATGCCCTTTTTTGACAATAATTGTCTCTATTGTCTCAACACTTTCACAAATAGCCATTTTTTGTTTGACAATTTGACTTTTAGTGATGTCTTTACTGACCTTTTTTTTGCATTCCCCGGGTATATTTATTAACCTTACTTTGATTTGCTGCAAGAGTGCTAACACAGCACTAATTCTGGTTTCAGCTTGTTAGCTGTAAAGAAGGAGTTACACCTGAATTCTCTTAATTGCACAAAAAAAATCTAATTCTCCTGCCTCTGCAGCCTCGGTCCTTAAATCTCAGGATAAGATAAGAACCTGTGAAGCACACACATTCCTACAGGCAGCACTAAAGAAAAATGTGATAAGTAATTAGGTGTCATGATTTATACATCTGTTTCTTCTAGATCCTACTTGCTTCAAAAGTACTGACGTTTGATTAATGCAGTCTTCCTTTTGAAGTCTCAGCTGAAAATACTAAGTCCTGGGTGAACAGATGGTGAATTAAACTGAATGATAAGAGAGAAAAAGCTAAAGCACTTTGAACAAGAAAAAGGCAGGCATAAAATGGAAACAGCATTTTCATTCCTTAAAAGCGCAATACACAATATGTCTTGCTGACCAGAGGAGGACCCCTTAAATACTACATTTCCTCATTTGTATTTAATGTCTATGTATTTAATTTTTAACCTTTTTTTAGCCCAGTGTGTAACACTGAAAAACACTGAAATACAGCTTCAGGGTTTTGAAAAAAAAAACCACAAAAAAACCAAAAAAAAAATCAACAAACAAACAAAAAAAACCACTGAAGGCTCTCATTCTTTCTCAGATAATCCTGTTCATATCAATGCTAAAAAGAGAGCATACTTCCTCTGTAGAACTGCTTGTTCAGTCCTGGTAAACACTTCCATCCCGGAAGAGTTTATGGAGGTAAGCAGCACTGCCAAGGCACCACCTGGATCCCAGATGCATATGAACAGAGAAGAAGGGACCAAATGGAGAGGCATAGGAGAGGACATCTCTGTCCCTTTAGTTGAAGAGGAGGAATGTTTCCTTCTCATCATGAAAAACTCTGTAGTAGCTGGATAGAATTCCCAGAGAGACTCATCTGTCTCTACTACTGTAAGGACGCAGCTGAAAAGACAGGGCTGCTCCTGAAAATGTTTGCTTCTGCTGAGCTTCTGTCACTTATGTCACCAACATCTGGAGTTTCTAAGCTTATTGTAAGACTATCACATTTCTATTTGTAACATCCTATATCTTCAATGCAATATGCTGCACTTCAATGAACCATCAGTAAAACCAGCAGCAGATGTTTGTGTGCGTCTCATCTGTGAAACTGTGCCTGGCTGGCTGAGGCAGACTTTCAATATTGTGTTTTCTACTGTCAGTCCACTTGAAGAGACTTTTTTCTATCCTTTTTTGGCTGCTAACCCATCTTCTCCAAATCCTACTGCTGAAAATAAAACTTTTAAATGGGGTGTTTAGAAAGTTTTACAGATGTAAAAAACAAGCAGATGTATAGAACATTTTTTTAATTTCTCCCTGTATCTTTCTAGGCTGGTTCTTAGAAGATTAAAGAAAAGTATTAAGCACATATGTGTGCTTATGTTCACTTCGTTTCACACATCTCCTTTTTCAAAGTGGGACTTCTGCGGAGGACTTTCCAAGAATACAGTTTACATCAAATAAAACAAGAGCACCACAACACAAGTGGATTGGTTAACCAGCACCCAGGAAACTACTAAACTCCAGAGGTTTACGTGGAGGAAAAAAAAAAAAAAAGAGGTAGGTTCTATTACAGAGATTGAATTATCTGCACCAAATGCTTATAAGATCTTCTAGTTTAATCCAGATATCCATCCCCAAAAATACTTGAAGCAAAATATTACACAACCATGACCTTTGCATTACTAATATCATATTATGTGTCAAAATTTTACTTATGCTCCATCCCTTGTTTTCCTTCGATTCTTCCTGGCTAGTTTGTAGGGCAACTGGCCACTAAGAAACACTAAATCCTAGCATTTGGTGGAATTGAGGTTATATGAATATAGCCCTATATTAGTCATATCTAGTCCTATATCTGCAGTGCAGATCCTCATCAAACATAGCTGCACCTATGTCAGGCATCTTAATCATAGCCCCGGGAGAAATAGGTTGAGCAATGCAGATGGGAGTGACTATAACAAAATAGGTTAAGATACCTCAGAGTGTGATATCTTAGACCTGATTTTCAGGGGTGCTGAGCTCTAGAACTAAAGTAGCTCACTATATATTTTTCAGTTATTTCTAGATGTATACTTCACCACTGTTACCCATAAAGAGGTTATAAGTCTTGTGATCTTGGATCAGAGGATTGCAATTTCAGTTGGAGAAAGAAGTAGAAATTCATTATTAGTGCCAGCTAAAGGTAGTTCCTACTGCCATTTTTCCACTGTGACAGTTGGAGGCTGAATGTTCTGCAAATGAGGAAAATACACATTCCTTTATAAAGTGTGTAAAGCACATGTTTCTGTGCATGTGTGCTCCAGTTCATTGGATATTGGGAGAACTGAAGATCAGATCAGAAAATGGGTGAAGATTAGAGATGAATAAAAGGTCTTGTAAATATATAAAATTTAGAATATGAACTGGCCTTCTATACCAGATGGAAAAGATGTGAAGAGAGACAGAATCAACAGGAGGAACCATCACAAATATTTCTTGTTCAGTTCCACTGGCACTACCTACTTGGGTGTGAAACACAAGCAGCTGCTTAAGCTATTTTTAAGTTTCTTAATATTTGCTAGGGATGAAGTTACATATTTTAAGATCATGTTACCAGCCACACTGTAACATGGTGTTACTCCAACTACTGATAATACATGGTAATGGGGATTTAAAAATGCTAAATTTTCTCTAATTCTATCTAAATTTAATTGCTGATTTATCCTGCAGCATGTATTTATTTTACTCTTCTTTTCCCTAAACAATTACATACATATAAAACACAGGAGTGCATAAATATTACAGTGCTCAGAAGTTTTTCTTCACATTTGACTGACTATAGGAATCACCGAGATGACAAATGGGCTGAAATGCACCATTTCAACTTTAGAATTTATTTGTGATTTAATAGCAGTGCTGAATAATCTCCTTGTTAAACGTGTAGTGATCCATTTGGTAAGAAGGCACTCATAACGCTCCTGTAATCACTGGGAGATGGCTCACTGTCCTCTGTATCCTCTCTAAATTTATTTTTCTTGGCAAAAAAGTACCCCAGCCCCTATATGCATTTAAAATTCTCAGATACAACTCTACAGGTACCTGTGCCTCACCTAATTATTCAGGCACCTGTTCTCTAAGTGGGTCCAGGTAGATCAAAAATCTTGATTTCTTGTTTGTTTTATAAAAGTTCTGATGCCACCTGCAGGTGAAATTTCCTCTGACACCTATCTCCCTTTCTTTTCTGTCTCACTGTCTCACTGTCTCATCCCTTTTGTCTGCTCTGGCACTTCCCAAACCCTTCTGAGAGATGAGACAGAGCAACACCAAGAAAATGAAACAACCACCCACCCTCCTCTTCCTGTGTAGTGTCTGGCATGTTGGTGAATTAAACCAGCCTATGGAGGTCTAATTAGTGTAGGGGCAAGTATTAAAGAACCAGTTGCAGAATCCAGGCCTCTTTTGATGCCAACAAGCTACAATAATTGCTACACCTATCTCGTGCAGCTGTATTTTAAACTGAGGGCTGGTCACCAGGCTAAAGACCAGACTGTCCTGTCCAAGTGCCTGAGAAAGTTACCTTCCACTCTTCTTGTTGGATTTGTGCCACTATATAGCCAAGAGTACAAGTCTATTGGATCACAAGAGAATGAGCAAGTGACAAAGAGAATCAGCTTGCAATTTAATGCTGTTCAAAACAGGTCATTATTTATTTTTGTCACCTCACTGCTGCTTATATGAGGAAAAATAGAAGTTTAAGTGTTCTGCCTTACAGGTCATGAAAATTTGCAATTTTTTGCTTCCAGACCAGTTAAATATTCATTTCATATCTTCACACATGGCCTTAACCAATAATAAAAACCATTATAGAAGCCAATGACAAAAGTAGGTAGCTTATGGCAATGCAGTGATATTTCTGATCTTTTTCCCCCCATGTCTGCTTCCAAAATAGAATTGTTAATAGATAATGGTATACCCATGCAAGTAACTGCTGTGGCATTCTCAGAGTAACACTTTTCCCATATATTGTACCTTTAATCTGAAGAATTGGTTGAATGATCCCTTTTTCGTATAATCATTACTCGTTTTCATCTTCAAAAACAAAATCTACATCCAAAATGAAAGACTACTGATGCCTTAAGATCCTTCTGGTTTTTTGATTTGTCTAATTTTTATAAAGTTTTATAAGTAGTTAAATAGTAGAAGTAGATTTAGTAGCATTTCATTCCTTTACCCTTAACACAGAAGCTATATAGATTACCAACCCTCTAACCCCATTCTATGCTCCCCATATCAATTTTACCCTGGATTCCATTAGAACATGTTTAGTCTCACTCTGAGATAGGCCTGTTCTGTTTGGAGAATTCTTGTATCTTGGCCTAAACCGCAGACTACAGTCAAACTCTGGGTAACTATGTGCCCCCTCTATCCCGAAGAAGATGAAGATTGATGAAGAGAGGGTCCCGAAAAGACCCCCACCTCAATTTTCCAGAGGCGGGCCAAGGGTGGTCCAGGGCAAAAGCCATGGAGTGGAAACATCTGGGATCGGACAGGCAATATTATAAATTGGAACATCTGTAACAGGGGCGCGCATATTGTAATCTTATGCCTCAGAGGCACAAATTAAAACCCTTTCCTCATCTCACGTTCGAAACTAATTTGCCTCAGAGTTTTTCTCCCTGAATTTTCCTTTAGGCATCACTACATATAAATGTGCTATTTCAAATCTGATCAATTTAGTATGGGTTTTAATAAATGCTTCCTGTGCTCATCACAACTTTGCAATTAAACTGAAGGAAAACAGTCATTTTACACTGACATTGCACTGATGATAGGACCATCTCCCCTACACATGTTTAACTCATCCATTATTACATTACTTAATTAGGAAAAAGGAAATGAAGTCTCTTTCTCATTAGGTGATCAATTAGACTTCCCTATTTTCTTTCCCTCCACTCCTCATTATTAAGATTAAAATGAAATTACATAGATTAGCTGTTATTTCCATCTGAAAGCAGGAAGCTCTGTTACAACAGACTATTGAGTTAAAATGCAAAATTTTGAGTGAGAAATAAAACCATAGCACTGTCATAATTATTTGGTT
The DNA here is from genome assembly GCF_036250125.1 of Pseudopipra pipra. NCBI lineage: Eukaryota > Metazoa > Chordata > Aves > Passeriformes > Pipridae > Pseudopipra > Pseudopipra pipra. The sequence goes on along the minus strand of NC_087581.1, from coordinate 44,696,047 downwards.
TAAGACATGCATTTCAAGGAAATATTTTTAAAGTTAAACCCCATTATTTAAGCAGTGATGAATTGATAGTCAAGCAGCAAGAGGACTGAAAATTGTAGTGAAGAATCTCAGTTATAATGCTGTTCTCCTTTTCTCAGCAGAATGGTTACCTGATCTAATAGAATCATAGAATGGTTTGGGTTGGAAGGGACCTTAAAGATCATCTACTTCCAACTCCCTACCATGGATAGGGACAACTTTCACTAGACCAGGTTGCTTAGAGCTCCATTCAGCCTGGCCTTAAACACTTCCAGAGATGGGACATCCAGGATATATCTGGGCAACCTGCGCCAGTACCTCATCATCCACACAGTAAAGATTATTTTTCTTATATGTGTATCAACCTACTCTCAGTCTGAAGGCATTCCCCTTGTCCTGTCACTACACGCACTTGTAAAAAGCCCCTCTCCATCTTTTATTGTGGTTTCTCCTTGGGTACTGGAAGGCAACAATCAGAACACCCTGAAATCTTCTTTTTCCAGGCTGAACAATCTCACTTCTCTCAGCCTTTCCTCATAGGAGAGGTGCTCCATCCCTCTAATCATGTTCATGGTCCTACTCAGCACTTGCTCCAACAGGTCCCCATCCTTCCTGTGCTGGGTGCCCCAGAGCTGGATGCAGCACTGCAGGTGGGTCTCACAAGAGCAGAGCAGAGAGGCAGAATTCCCTCCCTCACCCTGCTGTCAACACTGCTTTGAGTATAGCCCAGGACACACTTGGATATCTGGGCTGTGAGTGCACATGGCCGGGTCGTGTCCAGCCTCTCACCCACCAGCTCCCCCAAGTCCTTCTCAGCAGGGTTGCTCTTGGTCTGTTCATCCTCCAGCCTGTGTTGGTACAGGAGTTGACTCAATCCAGGTGCAGCTCCTTGCACTTGGTCTTGTTAAACCTCATGAGATTCCCATGGGCCCATTTTCTGAGTTTGTCCAGGTCTGGCTGGCTGGCCCCATCCTTCAGGTGTGTCACCTGCACCCCTCATCTGTAAATTTGCTGAGGGTCTCAATCCCTTTTTCTACATCATCATTAATGAATATATTAAATAACAGTGGTCCCAATTCAGACCTGTGAGAGACACCAGTTGTCATTGGTGTCCATTGAGATTCTGAGTCATTGACCACCAACCTCGAATGTGACTGCCCAACTAATTCTTACCCATCTAACAGTCCACCCATCAAATCCATCTCTCTCCAATTTAGAGACAAGGATACTGTAGAAGGCTGTGTAAAAGGCTTTACAGAAGTCCAGATAAATGACATCTGTAACCCTTGCCTTGGCCACTGATGCAGTCACTCTATCACAGAAGGCCACCAGGTTGACCAAGCAGGATTTGCCCTTGGTGGAGCTGTGCTGGCTGTCCTGAATCACCTCACTGTCCTCCATGAGCCTTAGTAGAGCTTCAAGGAAGATCTGTTCCATGATCCTCCCAGGCAGAGAGGTGAGGCTGACAGGTCAGCGTTCCCAGGGTTCTCCTTTCTACCCTTTTTAAAGATGGGTACAATATTTCCCCTTTTCCAGTCATCTTGAATTTTACCTGACTGCCATGACTTTTAAAATATCATGAGAGTGGCTTGGCAACTACATGAGCCAATTCCCTCGGGACTCTGGGATGTACCTCATCAGGTCCCGTAGACCTACGTACATTCAGGTCCCTCGGGCAGTCACAAACCTCATCTCTTACAGTGGGAGGGACTTTGCTCCCCCATTCCCCAGCCTGCTGTCCATCCATCTGAGGGGTTTGAGAAAAGAGGTCGCCAGTGAAGACTGAGGCAAAAATGTCGTGCACCTCAGCCTTCTCCTCATCCATTGTACCAGTTTAAAAGCATTGGTGGGTACATCTTCTTTGCCCTGAGGATCATCTCATGTTAGTGCATAGTTTATTTCATTTATAGAATCATAGAATATCCTAGTTGTAAGGGACTCACAAGGATCATCAAAGTCCAACTCCTGGCCCTCCACAGGACCACCTCCAAGAATTACGCCATGTGCCTGAGAGTGTTGGCCAAACACTTCCTGAACTCTGTCAGGCTTGTTGCTGTGACCTCTTCCCTCAACCACCCTTTGAGTTAAGAACCTTTTCCTTATATCCAATATAAACCTCTTCTGACACAGCTTCATGACATTCCATTGAGTCCTGTCACTGGCCACCAGAGAGGAGAGATCAGTACCTGCCCCTCCTCTTCCCCTCACAAGGAAGTTGTAGACTGTAGTGAGGTCTTCCCTCAGTCTACTCTTCTCCAGGCTGAAGAGACCAAGTAACCTCAACTCCTCCTTGTATAGTTTCTCCTTCAGGCCCTTCACCCTTTTCATAGCCCTTTAATAGCTGTAGAATTTTCTGATAGTGTGGTGCCCAAAACTGCCACAATATTCCAGGTGAGGCTGCCCCAGGTCAGAGCAGAGAAGGACAATCCCCTCCCTCGACTGGCTGGCAAAGCTTTGCCTGATGCCCCCCAGGACATGGTTGGCCCTCCTGGCTACCAAGGCACTGCTGAATCATATTCAACCTGCCATTGACCAGGACCCCCAAGTCGCTTTCCATGGAACTGCTCTCCAGCCTCCCTTTCCCTAGTCTGTCTGTACATCCAGGGTTTCCCTGTGCCAGATGCAGAATCCAGCACTTGCCCTTGTTAAGGTCCATACAGTTGGTGATTGCCCATCTCTCTAATTTGCTGAGGTTTCTCTACATGACCTCTCTGCATTTGAGGGAATCAACAGTTGCTCCCAATTTAGTGTTGTTTGCAAACTTACCTGATGTACCTTTGAGTCCTGCGTCCAAGTTGTTTATGAAGATGTGGAAGAGAACTGGCCCTGGAATGGAGTGGCAGGTTGCCAGCCTGATGTCATCCCATTCACTATAACCCTTTGCATTTGTGCCTGGCCCATGAGCCAATTGCTCACCCACCGCATGATGTGTTTAGCTAGCGGTGGGCTGGACATCTTGTCCAGAAGGATCCTGTGAGAGATAGTATCCAAAACTTTACTGAAATCCAAAAATCTATATCAACTGGTTTCCCTTGATCCACTAGATGGGTTATCTTGTTGCAAAAGTAAATTAGATTTGTCCAGCAGGAACTTGGCCTTATAAAGCCGTGACCTCATGGACGTGACTGATGTTGCCCTTCAGGTGTTTTTCATTACCTTCCAGAACAATCTTCTCCGTGATTTTACCAGTCACTGAAGTGAGACTGACAGGCCTGTACTTTTCATGTCATCCTTCTTGCACGCCCCAAAAATTGGGACATTATTTGCCAGCTTCCAGTCGACTGGGATCTCCCTGGATTCCCAAGACCATTCAAAAAGTCATGGAGAGGGGCCTTGCAATGACATCAGCCAGCTCTTTGAGAATTCTCTGATGAATCCCATCAGGCGCCATAGACTTACAGAGATTTGTTACACTTTAAACTCACATTCTATGAAGATTAATGAAAAAGCTGATGGGAAAAGTAGTTAATAATTAACAAGCTTGATCTCTATCTAGTGCATATGTAATTAAGAAAGGTGTGAGCATTCTTTTTTCATTAGTAATTCAGTAAGTACCTTGTGCCTAATACATCCATGCAAACATCAGCATCCAGCATCCATATAAAAAACTGACTCCAAGATATGGCAAGAGGTTGCCTGGCAACAGCTCTTTTATTTTATTTTGAGTGGCATTTTTGGGGCAGAGAGTGAAGAAGGAAAGAGCTGGAAAAGTAAGTTGACTCAAGAGACCTGTCCTGATCTAGGTTCCTGTGTTACTGGAGGGCTGTGAGTCTGCTCGGTGCGGACGTGGACCCCACACAGGACTGCGCCTCACAGCTCTGTCGGTGCACTCTGCACAGCTCCTCTCTTCCTCTGTGTCTCACTCGAGCTGTGTGGTTTCTTCTTTGACCCAGCCAAACAAGATTCATTAAGAGGCACAAATAAACTGGGTTTATTTTTATGTTGGTCACATGAGGGAGATCTGCGATGTCGGGCTCCAGAGAGGAGTGCCTTCTCTTTGGATTACGTACCAGGATAGTCATCCTGAAAAAAAGGATCCTTATGCAGACCTGGGCTTAGTTTCATTTCTGTAGATTACAGTAGTCCTTCTACCCAGCCCTCCCGAAGGCTGCTAAAATTTTCAGGTCTGCTCACATGGAGAGAGTGGTTCAATGAGTTTTGGGCCTATAAGCAGCAAACACACATTCAAAGTGTCCTTTCTCAGAATACTTGGGACCTGTGTCCTCATGACCCTCAGCTTAAGGTAAATAGGATAGTTCAGTCACTTTTCTAGGTTTTTGGAATGCTTTGTTCTGACTCAGTTATAAAGTACTATAAAGTACTTTATATTTGAACATAAGAAAAATAAGCCAAAGGAAAAGAAAAGGTGGAGAAGTTTGGAAAAACAAAATACATCAACAAAGCAATACACTGAGAGGGCAAGATGTGAACTTAAAGGTATGCTAATATGGGAACCCTACAATCAAGAAAACTGAAAAAAAAAAAGCTAAAAAGGAAAGAAAAAAAATAAAAAGAAAAAAATACAAAACAAAATCCACAACAAAAACGCAGATAACTTCATATCAGCTATTTTAATTTTCTATCATATATCTGGACTACCTATAAATTCAACATGTTTCTCTACAAAAGCTGTAGTAGCTTAGTGCCACGACCCGCGGGGAAAAGGGAATGGGATCGGGCACTGCAAAGAAGGGTTCTTCACACAGTGGAGGTCAAGGAGCAATGCCAAACTTTATTGGGGGAACAGCAACTTATATAGGGTAGGTTTAAGGGTGGAGTTTGGGCTAGGGAGGAGCATAGGACTGACAACTCAGGAAAGAAGGTGATTGGGCAACTGGGTAAGGAGGGGAGGAGTTTGGGTGTAACTAGGGGAATGGACCAATGACAGCTACCTCTGCACTGCACCAAACACTAACCAATGGCAGGCAGAGGAGCGGGAAAGCAGGGAAAAGGCGGGAAAACTATGAGGGGAAGAGGGAGACAATATGGAGGATAATTTTAAAAACAACAACTAGGGATATACATAACAGTACAACAACACAGTAGTGAACTGGGGAGAACTGGGGCGAAACTGTCACATCCATGGGGTGTCACATCCGGTATAAAAGAGTCCAGTCCAGTATATAAGTGTCCATTCATGGGTTGTAGATTTTTCTCCATGCCTCATATCTATGCCATTCTGCTTCATCTCTTCCAACAGCTTAGAAAATAAAATAGCTGTGTGACTGACTACAAAACTTTCATGAAAAAAAACAAATCAAATCATGCAAAATCCCTCAATATTTTAACAGTAGCAGATCAAGACTATGAGCTCCTGACTCTGCTCCTTATGATGCCACCTTGTGAGGACTGTAATTTGCCTCTGCACAGTGCTGCCATTCTTTTCCATCTATTCCCTCCAGGTAGAAAAATAATGAATCCACTTGTTTCTTAAGTTGTTTGAACAATTATCCAGCAGTTTTCTCTGTATCCCATTGAGTTCATACATTAAAACTGAGTGATTTTAAAGGGTATTGCTAACCTTTGATCTTTAACTGGGCTTGTTCTTGTCAAAAATCCAATCCGTCTTACTCTGTCTGTTTTAGTTTTGTTTTTTAAAGTAAATGCAGCACATGTTTAAAGTGCTGAAGACAGAAGTGCTTGATATGTTAGCTTCCATATTAAAAGGGTTCCTGCTTTATTTTGTGGGCTCTTTTATATACCAGAAAAGTAAATTATTGGGGAAAAATATAATGCCTTTTTTCATATTATTCTTTTAATCAGTGTTGGATGCTATACGGGAAGATTTAGATCCATTTTGCTGGTGTTCTTTTGAGGCCAAACAAAAACCAACTGATAAAAGCAAAGGGAACAAGACTGAGACTAAGAGAATGGCCTTAGTATGAACTACATCCTCTAGATCTGCTTTAAAGTTTATACTTTTTGTCTGGTTCTCTGCTCTTGCTTTCACCTACAGCATTATAGGTGATAACAGCAATGGAAACACTAAAAAAATACCAGCTGCATGAAAGTGACAGCATTCTAATGCCATTATCATTGGTCCTTCTCTGAAACATAGTAAAATCTCATCTACACCCATGTTCCCACCATTTTATATTTCAAAAGGAAAACAGTTTAGATGCATCTCCCAGGGTCAGAAAGTAATTTACTGTCTGTGCTTATATAATAGGGATTCATGCAAATGGCAATAATAATTATTAATTTATTTAAACCACAGCTTTTTGATCAACTGTCATATTTCTGATAGTCTTGGTGTTTTTCTGCTTAATGTCTGAACTAAGTAAGAAAAAATGGTATTCACTTTTCTGTGTAAAATAATAATTCAAGTCTAAATTCTAACACTGCCTCTCAGAGTGATTGCACCCTTTCCCATCATGGTGTTATCCAGAAGCCGCACTAGAACATACACAACTACGAACGGAAATACTGTTAAGCAAAGGATTTAGGACAGTAACCTGTCAACCCAGCCTGGAATTCTTCCTCTTCCTTATAGTTCCTCATTGATAGTTAATTTCTGAGAGCAGCTTTTCAACCAGTGGTATAAGAATGTACCAGTAATTTAATCTCGAACATGTTTCACTAGTTTTCTTTACAAAATGCCAAAGGCAGCAGGAGGAAAAGTTTTCACAAAAGGCAATAGATACAACAGCTGTTTCCCACTTCATCTATGTTACAGGCTATAAATCCCAGGAGGGAATTTTTCCTTCCCCTACTCCACTGTAAGAAAAACGGAGTTCGAATGGGAAGGGGGAAGGGGGTCAATTAGCTTTACAAAAGGTCTGGCTGGCAAAGGCGAATTCCTAGCTAATGGCCCATCGAAGGCTGGGGGGTGGGAGGAGTTTGGGATTTTTTGGGTAGCTGGTACAGTTCCCGGGGTGGGAGGAGGGAGGGAGGTCAGTTTGCTGGGTTCTCTCTCTGGGATGGGACGGGTAGCTGTCTTTGTCTCCAGCTTGGACCTGCTGCGTTTTCATCAGAGAGTTTTGTGCTCACTGGGAGAAAAAAGGAGGAGCCTTGGGACACTGTCATCTGAGGACAACAGTGAGTTCCGTGGGGGTGGACTGCTTTCCTTTCCCCCTTCTTCCATTGGGGAAGGGTCCCCATTCTCTTTTCGGCTTCTCCCACGACCCGAGACACCCCCAGACCCCTCCCGTGCGGTGACCGCCAGAGCCCGACAGCGCCCCCTGCAGGGCAACACCGAGCACTGCAGGCTCTGCACCTCCAGTGACCCAACAGCGCCCCCTGCCGGCCGGGATTAGAACTGCGCTGAAGGACAGAGAAGTGTTCAGACTTTCTTTTGTTTGAAGGGAACTTCTGGGTACAGGACTATTGTCTAGGGTTTTTGTGTGTTCTGTTACTGTTCTTGCCAACATATATATATCTTTTAATAAAGGGTTGTTATTTCTTCTGTTTTTTTCCACACTTCCTCGATTAAAGCCCCTTAATTTTGAATTTACAATTGCTGAGAGAGAGGAGTTTGGTTTGTCTCATAACTCATCCTCTTTAGCAAACATTCCAGTCTCTTCAAACTGAGACAATCTACTATGTCACTCTGTGAGGAATGAAATTCAATTGATTTGACATGATTTGTTCTAGAGAAATCCATGCAGGCTGTCTTACTGCTTTATTATCTGAATACTTTAAACAATTGCATAGAATTTGTTCCCGTATCTTCCCAAGAATCAGTACCCGGTGGGACTGCTCTGCAACTCATGTTGTCCCTCCCACATGCCTTTTTTAAGGATAAGTAACGCAGTTGACTTTCTTCCACTCTTCCTTTTTCTTTGAAGAGACTTTGGAAGCAATCACTGAGGTTTACAGAGTGCTGACCAGAATACACATAACATGTTTGTATTCTTTCAAAGCTCTCTTCCATTTTCTCGCCAGTTCTTTAACCCTTATCTAAAGCTGTGTTTTATTCTGTTCAGGCAGTGAGCATAAATAAACTCTAACTGCCTTTCTGTAAAGAGAGAAGCAAGAGAGATAGCTGAATGCTTCAGCCTTCTCTATTCTTCCTTTATTTCATTTTCCCTTAGTTAAATTGCTGAATTATAAATTCCTTTGTAGCACCCTACATGAGTTTGCTTCACTTTTCACATTTTTTTCAGACCCTGCAACATATTGAAACTCAGTTTCTGCCTTAGTCGTCTTAATTCATACTTTTGTTTGCTTTCATCTTCCTTTCTGCAGTAACAGGCATTAAATGTCTTACAGTCATCATGAGCACCACTTGACTGGAACTTCTGAGAAAACAGTGATGTTTTCCAATCTCCTATATCTTGGCAGAATTGAACACATATTTAAGTATTGACTGCAAAATAATAATTCCATTTTCAGCTGACAAAACAGCCAAATCAATTAGTGTCTTGGACAGAAAGATCAGTTATTTGCATGTCATCACTAGTGATAAGAGCTGTGGAAACAATAAATTGATTCCAACAGTCATTTGCTACTTGTACAGTTGAAAAATAAATACTCCAAAACCCACTCTGTTATTTTCAAGAGAGAAAGAAAAATGCTTTAGGAAAATTGATCATTGGAAAGGGGACTGCAACCAAGTGGTTTGATTGTTAATACTAAGTACCACTTGCAGATGGCAATACCTTTTTTAACTTTGTCGACCATTCTATTACATAGTTAGGTAAAATTAAAATGAACTTTTGCTTCCATTTAATTGCCCGGTTCACATATAGAAAAATATATTAAAGCACAATACTATAGGTAAGCGTAACCTGATTTTGAGGGTTGTGTAACACTTTTTCTTCAAGTATCAAAGAATTTGAGAATATTGAGTATATATAAGTTTTTAAACACTTGCTCATACATCTGGTTAGGTATATCCTGCAAATCACTTATTTCTATACATTTTAGCTAGAAAGATCTTACTCTATGCCACAGATTTTTGAAAATATTAGATTATTAGATTGCCTATTTGCAGAGTTTTTTTAATTTTTGTAAGGCAAATTATAGAAAGACAAATTATATTTCTTTCACAAATAGCTAACCCAATTTTGTGATACTGTTAAAAATATGAATTTGTAGGTATTAAATTTTATAACATAGTATGCTAACTAAAAAATAAAGTAGAATGCTATTGGGAAATTCCTTGGTCATCAATCTCCCAAATATTTTAGCAAAGCATTAAAAATAGCAAGTGTTTTCATCCAGTGAAATATATGATCTTTAAATAACTGGCCTTACTGTTTTGTTTCTCATTATATTTCAATGAACAAAATTACTTTGATGAACTGTAAATCCTCTTTGTTATAAGAGGAAGTTAACCTCGGATATTAGGAAGCAATGCTTTACTGCGAGGGTGGTGAGGCACTGGAACAAGTTGCCCAGAGAAGCTGTGAATGCCTCATGCCCAGAAGTGTTCAAGGCCAAGTTGGATGGGGCTCTGAGCAACCTGGTCTTAGTGGAAGGTGTCTCTGACCATGACAGGGGTTGCAACTGGATAATCTTTAAGGTACCTTACAATCCAAGCCATTTTATTATTCTATATGTTTGTGAATACGGGTGGCATAGCCTGTTTCTTTCTGTATTGCCTGCACTTATTTGGAGTCTTGCATGGCTTCACACTTTGTCTGTAGCCATTTGCCTGCCAATTCTACCACATTGTCTTTGAAAAGAGTATCAGTTTTTATTATGATTTTTGCCATTATATTCAATGGCAAATTGAAAGTCCTCACAAGTTGAAACCATCTTACTTAGCATCAAAAGATGCAGATTACAATGTTATGATTTTGTTCTTTCCACAGCAATCATTTTGCTGAACTGTTATATTTCCTACCAAGAACATCATTGTGTCTTCAAAAAAAAAAAAAAAATACTTAATCATTTATGTCATCAAGCTCAACCTGCAAAAACCCAGAATTCCTGACTTACATAAGTAATGAATCAATGAACTATCCTAAGAGAATTTCCCACAACTCACTAAGATCCTCAGGTCTGCCAAAAACTTTATAAATACTGTAGTATGAGAAGTATTCATTAGAGATACATTTTATTAACTCCCAGCTTGTGTTTTAGTTTTCCCAAAAACCCGTACATGGCAGACCAGTACAAAAGGTGGCATGCATTTAGGGTGTTCTTTTTGTAAATTTGTCTTTCTTCCCTACAGCTTTCCATTGGTTTAAGGTTCCTATTAGCACACCAGGTGTCACACTTTCAATTGACAAGAAAAGATATACTATACAGTTAATTTATTTATGCTACTGAACAACCACTGTATAAACCTGTTGCTCTGGACTCTGATTTATAGTCAAGGGCTATAAATCAGGTTAAAACTGTGTAAAAGGGTGTTGCTGTCACCTGCCTATCCTTTACCAGTTTCACAGATATCTCACAACTGCATCCTCTAAACTATGGGAGTGAGTATGGTTCCTTTAAAATCTTGTGCTATGAACAATGGTGTTTCAAAGTCTGTCTGTTGAGAAACTGAGCTGTCTGCATAGCAGGGAGGAATGGAGCATCTCATCAGACACCCCAAGTTAGACATTCATTGCTTGTCAGTCTGATCCTGCAGTCTTTGATTCACACTGCTGTTTAGAAATCAGGAGATTTGAAGAGTATTTGGAACCATCTAGTCCCCCTATATCTTTGGGTTTATATTTAATTAAAAAGAAGCAATTTTCATTTTATAAATTTTTCTCAAAATAAACTGACTTTCGCCAATAAATAAAAAAAATCTGAATACATGTAAATAAAACTTAGAGGTTCTGGCTGTGGCGATAAAATTTCTCATTTCTGAATCTCAAAACACCTAAAAAACTTCATTTACCGGTGATATTGACACATTGGTTTTATGTAGATAATTGCTTAGATTTACATATCTCATTTTAAAGCTAGGATTGCGTTTATTGTGCTGGAAATAAAAATAGGCTACACAATCCAACCAAAATGAGAATATCCGTGCTTCCTTTACCCAGAAATTTTTAGGCAAAAAGTCCTGTGTCATCACCAAGACTGGTGAAAGAGCTAATCATGCTAGAAGGATCTAATTCTGTAGCACTCCAACCCTGCAAAATCTGCAAATGTGGCAACACTACAGTGAGAAGAGTCTTGCAGAGCAGCTGAAACTGCAGACGGAGTGATTGTGGGCTCTGCAGGACTGAAGTTCATGCACAGCTCTGCTGATTTGCTGAGGTCTGTGGAAGCAGAGAAGCAGAATCAGCAGCCTGTGATGAAACTTTTAATCTTCTGTAATTCAGAAAGCTAGCCCAGCAGGCTTTGATCTCATCAAAACTCAGAATACGCACTTGGAGCAAACCTTTTCAGATGAAGCCTATTTTATCTGAACACTGTATGTTTTCTGATCATAAGTACAGAGCGCTATTTCAGAGATGCCAAATCTTTCTAACAGTTTCCTTTTAAGCTTGACTTTTTATCCATGAAATATTTTTGGATCAGATAGGTTCTATAAAAGCATTAATGATTCCTTTGCATTCACAGTGAAGAAAAATATTTTTCCTTGAGGGAGCTGAAAAGCTCTGAAAAAACTAATGTTCTGTCACACCAAGTTTAATGGGAGGGGAATGATATTTTATAACTGACTCTTCATACTATCAGTATATGCTAAGGTAAAAAACAGCACTAAGCTCCTCTGCATATGAATTAGAACCTTCCTTGGATGTGTCTTCTCTCTTAATGACTGACTAATTGACTGGTGTTTAAGAATTTATTGTCCCTACATGGAGTGGCACAGACTTTACTGGGTTTTTTTCAAGGATGAATGTCCCAGTTTTAAACTCCACTCCTTAGCCCAGACAGTTTGCTGTTTTAATGCCCTCTATGTCTTGATCTCAACAGTGTTTGTACAGACAACAGCTAGAAATATAAATGCAGTTAGTTACCATAGTTTGGGATTTATGCTGAGTGCTTGCACTCTAGCAGAACTGTAATCCTCTTTGCCCCTTATGCTAAGTAATTTTATTTTGGAAATAAATGTCATCATTATCATGAGGTAAATGAGATTTAAAAATATTAAGCTACTTACTTTGTTGCTCCTTCATATCTTCAGAACTGCTTGGATGACAGGCTGATGACAGCGTCAGGTGAAGATTAAAAAAGATTTTTGTCCTCTGAAGAATATTAGCACATAGAATTATGCCTAAAAAGTGGGCAACCTTATTGAAACCATATTACATTAACTATTAAACAGCCATTCATTTCATAGGACTGTAACTTGTTTATATTGAATACAGTGTCATTCCAGCCCCATTTGGAATAATCACATGCTTGTCTTAGAACAGTTCCAACACACGGTTGTCATCCACACATAACTCAATAAACCTTAAGTACAATATTAGTATGGGATTTTCACATTGCAGAATAAGGAGTACTAGTCAGCAAGTACTAACCAGATTTAGGAGCAGATGGGTCTGTAGGAACATGAAGACAGCCTCAGGAAATGGGTAGTGAAATATTTACTGGTTTATAGGCTGAAGGCATCTCCCCATTTTTTCCTGTAAAACTAGTGATATAGTAGGGACAGTTTAATTGATTCCTTAGTTAAAGTAATATATATGGGCTGCAATTTTCAGAGATACAGGGCCACAGCTGGAACATAATGTCCAGTGCTTCATGCACAGCTGTTTCCAATACTGAGCCTACCAGGAAATCTTATTACTACTAGTGTGACATCCATGGGTCATACTAATTACAGAAAAGCTGAAAAACACTGGTTTCTATCTACTCATATTTCAATTTTTTCATCGGTGTTTTCAGAGTAGACAATATGTTTTTCCTCTTTTGCAGATCTACATTCAGGTGTTAAGTAGGGACACAGAGACAAGCAGTTGTTGTGTGACCTACAATCTCTCTGTGATTTTTACAGGTCATTTAAAATCCTTTCTTGACTGCTGCCCTAGCAAAATAAGTGTTTTGTAAATTATGTGATATAATTATAAAAGAATAAAAAAAGTTATTTTCATTTCTGTATTAGCAACTCCTTTTGGAGATCTATGGCAACTTGCTTAGTGAACTGTTTCAAACTGCAATAAACTGATAGCAGAATTAATGTATATAAGTAGAAAAAAAATGCCGAAGAAAGCAAGCTAACTATAACAGTATCTTACACTGAAGAACTTTATGTTGTTAGATAGTAGTATACCATGTTACTGCCAACTGTGAGAGTTCAAAACCCAAAAGCCAATCCCCAAAAAACATAACGGTGACTTTAATGAACATTTAAACAACAACTTCTTTTTCCTTTTCCAACTTTCAGACTACAACTTCAACTCAAGGAACTTGTTCCTATGAGAATGAAATCTAAATGGAAAAAAAGGGTACATCAAACTAGCAGTTAAAAAAGATAACATTAAAAACAGTAGTGAATTATTCCAGCACACAAGAAAAGCAGGAAGTATATTATAAGACTAAAATTATTATATCAGAACATTGTGAATACTCCAAAACCAAAATGTATTCACACAAAACTGTAAGCAATGACACATTGTTAGGGTGTAGTACAGAATCATAGGTGTAGTATGTAGTGACAAAATAAAAATGGCCCTTTTCAACATTCCATTTAAAAGAAAAAGTATTCTGATGTCAAGGGGTATATGTCAATAGGTCGTGGTCCATGAAGAAAAGAACACACACAACACACAACAGGGTGATGAGATGCTTCAGAGAAGCAGAAGCCTTTATTCAGTTCACTCGCTTCTACTTTCTCACACACATAATATAAACGTATTCTTGCAAAAACACTTAGGAATGTAACACCTGCACACAGTCAAACAGCTTCGTCCTTGTACTCCTTAAAACTCATGGCTGTGTCCATGGGAACATCCAATTAGCCTTACTGTTCTCATGGGAAAAGGCCTAACTCCCTGTAATATTTCAAACTCCTCAAGCCCCACGGATTTCATGGAGCTGCCACTTCTCCCCACATTCTGATATACTTTTTCGTACATATAAAGTTTAATAACAAGGTAGTAGGAATACATCTTCCAGAAGAGGAAATGAAGGCTAAAGGACATTTAAATGTAAATATTGAAAAATGTTCTTAAAGTGCAAGGATTTGAAATCAACAGGGTTTGTTGAAGATCACCCTAAAGCAATGGTTCTCTGGGGAATTTTTGACAACCACTTTTTTTCTTACAAGACAACGATAAGCCATTTAAAAAGAAGCTTTCTATTTTAATTTTCTCAAGAGGAGATTGAGGAATGATTACGAAGCATGTCATACATACAGGAAATACTACAATACGCTCAAAGCAGTCTTCAATCTATTATTCAAGCAGCTCACAATACAATATAAAAGTTTGGATACTACTTTGACAGAACCTGTCTCCTTGACAATTCTCCACCAAGAGAATTAAGAGCAGTTAAATAAAATACATGCCATATTATTTGTCCTTTAACATTTCTGTGACAGTTTTTTCCCCACAAAATCTTATTTTAATATTATAATTTTAGGGAGTATCAAGCTGTATTACCACATAACACATTGAAGAAAAAGAATAGGAAGTAAATTTGCATACTACACATGTTAAACCATAGAATTTGTTAATACGGTATGTTATGGACATCAAAACCATAAATGCTTAAAGATCAGTTGGGCAAATTCATGGAAGAAAAAATCTGACCTGTAGTTAAAAGACTCAGGAAGTCCTGTAGGTCACAACTGTTTGAGTTTGGGATAGTACACAGGGACAAATATCCCCATATACTTTCTTCAGTCTTAGAAATTAATGGATGCATTTTTGAAACAAAATCAAAAGTTAAATTATTCAGTCATTTAATTCTCTGGCTACAAGTGCTTAAATAAGATGAAAAACATTCTTTTCTAATCTGGCACAGGCAAGCAGCAGGTAGATATGATACACAATTCATGCCTCTTGAGCCAGTCTTCAAACACTGATTGTTTTAATACAGAGGTAGAATTTGCACTTTTTAAAGACAGGTATCTCTAAAAATGTGGTAAACGCCAAAATGCACTGCCAAAATATTAATATAGATTTAATACTTTATATAATGAATTTTGCCTAAGTCACTTATGCAGAGCAAAGAAATATCTGGTACAGCAGTTATAAATATTAATATTTTGTGTGTGATGTATTTATAGCAGAACATGTGTAGAAAGCAAAAGTGGCTATAGCACTTGGAATATTTAAAGATGAGAAAGCTGCTAATCAATATTAGCCCATAGGGATAAATAACTTTTATTCAAAGCAAAAAATACAATGTGGATTATAATGAGTTATTAGTAGATAGGACTCCAAAAATAAAAGCCCTTGAGATGAAGATGTAAAAAATCAAGACAAAACAAGCAGGTAAATTTTTTAAGACTTTTTTCTAAAGAATGAGTTTTGGTGGTTTTTTTAAGTTAATCACACATCTGTGTATTGGTGAAAAGAGTGCAGCTTTGCAGCACTCACAGTCGCAGGATGCTGTCTGGAAACCCAGATTCCCTCAAGGCAACTGAGGTACTGTTTAATTCTACATTCACCACACAATTTCCGGTCCATCCACTTTAGTCATGTAGAAGTACCTTCTGTGTCCTTTGGCATCATCATTACCAGCTTAACTTCAAAACTCACAGATCACGATTATGTGACTGCTTGGTCAAACTGCTGGCAGGAGTTTGTGTTTGTGCTACATACGATGCAGTTGTTTTCTCCATAACCCAGTGATTAGTGCTCCTACCTTACCCTCACAAGAGTGTTTATGTGTTTTATGATGAACACTCAGCCAGTGTAAAACAGAAACAAGCCCCACAAGAGATTCAGGACAGATGATCGCAATGACCCCACTGGCCACTCAAGCCACAGGAATAAACTGAACACTTCTCTGATAGGTACACTCTTAAAAAGAACTGAGTCTGTGACCAGTGCTCTGCCAATGCTGCAAGTAAACAGCCTCAGGGTTCCTCAGCTGAGGCTTTTCCTTTCCTGTGATCACTCCAGATGTCTGTGAAACACGACTAGATACTGGCCAAAATCCTCTAGGCTACTAATAAATGCCAATTCTTGTTAGAATCATGTTTTAGCAAAAGCATTTAGAATGCCCTCATGTAACAAATTAGACAGCTTCATTCTTGACCTTATTATTTTTCCACAGTCACCTCCCTGACAGATAACCCAGCTAAAAACTATGGGTAAAATACTGCTGAAAGCAAGTTATTATTATATTTTTTAACCTTGAAAATAAAGCAAAATTATTTTTTTTGACCCCGGTGACTCAAGATGTAAATAAAACTTCAATTTTTTTTTCTCAAGTTTTTCCTAACTGCTTAGGTCTGATTAGAAGCTACAGGAATACCTGAGGTTAAGCAACTGAATAAAATTATGACAATGGTCTCTATATAAAGTTTAACTTTTGTAATTATGAATTATATACAAAAGATAATATATTTAGCATTATTTCTAAAACTGTATCTCAACACAGCATCAAAGGAAACAGATCTATGATTTCTAGACTATGGAGGGCAGTAAGACTCCCATTTTTCATCATCTTGAAGTTCCCTCTATTGAGGCAAAGCTCCAGATGGATATAACTCAAAAGGCTTAAATTAAAGCAATGAAGGTCTTTTCATTCTTTCCCTTCACTCATCCACTGAATAAAATAATTTCCCTCACAGTGCAGCTCTGTTTGTTTCCTATTTTATTTTTCTCATGTAAAATAGCTGAGTTCACTTTTATATTTTTGGAAGCTGCAGAATCCCAATGACAAAAGTGAAATACAATGACTGTGCCAATATGCAGGGACTGACAAATCATCATCATGGCCAGGCTTCACGAACGAAGATAGACAAGTCCAGTTGCAAAAGGCACAGCAGAAGGACTCCTTAGGTGGTATATTCTGCAACGCACAATTCTTTCTGTGTTGTCTTTTCTCCTCAAGAGTGACCCTGAGTGCATTCTCAAAGGAAGCAGCAGCATTAAAGATAGTGTGTCTCCAGACCTCCCAACTAGAGGCCAGAGTAGACCAGTTATGGTGATCAATATGGCCAAGGCTGAGATGTTGTTTCAGGGAGTCCTTGTATCTTCTCCTCGGGGCTCCTCTCTTGCGGCAGCCAGTGGCAAATTCACCATAAAGCAAGATCTTAGGGAGGCGGTGGTCCTTCATCCTGGAGACGTGTCCTGCCCAACGCAGCTGTGTTCTCAGCAACATGGCCTCAATACTTGTGACTGCTGCATGTTCTAAAACAGACATATTAGTCACATAATCTGACCAGTGGATGTTTAGGATTGTACGGAGACAGAGTTGATGGAAGCATTCTAAGAGTCACAGGTGGTGGCGGTAGATGACCCATGATTCGGAACCATATAAAAGAGTAGACAACACTATGGCTTTGTAAACACTGATCTTGGTACTTTTCTTCAAATGTTTATTTCGCCAAACTCTTTTATGGAGTTTTCCAAAAGCACTATATGCCTTTGCTAACCTGTTGTCGATCTCTCTGTCAATCTTACCGTCCGAGGAGATGAGGCTACCTAGGTAATTAAACTGCTGGACTGATTTGAGCTCTGATTCACCAATGGTGATGTGGGGATGAAGGAAGACTTCCTGAGGTGCTGGTTGATAGAGAACTTCTGTCTTCTTCAAGCTGACTTCCAGCCCAAAGAGCTCAGCAGCGTCTGCAAAGCAGGATGTTAAATGCTGCAGAGCTGCTTCTGTGTGGGCAACAAGGGCGGCGTCATCAGCACAGAGCAGCTCCCGGACAAGATGGTTTAAGGTCTTGGTGTGGGCCTTCAGTCGCCTTAAGTTGAATAGGCTTCCATCAGTACGATATCGAATATAGATACCATGATCATCGAGGTCTGCTGTGGCCCTTTGGAGCATCATGCTGAAAAAGACTGTGAATAGGGTTGGTGCAAGAACGCAGCCTTGTTTCACACCATTAGTTATTAGAAAGGGCTCAGAAAGTGCATTGCCATATCTGACTTGGCCGTGCTGATCCTCGTGGAGTGAGATGATCATTTTAAGGAACTTGGGGGGACATCCTAAACATTCCAAAATCTGCCATAGACCTTTTCTGCTCACAGTATCAAAAGCCTTGGTGAGATCAACAAAGGTTACATAGAGACTTTTATTCTGTTCCCTGCACTTCTCTTGCAGTTGTTTGAGAACAAATACCATATTTGTGGTACTCCTGTTGGCTCTGAAACCACATTGGCTTTCAGGTAGAATTCCTTCTGCTATAGTGGGTATTAGTCTGTTCAAGAGTATTCTTGCCAGGATTTTGCCAGCAATGGAGAGCAGAGTAATACCACGGTAATTTGAGCAGTCTGATTTATCTCCTTTCTTCTTATACAAGGTGATGATGACTGCATCACGAAGGTCTGATGGTATTTCGCCGAGTTCCCAACAGCGCACCACAAACTCGTGAAATTTAGCATGGAATGCTTGGCTCCCATGTTTCCAGATTTCAGGTGGAATTCCATCAACCTCAGCTGCCTTGCCAATTTTCACCTGCTGTATGGCCTTAAGAGTTTCTCCCAAAGTGGGGGCAATATCCAAATCATTCTTCACTGGTTGTTGTGTGATGGACTGAATTGCTGAGTCTTGGACTACACGGTTGGTACTGAAAAGAGTCTGAAAGTGTTCAGATCATCGATTCAGAATGGAGGTTTTATCTCTCAGAAGCGTTTGACCATCTGTGCTGAGTAGAGGGCTTTGGACCTGGTATGTAGGCCCGTATGCTGTTTTCAAGGCCTCATAGAAACCTTTGTGATCACCCGTATCTGCGCATAATTGAGTTTTTTCAGCTAGATCGATCCACCACTTGTTCTGGATGTCACGGAGTTTCTGTTGGAGCTTGCTGCATGCAAGACAAAAGGCTGCTTTTCTTACATGACAGGATGGCAGTGCAAGGTGAGCACTTGGTGAGCAGTTCTCTTCTTCCTCAACAATTCCTGGATCTCTTGATTGTTTTCATCAAACCAGTCCTTGTTCTTCTTGAAGGAGAACCCCAAGGATTCTTCAGAGGACTGCAGGACGCTATTTTTAATATAGTGCCAAAGTGTTTCAGGAGAGGGATCTACAAAATCTATAGAATGATTTTAGAGCCTAGTTTGAAGATTTGCCTGGAATCTGTCTCTCACTGTGGCTGATTGGAGATTGTTAACTCGGAGTCTCCTCCTAGGGGTACCACCCCTTTTAGGTTTGAATTTAAGATTGAAGTTAAGTTTACAGCGCACAAGCCGATGGTCTGTTTGGCATTCTGCACTGGGCATCACGCGGGTATGGTGGACATCGCAGACATCTCTCCGTCACAGCAAGACATAATCAATGAGGTGCCAATGCTTAGATCTAGGATGGATCCAGGTTGTCTTCAGACTATTTTTCTGCTGTAAGGTAGTGTCAGTGATGGTGAGCTGTTGCTCTGCACAGAATTCTAGGAGAAGGCGACCATTATCGTTGCAGTTTCCAACACCATGCTTGCCTAATATGCCTTTCCAGGCTTCAGAAGTTCTTTCCTACTCTGGCATTGAAATCACCAAGGATAATGATCTTATCATCTGCAGACACCTTTTGGGTAAGGCAGTGCAGGTCAGTGTAAAATTTATCTTTTTCAGCAGGGTCAGCTTGGAGAGTTGGGGCATATATACTAAAGAGGACAACGTGTTGCTTGTTGTGTAGTGGAAGGCATAGGGAGATAATGCAGCCAGAATGACCTGTCAACAGATTTTCAAGTAGTTTTTGATGATCATGAAGCCAACTCCTGAGAGATGCCTTTCGGTTCTGGGTTTACCTGACCAAAAGTGTGTGTAACCGGCACCATGTTCTCTAAGGCTGCCTTCCTCATGAAGACAAACTTCACTGAGAGCAGCGATGCCGATGTTGAGACATGATAGTTCGTGGGCAATTAGGGCAGAGTGACACTCAAGACATCCACTATCCACGGTATCAAGCATGGTTCTGATGTTCCAGCATGCGAGAGTCAGTTTGGGTACACCTTTGGAGGCAGGTACATGCCTTTGTCTCTTGATCTTTGTGTGACCGCATTGGAAGAAGATGCTCATTGGCCATGGTTAACCAACCGGGTGGAGGGTGGTGATGAGCTTTGGTTAGGCCACCTTTTCTAGGCCCCTCTCCGAGTGGAGCAAGCAGTGCTCTCCTTGAAAAAGGCTGCTTGGTCATTCAGGATGCTGCCGAAAGAGACTGTCATCTTCAGGGTCTGTCTCTAGCGACAAATGTCCTGAACTGCCTGTATGCAGGGTTGGGTCTGAGGCTTCCAGTGCACCTTATCACCTGCCATTTCAACCCTCACCTGTCACTACAGGGCTTTACAAATGTGAGTAAAAACCTTCGAGTCTGCACAGTGGGTTTTTTAGGTGAGACACAGTACGTGCGGAATTGGATCCACTCTTTAATCCTAAGGTTCATCTGTCAGGGCCGAGCAAGCTTGGACAGTGGCAGAGAGGTCCTTAGGACATAGGTTTGATTAGAGTATCCTTCTCTTACATGGATGGCCTTACAGGGCTAAGCGAGCTCCATCTTCCCAGGTTTGGGAATCAGAGTTGTCCTTCTCCTAGGATGACTGCCAGAAGGCTAGCGAGCTCATCCTGTTCATGGACATATTATATCTGACCCTTCGTTTTTGACCTGTCTGGCGTGGGAGACCCTACCGAAGGCATGTACCATCGCCAGCATAGCTTGTAACCTCATAGGGGTACACAGGCTTCTTTCCCACTAAAACGGTTAGGGCAAGCCTTTCACTCCCTACTTTTCTGCCACCCATCTATACTCAATCCCAGGGAAATACCCAGGAACATCCCTTTGTCCTGACCACCCTTTCAGGATGCAATAAATAAATACAAAACAAACTGAACCTGGGTAGGAGCCACAGGTGAGCCAAAAACAAACCGTTCTGGCCCCCCCACCCACCAGGGGCTCAAGTACCTCCCATGGCCCCAGCCTGGCCAAAACCCCCCAACCCCCCAGAAGAACCCGCTATCCACCCTGACCTTATCCTCCCCATACCGTTTTACCACAGATCTTCCCTCGCACTGCTCACCTGCGACACTCCATACAGGACTGCCCCTCCCGCCGGTCTGAGGACCCCCACGGCCCGCCCGACACCCCTCCCCTCCCCCAAACCGGACCAGCAAACCTCTGTGCGCTCCGAAGCTCTCCCTCTCCTCTCCCACGAGGGTGCAATCCCTGCCAGCGAAGCTCCCCCTCTCCTCTCCCACAAGGGTACAATCCCTGCCAGCGAAGCTCCCCCTCTCCCACGAGGGTGCAATCCCTGCCAGCAGCAGCGCCGCACGGCCGGCAAGGGCAGTGTAGCCCCGCACGGCCAGCGTGCAGTGCCGCGCGGCCAGCAGCAGCACCCGCAGGGACTGACAAATCAGTACAAGACAATTAAATGCTCCCTTGGTGTTTCGGGGTGGTTTTTTTTTCAAGATACAGGTTTCCTTACTTTTATTTCTTTCTCCCTTTCCTTATGTTGTGTTTTCCCTTTCCTCAGTTCTTCCTTCCTCCTTTTCATTTATGAAACCTTGTTTTTCCATTGAAAATAACATTCCAGCTTCTGGTTTTTCTCATCAACCCCACTAAGAGGACGTAAAAAAAAAACCCAAAAATAAATAAAAATCCCTACACTTCCTTTGGGAAATGATTCATCATAAGGGATGGATTTTCATTAATACTCTAACACGAACAAACAGTGGGGAAAAGTGCTATTTCCTCCTACTCAGTGCATTTAGGCTGCCCATACCACAGTGCGGCTCTAAGACTTCAGCCCCTGCTCTACTTGTGGACACATACATGCAGGAGGAAGCATTCGCTTGGCAGAGCTGTGGCCTTTTTCCTTCAAAAGTCCTCCACACCAGTCCACAGAGATGGGTGGTTGTAGAGAAAGAAACAGACTGGAAGGAAAGAAGGAGATACATAGATGAGAAGGAAGCAGCAGAACTGAGACACTGGCGCTACCTGCCTTGGCTGCTTATCTCTCCAAACTCCTTCAGTCAAAGTCAAGAGGGTGTTAAAAAAAATAGGTCTGAATACATTCCCTACAATTCTTTTTCAGGGCTTTTTCTTTGAAAGAGGGAGGCTGTATATAAAACCAAAACAGACTGGATTGACTAAACCAGAAGGCTTCAGTCCACTTTCACCTTTTTTTTTTTCATTTATATTTCCTATAAGAAAAAGTTGCTACACTGTACTTGCTTGACACCACAAAGGGCTAAATAAATTCCTTAGATTGCAGTAGCACTGCTCGTTGTTATTTATGAGTTATTCAAGATAAAGATTTTATGACAGGCAATGCATGATCCTCTGCTTACTAATGCAAAGTGAGACTGGCAAATGTTTCTATACAATCACTCTGAATCCAGTTGTATAGTGATATTAGTTTGAATGTTAATGTTTGAAAGTGATGCTGAGCTGCATATTCATGTTTATTAGAGTAATTCACCACACCAGGAGGTGTTCAGGAACTGGAAAAGTTAAGAGGCAATGCATAAGGGGATGTTTTATTTGTAAAATGTATACAGAAGAGAAGCCATTAAAAAAGGACTGAATGGCAACCTAAAATAAGGAGGAGGCGTGTACTTGAGGAAAAGCTGTCAGGAAATATGCAAGTGTCCATGCTGTATGGGCACAGCAATTAGCAACATCACAGAAAACATTCAATGCTGCCAGTGATTCTCTCAAAACTGATTGAGTCACCTAAGGCAATGCAACACACTGGAAAACAAGACTGATGAAACCTACATGATGATCATGGGAAATTAAAACACCAGTTCCTTTTGTTAGCAAAAAGCAACCTGCTTTTCAGAGGAAATGTCATACACCCAGCCCTTCCCTTCATTATTCGCATATTGTGTTGGGTAAATACTGCTGGTACTTGGGAACTAAGCAGTAGTTGATACTGTAACTGGAACAGAGCAGAAACACAAATCTGTGTTGTGCAGCCTCCATGGTTCTCTTGGTCTAGCTCAGCACTGTCAGCACGCCCATCTCTGTGCAAAATCTGAGAGTAATGCTGTGCTGATGGAATTCAAGGTAATGTTTACTGGTTGGAATGTGGATGAAACAGCCTGTGAATAGCTTGATGACCTAATCGCAGCCTAAAAGCTTAAAAGAGACCAGTGACAATGCAACAGCTGTAATTTTTCATAGAATCACCAAATGGCTTGGGTTGGACCTTTTAAAGGCCATCTAGTCCAACCCCCCTGCAATGAGCAGGGATATCCTCAAGTAGATCAGGTTTCTCAGAGCCCCGTCCAACCTGACCTTGAAGGTTTCCAGGGATTGGGCATCTGTCCCCTTTCTGGGCGACCTGTGCCATTCCTTCAATTTTTTGATTGTTTCACATTATTTAGAAGCACTAGTTAATGCACAGAAGGGCCTAAGGAAGGTTATTTATAGAAGAAAAATAGAGAATACATAATAACAGAGTTGTTGTATCCTGTGCTTTCCACTTAGTAAAAAGAAAAAAAAAAGTGCAGGAAAGAAGAAAAATATGATACTCATTATCCTGTATATTTTACCAATTATTTTACGGCAACAACAAAATCATTAATTCCAAATAATTTCTAGATGCCTGGCAGGCCAAAATAGAAACTATTTGCATGTGGGAAACAGCCTTATGTCTTCACATTTAAGCTTGATCTCTTTTAACATTTTAACTGACATTACTATTTCCTTCCTCTACACAAGCATTTTTAGGGTTTGCAAAAGTATTCTAATTTGTTTATTGCTAAAACATTTACTAAATTAAATTAAATTTCCAGAAATTAAGGTACAATGTGGAAGCACTGGAGAGATGCAACCAAGGGACTGATTCCTGAAGTGAAGGTTTTTATTTTTGGAAACAGAGACAGCTATTTCACAGTGGTCATTTTCTTTTAGCTCCATCAGAAATCATGCTCACACGACAGTAACACTGCACTTGAAATAGAAGTCTGTGTGCTAACCTACCCTCTGATATAAAAATAGCATCAATATACAGATGTGCGTTGCTAATCTGTAAAAAGCAGAGCAAGTCAATATCACATGGAGACAGAAAAAGTTAATCTTATATGGAAAAATTAAGACGAAGCAAATGAAAAACATATGTAGTCATATATGCGAGCTTGGAGCTAGAAATTTTCACAAATATCTGAGACAACATCAACAGGGGCAACTGATGTTTCATTGCTATGGTATCCAGTTAATTTTTACAAGGAGAGAACGTGAAGGTAGATTCTATTTTGCTTCTCTTTTTTCTTCCCTTTAAAAAAGCACAAGAAAATGCAAGAAAGTACAATACTAGGTCAGACGATAGTGTAATGCCCAAGATCTTGTGATACGATGCAGTGAAATATACTGTAATTTAAACCAGGAGGAGCTAAAGAAGGAGGTCTGTGCTGTACTTCTTTGCGGATAGGAGAAGCATTACTTTCTTTCAAACAGTGTTTCACTTCTGAAAGAGGAAATAACCTTGCTAGAGTGCATACACAGAAACACCTGTATTATAGTCTTCGAAATTTTTTTTGTCTATTTATTGGATGGTTAATTTATTGATCTAAAATTTCTTTACAAGGTGTTATATGGTAAGATTTCATTTGAAAATGTGCATTTATTTTACACAACCTATCTAGTCTTCCTTTTTTTCTTTACACAGCACTGTGTGATACAACAGTCCTCACTAGAAGGAGCAACACTTTTACAGCCTTAAAATTATAAGTTTATCTCTCAAAGTAAACATGACTGAACTGCTTAGCATGAACAGGGATTTGCTTACAGCAAACTCTCAAAGAAAATGTGACTGCTCCTCCTAGATAGTGTATTGATACTGACCAGGAGACCATTCCATGTTTAGGAGCTAGTGATCCACAAAACAGCTAACCTAAGCAGGCAGGGGGCTGTGCTGAATGTACAGGGTGGCTTTCAGGGCCACTCTGTGCTGCATGAAGTCCTGGGCTGCAGGATAAATTCAGCAAGCTCACAGGAACAGAGGAGCCCACAGGCAGCTTCCAGTGGATACCAGCGATTACACCACCTGCCTTTACCTACAAGTGCAGCAAGAAGTTCTCATTACAAAATCCCTTGTAAGGGATTTCGTCTTCTTGTAAGGAAAAGATGATAACTCACAGGACTGAAAGGGAAAGCTTCTCTTTCTTGCAGAAGGGATCTGCTCTGCACAGTGTGCCAGGGAAAACCCATTCAGTTTCCCTCTGATGTTGTACAAACTCAGGCACCCAGTAACTAATTGGACATATGATTTACTTGCTACCTCTATTACTCTTCTTATTCTGTCTAATTAAAGCAGTTATCTTATTAAGCCATTTGCTGTCAAAGGCTTTCTAACTGATCCCAAGAAAGCCCTACCTCATGTCTCCATGACTTCATCTATCATCTTCTACCCCAGTACAGAACAGAGTGGTACATGACAGGAAGAGGCGGGTTTGCTTGCACAGCTTACCCTCTGCATTTGACCTTTTTCTAATTCTTGTTTGTTTAGGAAAGTTTATACATATTTTCCATCTCCAGCAATAGTTTCAAGTTCAGATCTCAGAAAAATTAAATAAATTAATTCTTCTGACTCTTCCATGCAAATTCCTAATCTATAATCCATAGCCTGTAATCATGGAAATGCTTACATAAACCCATAATCTTTCACAGCATTATTCCTTCAATGAAATAAATTTAAGTAGATGCACAAATGTTTCTATGACTGAGGACTGAATTTTGTGTGGTACCATATATTTGATCGTTGCGCTAAGGCGTAACTGTTCTCTTTCTTGTGTTTCTGTTTCCTTACCTATAGTAGTAGCTGAGCAGAGCAGATTTCTGTAAACAAGGTAAGTAACCAGAGAAAATCAGAAAGACATCAGAGACTAACTGAGAAAAGGAGATGGTGAAGATAGTAGTAATAAATATATTTATATGCCGGAACTACTTTAAGACCACATTTCTTTCATTCAAAGAAAATAGTGTAAATATTTATTCTTTTATATGATGAAAACGAAGCTGTGGATATTGAATAGTTATCTGTGGATCAATTTGATTTGCAAAAAGTAAGCTTGCGGACATACATTTTCAAGGTCTCAAAATCAGGTTTTCTCTCAGGCTTGCTTCTAATTATTTAGCATTATCTGTTACTAGGGGTTTTTTTGTTTGTTGCTCTAATTTAATACTCTCTTGAGATCACACAGGAATTTAGCTGGATTTTTATGAAGTTGTACATTATGAGACATTTTGAATAATACATGATAATGGATTCATTTCAGAAATTGGCAGAAATGTCAGAAAACATATAAATTTAGGGGATTCAGAGTGTTTAAAGCATTAGATGTGAATTTCCAGATTGCTAGCTGCAGATTTATTTGTAGCTGCTAAATGAAATTACTAGATTAGATTTCACTTATTTCAGAGTTGAGGGCATAGCCCACCCTTCAAATATGTAATGGATAATCTATTCTGATTATTTACACAAGTAGCCTACAACAGCGACCGAGTTACAGGTAAGAAGAAGGGTAAAATTGGCTTCCTGTACTGTTCTGCCCTTCCTTATTACCTCCATTGAACTGCATAAGAAGTGAACCATGCCTATTTTCCCCAAGGTATTTATATTTATAGCTCAGCCAGTTAGACGATTTCATGAATAGGAGAGAATGTGTACAGGAGACAGCCCCTCTATTAAGATGCAAAGTGCTCAGTTAAAGTATTTAAGAATCGTGTAGCGGCAGCTGTGACAGTGCCAGAGCTAATTAAACTCAGGTTCTAAAAATAAATAAAAAATTGCGTGGTGATTCATCCCATATTTGACTTTTCCTCCAAGTACTAATTATGTAAATTTACCCTGATAATTGTTGCTTAGACTAGAATCTTCCTGCTATGTATTCATGTCAATAACAAAGATTGAGTCAATCAACCTGTGTGCTGCTTCTGTTGAGGTCTTCATACACAGTTAAGCTTCTGACGACTTTGGCTTCAGCTTTTGCACTGGCTTTAATGCTGTTACAAATTAGTTAATGCCAACGATGTCAACAGTCACCTAGGGAGGAGGAGAAGCCAATTCTCTTGTTTATGTTTCCTCTGTGTGTTAACAGCATGTTGGTTTCTATTCGTTTTCACATATTCAAAAACCTTCAGTTAAGACAAGGCACACTGTGCTTGCCCTGTAGTTTGAAGTCTGTGGGCAACCTGAATGCACAGAGGTACAGATGTGTCAATATTTTGGAGCTACTTCTCATATGACTTTGAAGCTATAATCTCAGAAACTGAATACAGTTTCTGCTTCAATCCTAATATTACAGTTAGATCCCTTCATTCAGTTTTCTCTTTTTCTGTAGATGTTAAAAATTTGTGTGTTATCTTCTGCACCTCAAAATACACATGCTTCATAGTAGTCAGAAGGTGTTTTTATCTAACTTTACAGAAAACTTCAGAAAAACAGATTGGATTAAATATTATTCAGATTTTGTGCCAAATTAACTAAAACTGACCAGAAGCAGAAACCTCAGATTACTATTACTTAGAAAATTAGACTGTGATGTAAATATTAAAACATGTTTAAGCAAAGTTGTTTTAGCACTCTAAGAATTAAAAATATTTAAATTCAGCAGTTTGATAGCAGCACATTCAAGTATTTCAAGTGGACTTGAAATACGTACTTACTAACTCTGTCCTGTTGCATTACTAAGTAAGTATGCAGAAGTGTAACTTTTACAATATTCCTCAACAGGGACTTACTAACATGCAATTCTACTTGGACTATCAAGTCCTCCAAGATTTGGCTCCATCACTTCCATAGATTTCACAAACCTTTATAATTTTTTTCTCTTTGTTCAACCATAAAATGGTCAGCATGACACCGACTTTCAAAAGGCTCCCGAAAGAGCTGCAGAAGAGGAACTACAGAGCAGTAAACCTGAATTCTGCTCTGGACAAGTTTGGTGAAAGCCACCAAAAAGAACACAATTAAGTGGGAGTGTGGATAAATGATTTCAACTGAGGCAGAATCTATATGGGTATTTTATGACTTTACACATTAATCCAATGGGATTCTTTGAAGGAATCAGAAATCACGTGCATTAGACAGGTCCTGCTGATACAGTTTGCTTTTATTTCACAACAATTTAGCCCTATTTTTGGAAGATTAGGTACAGTTGTGCCTCTGTCTCAAAATGCATAGAGGAAAACTCAGAGGGACATAGATGGGTGTAAAAGACTTGGCACACCTTCCATATTAGAACTGACTAGCTCAACCAGGACAGCTCATCCAGGGAAGAAAGACAACTGACAGGGCATTTCACATGAGAAAGGATTACCAGAGAATGCTTTACTAACTTTGTGAACACATGAATTAAGGGGTTTAAATAAAACTAGCAGAACAAACAGGACAATACATTCTTCACAAAGAGCAAAACTAAAGCCATACCACATTACTGTGTTTTTAGTAGATGTGGTTCACTGACTGATCCTTGATTCCAGCAGAAAAGATGTCCTGATTTTATGAGCAAGCACTGCCTCACACCATGAAGCAATGAAATGAATGTACATTAAATTACTGACTATTGCACAACCTTCAAATTTCTTAATATTTAAGTGCTTTTATTTACAAATAATCTTTTTAAGGTCAATGGTACATTGTGCCTAATAGTTCTACCATTCTGAAGTGACACGCACTGAGCCTGAAACGATTACAAATGACAGCATTCTGATGCATAAAAATCATACATCTCTCTCCAATACTCCTGCACCATCCCACTGCAGTTTTCATCAGTTCCAGAACTGATTTTCAGTTGTGACTTTCATTCTGCCTGAAAGCTTCTGCCAGCTGTCCCAGTGCTGGAATTTATGAGTTGATCAGCACTATTTGTAACCAAGCAGTGCCTCAAAAAATCCACACCTGTGAATGTAGAAATACTGTCGGCACTTCATGGTCTAGACTAACAGGCATGTCAGAACAGCTTTCCTTTTCATGTAACCAATTGAGTAGCTACTTAGAAGTATTTATTTCTGAATCATTATGAAAACTGTTGCAGTTCATCTTCCACAAAAACACAAAACACAGGAGATCAGGACAGTAGAAATCTTAGTTGAGCTGAAATATCCTGTCTATGGAGTATAAAGATACCTGGAAATCTTATTTCTAAAATAAGATTATCATATATAATTTTAGTAACATGCCAGCATTTTTTTTTTAAGTGGTCACAGGTGTGATCATTTGTGTGGTCTTTCCCATAATGATGAATTCAGCAATACTGATATCTATAGTCTAACTCTACCAAAAGATTCTATAGTCTAACTCTACTAAAAGATGTCTCATATTTTTTCTTAGAAAACTGATTAACTCAGCTGGCTTCTACTGCACAAAAACTGTGATTAAGGTATGATTCATCACATAGGTAATGGCACAATTTTTTCAGCATGGGCTAATGTAAGACTATACTTTTTTCATCCATATTTTTCCTAAATTCCTACCTTTTCTCAGTTCTTAGTACATGCCTGCAGCAGCCCTGAGAGCATGCCTCTCCTGCTTCCATGGGCTCCTGGATGATGCAGGATGATGCAGCTGAGGGTTGCTGTTCCTTCCAGCCAGTGACTTTGGGGTGAGGCTTCCAGGCAGGTTCTCTGTCCCACGCGAATGTCTTTTGGATGAAGCTCCACTGCTCAGCCCCACCTCCTGAATTGTGTAAATTAAGGAAGCTTGGACACTACACAAAATTAAGCTTTCAACAAGCTTTCAAGGAAGCAACTTAGCTCTCCAACCTTTTTTTTTCTCATAATTTGCCACTTGTAACAGTGAAGTAGTTATATTCATGAACTTTTAATTTAGGCAGCCTTCAAAGATTTCCCCAGAATATCGTGTGAACAGAGGGCTTATAGTTTTCTTGAACTTTACATAAGCATTGCAAACACCATTACTATCAGTGAATTATAATATAGATTTTCAGAAAGAAAGAATGTAGAGATGGTCATGTAGCTATTTGATCTCACTGATAGAGATGTGTTAGTTTAAATTGAGTTATATCTGACCTAGATCTGATAAATCAGACCCCAGAGGTTTTTTTGTAGGGAAACAGTAGCAGTATCTCAGCTAAAGATTATATTATTTAAGAAAAGACCAATGACAGTCACAATCAGAAATGCAAACCTTTCAAATTTCAAAGTTTATGTCTTTTACACAAAATTATCTATGTGTGTTGATTCTTACATAGCTTGGGAAAAGAGCATTATTTTCATTAATTTATAGGATTGGATTGTATCTTATCATGTACAGATATATAAGACAAGATTATTGTGTTTTCATTTAAGAATATAAATGCTTGACTGTGAGTCTAAATTGGTTCCTCTAGAGTCTACTTATAATCAGGAGACAGAATCAGGTAACTCTAGCAGGTAATTTATCTTAAATATCTAAAATAAGTTAGATTAATTACCCCGTGTGGTACGTTCAAAGCAACTTCAGGTGGCTAAGATGAATCTTACACAGAGTGTACAAAGCCATTTCCTATCCAAAAAGCACACTGTATTATCTTCCATATTTAGTCAAATCTCACAGAAATTAATACTTAATATGGAAATAATTATTATGGTATGAACTGGAGCATAAGCATGCTGAAACAACGTATGAAGACTTTCACATAAAATGTCATATTATGAAGAACACTGAAATGTACTGCCCCATTTCCCTCCCAAAATTTCTAACTTTTTCCTTCAAGAAAACTGCAAGTGCAGGTACCAGCAGTGTTAGTTCATTTATTCTAAATAACAACCAATAGAAAAGTTTGTCAAGCCCACACTTTAGCATTGTTGCTTTCCTAGTAAAGAAGTCATATACAATCAAGAGAAAAATTTGAGGCAGAGAACAGAGATTTGCTCTGTTTGGAAGAATACATAAAAGTTTGTTCAGTAACAGTGCTAATTCTGTTGGTTTTAGGGCTCATCTGAAATCCATATTATTGCCATTTGTAGCAATAAGTTACTCCTATACACAGGATAGAGATAGATTTTAACATTTCACTTTTGAAAATGACCATATCAGCAAAATCACCCACCTTTATTTGTAAGTTCAGTTTTAGTGTCTTCGCTGTGTAAACTGTTTATCATTACTGTTTGTTCTGCACTGAAATGTTAATATGCAGATGGCTGCCTGTCTTTGTACATACTATGGTAGATTGGGGTACCATAGGTAATTCTTCTCTTGATCATGGGCAATGTTTCAGCTGCAACAATTAGACTCTAATTTCTCCAAAGATTCTATCACTTGTGTCCTGACCTTTGGTAGCTATAGCAGACTTTTATCTGAAATCTTCCTCAAGAGCTTCCTTTGCCCATCTGTTAGCTACCAGCTTCTCTACACTCTTCAGGATTTTGGAGTAATCCAAGCGAAAATTTCTAACTCTGCCTACTAACTCCGCTTATAGTAAAGCAAGAACTATTTCAAAATCTTCTAGGTTTAATTTCAAAATCATTTAGGTTTAGACTTCGGTGGTAAAGCACGTAAACTGAACTCTATCTCTAGGATTTCCCTGTCCTTTCTATCTCCAAAGGGTGCTACCAATGTTAGTTAAAGATGCAGACATCTGACCTTCAGGAAAAAAACACCCTTCTTTTAGAAAACTGAAGATTCAGGGTGCAAGTTCAGACCTCTTCTGATGTCAGGACTTGAGCATAACTCAAAATGACTCATTCTCTGGACTAAACTCAAAGCCATTTTTCATGAATATACAAGACCCTCATATTTAATTTTTTCCCCACTTCAATTCCAGCACAGAAAACTTGGACATATTCCATTCAACTATCCCTTTCCTTTATACTGACAGGACGAAGTCAACTAAAAATTATGTTGCTTTAACAGCTATCTCTGTTTTTGATCCTGTAACCCCAAGCTGGAATTTCTTTTCTGGCATTAGTGTCTAATTTTTTTCCCTTTGCTTTCTTTTAGAAGTGTGAACCTTAATGTGAACCAGACTACCCATCACATGCTTCATTGCTTCAAGTTCTCTGATCTAATTAGCTAATAGATTGATATTTAACTATACAAAAAATAAAATCATAAAAAAACACAAGCTTTACAGTTCTAATTATGCCTTTAGGATTCTGGGATTACAGAATAACCAACTTCATCACTATTTCACCTGAAAATCACCTTTTTTTTTTTCCTTTGGAACCCTACACTTAGAGTGTTCTGGGTTCTTGCTTTCCTATTTCCTTCTCTTGATTGAAACTAACCCCAGCTACTATTGTCTAGTACAAGACTAAGTATGAGCTTTTAATATTAAACTATTAATTGCTCAAACCAAGCACAAAAAAGGGAAGTCATTCTTCTTAAGGGTTGTTTTACTTTGTGACTGGCAAACCTTAAACAGAGATGGCTGTAAACTACTATCTAAATTTTTCTCTCTTTAGTTTTACTTAGTCAGGGTGCTCTGGATTGGCCTCTGTCCTGAAAGGTAAATGTTGCCAAAATGGTTCCTACAAAATTCTGTTTGAATCCATAACACTGCAAACAGCCAATTGTGAGAAATGCTTTCCTCCAGAAATTATATTCTCCAGAGTGTGGAGAATATTATTCTACTCAGTTACATAGTTAACAACATTGACATTTTTCATGCCTTTATTTAAAACTTAGTCCAACAGGAAAGCTTTTCACAGTGAGCTGTAGAAGTGCCCCTGTAAAAGCACTTCTGGAAACAGTCCATCTTACAACAACCATCTGAAGACATTGACCAATAGCTGGATAACTTTTCTTGGTGGGCAAACTGCCCTTAGAACAGACTATAACTTTTCAGAGTCAATCTTCAGAATGATCATCTTGTTCAACTGTCAAACAACTGAATTAAAGCTGCTGTCATTTCATGTCACCCAGTAGGTTTTGGGCTCATTCTGGCACATGGTCTTATGTTTACTGACTGAGGGCAGAAATTTACTTACAGGTGTCAAACATTAGTGCAATGGAATACTAATCTGATCATGATCTAAACATACTCTGAAAAACTAAAGTATAAATTGTAACAATCTTCAGGTGACTGACTGGCCAGCCAGCTGAAAAGACAAGAAAGTAGATTATTTCAAAGACTATTTCAAGAAACATATTCTAGTCCACTACTTTTATGCTACAATGGTATACTACTCACTCTCATTCAGTGAATTCCCCAGCAGGCGCACAGGCAAATCCTGTGTTTACTTCTGGAACGGGTAGTCACAGCAGCAGAAGGCACAATGGGAGGGAAAAGAGAGGTCATAGCCAGGGCAAATTCCTACTGATTTCTGATAGCACATGCTTCCTTATGCCAAAATTTAGAGCAGTTACAGCCAGGTCCCTTGAAAATCGTAACTATTTATTGGTTTTCCACTTCTCTTGTACATCTTTGTCCTCTATGAGGCAGTCGAGCTAGAGAGTCTAATACAGTGACTTGCTCTCACTTTTAATTGAGGCAGATGGTGTAAAAGCCAAAGTTTCTTTTTTCACTAGCAGGTGTTCAGCCACAGGGGCCAGGGAGGAGCTGTAGCTGCAAAGTGCCGCAGCTGCTGCTTGAAATGCTCTCAGCAAACCCCTGAGCAGGGTCACACTGCTGGGGCAGATACAGTCCCTACTTTATTCATGTGGCAATAGTTCTGTGCTGCACTTCAGCACAAAGGTACAGCTCATAGTCTAATGCATTTGTTCACTTTAGTACCTCAAGGAACCAAGGGACTGCAAGTTGTAAATGGCCACTGCTGTAGTTTCATTTTCCTGAAGCTGTTTGGATAAGGTCTCTCCAGGCTGAGCAACCACAACTCTCTCAGCCTTTCATTATCAGCCCTCTGACCATTTCCATAGCCCTTCTCTGGACTCACTTCAACAGGTCGATGTCTTTCCTGTGCCGGGACTGTACCAAGGGCTTGCCACTTCTGTTAGGGATAACAAAAAGTCTTTCTACAGATACATCAATAGCAAAAGGAGAGACAAGGAAAACCTCCATTCTTTATTGGACATGGGCAGGAACATAATTATCAAAGATGAGGAAAAGGCTGAGGTGTTTAACACCTTCTTTACCTCAGTTTTCAACAGTAAGACATGTCCTGAGGACAGCTGGCTTCTGGAGCTTGCAGAAAGAGAGAAGAATCTGAACAGCCCCCCTGTAATTCAGGAAGAAACAGTTACTACCTGCTTAGCCACTTGGATCCTCACAAGTTTATGGAAACAGATGGGATCCATCCTAGGGTGATGAGGGAGCTGGAGGAAGAGTTTGCCAAGCCTCTCTCCATCATCTGTCAACAGTCCTGGCTCACTGGGGAGGTCCCAGATGATTGGAAGTTGGTGAATGTCATGCCAATCCACAAAAAGGAGGACGGGGAAACTACAGGCCTGTCAGCCTGACCTCAGTGCCTGGCAAGGTTATGGAGCAGATTATTCCAAGTGCAATCACACAGCATCTACAGGATGGACAAGGGATCAGACCCAGCCAGCACAGGTTTAGGAAGGGCAGGTCCTCTCTGACCAACCTGAACTCCTTTTATGATCAGGTGACCTGCCTGCTGGATGAGGGGAAGGCTGTGGATGTGTCTACCTGGACTTCAGCAAGTCTTTGACACCATCTCCCACAGCATTCTCCTGAAAAAGCTGCAGCCCATGGCTTGGACAGGGGCACTCTCTGCTGGGTTAGGAACTGGCTGGAGGGCCGGGTCCAGAGAGTGCTGGTGAACGGAGCTGCATCCAGTTGGTGGCCGGTCACTAGTGGTGTCCCCCAGGGATCAGTGTTGGGCCCAGTCCTGTTTAACATCTTTACTGATGATCTGGATGGGGGGATTGAGTCCACCATCAGCAAATTTGCAGATGACACTAAGTTGGGGGGCAGTGTCAATCAGCTGGAAGGCAGGAGGGCTCTGCAGAGGGACCTGGACAAGCTGGAGAGTTGGGCTGATTCCAACAGGATGAGGTTCAACAAGGCCAAGTGCCGGGTCCTGCACTTTGGTCACAACAACCCCATGCAGCGCTACAGGCTGGGCACAGAGTGACTGGAGAGCAGCCAGGCAGAAAGGGACCTGGGAGTCTGGATTGACAGGAAGCTGAACATGAGCCAGCAGTGTGCCCAGGTGGCCAAGAAGGCCAAGGGCATCCTGGCCTGGACCAGGAACAGTGTGGCCAACAGGTCCAAGGAAGTGATTCTTCCCCTGTACTCAGCACTGGAGAGGCCACACCTCGAGTGCTGTGTCCAGTTCTGGGCCCCTCAGTTCAGGAAGGATATTGAGGTCCTGGAGCAGGTCCAGAAAAGAGCAACGATGCTGGTGAAGGAACTCGAGCACAAGTCCTATGAGGAGAGGCTGAGGGAGCTGGGGTTGCTCAGCCTGGAGAAGAGGAGGCTCAGGGGAGACCTCCTCACTCTCTACAACTCCCTGAAAGGAGGTTGTAGCCAGGTAGGAGTTGGTCTCTTCTCCCAGGCAGCTATCAGTAAGACAAGATGTCTTAAGCTGTGCCAGGGGAGGTTTAGGTTGGATATTAGGAAGAAATTATTTCCAAAGAGGGTAATCAGGCATTGGAATGGGCTGCCCAGAGAAGTGGCGGATTCTTCGTCCCTGGAGGTTTTTAAGATGAGACTGGATGTGGCACTTAGTGCCATGGTCTAGTAACCACAGTGGTAGTGGATCAAGGGTTGGACTTGATGATCTCAGAGGTCCTTTCCAACCTGGCTGATTTTATGACTCTATGATTCTGTGATTCAGAAGCCCAGGTAGTTGACATCCATAGCTCTTCCTTTGTCCACTGATAGAGTTACTCCATCATAGAAGGCTACTACATTAGTCAGGAGGAAATCTGAAGACAGATTCTTATGAATTGAATTCAAGAAATTTTGAAGTGGAAGGTTACTGTGTGCACCACAGAGACATTTAAAATTGTCCTTATTTAGGCTGTCACACAGCTGAACATTCTCTGATTTAATCCAAACTCCTTAGAATACAAAATTATTGTTGTTCTCACTCTTCAGCTTTTAGGTAATCTGCTGGGGAAACTAAAGGTGATTGAAATCACAAAAATATTACAAAGAACAATTGTCTTTTGAAAAGCCATAATCAGTGTGATACATCATATGACTGTAAAAGATAACATTTGGCACAGCTAACATTATAGAATCATGGAATGGTTTTGGTTGGAAGGGACCTTATAAAGACTATCCAGTTCCAACCCCTATGCCATAGGCAGGGACACTTCCCACTAGACTCCTCTGCTCAGAGCCCCATCCAGCCTGGCCTTGAGCACTTGCAGGGATGGGACATCCGCAACTTCTCTGGGCAACCTGTGCCAGAGCCTCAAACCCTCACAGTAAAGAATTTCTTCCATGTTGTCCTAGTTAGGACAGCTGAGACCAGTTCATCACTGGATGGGTGTAACCCAAAACTGTGTATTCTATAGCCTTCCATGCCATTTCCCAGAAACTATTATCAATGAACCATTGATAACACAATGGCTCTATCTGCACATAGAGCCTGACTCCTCAGGCTATAAACTAGGTGCTAAGACGCCTTCGAGGTAGGATTGCTCTTGTCCTCACACCCATTAAGGAACATCCCCCCCCCCGAGGGAGATACTGAGCATTCCTGCCTGAACTGGAAGATATATAATCTTGGAGTCTAGGGACCTTTTTTAACCACTCGTGGGATCCAGAGGAAGACTGCAGATCACCGCTCTCAACCAGACTGCAGACCACTGCTCTCAACCAGACTGCAGACCACCACTTTTGACCAGACTGCAACAGCACTCTCACCAACAGGTTTTCCCCTCTCCTTTTCCTTTGGACTCAGGGGGCCCAAAGAACACCGCTCTGTTCATGCCCCAGGGTGCTGGGTTATATATTTGGGTTTTGTGGGTTAAAACCAATTGTTTGTCTGTATAATCATACTTATTGTATTATTTTATTAAATTGTTATTCTGACTTATAATCTCTCTTTTGAGTTGAGTTCATTTCCCCTGCTGGTTTACCTTTAAACCAGCACACATGTATGTTCACTGTGCCCATTTTCATAATATCAGTCAAATTTGCATCAAATTGTATTTAGCTATTCCTGGTCATGGTTTGTTATCATGGCTGGGCTTCGCGAATGAAGATTTGGGAAGGCTCTATCCACATTTGCTACAGGCACGCTGGTGGCTTATGAGGCCAATACGTGACAGACATATCCGATTGCAAAAGGCACAGCAGAAAGACTCCTTAGATGGTGTATTCTGCAATACACGGTTCTTTCTGCGTTGCCTTTTTTCCTCGAGAGTGATCCTGCGTGTGTTCTCAAAGGAGACAGCTGCGTTATAGATGGCGTCTCTCCAGGCCTCCCGATTTGAGGCCAGAGTCGAGTGGTTAGGATGCGGCGCTCTCACCGCCACGGCCCGGGTTCGATTCCCGGTCAGGGGACTTCCCCGGGCAGATGGAGCTCGTCAGCCCTGTAAGGCCATCCATCTAAGAGAAGGTCACTCTAAACAAACCTACGTCCTGAGGACCTCGCTGCCACTGTCCGAGCTCGCTCAGCCCCAGCAGATGAACCTCAGGATTAAAGGGTGGGCTCAGTTCAGCGCACACTGTGTCTCACCTAAAAAATCCACTGTGCAAGCTGAAAGGGTAATGACCTTTCCCAAATCTTCATTCGCGAAGACTGGCCATGATTTCATGGTTTGTAGGATACAATTTTATCACACTTGAAGTAAACACAGATAATCAAGACACAGCAATGACAGAAATTGCAATTAAAAATTATATTAAAACCCCAGGAAAAATTCATTACTAAAACAAGCAGTACAAACAATATCAAAACACAAAATGCACAGACTCAGCTATTTATCAGTATGTAGCAACTTCCCTTAATATGTGTTTAACACTCACGAACACTTGTGGTTTGACAGCTTCCTGTGACAGACTCTAGCAGGATCTCTGTCCAAGAAAAATGGGAGAGGGTTTGGCAAGAAATTCCTTTGATATTAATGAGAGGGCAGAACTCATCTGGGCCAAAATAAAGAGAGCAGAAACCTGTAAAACACTGCAGGTCATATCAAAGCAGGAAATGAAAACTGAAAGAGAATTTGAAGAACACCTTGTAAAGGACGCTCAGACTGGTAGTAAAAAGGCCCTTACACACATCAAAGGAAAGAAGGTAGTTACAAAACCCATGAGATATCTTACTAACAAAAGTCTAAACCGTGGAGCGGTGAGAGGCGGTGGCCAAGGGTGGTAAAGGTAGCACAGAGAAACTCAAAGAGTTGTGTGCTCCAGGCTGCAGTTGGGGGTGCTGGGAGTTCATGACTCCACATCTGCTTCACATCGAGGAGGACAGGGGATCTGTATCAACATGAAGTAACATTATAGGGAATAGGAGCTTAAACAGGAAAGTGAAAGTGAACCCTAAACAGGGTGTGTAAACATGATGTCTGGAAGTGGAGAAAGTCACCCAAAAAGCAGGCGATATTTAGCCACAAGTGATGAGGGACCTCAGCTACCAAACTGTGGAACCACTAGGGAACCATCCTCATGGCTGGGAGGTGGCCACCACAGCACCGCTGCCCACTCAGGCCACACCAGAGCCCGTCTGGAGAGGGAGAAACCAGCGAGGCCGACCTCGCTCACTTGTGGAGCTGAACCACTTATGGCAAACCTCACGGACAAAGGTAGGCGACCAACCTCGACTAACCCACTCCATCTGAGGCTCGGGCCCACCGTGCCCCCTCAGGTGCGCGATCCCGGGGTGGGGTGAGGCGCGTCCCCGCGCCTGCGCGCGGCCGCCGCTGCAGGCCCGTGTTCGCCGCGGCCGCGCGTGCGCGCCCCTCTCCCCTCCCGGAAAAGATGGCGGTGGCGGGGGGACCGGCCGGGGGCAGCGAGTGAGGGACGGGGCGGGCAGGGTTGGAGGGAGACGTGGTCCCGGCGCCGACGCGGCTGAGGGGAGGCAGGTGCTGGGCAGCGGGGAGGGGGAGGACGAGGAAGCCGGGGGTGCCTCGTAGCGGGGATGAGGAGCCGGGGAGCCGGGGCAGGGAGGCGGTGAGGAGGGAGCGCGACTGCCCCGTATGCGCGGGCGCCCCTCGCCCCTCACGGCTCCCTCACTGCCCTGGGGACGGGGCGCAGCTCGGCGGCCCGGCGGAGGAGGCGGAAGAGCCGCGGCAGCGCTGGCGGGGGCAGAGGAAGGCGCACAGGTGAGTTCCGGGACCGGGCTGAGCCCTCGGGGCGCTGTCCCCGCCCGGCCCTGTGCGGGTCACCCAAAGCCCATAGCGCTGCTCTCGTTCACGAGTTTATTTATTTATTAGCGGTGGCACAAATGTGATTCGGCGTCACTTAGTGGTTTGGTTCCTCAAAGCGTGCTGGAAAGCATTCGGCTGCTCGGTAGCTGAAATGCCACTGGAGTGTGAAGGCTGCGTCTTAGGAAGAGCTGAGCCGCTGTCCTCTGTGAGAAGATATTTAAGGGCCTTGACGTGGAAAGCCCTCAGTTAAAAAACTGTTAGACAACTTATTAATCTCGAAAATCTCTGTTAGCAGGGCTTGTTTTCTGTTATGTGCCCTCTCTGACCTCCTGCGACGAGGGGCGGATGTGTACAGGTGTCTGTGACGGCAGCCTCGGTTGCTGTAGTAATTTTAGTCTTCCTTGCCATTCACAGCTTCAGAAGTGATTGGATGTAAAGCAAAATAGTTCAGATTTCTGTAAATGTCAGCTTCATTGAGTTAACTGCAGAGAAATGAAGATGCAGGTGTACTAAAGTATCTGACTCTGTTTGTTTACTACTGCCTTGCGTGTGTCCTCCCCCGTCGGTCCGTGCCTCTCCACCCCCCACCACCCCCGCCAACTATAAACAATATGATGGTTGTGACCTGAAGACAAGCCTTTTGGTAAAACTGTCACAGAAACTTTTAACTTTCTGAAAAAAAATAAAATAAGTTTCTGCAGAATGTGTTTTCATGTACTTGTTTCTACCAACTACTGATTGAATGAGAGGAGGTGTTTCTGTGTACCAGTGGAGAAGCACAGGTTTCAAAGCTTTTCTTCAGGAATATTGCTGACATTTTGGTAAGTTAAAGCTATGGCAAGAGTTAAGTGAGATTGAGTCATTAATGGCAATGCAGAGAAACTGACCTTTTTTCCTATCCAGGTGCAGTAATCTAATATTTTTAAACTGGCTTTGAATAGAATTGTATGCCAGATGGGTTCATCCAATCCTAAACACTCAAGAAATATTAGCCTTAAAGTGAATGTCATGAGGTCGTTGTTATGCTTCAGCTTCAACATCCTTGATATGTTTTTTTTCCCCTTTAGTTACAATGAAGACTATTTATAGCATAGTTCTGTCCAGTGACAAAGACCTTGCTCTCCTTGGATGCTTTAGGAGTCAAAAAAGTATTAAAAAATTTGGTAAAAGGTATATATACTTGGTTGCATAAAGGAAAAACCAAAACAAAAAGTTGTGAAAACACACATGGTAATATAGTTACTTAATTTTTTTTTTATTTCTAAGTAATACAATAGGAAACTCTATTGAGCATAAAACATGTTTTACAGTCTGTCTTATTTGTGCATATCTTCCATGCAATGAAATCCACACTCAGATATATCAAATTTTGGTATCTGGGCATGTGTTGCACCAAATATTCCTCAAGTAACTGGCATCACAACTACAGGCTTTTTTTAAAGTGTACAACGAATACCCTCAACAGTGTGCTATGTCACTTATGCAGAGAGTTTGTGATACTGTTTTGGTTTGTATTAATGCTGAACTAGTAGCTGTTGGCCCTAACAAACACCTCCATTTTGTATTTACAGCACCTTGTGTATGCTTTCCATAATATATATGTATTTGTACGTATGTGTATATTTACTTTCAATAAATACTTCTAGGTTATTTCTGGTATCTTTTATATCTAGATAACCTCTGGAGTAAGGGATTTATATCTCCCTATGATTGTATTTAAAACTAAACAGCTTAGTTAACAATAAAGCTTCCTAAATCCTGTAATGATCAAGAAAGGAAGTTTTGATTTGGCTGACTTTATTTTGGCTAAACTCTGAAAATTCCTTCTTTGTGTACAAGTAAAACAGGTTGAATTGTTTTTTATTAGCTAACTTCTCATGTTTGTTTCAAACAGCTCAGTAAAAATAAAGAATTGTTCACACAGGTGCTATATTTGTGCTTTTAGAAATATTAGCAAGCTATTCTGAATTATTATGAGTGCATGAAATACCACAGAGGAGAGGATGAGGGAGTGGGGCCTGTTTAGTCTGGAGAAAAGACTGAAAGAATCTTACCAATGTCTGTCAGTGTCTGCAGGGAGGGGTCAGAGGATGGACCAGGCTCTGCTCTGTGGTGCCAAGCAACAGGACAAGAGGGAACAGCAGAAACTGATGCCCAGGAAGTTCCACCTGAACATGAGGAAGAACTTCCTTATTGTGTAGGTGACTGAGCACTGAAGAGTTTGCCCAGAGAGGGTGTGGAGTTTCACTCTCTGGAGATATTCCAGAGCTATCTGGGTGCAGTCCTGTACTGTGTGTTCTAGGGTGACCCTGTGAGGGCAGAGGGCTTGGACCAGCTGAGCCACTGTGGTTCCTTCTGACTTGACCCTTTTGTGAGTGGCAAGTGAAAGCACAGCACTGATTTTGGATAGTGTGCATCTTGTTTCTGCTTTCAAACTATGCTTTAAAAGTTGTTTCGTAGGATTATACAATAGAAGTCCTTTAATTCTGTGATCTTCTCTGACACAATCTGAAACTTTGATTTCAAAAAACTATGTTTTTTTGTTGTGCCTCATATTCTCCATTGAGTTGTCTCAGTGTAATTTGAACAGTAGGAGGCAATATCTTTTTTTTTAATATCAAGTTACTCTGTTTTCAAGTATGATTTTAGTAACTTGTGGTTAGTAACTTCACTTGTGCTGAAATAAGCAATGATTTAATGGACTGAAGTTAAGTAGCCAGCTTGGTGAATAAAACAGGCTGTTTTCATGTTTTAATGAGAGTATCAATATTATGAATGTTAAAAGAAAAAAGTTTAACCAAGATTATTTTATAATGACTGAAGTTTATTCAGTGAACCTTCCGCTGTAATTTTAAAAAATGCATGAACTAAGTGTACTGAATGTGGACTCAGCTGGAAAGTAGTTGTAACTGATATTTAAATAGATCTTCTAATTGTTTGCTGTTAAAGCTCATATTTTCATCATTCATTTATTACCAGCATTAGCAAAGCAAAACCACTTTTACCTTAGAGTCATGAATTTTACACCCTTCAGATTAACATACCCAATTTATAATGTTTTGATACCTCCCACTGTTGGAGTTTTGATCCTAATCAACTTCAGTTGTGATTACAAGTATTACTTTGTTAAAATAGTGTTTGAATAAACTGTGATGGTGATTTCAATGGCAAGTCATGCTTTGCTCTTGCAGAACATGAGTTATTGGGTGATTGCCATTCAGTTTTAGTTGGAGGTTTGCATCCAGTTAGATCAGTTGTAGCTGATCAGTGGGTGATCAAGCTACAAGGCATTAAGCATTTGCTCAATATTGTGCATCTGTATGTGACGTGTGTCCGTGAAGGTTATGGGAGAGGTAGGTAGTTGCCAGAAAGGTTAAAGAGATTAATACTTGCTTGGTTTTCTTGTCTCCATATGCTGTTGTAGCAGTACCTCTGATACTGCTTGCTGGTCATGGTTACAAAGATAGTATATGCTAATTTGAGCTGACTGCCAAAGATTAGTTGGATTCATGAGTATGTTCATTTGTGTCTTTAATAAGAAATGATTGCTTTAGTATTAGTCATCACTAGTGGAAATAAGAAATTTTAAAAAAATGAATGCTTTTTAAGATCAGAGAGAATTTATTTTGCCATTACTTCCATGTGGATTTTCAGAAGGTGAGAAATAAAATTCAGTAGACAAGAATATCTTCTGAATAAGTAAATACAGTTGTATTAGGAGAACAAGTAGTTTGATTTCTCTATGGAAGTGTTAAACTAAAACACTGAAGTTTAAGTTTCAATAGCATTTTGATATGTTTTTCATAAGTGTAGCGTTATTCTTCAAGGGTGCATTTTAACCACAAATTGATAAAATATTAATCTCTAATGGAAAAAGAGACCTTATTCATGCAAACTTAATTTTCAAAATAAAAAGAATTGAGGATGTGTGATAAAGTGTAATGATGCCTTTCTTAATGCTGTGATTTTTTTGAAGAGATGAACTTTATATTCTTACCCTCTAATAGAATTCTGATGACGTAGGAAAACACTGCTTAAGGCTTACCTTTTCACATATAGGTTAAATTCTTTGAGTGAAAATTGTATATTTTTTTCTGGAAATCAATAAAAAACTTTCTTATTTGTGCAGTTAATGGTATGATTGTTGGTTGCTTTAAATAGGTTCTGAAAGGTGCTGAGTTTCACAAAACTGAGTTTGGCTGTTAGTAGATTGGCCTTTTTTGTAGTAACTGGCATGTGGAGGGAACTGGAAGGAAACTAGGACTTCTCATTATTGTGTGACAAGAGTGCAAAGAAATCATGAAAGCATGAATTGTGTGAGTTGGCTTTCCCTTTATTAATGGAAAAAGGTTCTCAGGATCACATGAGCTTTTTCTCTTCTTTGAAACCCCTGCTATGGAGAGCCCACATTGCTGCTGTTCTTCCATTTAAATGGCCTCAGACAAGAATCTCTTTAGAACTAAGCAATAGTTTTCTTAAAGAATGGTGTTAAAAATTCCAATTTAACACATTTTATACAGAAATTTAGTTATATTACTCAAACATGCTTGCTTTGTCTCATTGTTTTTTCCACTTTAAGGGAATTGAGTCTTAAAACTCAATATACGACTTGGTTGTACTTTTCTGTTTCTTGGAATAAGATTTCAAGTATTTTTACATACTGTAAGTTGAAATGCAGTTAATCAATGAGAAGCATTTTCCTGCAGCCCCCTCTGGGTTGTTTTGTTATAGGCTGTACTGGAGTTTGTATTTGGATTGTGGACTCCTTGTGTAGGTATGAGGTAACTTCTAATTCAGGTCTGTCACCCTGACCTCAGTGCCTGGGATTGTGTTGAGTGCCATTCCGTGCCATCCTAAACCCAGCTTGGATTTACGAAAGGCAGGTCCTGCTTGATCAGCCTGGTCTTCTATGACAAGGTGACCGGCTTGGTGGATGAGGGAAAGGCTGTGAGTATTGTCTACCTGGACCTTAGTAGAGCCCTTGGCACTGTTTCCCACAGCATTATCCTGGAGAAGCTGGCTACTCATGACTTAGACACATGCAGTGTTCACTGGGTAAAAAACTGGTAAAAGACATCCAGGCCCAGGGACTTGGGGTGAATGGAGTTGCATACAGCTGGGCCTGGTCACTAGCGGGGTTCCCCAAGACTTAGTGTTGGCCAGTCCTGTTTTACGTCTGTCTTTAGTGACAAGGCGATCAAGTGTTCCCTCAGTCAATTTGCACACGACACCAACTTGGGCAGAAATGTTGATCTGCCAGAGCACAGGAAGGATTTGCAGAGGGATCAGGACAGGCTGGATTGGTGGGTTGGGGCCAATGGTATGAGGTTCAACAAGATCAAGTGCCAAGTCACAACCCCCTGCAGCACTACAGGCTGGGGGCAGAGGGGCTGAAAACCGGCCCAGCAGAAAAGGACCAGGGGGTGCTGGTTGACAGCAGCCCGGAGTGTGCCCAAGTGGCTAAGAAAACCAGTGGCATCCCAGCTTGGAGCAGCAGTAGTGTGGCCTGCAG
This sequence comes from Pseudopipra pipra, assembly GCF_036250125.1. Lineage (NCBI taxonomy): Eukaryota > Metazoa > Chordata > Aves > Passeriformes > Pipridae > Pseudopipra > Pseudopipra pipra. The sequence continues at coordinate 44,651,429 of NC_087581.1, read as the reverse complement.
GACCGGGGAAGTGATTCTCCCCCTGTACTGGGCCCTAGTGAGGCCACACCTTAAGTTGTGCTCAGTTGTGGGTCCCTCATTGCAGGAAAGACTGCTGAAACAAGTCCAGAGAAGGGCAACGGAGCTGGGGAAGGGTCTGAAACAGAAGTTCTGTGAGAAGCAGCTGAGGGAGCTGGGGGTGTTTAGCCTGGAGAAAAGGAGGCTCATGGGGACTGTATCACTCTCTACAGCTACCTGACAGGAGATTCCAGCCAGATGGGAGTCAGTCTCTTTCAGTCAAGTAACAAGTGATGGAACAAGAGGAAATAGTCTCAAGTTTCGTGGGGGGAGTCTTAGACTGACTATCAGGTAAAATTTCTTTGCCAAAAGGGTTGTCAAGCATTGGAACAGGCTGCCAAGGGAAGTGATTGAGTATCACAAAGTGATAAAAAAGTGATCTCTTTTAAATCCCTAGAGGTATTTAAAAGACACTTAGTTGTGGCAATTAGGGGCAGGGATTTGGCAGTGTTATTGGTGTTGATGATCTTAAACATCTTTTCCAAACTAAACAACTCTATGATTCTAAAAGAAGTATTTGCATGCCTTAGTAAGCATGGCAGGATAGAACTTAGAGCTGTCAGTGTAGTATGCTGTAGCCTGATCCTTATTTTGGTTTGTCTCTTGATAATTGAATTGTTTGGGGTTTGCATTGTATTACTTTTTAACTCTTTTTTTAGGAATATGGAAAGGTAAGAGTGTGAATAAAAATGAGATACACACTGCAAATCTGAGTATATAAACAACAAATGACATTCAAACGGAATGGTGAAAATAATAAGTATTGTAACACTAAATGTGTCCCCACAGCTTCAGAGGAAATTACCCACTAGTTTGTTTTTGCAAGTGTTTCTTTGTGCAAAAGTTCTGTGAACATCTTTGGTCACACACTTTATGCTCAGGTTTATACAGCAGAACAGACTTGTATCCATGTTGCTGCTTGTGTTGTCCCTGGAGAAACAGGGAACTTCAGACTGATAGGAGCAAAATGTTGCTATCTTGGAATTATTATGAGGAATTTGTCCAACCTATTCATTATATGTAATGTTGCTTTGTGTTGGAATAATTTCCTGGAGATTTTGGTGTTTGTTAAAAACAAAAAAATATGGCATGTAGTGTGCAGAGATTTTTGTTGTGTTGAGTGTTTCTTGTTTTGGGACATTTTAATTAATAGTTTTTCATAAGTATCCTTTGTAATAAACTTGTGTCCTTCTCCACTGGGATAGAGTTGTAAACTTTTTTCTAACAGATAGCTGTTACTCACTGTGGGTATAAAGTTCTTGCTTGCAGCTGGTCTCTGTTCTCAGAAATTATTGATTTTCCAAGTAGTGGAGTTTGAAAGCAATATTGCTTTTCATGCCACTCCTTTTTTTCTCTTAATTACAACATGTAACTACACAAAGGAGTGTGCTGCAGAGCAAGTTAAAATTGAGGTGAGTTTATAGCTCGATCTGTATTTCGATGCTTTTGTTTGCAGGGAAGAGCAGGAGATTTAGTTATTCCTTGCAGCATAGGTCTGAAGATCAAACTTACACAGTCTGTTAAAAAGCAGTAGTTTGTGCTATTACGGGAGGACTCCTTATTGAAATGGCTCTTTTCACATGTATGTGGGCTCTTTGTTATGCAAGAGGATAATATTTTTTTTCTTAGATAGTAGGTAGTATTTTTTATGTACAAACTATTTGTGTGCCGAACATACATTCTGAAAAGTCCTTCTATGTACTTAACGTTAATGAACCTTTCTTTGGGTATGTTTGAGAGCATATGAAGGATGTGGTGGGAAAGTAATTTATCATATTGATACCTACTTGGGGCTGTTGGAATTTAGTAGCTTGGAGAGTACATTCTTTTAGTTCCTAATTTTTTTAGAAGTGTAATTTATTTCAGTATTGTCCTGGAATTCAGTAACTGTAGGAAAAGTGTTTTGTGAGGCTGTGGTGTAAGAATTTGATCAAATATATTCATGTTCTACAAGAAGTAGCCATGCTACTTGTTATCCTCACAGATGGTCAAGCCTGCTTCAACTAGTGTGATGTAATAACAGCTTTTATTTTGATTGAAACATTTAAATATTCAGTTATCATTGATAATTGAAATATTTAAAATAATTCTATGCTAATCAAAATCTGGAGTAAAAATCACCTGACTTATCTTTGATTTAGTTTAATAGTGCAATCCATTCCTTGCCTGCTTGAACCATCTGAAAAGAGGTTGTTGGAAAGTGCAAGATTTTTTGACTGCAGCATGTTAATTGTCATCTTAGTCATTAGCAGTTGCCTCCATTACTTTGTGTGTGTGTAACAGCCTTTGGAACAGGCTCAGCTTCATCAAACTGTGAAACAAGACAATTCTAAGTGGTGTGCATAGTTTGATCAAGCAGGCTCTTACTCCTCCTAAGTTGTGTTTTGTGTGTAGAGTATCTGAATAAAAATACTGAACTCCTCAACTGTTCCATTTGGACACAGGTCATAGTGCTGTGTTTATGGTTCTAAATTCAGATGCAAGTCTTGCAGAGAACTTCCACTTTGTCTCAAGTTGCTGACATCTTTGTGTCATACCACTACTGCCTGTCTTGGTTTGTGTTGCTCAGATTACATATCTCTTTACCGTGGTTACTTGTTTCCAAAACACCATCCTAATACTTGATGTGTTTTAAAAATATAATGGAAAATATTTTTTTGTGTTGCAAAGTCCTTTGGTATCAACATTGATCTTGATGGCTAGTTGTGTTGGTCTTTACTATTCAGTAAAAATTAAGGTTGTTCTTAGGACCAGAAATTTGGCATGCCTTCATTTATGAAATTTTCATGCAATTAAATGCTGAGTTGTAGTTCCCAAAGCTTTGAAGCATTGTCAGAACTCTACTTAATGGCTTTTAAGGGTCCAAGTGGCTGACCTTTGCACTGCTCTTTCCTATTTAGTAAAAAATACCTTTCCTGTAGTTGACATAGTTCCTGGTTGAAATTTTAGTATTCTGTAGCAACTTGCCTATTTCATTGAAAATACTGGCCATCTTATCATTTTGCTGTTCAGTAAAAGCTTCAAATACATGAGTAGACACTTCATTTTCATGACAAAGAGGAATCAGCTTTCATTCTGAAAGAAAAGTTTGTACTTTCAGGCCTGCACCAATGCCCTTCCAGTGCCCATAATGCCTGCCCCAAGGAAGGAGTTCTCTTATCCACACATTGAGGAGTTCCTGGAGTGAGAAATTCCCGTTTGTGATGTGCAGAGCACAGACTGTAAAGGGCTAAGTAACTGTGTTTCTTCTACTGTAGCAGAAGAGATACAGGACACAACTCTTTTTTAAACTCAGTACTTTTATTTTTTTTTTTTTTGTAATGGGCATGTGTATTTTTTTCATTGTGTTTCTTAGAATTCAGCTATGTTGGGGAGTTTGTTCTCAGACAACTGCAAGAGAAGTGTAAGGAACAGAACAAAGGTCTCTGTAACCTTTGTTGACCTCACCAAGGCTTTTGATACTGTGAGCAGAAAAGGTCTATGGCAGATTTTGGAACGTTTAGGTTGTCCCCCCAAGTTCCTTAAAATGATCATCTCACTCCACGAGGATCAGCACGGCCAAGTCAGATATGGCAATGCACTTTCTGAGCCCTTTCTAATAACTAATGGTGTGAAACAAGGCTGTGTTCTTGCACCAGCTCTATTCACAACCTTTTTCAGCATGATGCTCCAAAGGGCCACAGCAGACCTCGAGGATCAGGACGGTATCTACATTTGATACCGTACTGATGGAAGCCTATTCAACCCGAGGCGACTGAAGGCCCAACTAAGACCTTAAACCATCTTGTCCGGGAGCTGCTTTATGCTGATGCCCTTGTTGCCCACACAGAAGCAGCTCTGCAGCGTTTAACATCCTGCTTTGCAGACGCTGCTGAGCTCTTTGGTCTGGAAGTCAGCTTAAAGAAGACAGAAGTTCTCCATCAACCTGCACCTCAGGAAGTCCCCCATCATCCCCACATCACCATTGGTGAATCAGAGCTCAAATCAGTCCAGCAGTTTAATTACCTAGGCAGCATCATCTCCTCAGATGGTAAGATTGACAGAGAGATAGACAACAGGTTAGCAAAGGCATATAGTACCTTCAGAAAGCTTCATAAAAGAGTTTGGCAAAATAAACACTTGAAGAAAAGTACCAAGATCAGTGTTTACAGAGCCATTGTGCTGTCTACTCTCTTATATGGATCCGAATCATGGGTCATCTACCGCCACCACCTGTGTCTCCTAGAACGCTTCCATCAACTCTGTCTCCATACAATCCTAAACATCCACTGGTCAGATTATGTGACTAATATGTCTGTTCTAGAACATGCAGCAGTCACAAGTGTTGAGGCCATGTTACTGAGAACACAGCTGTGCTGGGCAGGGCACGTCTCCAGGATGAAGGACCACCGCCTCCCTAAGATCTTGCTTTATGGTGAACTTGCCACTGGCTGCTGCATGAGAGGAGCCCCAAAGAGAAGATACAAGGACTCCCTGAAACAACATCTCAGCCTTGGCCATATTGATCATCATAACTGGTCCACTCTGGCCTCCAATCAGGAGGTCTGGAGACACACCATCTATAACGCTGCTGATGCTTTTGAGGAAGCACACAGGATCACCCTTGAGGAGAAAAGACAACACAGAAAGAATTGTGCCTTGCAGAATATACCACCTAAGGAGTCCTTCTGCTGTGCCTTTTGCAACTGGACTTGTTTATCTCGTTTTGGCCTTTTTAGCCACCAGCGCACTTGTAACAAGTCTGGGTAGAGCCCTTCCCAGATCTTCGTTCGTGAAGCCCAGCCATGATGATGGTGGTAATGTTGGGGGGTGTACAGGTATTTGAATTAGCCATTCTTCAAAGAAAATGCTGTACGTGGCTTGAATAATGGGGTTTCTGGAGTTAAATGCCTTTCTGGTCTCACTGAGGTTGTTTGTAACTTCTGTATTTTCTGCTCAGAAAGATCTACATTTAAGTTCTCTACTCTTTTTAAGCTGTTTCCTATGGAACTTGCAATCCAAGGGTTCACATAAAGTCTCTTTGATTACTCTGTATTAGTCAGGAAAGACTTGGATGTGGAATGAAGTTTGGGTAAAATTGTTGGTTGTCAGCAGGTGCTATACAACAAAAATAATTGTTGTATAGCAGCTGCTACACATCAGGATCTAGACCAATAAAAAAAAAGCAAGCTGATTACATTAGAATTTACTAACTTTTGACATCAAAAAGCTACCAGTCAGCAGTTTAGGACTGAAAGCTGCAGTGCCAGTAACCTTGACACTACAGTTGTCACCAATCACAGCTGAGAAGATCTTGTCAGCAGGCATTGCTGAGGTACATGAGGTTCCAAGCTTAGCAGAATCTAATATATGACCATATTCCTTGCACATTGTTGGTTTTTAACATAAAACTAAATTGATTTTTTTTTTTTAATAAGACAATGTAACAAAATTTGTTTGCAGACTTTATCAATACCAAGATTAAGGGCAACTCTGAATATTTCCCAATTCCCTTTTATATCTATTTCTTTAATCTTTCTTGGCACCAGTTTTCCTTCTCCCCTGTGTTTCTGCAGAATCACTTTATTAGGGTTTTGTTCCATGGTATTCAAACTGTTCAACTACAAACCTTTTGTTGTATAGGATTCTAGTTTTAGCTCAGTCTAGCGGAGTGCTGACTCAAACTTGTGTAAAATTCTGGTTTCTACAAAAGGAAGAAAAAAAACCCTACAGAATTTATGCCATTTGCTCTAGCATTTTTCTACATTTTGTCCTTTGTTGTTATTTCAGTGAAAACTATAGCTCTAAGTTAAGAGATACAAGCTGAAAAAGGGCATTTGCCGCTGTGATTTTTCTTCTTTGGTTCCAAATACATCTTATTATTACTTATTATGTATTGTTATATATGTTAATGACTTTTTACAAAAACCTGTGTACTGAATATGTCTTGTGGTAGAAATGCCAGCATATGTCTCTAAATATGGTTCAGAATGAGCTCCAGAAAGGTTTACGAACAGAATTCAGCATAGAATCAATGAAATAGTTATAATTCAATCAATATTTTTTCTTTTTTTTTTTAACCTGAATGTCAAAATTCATCCAGGCTACCAGGAAGCACAAAGTATGGCTGAGTTCATACATGTGGCTATTATATTTTTGTCTTAGAATATCCTTGTTAGTTTAATGTGTGTACACTGTAAATCTGTGTCCTTGCATTCAGTTAGACTGAATCCACTGTTGTGTCAATGCATGCCAGTGCAAAGTGGCCAGAATATTATGAGACTTCTTGTTAGTTAATATAAGACTAATGGGATGTTTGAATTGGCATGGAATTAGGTCTCTGACAAAAGATTTAGATGCCAGTCGAAGTGATGGCTTGCTAATTAAATGTCTAAATGTCATTAAGACCTTGAGAACTAGACTTGATTCATAAAGCTTTTTCCAAAAAAATGTTTCAAGTGCTGGAAGCTGAAAAGAATTAATTGAATGGAGAAAGAGAGCTTGTCTTCCTCTAAACTCAGTGGATTTGTGTATTGCTTTGTTTGCATGAAAGAGTAGTTGTCTGTACATGACTGTCTTTATACTGTTCCAAATCACTCTCTCAATTTTACTTGTCAGCAAGATGTCCAGGTCTTTTTTTTTTTATAAGTGAAATAGTGCCTTGAATGATGTAAAGCTACTGAAGAGTCCGTGTGACAGTGTAGTATTTATGCAGCAAGGAAGACCTGAAACTCATTGTAATGACAAAACCTGGTCGTAATTCAAAATGTTTTAACTTGTTTGGAAAATACTGGGAAAATATCTGCCTTCAACGTGTTAGTGTTACCATGGCTAATTTTTATTTCTGCCCTCTGACAATATATTAATTCTTGTCTTAGAATTCAGCTGCTCCGCATATAGGTAGCTTTGGAAGGTAGTCATTTGTTAATCTCTTAGTCAGGTGTTTATTGTTTGAGAATTTTCTGACTACTGACTTACAAGTGATCAAGTTGTTTACAACGCCAAGTAATTGTTCATGCAGGCAGTTTGCCACCAAGTTCCCTGTTTGAAGAACTGTGTATTTTATTAGATTCATGTTCTTTGAAGTTTATTGCACCAGTTCAAATCACTGATGGATAGTGCTTCTCATCCTTCTTGCCTCTACTCTGCATTATATAATTATATAATTATATAATTACATTGCAGGAGTCTCTATAAGACCTGTAAGCTTCAGAATTGCTTTGTGTAGTCCAAACTTCAAATCTGTAAAAAGATGTTATTTTTGTGCTGAAGTAATTGCGCTGCTCACATTCTGTGGTGTAGAAAACTCCCAGCTCTGAAACTGGGGAGTAAGGCTGACATGAGTTTCTCTACCAGCACTCACCAGCATTTACTCTTTGAGAGAGGGAAGGTGCAACACCGGGAAAATATCATCCAGGTGTAGAACAGAAAGCCCCTTTGATTTCAGTCACATCTGTGAGCTATAGCACGATCAACAAGTGCTGTGATGAGAATGTCACATGAAGTTTCCAAGTGTTAGGACACGTCTGGTGCCAAAAAAAAAAAAAGAAAATCAGGAAAAGGAGAAGAAGAAAGGAGCAAGACTAGGGAACAGCTCATTCATAATCTTAAATGAGAACATTTCAATTACTGACCATTGTGCTTCTGGAGAAGGACTTTGATTTTCTATTCATGTGACAGAAGGGATTTTGCCAATGGCATGGGATCTCTCCTATTGTTTCTTCCTTGTTAGAACAAGTATTACCTACTGAGAAGATTTCTGCCTTTCTCTTGCCACCTGGGCTAATTAGCTTGCAAAATTAACTCCTCTAATGTTGTAGGAAATGCTTAAAATTCTTGAGGTCTCAGCTTACCTTAATTTGCAGGCACTAAGTCTCCCTGCAAGACTACTTTGTATGGAATTTTCTTTTGTGTAGAAACAATGTATTATGTTTGCTTGCCAGAGTTTACTCGGGATAGCTCAGTGCCAGGCAAACTTTAAACTTGAATGGTTTGAGTTTTAACATTAAAACAATACAAATTATTTCTAATAAGGGATTCAGTACTTGATTAAAAATATATACAGTTATAAAAGAGTAATGGATCAATAAAATGCAAATCCATGCTGAGAAGGAGTATCTGTGTCAAATATGACTTTCCCTAAATTGCAGCTAGTTAGTGCTGGTGTTCTAGCTGACTTGCATTGGGGATCTTTGAAAATACAATCTTTTAATTTAAGACTTGAAGTATTTGGGTTATGTGTTAGAAGAAGAAAGTGTTCTTCTGGTACACTTACTGATGGAAAGCTTTTCTAAATATGGTTGTGATTATTTAAAATGTTATCTCTTGACCTGTCCGTAGGGATTGGAATCTGAGATGTAAAATATCTCTGTAATCAGTAGGATGTTTTTCCTCTCTGATAGTTGTTTTTTTTTAATTGTATCTCTTAGCTGAGTGTTTCCACAGAGTTGCAACATTATATACTTTAATCACGCAATTGTATCTTATGGTTCTAAGGTCTAATGCATGCAATTTAGGTATTTTGGTTGTCTTGAGTAGCTAGTGGCCCTGGATCCAAGCTGGGGAAGGGAAGCTGGCGCTCAAATGTGTGCTCTGTCTAGATCAAGGAACTTCTAGCTTCTCAGGTTTTGACAAACTTAAATGCATTTTTTCTGCTCATTACTCCACTGATGCTTTACTTGTTCTGGGCATGACTACGAGTTCTTTCCTTCAACTCCTTTTTCTCAATACTGAAGTAACTTGGGTAGTGGTAAGTTTTCTGTAGTACCTGTCTCAGATACTGGTTTTGTTACTTTGAAGTTGCATGTTGACCTCCAAGATGAAGAATGGCCCAGAGAAAGGCCAGCTTTGTGTGACTCCTAAAAATGTGTGTGGTGCTGGAAGCAGCTTGTCTAGAAATATAATGAATATTTCAAATTTGCATTCCTTTTTTACTGAGCAGGTAGATCAATTTCAGAAAGTATTCATGCTGCTTGAACACTGGACAGGGCAGCTGATACTTGAATTTTTGTCCCTTACTGGCTATTCAGTAAGCTGAACCTTCATTATTAGGAGAAAATATCCTAAGACATTTTAGACTTCTAAGACTTCTATAAAAACAATCTCCACTCTAATGAAGGCAAAGAAGTTTTTTCAACCTCACTAGTGCTGCCAAAATTAAGATTTAAAGATGTCATTCATTCAAAATCCTAAAAGAAAAGCAGAAATCCTAGCACCCACTCCAGCAATACATATTTTGAAATGAGGCTGTGTATTTTTAACTTTCAATAAACATCACAAAACTATCTGCCGAAAGAGAAGGGGGAAAAAACTAGTGTGCCACCAATACACTATTGTGTGGCTTGTGTGACAACAATTCCTTAAGAGAGTGAGACCCAAATCATCCAATGATGCATTTTTATGGTGAATAAATAAGCTGAAGAGAGTCAGAATGCCTCCGAAACAAAAGCTAACTGAAAAATCTGACATGAATCATTATTCACAATCATTAATTATGGCAGTGAGGAAGAAAACTGCGTGCTGGCCAGGTGTCTTGGAGGGTTGTGCTACCTGGGAGTACAAGTCCATTCTTGTCCTGGTTTTCAGCTTGGATGGAGTTAATGTTCTTCCTTCTTCAGGAGTGCTGCCTCCCACAGCAGCTCATCCCTGCGTTCGCAGAAATCAAGTAGTGCTGAAGTTCTGTACTGGTTGCAAGAAAGAGCTACAGGACTTTCTTAACCTTATCAAGCAATCAGATAAATCTGAGTGGTGGGAGACTTGAGTATAATCACTGCAACACGTTGTGAGTGTGCGCATACTGCAATCAGTTTAAGTGTTGCAGCGTCAAATGAATTGCAAGCTTTCTTGTATTTCAGTCGTTGAGTAGATCCCAGCATTGTTGTAGGACTCTTATATCAGAGGCTGCAGAACAGTAAAAGTCAGTATTTCTTGAAATGCCTTGTCTCAACTTGTGGACTCAGTTCCTGCTGAACTTCTGTGATTTGGTGAACCGCACCAGTGTTAGGAAATTCATTTCCAGTTTGTCTGATCTGCAGTGATGAATCTCTTTAAAGTTGTGACACTGGAAAATATTTTCAATACACAGTGATAAAAAACAGGCCACTTTTTGCTAAACCAGCTAAGCTGTACTCCTTAAACCGTATAGAATAAATCTGCCTTGACAAAAAGAGCCATTTTTTTTGTGGTCCTTCTTCGAATTCCTGAGTAATTACTGTTATGTACTGTAATGTGGAATTTTTTGATATTTCTGAGGATAATGTATGTATCCTCAGATTCCTTGCCAACAATTTATCTTGTAAAAGACAGTTTTTCTAGATTGATTTGCTACAGATGTCCTGTTGTAGCTAAGAGCCTTTGAGGCTTGGGCCTTAATTTAAGTGTTCAACAGGTTATAATTATAGTGAGAGAACTCACAACCATGACTTAGCAAGACCTTTGTGTTTCTAGACCTTGTCACAACCTTCCTTAATGCAGTGGACTTTGAGAAACTTGCCTCTAGCTGGAATTTCTTTAATCTTACCAGACGTGGAGAATGAAGTTAGTATACCTTTTTTGTAAAAGGCCTTTGCTTTCAGGATTCCGTGAAAATTACCCTTCCTTCCTTTTCAATATCATTGGCAAAAATAGTTGATGACCTTTAGCTAAATAGATTTTTAACTGATTTATTACTACTAAAATGTCAGAATGCTTACAAGAAATCAGTCCTTGCATTAAGAACATCTGGTTCAAAACAAAGGGAGAACTGAAAAGATGATTGTGAAGAAAAAGGTAAATATTCCACTGATATAGCTTCCATTTGTCAGAGTGGTGTGGAATTCTGGGATGCTCCTGGGTTCACTATAAAGCTTATATATGCTCAGTTTCTTCTACAGCATCTGACCCTGAGTCTCTGAGCTGCTGATGGACTTGCAGCCTTGGGTGAAAAAGGTACATCAGAGCCAAGACTAAAGGAGATATTCTGAGATGTGCTTTGTTTACAAAAGATAGCTCCAGTGGAGACCAGGCAGATCCAGAGCCTGGCATCCCTCAAGAAACTTTGGAAGACATAACATTTTTTTAATCTTTCTCTAAAAGTGTAATATTTTTCTGTTCTGTGGCCCAAATGGGGAAAAGAGCAGTATGTATTTAATGAACAGAGTTCTCTAGGAAGAGCTTTTCCTCTGAAAAAAAAATCACGAGAGAATCCCTGAGCTATGCTAACCAAGGGCTTTTACATGGAAGATGTTCAGCCTTTAATACCGTTAAGAGATTACTGAAACAGAATTGCAGGTGGGTTAAAAGGTGCAATTGCGGGTTTTCAAAATTGCAGAATAAACCTTTATTTTGCTGGAGGTTTGGTATGAGGGGGTAGGCACATGCCAACACAAGCCCATCAGTGGGTTAAAATAAACTACACTTGCAAGTCAACTTTTTATCTGGTCACTGAACTTACTTTCTGTACGTTACAGACAAATGATAAGTTTTTTCTAGGTCACATCTTTAAAATCTGCTTTCCAGATTCCTGTAAAAGTCCACCAGCCCTTTGGCAGATTGAATAAGCACCATCCATTTCTATTTTCTGCCTTTTTAGCTTGTTTATTTTCTTTTTATGTTTTTGCAACACAGCTTTTTGGATGGGATTGTTTTTCCATTTAAAACCCAGAAAACAGTGTGAAAATTAATGCACAATGTTAATATTGTGTAAGATTAAGATATCTGTAGTTATTGGGGGGAAACAAGAGCTCATTAGGGTATGTATCGAACTTTTCTGTTGCCTTTCACCTGAGGTACTGCACAACATTGCTTTGACTTGCTACCTGCTCATGTCCTACAGGTGGCCTAGATTAAGTAACAACTTGGCTGATGTTTGAACAGAAATATTTCTGATGAAGACCTGTAATCTAAATTAAAGTTCATTAGAAATGAGGTCTAACAAATGTCATGCTACAGTTTTAAGAGGATGTGGAAAGGAAAGTTAAATGAAAGGAAGGTTGAAAATATAATACACAGCTGGTTACAAGGGAAAGAAAACACTGAAGTAAGAAGTGGAAATTACAGTACACAGACACAGTAAACTACCTAAGAAGCCCGAGAGAGCTACAGCAGAGGAAATGAACTGATACAGCGCCAGGATACTGTGATGTTCTTAATTAGAGGATGAGGAAACGATGGGTAATGTGAAACAAAGTTGTGTCAGGTGGGGCTTATTATATGGCTGAGATAGAAGAATGGATGGTGAAGTTTACTGAATTAATGGTTTTCTATACAAACTCTCTTCATTATTTCTTTACTGTTTTTAGAAAATGTAGTACAGGTTGGGCTGTGGCTCCATACTAGAGCAAGCAGATGTGAGGAGAGAAGCAGTATTTCTCCTTCATTTCTTTAGTTTGAAGCAAGAAAGCTGCATGCAGATGGAAAAACTTAGTGAGAAGGAAGAAATTATGAGTGGGAGATGCCCCAGAGAGCAGAGTACTTCTGGACAAAACTAAGGAATTGGCAAACAGTAGAGAGCATTAAATAGTAAAGGATTTAAAGAGCAAGTGATGTATTTCTGTGCCACTGACTTAGTTATGAAATAACTAAACAGCACGCATTTTTCTGCTTTTCTCATTTAGCTTGTGTTACATGACTGTGGGGTAGTTAATTGACTCCTATGAAAGACAGATCTTGTCATTGCTTGTGGAAAAATCTTCTCAGGCTCAGGAATTAGTAGCACAACCTTCTGGGGAAAAAAAGTGGAATTTTGCTGCATTAGTATAATAGAAAATCTTAAAAGAACAAGATTCTCAGTTCTCACTACAGAAAATTCCTGTTTATTTTTGTAGGACTAGTGTATATGTTCTGGATGATACACCGGGAACAATGACAGTACTTTTCTTCATTCTTTCTTCATCTGCATGAGAAAGGTGATCCTTTAGGTTCTTGATCATCAGGAATCCTTTTTCTGATAGTCTTTCTAATGCTCACAGTTGGAAGTTCCCATAATTGGGGAAATAATATGGAACATTTCTGAGAGAATTCTGATGGAGGCAGTAGGGCTGTAGTTCTTCATGATCTACACTGATGCTAATGCTGATGGGAACAAGTTGTGAGCATTCCCAAGTGTGTATATACAACTTTTATCTGGTCCTGGTCACATGGGAAGGGCAAGGCTCAGAGGGAACATGGTCCTTGTGTGGTAGGGAGAGAAGTGAAAGTACCGTCACAATAGTGAAGGAAATAGGAAGCAAAGAGCATGTTCAGCTTCATTGATTTTTTTTATTTTTTTTTTTCCCAAATAAAGGTGAAAGGTACAAGACAATCTTTGGGTATAGCAGCTGCAAAAATACGTCATCAAGTCCTGCGTTGAGATGAAACTTTTGTCTATGTAAAACAGATGTGAGATGTTTTCAGTTCATTTTGTTGATGAAATCTGTTTGTACCATCTTTCAAAAAATGTATCCTGATATAAGTCAATGCATAAAACTTGTATTAGTAAGTTCTGAAGGCAAGATCTTGGCAACACTTTTTCAAATTTGCAAATAATACAAACCATAGTGCCTGGCACCAGGGAGACATTTTATCCCATTTCCCAACCATTCCCTTCCCAGAATCTCTGAGGTGGGTAACACTGTGCACATTCAATGACTTATAATGAAATATCAATCACTTTAAATACATTAAATAGTGGAAAGCTCCTAGGGAGGAGGGTATTGCTGCAGAGGGTGAGGTTGTAAAGGCTGAGAGAACTGTCCCATTTATGAGCCAGTTACCTAAAAACAGAAAATCTCTTGCATTTTCTGTTGTAGTAGTCTTGATTTCTATGAAGCAAATAGATATTTTGGGGAATGTATTTTATGTTTTTAAATATGTGGATCTTAACCTGCTCAGAGGTTCTATTTAGCACTACTTAATAGTGGGGGGAAACAGTTATGTGACAATTTTATTTGGTCTCAAACTGGATTTTAATAAATACAGTAGGAAGTTGGGAAACAGTGTATAGATTGCATCAAACATTTCATACAGATATTGCCAATTCCATTTCTGGACTCAAATATCCATTTGACTGCTTGAAAATGCTGCGCTAGGTAGACTGCAGAGATCTTGTCCAAAATAATAGAAGTAGTTATATTTTTGAATATTGAAACTGAGCTGATATTTTTCAATACTAAATTTTTCTGTCCCTGGGATTTGATAGCTTACATAGGATTCATGCAGAGATTTGATTCTTCTAATAGACTTTAAAGGGTGGTCTTATGCAATATGTTGCAGGTATTTCTAAGTCTGTCTTGGTAATCTTTCAAAGAATGAGAAAGCCATCTTGGTCCTTCTGCCAGAGAGAAAATAACTAGTGAAAAATAAACTTAGTCTAAAGAAGACTTTTCCCTGTACAATTTCATTCTGTACTTTCTTTTTTCCTGAAAGCCTGACTTTTTTTTTTTTTTTTTTAATACTGTTTCATTGTAATCACTTCTATTGAGAGAATCCAGTTCTGCACATGGAAAGCAGTTTCAAAAGAAGATAAGAGTATGTGCCACAATACCACTCACCTGTTTGGCTGTATATCGATGTTGTAACACCACTGGAAGATACAATATGAGAAGGGTCATCTCATTGGTAATAATATGCTGTTTATTAAACTGGATTTCACTTAATAGTGGATTTTGCTTCAGAGACAAGTGCACGTGACACGGACACAGACCATAAACTGCCGTTTTTATGAAATCATAACAGAATGGGGCATTACTGTGAGTGAGGAGGGGAAAGCTTGTTCCCTCCCACTCAGCTATTCATCTTGGCAGAAAGCATTAGGGAATTTGTACTTCTGCTTGTTCTGTAAATAAACATGAGAGCTACGGCTTTAGAGCAGTGAATTTAACATCAGTTAAAGTGCTCATCAGCACTGAATTTGCTCAGACTTGTGCAGGTTGTGACTACCAGACTCAGAAAGGATTAACCATTATCAGGACTAGCAAGAGTCTTTTCACATAGTGAGAACTACAGTTAGTTTTTGAGAATTGCAGAAAATGCATTTGATGTGTGTAAATGAATGGAGTACATTATGTAGCCTTCTATTTTTAATACTCCTGTTTTGGGTTCTAGAAAATTAACTGTTTTTCTTAAAGCTTAGGTTTTCTCTTTCAGGTGTGGAATTTAGCTCTAGTGAATAGGATTTCAGTTTCTCTGGCATTTTCTTTGGCCTTGGTTCTGGTCTTGTCTTTGCACTCAAGGTTGTCACTCCAGACTCTATTGCACTTGCCACTTCTGAAAATGATTTAAAACCATTACTGAAGTGACCTGATTGCTACATAAGCCACAACTCGTATTGGAACAACTTGCCAACTGATAACGTAGGTGTTGGGCTATGTCTGTACTTATTTGATTTTACACTTATGCTGATGTAAATAATTTTAGGATGGAGAGAGCTTCACAATAACAACCAGGAGCATTTTGGTTTGCTTTTCCAAGGGGTGGAACAGTCAAGTGTATCAGTAAGATACCAAGGGAGATGGCTTTAAGTCTAAGGCCTAGCTAGGTTCTAAACTTTAAACCTGGTAAGAGGAGTGTGATAATTTGTTACACCTGAGGGAGGATAAACTTGGTCTCTGTGAAATGGAATCAAGTGGATCATAAAGCACCATAAACCATAGGATGGCAACAATTGCTGTAATTGATAGAAGCTTTGTGGCAAAAAGTCATATAGCCTGAAACTGTCCCACTTTACTTTGGTTTAGGATGTTTTACCACAGCAGCTGAAGCGACAGCAGCTCTGTAGGTTGCCATCCTGGTGAAGTCAAAGAGCATTTTGTGTGATACTGTGCTGAAGGTAGCAGATGACATGTCACACATCTCCTAAATAGTGAAGATGTTTGATGAAAGCTTGTCTGGCAAAGAGCATCTTTCCTGAGGGTGGATTGTGGCCTTCTGTGACTGAAAAAAGGACTTTTGAGGAAACAGCTGAAATGAAAATGGCAACATTTAAGTAATCTGTGGTGCAATTGCTCCCATGCAGGCATAGGCCTCTAGTGCCTCTAAATTCATTTGGTCCCAACCATGAGGTATCACGAGTCTGTTTGTTTCATGCAAATCAAAGACATGATCATAGGAAGAATGAAATTTCCTCAGGCATATAAGGATATATGTTTTTAATAAGCCATCTATCCTTAGTCCACTTGTATCAGGACAAACTCCATAATTTTTGCCATGCTGCAGGGAAGGGCATTCCTTTGTTCTGGATGAGGAACCATTGCACCTTTTCAGATCTTCTGTCATGGACTGTTCTGTTGACATCGGCTGTGCTGCTCGTAGATTTATTCTTGAATTATTCTCCGGGATTAAAAATATTTAATAGTGTGCTGTTTCTACAAAGCTGACTTTTACACTGGAGCTGGATTTTTTTTAAAACTTCCCCATAGTACCTGTTATATAGATAACTTTTTTTTTTTTTAATGATAACACAGACTTCAAACTGTAACAGCTGAAATATGGGTTAATTTCTGCTGTCTCCTGTATTTCAGTAATGTGCTTCTTTGGGGTTTTAAGTCATCTTCATGAATACTTTGTTACGTCCTTCCCCTTGGAGAGTGATCAGTTCTGGGAGGAGATTATAAAACAGTGTCATGAATTGATTTTGTTCATTTGTCTTTCAGATTTTTTTCCTTCTGGTACTTATTGTTCTAATGTGGTATAGCTTAAATGTACACGTTTGATCTGTTATTAAATTACCAGTAGCAGGATCAGTTTTATACCTGAAAAGCACAGGAAAACAGGTTTTTTTACTGAACTACAGATAAGTTTGAGTTGCCCTTGAAGGGCAATTGAGACACTGCTTATTAAAAACGCAACAGTAAGCGTATCCTTACTGTTGACTTTTTAACAAGCAGTGAAAAATTAGATGAACTGCAGTAGCTTGAAGTCGAGCACACACAGAATTTTCGTTTTTACACAGAAGCGTTTTCCCTTTTTGTGAGCGCAGGAGGTGTCAGCGTGACACGGCGTTTAGTCCTTGAGCGCTTTGCGGAGGGCGGATCAATGACAGGCCGGGTGAGTGACAGGCGGTGCGGGCGCCCCAGCCGGTTTCCCGCAGGGCGGGTTTGGTGTCTCGGCGCTCGGATGCGGAACCGGGGGGCCGGGCTGGGTTGGGTTAGGCTGGGCCGGGTTGGGTTAGGGTGGGCCGGGCGGGGTTAGGCTGGGCCGGGCTGGGTTAGGCTGGGCCGGGCTGGGTTAGGCTGGGCCGGGCTGGGTTAGGCTGGGTTGGGCGGGGCGGGGGCGGGCGCTGCCGCCATTGGCTGGGGCGGTGCGGCCGCACGTGACCGGCGGGGCCGCGCCGTGCGCGCGGCGCTGGCGCAGCCGGTGGCGCGGGCGGGGCCGGGCCGGGCGCGGGCGGTGCGCGGGGATGGAGGAGCCGCGGCCGTGGCCATGGGGTGAGTGCGGCGCGCGGGCGCGGGGGTAACGCGGCTTCTGCGTGTTGAAAAAAACAAAACAACAAAAAAACGGGGTGCGAGAAAGGGCTGCGGCGCGGCGGGAGCGCCGCAGCCGGGGAGCCGGGCGGGCGGGACCGAGCGCGGCGCAGCGGCCGGAGGCACAAAGCCCCGCAGGGGCCAGCGGGGAGCGGGAGGAGGAAGAAGGAGGAGAGCAGGGCTCGGCGACGGAGTCACGAGGCGGGAGGTGCCCCCGGGGAGCGCTGCCCGGCGGTGGTACCGCGGCCCGGCTTTGTTCGATGCCGCAGCGCGGGGGCCGCGCGGGTGGGCGGGCGGCGCGGCCGCGGCAGCGCCCGGGGATCCGCTGACTTCTCGCGGGTTTGTTTAACATGACAAAGGGGCCTCGGGGTCCGCGGCTCGACCTGAATGCTGTGGGAAATCTTGATAAATTATGTATGAAGCTGTGGGTCCTTTCTTCCCCTTTGTCAGATACGCAGCTTTTATTCTAGTAATTAGGTCATTGCCGGCAGAACGCTCCTTGCGTTCAGAAAAAAAAAAAATGTGTGGCGATTTTTGGAGGAACGCATATGCTGCCAGATTATCTCATCCTGTTCATTGTTTAGGTCAAAGATATGAAATTCTTCCTGTTGACTCACATGGAGGACCTTGTTCGTTGGCTGTAAGGGGCATTTTTCTTTTGATAGGATTTTCTTCAGGAGACCAGTGGGGCCCGGTTTTGACTTGATTTGGAGAATCATACCCTGAAAAATGCCTTTTAAAGGCGTAGCAAGAAACATACAGCTTCTTGGTTTGCAGAGAAGGTTTTTCAGTAAATTTCGGTGAATAGCATCATATAGATCTATTTCTGTTTTTAAATACTTCTTCCACCCTTTGCTGTTTGTTCTGTTGAAATTGCTTCTTAATGTTTTTTCTACTCTCTTCTTACTGTTTAGCTATTTTTTTTTTCTGTTATCTGATACAGATAATGGATTTATGAATATTTTGTCAAAATTACAGTTCTTGGAAAATACGTGTAAGCATATGTACTGAGAGCCATTTCCTGGAAGCAGACTCTTCTATGTTTTTAAGGAGTCTCGAAGTAACTGGTAAAACACTCTTTTCGCCCTCTCAGTTCTTTTAAATACAGTGATGCACAAAAAAAAAAAGGCTTGATGAAGACAAGACTGAGTTTAAACATCCCCTCAAAACATTTTCTATATATACCATTATTTTTAGAATCATAGATCTCCTGTTTATCAGTAAGAGAGGCTTTGGATGATACTAAATTTTAAAAACATCATTCAAGAACTTATCATTTGGAATAACTGGTTTCAGAAGGTAAATTGGTGATACTAGATATTTCTCCTTGAACGTTTTGAATGTTTGTACAGTTGCTTAAATGTTGAACAACGACTAGATGCAGAGCTGCTTTCACCACTTTTTTTTCTAAAGGGAAAGAGGGTGACAAAAGCACAGTAGTGATTATGATGATTGTTATGGTGATGCTTCTTCCTGTATCTTTTGAAGTCTGAAAAAGGAGTCTTAACATTGTTCTGTGTAACCAGTGGAGCAGTTTCTGCAGGAAACAGTAGTCACACTCTTAAAATGGTAACTTAAATAAAAGATCGCTTCAAAATATAAAGCTTTAAATTATTTTTGAGTGCAGACTTTCTTAAACATCATCTCTTATACAAAATACTTGGTTATGGTGAATGTTCTGGTAGATATTATCATAGTATACTGTTTTTATGTCAGCATGGAATAATACGGCATAAGTTGGAAATGCATATGGCTAAAATTGGTTCCTTTGGTCTCTAAATTCTTATGTTAGATTTCAATATGCATCTCAATTTAATTGGTAAAATGTTTCTGTTGATGATCTATGATTAACTCTTTTGTCATCAGTGTAGTGAAATCCTGTTTAAAACAGGTTATACTGCTGATGATACGCTGTAACTTATTATCAGTGAAGACCAGGTCTACACTAATGGTTTTCCAAAATTCATGTAGGACCCACGTCATCAGATGCTGGTGCATTTCATGCAGGACAAATGGTCTTCTGACCCCTAAAAGTGCTGAAGGAAACCATGAAGATGACCCTGATAGGTCACCCAAGATAGAGAAATTCTTCATTATTATAAAATAATATTTTTTACTTTTTTAATTAAAGCTGACTTATTTCATGTAAATGGTTTTGAGTTTAATTTGTGTTTTCAGTTAAAGCAGGAAAATAAAGACCCGTGTCAGACTTTTTAATAGCTTAAACTTTCTACAATTGAGTCCTTAAAAGATTATGAGAAATATGAAAGTAAACAGGAGCAAGTCATGTGCAGTGAGGGCATACACAATTAGCCATGAATAACAGAGATGATCATCTTGAAGGATGAGTGTTCAGGCTTGTGAATCATCCCCGATCCAATATAAGTTCTGATTTAAATGATGTCTGGAGTGGTTTCTGTTCAATATAGTATTTAAATGCAAATCATGTTTCAAATTTTCACAGTTGTATTCTGAATACAGCATGACTGACCAGCTAAGGAACATCCCAGCCCAGAATTATAAAGGAAAAAGTAGGAATTTTCCTGACAGTGTAATAAAAGCTGAACTTGACAGTTCATAGCCTGAAATATATGACTTCCTGATTTTTACTCTTTTTGTATTAATGGGTATGTTTTTTCTTATTGTTAACATTCTTTAGTAAACTTCTAAATGTGGGATTATTTCTATTTCTCACACAAATGCACACTTGACCTCTATCATACTTGACCTGTAATGAGGCATACAAGAGCTCAAACCATGATCTTCTCATTCCTTCTCCTCTGGGTCTTTTAAGGAATGTGGGGAACATGGATCACTTAGGATAAATAGATGATGCTTCTGTTCATGGTTGGTGAGTACAGGCCAAGTACTGAACTTATGGAAGTATCCCAGAATATAATGATGGCTTGAAAGCTCTTGCCAAGTTATAAATTAGTTTATGAAAAAACAGAACAAAACAAAAAAAGCCCCTCTCTACCCAATCCCCATTTGAAAGAATTTAGGAAGATCAGGTATAGTAACACTTCAGTGTTTTAGTCTGCTGTCCACAAAGATGACCTTCATGTGGAAGTGGATAGAAAAACTAAGAAGAAAATCCTCTTGATGCAGCTGAGGTTTACAGAAAATTGTGTGGTTTCCTGTTAAAGGGGCTATCCCTTTCACACATTGCATTGGGATAGGGGATAATAGTAATGGCTCTTCATCTGGCCATTGCTTTTTTTTTTTTTTTTACATGGTTGAAAACCCCAGGAATTCACAGTGCACCTAATCTAGAGATTGTAATTTGGTATAATTTGTTACCAATTTTTTCCCAATGTCAGCTTTTTCAAATGTATTAAAATGAGTAGTGTTATATAATTAGCAATTAATTTTCTCATATCAGAGCCCTTGTGTCTTAAAATAAGCTGATGAAGAACAGTTTTCTGTAATGGTTGTCTTATACTCCTTCCTCCATCTCTCTGATGACCTGAGTGTGATAATGCAGAATGAATGGGAATGGGAACTGATCTGCTGTTACACTCATGGGCAATTCTTATTCTGTACTGAGTATTTTCTTAGTTCTCTCTAATCACACTCAAAACAATTCAGCACTTTTCAGACTGCTTGGTATATTTGTGTGCCTACATAGCCCAGATGGGGAAAAACCAAACAAAATGGCCTCCCTTATAGCTGCTTCTGGCTAGAAGTTTTGGGGATTGTTCTTAAATTTGGGTGGGGAGAGGAGAGTTAAATGTGCTAGCAAAAAAGGCCATTTTAATAAAGGATAGAATTATCACTTTATGGTGACTTATGGTGGAAATAACACCGTTGTTCAGTGTGATGCTGGAGCAAGCAGAAACAGTTTTTCTACTCTGTCTGGAATTTTTGATTCTTTTACTATTTGAGTCCAGTGGAGAATTTTTCAGTGCGTAGGAAAGCAGAGAATTAAACAATGCCTGTGAAGAGTAAACATTTTTAGATTGGCAAACCTTGAAAGCATACCCAAACTGAAATGGATAAGGCAATCCCTGACCCAGTGATACTCATTTTTATAAGTTCTTAAACACAGCACTTGGTGTGCTGATATTTTGCTAGAATTGAAAAAGGACAAGCAGAAGGATATTTACATACAAAAGCATTTAACCTGAAGGCAAGCTTCAAATGAAATAATGGAAAATCCAGTACAGGATTCAGTCAACAGAGAAAATGAATTAATGCAAATTGGCATGGTTTGATATGTTCAAAATAACAGCAAGAAACCCCCCCACTTCATTCTCACGAGTGTAAAGGTAACTGTATGAAAATGGTCGACTCAAGGCTTAAGTTATTCAGTGGAGCTGGCTTACCTTGGAACAGCTGTGCTAGATTTTTTGCCCCTATCTCTCAGCCTTCCCCCTCTTTTGGAAATAGCTGTGTAACAGTTGCTGATCCATTGTGGTTAATGGCCCGGCACAGTGAGTTTAAACTGACACCTATTTCAGATTACTTTGGCAGTCAGGCACTAATCTGCAGTGGTTTAGCAGCTGTCACTCGAGTAGCTGAGCCCTCCCCCTCTTCCCTGGGTGGCAACCTTGCGGAGATGGGTGGGGCAGACAGCTGCGGGCAGGCAGCAGTGCAGCCCTCCCAGGCATCCCACCGTTAGCCATAACCGCTTCCAAGTCACAGACCCTTGATCAAGTGCTTAAAAAAAATCTGGGTTTATATGTATTTAAGCTAATGGGAAAAAAATCTCCTGACAGCGTATTTTCTCCTTGAATTCAGTGTGATATGTCCTTGAAGAAATAATTCCCCATTAGTCAGATGGGAATGAATGGCAAAAATTGACAGAATGGTAAAGAGTTAACAAGGACAAGATTCTGGGCTCAGCACTGAAGAGCTGTGTAGAATTTGTGGGTGTAGAAAGAAATCAGAATTGAAGATCCTTTCCAGCCTTGCTAAATTATAGCCTAGATATTCATTAACTGTAGATAAAATCAATCTTTAGATTTGGATACAATGATCACAAAATTTAAATAGAAAGATTAAAAAGAAATTCAAAATATGCAAAACGTGGACACAATTATTTCAATTTGTTATATTAAGAAGATAACATGAAAAATCTCAAGTTAGAGCAGGAGCGCATGTACTTACTGGTGACAGTAAAATGCAATGATAACGATGATAGATTTTATGGATAAAAAATAGTAAAGGAAGTCTGAAATATTTTTGTAAGGAGGTTTAATATATCATGAATTGTCAAGGTTCTTAAGTAGAACCTCTATAGGGCATATTGAGTATGTATGTTTACTGATTTCAAAGCAAAAGCCTCTGATCAATAAAAAATTGTAAATTTTCAGAAAATCTTGGAGGTTTTTCCTATCTTGGGATTTAAGGCCAAAAGGATTGCATGTAAATTCCTGTCTGGGCAGTGCTTACTGCTACAGTTTTCTTAATGTAAAAAAATCCATATCTAAATCTTAACAGTATGTTTGCATAAATTTATGCTTTTCATTAATTTTTATTTTAGTGCATAAAAGAGTTATATCCAGCTTGAAATTCTTCTTTGATATGTATATTCATGCGAAGTGCTGATTCAATAAAGCGTGAAATTTCTTGTCATAATTTCACCTTACTTTGATAGGAGGTGGAGAAGAAGCTTCTTAATGATAAGAAATATGGCTCAGGGAAGTAGGACAGCAAGATTTTAGGTCTGTTACAATGAGGGAAGTGAATTTTAAAGTTTTTGTATTCTAAGAGGCTTATTTTTTGGAGTAAATATAGAGAAATGGTTTATCTCCATTCCTCCCTTTGAATTATGACCACTTTGTGAAGAAATGATGCAGTTAGAGTGCAAAAGGGATCTTGAATGAAGTATAAGGAGGGGCAAGGAAAACCTCCATTCTTTACTGGATATGGGCGGGAACATAATTATCAAAGATGAGGAAAAGGCTGAGGTGTTTAACACGTTCTTTACCTCAGTTTTCAACAGTAAGACAGGTTGTCCTGAGGACAGCTGGCTTCTGGAGCTTGTAGAAAGAGAGAAGAATCTGAACAGCCCCCCTGTAATCCTGAAGGAAACCATTAGTGACCTACTGAGCTGCTTGGATCGCCACAAGTCTATGGGACCAGATGGGATCCATCCTGGGGTGATGAGGGAGCTGGAGGAAGAGCTTGCCAAGCCTCTCTCCATCATCTGTCAACAGTCCTGGCTCACTGGGGAGGTCCCAGATGACTGGAAGTTGGCGAATGTCATGCCAATCCACAAAAAGGGACGGAAGGAGGACCCGGGAAACTACAGGCCTGTCAGCCTGACCTCAGTGCCTGGCAAGGTTATGGAGCAGATTATCCCAAGTGCAATCACACAGCATCTACAGGATGGACAAGGGATCAGACCCAGCCAGCACAGGTTTAGGAAGGGCAGGTTCTGTCTGACCAACCTGACCTCCTTTTATGATCAGGTGACCTGCCTGCTGGATGAGGGGAAGGCTGTGGATGTGTCTACCTGGACTTCAGCAAGTCTTTGACACCGTCTCCCACAGCATTCTCCTGAAAAAGCTGCAGCCCATGGCTTGGACAGGGGCACTCTCTACTGCGTTAAGAACTGGCTGATGGCTGAGCCCAGAGAGTGCTGGTGAACGGTGCTGCATCCAGTTGGCGGCCAATCACTAGTGGTGTCCCCAGGGATCAGTGTTGGGCCCAGTCCTGTTTAATATCTTTACTGATGATCTGGATGAGGGGATTGAGTCCACCATCAGCAAATTTGCAGATGACACCAAGTTGGGGGGCAGTGTCAATCAGCTGGAAGGCAGGAGGGCTCTGCAGAGGGACCTGGACAAGCTGGAGAGTTGGGCTGATTCCAACAGGATGAGGTTCAACAAGGCCAAGTGGCAGGTCCTGCACTTTGGTCACAACAACCCCATGCAGGCTGGGCACAGAGTGGCTGGAGAGCAGCCAGACAGAAAGGGACCTGGGAGTTTGGATCAACAGGAAGCTGAACATGAGCCAGCAGTGTGCCCAGGTGGCCAAGAAGGCCAAGGGCATCCTGGCCTGGATCAGGAACAGTGTGGCCAACAGGTCCAAGGAAGTGATTCTTCCCCTGTACTCAGCACTGGAGAGGCCACACCTTGAGTGCTGTGTCCAGTTCTGGGCCCTTCAGTTCAGGAAGGATATTGAGGTCCTGGAGCAAGTCCAGAAAAGAGCAACGATGCTGAAGGAACTCGAGCACAAGTCCTCTGAGGAGAGGCTGAGGGAGCTGGGGTTGTTCAGCCTGGAGAAGAGGAGGCTCAGGGGAGACCTCATCAATCTCTACAACTCCCTGAAAAGAGGTTGTAGCCAGGTGGGGATTGGTCTCTTCTCCCAGACAACCAGCAGTAGGATAAGAGGGCATGGTCTCAAGTTGTGCCAAGGGAGGTTTAGGTTAGATATTAGAAAGAATTTCTTTACAGAGAGGGTGATCAGATGTTGGAATGGGCTGCCCAGGGAAGTGGCGGATTCTTCGTCCCTGGAGATTTTTAAGATGAGACTGGATGTGGCACTTAGTGCCATGGTCTAGTAACCACAGTGGTAGTGGATCAAGGGTTGGACTTGATGATCTCAGAGGTCCCTTCCAACCCAGCTGGTTCTATGATTCTAGGATTCTCTAATAGTGAATTTCACAAGGGTGGGTTTTGTGGCCTGGGTGCGATACATTTTCCCTTGGGCCATGTAAAATGTAAAATGGATTCTGCAGGCCAGAGCTCTTCCCTTCTCCTCAATTCTCCCCTGCCATCATGGTTTTGTTCAGTGGGAAGAGGAGTCATTTATTCTTTATTCAGCTGACTCTGGCCCCAGTGATGTTGAATGAGGTACAGCTTCAGACTAATGGGCCACGGCTAAACTGTTCCTTGCTTTTCCTTGGGCTGGTTACTGGCTCTGAACAAGGTGATACCTGACTGGGAACCTTGTCTGGCCAAGAGGGTCCAGAGTTTAACTCTTTCCCCAAGGTAAGTCATTTGACCACTGAAAAAGTACAAGTGGGGGTGCAGTGATACAGTCAATTTCTATTGATGCTGACCATTCTGTGTTTAAAAAATTTGTGCAAGTAGGTTTTTTTTTTGGTACTAAGATAATTTGGAGCATAAATCCAAGGATTGTTTTGGGACCTGAACTGTGATTTGATGTGTTTAGGTTGAGGCAATTGGTAAAAATCTATTTTCAGAAGAGAGGCAGATTTAATTTTGAGGGCTTTATCTCAATATATATGGAACAGCTTATGTGTAATGGAGCCTTTGATTTCACTCTGCAGATCACGCGCCTGAGAGGTGTTGCAGTGTTCAGCATCAGAAAGCCTAAGCTGGTCGGTTTCCCCCATTTTAAAATTAAGTAATGGTGTCTTTTGTGAAATACTTTGGCATTTCATTATTTCAGGAGAAAAAAAAAATATCTTGGAGGTAGGAAAATAAGTACAGTGTTCATCTGTATTGAGGTTTAGGAATACACGATTTGATTTCTTGAACCATTCAAGTCTGTCAAGTTCCTTCCTGTGTCACGTGCTTGGCAAGAATGTTTCTGAACTACAATTTCTAATAGACGCTGCCGGCCTAGGTTGATAAATGACCAATTTATACCCATTTGGTCTGTGCTGGTATTGTGTTTTAACATAAATATTTTTCTCCCTCCTCAGTGTTTTCCCCTCCCTAATGACAAAGTTTAGCTGTGTCAGTCCAGCCTTTGTTGTGCCAAGGCAGCCAAGGTTTGCCTGTCAAATCTGTCATCCCTGATCACTTGGCGTGATGAGAGACTCTCATCCCTGATCACTTTTTGTCTTTCTCTGCACCCACTTAAATTCACTTTTCTTACCCATGTCCTTGTAAAATGATTTGATAACTGGGGATCATGTTTGCTTTCCTTGTGCCAGTACTGACAGTGCCCAGGTAGCCTTTAGGCTGAGAGGCTTGACTGCTTCAGGTGACAAGATTCCTATGTGAGTGACCCGGTGTTGCTGCACTGTTTAATTCCGCCTTGTTTCTACTGCTTCATCTCTCAGTTCATCAAATCCATGTAGTCCTCTGACCTTGTGCAACCTCTTGTGAATTCATGGGAGCAAGTTTTGATGCTACTTCTTGTGCCAAAGTCAATAACAAAACATTTAAAAATGCCTGTCACAGCGTAGTTTTTGGGGGAGCTTCACTGACAGCAGTTTGACTTTCAGCACTGCCCTGTGTCATCTTGATGTCTTTGATCTGCTCCTTACCCGTGTACAGTTTTTCTGCTCATCTCCATTGTAACTGTGACAGTGTCACTTATTTCTCATTTGGGCATTAGTTTAGCAAAAAATACTCGGCTTGTGGTAATCAGCTAACTCATTTCTTTTTTTATCTAAAAACCCACAAAGTTTGACATTTGAATAAATCAGGAAGTGACTCCTAGTCTGAGGCAGGATGCTATCTGTTAGTGATGATGCCCTGCTTTCATGTTATGAGAATAAAGGAAGCTTAGACACTTAGGTCAGGAGACGGAAAAGCCAAACCAAATCTCCCCTTCAGGATCCTTACTCATTTAGCTTAAATGCACATAAGCTTACTTTGCATATAAAATACCAGAGCTATGCAATTGCTGTCTTCCTACTGTAGCTCCTCCCTTAATCTACCTTCTCCATTTTCTTCGTGTGTATACTTCCTGTTAATGTGGCAAATTGTTTTAAATCTCAAATCAGATAGTGAGAATTCCTGAATGTGGATGGCAAATGGAAAAAATGGATTTTTTTTTTGCATTACCTGTCCTTTCATAGTAATATGAATTACAATTATGGGAGAAGAAGATACTCCATCTAGAAACAGAATGGTTTTGATTCTGTAAATGAAATGTAAATGAATAAATGTGTGATTTCCTTCAGTAAAAAACCAACACATTCTATCAATATTACAATACAGTACTACTTTGTGACAACTAACGCAGAAAAGTTTCCGTGCATTCAGAAATTACATCTGTCTACGTTTCCTTGCGCTTGTACAGAATTGTCCAGGCAGTGTGTTCTGAAATGGGAACTACAGCTATTAGTTTTCTTAATAATAATGGAAACTCTTGCTTATTAAGTAAAAAATACATGAAATGTAACAGAAGCAGTCTGCCCTTACAGATTTTTTTGTTTTTTTACAACTCTTCCTGACAGGCTTCCACCTTTTAGGTGAAACAACCTTATGGTAAAGTCCCAGAATTCAACTAAAAGAGTAATTGTTTCAGATTGCCTTTATCTCTCTAAAAATGAGGTCTCCACTAAAGCATGACCAAATTTTGAAAAATAAATTTGTTACAGATTTTTTTTTTTTTTCATTCTTGGAAATCACAAGTCCATGAGTGGCAGGCATCTTCCTTCTCCTGTCTTTGATGGTGACAGGTGCTTAGGGCATGAAGACTTGCTTCTTGGACGGGAAATAAACTAGTCATATCAAATGCAGTATAGCTTTTGTTATTGTTCCTGCATTCAGTGGTATACGTTCTTCTTTCCATTTCAGTGAGTTTAAATTTAGAAAGACTAAACACAATTTTCAAACTTTGTATTGAGGAACTAGAGCCTTTTTGAATATTTTTACCTGCTTTTTAGCAGGCTGGATAAGTCAGTTGAGTT
The DNA here is from genome assembly GCF_036250125.1 of Pseudopipra pipra. Taxonomy (NCBI): domain Eukaryota; kingdom Metazoa; phylum Chordata; class Aves; order Passeriformes; family Pipridae; genus Pseudopipra; species Pseudopipra pipra. The sequence continues at coordinate 44,623,412 of NC_087581.1, read as the reverse complement.
TCATCTGGAAGAGCAAAGTTGATTATGTAGGGACTTACACAGGCAACAGGGTCAAAGGCTTAGTGAGAGGCTACAGAGAAAATGCTAAATAAGAGCTTTTAATTGTTTCATCTTTTCCAAAATACTGCAGTAATGATGAAAGGGAGTGTTACCTCATAAGTTTTTTATTTTTTTTTTCTCCTGAGTTACAGGCCACTTACTTAGGAAATCACTGCAATGACATTGGAAGGGTAACTTGTGTCCTAGGCTTCCTTTTATTCTCTTGAATGGTTGATGAATAAGAAATTGATATTATTAGCTGTTAAGAGCTACAAACATTATTAGCCATGTTTTAGTTAAGTTACATTGTTAGATGAACAACTGTGATAGCTTGTGGTTTGGGAAGTGGGAAACAATTTGAAGTTTATAATTTAAATAAGAGTATTTGTTTCTTTCTCCTTTGTAGTGGTTGAGTAATTGCAATGGTGCTTTGCAACTGTATTACAGTTATATATATATATATGGGGATATATATATATATCCCCATACTATTTTGGGTAATATATATTTTATTTTATATATATATATGTTTACATATATAAATATTTGATATCAAGAATAACCTTTTATCTTTAAATTCTACTGTGCCATATGACCACTTCTTGTGTAGAAATTTTGTTCTAATCTTGTGCCTTTGAGGATATTTTTACAAAATATCTATATATTTACTCTATTTGATGTAGTGGTTTTTTTCTGTTAAAATTGCCTAATATTTATCACTTGCCTTTTATACAGCATCCTCTTCAGTTTTGCGTGCTATTCCTAGGAATCTTGAACATCTGTGACTATCATTCGCTTCATAAAATGAGTAGGCAGTCAGCATCTTTTAGTTATGTTTGATGATGCTTGTTGTCTATCCAAAAATTACTATATATGATCTATTATCTGCAGTTTCTCCGTGTTGATGCTGAAGTGCAAGTACTAAGGATGCTTTTGCATGATGCAATAGTTTTCTTTCGTATATTCTGGCTTCCCCTAATAACCAATGCAATTGATAATTAACTTCTTTCATTTGCTTAATCATGTGTGTCAGATGGAAGCACACTGGAAAAAAGTCTTGAACTGGCATTAGTTCTAGGCCTTAGTACTTTGATGTAATCAATTTAAATTAAATATTTAGAAAGTTGTGCAGTAAAGCGAAGAGAGAGGTAATGTTATGGTTAGATACATTTGAGCAATGTTGTGGGGTTTTTTTCCTAAAATGTTTAAATTTTATATTTTCTTTTTACCTTTTTAAGGGCTGAGGGCAGCCCAGGATGGCCGCAGCTTCCTATGATCAATTGTTAAAGCAAGTTGAGGCATTAAAGATGGAGAACTCCAACCTTCGGCAGGAGCTAGAGGATAACTCAAATCACCTGACAAAACTGGAAACCGAGGCATCCAATATGAAGGTATTGCCAGCTCTGTGGCTGTGGTGCATCGGGATTTCTGTTACTGCCTTTTGTGTCACGTACTGGGAGTTGCCCAACAACTTTTGTGTGCATTTCGGTTCCCATAGAAGTTCCTTTTCTACGCTATATAAGGGAAAACTATCAAATCTACATTATTATTATTGTTGTTGTTGTTGTTGTTATTTTCAAAACCACTTTCTAGAAGACAGCTTCCAGATTTCATAGCTTCTTTTCTTGTGTGTTGTGATAAGCCTGACCACTTTAGCACAGCTGAACTTCCCAGCAGGAAGTCCAGAGCATAGATTGACAAAGCAAGTATTGTTCATCCCTTGAAACCATGGGTAAGACTGGAGGTTTTCTGTGCTTTCAGGTAAGTCTGGAGGTTTTGGGGTGTACTACGATTACAATATTTAACATCTCAAAAGGAAAAGTTCCTTATTTTGATAAAACCACAAGTCCTTCAGCCTCTCCCGAAGCCTAAATTAATACTTCATAATTGCACCGACTTCCATCCCTCTGGTGTTTATTGCCAAGGTGTGGGCCTTCAGAGCCACCTATCCTAGAGCAAACACTAGGCTCAACTGGAATTTAGGTGGATTTTAACCCACAGGAAGATACATACAAAGCTGCATCTGTGTAATCCATGGCACCAAACAAGGCAGAATTTCACAAGTGTTATAGCTGCATTGGTGTAGTGCTCTTCCTAAGCTCACAAATCCTGCTGCTTTTTGCTAACAGCCAGCAAAACCAGTCTGCTTTTGGTACCTCAGTTAAAAAGGCCTGGAAATTGTTGTTATTTCTGTACATACTCCTGTACAGGGTAGGCATATTCTAAATATTAAACAGTATTTTTTTTCTCAGTCTCCTTGCTTTCTGGTCTTCATATTACAGACTTACTATTCCTTTACAACTAATCTTTATTTTTTCTAAATATGATAACTTGATTAATATAGCAATTAAAAATAGTTAAACTGACCTTTCTTCTCCTCCAGATTGTGGCTCATATATTCACTGTAAGAGGAAAAATTCTCCTGTGTTATGAAACACTGTCACTAGTTACAACACTTGAAAAAAAGCACAAATTTTTCAGATATATTTAATCCTTGCATTGCAGTGTGAAATGAAAATAACTTTGCTACTCAAATTGAAAGGAAATTATAGTCCTTTACACCACCTACTTAAAACAGTTGTTGGGATTAGCAGATGTGAAAAAAATGTTTGTTTGCTGAGTTATATATCTGAAAATTAGTCCTGTCATTTATACTGTTTTTCTTAAAATGATATTACAACCAATTTGTCAGTAACTCCCCTTCCCTGCCTGTCATTGCAGTCTAAAATAAGGAAGAACAGGACAGGGGATATTCCTGATAGTTTTGAAAAAGAGGAGTGAAAATGTCTCTTTTCCCTTCTTTGTCCACATACAGCTGCTTTGGTTGTTTGTTGTTTGTTTGGGTTTTTTTAAGTTTTTCTGCAGATAATTAAATTTCCATTGATGTAGAGACAGTCCAGCTGTACAAGCTGGTCTCCAGGGCATTCATTTGGGGTGCGGAGTGGCTTTATGTTCTTACTTTAAATCTGTCAGATCACCAAACAAAAACTGGCTCTATCACACTCCACAGAGAAGTGCTTTTGAGCATATTCAAAGTAGAGGTCACATTTTGTTCTGTCCTGAAGTTCCTTTCTAGATCTAAGGAATTTACCCCAAAAAACTCCTGACCCAAATATCAAACACAGTATGTTTCTTTTCACTTTGGGGGATGGGTGGAGAGAAGACTGTGCAGATTAATTTGTTTTGTTTTGTTTTGTTTTTTTTTAATCTGTGTTCATTTAAGAAATCCATGTTATATTAAGAAATCTTAATCAGCTGCGTTCCTCAGGAATATTTGCTCCTCCACCTGAACCGAGAAGTTGTTTCTTTCTCTTGTTTGTTTCGGATGAGTTTAGAAGGGTCACAACATAGCTTTGACTTGAACCTGAAGGATACTGTGGGAATGATCTTGGGGTCTGATTGGAGTCTGTGGGTGAAGTTTGATGGGGATCGTTGCAGGATTTTCTTAAGGCAGGAGATAATTTTAGTTTTGCAGGCTTTTGGAGAAAGTATGTGGTGGCTTTGTATTACTGAAAGAAACTGCATTGTTTGTATGGCTCCAGTACTATAATTAGGGATAATTACAAGAAAAGTCATTAGAAGAGCCAGAGCACTCAAGATTGAAAGCCCTTTGGCTACCATATATGCAGTTAAAAATCTTTTGAAAAAAGTGATCCTTTGGGAGCATGTAAGTGTCACAGAGCCCTTGCAACCCCTCCCACCAAGTAAAAGCCCATATATTAGTGGGAGAAGGGGAGCAAGAATGGGGAAAACAAGCTGTGGTTCTGTGGCAAACATCACTGTTTTTGCAGCATGACTTTTCATCCATGGCCCAGTGCAGGGACATCTCACAGTGACTCCTTGGGCTGCTGCTTTGTCTCCTCATTTCCTTGTATTATTTAATCAGCTGTGAAAGGCAGTAGTTAGGAAGGGCATTTTAAAGACAATATTGTATATTTAAAGAATTTGATTTTGGAAGTAGTAGTGTTAAAATGTTGTGTAAATGTGCCCCATCTTTATAATCCCTTCATTTCAGAATTGTGAGGCAATCATACACGTATTAAAAGCTTAACATGAGCTCATCTTGCACATGTATTTGTTATAAACTGCTACTGACCTATATAAGAACAATGTCTGAATGCTTCATGTTTAAAGCTAAATCTCTTGTTTAAAAGTGAAAATTCCATTTGCTAATGAGAAAACAACATGATGGGTAAACAAAGAGAAATGTGATAATGTGGGGTGCCAAAATGATTAGTAAAACAATCTCCACTTTGTTTTTTAATTTCTGTTGTCCTAGAGATTAACTGTTCAAACAAAAGAAATCCCTCAGAGTATTATGACTAACTTAGGAAATTCAGTTGTTATTATGGGCTTATTGTCGGATGAAATACAGCAGTTTGGTATGATAAAATGTTCTCTCTAAATCAACAAATATGCTGTTTCATGGTTGATGAAATAACAGTGTTGGCTAGTAAGCGGAGAAAAATGGTGTCAGTGTCTAGATGTAGGAGTCACTGCATAAACACAGACTATGGACAAATTTAGAAAAATATGTAAAATTAATGAAGAGACAAAAAGCAGTTCAGTGTCAGCTCTGCTACTCTGTGCGTGTGTTTACATGTCTCCCACATTTGTAGGAGATTTTTGTGAGACTTTCCTGCCTGATTCTTGTCAAAGACAAGTACTTTTCTCCTAAGGATGACATATACGTATTATTCTAATGTCATAGCTACTGGATATCAGCATTTTTCCCTGTATAAAATCTGGAGGGAAATAGGTATATTTAACTTCTAGAACTCAAGTAGTAGTAAAGGAGCTTGATTTTCATACTCACTGAGTGCTTGGATTTTACAGTAAATGAGCAATGCATGATATTTTGTGTAAGAAAGCCATTTGTCGTATATGTGATGTTCTATGAACAAAACGTCTCTTTTACTTTTATGTAGTCCACTTAAAATTTTATTCTACATATGATTTTTCAGTTTGTTTATTTCTTCATTTCATTCTTCTGAATGTCTGCTGAGGAATTCTGTCTTTAGGAATGAATGAGTAATTGCTTTTATCAGATGTCTCCTCCATTAGCTAAGCAGGTGACCACATTTTCTTTTAAATTGCCAAACCTCATTTTATGGTCATACTATTATGCTTAGCTTCCATTTCTTGGTATTTAACCTCAAAACCCCACTTTGTTCTGATCAGCTGCCTCTGATCATCAGTGTTTATTGACCCTCACTGTAAAGCACAGAAGGTGCTGGGAGATATTTTTGTAACTGGCACAAGAGTTTTTATTTCAGTCTATTGTGATAAGCTGTGTGTTTGCAGATTAGAATTTGAAGCCCAACATATTCACAGAGACCTCTGATATATACAGCCTAACATTTTGTCAGGTGCTATGTACATAATGTAGTGTGCATCTCTCTGTATGTGAGGTTCCTCATGTAGGTGGTAGATAAATACATTTAACAGATACCCATATTTTTAATCCCATCTTCAGAAATCTTAACAACATAAATTATACATTTTACTGGGGATACTTACTCTGTCAGATAATGTCATTTTTCCATCTCAGTGGAATGGGAGAGTGTTTTAGCTTCATTTTGCCTTTTCCTTTTGTCTTATTGTTCTCAGATAAAAGATAATTTGTTGGCATCACACACTGAAATGTTTCACCAAGGCATACATAGAAAAAAACAATAGAAAAATTATGTTAAGCTGCATTCAGTAGAGCATTCAGTACACAGAAGAGAAGTGCTTATGTTGAGATTTGATTTGGAATTGCAGTTAGTGAATAGGCTGCACATAACTACAGTAGAATGACCAAACTACAGTGCAACTTGACATATTTTTATTTGAATCTTGAATTTAGTGTGATACACATTTCTTTCTGCATTCTGCTACACATTAGAGTATTAGCATTATTTCCAGAACTGTCCCTAGAGATCTGATTTCTGAGTTATCTGGTATTTTGTTATTTCTGCTGAGAGGTCGTCAGTTATAACATAGTGGATTATAGTTGCTTCATGAACCAAAACCAGTTTTGTGATATCTCCACAGTTATTGGTCATACAGAACTTGAGGATATTTCTGTACAATGCTGAGAACATCTCAGTGGCTCTGTCTTACGTTTTAAGTGTCAGTAATAAAACTTAGAGAACAAAGGGATGAAACAGATGGAAGTGAAATGTCAGAAATAAATTATATTCACCCAAGCTGAGTATGAAATTGCTGAACTGTCAATTGTAAGGTGTGACCTGTTCTACCTTCTCTTCAACAATTGGGAAGATTAAGGTATTACCCCTTTGGCTTTAAAGAAAGCAGATTACAGCCTAAGAAAGAGAAGAAATCATTTACTTGAATGACAGTGAGATCTTGATACTTAAAATTGTAATCATGCAAATTATTTCCCATCTGTCAAAAGTCATCGGGTTTTCAGCCAGTTGTCAGACAACAATCAAAATTTTTTGCTTAAAATGGCCTCATCATGCAAGTAATGGAAGATGGCAAATGTGATACTGCTTTTTAAGAAAAAAAAATTTAGAAAAAACTGCTGGTCTATAGACTTGCAAACTTGAGTTTGTAATGGACATATCCGAAACCACAGTAAAAAGCAGACCACTAGTGGGTAAAGATCTAACTTTTCTTTCTTATGGAGAAGTGCAGCTCTCAAATATGAGTTCTTTGGAGGAATCATGGAGTAGGAGGTAAGCAGTATTGGCGCCGATGACTCTGCTTGTTTTTCTAAAATGAGTTTAGTAGTGCCCCTCATCAAAGACTCTTGGAGAACTTAAGTTGATTTAGGAAGGTTCTTTGATGATTATCCTAATTAAAGGTAGAAAATGAAGTGCAGAATAAATAGTCATGGTTTGGTTTTTTTGGTTTTTCTTGGGGTTTCTTTGTTTGTTGTTTGTTTTACCTTATTAAACCAGTAATATCATAGTGACATTTCTGCCATTACCTGTATGTCTTTCCAACATATTCATAAGTTGTGTGGGCAAAAAGTGAGATAGAGAAGTCTGACTGATGATTTTCATGTTGGTAAAAATGAACACAAGAGTGTGAAGTGCTGGGGAAGAATCTTGTGGTATCGAGTGACTGAATACATGGCAAATAAAATTCTGTGTTCCAAAGCATAGTAGAGTCATGACTTTTAGAAAACAGCCTTAACTTTATGTATGCCATGAGGGGATGTGAATTAACATGGCTATAAGATAGAAAGAGGTCTTAGGGATACTCTAAACATCTGAAAAATATAGAGTTTTTTTAATATGTTGTCAGGTTAGTGCTTAGTTTGGATCCAAAAGGTTGCTCAGATACTGGGAATTTCTGAGCATAAATAGGGAAACAAAAAAGCTATGACTGTGTCACAGTGGACACATGCTGCATCTAGAAGATGAGTATTAAGTCCTGTTCTGATGAACCTCCTCAGGAAGGATCTAGTATAATTCATATAGATTTAAAAAAAATTAAGTGATCTGAAAATCTTCCTTAAGTGGCATGCATGAGTAAAAATGGGACTTTTCAGGTGTAGAGAGATTAAAAACAGAGAGGAACAGGATGGGAAAAAGGTTGTTGAGCTCTAAAAGATTATAAATATGTTGAGGAAAATTAACAGGGAATTACTGTTTTTCCTGAATACCAGATCTAAGAGACATCAAACAAAGTGAGATAGCCAGTGGAAAACAAACAAGGCTTGTTCCATATCATCTTTTTGCTGTGGGAGGTAGGACCACTGGAGACATGGTTTCAGGAAGTCTGCAAGTCAAGGCCAGAGGGAAGCTGGTAAGAGGACATACAAAAGAAATGAACAGTAGGTTTTGTTTGTGTATCTTCTCTAGGTTTCTGCTGTTGGAAGGGGAGATGTTGGTTTGGAAAGATGTTTGGTCTGTCTCAGTGTCAAAGATAGCATTTGCTCTTGATTCTATTCTTGTTTCTGTTCTTGGTTCTTGCTAGTGTGCAAGTCTGATGAGAAGCAGCTGAGGGAGCTTGGGGTGTTTAGCCTGGAGAAAAGGAAGCTCAGGGGAGATCTTATCTCTGTACAACTACCTGGAAGGAGGTTGAGATGATTTTGGGGTAGGTCCCTTCTCCCAAATAATAAGCCATAGGATAAGAGGAAATAGGCTCAAGTTGCACCAGCATAGGTTTATTTTGGATGTTAGGGAAAATTTCTTCACCAAAGGAGTTGTCAAGCGCAGGAACAGGCTGCTCAGGGCAGTGATGGAGTCACCGTCCCTGGAGGTATTTGAAGATATACAATGATGTGGCACTTGAGTTAGTGGTGGACCTGGCAGTGCTGGGTTAACGGCTGACCTTAAAGATTTTCCCCAGCCTAAATGATTCAGAGATTCTATGGTCATGCTGTGGTGTCATTACTGTGCTGCTATGAGGTTATGGATACATTACCACTTTTACTGCATCCTTCTGGCATTTATTTCACATCATTCTGTGCCATGCCTGGCTTACAGCTTTTTCGAGAGGACTCCTGTTTACCTGGATACAAGCTATAGTGAAAAAAAATTCTTTTTTTGCTTCCTACTGGCAGCAGTTGAACATAAATTTTCCCTCCTTAATTAGACAGTGTGTCACCAAGTGATGAGAAACTTCCAGCGTGCTCTTCCTTTGCTCATTGCCATGCAAGTAGTGCAGCTGAGAAAGTGGTGAAGTGTGTTGAATCTGCCCTTCTCCTGGCATTGTTTCCAGGCAGCTTCCAGCCAACTAATGAGTCAACTTCATTTTGTCTGACTGATTTTTTTTAGCATTCTGGCTGATGCATCCAAAGTTAAGAGGTTGAGGGTTTTTTTAACGCTTTTGTACTCCTAGCTCTTAGGAGTTGGTTTTGTGGTACATTGGGCTCTGCTGACTTAACAGAGCTTGGTTTTTTGTCTAAACTTTCAGTATTTTTAAAGCATATACTGATACATAAACTGTCTGATACACGGTAGATGCTTTGTCTTAATTTCTCTTATACTTCACTGAATTTTGTTGGTCCCAGCTTTTGGGTAGCATTAAACAGGAACACAAATTACAGACAACAATAAAGGGAAATGTAGAAATATCTAGAAGAGCAGCTCAAGATGCTCAAATGAGGAGTTTGTGTAATATGTTTCCTGCTTTTGAGAAGGAAACTATGTGAGGAAACCAATTAATCAAAAACATAAATTAAAAAAATTTCTTTGCAGTTCTTGTTTGTATATGTTGCAATTAATTTGACCACCAGATCTGTTCTTTGCTTGTAGCCCTAACAAACTTTGTGTTTGAGATAAACTACCAAAAAAACATAATTTACACAATCGATTTTATCTTTACTCTTTTTTGTTTTTAGATTAAAAAAAAAAAACCCACACCAAAGAGAGACTTAAAATACATTTTATTTGAGTTTGCACATTAAAACCTCAAGGAAATGCCAGGTTTAAGGTAGATAATGCTGTCCTGATTTTGCCTGCTGGTCTGTACATCCTATAATGCATTTTTACCTAATCTAAAAAAAAAAAACCTTCCAAAGTCAACATGATCAATGCTCTTAGTATGGATGAAAATATATGCTTGTGTAACAGTGTTATTTTTTAGTTTACTTCTGCAAAGGAAGTTTTTTAACAGATGTTTTCAGGTATATAGGGATGTGTATTATGTCAAGTATTACTCTTGAAAGTTACTTCTTGGCAGAAATTGAGTCTGCAGAAAAAATGGAAATTTTTTCCCGAGAAAATACTTTTTTTTTTTTTCCTCCCACAGTCTTAAAACTAAACTAGAAATCTGTCCTCCTCTGTCAGTTGGATTTCTTAGCCAAACTATGCCTCTTTGAATGACTTTGGTCTCATTATGAGTGGGTCACATACATTCTGGAAATTGCACGACTGCAGTCCCGAGTCAGAAACACTGTCTGGAGATGGCCAAGCTGGCAGGAAAGAATTCAGTGAGAACTGTAACATACACACCTCACATGGCGCTGGCCAGATGCTGCTCAAAATCCAGTTATATTTAGTACAACCTACCAAAATATTTTGATTCAGTAATAATTTATATTTTGCTTTCAGTGTAACCGAATTATATTTCGTATTCTGAAATATTATTCTGAATTTGTATTCTCAAATGTAATAATACAGATGTTAAAAAATTGCTATGTCAGCTGTGTTTGTTGTGCATAGTAATGAATTAGCTAGCTGTAGAAATTTAACATGTTAGCTGTTTAAGAAGGGATTATATAAAAAACATAAGAGTAGCACAGTATCTGACACTTTGAAAGTCAGGTCGCCTTCCAAAAGTGTTGGCCATATAGGCATTTGCACAGTAGATGTGCACATACACCCCTGCTCTCGGAGCCTCTTTTAGCTTTGTATTTATCCCATTCTTCATAACAAGTGTGATAAAAATGGACAGAATGTGGTAATACCTTGTTTTGTTCTTTTGAGTAGCCATGCTGGCTTTCTAATTTTTTCATATTTGCATTATTTAACCCCCTTATGAACAGACTTACTGTACATGATAATTGAGAGTTAAATGAGCTGCATGTAGTCTCACACACAAAGGATGTTCATCTGGAAAATTAACTCTTGAGGCAGAGCTGCTGTCTTCTTGCTGCTAATATTAACAATGACTATTTTGAGGCTAAACAAATGAAAATGTAATTTTTCATTTTTTTTTTCAGCAAACACATTGTTTGGCGAACAAGTAGAGAGAAAAGGCATTGATTCAGCAGTAGCAATCCTTGCCTGTATAAATATTTGTGGAATACATGCTAAATTCTCTGCTTCTGTACCTTATGCTGTACGAATTCGTCCAGTGCTTCCCTTCTAGTACGTGCTTGGTTTCCATTTATTTCAACACATCCTTTCCCAACATGTATGCACTTGAACTTTTGAAGTCTTGCAAGGGAAAATAGTAATCATGGTTAGCATAGGAAACATTATATAGGTTTTTTATTTATTTTTTATCTCCCTAATGCAAGTCTGCATGTTTCTTCTCTAATTATTTCACTTGCTTGCAGTTGGATTTTGCACATGCTGAATGTTTTTTCTGGTACCCCATGTAGTCCAGTCTTTCAGGAGGCAAGAGGTAATGTCATTAAAGGCACATAAAGGAATCTATCATATCAGGATAGTGACTCAGAGAGGAAGCATACTGATAATATGGGAAATTCTGGGAATCTAGGAAATAATTCTCTTCAGTACGCGGTCAGACATCTTCATAAGTTCACGTGAACCAAAAATGTGGTTATGAAAGTCATTTTGCATCCTATAAAACAGACATCTAAAATATCCACGAATTTATTTAAGCTACAAAGAAGCAGCAGTGGCATTATGTTGTGGGATTTTACAATAAATAATATTTTTATGATTTTACAATAAATAATATTTTTAGTCTGATCTTTGCAACTCTAAAGATTCTACCAGAATCCAAATTGGTTGGAAAATTCAAGATTTTGTAATTTTTTTTTAATTTATTTTAGAATTTAGGTGAAATTGAGCTGGTGGTATATATAGTTAATGCCGTTACTTCAGATGGCCCTTTTTGTGCAATAAAATCAGATAACTTAAGTTGACCTGACAGTGTGCTTGCACGAAAGACTTAGTACTGTGTGTACAGCAAGTGACAGCTCCTGAGCATGGTGGCACCAAGTGAATATTTTTCTTTCAGAAAATGACATTGTTTTAAATTAAAATGAACAACATCATTTCACATAAGAAATGCTCTCCTCTTTCTACAAGACTGAAAGTTAAGTTTGGTGCAGTGTTTCACCTCAGTCAGCAGTGCTGTCATCATTGCTTTTATTGTTTGGGTCTGGTTACAAGGTTGAGCAACCAGAGCCCCAATTAGAGAGGTTCCCACCAAGCTTGATTAATTATAGCAGTGTAATTCACCAAAATGTAGAGGAGTAAAGGGCTTCTTCCAAACACTCCCTTGTTTCCTATGAATGTTGTACCACTGATAGAATTAAGGCACTGTTAAGTTCATATAGTGATGAAGGGTCATGTGAGACCTTGAACTTAAGTTAAAGGCATAGAAAAATACTGTTCTAGAGTCTCTCCCCCGCACTGTTCTCACATCTAATGATTTTGTGGAATTTGAGTGATGGATATGCTTTTAGCATGTGCTACCTTTTTTCTGCCCTTTTAAACAAATAATAATTAAAACAATCTGGCATTCAACCCCGTTGAGGGTCAAAAACCACTTTCAGGTTAGGAATTTTATATTAAGTTTCCATATATCAGGTTAAAAATATTAGTACCAATGCTGTCAGAAATATTCTCGTTTTAAAATGTGGCTGATTTGGTTAAAAATAATAGTTCCTAGTATGTATGCATATATCTGTCCTGTTGAGTGCTAAGATAGATGTTCAGTTACTGTCTGAAATTGTAAACCAAACATAACTGATTTGTCTGAATTGTCATCAGAATGTCTTTTTTCAGATACCATATTTTGAAATGTTCCTAAATATTAATATTTTTACTTAAAGTTCTCAAAAATTGAAGAGACCTTAAAGCTTAACTCCTTAGGATTTTAAATCTGCCCTTGTTATTGTTGTTCCTCTGTGATTCCTTTCTTTATAAGCAGCCCTTAAGTCATTTTATTTACAACTCTTACCACTTCGCAGGGTGCGTATACTGTTGGTTAAAGTGCTTTTCTTCTCAGTAGTTGTACAGTTGCATGCTGGTGGATCTGATCTTTTTTATTTAATTATCCATAAAGTAATTTTAAGGTCAGGACTATATCCACAAAGTCCAAAAAAAAAAAGCAACAAAAAAACACCGACCAGAGAAACAAAAAATTGACGTCGTTTCAGTACTTCACAGTCCAGAGACTGTGAAGACAGAAACCCTTTTAAATGATGATGAGTCATAGGGCCTGCTCCATTTCCAAAGGCATTCTTTTGTAGTTCTGCCACAGGACAAGATAAACTAGGTTATATTATAGTGACCATTAAAATAATTTGACTTGCGTTCTTTAAAAGGAGGAAAACTTGCAGCCTTTCCTTATAGATACATTTGTGTATTCTTTCAGTAAGTCACTGCTAAGTTAGTAAAGGATTTGCTTAGAATAATGCTGTAAACCACTACAGATATATTTATTGAAAGTTGCGTAACTAAACAGAATATTAATTTACCTTCAGTAAAATTGATTCAGCTTTGTTTGTGGAGACTGTATTACTCTTTAGCAGAAATTATATCAAATATTATACAGAATTGTTGTGGGAAAGTACTTTTTCAAAGCACTGTATGCATGTAAACAGTGTTAGTGCTGAATCCTGGATTATAAATTGTGAATAAATATTTTCATTAGTACAGTAATAGATAACTTGCCATGTTTCCTACAGCTGGGTTATTGCAGAAAACTTCTTCATTCTTTATTCAAGTGAAAATGTGAGTTTACCAACATGTCATTTTAGCATGCTGCCTCATTTTTCACCAGTAGCTGGCCCAGTGGCTGCCACTCTCTCTCTAACCTTTGTCTGCTTTATTTAACTGCCTATTTATGTAATTGTCAGCTTAGATTTCAAAGTATGTCATGATGGAGTGTGAAGGTGATGTCATAGCCTCACAATGGCACTATAGCAGAGAAATGTAGAAAAATACAAGAAAGAGCACATTGTCTACTAACATGAAAAAAATACATGTGCTGTTTGGCAAAAAAAATAAGATAATTTAACAAAAAAAAAAAAAGAAAAAGTTAAAGCCTAAATTAGTGAATTGAAACAGAAAAAACTGAGAAAAGTGATCCAGTATGCTAATGTTGAACTGTTGCCAGTATTTAGAGAGAGCAATCCCTTGCTGCCTGGCCACCTCAGTTATGTAATTTGGTAGTGCAGGAAAAGTTGATAGTAATTTCACTTAGCTTTTCATATTGGCTCTTGAAGCAGGAAGACTTATAATGTGTGAAAGTATCCTGAACATACTGAAATAGCAGATGTGCCACAGAGGGGTGAGAAAGAGGCTTCTAAGAAGGGAACGGAAGGAGAGTTGGGTTGTTTGGGCTGGGTTTTTACCCTGTACAAGGGTGTTGTTTTCAGACAAAAGTGATTCATTAGTTATTTATAAATTTATCTGAGTTGACAGATCTTTCACAAGGCTGCAAAACTCTCAAGACCTACTCCGTGTATCCACATTGCCCTTTGAGACTTTTAAACTAAGACTGCTGTCTGCAGATTTCATCTGCCCTTACGTCAGATAATGTAGTAGTCCTTTGAAAAACACCACATTAGTTGTACGTCTGACTTTGCTGACAAGGCAGATGTTATGTATAGAGATGGCAGGGCCATATGGCTAATGAGGATGCCCTTGAGCACAAGCACAGGGATGATGTGTTTCCAAGAGCAGAGATTTTATCACCCCAGGCTTGATCCTAAAGGCAAAGCTGGCATTAACAGGTAGTGCAGTAAGAGCAGATCTGTAGGTAATTGTATTAAGGATCCAGCATGCATATACTGCATGTATTTTAGAGGATTTTGGTTTTGAACTGTCTTCAGCCTAGTCCCATGGAGTGAGTGCCCATTTGCATTCTTGAGTGGAACTGCTGGCTTGGTTTGATCTGAAAGGAATTCAGTTCATGCTCAGAGATACCCTACAGTATGAACCAAAGTACAGCTGGTGGGGCAAATGGGAGTCTGGGGGACACACTGTACCAAACTAAAACATGAATGTGGACACACACCTTGCCTTCATCAGTTGGGCAACGTGTAAATTGGGAAATTTGGCCTCAATTCCACTGCAGGATTATTTCCACAAAACAGTGTAAGCATAATTTGCGTGTCTATGCTCTGGAATTCTTCATAAAGTTCCTGCATCTAATGCCATGGTGGGGGCTGCAGTGACTGAGCTGCTGCCATTTTCTCTGAGTCTAGTGCTTGGAGATTGTTTCCCCACAACCTTGTGCAGTTCTGTACTCAAAATTCTTCTAGGGTTTTTTTATTTATTTTATTTTATTTACTTTTTTTTGTTACAAGGAACAACACTTTGAATATAGAAAGCTCAGTCCTGTGCTGCTTAAAGAATATCTTGACTTCTTGTAGATGTCATGTTGTTTCCCTTTAGTTCAGGATATTGGTTGTTAGAGACTGACCGGAGATGACAGTCTCTTTCGTCAGCACCCTGAACAACCAGTCAGCCTTTTTCAAGGAGAGCACTGCTTGCTCCACTCGGAGAGGGGCCTAGAAAAGGTGGCCTAAACAAAGCTCATTTCCACCTTCACCTGGTTGGTTAACCGCAGGCCAACGGGCATCTTTTTCTAATGCGGTCGCACAAAGATAAGAGACAAAGGCATACATCTGCCGCAGAAGCAGCTCTGCAGTGTTTAACATCCTGCTTCACAGACACTACTGAGCTTTTTGGGCTGGAAGTCAGCTTAAAGAAGACAGAAGTTCTCTATCAACCGGCACCTCAGGAAGCCTTCCATCATCCCCACATCACCTTTGGCGAATCAGAGCTCAGATCAGTCCAGCAGTTTAATTACCTAGGTAGCCTCATCTCCTCGGACGGTAAGATTGACAGAGAGATAGACAACAGGTTAGCAAAGGCATACAGTGCTTTTGGAAAACTCCATAAAAGAGTTTGGCGAAATAAACGCTTGAAGAAAAGCACAAAGATCAGTGTTTACAGAGCCATAATACTGCCTGCTCTTCTGTATGGATCTGAATCATGAGTCACCACTTGCAACTCCTAGAACGCCTCCATCAATGCTGTCTCCGTACAATCCTAAACATCCACTGGTCAGATTATGTGTCTAATATGTCTGTTTTAGAACAAGCAGCAGTTACTGGTATTGAAGCCATGTTACTGAGAACACAGCTGTGTTGGGCAGGGCACGTCTCAAGGATGAAGGACCACCACCTCCCTAAGATCTTGCTTTATGGTGAACTTGCCACTGGCTGCCGCAAGAGAGGAGCCCCGAGGAGAAGATACAAGGCTGAGATGAAACAACATCTTAGCCTTGGCCATATTGATCACCATAACTGGTCTACTCTGGCCTCCAGTCGGGAGGTCTGGAGACGCACTATCTTTAACGCTGCTGCTTCCTTTGAGAATGCACTCAGGGTCACTCTTGAGGAGAAAAGACAACACAGAAAGAATTGTGCCTTGGAGAATATACCACCTAAGGAGTCTTTCTACTGTGCCTTTTGCAACCAGATTTGTCTATCTTGTACTGGCCTTTTTAGCCACCAGCGTGCCTGTAACAAGTGTGGGTAGAGCCCTCCCCAAATCTTTGTTCACGAAGTCTAGCCGTGATGATGATGTTGTTTCCCTTGAAAAGAGCTAAACGTATTTAAAAGGTACTTTCTGTACAAGTCGCAAGAACCACTAATACTGGCAGTATGGTATGCTTAAAAGAGCAAAACAGTGATGTGGGCATCTTTTTAAATTGTCTAGAATTCATTTTAACGGTTTTCAGATGTATAATCCTGTGAGCAGAGTCTGTGTATGAAAACTACATAATACCTTTCATTACCTAGAATTGTCTTCATCTACTGACTGTTGCTGCTTCTAGAGATATTTTCTGTGTCACAGTAGGAGAAATGATACTTTAAATTCCAGTAAGGGCTTTTTGCCTTGTAGACGGTGTTTTTAATTTGTTTTTTTGCTATTGATGCATATGCCATTATGATATTGAAAAGGCTTTCACTAACTTTAATCATCTACCTGAATTTAGACCACTGAGCATTGGGTACCTGGGGCTTACAGGTTCTTCTTAGTGTAGTAGTCATTGCTTACTATGAATCTTTTTGTGCACTAGAACTATGTTCCTTCAGCTGTATAATTCTGTCATATGTAGTTTCAATAGCATGGGGCAGTATTCTTGAGTTTGAAGCTTCAGCTTCATGAAGGAGTCCTAAATCTCTTCCTTGTAGGCTTGGTGATGGTGGTAATAGTAGTAGTAACAATATGAAGGAAACCTAAATCTTTTGTTCACAGGCATGACAGTGGTAGCATTTGTAGCAAGAACAAGATGACTCTTTTTGTTGGCTTACAGTGGTGCTAAGGCCTCAAGGAAAGTAAATCCTGGGAATTCTGTTCATGACACTTTTCTGTTAGTTACGTACCCAAACTTTATTTTTACAAGACTGACTAATTTCTCTGCTTAATGTTTCTCCATCTGTAAATTTGAGATAACTGGTGTTCACTTTGAGGGGAGCATGTTTTAAGTAAGCCAATAGGTTGAACTACCAGATAGGCTGAGTTATGCAGGATATAGTTTACTTTATGAGAGTGCTTGGGGAAATTCTGTGTAATATATTTGATGACAATGGAAGTTGTGACACTTGATCACTGCTCACAGTTTACATCAGTGTCTCAGAAGCTGTTGCATGAATGTGCACCTGAGAGCAGGATAAGACATATTTACCTTGTGGTTTATTATTTTAAGGTTTTCTCAATCAAGCTTATTTCTTACAGGAGGTACTGAAACAGCTACAAGGAAGTATTGAAGATGAGGCAATGACGTCTTCTGGACAAGTAGACTTACTGGAACGACTTAAAGGTAAATCCAAAATTATGTTTTAACTAGGTTCATTTGTTTCTCCACTGTTTTTTCTTTGGGATAAAATTTTCTAACTAAGCTGCACCTTCTTCCTGGCACTGGCTTTGATGGTTAGGCATAGTCTCAGTGTCTGCTATTTTTGCTAAACATTTTCAGACACATTCTCAAAAAAAAAAATCTATTGCTATGCTGCTTTTATGCTTTTGCTACTGTTACTCTTATGAATTGCTTTTGCTAAAAGTTGCATTTCATTCAGTTCTTCAAAAAAAATATGTATAAGTTAATGATGGAGCAATTCCACCAATTTTCTAAACCTGTTTGCATGTCCTGTCCTGCCCTCTCCATGTCATGTTACTGGAATTGTTTCTGTCGTGCTACAAATTGATGCCCCCTTTTCTACAGCATGTGCTGGAATGTGCATCATTCCATTGTATGGGATGTGCAAAACAAGCCCAGACCACTGTCTCCCTGTATACATCCATTATCCCTGCCACTGACCCAGGAATTCCGTAGGGAATATCTCCATTTAAGAGCCATGTGATGAACAGAGTAGTCATCTGTTACATGACTGAAGCATCTGCAGGATCTCTGAAAAAGAAATTATTAGGAAGTGGGCCACCAGATATCTCACATGATGTTTATGCAAAACGCTCCCCATTTCTGAAGTCCTCTGAGAAAGAGGCAGGCAGGCTTATGTGGGGATACTGTTCTGATTGCTAGGATTGCAGTTTGGTTATCTGCTCAGATTACTGTTTGCTAAGTCTAACATTAACATGGGTTTTGTTCACAATATCACCTTCTGTGGATTTCCATGCAAAATATTTTCATTAAAAAAACCCCACAGATTTATTCAGGAAGTAAGAAATTTAAGATAGAAATGATCTTTTAAATTTCTGCTGCTGAACTTCTGCTCTGGAAATGTTTGCTCTTTGTTATCCAGAACTGAACTTGGAAGGTACCAGCTTCCCTGGAGTGAAGTTAAGGCCAAAGGTGTCCGTGCGTTCCTATGGGAGCCGGGAAGGGTCTGTGTCGAGCCGTTCAGGAGAGTGCAGTCCAGTTCCCATGGGGTCATTTCCAAGAAGAGGATTTATGAATGGAAGCAGAGAAAGCACGGGTTATTTAGAAGAGCTAGAAAAAGAGAGGTAAATTTGCTTATTCATCCAGTATGGATTGACTTCTCATTTTAACATGACAGTTTACTGACACAGCTGGTATTTAGCTGTCGTGAATGTGTTTTTGGTTACTGGTGTATTAACCTTAAAAGGTAGGAAACCAGGAATCTACTTTATGTTTAGATGCGCACACACAAAAATATTTTTAAAAGTCTGGAAACACTGTTCAGTTTCTACTGCTGCTTCACATATGCATTTCATTGTTAGTCTTTGTTGACTAAAGGTTACTTTATTTTGACGAGCTGGTTGTCTGGAATATTTTTAGGTAGAGAGGGGTGGAACATTCCAAACACTTCCGTATCTCCTCACCACAGTCGATAAATGCTGAAACTATAACAATGTGATGATGCAGTCTCTTTCTCTCTTTTGCAAATGGTTATTAAGTCCCAAAAGTAGTTTATCAGTTATTTACTGATAAAGTAACTAACTTCTAACTTACTGTTAGAAGACATTTACCTAGTGATTCTGCTCTCTCAGCAAATGTGTCAGCTAAGCAAAAAACTTAGTCTTATCTTCAAGATGTTGTTCCCATCAGATATTGTGCATTGAGAAAATTCTGGTATTCCTTTTCTTGGAAGGAAGGTGTATCCAGTTAATAGTTGTATCCATTTCAGGTCATAATACAGAATTGTAGCACTTTATTAGTCACTTATAAAGGAAATGCAAAGTAAGAGACATGCAGCTGTTTCCACTGAAGACATCTTTATATCTTAAAATGAAGTTGACTCAAATACCAGATGTTTTCAGAAGCCCATCTGCAAGACAGGGTTTCCTAAAGATTTGGTCACTGACAGCTTCTTAATGGATGTGGTATCAAACTGAGGGCTGCAAAACCAAATATAAACTGTATCACAGTATGGTTTTGCCTGGTTGTTGTTAACAAGCAAAAAAATCACTTTGGAGTCAGAATAGAAATGTTTTGTGGGTAATGAGTGGTTTGTGGACAGCCGTCTTAACAGCATTTCCTGGTGTTCAGAAAAATTTTTGCAGCCAAACCTGAAAGGAGTACGCTTTCCTTCCAAGGTACTACGTCCAGGTCCTTTTCTTTTGGTCCTGTCAGTAGAATGAAGGTAACTTCCCATGGGTTTGTACTGAGCCTGTTCTGGCAGCCACTCTATTTTTTCCCTTCTCCTAGTCAGGATCACTAGTGATACTTGTTCCATTGCATAAAATCTAGATTCCTGAGGAGCTCTGTGGGAATAATTGGGAATTTGGGAATCTTCCCACTTGCTCATCCCAGTCTTCAAGAATCTGACGTGTCTGTCATCTTCCATCTTAACAAACTGTGCATTTGGTTGTATTTTTCCAGTGCTGTTTTTTTTACTGCATGTGATACTAAAATCTTTAAATGTAATTAGGGCTTTCAGTTATGTTTCAAGTGAACTCTTGGGCACTTGGCACAAGGAGTATTTATAGCAGCTGGAGTTCTTTAAGGTGATTAGCACATCTGATTTATGATCTATGATCCTTTCCCAGTCTAGGGATTCTGAGGTGATACTTCTTTGGACAATTTTCTTGACAATAAAGACAGCTTAGGCAGTGAACGGATCTCAGTTCCAAATAACACTGGCAAAAGGAATACGGATATTTTAATTTCAGAGTAGCTTAGGCACTGTTACTGTCATAGCTGATGGGGTAAATATTTGGGCTGTGGAGTTCTGTAGAGGCATGGTCAGATCATTATTAGTGAAATGGTGGATAATCCAAATTGCTCTATTCTTTATGCTATTCCAGGGATGTCTAGGTGTGTGTAGGGCATTGATTTGAACCCTGGATAGCCAGATGAATCAGAACATGGGGTGGGGGATATAGGATTGTGCATCTGAAATCACTACAATTTCTGAAAGAAAATGAACCACTTATTTTCCTGTGCTTTGTGTTTAAACTTGTTTGGCATACTTACTGATTTTATGTGTTTCTAAACATATATATAAACATACATTATTTGCTAATAGAATTTTTTCTGGCAGTTAAACGGACTTTCAAGGAACTCGTGGAATTTGACAAGCCTAAAATAATTTAGAATAAAGTAACACTTTCTGGAAACCTGCAGCAGAGGAACATTTTCAGTATCTTAACGCGTTGGCACAATATGTGCTGCTGATGGGCAACAGTGTTTGTGTGAGGACTAAATGACATATTTTATTATTTAGAGCGGCTTAGTGGGCACGTGATGGCCAGTCAGAGTCAACCCACCACACACAACTAAAACAGAACTTCTGAAGGGAAGAAAATTTGTCAGTTGATTCACTTGTCAGAATAAAGATTAAATTATTGGCCTGTTTCTGATTTGCTTAGCTCTCCTCTGATTTCACAGTAAAATAAGAATAAAAGAGAAGAAAAACCTCCTGGTTTATACCATTCCATTTTTATTTCTTCAGTGTTGATTTTGAGTATTTTTTATCTCATGACTTCTTTCTTTCTTCCCTTATTCTTATCTCCCTTTGGTTGACTGTACAGCTTACCTAAGTCTTTACAGCATCAGCACTGTCTCATTTTCAGGATTGTATTTTATCTCCTACCAATTGAAGGGAAAGTATTAATTATAGCTGCAATTTACATAATGGAAATAGAGTAGCATATGGTTTGTTTCCCTTCTCCATTTTGACTGGGAATAATATATAACTATGCAGATAAGATTTCCAGAAGAAGAAACCTGTTTTTTTGCATTCATACGGCTTCATCTATTGTTGGGAGCTTCAAAAATACCATATCCGAGAAGTCTTTCAAAATACCTATCCTTCAGAAAAACAGTTCAAATTGAAAACTTTTTGTTAACTCAAAAAAGTAATGTAAAGTTCCAAAAGTTTCTCTGATTGCTTTGCTGCACTCTCACTGAACTTGACAGTGTATGACGGAGAACAGAATTTTCTCTTGATACTGTGAAAGCCCTAACGTAAACCATTTTTGGGGTATAAAAAGATGGAATAACTGCACTGGGTTTTTCCATAATTTTTTTTTCTTGATCAGCAACAGCTTTTCCACTTAAAATCCTCTCCTAACCTCCGGAAGTTAGTATAGTATCTGATAGTAATGTTAAAAGTCAGAAACAGCTTATCAGACGCATCTACAAAGACTTGCTGCTTTTTTTCGAGGAAACTAAACTGCTGTGGTTGTAGCAACCCTTCAGGTTTGTGCTAAGAGAATTCAGATATTGTTAAAACCTGAATTCTCATGGAGCAGTGATACCAAATTAGTAATCCCAAATAAAGCATTACTTCAGAGGAAAAAGTGACAATATTAAATTAAACAAGTCGCCCTCAGGTCATGCATTATGTTGTTTATGGAGCATTGATGGCTCCTAAGTTATTTTCTTGCTTCGGGCATCCATTGTGCATGTCAAAACAGATTGAATGACACAGTGTCTCACAAACTGAGTAGCCTGCATTTCACAAGAGGAACTTAATCACATGTTTACTTAGCTGAAAGTAATCCCTCCAGCTTCTGCTACCAGTTCTTTGACATCCAGAGGCAGAATTAGTCTGTCCTTTCCCATTTGCAAATCCTCCTATCGTAAAAATAGGTTTTATAAAGATTGCATTGATTATGCTTTTGCAGATTTTATTTCACAAACTGGACACAGCTGCTGCATGGGCACCCAAGGTGGTAAAAATGGAAGCAATGCAGAATGCCTGTGTGTGCAGGGATTAGGCACCCAGGGTATGTGGTAAGAGAATGGTCAGATGGGAGATAAAAAATTACTTTCTCAACAGGCTTTCCCCAAGCACCATCTATTAGTTTTTCCTTCAGTCTGTCTGAAGGTCTTAAGGAATTTCTGGCAGCCCCATCCTTGTGGCTGAAGAATTACTGTTGTCTTATAATACTGCTGCAGTTACCTGCCATGGTATAGAAATTGCTGTTTGCTGCATCTTTTCACTCATTTTGACTGTAAACCTGCCTGGTGTTAAAGCTTCACAGTAAATGACTTAATGTGTAGTCTTGACATTCTTAAAACAGTTCTGTTTCAACAGAACTGTTAGATCAAATCTGGAAATTTATGTCATTCTGTTTATGTTTACAGGCATTTATCACTCTTAGATGTGTGCAGTTTTTCAGTCTCTCACAGTTGAAGGGAGGGATCCTCTCTGTTTCAATTTTCCATTTAAACGCTGGCCAGATCATTTACAGTGGATGTGGAATATAAATGTCAAATCATCAAAATTAGCTTGAAATATTTTTAAAGCGGGAACTTATGGTGGTTTGAAGACAGAAAGCTGCATACAAGTTTGCCCAGTATTATTTCCTATCCATTAACTTCTGCATTCCTCTCAGGTTGTGGACAAGAGCATGTGAACTTTTATAAAGCATACAAACACATTATGGATAATTACTGTATGTCAGTAAGGAACAGAAACACAGCATACAACAAAAATTCAGACTTCCCCTTACTACTTTGGTAATACATCCCAGCCATGATAATGTAGAAATAATCAAATTTCTACACAAAAGATAGAAGGAAGAATTTAAAAGTATGTATTTAAAGAATCTGTTTGACTTAGTTCTGTGGTGGTTTGAAAAAAACCTTTCCCCCTGGGAGTTTGTGATAGTCTGTGCAGGGGTGGCGTTTTTGATACTGGACCAATTAAAAACTTTGTGTGCCCTTGCGGAAATTACATACTCACAAAATCAAAAGAGGTTAATTTTAACTGCGTAGCTAGAAGGAGAAGCAGCCATGCTTTGAACGCACCACGTGTGGCGAGGGGCTGGGGGGCCCCTGCCGCTGGCTCCTGGCCGGGGATCCGGGAGCAGCACAGCTACTGAGAGAAGCCCCCTGAAGCTAGCGGCCAAGGGGGACCCCGGAAGATCGGGGAGACTCCTGGGTTGGAGCGGGCCAGGCAGACTAGCCATGACCCTTTGGAGAGGCGGCTGCAGCATACACTCATGTAAGTGCCAAGGGGAGTCTCCCCTGCTGGGTTTGGGGGAGCCCCTGGTGCCCCGCTGTCCTGATCCAGCCAGGACTGCAGGAGTTAAACTCCTCAGGAGTTTTCCAGCCGACCTCACCGCCTTTTCCCACCTTGGAGGGGAGGAGTGATGAGAAGCTAGCTGGACCCTGCAGCAGCAGCGAACCGGACCAGTGAATCTGAGAATAAAGCAGATGGAGAGAGAGAGTCAGTTGGACTCAGTTCTAGGAAGAAAGAGTCAGTTGGATTCAGTTCTAGCTGCGACAAATCAAAACTGCTGCCTTAAAAATAAGAGACACTTACCAGTGCCACAGAAGATTAATTTGGAAGAGCTGTGGCCTGAAAATGAAAAGAGGACTTCTCCTTTCTTTCTTGTCTCTTTTTTGAAGGAAAGGAGAGACGATCTATGTATATGTATTGTTTCATCATAGAAGAGATAGTTAAATTGTTACATGTATATATATATATATGTATATATGTTAATAATAAATTGTAATATATTCCCCTCCCCCTATATTAATTGTGCGTGTCTGAAAACTTCTTCTCTCTCACATTAGAACATATTGTAGCAAAACTTTTAAAATTAGGGTTTTTTGACTAGTAGCTGGTTTTGATTTCATAAAAGGTCTCTTAGCTCTGGATTTCAGAGCAGTTTTATAGAGAAATATAGATGTTTTTGTCTTTTATGGATGTGGACCTGATATGCTCAGCACAGAGGAGTGGACAGGTTGTTTAGCTGGGGCTGGGGAACTGCGCTCACCTTCTCCAATGTCTTCGTAGTGCCCTCTTCAAACCTCCTTTCTCATCTAACGTTTTTTATGGGTATTTGTGCCTATTTCTATACCTACATGTGGAAATGAGGTATAAATAGTGAGACACTTCCTGCTTCTGCTTTTAATAGATCTCTTTTACTTGCGGAGCTTGAGAAGGAAGAGAAAGAAAAGGACTGGTATTATGCCCAGCTTCAGAACTTGACTAAAAGGATTGATAGTCTTCCCCTTACTGAAAATGTAAGTACTTTCAGAGTGCTTGGTCCTGTATCTGGTGCTGCAATCTCTGTTTAGATGCTGTGTGTATTTTATTAATTTGGTGATGTTCTCAACTATAATTTTAATTTAAAATGTTTTTTTCATTCACTATGTAAAGGTGACTTAATCTAAATATTGCATTTTTGTGTAGATTTTTACACATCCAAAATTCATACCTTTTAGTATAAATGTCAGTGATAACAGAGGAACATTGAGAAGTTGTTATGACAAATGAATTACATACCAGTACACTTCTTCTTCAGCTCTGTCCCCCAGAGGTCTTTTCTCTATCTGTTGTGTTGTTTAGTGGATTTTTCTATTTTTGAGAGCAATATTAGCCTAAGAGACAGTGTACACAAGAGCTCTTATTTCATACCAATCAATGAAGTGATGCCTGTAGCCTACGCAGGTATTATTGCTCAAAGTTTTTACCTTGGCACCTCCATAGTCGAGTCACCATTATCTGGGATAATGAAGATGTCTGATCTCCCAGACAATACAGGTTTTCCTGTTAGATCGCAGCAACCTGGTTATGTTTGCAGTGAATTCCTTCACATACACAGTGTTTGGAAGAACTGGTTACCCATCTTTAGAGAGTCATACTTGATGAATAAACAGGCTCCTGGAGATGGAAACAGACAATGGAAACACTTGTGTCAGTGGGAAAAAGTGACACTGAGTCATGGCTGAGCTTAGCAGAGCACCAGAAGCAAGGGAGAAGATCTGAAAAGGATTTTGAAGAAATGCAACCCATTCTCAAAGGCACTGTCAGCAGTATCTGTTGTAGGTTTTAAGGTTGCCTCCTCAGTTTCATAGGTAATAAATTCACTTAGCCACTCCTGTGATGAGAATGTCTTACTTATCATCTACACTAAACACCTTTTGTGGTAATCTGTATCCATTACTACTTAGTCCAGCCACAACAGAACGAAGGATCCCATTTGGTATTTGCATATGATTGTCTTGTTTTGACTCTCTGAACTGACCTTGGTGAAGTCTTCTGAAGAGGGCTCTTCTGGGAAGGCTCTTAAAGACTCATTTACTTACAATCTGAGTAATTGTCCAAAACCAGTGAAGTGCTTTGCCTTGAAAAATCTTATCAGCTGGAAGGTCTTCTCTGAAGCTGTGTGGTTGCTCCCGGGTTTAACACTTGTGCTTTTCTCACGGGATAGTTAAAAATAGGGTAGATAGCAGTAGTTTGATGCCTCTGAATATTTTTGAAAATACCCATTCAGATGGCACACGTAGTAATTTCGTTGGTAACAGCCAGATGTTCTTGACTTGTAATGAACAATACTTTCTCTATGTTTACCTCTATGTTTAGTCATTTGACAAAACCCACAGGTGGTCTGCTGATGGAACAACATCATGTGTTCTTGTTTTTCATAATGCAGTCATGTTTTAAGAATCTATTACTATGTTTTGTTTGTTCATGAGGTTTGTTGTAGAAAAATAATTGTTCTGCTTTTGTTCTGAGAAATACATTGTTTACATAAATGTTATTGACTAAAATGCCTTCTCTGTACTTTGGTTTCAGTTCTCCTTGCAAACAGATATGACCAGAAGGCAGTTGGAATATGAGGCAAGACAAATTAGAGCTGCAATGGAAGAACAACTGGGTACCTGTCAGGACATGGAGAAGCGAGCACAGGTATAGTTTGTCTTTCACTATTAAAAGGAAGAGAAAATGTTTTCCTGCATTTTTATTGTATTATTGGTAGATGTATCTTTAAATTGTATGTAAACACAGTGATACCTTATGGCATTTAGTTGGCCATTCAAATAAAAAAGAGGAATCAGAACATGGGAAATTACTGTTCAGCAAAAAGTACTCTCATTGCCCTGTTTTGAAAAAGCCTTTTGATTCAGCAGATGGGGACAATTTCTTCAAAAGAAAATATTTTTAATTATTTTCTGCTAATAATTTACTACCATTTTAGCTTCATAAAAGTCCATGTGTTTGCAACTGCTCATTTTGCATCTGTTGTTCTGTGTTTTTTTCATGTTTTTAAGTTCAGAAGAAAATTGAGCTACTGTTCCTAGGTTTCCTTAACCACAAACCTCATATCAGGGCATATTCTTTAAAAATAAGGTATGCATGTAAAATGTAATCCACATACATATCTGGAAGTTGTTTGCTCTCACCAGGAGTTGTTTTGCATTCATGATGAGGACAACGTACATGTCTTAAACATGTGACACACTCATCTGGAAGCATAAATCAGAATGTAATTGTGTGCAACCCATAAATTAAATAATCAGTTGCTTGCTGGTTATAAAAACTATTCCCCCACAGTAGCAGAGCAACAGTTTGAATTATGTATTGCTGTTTATTTCCAGAGGTGTTAAATTACCATCTTGGTAAGGTTTTTTGGGGGTTTTTTTGGTGAATGTTACAAAAATAAATATTTTCAATAAAAATAGTCTCTCTACTTTTTGCACAAGGTTTACTGAACAGAAAATTCTGCTACATGAGAAGAATTTCTATTTTATTTTTACGTTTAGTTTTGTTGGTATCAGAACAGCTGCTTTAAATTTAAAAGTGAGTCATCTAGTAGAACTTTTTAGAAAGTGCATTTGGTTATAAGTATTTAGCAGAGCAGATACCCTGCAGTCGTCAGTTATGTATGCAAAGGCTGTGCAGGGATTTGTCTCTATAGATGTGCTCAGACAGACCCAAGTTTAATCTGTCTGGGTGGTAGCTGGCCCTATCTGGGAGCTGCAAGGCTGTGTTATCCAGGTTTATCAGCAGTGGTCATGCTCTGCATGAGTTCAGCTGTGTCAGCCTGTCTTGAGTGAAGGTCCTGCAGAAGAAGGTGTTAGGACATTCACAGTAGAACTTCCAGGAAAGTTCTGTAGCTGCCAACAAGCTTAAGCCAGACAAAGGTGAATTAAGCTAAATAGGTAGGCTAGGCTGCTGGCAAAATTCTAGATGCACTCAGGCAGAGATAAAAAGAAATTATGCAGAGTCACAACATGACTGTAGTTATATCACTATGAAAGTAATTAAGCTGTCCCTGAATTTATTTCTTCCCTGCTTGTTTGGTAGTCGGGTTTTATTTAGTTTTGTGGGGGCAAAATGCTACCAAGATGTTGAAATATTTTATAGGTTTCTGAATTAATGCTTTTCAAGGTGTTTGTCACAGCTGTTTCACCCTCTCTCTCTATATACGTATGTGTAACACTTCCATACTTAGAGAAATTACAGTACCTAGTGTGATTATATAAAGATTGTAAAATGGGAAGTAACTGCTTCTCATATGCTTCTTGTGAACTGAACTGGTAATTCCCCTTGGTTCCATTCTCCCAAGGACCAGTGCCGGAAATGTGTAGAAGCTCATGGGTGTACAAATACATAAAAGCAATTTCTGCATTATTTCACTGTCATGTTTAAATGTGCAAAAATGAAAAAAAATTTATTTGGCAAGTATATTCAACTTTGTAGTTTTCCCACTTCCTTTCTGCTCTGTTCAAATGTTGTAGCCTGTATGCTTAGTATTAAGTAGAAGCAAACTTAATTTGTGTAAGATATATTAAAAAATACTTCTATTCTAAAACTGAATTCGTGTTCAAATAGAATTTATTTTTCCTTCATGCCAGAACAAGAAGGATCTATTTTTTTTTTTTAGGCTAAGTGTTCCTTAAAATCTCACAAGAAATTATCATTCTTATAAGAGGTAATCCCAGGATCCCTTGAAGTTTGCTGAAACAGCAGACCACTGAAGTTAGAAGAAAGTTTGGATCCTGGAGTCTTGCACAGATGAAAATACATACATAAATAAATACATATGTAAATGTAGGCCAAGCTATTAATAATTTTGTCTATTATTTATCTTTATTTTTGAAAAAAAACCACAAACAAACAAAAAAACCAAACAACATTTTAAAACAAAATGTTACTGCTTATTTTTACTTTCAATAAAGTGACTATTTTTTCATCACTTTAAATGTGGAGGAGTTTTATTTCTTTTTGTTAGAAGCCTTACTGGAGCAGTGAAAGCCAAGTAACTAACTTCAAATATTAAGTTATTTTATCCAACAATTTTATGTTAATAAAGGTTACAAGTAAGTATAAAAATGAATGAGAATATTCTATGAACAAACAGAAATCAAAAGTGATGTTTCTTAAATAGGTTATAAAATTAAACATATTCCTGGTGCCTGTTCTATTTGTGTATCTCAGATTTTTGCCTATTTACCATTAAGCTGTACCCCTTTGTGGAAGAAAATGCATTCTTTTTTCTGCTTCTGTGGTGTTTGGTACTAAATATGCTCCTGGATAGTGGAATTCTCTAGTTTCCATGTAATACAAATGATGAATTGACAGAAAGAAGAATTGCCTGATGTTTAAATCCTGGACTAAAATTGGAAAGGATGGGCTGAATTTCTGTCCCTTTGGGCAACTTAGTGATACTTGGCAAATCGTGCAATATTTAATTGTTTTCATCTGCACAAAACTTCCCTGTGCTTGGGTGTATATATACACTCAGATGCTCTTGATGCCCTTTATGGGATAAATTGCTGGTTACACTGAAAGAAACTCAATTTATAGAAAATCTGGGGGAAATGTGTGGCTTTTGAGTATTTAAAGGGGATCTATAAAAAACTTTAGCAGGGAATAGTTGTTACAGGACAAGAGTTAATGGTTTTAAATTAGTAGAGGGTAGATTTAGATTACGTACAAATGTTTTACAGTGAGGGTGGTGAAACACTGGGAGAGGCTGCCAAGAGGCAGTAGGTACCCCATCCCTGAAAATGTTCAAGGTCAGACCAGCCAGGACTTTCAGAAATCTTGAAGATGTTCTTGCCCATGGGAGGGAGCTTAGGATGGATGAGCTTCCAAGGTCCCTTCCAGTTCAGGCTGTTCTGTGGTTCTGTAAAATTGAGGTAATTCTTAAGGACAGTGAGAGACATATTTTGTCAGTCATGCATAGTTATTCCCAAAAATACATTTTTACTATCTTTCTAATACTTAAATGCAAAGGGTGGGATGAATTATCTGTTTGCCTCTATGCTGAAGCTTCTGTGTGTGTTCTGATACTTTGCTTTACAAAATCAAATCAAATCTATACTCAAATGTTTGTAGCTTTGTATCTCAACTAAACATTGATGCTTATGATGCTCTTCCCATAGCTGCTTCTGATGTATGTTTCAGTAATTTGTTCTATTTTGTGGGTATATTTTCTTCCATAATTCTAAATTTTCCAGATAATATTGTGATTCTATTCCCTGTGTATCTTTTGGCATTAGTTAAAAGTTCATCTTGCTTCCAGTTTTAGATTATAAATGTGTTAAAAAGATTGGTGATAATGCTGATTCTTGCAGTGTCCACTAGATTGTTTTTTTTAGTGTAGCATTGTAAATGTTAATCGAGTAAAAGAATCAGAATTTTTCTTTCAACTATGTATCCACTTCATTAATCTATCCATCACACAAAAAATACTGTTTAATCAATTTGGTGTTCTGTCCACATTCTAAGTCAAATAATGTCAATAAATTATTAGATTCATGCAGAAATATATAACTTTTCACAGTTATCATTTCACAGAATCACAAGGCATCCTGTGCTTCACTGTACAACTGGTGTGAAGTACATGGATCCTGTAACATTTTGGGGGTTTTTAACATTCTCTTTACTAACTACAGAATGGTTGCAGTGGGAAATGAGTAGCAATATGGCTGTAAAAGACTGATTTAGAGATGTCTGTAAAATCCCAGATAAACCAAAGAAGCAGTACGTAAGTTTTTGAGATTTGTAGAAACAGAAAATTTCAGAGGCTGAGCATGAGCAAAACTCCCAAATCGTTATAGTACCTGAATATAATAGAAATCAGTCAGGGTCTCATACTTTCAAGACACTCTGCAAGTACAAATCTCTCTCAAATCTTTGTAAGGCAAGTAGAACTCTAATATTAGAGAGTGGAAAAATTCACTAAAGGTCTGCATAAAATGTCGGTTTCAGAAGGAGGAATATTGTGCAAGATAATGGGAGCATTTGTTTATACCTGAATGTGTCATGTGGCGACCTATTACATCCAAATGGGTATCAATTTTATTAAAATGTCGACTACTCACTATGTTTTAGATAGTTGCAGTCATGCCTGTCTTCTGTTAGGAAGCACACTTGAATTACTGCATGTAGTACCTACTGCATGTACCAGCTGAAGTAGGTTTGTTTTGCAGTCAGCGTTATTTGCAAGGAACTCTTCACAGTGTCACTAAGTACAGTAAGGAAAAGGAGGTTTTGAACAAAATCAAACATGAAAATCCATTCGTTTCAGGCAAGGGTGGCGAGAATTCAACAAATAGAAAAGGACATTCTTCGCATACGACAGCTCCTGCAATCACAAGCAGCTGAAGCAGAGGTTAGTGAGCAATTACTTGCCCTTTTTGATTGTGGTATGTATCTTTTTCTTTTAAAAACCCAAATTATTTGAATGAAGTGCTAGTCAGGATTATTTTCACCAGCAATTGATGTCACAATTAATCAACTAGTCAGTATTCTTAAGGTGTTACTTGCTCTCTTTCCAGTGACCTGAGGGTGGAATACTTGGATTAGTCTTAAAGCTACTGTGGAGCTTTAATCAGTAATGATATATCAGAAGTTTAACTTGAAATTTCAATAAAAATGTTAACATACAGTGTATTATAAAGGCTGAGTTTTTGTTTTAGCAAATAATTACAACCATCAGTTGTACATGCCTTTCTAAATATGAATCTCTGATAAGCACCTTCATGATGTACTTGTCTTTTGAAGGAGATAAGTTTAAAAACAGGATTGATACAGCTTCCATCAGACCTCATTATAGAAGCCTGGTATATTTTTAGTGTTTAAGTACTGGGTTATATATTAAGAAATACAGGATGTTTCTTGTAAATTACAGAGCCCATGTTAGTAATTGCCATTAGGAAAAACTGCTCTCGTAGTGGAAATTCACTTAGAATGTCAAATCCATTTGTTGTATTGGTAAATTAAATATAGAATGTGTTGGACGTGAATATTTTATGGTTTGTCTTCACCCAAAGTAACTACAGTGAAAGCTCAAAGCAGCATTTGGATTAGTAACGGATGTATATTTTTCCATTTTGAAAAATACTGGTTTCATTGTTCCAGGATGTGGGGGAAAAACTGTTTTTATAGGTGCATCAGGTGAATCAGACAGTAGTCTGTGAAATTAAAGTTACCTGGTCTTTTTACATATGAGTCAATCCAGGTGTTTATACACCTTGAGATCTCCCTGAGCCTTCTTTTCTCAGGCTGAACAGTCCCAGTTCTCTCAGCCTCTCTGCATATGAGAACTGCTCCAATCCCTTAAGCTTTTGATTGAAATCACCTCTTCTCCAGTGGGGGTAGGGTCTGTGGTCGTGGTTTTTGCCCTTTCCCCTCCTCTTAGGATCCTGAACTCTTCCATCTCATTGTCACTGCAACCAAGGCTATTTCTAACTTTCATGTCCTCAGCAAGTTCTTTCTTTGTTTTTAAGTATCAAAGCCAGCACAGGGCCTCTCCTTCTTGACCCTTGGATCACTTGTGTCCAGAAATTGACATCAGAGAAGTCAGGAGATCTCCTGGAATGTTTCATCCTGCTATTATCCCTCCAGCAGACTTGAAGAGGTCCTGTGAGGCCAGGGCCTCTACACACAAAGCTTCTTATAGTTTCTTGAAAAAGTTCTCCCTGTTTCTTTCTCCAGATAAGGAGGTCTTTAGAAGATGTCCTCCACAGCTCCCATGTTGGTCTGCCTGCTAATCTTCACCCATAAGCTCTTGACTGACTCATCCCCAGGCAGAGCACCATGCACTGTAGCTGCTGTCTTGCATAAAGGAAAACTTCCCTGCCTCACTTAGGACCACAGAGTCATTGAGGTTGGAAAAGATCTTTAAGATCATTGAGTTCAACCATTAACCTGACACTGCCAAGTCCACCACTAAACCATGCCCTCAAGTGCCACATCTGCACATCTTTTTAAAATCTCCAGGGGCAGTCACCCCACCTCTTCCTGGGAAGTCTGTTCAACCCTTTTGGTGAAGAAATTTTCCCCAATATGCAATCTAAATCTGCCCTGCTGCAACTTGAGGCTGTTTCCTCTTATCCTATCATTTTTTAGAGGGGAGAAGGGACCTGTATTTCTCAGTTGCAGTCTTAGTCATAGGAGCTATTCTACCACATCTCTGTGATCCCAGTGAGGGTACAGCCCCATGACTGCGTTCACATTAACTCCTCCTGTCTGCTCACACACAGAGACAGACACCCAGCCATGCGAATTCTCCAACCCAGGTTGAGAGCTTTCCCAAGGCTGTTCTGCTGCACCTTGTTCCTTATGTGCCTGTGCTCAAGGACGTTGCTCTTATTTCAATCATGTGGATTGCCCTTGTGTTCCCATCAGCCAGGGTCCTTGCCTTGCCTGCCCTACCCTTCCAACTTGTCAATTGTTTGTTGAGGAATCACTCTGGCCCTTGTCATTTCCAGTGTAAAGCTCTCCCTACCTGGCTGGTCAGCCTCTCGACAGATACTTTTGTCCCATGTAGTCAAATAGCTCCTGTCCCCAAAGTGTTTATTTCTTATTCTGATTTAAAAAAACTCAGTATTTTAAACTTACTTAAGGTCAGGAGCTCAACCAGCATTGAGATATGACTACAAAAAAAAAGGGTTTGTCTTAGTTTTTCACTCCTTTCACCAAATTATTTGGCTGCCACATACACTGAAGTTCTGATATACTGAAATTTTTTTATGGTGTGTCTTACCTGTAAAATGTTGGGATGTCTGGTTGAATAGTTAGATATTTTAGGACAGAGTTACCAGAGTACTAGTGGTAAAGGAGGCAGTCACTACATGCACGCTAGTACTTTATAGCGTGTTTTAATCATTTCCAAGTGATGAGCATCTCTTACAGCTCTAATCTGGATCTAATTCTGAAATTTTCTGGTGGCGAGAGGGAAGGTAGTAGCACTCAAACTGCAGAGTCCATGTAACTGAAAAATACAAATGTGAGATATTTACTGTACTTTTATACTGTGCCCAATACAGTGATACCCAAATTGAATGTGCTTCTTATAAAGATCTGGTAACAGCAATAACAGATATCACAGCCTGTCTGCTGATACAGTTGGCCGTGTGGTGATGTCATTCACTGTGGAATCCAGGGGCAATGTATCCTGAAGAATCAGACCAAATACAACACTGTAACATAAAAATAGCTTTTGGAAATCGATTAGCAGAGAAAATTCTGGCATATATTTTAGTGCATTTTTAAGGTTTGGCAAACTGCCAAGTCTTGTGAATGATTCTAGAAAAGATTGAAGTAATTTACATGCAAGTGATGGTACCTTCAAATTTCAGGAAACTTCTATTAAATATTTTGCAAGATTTTCATAAGGTTTGAAATTCCCTGTAGAGTTAAACCTGTCCAAAGAGAATTTTTGGCTGTTAGATACAAATTGAAATTATTTAAAAGAAAAAAGCAAATTCTTGGCAAGTGTTCAGTGTGGGGGTTTCACTTTCTTATGGTGGTACAGGCCTTTCTTTCATAATATCTATCATTTGAAATATGTGAAGTATTTCCCTTGGGCAGTGTTGCTGTAGATAAAATGTAAAGACTTTATTTTTCACGAAGATTATGCCTAGCAAGCTCTAAACTGTGACGGACAGGAGTGTTTTCAAGGATTTGACTCAGTTTAGTTTTTCTTTGGCTCAACTGTAGCAAAATATTTGAAATATATGCTTTCTTAATTTTGCTTGTTGCATTGTTCTTTTTCTTATATATGTTACTTAACACATGTATGTATATTGTGTTTAATATGAAGTAATGGCAAAATAAGCATTTTCTGGTATCTAGAAAATAATAGGGTATCTGTAGTTTTCAACACACAGAAAAATAAAAGGGTAGTTGAATATTGGGGGAAAAAAACCAGTGGTTTATGCCTAAAATGGTCTTCTGACCTACTGAATGTACAATGGACCGCTTTGGCAACTCATGTTGACAAGTATTAGGTAAAATTATTTATAATCGGTTTTCTTAGCAAAAATAATCAAGGCCTACTATGCTTGCAAATGTCATAATTAGCTAGAGTTTATAAATTTTCTACTAGTAAATACATGGAAGTTAATAACTGACAAGTGATAGTTATTGTTGACTTCAGAAATATTTAGAAAATTGTGGCAAACAAGACAGAGAGAGCAGCTCCTTATTCCTATAGTACGCAATATATTCACGTGCAGTCTCCCACCATTTTGCTGCAAGAGCAAACAAATGTAATCTGTTAAACTGACTTGGTGGTGTGATGCCAGCCTTCAGAAATAGCGGGGGTTATAAACCCAGCTTATGCCTTCTCAAAAGTCAAGCTTGAAACAGGTGGTGCTGTTTTACCCAGGGACTCATGTGCCATTCTCCACCTGCTATGCCTCATGTAGAGGTTACAGAGCCTGCTGCTCTGTACATGCTCTGGATCTTTGCTGGTGTGGTTGGTAGGTTCTATATTTTCATCCACAGGTCCTGTGTTCAATGTTGAAAGGTACTGTGAAAAGGCAACAAACTTGACGATGGTTATACTATCCTTCTAACCACTAATTGGCACTCTATCAGATGAATATTTATTTATGGAAGTGCTAGATCTGTACAAAAATCTGTTGTCATTATCCATATGTGTGGATACATAATATTTTCATATAAATATATATACTTAAACATATATTAATATATCTATAATAAATACTCAGTTTTCAATGAATAGCCTGCTCTCTGCTACCTGTGTTGTCATTAACTCCTTTGAGCCAGTCTGCATGAAGAGAACAACCTGCTTTAAGTTACTTCAGTAACTGAAGTGGTAAGAACTCTTTCACTGTGAACTTGCAGATCTCATGTTCAAGTGCATCTCTTAACTCATGTGACCTTAATGTGTGTGCATGTCATGAGCACATACTGCATTTAAAGTTACAGAACCCTGCTAGTGACTGCTAAAAATCGCCTTCTAAATTAATTTACATGTTTTGTAGACTACTTTTTGTAATGGTGTATTTTTGAGAGTACTTGGGGGGAATGGGAAACCAGCTCATTCATAAACGAAATGTATGTGAATAGGAGGAGAAAGAGAGTGTCAAGGAGAGCAGAAACTTTTCTTGTCAGTGAATGAAATACCTGTGTGTATGTGCTGCAGATGCAGCAGAACTATTTAATACATATACCCTCATCAGCACCCCAAAAAAGTTACCCCAACCCCAGGGTTGTTTTTGGAAGAGTACTGTTATCCCCCTTCAGGTGACCCAGTGGGTCAGAGCCCAGCTAATGAACCATTCAGCTTTTTACCTCTAGGCATGTTTAATACTGCTTTTTACATGGGATTGAAAATGTCACCTCATGACTGGAAAATTCTGTCCTGAGTTATACTGGAGGCTTAGATCTAGTTTTTGTCAAACTCATAGTTACACTTTGTTCAAGATTGAAAATGTTGTGAGACAGGGATTCAGCCTATATTGTATTGTATTCAGCACATAGTGCAGCAAGGCCTGATCTTGGCTGGGGCCTCCCCTCTAGTACTGGGAATCAAAAGTTCTGTAGTTACTATATGAGCACCAGTAGCAGTATCATTTCTTACACAGTGACAGGGATGGTGACCTTTAAAATTACAGATCAGATTTAAAAGAATAGTAGCTTATTGGGGGTTACTTGTTTTCCATAACTGAACATGTAATATTAAGAAATGTTCTACCCATAATTTTTTCCAATTTTCTCGTTACTTCGTGTAATATTATTGTGTTCTTTGACCTACCTTATTCCTTGAGTTAAACTGTATAGATTTAATTTTTAAGTTATCGCTTCAGATGTATTATAGTTAATTACTGGTTTCTGAAGTTCTTTTCAACATGACATATTTTCTGGGTTTGAGACTCTATAGGAACAAAACAGAGTTATTTATGCCAGTGATACTGTATGAGTTTGATCACTGGGTAACTAAAGATGTTTCAGTGTATGTACCTTGAAGAGCAAGCAGTATGTTTCTGCTAAAAGTCAAAGACAAATATCCTCTAATCAAGGTAAGGCAGACAAAGCTCTATAGGCTGTTCTGCTAAAGACCATTGCAGAGTCACATAGAAACTTCATGTAATATACCAAGTGTAGCTAAACAAGTTATTTGAGATTGTTTTGTCTGTTAAGGTAATAGCCTCTTAGTCTATAAAATGAGATTTGGCAACAAGGCTAATACTTGAAAAATAATCCTGCTTTAAGTTTCAGTCTTCAACCAGTTCCATTCATGTCTTTCTGAAAATCTGAAATGTTTTAAACACATTAATAGATAATGTTGGATACTTCACATACTTTATAAGTGCCCAATTATTCATAGAATCATAGAATCAACTGAGTTGGAAAAGACCTCTGAGATCAAGTCCAACCCATGGTTACTAGACCATGGCACTAAGGGCCACATTCTGTTTACTTCATTAGGAAACTGTATTTAAAGGCCTGATTTTCTCTTTTGATCTCATGATCCTTGTCAGTAGCAGGGAAACCCAGGTTAATTTTCATGTAGATGTGTAAAACTCCAGTTTCCTGAAGGAACTGAAACCTGTCTGTACCAGCTTACCATGTCAGTTAAATTTATTTTGACAGAATATTAGATGGATCAGTATCAGGCTATATAAATTTTATTTCTATCACAGTGGTAATTCCTGCACTATTTGTCCTTGACATTTAGAAGGATTCTTACAGTACAGATATCCTTCTGTTCAAGCAGAAATTACTTGTCTTAGAATGCGAAGCTTAATTGAGCTGTGCTGCCGTAGTCCCCAGTAAATGCGGGGATCATGTGGCAGAGCAGAGCAGACAGTTGTTTGCTCCAATTCTGTTACATTTCCGATAGGGATGTGAGCACAGCTGGTGGAAAATGGTGTTCCTGTGTGTCACAGCGAATCCTTTGTCTTGCAGGGCTGTAATCCTCAGAGGATGGGCTCCACTTTC
This sequence comes from Pseudopipra pipra, assembly GCF_036250125.1. Taxonomy (NCBI): domain Eukaryota; kingdom Metazoa; phylum Chordata; class Aves; order Passeriformes; family Pipridae; genus Pseudopipra; species Pseudopipra pipra. Next base: position 44,585,878 of record NC_087581.1, on the reverse strand, counting down.
ATCTTGCAGCCTTTCAAAGACGCTTAGGCTCGGCTGTTAATTTTTGAGTCTCAGGCTTGTGAAATGCAAAGTGCTTTTGGATGGCTTTGTGAGAGTGTAGGAGAGATGCTTTCACAGGCCAGAAAGCTTTGAATGATAAAGTGCACTTCATTTCAGTATGTAATTTCCTAAACTCTTGTATCTGCAGAGAGCACCTCAAAGCAAGCACGATGCAGGTTCCCATGATACGGAGAGACAGAATGAAGGTCAAGGAGCAGCAGAAATCAACGCAGCAGCTAGCAATACTGGTCAGGTAAATAGAGTATTTTGTGTGGTTTTAATGTAATTAAATATTTGAGGTGTATGGTGCTTAATGTGTTGGAATTACCTTACTGTGTTTGCATGCCTACTCCTTTAAAAAATATGTATATTTTCCTTTTTTCCATCTCTGTGTGGGAAATTTCTTGTATTTACTGGAAGGAAATTTTTTAATAAGGTAAAGTATAAATATTCAATAATGCGGGGAGTGTTTTTCCTTTGTTTAAATGATTGATGAGCCTAATGCTTTGAAGGAGATAACAGGAATGGCTATGGAGAATGTATTTTATTGTAGGTGAATTTTAATATTGAAAGTGTGATTTAATTATGGAAAATTGTTTAAATTTTCACTTTAGAAATTACCACTGAAATATCAGTGATTTTAAAAAAAAGAGAAGAACCAAATGGCAGGTTTATCATTAATGTTTCTTTAATATTGTTTTATCTAAAGCTTTGAAACCATAGTATCAATGAGATAATCTCCTGGAAATAGGCTGCAGGTTATTTAAATGCTTCTAAATAATCTTTCATTGCTTTTCTTTTATTAGAGAAATACATTAGTGGAATATTTTGAGGTGTACATTAAATTCTTGTCTTTTAAAAACAATATTCATCAATATTTATGACTTCTTTCTTTGGCTAAAAATACTTTTATTTATTTACCGTGGTCATTCCCCTCATGATTTTCAACTGTAGCTGAGACATTCCCACTAGTAATTTGGGTTCTTAAAGCTTCACAATATAGATTTAATAGCTGAATTCATATGTAAAATATTTTTGCTAATCTAAGGAAGTGTAATTATGTAAATATTTCTGAAAGTATCTTGTAAAGAAAATTTATCAGAAAGAACTGTGATTTGGCTAGAATATTTCACTTCATTGAACAGTAAGCACAGCCTGTGATTTTGCTTTTGAAATACATTTGATCACCATTTGGAATTAAATTCTATCATCCATATGTGATTGAGGCTCTGACTCTTAATTCTTATGACAGCTTTATTGTTTGGGAAGAAAAGAGTTCAGTGCTGCTTTGGGGCTGAAAGCATAATGTATTTAAATAATTGATGCATTGTTGGTGCACCATCCATATTGAGAGGATGAATTAGGAGTATTTCTGGACAATGTATTTTACAGAGAAGGAAGGAAGAAGGGATTGTCATATCTTGGCAGACTTATGCAAGTGGAAGATTCATTCATACTTCACTTGAGGCCTTACGTTGAGGATTTGTAAAATTTTGACTTTTGCCTTATAAAAATGTGTAAAACATGCATGTTCCTTCCTCCTGGAGGTGGATAGAGCCAGGACACTCTATCTGTGTTAAAACAGCCATCTGGGGATTACTTGCTTTCAGTGCAAGTCCAGACAGAGAAAGGTTTAATGGATTGGGTGTAACATTTATTTCTGATAAACCAGTTCAGTATACTTTGAGCAATCAGTATTCAATGGAGTGAAAAAAAAAGTTTCAACCAAATCATTTGGTTCTAACTGGCAGTCACTGTTAATTGAAACACTGCCAATTGAATCCAGGATTTTTCAGAATTCAGGTATATCCTTTTCTGCACCATCTTTCAGCTGTCTTCTCTTTTCCGTTATACTCATTACCCTCATGCCTAAGTAAAATTATTTTCAAAACTTTGTTTTGCAAGATTCATAAAGGAATTGATTCCAGTTGTCCATCTTGTTAAGAAAATATGTCACAAACCAGGTAAAACTGCCAAATTGACAGGGTAGATAGCAAGCCTGGTAAAACAATGAGTTAAAGACCGAAAAGTATAAAAGGAGAAAACAAAATGAAGTAGAGAGGAGAAGATTTTGAAAGAGAAGGGTCTACACAGGAAAGGTCCGCACAACATTTCCTTGTTATTTCCCATTTTCTTACATGAATGGCCACACCTTCCATTAGTTCTTTCACATTAGTTTTTAGGCGCCAATAAGAAATGCAGTTACACTTCACTGGGCATCCCGGCATCCTCCTCTGAGTAGCAAGGACGCATGATGGCTCTGAAAGAATTAGTTATCTGAATTGAAGTTGATACAGTTTGAGGGAAACGATAGAATAATTAGGCTATTTCTGTCTACACCATGGTGCATTTTAGGAAGTAGTGCTCCAAACCTATGTCATTTTTACGATCTTGGATCATGCTAAGCTTAATAATGGAGAATTCTGGCATGTACATTTATTTTGAACCTGTAATCCTCTGAATGTAGTTTGAGGTCAAGGTGATACAAAGGGGTTGCTCTGTGTAAAAATCTGGGAATTCATTCCCATATTCTTAGCACTGCACGTTATTTAAGTGAATAATTGAGAAAATCCAATGTGATTTTCATTCTAAGCTTTCAGATTTTTTCGTACAGTCAACAGAGAAAATAAAGGCTTGTTTACATAGGAAATATATATTGGAATAAATTGTGTGAATTTAAATCATTCCAGTTATACTTATGTAGCATAATACTACTGGAACCTGCATCAAATCTTCTGCATTCAAATGGGAGAGTGAAATGAGTATAATAATATGTGTTTTCATACTCCACTATAACTAGATTCTTTTCTGTCTATACAAACACTGCATTAAGTTATTCCTACCTTTTATTTATAGTCTCTTTCAACTTCACATTTAAGATGTTGAACGGTATGAACAGCTAATACTCAGAAGGGAATATTCTTCTTTATGCTGTGCATAGAAATCACAGAAATTATTTCAAAGTGTCTTCCATGGAGTTTTCTTCTGTGTTTTTGTGGGTTTTTTTTAAAAAAAAGTAATATTCATAGATCCATATAGTTTGAAAACGTTGTTTTGCAAATAAGGGCAATAATTTCATGAACAGATCTTAGCTTTTTTAGAGGATCAAAGAAAGACTGGTGACTACCTGAGTAAAACACTGTTCTGATGCTAAATACTAAAAGTGTTCCCTAAACAAATATGTTTTCTGAATTCCCCAAAGCAAATGAGAAGGGAGTGACATAGCAAGGGAAACTTCAGAGACAGGAAGCAGAGAAAGAGAAAGAAATAAAACAACAGCAAATGAAAGAAAAATAAAGATAATTAGTGGGAAAAGATGGTGGGAAAAGGAAAAATGCAAATACACAAAACATATTAAAAGGCGACGAAGATGCTGATACATGAGTCTTGCTAATACAGGTAGGAGCAAACTGTTTACAATAATTTCTAGGACAATGGCATCAAGTAGTGTCAGCATTATTTTATAGTTTTTCATTAAAAAATTACTCAACCACTCACAATTTGCTTTTGATATTGACAAATTCAAACAGGGTCACTCCTTGTCCAGATGATTCTCTTGGTACTAGACAGTTCTTGCATATCCGGTTTTGTTCTGAAAAAGTACAGACCTATTCCACTACATAATAAGACATAAAAATTGAGGCTGGTTTTTTTCCACTCTCTAAAAATTATTATTCAGGTTTGTTACAAAGTCCACTCCTCACACATGGTGAAAATAGTAATTATAAATCAGTTCCATTAAAAGTACAATTCTGTTGAGGCTAACTCTCAGGAAAAGTGGTTAATAAAAACAGATTTAACAGCGACTTCTTAAGTTATGTTGGGACAGAGAGGACCCAACTCAACAGAAGTTGACGTTTCATTACTGTCAGTACAATTCATCCAGTGCTGAAACTGAATTAGGCGGTTGTTTTTTTACTCAGACTTCATTTTATACTGAGTTGTTGTTTGAATTTGTAGGGTTCTGCTGCTCGAATGGACCACGAGACAGCCAGTGTTATGAGCTCTAGTAGTAACTATTCTGTTCCTCGCAGACTGACAAGTCATCTGGGTACCAAGGTAACCGAAGATTACAAACCACAGGTCGCTAATGCTACATTTTTACTAATACAATAACCTCATTGTTTCTGCTAGTAGTACTAATATTTAGCTGAACGAGCTATACATACATAGTAATTTTATTAAGTTAAAATTTTAGGATACTTTTCAAATATATGCACAGAATTTTATTTTTTTTTAACTTGTTGACGATCAGTTAAGAACTGTTACAGTAAGGAACAAATGATTCCTAGAAGTTACTGGAATATCTAAAAAGCTTGTGATGTTGATTTATAATCAGTGATGAAAATTAACCTTTTTCAGAGCACTTCTTCAAATACTTTTGCAGAATACAAATCCACAAAAAAAATGCAGTTGCTGAGAAATAAAATGGACAAAAAAAATTATGTAAGCCCTTCACAGTGTCTGTCCACAAAAGACTGCAGTCAGAAGTATATGAGGAGAAGAAAAAGACAAATTCATGAACGACTAGATCTCATACTGCCTCTGGAATCAGCAGCAGTGTGGATACTATGGATGGTGTGCTGAGCCCAGTCTTCTAGGAAGCCAAACCTATTAGCTTGACATAGTATTAATTACTTTGGACCTTAAAAAAAGCATTATAATGTTGTGATTTTAGTCCTGCATGTCCCAAATGGAGGTGATATCAACTCATCTGTCTGTCTGCGAGTATTTTCACTGCAAACTCTAGGACTCTCCAAAGCTACAAACAGTGGGAAAGCATTGAAGGCAGGGAGGGGGATTCAGTGTGGAAGGATACAGGCAAAGAAATGGGTTGAACAGAGTGTGCTGTGGGGTAGGGAATGTTTAATATTAATGTCTGAGCAGAAGGGAAAGTGGTTGAGATTCTAAATAGAAGAATGTTTTTACAGATGCAGAAAGATGAGTCTGTAGGCAGTGTGTGTATACAGAGACAGACAAACAGATTTTAGTTTTTCCTATAATGTGTTTGTTGCAACCTGGAAGCCTGATGTTCGTGGCTTCTTCAGCTTTATTCTCGGGCAAAAACTTTGCCTTCCAAATGCAATTAACACTGCATTGCAGCTGTCAGTTGAAATATCTGCCAAGATAGTTGCATAAAGCAGATTAAATTCACTCTCCTTTAAGAATCAAAGCAGTTTGTTTTAATGCTATATTTGATTTTTCCCAGACCAGGAAGATAGGGTCTTCAAATTGGGATGCTACACTGTCACAAAATTGGCTCCTATTTCAGTGCGTTTTGCATGTGATCATACAGTTCCACAGATTTTGAGATTTCTGTTGCCTCAGCAATCCTATAGTGTTTAGAGAAATACATATGCTTAGTCTACTTGCTGATATTCATTTTTTTATAACTCATGTACTCATCTTCAGGCACATTTGAATTGTCACTGAAGATACCAAATAAAATCATTCACAGGTAGGGTAACTAGTGCAAATGTCTTGTTATTAGTAGAAAACTTAGGCTAATGGTCCAAAGTCTCATTTCTTCCTTAATTAGTATATTCTAAAGAAACATACACGCTGCAATTTCACAATTCCCTTTGACAGTTTCTTTATGTTGTGCTTTGACTTTGAATGTTCCTGTTAATCTTGACTTTAGGAGTTTGGAGTTTCTAGGTAGTATCTAAGATCATTTTCTACATCCTGTTATTCTACTAAAAGTTGACTAGAAGAATCAAATGCATTTCTTGATTGAAAGCTATTACTGAAGAGTGGGAATACAAACTAAATAGTGCCTTGACCACAATATTACGTGACAGCCAAGGGAATCACTCAAAAATTGCTATTTTTAATGAGAAATTTGGTTACTCCAAGTTAAATGGGTAATACTGGGTTTTCATGGCTTAATTTATTTGGACAAATGCTCAGTATTTTATATACATTAAATAAGCATTTGTTTGCTTTATTGGTTTTTAATCCCTGTAGATTCGGAAAAGTATTAATTTAACTCTTTAGTGTTGCATTTGTTGTAAATAATCTGGTCCATATACAAGTCAGTCTCCTAACAAAAAATTATCAGTTAGTTTGAAGTATTTTAAAGGAAAACTTTAAATACAGTGGATGTCAGATTTTTTTAACATAATGTAAACTAAAAATTTCTGTAATAATTCATATCCTTTGTCTAGAATAATTGTATTTAATACCACATAGCATAGTTTTTCACCAAAGAACATCTTTATAATAATGTGTGATTCATACAGAACATAGTTTTTTTAAGACAAATTTAATTCTAAAGAAATTTTGGTTTTCCCATACTGAAACACTTTCATTAGTGTGTTTGTTTAATCTTTTTGTACAATGGAAATCTAGAAGTTTTTGCTATTGGTTTTGTAGATTAATACAGTTACACACAACTACCACTCACTTCCAGCCACTTAACCACTAAGTGAAATTTATTAAGCTTATGAATGCTGAAGTAGTAATAGAGTTTAATTCTTTTTAAAGAGCACAATTTTTTCCACCGTTAAATATGATTTTTTTTGCTCATATGTACCATTCAAACTTCATTTTAATTTAATGTGTGTTTTTAAAACATAACTGTATTTTTTAAATCATTTGACCTGCAGGTGGAAATGGTGTATTCATTGTTATCAATGCTTGGTACTCATGATAAAGATGACATGTCAAGAACATTGCTAGCAATGTCTAGCTCCCAGGACAGCTGCATAGCCATGCGTCAGTCTGGATGTCTTCCTCTCCTCATCCAGCTTTTACATGGCAACGATAAAGACTCTGTCTTGTTAGGAAACTCTCGTGGTAGTAAAGAGGCCCGTGCCAGAGCCAGCGCTGCACTGCATAACATCATTCACTCCCAGCCTGATGATAAGCGAGGCAGACGGGAAATCCGTGTGCTCCATCTTTTGGAGCAGATCCGTGCTTACTGTGAAACGTGTTGGGAATGGCAGGAGGCGCATGAACAAGGCATGGACCAGGACAAAAACCCAAGTAGGTTCTGCAAGACGTATAAAAACGTTTCAAGGATATATTGAAAAGAGTGTCTTTACAGAAAGTACAACTTTAATCTGACTTCTTGTTGAATATATGCAAGTTTTATTACACATATATGTGTGTGAATGTATTTTTTTTTAAAGTGGAATTAGTGTTAGGAAATAGTATGTATTACAGATATAATACCCTATTTATACACTTTTTATTTAAATCACAGACCTTGGTGTGCTTTCAAGGTAGTAATTCTAGTAGTTTATATTTGTAATCTGTAAATTAATACTGAATATGTACTCATTTAGTTTTACATTTTGATGGATAAACAATCCCAAATTGCTTTTGATGCATATGTATTCAGGAGATAACACATTCCATTTGGGAGAGGGGCAGAGAGCACAAATTAAATAATCTCAATCTATTCAATATAATATTAGCCGTTATTTATAATGTTGTGTGTAAGAAATAGTTGGGTTAAAAAAATATGAAAAACATGACATTGTAAATTAATAGGATTTTTCTCAGGGAACAGTTGGGATAAAAAAAAAAAAGATTTAGCCTTCTGGATTGCTTAGCTGCTTCTCTGAATTGAGGACATTCCGTAGGTGTCCATGGCAGATGTACTACTGAAGTCAGGGGCTGCTTCCTGTGTGCTGGAGTTCACCACAAGAACAGTTTAGCAGAAGTGGGGCTCAGAACAAAATGTATCAATACCATTTCTGCATTATCAATTGGTGTTCAATGAACCATTCATAATGTCATATAACACCCAGAAACCCAGCTTCAGATTATGTGGCATATTATTTAATGCCACCAGAATATTTAACCATATTGATTTGCTTCATGAAGATTCGTTTTTAAGAGTAACAAGGTAATATTTTTGTACTGCAAGTCATATTTCTTACTCCACACATGGATCAGGATTCTCCCTGATTTGTGTTTCAGCATCAAATACAGTATGCACTTTTCTTAGTAACATTCTTAACTAAATGTCTGTTCATGGATTACTGGGAAGATACAAACCCTGAATAAAACTGCAGCTGATTTGCTTTTAAGATTAGATTCGCTTTAGAAAACTTAACTATTATATAAAATCACCTAGGAAATACTAACTGTTACCTGTTTCTGAATCAGTGCCTGCTCCAGTGGATCATCAGATTTGTCCTGCAGTGTGTGTTCTGATGAAACTCTCATTTGATGAAGAACACAGGCATGCAATGAATGAACTTGGTAAGACCAGATGTATTTCTCTGACTTCCTTTGAGAAGCTTCCTGGAAACTCTTAACATTCCTTGTGTTCCTCACTGGATATATGGCTTTATTTTTTTTTCTAGTAGTTTAAAGACATAATCAGGTCGTTTGTGTCAGATGTAAGTGACGAATGCAGTTTAAATTAACCACACCATTTCGTAGTGGATAAATTATTATGCCAGTTACTGGGTTCTCTGGCATGAACTGTGAATTTTTGAAAACTAGTATTATTATGGAAGTACTTGCAATTTTAGAAGTATTGGACTCATAATGGAGACTACTTCCCAGGGTGGGAGGTTTCTTGTTGGTGTTTTGGTGAGGTTTTTTTGTCCTGCATTGGTTCCTGCTTGACAGCCTGAATTTTTTAGTCCGTTCTGAGTAAGTTTTGTGCATGCAATTTTCCTTAATTTGCCACTTATCATTATCAAGGAAAATACTGTATGAACTCCTCTCAGAAAATAATATGCAGTGATAATAATTAAATGGATAATCTTTCAGATTTAGTAAATAGACTTATAGGTATCTGGTGCAAGTCTGTCAGGATTTTGGCTGGGTGGAATTAAAAGATGAGTGTGCTTCTTGCTTCTCATAATTCCTCCTGCTTCCATTTTGCCCTGAAATCCCAATGTCGTGCTGCCTTATCTTTTAGCTGCTGCTAAGTACAGGATTCAAGATCCAGAGGCAGCATTTAACAATTTAATACCTTTTTGAGCATTGTGGGTTTCAGATATTTGAGATTTGTTCTGTACCTAAAAATGCAGTTTGTTCCTTGGTGTGTATGAACTGTACTTAAGATACTAGAGTAGAGATATTATTCCTTTTCTTAATTGTTTTTTTTCCAAAGGAGGTTTGCAGGCCATTGCTGAACTGTTGCAAGTGGATTGTGAAATGTATGGACTCACAAATGATCACTATAGTGTTACCTTGAGGAGGTATGCTGGAATGGCTCTGACAAACTTGACTTTTGGAGATGTGGCAAACAAGGTAAGGGCAGAATTGTAAACATGCAATAATTTCAGTTCAAGGTTATGTTTGAATTACAGTTCTCAACACAGGTGATAAATCTCCAGGACAGGATACTGAGTTTGAGCTCAAGGCAGAAGTTAAAAATACTTCTGTCATTCCATCCTGCTCCTGACAGCACCACAAACTGAATGTTGTATCACTCAAGTATAGTATTGGCTCTCATATAAAATTAAATAACTTTTAATTTGTCACTGAGAATAAGGATTTTATCTATTGGCTTGACTTTTCTATGAGCACTAGGTTAATATGACACATAATAATTTCAGTGACTGCTTTTTTCTGAGGATATTGAACTAAAACTGCTAATTGAGTCAGATTTTCTAAAGTTGTCAGTTATTTAACAATACTATAACTTCTAGTGAAATTTTTCAAACCTCTTCAGGCTGGAGCTTGTTTTTAAATATTTGGAGCATATCTGGCTCATGCTGGGCACTACATCAATCATTATAAGGGAAAATTGATTCTCCGGTTTCTGACAAGGACCTGTCTTTCAAAAGATAGAAAGATCCAGTAAATCCTTGCCCCAGGTTTTGCTAAGCTATGGATCTTAAAATAACTTCATACTGAGAAGACTTATCTTTCTGCTCTAGAATGAAGATATTTCAGGAGTGAATGGAAGTAACAGGCTTCAGAGAACTCGGGTTTTGTTCCAAGTTTTAGACAAAAGTAAAGCATAAATCCTTGCTGCAAATTGCCTCACAAATATTGGCTCTTTACATCATCCAGTCACTAACTGCTACAGGCTACTGGGTTTATAGCATAAACTGAACTACTCAGTTGTAAATGCACACATTGTCCATCTGAGAAGTAGTACACTTCGGGTGCATACTGCTTGGAATAATTTTGTGAATTATCAGAAATTATTTCAAAGCCTTGCAGCTTCTTAGTTGTTACATTATGCTTAAAAAGTCAGAAATGTTGTTATGTCAGTTTTAAATACTCATTTTTCAAACTGTGTTTATTTCAAAAGAAAAAATGTCATTGTGAGACTTGCTAGGCAGTAGGTATCTTATCTGGTGCATAGTAAAGAAGGCTTCTAAGGTAGCAAAGTTGCAGATCATGTCCTAGACCTATGGTAAAAAATACAAAAATTTAGCACAATTTTATCACTTATGTATTGAAACTGATAGTTACATTAATTTTTAGTAGTTGTAAAACAAATATTTATTGTTGGCAACATCTCTTAGGAAGCTATTATTAAACTTCAGCTATAATTTGCTTAAAATATCAAAACATTGTGCAGAAGCAAGCCACCTAACCTGTCATTTAATACTATTCACTTTCTTTTTTCTTCCAATTCATAACAGGCTACGTTATGTTCCATGAAGGGCTGCATGAGAGCTCTTGTAGCCCAACTGAAATCTGAAAGTGAAGACTTACAGCAGGTAAGATTCTTTTGAGATTAAATACTTCTTTTGTTGTCTTGTTTGCCTTAACAATGATGCAACGTTTGTACTTGTACTCATTTCATCAATTATGATGCACATTCTCCTTGGAAAAATCCTTACCTGTGTGGTCATGTTCTGGGGATTTTTTGGGGTTTGATTTTTTTATTGTAACATATAGGCTATAAAACTTACTTTTTATGACCCTGATCTGTTAGTGGAAGTCCACTTTTAAAGTAGACTTTTTTTACACTTTTAAAGGTAAGTTTGAGAGATCTTAATGTGTTCAGTGTGATACCTGAGCGTCTATTCTAATGGTTCCTGCTGTGTAAAGAAAACAGCTTGAAAATAAAGTCTTTAGGAAGTGCTTAGGGTGATCCTGAAAGTTGAAAGCACAGCAGTGTTCTTCACTAGTATGGCACTTGTTTTAAGTCATTAAATATTAAATTATAATCAGTTTTAATTAATGCATATTGTAAATAAACTGGAATAGCTCTTTTAAAGGAAGCCCTTTTTTCCTTGCAGTCTGAGTGAATTATCAGATAAAAAGACCAATTTTAAGTAAAATTGACTTTATTTCTTAAAACACTGTTAACAAAAAATTCTCTTCACTGCAGGAGGAACTGACTAGTTAAGATTGAGAAAAATATTAGAATTACGATAAAGGTTATTGGTAAACTTTGATATTGATATACTCTGGTATACCTAGGCCAGGACTTCTGGACTGACCTGCCTCAGTCCAAAGGGTGCAGATTGTATTCTGCTTACAAAAGACACAGTGTATTTTAAAAAGACTTCAAAGAGCTTTATAAACATCAATCGAAGTAATCATACCATCTGTGAGACCGGAAAATGTTATTGTTCTATTTTCCAAGCAGAAAATACTATATGAATCTCCCCTGAGATTACATAACTCTTATACAGACATAAGAGTAGAGAACAAATCTGAATTTTTTGGACAGGATTTTCAACTCACGTGGAAAGCAGGAAACCTGATTTCAGATCTCTGTTTTAGGTACCCACACACAAAAGCCAGTACCTCTGATCAAACTTCATACTGAAATGTTATAACAGTCTAGCAGACAACACAGCAAAAAGCAGATTTTAGCAAAGTTTAGTTCAGTAGCTTAACATGGCTACTGTTAATTAGTCATAGCATTTAAAAAGTCCCAGGAGGAAGGTGTGATAGCCTGCCAAAGAAGTAGCTACCTTGAGATGCATTATTTTTCTTTCACATTTTGCAGGTCATTGCAAGTGTCCTGAGGAATTTGTCCTGGCGAGCAGATGTGAATAGTAAAAAGACACTCAGAGAAGTTGGAAGTGTGAAAGCATTGATGGAATGTGCTTTAGAAGTTAAGAAGGTATCCTCTATAAGTGATTGAGATAAATTTCTGAGAGATTGTATGTATTTTACACAAAACACAACTACTGTCCTTCTTTTGATGAAAATGATTGGTGAAACATTTGATGTGGTTCAGGTAACTTGTTTTGAAGAAGAGCAGATTTGAGTTGGCATAGCAGCAGACCACAATGTAGCAATGGCATCTCAAAACTACTGCTGTTGATTTAATTTTACTTATGAGGGTTGACAGCTTTTGCTTTTCAGTTTCATGAGCTGTTCTGTTGAATAGCCTTTTTTATAATTTTGCCATTTAATAAAACCTCTTTTGAGTTAGTGAATAGATAACTGCCACTTCTGTAATTTTCTGTATAGATTTTTGGTATCTGGAAGGGATTATATTCCATCCCAGAGTCTCCTGCCAGCTACTCTTCAAGCCATTTCTATCATTGCGGCAGCAAAGAAGTATTGTGACACAGATTTCTGAAACCTCTGGGGCAGAAAATATCAAATACACAGCTGAAGGAAGGAGCAAAGTGAACAAAAAACTAGAAATCTACTTTACCACCCCAGAAAGCAGAAATTAGAACACACACAGCTCCTTGAAGCTAACTTAAAGTATTTCTGAGAGCTTGTGGTCAACAGCTGAAAACTTCCCTCATTCTGTCATTTTGCTGTTTTCCTAGGAATCCACCCTGAAAAGTGTTCTGAGTGCCTTATGGAATCTGTCAGCACACTGTACTGGGAACAAAGCTGATATATGTGCTGTCGATGGTGCTCTTGCATTTCTGGTCAGCACACTGACGTACCGGAGCCAAACAAACACTTTAGCCATCATAGAAAGTGGAGGAGGAATATTAAGAAATGTTTCTAGCTTAATTGCTACTAATGAGGACCATAGGTAGGTATACTTCTGAAAATCTTCACTGGTTCCACATGTGTATTTATTAGACATAGTTTCTATGACCGAGCCTTAATATGAATGCATGTATTAAGCATAGTAATTAAGCCCAGTTAATTTTTAATACCCTTGATAAGGCAGGCATTTCACTTATATAACAGGAATATGCAAACAGATTAATAGCTGCTGCTTGTTAATGATGAGTGTACTAAAATGATGTACTAAAAGCTAACTATTCATGTTTGTAATAGAATTTGGTTAGCATTCAGATGAAAGCTAGTGGAAATATGAGATAAATCTGCACTGGAGAATTCATGATTATCCTTTCTGAGGGCAAGACTCGCCTCTAGAATAATAGGTTTTTGTTTTGTCTCTTATCCTTTTGAAATGCCACTTACGGATGTTTGTTTTCAATTACTCAACACCAGGCAAATCTTGCGGGAGAACAGCTGCTTACAAACCTTGTTACAACACTTGAAGTCACACAGTTTGACAATAGTTAGTAATGCATGTGGGACCCTGTGGAATCTTTCTGCACGAAATGCAAAGGATCAGGAGGCGCTGTGGGACATGGGAGCCGTCAGCATGCTAAAAAATCTCATCCATTCAAAACACAAAATGATAGCCATGGGTAGTGCTGCAGCCCTGAGAAACCTCATGGCAAACAGGCCAGCCAAATATAAGGATGCCAACATTATGTCTCCAGGATCAAGCTTGCCATCTCTTCATGTCAGAAAACAAAAGGCACTGGAAGCAGAATTAGATGCTCAGCATTTATCAGAGACTTTTGACAACATTGATAATTTAAGCCCAAAAGCTTCTCACCGTAATAAGCAGAGACATAAGCAAAATATATACAGCGAGTATGTCCTGGATGCCAGTCGCGATGATGATGGTGTGTGCAGATCAGAGAGTTTTAATGCTGGTAATATGACTGTGCTTTCACCATATGTAAATACTGCAGTATTGCCTGGCTCCTCCTCTTCCAGTAGAGGAAACACAGAAAGTTCTCGTTCTGAGAAAGACCGAAGTGTTGACAGGGATCGAGCAGTAGGTTTAAATACCTATCATCCTGCTTCAGAGAGTACTGGAAACTCCTCTAAGAGATTAGGAATGCAGATTTCTACTGCTGCAGGTCAGATTGCCAAAGTTATGGAGGAAGTAACAAGCATGCACATTCCGCAAGAAGACAGAAGTTCTAGTTCCACTTCTGAAATGCACAGTTTGACTGAAGACAGAAATGACTCAAGGAGATCAACCACTGCCCATACTCACTCAAATACATACTTCCCTAAATCTGAGAATTCAAACAGGACATGTCCTGTGCCTTACACAAAAATGGAATACAAAAGAGCTTCAAATGATAGTTTAAATAGTGTCAGCAGCAGTGATGGCTATGGCAAAAGAGGCCAAATGAAACCTTCCATTGAATCCTTCTCTGAAGATGATGAAAGTAAATTTTGTAGTTATGGGCAATATCCAGCTGACTTGGCACACAAGATTCATAGTGCAAATCATATGGATGACAATGATGGAGAACTAGACACTCCTATTAATTATAGTCTTAAATACTCAGATGAACAGTTAAATTCTGGAAGGCAAAGCCCCTCTCAGAATGAAAGATGGGCAAGGCCTAAGCATGTAATAGATGATGAAATGAAACAAAATGAACAACGACAGTCAAGAAGCCAAAATGCAACCTATCCCGTGTATGCTGAAAGTGGAGATGATAAACACATGAAATATCAGTCACCTTTTGGACAGCAGGAGTGCGTTTCTTCCTTTAGATCAAGAGGATCCAGTGGTTCAGATCAGAACAGAGTAGGCCCAGCTCTTGGAATGAATCAGAAAGTAAACCAGTCCTTGTGCCAGGTTGATGACTATGATGATGACAAGCCAACCAACTATAGTGAACGTTACTCTGAGGAGGAACAACATGAAGAGGAAGACAGACCAACTAATTATAGCATAAAGTACAATGAAGAGGAGCATCATGTTGATCAGCCTATTGATTATAGTTTAAAATACTCAACAGAAGTTCCACCGCCTTCTCAGAAGCCATCTTTTACTTTTCCAAAGACTTCTGTGCAACTCACTAAAACTGACCATATTCCCTCAAGCAGTGGGAGCACATCAGCTCCCTCAGCTGGTTCAAAGAGACAGACCCAGCTGCACCCAAGTTCTGCACAGAGCAGAAGTGGTCATGCACAGAAGACCTCCTGTAAGACTCCCTCTATTAACCAGGAAACTATACAAACTTACTGCGTGGAAGATACCCCAATATGCTTTTCAAGGTGTAGCTCTTTGTCATCTTTATCATCAGCTGAAGATGAAATAGGGCGTGATCAATCTGCACGTGGCACAGATGCAAATAACACACTACAGATCGCAGAACTAAAGGAAAACAGTGGGGCTCTGCCTACAGAAGGTGCAGTAAGTGAAATCACATCTACATCACAAAACATCAGGGCAAAATCAAGTAGACTTCAAACTTCTAGCTTGTCTCCTTCTGATTCTTCTAGACATAAAGCTGTTGAATTTTCTTCAGGTGCCAAATCTCCCTCAAAGAGTGGTGCACAAACTCCTAAAAGCCCGCCAGAACATTATGTACAGGAAACACCACTCATGTTCAGTAGATGTACCTCTGTAAGCTCTCTGGATAGTTTTGAAAGTCGTTCAATTGCCAGCTCAGTTCAAAGTGAGCCTTGCAGTGGAATAGTAAGTGGTATTATAAGTCCCAGTGACCTTCCAGACAGCCCTGGACAAACAATGCCTCCAAGCAGAAGTAAAACACCACCACCCGCTCAAGGGGTTCAAGTAAAAAGAGAGGTACCTAAGGGAAAAGTACACAGTACAGAGAAGAGAGAGCCTGGTCCTAGACAGGCAGCTGTAAATGCAGCTGTTCAGAGAGTTCAGGTACTGCCAGATGCTGATACACTATTACATTTTGCCACAGAAAGCACACCGGATGGGTTTTCCTGCTCTTCCAGCCTGAGTGCTCTGAGCTTAGATGAGCCATTTATACAGAAAGATGCAGAGTTGAGAATAATGCCTCCGGTTCATGAAAATGACCATGGAAATGAGACAGAACCTGAACAGTCAGATGATACAAAGGATAATGAAGAGAAGAAATCAGAGAAGCCCGCTGAAGCAGAAAAAGACATTCTGGATGATTCTGATGATGATATTGAAATACTGGAAGCATGTATTATTTCTGCAATGCCAACAAAGTCTTCACGTAAAGCCAAAAAGCCTTCTCAAGCATCTGCTCCAAAAATACCTCCTCCTGTAGCCAGAAAGCCCAGCCAGTTGCCAGTTTACAAACTTTTGCCTTCACAAAGCAGACTGCAATCGCAAAAGCATGTGAGTTTTACACCAGGAGATGATATGCCACGGGTGTACTGTGTTGAGGGGACACCAATAAATTTTTCTACAGCTACATCTCTGAGTGATCTCACAATAGAGTCACCACCGAGTGAGTTGGCCAATGTAGACAGTGTGGGTGTGGGAGCAGAGTCAGGGGAGTTTGAAAAGCGGGACACCATTCCCACAGAAGGGAGAAGTACTGAAGATGCTCAGAGAGCAAAAAGCTCAGCTGTGGTTTCCTCAGGTCTGGATGATGACAAAACAGAAGAGGGTGATATTCTGGCTGAGTGCATTAACTCAGCTATGCCAAAAGGAAAAAGTCACAAACCTTTCAGAGTGAAGAAGATAATGGATCAAATTCAACAAGCTTCTTCATCTCTAAGTAATAAAAACCAACCAGAAGGTGAGAAAAAGAAGCCAACATCACCAGTAAAGCCTGTTCCCCAAAATAACGAATACAGAGCACGCATAAGAAAAAGCACAGAGCCCAAAAGCAATGTTAGTAATGAAAGAGGCTACCCAGAGAACAGAGATGCAAAGAAACAGAACCTTAAAAATAATTCAAGAGACTTTCATGACAAATTGCCAAATAATGAAGAGCGTGTAAGAGGAAGCTTTGCATTTGATTCCCCTCATCATTACACACCTATTGAGGGAACTCCTTACTGTTTTTCACGGAATGATTCCCTGAGTTCTTTAGATTTTGATGATGATGATGTTGACCTTTCAAGAGAGAAGGCAGAGTTAAGAAAAGGAAAAGAAGCAAAGGAAACAGAAAATAAAGACTGCTCTAACCCAGAACAGTCTTCAAATCAGCAGCCAAGTAACAGGACTCAAGTTTGTCAGAAACATCCAATAGGCAGAAGCCAGCCTAAAGCTTTCTCTCAGTCAGCTAAAGATATTCCAGACCGAGGGGCAGCTACAGATGAGAAAATGCAGAATTTTGCTATTGAAAACACACCTGTTTGTTTTTCCCGCAATTCATCGCTTAGTTCCCTCAGTGACATTGATCAAGAAAACAATAACAACAAAGAAGGGGAACCTGCGAAACGTCCCGAGGCTCCTGATTCACAGATGGAATCCAACAGACCACAGACTTCTGGTTATGCACCTAAATCATTTCATGTTGAAGATACTCCTGTATGTTTCTCTAGAAACAGCTCTCTGAGTTCCCTTAGCATTGACTCAGAAGATGATCTTTTGCAGGAATGCATTAGTTCTGCTATGCCTAAAAAGAAAAAGCCCTCAAGAATGAAGGGTGAAAGCGAAAAGAATAATTCCAGAAATACTGGTGGCATACTGGCAGAAGATTTAACACTGGATTTGAGAGAGATACAGAGGCCAGATTCAGAACATGGTTTTTCACCTGATTCAGAGAACTTTGATTGGAAAGCTATACAAGAAGGTGCAAATTCTATAGTCAGTAGCTTGCATCAAGCTGCAGCTGCTGCATCACTGTCTAGACAAGCCTCATCAGACTCTGATTCTATCCTTTCATTAAAATCTGGTATTTCTCTAGGGTCACCATTTCATCTTACCCCAGACCAAGAAGAAAAGCCCTTCACTAGCAATAAAGGTCCAAGAATTATTAAGCCAGGAGAGAAAAGTACACTGGAGTCTAAAAAAGTAGAGTCAGAAAGCAGGGGAATCAAAGGAGGGAAGAAGGTGTATAAAAGTATGATCACAGGAAAAGCTCGCTCCAGTTCTGAAGTTTCAAGCCAGTTGAAGCAATCACAACAGACAAGTGTGCCTTCAATTTCACGTGGTAGAACAATGATCCATATTCCAGGAGTTCGAAATAGTTCTTCAAGTACTAGTCCTGTTTCCAAAAAAGGACCCCCACTCAAAAACATGAACTCCAAGAGTCCCAGTGAAGGCCAAAGTTTGACTAGTTCTCCAAGAGGAGCCAAGTCATCAGTGAAATCTGAGCCAGCTCCTGTAACAAGGCAGCCATCGGGATTGAATCAGAGTGGATCAAGTAAAGGACCATCTAGATCAGGGTCTAGAGACTCCACTCCTTCTAGACCTCAGCAGCAGCCATTAAGTAGGCCTCTGCAATCTCCTGGGCGAAACTCCATTTCCCCGGGAAGAAATGGTATAAGTCCTCCCAACAAACTGTCACAGTTGCCAAGAACATCATCTCCGAGCACAGCTTCAACTAAATCCTCAAGTTCAGGTAGAATGTCATACACACCACCAGGCAGGCAGATGAGCCAGCAAAACCTTACAAAGCAAACTGCCTTACCTAAGAGTACCAGTAGCATTCCACGAAGTGAGTCTGCTTCAAAAGGGTTAAACCAGGCTCTCAGTGCTGGTGGATCAAACAAAAAGACTGATCTATCCAGAATGTCATCCACAAAATCTAGTGGAAGTGAATCTGACAGGTCTGAGAGACCCGTTCTCGTTCGTCAGTCAACTTTTATTAAAGAGGCTCCAAGCCCAACTCTGAGACGGAAATTAGAAGAGTCAGCTTCATTTGAATCTCTGTCTCCTTCTAGGCCAGATTCTCCCACGAGGTCCCAACTACAGACCCCAGTTCTGAGTCCGTCTCTTCCTGATATGTCTTTATCCACTCATTCAACTGCCCAGACTGGTGGTTGGCGAAAATTAGCCCCTAATCAGAGCCCTTCTGTAGAATATGATGGGAGACCAGCCAAGCGTCACGACATAGCTCGTTCTCATTCCGAAAGTCCATCTAGACTGCTGATCAATAGATCAGGAACATGGAAGCGTGAGCACAGTAAGCATTCCTCATCCCTCCCTCGTGTAAGCACTTGGCGAAGAACTGGAAGTTCCTCCTCAATTCTCTCAGCTTCCTCAGAGTCCAGTGAAAAGGCAAAAAGTGAAGATGAGAAGCAACATGGAAGTTCTCTTCCTGGACACAAGCAAAGTAAAGAAAGCCAAGCACCAGCAAAAGGTACTTGGAGAAAAATAAAAGAAAATGAAATTCCTCAGATAATGAACGATCCTTCCTTGGGTGCCACAAATGGCTCCGAGTCCAAAACTCTCATCTACCAGATGGCACCAGCTGTCTCTAAGACAGAGGATGTATGGGTGAGGATAGAGGACTGCCCAATTAACAACCCTCGATCTGGAAGGTCCCCAACTGGAAATACTCCCCCTGTTATTGACAGCGTTTCAGAGAAAGGGGGTGTGAATGGTAAAGATCCTAAAGAGATTCAAGAAAAGCAAACCCCAGGGAGTGCAGGTGTTCCTATTCGTACTGTTGGCTTAGAAAACCGTCTGAACTCTTTCTTTCAGATAGACAGTCCAGACAAGAAAGGCACTGAAACAAAGCCTCTGCAGAATAATCCTGTTCCTGCACCAGAAATTAGTGAAAGTACTGTAAGTGAGCGCACACCATTCAGTTCCAGTAGCTCAAGCAAGCACAGCTCCCCCATCGGTGCTGTGGCAGCAAGGGTGACTCCCTTCAACTACAACCCAAGCCGCAGGAAGAGCAGCGTGGACAATAGTTCTGCTCGGCCCTCACAGATTCCAACTCCAGTGAACAACAGCACCAAGAAACGTGACACCAAGTCTGAGAACACAGACTCCAGTGGAACCCAAAGCCCTAAACGTCACTCTGGGTCTTACCTGGTAACTTCTGTTTAAGTGCAACAAAAAATAAATAGAACTGTATTATATACAGCAGCTACTTAGAAACTTTGTTTCAAATGAAACAAGAAAAAATGGGGATTGATTTTTTTTTTCCTGTTGTTTTTATTTGTTGTAAATAGCTTTGATTCTTGTTAGATGGTCCTTGTTCTGGAAGCCATATTTGATAGTATACTTTGTCTTCACTGGTAATATTTTGCAGGAATACCCGATTGACAGTTTGGAATAAAATTGCTAACACAAGTATATTTGTATAGTATGTTTAACATGTATTAGCATCCCATCCCATAATCCTTTGAATACTGCTTGTCATTAAAGTCATGGCATAGTGCAGATAGAGAAGATACAGTCATACTGCTTTATCAGTAATTTCTAGATTACACACCAACTAAACTACATCAGGGAAGAATTGGTATTATTTATGCAAAAAAAAAAATATACTCATTTTTAGTATTTGTGAGTCCATCTAACCCAGTAATTAATCATGTGGCTGTGAAATTCACAGTAATATGGTTTCCGCTGAACAAGCTTTCCTAGCCTGCTTTTCTGCATGAATGGAACTGATGGTTCATTTTATGAAGTGATGATTAACATTTCTGTGGTCCCATAATGTGCATAGATAGTTATAGTGTAACAATTTACACTTTCTTTGTGCTCTGCAAAAAAAAAAAAAAAAAAAAAAAAACCACAAAAAACAACTGTGTAACTGTAAAACCTTGAACAAAATTATTTTACCTGAATTAGATTTTATCTTAAAGTAGGTAGAATTTTTTTGCTATGCTGTAACTTGTTGTATATTCTGGTATTTGAGGTGAGATGGCTGCTCTTTTATTAATGAGACGTGGGTCATGTCTCAACAGAGACTAAAATGAACATTTCAGAATAAATTATTACTATATGTAAGTTGTGTGTGTTACTTCTGCATTACATAAAAATACAGTATTTTATTTTGAGATGTCACCATATAATGTGTTGTATAATGCACTTACACTTAAGGCCTGATCCAGTAGAATTCTGCACCTCCAATATTTGTTCTTCCTTATCACTGACAAATGGCTGTTGTAGGATGCTTTGAACAGCTATGGGATCAGGCCCTAGGTCTTCTGTAATATATTTGTAATTGAGACAGTTTCACACATCTCAGGTGCATAACAAGGCTAAACGCAGGGTATTTCCAGTAGCCAAGCAGTATAATTGTTCTCATGACTGCAAGCCTGAAACAATATTGTATCTATAAAAATAATATTTGTAAAACAAAAGTTTTTTTAATTGGGGATATAATGTAGAATGTGAAATAGTGACTATAAGATAAAATTTAATTCTATTTGCTATCTTTATGCTTTTTGTTTAATTTATTTTTTAAGAATTATGAACAGAAAAATATCGCAAGAATCCCATGGCAGCAAGAAATTTGTTATCTTAGCAGAAAAAGAATTATCTATAAACAGGGCATTTGCTGCCTCGAGTTTTTTTGATGCAAATATAGATAGTGCTACAACAATGCTGAAAAAAAACAGATTTGTGCTTTAAAAATACAGTCTGAATTTAGATGAAAATTGATTTAAATTACAAACATGAGAGAACGGAACATTAACCATTCTGTGCATTTTTGAAAAAACCATGAAATGGTTTGTCAGTTTTGTTGTATCTCAACTGGACTGTTCTAAAGTTAGCTTTCTAAATACTGGTTATTTAGAATTCAGAATGCCCTGATTTCAGGAAGCCCTGAAACAGAGCAATTTACCTTTATGGTAACTTTAACACAGTTGCAGAGTGTATCACTTCTGTGGCTTTTGTACTTCTGATATTGAAGTGAGTCAGTTGAACTCACTGTAAGACATGTGCTGATTTATGAACAGAATCAAGATACTATCAGCAGGCAGAAGTCAATTTATATAAAAGCCAATACCAAAAATACCTGTTGGGCAGAAGTGGTATCTTACTTGCACTTTTGTTCTTTGCTTCCTATCAGATTTGTTTAGAGACATGCCATGTTCTTGTATCACCTGGTGAACCTGTTAACAAGCAGCAATCCTTGTATTAGCATTTGAAATATTTTGCATATAGTATCTTCACAAAGTTTCTAATAGGAATATTGGTGTCCTGTTAAAGATGAAATAGAGACAGATTATGTGATGTGTTCAAAGTCAGGACTTCCTGTTGGAGTAGAATACAGATATTTGAGTTTTAAATGAAAGACCACTTTTCTTGTAAATTATGTGATACTTTTTTTGTGATGGGCTTTTAACAACTAACACAAAAATACACCACGTAATCCAGAATAGTTGTTTAACATCAGCATTACCTATTTGTCCTGTCAATTTAAGAATTAAAGGTAAACTCAGTCTCAGTAAAGAAATTCTGATTTCAGTTCTGTAACTGAAAAATTACTGAAATCAGTTTTTTAATCAGAAGATAAGGTGAAACCATAAGTAATTGTATGCGTATCAAACACCAGAATGTCTTTGAAAATTGTAGTGGCTTCTCGAAATAGTCGTGGGGATACTTCATGATCATTATAATTGGGAAGTTTCTCTTAATATCCTCATAAGTAACCTATATTTGTAGCAAAGACAGGCTAGAGAAACTTCCCAACTATAAGGGTAGTGATACACTAAAATATGCTTCCCATGGGAGTTGTTAAATTTCCATTATAGAAGTTCTAAGGAGAGGTTTATGAAACATCTCATAGGGATGGACTGTAGTATATTTCATATTGCCTGTGTGCAGAGATGGGCTTAGGTGATCTTTTGAAATCTCTTCCAAATCTACATTTTCTCTGATTCTTTATCTAAAATACTTAGTATCCACTAAGAGCCTTTCAGAATATTTAAAGACATCCATGATGTTTGATTTATGATGGGGATATAAAGTTATATTCTAAGCTAAACTATAAAAAGAGATCCCAGAAATATAAAATTGAAAACATGAAAAATGATTGCAATAAGTATATTTGGTCTTGGATTTTTTTTAATTATTTCTAGATTCATAATAGTCAGATTTGATTTATGCTGCTAAAGATTTACTCTTGTTCTTGGTTTCATTTGTAAGAAGCTGCCACAGCAGGTAAGAGGACATTATTTATGTCAAGACAAAACAAAGAAAAGCAAGGAGCTAAGGAAACCAAGACTGAATTTACTGTTCTTCTGGGATGCACTGCCTTTCTTTCTACCAATTTTGGGTAGAACTTTTTGTGACTTGTGCTCAGACCTTTAGTTAGTCCTTGAATTAGTTTATCATATCCAGAACATACCAAACTTGTAATTAAAGATTAGTTTATATTGAAAAGTAACTCATCAAACTCATTTCAGACTGTCTTATAGCTTTGTCCTCTTGATGTGAAAAGCAGAAATGTGACCTCCCCACAATTTGTAATTAGTCACTTTTTAAAATGTACCTCCATTTTAGTTTCTTGCAGTGTGCCATAGTTAAGGTTACTGCTCAGTTTCTGTGAAAGGTCTTCTGACTAAATATTGCAAACTTTAAAGAGGAACTAATCTATTTTTCATGTGCAGTTCTTTATCAAGAGTATTTTCCCCTTAAAGCTTAAAAATAATCCTGAAAATTCTGTCAGATATGACAGTTTAAAAATTGAAAGCCTTGCCACAGTTTCCTGATGAGATTGGAGTATTGTTTCAAGCAGGATTTGGCTGCAGAATACAAGTAGAGTTTATGCTATAAACTTCAGTAAGCCAAGTATTCTTCAACATAGACTAGTACCTTTGATGGCTGTGGGAAGCTGGCTGCTGTGTCTTCTTCGGTGAAAGAGGAGGGAAAGAAAAGGGATGGTTTTAGAGATAGTCAGTCATGTTGTCCCAGGGATGTACTTCCCTTTCATCCTTAGTAAATTGCATAAGCTGCACCAAAGAGAGAACAGCTTGTGCACAAATTAATGAGGTTTTATTTTGAAAGTATACCAGTAGACCATGAAACTGCAAAACCTTTGTTTGATAATCTGACAACTGAATTATTTGATGGCTGCTTTGCAGTACTTCATAGCTGTCCATCCCCCTACCCCCTTAACAGAAATGGGTATTTCCAAGGAGATAAGTGTATTAGCTTCTTCATTCTTCTTAAGGATAAAGATCCATGCAATTTCCAGGATTGGAGGAATGGGATGTGTTGTTGATAGAAGTTTCTTTTCCATTCCATGCTCTTGGCTGTGAACCATGGCTCTCATGTGACTTCTCAGGAGACTTGCTCACTTCCTACCTGCCCTTCTGATGAAGGCAGTAGAATTAGTGCTGTATTTAGTATGAATTTACTCATTGCACAGTTGTACAAGTGCCACCTGAGCTAGCAGGAAAAAAAATAACTAGCTAGAGCTAGTTGAAAGAGGTTGGAATAGTTTCCTTTTTGGGTGGTCAGTGGGTTGGATTGAGCCATGGCAGGCAATTTTAAGCTAGTTGCAGAACTTCACCCTTTTTGACACAGCAAAAGCAAATTAAAGTTGGATTTATTTTTTTTTTAACTCTGAACTTCTGCCTAATGGCTCCTAGTGCTTTGCATTTAAATACCTGATGTTTGGGTAAGTCCTTTATCCTTGACATTCTGACAAATGACTTCAGAAGTATTACATAAGTCTGTAGATGTGGAAAAGAAATATTTCTTCATCAAAAGTACCCAAAGAAAAGAAGGAGTCTACCATATGTAAACTTCAAGGAGACAATTTTTAGATTTGCAATACTGAATTCAATGCAGTAATCCTTCCACTAAAAAGATTAATTGCGACTATTTGTTTTCTAGAGGGGACATGAAGAGGGAGAGAACATCTCCCTTCCTTGGTGAGGTCAGTGTTCTTGTAGGGATGATCTGGAAAATGTTTAGGTGGACTCTCCTTACAAGCTCTTTAACAATCCTGTTGTTACTAGATGCCTCCCAAAATGTATTTTCTCATTAAGCTTTCATGAAATGGTATGAACAGCCATAAGAGCATCACTAGCAATCGTATGTAGACTTACACCTTAACACAACTTCATGCATCTACTGTAATGCCTTGCAAAGTTGCATCCACCTGTCCAACAGCTTTGTTCTTGATGAGATGTGTGATTTGGATGAAGCTGTGAATCAGAAGTGAAGTTAATGTGAAGCATGACCTTCTCCACACATTTAAATCTTCAAGGACCTTCTTAATACCAAATTACCCAAGTGTATTCACTCTCTGGTTCCACAGCCATCTCCTTTGCACTTTTACGTTTAACCAGAAGAGATGCCAACTTTTAATTTCATTTGAAATCATGTGTAGAAATACAATTCCTGCAGCATAGTTTCCTATATGCAGAATAACAGTTTGTATCTGTAAATGTGTTTATAGAGAATGTTACGTAGTTAAGGTTGAGTTTTTAGTCAGAATGGTAAGTTAACTGGTTACGTGTTGTGTTTGGTTACATATTGGAAGTGCAAGGGAATTTGGTGTGGTGCAGAAGAGCTTTAAGAGTTCACAACAGTAATTAATGCAGGTGTCAATTAACTTGTGATGCCAAGATGAATTTCCTGCTCTCAAGTTTCAGTTTACCAGAAGTGCTGTTTATTTACTCTAAGCCTGGGTAACGCCTCCCTGGTGTAGTTTTGCAAATTACCTTTCTTAGGAAATTTCCACATAGTTAACAGGCTTATGTACTTGTGAATTTCTGCCACTTCAGGATTTCAGGAAATTATTCAAATTTTGCTGTTTGTGGAAACATCCTTTGCTTGAGTGGCTGTGGAATGGCAATTAGGATTTCAGGAAGGTGTAGCAGGAGCTGGTTCACTGAGTAAAATGCACTTCTGTCCAGACCTCAAGCCATACATACAAACAGTATCTAATGCCCTACTTTGTGGTGGGATGTAACATACATAAAGCTTGTGCTGGTTCTCTGCAAGCAAATTGTCATCCTGTGAGATCAGATGCATTTTCCCACCTGTAAATGTTGTTTCTCTTGAACAAACTCAGCCCACAATTATATTTCCTTCAGTTTTGTTGTTTGCTTCTGCCTGGGATGCATTACTGTTTATATCCTAACTCTGTAATTAATTCTTTCTTCAATTATTCTAATGTATTTTGTTTCACAATATACTTATTCTGAATTTAGTCTTGCTATGCATAATTTATTTATTACTTGCAGTGTTATATAAAATTTCCTCCTGATTGCACCTTGTCAGAGTGGAATTGTTTTCTTGGCTATTACTGAAAGTTAGGTGTCTGTCCACTGTATTAGAAATATGATTTCATTTAAAAAGGAAGTTGCTGCTAAGACACTTGAGTAATTCAGGATATCAGAACAAATGCTCTAAAAAATCCCATGCAGTTCCATTTTGGTGGTAGTCATATTTCAGATAAGCGAGTGGAAGAAAGAACCTGGGAGACGTGTGGTTTGCTAGTTGAGCTCCGTGTTCTCTTCCATGTTTTATCTTAAAACAAGCTGCACAAAACAAAATGTAGTTCCAACACAGTGTAATTCCATAATCTCTTTGTTACCTACGAAAGTTTCACAAGAAGGCTTATTTCGTTATGACTCATAAGCACAGCAGAGACTCAGTTACTTACAAAGTCTTTCCATAATGAATGAATTCTTTAGTCCCTGAGTAGATTATTAAGGGACCTAGGTTAATTAATTCCCAACACACATGCACATATATTTATATTTACATGCATATTTTGCACTTCACTTTGGCTTTGACAGAAGCATTTAAACTAAAAAAAGGCATTTTTGCTGACTTACTAAGATCCTTTGTTTTCTGATGGTTGTACCACACTTTCATAATTGAGATGAGCTCTAATTTCAGGACTGATTAATTTGTATCTGAAGTTATTCTAGGAAAAAAAGTGCTCTTAGGTGTTGGTTTATATGCAGAAAAGGAAATTCCCTTGCTAGAAATTAAAACTTTTTTTTTAAGAATTTAAAAAAAAAATACAACCATAACTATCACCAGCACTTTGAAGTCAGTATGGATCATGAAAACAAGGAGATTTTGACTGAGAATTATATTTAATGCAAATGAAGGTAGATTAAGCGTAATTCTCTCTGTCCTTTCTAACAATCCTCCATATTAAAAACACATTGTTGGGGGGGAGAAAGACCTATGCATCTTACTTAGGCTGTTGGTAAGTTCATCTAATGTGATGGCACACAATTAGAGTGGAAGTAACTATGGAAGTAGATGTAAAAATTAAGCCATAATATGAATTATGAGATATCTCCCAATTTTTATTATTTGTGGTAGTACTTTGTTATTATTATTTTGTTATTATTCCATTGTGGGATGAGAAGGAGTTGGCATCCTTTTTTTCTTACTCCGTTAAGCAGTTGAACAACCACGATGGACTATTTGACACTTTTAAAGTGTTTAAGTGTCACTGTTTAACCACAGTCAGCAACTAAGCACTACCCAGCCACTCACCTGCTCCCCTACAGTCGGGTGGGGGAGACAGTAAAAGTGAGAAACTCATGAGTTCACGAGTTCAGATAAAGATAGTTTAATAAACAGTAAATAAATACAATAATAATTATTAGTATTCATAACAATAATAATAATATAGACTATACAAGTGAAGCACAATACAATTGCTCGTGACTTGCTGACTGATTCCTAGACAGTCCCTAAAGCAGTGGTCCCCCAGCAAGCTTTTCTACCACTTTATATGTTGAGGATCATGCCATATGGTCTGGAGTATCCCTTGGGCCACTTTGTCTCAGCTGTCCAGGCTGTGCCCTCTCCCATCTTCTTGTGCCCCTCAGCCTCTTCCTGGCAGGGCATGAGAAACTGGAAGGTCCTTGACTTAGTATAGGCACCACTTAGCAACAACAGAAACATAAGTGCATTATCAACATTCTCATACTAAATCCAAAACACAACACTGTACAAGCTACTGGGAAGAAAATTGGCTCTATCCTAACCAAACCCAGGGCATAAATCATTTGGAATTCTTAGAAGTGGAAATCTAGCTTAAGTAAAAGCTATGAACTCAGTGCAAATACTGTATTACTGTTTCACACACAGATGACTGATGGTTCCTTTTGATCTTAGAAGCCCAGTGTACATAGCTGTGACTTTACACAGCTGTCAGCTGCTTTACAAGGGTAACAGAAGGACAAAGAATGACTGTAAAACTGAGGTCTGTACTTCAGAGATGCAGGCTTTGCAATCAGAAGGAATGAGAGATGAGTACAAATCCATATTTTTCCACTTTGCCACTTCCCCTGTTGCCAGCTAATAGGGATTTGGGTAGAGTCTTGGCAATATGGTGCCCAATATTCCCCCCAGTATCTCAGTAAAATACTGTGTATGTTGTCTGCTGTACTTCCTACATTAATTCATGCAAGTTAATGCTTGTGTCTAGGTGACATAATCCAAAAGACTTTTGGCTCTAAACACCATACAAGTCAGGATGGCTGTTTTCAAGGCCGTTTGTCAGCTCCTCTTGTGGGGCAGCACTTAACACAGATTGAAATGTGTAAGCTGGATGTGGCTTTAAAACGTCCCACATGCCTTAAAAAAAGCTGCTGACACTATTTATAGGCTTCTACCATTGAGATGAACAAAAGTGATGCTTCTGCTGATTCATAAACAACACCATGTTGCTGATCACTGAAGGATGGGTATGAGGTAGTGCCTCTTTGGAAAACAGTAGAAAACTGTCTCCTTACGTAGAAGACGGGATTTGGGATTTCAGTTAAAACTACGGATTTAAAATCAGAGAATCACAGAATGGCTTGGGTAGGAGGGGACCTTAAAGCTCACCTCGTTCCAAGCCCCCTGCTGTGGGCAGGGACACCACTTCCTTTGATGTATACAGCCTTTTAAAAGTTGCATATACCAAGAATAATGGTTAACTCTGCATGTTGAAGTTTCAAGGTAAGTAAATACCAGTTTTATGAAAACTAAATGAAGGAGAGCATTATTTTCTCTCTATGCTGTGGAACGTTCACTGTTGGACAGACCTAGTTCACACCTGTGTGTTCCTTCCAACTTGAGTCATATTTCATGAAGTATGTTTCTATATTGAAAGTTGTTGGCTTTTTTCCCCAGCTCTTACATTTTACTTATAAGTATCTTTTTGGAATCCTCGCTTACAAAGATGGTGGAGAAAATCCTTATCTTGTCCCGTTCCTTTCCATGACCACTGAATGAAGAAAGAGTTCTCTTTACATCCCCTTTCTTTGTTCTGTGTTTTATCTGCAGTTCAATACAGAGCTTATTCTACTAATCTAAAAATATACCCCCTCCTGAATGACTTCACTAGTCCCATTACTATATAGGTATTTCTAGCATGGTTAGACTATGCAGTGTTGCCTCAGGTGAGAGAAAACTGAACACGTAAGTTAGGTCTGAATAAGCTGGGTCTGAATAAATATCTGTATGTGACACTTCCTGTAAAACCTATGAACTGTGTCACCTCAAACCATCCAGATTTTCTTGGGCTCCCACTTCTAAATGCACGGCATCTGCATTTTCCCCAGGTGAATGGCAGGAACATGTATCACAGTCACTTTGCATTTCTATTTCATGTTTGTACAGGGCTCTTGTTGCTGGGTGATCTTGTTTGGGGGTGGGGTTTTGGGGGGGGGTTTATTGGGGTGGGTTTTGTTACTTTTCTTCCCCAGACACCATTAACAGTAAAAATAGAATCTAAATAAGGACACCTGACTTGCTGATGACATTGTATACAGTGAGGGAATTCTCTGCTTGAAATGTCTGTAGTGCAGTGCTCATTTCCTGCCCCTTCCCCTTTTGCTGCAGTTACAGCAGATGGGAATAACCTGACCAAGTTATACACAGCTTTCCAAGACCAGTATCCTGCTGCTAACCAAAGGCATTATTTCCACTCTTGACATTTTGCTGCAGATGTGTACAATCCTTGTCCTCACCAGCAATTATCCCTTCTCTTCATCCTGCATTTAAGTGTTTAAAAGCTGTCAGGTGTGCTTTACAGTTCCATTTCTTGAGGTCAGAGATAGCTGACATTCAGGAAGCACATGCAGCTACAACGTGCCTGGGCTGGAATGCTGTGTGACCTACTTCTGTCTCTGAATTCCTCAGGCTGGAAATATGCAGAATTCGACTTTGAAATTTATTATTTATGCCACTAGAAAAAAATATAGTGAACGGATGCCATATACTCAATGAAGTCATTCTACAGTGATGATGGGGATTAAATTGACAGGTCTGTAACCAGTGCTTCATTTCCAGCATGCTGGTTTTGAGATATTGTGAATTCTACCACCTGTGAAGGAGACTGGTATGTAATAGTAGTATCTGCAGAGTGGTCAGTCATGTATGCCATATCATCAAATCTGTAATTCCAAAAACTCCATTTCTGACAAATTTTCAAATATTTTTCCATCTGAAAAAGATGCAGAAAATAATTTTTGTCTTTGCCACAAATACTGATACAGCCTGTGTATCTTCTGTTACAGAAATTTAAATGCTATTTTAAAATATAAGCCATTAATCCAGTATGTTGGTATTAAAAAGCTCTGTGAATTCAAATTAAAAAAATGAAATGCAACTGTCAGATAAAACAACATTAAACGAATACACAAAACCTTTCTCAGTGTCCTGAATTAGGTGGACCGACTGAGAGCAGTCTTAATATGCAACAGTGGTACTGTGCCACTCACAAACTGCAGCTGTGTCACTGCCTTAAACAACATACTGTCAAAGCAGTGTTGCTCAAGGTGATGCACCAGAAATTGATCTGCAAACTGATTGAGAAACTAAAATCATTACAGAAATCTAAGGGAGAAAACTATGAAGAAGTAAATTTTAATATTTTTTTCATTAGGTTTTAGCCTCTTTTTCCTTTAATTGTATACAAAGCTGTGATATTACCAAATACATATTTCTTAGCATTTCTTTCTAAAAGATTAGATTAGATAGATTGCTCTTTGATTTAAACAGTGCTAGAGCACTGTCCTTCAGAGATTTATGTCTGTGCCCTTTTGGTGGATTCAAATCTACGTGTCCCAGAAGGAAAGGGCAGTGTATATTGCTGGACAAACCCAAATGGCAGTAAGCTTGCTTTGTAACATGGTTGATGATGACTGTGTTTCATATTATGGTCAGATCATTAACATGCCCTGCACAGAGACACAATGGCAGCTCTGACACTTTTTAGGTGGTAGGTATCTCAATAAAAAATCATTGAATAGACAAGTCTGTGCATGCAATGGAGATTTAAAAGAAAAATACAGGAAATCCATTACCAAGCTACTATTAACAAAATGAGAACATTTTGCTGCTAAACAACAAAAAATATCTACAATTATTTGTAATAGATTACCTCTTAGGAAGCTACACTTGACTCTGTATCAGCCAGCTTGATGGTAATCTGGAGATAACCCTCCAGAAATCTGTCTGTAGCACTGGACAACTATCGCATCAAAACCTTCCTTTATAACTGACACACCTCATAACCTTTTTTTTTTTTGCTAAGGAGCTTGTTGAGCTTGTGAGGTGCTGCCAGGTTGCTGACTTGGTCCCAGACAGCTGCAGTCACCTTCTCAAAAGCTGCTTCTGCTTGGGCCACGCAGTTTTATGTTCCTGTTTTGTGTAGTACTTTGTACAGTGTATCCACTTCTGACGTACTGAGAGCAAATACAGAAGACAACCAAACTGCTCATCAGTCAAAATGCTGAATAGACAAACAACTTCTTAATCGAGGCCAAATGCCTGATTTTCTGAATCTTCTTTTTGAAGCTTCTCCATCACTCTTAACTCAAACTCAAGCTTTCATGAATGGTACTTGTAGTTCTTCCCTGGAAATACCACTGTGTTGCAGTGGGTCTCAGCACCCTCCTCTTCAGGATTTCATTGAAGGGAGCAGGATATGTTGGTGGAGCAGAAAAAAAAAAAAAAAAAAGGGCAAAAAGTACCACCAGGGATAAATACTGAATAAATACCTTCAGTTCTTTGTCCTGGTACATAGCTGCTGCATGAAGTTTAACTGGTGAGTGTAACACTGCACAAAATATGCCCTGTGAAATCCACAGAGTGACTGAATGGCTGAGGCTGACCTCTGGATGCCATCTGGTCCAGCCACCTGCTCAAGCAGCACTACCTAGAGCCAGATGTCCAGCATCATTCCAATACAGCTTTTCAGTGTTTCCAAGGATGAAGACTCCATCACCTCCATGGGTAACCTGTGCCAGTGCTTGGTCACCCTCATAGGGAAGAGGAGTTTACTGATGTTCAGAGGGAACCTCCTGTGTTGAGTCACCTCTGGTCCTGTCTCTGGGCCCCACTGGAAAGAGCCTGGCTCTGTCCTCTTTGTACCTTCCCTCCAGGTGTTTATACACATTGGTGAGATCCCCCTGAGCCTTCTCTTCTCCAGGATGAGCTGCTCCAGTCCCTTCGTCATCTTGGTGGCCATATCCTGGACTCTCTCCATTGTGTTCGTGTCTGTCTTGTCCTGAGAAGCTCAGAGCTGGACTAGCACTCCAGGTGTGGCCTCACCAGTGCTGGGGGGCAGGATCACCCCTCTGACCTGCTGGCAACACTTCTGATAATGCAGCCCAGGAAACCATTTTCTTCTTTGTCACAGGAGCACTTCACTGGCTCATGTTCAACTTGGAGTCCACCAAGGCCTTTCCTGACAAGCTGCTTCCCAACTGGGCAGTCCCTAGCCTGTGCTGGTGCCTGGGGATGTTCCTCTCCAGGTGCAGGACTTTGCTCTTCCCCTTATTGAACTGCACGAGGTTCCTGTCAACCAGTTTCTGCAGCATGTCCAGGTCCCTCTGGATGTCAGCACAGTCCTCTGGTGCATCAGCCCCTGCTCCCAGTTTGGCCAGTGCAACCAGCCTGTGACCCAGATCTTTAATGAAGATGTGAGACAGGATTGGACCCAGCAAGTAACTCCTTAATTTTTTTATTAAGTTTTAGCCTACTTTTTAATTTCATTGCACACGAGGCTGTGCTAATCCCGAACAGGTATTTCTTCGCGTTACTTTCTGAGACATTGGATCAGATGGGTTGTCCTTGGGCTGAAGCACCGCCGGGGCGCTGTGAACGAAGGGAACCACGCGGCGGTTCAACGGCCCCCAGCCGCGTTTTGTGTCACCCACCGCCACCCTGTGGGCTAGTGTTATATTGATTATTCAGGGTGTTTCCCTACACCCCCGCGGTTCCCGCCCGCCATTCCCGGCCCCCTTCCCGACGCCATTCCCGGCGGAAGCCGCGCGCGCGGCCCCGGGCGGCGCGAACGTGGCGTCTCCTCACAGGCTGCCGCGCTTGACAGACAGCGCCGCTGTCCAATGGAAGCTCAGGGACGGGCCCCTGGGGGAGGGCCCCACGCCGCGGGGGTGGTTCCTCTGTCATGGCTGCTGCCGCGGGCGCCGCGTCCCCGGCCGACAAGGAGAGGTACCGCGGGTCCGGGTGCGCTGGGCCGGGCTGTTTGCGGGTGTTTCTTTGCTTATGTGTCATTCGGGATGCAGAAAACGCGGGCGGAGCTAGGAGTGGTGGTGAAATTCCTGCGGAACAAGGGGGGGTGGTGGTTGGGATGGTGGTGGTACGTGTGTGGTTTGGAGAGTCGGTATCGGAACTGGAATTCCCGTGCTGGACCCACAAGAACTAGTCGGCTCATAAAGAGCAAATAGGGAGGGAAACACCACTGGAAAGAAAAAAGAAGAAAATACCCAGAGTTGAGGTGATTTGGGCTGGTTTTAGAGGCAGCAAGGAGCGTTTCCTGAGACGCAGCGACAGTCCTTGTCGTTCTCCAGCTGTGTGAACATCAAACGATTTACTCGCTTTTCCTTATGCTCTCGTAGGTCCTTATCCAAATAAATGTAGGCGTTTTTCCACTTCCTGGTCTACCTAGCTGGCATTTTAATTTTCTAATAAGTGTAATTGAGGTTCTGTCAGTCTCATCCCCCGTATGTGCTCGACAGGTTTAAATCCATTGCAAAATTTTGATCAAGTTCCTAAGCACAGTTTTTCGGTGGCTTTATAAATTTGCCCCAAATCTGGGTTGATCTATGTATGAATAAACAAAAACAAAAATAACAACAACAAAACCAAAAGAAACCAAACAAAAATAAACAAAACAAACCCCCAAACCAACCAAACAAAACATCAAACTAAAACAAAAACAAACAAACAAAAGGAAACAAACAAAAACCCAAACACCAAAGAGCACACAGAAAGGCAAAACTATTGCAGAAAAAAAATCTGCCGCTTCCTTCTATCAGGAACTGAGTTAACTATTAGTGTAGTAAAACCGTTTCAGGAAACATTCTTTAATTCTTTTAGGGGAAAGATGTGTGTACCCTGCCAGGTTTCAGGGGTGTGAGAAATAGGTCAAAACATCCTGTTTCAGTCTCTTTTTATTTTTCTTGTAATAGGTAGTGCTGCCCTTTGTACGCACAGTGCCCCAAAAAGTGGTGTCATGCAAGGAGCATCTCAGCCAAATGGTCCTGCAGTGCCTGTAATAACTCCAAGTGGGATTTTACAACATTTTACGAATCAGTCTAGGGAAAATAAATGGTTGTTCTTATGGGAACTGCTGTGTTGTAGCCATGGGATTTATTTTTTGGTTTTACTAGGAAAGTATTGCATTAGTAACAAAGAAGCTGATGTCATTTACTTAAACTGACTGTTTTCTCTTCCTAGATTCATCTGCATTTATCCAGCATATTTGAATAACAAGAAAACAATAGCAGAAGGAAGGAGGATTCCTATAGACAAAGTAATTTTGTGGGTGGTAGGGAAAAGGTGTTTTATTTTGCTATGCAGTACTGTGTAGAGAGCTAGAAAATATATCTCTGATCTTTCCAATCCCCCATGGCAAGTAGTTTGGTAACTGGAAATTACACTGTATTTGAAGATAGCCTGCTGCCAGCATGTGAGTGTAGTAGAAGAGCACTGGGTTGAAGTGTCTGCTTTCATGTGAGCAGCACCTTGGGCAAACAGGTGAATGAGGAGCTTAATGCACTCAACTTCCCATACAAGTAGTTTGCCAAATTTGAAAGCAAAGCAGAAAAGAATAATTAGCTAATGATTGTTTTTCGGAGACTAACTATGTATGTCTGTACTCTGTGTCCTGTCCTCTCTGTTGCTTTCAAAGTTAGAACTTGAAATGCATGTAAACTTGGTAGTTATTGTTGCTTATAATCTGTCCAGAAATAGTTTTTCATCATTTCACTGCTTTATAATAATTTTAACAAGCAATGCTGGGAATATAAAGGGCTTTTCTCACTGCTTAGGGTTGTGGGTTTTTCTGAGAATAGTTAAAAACAAAATCTTTCATGAGCATACAAGTTACCAATCAAAAATCTAGAAATTTTCTGTTCTTTCCTCCTTCAGTCCTTACTGTGAGTTTGCTGTTACTGATTCACAGCTTTTGGTATCTTTGTACATACAATAACTATTAATTAATTTAAGTTACTTTTCCTAAGCAATTCTTTTGCTTTCTTCCCTGTCTTAATTAATTCTGTTTCATCTGTTTTCTGTTTCCTGATGTCTTCTCTCTCTCTTTTTTTAAAATGTTTTGTAGACCACAGAAGCACTGATAGATGACTTCTAGAGTAGATGTGTCAGTATTTGAAGTACCTTCTCTGTCCCCATCTACTTTTTCTAGTTACAGAGTATAGGGTGGGAAACTAATAACTACTGTTATGTAGGCAGATCATTGTTGAAAACTAATTAATTGTAACACGTTGTTTCAACAGGCTGTTGAAAACCCCACATCTACAGAAATCCAAGATGTATGTGCAGCAGTTGGATTCAATGTGTTATTAGAGGTAATTTTCAAAAAGAATCCCCCCCACCAAAAAACCCCAAAACAAACAAACTTGAGATATCTCTGTTCTGTCATTATATATTTTCTCATGGACAGGATAACTTGCAGTTGAGAAGTTTTGTTAGTAGCTTTGCTTGCTTTGAATGATAACTGACCATAATCATGAAGTAAATGTTGGAAAACTGATGCAAGTTAGAAATATCTCAGATTTCTTAGATAATGTCACTTTTAAGCTTATGGAAAGATTAGTTCTGTTTTACTCTCCTTCTGAAAAGACTGTAATGGGTGCTTGAAAGTGTGTCAGAATAAAAACTAATTTCGGAAGCTGCAACTCTGCAAATTAAGGTTTTAAAAAGGCGTGTTTTTAATGAAAAGTGGTTACCTTTGCAATGACTGTGTTGTATAGGAATAGGATTCTGATGCTTGGAGTCTTCATAGCCCTTTGGAGTTACATTTTAGCCAGAGAATGTTAGCTTTTTATTGCAATACATGCTAATAGTTTGTTGTTCTTAGGCCATGAGTCTGGATTTCTAGAGAAGTGACTTCACAGATTGTTTCTTGAAGTAATTATTAATTTAAAACAGTGTTGAATTTTCTAAGAAGAATTGAGCTCCTCACCTAGGATTTGTTACTGGTATCCAAAAACCAGTAAAACCACTTTGCTTTTCAGAAGCAGTTGAACAATGCACTGTGAAACAACCAATACCACTGAGAGACCTGTGATGTTTCATCAAGAATGAAGGCTATGACTCTGAAACAGTTCCATTTTCCACTGCTCATTATAATGAGTTTGTCCTTTTGCATGACAGAAAAATAAGATGTATCCTAGAGAGTGGAACAGAGACGTGCAGTACAGAGGTAGAGTACGAATCCAGCTCAAACAAGATGATGGCAACCCATGTTTACCTCAGTTTCCAACACGTGAGTATAGAGTACCTGGGTTTAGGCACTTCTTCAGTTAATAAACCAGGAAGACTTTGTTTATTTTATGTTACCAGTTTCTTTAATTAGTTTTAACTATTATAAATTGTTATTTATAATTAAATACATATAATATTTAATTATAAATAACTCTACATTAAATCTCTTTGCCTGTGTAAGTCAACTAAATCAAGTTATACTGTGGGTACTGAGGAGAGTTTGTAAAATGTTGTTGCCCTTAATCCTGCAGTTTCTGCCGCAGTGTCACAGCAGGGGACTATGGGGAATGTTGTGTGATTGCTATGTGGAACAAAGCGTCTATTCACTTTTGGCTTACTGTTTTGTTAACATTTAAAACAGAGTATTTGGTGTTTAAATGGCTAAATTCCACCTTTTTTCTTAGGTTGCACACACCAGCTAGGCATCGGTGTGGATGCCAAGTTGATAAAATACATACTGAGTTCAGTTGAGATTTCGTAAATTAATAATGAAGCAGCTGCCCTTAACTAATTAATAGAAATAGTTCACCTTGAATGACAAATAATGCAGTATTTTGCATTTTTCCTGACAATGAATCCATGTGTGAAAGGGAAGCAGTACGTGTCTTAAGGAAAGAGCAAGACTACTACGGAATCTAGAGTAGCACAAGAGTGCTGGTAGTCTGAAGGAGATGATTTAAAAACCATATTCCTTCTGGAAGGCAGCAGTGCCTTTCTAAAAGTGCTTGTAGCTTTTGCCTGATCATTCTGTCCCAAATATTCTGGGCCAGTAAGAGGTGAGTGAAAGAGTAGCAGGAAGGTTGTAGATACATCGAAGATTGTCAGGTTATGTGCCTCTTCCAGTCTGTTGGGATATTTCTCAGTTCTGCACTTTCTTTTCCCCCTCCAATAATTTTTCACAAGCTGCTTGGTACACAAAGGAAGGAAGCAGAACTCCTGGGCTTTATACCCAGTTTAAGTGAAATATGAAGTGGGGCTGAAGTTTCTAAGTTTGAAAATGCTGCATTAACGTGTGAGGCATACATTGATCTCTCCGTGTATTTTTAGGTAAGTCAGTGATGCTGTATGCTGCAGAAACCATTCCCAAACTGAAAACAAGAACTCAGAAGATGGGAGGTAGTGATCAAAGCCTTCAGCAAGGAGAGGGAGGCAAGAAAGGTAAAGGGAAGAAAAAGAAGTGAGCTCACACCTGGAATCACTGTAACATTGCATAGTTGTACCTACAACAAATGCAGATGGACATGTTGCTGCAGCTTTGAAGTGAGAGATACAAGCAAGAAATAAAGAGGGGAAGTTAAACAGAACTGCCTGCTTTATCAGAACTGGAATGCATTTAGCTGCCTTGCATCTGTGTAACAATAAATCTGTTTTCACACACAACCTGCAAGTCCGGAGCTAAGCACCCACTTTTAAAAGTGGAAGAACATAATCAGGTGGGGTGGGTAGGAGAATTATTCCTCCCAGAAGAAATATGCAGCTTTTGACAAATAAATATTCTTATGCAGACCAGAAAGCTGGAAACTGGTTGCCATAGTAAACCATGTATTTATGCTAGTGAAGCAGTTGTCTTAATTCTGTAGTATTCTGTATTAGGAAGAAATTCTTCACTATGAGCATAGTGAGGCACAGGTTGCCCATACACCTTGTGCATGCCCCATCCCTGGAAGTGTTCAAGGCCAGGCTGGATGAGGTTTAACCCCAGCTGGCAACTAAGTACCAAGCAGCCCTCCCTCACTCCCTACCCCCAGTTGGACAGAGGGGAGGATAATCAGGAAATAAAAAATTGATGGGTGGAGGTAAGAACAGTTTAATAATTTAAACAAAGCAAAATATAATTATACTTATTATAGTAATTAAAATATAATAAATCAATAAAAATTATTATTAATACAATTTTTTAAAGGGTGGGGGGAAAATCAGAAAAGCAAGTGATGCACAATATAATCAGTCACCACCTGCTGACCGATGCCCAGCCCATCCCCCAAGAGTAATTAGTCCCTCCTGGCCAATTACCCTCTGTGGTATGGATGATCTTTGACCAGTTTGGGTCACCTGTCCTGGTTTCTCGCCACACCTCCTCACTGGCAGAGCATGAGGCACTGAAAAGTCCTTGACTTAAGGGAAGCACTGCTCAGGAACAAACAGTGTGTTACCAGTATCATCCTCACACTGAATCCAAAAGACAGCAACTGTACCAGCTGCCGGGGAGAAAATTCAGTGTGTCTGTCACAGCTGAAACCAGGACAGTAGGCACACCTTATTCCATATAATTTATGTCATGCCAGGTCCCACACTTCCCAATGCCCCATCACTTACCTCCCTTTGGATTTATGTACACAAACAGATAATATTCCCATAGTCTATGGACAATCCCTGTAAAAGTCCATTGATTTCATTTAGTGTGTGACCTTGGGCTCCATCTGTCAGAACGGTGTTTCAGGCAGGAAAGGTGGTGTGTGGTGGTGGGACTCAGTCACAGTCCATTCTCCATCAGTGTGGTGATGGGAAATGGTGATGACCAAAAGGCGAGTCAGGTTCAGATCCCCAAATTCAGCCTGTCACAGATGGGCACTGTGAGGCGCCCAGTGTGGTGATGGGCATGTAGCCACCACAGAAGGGGTAATTCATGGTGTTACACAGTAATTAACATCATACAGTGTAATTCATGGCTTTGAGACACACACTGGACTTTTCCATCCTCTTGGATAATCCACCAAGGGCACCAAGTTTAGGTTGGGCAGGGCCAGCCTGACTGGCAGATCAGACCTCTGAGTGTTGAATAACCAGATGGCCTTTGCTAAACATGGATCCCAATTGTGAAGGGCCACCATTCATTGCTCTCAGTGTGGTCTCTAACCATCCACTGCATCCTTTGACCTTTCCAGAGCCTGGTGTATGCTAGGGAATGTGGTATTTCCACTCACTGCCATGTTCTTTGGCCCCACTCACTGCCATGTTCTTCTGTCTGGGGTTGTTTTGGAAATGAGCCCCATTGTCTGACTTGATTCTTTCTGGGGTGTTGTGTCTCCATAAGGCTTGTGTTCCAAGGCCCAGGATGATGTCCTGGGCAGTGTCCTGGAGCACAGAGGCTGTTTCCAGCCACTGTTTCCAGTGGTTGCTCCCACTGCCGTGAGCACATGGCACTTCCCTTGGTGGATTTGGGGGAGTGTGACATGATCACACTGCCCAGCCTTCCCATATTTACATTTCAGTCATCACCCACCATACCAGAGAGGCTTTAACCACTTGGCTTAATCACACCATGTGTTTCACATCCATGGATAACCTGCGCAGTAGTGTCCAAGGTGAAGTTCACCCCTCCTAAGCCTACCCAAATATTTCATCCATGTAAGAGTAGCATATGTTCCTTAGGGGATTAAATACAAGCAGGGCAAGATATTAAGTCAAGTTATTCTGCAGGTCTGCCCTCTTCTTCAGCACCCTTCTCTCAATTTCACCCTTCAGTTCCTGCCCTTGGAACAGGGTAGATTCTTACAGGACGTTCTGGGACTGAAAGTGCAGACAAGGCTTCTGTAAAAACACAGAAATACTGCAACTTTTGGGCTCAATGCTATGACTTAAAAGAAAAAAAATTGAGAGAAAAACTGGGTGATAATGGACACCTTTTTATTTCACCTGCCTTGCTTTTGACAGTTTTCTGTGAGCATTGCTTGTGCTGCATCATTACTAAAAAGGCACAGTGGCCCGTGGTTTCCTGTAGGTGGCAAAATTAACAAAGGCATGCATCAATGAGTGCGATTTACTCTCCATCAAAACAGGAGAAATATGGATTTTGAACTAGTGTCCCTTCAGAAGATACTAGTCTAGTTATTTAAAAGTATACACTTGTTATTTCCCTACACAGTTTTCTGGATACCTAGACAAAGATTAAACATTTGAAATGGACGTGAGCTCAGAATCCTTATAACATTCCAAGTAGGAACTGAGTAGCCTACACTGGAGTGCTATTTCCTATGAAACAGCACCTGTGTCTCTTTCTGTATCAAGGGTTGGGGTTTCTTTTAGGTGCAGTTTGTTTGTTTTTCAGATGTGTCTGACTGAAATCTTTAAAGAATTCTCCTGCAAAGACACAGTAACGCAAAATATAATGTTTTGTGGAATTCCATAGCCTCAGCAAAGGCATCAACTACGCCATTCCAAACTGTGCTGAATTCAAAGATGTTCATCAATTATGTTTCATTGACCAGATCATGAGTTCATGTGGTCATCTGAGGATTTTTTGCTCCAGAATCCCTTACGAGTTTATATACCACTAGGAAACCTAATTTGCAAAAAGTTGCACAACCAAGGACTTCCTTAGTGGTCCTACATTGTCATTTCTCAAGTGCTGTTTCATTCCATCACGCTGGAATGTACAAATTCTCTAGAAGACAAGATTGATGTTCATGATATTTGCGAGATATGCAGTTTACAGAAAATACTGACCTACAAAGATTTGTGGATTTGTTTTTTTGCAAAAAATTCTTCCTCCTTTTCATAAGAGGAACTGGTTGAATTTGAAATGGGGGTGGGAGGTGACTAGAGGAATTAGTTATAATAATTTTAGTTGATTCTCAGATTATTTAAGGAGTTGATAAGACTGGAAAATTAGAAAAGTTGTGAGGGTTTGACCTAACAAATATTAGACTACTTACAAGAATTTCTATGCTTTGTTAACTATCCTGCTTTGAAGAATTTTCATTTTATTA
The DNA here is from genome assembly GCF_036250125.1 of Pseudopipra pipra. Lineage (NCBI taxonomy): Eukaryota > Metazoa > Chordata > Aves > Passeriformes > Pipridae > Pseudopipra > Pseudopipra pipra. The sequence continues at coordinate 44,544,628 of NC_087581.1, read as the reverse complement.
TCACTTGTGGTGATGTTATCATTGTGAGGGTCTTTTATGTTTTTCTGACCTTATTTTTCTTTCTGCTGAGCTTGGAAAAGCAGAAGAAATGCCCTACTTACCGTGGTAACAGAAAGAACTCCAACAAAACCACTGCCCACCACCACAAATAGTGGTGCAGCATTGTTTGTTTAGGTCATTTATGGAACACTAAAAAACCAACGTGAGGAAAAAATGTCAAAATCCAGGTATTTTACAATTTTTCCTCTCTACATTTCTAAAGAACACTAAACTTTGACAATTCCTCAGGTAAGCCAGGCTATGAAGCCTAGAAAGAGGCAGCTGCACAGAGAGATGCTTGTGGTGCTCACTATTGGGAAGAGATCTGCATTCCAAATTCTTTTGATAAGGTCTAATGTTCAAAAACTGCTGCCTAAGGTTGCCATGAAGCACAATTACTTCCTTTGGGCTTTTAGAGAGCTTTCTACTAGTTCCACAGTAATGAATCTTGGGGGGGAGGGGGAAGTGAATCCCCTGTAAAGACCTTCTGCCTTCCTAAAGTAACCAGGTTTTCACTTTTGAGGTATAAGGCTCTTAAGAAATACTGAGGCATCATACTAGTCCCATAAGATTATCTTTATTTGTGTCCATTTTTATTTAGCACGTTACAACTTCAGCATAGACATGTCTGTGTACTAACATTTGCACTTAAATGTTGTGAAGACACAAAGAAAAGCACTGATCTGCAGGGCCAGCCCAGTGGATTGCAGGAGTTACTTGCAGGAAAGGATAACTTGCTGCAGAAATTCAGTCATTTCTACTTGCATCAAGGCAAAAAACCAAGATCAAGTTCTGTTAACAACAGATTGTGTTTCTAATTCAAGTAGAAATCTGACAAAAGAGCACTAAATATACATGCCGGTAATATCAAGTTGTAAAGACAAGAAGTTTATTTAAAACCAGTTAAGTGCTGAGAGAGATGCAACGGACTGTTTTAGCACTTACCTAACACTTATATAGAACTTTTTATCCCCATAATAACAGTGGAAGAACTGCTGAATAGTATAAGAAATGAAAAGTAAGTCCCATCTCTACTACAGACCTCATTAGGCTTGTAAAGTCCAAAATTTATCATAGCTTTTAGATAAGTAAATTATGTAGTGCTTTGCACCGAAATCAAATAGACTATTAAGTATCTTAATTTCTTTTTATCTATTTACTTCTTATTTCAAGAGGTGAAACTAAATTCCAATGGCCACTTGATAGCTGATCATGTTTGAAACACAGCAGTAGGATTTAGTGAGGCTTACAGAAAAGTTCAGTGGGTTTACAACAGAGGAAGATAAGACAAGAAATTAAACCAGTTAAATGGTGAGTCACTTCAGACTTTTTACATGTTTACATCTACAACTTTGCTGTAAACTTTATCCTCTTCAGCATATCCCCTCCTAACAAAAAGTTGTCTTGGAATGATTAGCTGTGATATCTTACGTTTTTTCCTTCAAATGACAAACAGCATGATGTCCTACAGAACATGAGGTACAGCAGGTCTCATAGTTCCCTATCCAAGTTGGAAGCCCTAAGGTCTGTTTTCCAGCTTAAAGCTTAAAATGCTTTCTCTTAGGACACTTTTACATCCCTCCTTATATAATATATCTCTCAAAGTTAAAACTGACCTCCTGCATTGCACTGTGTCCTTCACTGTTTTGCAGTTCTGGCTACACCAACTTGTTGCAGAAAGCCAAAAGTCTTCAGAAGTTTAAGACTGAATCTTTTGAATTCAAGGTCATGGACTGTAAATCACTTTTTCTTGCATTAAAAGCTTAAGCTTCCCTTCTGCATATTCTGTGAGTTAAGAACTGCCATATCAGTACTGTAGGCTTTAAAGAAACACCAGAATGGAGATGAGAACAAGGAGATTTCAGTAACTCAGGCTGAATTTGTTGAAAAAAACCTGCACTGTGAAAGAGTAAATGCAGATGCAAATCTAAAATATATATATATATATATATATTCTTTTACACTGATTGTAGAAAATCTGCTTATTCTCTTAACAACTTTGGTTGCACTCTTACTGACTGGCCAGGAATATGTCAAGTAGCAACAAGAGCATCTGCATTCAGGAAGTTTTAGTGCTCATGAAAAGTTGTTCTTAGTACAGTCAGAAGAGACTGAAGATTTTCATAAGCAGAAAAAGCTCAGGGGATTGTAGTCCATCCCATTAATAATGTATTTCTGAAGACTGACAGCTAAGGCAGTTGACATTTTAAGGAGAATTCAGGAAAAATTATTTTTAATGGTATCACTCCTTGGCAAAAAGTGGTTTGTGTTTTTTTGAGTGTGATCTGAAAAGGAGCTCTATTAACAATTTTAGAGGACAACTTTATTTAGCAAGAATAGGCAAGGATTTGTACTTTAGACATCTTGTGCTAATCTTTGCAACTTAATGCATCCATTTCTAGAAATTACTTTACACTAATATAAGCTTGATCACTTCAATGAAGTTATTCTTTCCTATATTTAGTATTTATCCATTGAAGAATACACACAACTGTGCCAAATACTGTGTTACAACAAAACATGCAGTGGTGAATAATCTCTATAATCAGGTGCTTAGAACATGTAATTTCATAATTTACAGCTTTACTGGTGGGAAATACATCCATTATGCCACTTCTAACAATAATTCCCTGTATATTTGAGAAGATCCATTCAGATTAGTATTTTCCTTATAAAACAGCTTTGTGCTACCAGATGTACCACAGTCAAAGTGTTAAGAGTCATTTCATAGACAAAGAGACAACTAAAGTGCAGAGCCTGAGGAATATATACTTTTTATTTACGTTACTGCAGAAAGAGATTACTGACAGACTTCCTCTGCATGAAGATGAAGAAAATATTTTCATTAAGCTTCAGATGCTGCCCACTGCATTGCTTTTAAATAAAAATGCATACTCTCTATCAGACACAGCAAAGTAGTAAGTAAACTTACAACACATTCCTTTAATATATCAAAATGTTTCCAAGGCAATATTATTAAACTTATACCACAGTTCCCAGTAACATCAAGCTTCACAAAGGAGGCGGTAGGGAAACTTTATCCAGTTTAAGTGCTCTTCTTTTCTTCACCAAGTAAGTTCACTGTTGCTTTCTTGGCTACAGGAAAATAAAAGGAATTTTAATCACAGGACAAAGTGGGCTACCCACTGTTCTCAAGCTGCATTAATAAAATAATTTTCCTTTTAGGTCACAAAATATGGGCGCTGAAGGAGACACAACACAAAATAAAATCACAGCTTTTGTATACACATGCACACAGATACAGTGATGAAAATGACCAGAAAAAGATTTTAAAAAATAAAACATAAGCAAGGAACAGCACAATAAACATCATAGACTGCCTTAAAACTATGGTACTGACAAAACAGAGCTGCTTGTAGTGTTAAAGAAATACAGCAAGAAATATACTATAATGATAAAACAGGGTTGGAATAAAGTCAGTGTGTCTGTGTACATGCATATGCGTGCACATGATTTCTTGAAGAAAAAAAAACTATATGTGGAAATCTTTATATAGAAAAAAAAAGGAAAAAGAAAGAATAAATGATGCAATGAGGACAGGAAAATCCCATATGCAATGTGGAAGAACATTAATTAAGACACATGCCTAAAAATGACGACTCAGGAAGAGTCATGCAGTAAAATTTCCAAGCATGGTTGGGAAAGGCAAATCATTTAAACAGACAGGAAAACTGCTTAAGTTCAAAAGATGAAATGAGACTGCATGCATTGTTTGGTAGAAAGGAGACTTAAGGTGCTTTAAAATAGTATATAAATAGAATTCCTTTCCAATGAAATTGAAGTAAACCTTTGTTTTATCTACTTAATACATTTCCTTTCCTTCTTATTATTGCTTCTATTATTATTATTATTAACATTATTAAACAATTATCAGGCATTTTAGAGTACAAGGGTTCACTACAGAATGCAAGGAAATAAAAGAAAAAATTTAACAGCCTACAGGCTGTGATAATAATTATTCTAACCAAATAAAACCAAAGCAATTTCTTTAAGAGTGGGCTCAGTATCTTTTGATCTCCAGAGGAAGGAAAAGTACAAAAACATATAGATGGGAAAGCTTCATTTCTGCTTTTTTGCTGTTTATTGGAGTTAATTCCTTTACTATACAGTTGGCAGCCCTTCTATACTACCAGGCATTTGAGGCAGTATTTTAGAAGACGTAAGAATACACTGAAACAATAACTGCATTTATGAAAGGTATTTTGTGAGCATGTTTGGAGCTGCCTCTAGGGAGAATATTTATAGTGGTATGTATAGTGGGAAGACACACAGACTATACCACTTTTTCCACTCATTCTAGCATAACTGCAATTCTACCCAGCAAGATCCACTGCAATTCTCATTTCCTGGCACCTTCACCCAAGTTTACTTTCTCCATTATAACTTACGTAGTCTTCTTACAATTTTTTTTCCCTCTAAACAATAAATATTAACTGTAAAAAATAGAGTTCCCCAGGGAAATTACCCCTAGTTGATGTGACTAGTGAATGGTCTGCTCACCCTCTTTAGTGATGGTGTCTGCAGTCTCTGCAGCCTTGTCTTTCAGGTCTTTAACAACACTGTCCAGTCGAGCTTCGTGCTTCAGGAAGAAAGGCCGGATAATCCGATGGTAGAGGAATTCTGCTCCATTGGAAGGACTTGGAGCCATGCACCACAGGAGGAAGCCACACTGCAAGAGCAAGAACAACTGCCTAAGTGGCAGAAACGAGTAAGAGACAAGGTGTCTCCATGACTACCACAGAATTCAGAACAGTGCACCATCCCCTTCTTTCTGCATAGTCACGGTTCAGTAAGTGTACACACCAGTATAGTTACAGACAGGGAATCTTTACACTGGAATAATTTTGTGGATAGTGATAGAATAAAGGAGGAGGGCTGTAGCAGTGAAGCTAATCAGGTATCAGGTGTATGCACTTTTTTTTTTCTTTTTTAAAATAGAACTGTAAAACCTGAACATTTCTAAAACATGTGGCACAAACCCGCCAGAAGGTCTGGGTCCCTAAATCACTTAAATTTGACAAAACATATCCCTGTCCCCTCTGCCTCCCTGCTTTGAAAATGCAGTGGGGGAAAGAATAGGACTGTGTGTATCCCAGGAGCAGAGATATATCCAAGCTACACACAGTGCACAGACAAGGTTTAGTGCTTTTGGATTGCACAGTTTAGGTATAGCTTTTATAAACACCATCTGCTCTCTAGAAGAAAACAAACAAAACACCATAGTATGTGGGGTAAAGTTTCTGCATCTTCCAAAGGGGATTGGAAAGACAGTTACTACATGTACTACAAATACCTGTCTTTACTACTGAAGCACTTCTATTTGGCTTCAGTTTCATTGCCATACACCACACAAAGACAGGTATGCAAAGCAAGAGCAAACATGTAAGGGACAGGAAGTGCCATAGCTAAATTTGCTTGAGCTATGAAAATATATAAAATTATTTTACAGGATAAAACTGCAACAAATTAAGTACATTTTCTCAGCATTTGTACAGTTCTTTCAATGCATAAATAGTACAACATTATTCCATGTCAAAAACCTCTCCAGAAAATAAAGGTATAACAACTTTTCACAGACTATCTTATCCTAAACCACAAAACGAAACGACCCTCTGCCTCTGTCAAAATTGCTTTGTTTTCATATCAGGCAGGATTCTGTGTTTGAGGATTTTCACACACTTCTGAGTGGAAAGGAAACAAAACACACAGTCTTCTTCAAGCAAGACTTCCAAATATTCTGGAATATCTCCCCTCTGTTCTTTCACAATAAGGGATATTGAGATTGAATGTTCTGTAGGTTCTGCTCTTTCCAACTGTAAAATTTTGGCTGTGTCTTCTCTGCAGTGCCGAACCAATTCACCGTCCTTTTGGGTGAGCTTTAAGCTTTCTTCTTTAAACTATTGGATCACGGTGTCAGAATTTAATGACTTAAAGGACTGTTTGCCCAGAAGATAAAGAAAGGTTTTTCAAAGTAAAGTGTCCCACCAGGCACATTTCAATGAATTACAAGAAATAATTCAACATGCACCAGTAAGTAAAAACTAATGAAGTATCACTAAGTATGGTCAGAGAAAATAAAGGCAAAAAGTGATAGCATATCAATTTTCAAAAGCTTCTATTATTTGGAACTTAATATAACAGGAAAAATATATAGTACTGTCTTATGTTATCTTTCATTAAAAGCTGAGAAATATACTGATTTTATTTCCTGTATAAAGAATATCTGGTCAATTGCCAATAGTTATTCTACTTCTCCCAATACACAAAAATGTTAGTTCTCCATTGTTATAGAAGAAACCCTCAGATGTGAGTCCAACTTCCTCTGAAACTAAGAGAAATTGAAATTTCCCTTTTCTAGTCTAAGAATAAAATTAGTAACTTGATTTTACAGCTCTGTCCTAGTCTAGTCAAGAAAAAAATCAATTACAGACTTGTTCTCAAATATCTATTACTTTTTAAATGTACCTCTGATTTGAAACAGATGCATGTACACATTTTCTAGAGGACACACAACAAAGTTGCAAATCTCAGTCTTTTCAAACCTTGAGAATGTCAGACTGCTAACTTAAATTTATTTTCCCCTTGTGTCTCATGGAACTGAACTAATACAGGCTATTAAAAATAAGGAGGCTTGTAAGAAGGCCCAGAAAGCTCAGAGTGGTACACCTGTTAACTGGAAAAAAACCCCACAAAATATGTTCTTGGGTTTTGATAGTCTTCTGTCTGTAGAATCTTGGAGCTGGACATGGTCATGTTTGCTGTGTTTCTCAGCGCAGCTCTAGTGTCAAACCCAGCTGTATTCCATTTTGTGCTGCCAGGGTAAAAACAGCTGCCAGGAGTAGATCCAAGTGGGTTAGACTGAGCTCAAGTGATTGCCCAAGGAAGTCACTTTATTGCCTAAATTCCATTCCCTCCTCTGGCTGGTTTGGAGAATTGCAAAGAACGTATTTTGTGGGTTTTTTTTCCAGTTAACAATTGTATTGCTCTGAGCTGAGTGCCTCGTAGCAAAGGTTTGCACAGTGCACCCAGCATGACGTGTCTGCTACTAATTTTGTTCAGAAATAGCATTCTAGTATTTTGAGACAAAACTGTTGGTGGATCAAGGAGTCTCTCTCCTTCCCACCACCAAGAATATTCCTAGGATGATAAACTGCTGCTTTTACTGGCTACTGTGCTTTAATACCTGAATGCCACAGAAATGTTTAAACTATTAACAGAAGTATTTAAAAACAAATCACATGAAATCATTAGTTGCATGCATGTCCTCTGCTTCAGAGAAAAATAAACCCAAAACAGATAAATTAGGAGTGGGCATTACAAAAAAAAAAAAAAAAAAAAGAAGCCCACAAAATCCAAGAAATCTCCAAATAATTTTTAAGTGGAGAACAAAAAGTATATACAAATATCATAATGTATTTAAAGGAGTTCTTCAACATGCCTTTCTCCCACCTATAAAATCCGGTGTGCTGAAAATTTGAAGGTGTAAGGAAGGTGTTTAGAAATACTGAGCAACTAAAACTCAGTCTGGAGTGGAAGCTGCAAGCTGTATCAAATAAATGTGAATATTCAAATTTAGCACATTTTGAAAATGAAAGCAAGCTCGAAATTTTCATGAATGATGTACCTGAGCTTCTACTTCATGAAAGAGACATGGAGACATCATAAGCTGTACTACAAGAGTTCATGGATGGACTGAAATGTGCTTCCTCCTTTTCCCCATATGGAGTAACTTCCATCCTTCCACCCAGTCAGCAATGCTTTCTGATTCTCAGCCAACACCTGGCTGCTTTTGTATAACAAAAGCAAACCTCTCCTACTAACCACTACTGAGGGTAAATACTTGACTTTTATTGTGCCTTCTGCAGCTATGGTAATTACACAGAAAGCTTGTGTAATTACATAATTGCTTCCTTGTGTTTGCTTTTGCAAAACTGAGAAAAAGTACCTTTCTCTTAAATCAACAGTACATGTAAATGTGGCACTTCTTGTACAGTTTTATCAGAGCCATCTGTGGTCTTTATTTGCTGGGTCAACCTGAATTTCAATTGCGCACTCTTCAGAAAGAGAGCTGAGGTGGCAGGAAGAAATCATTGCCACACCTTTTACTGCCAAGAAGTTAGAAAAGAAGCTCTGAAAATGCACTCTATGAGTTCAGATTTGTGAGTATACACCACTGAAGACAACAGGTTAAAGTCATAATCCTGCTAAACTCTAAAGGGGAGTTGGGGATGTGAAATAAGCGGGTAAGCGGTTAAGAAAAGATTCTTCCAATGCCATAAGCAATCCTTCTGGATTCTATTCAGATCAGAAGAACCTGTAGTTTGATCACTACTGGGCTTGGTCTTAAAATGTTAAACCAGTAAAATTTTCATATGTTACCCACACTAAACTTCAACATCAGCAGATTCTTCTTAAAAACTTTTCCATTTTAAGCTTAATCATTTTGCAAACATATTTTCATTTTTTATTAAAGGAAAAAATAAAGGGGGAGGAAAGAGAATTAACTTCATGAGGCAGACCAGAATACTATTTGAAGCAGTAGTACAAATATGTGTTTCTTCTTAGGGAGCTAAGGAAATGAGTTCCAAATGATTGTCACAGTTGAGGTCTGTTAAAGATTCAAACTACGCTGAGGTGTAACCAAGCCGACCAAGTCAATTTTTGCCTACAAAATATGACATTTCCTGGAAAAAGCTTTAGGCATCATCAGGTATTGCCATTAAAATTTTAAATGGCCCCACTACAGTATCAGCCAAGCAAATCCTTTTCAAGAATCAATGGGACTAAACCAGGCTAACAAAACAAAAGAGAAGGAAGAGAACAGCCCACTGAACCAGGAAATAGGTAACAGTTCTTTAAGCTAAACAGTGGACTATCCAGCAAGCTAGAATATCTTCTAAGCAACAGCATACATACCAATCAGCTATCTCCTAGAATAATTTAACATGCTAAAGTTGACTGACACTTTAGTTCACAAACAAAGCACATTAACCAAATCATTGTTGGCAGTCAAACCACACTAACAAATGCACATTAGCAACAAGCTCCTCTGGTACCTACCAATTCCTTTCAGGAAATTGGACTTAATTAAAAATTAAGTCTGTAGGACTCAAACTATTCTTGTGGTGCAGTTTCCTTCTTTTCTCCCACAGTACAGATGTTAATACCTCCTTTTGCTGCCTTTGTGATTTTACTCTCCACTTTTACTAATGCACTTAAAGCAAAGGTAGAGCCACTCTCTGGGGTTTACCATGTGCTTTCATTTTGTCCAAATTCACCTGAACACCAAGAACTGTCTTTGGGTTTTTTCTTTATGGGACAGTTACACTCTCTTTTTTTCCTAAAACACAGCAGACCTTTCCCTGCCACCCATCCCAATTTCCTCCTCTTGCCTCACAAAACCATTAGCTGTAAACAGATCACTTTCATATTACTAAATTACACATAACCAGCATCTAAAAATAAGGTGTGACCCTGGAATGATTCCAAATGAATCTGCTGTCATCTATCCATCCTTGGAGACGTTAAATCAAAGGTCTCATTTTTCAGGAGAGGGGTCACATGAACTAACATACCTTCATCATGTAGTAGAAAGGGAACCAGGACAGAAAGATATCAGAGAAGAATTCAGCTATACTGAAAACGCCATACACAACCCAGTAAGTCAGCCACTGTGTGTCATCATCTTTGTTGGGACTTTCAATGGCCTTGATTCTGCAAGGAAAAAAAAACCAAACAAGTGAGCAGAACAGTAGCATCTATAATGGTGAACTTTTTATGATTTGTTGTTATGTGTGAATCCTCATAATTTAATTCCTCTAAGAAAACTAATTAGTATCTATCATACAGACAATGTGCCCAGATCTTCAAGCAGACAAGCTTCTCCCTATGTCACACTTCAAAAAGAAAAGATACTCAAGCTGTGTGAGTATGATCACAACACCTGCCTGGCCTTGCCTGTAACTAACAGGACCACCCTCCTTCTTAGACATTCGTAAAGGAGTGATTAATAGACTTGTTGCCTTGAATGAAAAATCCTACAATAGCTTAAATTATCAAAATGGGGTAACCTTGCCTACAGAAGAGGTCTGCACAGTGTGCACCCTTCGGTGCTGCACAACTTGGGGTCCTCAGCATCTACAGTGATACAAGACTCATCACTATTCTCTGTTTTTTTACAGAGCTAGCTCTAATAAATAGCATTTTAAATTTACTTATATGTACATACACTAGATTCCTCTTTGAAAAGGTAAACTTATCCATAAGATTTGCTCTAAGGACTACTTATCTCCATCACCAGTTGTTTTGATCCAAAAACTAATACCTACAGGACTTGCAAACTCTGATGTGGGCTACGGTATCAAGAAGCGCAACTGCCAGTAAAGTACTGGGCTTCCTGCACAATGATTTAATGGGCTTTTGTTCTCCAGCTGCTAGGAGAATGCAGTTCAAGTTTATACACTTCTGAAAACTGGGAGCTGAAAGATGCACTTATGCTTCTTCAGTAAAAGTAGTTAAGTGGAGACTCTGGACTCACTAAGTTCCAGATTAGCACTGTAAGAAGTTTTAAAAGGAAGTGCTAGCAAATCTAAGCCTGATAATATGAAGCTTAAGAGTATTAAAAAGCATTTGTCCTCTCCAGTCATGCCATAGGATTAAAATCTGTAGACTCATTTTAATGAATTTAGTTTCAATTCTTCTATCACTTATTCCTTTAATTTCAGATATTTTGTTGCTGAAGCAGCACCTATGGGATATATCAGAGGTGCAAAGTTTTCTGCTAGTTCCCTGAAAAAGGTTGAGAATTAGGAAGGTTTACAAAACAGAGATCAGAGAGTTGGCTGTAAGTCCATTTCCTGGTTTGTGAATTAAGAAACCTTGTAGATTCCGTCACTGCCTGGTTCTGTACATAACGGGGGAGGGAGGGGGAGCTGGGGGAAATCATTCATGTGACATGCCTTATGTTATGGCAAAAGCACTGGCAGAATCACCACTTGCAGAGGGAACTGGTACAGCTACTGGATTGAGTTACTTTGAAATGCAAGAAGAGGATTTGATGCTTAACTTATACATTATTTCTGCTCGGGTTTTTGGGTGGTCATCAGTGCCCTGCAGTGGGAAAAGCAGCAGCCCCTGCCATACCCTATCCTGCACAATAAGGTGATCTTACTGAGGTACAGCACCAGCACAACTGGAAGAACAGGTTTTCCTATTAAGAAACACTCAGTGTTAGGCAACAGGAGTCCAAAGCACTCTGCTCACTGTGCCAACTTCAGCTGCTTCTGCTCCCACTATAAACCACATCTTTACTATGCCCACCCATCTCTGAAGTATTGTAATAACACTAGGTGAGAGGGCTGTACAAAAAAAACCCACCCTGAAACACCATAAGAATTAAGGAAGAGGGCTATTGATCTGTTTCCAAGGTGTGAAACAGTACTTCTGGAGGGAAAGAAAAAGTACAAGGACTAATAGGGATGTTAATGAGTGGTGGATAAACGGAGCAGAGAAAGGAACTAATTGCAAAGTTTCTCAGTATTAATGAAAACGTGCTGTAGAGATTCATCATGTGAGTTTCTTTAGTTCTGCTGACAACTTCTCCAATAGAGGCATACAGGATAAGGCTTATTTTCCCACAATAAGCATGCTAGTTTGGTGCTTGGGAGAAAATGTTTTGCAGTTAAACTGCCAACAGTCTTGCTCTTTTCTAGTCACCATCTAAAGCCATACACAGATTTAAGGGAGCATTGTTTAATGCTCAGTAGTCACAAAAATCAGTTTTCATAAAAAGAAAAAGCTCAGAATCTCCAATTTTGTGGCAAAGGGCAGATACCATATCACTGTGTTAATGGCCCACGCTCTTTATCTTCTCTCCTGTAGAAACAAATGGCCTTTTAGAGTTCCTAAATGCATGCCAAGGGCGTGCTCCCTGTGAATGTTGGCCATCTGCTGCTGTAGTTTCCTTAAGGGGATACATGAACAACATGCTTTTATTGTGAGAGAGTCACAAGCAGCAGTACTACAAGTAGGCAAAACCCCATGTGATTTAGCCAGCTGATGCACCTCTAAATCCACACGTGGTTGTTTTCTTGCGCACTGTAGGGAACTGCACACTTCCCCTCCTTGTAAAATGATCTGATCCAGGTAGGCACTAGGTCAGATGCAGACCCCTACCACACCCGCCAGGTAACAGTCACATCAGCTCAAGCTGCACCTGGTAGCTATGGCTCCAGTCCCAATCAGAGAGAGAGGGAGGAAGGAAAAGTAGATACAGCAGAATGTCAGTGAATAAAAGTTTTAGCTGAAGTCAAGGAACGGCAAGTATTTTATAAATATTCTGCTTCTGAATGGAAAATATATCCCTCAGATGAGACTATCAGTGGAAATCCAGTGTAATACGTCCCTGTTAACTTTTGCCCTTTTATTTATCTCCATCATTTGCTGCTTACACACTATTTCAAAAGTAAGTCACAGAAAATAGTACTTGTCCCAGAGCAAGCACAGATACCTTATGCTGATATATTATGTAGAATATCTTGACTATATGATGTAGAATACCTGAACAGATAGGGTGTTTTATCCATTTATAACTACACTCTTTTGAACATGAGACTCACACCATAATTAAACTTAGTTTTTTAAGTTATTCTACAGGTATTATCCTGGTGTAATGTCCTGTACAATTAACCTCAGGAGAGACACCATATACATTACTTCAAGCCAAGAACATTTTATTCTTCTCCATTTTAAGTCACGAATCAATCAGCCTGATACTCAAAATGCAATCTCCATCAATGAGTGAAAAGATACAAACAAGAGGCATTGACACTATGTTCAGCTTTAGGATCACCTTTTTTAAAGTTATTTCTACATTGCAAAAGCAATTAAGTCAATTTCATTAGCACATAATATTAAGGCTTCCTAACAAATGAAGGGCCATCCAAAGCCTATATAGCTTCACATTTAAAAAGAAAGTGATACTGTCATTTTTTAAAAGTTTTGTCTAACACTGATTTGACTAAATTCCACGTTGCTTATGTGCAGTAATTACATATCACTGAGGATTTTTTTACAGTGCTTACACACTAACTATAGAGGACTTAAAGCCCCAAACAACTGTTTACAGTAGTTCTGCACACTGGAGGTAAGAGCAGTCACTAGGAACACCTTCCAGAATACCAGGTGGTAAATATCACAGCTCAGTTATTTTAAATATAAATGCCTGTCCAACAGCAAAAAGGGCCTGCCATGGGCCAGCACTGCAACTTGTGCAGACAGACGTAGAGACAAGAAAAGCTTATTTTTCAGCCAGATCTGCTCCCTGATAACCCCGCTAGCTGGTGGTGCCAAGGGAGAAGAAGGAGCACGGACTGTCATATCCTAAAGAAGCCCAGGACTTCTAGTCACTATGTAGCTACAGTATCAGAGCATGGGCACGGTTCTGACCTTGTGCATCCTAGAATCAGTCAAACTCAGGGCTAGATCAAGTGTGGTTACTTTATCCTGTTACATGATAGTAACACAAACTAGTCTAATTTTAGTAAGTTGCCAAGTTCTTTCACTTAAAGCATCTGACTCATTTAAACAAACAAAAAAAACAACTCTTTTCCAAGAAGACAGTGTTATTCCTGAACTAGCTGTGGAATAACAAATCATTGCTTACAGTTAATTCATACACATAGTACTCACAGGTTAAGTTATGAATTTGGGGGGGGGGGGGGTTTATTGAGCTAAGCCAAGACATGGGAGGCAGAATTAAAGAAATGCCAAACTGTAGCGCTGTAGTCTCATTTGAAGTAATCACTCTTATCCCTGCAATTTACAAGGTGTAACTTTTGTATAAAGTCAGTCAACAAGCTTGAGACAAAAGATCAGCATCCCTTAAACCCAGTGCTCATGTTATAGTTAGGAAAGACTGGACCATTTTCCTTCAGTTTTCTAATCAGAGCTATACTGAATAATTAGTCAGGCATATTTATCACCCTTTTAGCCAAGCATAACCCTTTTTTTTTTTTTTTTTGCATTTAACTTAAAAAAACTTGAAACTACCTATACTTCTAGAGCTTATACTCACTGGTCTGCCCCACCTCTTTAGAGCAGGTTATAAAATAATTTACTTCTAGCTATCTACCCAGACACCCCCACAGAGTCAACAATCCACTGCACCACAGACTGGTGCCTCCCTGTCATCCTCATTCCAGACTCCTCTTGGCAGGCTGCCTCTGCGACATCTCACACCATTTCAGTGACACCAGTACCTGTGTATTTGGATTAACTTTATCATTTTGGCTTCTACATTTTCTACATTACATCAGCTAAAAGCCTTCTGTCTTCCATCTTTCCTCCTCCTCCTCACTGTCTGCCATATCAGACCCATGCACTTACAGATATTGAAAAGATCTTCCTGCCAAAGGCACTTAACACAGCTGCTGCAGTTTAAGTCTACCAGTTCCCTTCTCTCAGAATTTTGTGTACCTAGCAGATGGCAGCAAGCAAATTAATGGAGAGCAAGGGGAGGCTTCACTGTCCATGCAGGGACAAACATAATTAGAGTACACCAACAAACTATATGACAGTAATAGAAGTTTCTCTCTGTATTTCTTAAAAGGAAATAGACTAAGGCAGCAGAAGGACCACACATGATTTTGCCCACCAGTGAAGTCAGTCCCACAGTCTACATGTTAACTCATGGGCAAAACTAGGTTCTTGGGAGAAAAAAAAGAAGCATCAATACTTTTATTTCCCTGTTTTCTGTTCATTCTTGGCCCCCTTTCTCCTGGAACAAGTATCTGCAGAGCCAACCATCGAGCCAGCTCCCCAGCTCTGACTCAAGCCAAAACCAGCTTCCCCAAAACACATTCCCCCACACATGCTGGCTCTATTGATGGGATTCAGATGTGTCAGTGCCTCAATTCAGAGTGGATCCATCAGTATAACAAACATCTTTAGATTTTTAGCCTAAATTTAGATATGAAAGAAAAATTCAAATCTTCCTACAGCTGTCATAATACTAGACTCTCTGCACTTAACCACTTGCTATCTCTAGAAAAGAATGCAAATAATTTGTCCAAACAACAGGTAAGACGGCTATTATTTCAAACAAAGCACTCTAAAACCTAAAAGACAAAAAGCGAGCATTCTTTGAGGAACTGATTTGGCAGAGTATTTGACAAAAAAGTCAAATTATACTTTTTAGTGTCTGAAGCCCCATGAAAAGATTATCAGTCATGAAAGAAAACAGCACATGTGCAGGGGGATTTGGAAATTTTCTGATTATATTTACATTAGGCATTGTGAATCTGGTTAGATATACCAGTTCTCTCAAATCACATTCATAAAGCAGCAGCAGAGCTTTACTTCTGAACTTTAGCGCATTATGAATCATTTTTCATGGAGGAAAAAAGTAACCACTTGCCGCAAAACTTGTCAAGAGAAAGCAAATTTGCTCCCCTGGCTCTCAACAAACACCGGACTGATTATGTTTTCTAAATAACTGCAACCAAAGAAAAGCGATGTTCCTGTTTTAAAGGTATGAAAGAAGCAGAGGAACTAGGAGACAGACTCAAGACACCACAACAATATTCAAATTAAGAGTTGGCTTGAGTGTTTACACTTCTATACAACCAATGTAGATTGTTTCCTGCTTATAAAATGCCACGAACAACATTTACGTAGTAAAAACAGCTAAAGTGAAGTAACAGCATAAAATTAGCCAATGCAGAGAGAGGCATGATTGTACTACACTGCTTTTGTCCCTTGAAGACACTAGTAATAAGTTCAGACATTTCACTGCCCACAGCTATTTTCAACTTTGCAATTTTTAAACCAACCATGACAGCATTTATGAAATTTCCAAACCTTTGCACACATTTCTTAGTCATCAAAGGCTCCCTTCCTGCTCGCACTCTAATTTTACTGAGGCAGTTAACCACCACTAGCTATGGGTGGAGCTACATTTAAACATGCTAGCTCTGGAAAGTTTAGAGAAGCAGTGAAAACTCTGGCAGTGGTGTTTACCTACTTGCCAACACTCACTTTTTCCATCTACTAGCCAGATCATTGCCTTGTGCAGAAGTATTGCTCGCTAGAAGTATAAAAAGTTACTCCTATCATTCCTGGTAAACTTTTCAATGCTGGTCTACTTTTCTACTTTTGGGGACCAAAACTTTTCAATTTTGTTCCACAAGAGCCTGCAAAACAAATATTAGATTTCAACTTAAAGGAATTATTGTGTTTCATCATACAGAACTTGCAGAAAATTTTCAGGAATGAGATGAGACACTGTCTGACTTACTGGGAAACAGCCAGAAAACTACAGATTAATTTTGTCTACGTTAAGAGACTCAGGTGGGCCCTTGCTGTGACATGCCACAGACTCTCATTGTATTGCTAAAGAAGAAACTCCTCTATGGATAAAAACACTTAAATCATGTACAAAGCAAAGCTGAAGGTGAACAAGGGGGAATGAGGAGGGAAACAGCTGTACCTGCCAGAAGCTGTATCAGGCATTAAGCAGAGAGTTGCCCCCTCCCCTTGCACTGGCTTTGTGCCACAGTGATGTGAAAGTGGGCAGCAGTGCAGCTGCAGCTGTGCCCCTTCACACCATCTGCTGTCTAACCCAGCAGCCACAGCCTCCAGCTTTTCTCCACTGAATTCCTCATCTGCTGCATGGCACACACTGACAATGAATACAGAGAGTGACATAAACCAAAGAAAATAAACTGCAATTACACAAGGCCTGACAGGCAGGGACCTGCATACCCACAAAACTGTCCTGGTTTCATGTATGAACAGATGGAAATCTGAGCTGAGTTATCCTTCTCAGGGTTTGTTTTGTTTCCAGTATATTTTCTTTCAGGCAGGTGTAGAGTAAAACTACCATGACCAAGGTAACCCAGAACTGAATTCCCAGTAAAACAGATTTGGAATATGCTAGTGGGTCAACCACCTGGAAGCCTGTGTGCCATTTTAAACAACAGTGAGGACAGGAGGTGATGTTTCTTGCAGAACACAGACATCTGTCCCACTCCTTTACAAGTATCTTTTCTGCTGAAGAGGAGCTGGACCCAGTACTTTGGCCCTGCCCATGGCAGGTGGGCTGGAACTAGATGATGGTTAAGGTTTCTTCCAACCAAAACCATTCTACGATTCATCATTTCCCAGATAAACAATTCAGTCACTGACAATGGAGAAATGATACACTGACCTACTCCGCAAGAGAAGAAAGTAAGTTATCTGGGGGAAAGTAATCTGTTTTTTCTCTTTCAGTACCTTTCTGAGACATTTCAGGCTTGGGTCCATTGTTGAAACACTTGTGTAAACATCAAACTAACACCTTGCACAATACATCCCATTTACAGCTCCTGACCTCTTCCAGAAGCCACAGCTCTTACAGCAAGAGCATTTGAGGGGGTGTGTGCAGCTGATGAAAACAGCTGAAAACTATTTTCTGTCCAATGCTAGGAAGCAAAATCACCACTGTTAGTTCATATAGTAGGCTCTTCAGCTGCCTTTTCAAGGGGGAGAGGCAAAATAGGAGAGAGGAATAAGCAAACCACTGTGGCTAGTGCTCTTTATGCTTTGGGTCTCTATACTTTATAAGCACAGGGGACAGCACCCTGACTGCAGTACATGATCCAGAGCAGCAAAAACAAAAGTAGGCAGAGCAAAATGTGGGAAAACGCCCCATACCAGCTCTGGATTTGGGAGGGAAGGTTAAGCCCACCTGTGCTGTCAGCAGACTGCTCCATGGGCTGGAACCTGTCTGCAGGCTGCCACTGAAGGACGCTGGCACGCAGCACATCACATGCATTTTAAATTAGATTTTCACTCAAGATTATAAGTTTCTCATAAAATTTCTCATATAATTTTGTCATAAATATTTCAGCACTAAAAAGGCAGCTGAAGGAAAAGCATTACCGGAGCATGAGCTGGAAAAAACAGAGCTGGCATTGTATCCATGTGCGTGTTATTCAGCATATTTTTTTGTTTAAGTAAAATTTGTAGCCAAAGACAATTATCCCATTATTCAAAAAAAAAAAAAAGTTAAAACCCAAACATCCCACAGTACTAACATCTGGGAGGTAACTTTTCACATTAAGACACATTTAAAACCGCATTCCAACATGAAAAAGAGTAGACACTCTACAAAAGTTTTAAAAAATTTTCAGACTTGAAAGAAAAAAATTGGAAGAGAAACCCTATTAATTCGTATTTAATTTGATCCTGTCTTGCTTCTGCAGTTCTAGGAGCTTGTTTTACCAATTTACTCACCATCACTCCATATTGGAAGATTTAAGATACAATCCCAAAACAGTTTCAAAAGAAATTTAAAAATTTAAATAGGATTTTCCAAAGTAATTACATAATTTGAAAAGTGACCTGAGTCAGATACAAAATATTACATAAACGTAATTCCTACACAACTTTGTTGTGAAGGTTTTGAAGCTTTGTTGGCTGATATTTTCACATTCAGATTTTATTGAAAGAAATACTTCCTGACCAATATTTTTCAGTAAAAATTACTTTTTAGAAAACAAAACTTCAGTTGCTCCAGAGTTCTTCGTTTGTGATCTCCTAAAGCAGCAAACACTAGAAACTGTTGGTTGGTTTTAAGCATCACAACCATAAGATGTTTCAAGAGTCTAAAAGTAAGTCAATCTCATATCACTGAAAAAATAATAGTGAAGGAACCAGGATTTGACATGCTCAGGATCCAATGGCAGAGAACATATTTTTAAAAGCTGCTGACTGTATTTAAATAGTTACATAAAAGGCAAGCACTGTATTTCAACAATACAGAAGTACAGCTGGGAAGGACTTGCATTTTATGAGTGTATTAGGTTACACACAGAAGGTTTTATTTAGCACATTTCTGCGGGAGTTTGGAACATACTCCACTGTGGTCTTAACAGGAAACATATTTTAGTCTAAGAACAATATAATGCATGTGAAAGGTTAACACGTTTTGTTTTGAAGAATATCTAAGGAGGCCTTCCTTCGAAAAATGAAGCATTTTAAGGTGTTTTACACTCAAGAGGAGTTACAGTCTTTTCCTTTCCCCCACCTCCCCATCAGCTAGGTGGGTTTGGAGTAAATAACACGCCTTAATGCACCTCCAACCCCAGCCCGCTACATTACCCGGTACTTTGTATCTACAGATGCTGGCACTGCACCAGTGCCTTCCAGGACACCCGGGAGTGTCCTCAACTCTAAAACATCAGTGAGAGTTTTAGCGAACAGCGTTGCTACAGCGATTCTCCCTCCTATTACCAGCAGCCAGGTAAGACCGAGCTTACCGAAGATCTATCTCACTCTGAAGATGAAAATGCTGTGAACCCCAACCCAAAATATAACGCGCTACGGGATCTGTTTATCAAGCGTGGAAACTACCCAGCGTCTCCCATGGGTAATTTACGACGCAGCCCTCGCCAGATGGAAGAAGTGGAAGAAGTCTCGTCCTTTACTCAGCACCTTGCACCTGGACATCCCAAGGGAAAGGGGGAGCGGGAAAAACAATCCTTCGGAGTACGGCCCCGGGGATGCCACCCTGGCAGACTCGGCACCAGCCGCGAGGTATGCGATTTTTGATTTTGCAACACGCGGCAAAGAAGGGAAAGAGTCGCGACACTCACGACACGTAGGCGGGGTAGCCGAAGCCGATGATGTTGCAGAGCAGGGATGCGCCGTATCCCACTACCAGGTACACGGCCACGGCGCCGAGGATGCCTGAGGAGAGAGCAGAGAGCCGTCAGCTCCCGGCGGGGTGGAGCGGGGCGCGGGCAAGGCGCGGGGCTCACCGGTGGCGATGTAGGTGCGGCTGACGCCGGTCTTGGCCTCGATGCGCTCGAGCACCGCGGTCATACAGTTCTTCTCGTGCAGGAAGCGGTCGAACCTCTGCCGCATCGCCGCGGCCATGGCTGTGGAGGTGGTGGTGGCGGCGCTGCTCGCCCGCCCTCCGCCGCAGCCCCGCTGCTCCCTGCGGCCCAGCGCAGGCGCCGCCCCGGCCCCGGCCCCCGCCGTTCGTCCCTGTGGCGCCGCGCCCGGGGGCGGTGGCGAGCGCCGGGGAACCATCTTCCGCCGGCTGCGAGCCCTTTCCGAGCGCAAAATGGAGTCTGGGGGCGCCGCCCCGCCCGGGCAAAGCGGGATCCTGTGTCATTTGGGGGAGCCCCGGGCGCCGACCGTCCTGATGCGCCGGGGGGGGGGGGGTGTGGGGGGTGGTCTGAGGGGAACAGGGCTTGCTGCCCTCCTTGCACCGGCAGGGACCGATTTTTAATGTTAGACGTGGGGCCTGGAACATACATCCCTGCAAGGAATGTCAGTCTTGTCCGAGTGATCAGGTAGCGAGTGCCCTACATGAAAGACGGCAAGGAGGAGGGCACGCACGCGGCCAGCTCCAGCCCCAGGAAATTGCTCAATACGTTAAAAAAAAAAAAAAGACACACCCCTCCCCCAAAGTCCCAGTACATCACACCATTGATTTCAGATGCGATTATCAAAACTCAGAAACGGATTTTATGCACCGACGTGATGCCACCACCTTCGCACGGCTACCCCGGAAGGGAGAGTGTGTATGTGTGTGTGTGTGTGTGTGTGCGTGTGCGTGTGTGTGTGTGTGTGTGTGTGAGAGAGAGAGAGAGAGAGAAAGAGACTGATCTAAGGGCAGCAGCTCCCCGCTGTAACTGTACCCTGGAATTTATGGTGTGTGCGCAATGTTCTTGCCAACTAAATATAATTTACTGGCTGTGATGTAGTCCTGGGAACTTCCTCTGCTGGGCTGAGTCTTCCCAGCAACTCCTCTGCATCTGACTCAGCATTACAACTAGTGCTGAGGTTCTCCATGCCTTCTTCAAATCTGTATTAGCTCCTAAGTATGCCAAAAAATACTAATCAGTCTTCTAAAGATACTTTTTTTGTGTGTGTCTTATCTTCACCTAAGGAAAAAATAAATGTAATCAGAGCATTGTGCTATGGAGCTGTCAGTGTCTTGGGGGAAGGCATCTTGCAAAGAATTTAAATTTAACTGCTGAAATACCTTTTATTCTTTCCAGCAACTGTCTTATTAAAGGCAGAGGTGAGGAGAAGAGGGAGAATAATATCTAATCCATAATCCCATTATAAGGTTTGTCATGTAATTTTAACTTTTTTTTTTTTTTTTTTTTGGTGATAAAAGTTTTCATCTTGTTTAATAGAATCATAAAATACAGTTAAAAGAGATCTCTGGAGGTTACATACTCTAGTCTTCTGCTCAAAGTATGGCTAATGCCAAAGCTAGACCCTGGTGTTCAGGGTTTGGACTGCTGGGGTCTGAAAATATTCACAGATGGAAAGTGGGCAGCCTCCTCAGACAGGCCATCACTGTGCTCAACTGCAAGCAAAGAGATTTTTTTTCCTCATGTATGGAATTGAAATTTCCCTTGATGTCACATGTGACTGTTTCATCTTGTCTTTTGCCCTGATTTTCTGTACTTCTGGGGGTCTAGTTCATGTTAACCTCCAAACAGAGAGCTGAAGGTAGCAATCAATGTCCCCACTTAGCTTTCACCTCTGAGAACAAACACAACAATCCCAGATCCCTGACCCTCCTGCTATGCCACGTGTTCCAGGCCTCTTCTTTTCCTTTATTTGTTTGCTGTATCCACACGATATGTCTCCGGTTTTACAGAGAACAGGGGGACTGTTGGGACAGGTGTTACATAACATGAAGGGATCATTATGGCTAAGCTTCGCGAACGAAGATTTGGGAAGGTCTCTACCTACACTTGTTACAAGTGCGCTGGTGGCTAAGAAGGCCAATACGAGATAGACATGTCTGATTGCAAAAGGCACAGCAGAAAGACTCCTTAGGTGGTATATTCAGCAAGACATGATTCTTTCTGCGTTGTCTTTTCTCCTCAAGAGTGATCCTGTGTGCTTTCTCAAAAGCATCAGCAGCGTTACAGATGGTGTGTCTCCAGACCTCCTGATTTGAGGCCAGAGTAGACCAGTTATGTTGATCAATATGGCCAAGGCTAAGATGTTGTTTCAGGGGTCCTTGTGTCTTCTCTTTGGGGCTCCTCTCTTGCGGCAGCCGGTGGCAAGTTCACCATAGAGCATGATCTCAGGAAGGCAGTAGTCCTTCATCCTGGAGACATGTTCTGCCCAACGCAGCTGTGTTCTCAGCAACGTGGCCTCAATACCTGTGACTGCTGCTTGTTCTAGAACAGATGTATTGGTCACATAATCTGACCAGTGGATGTTTAGGATTGTACGGAGACAGCGTTGATGGAAGCCTTCTAGGAGCCGCAGGTGGTGGCGGTAGATGACCCATGATTCGGATCCATATAAGAGAGTAGACAGCACAATGGCTCTGTAAACACTGATCTTGGTACTTTTCTTCAGGTGTTTATTTCGCCAAACTCTTTTATGGAGTTTTCCGAAAGCACTATTTGCCTTTGCTTTTGCTGTTGTCTGTCTCTCCGTCACATAAAGGGATATGGTGCTTTTAAATTAATAAAGACTACTAACAGTGCCAGACATCCTTAAGAAATGGTCCTTAACAACAAGTGTGAGAAATTAATTCTTGGGTGCAAACAGGGCAAAATTCTATACCTGAGTTTAAAATACAGTAATACGATAAGTGTTAGCAACTTCACTGAGGTTTCCTTTTGGTCGCATAAAAAGACGGTGCTGTGTAGCAATTCTCCGTTCATATAAGAATATTACAATATTCTCATGTGCCTCAGGGTTAAAAGTAAAATAAGGTAAACATCACCAAAGGTTGCAGAAAGCAGTGTGACTCTTATTTTGCTTATGGGTATGCTGGGATTTGGAAAAATTACAGGACCTGCTAAACTGTAAATGAGCAATTCTCAAACTGAAGATTTATGGACCTGAATCATGTTTTGCAGGAGTGCAAGAAGCCCCATGGAAACTTACTCTGATCTTTTGGGTTTTGTTTTCTCTTCTGTGCTTTCACTCTTTACACCTAATAAAGTCCCTCTAAAAATTCTAGGTCTTTTCCATTATACCTGTAAGACTGAAGGACTGAGGAGGAGACCAAGGAAGACACAAAACTATTATAGAAAAGGGAATTTAATAAAAATGTTAAAAACAACTAAATTTCTGCTGAGACTTAATAATAACTTGCTATTTTCTTTTTTGTTCTTTTATTCAAAACCAGACTCTTGTGGCATTAATAACTCCCCCAGCTGATCTGTGCTAGTGTACTAGGATGTGCTGCATAAATTCTTTTTAGCAGTAAAGTACATAACTGTTTTGTTTATGATGCTTATGTTACAGAGCAAGAGCGAAATAGGTTGTTAGAAGAAACAAACTAGAAAGTCAAATAGAAACAAAGGTAGGGTACTGTACTTAAAAAATAACAACACTCTTCCAGCACAATATGGAGAACATGCAATATTGGGTAGTCCTCTTTCTTGTTCCCAGGAAAACCTGAAAATAAGAACAAGGAAGGAACACTGTAACTTGAAAGAGCTAGCCTACAGAGGAAAGCTAAAGGAGGATTGTGTGACCTGCTCAAGGAACTTCTGCAGGAGAGGAGGAAAAGCAGAAAAGTGCAACAGGACTGTCCAGTGGAGGACCAGGAGGATGAGTGCCTTTCCACCTTGCAAGTTTTGAGACGACTGGTGTCCTAGAGCTCGGAACCAAAGCACATGCAGTACTAGCCCATTTGTCCAGGCTACTCAGCCTTTAGCTGTAGCTTATCATGAAATATCCAGACTGGATAGAGACTTCTTTATCTGTCTTCAACACTGTATGCCTTTCCACTCTGAGCTGTGGTCCACTGCTATCATCCACCCAGAGTTAAAGGTTAGCTTCTGGCTTTAGCACAGGTGTATACTTCATAGACTCATAGAATGGTTTAGGTTGGAAGGGACTAAAGATCAATCAGTTTCAACCCCCCTGTCACGGGCAGGGACACCTTCCACCAGACCAGGTTTCTCAAAGACCTATCCAGCCTGACCTTGGACACTTCCAGGGATGGGGCATCCACAGCTTCTCTGGTCAACCTGTTCCAGTGCCTTACCACCCTCACAGCAAAGAATTTTTTCCTGATGTGTAATCTAAACCTACTCTCCTTTTGAAACCATCTCCCCCTTTTCCTGTCATTACATTCCTTTGCAAAAAGTCTTTCTCCATTTTTCTTGTAGCCCCCCCTTTAGGTAGCGGAAGGTGCTATAAGGCCTCCTTGGAGCCTTCTCTTCTCCAGGCTGAACTGCCCCAGCTCGCTCATAGGAAAAATGTTTGAACCTCTGATCGTCCTCGTGGTCCTCTGGACTCACTCCAGCAGGTCCCCATCCTTCCTATGCTTGGGGCCCCAGAGCTGGACTTCCTCCAACCATCTGCTTGGTGATCACACCCAAAGGATATCTATGTTACTTGGATCAGCTGGTTAAGCCTGTTTGAGTTTAGTGTTGCCTTAAGTAAACTTTGTCTTGACTTTTAGCATGTGCTGTGCTTTACTGCATACTTGTCATGTATGTACAACAGTGTATACATCACTGCTGTTAAATTAATGATCACCTGCAAAGTCTTAAGGAAGAAATTATCTGAGTAAAGTAACGCATTGTTGGGAAAAGCCTAATACAGATTTTATGGTACAGTCCCATCATTGCTCTCTACACATAAACTAACCACGTGATCACTGACTTACCTTTTTTCTATGTGTTTACTATCTCCTCTTCAGGGTTCAGAGAACCTCTCCAGGGTTTAGGTACCATCATCATGGCCAGTCTTCGCGAATGAAGATTTGGGAAAGGTCATTACCCTTCGAGCCTGCGCAGTGGATTTTTTAGGTGAGACACAGTGTGTGCTGAACTGAGCCCACCCTTTAATCCTAAGGTTCATCTGCTGGGGCCAAGCGAGCTCGGACAGTGGCAGCGAGGTCCTCAGGACGTAGGTTTGTTTAGAGTGACCTTCTCTTAGATGGATGGCCTTACGAGCTCCATCTGCCCGGAGGAGTTCCCTGACTGGGAATCGAACCCAGGCTGCAGTGGTGAGAGCGCTGCATCCTAACCACTAGACCACCAGGGGGCCCCTGTCTAAGTACCGTACTTCATCCAAATCTTCTACTGAATACATCTTGTTAGTTATTGTAACGTCTTGTGCATCACCACATGTCTGGCCCTTTCTATGGTGAATCTCATTTAATAAAAACCCTGCAGATTATTTTCAGGTCTTTGTGGTTCTCTCTCCTTAACAGTCAGGGAACTAAGATACACATGGATTTAAGCCTACATTTACATTAACTTTGTGTGGGCGATATGCTATGACCTAAACCTTGCTTCAAAATATTTTAACTATTTATGTTTCTCAGCATGAGTTATATAGTAATGGTTATATAGTATATCCAACATCTCTTGGGATATAGGTCTGTGTCAGCTCTTCCGCTCATCTTTTTTCCCATGTAACACACAGAACGAAGCAGGTGAGTAGTGCTTGCATTGTCTCCTGGTATGCAAATGTGACCCAAAATACCAACTTGCAGCAACTGAGGGCGCTGAGCTCCTATTGCTTATGGAAGTTAGTGCTTTTCTGTCCACTTCCCTGCTTAGTTATCCTTTGTTGGAGATTTTAGTGTAGAATCTGTTTATTGAAGGGCTGAGTGGAATGAAAGCCTTTTTCTGATGACTTAGGCAAGGTGAAGTCTGCAGTCTCTTGATTACAGATTCTCCAGGCTCTGCCTTTATTCCAATTAACATAAGCTGCAAACAAATGTTTATTGAGTTCTGGATTTTGTTAGTTCTTGGCATCTGAGAGTGTTGTCCTATTGAATGCAATCCTCCACTTTGGTCAGCTTCTCCAAGCAAAACTTTCTCCACCCTCAACTGTTGCTTTTCCTGTCCAATGTCACTCCTCTTCTGAGGTTCCTTTCTGAATGTGCATGAGTGACTCTTTCTTATTTGCTGCCACCTTCTCTCTTTGTCCAGTGCAAACAGACAACAAAAATTATTTTCCAAATATCTTATTGTTGCCTTCTGACTGCCAAGGTTGGCTAATAAGTAGTGATTAAAAACCAGTTTGACCACATTACGGAGTGATTCTGCACATTGCTTGGAGCTGTGAGAGGATGTGGGTACTGGGTAGGCTTCTCGATGCTCTACCTGGCCGCCTTACCATCCTAATTGCCCTGGGAGCTTGACAAGAGGGTGTTGCCAACTTCCCTTTCAACATATCAGTGTGTGCAAGTTCCCTGGAGGGACCTAAGTGTAGATTTGTCTTCGGGGAAATATTATAACCTGAATGTGTCAGCTTTAACTCAACTTGCTTTGTGCGAGCTAATGGGTGAGAGGAGTGCGTGTTAGTTTAGGAAAGAAATTAGAAAGTGTACAACAAGGTTCTAAGTGACAACAAAAAAATGAAACACCAATGATACACCATTCCAAAACCTACTTACGAACACATTTTTTCTTATATTCATGTAGTCTTTCAGCAGTGTCTCCAAAATGGAGCAAGCAGAAATGTTCAAATGTGTCTCTTCTCACTCTCCTGTGCTGGGGGCTTGCAGCACTGTCTACAAACTTTCACTATGTTCTTCAGTTAGTACATTTCTCTTATGTTAAGCAGCTTATTATCCAAGACTTTTTCACAACTTAGGTAACATTTGATACATTTACTTCTTCATTGTATCAGGTTGGGTATTTTCCAGATACCAGAGATGAGCTAAAAGTACAATAGATAACATGAGATGTCAAAGAGCATTTTCTAAACCACTTTCTTTCCCCCTCTTTATTAGCTGTAGGAGCTCCGGGTACCAAATCCACATGGGATGGCAGGAGCAGGGTGGGAATGTAGCAGGGAAAAACAGTAGTAGGAAGAGTACTCTGATACCTGAAAGAATGCAGATCATGTAACTTTTACAGAAATTCCTACGTCTACCCTTTCTGGTAAAAACTGAACTCTCTGGATCCTTGAGCAATGGGATTTATCAGTCACTCTGTCCCTCTGTCCCTTCCCTCTGTCCCTCTGTCTAGCCATATTAATAGTTCTGCTAGTGGTAGACTTACTTTCCTCTGTCAAAGTACTTCTTTAAGTCAACACTGATGTGATCCACACATCACCTCAAATATCACAGCAATAAAGGTGGTGGAGCAAAAGTCACTGTCAAATACTATGGAGTGGACTTTGGAGAGGAGAGCACCAATAGATGTAAATGTGCTGATTTTACTAAGATAGGGCTCTGAAGTCTTCTTACAGTATTGTTCCTTCTATACCTGGTTGAATGCCCTTCCCTTGTACTTCTGGAGCTATTATGGAGTCTCTTGTCCTTTGTTATAGCTTTGAAAAGGAGGCAAAAGATACATTTCTCACTTTCTGTACCCAACAGTTAATAAATGTGTTGTGAACATACATACTTTTTGTGTCTTCAGTGTAACACTGGGCTGGTACCTTTATGTGCTGGTTTTGGCTGGGGTGGAGTTAATTTTCTTTAGCTACCATGGAGCCGTGTTTTGGATTTGTTCTGAAAACAGTGTTGATAATACTCCACACTATGCTCATGCTCCGTATATAAAGCTGTGGTGAGAAGAAGGAAGTGGGAGGATATTTAGAGTGATGGGATTTGTGTTCCCAAGTCACTGTTACGCGTGATGGAGCCCTGCTTTCCTCGGGGTGGCTGAACACCTTCCTGGTCACAGGAAGCAGTGAATTAATTCCCTGTTTTGCTTTCCTGTGTGTACAGGTTTTGCTTTCTCTACGGTTTAATACGCAATAGTAATAACTTGGTAGGCAATTCAGTCTTTATCTCAACCCACGAGTTTTCTCATTTCCCCGATTCTCTCCCCGAGCCCGCTAAGGAGAACGACCACCAGAGGGAGCTTCGGCGACGAAGGAGCGGGGAAAGG
Source organism: Pseudopipra pipra (assembly GCF_036250125.1). Taxonomy (NCBI): domain Eukaryota; kingdom Metazoa; phylum Chordata; class Aves; order Passeriformes; family Pipridae; genus Pseudopipra; species Pseudopipra pipra. The sequence goes on along the minus strand of NC_087581.1, from coordinate 44,516,723 downwards.
ACAGGAGGAGGAACGCACTAAGTACTCGCTTTTAATTGGAATCAGAGGGTGCAATGGCAGCAGCAGCCACCGCGCAGAGAGCAGCGATACCCTCTGCCGGCAGGGAGGCTCCTCCAGAATGCCACCCGGAGCCCGTTTTGTTTCACAGAATCAGGGGACTGTGAGGGTTGGAAGGAACCTCTGGGAATCACTCAGTTCAACTCCCTGCCAAGGCAGGGGCATCTGCAGGAGGTGACACAGGGATGTGTCCAGGTAGGTTTGGAACGCCTCCAGAGAGGGGGACTCCACGCCCTCCCTGGGCAGCCCGTTCCATGCTCTGCCACCCTCAATGCAAAGAAGTTTTCCCTCATGTTGAGGTGGAATTCTTGTGTTTTAGTTTACAGCCATTGCTCCTCATCCTGTCTCTGGGCATCAATGAAGAGAGCCTGCCACCATCCTCTGACATCTGCCTTTGAGATATTTATATGCATTAACGAGATCTCCTCTCATTCTTCCCCTCTCCAGACTAAACAGCCCCATCTCCTGCATTTCTCCTCATCAGAGAGATGCTCCAGACCCCTCATCGTCTTAGTTACCCTCCACTGGACCCTCTCCAGGAGTTCCTAGACCCTCTGGTCCTGAGGAGCCCAGAACTCCAGATGTGCCTCACCAGGGCTGAGTACAAGGGGAGGATCCTCTCCCTCGACCTCAGCCGTGTCCCACTATCCCCTATCCTATTGTTCTCTATCCTGCTATCCCCTATCCCACTATCTTCTATCCCTCTATCCCCTACCCCTCTATTCTCTACCCCTCTATTCCTTATCTCACTATGCCCTATCACTCTAACCCCTATCCCTTTATTCCCTATCCCTCTATCCCCATTCCTCTATCCCCATCCCTCTATCCCCTACCCCTCTATCCCCTATCCCTCTGTTCCTTATCCCTCTATTCCCTGTCCCTCTGTTCCCTATCCCTCTACCCCATCCCTCTACTCCCTATCTGCTATTCGCTATCCCGCTATTCCCTATCCCTCTATTCCATACCCTTCTATCCCCTCTCCCTCTATTCCCTACCTCTCTATCCGCCATCTCTCGATCCCTTTATTCCACACCTTTCCATTCGCATCCCGCTGTTTCGCGTCCCCCACTCGCGGCGCAACCGGCGCGCACGCGGCGGCCCCGCCCCCCTGGGGCGCCCATTGGCCACTCGCGATCACCTGATCGCCGCGGTCGGCCCCGAGCGCCTTTGCCCCATTGGCCGCCGCTCCGCCGGTGCCGCGCGGCGATTGGCCGGGGCCGCTGTCGTTCCGCCGTCCTCCACCCCCCCCCCCCGCGCGGCTCCGCCCCCGCCGCGTCCCTACTTTGCGGGCTCCGCCGCTTCGGGATGAGCCGCGATTCCCCATGGAGACCAAACGGGCCGACATCCCCAGCAGCGTCCTGGACGACCTATGCAGGTGCGGTCGTGCGCGCGGGGGGTGCTCTCTGGGCTTGCGGAGCCACTGTTGCTGGAGGACGCGGTGGGCGCCTTCCCCCCGGCGGCTCCCCTGGCGGAGCGGGGGGCCCAGGATGTTTGGGATACCTGGGATGCTCGGAGCGCCGCGGGGGTGCGGGGCGAGCCGCTGGAAGGGGCGGCTCAGGCCGTCCCCCGGCGGCCGGGAAGCGGAAGGAAGGGGCTCGACCCGCTCCCCCCTTTGCCCGAGGCTCCGCCTTCACGAAGGGATCTATCCTGGGAGGGCGGGAAGGCTGCCCGCGGCACCCTCCGGTCCCGAGCGGCGCACCGGGAGCCGGGAGTGCGGGGGAAGTGGCAGAACGTTGTCTGCGGCGTTTTCCTGCGGTGCCGGGGCGGACGAGGTGAAGCTGCGCAGGGGAAGCAGAGATCGAAGCGGGGGTTTGGGATGACGTGGTGGGGGTGGACTGGGGGACACCCGCCGCTCTGGCGTCGGGATCCGTTTGGAATGGCTGTCAGAGAGTCCCTCCAGCTCGTTTACCTCTGCTGGAATGGGATGTGCCAGCGGAGGAAAAGGGATACCCATCGGTACTTTCAGAGTGGAAGAGTCACCTTTTCTTGTTCTCAGGGCTTTGCGTTTGAATTTTCATAAATCGTGGGTTCTCTTTTCTTAGAAAGGGGGAAGGCACCTTTCCCTCTTGTGGTCTCAAGCTTTGATCATCTGTGGAGCAGCCCTTCAGACTTTTAATTTATCCATCATCCCCAAAAATGTGATACCCCAGACTAGATCTGATATTTGGCACAAAATCATCAAAGAGACCCTTCCTGAATTATTTATGTACAAGAGGGAAAGGTTACTAGAGACGAAGGATAGTCTATTTACTGTAATTACTAGTTTCAAATGAGTGAAAATGTTTAGGAGCGAGAATACTACAGGAGGGTAGAACTGCTCTGCTCAGTGTTGTTTTCCATGAGTCTAATGCAAGAGTCAGAGTTTGCAATATGCAAGTAAATTTTAAATTCTCTAATTCTCTCTTTAAATTCTCTCTGGCATCTGAACCATGTTTGTGTTTTCATTGTGTCGTCTTTGCGTTCCTTGCACAGAGATGGAATGTGCCTTTTAGATCCCTGCTCACATATGAAGTGGCATTTGAGACTTTTCAGAAAATCCAGAAGGGAATTATAATGTTTACAAACTGATACAGCCTATTAGTGTCACTAGTATAACAGAGTATTTGGATAGGGTCAGTGTTAGGGGCAGTCCCACTGTGTTTCTTTGAGCTACTGTCATTTTCTAGCTTTGAAGTGGTGTTTTGTCTTATAATTGTATGAGTGTAGTCAAGTGGTTGGCTCGAAATGGGTTATAAAAATAGCTGTAATTTCCCACATTCTCTGTATGTGATATTAGTGGAAATTTTGGCAGAAAGAGCCAAGCAATTTTTCTTACTCAATTACTGAGTCTTGTTAAAAAACACGTCACAAGTACCCCTGTAATTTTTTTGTCATGCTCTCTTACTGCAGCTTGGTTGTTCTTTGCTGAATAAAGAAGTGGAAGTGCAGAGACTTAATTTAGGTTTTGGGGCTTCTTGATGCTTTCTCTTATAAACAAGTGCTGTTGCCCCATCATTTGACTTCAGGACTGTGGTTGGTTAGCCTTCCTCAGTAGCCAGAGGTACACCCAGCCATTCACTCCCTCTCTTCAATAAGATGAAGGAGAAAATAGGATAGAAAGCTTGTGGCTCAGGATGAGACAGGAATGTTGCTTACCAGTTACCACTGTGGCTGTAGGGTAGACATCTCCTCTGCCATGGAGCACCTCCTCTCCCTCCTTCTTCTCCAACTTCAGTGTTTGCACTGCTGTTTCGTGCTCTTTTTCTCCCTTCCTTTGCCTGTCTGGCATTTTTGTCCTTTCCTAAGTACACTTCCACCATCCTGGCTGCTGCCTTCGCTGTGCCCTGCAGTGTGTCCCTCACTGCAGCAGCTAGGCACCTGCACCCAATACAACCTGGAGATGCCTGTTGTTAGTCACTCCACATAACTTAAAAGTTAACTTTTTGATTAATAAATAGCATTCTAATTGACTTTGCTGTTGTTCCTCTAAGCCTAATACCTGGCATGTTCTTATTCCTCTTTGGTACTGCTATATGTTGTATCTTTAGATTTATGTCCAACTGCAGTACTGTAAGTTAAAATAGACTTTTAACATTTTACCTTTTATCTACAGAAGCCTTGTCTGTAAGGGCTTTTTTTCAGCACTCAAAATGGAACCTTCAAAAGAAATGAGCAGTTAGGGGTGGTATTGCCAACTGAAAATTGGGAAGTGGGAAAATACAGTTGTTGAAGTGAATAAGGTTGTTTATGTAAGGAAGAATCATAGACTGGTTTAGGTTGAAAGGGACCTTAAAGATGATCTAGTCCCAACCCACCTGCTGTGGGCAGGGACACCTTCTAGATCAGTTGCTCAGGGCCCATTCCAACTTGGCCTTGAGCACTTCCAGGAATGGGACATCCCCAGCTTCTCTGAACAACCTGTTCCAGTGTCTCACCACCCTAATAGTAAAGAATTTTTTCCTACTATCTGATCTGAACCTGACCTCTTTAAAGCCACTCCCTCTTGTCCTATCACTATATGCCTTTCTAAAAAGCCCCTCTCCATATTTCTTATAGCCCCCCTTTAGGTACTGGAAGGTGCTATAAGGTCTCCCTAGAGCCTTCTCCTCTCCAAACTGAACAACCCCAACTCTCTCAGCCTGTCTTTTTAGGAAAGGTTCTCCATCCCTCTGCTCATCTTCATGGTTCTCCTCCAGACTCACTCCAGCAGGTCCCCATCCTCCCTGTGTTGGGACCACAGAGCTGGACACAGCACTGCAGGTAGGGTCTCACAAGAGCAGAGTAGAGGGGGAGAATTCCATCCCTAGGCCTGCTGCCTACTCTGCTTTTGATCCAAAGAATTGTCTGTGAGTGCACATGGCCAGCTCAGGTCAAGATTCTCATCCACCAACACCCCCAAGTCCTTTTCCCCAGAGCTTCTCTCCATCCAGCCTGTATTTGTGCTTGGGATTGTCCCGTCCAGCTGCAGGACCTTGTTGAACTTTGTGAGGTTCACACAGGCCCTTTCAGGCCTGTCACGTTCTTTAAGGATATCTGTTCAAGGACCTTTTATAGTGTGAAAATGGGATAGTAAGAAGGTGCGAAATCCAGGAACAAAGCATACAGGGACACAAACCCATAGGGAGGTGGTGGTGAGAACCAAACTTGGCCACTGACTGATGAGGGGATATGAGAATGTTCTTTCCAGCAACTTTATCTCACTAGGAGGAAATTAGAATAAAAAAATATACAGACACGCACCTAAGAAAACAGAAGTGGAGACAATGAGAGTGTCAAGTGTGTTCCTGCACAAGTGACCTTCTGCCTCTTTGACCAGAGTGCAAATTTTGACATCCTATAACAATTTATACCTGTCAGATTTTAAGTAAAGATGTCTTAAATGTTTCCAGCTCTAGCAATGATATGCACTTTCGGAATGTAGCTGCTGGCACTCAAGAGTTGAATGTAGAAGATCTGTGTTAGATGATTTAAGTTCAGTGTGGTGTATGACCTTCAATTTCTAAAAAGAAAGTTGTGCTTTTGGTATAAAAAAATAAACAATTCAAGTTTCTTCTGCTTAAGTAAAATAAGCTATCACACAGTGCTACTTAAACTTACATTTCTGGTGTTTTGTGTTTGTGAGTGTCTGGGCTAAAGCATAACGTGACTTGAAAAAGAAACCAATTGTCCATATTCTGTTTCAGACTGAGGAAATTAGTAGGATCATATTGAATTTTAAAATCTAAATAAATTAGTAGTTTACTGTGGTTTTAAGTGAAAATACATAGCCATGTTTAACTTTTGTTCTGAAAAAAATGTGTTGAAATCTCTTATCAGAGTTTGCAGATGTTCTTTACTGGTGCTTTCATTTCTGTAGTAAGGGCATTGATGTAGGTTGTCCTCACCCTCCCTGTTTTCACAACAGTTAATTTACTTAGTTTGTTGTAGTTGATATTTCTGAAAGAACATCATAATCTGTCTCCCTTCTTGACTTCCAAAGTTGTGTTTTACTTTGTGAAAACCTTTTGCTGTCTATGCAGAACAACTGGAGGATCTGGTGGTCTGTTCATATCTGCTAATGGATCAGGAGTTCTACTATTGCAATGTGGTTTTGTTGTTAGCTTCATTTAAATCAATAGATTTGGCTAATGTTACTCTTCTTTCTTTTCTGGCAGCCGATTTATTTTGCACATTCCAAGTGAAGAGAGAGACAATGCAATCAGAGTGTGTTTTCAGATCGAACTGGCCCATTGGTTTTATTTGGATTTCTACATGCAAAACACACCAGGATTACCTCAGTGTGGGATAAGAGACTTTGCTAAAGCTGATATCCTTTTTATTACTGTGATTGTTTTCTGTCTCAGTGGTAAAGTGCAAACTGAATGTTGTTAACAATATTTCATAGAAGGAAATCATCAGTTCAAGTGTTAGTGATTAAAAATTAGTATTACTAGGTATGTGATCTCACCTGTTCATTGCTTCCATAATTTTGTGGCACTCAGAAGAGATGTCTCTGACTGCTAGAGAAATAATTTCTGATCTTTGAGGATTTTTCCTCATAGTTGCACTTTGGCGTGCTAGGTAGGTTTCAAGGATGAGCTGTTGGAACTCTTCTGATTGAACTCCTTAGTTCAATTGATTTTCAAGTACATAGTGACACAAATATTAACATAGCTGAAGGTGGTATGTGCTCCCCCATGGGCAATGGTCTGTATTTTTTGAAAGTTTCTTTTCATAGGGGAGAGGATGCATTTTTACTGAATTCATATGATTGTCCCCTGCTTTTTTCATTGCTTGCAGAGGCTGCTGGAATGTACACTAGTTCAAAATTATAGAAAGGTTTGTGGCTTTCATCCAGCGAGGGCTTTAGTTTTAATGTTCTTGCGTATGTTTTTCATATGGGTTTTGGAATATTGCTTCTGACTTTCAGGATAATATTATGTATGGTTTCACTACACAATTTACTTATCTGTTTGATAATATAGATTTACTTTGAAACACTGCAGCTTTTATTTTGACAACAAACTGTAAAAATATGATCATATTCTCTTGGCTGATATTATGCAGTTATTTTTTATTAATTTTATGCATGTTTTTAATTATTATTGTATTTTTCAGACCAACAAAATTCTTCAAGTAATTGTAAGTAGTGCAGAAAAAACACAGTGTAAGAGATGTTATATGTTCCTTACATCTGTCCCTCTCTAGTTCACATTTGCCAGAAGTATTAATTCTGCTGCAGTATCATATTTCTAAGTACTCTGCTTTTTTATCAGTATTATAATATTTTTATGGTAGTAATCACATATATAATATGTAACATTAATACTTTTATTAAGGACTTGTAGATTTACTCTCAAAATTTTAGAGTTCTGTAAAGGTTGTTCATGTTTTCTCTGCATGAGTTTTGGTGAAGTATATTAGAATTTAGATTTCTGCAACTTGATGCCATTAAAAATATTTTTTTTTGCATAGTAAATACTGAAGTACAGATTCTGTACCATAGTCACAAATTATGGTGGGAAAAAATTATCCCCACTTACTTAAAGCACAAGATTTTTGTCTGTCTTGCTCACTTCAAAATGAAGAAAATGTGCTTAAGAATAATATATATTCAAAATAACTCTTGTGTGGATACTATTTTTTTAAATTGGGGAACACTTTAAATTAGGGAAGATTGTCCTTCAAACAAGCAGCCTTGTGTCATCTTTTTTCCTGTCACTTATTTGTTTGTTTGTTTAAATTGGCTTGCATTGGAGTTGCCAAATTACTTGATGCTTTCTGACCTTGAGTGTTTAATACTGAATTATTCATAACATTTTTTTTTTTACTTCCAAGAGAATGTATCTTAAAAGCATTTACGGGAGGGAGTGTGTTTATTTTAAGTGTTGAGTCTTTGTGTGATTTGGAACTGGATACTTACATTTATCTTCCTTAGCATCTTGCTGTACTCTTCAATCACTGCCCTTTTTTACTGCCTCAAGGTGAAGATGTACAAAAGGTTTTAGATGAGTGGAAAGAATACAAAATGGGAGTGCCAACCTATGGTGCAATTATTCTTGATGAGACACTTGAAAATGTGAGTATCGAAATAGTTGTGAGGCACTAGAGGGAAGGATGGCATATGCTGGCAGAAGTAATTTTTTGGTTGTTTGTGTTTTTCTTCTGGAGAAATTTAGATTCACTGTCAGTTTTGCAAAGATCTGACAGTTACTTGACACAGTTAACTGTGTACAGAAATATAATATGTGAGAGAGTAAACACACTTCTGCTTGCTTTCCTTCTTAGTTTTGGGTCTTTTTTCATTCTGAGCTACAGGAGCCCATAAAAAATGTCTCAGTTCTTGCTAAAACAGAACAAACCTAATGAGTTCCTTCTCTCAGGCTACAATATCCTTTTGGAGAACCAGGGGGTGGTGGAGAGAAAACATTTTAGAGAAATTGGTGAGAACACCTATGTGCTTGACAGTTGCATTCCCTTGTATTTTGTAGGTTCTTTTGGTTCAGGGCTATTTAGCAAAGTCTGGCTGGGGATTTCCAAAAGGCAAAGTAAATAAAGAAGAGGCTCCTCATGACTGTGCTGCTAGAGAGGTAAGTTATATCTAATTCCTTTAAATTTAAGCTAAAGAAGTGAAATCTTGCTGAGATCAGGATATGTGTGTTAGATGAGAAAACATTTTACTTAGGAATCCTTTATTGCAATCAGGTAGATAAATACTCTATTCCTCCAGTCATCTTCTGCTGTACTTTCTGGTGCTTTTCTGAGTTCCAGAGTGATAACCAAGGTTGAAGTTTTGTGTTTCAAGTTGGTTTTCACTAATGTGCTAAATGAAGTTAGTACTATTTTTAAGATTCTCTGCTGAGCTGTGAATTTACTTTTAAGTATTATTTCTGTTGCTGGGGAAATCTTATGTACTTCAGGCTTTTGGAATATAAATTTCAAGGCTTACCATAACTGTAAAAATGTAGAAGAATTGGAGTTTAGCCTGTGTACACTCGACTATAAAAAGAGGATAAGGAGTTAAGTTGGATATTGTAGAATTTTATGTAAAAATTGTGAAGAACTTTACTTTTCTATTTTTCAGTGTTGCAGGAACAAGAATCAATGTATGTGGCAAGTAAAATCTGAAAAATAAAATAATCTGTGGTATTTATCGCTCCTGGAGACCTAGATATGTAGTGAAGCTGTGTATTAAAAATGCCCTGTAAAAGAATATTACTTGTACAAACTCAGTGTTTGTTTGACATAATACATCTAGAGTTTTTGAGAGAGAACATTAAGGTGAGGGAAAGTATTATGATGCATTTAGTGTTGTTTACAGTTGGACTGAATCAGTATCTAGGGAATTATGGATTTTTCTTGTTTTAAATATACCCATCAAAGATGGACTAGGCATAACTGCTTCAGGAAGGAGTGACACAAAGTATGCCTTCCTCTTTACTTCAAATTATGCTAGCTAAAGCATTAAAGTGGGCACAGTTATATTGGAAAAAAATTTTTTGATGGTATTTTTAATTTGAAGAATTGATTTAGATGTCACTGGTGAACAGCACTGTTGCTGTGACCTTCCTTCAATCAAGTTATATTGTCATTGTGGATAAACTGACATATTCTTCAAGGCTTATATGTGGCCAGGAATAGGGATGTCTGTAATATCTGAAGTAAATCTTTTAACTGCTTTCACTGAAGTCAGCACATATCTAAAACCATAACCTGCACCTGTGTGTGATCTGATTGAAGAGGTCTTCATTTCGCAATGCTTGCACAGTTCAGTAGTATTTCAAAAATTGATGAGAACTAAACCATACTAAATGGATTATTCCCTTGTTAAAAGAAGTTTTTCAATTAATTCATTTATATCATGTGGAAATATAATTTAGGAAAGGAAAATATTGGTGTTAGAAGTGAGAGTAAGTATAGAGGAACAGTCTATCTTAATTGAAACAGTATGTGGTGGGGTCTTTTGTTTGTTTTTCCCCAAAATTTTGGTGTTCTTCATGTAGTTAGATGGGAAGATGGCTTGCTTTTTATTTTTATGTGGGAGGGGAAGTGCTAATTTGAAGAGTAACTGATCAATTATTTGCTTTGTATTAAATGCTTCATTTTTTTTCTTATTTGTCTTTACTTTTCTCTGCATTTTCAAAAATGGAACTTAGAAATATTTTGCTGATACCAATATTTAAATTGGTATTTTGCATAACATATTTTGAGTATTGTCTGCTATTCTCATTTTATATGGAGTTACCTGGATGGGGGTTGAGAACAGGTTTTACTGAAGTTCCTGTTCCTATTTTTAATTCTGAACCTAGTTTTTTAAAAATTTAAGGAGAACTTCTGCCTCTGGACTCTTGGCAGTGGGGCTTAGCAGCCCTGGAGTTAATACTCAATTCTATGAGTGTGTGTTCACATGCATATTCCACTGTCTGGGCAGAAATATTTTGCATAGTGATATTAACCCTGCATGTTTTCTGAGTAGTTGCATGTCCTGTGGAGATTTTGAGGGCAAGGAAGTTTCTAAAAATGAGTATTTTCTTAGCAAGCTTAGAGGCATGTTCTGATTTAAGCTATCAGGTGTGTTTGAAATTATTCTTTTTATGTTATAAATGCTGTCAAAACTAAATATTCCTACGTAAGACTTTGAGCAACATGATCTGAAAAATGTGCTTGCCTGTGGCCGGGGGTTGGCAGAGATGACCTTTTAAGGCCGCTTGAAACACTAACTATTCTGTGAATCTATGATCCTTCACTGCAAGGCCATAAAATACTGAAACAAGATGTTCTTTCAAAATGTCATTGTCTTTCTAGTAATCTGAAGATTACAAGACATGCTTTTTTTTTTTTTTTTTCCTTTTTTTTTTTCCTTTTTTTTTTTTTTTCCCTTTAGAGGAACTGACCATGCAGGATTACATATTGAGGGTAAAAAGTTCTTAAAGCAGAAGGATTGTGAAAAAGAGGAAGAATCGAGGTGCAAGTAAACCTTGATAGAGTTTGAAGATGTCTTTACTTCCAAAATACCAGTTTTTGCTGTGAATAAGATTTCCATGCATCCAGCAGCATGGAGGAGTAGCTAGAGAATTTCCCATAAATATTAATAAATTGCTACGTGAAGATGTAATAGAGTTGTTTCAACTTTCATTACAAGTCTACTGTCTTAGGGAAATATGAAGCACATACGATCTTACATATTTTTTCTATTTTTGAGCATACATCTCTGTGCAAAGGCTTGTTTTTTCCAGAAGCTTTCATGGATAAACATGATGGATAACATATGCAAAAAACAGTCATTTCTTCCCTTATGATAATAGGTTGTGAAAGGGTAATTCTGAATATGCACACACTAATTTAATTTGTATGCTTCTCAGGTGTTTGAAGAAACTGGGTTTGACATAAAAGATTATATCTGCAAAGAAGACTATATTGAGCTGCGAATTAATGATCAGTTAGCACGGCTGTACATCATTCCAGGAGTTCCCAAGAACACAAAATTCAACCCCAAAACTAGAAGGGAAATTCGGGTATGTGTTATCTTGTTTGAATCTATAGGAACCTTGTGGAGCTTGATTTTTAAAGCCAAGAGCCTGTAAAATAATTAAACTGCCAAGCACAATGAATACCTTAAATATTAGATGCCAGTGGCATCTGTGCACTGTACGGTCATGTCAACTTCTTGCGGTTTAACTGCAAGGACTGATACTTGACCATCTGTCTGACATCTCCATTCATCATGAGAACAACATCAGAGCATGCTGTCAAACTATAATTTTCTCCTTCTTTTCTTATATGTGGTGTATGTGTTAATCATTTCATGTTATTCCTACTTACAGGTGCATATATAACTATATGTTCTTCTCAAGGTGTAATTGTTAGTTGGTGATATGCAAAAGCCTACATATGAGAAGGAGAAACTAAGAATTGTGTTTTCTCTTTCATGGCTAATACCATCCCTATTTAAGGAAGAGTATATTTTAGGAGGAGGTTGGGAAGGGGACAAAGAATGAGAACTATTTTGGGTGGTTTGTGTACCTTTATGGCTTTAAAAGATATTGGGAAAGGGAATGGCAAAGGCTCAGATAGTAGATTTGTTGGAAACTTTGATCCTGATATCTACGATCTTTGAAGTTGGAATATTTTTCTTGTATGGGAATTCAGTTTAAAACAGCTCTCCCTACAATTCCATGCAGATGTTGCCACTGAACAGGGCATCCATCTTTCTAAACATGAAAAGGTACTTGCAGTTGACTTGACAGTACTTAATTTCTTGTGTTAGAGACCTGTTTTTCAAAAACAAAGTAAGATGAAATTTGAGGGTTTTTCAAAAAATACAGTAAATATCCCCCTTTGTGGAACAGTGACAATCTGTGTGGGAATGATGAAGAGTTCTGTAAAGACAGAGTTTTGAAGCATTGTGTTCACCTGATCTAATACAACCGGGAGTGTTGTTTTTGTATTCCCTGTAGAAACCCATAGAAAACTTGTTTAGTTTGTAACTTATTTTCATAGTGTACATCTTATCTGGACCTGGGGTTTTGGGGCTAGATTCTGCAGTAGGAAGTCCCATGTGGGTTCTTCTACAATGACTGTAGTCAGAATTTCTGATTTCCTTCCCCATTGTGCAAAGTATACACTTTTAATAGTTAAAACTGTAGTGTATAAACTGTAACACAGATCCTATCCTTTACCCATGTTTTTTTCTTTTATAACAAAACCTGAAACTTACTCCCAAAGTAAATACCCTTTTTTCTGATAATTTTTGAACTAGTATTGGTGGTCTAGGATTGACGTCATTTTGAGTAAAATAGTAAGAAGGTTTTAAATTCTCTTACGCAGAATTTAGTTGCTGATTAATACCTTTCATATTTTAGGTGTGATGTCTTTCAATGAGTACATGCTATAACATCTGCTACTCTGTAGTGGCAGTCAGAAGAATGACCCCATTGTTAATTAACCTTTTGTGAAAAACGCTGTTGTGGCCCGTTAATTTGTCTTCTGTGGTAATTTTTTAATTAAGGGAAATAATTGTGGCTGATACATTTGTAACATTCTGTAAGGTTACAATAGTGTGTATCTTTATTTTATTTCTTCTTTTTCTAGAATATTGAGTGGTTTTCCATCGACAAATTACCGTGCCACAGAAATGACATGACCCCAAAGTCCAAGCTGGGTTTGGCACCTAACAAATTTTTTATGGCTATTCCCTTCATTAGGTAAGTTTGAGATGAAGCAAATGGTAGGTCAGGGGGTCTTTCAGACAGCTTTAATTCTTTGGATTTGTTTTAGTAAGTAGATCTTGTTGTACTTCTTGCTCACAGACCATTGAGGGAATGGATTTCCCGAAGGAATGGAGATTCCTCAGATAGTGACAATGGTTTTTCATCTGCAGGAAGTATACCCTGTAAGCCCAACTTGGAAAAAGCTAGGTAAGAACCAGGTCAGTTTAACACCTCTATATCCTTTCTCTAAAACATTGGTCATACAAAGCTTGTTCTTTCTCATGAGAATTCATGTTTCTGTAATAAAATGGGTTAATAAAAAAAATAAAAGTGCGGGCTTATGTGCTAAGTCTGTACATAGGATGAGAACTTAATTAATATTGTGATACACGTGTCAAAACTGAGATAATTTCTTGAGTCTTGTTTATGGGAATCAAAAAACCCAGAAGCTAAAACAAGTTTCACTGCTTCAAGTTCAATGGTTTTGGCACTTCTACAGAGGAAAAATAGGACTCTCTAAACTAGGACTGTAAAGTACTGTCAGAAATAGCTAGCTATTTCTGTGGGCATCAGAAGAGAAACAAGTGCTGCTGGCTTTAGATTCAGCTCAGTGAAAAGTGATAGAGCAAACTTTAAAACCTCTAGTCCCTAAGAGAAAGCTCCAATAATTTATGTCGGGTCAGCACCAACACTGAGAACAGCAAGACAAATGCTAATGTGGACCTGGCCTGTGGTCTGTGGAGAACACACGTTTTCTACCAGCAGGCAAAATAAAGTTGGGTAAGTGGACTGAGCATTATTAGAGTTTCCATACTAGGTTACTTGAGCTTGTCTTCCAGATTGTTCTCAAAAAGCAGAAAATTCTTTCATATTTGTCTTCTGCTGTCAGTAAGTGTGAAGTTGTGTTGTAAATTCTTTGTTCTCCTGTACTAGATCCAAACTTCGCTGTAGTCAGCAGGTGTTTACAGATGGCTTTTCAGGAGAGCAGTGCACCCACAAGCCAAAACAGCCACAGAAGCCATATAATAATGCTGAGGTGTCTGAAGTTTTGAAAATAAAGGTAGGTTGTTTCTTAGGCAAACATATGCATCTGGACTATTTAAAACAGATGTCTTTGTTCATAAGGGTTCCTCTCTAGAATGAAAATAGCAAATTTTATCACTACAGAATGCAAAAACAGAAACATAGGGTGGGGAGATACTCTTGGAAATTCTCAGATTTGTCTCACATTAGAGGTAGTGGGTATCAGGTACTAGTTGTGTTGTTTCAGGTTTAGATAGTAATTACTACTTGCCTTTTTGGTGTCTTCCATGCACTATTTTGAAATATTTTGGGTACCCCTAGTATATATGTGTGCATGGGAACTCACTGAACTGAATTTATTGTGTAATAGTTCTCTAATAGTACAAGAGAGACTGAGTAACTGCAGCTGACTCTGTAACTTGAGTGTATGTGTGGTTAATTTCAGTGTGCTTCAGTTTGTCTAAAAAAGAAACTCTACATGTTTTGAAATTATTTGGAGGGAAGTTGTAGCTAGTAATTATGAAGTGTCAGTGCAAAGATGTTCAATGGTGCCATTTAAACTCTTCTCTCTACTTATTTTGGACTTAATGGCAGAATCAGAGCTTGAGGAACAATGGCAGAAAGCAATATCAAGACACTTCCAGCCAAAAGAAGCGAACAAATGGAGTCTACAGTCAAGCAGTTAAGCAAAACCATACCTTGGTAAGAAATGTGCAGTAGCTGTCTCATTAACAGGTTCCAGTAATGCCTGACAGACATCCAGGCCAATGTCCTGCTGAAAGAAAATAAAGTGCATATCTCTCAAAAGTATATTTGATCAGAGTACTTGACATGCATTTATAGATATATGACATTTCTTACCTTGTGTGCATATACATCTGTAGACAGGCATATTAAATTTCAAAGTTTGCATTTAGAAGTAAGTCATTTTAGCTGTTGGAAATTTGTCAGTTTTTTTCAGTACACGATCCTGCACCTTTCCAGGTTCCTGTCATGTAATAGCCTACTGTAATGTGTAGTAATATCTCAGTGTAGTACATGTCTTATTTAATCATGTATGATGTATTATTGTAAGCATCGTGGGGTTTTGCTATGCAACACTTAGATAGAAAGAGGTAATGCATATGCTTATTATTTCCCTTCTCTCTAGCAAAAATACAGAGATACATGCTTGGCTTGGACACCAGAATTTCATATAATTTTTTAATTACCGAGTAGAACTGTAGCAGTTTGTAAATTCCAGTATGATATTCCTGGCTTGTTGCTTTTCCCTTTCCCTTACAGTAACTAATTGTATTTTTCCCCACAGTTCTGCTGGCTGGGAGAAGGCTCACTGAGCTGTACTTCCTTCTTTTAATAGAATATGTTTTTGTTTCCTTGTTCTTTATGGCTCTTCAGTTCTACTTTGTTGTGTCTTGTGCAGCAGTGAGCCCCAGTTCTCTATGCAGCTCAGTTGGCCTGTTCAGCCTTTAGTTTTTCTTATTTACAGGCTATAAGCTCGATTCTTCCCTTTCTGGCTTGCAATTATTGCTCTTTCTTTGTTATTCACTTAAATGTACAGAAACTGTAAACTCTTATCCTGTAAAATTCTCACCGTAGCAAGAAATGGGTAATTGTATTTAAGAGTAGAAGAATGAAAAGTCAAAGAATTGACTGCCCAGAAATTTGTATGGATATTAAAAAACTGCCACAGTGATCTGTAGGATCTTCGTGGAAAAAAGTGGAACTGTTAATACTCTGCAGTTACTTCATAGGCTCTTTACTTTTCTAAATACTTTCTATTTCTAGTTCATTTGCATTTTCATGATTGTCAGTCTTTTGAAGTTTAAATATTTTGTGTCCCAGTGATAATGTTCTGATACAATTTGAAGGCCGGGGAACTCTTTGTTCGCAGAGAGAGCAAAGGGCCATGATTTTTTTCCTGTATTTGTGTACTTACAGCAGCATACCTGGGGCTAAAACAACTCTTCCCTGGAGAGGGAAGTTCTAAGTTTGTGTCTCTAAAGCACGTTCATTTAGTTGGCAGTAGCAGCGTATTTGCAAATACATTCCCCTTGCCTTTTTGGAGACAAGCCAGTTGAAGAGTGGACTTATGCGTGTGCACAACATCGTGTGCAAGACTCTTTCATCTTAAAACAGTTAGAAAGCACTCAAAATCTTCCCCTGAAGGCCTGCATTTTAAAAATGGTTTGTTGACTGTTAAAAAGGTTACATGCTTCTGAAAGACTTGCAGACGTGATGCGTGCTTGCTAAAGTAACATGACAGAATTCATGCTGAGTTTAAGTAATTCACACATGAGGAGGTGTGTCAAAGCAAATATAACCAGTTTGCCTTTTAGCTGATGTTTAAACTACACTCCTAAGAATAGAATGCCATCTCTTTGTCAAGTGAGTAATGTATGGTTGTTCTCTTAACCAGAAATGTGAAAAAAAGCTTAATCCAAGAAGAGTTCAAGATAACTTTGAAACAGGCAAGTGGTTGGTTTTGTTTGTATTTGATTTGGTTTGGTTTTGTTTTTCAAATGAAAAATACAGTCTTTCATGTTGATTTTGCAATTCTTCTCCTTAATTATTAAGACTATCTGATTATACCATGAGTAAAAAGTAACTGAAAGCTGGTTTAGGAAAATAGCATCTGAATCAATGCAGTGCTGGTAATTGAGTGTTGGTTCAAGGCTTTATGTCCTGCTAGTAATAAGCTGCAGGAGAGTGGACACAGGTCTTTACTTACTTCTCAGAAAATAGTGTCATATTTCTTTCCTCTTTATTAAAAAATGACTTGCAAAAACTATTATGTGGGTAAAACTGGCCACTGAAAGTGTTCTCAGACTGCAGTGACTTTTAAGATTTATTCTAGCCACTATATAACTTGTAAATATTGTTGTTTGAGTTATCTTCTTCTGTTTATGACCAAAGATGCAGGTTTTGTTATAAATATTAGTTGAATATAAGATTGAGGTATGGCTTTGTATTGTTATTGACATGTTTATTGCTAACTACCTGTTTAAAATTCGTTTCATGTTTTTTCTCTTAAAGCAGAAGCAGCATATGAGATGTGTTGCTCCAGTGAAGACCCACTGCCAGAACATGTAGAGGGACATTCTATGGCATGCAATGGTCATTACAAATTTGTTTTTTCATCAAGAGCTTTCTTGAGTTTCAAGTTCGACCACGATGCCATAATGAAAAGTTTTGACCTCTGACAGTAAACTTAATAGGAATAAATCAGACTTGCCTGTTGCAACTGAGGGGGTTTCTTATCCAGCCTTACTCTTTCTCAGGAGTTTTTTTGTTTTGTTTTGTTCATTTGTTTTTAAATGCAATGCAGGGACTGACTGGTGGTTTGGAAGGGTTTGTTCTCTTTGCGGTATGGGAGTGGCATAGTCAAGTGTTGCACTTTAAATGCCTTTGTCCACAAAAGTACCTTTCCAATGTTCAGTTCATGTGTTCCTAGCTGTGCATTAGAGGGCATTCATTTAACTTGTGTTTCATTTTTGGTGTTTTTTTTTCATTTTTTATTTTAAGTTCCTGTGTGTTTTGTAGAATGTCATTGACTTTTTTTTTAACTGTTGGAGTATATCAGCTTGCTAAACTTTTAACTGCTTGGATGTAAATTATTGGACTTTAGTTGTTATTTTGTAGTAAATTGCAATATTACGCAGTGGCAATGAAACTAATTCTCAGAGGACTCCACTTGTCCTAGTGATTTTGACACCAAGTTGCACATTTCAAACCTAGCCTCAGCCTGTCATCCTTTCTCTGTACTGATTGCTTGCTCAAAATACCTTCTCTTCTTTACTCTGATAGTTTCTGTTGGCTGGCAATCACTAGTACTTGGAGTCAAATCTGTTAATATGTTGACTTCTTGTACCTACTCTTCCTTGGTCTTCAGTAATCATACACAAACTGAGTAGAAGTTAGCCCTTCAAAGTGTCCAACTCTTATGCACTGTCCCCAGCTGCATGAGAAGTGGTGACAAAGTTCTGTGTTACCCTAGTTGCAGCTGCTTTCAAAAGATGAAAAGCTGAAACTTTGTCTGTGAGAGGTTACTTGTGTAGAATTTATACTGAATGTAAATAAGCCTCTGTAGATCTTGCTGAGGAGGAAGGCAGGTGCATGGATAATAGAGGCATTGTGTGACACTGAACAGCTTAATCAGGCTTCCAATAACTATTTCAAGGGTGTTCAGTATTGTATTCTGTACTGTTGTCCTCAGATCTCTTGTGTAGTGTATCTGCTCTGTATATATCCAGTAGTATTGAATTGCACTTGCAGTTAGCATTTAAATGATCTAGCCTCAGTCAATTTCAGCTACAGTGCTTTCTTGGGAAAAACATCAAAGATGGGGTGGGAGTGGAGGGGAGGAACAAAAAACCAGTGAGAGTTGAGGTGATGAAATGTTACGTCACCTTCAAGTTAATGGGTTTTGAGCATGTGCTTTGCAACTGATAGAAATGCACTGAAATAATCTGTCACAGCAGCTTGTGATAGCAAGCATGTATGTCCCAGATTTAAAAATGGACTTTTCTCTAGAATAGAGGTGATTAATTGGTAACTTCATAGGTTGAATGAACTACACCCTTGTAGTGTATGCTCATGCACTGAGTTTTTATGCAACTCATGCATCATCCAAAACCAAAATCCTAGTCTTCCTTCAACCACCCTACTTCACCTACCCTACCTGATCTGTTACCTAGTGCTTTTCCTCAGAAATAGCTTTAGAACTTTCTCCTGGTTTATTCACCTGCCCTGGCACCAGGTGATTTGGAACTCTAATGCTGTAATAATTTTGGCCATGGGAGTGCTCAACTTCTGTATCAGTCAACAGGAGAAAGGGATTACAGCATTTCCTCCTTCTAGAGGACAAGAGTTCTGAGGGCCTTGTTTTTCAAGACCAAATTGTGAAATAGCTCAGTCTAGCTTTGACTCACATTTGTGTTTTGTTTGTTTTGTTTTGGTTTTTTTTAAAGTATCCAAAGGCCATTCAAAGCAGTAAATGATACAGAAGAGTAATTGAGAAGGTGGGATAATGCTGGAGGAGGTTGCATTATTCAGCTTCAGGTGAAAACTGATCTTTAGTTACTTCTTTAGTGCTTTTTTAGTTGATTTCCCAGCAAAAGTGCCTTTACTCATGGTGAGGCAGAAGTTTGTATTGGTATCCTGAGGCTGCTACTGCCTGTGGAGATGACAAGACTCTCCTATGGCATAATTAAATATCAGGCTGTGGAAATCTTTTTATAAATAAGTTGACTTTTCAGATAAGTTAGTTATAGTTCATTAGTGCTCTGTGAAATAATGGGGATGTTGATGAAACAGTGAACTTCGAGCATCTGTCATCTGTTTGGGAAGTTCTGTCCCAGACAAGAGGAAGTCTTCAAAACATTGGAAGCATGTCCTATGAATAGGAGATGCTGGCTGCCCTCTGTTTACTGTGTCATTTTTTAATTCTTAGTGAAAGGTTGGTTCACTATAAGAGACACTGGTTGCTTCATTAAGCAACCCAAAGTGGGGCTTATACATGTCATGATTTTAGTAAATCTAGCCTTAATGTGAGTTGCAAATAAATGTGATAAATATGCAATAACTTACTTCTTTGTATAAGGGTACTGTTTCTTGTAGTAGCATTGCTTTCTGCTTTCTCAGTAAGGTTTCTAAAACTATGTAAGTGTGGAGGCATGTGATCTACCCCATGGGTTCCATCATGCCCTGCACTGTGAACATTTTGTTTACTTTCTTTGTGTTATTTCACCATCCTTTTATAATTGTATTTCTAAGTTTAGAAGTACTGTTTACATTATCTTCCGTAAAACAGTGAAGAAATAGCAAGTGAGATTTAGGTTTTCTTTCTGTGAGTTTTTAGTTTATGGGAGCCAGACACAGAGAAACAAGTAACTGTTTGCATGTCAGACTCAAGAGCTGGTATCAAGATACTTGAAAAACAGATTAGTCAATTTGAGAATGCTTGCATGTAAGGGGTTATTAAGATTATGAATGGTAAGTCAATATTTTTGCCGCTAAAGAACTTGTGGAATAAACAAACATTTAAAAAACAAACCTACAGATGTGTGGTGCTGGGAATCTAGTATTAGTTTGCAGTTTCCTGGTACTACATAAACTCCCTGCTTTAGCATGAGGTTTTTAGCATCTCTCCTTCACAGAATGCTCTGTACTTTGACCTCAGACTGAAGAGTGTCCTGTCCACTTGAGTGACATATGTTCTGTGCTGAAGTGCTACTAACTTCAACTCCTTGATGTACATCCATCATCCAGCTTTTGGAAGGAGCTGTGTCTTACATGGTTTGAAGTCTGGCAGCAGTGGTTATGGGAAGAAGAGGGGAAATAGCTTTATTTGTTGCACAATCAAAGTATTTTTTTTAACACAATGTAAATTCTTTAGACCAAACTTGCATAAATAGTTTCTAATAAAATTTTGGGCCTAGTCTCTGTTCCAGGCTTCTGTGCTCTGCTCCAACCTTCCTGAATTAATTTGGTGATTTGAGAACAATACACTGTGTTTTACCTTGATCTACCTGTGGCTGTTATAGATGTAACAGTTTCCTTTTAAAAATAAGGCAGGCTTTTCGTCTGACTATTTCTAACATACTTGGTCTCAGATTGTAATTTCAGATAAGTTATTTTTTCCAACCTTTACTTGCTGTAGAAGATTTGCTTTTGCACTCATGTCATTCTGGTGTGAAGAGCAAGAGTCTACATTAAAAATCCAAGCTCTGATATCCTGTGGTGCAAGACAGCACTGCTGCTCCATGGGTGACTGGCTGCCCAGTTGTGGGGTTAGTGGGCTGCTTAATCCTCAGATACCTGGGTTTTTTTTATAAATTCTGAGCAACAGGTTTTTCTTCCAGATGTAAAGTCAGGTGCCTTCATGTTTTAAGTTTGGAGGTTATACTCTTAAATATGTTAGGAAGCTCATAATTATTGAGAATTGGTAGAATAGTCTCTCTTGATGATTTAATTTCTGTAAATAAACCAATTTTAATTCTTGCACTGTAAACGTTAAATAATCTGGTGCTTATACATGACTTCACAATTTCAAATTGTTTTTGTTATTACAATATTTTAACTTTTGAAACAACCAAAATTATTTAAGATACGGTAAATTTCTACAAACTAACTGAAGGTGCTTTTACAGTAAATTAGACTTGGAAATGTCACTATTCTTCCATAATAAGTTTTTGTTCTTATGCATTTATAGGAATAGTGTAGTTCAAGAAAGTAGGCTAAATGCTAGTATTTGCACTGTTCTTAATCCTGTATGTAAGCACTGATAGATGCAGTAGGATTTGTGCTGTGTGTGCATTTCATTTTCTCATGTAGATTATGGACTTAAAAGGAAGACTACATAGGTAGCAATTACAATGGCCATATTCAAGATGATAGAAGATTCCAGATTAGAAGTAGTACTATAAAGTTAAATGCTTGGGTTTTAACTTGTATTTTCATTCAAAATGTTAAGAGAGACTTAACTTTTTATACAGATTCAGCTTTACAGAAGCCCTTATCTTTAAATTGTCTCAGCTCTGGGATTCTTCTCTTCAAGTCCTTCTTCAAATCTTGCAGGAAAAAAAAGAAAGCTTCCTTTTAAGTAATTATTAACATTTCACGGAATACAGAATGTTTAAATTTGAATAGGCCTAAGAATTTTACTGAAAACGGATTATTTTGTCATTTTTAAGCATTTATACTGTTGATCAGAAGAACTGGCTTCTTGTTTCCAGTATGGCTTACAGTTCAGTACCTTTAAGAAAATGATTACAGCTCATGGAGCACTAATCATTTTTAAAAAAGGCAGTTGTAGCTTTTTAAGAATACAGATCCTGCAAACACAGTTCTCTACAACACACTTCCTGCTGTGAGAAAAAAAACTTGGCAGATTATTTTAAGCATGTTTGATCAAAATTACTAAACTATGGAAATTAACCATTTGTATCTTACTGGTTGGGTACATAGTTTTGTTATGCAGAAAAAGTATGCAAAACTGCACGATCAAGAGCTCTCAGCAAATACTTCTCATGCCTATACTTGCAACAGGATCCTTCAGTAAGGATGTCTGCAAGACACTACAATATGTGGAAGTTGTGCTTCATCCCTGAGGAGCAGTTTAGCTGCATTTGCAAGGCACTTTTAAAATTAAAAAGTGAAACAAGACTCTACAGAAGGTGGGGGCTTGTCTCTTAATTCTGGCATAATAATGCAGGATCCAGGCTGACTTGGGTATTGCTTCCAAAAAATAACATTTTTCAGGGCAGCATTGCATGCCTGGCAGAAAACAGGGAGCCAATGTTTTATTATATGGCTCATGCATGAAGGGTTATGTCTTCCTCCTCCTTTGTTTAAAGCTGAAGAACTTGATCTGTTTTCCTCGCTTTTATGTAAGTGGCACATCAGTGCTAATTAAGCAGAAAGTATGTACAGCTAATAAGGTTAAAATCATTACAGATTTTATTAAATTTCCATTATGTTCTTTTGAAGAAAGTTTGCAGTAGTTAACCCTTGAATTGTATTAAGTAAAATCTGTAACTACCTGTAACATCTGCTGTACTGATGATTGTGATTTTGTTATGAATTGATTCAGAAACTGAAGCACACCATTTAAGAGACTATGACTAAGTTGACATTTTCTTCTATATTTTCTCTGTAAAATTAAATCACTTTATAAATAAACTTACTGAAGTATGAATATAAGGACTGCTGGTCATTGTGAAATGTAAAGCCTGTGCTGCTGCTACAGATTATTCTTTCACTGTAGAATGTTTAGGTGTTGTCTTAAGCCAGTCAGAAGCAGTGATTATACATAATGCCAGGAAAACAAGTATTATTTTTTAAGGTAAATAGCAAATGTGGATGAGGAGCCCATTCAACACAATGGAAAGAAAAAGAAAATAAAAAGGTGTTGGATGTACTGGAGAAAGGAAGTATGTGAACTTCAATCAGTGCTTTTAGAGTATTTATGAAAGATTATTTTTTTCTTTTTTGGTCTATATAACTTGTTATTAAAAGAACTGGATTTGTAGAAACAGTTTCACATGTGCCCTTTTGTTTCTATAAAGTGTTCATTGAAGCTGTAGAGGGTTTGGGGGAAGTACTAATATGTCAGATCTCAGCTGAGTTCTCACCAACTTTTCGTGGCTCTGTAATAGAAACTTTCTTGACAATGTCACACCATCTCCCTCAGTAGCTTACCTTGGAGATGAGGTACCTTTGTGTCTAGGATACTTAGAGGTGGCCCATTCAACAATAAGATGACAAGTTATGGTAAAACAACGTTAAAGGCAAAGAAACAGCATTAGAAATTTATTCAGAATATAAGAACATTTGTAAAATAAGTATTATAAATGCCTCTGTATAAATAAATGCAATTTTTACAATTCTATATCAAATAAACACAAAATAGCTATTTTACAGCTGCTAGGAAACTGAAAAGTAGCAACACATTTAAAGCTAATTCAGTATGGTGAAAAATTTATAAAGTTAAAATGTATGGTGCAGTATTAAAGGAGGAGAAAATCCTAATAAAACCAGTAGAACAATACTGACATGAATGCAAACTTAGTCACATGTGCTTTGCAATAGCTAACAGTACATTCAAGCTGGTGAAGATTTATACATATAATTAGAAAAAAAAAGTAATTTTTTTTCTTCTGAACACACTGTGAAATACAAAGTTTCATGCACTCTGATGACTTAAAAAATCAAAAAGTCATGAGTGGACTTAGGTTTTGTTGGCAAGAACCACCTATATTTCTTGTTTTTCCAATGTATTATTTCTGCAGCAAATGTTAGAAGAGTTTAGTTGCTGTGACTCAGGGCACACTCTTATATCTCATATGTGCTGGTATTTCAGAGTTGCATGAACAGAGTTGTTAAGTTTTTTGGCTTTTATTCTCAGGGTTGGTGCCATTGTAATGGCTACACTGGAACTACAGCTAATTATTAATATTGAAGAGTTTTCACACTAGCACTAAACCTTTTACCACTTCTCTATTGATCTTTTCCAGCATGCCAACAATTCAACCAGTAGCTACTTGCTTGGGCAAACTAAACTGGTGGTCTGGCAAACTCGCTGCTGCTGAGGCTGTGTGATATCAGTGTTTCTTTTTCATCTACAAACCCTCTGGGAAGAAAATGGCTTACATTTACTGATGATTTATAATTAATTCTAAAGCACTTTCAGAGCACAGTTGGCAGGAAAGATACACAGTAAATGCAGTGAAACAACATCAGCAAGTCTTGAGGCTTGAAAAGCACTGAGGACAATTGCAGTTTTTTATGCCTCTAAACCCAGGTGCCTGTTCAGCCCTGAGAGGACAGGACTGAGAGGGGACCTCATCAATGTCTGTCAGTGTCTGCAGGGATGGATCAGAGGATGAACCAGGCTTTGCTCGGGGCGCCTAGCAAGGGGACAAGAGGCAACAGGCAGAAACTGATCGTCAATATGAGGAACAAATTCTTTCCTGAGCAGGTTACTGAGCACTGGAACAGGTTGACCAGAGAGCTTGTGGAGTCTCCCTCAGTGGAGATGTTCCAGAACCATCTGGATGCAATGCTGAGTAACCTGCTCCAGGAAACCCAGCTTGAGCAGGGAGGTTGGACCAGATGACCCCACCAGTGGTCCCTTCCAACCATTCTGTGTTGCTGTGGTTTTATGCTTTCTTAATTTGTACCTATAATTTAAAGACAGATTTAAATTCAAGTGGTACTAAGAAATTTTTTTAGGGAATAAATTCTTTACTGTGAAGGTGGTGAGGCACTGGAACAGGCTGCCCAGAGAAGCTGCGGATGCTCCATCCATGGAAGTGTTCAAGGCCAGGTTGAAGCAACCTGGTGTAGAGGGACATGTCCCTGCCCACAGCAGGGGAGTTGGAACAAGATGATCTTTTAAGGTCCCTTCCAAATCATTGTGTGATTCTGTTATTCTAAATAGAAAAAAAAAAAAAGAGCCTAAGAGGCAATCCAGTGCAGTAGTTGTTTCTAGTCCTCTTCATTGAAAGGTATTTCACATGGACATTTTGAGATTACCTCAAATCAGATGGGTGTTTCAGATGCCAGAAGACAAAAGTGTAACTGCATTTTTACCACAGTACATAGTGGATATTTTCCTTTGTGTTTCTTGCGAAACAAGTGTGCTCAGCTACAACTGAAGATTATGGCAAAACCCCACATTCCTGTTGGTGAGAAACTTAGCCAAAAAAGGGAAATGCCACAGAAAGCTGCCAAGCAACACCATAAAGGCAGCAGAAATCAATGTGTCTCCTCCCTCAACAGACTGGTTTGCAAAAATTTCCATTCACATTGTAAATTAAGTGCAATTAGCTTGAGAAAGAGGACTGATCAAAACCAATTCCAGGATGTTACTAACTAAAAATGTTGAAATCAGCATTGTTTTAACTTGCTGTTGCAATCAGTCATGCTGGCTTTGTAGATGAAGTATCAGGCTCTAGGGAAGTAGGAATGACTACTCTAAGGGAAGAAGACAACAGCAGCTACAGTAGAAAGAGATGAACACCAACTGCTACAGTTTCAGATGCAACCAAGGTGTAACAATAATGCCATACTCTGAACACAAATTCCCATATTTTGGCTGCCTGGCCTAACCCAACAGTAGACAAAAACAGTTAAAGTCGTCTAAAAATATTTCCTTAGTACCAGAAATGGGAGGAATAAGTGAGAGAAGTTATCATAATTCTAAATACACTGGTAAAACTGGAGATGCAACTCACTCAACATGTGAAGCAAAAAGGATGAATGACTCCTGAAATCAGATTCCCTAGGAAATAAGCCTGAAAAAAGCAAAGCAGAGGTGTAACATAGTAGCAGGCTAGCACAGTGAATTGACTCTAGTTTGCCATGTTAAAACACACATGGAAGCTCTTTTACGTACTCTGTCAAAAAGAAGAAGAATCTGAACATAACAGGTGCTATGGTAGACTCCTGTATTTTGACCCCAACAGAAATCAACCTTATCCCCATGATTTGCTTAATGTTCATTAATATGCGCGCTTGGCTGGGCTTCGCAAACGAAGATTTGGGAAGTCTCTATCCACATATGTTGCATGCACGTTGGTGACTTATGAGGCCAATACGAGACAGACATATCCGACTGCAAAAGGCACAGTAGAAAGACTCCTTAGATGGTATCTTCTGCAGAACACGGTTCTTTCTGCGTTGCCTTTTCTCCTCGAGAGTGATCCTGCATGTGTTCTCAAAGGAGACAGCTGTGTTATAGGTGGTGTGTCTCCAGGCCTCCCGATTGGAGGCCAGAGTAGACCAGTTATGTTGATCAATACGGCCAAGGCTGAGATGTTGTTTCAGGGAGTCCTTGTATCTTTTCTTCGGGGCTCCTCTGTTGCGGCAGCCAGTGGCAAGTTCACCATAAAGCAAGATCTTAGGAAGGCAGTGGTCCTTCATCCTGGAGACGTGCCCTGCCCATCGCAGCTGTGTTGTCATCAACATGGCCTCTATACTTGTGACTGCTGCTTGTTCTAGAACAGATGTATTGGTCACAAAATCTGACCAGTGGATGTTTAGGATTGTGCGGAGACAGCGTTGATGGAAGCGTTCTAGGAGACGCAGGTGGTGGCGGTAGACCACCCATGATTCGGAACCATATAAGAGAGTAGACAACACTATGGTTTTGTAAACACTGATCTTGGTGCTTTTCTTCAAGTGTTTATTACGCCATACTCTTTTATGGAGTTTTCCAAAAGCACTATATGCCTTTGCTAACCTGTTGTCGATCTCTCTGTCAATCTTACCGTCCGAGGAGATGAGGCTACCGAGGTAATTAAACTGTTGGACTGATTTGAGCTCTGATTGGCCAATGGTGATGTGGGGATGATGGGGGACTTCCTGAGGTGCAGGTTGATGGAGAACCTCTGTCTTCTTTAAGCTGACTTCCAGACCAAAGAGCTCAGCAGCATTAGCAAAGCAGGATGTTAAACGCTGCAGAGCTGCTTCTGTGTGGGCGACAAGGGCGGCGTCATCAGCATAAAGCAGCTCCCGGACAAGATGGTTTAAGGTCTTAGTGTGGGCCTTCAGATGCCTTAGGTTGAATAGGCTTCCATCAGTACGGTATCGAATGTAGATACCGTCCTGATCATCGAGATCTGCCGTGGCCCTTTGGAGCATCATGCCTAAAGAAGACTGTGAATAGGGTAGGAGCGAGAACGCAGCCTTGTTTCACACCATTCTTAATTAGAAAGGGCTCAGAAAGTGCATTGCCATATCTGACTTGACCGTGTTGATCCTCATGGAGTGAGATGATCATTTTAAGGAACTTGGGGGGACAACCTAAACGTTCCAAAATCTGCCACAGACCTTTTCTGCTCACAGTATCAAAAGCCTTGGTGAGGTCAACAAAGGTTACATTAAGACCTTTGTTCTGTTCCCTACACTTCTCTTGCAGTTGTCTGAGAACAAATACCATGTCTGTGGTGCTCCTGTTGGCTCTGAAACCACACTGACTTTCAGGTAGGATACCTTCTGCTATAGCGGGTATTAGTCTGTTCAAGAGTATTCTTGCCAGGATTTTGCCAGCAATGGAGAGCAGAGTAATACCACGGTAGTTTGAGCAGTCAGATTTAATTCCTTTCTTCTTATACAAAGTGATGATGACTGCATCACGAAGGTCTGATGGTAGTTCGCCGAGTTCCCAACAGCGCACCACAAACTCGTGAAATTTGTGGTGTGGAGTGCAAGGCCCCCATGTTTCCGGACTTCAGGTGGAATTCCATCAATCCCAGCTGCCTTGCCGATTTTCACCTGCTGTATGGCCTTGAGGGTTTCTCCTAAAGTGGGGGCAATATCCAATTCATACTTTAGTGGTTGTTGTGTGATGGACTGAATTGCTGAATTGCTGAGTCTTGGACTACACGGTTGGTACTGAAAAGAGTCTGAAAGTGTTCAGACTGTCGATTCAGAATGGAGGTTTTATCTGTCAGAAGCGTTTGACCATCAGCGCTGATCATTAATATAATAGGGCAACATTTGCCATTCAGTCAGTTTGATAATACAGCAATATGATGTGACTTAAACGAAAGAAGAAAAATGTTAGCAGTAACAAAAACTAACCTAAGAAGCTATAAGAAGACTTTACCATTCACATTCTGTTTGTGACAGGATATCCATACATCTACACATTTATAGTTTTTTGCCTACGTATTCGATATTAAACAGGTACGTTCCTAATAAGTACCTTTTTGGGTCAAAAAAAAGTATTAAAAAAAGACGTTCTACCTCTTGATCACAGTAAGCTGTAATAAGTACTATACATGTGACAAAAATGGCCCAGCTTCTTAGAGAAAACCTTGGCTATAATGTGTTAGCAAGAAAAGCAACTCTTCTACAAAGTAATTGCAAACACCATGTAATATAAATACCAGAAGGTCTCCTATCATTTCTTACCCACCCTTGGCTCAGACCATCTACGTGGTGTGGTGAAACTCACAGCCTTTAGCCCTCTTACAAACTGTAAGAAATACACCATCATCATGGTTCTCAGAGATGCAACTCTGAGAGTTTCTTGGGTTTTTTTCCAAATCAACAGGAATTTTCCCACCTGATCTGCACTGTGAGCAGCAGTATTGCAAATAGGGTGCAAAAAAGCAAGGCAGCCTGTCATCTCCCCTCTCTGCAGCTGCCCATTTGGTTGGTTTAACCACAACAGCAAGTCTTTCTTGAGGGCACAATATGGACTTGTGTGCAGAGG
Organism: Pseudopipra pipra; assembly: GCF_036250125.1. Lineage (NCBI taxonomy): Eukaryota > Metazoa > Chordata > Aves > Passeriformes > Pipridae > Pseudopipra > Pseudopipra pipra. The sequence goes on along the minus strand of NC_087581.1, from coordinate 44,488,250 downwards.
GAGCTCAGGGATTGGGAAAACTCTCAAATGATCTCCAAATGACTGAAATGAAAACCTCTTAAAATTAATTATTTTGCTATGTGACACTGTCACCCATGGGACGTATATAAAATGGAAGAGAAGCTGTATGAATATAGACATAACGACACAGACAATGTACATAATTATAGCATGATAATTCAGGCACTGCCATTTTACATTATGAAACAGTTCTTAAGGTTAACATTTTTATTATCCCCATGACACCTCTCTGGGATCCCAGAGAAGGTGCTTTAAGTGTGTCAGCATTGACAGTCAGAGCTTTTAGCGTTTGAAGCTCCCTAAAAGGCAGCCTCCAAAAGAAAGTTGTAATGGCACTAAGCATCCTTTAAAGAGATGCATTTAAAGTGAAGTTTCATTGGTGTGTGGTCTGGAGTTCTCTTCTTCCAGTAAAGCTATTCTTTGTTTGAGCATCCTCACTTGTGTTTCATGTCTCTCCACCATGGCCATCATTTGTGATTCCAGTTTCTTCAGCTTGTTTTGATGCTTTTTCTTTGCTTTTTCATAAGCTGCTACCAAGTTGCTGTTAAAAACACAAGGCAATACAAGGTAATTCAAAAAGGCTTGTTTGTAGCAAGTGTTACAGAAAATCCACCCCAAAGCCCTACCTTCAGAAAACTCCAAAGTGTGGGTACTGATAATCTTCCTGAAATTAACCAGTGCTTAAAAATGGATTAGATCCAAACCTTATTGATCCAAATCCAGATCAATACTAATGTCTGTGTCTTTTCTGGGGAAGCCCACACCTCTACCAGGAAACTGGTAAAGAAAATATGTTTAAACATGGTTCAAAGAGCCAGATAGAGGTTCCTGATGATGACCTTGCAGAGCACTGTTTGTGAGTCAGGATACCACAACATTAAACATGTAATGATTTATAAGAACACTGCATGGCCAGAATCTTTTTAGAAAATCCAGGACTGATTTTGCATTTTCCATTTTAAAAAATCACATTTACATTCAGAGGATGGTATCTTGTGCTAATTTACCAGCTGCTGGGTAGGTTCTGTGCCTCCACCTTGACTGAGTAGGAAAGCTTGAGGTGGATGTTGCTTTTCACCACAAAGGCTTTCAGGTATAATTTAAGAAAAACTACACTGTGAGTGATAGTTCCTTGCAGGAAGGCAGCTGCAGTCCACTGTATTCCTAGTTCATCCAAACACAGGGCCAGTAAAATGCCCTGAGTAAGCAACACAGTTTAACTGTGATTATCCAAGAGAGTTTATTAATGAAGAGGCTGGAGCCAAAGGAAAAAGAGAAGTTTAAAACAAAGTAACAGATTTATAAATCTGAGTTTTGTTTGTTTCTGTAAGTGCATTTACTAGTAACTCAGTTAAGATTAACCTATTTCCCTCCCTCTGTTCTTAACTGTGTAGTTGTCAGTGGCCTACATGGGAGGTTTAATACCTCCCACATCTCTAACTAGAGCCCTAAAGACTCAATGTGTGTGAATTCAAGGATCCATAACTTCTCATTAAGGTAAGGGGAATATTACAGTGCATTGCCAGAACACAGAAAAAAAAATCAATGGCAGGTCCATCTGCTGGTAGATCGTTTACCTGTTTGCCCTTTTAAGGTCATTAACAAATTCTGCTGACTGCTGATGTCTGATCTCACTGCTCTTCGTGAGCCTCTCCAAAGCACTCACTAACTCCTGCACTCTAGCCTTCAGTTTCTTCTCCCTGGAGCAGGAAAAGAGGAGGTAGAAAACTATGTTCAAAACAGAAATAACAATTCAGCTTGCAAAGTGCATGAACAGTTGTCCTGTGCTGGGTTGACAGGCTGAAAATATTCCCCTTATTTCTTCTTGGATAATACAGGAGGTAGTTCTTACATTAAAATTCTCCAAAGATTGATATTTATAACATTCACCATTGTAAACTATATGATCAGAGATAAAGCAGACAAAAAAGCAAACAAACTTCTCTTGTAGATTGTAGTCTTGTATGCATTAAATCACACTAAGAAATAAGCACAAAGATACATAAATAAAAGTTTAAGAATACCTAGAACATGCCTACTGTGTCCTGAATGAGACAGCACAGAAAACCACCAAAGGTACTTAAACATTGTGACAAATTTTAATTAAAATACCATTCTAGCATTGCTATTAAAAATATTTTACTAAACAAATTTCTCTTTACACAGAGAACCACAGAATGGTTTGGGTTGGAAGGGACCTCTAAAAGTCATCTAGCCTGACATCTAGCAGGGACATTGTCAAGTAGATCAGGTTGATCAGGTTGCTCAGAGCCTCATCTGACCTGCCCTTGAATGTTTCCAGGGATGGGGCACCTACCAGCTCTCTGGGCAACCTGTGCCAGTGTTTCACCAGCCTCTGAGCAATTCCACTGATTTTAGTTACTACCTCAAATTTACTCAGGTAATTTATACTTGAGTATAAATTTAAGTCTGTATTACAGTAACTGACTAGCTTTTTATGGAGCCAGCAAGTCAAGTCCATGTGGCAGTGAGAAAAAGTTAAGAACAGGAGATGGGAGCACAGACAGAAAAGGGCAAATACAAGAAATACTGAAGAAGAAAGAACATTTTTTTTCTATGAAGGACTCTTTCAAACAAGCCAGAGTAGTGAGGATTAAAATGCTGATATAGTGACTAACACTTACTTGCTAACTATGAACCAAAAGTTAATTACATGAAGTGTACCAAAATGGAAGCAAGGTACCTTATAGTATTTTTACATTACAAGTATCTCTATGAGGAAAGGAAAAAATGAACGAGACAGAAATTCTGAGCAGAAGCAAGCATTACATCTTGGGGATTAAGCTGGCTTTAAAAAGTATTTCCTAGCACAGGTAAGCATGTGGCATGAGGCAGGTGCTTCTCCCTGGGGAGCTCCCTGCTCAGAGCTGAAGGCTACCCAACCCACTCCTACACTGACAGGGGACTGTTACTGTGCTGGTGTGGAGACCCAGGAGCTTTTCCCGTGACCCATCCTCACAGCAGATAGCCCAGAGAAGAAAACCATCAGATTTGGGAGAAAAAAAAAACCCCAAACTTTTAAGACTGACATGGAGCTGGGCTCAACTGGGACACAGATTTTGCAGTATCAAATCTTACACTTGGGAACTATGTGTTTGTATGTAGACATTTGTCTGTGCTTTGCTGCCCAGAACCACTTTGCAGTGACTGGCCTCTCCCTCTTGTTTTTGCTGCAGTGCTAAGTGAGTATGCCGTGTTTCATCTCAATAACAAGACGACTGCTGTCTCCCACACAAGCCCACCGGGAACGAACACCCTAAAAGCTTCTGCAGCTCTGAACAGACCACACAGATGGTCCTTGAATCCCAGCTCAGCAGGCTGCAGTTCCGAGAGTGGCCTGACTAGGGCAGCCTTTTATCGCCAGAGACAAGGAGACCGCCTGGTTTCAGCAGCTACAGAAGGGCTTTCACAAAGTCAGACGGGGAAATATTCCAAGTCAGCAGTTTATCCCAAGAGACTCAGACGCTGGTTTACCGGCAAAATTGAAAAGGACATAAGAGGGGCCTTGTTGATGAAAAATCATCAGTATTCTTTGTGCGTCCTTTCACTGAAGGAATATGCTCTGTGTTTTCAAATAATACAATCTTTTTCCCTACAAGTTAAAAGCTCACTGCCATCCACCCCAAATATAAATTTCAATTTTATATCCTATCTTAGCAGCCAGAAAGACTCAGTACAGTCTACGGTCAAAGTCTGTGTTCTGCAAAGAAACGGGAAAAAAAAAATCCATTTTTACTTGCAACAGAATATAAACAAGAAAACATCAGACTTGGCAGAGGCCAGACCTAATGTGTTTGTGGCATGGCACTACTGATACGAAGAACAGAGTAGGGTAAATTTGGTTCTTGCCTGCTCCAGAGGTCACCACAGCCAGAGGCTCTGGGAAGGCTCAGTAACACCATGCTCAGCACAGCGACCTGGCATGAACAGCAAGTCCAACAAAATAAACATGCACAGCATTTGGGTGGGCAGAGAAATCTAAAAATCACATGAGGCCGATTTAACATTATGTGCACGAAAAGGTATGGCTGTGAAAACACTGCACACTTTGGAAAAAACCCTGCAGAACCACAGTTCACTGGAGCTAAAGTCCTTAATACACCTGTTGTAACAAAAGCTGCGTGGAAAAGAAACACAGTGGAAAGACTTTGAGGAGCCTGTCATGCATGGTAAAGTTTGCTTGCTATGGTGACTGTTACCTGACAAAACAATTATATCACCTTTTGTCTGTTTTGCACTCACACCTTTCAGCCAGTCCTGTTCAGTCCAAACCCAGCTAAACATCAAGCTGTATTTCTTTACTTTTGGTCTGTAACATCCTTAATCTTGCTGCTTGTCAAAGACACAGAGCCAGCACCCTGGGCCTCCACAAGCTACTTAACTTTCAGATGCTAGATCTGAACCATCTAGCTAAATAGGTAACAGTTGGTAATACTTCAAATCTATAGATGACCCAAACTTACATTTACACTAAAACACATGTATTCCTTTGGCTTTGAAGTCAGTGAAAACAGCAGTAGCTAGTAGCAACTCAACCTTAATCTCATGGAAAACAACTAGTATTTTGATTGCACATGCTGAAATATCCCAAAAATCTTCAAAAACCCCAACCCATAGGGATCTACATTTACACCTTCTGTTCCTGATTTTAAAAATGCCTATCTAAATATCTTTACTTCAAGAGACATTTCATAGAACAAGTAACACCTGAGGAGACAGACACAGCAGCAACAGTAAAGACATAGTAAATATCTTGTTTTAGTCTTGGAAATGGAGATGCACACACACCTGGTTAATGACTATTACACGCAAAAAGTACGTAAGGTTTTCCCCATAGTGCTGCACCTTCTCTTTTAGTAGCAGATAACAGACCTCAGAGCTGTACCATACTGGCTAACCAGCAAATTCTCTGCCCCTTCCTAAAAATTCCATGCCTCACAATGCTAACTCCTCCCGCTTCCCTCCATTTCTATCACTAATTACTTCAGTCTGGTCAGGAAGAATTGTCCTTATTTCTCTTCAAAACTGATTGCTTGGTTAGGCAGTGAACTGGAGTGATAATGAATCCTGAGCTGCTATTTGTATTCCTTTAATACAGTACAGGGTTAGCTGTCTTTACGGAATTTCTAGCACCACTTCACTGTCCTCATTGCTCTTTTAAATCAGCAGGATATGAAAAATTAGCCACTACAGGCTTATTATGGCAGAATATTTTAAAACAATAGTCATAGTCATATGCAGTACTTTTCCACAATGAGATGTCAATGCTGCAAACCAGAGAAGGAACTGCATTTGAAGTGACAACCATATGAACATTCTACAACAGGGATCATCATATGGCTGTGGCACAGATTTCTGCTGCCAGTCTTCCAGAGTCCAGAATCCAAAATCACATGGAAGCTTACACACCAAATTTGCACTGCAATTGTGCCCTGAGGCTGTAGTATGGACCTCTGTGGATCCCAAGAAAGCATTTATATGTGTATTTTGATGGGAAGAGGGAATGACAAGCAAGTATTTTTTTCTGAGAAAACAATTTCTGTGAGCCCCAAACTCACAAGTCTATCAGACTGCAGAGGTCAGCACAGCTTTTGCTCCCGACAGCTCCTCCTCCGAGTGGCTACTGCAGCTGGAGCTGCAGAAAATACAGCCATGACATCTTGTGTGCACAGAGGAAATACGCAAGTATTCCCAGAAGAGGGAACAAGCCCATGATCTGAGGGCATGGCTCACTTCCAAGCACAAGGGCTCTCTGCTGCGGGGCACTTGAGAAGTCAGCTAGGGAAATCCCTGACTGCTCCCTTTCCAGGGAAAAGCTCAGAATAAGTGTATTCAGAGGCTTACAGCCTATGCCAACATCCGCTAAAACAGTATTTTCAATGAAACACCTAATATGCTGGTAATAAAGACTTTTGTTTTGTATTTTCACAATCAAAACTCAGTAGGCAGTTGCTAAGTGGTTTTCAAGGGTTTTTTGTTTCAGACTTACAGGATGGCTGAATAGGAAGGGGATAACTGGTGTTCACTGGTTTCAAGGCTACCAACGCAGAAGGTGGGGAATTCTGCCAGAGCCATAAAGGAAACTATGTAACATCGGGCACATTTCTGCAGTTTCTGTCAGTTTGGCCTCCACTCAGTGACACCATGTTTGGCACACTGTGTTTGGCACAATAGTAATGTAAGCAAGGTCATGAACACCTTTTATTTTCCCTTCTGTCTGGGCATTTCCAGACATGTTCAGGTTTCACATGCTAGAAGTCTTCTCAGATTTTCCTGCCCTTACTTATTTTATTGAAAATTCCCCAGTGCTGCAAACAGGAAGCTGCTCTTCTCTGGCATGCAAAAAGTTGATTTTTCTGCCCTTGGCTTGGAGTGTACCCAGCTAACTCCCCTTCTTGTGAAAGCACCAGCTACCACCCCCCTGTCCTGGGGTCAGGAGCACCAGAGCTCCTGCCAAATCTGAAGCAAAAGAGGAACAATGAGCTCTCTCCAAATCAAGAGGTGAGAAAGTTTCCCACAGCCAGGCAGAGGAGTCCTGCCATCCCTGGGGCCATCCTTTTACTGATCAGGGTGCACTGCCTGCCACAAGCAGATCTCTTCAAATCCTGGCTCAGCAGTCGGAGGGGCACCATTGGCCTCAGCTCAGCACCTGCCCCTGAGCTCTGCAGACACAAATCCCTGAGGCAGCAGCACCAGCAGCAGCTGGGCAGCCAGTCCAAGGGGACAGAGGCCAGAGTTTTCCTAGCTAAGAGTATCCATGCAGGTGGGGTAGCCCCTAGGCACCTGGGGCTTGGGGAAGGGAGGTAGGAGAGGCACCTCCTGCGTGGTGGTCCCAAGCTGTCTTCATGGTCCCTGCTTGGAAGGGCAGGCACACACCTTCAATCCCACACTTCACTCCTACTCCCTTTCCTCATACTCTCCTGTTGTGAGCCTGGCATGATCCCTCACTGACTTTTCCACTTGAACAGAGTGACACATGACTGTTTTTTCTAGGCATTTGACTCCATTCCTCTCAGGAGATAACAGCTGGTCATTTAAAAAGGAATGCAGATAAATTCTCTTTTCATCAGCAGTTTAAACTAACATTCTTCATCAGGCTGGCATGCAGAATCCCCAAGCTAATTCAAATGCATTCTTGCCTCACTGGTCTGAGTTGGCCTGCTAAGGAAAACAACTAATATATAATAACTTTACTAAAGAGGCAACAAAGCAATGCCTCACAAATGCCAAGAAGGTATTAAAATTATCCTCTTCAAATGCCATGTCCTCCTGGCTCATCTCCTCAGGATTCACTAGGCTTGAGAACACCTGTGCTGGCTGCTACCTGTGCAAAGGGAGCATCTTCTGATCACAGAGAAGATGGAGGGTGCTTTAAGAAAACACTTTGCTGCTGGTGTAAAATATTGTACTGGTTTTTTTGTTGTTTTTTTTTTTTTTGCTAACTGTCAGATGCTTAGAGCAGATCTCAAAAACCAGACAGTACCACGGGCATGTGTTACACCACCTGCAGTGGGGAGACAGGCCAGGTGTGGTCCTGGAAACCACAGACTGGCAGCAGAAAGGGAGAACAGCCCTGGAGGGAGACAGCAGCATGCCTGCCACACTCACTGCTCAAACCTCCCACCCAGCTTTGCCAGCCCAGCCTGGGAGCTCTCCAGACCTGGAGCTATTATATCCAAGTGCACAGCAGCTCAGCAGTTCAGATAACCACACAGTGGTAAGGAGAACTACTTATTCCATGTCAAAAGTAGAGAAAAAGAAAAATTATGGCTGTCTGTGGTGCATGTAAAAAAACAGCTACTTGAGGTGCTTCTGAGGAAGCACCTTATATCACCATGAGTCACTTCTCTTCTTATGAGAAGGTTTCTCTCAGTGGCACTCTCCAGAGGGATTTCCAGACACAGGTCATAACTCCTGAACTCCTCAGGCAGCCAAGGGAAACCACAGCAGAACACAACACAGGCAAAAAAAGGATATCTCTGAAACTTGCAATGGCTGCAATCCATGCCAGTGTCTGGCTTTCATATGTCTCAGAGTTGCTTATCTCTTCATTTAATGGCTGTGATAATTAAAGGACAGAAATAAGCAAATGTAACTGACAAAAAACCCCCTGAGGATGCATCAGTAGCTGCACAACAACCCCTGCCTCCCTCTCCCCTCTTTTATCCACCATGTTTGTCCTGTACTTTGGTTAAAGAAAAGGAGGATTTTACGAATCAGTAGAAGTCTTAAGAGTAATTTTAAATCTGGATCATTACAATATGATGTGTTTTAGGTATTTCTACTTCCATTTCTGAGACGTAGTCTGACTGATGGTCAAGATAGGCCTGAATTTCAACTATGCTTCCACAGACTTCTGGATCCTGCTTTCATGAAACTAAGGTTGGCCCTTGAAAACACACCAAGCTGAGATGCCATCATATGAAGTTTGTGGAAGTTTAAAATAAAGGAAGGTGGCTTGATCTATCTCTCACTGACAGTGTGTCAGGAAATAGCCACTGCTATGCCTTGGCAGAGCTTTCTGTTGAAAGGGTTCCTCTCTGAAAAGAAGCTTGGCATAAAACAAAATTGTGATCTTCAGACAAGCATAAGGACCTAAGTCTGCAATAAGCATTACTGTATCTCAACAGACACATAGAAGTTATTGCAATAGCATGAATTCTTTGTGTCCTACTAGAAATACCTGCAGCTTCCACTTTCAGAGAGGCAGGATCACAGTTCTGTGCAAAATGTACTTTTTATTAAGAGCAAAAGAACTGTTTGCCAGTCCTACCAATTACAACTCCTTCCCCCTCTCCATGGCAACTTCCCTATTAGTAGCATCACTCAGTATGCTATCTCTCAGTTTAAAAGTCATCAGACATGGTAAATACATAGCTTCTTTGTTGTCTTGCCAGATGGAAAGTCACTCTTTTGTGAGGGAGATACTGAAACACGTCTAGACTGACACAATTCATGTAACCCTGCACAGCCATCAAAGATCGTAATTTTGTGCCAAATGATGATGCAGCCCAGGTCTGAACAGTCAGCCTAGTTATAGTGTTTTGCCTGCCATGGCCCTTACCTAGTACTGCCAGATCCTTCCTGGCCAATCATTTTAATGCTTATAAATGACCATCTAAATATATAAACAAAATACAACCCTACAGAGACAGAAGAGCTATCAGCAATTGGAAATACAAGGAGAGACTGCAGGAGGACTTCAACAGACAAAGCATTTCTAGCAAGGCCTAGGGAGAGAGAGAAGTTTCAGTCTTGCCTGTTTGGTCATTTTTCACAGAATGAAAGAAATTAGTGGAAGAAAAGAGTAGTTATATCACCATTATCACTGCCCTGCTAAAGCAAGATGGCATTCTTCCTGCCTCTCTAATCCTTTCTGCCACCTCTACTGCATTCACCTGCAGTAGTGCAAAACTGGTATGTACCTACTAAGTTACCAAACTCACACAAGTCATACACAGCTCTCCCTGCCCTGCCACAGCAGAGCAGAACAAACCAGCAAGGAAAATACTGTTTTAAGGCCTCCCTAAGAGACTGTGTCATGTGTCTGATTTTGGGGTATTCAACCAGATCCTCTCATAAAACTGGCTTCTAGTACAATCATTAAGCTGTCAGTGCCAGGCCATGAGGCTGCTGGGAACACATTTTTTGCCCTCACAAGAATAAAGTATTTCCTGCCAACAAGCTTGTTTATGGATGCACCAAACTCAAGAAAAAAGAGGCTTCATGTCTATTGAACCACTTCATCATTCCATTAAGAAAAGAGAGAGGGGAAAATAATACTGTTAAAGACTCTGACAGAAAGCATTTATGTTTCGCTGGAACATTAGTGAGCTTAGACTGCAGTATCAGAAATTTATTAACCCAGATGTAACTTTTACAGCTCAGAACTTGCAGATAATTTACATTTCTACTAGTTAGCATAGCTATCATGACAAAGAAAAGTGATTTCTGTGAAAAGCTGGTAAGAGAGGTTTTAATGTTGAACACTACTGTAGGAAATCTTCAGTTGTACTAGAACAAATACATAATGGAACAGTAGATGGAGAACTGCTCCAGCCTTGAATTTCTGGTGATGGGCACTACCAGTGAAAACCCGATAAGCTTCACAACACACTTCTGGATTCCAGAAGATTCTCTCTGCAGATTCTCTGCAGAGAGAAGCCAGCCTATCTCTGTGGATGAGACTGTTCTGCTGCATAGCCATTTGCAGATTATGAACAAATAAATGTTTTCAAACTACACCAAAACTCAAACCTTAACTATGTCCTGCTGTTTTATTTGGGTTTCACTCTGCTTCAATTAACTGAGAAGAACCTGACAATTTAGCAGCAACAGAGAACAGAATGGGAAAGCAGTAGAGAGGAGAGCTGCCAGGGCTTTAGTCTCTGTAAAGACTGTAAAGGATGAGGAGAGGACAGGATTGCTGATTGATATCACACGCTCTGACAAACAGAAAGGCTCAAAAGCAAATGGATTTTCGCCCCTATCCTTGCAGCTGTTGTCCCCTACACCAGTGTCTACTGCCTGGAGAGACAACAGGTAGGTCCAATCACTGGATGTGTGCACACATTGTAACCAGTACTGAAACGCTCCTGAACATTGGCATTTCAACACTACCTCTAGACCACAGAGGGCGATACGCACTTGTTTTCACACTTCCCTCCTGTCCCCTGACAAACACAGATACTGGGCAAGATATTTTTATTTTGTATTCTGATCCTACTTCTTTGGCAGGTGAGGAAGGTAATCAGGGCAGCCAGCAGGATCTCTCCTGGTTCACACATAGTGTCAGGACTTGTTTTCCCATACAAGCAGGAAGAGTATTGAGGGATTGGCACATGCTAAATGCACGGAGTTAAGTTTGCTTCATTCCTAAAGATATCACAACCACCTCAGACCATTCTGCACTGTTGTAGCACTTGTAGAGGAAAACGAACTTTGATTATTTTTTGGAACTCTTTCGTGGATCCATGATGGTATAAATTTCATTGTGATTATTTGAGGGTCCATTTACTCAGAAGAGCAGTTAAGAACTGCTGGCATATTTTAGGACAGCTGTGGCTAAACAGGGTGCAGTAAGCTTTCTCCAGGTGCTATACAGATTTTGAGAGAAAGCTTCAGGATAAGGAGGACTAAGCATTCAGCCTGATCTGGGCTGACACACTGATTAAGGAGAAAAACACCCTGTCCACACAGCTTGCAGGAACTGTGTTTGAGCCCCATTGGCAGCAGCAATCACATTTAGTACAGTCATATTTCCATTACACTGAGAGTCTTCACAATTTATGTACAGTTTAATCTGATTATTTTTCTTCCCCATTTCTGCCTGACAAAGTGTACTCACGAGGCCCCTGGCTGGAAATCCATGCTAATCAAGTTAAGGGCCAGTAGATAAAGCAAAGTTGTTTTCTCTGTGTTGTCAGCAAACCACATTTCATGACTATACTGAAGCCTCTGCTAACTAAGGTCATTGACATCATCTTGAAATCCAGGAGCAAGTAACAAGAGCAGGAAAAAGCCCCATCTTGAGTAAAGACAAAAAATGCTGGTGAAGCAGCTCACACCAGGGCTGCAATGTTGGGGGCAGGGGGGAGTCCAATGGCTTCTATGCAATGTTTATGTAAATTACTTTTTTATGGGTTTTATCCACCCACACACAAATGACAGTTTGGATTATTTTAACTGTGGAATTTTGTTTCCTGCATCATGAAAACTAAGTACTCAGCAGCTGCCAGACTGCTAAGCAAATGGTATGAAATGTATTGATTCTGCAGTGGTAATGATCTTACATTTTTACATAATGCCTTCCAGGCTTAAGTGACCATAGGCACTCTATACATTGCACCTATGACAAAAGCACCTCAGGAATAAAACACCACAGCTGCCTGAAAGGACATTCCACCATTAAAGAGGGTGCAAACACCAGGAAAGCAAAATACACTCTTCTCAGCTTACAATCTTAGTAGTATTTTGGAGGGGTTCTAAATATAAGAACCAGATTAGATATTAAGACAGCCACTTCTTGGAAAAGGTGGAACAAGTACTGAAACAACTATCAAAACAGTGAATGTCTTTGTCATGAAGTTTACCGCATAGCTGGTGCAGCAAAAGCTGCTGCACAAACAAATATCAAGCTAATGTATAACTGTACTGAAAGCTTAGGCTTAAAACCTGGCTGTTGACAAAAGCAGTTTGTCAAGACATCAATTTTCTCTCCCTTTGGAAAGCTAATGCTTCACACAATGTCTTTTGTAATTGAACTGTGGCTCCACTTACATACTCAGAAAGAAAATGGAGCATCTGAGTCATCAAAATGCCTGTAATTCCCACTCCTGTAACTCCTGTCCAAGTTCTAACCTGTGACCAACCTTCTTAACCAAAGATCACACCACAAATCTTCACTAAAGGTTTTCTGTACGCACACAAGAAAAATCACGTTTGCGTCTCACACTCTTTGCTGAAAACAATGACTACAGCCATTTTGAGGGTTTAATTTCTAAAATTCAACTGAATTTTAGAGAACTGAATTTTAGGAGAATGGAGCTGAGCACCATGTGAAGACTTTCACCAGACTAAAGAAAACAGCAAAGAGAGGGGAACACTAGAAGACCTTCAATCATTTTCCTTCTCATGGGACAAATTTGTGATCACTCTTAAAATCACTTGAGGGTAAGAGCAAAGGCTCAGAACTAAGCCTTGCCCCAGGCCTACAGGACAAGTGGTGTCCCTGGTGAGGGAAGCTGCTTACCTCCTGAGTGCGTTTGTCAGCTCAGCAGTCAGTTCACTCTCGGTGTATGGTCTCAGCTCAGCAAGAGTTAATGGTGCTGCGGTGCCATCACTGCATTCCTGAGAAACCAGGAAACACCATCTAGTTTGAAAGTACTTACCATCTTAACTGGAAAATTCTGAAAACCACTTAGGTAACAGCTACTTGTAAAATGAAGGTGAAATAAACATCACAATATTACAGCAACATGGCAGTGTATCATACCAAGAAATAGACTAAATGGATTAACACTTCACAAATCCCCCTAAATGTTTCCTAAACCACCACAGCTCATCAACTTGCAGAATTCTGCTAGTGTGCAAAACTGCTGGTGATTTCCCTACATTTCTTTTGACACTACACTTGAAACAAAGAACTGCTGGGATCAAAAAATTCAGATGATGCATTGCTAGAAACAAGTAAGAAAGACAGTTAAACACTAGCTCTGGATTTTGTTTTTGAACACATTACTGAGGCTTATCTGGGGACACAGCACTAAAATAAGAGGACCTAAGTTTTCCCAGGTATCTATTTCTTAATGCAAATTAATACAGTTAATGCAGAAATCTGTTTATTTTGCATTATAATAAGAGGAGAAAAAGCCTTAATTCTCAAATTATTACAAATTGACTTGGAAAAAGAGACTGTCATTACAATGCTCTAACTGCTTCAAAGGAATGAGAGCTTATTTTTTCAAATTTTGTGTTTGGGGGAGGATGGCATTTTGCTTATACTCCATCCCTTCCACTGTTTCCAGCGAGTGGCAACAGGCAAGACACACGTTCGACCACAGCAACTTGTATGTTTGGCAAGACTGGGCTTGTGGTAATCCTCCTCAAAACAACCTTCTTTTTGCGCAGGCTTAACAATAATTCTGCAAAGTCCTCATAAGTCACAGTATGGAAGGAATCACCTAACAACTGGAGAAGAGAGAAAAGATCTACATATAGACAAAATAGAAGAATTATTAACATGCTAAAGACTGATACAGGGAGGGGAGTGGTATAATTAATCATGTTTACGGCTTTGGAAACTTAGCTTGACTCCTGACCTTGCCCAGTTTGTCTTTGCTTCCACTGCTGGTTGAGCTGAGAGACCTCATTCTCTGCTCTTTTTGTTCTTCCACTTCAGATTTCAAGTGCTCAATGTGGACAAGGTAGGCCTGCTCCTGGGCCTCTCGAGTGCTCAGTTTCAATTCCAATGCCTTCTTCTCCTTCTCTAGCAGGTAAAGCTGTGCCTTGAGCTCTGCCATCTCCTCCTGTTGAAGAAACATTATCAGCATGCTGCTCATGGGACTATATACCTAAAGGAAGATGAGGTTAAACAAGATTTTCATCCACTCCTATAACCCAAGTGTCCTTTTCATGGAGAACACTATCAGCACCCACATGCCTTTTTATAGTCACATAGCATATTCATCAAAAGACTAGTACATTTTGAGTCTGAATATGATGAGCTGTGCCACTTCAGTATCAGCCTCAGAAATAAGCTCATAGCCACTAGTGTGGTGCTGAAACTAGACTATCAAGGATCTGAGAGAGTAGCCACAGCTGCTGAAATTTCTTTGGTTCTACTTTGCCCTTCAGAGACCACTTGCTTAAAACAAGAAGCGTATTACTTTCCTGTCAAAAACCTCCCTAAATTCCAGATTTCAGTTTCTTATTGATACATAAGAATTTATCTCATTAGAATGGAGGGGTTTGAGGGACTAGGACAACACACACAGGTAACATATTCCCACTCTGTAATACCAGCCTCTGTGGTAGAATGAGTTAAGTCAAAAAGGGCAACTTGGTATGGCACCATCAGATGTCCGTTTTTAATTTCCCTTCTCTAGAAAACCAGAATACCCAAATATACACAACTTAAATTTGACAAAATTGCACTCAATTATATTCTTCCATAAATATGATCCACAGGGGATTGACTTCACAGAGAGAAGCTGAATTCTGAGAGCTCATTCTTGTGTGCAATTCTTCTGCCACTCTGATGTTTATGACAGGGCTGTCACCTACTGTAACACAACAACTGATATTTGGGGACAGATCTCTGTTTTAACATCTGTCTGACAGTGGCTGGGCAGAAGTTTAAGAGCAGGGCATGAGTGCAATGACCCTTCTTTCAGCACATGCTCCCAGCCTCCCATGTAAGGCAGCTGATGGATATCCCGAACCAGAAGGACCTTTGTGCTTAAAAGCACTTCAGAAAAGTTTCTTCTACAAAATGCCTAGTTATTTTCTGAACCCAGAAAAACCCAGTATCCACAAAATCTTTAAGGAGATAGAACTAAAATGTAATTTACATTATGTGCTAAACAACACCAACAAACAAACAGAAGACTGCCAAAACCAAAAAAAGACTCCAACCTAGAATCATGTTCTCGCTGCTGAGTTTGTCTTGTGCTAGGTTTCCTCATTGATGACTATTGAGTTAAATGCAAACATTTTCTGTATTACCATTCAGTTCTAAACTTGTTCACTATGTAAACACTTCTCAAAAACAGAAGTTTCTTGTTCTGTGGTCAGCCTAGGAACAAGTCACTATTTTTAATTTTTTTTAAACACAAATTTCGACTAACTTTTCATGTAGAAGAGAATCTATGACTGCCACCAAAAATTTGCTGTCTGGATTAAGTGTAACCAGTGCATGCAGGTGTATCACAGTTACAACCACCATAGGTAATCATCAGCTTATTCAGAATCACCAACAATGCAAAAATGAAATCCATACCTTAAAATCATCTGCTTGTTTGTGAACTGAAGGCTAGAAGCACAACCAGTTTTATTCAATGTGGTTTACACAAATTTAGTTGTTAGGCAAACTTACCATTAATTTCCTTTGTCAACAGTAAATACATAAATAATACTAATAAATAATGATAGGGATATTTAGTTATAGGAGTTGAACTGGATGGTCTGATATACTCAAGTGTATGTATTTAGCTTCTTAAGCCTCTATTTCTAAAACCATTAATCTACTTAGCCTGCTTAGTGAAGGCTGAGAAGTAATTTGAATAGAGTATTTTGACACCTATATGAAAAAAAGATACTCTTGATAGAGGGCTATCTGTGTGGTATGATGGTTATGACAGATCTTCCCTGGCTGGAAGCTGAAGCTAGGCAAATTCAGCCTAAAAATGAGGGACATCTATTTCCTAAAATAAAAAAGTGAATTTAACCACTACAACAATGAATTTGTGGAACTGATTTTTCTCGCCACCTAAAATTTTTAACTTATTTTAATTATATTTTAAGTTATTTTAATTTTAACATATTCAAGCTCAAAATAAACTTAAGGATCAACGGTTAACTCCTTTGTTTATGAAGACAGTAAGTTTAAATAATCATATATGAATTCACCAGTTTGCATCCTGTCCAAGAAGACATATCGTGCACTTCCCATATGTTTAGTTTTCTCAGGTCAAAACAATGTGACTTGGAAGTAAAGAAGCAAAGACAAAGCAGGGGAAAAAGCAGGGGAAAAGTGGAAAAGCTCTCAGCCAGTGTCTTACAGAGGCTTTCAGGGAAGGAACAGGAAGGAAAGGTTGAAGCTAAAAATTAAAACTACAGTTGAGGATAGCGGTATGGACACATACAATCTGTGAGGCAGGGTGGCAACAGCTACGTGTTATAAGGGAAACTTCAAGGAATTCAGGTTTAGTTAGATTTTTCCCATGAAAATACATTTTCTAAAGACAGTATCTAAATTTAATTTAAATTAAAACACCACCTTTGTATATTTACTATACCCCTTTTCTTCTAATTACAGGTTGCTGTGAAACATCCTGCAGTTTAACACATCTGAGTGTATGTCTTAAGCACGAGTGGCATTTACAAAATGAAACCCTGAAGGAGCACGTAGCAAGTGGTCACTCTTCCAGATGATAGCAGAACACTTTAGTAATACATGTGAATTCACAAGCTTCAATTATAGTAGTTATTTCAGGACTAATTAATTGAATATTGAGGAATATTTTGTACTTGCAGTCATTAGAAAGAACTTCTTTACTGAGAGGGTGGTCAGACATTGGAATGGGCTGCCCAGGGAAGTAGTGGATTCTCCGTCCCTGGAGATTTTTAAAAAGAGACAGGATGTGACAGTGCCATGGTCTAGTAACCGCAGCGGTAGTGGATCAAGGGTTGGACTTGATGATCTCTGAGGTCCCTTCCAACCCAGCTGATTCTATGATTCTATGGTTCTATATTGTAATTCTGAATTTGGGCAAAAACTTGAATGAAAATTAAAAACTTTTGATTCAATATAATCAGAAACAGCATGGAACTTTCAAAATCAACATTTGTATCAGATGTGGTCATGTCAGAAGAACAAAACAGCAAAGAACTCTAATGTGGCAAGAAGTTCTAAAAATCATGAAAAGTCAGGACTCTAGGAGGATCACAGTACCCAAGTGGCGTCTGCCAGCCATCAGAGGTAAAACAAACATCAGAGCAGATAAATGTCATGCTCTAGTTAACTGTATTTTACTATATAAATCTATAAGGGCATGAACTGCTGTAACAAAGGTGAACAACGAGATCCTTAACATTTTCCACAAAGAGACTGAAGTCTCTTCAGTCATTATGAGCAACATTATCACCACCTGTACACAAAGGAGGAAAAATTACCAGTGTAGAAAGCTGAGACTTCTTATCTAGATTAAGTCCTTTGAAATGCAGAAATGCTGTAAACCAAGAATTATTTACAGCCATCAGAAGTAATCTCCTTGCTAACTGGGGCATGACAACAACTGACCTCAAAGCAAGACCGCTGAATGATGACAAACCACAGCCAAGAATATATTTGGAAACATGATTAATTATTGCTTGAAGCAAAGAACTGGATTTTACAGAAGTACTGGTAGACCACTGCGTCTTACACTCTGGACCAATAAAAAAATAATAAACATGGCAACAGAGAAACCACCCTCAAAACATCTTTTTAATCAATAATGAAGAACTACTGGTGTAAAGGTATTTTCAGATTGATGTAGAGATCAGTTTTTACCGGGAGTTATAAATGGAAGGTGTCAAAAGATGCAGCAGAGATTCCAATACGGACACAAGTTTTGGGAAGACAGCACAAATCTTATGACCCAGCAGTGCAGGAAAGTATTGAGTAGCTCAGTCAGCTGTATCATCCTTGCTAAGAATGTGCAAGGGAGGGAAAAAATTAAAAGCTGATACACAATGAAGTCTTCTGCAGCACAGATGAGTCCATCTGCTTCAAGTTAAATGAAACACCGTAAGGAAATTTAAATCCTCCATTTGTCTCAGAAGCAGGCAGATGCATATGCTATTCTGTATGAGGTACGTTTCAAATAACAAGACACAAAAAACATACTCAGAAAGCCAATACATCCATGAGTCCTGACTTTAGGTTCAACTATGTTATATTTTGCTAAACATATGAGCAAGGTATAACGTAGACCTGAGCAACAATCGTGGATGCTAAAAGGGTAATACAGGCAACCAAAACATGCAGAGTGTAGCTGTGCCTTTTGTAATGCTTCATGCATAGAAAAGTTGCTGAGAACACAGCTGCGTTGGGCAGGACACATCTCAAGGATGAAGGACCACCGCCTCCCTAAGATCTTGCTTTATGGTGAACTTGCTATTGGCTGCCGCAAGAGAGGAGACCCGAAGAAAAGATACAAGGATTCCCTGAAACAACATCTCAGCCTTGGCCATATTGATCAATATAACTGGTCTACTCTGGCCTCAAATCGGGAGGCCTGGAGACACACCATCTATAACGCTGCTGATGCCTTTGAGAAAGCACACAGGATCACTCTCAAGGAGAAAAGACAACACAGAAAGAATCGTGTCTTGCAGAATATACCATCTAAGGAGTCTTTCTGCTGTGCCTTTTGCAATCAGACTTGTTTATCTCATATTGGCCTTATTAGCCACCAGCGTGCCTGTAACAAATGTGGACAGAGCCCTTCCCAAATCTTCATTCATGAAACCTAGCCATGATATGATGATATGCATAGAAGAAAGGCAGGAGTTTTCAATTTCTGAGCAGAAGATCACGAACCAACAAATGCGTTCCAAGCTTTGACAAACTTGAGTTTTCACCATGTCTCTTTCAGAAACCTAAGGTTTTCCCGCATTGTGAATTCCAGCAAAGTACAAGAAATTACAGTGAATAACAATACTGTCAGTTTCTCTGTACTGGAAAGGACTGAAGGTGACTTCAGCCACCTAGGTTTAATGTGTATCTATTCTGTTTGCAATCCACACAACTCAAAGAAGAAGAAAGATTTCTTCTTCCAGGGGCAATTCCTGCAGTGAAAACCCAGTGTAATAGGTCCAACCAAAAGTTATGAACAGATGCCTTATGTCAAAACCAAGTTAGATGATTGCTGAGTGAACAAAAGGATTACCAGCGCTCCAAACTGTACCAGAAATTATGATATGCAACTGCTGGCGTTTCTGCCAGTCAGGGAATGCAAAGGCACTTATCACAAGAGGTAGCTCTGCAGTTTGCCTTCACCAATCAATTTAAATATAGAGGTAAGAATGGTGTACAAAAGATTTCAGGGAAGATCTGGACACAAAATAGGAGAATGAAGCATGATATCTGAAATACACATCTAATTATCTACAAATGTCTTCCAGTACATCTTGCATGCTTCAGTTATGGGGAAAATATTGCTGTAGCCACAACATGTTCAAACAAGTAACATAGCTTTAAATCTTCTGACAGGTAGCAAGCAATCTTTCTTCTGAACTGCAAATAATGAATGCATTATTGCAAACTTATATTTGTTATCATGGAAAGGCAGCACCACTAAGAATATAATTATCATTACTAAGCTACCAGTTAGCCAGAAGGAGCACATCTGAATAAAAATCTAAAGCTTTAGAAGTTTATGAAACTATTAGGATTTGCTGTCCCACTTGATACCATCAGCTGACACATCTGCCATTAGTTGACTAAAATACTACTTGTTAAAATGCAGAAATTAAACTTATTTAAACTTAGTCAAACCAGACAAGTTCTGAATGCATACATACAGAATTGCCTACTTGTATTGCCTTTGTTATGTTCCTATGTTTTAGTCCACCTCTCAAAGTCAATACAGAAGACAGACTTAAAATGATATAAGCTCTATACCTGGTCAACAAAAGTCAAGTTTTCTATATCACATCTTTAGAATTGGACATATAAACCAGAATTTTCTCCAAAACCCTGTAACTGAAGTCATTACACATCCTACTCTTTGCTCAGACTCTGAACTGAGCTACAGATTGCAACACAGTGCCATCAGGACTTACATGACTGACAGAGAGTATTAGGGGTGACACCTTCTGACAGACCATTCTTCCTCCCACAGCTATATTAAAAGGAGGTGAATTTGTTCTGCTTCAGGTCACAAATATTCACGATGAACATTTGCAAGCTTGTAAGTGAAGTAATGAACTGTCTCTTGGGAAGTGCCGTATCATGTTTTTGGTCACCCTTGAGCAACTCAGCTGCCATATCTCTCAAACAGAGCATCTGGTTTGTCAAGGAGAGCATTCCAAGTTTAGATCCACAGATGAAGTTCCTGCCTAATTCAAAACACACATAGCTCTTCAATGTTAATGCACTGCCTTCTGTCACTTTGTGACTACTGGATTTGCAGTCCAGATTATGTGTTTCAACAAAGTTACCCTTTATTACCCAGTGATCTCTACCCAAGCCTCCCACACATGACTGAGCATGTTCTGGAGCACAGGGGCATTGTCAGCAATTTTTAACCTCCTGGTTATAAATAAAATACCTTCATTGCCATAAGTTCCTGCATTAGGACTGCATTTTCCAGGTCTAGCCTCTGGCTGTCTCCGCGTGGCTTAACGTCATAACTAAGGGGATCAATGTGGATGCTTTCCAGCTCCAGCATTGTCAGTTTCACTGCTGCCCTGTCATTTTTCAACTGCTGGATGTAATCCTTCAGCCGCTGCTCATCCTCCTTTGTAAATTCCGTATCACAGCTGCTTGCAGTTGAGCTGGTGGTACTG
The DNA here is from genome assembly GCF_036250125.1 of Pseudopipra pipra. Taxonomy (NCBI): domain Eukaryota; kingdom Metazoa; phylum Chordata; class Aves; order Passeriformes; family Pipridae; genus Pseudopipra; species Pseudopipra pipra. The sequence goes on along the minus strand of NC_087581.1, from coordinate 44,467,433 downwards.
GAAAGAGAAAGAATGGTATTAGAAAAAACAACATTTGGAACAAAAGCTCAATTTTTACATCAAACACTCTCCTGATACTTTACCAACACAACTGAGTCTTACTTAAAAGTTCACAGAAAGGACACATGCAGCATGGACTGGACATTGCAATGTTCAGAAGATGCAGAAGGGTGTGACAAATTCAGAAAAGAAATTAATTCTCTAAGCTGTATGAGAAAATCGAATCATGTGACAACTTCTCCGCAAAGCCAGATATTTAGTGATGTGTAACCGAATTGCTTTTTCTGAAATGGTGTCTTCTGGAAAAATCCTTTTTTTAAATTAAGAAAAAAAAGAGCAAAAAGCTTCTTAAGATTTCTTAGCAATAACCAAGCTTCTTTCTGCTGCTCTGATAATGAGTCTTCATCTTTTTTGGGAAGAAGCATCTGCTAAGAAAAAAGAATCAGCCTAGACCTGATTTATCTCTGCTGATGGCCAGTTATCACCTCAGATATTTTAATGGATACTTTCAGGAATCAACCTGAGCAAAACTCCACTGGCACATGCCAGGAGATAGCATCTTTCAGCTCATTTTAAGGTGTACTCCTCAGTATACTGGCATTCCTTCAGGGCTGGAGGATTTTAAAGTCAACCCACAGGTTAGCAGGAATTTTAAGAAAAAGTCATAATAAAAGACTTGGTGAATCTTCTCCTATCTACAGGCATCAAAAAAATGTCTGCCCATTACTCTGCCCCACAGATGTTTACACAGATTGCAGAAAAAGAGGATAATGGAGCTAAGAATTAGAGCAGTGGTGGCTCAGTGCTGCCCACCCACCTACGTGCATGCCAGTTCTGCAGGGGGCTGAGACTGATACAGCTGTAGCATTCCAGGGCTGAATATAGCTGCAATAACACTGAAAGGAAAATAAAATGCCGTGTTGTTTCACTCAAAGCTGCCTGCTGTCTCCTGAGGTCCTGTAATCAGCTGCTGGGTGAGGGATAAGTCATCCATTAACTGTGCCTGTCTGGAATGCTAGATGATCTCAGTTATCAGCAGGGGAATAAATCACTTTCTGTATCAAATTGCACTGCTGTTCAACATTTTTGTACTAAGAAAAAAAGTCCCACCCACCACACGCTGTGAGATCCAGAATGTTGTCCTAAAATACTGTGAATGTGAAAAAGGGGAAGCCTATCAACTCTTCTGGTTCTACTTCAGCTAAAGCTACGTTGTTTTTAAAGTGCTTCAAATAATTGCCAATCTTCCCACAAATTCCAAGCACAGCCTTGGAGAAGATGGAGAATTGGCAGGTCTAAAAAGATTTCTCAAAATCCTTCCCCCTCATGAAACATCGCATTACAGCTCTTGACTACAGTTCTCTGTCAATTTCACATTATTCCTTCCTTTTCTGAGGGATAAGAGGTGCCTGCCACAGTTGCCACAACTGTAAATTGGTCTTTGCTTTTGTTTTCATCCATTTCCATTTACAGTGATGATAAAAGCACTCAGTACCTACCTGCTTTACTGAGCCTACGGATATCTCACTGAAGTAGATATTGATAGAAAAATTATGAGGATAGACAATGTGAAAAATAGGTAATTCCGTACTGAAGTCATGTTGCAAGTTTCCTCAGCATCCAAAGACAGCAATTGCACAGCTTCTCTGGATTAAATGTAAAACAGCTGTTGTTGGAGTAAGGACAGCTTTCAAAGTCTACACAGGCTTCAAATATTGGAGCACAAAGACCTCACCTCAGTTTTTGGTTGCAAAGGAAAGAGAACCTAGCTCTCTTGCTGAAACCTGAGCAGAAAAATGCTGGAAGTCTATTGTTATGTTGAGCTTGACTTCATACTCACTGCATAGTCACAGATTTTGGCCCTTAAAGACCCACAGCTATGCACATATATTTTAGGGGAGTGCAGTCCAAACTAAGGAAGGCAGTCTGGGCTGTTGCCAGGGATACTCAGGCTGCTTTTACTTCAGTCCTGGCTGACTGCCTGCAGCCAAGTTGGCTCCTCTGGTGAATTGCTAGCAAGCTGCTCTTTTAATTTTTGTTTCATTTTTTTTAAGAAGTTGAGGGGAGCTTAGTGAGGAACCTGTCTCAGCTAGCACACAAAGGGGTTAGAACCCTCCCTCTCCCCCACAGCATTTAGCAGCAAGCCCCCATCCGGAAGACTGGGAGCAGCTGGGCACAAAGCCCACTGTGGGCTGTTGTAAAAAGGAGGCTTCACGATGAGGGACAGAAACAACACTGCAGTGTTTCTGAGCTCCCATGGCGGCTCTTCCAGGGTTTGTTCCCCCTAAAGCCCCACCACACAGCTCTCCACAGCCACAATGCTAGTCCATTGCTGCTCTGCGTAAGGGATGACAGCTAGGGTGCATATCATCCTGAATTTCAGATATCACCCTCCCTTCTGACAGCAATCAGGACAAAGGATAATGCATCCATCCAAAAATCACAGGAAACTGTTGCAAAAGATGTGCAGTTTCTCATTTCTCCAGTGTGTAGGTAAGGACAGAAAAAGGATCACAATTTCATCACAGCTGGAGGGAATACAACATCAAACTGCTCACTCTCACTGCTATTGTATTCAGAAAAAGCAAAGAGAAATATTCTTCACACTTGCTTCATCCCTCGAGTCTTTTACAATGATGTCATACCTGGATGATGTCAAATTAATTTTCATATACAGTTTATGGAAAATATGTGGGCTGGTATAGCATAACGTGCAGTCTTATTTGCTGGTATGCATGTGTGTGTATAAAATGCAGTGGATGGATACAAAGGAGGCTTTCAACAGTGCTTGTCTGTGAGTAATTTCTGTACACTACAAAAATTTGTCTACAAATCCCTATATAAGCATCATTTTGTCTGTTAAAAATCAAGTCAATAAATAAATAAGCAATTCAGCAATTGAGTGGATAATACAAGAGCTGATAGAACTAAGACAACACTTAAGATAACGAACTTGCTTGAATGTCTGCACACAATCGAACCCTTTAAAGAAAGCACTTGGTACACAGTATATACGTTTCTTGAGATCTGGAACAGCACAATGCCAAAAGATATTAACTTCCTGAGAAACCAACAAATACTTCAACCAGGCAAATGGCAAACAACAGTCTATTTGGCTAGAATTACCTTTGGTAAACTACCCTCCTTCCTTCTGAGACTGCTTCAGTGCAGCAATAAAGTGTTGCACAGATAACACTGAGGTATCTCTTTGGATATTTCTAAAGAACTTATTTGCACGCTTCAGCCAAGATAATCTTGTCTGTCAGTGTCTTATCTGATATCTGAGATAATTCTGATGAGAGATATATTCCTACAGTTGACTGAGTGCAGATATTCTGTGACACTGCATAATACTGAAGAGAACTGCCTTTGCGTATAAGAGACCAGATCTCTCCCTCCATGAATCCAGTTGTAAGCTTGGGCTTGCTAGTGTAGCAGAGAATAAAATACACCTTTTTCAGTCAGTGTTACAACTGGACTCCTTCTCTTTTGGTTCCTTCTAAAGGTGTAATCAGTCAAACCTTGTTGGCAATATACGTTCTATAGTTAGCTTCTGTCCATTTAAAACAATTACAACTTCCAACTACACTGTAAACTGATTTCTATTTTCAAAAACTGAATTGGCAACATTATTGTAGTGCTGTTGCCAGCCAAATGAATTTAGATGCTCTTTCATTGCATTTATTTTCATTTCAGTTGCTCCCTTTCACAGTCTTTAGCCACTTGCCACTAATGCCTCACCACATGTTTATTCTCAGTAATGTATTCAGTGATTTGACATTCAGAATCTCATCTGAAATTTCAAAGCTCAAGATGGGTCAACAATTTCGTTGTAAATCCACAGTCTACAGGATTTCCAACAACAGGAAGAATTACTCATTTGTCACAATTCTCAGCAAAAGATAGTTTTCAACATCCCACTACCTCTTCAGTTGATTTCAAAGGGAAAAGGTAACAATACATATCTGCAACTAAAAGCCTGCAACAGTAAAACAGCTATGGCAAAAAATCAGTTTTGCAGACTCAAAGTATGTTCGAATCACATATTGTAAAAATATTTTAATTTCAGTGCAGTGGTCCCCAAATGGTGGTTCACACAGCACTCACTGATGACGTTGACTTGTTCTACTCCCCAGTTTTATAGAACTTCATAGAATCATAGAATATCCTGAGTTGGAAGAGACCCACAAGGCTCATCAAAGTCCAACACTAAGCCCTGCGCATGACAGCCCCAGGAATCACATTGTGTGCCTGAGAGCATTGTCCAAATGCTTCTTGAACTCTGTCAGGCTTGGTGCTGTGACCACTGTCCTGGGGAGCCTGTTCCAGTGCCCAGCTACCCTCTGGGTGAAAAACTTAGGTAGAGTTCTTTAATACAAATAAAATCATTAAGCCTCCAGGAACAGTTAGAAATCCACAGTCTGCTTTGCTATCTCTGCTTAGATTGCACTGTAATAAAAATGTAAAGGAAATGGAAACCACGAGCATCAAAGAACCATACAGTGCTGGAGGTTTGTGGCAATGGATGTCTGTCTGGAGTAGCAGAGAGCTGAGTGACAAGAGAGCACACGTGAATGAGTTGAGAGAGCTGGTATCACAGGCAGGATAACTTCAAAAAGTAGGAGTAGGGGCCTGGAGAGAAACAAGAAGGATCCGGAATGACAGGGAGAGGAAATTTAAAGACAAAATCTTCAATTTTTAAAACTTGAGATAGAGTATTTTACTGACAAAGATCTGAACAGAAGGAAAGAAGATTTGTATTTTTTGGAGAAGCTGAAGTTTCAAAAATATTTTCACTGATACATGTATGTTTAGGCTAAGACAAAATTACATTTGGCATGGCAGGAGGGGAGAGGGACAACAATGTATAAGTGACGATCAGATCAGGGTGCCCATATGACAAATTCCTGACTTTTGTGTGCCCTTTGGGTGAGTGACAGAAGCTTTTCTGTCTTATGTTCCACATATATCAAACCAGATAATAAGAGTTACCTTATTCAGTATAGTATTCTGCTCCATGCCAGGAAAAGATAGCCTACAATGATAATGACTCAAGCTAAAATGTCTCTCTTGTGCACATGAATATTTACAATCACATTTTTACATTTCATGACATAATTTATAGTGATGAAATTTGAAATCCTATGCCACTTTAAATATACTCTGCTGAAACTTTAACTCCTCAGTCCACATGTTATATGTAAATAAATATACACAAAGTGCCAGCTGACCACCAAATGTTCATGGTGAACAATGTGCAAAGACACAAATACAGATATCTCCCTCTCTTATCCTCCTCCTCAAACCCCCAAAAATTATGTTAAAGAAAGCAAGGACTATAGAGACCATATTCCAAACACTTGCAGTGAAAGACTAAGAGAGCAAACACCAGAACAGGAACAACCCCTCCTTGCCCATAATTCTCCCCTGTCAATACTAGAAACTATCTAAATTGTTCTTCAAGAAAAAAATTATGTTTTGACTACATGCTAGATATGTCAAAAGGAAAAAAACCACTGAGGTAGTTATGGCCAACCAAAAATGGCCCTTTCAAACAACAGAACAACAAAAAACAAGGTCAACTTAGGTAGAGATGTTACATGTAGCCACAAACAACACGTTCACATATGGGTGTAGATATGGCACAAAACATGGCAAGTCAAACACTTGGAACAGCTTTTTGTAACTTCTTTCCAAGATTAGTTAATGCTTTTGCTACAATGGGCGATCAGCGTTTTACCAGCACAGGTGCAGCCACCATAATTTCTACCTAAAGATACAGCTTTCTTGGACTGAAAGTGCATCACAAAACTTCTCTGAATAAAACATTAAAATTTACCTCACATTAGCACCCCGTTCCCTCAGGTTACCTTTTTGCTCACTTTTAATCTATTCCATGCCAGTTATATGGCAGGAAATTAGAACCTTTGGAGGAGGCATCAGAAAGAAGAGGAAATGATACAGTACTAAAATAAACTTCTGAAGTGTCAAAAAAATTACAGCATTTGAATAAAGATCTGGCTCAAAAACTGAATTAAAATAAAGTTTTAGAGTGAATCTAAGAAACCAAAATAACGCTTAAAAAGAAAAATGTTCATCTATATTTATCCAGGATGCTTGCCAAATTTGTATCCACACAGAAGCACACAGAGTATAATTATACCACTGGCAGGCAAAAACTCAAAATGAAGCTGCTGGCAGATGTATTTGAACCGGAACGCTTCTGCAATAATAGCTCATCTAAGTTTCATTATTTTATAGGTCTTCAGAGAAACTGGAATATTCAGTCTCTCCAGGAGGGACTCACTCTCTCTGTTCCACTCCACGTGTGAAAAGAACAGCATGGGAAGGAATAATTTGGAGGAGGGGCAAAGGGTAATGAGAAGGGAGAGGAAATGGTTTAAAACAAAATGGGTAGACTTGTAATATTTAAAAAAACAATTCTTGAGCACTTCAAAATGCCAGTGGAAGCATACTTCAGATCTCTGGTTCTCTGTATGTCCGTGCTGTCTGCATACAATAGATAAGAGTAAGAAGTACATGATTTGAGTTCCAACCAAACAGCCACAAAGTCAGTGAAGTAAAACAAACGTAATGGTTTTGACCTTTATGAGGAAGATCAAAGTCCAGAGTCACCCACTTGCAAAAAATTTAGACAAACCCCTTCTTGTCTGGAGTTGCTCAAAGTCTAAAAACAATCAGACCACTGAGGCATGGTGACTTACAAATCAAAGGACAGAAACCGAGGGACTGGTGTGAGGGAGGCAGAACAGCAAATACAATACAACTTCTGGTCTGAAATCAAACACTCGGGCACTAGGAGAGCAGAGGAGCTGCATTTACCTTGTGTGGCTGTTGGATGAGAGGCTTTCCCAGGGCTGCACACTGCAGCCAGTGACTGCATAGGCTCCCCCGCAGCTCCCATCTAGTTTCATTAGCAAGGCTTTTGCTGCATTCTCAGCTGTCTTCCTGCAGTCATGAGCTCTCTTAAGCATCTGTGTGATGTTTTCATCACCTGTCTGGTCTCCTAGTTTTCAAGCAAAAAATCTGTTTCAGAGCTTTGAAGAAGGTGATAGAAGTTAAAGCAAGAATAGAGATCCTTCTACACGCTCTTAGTTTATACAAAAACTATGAAAATACATTACCAATATGTGAGCTAAAAGCAACTTCACTTGTGTAGTAACTGGGCTACTGACCTGGAATGCACTTTTGTCCCAGTCACAAGCTCCAGGTATTTTTTGTTCCATGTACATGTCTTAAGTGATGTATTATTTTAGCCAGCTTCTCTGTTTGTAAGGGTCTGCACTGTGCTTTAAGATTAGGCTCAAACACTCGAATTATTAACACACTGAAAAAGCCTCAGCCTAAATGACAACTCTTTCTCCAATCAGTGCAGTGCTGTTCCACAGTGTGGTCATTTCCAGGGCTTTTTCTCAAAAACACCTTGACCTCAAGCGTAATGGTTTGCCAGAACACCTTCTTACAGGTTACCTTGCCAGCTGGAAGAATTGCCTTACTGCCTAAAAGCAGCCTTTCAGAGTTTACAGCCATGCATATTAAGCCAAAAGAAAACTAGCAATGGTGTTTATTAATTTGCTATAATTTCCAGTGGTTATACAGCATATGTGTAGCTGGTAAGACAGCCCTTCAGCAGAAGCAGGACTGAACCACCACTGTCACTACTCCTACAGTCCTCCAGCTGCCATCAAGTCATTAAAGTAAGACACGCTATCGGCTAAACAGAAAATCTACAAATATATTTGTAAATTAAAGGTACAATATACTCATATTTTAAAAAACACAATCCAAATATGTCAGAGATTAAAAAAAACCCACTTTGCTCTTTGTCAGATTTTCAGTTCATCCTTGTTTGAGTCAAAGACCAATTACCCATACTTCACACTTGCTAAGTGAAGTGCATGCACTAGAAAGAACATTAATGAGGAAGAAGGAAGGGTGAACATTAAGAGCAGTTAGATATGCTCAGATCTAAGTGATGCAACTCCCATGAATTTTCCACTCACAGATGTTGATATAAAACTTGACTGATCTTCAAACCAAAAATCTGTTATTTTATCTAGGTGTGTTAATCAAATTAAAGGTACAAAAACCATATACAACTTCCTCCAAGCTGTGTTAGGTAATGGGAAATTTGCACTATTTCTTTCTCAGGGATGTAACTGGTAATACCATAATTAAGAGCTGTAGACAGATACCTACACAAAAACTAAACTACAGTTTCTTTCATAAAATGCAGATGAAACCCTACTGAAACCCAAAGTATTTCTCTCCTCAAAAATTTCTTTCTGCCTCCTACATGAACAGAAAACCCAAGACTAAATTTACTTTTGCTGCTCACTGATCTCTACTAGCAGGGAAAAGCCCCACAGTGCATTGTGGAAAAGAATGACCAGAGCTTGGAAGAAAAGTGGAAGAAAATCTCAGACATCTCCTTTACTTTTTGGTGCACTGTACACACTGCACAGGTGAAACGGGTACACAAAGGCCTGCATTGAGCACTGCGGGAGATACAAAGTAAGGGGCATGGAGAGCAGCACAGTGACTGCAGGCTGCGTGCATCCAGTCATCTGAAACAAGAGACCGACCATGGTTTCAGGACTGGTTTCAGTCCTGTGGCTCTAAAACCAGATGGTCACTCTGTCTCTAGAAGTTTTCCATTTACATTTCAGTGATTCCTGAGAAGCTACTGGCATTAGCCCACTGGGCAGTAACTATGCCTCAGGATGGCATGAAGGGTTATTATTCTCTCTCTGAAGGTTTCCCTTCTTTCTGCTTTAAGATTATTGTGGCTGCTTTCTCCTATCAATGGAAGGAATGGGAAAGATTTAACTTTCATCCTGTAAACATGTCTTTCTATCAGAAAAGTGGAGCCAGCAGCAATGTCAAGCTCCACACACTTCTGAACTGTACTGAACCTATGGTAGTGGCTTGTTCCACTTAGCAAGCAGCATATTAAAAACCAACACTTAGCCATAAGATTAACTAACCACAAAATAAGAGAAATTCAGAATATACAGGCTAATATCCCTGACAGCAGAGTAAAACAGAAGATAGAACATTTAAAAATTTAAGAGCAAAGGTAAAATGGGTGGGATGTGAAAAATTACAGCTTTTTTATTTTTTATGCTGTCATAGTATTGTCTTAATCCCATTTTTTCATAAACTATACTCAGTTTCTGGGGGGTCAGTCTTACTGCTTCAAACAGAATCCACACTTGCAGTTACCACAGCTGTGTGGCCCTAAGCCACATATGCCCACAAGTATTGTTTAATTATTCCACTCTGTACAGTTGCATGCCTGTAGCAGTCTCGCCCCTGCTAGGCATCCCCTTGTGATAGCATCCACTGGTGAATTTAAATTGCTCTCTTTTCCTTTGTTTTTGGGGTTTGTAAAATAATTTAATTAGTTAAAACCAAGAAAAGACCAGAGAGCATTCTTAAGTAATGGGTCATGAGATGATTCACCATTGCAACCAACTCTAATGCTAACTGACATGCAAAAAAAAAAATTAAATGAAGTGATTCATTGACATCTTACCAACAGAACCAACACCTGCAGCTCTGAACTGCCCAAGAATAAGACTCTGCTCACTTTCTGCCAATGCCAACAGCAGTTCATACGCTTCTATGCATTGTTCACTGAAAGAGAAAACAAACTACAGAAAACAAAAATCACACAAAATATCACCCGTAATTTAGAAAGGAAGAATACCTGCAAGAGCAACAACAACAACAACAGAGGTATGTGTGATTCCCTACTACTTGTCTAACAGTAGGGATATTAGATAACATAATACATATATTTCCTATCACAGGCATTCAACATTCTCTCCTTCCTTATGACAGTGCCAGGTTGACCTCAAGTAACGTAACAAGATAAAAGGGAAGAGAATGACCTGATGTGAAGGAAGTTCCAGAAGCATGTTTGAAACACCAGTACAAATGGTGGTCAACATGATCTTTTTGTGAAACTTTTCCCAGACCTTCTTACTATACAAAATACAGCATTCTATACTCTACAAGATAATTGCAGTACACAGACTGTAGTAAGAAGTAAAGAAGACACATGAAAAATACTTCTTGATCTGTCCTGGCTGTAAGATTTTCTTCCTTACAACAAAACAGCTTCCAACTACAGTTGTGAGTCACTCATTCATGCTGCCTTCTAACAGTTTTTTTGAAAAAAATATATACTAGTATACCTATTTGCAGTTTAGATTTCCTAGTAATTTGGTCAAGGCTGATGGTAAGAAAACACATTTTTTTAAAGGCACACAATTTGTCTTAAGACCAGAACTGCCTGTTCCAAATTAGTTGCAGCTGAAGGTGTTAAATGACATCCACCTTTTTACATATAGTTTGAAGCAAATTTAGATACTTATTAGCAAATACTAAGCAATTAATCCACAATTCCAACTGATGTGATACAAAGTCATTCTGAATTATGTGGAGTACAACACTATTGTTTGGCCCACTGGTCTTGTGAAAGGTGCCTAATACAGAGAACCTATATCTTAAGACCAGATTCAGCAGAGACAGTCTGAGCCTACGCACAATCATTAACTCAAATGTTAATTCAGTATTTAAAAATGAAGAGATAAATCTGCATATTTCTTTTAGATCCTGGAGAACTAGACTTGAAATACAGTGTATCAGTAACTTCAGTTCAGTAGTCTGCCAAGTAGTTTAACTAAAGGGACTTTTTTTCACGAAGGAAACAAAAAGAAACAGTATTATTATGGCACACCAACAACTTCACTCTGGAAAGCTTCTGTCAAGTTCTGCCTTGGCTCCCTCTTTTTCTGAAATACTCTCTGTGTAGGCACATACCTGTACTGCAATGCCAGCCTGAGGGCCGTGGCGTTGGACTCATACTTCCCAACAAGCATGCTCATCCTCTCAGCATTGCTCTTGCACTCTTCCAGTGTTATTGTCAGTAAGTCATTCTGGGATTTCAGGTGTTCAATACGGCTGTAGAAAAGGAAGTAATTTGCAACCTTCAAGCTTAACTTACAGTCAGTGACCTGAAAATTCTAGAACAACCATAATTTAAAACAACAAAAACCACTTGGTCTACACATTTTATTTTTTTTTTAAATGAAGATTGCTAACTCCATCAGTTTTGTATCCCTTTATCAAGAGCCAAGAGGATAGAAATTTCTCTTAGTACAGCCTCTTCTTCTTTTCACCTTCCCATAAAGCATAATCACAACCCTGTGCAACAGCAGCAAGCAGAAGGTTATACCCTTTTTTGTTAGGGTAAAAGACTGCATAGGACAGTTTCATATTAACCTTTTGCTCAATTTTTCTGCCTCAATTCCTCACTTCCTGCTGCCACATTTGCTTCTTGTTTTAAGTGGCATATTCACTAGTGCAATTGGGGGCGTGTGTAGGGATCATGCAGTTGCATAAATGCCTCCTTTCTTTGGAAAATCCAGAATAATCACCTGAAGTCATGGTTTAGTTGTGATTAGAGAGGGAACTTCCAAACTATGAATGAGGTTTCAGTGAGGCACTGTAATCTCCAAATGTTCTGGCAACAGTGGAACAGAAGCTACCTTGTAATACTCTTCTCAATAAGGCTAACTCTGAATATGAAAATGAAGCTTCAGAATATAACTATTACTGCTTATTCTCTGTGCCAATAACTGCACTACACATCAGTGTACTGTGCCTAAATGTAAAAGGTGGATATATGCCAAAAACAGGCAAAAAATTTCAAAATTTGGACAAGTAGCTAATGAAGAAATCAGTGGCATGCAGGACTCTAAAATCACTGACTTCCTAATAAAGAAGAATGAGAATGGCTAGTATACCCTTTATTCAGTGATCAGAATAAAGTCCTGACTTTCAGATGCTTCACTTTCTGTACCTTCTTTTGACACCTTCTATAAGGATACATGCTGTCAAAGCATAATTGTGCAGTGTACAGAAAAGAGAAAAGAAGAAGAAGAAGGAAACAAAGATCACGTTTTGCAAGACTACAAAAACATGAGCTATAAATAAAAGAGATATTTTACTGATCAGATTAAATTTGAGGTGGCTGTGGGGAAGAAAGAACTTGGCCAGAAAGACGATTCTCATGTTTCTGATTCACCGTTTTGATCTTTATGTGTCAAAAAAAGACATGATTTTGATAGAGCTTATTGAAGGATAACACCACCAATATTTTAACTACAACCAGAAAGGTGCAATCACTCTTCTACAGACAGAAATCTATTTACTGGTATATATGCCACACCACCACATGAATACATTTATGGATACAGTCAATGCGATTGTTCTGTTTCTTCCGGACAAAACAAGCAAGCTAATTCTAGAATGAGCGAGACTATGTTATGAGAATCCCTATTTCTATCAGTGATGTGTCTCATGAAAAAAGATGCCATGACTATTTGGTTACCCACAGAGAGGGACACTCCACAGTACAAACTGTCACAGGTGAAGGTGCTGGGCTGATCTAATAACACACAACCAAACTGTCATACTCATGGAAAGAATCCTTTGCACATCTTCTCTTCAGCACCTACATTCTATGTTTATCTGCAACTGCCACAGTTGAGCTTGGACTGATGTTCAAAAAGGATAAAAATGCAGTAACTTTATCAAAGCTAATAGAAGGCAACACATGTGAGCATTATCTAACTTTCCACCTTACCTATTTAATCTCTCTGTCTCCACTTCAAATTCTCGAATTTTACTTTCAGAGATAGCAGATCCATGTGAATAGAGAGTCTGGAAGATTTCCTGGATGTTTGAGCAGTCTTGGAGGGAATGTGCCAAATGTTCAGCCACAGTACTAGACACCTGCACAGGGCAGTTAATAGATTATTGTGAATAGATAACCACTGGATTTCTCCCAAAAGCACTCTGCATTGAGAACTGCATTTGCTCACATGTACTCACTTCAAGGCATTCATTATTTGGTTTTTGTTATGAATTTTACATTGAATAGAATATTTACAAGATTCCACTTTTAGAAGCCATTTTGTTTTAAAATTCTACTAACCAAGGGTGAAGGCCACTATTTCATCATACATTTAAAAAGCCTACTACGCAAGTTATTTATGTTCTTGAAAGCTTAGCAAAAGGTTAGAGCCAAGTTCTTCAGTAAAACAAATACTAACACACAGTACCAGCAACGTTATTGATTTACATTGGCATTTCAAAGCAGAACCCAGTTCACTGTTGAAAGTTGTGAAATGCAACTGGAGAGTCTTCTTGAAAAATATTTTGGAGGAAATGACTCCTCTTGAAGTCTCTCAGAGAATGATTTCTAGCCACTAGTTAGGAGAAAATGAGATCTTAATACTAGGTGAAATATTCTTTGCTGAAATATTTTCCTCTAAATAACTTTTAAAGTTCTTTAAAGTTCTTTAAAGTATTTTCACTCAGTCCATATATTAATTTATTAAGAAAGCAATGCTTCTTTTATTGGAACACAAGTCATCTTCAGAAGATATCATGCATGCACATAATTTTTAGTTCTTACCCCTATGCTGCTGATTTCTGATCCTAAGACAGGTCTATCAGATGATGAAGACTCTGATCTTGTCTTTGACAACTTCACTCTTTCAGCAATCTGCAAGTCAGAATGCTTCACAGGTTACACAGCAATAAAGTTCATGAAGTTTACACAAAATGCATCTGTGCTCTAGTTACACTTGCAAAACTGAAGTAAACTACTATAAAATTGACCTCTGTGCTGTAACTGAGAGAACTACAATCATTAACACTTAATTCGTTCCCACAGTTCAAGTTCACAGACCTGCTTAGGAAACATTCTGGGGATTCTAGACACCTCTCAGTTATTCCTGCATAGAGCAAAATGAGACCTGCTTTCCCCAGATAATGAGAAGGGTTACTGAAACACACAAGAGCTCACCTTGGCAATGGGAATGTCGTTGCTGCTGCTGCTGGTGCTCAGCTCTCCCGTGCTGGGGTTGATGGGTCGATTGGCAGAAGTGAGACGGCTGGGGCTGGATGGGCCCGTTGCCTGCACGCTCTGCAAACGTGTCTGAAGCTCTCGAACCTACAGTAAAACACAGCATTCTTATTCTCCCACTTATATGGTTTAAATAGTTTAGAGATTTTTCTCATTGTCTAACCAAGTTTAATTGCTCCTCGTTTCAGCATAGAAGTTATATTTTTGTACCCTGGTGCCTGTGAAGTTTTCATGTGAGGAGCAGATGAGTGGAGGTTATTTTAAAATTCTATTGTTTTCAGCTTTTAAAAACTATTTGCAATATGGAAATAGGCAGATATAATACTGTAAAGTAATTACTCAAAGTTTCAGCTTGTTTTATATAACCCCTTCAGTGCAGCTGTACTGTATGTATAGAAATTATTCTCTCTGGGATAAAGCTAATGTTCCAACCTAAGATAATGATGCCTTAACAAATCCAGTGGCACTCCTGCTGGTAATGGAAAACTCCAGTTGAAAAAAACCCTCTTGACATCAATAAATCAGACGATGATCTTGTCATATTTAAAGACATTCAAACATTAATCATGCTTTAAAAAGTACAGTTAAGCAAAGCTACCATACAATGAATGATGTACAGACAAAAAAACCCCAGCAAAGTACCCAAACAACAGCCTGCAGAAGCTCTTTGTAAACACACACTGCAAACACTGCATAGTCCTCATCACATATCAGATACTTGCAGAACTGATGTCAAAAGATTTTCAGTACTGCAGCGTTAAAAAAAAAAGAAAGATCTGCAGGAGCCAAACTATAGCTGAGCTAAAGATTATAGTGTTTACATTGGAATAGTTCCTAACAGTCAAAGAATAAATTGTCTGCTTAACACAACAATTATGCCACAAGGTAAAGTGATAGAGCTCATTTTTCCCACAGATTTCAAACACAGAGCATGAGATGAAAGAAGGGGCAGGAAACCATCTGAAGAGGAAATTCCCTGCAAACAGTTTTCCTTCAATATGCAGGTTTCTGTGCTGATTTTGATGGAACAGTCCCTCTGCAAAACAGAGCTGGTGAAATTTTAACTTAAGTCCAATAAAATAATAGTTCAGACCATTTGATCCCCCTGTACATAGCATGAAATACAACTTTGATTCCTACTGTGTAAAACAAGGTGGGATTTTATACTAAATACAATACATTTATACAAATAAATGATTAAGCATGCAGAAATCCCTTAGTCAAAAAATATGCAAGTGGCATTAAAGCTTGGGCTTTCTTCCGCTGCAGGTGCGCATGGACAGTGGGTGCACATGGACAGTGTTCAATCAATCTCTGCTTGAAGCAGCAGCAGTTGTGTATTCTCTGCACAACATAAACAAATCTCTAAAACCTACTGCACCGAGGAAAGAGTTAAAGTTGAAACACTCTCCACTCACCAAAGCAGTCACTACAATCCTTTACCATCTGCTTCTACTCCCTCAAGAGTATCCCTGCCTCTCTCCCTCTGTTGAACGCAAACTGAAGGTTAAGCTGCCTGAGCACTTACTGTCAAAAAAAATTTTAGGTATTTGCAAATTACAAAAAAAAAAAAAAGGAAAAAAAACCTGTGCGTTTTACGTAAAAGAGTGCAACAACGGCATGCTGCTAATAAAAAGCTGTAGGTGGCAAGAACAAAAGCACAAGCACACAAAGCCTAACTGCACTCACAAGTTCCCTGTTCAGTTGTGGAGGAGTGCTACATCTTAACCAATATGAATGCAAACAAATGAAGTACACAAAACCTCAGATCAAATCCCCAGTGTTTAAAGGAGCTTGCTGAAAAATGGATATGGGTGCTTGACCCAGAATTATACAGCTTAGCTGCAGTTATATCATGAAGTTAACTGAGCAGTGTATAAAGTGCATATTTATAGTAAGTATCTTCTACATATTTGCAGCTGAGGCCTCCTTTGTTCATACAGGCATATATAATTTCAACATAGGTACAGCTGCACTAATGCAAACCTTAAGGACAGAAGTGCTCCACTGATGCAAACCAATCATTTCAGCCTGTTGATATGCATAAAGCTGAAATTAACCATGCATGCATATTTTTGCTTGCAGATGTGGAACGTCAGTGCAGATAGGATTTGTACTGTGGCATTAACACTGGAGAAAAAAAAAAAAAAGAAGAAGCAACCCCAAAACTTCACTAAATTAGAATTACTATTTATTAGTATTTCTTTTAACCCAGGCTGTTCCGAACTAGATTCCACAAGTGCTTAAGCTACAACACTGTTTAAAAGCAAACAAACAGAAAGACCACTACAAATGTATTCTTTGTAAAATCAAATCCTCATCTCAATGTCTGATTTAAAAATTGCTACAATATTCACCTATGCCCAGAAGCTAGTCCTGGACAATTTCAGTCCAAAAGCAAAAAACATTCTAAATTTAAGTGCAATCAGGAAAGAGAGCATTAAAGTTGTTTAAATCCTAAGCATGCATTGACTCTAAAGTTTAAAACTGCCTTGTGCAAAGACACTATTGTACAAAAATTTAATGCAGATAGGTTTCCTTTAGTCTATGTTTTATTAGTGAGCAGCAACTATTGGCCATGACTACAAAGCCAATTATTCTTAAGGACCTGTAAAACACCAACAACAGGAAGAAAAATGAACACAGCTAAGGTCACATGCAAAGATTTCTCAGGAGAGCATTTCTAAAAGAAAACTCAGAGCACAGCACAGTCATTAATCTATGCAACTCACTGCTTTAATATTGTATCATAGAAGCAACTACAGCTTAAAGAAGCTGCCTGCTCATCTATACTTCTTGATGTGTTGATTCAGGCCCCTATTTCTGAAATTTCATGCTGAATTGATTGCTATAAATAACTGCACTAACTTTAGCAATGCTAAGTACTGGATGGTAATTCTGAGAGAATAACAGGGCAAGATTGACCTGTAAAATCACCAGTCTCAGAATTCACACATGCACCAAGCCAGAATCTCATGACTGTGCTGCCTACCCACCACACTGTCCAGAGACACCTTAAGTAACTATTTCTGGTCACCAAAACCTCCACTGTAAATAGATGCAGCATCTCCTTAGAAAGTACTTTTCCAAACTTGTAGCAATTCTAAAGGAAAAAGAAAAAATGACCAAAGAACGGGATTAAAAAAACTCCAAACCCAAAAAAACTCAGAGTTCAGAAGAGTTAGTCTCTTCTCTGGATTGGTGAACACATGAGTTATGTAAAGACTAGTTTTAAAAGCATGATTAAAAATTGTCTGATCCTCCATACTCCATACTTCTAACACTCTTTAGTGTCATTACCAATGTAATACACATTATTCTGAGGATTATGCTAGTTAGTAGAATGAAGGTAACTGCAGTACTGCACATGAGACACAATAAATACCTGGAAATGGGAGAGAGAAGAAGGGAATATTTTACAAGAAATGGATGGCAAAATTAGCAAAATCTGATGGGTAAAGACAAGTATAGAAACAAACCCAAAGAAGTTCCACTGAAAGACAGAAAAAGAGAGAAATAACAAGGAAGGATTTAAAGAAAAATTTTTGGAGTCCCTGCATTATACTAGTTTAAAGATGGAAACATCCAGAAGGGTATGGAAATTGCCATGGACTCTCAAAGCTCTAAATTGAGATGGAAAGGGACTGAGAGGCAGACATAATTACATGATCAGAAAAAAAAGGAGTAGCAAATGGAGGGGGAAAGGAGAAATCCATGGAAACATCTGTGAAATCCAGAATTAAAAAAAGGAAAGAGCAAATATCTTCTAAAAAGGAAAGAGCAAATATCTTCTAAACAGCTGCAGCAAGTCCAAGGAATTACAGAAATAAAGAAGTGCTGGAAACTTAGAAAGAGCAGGATCAGGGTCCTTAAGTGAGACACAAGGCAACAGAGCCATTATACTTTGGACCAAAGGACAGCCTAGCTACCAAGAGAAGTCAGGAGCAAACAAATGTTCTCAAGTTATTAATAAGGATGTAAGTAACTGGAAACTTTATTTATCAATATTTGATGTTTAGCAATTGAACCAATTGCTTAGCTGTGCTTCTCATTTTTTTCCCTTTTCAATTCTGAGAATTGGAGTAGGAAATTAAGCATAATTTCTTGTGCATACCTTAAGAACTAAATAAAAGGACAGCAAGAGTAGACAAGAAAAGAGGTTGACACATTACAGCAATGCTGGATTTATGAAAGACTTTGTAAGTTATTAACAGGCATTACAGACATGTTTGCAGAAATGCATCATGGGTTATAGAAAAATACTTCAGTGAAATATTGTCATTATCTGTAATCATGAATATAAGAACATGTTTTCAGTCTTTGTATTTTACACATGCATACTCACAACTACATGATTGACTAACATATCCTAAATAAAAAACCAGAGCTACAAACTGCCTGCTTTTGTCACTGATTTCCACATTCAAAGGACACCTGCTCCTTTTGTTTCTAAGCTAGTTTCAAACAACATGCTTGTGACTCTTTTGCTTCTACCCTACTTGTGACCTCTTTCATCATTCAGTATCTTTGAATCCTTCAAGTAATAGCACTTTTTTCCCCAGCATTTTAATACTACTTCATTTTTTCCCTGTTATACCTAGGAGGAAGATGAAGTATAACAAACCACAGGATGTGAACCTCTCCCCATTTTCTAATTTATTCATGCATACTGCAAATCTGTGGAGGGAAAGATGTCAAACAAAACATCAGGGTAACAATTCATGCTGCTGTGAGTGGTGATGGCCCTTCCCAGCCAAAAGCACCCCTAACCTTTCATTTAGGCCTAGTGGTGATTATTTTTAGCCAGATAATTTTCAGTCTCTCTTATACCATGAGCACCAGAACAAGCAAGGTCTGAATTCCTACAGATTGTCTGTTGTGGTTGACTGAGTACGGTATAGAAGTCTTTCCTGGTATTTATAAGGGCCATCTCCTCAAGGAATTCTGTGGAGCTGGATGAGCTTAGACCTGTAGTTATCAGTTGAAAGGAGGCACTTGCAGAATCTCTGTCCTCTGCAGAGATGTCTGCTTTCAAGAAATGTGTAAGAACTTAACTGTCACTTGTGGACCCCTCTGGCAGATCTAAAAATCAATCTGCTGTTTGAACAATTACTTTGAGGAATGGAGAAAGGGAGTGACACACAGACACAACAAGCTGCAGGAGAACAGGAATGCTACTTATACACACAGCTTTTATATGCAGCAGGAGAAGCGCTCCTCTGCTTTTCACACCAACAGTTCCTCAAGCAGAATGATCCGGGTGCTGCAACTCTATAAAGGATGCAAAGCAACAAAAACAAAGGATGTGGCAAGATGTGACATGGGAGGCGAAGGGTGAATTCCCTAAAAGCTCTGAGCACAACTGACATGTTCTGATCCAGGCCACCACACAGAAACAAACACAGGCGAAGGCAGAAAGCATATCTCAGGCATTCTCTCATTTAATTTCAGATTAATCACTGAGCTTTTGCATACAAGCTTGGAAACAGGAGAAAGCTCTACTTCATTAACACCTAGGTGGAGATAGTGTTGCATAAGCAAATACCATGCAACCGAAGGAGGCAGAGAATGGAAACAGCTTTTGGCTGCTACCTCAAGTTTCTGGTGCTCACCAAGAGAAAAGGAGACAGAACAATTCCAGGAGCACTTTAAGCTCTGAAAGCAGATAATAATCTCTAAAGACCCATAAAATATCAGTGTTCTCTAGCACTCTGGAACAATACCTTCTGATTCTAATAGGAATGACAACAAAACAACGACAGTCCAACAGCTTGTGCCAGCTTTGTGTCATCTGAGAACATGAACATTTCATGACATCTGCTCATGAAACCTACGTATTTTGGGAGAGCCCTCATGCTAAAATGAAGTTTCCTGGAGCAGGAGCAATGTAGGCAGCTGGAGGGATCACACAAAAAATGCCTCTTTTCTACTCCTCTGCAGATTATGTTTTCATTAAGGTCTTAGTTGAAGATAGCTAAGGAATCTGGTTTTGTTCTGGTCAGTTCAGTGAATTCAGCTGAGTTTGGAGCTACAGAATAACTCTCACAACTAAAAGGATTTGATTAATTGAACAAGCCAACATATGACTTATGCAGAGAACAGTCTTCACAGACTTCCAGAGCTGGAACTGCTCTAACTTTAGACTTAGTTCTTCTGAACAGCCTCAGAGAAGCCTGAATGCTTCCCACACCCACTGCTTCTTATGCCAACCAGCTGCTTAGGACTGTGCTGAGGTACTACTCATCTGGCAACTTTCATGGGTAGTAATTAAAAAACCCACAATTTTTACTTTGCAGTCATGATGGAGTTTATATGCTGTATCAGTGCTGAACGCTCAGGTGGATAAAAGGGCTTTTGTATAGGAACACAAATATTACTTTTTCTTCTACTATTTAAGCCTGTTACTCCATATAGCAGTTGTAAATAGTGCTGACCTGATTACAACCTTATTCTCATGTAATAATAATATTAATCCCATGAACTGGTACAGAAGTTCCCCAGCACCTTATCTGTATTACTGGATTCAGGATTATGATCAGCTGTGTGTAAGCAATTTCTAGGGCACTGAGTGGCTCAGACCTAAATAGATTTTATTTTTAATGTAGCAACATAATACAGAGGTAAAATAAACCTCTGCATTATGAAATCAGCTGCTACACTGCAGACAATTTACAGAAATAAGCAATTACCTCATTTACTAATGACCTGTGAGAAACAAACTCCAAATGTATGTTGTTTCTTAGCCACTGTTCCAGAGAGCAGCTCAATCTGTTAACTGAGTGCAGTAAATACATAATTAAATTAAATCTCCAACAAGCCTGAGAAAAACGTATCGAAAGCACTCTGCTTGATTACAGGCATTGGTCTGAAGGAACAGACCTATTGATCTGGTCAAATTCAAGCTTATCCACTTCACCCAATTTAATTTGAGAAGAACAATAACTAAATTTTAGCTGGATTTTCTTTCCCACTCTCCAGGGAAATAATCTGAAGCGACTCTTGAGTTCAGGTGGCATACAGAAAATATTTAATAGGTCAAAGAAAACATTTATTTTGTTGCCATTATGGACATTAAATTAAAAATGCAAATATGGTTTCCAGTGTGACAATTACATAGTGTGCAGACAGGGTCATATGCCATGAACAAAATTCTCTGGTGGGGGCAATGAAGCAATGGTTCTGCACATTCAGGATGATATTAAACCATATTTCAGTAAAGTCCTCTGTAGCTGCAAACTAAATGAAAACAACTGAAAAAAACCACACACAACCCTGTCAGCTGTGCCCAAATATCAAGGCTCTGTGGCAATTCAACATTACTGCCTTATCTACTGGGTAGGAATCTATCCAATCTGTCCAAGAAGAATTTCCTTAATTAAAGGAGAATGAACATTTAAATTGGCTTGCTACACCAAAGATAGCTCACAGTCTCTACTGAGCAGTTCCAGACTTACCCTCTGCAGGGTCAAAATATAAGAGATTTGTGTAGAGGTGCTAAGTCTAGGTCTAGAATAACTGCAGCTGTCTTAACTGGCCTTTTTTCCCTTTACTTTGGATAAAATCCTGAAGTAACTATCCTGGTTTTGACAGGTATCTCTGAATAATCATGCATGATTATTTTGAATAATATTTAATATTTTGAAGCTCCATTTTGAAAGTAGTCAGTAGCCTTACTTATTACTGTTTCTTCAGAAGCACAATCCTCTTTTCTCTTAGATACCTCACAGTCTAATTTCTGGGCTAATATAGCCACAAGTGGTTTATATTAATCTGTTCTTGCTCCAGTTTCATCCATAAGTTTGGAGAGCCATTACTCCCATTCTTACTTGCCTTCTCCAGCACTTATTAAGAGAAATCAAATTAAGATTTTGTTTTGCTAAGTTGAACAGGACAATCTCTTTTAAGTCCCTTCTCCAAGTACACTGCCCATTTCTCTCACCATCTTCACCATCTTTTTTTTGGCAATTTAAACTTTGCCTTTTCATGCATAAGAGATAAGAACTACATAAAACATTCCAGATCAGATCTCACCTCTCTTTATACAGCCTTTCCCATCTCTGCTGGAAAAAACTTCTCTGGTAAATCATAGGACTGAATTTGCCACCAAGTGTCAATGTCTCAGCCACACTGATCCCTGAGGCTACAACGCCAACTCTGTCCCCTTTTCTTTTTACGAACTGAGGAGATTTTGGCTGTCAGCAGAAATTCTTGTTACCAACCTTTCAAGCACCTTAACTTGCATTCCATACTTCTCCAAATTTGAATCTTTTTCTAAGCTCAAGGCCACCTATTTTTTTCTTGTTTGATATCCCAATATTGATCTGTACCATCTGTAGTATCAATGTCTGCATTTGTGTAAGCAAATTTCACAAGGACATACTTTTATTCTCTATGTGTTGTCATGTCCACTCCCTCAATTTGGCAATAATTCACCCAGTGCATAAACATCACTGCTGTAGCTCGAGGGGTAGTACTGTTTCTGCTTAAAATAAATGTCACTATAAAATCAGTCCGAAAAGTTCAGGACTGAAAACAAGTTATGGTGTATAATAAAACAAAATTTTACAAAGGAAAAGTTGAAGTGGTCTTGTTTTATATGATAGGAGATTACTATTTTTGCCTCATCACACATACCTTTTTTAGTGTTGGGAGAGGCTAGAGAGTTTCGAAAAGGTTATTTGTGGCTTGATAGCTGAAGACTGGAAATCTCACACAATGCAGAACATATATAAAATGATATAGTCACTGCAGAACAATGTTGTTTTAGAACAGCAAAAAGGGTCAATCTAGTAGGTAAAGAGCAACACTTGCAATTATTTCACCAAGGTACAGTGGTCTGGTTTGTGTTCAGACTGAACACAAACTTGAAACTGCCTGTTTTAAAAACAAAAATGCTTTGTATCTAGCCTAAACTCTGCAGATTTAACAGATACAAAGTTAACAAATTTTAAAAGTAACAGAGATTGAGGTCACATTCTCTTGGACCTTTCATCTTTGTTTTTTTGTGTTTTTTTTTTTGTTTGTTTGTTTGTTGGGGGTTTTTTGTTTGTTTGTTTGTTTGTTTGTTGCTTTGGAATCCACGCAAAGCACAAGGCCTTTCTCTGACCTTACAATATCATAAAACGTAGACAGGGAAGCAGGACATGGCTGGGACTACTCATTGCTCAGTGTGAGAATTATTACTCACTGACAGGAGTCCTGCTCTTTTTCTTTTTCCTAGTCACAAATTGAATTCTCATAAAAAACAAAGAAATATCTGTTGTTTACAGGGAAAAAAAGCGCCTCACAGGACAATTCACTAAATGAACATCTGCTTTCTCTATAGTCAAGTTACATATGCTTTCTTGAAGATGAATATCAGGTTTTCTGTTAACAGATGATTTCTGACATCAGGTTATTGCACACATCGGGTGTTTATCACACACTCTTTTTCTAATATGTTCAGCTTTGTCCCAGTTTTGTCATTTGTATAACCCAGCTTTAAAAACAAAAAGCCTCACAGCCAGCAGAGGAAGTGAGGTTAAAGGGAGGCTTGTTCTGGTGACATAATCACACAGGCTTGGAGGAACAAGAAGCCTTCATCTCTACAGCAGCCTTACCCTTCTGCGCAGCCTGTCCCTCTCCTCACGGACAGCGTTCATGGTGGCCTTGGTCCTGTTGAGTTCCTCTTCTTTGTTGCACAGCATGGCCGTGAGGCTTTCATTCTCTTCTCGTAGGCCAGCGAGCTCCTTCTCCCATCGAGACCTCTCCTCTGACAGGTTTGGGTAAAGGTCACGTCCCAGTACGCCCTCAATCTCTTCTACAGTCTGTGAAAATAAAGTCATCAAAACCAAGAAAGAAGCAAAGATGACTGAGTGGGACTAATGGGTACACAGGACAGAAGTGTGTAACAGGTTGTAACGGTATTCTTATACGTACACATGCAGCCCCCCAACACCATTAGTTTGCTTCTTTTGTTTGCTGAGTAATATCAAACAAAATTATTATTTTCTTTGACTATTTTATTAAAATATTTTGTACTGAAAAACACTGAAGGAGACAGATATATGCAAATAAAACATGTCACATGTGAATGACAGCAATGCCAGTAATTTCATCACAGAACACTTCATAACAACTTAATGACTCCTTGTCATAGGTGAGCCCTGTACTTACTCTGTTTCCCTGCTGAGTAACAGGCAGAAAGTAGCAGCTTGTGAATGTGCATTGCATGGGGCCTTTCTCAGTTCTAGACCAACATCACAAAAGGGCAAAGAAAAGAGTGGGAGGGGATAAAAAGAGGACTCTTCTTTCCCATGTCCCTGAGCTTGTTCTTTCCTTGATGTGACAGCAATACAAAAAAAAAGAACTCTGTCCTTAGCTAGGCTTCCATTATATCAGAAGATGTTATGCCTTTCTAATGCCTGCAAAAGTGCTGCGTTTCTCTGAGACATATAGTGCCATTCAGCACTTCCCATCCCACCTCCTTGCTCAGGACTGTGCCTTGTAGGCACAGTTCAGTATTGGGGACATTCAGCAACTTCCAAACTACATTCACCCAGCACCAGCAAGGGAATACTGCCATGGCTAAACTTACTGTCAGTCTGGTCATTCAACATACTGAAACACAGCATAACACTCAATGTGTCAGGGAGCAACGTGCAGTTCTGAATTTAGTACACAGTGCATCCTGTGCCTGTGTTTAAATAGCAAAACCACTCCAAATGTCACTTATAAGCTTTTGAATCTCTCTGAAAGCAGTATGCATAAAAATCATGGTAAGAAATATGGAAAATAAAAGGAATATATGATGTAACTAGCAATGCAGAAAGTTTCCTTTCATTGGAAAATCCAAAACCAAGCTATGGCTAAAGCCTATACTTTTACATATAATATGGAAGATAAATCATGCACCAAGGTCAAAAATAGTCTATTCAGTTGTTTTATTCAAAAGTACTTAACTTTTATATTCTGATTGATCCCTTCCAATTCAGCATACTTTAGGATTTTCAATATAACAAAAATTACTGCCTTGTTTATTTCCTTAAATCAGGAGGGACTAAAAGAACCAATTAGAGTACAGCTGAAAATGACAAACCAAGTTGGAAACACAATTCCCTTTTTTTTTTTTTATTTCTGCAAGAAATTTTCCCAATGTTTTCAACACTATCTGACTTAAACATATCAAATCTTATTATTTGTCCATTACAATGATAAGTTGGTTATTTAAGTTTATCAATGCAATAATCTTAAAGAATAAATCTTGGCTACAGCAAGACTCCTTGGTGAGAAGGAAAAGACACTTATACAAAAGCAAAAACATATTTTTAACAACTAGTTTGAAATGCCTCTATAGAGGAAGCAGGGACAAACCTTTCACAGTCAAGCTCAGCTTATCCTTTTAAATCATATTTCATGTCTCTCTTCTACAAAACTGCAATACATTTAGAGTCATAATTATAAACTTTTATTGACAGAGCATCTACATCATAATTCTACTTACACAGTTGGTAGTAAGCTGAAACTACTTTTCTAAAAGAGCAATGCCTTGCAACATCTCTGTAAAATGAAAGAAGCTGCAGCTCTCCCTTACATTAGCTTCACTTGGACCTATAGGTCTCAAATTATGACAAAGTAAATTATTTCAACACAGCATGACAATGAGTTCAAGTTCTGAATAAGCAGAGGGCGGTTAATCTTACGTGAAGAAAAGCTCTGCAATGGCAGGAGAAATCTCTTTTGATGATGCCAGTTTTATTTTAAACAATGCCTCTTTGTTGCTGTCTTCTCCTGTCCCTTCTTCCCCCCATACCCCTCTTGAACTTCCCCTGCTGTGATCTCACCCGCCTAACACAAAGTTCTGCTGCTACTTCCTACCTCCTTATTCCCCATGCTCCTGAGTGTTGCTGTTTTTCCAACTCCTCCCTTTTCCAAGCCTCTTCTCCTCCTCAGAGCACTACTGGGGGTGATAACCCTATGGCAACATCAAAAGAGGAAGGACTGCCATGAGGAAACAGCAGCAGTGGTTTAACACCACAGAGGTATCTTCAGACAGAGAGGCTGCTGCTGTTTTTCACGGCTCCAGTGCTATCACAGGCCCACACAAGTACAAAGATCAGGCATCGACAGCATCAGGGTCTGAGAGACATACTAAGGGCTGCCCTATAATCCTTAACAAAACCAAGGGACCATTCTGCTTCCTTCTGTGCTCCTTCATTTTGCCATGGTCAGTATCTTTTTGCTGACTAAACTATTATCACAATTCTCCAGTTTGACGACCAACATGCTACCATCCACCATAAATAAAACCTAAAAATTGCACTTGGATATATCTGTTTACATGGATATATCTAAGTGTTGTTTATTTTTTTCAGAGCAGTATCACAGAGCAGTTTTATCTGCTGCACAGCAGATAAATTCAGGTATAATTTCAGGGAGCATAGGATTGAATTACAATGCAGTGTTCTGAGCACAGGGCAGGATGCCATATCATGGTAATTCCAGTCTTGTCACTGACACTGCCATCAGTACTCTCTGCCTTAATTTCTTTACAAGAGGTGTTGCGTTACAGATGTCATATCAGATGAAATCACTAAGTATCAGGTTTGAAAGAAGTAAAAGAAGTACTCCTTCACATGGCATAACTCAATGGTAGAACTTATTCCTACCAGAATTTATGATAAATCTCATTTCAAAGTCTTTTCAGCTTTTCATGTGACAGAAACAATTGACTTAGCTAGGGTCACATGATTTGTATAAAATAAACAAAAAAACCAATTTGCCACCAACAGCATTAGAAGGAACCTACTGACATTTAACCATCAAAGCAGAAGGATTCAACACATTCAGATGCATTAGTCCACTGGTGAAGAAAAAAGTCAACAGTCAAAGCAAAAGAGAGTCAGAATACTTCAGGTTTCCATTCATGATTCCATCCATTTTAAAAACCTCTCAGTTCTTTGTCTGAGGAAGTAGGAAAGGAGAAATGACCTGCTGCCATGGATGGAATGGTAGAGAGGGGCTCTGCATGTAGGTTTTGCTATTTTAAACACATTGGTGAGTAGGTTTTGCTATTTTAAACACATTGGTGACACACTTCCCTAGTGCATGATCAAGCATATCACAGAGACTCCTATCTTCCTGAAAGGTTAATAATCTTTGCGTGCTATCACTTGTCAAACTCGAGCAATACCAGCCTTTAAAGCACAGGCACTGGGGAAAAGCTTTCCCCCCAAAATGACTATGCATGTACAGATCACATGAAGATAAAAAGGCTTGTGTTTTTGACTAGGAAGAAACTGCTGATAGTTAGTTACCATTACAAAAGTGTGACAGTAGTTAATGTGAATCAACAGTAAAAAATGGGATTAAAATAAAAAGCTTGAGAATTGAGGTTTTGGCAGATATTTTGACACTTTGTTGAATCCAACTCCTGCAGACGTCTTGATCTCATCTCACATCAGATACCTCTGTGGACCTCACACAGACTGATCTCTACCTGTTTTCCAGGATCCACAGTCTCTCTCTTGGTGAATACTCACTTCTGAAAACAGTTAACCCCAAAACTCCAAATACTACTTGGTAACATTAAAAGTATTGATCCTAATCCTCTGAGACACTCAAATAAACTGCTTTAATACTGATGCCAAGAGACCAGAAGTCAGTCTGTCTTTCTCTCTCTCTCTCAAATACACACACATTCTTCAAATTACTATTTTTAACATTATTTTTTTTTATTTCATTATATTCCTCAGGCTCCACCAGAGACAAAGGGAATTTTTCCCAGTAGTATGCCAAAGAGCTGTCAAAGCCATCTAAAAGGGTTACAGTCCACCCCTCTTGAAGAGCAAACTGTCATCTATTTTTTCTTGTATAAATTAGTCACTGACACCTTTCCATTTGACACAAAGAAACTTTTTCAGGTCTTCCCCTGTATATAAGATACTCTATGTCTCCCTGGCTTTCAGGTTCTGAATTGCAATCCCTTTGTTACATGAGCCAGCAGGCAACTCTCTTCTTGTTCTGTTACATATACAACACAAGCAAGACATACAGGTATCAGTTGAATTACTTGTTCCTGTGTCTGACTTGTCTCATTTGAACTAACATACCACACATGCCTCACGTTAAATTGGCTTTATATTTTAAGACAGCCAAGTGATAACTTAGGGATATGCACTCTGTTTTCAGTTACCAGTCAATGATCAGGTGTAGGACCTCGGGCAAGTGACAACCTGTTTGCTGGATACGCAAACTTGCCTAAGAAAGTAAATTAAGTGCTGAGTGTCCCCATTTCTCTTATCTCTGAAGTGAGCATAAGACAAATACATTTCTGATTTGTGATCAAAAGTATATTAATAGCTCCCCCCAACCCTTGGAGAACTTGTGTAAAACAGGTGTATTACTACTTACCCAACACTGTGAACTCAAGTTGATTCATGTGAAATACTCTGGCACCTTTGGAAGTGAAGTGTTAATTACTACAGAAGTGATTGGGTGTGTCAGGCAACACTGCATTTACAGCCTAATGCTACCATTACCTTAATGGCTAAATCACAGTGTTCGCTGGCAGTAGTGAGCTGTTCAATGTGCCTGTCCACTTCTGCTACTGACAAACTGCAGCTGCTTTTCTTCCGTCCACAGACAACATTTTCCAGACCTGTCAGCACTCTTTGCAGTTCTGAATTCAAGTCACTACAGTTATCTAAAAGAAAACAAGACAAAACAAAACAAATATCACAACAATTAGTGACTCAATGAAAAAACAAACTCTAACCCAAGAAGCGCCTCTTGCAGAATAGCCAGGACTGATATTGTTCAAGGAATGTCCTTGCACTCTGTCACTTTTTCCTCACCAACTGATAGGCTTAAATACCATAACCACACCAAATTAAATAATGAGTTACCTCCCATCTGACAAAACAGTCCCTCTGCTTATCTAAAGTGCTCATTCTTTTTTCAAAAACCCCTCTTGTCTAAAGAACATTTTAAGACATCACATGCTCATATCGTAAGACGTTTCTTTATGTTGACCATTCAAAGCCAATTATCCTGATTTGATTACCCTCATAGGTTTCTCTCTGTAAATTCAACTGTTTTTTTCTGTCTGTTACATTCATTGATGTTATGACTTGATGCTTTTCAGAGGAATTTTTGTGGTTGTACTTAGATACTACCTGACTTAAAAAAATCCTGGTGTTTACATAAATGATCCCTACCCACTATCTAAGAATCTATGTTTTATTTTAGTAGCTATTCCTTCTTCTGCAACTGCAGAATATTCAGCAATCATAACACCACAGCTTATTTTTTGTTACCTTCCATACTACACCATATTAGCAGCTTATACCACAATGCTATTTTAATTATAAAATGCAGCAGATTATCACTTCCTTTCCTGACGTTAGGTTAACCTCTTCTAGTGCCTTGGGCACTGCCATAGCATCCTCCATATGTGAAAACAAGTGGGTCTCTGTACGTTACTGACTCACTTCATAAATTATTTTCATTTTTCTTAGGCTCTCCTCTAGTGACAGACAGTGGTAGTTCCTACATGTAGTAGAATTCACCTTTGTGCTGTCTCTCAGATGTGCTATTTAGTATTTCTGGATTTCTAGGTAAGAGTTTGCAATAGCTACCCACAGCACAGCACACAAGTGGTGCATTATGAGACGGCAGTGCACCCACAGCTCCTATATCCTACTAAAAACAGTGGCATGCACTCTTGCTGGAGAGCGTTATTTCTGTATTACTGCTGCAAGGTGCTTCAGGACGGTCAGAATTCCATGGCAGTCTCATAGCTGTGGTTCTCACAGGAGATTAAAGCAGACTCTTGGTGATGGTCCTGTGGCAGGGCCAGGAGTTGGACTTGATCCCGAGGGGTCCCTAACTCAGCATGTTCTATGATTCTGTGACGCTATGAAACACAAACCTATTGCTGAACAAAACAAAGAGTTTAGAATGATGTCACAGCACTGCATGAAAAATGTGAAGGGGCAACATACAAAACTGTATTGGAAGTCATATTCACTGATTCCTGTCTAGCAGCCACCCATCTTTTATGATAATACCAAAAAGCCCTTTATAAATGATAATAACACTCACTTATAAGCAGCATATAGCAAGCAGGATGCTCACAGAAGAAATGCAAGAATCCCTACAGCTGAGATTCTTATTTTGTCTATTGCTATATGTTATGTCCCACCCTTAAGGGGAAGGGAGCACCCCAGATCTGTAGATGCTTGTGGTCAACGGAATGACAAAAGTCAAAGAGTCCACAAAAGCTCATAAAATTTTATTAGTAGATTATACACTTGGCATGGAAATTGGTTTGCTAGTCCCTGACCGACTACATAAGCACATGGCAGTGGGTTTTGGATGACAGGGTAGCATGAAAGGGAAGAGAAAAAGAGAGAGATGAATTAAACAGGTGGAGAGAGAAAGAGAAAAAAGAGAGAAAAAGATGACCAGTCCTGGCTCCAGCATGATCCAGCTGGGGTGTTCGAGGTGCTGGAGTGCACATACAGAGCAAGCACACCTGAGCTTTGTGGGGATACCTGTTTATAGATAAGTTTTCCCTGCTCTGGAGATCAGTTTCTCGTTTTCTGTGCAAATCAGTTAGCATCGTCAGCCGGTTCTTTCAGACCTTTCTGGAAACGGGTCGGAGGCTTTGGGGCTTTTGAGTGGTCTTGATCCCTCCCTACAGTCCATGCCCACTTCTCATCCTCATTTCTGCACTTGATGTATACCGTGCTGTACTTATCTCTACAGGAGCTGATCAAGAACATTTTTACCAGAAAAGTACTGCTCATTCCTCCATACATGCCCCTTCTCCAGCCACATCCTGTTCTTCTTATAGTGTGTTATTACCAACAATCCTTGGCTGTTATTATCAATAATCCTTGGTTGGCTCCACATCTATCTAGCCATCTGTGTTTTGAGACATACACATCTTCTAGGTTTCTACACTATATTTAATTTTATTGCCTTTTTTCCCACTGTTAGTTGAAACTTAAACAGACAACTTGCTGTTAATGTACACAAATCATGGTTCAGTTCCATCCCATGAAGAAAAAAATCAAAGCCCTGATACCAAAATACATGCTAAAAAGTGGATTAGTTTCACTTTTTTGGTCAAAAGAAAATTAAAGGGAAAAAAAAAAGTCCTCATGTCACAATCTGTTCAAGTAGGAACGTAACAGTGAACATTAACTTTTGAAAGTAAAATAATTAATTTTTTAAGAATATAAAGACCTCTACTAAAATATTTTGACTCCATCCAATATTTTGTTAATACTTTGAATTCTGTCGGTCAGACATTTCACAATTACATAGACACCATTACAGAACATACTGTTCTATCATACTGTTTCAATAAAGACATTGAAATACAGCGGCTGGTCTTACATTTATAAACAATATGGTATAAAGAGTAGAAATAGTATTCTGAACAAAGTTCTGAATAGTGAGGATCACACCAGACTTCTGCTAGTCTACAGCTATGGGTCTCATCAATTGTGCCCAAACACTTAAAACATCATGCTGAAGGTCTAGGATCTGCTCATGCCTATACTGCAAAATGTATGGAGAAATTATTTCTTATGTGGAGGTTCTTCAACTAATCAGTAATTGTGTTTGAATGGCAAAATAGACGAAATTCTGAAGGAAAAGCGCTTGGCTTCTTAGTTCTTAACCAGAAAAAAATGAGTTGCCTGGAGGTCCTCCCTCCTTGCACTTTGTTTGAATAGCTTGTGTCAGATGCCTCCTTGTCTAAATCCATTTCAGCAAGCTATGCCTATCCATGCTTTAAAAAGGATGGATAGGCAAAAAAGTGTGGACATCCTCTATAATTAGGCCTTAAAAGGTTCCATTACCCATGCTTTCCCCCTTAACTTTTAATCTGTCTGCAATTCTTTTCTAAAGTTAGACTACTTTACAGGCACATGTAAGGTATGTGAATATCTTTCACTCCTTTCTTCTTTCCCAAAATTCATGAGCTCTCATGAACAATATTCCATTTTAAACTCCATAGCTATTCTACACAGCCAGTGGCCAGCAGGACTAGGCAAGTGTACTGGTAAGGCCACACCTCAAATCCTGAGTCCCATTCTGGGCCCCTCACTACAAGAAGAACATTGAGGTGCTGGAAAGACAACAGAGCTGGGGAAGGGTCTGGAGCACAAGTCTGATGAGGAGCAGCTGAGGTGGTTTTCCCTGGAGAAAAGGAGGCTTGGGGGGATCTTCTCACTCCCCAAAACTCCCTGAGAAGAGGCTTTAGTGAGGTGGGGGTGGTCTATTTTCCCAAGTAACAAGTGATAGGACGAGAGGAAACGGCCTCAAGCTGGACCAGGGCATGTTTACATTAGATATTAGGAAAAACTTTTTCATGGAGAGGGAACAGACTGCCTAGGGAAGCTGTGGAATTACCATCCCTGGAAGTGTTCAAAAACTGTGTGGATATGGCACTCGAGGACATGACTTAATGGTGAATATGGTGGTGGTGCTTGGTTGAAGGTGGGACTTGATGATCTTAGAGGTCTTTTTCAATCTTAATGATTCTATCAGCAAGGCACAGAGGTTAAGTCACATATAAGTCATGTAGAAGTTCAGCATTAGTTGTGATTAGCACATCCCAGATTAATTTAGCTCCTCATCAAACGTTTGGATCTGCATTTCAAAGGCTATATGTTACCCTTCTGCTGTGAGAAGGCATCATGTCTACACCATGAATCACAACTCACCCATATCTGCAGTGACCACGGTGGACTGATTCTCTGGTACCGAAACGGAATTCTGGTCCGCGCTGCGCGAGTCCTCGTTAACCTCCTGCTGGCTCTGGCTGAGCTCCGACCGCAGCTCTGAGTACTCATCCTCCTCCCTTGGAGACAGAGCAAAGGCAGAAATAAAATCCTCTGAGGAAATATCTTCTGTGACATTTATTTCAGACCTGTCAGCTGAGCCACAGGGTACAATCCACAAAAGTTTTGTTCAGTCAGTAGAGAAGACTTAATACCCTTCACTGCAAAGTAACTGTGCTATGCCCATAACACCCACTTGCAGCAGCCAGTGCCTGGTTTCCATTTCTTTATTCCCAAGTTCATTATTACTCCAGACCACTGTAGAAGGAAACAATGGGTGGAACTGAGTGCTAGCAAGGATGTATGTAAGGACATCTGCAGCAGCTCCCCAACTGACAATTCACACAGATCAGCACAAGTAGATTTGATCCCAAAGTGGATTAGAAATAACTGGTTTTGGTCTCTTTCTCAGTTCAAGGATGTCATCAGCTTGTGTGCAAAGCAAGCACATGCACATACCTGCATATGTGTATCAAAATGCTCTTAGAGACAGGTAGCTTTTTCATTTTCTCTTCCCAAAAGAGAGAACAGATAAGTGAGTATTGCACCGAACTGCTGGAGTTAGTAGAAAATAAAAAGCCTTAGTTACCTAGCTTTTAACTTATTTGTCAAGCTGGTTCAACTAAAATAATTGAGGACACAGAATACTTTAGCTAAAGCTAATGAGCTTAAAAAATTAAGGATTTTCCCTTCTGTCTCCACACAAAGAGTTGAAAGCACTGGGGAAGAAGATAAGTAAATGAATAATAGCTTTTCCTGAGAACATTTGTAAACATTTTTTCTTACTGATTTGACTCTGAATTTTTTTTTTACTTTCATAGTGATTGTTTTTACATTAAAGTATCTCTTTTAAACATAAGAAAAACATCAGTTTATCCAGGTGCAGAGCCCCTCTGAAAGCAGAAAAACAGCTATCATTCTGTCTCACATTGAATCACATGAAGAGATTAATTTTGCAGCAGATTCAGCAGAAAAGTGGGAGAATGAAACTGTCTGCATTTGGAAACAGTTAGAAAAGCAAAGACCTGTCTGGGGATCTGCATCTGAGAGGGGTATCTGTAATGTTAGGTTTGCTGTGCATATGCCACATACTCTGTGTATGGTGATGAGTGTTTCTTGCAGCATTCAGCCTGGACTTGCGTCTGCATTTTTCAGGCAAAATAGCAGAGAAGATGGCCCCAGCACACAGGGATCAATAACAGAAGTGAAGTCTGCTCTCAGAGTTGCAGAGGTGACAAGTTATGAACCTGTCTTAAAATCTCAAAAAAGGAAATTTCAGTTTGCTTGCCAAGCAGGGTTTCCCAAAGTACTGAGATGTATTTTCTACAGGAACTCCTATGCTCTTCTACCCCTTACATTTGCTTCAGCGTAAAGAAAGTGTGACCTTATCAAAAGCACTTAGTGACCACCATTAAACAAAATGCAGGTCAGCCAGTTAACAGAGACTTAGATCAAAGAAAGGTCTTTGAGTTACCATGCAATATTTGTTTCAGACAGTGTGAGAACTCAATCATGAATAGCAGGAATTAAAATAGTGAAATGAAGACACATAAGAGCGAGTTAATGTTCCATGAACTAGTTCATTATTAGCCACAAAACAAGCCAGTAGTAATTAGCTTTGGACAAAAACAATTACCAAGCACTCAAACAGTTGTAATTTTTCATCTGAAGGTAATTTATTTTTTAATTTCTGAAACAATTAGTCCTACATTTTTAAAACCTAAATTACCTTTAATTGGACAAATGGCTCTACTGACCCTAAAACAATGGTACACGCTATAGTAATTTCTCACCACTCTTATTGGGCTCTTCTTGCATAAATTTTCTGTTTAAACCACAACACAGCTTCATGTAGCTAGCACTAGTTCTTGTTTTTTGGTTTAAGTGCCCTCAGTATCTCAGAGCAGTTGAAAAGTACGTCACGTGGCAAAACTCACACTCTTCTGATGACTCAGGTGAGAAGTCATTTTCTAAGTGAACTAATGCTTCTAGGATCTGACCAGAAAGATCAGAAATCCATTT
The DNA here is from genome assembly GCF_036250125.1 of Pseudopipra pipra. Taxonomy (NCBI): domain Eukaryota; kingdom Metazoa; phylum Chordata; class Aves; order Passeriformes; family Pipridae; genus Pseudopipra; species Pseudopipra pipra. The sequence continues at coordinate 44,432,609 of NC_087581.1, read as the reverse complement.
CTGGTAAAGTGACAGCTAGGTCAATCAATCACTCCACCATCAATCCCAGCGGGAACAGACTGAGGGTAAAAACAAGGGGGAATTCAAGGGCAGCAATACATCACAAATACAAATTCTGCCTTTGAAACTGACATTGACAGCAACAAAAGATACTGCTTTTCATCTTTCCCCAAAAGAGGAGTCCTCTAGAGGCACTAGAGATGCAAGGTGCTTGGTAATTGACTCCAGGAGGTGGAAGCATTACAACTTTCTCACTGCTGCCATCAGGGATGGCCTGGATAGAGAAAGCAGGTAAGCAGGTTCTGCTTGTTCTGCTATGGGCTCTGATAGTTTCCACTTGCTGGAATGGTGAGCTGGAGGCAATTAAGACCAGATCAAGTCATTCTAGACACAGAGTGATGTGGGATCAATGTTGGAGAAAAAACAGTGTGGTTTTCAGGTACTTATGCACTAATTGCTTTCTTCATGTTCAGGTGCACCCAAGGATCACAAGTGCTGCACAGACTCTGAGGAAAACATGTTCAAATAGTGAGCAAAATGCACACTTTCCAGCATCCTTTCACACCAAAGATGAGTACTTACACAATGCTGACAAGGTTCACGTTCTCTTCACAGCTCCAAATGCTGCATGGCTTCACACTTTAGGTGGCAGCAGTTTTTCAACACACACTTTATTTAAATAACTATATTTAAAAATATATATATTTTATATATATTTACATATATATATATAAAAATATATATTTAAAATATAAATATATTTTATAGCTCTCTAAGACCCTCAGATAGAAAATACTACAGGTGCATGTGCACAGCAACTCAGAGATTCACCGCACCCTGCGTATAGACAGGCGAGGTCCCTCTGAACTAGTTCACTTGAGACAATATGGGAATTAATCACTGAGGGCAGGTAGAGCTGGGCATTGTATGCTGAAGCCAACATTATCACATCCACACTGCCATTTGAATTGAATCCAAAGTGTGCTAGCTTCCACCTAGCACATGTTTAGAAGCTCCAATTAGACCTGCAGGTCACTATGTAAATGTGAGAGTAAGTGCCATGCATTATCTCATTTGATGCTGTTGTCTATTCCCTCTCCTTCTTCTTCATTAACTCCAACACAACCTACTTTCTAAATATATTTCAGATTAAAAGCTGTAAGTCTAAACCAGTGGTTTTCCAGCAATAGGTTACAGGCTTCTTCTTCTTGACAATTGTTTCAAATAATTCTTAGCAGGCACCAATGTTGAACAGAGTATATTTCTGTCTGTACTGTTATAGTCTGTTTTTAGAGTTGCAGAAATGTACCCAAACAGCCAGTGGTTTAGAACTAAAAGCAGTTAGATCTCTCTCCTTTTCCTTTACCCAAACCTCTATTTGATATCTAAGAAAAACAGTCATATGCTGGTTACAGATGATTTTGACAGCCAAAAATAGGATTAAGAAAAAAAATCAGGTTTGAATGAATCTAAGGCAACACTAAAAACTTTTGAAGTCAGAAATATTCATCTTTAATGTAGACATAAGTCCATTTTAGTACACTACTGTATAATTTATAAATCCTCTTTGTGCTTCAGAGTTACTCAGTGTAACCTTTATGTCCAAGTATTTACAAAATGACTCTATAACTGGGAAGATCCATCTGATTGGTTTTGCTGTCTTCTAAGTTGTACACACTTTGAGAGAAAACAGGAGTGACATACATCTTGTCACAGGACAGAGAACCTTGGCAACATAAGGCTGGTCTACTTGCACTTGAGTATCAGCAACTCAATATTCAGCCTTAATATCAAATCAGTTACAGTTGTATTTCACCTTTTCTGCTGTCCAAAGCAGCAACAGCAGCAGGGAGATGAGAAAACTGCAGATGAGTGCTGGCTTGCTCCCACAACCATGGTGAACTCATTTTTCTAAGGGAACGGTGGAAAAATCTAGTGCAAGAGCTGCTGCTAATTTCATGGGGACACACACATGGAACTTGCTGTACCCATGAAATGGGTAGCAAACCTAGAAGAATCCTGTAAACTTCTAAAATATTCCTGTAAGATTACTACTACTAAGATCAGCAGGTCAGATATGCCTGGGAAAAGACATGTGCATCAACATGTGACTTAAGCTGTCTTCTTGCTCAGAGAAGCTGTGGATGCTCCATTCCTGGAAGGGTTCAAGGCCAGGCTGGATGACGCTCTGAGCAATCTGGTCTAGTGGAAGGTGTCCCTGTCCATGGCAGGATCTTTAGGGTCCCTTCCAACCCAAACAATTCTACTGTTCCAGAGCTGGCATTACCAAACCTCATGAGCAAAAGCCACTACACCTCTAAACTGATATTGCAAAGGCAAAAAACCTCCCAACATTCACACCAAAAAACCACAGAAAAATTCTCTGAATGGAGAATATTAACTAGCTTATACAGCCAGCCAACACTTCTCCTCAAACTGTTGCAATACCTTATTCAGATTCCAACACAGTGGCTGATTACTTTCTGCCCTACTTTCCAAGGGTACTACTTACACTCAGACAAATAGCTACAAATTTAAAGATAATACAACTTAAAGAGGATAGTCAAATACTCTCTACAAAATTCTGGTTTCTTCCAATTGTTTCTGGAATATTTTGGGGTTTTGGAAGGAACTATGAAGAATGTCATAAAGTGGCAGTACATCAAGCTACATTAGTTTATTTTTACACCCTAAAACCTATACATGAAAAAAAGTGACCAGTCAGATTGTGTCAGCATTGGGGAAACATTTATCTGTTATGCAATTAAAGTAAACTCAAGAAGACTGTTTCCGGAAAGACAGCCCAATTTTTGTGATACTGCAAGTAAAGCCTCTGCTCTGTTTTCCTTGCAGGTATCAAAGAGAGAAATCAAAACTAAAATCCCTCCTGTGCTCTGGTTTAAAGGTAAGTATGAATGCCAAGGCTCTACAGGGCCATGGTCCCAGAACGCTTCCTCTCAGGATTGTTTTGTTTCAGCTCCAGGACTCAACAGCCCCCAGAGCCAAGGGTGGAGCGCTGTGAGTCACACGTGATCTAGCAAAGGACAGCAATTACACCATCCCTGCTCTGTGGGACTGAACAGCTTCTCAAGAGTGACACGTGGATCCCAGTGTGGATTTACAGAAAGCCACAGCAGGAAGTATCAGCTTTCCTTCTTTCAGTTGTCTTTACAGACTGTATGTAATCCCTTCAGTATCTACTTGGTTGCAATTTTTAGGGGCAGTATTACTCTTCTGTTCCCCAGACATCAAATTATTGGCTTGCCAAAGAAAACAAGCTATTCCCAACATTAAAGGAAGTAAAAAATCCAATAACAACAAACATTTTTGTTCTTATTAATAAAACCAGATAAGGCATTCTAGCTGCCTGAGCAAAATGAGCTCTCATATGATTGAATCAAACTGGAAGAGCATGACAGTGGTGTTGCAGCAGTATTTTTCTGATCCCTTTAAAGAAAAACTGCACTTTTCATAAGAAGCAACATGTGCTTCCCATCAGGCTTGGCTCTTACACCTCACTTCCCTATGGATGCCACAGCTGATTCATTTATGGATGTGGTTAAACATTCAGAGTATCCACCTGATTCCAATATTTTGTAATTGAACACCACTTGGCATTTACTTTGGCACAGGGATCCTAAACAAACCATTTTTATGAATTCTTTGTAAAATTCTTCTTAAATGTCATAGAGTTCATCTGTCATTCAAGAAAAAAAAAAAATCAATGCTTCTCAGATTTTGCTTTTCATCTATTCAATTGGTATAGCTTTACCAGAGAGGAGGGCAGTATGGACAGTATCATGTTGAAAAGAAAGGCAACTTGAAACAAGACAAATAGAAAATTTGTCTGCAGAGGTATCAAGCATGAATGAATAAGGGAGTCAGGGGGATTTTTCTTCAGAGAAGTACTACCAGTATAGGAAATACCTGAAAAATCTCACCATGATCATCACTAGTTATGAGCATCTCATAGGGAAGAGTATTTATCTTCTTAAATAAAATGAACATAATGTGATTCTACCACTGCTTTCGAAGGGCTATATATGTGTGTGTGTGTGTGTTGATACTTCCTCTTATTTATGGTACACCAAACCTTCTTCTTTTTGCATATAAATATTTTCGTGAAAGGTTAAGTGAGTAGTTGTAACAATATTGCCTTGTGCTAAAAGAAATATTTAAAAGGAAGGACAAATAAAGCACATTACCAAAAATTGCAGCTAATAGGTAAGGAAAACTGAAAATTTGCTACATGGCTAGAGCATCATGCCAATGTTACCCACAAAACCATCAAATCTAATTTGAAATCTAATTCCTATTCTCTAGGCAATCTGTAGACTGTAGTTGTTTAGTTGCATCCTCACTAGCTAAACTATACAAAGCTCCTTTTGCATTCTAGTCCAACTTCTCTACGTTGAGAATAATGGGTAAAAACAAGAGAGAACAATGTTTCCATGTAGTCTAATACACAGTTTACTTTAACACAGTAACATGTAATGATCCAGTGTAATACCCTAAGCCTTGCTGCTCCCAAAGACAGACAACAATGGGATTTGTACCATTGTGTTTTGTCAAAAATACCAGTACAAGCAGGTGAAAAACCTACTGAAATCTATTTCAGCCATAATGCTCACCACAAATGATTTCACTTAGATGATCTACAGGAGGCCACAAAACAAAGTTAAAAGCACAGCTTCAAGTTGGGTGGCTTCATCTTCCTTTATACACCCTTGCTGTCTCTTACATGGTTCCCCAGGACATTATGCTAAAGGAGTATTTACAGGGCACAGTGCAGTTTTTTGCAGGGCTTGTTAGGTTAGCAAAGTGTTATTTTGCCAGAGAGAATGCAGCACTTCTAGGTCTTGGGATGGTACTCTGCAGAACACACACCTTAATTATGGGCAGCTATTCAGCACCAGTCACAACAAGCCCAACTACCTTAAAGTTGTCATCAAATTATATTTAGAGTATAATTCACACCATGTTTTGCACTTGTCTTGCATTGGCCCAGGATTTCCAGGAAGCTGCTGTACCTTATTGTTGTTCCCTGTAGTCGATCGATTTTCTTGTTCAGTTCAGCAATGATACTGTGCAGCTCTGTGATGCGTTCCTCGTAGCGCAGCGTTGTTCGCTCCTGCACGTCTTCATGCTCTCTCATCAGGTGGGATTGCTCACACTAAAGCAGAGAAACCAGGAACAGAAAGGGTGTTATGAATACCTGCATGGAGATCACATACAAGGCAAAAGTGCACAGCATTATGGTTTTCTTACTCATCCTTAGCAAGCAAAAACGAGAGAGATAAAATATTGACAGGTACACAAAGGTATGTAATTACAAGATTTTAGAAACTGACGGAATATGCTGTGTACTTTTATCATTTTTTTTTAAAGGGCAGAAGTTGCCCCTCTCGCTTGAATAAAAAACACCATTTGCAACTCAAAATAGCTACAAATATTGATCTTTGAATCCAAGAGACTCAAGGCACATTGTGAATCTTCAAGGATCTTCCCAACATGCTCTGAATTAGAACAATTCCTATGGCAAAACCCACATCATTACGTGGGAAATGTAGAAAAGAAAATTAATTACACTTTGAGGTTATGGGTTCTTCTCTAGTATAAGTATTTGGTTTTAATTAAACTTTAAAAATAATATAGCATATTTTTATTATGTTAGTATTCTATGATAGAATGTTTATGATTAGAACAATTAAAAGGCTGTTTGTTTTTTGTACATATCACAAAATCATCCTTCTTTCCCACAGAATTTTAAATATAGCCTCTTTGGCTTACTCTTCTGACCATCAAACACTCTATTTCAATTACAGCAAACAATTACAGTCTACTGCAACTACAAACCAGCAGCGCATGGTGACTGAAGTTATGTTTGGTAGTGGCTGGAAAGAGTAAGACTTTTAACTTTTTTATTCTGATGCCCCCCCTTCATTCAAGCCTCCTTGCACCCATACAATGGTATGTACTATTCTGTCAGAAAAGAAAATTCACAACCAATTGACAGTATAAAACCTACAGTCCTTTCACTGAAGACCTGCAATGTAAAATTCTAGTAGCCATTTCTAAAGATTATGTACAAACCTAAACATCCACTGGTCAAATTATGTGACTAATATGTCTGTTCTAGAACAAGCAGCAGTCACAAGTATAGAGGCCATGTTACTGAGAACACAGCTGCGCTGGGCAGGACACGTCTCCAGGATGAAGGACCACTGCCTCCCCAAGATCCTGCTCTATGGTGAACTTGCCACTGGCTGCCACAAGAGAGGAGTCCCGAAGAGAAGATTCAAGGACTCCCTGAAACAACATCTCAGCCTTGGCCATATTGATCAACATAACTGGTCTACTCTGGCCTTCAATTGGGAGGCCTGGAGACACACCATCTATAACGCTGCTGCTTCTTTTGAGAACGCACGCAGGATCACTCTTGAGGAGAAAAGACAACGCAGAAATAATCGTGCCCTGCAGAATATACCACCTAAGGAGCCCTTCCGCTGTGCCTTTTGCAAGCGGACTTGTCTATCTCATATTGGCCTTCTTAGCCACCAGCATGCTTGTAACGTGGGTAGAGCCCTTCCCAAATCTTCGTTCGCGAAGTCTAGCCATGATGACGGAGGTTCTCCAACATTGCTGCATCAAAAGCTTTTTTCAATCAAGTAAACACTCCATAGAGAGGTAACTCCCTAAACCATTTGTATCATAAATATGACATATCCAAACTAGCAGGTGTGGCAGAATTTTCATAGTTTGCTCTCATATTTTTTGGCCACTTACATTCATAGCTTGAGAACATCACCTATATAAAAGCCTGATTGAAAACTAAGATTTCCACTGACCTTCAATAATATTTTTATTTTAAATTTTAAATACAATTTGTTCCATGATTTTTAGATTTCATGAGTATGCACACTGAAAAGTAGCCCAGACATTAGAGGACCCTTCCATAGACTACAACAAAATAGTTTCTTACTCCAGCTGTAGCCAAAAGCACTTTTGCCTATACTAGGAGCAACAGATCACATCATCACATTGAAAAAGAGAGCAAAGGGAGACACAGTTTAGAAGACTGAAAATATTCTCCTCACTTCTAAGACTTCATGTTGGCAACTGATATCTTTATAGATGTATATTATAATTGTAGAAACTTTCTACAACTTATTTATCACATTTTCGGTTTTTAACATCGTATCTGTCTGAAGAACTACCATGGCCTTCAGAGTGCAGAAAGAACACAGAGAAAACATTTCACAAAAGCTTTAGAGCAGATTTAGGGGGAATAAATAAAAATCTAAATTTCCTCTGACACACATATATGCCCACAAATGGTACTTAAGCATTAACCAGATCAATCAATTATACACACTAGTGGTTTTTTTCCTTTTAAACCAAAGAGATGATTTCAGATGGAGTGTATAATAACTGTTTTCTGACAATAAATAAAAACCCTATCACAACAATTTTTATCTCTCTAAGCTATACACTGAAAATCAGAATTTGTTTATCTTGACTGAAGATACATGGGCTCTCACTAATGGACCCCAGCCACATTACCAGACTTGCTTGCTGTTTTCTCCAGCCGTTTCTCAGTCACCATTTTTCAGGACAACCATTGTTTAGTGACAGATGTACTTTGTGAACAACCAGAAGTCTGGTAATATAAGACAATAGTTTCACATTTGATTTTTTTAAAAGCACTCTTGAATTATCTTAGGCAAAAGCAACCGAAAAGGGCTGAAAGGAAATCTCTGTGGAAGACAGACCATGATGCTAACTAAGGACTGCACTGCCTTGGAGGTGGGCACAGAACTACATCTCCAAAGTTCTGTCATCCATGACAAGCCTCAACTGAGAAAGGCAAAAGCATCCGAACAATGGAAACATAGTTCAGTATGGATCCCAAAATGCAGCCATGGAAAATTTTTTTTGGTATACAGGATTGCTCTTTGTTATGGAACATTCATCTCAAAGCTCAAAATGAAAAAGAAACAAATGCATCTTTTGGTACCCACTGCTGAATTTTTTCTCTGGGATATTGCAACTATTCATCATCCTCCTTAGTTTTTTAGTTTCTTTGAGTCTCAGAACAAAATGATCTGCTACCAGTTTTTATTTCTTTCCAAGGTGTACGATATAAATTAACAATGACTGGAAAGACTATTGTCTGAACTCTTGACGGTGTTCAACCACAAGAGCAAGAAGAGTATGAGGGAGAACCATGGTAAGAGAAAATAATTTAACCCAAGCTTATTGTCTCAATATGTGATTCTTCTGCCTATCAATGTACAAAAATTCCTAGTGAAGAAACACTAACAGTGCATTAAATTATGTTCACCTTTATGTTAAATTTGCAGTGTTCAGTCAGAGGACAAAAAAAAGAACCACCAGCAGCAGTGCTCATTAAGAGATGCCCCAGTGCCTCAGGCCCTGCAGAGACAAACACTGGCTATGGTGTTGTTCACCAGAATACAAGTCATCACCTGAACAAGCCACAATGATAAACCTGTCTAACAGGATTACAGGAACTAAAAGTCTTTGCTCAACTAACACAGTACTTTAATTTAAGAGGAGTGGCAGATTTAAAAGTGGCAATCCATTAATCTAAATTTATGTGTAAATACAAGTCTATGGTGCTAAATCCTCAATCACGACAACATGCACAGTCAAAATTAATTGTTTTGTTGTATATTTTGTGCATACTTGATGTGGAAGATGAATACAAGTACACAGAATTAATCCAAGTCAGATAAGGACATCACACAACAGAATGAGTAATTTTAATGTTCATCTGAACACCACTCACTTCTATTTCAAGTTACTCTGTTAAATGAGAAACTGAAGCCTTCCTGTGAAGTTCACATGTTCTTACACGTCTGCAGAGAATGTTGCTTATGTTCTTATATAACTACAGAGTGTTGGTTTAATTCTTATACTGAAATTCTGCTGTCCCTCCCTATATTCTGAATAATCAAGAGGATGGTAAAGAATTATCACTGCATTAATGGGACATGCTACTCTGTGATACACAGTCCAGAACTGTACAGCAAAGTCTTCGTTACCCTGTGTCTTCGTTACAGCTATTACGGAAACTCAAAATTACAACTAAGAACAAAGAATGAGAGAGTAGGAGTACCTTGTGAGAGGAGATGAAATGATAAGAAAGATGTAGTAAGTGAATTGTCTATTCTTGTTGTATTTACTGAAATGTTTAGCATGTTATTAAATTCCATGTTCTAACACAAAACTGCAGAGCTCAATGTCATAGGATGTAAGAAATTCTAAGAATGTAGATAGATTAGAAAGCAGACTATATAAATCCACAGAGGAAAGGACCATATAGGACTACAAAATGCAGTATAGCCTGCTGCTCACAGATGTTGGCAGAAAGGTGGGGGAGTGTGAAGGGGGACAACTCTATGCATTTCTTATGCTCTCCCTTCACACATCCAGTATTTATCACTATCAAAGCCAGGACACCATGTCAGGCAGAGTTAGCAGAAAACACTACAATTCTCATAACAATGGAAAGATTTTTGGAAGAAGACATTAGTTGAGATTGACCAGTGCTTTATAGCAAATTTCATTCAAGAGATCGCCTCGTTGCCAAACTGTACACTGACAAAAACACAAGAGACAGAGATCTGCTGTGTTACTAAAATAATAGAGGCATGTACAGAAAAATTATAGCAGGTCTCTACAGACTGCAGATTTGGAAGCAAGCATGCTACAACCACCAATAATCAATTACATCACTTTACAAAATTTTAAGCCCAGGCTATCCAACTATCTTTCTTCACCATTTGTCATTGATTACTTGAATTGTGGTTCCCCAAATCACCTCCACTCTGCAAATCATTAATCCTTTCTTCAAAATGCCTCACATGCCTCATGAAATGATGGGAAAAGTATTACCAAAAATGCGATTTAAGAGCTATTTGTTCCAGAGAGCATTTACCATGCCAGCTGAAATGAAACATGTGCTGCCTTTGTAAGTATAATCCAGATGCAGAATAGAGATTTAATACTGGACAACTAACATCTGAGTATGGTTATGCAGAACCTCAAACACCTCCTATTTAATTTGTGCCTTCTGAACCTCTGATTCACATTAGACAGAAGCTGTAGAGGAAAAAATTGTATGATACAATATGAATTTGAATGAATCCCTGTGGAGCGGGAGGAAAAGTTCAAAAAACTATGTTAAGTGACGTATCTACTTGGAAGTGATGCAGTTAGAAAAAGAGGAAAAGATGGAGTGGTTCACCAGTCTCAGTCTCAGTACTTAAACATAGCCAACGCATTGAAGATATGAGTTGTGTTTCTTTAATGGCTTATTCCTTAAGAAAGATTGTATTTTATTTCCACTTGAGGGCATTTTAAAAAAAAATAAACTGAAAACAGATAAAATATTAAAACTTTTTAAAAATTTCTCATTAAAAAGTAATTTATCTGAAATCTAGCTAGCATGCTAGTTTCCACATATTTCATAGGTGAAAGGTGGCAGTCATCACTAGGCTTGTGTTCATAAGCACAGAGGTCAAGCTCATGTAACAACCCTCAGCATGAAAAATTGAGTGCTATATACCATGCATAATTGATACCCCATCAAGGAAAACACTGAACAATCTTGTGCAAACAGAGCACATGATAATTGGGATTAAGGACTGATCCTTAATCCCAGTTGCCATCAATTCAGTGCTGAATGGGAGCACTTACAAGGCATTCTTCACTAGCTGAGAGAGAATACATGTATTTTTAAGCAAAGATTTGGAAATAAAAGTAAAACACTGACAAAAACCTGTGGTTAGCATATACAAATAATAACAATGTGGTCATGCAGAATGATCTGGATCATTTGGATACAGTGAACCATTCTGACAGTTTAATGATTGTTAAATGCAGCCTCATATCAAACTGTAAACAAGATGGAGGATTCTATCTGAAGAATGCCACATTAAAATTAAAAAAGGCTCTCCAGATTATAGCTGATATACTATGTTAACTCTCAGCTTGGTTCTGGCTCACATATTGAGGGGGATAAAAACATGAAAGTGGTTTTTATTTCTGGATGTTGCATTGATGGTCTGCAATAACAGTATCACTTACAAGCCCATAAACCTTTAAGGTAGCTGAAAAAAACCATTAGGAAATGCAGGCAAAGGCCAACATAAGGGAGGACTGAAGTAAAAGCCTAAACACGACCGCTTAAACGTTTCTACATTTGGTTTGAGTTTAATTAACACAGATACCAGGCCTTTCCAAAACGCACTGAATATTGAAGACTCTAAATCTGCAAAATTGCAGGATGGCTGAGGCTGACAGGGACCACTGGAGGTCACTCATCCAAGGCCCTTACCCAACCCACCAGGTCCAGGTGGATTGAGGACTTCTAAGATTGGAGATCCTACAGCTTCTCTGGTGAACAAATAAGATGTCATACTTTACAGGACAAAATGCTTTGATTGTCTCTATACAAGCACAAATGAATATGGGGTTTGAACTAGTTTTGAAATGGTATTTGACACAAAGACAGTATCGGAAAACAAAGGTTTTGTTTATAGGAGAGAGAAATATTAAGAACAATAGCTCAATTTTCCTTGTTTGCATTTGCGTCTCTACAAGAGCTGTGAAATCATTAGAGGTCAGACCTTACTCTTATTTAACCCCTTGGCTTTCCTGTGGCTGTGTTTTCCACAGCAGATACACACCAATTGACTTACTAGAGGCTAGACTGAGATCACAAATAATTTCTCATGTAACACCAAAGCACTGACAATTGGCAATAACTTTTATCAGTGTTAATTTGTGCTGCATTTACATCTGACCCAGAAGTGGAAGGCTCTGCAACCAGTTACCTAATCCACTGTGTATAGGATCCCAAAATATAATATTTGCAGAGAGAGATTTGAGTGGTCTTTGCAAAAAGCCGTGGGCTACAGAAGCTGGGAAAAACCCTCTTCATTGACCTTATCCCTGAGGATTTTTCCTGCCTTCTCCAGCAGGATGTGAAGAGACTCTTTGCTTGATGTTATCACATGCTCTGCCCAAGCCAGAGCCCGCATCCTGATCTCATCAAACCCCTGCAGAAGACCTTTTGTGCTTTCTCTCTCCCTTTGTGTTCCCTAAATCCTTGCATTCTGTAAACCTGAATACCTTTTTCCCTCTGTAATTCCCCTAAGATAAAATGGATTTTCTCCTATGATATATGTGTAAGACCCCAAATTTGTTAACCTGGGTTTTTCCCTTACGTCATCCCCTGAAACCCCCTATTTATAATAATTGTAATAGTTACAACCCCCTGTTGAATATGTAAACCATAAACCCTTTAAATATGAACTTGTAAGTCCAATAAAGGATTCCAGTTTTCTGCCTCTGCTGGAATCATCGTAGTTATCGACTTGCTACAACTGTGGGTATGCTGCAAGTCTTATATTCTAAAATATTTCAAAGCATTTGTTGTTTATATTGGCTTCAAACCAAAACTAATCTAATTATTTCTAGGGTTTTTTTTTGAAGAATGTCATCAACACATAAAACTTATAACCCATGGCAAGTATGTGTCTTGCAGTCTTAAAATTCTTTTCACTTTTGACATTGTTGAGTATTTTATCCTCTCCCCACATACTATATTCCTCTCTGAGAAACAACAGCTCCACAAAACCAAGGACCATCTTCAGAATCTTGAACTACTGTTGCTCACCTGTGCTTTAGCCAGTTTCTTTTCCAACAGGTCACGTTCCTTTTCTGTTTGTTGTAGACATTTATTAAGCTCCACTATGTCTCCCTTTAATGAAGCCAGGGCTGCTAAATGAAGCTGGAAGACAAAAATGAAAGAAACAAATTAACTAATTCACAAGCTATGTAGCAGTAGCATTTCAGAGAAGAGACAGTATTATATAGCAGCTATAGTATCACTGGATTTCTATAGTAGTTAATAGGAACTTTACTAGAACAAAGTCTAAAAGGAATCTACATGCAAATAAATATTTTTAACATGGAATTTTTCTCTCCAGACAGCACACACATTCCTTCACCATATCCTTTATAAGGATAAATACAATGAAGAATAATTCAGGTAGAAATGTGTAGATTAGTTCTAACGTTAGTTTATTAGGAGGCAGGTTGAGTCTTGTGCTCTAAAACCTTATAGTAAATGTTGACTAAGATTGGTATTACAGAGTAAGGTGTATCAAGTTTCGATGCCTTTAGACATATAGAGATTATCAGTTTGGTGAAGGGAATACCTCCATGCAGAGGATTTGGGTTTATTTTGCAACTAAAGCTTACTCCACCTTGAGCTACTGCTCTGCAGTTCTGCTCAGTCCCATGCCAGTGAGTTTCAACAAATCTAATCTACTGAACCCACACATGAAGAACATGAACTGTTTTTCTTTCTGCAGTAGATCCTTTTGATGAAAGATATGTTCTACATTTAACTGATATCATTTGGTAATATCTATCAGGTTAGGATAACTAGTAACATTGAAACTAGGTTAGCTACACAACTTAGAAAACAAGAACAGTTCTTACAAGAATCCTATACTTTTAACTCGTTCACACTCTCTTTGTCCTTAAATATCCCATTAATTGTTGCACCAAAGGCATCAGCTAGAATTCAACACTCAGTACTGATATCTACAACTGAAAAGTCCTGGAGGAAAACTAGCCACTAATACTGAAGTCTTTCTTTGTAGTAGTAAAGAAACAGCTTCAAGTTATACTGGGTAAGAAAACAAAAGTGACCTTTCACACCAGAGTAAGCAACACAGCAGACACTGCTCTGCTGTCAAGACTCAGACTGAAACATAAACCCTGCTTCTAGTCCTTCAGTCAGTTTCAGTCCCTCACTCTGATATTTTATTGGGCGGGTCACTTAAAAGTTATTTTTCATGCTTCATTTACAATGAATCAGCTAGTGAGTCCTATTTTGATATCAATTTTACCTTTCCAATACTGGAAGCCAGCAAAACCATACGTGCTTTCACATACTGATATGAAAGCAGCTTCATGACAGCAGAGAGACTAGATTATTTGGCAAAAGCTTCTTCACACACAGTATTGTCAGTGTTATAGAAAAAACCCTCTGGCTTCAAGACAGAAAACATAACTTTAAAAAGGTTTTTGGATGCGAACTCTGCAGTTTTAAATGCTTATTCTAGAAGCTCTGGATATCTTCATTTGTGAGTTCAGTACAAAGCATTTTTATTATGTCAGTTACAAAAACTTCTTAGGAAATGAAGTTATTTGCTTAAATGCAAATACACACATGCACAATTACATGTTGCGTAAATGTTTCTACATTTGGTTTGAGTTTAATTAACACAGATACCAGGCCTTTCCAAAATGCACTGAATATTGAAGACTCTAAATCTGCAAAATCGCAGGATGGCTGAGGCTGACAGGGACCACTGGAGGTCACTCATCCAGGCCCTTACCCAACCCACCAGGTCCAGGTGGATTGAGGACTTCTAAGATTGGAGATCCTACAGCTTCTCTGGGGAACAAATAAGATGCCATACTTTACAGGACAAAATGCCTTGATTGTCTCTATACAAGCATAAATGAATACGGGGTTTGAACTAGTTTTGAAATGTAAAGTATTTACAAATGGTATTTGACACAAAGACAGTATCGGAAAACAAAGGTTTTGTTTATAGGAGAGAGAAATATTAAGAACAATAGCTCAATTTTCCTTGTTTGCATTTGCGTCTCTACAAGAGCTGTGAAATCATTAGAGGTCAGACCTTACTCTTATTTAACCCCTTGGCTTTCCTGTGGCTGTGTTTTCCACAGCAGATACACACCAATTGACTTACTAGAGGCTAGACTGAGATCACAAATAATTTCTCATTCGCAGACACTTGTGAATATTTCAACGTATTTCATAAAACAAATCAAACCCCAAATTCAATCACAGCAAAAACTGCTGGATAAAGAAAATACACTAAAGATTGTTAAAAAAAATTACATAGAACAGGTAAACTACTGTTATTTCAGTGGGCAGGATCAGTTTTAGAACATACTAAAAAAAAAAAAAGAAGAAAAAAGATGCAATTATGGAATGTTATCCTTTGAAAAATTAATCTGGTGTGGCAGGAGGGAACAGTTTTTCCCCCTGCAGTTGTAAAATGGTAAAACCCCAGGGGGTGGTGACCTCTGGAAATTTTGTCCAATGGGCGCTTCTGCGAAATGTGAACATACCACAAGCAAACGGAAGAGAAGGTTAGTTGTAGTTTGGTAGTAGAAGAAGTGGCCATGTTGTGAAAGCCACGAGGAGAAACAGCAGCAGGCCCACTGGGGGCTGGGCTCCCCCAGCCCCCAGCGGGGGGCTGCGGGGACCTGGAACAGCATAAAGCTGGGCTAAGTGCCTGCAGCTGAGAGCTAAGAAAGTTTTCTCCACTGTGAGTGAGCAGAGACAGAGCAGCAGCAGAAGCAGCATCTGTGGCTAAGAGCCAGGACAGATAAGAACCGAACCAAACAGCAAACGGCATGCAGCAAGAGAGAGAACTCCTGGAAGGAGAGCCAAGAAAGAGAGACAGCAGCAGAGAGACAGAGTTGGGCTAAGAACTGGAATAAAACCCCATACCCCTCTGAGACCTCCGAGAAAGGAGGGAGATGGACTCCTATTAAGGAGAGGAGCCTTGGAGTGCTGCAGCACCAGAGAGAGAGGAGCTGAGAAGCTCAAAGACGTCCTGAAGCTGGACCGGGACGGAGAAGGAATGCGGGGAGGGTTGACCTTGGCCCCCCTCGCTGCTGCTGACAAGCCTGGCAGCCTGAGACAGAGCACAGGAGCTCTGGTAGAACTCTTGAGGCAAAGGCTTTCAACTGAATGCTGCCCAAGATGTTCTGACTCAGGGGTGAACCCCCCCGAGGAAGGGACTTTCACAAAGATGCCCCTGCATTTCGTGATATGCCTGTGGTGAAGCGAGTTTTGTCCCTGCTGGCAGTCCACAGGTGAGGCCTTCGCTCGGAGTCGAAGGAGAGCCAAGAGGGGTGAAAGGAGAGCCCCTTGTGTCTTGAAGACCCTTGTTTGGAGACGACAGGCCAAGGGGCTTGGAGACCCCCTTGTGTGTATTGAAAAGAGATCCAGCTACAATAATCCAGTTACGGCTGCTGCATAGAGATAGAGAGACCTGCTGCCTTAGAGACACTGCTACTCTGAAGAACGGATCTGTCCTTCTTCCCTCCTGGACTTTTATTTGGAGGGGAGAAGAGATCTGATCCATTGTAAATACTTATGTCATGGTAGAGATAGTTGAGATTGTGTGTATAATGTATTATAATATTTATGTGTAATGTATTATAATATTTATTTGTACAGTCATTTGTAATATATTCCCTTTCCCCCATTCGACCATTTGTAAATACTTTACATTTCAAACATGAGACTCATCATGTTTTGTCTGGAAAAAACACGTCTTATACTAGGTTGAGATTGGGGGAGGGGGCTTTGATAGAGAATTAGATTTTTTGGAGCTTTCAAACCATGACATCTGGCAATTCATGCTTGATGAATGAAACATGGTGCTAACAGCACTTCTGAGTGTGCCTGAGGCCTAGAGTAACGGCCCTGCTTCTATTACAACATCATAGAAATCAAAATTTTAGGTGACATGAGAAGAAAAGCCCAACACTGACACCTAAAACTAACCAAAAGAGAAAAGTATCTGAATCTGGAGGTTGCACAAAAGAACTACATGTTGCAAATTTACTCTTTTGGGATTCTTATGAACCATGACTGTGGCACTGGAGGGCAGCCCACACATCCACACGAACAGCCTCTAAACTGACACTGATACTGTGCAAGAAAGGTCAGCCTTGCTTTCACCTTCCAGAGGAGGAATCTGTTGCTACTTCCACTCCAAGTGAGGGAGCAAAGTAACAGCAATGTATGAATGTATGAAAATGAGGCTGTGGGACACCAAGCTTAGGACAAATACTATCTTCACTTCAACTCAATCTTAACACATTGTCTTGGACCATAGCCTTTCTTTAAGTAAAAATAAAAAATTAAATTATTATGCAATTATGAGCTAGGAAGGGTTTGATATGTCCATACTTAGAAGGATTTTATCTCCACTTCAGTGAATTTAGCATTCCTACTCTCTTTACAGTCACTCTCAATTTAAGTAAGAAAAATTATGTCTCTATCAGTGAACTGATGGAAAGAGGAAACAGATCTATTTTTTTTCTATTTCCCCTTTTGCCAAACACGACTGGAGAAAATTAACTTAGGAGAAAAACAGCAAGGTTCAGTGCAGTCCCTTGAAAATCTCAAGATGCCAAACTTCTTTCCTATGTTCCTTTCCAGCTTGCTCAGGTGATGGGCACACCTTTTGTCCCTCAGGAAAGAAAGGAGTGGAAAACTAATCCCAAGAATGAACCTCACTCAATCCTCTGCATTTAGCACTGAGGTGACCCACAGTATAGGGCTGGTTATAACATCCCAGACAGTGTAAGCTTGTCCACAGTTTTCCAAGACCCTCACCATTTTTTCTATCACCTTAACTTGCTCTTCAACTTCAGTTTCTTCCGACTGACAACAATCCAGACCTTTCAAAACAGAAAATGCCATTCAAGAACCATTCAAAAATTAAGATACTACTTACTATGCTAACTTAATCATAATTTACTAAAGCATCCTGTGGTTCTTGTGTTCTTGCCAACACTTCTGAAACAGAAAATAATTTCTGATTTCTAAAGACAAGACTGTGGAATAGCAATAAAGCTGAACTCAGGATCTCTGTCTCCAGACATGATGTGATGAACTGTCACCATAAATTTAGGGAAGCAAAATCTGTATTGCCATGTCAAATCAGTGATCCACACATACAGCACTGTGTTTCCACCATAAGCCAACCAGCTGTCTCAGCAACAGGAAGGAAAAAAAAAAAAAGAAAAAAAAAAAAAGGCAAAACCCCCACCAAAACCTCTGGAATGTACTTGTCCAATTGTTTGAAATTCAAAGAAAGAAAACATCGCCCCAGCTTTCCTTAGCAGCTCACACCCTAAAGAGCTCTATATTAGAATGTCCACTATGTAACTTCCAAAAGTACGGCTCTAAAATGATTTTTAAAAGCAGTCAATCAACTTTAAGACTCCTAGTTTTGGCAGCAAAACTCCCTGGATGAGCGTGTGCTTGCTTAACAAAATACATTAAGTTCAGTTCTTAATTACTTGACTTCTACATCTCCAAGACCTCTGCATTCCTCTCCCCACTTCTTTAACCTCAGGCCACCAGCCATACCCTCTTGAAATGTCTTCAAATCCCCACTTCTCCCAGAACCCTCTGTATCCCTAACTGCACTCACCAATTAAAGGTTCTCCAGGGTGAACAGGTGGAGAAGAAGTTGCAGTCTCCAGTGACCTCCCAGCTTACAATAAAGTAGTAGGTTTTAGAATGTTTTTAGAAAGATAATGTGCTATAAACAACACTCAGGTTTTACATGGCTTAAATATCACTAATCTTTACATTCCTGGTTGTAAATCTCAGACTTGTCCATGCTGCATTCCCAGGTCACCGTCTCACTATTGAAGGTCAATTCTTAGTACAAGCAACTGTCTCCAAGGTCACACTTGCCATTTTAGGCAGAAGTCAGTTCTCTTGACTCCTAATCTTTAGCTGCCAACCAGTTCAAAAAGGGATGCACAGTTTCTTGAAGGACAGTTAATTTCTTCAGACTTAATACAAAATTCTAGGCAGGAAAATTACCTATGCTGCTGTAACTTAAGTTGCTGCAGGAAGTTTCCACAATTTCCCTCAAGCTCCATGCCATAAACCTTTGTGTAAGTTCTCTTTGAGTATTTCTCTCATAAGAAACACCCAGTACATTCTGACATTTCCAATCACAAGTCCTACATCTTTTATTGCCTCCTCTTTCTTGTTACCTGGTCAATACACCAGGGAAAAAGCTGACTAATTTTCATGAAGGCTTTGCAAATGGATGGCAAACTGCAGGAGACTGTGCGTTATTTCCTGTTGAGGTTTTCTACTGCACTGGACGTTATTACTGAAATTATAATTTCAATGAATTGGATAGAAAACAATCACTGTTGCAAAATACAGCCTTGATAAGGCTTTGTGATGAATCAGCTTTAACAGTAAGTATGTTATAAAGGAGTATGTTACAGTTTCTTTCTCAATGAAAGTATGTTGAATAAAGAAAAATCTTAAGCACAACTTTTACATTCTATCCTAACTCCCTCCCTTCTAAAAAACTCCACAGGTCTACCCAAGTAAGTTCTTGCTCTCTATGGCATAACTCTTTTGAATTAAATCTCTTGAAAAATTCCATTTAAAACTTCTTCTGCTCAGAAAAACACTAAAAAAAAATTTTGCTTTAGTGAAAACCACTGGGGGTTTTTCTCTATGAGACTAAAGCAGTGAGTTGCAGAACTCCTCCAACTGATACCAGTTATTTGAATGTTCATGTCTGATGCTAGCCATCAGAAAATCTTATGCAAAATTTCTGAATGATGCCTCAAACTCTTTTCTGGTGGCAACTACTTTTAGAAGGAAGCAGCACAGAGACATACCATTCATGAACCAGAATTTTTGAAAGAAACTCAATTGCATGAATGCATTTTTCTTTTCTAATCATTATATGGCTTACATTTCAAGCAATGGAATCTCCAGTGCACAAACTGAAAAGGTGAAAATAAACATTGATAAATGTTTACTATCAATTGCATCTGCACAGGTAAGTCTGAACAACTGGCAGCCGTCAATCTGCCCACCAAATAGGAATTTATGTGGGTAAGTCTTTTAGTATTTCAGTAACCTGGATGTATTATTCAGTTCATAAGAAATATTTTCTTTTGTTGTGCACTGGACTAATAACCCAACACGGTATCTCTGTCTATAGCATCAGGCATTTGTTCAAGTGGCTTTGTACCTTTTCAGCAATTTATTTAGCAGCCTTCTCCAAATAAAAAAGCAAGTAGCTGTAAAATTTGCAGAGAATCAAGGACCTGTAGCATGACAAACCCAGACTAGAATATTTAAGTCAAGTGGTGACGGCAATTTGTAAAGATGGAATCAAAATTAATTCGAAGGTACAAACACACAGTAATTACAAACCAGAAGCTACTCGAAGTGTTCATGAATGCAATGTTTAGAATTTTTGCCCAGTTCACAACTTGGTCTGCACAACTCGTGGAAGAAAAAGGTGCCTGGAAAATCCTAGTACAAGATTAAATGTGTTTCTCAAAACACCTCCTCCCACAATGACCTCATATTTTTCTTTTCTTTCTTATAACTGCAGATGCAGGGGCTTGACAGATAAACTAGGTCTTGTTCAAGTGAGGATGTCTCTACTTTCTTCTTCAACTAATGTAAAAAATATTCCTTGGTCCATCAGGAAAAAGTGCATAGCAATTTTTTTTAAATGTCAAAAACTTCTGCAAATGGAAAAGCCATTTTCCAACTGGATTACTATGTATTTTGGTTAAGACTATTCATTTTATATGACCTTTTCTCTGCAATTTTTCTGAAAAAGAATAAAAGTGAAGATTCAGATGTGTCTACTGGACAATAAATCTTCATTTGCATATTCCCGTATGCATATTTGCATATTCATTTGCATGCCCAAAAATTAATTGCACTTAATGAAATTACAGAAGCTTATAAGTATCAAAGTTGAAAGCCTCACTCAAATAAAAAAATTGCAATTGCTCTAACATTCTGAAACTAATTTACAGAGTATTTCCACCATTATCTGCCTGTCTCTACCAAGCCCAAGGCAGGTTCGCTCCTTATCTTGGACTTTGAATGCCAAACTCAACCCTGTATTTCACCCATGGAGTCCTATTAAATAAACAGGAGTTGCATAGATATTTATGAGTCCAGAGCATGGTTCCATGGAAAGTGCACATCCCCTGAGATTGTCATTCTCTCCTTGAGTATAATTTTCTTTGCTTTAAATCATCAAATAATAACAGGAAAAAAACATTACTAATTCTCTAAGGAAGTCAGGACAGCACAGGAAGTTGCTCGTACAACAACTTCTACATTTTTTATGTTTATATCATACAAATGCATGCCCATGTATGCACATATAGAGAAGAAAATCAGGGGTCATGACAAGACAAAATTTATAATTTAGAGGCATTGTATGTGTCACACATTCCACTTAAGACTTAACAATGTCTCTGTATCCTTCTTATGACCACTTTCACTAAAGACACAAAAAGACTTGCTGTGAGCATGGCTCATAAACAGCTTTCAAGCAGTAACTGGCATAGCAGTAAATCTACATAAGGTTCAACAAATAAATCTTGTGGTCTCTGCTGCCGATATAGAAACATTAATCTTGAGAGGAACACAATGCAGTACCTCCTTATCTGTTTAAAGTAGGGCAAATATTTTACTCATGTTAATTGTCCTGACAGAAAAGGATCAACACTGCATTAATCCATTTAACACATGGCTTATTTTTCACCCCTGCACATAACGTAGGCCAAAACATTTGCTGATTCCAAAGTTAAAGCTATTCTGTGTTAATTCTTCATAAAATTTGTACCTTATTCATACAGCATTCTTGCTTGAATCTTTACATAGCATGTGGCATATCACTCAAATAATCTGGGGGAATGAAAGTGGAATTTACTTTTTTCATTTTCCATGGCTTCACCATCTTCATAGTTTGGGTGAAGACTTACATAGCTGCATTAGTTTTTTTCTATTTACATTTCTCTGAGCTCTAAAATCTTGAAATATCAAGAAATGCTATCAATAATGTAATTTTATTAATGAAACAGTAACCATTCCCAGTATAACTGAAGTAACATTGGTGGGAAAAAAAATAAATCACATTTTTACCATCTTATACTAAGTTTCCTGTTCAAAGAGCATACTAAAGAAGTGCTGTACCAGACCAGCCAACAGCTGACAGTCCAGCATCCTGCCTCTGAGAGTGGCAAATCACAGAAATTGAAGAAAAAGCATAAGAACTGTGTACACATTTGTAAAGCTTCCCTGGTATTGCTTTGCATGTTCTGCACCTCAGGGATAACTTTTGTCCCTTTTGACCTTCTTCGTAGCACTTGTGAATTTATGGTCTCTCAAAACATATACCCCTTTTTTTCCCTTATCATCTGAGCTGACAAGCCCTAATCTATCTAACAGGAGAAGCTCTTTCGCTTTTGCCTTTCTTTGGAGCACTCTGGTTTTACAGTTCTGGTGCCTGACACATTACAGTCCTGAGAGAGGGAGAGTGCTTGACTGCACAGCTAGCCAAGCTGAATTTTGCTGTCAGCAACCTAAATCTAGGCACATATTACACCACTGGCCTTCGCTGTATTAACATTTGGGTCAATCTAGCCTGTATATAAGCAATCTTTATG
Organism: Pseudopipra pipra; assembly: GCF_036250125.1. NCBI lineage: Eukaryota > Metazoa > Chordata > Aves > Passeriformes > Pipridae > Pseudopipra > Pseudopipra pipra. Next base: position 44,410,256 of record NC_087581.1, on the reverse strand, counting down.
TTCTCAAGCATATATCCCGGGTATATTCCACAGCTCTCTGTGCTGAGAAGTTCAAAGCTGGTTGCCCTCCTCACCACCCCCAACTCAGGTAACTGTAACAGTTGCAGGAAAAAACGCATGTCTTTAGGAGAAACTAGTGGGAAACTGCATTAGCAGTTTCCTCTCTATGGAGCAGTTAGGCTCTGTCTTTAGCTAAAGCATTTCTGAGGATTTAATGAGTACCCTCAATCACAGGAGCAAGCTTTAGTCAAAATGCAGACACATCTACATTTTGAAAGGTTTCGTGCGTGAATGCTGGTACGTGAGTAGGAAGGGAAGACATGTCTGTGCACACAACAGATGTAACAAGTGAAAGAAGGCAACTGTCAAGTGATGACATCACGGCAAGTACCAGAGATGACAATTACGCAAATTATTCATATTCTACAGAGCTGTGGATAACTTGATTCTTGAGTTGCTCACCTCAGTGAACCAAGCTTCTATTTTCATTCATGTTTTGACAAACGCCATCAGAAGCATGCAGTTCTGGTGAATCAATGTCATATATATCCAGCCTCCATCCCAAGCAACATTCCCCCACTTTCTAACAGTCCACTAGCTCAGCTAAGGATGCATTTACCCAGCTGTGCTGTTTTAAATCCAAGCTACACCTACGCTATACTGTGTTGACTGAATTGTAAGCCTTGACATTCACAGAGAGAGGTCAAGGGCATGCAGGTGGCTGCACCCCCTCCTCCAGTATGCAATTCCAGCCTGAACTCTCCCTTCCTTCCCTTCTGCCCGTTATGAGTTCTTCTCTTACTGGGGTCCTGACATAGGACACTTTCATTTGTTCTTTCTTTTTTATCTCTTCTGCTCCCTCTCCTCACTAAAGCTGCTGAACACAGCAACTCCCTGTGCAGCAGCTGTTTCCATTCAGCCCTGTGGTCCCTATGAAGATGGAATTAGCCTCTCATTAACCCTCTCCCTCCTGCTGTTATGCATCAATGCAGCTATTTAACTAAGTGCAGGGAGCAATTAATACCATCTCTGTTTGCAGTCACCACTTTTGCCTCTTTCAGCTGCAATGCTGAGTATGCAGAAGCACACTCAGCTGCCACAGATATGTAAGCCCCAGAGAACGAAGTCGATAAACAGATATTTTTAAAAAAAGACTTTGTGACAAGGATCAGATATACAACAGCAAGGGTCAAGTTTAATACGTGTTATTGCTGGGAAAAAAAAAAAGCAATTTTACAAAGTAACCTGTTATTTTTTTTTTTTTAACTTGCTCACCATAATGGAATACTTTACGATTTTACTTAGCTGAAATGCACCTAACTGCTAAACGTGCCAGAATACTTGGGAATATGTACTGAAAAATAAACTTTTAAAATCTTGTTGAGATAAATCAGCTTTTTAAAATAAGTAATAGTCATAGAAAACTAACATTAATTATGCTGTTTTCTCAAGGGTATTTTTACACTGCAATAGGAAGGTGCTTGTTCCTCCTCCTCCCAACCACACTCCCCAGCTGTCTTAGTCCATTTTCAAGTAACAAAATATTTTGTCTGTTCCAAGAACCTACTCAAGAAGGTACTGATGGCTACCTTTCACATATAGCTACGCCTCGGGCACCTCATCCAAGTCTCAGAAAGTTGCATTTGTCATTAGATGGACCCAGACTGCATTTTAAACAAAATATTACTACAAATAGCCAAGCTTGAAACAAGTTGCACAGCACTCAGTGAAGGACAGGCAGCAAAACTAGAAGTGTCTATCTGGGCAGAAGCAGCAACCCCCCAGTGCCTGAAAACTGAACCCTCATCAGCCAAATACATATATACCTCTTCCTGCTTTCCCCAGACTCCTGTGAACAGTCACAGAATAGTTTTCTGTGTCTGGTACAAGACTTGCTGTCCTAGCAACAGGCTTTTCCCATCACTATTTCGTTTACTCTTCCTCTAATCTCACCAGAGGCCCTACCACTTCCATGTTGAAGGAAATCTCACTACAGAACCTCGGGCTCACAGAGTAAATCCTTAGCATCACACAACTGAATTCGTAACATATGCTTAAGTGTTTATTCAATTCCCCTAAGTGAACCTAAGACTGTATTTGGGACACTTCTAGCCATACAGATGTTGAAATTTCTGAGGGGCTTAAGGCTGGGAACAAACTAAAAGCAAGCTAACAGTTTTCTTCTGAAGGAAAAATCCTTGCCTTGTGATCTCAAGTTATTCTGACAGAGTTCAATTTCAGTCACTGAGCGTATCTCTAAGTACTCTGCAAAATACTCTTGTAGTCTCAACTGGGAGGGTAAAAGAGTTACAGATGCCACTGTTAATTTGCTCTTTCTTGACTCACACAATGGGCTATCTTCCTGCCAATTTGGCTGTGCTAACATTACTGTAAAGCAATCTAATCAGCAGGAATCCAAATGTCCACTATAACAAAGAGGAAAAAATAAAACTGGATTTGACCCAGAAAATGACGGAAAGTAATTTATTTTCCTGTCTTGTTCTAAGATTCCAGAATCAGATAATGTATTTAAAGGTCTGTTCCAATCTAAAAAACCCCATACTGATATACACTATATATTCCAGATTAAAAAGGTGTCAACCTCTCTTAGGACACAGTTTTAAAGAGCTATTACTAAGGTCTGGACTGAGACAGAAAGTTTACAAAAAACATATTCCACAAAACTTCCACAGTGGAGATAAAACAAATCTCAGTCCTACTGTTCCCTTCCCACTTCAATTAAATTGTAATCACAAATATATAATTGCATGTACAGTGTGGCTTAGCTGCCTAGGATATACAAATTTTAGTGTAATTTTTCAAGTTCCTAACATACCATATATCTACATCCAATCAAATTTAAGTGTAGGTATTTCTTAAAGGAAGGGAGGTGAGTAGCAGGAAGGGAAGAAATGTTTCCTGAGTTTGTGTGCACCAACCATATAAGATTCTCACATTTATCCTCCCAAATAACTCCAGCAGAGTATTTCTGTAAATATAATTTGTGGTGCTCTATAATCCTGTTACTAAGATTTCCCTTTTGCCCAGGCTCAACAGCAGAGAACCAGAGAAATTTATAATCTGCTTCTCTGAGCTCTGATCATGCACAGTCCGTGCACCCTCAAAAACCTCCATTGAAGTCTCATTTATATACATATAACAAGACTAAAACAGTCCCTCCTGCACCAGCAGAACATTACACAATTTCCTCAAGGTGCTGTTGGTCAAAACTGGATTTGTATTAACCTGGTTAAGACTTTTTGCTGAAGTCAGTTCCACTGCCTAGCAAAAGCATGAGATTCGAGGGTAAGTCTACAAGAGTGTGATGTGTGGGGATACCACAGAAGCCCTTATCTCTCTAATTCTTCCTCTTTTTCCATACTCAGAGGAGAATAAATGCCAGTTTGGGCTGCTGTTAGAAAACAGAGAAGGAATACTTATGTATTGTGACCAGCCAAGTTTTTTTCTGAGTCGGAGTGGTCTGAAGTATCTGGCAGCAAGCAGAGGTCTGTATCACCTATTTTACAGCCCTCTTGCAGGTACTTCTACCTGAAGCTCAGAGCTATCTATGTAATTCAGTGCTACCCACCAGCCATACTCTGAAATAATCAGTTCTGCCTTTCCTTTCTTTTCACATAATGATGCAGTAACAGCAGCCAACAGCTTCCCTATCAGAGTGTGTACCTAGGGACAAATGCAGTTGTAGGGATTATGTATGCTTCCTCTGTAGTCACCCCCAACTTTTCCCAAATGTTGTGATGGCAGACTGAGTGGACTTGGTCTGTAAACGGTGCTGTGAATTAGACAACCCTGCTCTGAATTAATATGCTTGAGTTTCCTGAGACTTGAGTTAGCTGCTTTTCTTAAGTAAGGATATTTAGGGCTTTTCTAATTAATAGCAAATGTTCCATCATATTACAAACTCAGAAAACAAGACAGAGATCTGGAAAAGAATTCAAGGACAGTATAAACCAGACGGCTCTAGGCAAGAGGACTACATTTAAACATAAACATCTTTCTGCACAACCCATGCACATTTTTGCAGTGTTACCAACTTTACAGTCCCAGCATTTTATCATATCCCTGAAGTATATACTGCTTGAGATACAAATGCAGCACAATCAGTCAAGGGAAAATCAGGTTTTGTTTTACATCCTTAGCTATGTGACTATCAATGGATAGATTTGAACTACCAACAAAAATATGGAAACTGTGAGAATCAACCACTCCATCTGCTCAACCCACTCAAGCCACAGGCAGAATATATGCAGATGGGAATGTCCCAACCCTCTGAAATCCCAGCAGGCCTTACACATTGTAGCTTCATTTTTTTAGAGTAGGACAATGGGAATTAGCAAGCTTGTCTTGAAATAGTAATTGAGAAGAGACATTTCATTCACGTAAAACCACAAATGCATCAGTGATTTTACATCTCTGAAGCAAAACCACAGAGGGAATGAAAGAAAAGCTTTTATTGTTGTACTGCAATGAATATGAAAAATTATACTTTTCCCCACTGTAGACATTAAAATTTAGTGACACTGTTTTGGGAAATTGCGTAGTAGGCACTCAAGTCAAGATATTTCAATCTGTCTTCACTGAACAGAGAAACAAGAAAAGCTTCTGCAGCCAATCCTGTAAAAGAAACCAACAAAAAAGACTTTGGAGCTTATCATTCCCTACCTTAAAATATTTTATTGCAGCAGCTATAAGGCATAGGAGAAAGTAAACTAAGAAGGAACAAAGATATATACACTACACTGAGCACTAGTGTCCAGAAGTGTATGTAAAAGAGGGCTGTACATTATTAATAGTTAAAAAAGCAGGACCTTGGATGGGATTGAAATATTAGATATAGCTTATTTTAGTTCCAACTTGTTCACATTTCATGGAAACCATGCCCTACAGCCATTTCAGAACACCGTTTTCTTTTATAAATTAATCATAGTAATGTGCTCTGCTGTCAAACATCATGGAAACACCAGACCAACTGACAAACAGAATTCTCATCCTTATTTTTAAAGATGATGAAATTAGTTCTTTACAAAGAACTTATCAGTTGATAAAGATACATCTGCCAAACTACATAAGAGGTATGTTTGGAAATGCAACCTGGATTTTAAAAGACTGAAGAAATAAGAGCTAATCCAATGTTATTGAATAACTTACTGTTATTCAAACAAGGAAACAAACCCTGAGACATGAAGGATCAGGAGCGGTGTATCTGAATAATAAGGAGTGGTATAGGCTGATGAATGGTCCAGAATGTGAAATGATTCACCTTGGATGGTTGGTCTTCGGCCCAACCTCCTGCTCACATTAGAGTCAAGGTTGCTCAGGACTTTTTGCACAGTTGGGTCTTGAGAGCCGCTACGGATAGAGTCTGCACAGCAGCTCTGAGTACCCAGTTCTCTTCTTGACTGTTCTCACAGGGAATTTTTTTTCCCATATATTCAGTTAACTCTCATTTCAACTTATGCACACTGTTTATGCACCCTCCCACTGTTTATATCAGCAAGAGTTTGAGTCCCCCACTGTGATAACCACTCCACAGGCACAGAGGGGTTCTATTACATCAACCTGAAGCCATCCTTTCTTCAGACCGAACCAGCCCAGATCCCACAGCCTCTTCTCCCACAGCAAGTGCTCCAGCCCCTGATTGTGTTGGCAGCCTTTCCCCTGCACTCCTTCACCTTTATGGTACTGGCAGGCCCCAAATTGGATGCACAGTCATAATGAGTGTAGAAAATAATGGATCTAGAGTATAAGGCACAATGGATTTAAAAATACAGTGGCTTTTATTTGTTAGATAAACAGCTTCACCACTATTGCCCAGCTGCTAAGAGGTTAAAAACCCCTGAAAGTAATAAAGGTCTTTCCAAGGACCATTATAGAAATGCAATAAGGCTACAGAAGGAAGTGCCTTCATTCTGCCAAAAAACCTAAAACAAGACCCCCTAGTCAAACATCTAAACAAAGAAGTCCTAGATGTGGTATACAGAATACATTACACTTAAGTAAAAGCTTGAAGTGTCTTAGGAATACTTAATTTCCAATTTAATTAACTTAGATATGCACAATGTCACAACAGAATAAACCAAAATGGTACTAAGCTGTGCAGAGGCATTACCTGGTAAGGCTAATCTTCTCCAGCTTCTTCAATACCTATAAAAGGGAACTAAATTGAACTAATGACATCTGCAAATAAGTGTAAAAAGGGTGGTGCTGGAAACACTAGTGAAGACTGAGGTACAGTACAAAACATTTACAAAGACGTTTGGAAATTAAAGTGAATTTGGTAGAAGGCCAGATAATACGAGTTAATGTGCAGCAGGGCCCTGAGGGAGACACAGAGGGAAAGTGAAGCAGCAGGAGAAAGAACTGTGTCTTTATGAAAGGGGTCTTATTAGGCAGTCCAGAAGAGGACTTGTCTGCAGCTCAGGTAAGAAGCCACCTGGAATAATTCATTCCGTCCTGAGAAATGGAATACCAAGCAGAGAATGGTATGCTGAGGGAAATTCAGAAAAGTACAATGAGAAGCACAAAGCCACTGAGCAGATTGCTTTGTGTGTCAATCTACCTACTTTCAAATGCTATTTTCATCACAACAGATTTCCACATCTGTGAGGCAGGTGAAGTTGAGAGAAATAATCTGGGTAAGTGGCAAGGAGCATAACCAGCAAATTCCAGGGTATGGATCCAATGTGGAAATGCATTTGGGTCACAAGAATTAGGAGAATAAGGAAAGTATGTTATGTTGGGTTTTTTTCTGACTGAATGAAGTTGTTCAGTTTAACAATCTCCCAAGAGACAAGTTTGAGTTTCCATTTTTTAAGGCATGTTGAAGAGTTGGAAAAGGTTCCAAAATACTACACAGTAGTAGTAAACAAAGTTATATATAAGGTACGCTGAGCACTTGTCTTAGGACTAGAATAGAGAGAAATCCTGCAATAACTGCAACAGCTGAGCAAATAATCTCTGCACCACTAGAGTTCTGTGAAACCTTTAAATCTGTCCTCTTTTTAGTCCTCTTAACCTCCTGTCTTTATAACATAAAAGCATATCTTAAAACAAAACACAACAAAAAAAAAAAAGAAAAAGCCCAAGATAAAGCCAAAGTAAAGAATTACTCTTTCCTCCAAAGCCTTAAAAAAATACAACTTACATTTAGCACAAGGAAAACTTAGCAGCACAACTAAATCTATACCAACAGATCTTCACTTCTGTATTACTTACTACTTCTTGTGCATAAACTAAGAGGTTCTCTTCAATGCATCTCTAAAGAGGCAAGAATAAAAGAATTGAGCCTGTATTCTTTATAACAGTCATACTACTCATAAATATGCAACACCACAGGAAAGCACGTAAATTCATAAATTGGCTAGCCTAGTACAGTTTTGATTGGCAGTCTTCTAATCCTGCTTTAGGCTGGCATTATTTCTGGCTCACCAGAGAAGACCCTCTGAACACCTGCCCTTCTGATCCTCTCCCCCATCCCACTTTGGGGCAGTGACTGAGTGACCAGAGGGGGGCTTGGCTGCCAGAGGGGGTCAACACACCTCAGTGCTCTACAAGATTGAGAGTCCCAGCATGTTCTCAGGTGAGAGAATCAGTGCCACTTAGAGCACCTTGATCCTCTCCCTTCTTTCAGATACACTCAAAAGCCTAATTTCAATTTAATATGTGATTACAACAACAAAGAGGACAAAGGAGTAAGTGATGAAGTCTAATGATTTTTTAAAAAAATCTACTTCAATTTAAGAACCGAAAAGATGTGATAATCAAGATGTTAAAATGAACTTTCCAAAACCTAAGTGAGATGTTATGCAACTCAGCAAAACACTGAAAAATACTCTCTGCCAGAGGAGGAAACTTCAACAATCGTCTAAAAATAGCTTTTAAAAAAATGAGGGAGTTCACTTCCAAATAAGTGATTCTGACTTTGCTACTTTCATGCTGGCTGTAATCCAACTGAGCAACAAAGAGGTTTGTCTTTGCAGGTCTGGCTAATGCACAGTTAATTTCAGAGAGAAGCGAGTTGGAAAATCATCAAATATCAACCTGTTCCACATTCTGTAATGGGCAGAAAAGAAAATTACCTATGAGTACAGTACACAGGGGTCACGTGCACTGTAGCTTCTCAGAATTCACCCGAAATCAGTTTCATCCCATCCAAAACATTCATTCTATCAAAGTAATAACTGACTAAACTTCGCTCAGCTAAGACAGTACAAGGAAACACCTATTTTCTCAGACCTCATGACCATCCTTTATGAGTCACTATGAAACTCAATGGGTCACAGCTCAAGCTGACTTCCTTGTTATCACCATATCTTCAGTGTGTACCCACACCTTCACATACTCCCAGAGTTCTACTTCCTACCTGCACTGTGTTTCAAGTCTATCACACACAGCACTGTCTAACTTGTGCCTTCTGTCCATGTCACTCACAATGAATGCATTAATCTCTTTTTGCCTGAACTCAGTCCACCCTGGAGTGGGAAATCTAGCACCTTCTTTTGGCAACACTCATCAGCAAGACAGAAGGACTAACTGCTTGCTTCACAGTGAGATTCTGCCTGAGGCTTTTAGTTTCTTCCTCTCCAGCAGCTTTCTCTATTGTTAAAGACCTGCTTTGTGCTTTTGTCATCTCAACTGTTCCCATAATTCCTCCAGGACACCTAAAATAGCATGGAAAAGTGCTGTCGTCTTCACATCCTAGCCTGCATGACCTCTCAAAACATCTCCGCTGTCTCTATGGTAAATATTTTGACACTGTCTTCATATGCATTTTATTCAGGCATAGAGATTCTATAGAGGAAGGTTCATTTTTGCCTGTTTTTTGAATTACTGAAGCCATCCTCTAGAGGAGAAGAAAAGTGATCACATGAGCAGGACTGTGACAGATTTCCCTAAAATTAAATGTGAAAACTAATGTAACATATATGTAAATAATAATGTGTAAATAATAAATACAGTGTACCCAAATTCTAAAAAGCAGAATAAGGACCCAAGTGAGAAATGAGTAAATCTGCTACTGGGTTGTGATCTCCCAGTCTTGGCCTCCAGATTATTGCTTATGCTTCCCACAGCATCCTGTCCATGCAGAGGTGAAATGTATTCCCTGAGTCACCGACTGGGTGAATAACTGGGCTGGGGGTGCTAATAAAAGACAGTCAGAGAGAGCATGTGAGCAAGCAAGGGTGTCAAGATGTGCACGCCTGCTTCTCCAGGCATGGACCAGAGTCTCAGTGACAGCTGTAAAACATGCAATGAGGTCACAAAAGGAAGAGGAAGAATGCGCCAAGGCCTGTGGACGTGGCTGAGCATTTAGACTGCTCACGCCAGCTCTTATTGTTCACTTTGCTGTAGTTGTTACACAATAACAAAGGGACGGAAAAGGATGTCAATAATAGCAACAATAATGTCTCCAGAAATAAAGGATTTACCACACTGGATTGGAAAAGCGATGTATCTGAGGTGTTGTCATTAGTATTGATTAAAATCCTGCATTTGAGAGAAAAGGAGGACAATCGAATTCATGTACTTAATGAAATACTGTGCAGGGAAGATTAAAACTATTCCTTATTCCCTATTGTAATTGGGCTGAGGTAACTTGTACCGCATAATCTTCTAATATTGAGGAAGATTAGACAACATACTGGTAAAAATAAGAGCACCTGAGTCCCATCTGTGCAACAGCTGCTCTTGAGATAGCAATGAAGGAAGTGAATAATGCATTTGAACTTCTGTCACTGCTGATGCAAGGTGGAGAACTGACTTAATAATATACTGAGTGGTAAATGGCGAGTGTGACTTCTCTAAGACCAGAGTAGTAAAGGGCACTGTACCTATCATACCTCCCATACCTACTCAAGAGTTTGGAAAGACCCTCCTTTAACAGGAGGAAACAAAAAGACAGGTGGTGTCTTCTTCTTTAGGTGTGAAGTTTTAGTTTATACTGATTCCTACAGGATGGATACAGAGCTAACATAAACCAGCCCACACACTTCCAAAAGTGAGAAGGAAACCCCAAACAAACAAGTTCAGACACTCCAAAAGGCCTGCACCAATAAAACACTAAGCTAGATATAAAACAAAGCCAGAGTTGTTTGCAAGGTTACTTAGATGATGTCAAAGAAATGTATAGTGAAAGAAACCACTGCTGTGAATCTTGCTCTTATTGTAACTATTAAAAAGCCATCAAACTTAAGAACAAGTCCAGAATTTTGTATTTTTTTTTTTAAGCGTAGTTATCTTTGAAAAAGAAAAGGTTAATCTGATTTCCCAAGAGCATGTTTTGGAACACAGCTCCCTCTTGACTTCCTCAACAACAAGAAAACAGTTAAGCCATGGAGACATAAATAGAGAAGAGGATCCTACACTGTAAATCTTTTTGGCCTTGTCTCAGCCTCCTAAAGCAAGTACCATCTATCTTGCAAAACAGAGGTAGTGTTTGCAGCATTCTTCAGAAGCAGTGGCCAACCCAAAGTGGAAACTGAGGTTCAGAATTAATCCTGCATGTAGCATGGGCACGTTCCTTACTCCCACCACACTGATGGAAGGTAAGAGTGAAATGGACTGACTATTTCTACCTTCTTTATTGTGCACTTGGTAGCAAGAACTTTACCTCTTTGAGCAAATTGTGTACAATTCCTCCCCTTCACATACCTGATCCAATGTTCATGGGGTCTGTGGCTGTCACAACAGCACTAAGTTAGAGAGGCTTCCACAATTCTTCACCATTGCCCTTTGTACTGTTTCTCGTTAAGATGGAAATAAAGCAAATGCATTACACGCTGCTGGGGTTTACCTGTACTAACATGCACAGGAGCAGACTGGTGAGATTTGCTTTGTTTCCTAGTGAAAAATAAATCTATGCAAAGATGCAGAAGGAGCTTAAGGCTGTAACAATAGTGTTATGTAATGACTGAGGTTAAAGAGGAAATCTTTACTGAAAAATTATGCATTTTTTTTGTCAGAAAACTTTTATTACCACTACCTGTGGTGATGGAACATTTTGCACATGCCCTGCCAAACACAGAAAACACCTATGCTGTCTGGTCCAGAAGAGCTAATGCTCTAGATAAGAATGTGCAGAAATTGTTTTCCCCAAATAAAGTGTATTCAGATGTGTGGTCTAAAAGCTCATGGTTATTGTAATAAAGTATTATCTCTTATTATTTATTTGTCTCTAGCTCTTATGTACTGCCAGGTAGGTTCACACAAAAACACCATTCATAACCAATCTGTATTTGGCATTACAATAAGTGTACTGATGTGAATTAAAAGGACTGATAATTGAAAACAGGTCTATTCTTGCAGTTGACCCCTGCCATGTTTCCACTTGGCAATGCAATTATCATGCAAATCAAAATACAATGGTATAATTTCTTTATATTCAGTAAAATTTGGTTAGAAGCCTTTTTAAAAGGTTGTTCACACCATGTTCACCACAACTGGTACTTTAACAAAAGTGCAGGCAGAATTTGTTAAATAATTACTTTAAAAATAAGACATTTTAAGTTAAGGAGTTCAATATTCTGTATTTATTTTTACTACATAACTGCTGAAAAAATATTCTGAACATTTTGTATAAAATAAGCTTGCTAATTGTTTCTCTTTTATTAGTTGTGAGGATGGAGACAGTTAAAAGCTGTGGAGAGGCTTTCAGATCAAAGGAAAGAATGGATTCACTATGACATCATGTTTTGTTTTGTATATTTTTAAGAGTGCAAAGTTTCCCTGTAACTCTCTAGATCCTTCACTGATTTATCCTTCCTAGTAAGCCAAGTTCTTTCTCAGTTTTAAAAGTTCCAATGGTCAGCTCAGCCTCACCTGTACCTCCAATATGTGATCTCATTGTTCTTTGGCTGGAGCTCCTATTCCCAAGATCTCATGTGTCTGAAACATTTATATCGAGACTGCTTAATTATGATCCAGTGCCACCAGCACTTCCTCTCGGTGTTATCTACATCTGCCTCTGACATATAGGGTGGCAATTTCAGTGCATAACTGAGACAGAGATGATTTGCAAGACTGCTCCCAATCCTCTCTGAGATAATCAGTAAGGCAGTTATTTACTCCCATGTTCATATAAACCTAAAGGTATTTACAGTGTAAAAAAACCCCTGCACCCATGTTTTTAAATTGTTGCTCCTCCCAGTTAAGATCTTGCAGAGGTTAAACATGCAGGTTGGGATCACTTATTATTCAAAGCCCAACATTCTTCTCCTGCAACTTAGGTTTAAAAAAATTATGTTTGGTTCACACTTGGCACCTGTTTTGAGTTCCCTGCGGTACCTGTCCCGTTATAAAGCAGGAAAAAAAAGCCTTAGCCACAGAAAATGGCGGGGGCATAAGAACTACATACGGACTCACCATCCCTCTGCTCTCCTGCTGCCTTACCTGGGTCTCTCATCCTCGCGTTGCAGCGAGTCCCCGCCGCCGGTGCCCGGGGCCGCCCGTGCTCCCACTTCCCGCAGGACACAGAGCCTCCCCGGACTCCCTCTTCAACTTCCCGCTCTCCGCTTCCTTCCCCGCTCCACCCTTCCCCCTGGCCGAGCCCAGGTCCCCACGGCCACAAAGGAAAAGCCGCAGGTCAGGAAAGACGCCGAAAAAAGAAGTGTGGGAGTTGGAGGAGAGGGAAACAGGCCGGCGGGAACAAAGATGCTTTCGTATTCTTCATGGGACGCAGCGACTGCTCCATCTCGCTTTCAGAGGGAAAACAAACCAATAAAGTCACCTAGAGCAGACCTTTCTTTAACCTCGAGTGGTATTTCCGGCTGCGGGTGTTTCGCTGTCCCCAACGGGAACAAGAGATGGGTGGGCGATGGATGCCCTGCCAGCCTTGCCTGCAGGGGCCCCTGCCAGCCCTGCAGAGCTCTTCCTCTAACTAAAATCCTCTCCTGAAAAATTCTACGTGCAGCTAGTTGTTGTTTCAGTAACTGTATTTCCTCTAGAAAGCCCATCTTGTTTAGGAATGTGCGTATGCATGTATATGTACACATACTTGGGAGAGGAAAGGGCAAGAGCTTCATGCCCTGGAAGAGAGGAGTGGCCAGTCATAGAATCATAGAATCATAGAATCATAGAATCGATTGGGTTGGAAAAGACCTCCGAGATCATCGAGTCCAACCCTTGGTCCAAATCCAGTCCATTTACTGGATCATGGCACTCAGTGCCACGTCCAATCTGCGTTTAAAAATCTCCAGGGATGGTGAATCCACCACCTCTCTGGGCAGCCCATTCCAATGCCTGATCACTCTCTCTGTAAAGAATTTTCTCCTGATATCCAACTTAAATTTCCCCTGGCGGAGCTTAAGCCCGTGCCCCCTTGTCCTATTGCTGAGTGCCTGAGAGAAGAGACCAACCCCCACCTGGCTAGAACTTCCCTTCAGGTAGTTATAGACGGTGATGAGGTCACCTCTGAGCCTCCTCTTCTCCAGGCTAAACAACCCCAGCTCCCTCAGCCTCTCCCCATAGGACTTATGCTCCAGTCCCTTCACCAGCCTTGTTGCTCTTCTCTGGACCCGCTCCAGCACCTCAATATCCTTTCTGAACTGAGGGGCCCAGAACTGAACACAATACTCAAGGTGTGGCCTCACCAACGCAGAGTACAGGGGAAGGATCACTTCCCTGCTCCTGCTGGTCACGCTATTTTTGATACAGCACAAGATCCCATTGGCCTTCTTGGCCACCTGGGCACACTGTTGGCTCATATTGAGCTTCCTGTCCAACAACTTGGTATCGGTATGGCCAGTCTTCGTGAACGAAGATTTGGGAAAGGTCATTACCCTTCGAGCCTGCGCAGTGGATTTTTTAGGTGAGACACAGTGTGCGCTGAACTGAGCCCACCCTTTAATCCCGAGGTTCATCTGCCAGGGCCGAGTGAGCTCGGACAGTGGCAGCGAGGTCCTCAGGACGTAGGTTTGTTTAGAGTGACCTTCTCTTAGATGGATGGCCTTACAGGGCTGACGAGCTCCATCTGCCCGTGGCAGTTTCCCTGACTGGGAATCGAACCCCGGCCACAGCGGTGAGAGCGCCGCATCCTAACCACTAGACCACCAGGGGGCCAACAACTAGTCCTTCAAGTACAGACTGGGTAAGTACCGTGCTCCCCATAGAGCAGCAAAGTTGGCTTCTACTCCCTCCATCTTTATCTACAAACCTCATGCTACCCTGCATCCCCTGGAGGGACCAGCTAGAACACCCACGAACACACCTCTCATCAAGTACGTAAAAGCACCTAAGTCCAATGCTGGAGAGGCATTTTGCATAACTCTGCTTTTTTGGGGACATTCTTTCTCGCAGTACCTTCCACACAGCCTCTGTTTTTTGCAGACACCTATTTCTCCTTCATTTACAATTTATAAAGAATGTCACAAAATGCAGCAGAATACTGATTCATTGTGAGAATTTCTGTTTTCCTGTTTCTTTATGGAAGCTTATCCACATGAACAGGAAACCTTGTGGTAATTAGCCTTCTCCTTTTTGTTCAAAACACTGATGCTGACTGCCTGGGAAGCAAAAACAAATCCATCCTGAGTTCAAAGCCATTTCTGTATTCCAGTTGTTTCTCTGACAAGGCTATCTTACAGAGCAGTCAATTTCTTTTTCCAGATAACAAAGCAGCAAACTGCATTTCAAACCCTCCCCCCCCCCCCCCCCCCCGACAATAAACAAAGCTTCTCAAATCTGCTTCTGAAGAACAATGCCCTTACCTTAATAAACTGCTTACTTGTCCCATTAGCAGTGAACAGAGCATCTTATGTCTAGCAGGAGCTGCCATTTTTAATCACTGCAGCTTAATGAAGCATCAGTTCCTTTCACACCCTCAGTCTTTTCAGCATAAGAAATAGCTCCAGCCTTCTCTCTAAGTCGATCCCTCTGCTCTCAATCAGTGCATGATGAACATGTGACAGCAGGACTTCTCCACTGAGACTCATTTCATATCAATAAGAGCTTTCAGGATGACCCAAACCACAGATTACTTTACGTCTCAATGGTACTTTGCAGACCTTATCTGGAGGCTGGAGAATGTTCCCGTTGCATATCACATTTCCAGACTACCAAAGATTTATTTTCAGGTGCTAATATTTGTAGTAAATTTCCAAGTAACAAACCTACTATGATAAGCATGCATGTGCAACAACAGAGAACAAAACACTCTACAGCTCAACATAAAGTCAGAAGTCACAGGTTAGAAACAACAGAGGAGAAAGGGAAACTATTATTTCAGTCTAAGAACATGCATATTAACACATTTTCGCAGTGCTAAATATCAGTTTGACAAAGCAGTACTACATTATTTAGTAAGCCAAATTAAAACACAAGACTCTTCAATTCAAAGGGCATCCAGATCATACTATAGAGGTGTAAAAGCCCACAGGAAGATGCTCTCCTTTTCTGTGAAGTATTTGTGTTCTTAAACCTAAATCTATAGTTGTCATCATAGTTAGTGCAAAAATAAGAAACCATGAAAATGTGACATATACAAGAGGATCCTAAAGCTTAGCAATAGAAGACCAATAAAATGAATATATATCATTGTCAATAGTAAGCTTACAAATGTCACCATACTAAAATCTATTACAAATACAGTTCTGGGTTGCAGATTCTAACACAGCCAACTTAAGTACATTGCATATGATCCTCTATATTTGAAAATGAACATGTTATTTGTGACTGCTCCTTGCATGCCTCTGTCTAGTAAGACAAGTAACTAGTGGTCAGACTAATATTTTTGTCTAGTTCACTATGGTTTAGTACAAAACCATTAAAAAGCACTTTCTTATGGAAGGAAGCCACTATAAAGGAGTCAAGAATTTCCATGCCAATGCCCATCTTGTGCACAAATCATCACAAAAAATCTGCATTAATTGCACTGTGTGGCCGGATGAAAAATTTCGTCACAACTTTGGTTTGAATATGAATGACAAATTCCAGTTAGGACTTATTTTACTGAAAACTGAATTCCCTAAATACATATACTCACACATACAGAGTTAAACTTTGGAATACATGGATACTTTTGTATCCATGTTCCTGTTATAAGAAGTAATTTGGAAATTTGACTGAATACTGTAAAAAAAAATAATTGTTCATTACTTAAGGATAAGCAACATATGTGAACAAAACTGAATTATTTGACAATACTTCCATAAATAATGGCTGTTAGCTGTCTTGAGTTACATGGAGTTTCCTTGGACAGACTGGTTTTGGAGCTCATAACGTCACCACCAGGTAAGTGGCACTGGTAGTCATTCTAGTCTATTCTTCATAATTTCTTTGTAATTGCTCTGTTACAAAGCTGATTCCGACCCTTCCCCTGCCCTAAGTGCCGTACCACACTGAGTTGTGCATTTGTGATGCATGCCAAGTTGTGCTTCCGATTCCCTCCCTCATAGCTGAAAGCAGCATTCCTCTGTAATCCTGAAGAGCTCTTCGGGTTCCACCATCACACTTGGTATTTTAAAAGGTGGTTTAGATGATGTGCAACTTCTCAGGATTTATTTGCTTCAGACACTGGCATGCTCAAAAGCTACCTTCTGGTTTTTTACCCTCTTTTGTGCTATAAATAAATAATAAACAAACCAGCTGAATAATGATGCTTACACTACTTCCTAGTACCTAAAGTGAAAAACACTCCCCGATCTCCTCGTTTAATTGCGTCCTCAAAGAAACAAGGTTCTGAACAGCACATTCTCATCATGAAAGCACTTTAATAAAGGTGTTTTGAAAGAATCAGAACTGAAGTATGTGCTTCTGGTTTACACCACCAGGAACAACCAATTCTCCTGCTATCAGAAGGAACTTCTGAAGGGAAATGGTCAAAACTTCGCATTGATATTGCAATGAAGCAGCCAAAGCCAATGAACACACAAGTGTGTGGGTTATGGCAGACCAGCCTCTGATGCACTCACGTTTGGAAAACATTTGACATGAGACACAGACAGGCATCCTGCCAACCAGTAATAAGAACCCTAAAAGCTGTAAGTAGCTATAACCACCTTCTCACATACCCAAAATATATCTGTTTACAGCTAACAAATAAGTAAAATAGTAACACCACAGTAAATCCTGGGCGCCTTGCAAAAATGGTAAGCTCAAAAATAGCCTCTGTAGCAAATCTTCTTGTTTACTTTCAGCCTTTAAACCTTCCTCCTATTCTTTGACAGGCAAACTGGATTTTAAAAAATATTCCTGAATCATTACTTTTTAAAACTGTATTTCTGTTTCAGAGAAACTAAATTAATCCAGCCAAACCACCCCAAATATCTAGCCAGACCATATAAACAAAAACAGCAAAAGCTGTCAGATAAAAATACAGTAATAGCAACAGCTCTATGTATGAATTTTCTGTGGATAGGTTACAACATAATTCTCAGACAATAATCAGAAAGATGTGCTGTTGTACCAAAACCCAGTGTTATGCCCAGTACTCCTGAGTTACATTATTACAGTTAGCAGCTTCATCTGACCTATCTATGTTCCCTCTTTTAATGGGCATAGCTGATTCCAAAGAAGAGCTATGGAGACCATCTGTCAGAAAGACATTTAAAAAATGCTTGGAACGTATCGAAGATAACAGTAAGTGCAGAATATATTAATTTTTCTATTAAAAATAAGCCTTTGCAGTAATTTTTTAATAAGCTTTGCTGAGGCAGACATATACATCTCAAATTAAGTATTTGTTTGACTAAGGAAAACACTCCACAGACTCATCACCCTACCCTAGACCCTGCAAAGAAAGGAGGGGAATCTATGCTTACCAGCAAACTAATTAATATTACATGACAATCACTCTACCCACAGCAACTTTACCATTTGAATTGCTCCAAATAAAACTCAGACAGATAAACTGAAGCTGGGCACTAAGTGCATAGAGTGATGCTGACTGAAACCTTATTAAAATTGGAGCAGTGCTCTGACATCCATCCCAGTCTTGTCCTTCTTTGAAAATCATGTCTTCCCTTTCTTCTTCAAAAAGCAATGTGCCCAGCAAATCAATTGTTTTCAGGGAGCAATAAACACAGGGAGAGGAGAGCTTTCTATCCCACAAACATGGCAGACAGTACTGCACTAACATTAACCAACAGATTTCAATATGAGCAACAGATTTCAATCTACAGAACTAAAAATTAACTCATATTTATGTAAGCTTAAAAGAAAAATAATATTTTTCAACAGTTTCTTTTTTGTATTTTTATACAAAAAATATATAATATATCATATATATTTTTGTATTTTATATGAACAATTATGTAACAGCTTTTACATATTTTGTGCATACAAACTGTCTGAGAAGTTGGTCTTTTACAAATCTCCATGTAATTTTCATGCAAACAGAGTTAAACTTTTCCTATTCAGGCCTTCAGATTTGGCCTAAAGTTGCATGCACAGGTAACTGCCTGTAACTAACACTTGTAAAAATAAAGGATGAAGGTTTCCCATGACAAATATAGGACTGCTTACACATTCCTGAACTGCAAAATGCATTATTTCAAGAATACCAAATACACTTGATTGAACCAATCTTTTGGCCAATCCTGTACTCCAAAATCCCAATGAAGGAAACAGACTAACATAACTAACATCACAGAAAAGGCTTTCAAGCAGCTGTAGTTCACTTCAAGCTGACCCATCTACTTTGTCCTTAATTCTGCATTAAGAACACAATAATATAAAATAGGAACAACATGTTGTATAATACATGCAATACATAGCATACACAATACGTGATAATAAGAATGTAATTCTGTATAACACACAGTTCTGCACTGTGTTTTTATTATTCCTGTTTCCAAAGCTGACTGAAGTACTACCTCAGTTTAAAACTGGTTCTACCAATTTAGCTTAAGTTAGTCAAGAATACCTGAATTTCTAATATGAAATTCCAATATTTTCTTCCCTCCCCCGATTCAATTTCATGTATAATATTTAAAGTTCCATTTTTCTTACCACATAGACTTATTGGAAAGCTCTTCATGCCCTGGAAAACAGGCAGCTCTATTGCAGTGTGAACCACATATGGATGCAAGACGATTTGGGTGTGTCGGTGATAAACAAGTATGGACAGTGATTGCATGGAACAACTGGTTGCATTTAGAGTCACAGAATTTAAAACTAGGAGAAACAGTGATGATCTAATCTGACCTCCTGCATAACACACAGGCCGTATAACCCCACCTAGCAATTACCTGCCTCTGTGACAAGTTTGATATGGTAACTCACCAACACTGGTTCTGCCAGATCCATTTTGAAACATTCACCTACAATGCTAATTTGAAGCATGCTGCATCAGGCAGATTCTGCACCTCCCAAACACACTTCCCAGAAGACAGGGGGATGTTCTCCTTTGGATACAAAGACTAATGCCTCATGTTACCACCCTATGGCTGTGCTGACAGAGCCGCCCCTTACTAGTGGCACAAAGCAGCCCCATCAGCTCATTCTCCAGTGGACTCACTGTCTGTCCAGTGCCTTGTGGAGTGCATGCACTGGATGCAACACCCAAAAATTAGCACCAACAGTCACAACTTTCAAGGCAGCAGCTCTCCAGACAGCAGATAGCACCCAGTGCACTGATGTAGCTCAAGGACCTGAACTCTGCCTTGGAATGGATACATGGGGGTGACCCAAGGTACTTCTCTGGCAGGAATTTCATGGGCTTCCACAAGCCTTGTGACAGCAAGGTATCTCACAGTCGTAACATCAATTGAAACAACCCAAGCAAAACAAATATTTATTCAAAGTCTAATTGGTTTTGGAATTGTCAGATACCTTTTCAATACAAATAGGTATTTCAATACAAAAAATTATAATAAATTTTATGTTGCAGGTATGTTTTGTAAGTACAAAGATTTGTATTTCTATGGTTTTTTGTTGCAGAGACAAAACTGATTAGATTAACAAGATAAAACTATTTCAAGTTTTCATATTCTTCTTTATATTTGGCTTTGTACATATGTGACCTCTTATATGATTATTTTAACCAATTTGTTTGACAGCCTGAGCCTATATACAGAAAAATATATTTGAAGTTGTTTTAAACTCTTGCTTTCTTTAGAAGACATGATTTCCCAATAAATTAATTTAACTGTTATATTTTACAAATCTACAAGATTTATCTTTATTTTAAATTTAATACCTTTCTAATACTCATCCATGAGCATTCAAATAATGAGAAAACTCCAGAAAAAACATTTGCTGCTGACTACAACCTACACATGTTCTCTGCTCAGGTTTCACTCCTTCAGTATTTATCAGAAGTCAAAGCAAAAGAAGATAACCAAAGTGGCCTACCTCAGAAATCTATCTTCAAGTTAACTAGCTCTCCTGTCCTTTCAGGTGCAGTAGTAATCAGCAGATCAAGCTTTACACAGAAAGCTTTTGCATACTGTACCTATCTTCCCTGTCATTGCCCACAATTGCTTGGAAGAGCTGCAGTGCTACAAATTGCTTGGAATGTGGAGGCAGAACAGCTGAAGCACATTCAGAGTTAGAAAACCCACAGTGTTGTAACTGCACTTTCAACACTGTGCACCTTCTCCTTCTGCCTCCTCGGGTAACAACAGCCAAACTGGTTTTCTCTTCCCCCCTCACCCCCCGTTGCTATATGACTAATAAGTTATCTACTGTATTCAATTCTGCTTCACTTATCACTAACAAAACCACCAATCAAGTCCTAAAAGTAGAAGTATTTCCGCAAGACATGGAACAAAACTCCACCTGCCTTTTACAATCCAGGTTTTCTTTCTGAGTTACACAATTGTCTATATATTTAACAGCGATACAAAACTGCAAAGAGAAAACCCTTAACAAAATACAAAGGCTTTTCTTATGTTATTGATGTGTAGGTATGTTTTTTGGCAACTTCCAACCTGACACCCATCATATTCAGGGAGATAGTATTTCAGGTTTCTGTATTCTGGAGACACTTCTGCCTAATCCCTGTTCAACATCAAACTCAGTCCACCACAACTTTCTGAAGAACATTTTCAGCATTTATCCGGGACATGATCAACTCATAAGTGTGTAATACTTATAAGGTTATAAACTAAAGACAACTGTTGTACTTGTTCTTCTCCAAGCATATTAATCCTTTCAGGAAAACACTGGTAGCATAAATTTTTTATGCAGAAATACTGTTTTTATGCTTTTAAATTTCAATATAAAAATACAGAGAGAGAACATGCAAAAGCATGTAATTCTTAAGCAAACAGAGACACGGTTTTATGAGCCAAGAGGCAATATGGCTTGAGGGAGAAGTTTCCATCAGAATATTCGGATCATAAGTCACTGATGTAGTTGTAAAAAGTTATCCAAGTATTTTTCCAGCTACTAATTTTTTTAATACTATTAAGTTATACTGACTTCATGCATCCATGACATCACAGCATTTTCTGCATTTCAGATAGAGAAACAGTTCTAAATAGATGCAGAGTTGAAAAAGCAAGCGTTTGTGGATGTCAGTATCACCACCTTAACACAAAAAGGAAGTACTTTGGTATTTAGAAATCTTGGCATATAAAAACACTCACATTGAAGTTTTTATTTATCACTGCATAAATCAGGTAATGTGGATTATAGCAGATGATTGCAGGGGTTTAGCTCAGCTGTTGTGAAAACAGCCTTGTCTCCTCTCCTTTAGGAATCTAAAATGAAATACAAACCCATTTCTTGTTGTAACAAAAACTGCAGCTGGATCCTTTCTGAACTGCGAAAGGAGGGCAGGAGGCATGGCCATAGGCACTGACTCACATTCCCAGGAAGAGTCAGGTGGTGCAGTCGAAGCAGTTCTTCCCCCCAGCCTACTTCTATTACCTCCAGAGTAAAAACCTGTTTCTGAGCTATTGCAGCTCACAGCCATGGCCACCAGTGTGAATCATCTGTGGCTTCTGGCTGCATTACTGTGTAACAGTGCAAAAGACATGGCTGAGAAGTTCAACTGATGTCCAGCTGAGCCAGACCTCTTACAGAGAACAGCAACCTCAGAAAGGCAGCAACAGCAGCTGGACAGTCTCAGCCACAAACACTCACTCTGTCTGAGAGCATGACTGAGAGCTCAAAATAACGTCTTTTAAAAATGCCTTGACTTTCCCCCAAGAGGTTCACATACTCTATGTGCATATATATATCCACTATATATGCATAGATATAAGAGCAAATCACATTGTCTGCTCAGGTGTGAGATAATAAAATAGTGATTAATTAAATTTTGCATTTGCATTTTTCCTTATCAAATGTTATTCTTACACTGCTTATCCACTTATGATCCTGAGAGCTTCTGTACCTTTTTGAGGTCAGTTATACTCCTGTTGTACAAGCACCACAGAGGAAATGGATTCTAGTCTAAATTTAAACCTAAATCAAAGTCATTAATTTGTCATCCAAAACTATTACTGCAAAAAGATTTTCCCATTACAAGTAGCCCCACTTTAGAGTCAATTTCTCACCAGTGTCACAAAACTATTCCCTTTTACACTGTCGCATGAGTACACTTACCATTCCAGAGAAATTTCCCTGCTGATTTTCCTCTTATGTTGTGTCAAAACTTTTCCCAGAATTATTTCAGTACTTCCATCCCTGCAAGATAGATTTCCCTGCACATGCACTAAACACTTAAACATACCCTGGCTCCTGAACACATTTACTTCAATAAGCAGTCATATTGACCTTACCTAGAATATTTTAATAAACTAATGTTTACAGAATCACGCTGCCCTCCTATCACTATCCTCCACCTGAAAAACCTTACATCTTAAGTTTGGAAAGTAAATGATTTTTATAAAGCTCACCAGGATGAACAGCCAAAAAAGGAAACTAGACCTCCGGTCCCCCTCCCCAAAATGCCTGTCTGCACCCAGGGAGCCAGCCACGCAGTCTGCCCCTCACCTCCCCGACCAGAGCCAGCCCCCGACTCCCTCTCTCCTCTCTCCAAATGGGCCATTAACCTAGGCTGGCTACATCTTTTGTAACGCTAATGACCTCCCTTTCCCCCCCTCCCTCCCACTCCGTTTTTTTTTGTTGTTTTTTTGTTGTTGTTGTTGTTGTTGTTGTTGTTGTTGTTGTTGTTGTTGTTGGTTTTTTGTTGGGTTTTTTTGTTGTTTTTTTTTGTTTTTTTTTTTTGTTTGTTTGTTTGTTTTTTTCCTTGAGTGGGGCAGGGGGAAGAAAAATTCCCCTGATTTCCTAATGTATAACACATGGATTCAAAGAACTAACACTTAAATTAATGCAAGAAAAATCCTTCAAAAACCATTAAGCAGAATGACCTATCCCCAAACCAACTCCAGGTCTGAAAGTCCCCTGCTGAACATAGTTGGTGGGCACAGCAGTACCTCACTGTCTTACTTTTGAACAAGCATCTATTCTCAGCCACTACCTGAAACATGAACCATGCAGTAGTTTGACTTCTGATCTGATGTCATATAGGTTTAGTTCTTACTTACAGCTTAAGAAATTATCTTCTCACGTATCAATTAAAATTTTACAACTTCTAAAAGCTCATTTTCCTTATCAAAGATATCCCATTTCAACATAGTCCCACTCCCACAAGTTTGTTTCCAAATCCTCACAGTGTCTTCAGCCAATTGATTCAGCCCAAACAGGAGACAGTGCCTTGAAGGCAGAAGAGCATAAGTTTCAGGGGCAGATCAGCCATTAGTGAAACAGAAACTCTCCTCTCAGGACAGGAAAGTGCCAGCCCTACCCCTGCCTTCTGCCTGGAGTATTCCACCTGTTTGGCTTGTATGCCAGCTTGTTGGCTGCTGCCTGAGCAGGAAAAACAATTTCTTTTACCTCATTTCCTCTCAGATTCAGTGTTGTTTTCACTGAAGTCAACAAACTCTAGGAAAACATGGGTTGAAAAGAGAAGGAATGTGGAAGAGCACAGGGTAAGAGGAAAAGGAGAGGAAAAGAGATGGGGAGAAATTATTTAGGAAAATGAAGCTGAGGACTGGAAGTCCAACACAGTACAGCAGAAAAAGCAGGTGTGAGATCAGTGATCAATCAGCAAGGAGAACGCCTTAAGCATATACACTGAGGTTTTATTAAGATATCTTTGGGATTTAGGTAACTAAACAGCACATAAGTTTAGTAGTATACGCTAAGGAAATGAGAAAAAAAGTAATTTTAAAAGGAGGATTTTCCTTGGAGGAGTGCAGAGTGATTACCAGAGGCTGCAAAACACAGAGAAGAAACTTTGGATATCTAAGGAGTTTAAAATCCTTGAAACTGGGATCACATCATCATACAGGTTTCATACAGCAAATCAGCCAAGAATTCAACATGTGAAGGAAGAATAGACAGCTTGGTTTTAAACAGCCTGCATCTGAGAGAGTGCAGAAAATATTGTGGGAGCAAAGAGAGGGAAGATGAGCAGCAGAGGTGTTTCTATCCAGCTGAAATCTCAGTTACCTCCTCAGTGATGGTATCGGATGAAACCACCCAATGAACATTACAGGAGACGGAGGTTTGTGCCTACAGAAGAAAAATGTTAAATGTTATGCCTGGAATGGTACTGTTTCTTTCCATCATCAAAGAAATCAGGGCTACAAGAAGACATCTAATCTAAAGAGGTAAAGAAAAATTCTGCACAGGGCTTTCTCCAGAGTAGCTCAGCAGCACAAACAAACGTACTGACAAAGTGGAATGGCTTTCGTTCACAGTCAGTGAACCAGGCCCCCAGGACTACTGCTCCTGCCAGGAACATTTTGGTTGCTCTCCGCGTATATCATGCCCTGATGAGGTTAGTACCATTTCTGTAAGAAAGAAAGGATTTCAGCTAAACTGTGAGACCTGATTAGCATGGACAGTTAAGCCATTTAACAGCTCTATGAATCAGCGCTGTTTACAGTCCAGTCAAAATTCAGACCAAAGTGGGTTAACTGAAAGCTAAATCTCTAGTAAACATACAAGACTTAGACAAATTATGACTACCAAAAAATGAAAAAGTCACATTTTCTTCATGTGTGTAGCAGCAGATCAGCAGAACTTTAAACAGCGCATGAACATTGTGTCAGTAAGAGAGTTTCTATCCTGGGACAGCAGCAATGATCCACTAACACTAAATAACTGCACTCAAGTGAGAACAGAAGAAGAAGGATCAACTTCAGCAATGGCCAGCAGAATGAGACATCATAAGTGTGAATATCTTTCTTTCCATTTATCTATTTATCCATTTCTCTCGGCACATGTCTTCCCAAAATAAAGCAACAGACATATCTCAAAATGACCCAACGAAGACAATATGCTACCAACTTTTATGTAGACACATTCAAAATCTACTCTTAAAATTGCATGCCATATCTGGTTACAATTTGTTAACTATTGGCAAGTGAGAAATGAGAATGTTTACAGGATATGACCTCTTACTTGTTACATTCCTTTTGTGCAGCTGTCTGTTATGAAACATCATTTAACCACTTTTGCTACTTCCTTGTTAGTCTGATTTCCAGGAGGAAATCCTGCTCAAATGCAAGCAAATTTTCTTGACAGCTGTGAAACATTAAACAGGTAGTACAGTCTATCCATGCCAACCTGTTGGTAACTCTGAGAGAAACAGCTTAGGAGGTTGTGATTCAGAAGTGGAGTTTAATCAGGTAATCAGGAAAGTTCCAGTACATGTTCAGGTCTAAATTTGCTTTGAGATTATTTAACCTGGTCAGCATGTCTTAAAATGCCTAAGCTATCTCTGACTACACTACATGTCAACTCTATTTGCACTAGTGTCCAGTCTCTTCTGTGCTGAACAACTCTGTAATCGGCACTACGTTTTGTAAAGCCTGTTCAAATTTGAAATGTTAAAAGGCAAACTCTTCATTCATTTTAAGTGGCTTAGTAAGCTACAGTTGTACTTTCTTCTGCCACATAAATCATATAGAAAAAAGCTTATGATGCCCTGTAAAATTGACAAAGTTTGAAAAGGCATCTAGGCATGAAAGGCTGTAGTCTTCAGCATTCTGCCATATATTCCTTCATACCAACAAATACTGTACCTAATTCTTCAATTAATCTGGCAAACTCAAGGTGATTACAGCAGTTTCAAAATTAGTCCCCAGTCTCATATAAAGTTAACACGGCTAGAACTGCAATAGCAATAAAGCATCCAATCAGACCATTTCAAATGGCACTCAAGTAGACTTCCTTTTCAGTGAGGTTTGACTCCAGGATTTTTTTCATGTAATTAAAAAACCCCATGGACTATAGTTGGATTATGTATCTAACCTCTGTCATCCATTGATTTTTTAAATGCAGTTGTTCACTATGCGTCCATGAAAAAAAATAAAGTCTCAGAAAAGCTGGCATTATTTACTTATTTTGGTAACACCTTTACCATATTACACCTGAAATAGTACTTAAATACAGTTTAAGTACTTAAATATAGTTTATTCTGCAAAAGGTATTTTATGTACTGTTTTTTTGAAAATAATGTCTGGATACTGCATGTTCCAATCAAATGTGAAAACAGAATGTGGAAAATAAGTCCCCTACAAGGAGAAATCTAGAGTGCTCACCAAAGACCAAGAAAGTTTTGAGAGCAAACTTCTCATTCTTTTGAGCAGTTTTCTGTTTTATGTTACTCTGGGAATTCCCAAAACCAGACAATTCCCTTCCCATATGAGTATCAGGTTCCTTACTGCTCACTAATAAAAGCCAACTGCACAACATTTACAGCTTATAGAGTGCCTAACACTGGGACATTAACTACTCATTTCTACATATTTCTATTAGTGGGCAAACTAAAACAAGAGGTAAGCAACCCATTTCAAGCTAATTAACCAAGGGGGTGTGGCATAATAACCAACTAATGCTACACTGAGATGCCAAAATGGGGACTTAGAATGAAATAAAAAGTTTTACTGAAACTTAATAAAGAAAAAGGTTCATTACAGGAAGTCATGAAGAAAATCCTACAAAACATCTCTGCATACTACACCAAACTGATACCTATACGTATCAATGCATTACTTGTGCAGGAGAATGCAAGTCCTGTGATTTTACAGAAAGTTATCACACAGAGGGTCAAATATGACATGTGGAAATTATAGATGGAATAGAGGCCATATGAGAGGAGAAAAGAAGTTTTATGCAAAAAGATCCTTATAAGGAAAGATTTTTAAAACCTTTCCAAAGGAAATAACAACAACAAAACCAAAACCTCCTAACCACTTTCCCCCCACTTAAATATGTATCAGTAGCTTGGATATAACTCAGGCCCTCAGGACTACTACTAACTTTGATCTTCCTAACACTTCTTATTTTCAGAATTACTTTAAACTATACTTGAGCCATACTTTCAATATTTTACCCATAACAAGGTTTTAATTTACTTCTAAGTAAACCTTTGTTTCTTAGAAACCTTTCTAAACACCCAGCCTATATGCATAAAACATCTTCTTAAATGTTTGGGGTTTGGGGTTTTTCAGTCTTAGGTTCCCTTTGGCCCAAGAGGTTCCTTCCTTTAGGAGAACTATTCCCAGAAATATTTCCCATTATCTGTAAAAGTTTATCACATCACTTATTCTAGACAAGTGTCCTGAAAACACACTTTGCAGTACTTTGTAACTAACCTATGTATTTCTGGGCTTTCGATACTGTGAGCAGAAAAGGTCTGTGGCAGATTTTGGAACGTTTAGGTTGTCCCCCTAAATTCCTTAAAATGATCATCTCACTCCATGAGGATCAGCACAGACAAGTCAGATATGGCAATGTACTTTCTGAACCCTTTCTAATAAAAAACGGTGTGAAACAAGGCTGCATTCTCGCTCCAACCCTATTCAAAGTCTTTTTCAGCATGATGCTCCAAAGGGCCATGGCAGACCTCGAGGATCAGGACGGTATCTACATTCGATACCGTACTGATGGAAGCCTATTCAATCTAAGGTGACTGAAGGCCCACACTAAGACCTTAAACCATCTTGTCTGGGAGCTGCTTTATGCTGATGATGCCGCCCTTGTCACCCACACAGAAGCAGCTCTGCAGCGTTTAACATCCTGCTTTGCAGACGCTGCTGAGCTCTTTGGGCTGGAAGTCAGCTTAAAGAAGACGGAAGTCTTCTACCAACCTGCGTCTCAGGAAGCCTTCCATCATCCCCATATCACCATTGGCCAGTCAGAGCTCAAATCAGTCCAACAGTTCACTTACCTAGGTAGCCTCATCTCCTCAGATGGTAAGATTGATGGGGAGATAGACAACAGATTAGCAAAGGCATACAGTGCTTTTGGAAAACTCCACAAAAGAGTATGGCGTAATGAACACTTGAAGAAAAGCACCAAGATCAGTGTTTACAAAGCCATAGTGTTGTCTACTCTCTTATACGGTTCCGAATCATGGGTCGTCTACCGCCACCACCTGCGTCTCCTAGAACACTTCCATCAACGCTGCCTCCATACAATCCTAAACATCCACTGGTCAGATTATGTGATCAACAGATCTGTTTTAGAACAAGCAGCAGTCACAAGTACTGAGGCCATGTTGCTGAGAACACAGCTGCGATGGGCAGGGCACGTCTCAAGGATGAAGGACCACCGCCTCTCTAAGATCTTGCTTTATGGTGAACTTGCCACTGGCTGCTGCATGAGAGGAGTCCCAAAGAAAAGATACAAGGATTCCCTGAAACAACATCTCAGCCTTGGCCATATTGATCAACATAACTGGTCTACTCTGGCCTCAAACCGGGAGGCCTAGAGACACACCATCTATAACGCTGCCGCTTCCTTTGAGAATGCACGCAGGATCACTCTTGAGGAGAAAAGACAATGCAGAAAGAATCGTATCCTGCTGAATACACCACCTAAGGAGTCTTTCTGCTGTGCCTTTTGCAATCGGACATGTCTATCTCGTATTGGCGTCATAAGTCACCAGTGTGCCTGTAACAAACGTGGATAGTGCCTTCCTAAATCTTCGTTCACGAAGCCTAGCCATGATGATGTATTTCTGACAGCATAGTTTGTTATTTAGTACCAACATGTGACATTTCTCTGGAAGCTGTATAGAGTCCATCACAGATTTTTGTCATACTTTCTACACTTCTCAATTTCTCATTACATTTTATGACTTCCTATTTCAGACAGGGAAAGCAGACATGAAAAAAGGCTTTGATGATGCATACACACATAAGTATATACCACATTTGAAGCTACAAGACAGTCTTATCTTCCAGCCCATTCCATTAAGAATAATATAGGAACATGCACTCAATTTCTCCTACATAGCAGGTTACTTTGCATCTAAGAATTGATGGTTGAAAATAAGATCAGTAATTGACAGAAGCCAAGAGCAAAGTATGTTCAGTGCTAACACAGAAGCTATATGAAAATGGATAAATATCTACGTACCTCAACATAACCACATGTTTATTCTTAGTAGAGCACAAAGAGGTATCTTCAATTTGCTCCAATTTACCCTCCACAGTTGCTTGGTGAATTGTAGCACTGGGCCTGAAAATGGCAGTATTTTAATGGAGAAGGTATCATACAAAGACTATAGTAACTTTTGTTCCTTCTTTGATTAACCATTCATTATCACTACTAATTATCTCAATCAGCCTCCATTTCAAGGGCAAGACTGCCACTGAGAGGAACACTGGCTGGAGTAATGTCACTAAATTCAACAAGGACAAATGCAATGTGTGGCAGGTAAGATGAACTAAACTCTGAAATGAGCCATGCTGGGGACTGACTGACTTAGCAACTGCTTTGCTGTAAAGTATCTGGGGGTCCTGTTGGAGAGACAGCTAAATAAGAGCTCACAGTGCATGATGGCAGCAATGAGGACTAACAGTATCCTGAATTGAACCAAGGTGAATGCAGACAGGAGATTAAGCTAGGTAAATACTTGCATTTACTTTGAATTCTTAAGATCACACCTTGGAATTGTGTGTTCAGTTTTGGGCCCCACAGTACCTGAACAACATTAGAATCATAGTGTCATAGAATGATTAGGATTGGAAGGGACCTTAAAGATCATCTTGCTCCAAATGCCCTGCTGTGGGCAGGGACGTCTTCCACTAGACTAGGTTACTCAGAGCCCCATCCAGCCTGGTCTTGAATGCCTCCAGGGATGGGAAATGCATACGCTCTCTGGGAAACCTGTTCCTGTGCCTCACCATCCTCACAGCAAGGAATTTCTTCCTATCATGTCATCTAAACCTACCCTCCTTCATCTTAAGGCCACTTCCCCTTCTCCTATAATTAATGAACTTGAACAAGCCTAGCCAAGGGCCAATGAGACAGTCAGGGGGCTGGAGCACTTGAGGAAAGGCTTTGAGAACTCGGCTTGTTCAGACTCAACATGATGCAGCTTTGGAGAACCTCAAGCAGCCTCAGTACCCACTAGGAGGTTAGCAAGAAGATATAGCCATGGTCTCTGCTGAGATGCATGTAGGAAGGACAAGACAGAATGAAAGTAAGTCGAAATAGAGGAGGCTCCAGCCAGATGTATGGAAGAAGGTTTTGCCTGTGAGGAGATACAAGCAACAGAAGAGGTTGCCAAGACATGCTCAAAGAGGAAATCGCCAGAGGTTTCTGGACCTGACTGAATAAAGCCGTGAGTTGACTAGTCTGAATTCAGTGTTGACTCTGCCATGAGCAATAGAGAGCTTAGAGGCATCCTGAGGTCCTTCCCACTTTGAGTAATAATTCTGACACACAACTTCTCCATGAAACAAAGCCTGGCAGAATTTAGTCAAGCCACCAGCTAACACAGGCTCTGTATGAAAACACCATTAAAAATTACCCTGTATCTATAACCACTCATCTCTTCATTGTTCAAGTAAGTATTCAAGACCCAGAGTGGCACAGAAGAGTTGAAAGGAGAGCTATTTGCTGTGTTTTCTGTCTTGTTTGGAAGTATGGGATAAGCAGAAGCCACTTTCAGCCTCACCTCAGGCTGGATTCCCAAGAGCCTCCAAGCCCTTGCGGGAGCTGTGGTTGAGAACACAGCAACCCCAAATCTGAATTGTTATAGGTTCGAAATCCGAGGGGGGGAATTTTTCTTCCCCCTGCCCCAACTGCAGGAAAGACAGAGTTTGAATGGAAAGAGGGGACAATTAGCTTTACAAAAGAACCTAGCTGGCCAAACTGCATTCCTAACAGATGGCCCATCAGAGGCTGGGGGGAGAGGGGAGGAATTTTGGAGAGGGGTTGCTGGCTCTCCTCACAATGGAGAAGTCAGTTTGCTGGGTTCTCTCTCTGGGACGGAGACGGGGTAGTTGTCTTTGTCTCCAGCTCGGACCTGCTGTGTTTTCATTGGAGAGTTTTGTGCTCACTGGGAGAAAAAAGGAGGAGCCTTGGGACACTGTCATCTGAGGACAACAGTGAGTTCCGTGGGGGTGGACTGCTTTCCTTTCCCCCTTCTTCCATTGGGGAAGGGTCCCCATTCTCTTTTCGGCTTCTCCCGCGACCCGAGACACCCCCAGACCCCTCCCCGTGCGGTGACCGCCAGAGCCCGACAGCGCCCCCTGCAGGGCAACACCGAGCACTGCAGGCTCTGCACCTCCAGTGACCCAACAGCGCCCCCTGCCGGCCGGGATTAGAACTGCGCTGAAGGACAGAGAAGTGTTCAGACTTTCTTTTGTTTGAAGGGGACTTTTGGGTACAGGACTATTGTCTTGTTTTTTGTTTTCGGTTACTGTTCTTGCCAACATACATATATCTTTTAATAAGGGGTTGTTATTTCTTCTGTTTTTCCACACTTCCTCGATTAAAGCCCCTTAATTTTAAATTTACAATTGCTGAGAGAGAGGAGTTTGGTTTGTCTCATAACTCATCCTCTTTAGCAAACATTCCAGTCTCTTCAAACTGAGACACGAATGTGGCCTGAATACTAGGCCAGGAATCTAATATTACCAATTATCTGTAGTCCAGCTTCCAGACAGAGGCACTGTTGAATCCTTGGTCCAGTTATTTGCTACAGCTGTAAAGATTGCAACAGGCAGTTACGCAGGTCACAGGGAAACCGTGTCAGTAAATCAAGTCCTCAGAAACTCCCTTAGTAGTTCTCTAAGGCTTCTCTCCATCCTACAGACCTGTCCCACTATCTGTGGTGGCCAATGCTCCATCTTCACCTCATTCTCAAAGAGTATTTGTCACTGACTTTGCAGCTGTTCAATAGAAATGTTCTCTTCTACAAAACACAATGTATTTTATTATCATGAGCAGCTGAACTAAATATGATAAACCCTTTTTGGTAGTTGTATTTGCATAAGTAGATTTGATTAAACAACCTCCAACATTTATTTATAGGTCTCACAGTGTACTATTTGTAAAATGATTAAAAACTATTTTTGGTAAGATTTTTTTCTTATAGAAAGAGCCAGCTTCTACTCAAGAGAGGAGACAAAAGAACAGAATACTTGCCAGAGTGAAATGGCTTTAGGTCTCTGGATTACTGGAAAGGAACTTAAACTAAGGTTTAAGGTCTATAAATGTGACAGCATTAGGGCTATTTTACTAAAGACTATGATCTCAAAACAGGAGATAAGAGGCTGAATAAAACAGTCAAGATTTAGACCTGTATTGAGGCAAAGCAACAATTATAATATACATACAAACTCAGCCACATATGAGCAGTATGTAATTTGAGAAAGCCATTTCTCTCAATGACCTCTCCCCTTTCTCATGAAGTATACTGATTCAGGAAAGCTAAAGAAAAGATGTAGAGGCAAGCAGGAAAAAAAGTGGCATGTGCCATATCTGTCCAAAGGAGGAATAAAGAAAAAACTGAAAAATTCTTAGACTGTTAAATTGAATGGAAATCTTATTGCACTTGCCCTGCATCCTGTATCTGAATTACACCCTTGAGCAACAGCAGCAAAATCATAAGAGCTAGGAAAATAAAAGTTTCTTTCAGTATTTCCTATTCTTCCTTCTGACTATCATCAGTGCTAATGGCTGGATTAATATCAGAAGAAATAAAAATTATCAAATGAATTATCAAGAAATAAAAATTCTGCTGAAATCATTCCATGTGATTACCATGGGTTAAGGCAACATATATGTGTGTGCACCCTGAGCATTGAGAGGCAAAAAACAAACAAAAAAACCCCAACAACAACAATAAAAAAATCAGTATATTAATAACATCATATTCTTTTATCAGTGCAGGAGTTTGCACTTGATACAAAAATAAACAAGAAACATATGCAGTTACATTTCCTCAAAGACAGGCAATTTCCCCATGGGCAGCAGTAGTTATTTATATTATCTTAGTCCAGAAAGCTTTCCTCAGAATGACAATTTCTTAAGTTTCAGTGTTAGGATTTTCCAATTTTGATGGTATTTTTTTTAAGCAGTAGTAAGCACAATAAAGATTAGAATTACACTCTTGCTTTTGCACACATGTTGGTAACTTTCAGTAATAATAATGAAAGATCCAATATCTTAGATCAGAGCTTGCACCACAGAGCAAAAGTAAATAAACATGCTTACTTTAGAAACATGGGATTAGCATCTATGAAAATAAACAAGCATGGGTTTATGAAAGGCAGGTCCTACTTGACTATCCTGATCTCCCTCTTTGGCCAGGTGACCCTCTTAGTGGATGAGGGGAAAGGCTGTGGATATTATCTACCTGGACTTTAGTAAAGCCTTTGACACTGTTTCCTGCAGCATTCTCCTGGAGAAACTGACTGCTCACGGCTTAGATGGGTGTACTTTGCTGGGCAAAAAAATGGCTGAATGGCCAGGCCACAGAGAGTGGTGGGGAATGGGGTTACATCCAGCTGGCAGCCACTCACTGGTGGGTTCCCCAGGGCTCAGTGCTGGCCAGTCCTGTTTTATATATATCCTTATTGATGATTTTGATGAGGGGATCAAGGGCATACTCAGTCAGTTTGCAGACACTAAATTGGATGGGAGTGTTGATCCGCTGGAGGGCAGGAAGGCTCTGCAGAGGGATCTGGACAGGCTGCATTGATGGGCTGAGGCCAACAGTATCAGCTTCAACAAGGCCAAGTGCTGAGTCCTACACTTCAGTCACAACAACCCCCTGCAGTGCTACAGACTGGGGGAAGTGTAGCTGGAAGGCTGCCCAGCAGAAAAGGACCTGGGGGTGCTGGTCAACAGCAGCTGAACATGAGACAGCGTGTGCACAGGTGGCCAAGAAGGTCAATGGCAACCTGGCTTGGATCAGCAACAGTATGGCCTGCAGGATCGGCAGTGACCAGCCCCCTGTGCTGGGCACTGGTGAGGCCACACCTTGAATGCTGTGTTCAGTATTGGGCCCCTAAAGACCAGAAAGACACTGAGGTGCTGGAGCATGTCCAGAGAAAGGCAACAGAGGTGGCAAAGGGTCTGGAGCACAAGTCTGATGAGGAACAGCTGAGGGAGCTGGGGGTGTTTAGTCTGGAGAAAAGGAGGCTCAAGGGAGACCTTCTCGGTTTCTACAACTACCTGACAGGAGGTTGGAGCCAGGTGGAGGTCAGCCTCTGCTCCCAGAGAACAAGCAACAGGATAAGAGGAAATGGCCTCAAGGTGCACCAGAGAAGATTTAGGTTAGATATTAGGAAAAATTTCTTCATCAAAACGGTTTCCAAGCATTGGAACAGGTTGCCCAGGGAAGTGGTGGAGTCACCATCCCTGGAGATATTTAAAGGACGTGTAGATGTGGCACTCATGGAAATGGTTTAGTGGTGGGGTTTGGCAGTGCTGGGTTTATGGTTGGACTCAATTCTTAAAGGTCTTTTCCAGCCTAAATGATTCTATGATTCTATGAAATTAATGGCACACACAAATGCTCATCACATTATAGCTAAATCTAATTTTAGATGTGTTAAACACTCACAATCAAACATTCTTCCTCATTTCAAAACTTGTTTTATAATACAACACAAAGTATTTGAATGCTAAAATTGGAAAACTATCTACAATCGTATTGGTTAATTCAAGGTGTCCTAAGACAATCTTCTCCTTAAAATAATGTAAACATGTAAAAAATTGTTTTCAGCTTCCTGCCTCAACAAAACAATGAAGGACATGTAGTTTGATTCACAAAAGCAAGGCCTCATGCCGTGGTCTGACCCAGGGGCGAATTTTTGAAACTCCCTGCAAATCTACTAAAGGATAAGAAAAGTTTCCAGACAGGCAACAGACTCAGCATGGGGGAATAATATCAAAATTTATTGCTAAGGGAATAAAAACTAAAAAGTAATATATACAACAATTCTAACTAATCTTCCTATGACGATAAAACCATGTATTTACAAAAATCACCCCTTCTCCCCCCATAAAGTCCAGGAGGAGAAGTTTCTCCTTCACTCTCAGGGCCACAGCTTCGATTCACCGTAGCTGGAAAATTTCTCTCTCTCTCTCTCTCTCTCTCTCTCTCTTCTATAAGGTGTGGGGGGTCTGCCCCTACCTCAAGCCACTTGGCTACACTACTGAGGGCTCACCATGGGCTTCAGGGGAACACCTGTGTCACCATGTCTTCACTATGGAGAACAGGGAGTTAAAGCTTTAAGTCTTTATTCCCTGCTCTGTGGAGGTTCCTTCCACAGGAAGTTTTGGGAGATCTCTCTCCGAGTAGGATCCATCCCTCCCCAGGTCAAAGGCATCTGGGGGTTTCGGCTGAGTCCATATCCCAAGAATGTTCGAGCTTGGCTTCTCTCTCTCTGCTCCATCTGGTTTGTTGCTGCTGCTGCTGCTTCTGCTGCTTCTTCGCAGGGTCTGGCTGTCCTGGTCTAGCTCACAGGATGCCTCCAGGCCCCTCGGCCCGTCTCTACTGCTTCAGGCACCGCCGGGTCCAGCTAGCCTGTTCACTGCCCTTCCCCCGCTGTGGGGGAGGGAACAGCAATGTTGGCCAGAGAACTCCAGCCACCAGTTTCTTCTCTCACTCTCTGGAATTCTTTTGATCTCTGCTTCACGATTGCTGCTGCCCCCGCTTGCAGTGGGGGGAAACGGCGGGGAAACCGCCGCAGCCCTGGCCAAGTCAGGGCCATGGGGCCCCGGGGCCCCCCCCCAAATCTGGGGTTCCCCCTTGGCTACCCCTCATTCCTCTAATTCGTTCTGTGTAATCACGTCTCAGCTTGGGGCCTGGCTTGGCTTTAGCGCCAGGGCCGGGGGGGGGGGGAAAGCCCCCATCCTCCACGGGCCATACCGCTCCCTCTCTCTCTCTCTCTACCTCATGGTTTCAATTTCTTCTGCACCACCAAGTGCTTCTTCTCCGGCGTATCAAAATATGTCATTTCGCAGAGGCGTAACTATAGCTTTCGATTGGCTCTGCATCAGAAAAGCCAACTCTGGAGCAAACCATTTTCAGCCCCAGGGGAGGGGGCCTTCTCAAACCATGACACCTCAGTTATCATCCACTGTTCTACCCTTTAAACAAACAACTTGTCATAGGAAAATGAGTGAAGTGGCCTCTTCTCCTCACAGGAAGGCAGGAAAGTTTAAGTTTTTTCTTTCAATATAAAGAGTTCTCTTTCACAAGGCAAAGTGCTCTTTTGTCTGCATTTTTGTGTGGCTGTGTACCTCTTTACGTCTAGATGCTATTGGAGATGTCTTTAACAGTCTTGCAATAAGAAGATAAGAGAAGGCATTGGACCAGAAGTCTTCCTCAAGAAGAGAACTTACAATTCCGGAATTACAGCCAGCATAATTTCACAGTGGGAAAATTGTTCCACTATATAGGCCAAGAGAATACATCATCTTTAGCTATATATTCTGTAGATTTGAGGGTGTTTTTGGTTTGGTTTTTTGTTGTTTTTGTTTTTTTGTTTTTTTTTAAGAACTTCTAGTGACTGTTTTATCCCTGTTGTTGCACTATTATTGTACATATGGACTCTTCAGCAAAAGAAGCCCTCTAATACAAGCAAAAAGTCTACGATATATATTAAATGATACAGGGAGAAAAAAGAAGACACAAGGAAACAGTAACACAATATTAACAGCATTAACAAACAGAACAGTGACACAAGCCCATTACTAACCTGTTCAAGGCTTGTTTAGCCAGGAAAGGTATACAGGATGAGAGAAATGTTTAAAATACCATAGTTACTGAGTATAACTCAACTCTGTATTTGGCCTTATTTTGTATTTAGCCAGAAACTTGAGGTAGTTTTGCCTTTTTTAGGTTGGTTTAAATTGCTTCCAAGGCAATACACCTCAGACTAGAAAAGGGGATGTTTCTAGTCAGAGGACAGTCTCACTCAGGGAATTCTACCAGCGTAATTACAGCTGTTTAAATACAGCAGTGCACTGGCTGACACACAACTGCACAACAGCCCTTACTGTTTTCTCACATATAATATGGCAATAATTCCACTGCCTTTCATCACAAGAGTGTTAAGTAATTACAGCATTCTAGATAATCAAACACTCAATTTTTTTCACATGAACATTAAACCGCACCATTTCTTTTTTCAGAGGGCACTGCTTTCTTAAGCTTTTTTTCCAAAAAGTACAGAGTATGATAGCTCTCCCTTTAGCTAATGTTGATGTGTCTTGCGTGGGTATATTGCTGAAGTTGTTGTTCACCCAAGTCATCTGGAAGGATGATTAAAAAAAAAAGCGACTTGGCACTAACCAGAACTGAAATTGCTGCTGTGGCTGCTGCTGCCACTGGAACATTTCCAGCTTCAGATACCCCCAGTACACTGAAGCCAGGCTGGCACACAATGGATAACCAGTAATCAGCTAATGCACCACATGCACAGAAGGCTGTGGAAAAACAAGACTGCTGTGTTTATTCTTTAAATGAGCAGGCCACAGTAAGCAGAGCTCTGAGGTCAAAACACTCAACATGGACTTAAAAAAAAAACAGTTGAAGAATTAAATACAGCAAAGATGCCCCATATTACTTTCCTTCTTTGCACAGTATTGAGGGAATCTACATAAATTTTTAAAAATTACAAAGAAATTCAAACAGTTACATTTACCACTACCCCTTGCGGAATGAGATAAAAACTTGGACCAGTATAAGGATGGCCACCTCAGATGTGAAATTGTATAATTCTGAACCATCTAATGGTTCAAAAGTTAAAATATCCTTCATGTGGACAAACAAAAAACCCCAGATTTGGGAGGATTGAGGAAAGCCTGAAAGGATCATCTCTCCTGGCAAGTGTTGGGATAGGCTGTTTTCTGAAGAAATACATTAGGAAAAGGAGACAACCTGACTTGCTGTTTTTCATTACTTTTTATACACATACTTTAAAAGTGTATTTAGCCCTCTAACTTTAGGTATTTCAGCCCACCAAATTCACATCCTGGCTATTTATAAATTGGTAGCTAGAGCACATGCTCACCAATAGCTTTCCTCTTTGTTTATATGTAGAGGTTAACATTGGACTATACCAGTACCTCTCTTAAATGTCACAAGGAAACTTATTTTCTAAACTGAAAAGATACAGGTGAAGAAAGCTCATTTCAGATAGGATTACAGTCTTGCACAGCATTAGAGAGACAAATCTTGGATTCTGCCACCAGAGATACAGATTGGTGTTTTCAAGGAGTCTAACCATTTTCCTTTCAAAAAAACTCAGATGTAAAGGAATACCACACTCATTTCAAATTACAATAGGCAGTACTATAGCATCTAGAGAGTCCTGTATGGAAGGGCCCTGCTTGTTGGCATTTGAAGCACACTTGACAGCTGAGGTACAGGTATTTAAAGGGATGTGCAATTTACTTCACAGCCTAAATACCCAAAAGTCACGGCAGCAAAACAGCTCATTCATGTGAGATTTGGGAGTTCTTCAGTGGGGATGGGGAGATGAGCCATAACAGGGGGGTTGTGAGTGTGTAATTTTGTAACTGAAATCCTGAAGGGTAGGGTAGGAGAACTACACATAGTAAGTAAGTATATCTCTTGTTCAAACCAAGCAGTAGAGGATGATGTATAAGAATACTCAATGCAACTATATAATGTGTAGATAAGGCACTACAGCTTTGTCAGCACAGGTCCTTTTGTAAGCAGACTTCTAATGGGAATGCTTTTTCCCCATTTTTCCTACACTTGTATTTTGCAAACATGAAGTATATTCTCTTTCTGTACTGCGCTGGACTACTAGTTAGTCTATGTGCTAAATAAATTCAACTCTAAGAGGATAAATAAAATACTTATATGTCTCTCCTACTGTTTTGCTGCTCCATCAGTGGCAGGCTTAGGCACATTATTAACAATGAAGCCCATTTAGACCATGAGACAGTGTATTCATCTCACTTTTTTCCTCTCCTCCCTCCAATTACAAATTATTTTTCCTTAGAAGTGATATAGCTTTTACTGCTGCTCTTGGTGCATATCAAATCACAGTCACAGGTAATACCCAAGTAGCCTCGTTATCTGCAAGTACAGGTCACATTGGTATGGTTTGCAAGGCCCTGGTTGAAGGTCAGATGTACTTGACTGTATGAATGAAAGCTTGAACTGGAAGACAAAGTACTTGAAAGTTCAGCCTTACAAGCTGTACACAACCTTGAACTTAGTTTTAAAGATTTTAAAGCTTAAATTCATGTCCTGCCCTTCCTTTATTCCCCTTTTTTCTGATTAAACCATATCTGATGAATTCCTTAAGCAACAGATTAAAAATACCCAAACAAAGCCAAACAAGAGCAACAGAAATCTATAAGCTTTCTTGTAAGCTTCATGTAATCACATACAGAAGCTTACGGTGTCTTCTCCTGTATCCACTTTTCATATTCAGTAGCATTTTACTAACAGAAAAAATACAAATAACAGAAAACATTAAAAACCCCCAATCAAACAAAAAAAAAAAAAAAGAGAGAACACCCTGCACTTATTGGAAGGAGTAGTTTTAATGTTCATTCTACACTACTGCTTTTAACCTGTGCTCCCCCCTTGCTTTTTAAAATTAAGGGGGTTTTTTGTTTTTTGGTTTGTTTTTTTTTTTTTTAAATCACGTCTGGATGCTTCAGCTAAACATAAACATAAAAGCTAAGTATCTCCAGAAAATACCAATGGTAAAAAATACTGTGTCCATGAAAAAAAGGGGAATTCAGACCTTGAGACTTTTTTTTATTGGAGAGGATACTCAAAGTGTACAAGAAGCATAGTGTTTAACTCCTGTGGGGATATTTCCAAGGCCACTAGACAGTTTTTCATGATTTCTGAATCTTCATGATGAGCTTATGGCAAAACATATAAGGGAAAACCAGCCCCTGCAATATATTTTTTCCACATATGGTTTTTTTTGTTGTTTTGTTTTGTTGTTTTTTTGTTTTTTGGGTTTTTTTTCCAAAACAGTAAGCTACATAATAACATTAATAGGTTGCTGTCAGGCTGACTGTTACTCAGAAGACATTCTCAAAGTTATGTATGAATGCAATGAGATTCCAACCCTCCTGTTGCCTTCAGAACGTGAAAATATTAACACTACTCTGA
Organism: Pseudopipra pipra; assembly: GCF_036250125.1. NCBI lineage: Eukaryota > Metazoa > Chordata > Aves > Passeriformes > Pipridae > Pseudopipra > Pseudopipra pipra. The sequence goes on along the minus strand of NC_087581.1, from coordinate 44,369,911 downwards.
AAAGAATTAAGGTATTCATGCCATTAACTTCTAAACCTCAGGAAGATGCAGTAGACAGGGATTAGATCAGTGCAATAAGCACCTCGCTTCTGACTGGCAGATGTTATAACCACATCAGAGCAGTCTGAAATAAATCCATTGGAGTCTAGAAGAACTTATTTTCAGAAATGCTGCATACTTGCAAAGCCAATGTCTGGACTGTAAAAAGTAAGTAAACAAAAGTTACAGACTCACCTTTTTCTACTGGAATAAAATGTAAATAACTGAATTCATTGCTATGTTAAAAAAAAAGCCAACCAAACAATAACATTATTTATTAAATGTTGGTATAATAAAGTTTATTTAAAGCGTATAGTTTCATATGTTTTAGAAATTATTTCTCTGCAAAAATTTTGCAAGCTCTATTATCTATTATTTGATAGTGTTCCTTTTTGTTTATTTAAACAGACCTGAGACATTTCTGATGGCAAGAGTAGATTGACACAAGAAAATATCTGTGAGTTAACACACAAGCAAAAAATCCACCACGTTGAGACATGTAACAGATGAGCTTGAGGATTTCCATCTGGAACACTGCTTGCTTGCATTAAAGTACTAAGTACATTTGAAATCACAGCACTGTGTGTTAGTACTTAATTCTGCAGAGGAAGATCTGAAAAGGGTTATACTTTCCAGAGTGAGGCCACAAACCCCATGACTTGCACTATCTGGCTTGATGTGAAGTCTCATTCACAGACTCCCTGCCTGGTATTGCACAGGAATTCTTACGATACAAGGGGTGCAGGTGGCATGAAGGGTGCCACGAAGAAGTAAAAACACTGGGAATACTCTACTGCTCTTTCTTCTGCTACCAATAGAGGTTGGCTGGAAAAAAAACCAAACCAAACAAGTGAATGACAGAAGTTTCTGTTCTGATTTGTGGAACCTGATAATCCACGTGCCATGTGACATGAGATGGATTCTAAAACAAGTGATAAAAAGTTATGTGTAAAAAGTAGCCCATTTGGGAATGCTAGGAGTTACACCAGCCATGCTGGTACCTATGGTATCATTTCATAGTAACACACTTTGTTTGTTTTAAGGCATTTTGCATAACACCCTCTAAGGTATCTATTTCATTCTTCATTTAAAGAAGGTTTTTTGTTCTCATGTTAAGGTGCTGGGCAAACTAATATGTACAAAAAGAGGGGTAAAAAGTACCTTGTTTTTTGCTACTTTGGCAGTCTGCTTGTAATCGGTTTCCTCAAACATATTATCAAGCATCCATCTCATACTTGACAAGGCGAGAGAGGTATTGTAAACTTAAAACTTCAAAGAGCAAAAGAGATTTGCATTTGGCACAGATTATGCTTTCACAGAATATACAATCTCTGTGAAAATGTTTCCAGAAAATCTAGCACAATTTACAGGGAAGGGGAAAGGGCAGGGGAAAGGAAAAGGGCAGCGGAAAGAAAAAGGGCAGGTTGCAGAAGCACATTTATGCTGCTTTGAAGGGGTTCTTCCTGGGGTATCAGTGTGTTTTTCTCCACTGTCAAGTTGGAGCACTTTACACACAAACTTGACCAACAAAGTAAAATGGATGAGATGATTCCTATCATTTTGGAAAAAGTTTAGCCGCCTTATCTCTTGTCAGATTAAATCACTGTTATACTACTGACTACAGGAAAATCATTGTTAAAACAGCTGATCAAATAGGCACTCACAGGAGGAAAGAAATGGGCAATTCTCAAGACTCAAGCTCATAGCAAGTAATACCAATATAATGCACTGTTAGTAGATAAATTGCAGTGCAATTATCAGTACAGGAATTAAACAAGTACTGCGTAATGGTTTTCATGAAAGTATTTACAAATATACATACAAAGAAATCCATACAAATATTCAAAATTTATTTCTTGAAAAAATCCAAAGATTGTTTCTGGGATTTTTTTTTTTAATTATACATTTAAAGTGTTTTCAGGTACTCACTAACATACCAGCTACGTTTCTAAAGATTACTTTTGTTCAGTGAATTTGCATGGCTGAATTTGCATCAATATCAGCTGCTGTAGTGACATTCAGAAAATGTGACTGGAAGTTTGTTCCATCCTGCAGAGAAAGATTCCTCTTAATTTCAACTCAGGCAGTGGCAGGATACTGCTCTTTTAAAATAAAGAACACCAGAGTCAGCCTCTGACCTCAGGCAGCTACTCAGGCGTCAATGACCACGCTTTTCAAATGCAAAAGAGCTTTGAGCTCCCTAGAGCTGAGCTGTGTCTGCAGAACACAGCTAGGACTCGAAAGACATCAATGGGGACAACTGGTGGTCTATACATCCGTATATCCATGGCCTATAGAGCTAACGGGCACTACAGGAAAACAGTGCGTTGAACACAGGTACTGGAGGATGCCTACCGTTCTGGAAAAAAGGAAGGAAAGAAAGCAAAGGAGAACAGAAGCATGCATTGTAAACTCTCTGCCAGGCTATAAGAAGGCAGAGCACAGAGGAAAGAGCACATGAGGATCATTTCAGAAAGCACACAAGTCTAAGACTCAGTTGGGACTTTATGAGAGACTAGTCAGGCTGCTTTTAAGAACAGAAATCATTATATTTTCCATGGGGCATCCTGGGAAACTAACTTGTCAGACATACTGACAGAACAAGCATTCTCAGCAGCAGAGAGCCTAAACACTCCTGGATGTCCTACTCCTACCTGGGTTCTCCACAGGTCACTAAAGTGGTTCTTATGAAGCGGGATTTAAAATAAAAGGAGCTGGAATGAAAGCAGAGGCACCTGTTGGAACAGCAGCTGCCACCAGCGGTGGTGCAGGCAGCTGGTGAACAGCAGCCTCTCAGACAGCTGCAGCAAGAAGGGCAGGAGCTTTCCTGTCAAGATCCTTCATGTAGTGCATTTGAAATTGAAATCTCAGCTAACTAGTGAATATAGTACGGTATAACAAAAGAATCAGTAATCTGAATGCTGAGAAAGTTCAGAAATTCAATACATTAAAGAAAAAATAAAATAATGAGGTCACACCAGACCTATCAAAATTAATTATAATTTGAGGAAAATAGCTCTATTTTATATTTTGCATAATTTATAAAGCTTATGATACAGTAATCAATTATCTTACTGACTGCTGGAAAGAAAAACACCTTGAAGAAAGCAAAAACCAGAGTGGCCATGAAATCACAATGCTGGCAAGAGAATTCACATAGTCTCTTCTATTCCTCTCAAATAAAAAAAAAATAATTAAAAAAAAAAGAGAATACGTTTCAGGGTGACAGAATCCCTTTAAATAAACCATTTATTACTATACTTAGTCAAAATCTGCAAGATAAAGTTCTAGCAATTTAAAAAAAAAGTTTACTTTGAATATGTACCATAAATGCAAACTCCCTTGAAGATTAATTGCATTGCATAATTGTGGCTCTTAAGAGATACAGTCAATAAGACCAAAAAGACATGGTTTGTGCAGATTATGATTCCTCATGACTTGCATAGACCCTTGACCCCTAAAAGCCATGCAGATTATAGTTTTTATGAAATGTGCATGACATTCTTGTTTTATTTCATCCACAGTTTTCACCTCCATCAAGACCAATCACTGTCTGTGGGAGAATAATTTATTCTTGTGTCACACCCTTTTGTTATTCTTTGTAGGTGAGTCATCAAGAGAGAGTAGCTCTCTTAAATCTTTGCTTAATCAACATAGCAAACTTGCTGTAGTCAAGTAAGCATGATGTAACCATAAGGCACAGATGAAACCTGGACAAAATTCAAAGCAAAATAAATTCTTAATTGATTTGAGATTAAGCAGACATTAACATAACAAACTTTTCGAGGGAATCAAGTGCCAAGAAGAGATGTTAGATCATGTGCCCTGGAGTTAAAGACCGTCATCCCAAGAACCTCAGCTAAAGCTACAAAAGTACACTATTATCACACAATATATTTTAAATCAGAGAGATACACAGAAACACTGGGTTTATGCAAGAGCTAATTTTTCAAGAGGAAAATAAAAAATCTGCTAAGATCTATGATAGGAGTGAAAACTCTCCTGTACTGCCACCTGCTTTAAAGATATGCCACACAAATGGATGCATTAATACATGCACATTAATTTCCCAGATCCTTTATTGTTAGCTACATATCATAGCAAAGATAAGGACTTGGTCTAATTACTGCCATCTCTCTTGCTTTGCTGATAGCTATGCCCTGTCCAGAAGATGCCAGGCAGAACATTACTTTGAAATGCTGGGCAGTCTGGATTTTCAGTAAGTCTGTTCCATGATTCACAGAAGAAAAGGTTTTCAAAATATCTGACAACTGCCCAAGCCATTCCTTTTAGATTATTATTATTAATATTATTATTACTATTACTATCACAATAAAACAGCATAATAATTTAATAGGTGAAGTAATCAGTCTTCAATTAGGACCAAAAACTAATGAGGATGATATCTAGTAGAAACAAAAGAGGGGCCTTTTTAGAAAAATCATTCCTGTCTACTTTCACGGTGGCTGTAAGACTCTCAGATATATTCTCTAGTACACTTAGTCTAACAAAGATCAGTATTTTGGTATAAAGAAACAGACCTTGAGATTGTCAGATTTTATACTGTATATATAATCCAAGTAATCCCTTGAGGAAACAACATCCTTTTCTCTGGAACACAGCCAGAGAAACCAGGGCTCACAGCAATAGGGAAACATGAAGAACAACATGGGAAAAATATTTAATATGGCACTCTTAACAAAAAAAAAAGTATCAGTGCAACAGCAACAGAAATACTGCATGGCTTTGCTCAAAAAAAAATCTCTATTTCTCATATATTCAAAACTAGAGGCAGGAGGAAACAGAGGAGGGAGGAACATTTCAGAGAGTCTGATAAAGTTCTAAAATAAAATATTGCAAGAGTCAAAAAAGATAGTACAACAGTCCATTTAGACTATAAAGGGTGAAGACAGAGCTAGAATATTACTGACCAACAGTTTATAAGAACAAACAGCCAGATTCTGGAAATTCCAGTCAATTGTGCAAAGAAAGAAAAAAATGAAATCCAGATGCTTACAGAGCAGAATATGTCAGCCTCATTTCCCAAAACATGATCCTGCAAACAATTTAGCTTAAGGAAAAAAAATTCAAGCAATATCTGGTTCTGTCCATCAGCAAATACTTTTCCTACAGATTATCTCCTTCTAATTTAAATGAAAAACAGCTGTATTTTTTTCCATTACCTATGAAGTTTTAAAGGGGTGAGTAATATATAGTAGATACATGGTATTTTGTGTTTTTAAAACACTGTGCAATCACTGACTAATTCTCAGAACAACCCTGTAAAGGTAAATAAATAGACACAAACAAGAAGAATATCTTTACTCTGATTAAATTAAGCATGGGAAGGGAGGGATCACCAAGTTTCCTCTTGCCCTGGGACAAATACACTACATGCACTTACTGTTCTTCCTTTTAAAACAATCAGCCATTTGGAATTTCTGATGTCTCTAATGGCTTTCTGCCTCACCTCAACTGGAATTCATGCCAAGAATCTTACATGTTAAAAAGGTCCAAATAATCCTGCTGTAATTCTCAAAAGCTGCACGCCACAAACAACAACAACTAGATTGCAGCTTTAGAGGCTCAAGGATATTAAATTCCCATGTGTTTCTGCTCATGTTCTACAGCTACCCTAGGATAAAGCTCTGTAATAGATCATATACATTGCATCTGTGACCCAAAAGGAAAGCACTTTATCTTTTACTTGTGTTCAGCTTCAATATATTGATTTTGGTTTTCCTAAAGGAATTTAATTTTTTTTCCTCTGTGTATGGAATTCACCCATCACCAATCAGTTCACAAACTTTAATGAAGAGGAAAATCAGACTACTTTTAATTTTTTTTTTCCACATTATAAACATGTATGTTCTGGAACAGTTAAAAATGCCCTTTACAACACTCATAAAAACTTTTCAACAGGACCACAGAGCACTAGTTCAACTCTCAATTCATCCATAGAACACTTGGAAAATGCTATACTAAAATCTGCACTGAGATTTTTAATAAAAGTAGAAATTCATTTCATACTCGTAACTTCAGCTTTCGTATAAAAACTCACTAAGAACACGTGTAGGCCTCTCTCAGTAAACATTGATAATTTGCAGGATTAGTTATAACCTCAAATGTTAGTTTGTCCAACATGTAAAAAAAGAAATTAAATTACAGCATCTAGCTCTATTCTCCAGTCTTCTATGAAAAAAATAGCAATTTTTTTTCAGATTATAAAAACATAGCAATTTTTTTTCAGATTACTTCTAGTAAGAACTCCTTTTACTCTGATTTTCATCTCCTTCCATACTTCACTCTTAAAGTGGCACAAAACTGGAAGCAGACCACTGAGCTCAGGCATCTCTATGCTCCTCCCTACTACCTCTGTATTTTATAGATGTACTGAAAGCTACTGCTTAGACTGTGGCACTACAATTACTAAAACTGTATCTCAACAACATCAGACCACTAGCAGAACAAATCCCATCTGGACTGGGCAAGCCACATGTCTGTATTTCCAACAAATTAACCAGAAGGAATGATAACGTCATGTATACCAGCTTGTACTTTCATACCAACAACTGGAGCACAGACAACAGATGACCAGGAACAAAAATAAGGTAGTTCAGACATTACCTGATCTGGCATGAAGCTTGTTGGTAAGAAATGAACATGTCAGAATATTCCAAGCAACTCCTAAGGATGAGTACAAATTTTTCCTTCCGTTTCCTTCCTCTCCTTCTTTCTCCCCTTCCCTCTTCCTTTCTCTTCCCTCTCCACTCTACAGGGCTCCTGAAGTTGAATGTACTGTGTTGCTAAACAGCAGTCCAGAACCCAACTGAAAGTTCACTGTAACGATAACATTCAGCCATTGCTTATTAGAGCTCCTTACTTCTATGACAGCACAGTAGATTCAGGGTAATTATCATCAAATCAGAAGACATCATGGGCCCGATTGTTCTAGTGGGTCTGGTAACTTACTTTGTAAGTTATATTAGTATGACAGAGAACTTAAAAAAAAAGCTACTATTGGCGCTGCCTTGTTTAGTTGGAAAAAAAACATAAGAATAAGGTTCTGATAAAAAAGAAATAACTTTCCTTTCAAATTTAGCAACGTTAATCCAGGAAAAGCCTAAGGATTCAAATGAAAATGATAAATGGAGGAAGAAAGATAAAATGATTAGAGGAAAAATGATTGCAAACCCTCATCTAGTCAACTAATATAAAATTATGTGATCTTCATTAGTCTACTATTGAGACAATATTTTTTGGTAGCAACTATTGATCAAGCAAAACCATCAATTTTTTCATGTCACTCAGTCTTAGAAATGTTCTATCTTCTAAAATCAAACTGAACCCTCTTAGCAGTCCTGTAGAAATTGCAGTTTCCAGGTGTTTACTTTTTTTTTTTAAATCACTTTGACAAAAAAACAGGGCTACCAAAAAAAAAGTGAAAAAAATGATGGTATTATTTTTATGTTCATTGAGTTTTAAATTGATAGGTTTCAAATAAAATTTGAATATATTGTCAGACTTTCAAAAAAATATTTCTTGGAGCATGACCTGCAAACGAACTGTTCTCTCTGTCCTTTGCAATATCTTTTTATTTCAGTGTCCATTTTATTTCAGCCAAATGAGAAGCAATGTTTCTGTGAGGCTTAAAAAAAAATAAATCACTAAATGAAGAAAATTTTTATTTATATTGAAAAATTACATTATTATATTGCAATTACTTCATAATCATAACCATTTATCATAATCATAAATTGTATACCACTTATTAGATTTGCTAATTAGGGTGTTGCAAGGTCTTTATGTTTCTGCACAGAAAATTTTATGCATGAAATGCAGCAGCACTGAAAGCAAAACACTCGGGTTAGTACCTCTAATGAGTGTAGCAATGCTATACCTTCACTCTGGTCACAAAGGTCTCAGTTTATCTAGATCAATTGTTTTTCATAAATTCTGTTAAAATAACAAAAAGAGGTTAGTAGACCACTAGACTGAACAGAACGAAGTTAAGCTTCAAAGCCATTTATTCTCTTTTAAGGAAAGAAGAGTATCAAAATGTTCAGTTATGTTTTCTTCTCTGCTCAAATATTTTGTTTTCTCTTTTAAGCTGCCATAAGACTCTCATTGTAGGCACAAAGAAGAAGAAACAGTAGTGGCATTTGGGCAAGGGAACTCCTGGACATACGACATTTGCAAATCACTATTACTGTGTCTTAGAACAACCAGAACTAATTACATTCAGACAGCTTTCAAATGCCACAGCAAAAAAAAGTTACTGAAGAGGAGGGCATTCCAGGAGATTACATGAGGGCTCACAGGGAAAAGGTAAAGGTACCCTCATACTATCTATTGTTGCTTATGGCCAGGAATAATCCAACCTAAAATCTAAAGAAACAGCTACTTGCAAAATAGTAATATGACATACTGGAATTTCAGCAAAACTCAACTTGGCCATCAGCACTTAAGAGTTCTCCAGGAAAACCTGTCCTCACAATGTCAAATTCTGCCAAGGAAGCTTGACTTTACAGAGTATTCCACAGCAAAATACGGCAACCCCTAAGGCAAAAACTTAACCATAAATTCCCCATAAATCTTACTTTTATCGTTAGGTTTTTAAGTACTGTTGAGTCCTCATGAACTCTAAATCTATGGGTACACAACAGGAGTGGTTTTGTGTCAAAGCACAGCACTGCATTATGGCTGGACCTGGGATCACCCTCCCCCTGTCTGTGCCAGCCTTAGTTATTACACTCGTTTAATTGTGGCTATTCATTTGCTACAACATCACGCTAATTAATCATGGGGCAGAATTAATTTGGTGCCAACAGAATCAACCCCTTTCTCCAAGCACTTTCAGCTTCATACAGTCAGCCCTGCAAGAGGTGGAATTCCCTCCTCCTTTACTGAAGGCTACCAGTGAGAACTCCGGAGGACTGTGCATCATCTTGGAGTGCAACATAAATTAAAAGACAGAGAAGAGCTAGACTGGCATATGTAAAAAGTAAAGGGATGAAGGGCAGCAACAATAAATTAGCAACTGCAAGAGGGCAGAAAGAAAGGGCTAATGAAAGCTGAGGACACACATTGCATTTAGTAAAGCTCTAAGAAGGACAGAAGAGAATGATCTGTGGGCACAAAAAACAAGGAAGCAGAAAAGCCTACCCAGAGGCAAACTCTAAAACTCAATAAACATCTGCTGACTGAGACTTGAGGCTCTAAATACAACTATTATGAGCAGGAGAAAAAGGACTGTCAGCAGTTTTGCTAACAATTTATCTTTAAATATATAAATAGGAGACCCCATGGTCTAAAAATCCTCTGTGTTAAGGTCACGTTTTTAAAAAATCTATTTTCTCAAAGTTACTAGATCACATTTGCTCTTCAAGCAATGCCATCAAATATGCAATAACACTACAACACTGTCATTCTTAAAAAGTGAAACTATCCAAACTCAGCCTACCATTAAAATTCTCTAAAAATCATTTTTTCCTATAAAAAGTTTTAAAAGTATAATTACATAACCATGCCCCAACAAGACACATTCCTCTCTGCAAGACCAAGCCAGGCAACTGCAATTGAGTTATCAATTTGACTAACAAGATTTCTGATGAAGCATGGTAATATAATGTAATTAATAAATTGAAATGTAAGTTCTTTTACACTACAATGACAGAATTGCATCAATAATGGTGCACAGCTTATTTCAGCTTCTTAAATGAAATGCAGTATAAAGTACAAAGCATCACTGTCATGGCAATGGTACTGTATATTACTGGCATTTCAAATTCAACACAAAGCTTACTGTCAGTTGTTCTATTTATGTTTTCTGTACAAACGACTTTGTCGAAATAAATAATACTCACTAAATCTTGTCAGTGTGGTCCTTTAACCATTCCAGGATAAGTCAGATAGATAATTTAAGGCTACCAACTATTCACAATTCCCATTCAGACAAATAAACAGTGCAGCTTTAGACACAGCTCAGTTTGACAGGAAAAAATAACCTAGAAAATACTGAAAAACTGAACTATAGCTGGACTACGGACTACTTCATTGACTCCAAAAGACCACATAAATTCATCATTTTAATTTCTCAGTAAAATCTCCTCTAGATTCAAAAAAGAACACTTATTCAGTTGTCAGAATGAAACTCATCTGAAACCATGAATCAACAATAATGGCAAATGTTCACAAATGACAAACTCATGTAAGTTCTTGTCATAAGTCTGAGGTTCATTTCCTCTAGATGTCTTCCAACTTCTCCCTCCCTCAGTCCCAATGGATGGTAATTCCTGTTCTCAGCTTTTCCCACACTGTAGAGTACTTCCATCCTGATTGTGCCAAGCACCAAACAGACTGTTCACACGACTGTGATAGAAGAGGGGCATTAAGAGACAGTCCCTTTCATGGCAAAGGGGAAGATAATTACTAATTTTTAACTTTTTTTTTAATCCATTGGGAACTGTGCTTATAAACTGTGAATGAACCAGAGTATGTATGGATCTTAATCACTGTAGAATTTCCTGCTTCTCAGAAACTGTGTCCTGTTAGTCATTGACAGTAACACACAGATATGCCAGATAGGTCTGTCATACTCAGGGAACTTGATATAATGTAGTACTAAACATCACATCAGGAATTATTCACATTCTTCCTAGATTGAATTTACTATAAATGTGTCTCTGAAATCTAAGTTTAGCTTCAAAGATGATTTAAGTGAACAAACTGAGCTGGATTCTGGATAAACAGCAAACTCATTACCACTAGCAACTCCCACATTACTCTGTTTAAAAAAAACCAAAATCTAAATTTAAACTTTCCTACTGTGATTTATTTCTGTAGTACTGCTTTTCCAGATCCTTATGAAGGCGGCATTATACGAGACAGAACATACATAATGTCAACATCTGGTAAGAACTAAAACTGCAAAATTCTTCCTTTGTTCTCTTGGAAGGAAAAATTCTTCCATGAAAAGCCACTATAACTTACTCTAAAAACTAGCAGAAAAGGCACAAAGAGGAACAGTGGAACAATTTTTTCCTTTTTTTTAGTTGGTAAAGGTCATGCTTTGTAGTATTTGGCCTTCTTTTTTTTTTTTTTTAACAAAATCATGAAAAATCTACTAAATTCTAATAATACCATTCAGCAGAATTAAATTAAACGTTTAAATAAACTGACAATTTCTGAAGTATATTAATTCCTTGTGAAGAATTAATCATGATAGGATACTATTCTCCCTTTCCACTTGAAGACAGAGAAGTTTCTGACAGAATTAATTCAATAAATGTTCTCCAAGCAAGTATGTAGTTCATTCGCAAAGAGTGAAGTCCTGATGCACTTTGTAATTTTTCTTTCTTTTTTGTTCCAATAAGTACTATGGTCCTAATCATCTTCAAAGGCACAACAGTTCATGTGCTCATAGGAATATTATTTGATCACTCTCATGACTACAAGATGGTGAAGTTTACTATCCAGAGAGGAGAAAGGAGGTCAAAAATTATGATCACACCCATAGACTTCACTCAAATATCCCCTTGGAAAGTCCCATGGGAGGGTTCTGAAGGCAAAGAGGCCCAAGAAAGCTGGTGAACAACAAATTGAACATGAGCCAGAACTATGCTCTTGCTGCAAAGAAGGTGAATGGTATTCTGGGCTGGATTAGGCAAAGTGTTGACAGCACACCAAGAGAGGTGATTCTTCTGTTCTTCTCAGAACTGATGATGCCACAAGTGGAGTGTTGGGTCCAGTTCTGGGCTCCCCAGTACAAAACAGACATGGACATACTGGAGAGAGAGTCTGGCAAAGGAACACCAAGATGACGAATGGCCTCGAGCACCCCTCCTATGAAGAAAGGTTGAGAAAGCTGGAACTGTTCACCTGGGAGAAGAGAAGGCTCAGGGGCATCTCATCAATGAGCATAAATGCCTGAAGGAAGGGTGCAAACAGAAGAGAGCCAGGCTCTTTCCAGCGGTGCCCAGTGACAGGATTAGGGGCAATGGGCACACACTGAAACACAGGAGGTTCCTCCTGAACATCAGGAAACACTTTCCCTCTGTGGGTGTCCAAGCACTGGCACAGATTACTCAGGGAGAAGGTGGAGTCTCCATCCTTAGAAATATTCAAAAGCCATCTGGGCTTTTTATAGTCTTGTGCACCCGGCTCTAGGTGACCCCACTTGAGCAGGGGTTTAGACCAGGTGACAACCAGAGATTCCTGCCAGCCTCTTCCATTCTGTGATTCTGTAACGGGAACTGAAATCTCATTACTGAAGAATATGATTATGTAACATTCTGAATGAGATGTGACACTTACCTATACCTCATTGTCATCAATTATTATGTTTAAAACTGCTTAAATGAGGTATAAAAAGCGATTCAGCATAACACATAGTACAGAAATACAGGAAGGTAAAAAATTCTCACAAGAAAGGAGAAAACCTACCTTCATGAAAAGCAATTAGCACATTTATTTCCATTGCAGAAGGGGTAGGTATTGAAATTGAACCCCATGGAGTTTCATGCAGTAAGGTAATTATGGGTATTTACAGGTATTCAGCCCTCCAGGATATGAGACAGAATCTGTAAGTTTTAAAAAGCATGAAAAAAAGTTTTGTGTTTTGCAGATCTCTCTCACCAAGTAACTAAATTAATATAGATCTCCATACCATCATGACTTGACTCTTATGAATCAATATACTTTTTCTACTTTGCCTCATAGGAAAGATATACATCAGTGGAAGAGGACAGTTAAGAGATTCAATCCATTCTTTAATCCAGCATCTCATAAGACAGAAGAAAAGCCTAATTGGAAATATTGTTAGCAATTTTTGTCCTTTACATATAAGCAGACACCTACATGCATCAGGCAGAGAGAATTTTTTCCCTCAAAGATTTAATTTAGTTACATATTTCATTGAAAGAAATTGCATGCTTGTTTTAGCATGGGCCAGACCTTCCATGAGGTGAGTTATACGTGGCAGAACACTGACTTGTAGGAGGGATGAGAGAGTCATCTGTTCCTACAGGTATAAGATTATACAAAATATACAAAAAGAAAGAAACAGCTGATGAACATGTAGACCGCCATGAGCTTAAATAAAAAGAACAAAGGACATCTGCAAATCAGTTTAAATAAAAAGAACCACCTGAGCCAGTAAATCAGACAACATCAACATCAGTAACTTGAAAAAATTATACTGTACTGTGCTGTGCATAAAAAAAAAAAAAGGAAAAAAGAGATTGATGGGTGGAAAAATGAACTTATCTCATGCAGATGTAATGTAAAACAAAAATGTTTTATGTCTAATGTAAAAAAGAAAAAAAAGGTAAAGCATGTAGAACAGCAAAGGACAGTCCTCAGTACACCATTCTAAAGTGGGTACCTGGTCTTTCCTGCAGATGACAATAACCACCTTGGTTTCTGCATGTGGCTGCAAAACTCATCTCAAGCACACAAATCTGGGCAAAGGGAGGATGTTACAGCCGATTTGCTCCTTGAGGAATGGCACTCTGAGTTCCAACTACAGTTAACAGCAAACCATATTCTCCTACCTAATATCTTAAAGGTAAGCAAGCTGTGGAATTTAGATAGAATGCAAAGTTCAAAAGATTATCAAACTAGATGCATTTGGCCCCCTGAAGGACAGGAAGCAAAAGAGCACAGTTTTGGGTTAGGATTATCACAGCCTATTGTAGATGAAGGTCAGATAACATAATGTCTTTGCAAGCAAATGGTACATTTGTGTTTATAGTGTGCAAAGGATAGACTTCTCAAGGTAGACACTTGTGTTGTTTTACACAAGCTTCAGCCAAATCTCTTTAAACACAGTTCAGAATGACACAGAGTCACCAATGAAATGGTTTTGGACTTATCACATAGCATAGTAACCACCTTATATTTCTCTGTCATTACAACCGTGAATCAGTTCTGTGTTGACAATTATAATTCTATCTCTATGACAAAACAATTTACTTTTTGGAAACATTTCAAAAAGTTGCTCTGGCAGATCAGAAATTAGAGGTGCTGTTACAGACCTAGCCTCACATTTTAAAATGTATAAATGGCCTATTTTTAAGACAGTATTGCATTTCAGTTATCAGCAGATGGCCATAATCCTGATGCAAATTTCTACATCGTGATGTATTACATTCTAGTGATATCCTACAATCTGCAATAAAATCCAGCTTCTGAAGTATTTCCAAAATTCTCCAGAGGTTATTGGGGGTAATTTGCAAAATTCAGCATGCAACCAATAATACTGCAAACAACCAGATGTTAAAATTAAGCATTCTTTTTATACATAGGTGGACTAAATCTAAGCATACTGAAAAAACCACTTCTTTCAGTATATCTTTAAATTTGGCAGGGCTAAAAAGATTTCTGTCAATATTTTAATTCCAGTGACAAATTTTCATGTATAGTTAAAACACAGTGGGAATATGTAAGCCAATTTGCAGAGTCTTAATGAATATTTCTATTCATTAGAGATAGTAAAAATTCACATCTTCAGAAAATATACATCATTCCTATAGACAGTTCGTTTACATGGAAAATCCTGACTTTGAACTGAGTAATGAACACTGCCCCCAGTGTCAAAACACTATCAGCATCAGACACCCCCACCAAACCTCCATTCTTCTATCACAAAATCTTTGAAATCGGAGATCATCACACATCCCTAGAGAGCACATAAGTTGGTATATTATTACTACAGGTAACAGAAAGGTTCAATTAAGCTTTTCCATGTTATTTAGGAAGCAGAAATTCCCATCACAACTAAAACCTGCAACAAGAGGTAACATAAAATGTCATAAAGACAATAAAACTTAAACATAAGGAAAATACCCAGAAGTGACATGAACACATTTCCTTTTCAGTCATATATCAAAGTACTCAGAACACAGAACAAAAATGTAATGACACCCCACCACAGATGTCCAATCCAGTTTGTGTCCTCTCTTCACATATACATACAACATAGAAACTTCTGCCTTTGCAAACATTAACCCTACAATCTACGGATTCTTCTTTCAGAAGCTTTTGTTTATGTGTTCCTTTACAGACTACAAAACCATAGATTGTAGAGGAAGACACAAAAATAACTTCTGAATGAAGAATCTTGTAATTGTTCCCACACACCTTCCGGTATGTCCAAGCCTGATCAAAGACAAAACCACATTTTACTTTTCCAACACAAGTTTTTTATCTATGAATAAAAACATCAAGTCTCTAAAAACAATTAGGCAATCCAATACATTGTTAATGGTACTTTCACAAGACACATTTGTCCTAACTGATTTTCACCCCAGAAGGCATTTTTGAAAAGTGTTTTTTTAGGAGCAAGGAATATTAAAGTATCAGGCAGCTAAGTTACATAATTTTTGTCTTTTTTTCATCAAGAGGCTGCAGAAGAGCATTATCAGTGCTGACAGTGTCTGGGCATTTTGACTAATCTTTTTATAGTGCTTCAATTTAATAATATCCAAGCCTGGAACACATTCTGTGCCTGATAAGCAGCTCACACAAATCCAGAAAAAAACCCACTGTATTTGAAGTCACTATGTTCTTTACACTGGAAGTACCATGCACACTGTAAATTACATGCATTGATCATGCCAGAACACCCTCAGCTTGACCATGGATTCATGCTCTGTTCTATCCCATATTCCTAAAATCAGCATTACAGTTCACTGATAACACACCAGCAAATCTGCCTATTAAAAAACCACAGATGTCCAACAGAATCCAGAAAAGCTGACCTTCCCCTTTCAAAGTATGCTTTCACGTATATATTTAACATATTATTTCAAAATAAACTATAAAAATATGTGGTATTTTTCAAAAAGATAAATAATCCATAGTGGATCTAGGAAATGGAGCAGAAGTGTATCCAATCTAAAAGTTGCATTCAGACTTGATGGTCACTATCAAGGAGCATGTCCATTAAAGTTTCCCACTGAAATATTTTTTTCAAGTTAGTATAGATGCATCAATGTAACTGAGACAGACACTGACTCTTTAAATTCTGTAATTACATTTCATATCTAATGACTCATGACTGCTTGGGAAAATGTCAGGTTTGCAAGAGTGACTACTACTTCATTAAGCCCATTTGAAACAGGAAAGAGGAGAGAGTTCACACTTTATCTCAGCATCTCTGATGCAAGAAAGCTGAAAACTCTTGTAAGGCTACAGTGTTATTGCTACCTTTAGATGGAAGTTTTATCCAGCTCTCCACTAGACTCCATTTAAGAAAGTTTCTCCTTGAGATACTTTGATTTAAGCATACTGGGTTGCTGTGCTCACTTCTCTAAGACTTTAGCAGTTCACAAACACTGTCCACCTTTTCTGTTTGTCTCGTTTTACCAAAGAAATCAGTTATGCAACATTTTCAAGGTTAAAGTAATTTTAATATATGCCACATTTGGTGTTTGATAACCACATTCCACTCTTCTCTATTGCATGGCTGCAGTATTTTAAAGGATTAACAATGAGGATTTATGACACTTTGCAAAACATCTCCTAACCGGGGAAATAATACCTTCTCTGTTGGTAAGATCAGTACAGCCTTCTATGTTACAACTTACATACACCTTTGACACTGACAGCCAAGGCTATGCTCTGTATCAGAGATGGAATTGCAGTAGAATATGGTGTTTATCTGCTCACAAGAGGTATTAGAAATATACTGGCACATTTGTTGCATGGCCAGAGACCATTCAGGAAGCAGTCGCAATATTAAGGTGACATTTACTCACTGGTTTTCTTAGTGGGAAGACTACCAAACCCAGGACAATAAAGCAAAATTTTGAGATTTAATCCTAGCTTTGAATACAACAAAAAACCTCTTTCCCATTCCATCAGTGCTCGTTCCTCACACGTATGTACAGTGACAGCACAAGCTGGTGCTTGTTTCAAAAGAACAGAGACACACAGGAAAGTACCTCAGGGTGGGGATGGCCAGTGCTGAACTCTTCCTCTGCCAGCGAGGCTTTGCCTGATATCCTGCTCTTCTGCTGGTTACCCACCTTTCACCACAGCTCCCCTCAGACTTACTCACTGAACTCATGTATCTAACTTCAAGCCATGCAGCCCCTTTTATTTCTGTAATTCTTCTTCTACAGTATTTTTCATCAGAGTGCATTTTCTAAGTAGAGCAGCTGTGGAACACAAATCTTAAAACAACACAAAATCTTAAAAAAAAGAGCAATATTGTCCTACTGTAAAATTATTAAAAAGTCAAAATTTACTCCTTTAAAACTTGGTTCTCTTTTCTTCACATCTGGTATTACAAGAGACATTTAATAATTACTATGGAAGATTTTAGTGAAATCCTTCTTATGAACTCACTATTCTGCTTACTACACAAATATGAACTTTGAAGCCTATCTTTCCTTCCCGTCCCCAAAATTTTAAACATCCTATTGTTAAAACAAACAAATAAACAAGTTACTAATTTCTGCACAACAAATAGTCCATCTGTTTATTCCAGTCAATGTAGTGGGATAAAGAATATGCAACTGTACCTAATGCTGTTAGCCAGGACATCAGTACCCTAAACACTTGACCTCCAAACAAAAAGAAGAAAGTATAAAGTATGCACCTAAAGCAGCATGCCATCTTTTAATTTTGCTGTGCAGAATATAATACAACCTTTCCATAAGTTATACACCATTGACTCATGCAGCAAGTGCTAAAAGAACACAAGGAACAATAACATTATACAAATCAGCTGCACCTAAAATGCTGAATGTATTGCAATACTATAACACCATTACAAAATCTCTTAGGCACAGTCTTACTACCAGCAAATTCACAAAGCTCTCTTTAATGAAAATTATATCCAAGGACATAACTTGACTTTTAATCCAAGGATACAATTTAGACCTTAAGTATACAATTGAGAAAAATATCATTAGGCCTAGAATTTATATTTCCTTCACATTCCTGCACTACTAATTTTAGCTGTCCCAGAACTAGGCATAGGCATAACTGCTGGACACATTTAGTCCAAGAGGTGTACTAGTTCAGACCACAGATCTCCCTACTTCAGCACACCATGTCCACAATGATGGCAAGGGGAGCATGTAAGAACAAAGCTAGTATGTAGAGGATACATCCTCAGATAATGTCTTTCAATTTGGAAGAAAATACAGATTAGACAATCCAGTTTCTTCTAGATGAACACCTCTTTCTGGACTCTGAACCTGCACATGTTTTCAGTAACATTCATGATGTTAGCTTTAAAAATATACTTTAGGATTACATTAAAGGTTTTCAGAATTGCATGTCTAAAACATTGAAGGGATCTAAGGAGCGCTTTCCTAATTTGGGTATTACATTATGGATAGAAATCGCATCCTTGATCAAGCTTTAAAGGCAAGCTCTGTGAATCATGTTAAGTCAAAATAGTGACAGGTGAAGGCCCATTTCATAGTAATAGCACTGGGCTTTTTTGGCCACTGTTACCTATTTACCAAAGCCTGTTGTGCATTCTCATGGACTACAGCAAGAGTCATCTACAAATTCTAGATTTTACAGATTTGCCTGTCTTAATGCATCTTACATATAAAAACCCCCAAACAAATCACCAAACCTAACACCCACCTTGCTATGTAAAAACAATGTTTCTTCTACTTCTCTATGGAGTTGCAACACACTGAATCTACTATGCAAACAGCAGATTGGCTAATCTTTCTTTCTTTGGACAGAAGAAAGAGAAGCCTGAAAGGAAAGAAGAGCAGAAGAAATGGGTAACATGTTCTGGGCAAAAGTATCAATAAGCAACACTTTGAACTCTGAAGTTATGGAACCACAGAGCATGAGTTTTGTGGAAGTCTGAGTGAAACAACAGAAATCAGATTTTTTTTTTTTCTGCTTTCTGCATGACCTTTGGATAGGGGCAGGGGAGTAAATAAAGACTATCAAGATGATCTCTGTTTACTCAAACAAGAATTTAGGAACAGCAATCATCAATGACATACAAGTTTCTACAATCACACTGTGTCTTGGAAAAAAAGATATGCCTTAATTCTTGCCCATTTCCCAAAGAGAGATATAAATCTCAAGTTGAAAGTTTCAATACAAATTGAATGAGTTGCAATAATTTAATTTTCTATTTTGTCTAATGCATCCAGCCAAGAATGCATTTACTATATCTTTAGGGCTTTGTAGCTTTCCTGTTTATTTTAATAACAGTAGTTTCATGCCTAGAGCTCCACACTTTGAGATAAAGACATCAAGGCACCTACACCAAACCCCACAGTGCAAAATGTGAATCGTAGCCTTTCTTGGTCTGTTAACATAGTTGCCATTCAGATATGTACAGTGGTAGCAGCCCACTGTAAATATGAAAATTTGAGCTGAGTGTAGAGATAAAAGTGTGAGTGAAAACACATGAAGACAGTACTTATTTAATCAATTTCCTATTGTAGCCAATTCCACATTTTTTCCATCATTTAAAAGAACAAAATGCTACTGTCTTCCATTAATCAAAAATAAACATGGCATACAGAAGATACAGCCAGAAAGGAAGAAAAAGGAGAAGAGCTGAAGAGGTGAGAAACACAGATATATCAACTACAGGTACAGCCTTTACTCAGGCACTTCTACCTTCACTTACAGCAAGCACAACAGTATACCAGTCACCAATAGGAAAAGGAGCATAAAAACAAGTGTAAAAATTACAGGGAATTGGTTGAGAAGATAATGATTGGGGTGAGCAGCCAACTGCAGCTCAGAGTGCATCTTCTCTTCTTTGAGAGGTGGAATAAGACATTTCTGTAAGGCC
The DNA here is from genome assembly GCF_036250125.1 of Pseudopipra pipra. Classification (NCBI taxonomy): domain Eukaryota; kingdom Metazoa; phylum Chordata; class Aves; order Passeriformes; family Pipridae; genus Pseudopipra; species Pseudopipra pipra. The sequence goes on along the minus strand of NC_087581.1, from coordinate 44,350,080 downwards.
TCCATGTTCCACTAAAAACACAGTTTTATCAGTGCTGAAGTTGACCCAGCCTTTTATGGGTGACTCAGGCTAAGGCTCACAAACACAAGCAGCTCAAACTGCAAAAGATGAAGGTGAGAAGCAAAGGAATGATGCCAAGCACCTGGGGAAAGTTCGGAGTATAAGATCTTCCCTGGTATGTCTGCACTCAGAAAGCAGCCTATTTCTAACTCACCTGTAGCACTACAGTACAAATATAAACTAAGTATTAAAGTAAGCCTGTTGGGAAAAAACCAAACAACATAACAAAAGCACAGTCACGGACTTCTTTCAATATTTCCTGTGTTAAAACATTGAAAGAAAAAGGTAAAAAGGTATTTCTTAAAACAAAAGTCCTACTTGATGGATGTGTGAAGTAAACATGAATAGGTAATTTCAAGGTAGCAATGCTACCAATAAATACTGCCTGCTTCAAATATTGACTCAAGTGTCAGTTCTTTGAGACACTCCATGATCTATGTGATCTAGTAAAGTCTTGAAAATTAAATGTTGAGGGGATAGAAATCAGAGATCATCAGGCCATCAACATCACCACAGCCGGAAACTCCAACCAAAAGTCACCCAGGCTTTTATGCTGAGTTTATGAACCCCATTTTGTTGTATCACCAATATAGAATTTCTAAGCAACAATTTGAAAAAGTAATACAGAAATAATGAAATTGAACTCTTTTTACTTAAAGAAGAAATACATATGAATTTTTTTTCTCCAGAACTTCCTAGTCACAAACCTACCGTCCTCTTGTATGGCAGGGTACTGCACTTCCTTAGCTCTCACATATTTACTGTGCTTCCCCCTACGTTGTTGTCTCCCTCATTAGCCTGCAGATTTTCCATTCTATACTTCAGTGTCTCCTTACTTCAGTGTCTCCTTTCTCTATACAATTAACTCCAGAAACTGTTAACTCTCACATTCTGCCAATCATATCCTATCTATTATTCCTAAAAACCCAGACATATTAAGGATATGTCACAGAAAAAGGTGTATCAAAGAAATGGGTAAAAGGGAAGGAGAAGCATTTCACTTAAACTGGGACAAGACAGCCGGAGATTCAATTTCCTACAAAATGACCTTAATCAAAAGCTTGGGATTTCTAGCATAAATAAATTAGCTATTCTCAGTAAAGCCCATAAGGATTACATCTAAGCCATTTCAGTAACTGATCGAATATGCCACTTCTAAAATATTTATTAAGCATTTGCATAACATATGATATGGCTTTAATTTCAAATTTATTAAAAACACACACACAGTCATTTCATACAAAAAACATACCCACAACTATGAGAAATAAGAGCTTACTATGCTTTCCAGTGGAAAAGCAGAAACTTTCCCATGACTTGTTTTCTTTTAGGCAAGGAAGGAAAGTAATCTAATTCATCTAACCTAAAGAAACAGTATTACCTTGGCTAAATACAAGCAAACACCACTTCTACCAATGTTGTTGTCTCACCGAAAAATATTTGTAATTTTCCACTCACTCCACTTCCCTCCTAAATTAGTACTATCTGCTCAATCTCAGCTGAGATCTCCATATTTCACCTATCGCAAAGATGAATTTTGGGTATAAACACAGCTCTCAGAGGCAAGGCAATCACTGCTGCAGGGTAACAGGAAAAATGTCTCTACATGGTTGCAATCATTTGCCTTTCACCACTTACTCAGAGCAAAGCAACAAAAAAGTTCAGGTCATTTCCTGACTGGCACAGCAAGTTATAGCAAGATACACATTCTATTAATTTTTAATTGCATTGCTCGCAGACTGAAAGCCCAAAAGGGGAGTGTTTCTTTTTAAAGCGTAAAGAAGGGCACTGAAACTGCTTACCTCACTCAGCTCTGCAGGGGAGTCATTTCCATATTTCATAGCAACTCCAGAATTCATGATTAGACTTCTCAGGGCTTGACGATTTCTGCAGATTTCAATGCTTCAAAGCTTTGTTCAACTGGTTCAATACTTTCTCCTCCAAAATTTTTCCATCTGGCACATTTTGCTCTAGACAGCCATTTTTACTCCACACTGAGAGTTTAAGTTAATGATGCAAGATTTTCTAAAAGAGCCAAACTGGTTTTGACTTCACAGACAATCCATTGCTGTGAGAGACTTGTTAATACTGTGGAGTGCTCAGAGAATTCAGAGAAGAAACTGCTTACCAGGACCTCAGGGCTGTCTCAGTCCATCTCCAAGGCGTGCTTCATCTCTGCTGTCTGTTTTATTCTGCTCTTTTCCACAACTCTGTTGAAGGGCATCTCCCAATGCCGTTGAACATACTCAGAAAAATTTGATGAGCTTCACACAAGTCCACAGAGAAATTAAAAAGAAGGGAGCGCTGCTACTGTCTTCAGTGTTCACAGAGGGAGAAAGGAAAAGAGAAGAAAGCTCCCCTCACCGAGAGAAACCAGTGTTGCACTTCACGCTAAAGTTTCCCCTGCCAGTGAGCCTGGAGTTTAAGTGGTTTATGATCAAACACAGCTGTCTTGCTGCTGGCTAAAGGGTGCATGGAAGGGGCGGTACCAAAAGGAGAGTGGAAGTGGGAGGGAGAGAGCTACAGAGAGTTCATTTTGGAACTACAGGCATCTCTTCAGCTTTCTGCATACTAATTACTATACAGAAAACTATAGAGCTAAGTAACAGGAAATACCATCTGGATAACAATAAATTGGATTCCTATTTCTCTATTCCTGTCTGCAATTAAGTAAGGAAAACTGGGGTTGTAACGATTTCAAAGGGTCACAGTAAGCCTGAAAGCACCATTAGAACACTGCAGATTTTACATAACAGACTGACATTTTACAAAAGATTCAGGAGATGCTACTAGAAGGGGAGAAAAAAGCATTTGCTTTCAATATTCAACTACAAACCTAGAAAAATCCTTAACAAGCTGGATTTGTGGACATGCTGCACCCATTGCAAGAACTGATGATATCCTGTCCCCTTTCTTCCATCCCCTAAAACACAGGGGCAGCCCCACATACTATGTGATGCTGGATTATGATGTACTTTTGGAATTAGAAGTAGGAAATACCCTACTGTGCAGCTGAAATCTATCCTATCATATTAATACAATGTATTATTAAAGTGTCAAATTAGTTAAGAAAAAAACCCCTAATATAAGAAACAGAAATAAATGCTGCACAAGCTGTGGCACAGTTCTTGCACCCTGGTAAAAAACATCTGCACGAGAAACAATGCACTCCAAATGCAGCATTTTGAAAATTATATTGTGATTATTTCTTTCTCCTCTATTAATCACAGATTAGTGATTATATGCAGACACAGGAATAATTCATCCCAATGACAATACAGAAAGTGCCTTAAGAAGCAAGATAAACACGCGGATATTGCTCTATGATAGTACAGAGCGGTAGCACTTTCTGGGTCCCTGTCATTCCTCCATGCCCAGCATCAGGAACTGCAACACTCCTCTGGAGGGTAATGGGAAAGCCGTAGTCTCTTTACAAGACGTTTTACTTTCATCCTCCAGGTCTCTAGTCTGCTTTAGCTAGTCTGCATCCTGGGGTTTCCCTAGCTCTTTACATGCCCACCTTGCATCGCCTCCATTCTTCATTATTTTCCTCGTTGAGTCCCTGTCCCACCTTCATATTTAATTCTGTCTCTACGTTCAGTGCTTCTGTGCATATTCCTCTACTCATCTGCTTTGTTTCCAACATGTTTCCAATTATGGCCCCTCAAATCCCAGCAACGGGCTGCACTGCTCTCTGCTGGTAGATGGGTGGTGATGCTGGGACAAATTGTGCTGTTCCCCTCCAGTGGGTAGCAATCCAGGAAGATGCAGACTCCTCCAGACTACAGACTGAAGTATGGAACAGCATATCCACAGCACTGAAATGTGATTAACAGGTTTTTATGCCCAGAAACAAGTGACAGTATAGTCACTTAGCTCACTTTTCACAGATGAGGAAAAACCCCCACAACTTCAGTTCAAAAATTCCTGCAGCCAATAAAATAAATTTAAAATGTTTTATCTTTTCAAAATTATGTCTTCACAAATGAGGGTGAGAGTTTTTTGGTTTTTTGCATCACTACCCCTATCAACTTTATTTTCCCCTTTATAATCTGCTCTGCTCTGATCTTTGTCCAATTCTGTCACATATATCACAGGTTCACCAACTGCAGTATGAGCCCCAGAATTACTAAGAATGAAGTTCTAAGGTTTCTCTTTTCTAAAGGAAAGTCCATATTAATTATGGCTTCAATACACTGCATTTCCCATACTATATCCCTATACTGCCAAATACTTCCCAGCCAATTGTGAACAGGCATTCAGAAATTAAAAGTTATGACTTGTTTTCTTCACTTGCCATTGTTTGTCTATTTCTGGCAGATCAGGACATTTCAGCCATCCTACAGACCAGACAGAGCACATGGTACCACAGATGCATCCCAAGCATAGATTGTGCAGGACACTTGGGGATCTGAACTAGATCCACTGTAAACACATATGGTGCACAGGATTTTTTCTGCCTTTTTTCTACTCTCTACAGTAACACGGTAGAAAGAGACAGAGAGACTGACTGAAAAACGACAGCAGAATTCACAGCTTCAGATGTGTGTAAGAACATGGAAGATACATGCAGGTACTTTCAGAACAAAGTTTATTTAAAATTTAAAAATTAATTGTAATCCATGTGCAAATGAATGAAATGGCTAAACCAAACTCTGATGAAAAATGATTTTACTTTAACCTCAGCTGACTCCCATTCAAATCTGCGTGCTTGCACTGAGTGGTACAGGATTACATATTTCCCAGTTGGAAAGCATCAACTGTTAACTAACCGATAAAGACTGGCAATGCTTGTTTCAGAATCCTTATAAACTACTGAGGAGGGCTAACTAAGACTAAATGCAATAATTCTTCTAAAATAGCTACTAATATATCACATTTTTAAAACAGTAGCATCAAGAACATAGTCTGAGCACCTGAAGATGTAGAACTTGTTCTTCTGTGAAATGTCATTATCATCTAGCATTTCTCCAAGTCCATTTACTAACTGAATGAAAATGTTACATCACAAAATTAAATTCCCAGACAGACTTGACCAGCTGCCTGCAGGCTGTTTCACCAGTTTCAAATACATGCAAGTGACCTAATACAATAGCAGGGTACTAAGAATTTTGTTGAAGCCAAAGTATATTTTCCCATTGGCTTGTGCCAAAGGCAGATTTCAAAGAAAACAAAGGAAAACCTCAAGTATGCCAATTTTGCATTGCCAGGAAATGAACAGACCACCCTGTGACCCAGTGAGAGAGGTGCCTTTTGGACTCAGTCCTTCTGTTTTGTCTGGCAATGTACAGTTCGTTCTCTCTCTCCCTGCCTCAGCTCCTTGCCTAGGATAGCAATGCTTCCTTGCTCTCAGCCTTTTTCCTGCCTTCTCTTTTAGCCTCTATAGGCAGGGAGGGGGTTGATCTGGGTATGGGAAGAGGAATCTCTTAACCTACAGATGTACATTTCCTAGTCCAGGATGACATGGTCTCAGTGGATGCCTCAGTGTGTACTATGGTACACACAAAAAAGGGGTAACCAGCAGCTGGATAAACCTTTCTGTCACAGAGGCTTTCAGGAACAACATCCACCAAACGCTTTCTGTCAAGATAGTGATACTGGCCTGGGCTTCCATTCCCTCCCTGTGCATTCTGATACATTATTGCCTTTTGTACCTTTGAAGCACTTATGAAGCACATACTGCTTGTAGATAAGCACATTTGCACTGATTCTTCCCAAGATAATTTCAGAATTATGCAGCAACAACCATTAGTGTTGCCAGTTTGCTGATTGTTGATTTAATAATCTTATAGCCACTCTATTCCATTTGTTTACTCTTATCAAACTGTAGTGAAAGAAACATTGGCGCGTGTCCAAGAATCACCGTGGGTTTTTACTTCTTGGATTGTATCTGAATAATCACTTAGTAAGATTTGCTCTATCACCTGGTGTAAAAGGATTCTTTCAGGACAAGACACAACTCTGTCGCCCTCCTCACCTTACTTTTGAAACTGCCACAGAATATGGAAAACATTAGCAGTTATTTAGTAGTTATTTTACAAGGTTTCTCCCTCATAATATGTCTCAATAATTACAACAGTCTATTTACTTAGAGTTATTGGAGCAGGTGTGACACTAGGAACACATGAATATTCCTTCCTTGATTTAACAGCCACAGAGTGAAAACTACAGCATAAAAGCAATTATCTATTAAATATGTATGTGTCATATATTCTTCATCATAATGTGCGCCATTTTCGGAGCAGCAGTTTCGCTCTGCATGCAACATGCACGATTAGCTGATCACAATTCCAGGATGCATGAAATAAGCCCTTCTCGGTTGGTTCTGGTTAATTAGCTCTGTAATTGAAAAGCAACTAATTGAAGTCCACTGAGCATTTAGTTTCTGCTTGTTTGTTTCAATATCATCTCTGTAGTTAAAACATCACCCTGCACAATCCAATACACAAATAAATTACATCTTTAAGTACTGCAAATCTACTACAAACAGTTTGAGTACAATTTTATTTTCTTCTCATTCTTGCACAAAATACACTGGTGTAGTACCAAAGTCTAAATTTCCATGGACAAAATAGTAGCACTCAGAAGGTTAACATGAGGGCTAAACTTGGAAGCAGAAATTCAATACAGTAGTTGGATAATGTTTCCAGAAAAATCTTTATTCAATAGCACTAATGCACTATGATTTAAAAGGGAAAGGCTGGGGATGGCAGGTTCATGATACAAACTGTTCTCATTAGTGCTAGTGAAGGTTATGCACCTAGCTTGAGAGAAAAAAAATCCAACCTATCTGAAAGAATTGTAAGTAATCTTACACTGAAAAATTAAGCACTCTCTTGGAAGAAAATAGAAGCAAAATTTTCTTCTTTCCTTCAATCAAACCATCTTGATTAGTCTGAAACAGATAACATGTCTAGAATAATACAATTTCCAAACAGCACTTTAATCAGCTACTCTCACCTATTCACCCTTCCTCAACTACTTAATCCACTTAAAAAGTTGTATCCTTGACCCGAGCAGTCTCCTTGGGAGTTCACATTTGATCCTTCTTTCCATCTTCCAGTATTTCAAGCAATGAAGCCACTCACCAATCTGACAGACAGACGCTTTCATTTCCTATCACTTCATCCAAACCTATCACATTCATTTTGATTCCCTCTGACTCAACAGAGCCTCAGCACCAGATGAGGACAGGAAAAGGACGAGGGTGTCAATGTGTGCCTGTTATTCATGTTGGAGACTTGCCTGTGAGGACAAGGGGAGACAACAGCCACTTCTATGCTCTCTTCATGTTGCAGCCCTAATTATCATCACTGTTTATTTGCTCCTTGCTTAAAAACATCAACAAGGCTATTCTGTAAGCTACAATTCATGCCATCAGACTTCTGCTTAGCTTCCCTTCACAGTCCAGCATTCCCTCAGTTCAGTCGTACATTCCTCCATTTATTAACCACAAGGTAAATTCGTTCATTTCACTTCCAGTCCCTACAATCTTGGTAGCCAACTTATATTCCCTCATATTTATCAGCTGTGAACTGAATCTCCTTCAAAAATTGTCACTTATACAAGAAAGATTTGCCAGGACTCCTCTGCTAAGTTTCCCCTATTTTTCCCAATCTCTAATAGTGAGGTTTCCTCATCTACATTCTCCCCTTACTCCTACACTCATTGTTTTGTATCTTGTCCTTCATACACTCTCATTTCCAGTTCCAGTCCCCACTGCATAGTCATGACTGTGCCTCTGCAAACATTCAGCTCTTGAAGTGCAGCTCTTGAACTCTACCAAGACATCTGTGTGTGGTCAGTCTATAATTATTTTCCCTAATTGTAAGATTTCTCTCCACTGTGACTTCCATTACCACTGGCACAATGAACACACAACTCCCTAACCTGGAGTGTCCTGGCACTGAACCAGGGATCGGTGACCATGTGAATTCCCATGGTGACACAAGGATCCCATTTCCTCATCTGTGGACAAGATCTCCTCTGAATGCTTAACAGATGAACTGTTGGATCGTTTCTGTCTATATGTGTGTGTGTGTATATATATGTATATATATGTATATATGTGTACATATGTGTGTGTACATACATATACACATGTAGACAGAAACAAGATATATATACATACATACAAATATACACTTGTTTGTGCATATAGAGCATGTGACACTTGTATATATGCTATACACAAAGTATTCCCATATATTTATATATACATATACACACATTCATACGTTACAAACACTTTTCTATACAAATGTATATATATACATACATATGTATATATAAGTACTTGAAGGTTTCAATCCACTGAAATGTTCCATTTGAAACATTTTAAGTCAGATGAATTCTGGCAAATGGAAGGAAAGTATCTGACAGACTTGAAGCTCTACAAGACTTTAGCAGGCCTGAACATTTAAATAACAAGAACATCAACTTCACTGAGCATTTATGGGGTTTGGGCAGCTTTCATTTTGGCAGATATTATAACTAAAATTACTTCAACAGTGACATGAGCTGAAATAATATATTGAAAAATTTTGCGAAATCAAGCCCCCTGGTTTTCAGCCAGATCTATTTTACTATCAAAAAAATTTATGATTGTTGTAACTGAATTCCTACAGCCCTAATCTAGATTTCATTAATTTGATATATTTCTTGGCTACATAGTTTAGTGGCTGCTTATGAAGATCAGCAAGTTAGTCTACAGATCACTTCTCAACTCTAACTATTTACTATTCAGTAGATACTAGTTCTTCTTCATTTTTCTAAAGATCTGGTATTTGTAGGGTTTTTTTCCTCTCCTTGGATAGCAAAACATAAAATCCAAACTCTCTATTCTAACCCTGCATCTGGTCTATAAAATTAATTTTTCCCCTTCTAACTGCTTTGTCATATACCTTTTAAATCTCTCCAGTGACATTTTTCCTATACATCTTCCTACATTGAAGCTTCTCATCATAATCTTCAAAATTGCTTTACCTCTGCCTCACCGATACTTCAGCCTTCGTACCTGTCAGTTCCCTTTTACATTTTGAGGGACAGTGAACAACCCTGCTTCAGCATTTATCATCTCTGACTTTCTTATATGGTTTGTTTGGTTCTACAACCAAAAACATTTTTCTCAAGTCACTTACTCTTACTTCAGATTCATGAAACATAATCACAGAAGTAAAATCTTCTCTATCTTCAGGCCTCTTCTGGACAGTCCCATACTTCATTAAGTTAAGAAATTACTTGCTCAATATTTCTACAGTTTACTCTCAGATAATGGTCTATCAAGCAACTAAACCAAATGAAATAAACAAACCCATGTCCAAGAAAGAAAGAATCTTGTTTGTTCTGCCTTCATAATTCGGAATCCTGGCACAGGATACTTCACCATTATAAAAAAACATCTGGCACCCATGTAGTTTCTACAGAAACAAAGACTTTCCCCTCCTTTTCTATAATGCACATCAGACAATCAATAGTTATGTAAAAATTAGATTCAAGCAATAATATGCATTTACAATCTCTTTAAAAATTCACAGGGTAGAAAAATTCAATGCCTTTTTCTCCAGTCATTTTCCTAAAATTATAGTTTCAAGCAGGTAGACTAATACAAAACTCAGTGTAGGAAATTACAGATGACTATTTAGCTTAGAGGCACAAACCTCACTTGGGTACGTCAGTGGGGTTCTTGTTTCACTATGAACTCTTCATACAACGGACACTGTCCTTCCTGAAACACAAAGTTTACTTTGCTTCCCAGCAAGATGAAAAGTGGAGTTTACCAATACACTGCAGCATAGCTACTATCATAAACTGTCTCCCAGCTGAGAAATGACAATGCGGTTTTCTACCCAAAATGAAGCAATCATGCAGGAAACAGTTCTTTTTCACAAAAAGCAGAAACATTAAGTACATGACATGTGTAGAAGTACCCAGCTCCCATTTTCTCTGCACTAGAATCAAAATAGTTCCTCAAAAGAGCTCTGCTGACAACCATACAGTCATTTTAAAAACCACCACAACACAAAGAGGAACGGGGTGTTTGAACAGTCACAGCATCCTGTGCTGCCTCAGGTCAACTCTGCCAGGCCTGAGAGCAGCAGAGAAACAAATCCAAAGAACTGGAGCCCCTTGATAATTTAACCCTGGCACTGACACGGGAACCCTGCTTTTCCTGACTTGGTTGGCAGGATAACAGTTGCATAATCCATTATAACTAACCTAGCACTGAACTGCAAAAGCACTTGGGATCCATTTTCAACTCTGCACTGTAGTTAAGATTTTTATTTCATTATCAAAATTCCTGTATTTCATGAAATCAAAACATAAGTGTGTAGTGTGTGTATAATGAATGGAGGAATAACTCGTCTTTTTAATAAATGAGGATTCATAGAAGCTCAGCATTGCCAACTTCAACTATGTCAAGTCAGCAACTCACACTCAAGAGAACAGGCAGAACAGCTGGTAAGAAAGAAGACCCTGTGACAAAAGCTACATCTTTCTGGCACACCAGAATCCATGAGGTTAATGTTGCTTCAACTTACTAATCCTGGCCCTCAGACTCAAATTGCCAATGCCAAGTGAGATAATAATATTAATGCTATATTCTGTAAAGCTCTGTGCAGTGGTGTGGGCTAAATGTACCAGGTGAATTATTCTTCATTTCAGACAACTGGAAAAAAAAAAGTTTTGGAAAGTAAAACCACCTGAACATCTGCAAAAACATCTGAACACCTGCACTGGAGCCAGAGCTCCCTTATTTACAACAAACAAAATGGGATACTAAGGGCAGTTTCTAAGCAATGAAGAGGGAAGTTGCAACTTGCAACTAAGGTAAATGAGACATTTTGAAACTTTGAATGTAAGACCTTCAAAATACCTCCTTACACACACTTGTTAAGACCCCCTTTCCTATAGTACCCGACTGCCACATGACAGTTCACATCATCCAATTACAAACACAGAATTAGGTCAAAACCCATCACTCCGTGCACTTCAACTTGTCATATGCTTGTCATATGTCACGTAAAAGATCCAGTTAAAAGCCTCAGTCAAAAAGATCTATTAACAGGCTGCCTGAACAAATGTGACCTATGCTGACACCCATCAGACTGTGCTGTGATCATCTCCAGATGGAAATAGTAACAGAATTTAAAAAAAAAAAATTAATTTGCCATTTGCTCACCTCTATGTCTGTCACAATATAGTAAATTCAAAAGACTGAAAAATTATATTTCATATAAAATAGATGAGTCCTAGCAGACCTAATCCACAGTCCATTTTAAGAGAAAAATTAATAACTGAGCATTGTTTTAGAAGGCTATGGAAGCCAGGTCTGTATAAACAAAAGGCATAATTCTATTAGAGTTGATTCCTGCTTCAGACAAACAAGGTCCATTACAATGCTGGCTTGAGATCAAAGACGAGGAGCAAACAGCTTCCCACATCCTCAAACATAAAAAATCCCTGTCAGACAAAATTGCTTTTCTGCCTGCTTTCTGACAAGCCAAACCTCCTGAATCTATATTCCAATAATCAGTTCTTGCTTTAATGGAATGCTTGTATTTTATTTTTAGCCTGGTAGAATGGAAACGATACCTAGTTTGGAAGTACATGCACAAGAGGCAAGGTTATCTTGGGCACAAAGCTTTTATAGTGGGCTCAATTGCCCACACCACTCCAATCTTCAACTTTAGGCCTTTCTCTCTACTAGGGTTCCAACTGAAGGCATGATTAGGCTACATTTTTATCATAATATTTATTATTGGGCCCCATTTCCCTCTCTATAAGAGAAGGGGTAGGGCATCTGAAGGAGCAGAGCTTCCTAAACCCAAGGAACAAATAATTTAAAAACAGTCTAGATTTGGAGAGAGGGGGAGAAGAAAATGGGACAGACTTTGCTAGAAAAGGACATACTAATATTAGTGAGTTATAAAACCATAAAAGCTTCAGAAATTAAATGAGAAATTTTACAGTAGATTCTCATTAACAAGGACACCAAACCAAAGTAGCCTACAAAACAATCATGGAATTACCTTTCACAATACAGTTCTGTCTTCAGACTTCCTTGATACTTTTCCTTAAAAGGTCATTTCCTAAAAGAAATACCTGTGTGATTTCCATAGAACTCACATTTAATTTACATCTGATGCCTATAAATTAGCAACAGAGAAAATGGTTCATATTTAGAATAGCTGTAAGAGCATGCCTAGACTGCCACAAATCTCTAGGAATTTTTCTCCCATCCCCTGCAAAAGTAATTTTGCTTTCTTTCGCAACTAGACAATCTTTCCTGTCGATTTTAAAATCTACATTTACTTGGTTAGTTAAAATGAGCCAAAAATGTAGGTTAAAAAAATCACAGTACACATATGAAGTGTACAACTTTTTGAGAGAGTGAGCAGTATGGCATTTTAAAGCAGTATAATTTTTCCTCTCTACACACATTAATATTACTGTGACTTTTGCCAAATAAAACCTTATCGACATAAGATGAACAACCAGCCATCCTTTACCAGTGGATAATTGAATCATTTGAGACTTTGTAAGAAAAGGCTTTTGGTTACATAGGCACATGCCCTATTAGTCACACAGCAAAGAACACTAGCTAGCTGTCTAACAGTCAAGCTAGAAGGTAAGGTGGGAAGTAGCAGAATAATTGACACATTATTTGGACAAAGAGATTAAATACAGCACTTTGAATTTGATCACAGAACGTCATGTGTGAATATACACCACATACCAAGCACCTCTGAGATACTCTCCTGCTAAAGCACTAACTACATTTTATTAAGGCACTACAAGAAATTATTATATGCTCAATAACATGACAGAGGTATGGAATTTACATGTAAATCACTAAATTTACATTTACATGCACCTCAGAGCACACAAATGCTTATTGTGACTCAGGATGAAACAGCCTATTAATACTGTTTCAAGCAGTTATCCAGAACCAGCTGCATTTCAGTCTGACATAAATGTAAACACAATTACAATAGTAAGTGTGTTCTTTTGTACACAAAAGCTATTAATATAAAAAGGCCACCGCAAATTAGGTTTGTCTAATTAAGGAGCAGATCAAGGTGGGAAGGGAAAAGCCACCTGTCCCTGAAAAATGCAATAGCGACTTTTAGAACTATTGCTCACTATAAACTATACCAACTGAAAAGAGTAGCCTTCTCAAAATAGTGGTCCTGTCTGTCATAGCTTGCAGCTCAATGCTCTTCAGCAGGAAAAATTAGCAATGCAAATATTCACTTAGTCTGACTTATGAAGAGGTTTTGCAGTAAGAATGTCTATTTTCAGATAACATGATGCTTCCTGAGATTAAGACATTAAGTTCGCATTTGCAAGCAATAACGTTGAGAATCTAATGCTAATACAACTACATGTTGACTTGTAACACATATTTCCAGTTCAACTTAGTATTTTACAAACTTTCGGGTTGTGTACTCAACAGAGGTGATATCTGCATTTGGCACAGAGAGTCCATAGTCAGAACTAAATCTGGTTTAGTTGTCTTAATTCTGCTCTATGTAAAGCACATCCTTTCACACAGATGCATGAACAAACAGTCTATTCTCAAGCCCAATGAAGTCTTTAGGACCTCTAGATGAGGTACAAACATGTGCAAATCAGACAGGAATAGCTGAAGAAGAGCATATACCAGAGCAGTTTCAAGAAAATGTATTAAGAATATTTTTGTATTAGCTTTCTATTTTTTTCTCAGAATCACAGAATATGCCAAGTTAGAAGGGACCCACAAGGATCATCAAGTCCAGCTCATGGCCCTGCACAGGACCATCCCCAAGAGTCAGACCACGTGCCTGAGTTATCATCCAAATGCTTCTTTAACTCTCTCAGGCTTGGTGCCCTGACCACTTCCCCAGTGTCCAACTACACTCTGAGGGAAGAACCTCTGTCCACCATCCAACCTAAACCTCCCCTGACACAACTTCAGGCCATTCCTCAAGTCCTGTCACTGGTCACCACAGAGAAGAGTCTGTCCCCTCTCTTCCCCCCATGAGGAAATTGTTCTTGATGGAGACATTCCAAAACCAGCTCCTCTTGAGAGGAGAAGTGCAGATTTGGCAGGTGGAGCAATCTGCACCAATGCCCTCTAACCTAGACACATCCATCTTGCATTGACAGCCCTGCACGGGATAAACCAGGATTATGTCCACTTTGTTGCTGGCCAGACCAACGAGATGCACCAGGAAGTAACGCAGGCAACTCTGTAAATAAGCCCTTCTCTCTGACTAAGAACAACCACATCTGTGGCTGCTTTGAGGCAGAAACAACAACACAACCTTTTAAGCTGTGGTCATAATGAAATTCTACCACTCAGTTCTCAAAAATACAGCTCTACCCTTCCACTATGCAAGTCAACTATATTCTCATCAAATCTTTCTAAATGTTTCCAACTAAAAAAGCTCTGGCAATGAAGGTGCAGTCAAAGAGAGGTTCTTTGGAAGGAAAAATCAGAGATTAAAGGATCCTGGATCCCTTCAGACCAGGGACTAGATAGTTAAAAAACCCCAGGTATCAACATGGGGTCACATTTTAAAATGTAAATTCTTGGTGCAGAGACTTTCTCAGCAAACCAGAGATATTTCCAGCTAAAAGAACAGAGGTCTGAGATAATATAATCATGGCAAATGAAACAGACCCAATGGGTTCTGTTTATGTAAATGTAGCTACTTGTGACAACAAATAAACTCATCTTAAAACAACACTGAATTTAGGCAACAGAAACCAACATTAAGCCCAGATATATGCATTACCATTTATATGTACACCTTCTACTAAAAAAAAAAAATCAAATCTATTTTAACCACATGCAATGAGAATAAGAAAAGGGAATTAAACATATCTAAATCTTATTGCTTCCGCTAATTAAACTTCACTGGAATTCTAATGTGAAATATGCTTGCCATGTTGAGATAGTGCCTGTGCAATGTTTTCAGAGAACAGCAATATTTCAACTCTTAGAAAAGAATATTATCGCTCCTTATGGCACTCTAGGGTACAAACCAAGATCCCGTGGTTATCTGGGAAGCGAACAGATCTGACTTGGCACAGATCAGCTGTTTCACTACAGTTGTATGACTCTCCACATTAGTGATCCTTGTCCAACTTTGAAGATTCAAGTACCTACAAAAAGCAACAATCCAAACATCCACACGTACAAAGAAATCCTTTGAAATACTTGAATTCTTTTCTATTCATGAAGAAGATTTTAATTATTTACAATTTCCCAACACACATACACACACACACACACAGATTCCTATTGGCACAAATAGGTACATCATCAGTAAGCCTTGACACGTCATATTAAAGCTTAATACTTTTTTCATAAATATTGGTACCAAGGGGAAGAGCTACAAAGAGGAATGTGTTCTATAGAGACTACAGAATAAATTATTCTAGTAAACCAAAAGCTGAATCTGAACATGCATTAATAAACCAAAACATATAAAAATGATGCGAGATGGACAGATAAAAATACAAGCAATGAGTATAAATGGCTAAATTTAAAACAGCACTTTTAAAAAAATTGTATCACTCCTGTGATGAGGAATAATGCTTGAGAGCAGGTATTATGTTGTGATAAAACTCTGTAAAGCTCTATGTTGACAGGATTTAAAAAATGCATTTAAAAAAAAAAAAGCATTTAAAAAATCCCTTTATAAAAGCTAGGAAAAGTGACAGTGGACTGATGTTCATTTCGCTTTTGCAAATGGAAAACCTAATAAGGGCAGATGGAGACCCACTGTCTTGACTGAGGAATATAATCTAGGCTGTAGAAGTACATAATCACCACAACGATGTTTTTAGCTTGACTGCACAGTTTAAAATCAAAAGAAGCTTAAAAGAAGGTGGCCAGAAAGAAACCCAGGACATTAAGTAACAAGAACTCACACTTGATTAATTAACTGAATTCAGCCTATAAAAATGGGAAAGATGAAATGTGTCATTTCTGCGAATGAATGCAAGGGAGCAGCTTTGCTTGTTATTATGGCAAATGCAGGTTGGTAAAACAACCTTAGAAAGAGACAGAGAAGGAAGTACCTATATTAAAATCACAGCTATTTGAAGGCTGTGTTTACCTCATTAAAGAGTCTAAATTTAGATTGCAGTAAGCATGCCCCATAGTATTAAAAATTGTGGAAAGATGAATAAATGTAAATACTGAAACTCAAAGTAAATAATTCTCTCCATTTCAATAAAGCCAAAGCAAAAATTTACATAGGACCCATGACATCAATGCTCAGCAGGAGTCAAATGAAGATGTTATTGTATTCATTTACATATAAATCAGAGACTGCTGATTCTACTATGGTTTCAAAAAGCATAGAAGGAATACTTTAAAGTAGAAGTATAACAAATGCTGGTTAAAACAAATATCAGGCATTTTTCATGATAGTAAGCATAGAAGGAATTTAGAGATGGGAACAAAAAGAAAGCCATAAAACCTGGGGATCTTTATTTCTTATGAGCCTTCATCATTTTTATTTTTAAGATTCCTACATGTCACAGCAACGTAGTAGCCATCATGCTGTGCATTCTTGAGTAATTCTGCACACCTGTGTCTTATATAATCATTTCTGAACCATCATCATCCACCTATTAGCAGATGATGTTTCTTGCCTTGCTGATGAGAACATTTAAGATACTGTCAATTTTCTTAAATTCTTTTCTCCCTTGGTTAATTTTTAATGTCTGTATATTTTTACTCTGTGTATGGAAACTTAAGGTCCTATATAAGTTCATGTTCAGGAACTTTGAATTATCCTATGATGCCATGAACTAGGAGTCTATTTCATCAATGTGAAGCATGCCAATGAAGAGTCATTTTTAAAATTAGAAATTTTTCACTTCCATTTTAGTATCTTTCATTTCTCCACTTAAACTCCCATGCAACATAAGTTGGAAACATGCAACAAAATGGGTGACATTTTATAAGAAGCCTGGGCTAAAATTAAAACACAAACTTGATACCAGTACACTGATGGGAAAGCAAAAAATAATGCCTTACTCCTTCAACAGTGTCATCCAAAACACAGCCCCATACTAGCCACCATAAAGAAAATTCACCCTGTCCAAGCCAAAACCAGCAGAAACAGTTACGTGCTTTTTAAAATGAAGAATAGCACTTGCCTGTAGAAATAAAAAAGCACATTGCTAGCACACCAAAGGTTTAAAACAATTACCAAACAATTTAGTGGGCAGTAATGAAATAACCTGGGATGAATTTTGCTGCACAACACCTCTGAACAATCTGACACTATACTTAAAATTAATCGGTAGGAAGTTTTTAGACACAAATCTTCTTCTGTTAAAATTGTATAAATTAGGAACTTCAGTTTGGCCCCTCACAGATTCCTACCTTTTTTGATGCAACTCAGTTATACAAGCTTTGGAAATATTATGCACCTACTAAGTGCTAAAATCACATTAGTTTTCTGGTAAATAAAAGGGAATAACATGCAGTACTGTTTCCATGAGGGCTCAAAGGCTCTAAGGCTGGGATTAATATGCTTCTTTGGAAAAAAAAAATTCTACAAAACTTAAAAGCAAAGGGCAAATGCACTTACAGTGTTGGCAAGTTCTAAGTAGCTTCCTCCAACAGAGTTGCTAAAATTTGAGGCCTGAGCTAGAAGTCTTTGCAGAGCAGCCTGTTGAGTCACATTGCTTCCACCATACTCCAACACCTTTTGTAGAGTAAAATGACTATGGAGGTCCGGACTCTGAAGGTCTCTTGCTCCTGAATCATATTCCCAGCTTTCTCTGGCTCCTGATAAGGCACCTAAAACGCAGAAATGGAAAAACATTCTAGTATGGACTGTGTATAAAGAACACACAGAATCACAGAATATCTCAAGCAGGAAGGGACCTGTAAGGATCACCAACTCCCTGCCCCTCAGAGGACTACCTAAAACTAAACCACATGACTAAGATCATCATTCAGACGCTCCTTGAATTCTCCCAGGCTTGGTGCCGTGACCACTTCCCTAGAGAGTCTGTTCCAATGACTGACCACCACCTCAGTGAGGAACTTTTCCCTAACATCGAATCTGAACTTCCCCTGACACAGGTTCGTTCCCTTTTCTCGTGTCCTGCCACTGGTCACCAGAGAGATGAGATGAGCACCTCCCCAGTCACTGCCCTCTCTGAGGAAGCTGTACACTGTTAAGGCATCACACTCAGCCTTCTCTTCTCCAAGCTGAACAAACCCAGTGACCTTAGCTGCTCCTTCTAAGACTTGCCCTTGAGATCTCTCACCATCTTAGTGTCTCTCCTCTGGACACATTCCTCTAGTTTGATGCCCTTTTTTTGCTGAGAAGATACACTGTTAACACATCAATAACCCTACTTGTTATTCCAGAAATTAAAAAAGCAAACAGGTCCACCACTATTATTGCCTATCTTGCACATGCCAACAATGTCAGAAAAAAAAAGAAATTAAGATTTCCAATACACAGATGATTTACTAAATTACAAGATCCAGAAGGAAAAATAAAAGCATTTGCCTATGTTATTTAGTACAGTGCAAAATCAGTGTAATTTACAACAGTGAAGGACCATTGAATGAGTATGTTACTATGTCAGATCGAAAAGCAGCACTGATCAAAGAGCAAAAGAGGAAAAACATAATTTGCCGAATACCAACACACTAAGTGAATCTTTTAGCTGTATAGTTCATCACTTTTTATGTTAGCACTGCCTTTCTTATTAAGTCATCAGGATTGCTTGTTTCAATTCAAGTTTCAGACACATTAATCACAAGGTGTTTGATTATAAATTGATGCCATAATATGATCATGTAGCTAATGACAGACAATGAATGCTACAAGAAACTTTCTGTATCATGAAGCTGTAGGGTTGCTGTTTCTGCATGTATAATCCTTCCAATTCCCTACAGCCACGGATGGGTTTAAACCATAAAACAAATAGAAGGAAATTTTCTTATTTTGTCAGTTATTATTTCATCCCTGTGTCCTTCTGATTCCCATAAAACAATCCTTTTAAAATCTTGTTACGTTTTAGATTCAACCACTTCCTATGGCAAAATATTCCACAGTAGGCACTAGACTATTTAGTAACGCTGGGCAGTACTGTAAATTTTCATATATAACATAATGAAGATTAAAAACAAATAAGTGAGTTGTTCAAGCATACACTCTAAGTTAATAGAAAAGTCAGAACAGAATCCAGAGCTACAGACTAGATCAAAACTCTAAATCAAACATGCAATCATCAAACTATGAGCAGTTATCTGTAATGCCATCCTATTATTTTGAAAGCTTTTCCCTTTTAGGAGCTAGTTTTCTCTCTCAAATATTACCCAGCATCCTGAGTGCTTACTAATCAGTGGTTATTATTTATTCACTACATTACAGGGAGAAACAATAAACTATATAATGAACTATTAGGAGAGCATCTCCTCCTCACCAAGGAAGTTGAAGATGCAAAAATGCAAACAGAAAACTAGCTAGAAGGGAAGCAAGGCAGCAACTGATCTACTGCTTCAGGTCAACACCCTAACACCCTGTAAAGCTGTTATGCATGAAAAACCAACTTAGGTTTCCCTGCCTTACTGTAAGGCAAATACACTAGTCCTGAAACATGTAATTAGAAAATAACACACAACAAAAAATAATTACATTTTATACTAATATAATTACCATGATTCCTTACCACAAGTACCAGTAGCAATTAAAGATTAATTAAATTACTTTTACACCAAGAGCATGCACCACTGTACTGCATCCAGCTACATGCTGCAGAATCTCCAGCAGACTTGAGCTGAGATGTTGGTACCAGCAGTATTTTACACAGTGTGAAGTGTACTATGACTATGCACAACCTTAGGTATGTCTGCCCTCGGGTGGCTACAGCAGAGCAAAAAGCTCAGCAGCCCACAGAGCTGAAGCAACAGAAACGTCTCAGGCATCCACAGGAGGCAGAGGATCAGTTCCATCACTTTCAGGCTTGACAAGAACATGGGAAACAATCCTGTCTGGGCAAGCACAGCCTCAAAATTAAGAGAGGTGGTTATATCATATATATATCCCTCTATTCACAGAGCTAAACATGGCACACATTTCAACAGAGTACATGCACCACATATCTATTACTGAAAAAACTGTTCTGCAAAAGAGCTTTCACATTTTCACAATTAACAACCACTTTGTTGAATACCCAAGTGGCTCTCATAGATTGTGCCATCCGCCATCAGATTAGAAGCACTTAAAACACTCAGCTGGCACAGAAGTCACCTGTCAGTCAGAGTGGATCAGGAAAGACTGGGTTTTTATTACTGTATTGTGACCATCTTTAACCCAAGTTTTCTTAAAAGTTCATCTCTTTACCCCTAATTTAAAACATACATACTAAAAAGGAAGGAGAGGTAACTTTTACAAAGGAAGGCATTTCCAGTACTTTATTTTGGGCTTAAGCATAGTCCCTAAATTTGCCCACTGTGTTCCCAACAAATTCCAAAACTCTGGTTGCTAAGATGCTGTCCTGGATTACACACCTTTCAAGTCTCAGCTTTGCAGGGAAACTCTGGAATTGTCAGAACTGAGATTTCACTTGTAACTGAAAATTCAGTTAGGAATGAACAAACAACTCTTGTATCTTGCTGTGATTAGCATACAATTCTTGCCTTTACAATAGAAATAAGCCATAATTGGATATAATGGCACACAGCTGATAGCTGATAACTAGGAACCTAAAGCTAATAAATCTGTGTTCAAGATTAGACTTTACAGAACTACACATTTTTCTCTGTTCATCTGCACTTCTGTGAATAGTATGAAACTTAAAATTTCTGTATTAAGTGAAACAAAATTATTAGTATCACTACTAAAAAGAAAGAAAGAAACCAAAAAATTACCCTTGTTTCAGCCAAGTAATATAAGACTATATAATTGTTTTCAAATTATATAAGTAGCATTTCAATTCCAGATTAAGAAAGTTAAATCAATCCCTTCTGGACTGAATGGATACATTGGACTTCTGTAAATGTGCAGTATAAAGGCTTTTGATTCTACACAAGCGTCTATAAAACTAGTCCTTTAGTGATTTCCTAGTATTACCAGCACTTGACTATCTTGATTGTAACTGATAATGGGTGAAATTCATGTTATAGCAAGTATTCAGTACCTAACAGGAACTTTTATTTCTATCCTTTTGTAGAGTAGATCAGTACAGCATTTAAGTATATGTGGGTCCACTAGTTGCAATCAAATCAATCACAGTAGGACAACATAAATCTTGTCTGAAACATTTACTCAAAGAATTTTTCCTTCTGCAGGTTTTCCTGTTATAGAACCATAGAATGGTTTGGGTTGGAAGGGACTTCAAAGACAGTAGGCAGAGACACCTTCCATTAGACCAGGTTGCTCAAAGCCCCATCCACATGGCCTTAAATACTTCCAGGGATGGAACATGCACAACTTCTCTGGGCAACTTGTTCATATAGTTAGCTTCAGCTCTTACTTATTTACTCGAAATTATTTAAATTTTGACATATCATAGCACATTTAAGAAAAACAAAGGACAGTTTAGTTTGATGCCATATAAAAGATTCTATAATCACAAATAAAATTTCAGTTTGTGAACTGTACCAAAGCAACTGCAATCAATTCCCTTGACAAATGTCACTATGAATAGTGTACCTTGCCCACCTGCACAAAGACTTCTTCCTAGCTTAATCTTCCTTTACCACCTGCAAAGCTCTCAGGAACAGCAGAGGTCTGTGTTCTAGTACTGGTGCCACCCTATGATACTGATCTGAAAGAAAATGGCATTTCATCTTGTCTACCAACAGTTAACCTTCTGCCTAGAAGGCTTGTACTCTGCAACAGAGAAAAATATGCCTACCATAAATACAAAACTACACGCATTGCCAGGTTTTTTTTTGTTTGATAAAGGTTAACTTCACCAGGCTATGCTGATGGACCAAGCATAGCCTGGTGAAGTGATTTCTTCACTGCTCACAGAATAGAAAAGATAAACCACCAAGATGGTAGGTAGGGTGTTGAAGATGTACTAGCTGCTGAAAGGTCTGGGATATCGGGAAAAGTGAGGTACTGTAAAATTAGCCCTGCAGCAAATGAGCAGACTTAAATGAGTCTGACTTGTGAATGGCAAACATGAAGACATCTGACAACATTAGGGCACAACCAGCCAGGTCACAGAGCTTTATCCCACCCAATGAGGAGAGTCCTAGCAGAGATCCAGTCTGATCTCTGTTCTCCATAAGGTATCCATGACATTTAGTTACTTAAGCTTATTTGCATTATTTCACCAGAAGAATGGCTGTTTCTCAGCATTCCTTTGCTAATTTTTCATTCAACAGCTAAATTGTGACAACCTATCAAAAAAGTTGGAATTTTGAATGCTTACTCTATTATTCAAGGAAGGCAACGGGGAGGTTTGTGAAAAGCACTAACTACTAACTAAAGCTTCCTACTAACTTCAGTAATAATGGTTTTGGAGATAAATGCACTGAATGAAGGGGATAATGGACAAAATGAACAAAGAATGGCCATTTTGCACTTGCTAGTCAGCTGAGTAAGACCTCAAACAGTAGGTCTATCTATAAAAAAATGGGGGTGGGGCGGGAAGCAAACAAGAATTGAGACTAAGTCCTTGGATATTTGGACAATTCAAGTCCTGTAAGCTGCTGCAAACATTAAAAATACCAAATGCACTTTAAAGAAAAGGCAGAAGTTGAAGAGAGCTGTGGTTGCTCAAGCAACATATGAAGTACAATAAATCAAAACAGCTGGAAAGAAGTTATGCTCCACAGAGGGATCTGCTTTTATACTAAGCCAACCTGACTGTAGAAGGGAAAATTATCACATTTGGAGATTATGTCAACTATTTTCATTGTTTTCTACAAAACACTCCCATACAGGAATCAGACCAATGGCTCCGGCTTCACTGTACATGGCTATTAGCTGGCAGCCTGACAGCTAGAGTAACTCATTTAACAGCAATCATGCTTTAAAGCCTGTTTATTATTTTGCATCAGGTAATAAAACAATATGAATGATGGCACAGCAACAGAGTGATGACAATATAACAATAACTGATCCTCACATGCACTTGTGGGTGAGAATGTTTATTAAATACAGAAAGCTGTCTGTTAAACATCCATTACAATTTCTAGGAGAATTCAAAATAAACCAGCTTTTCTTTATTTGGATGGGAAAAAAGAGTTTGCAGATGCATATTTTTAAAATGGATTCTCAACTCAGTATTCAGTCCTAGAGAAAGTTTTCATCAGAACTTTTTGCAACACTTATCCAGTGACCTAGAAGGAAATAATTGCTATGGGAGAAGCACTAATGTGAAATGAGGCATCTCTATGGGATCAGTATCTAGGTATTGTTCCTCCCACCATACCCTTATCTGGCTTGATGAACACTGCAAAGAAGATACAGTGTTAGGCTATGTTATTTCAGTCCTTTCTTGTTAGGTTTGGAAGTGACGATAACAAGCTCCAAGAGAAGTAAACCACAGCTATACCTCACCCTGACTAAGGCAACTTACTCACAGGAGAAATCTGTTTTATAAAATTAGATCTAAGAGGAAGATTGAACCACATCAACCATTTCGCTCTAAAAGAATTCTGTCAACTCACACTTCATCTCCCCTCTGCCCCTGAACTGCAAGTTGTAACATTTCTATTTTCTACTTGTATGTTCATTGAAATCATCACAGAAGCTCAATTGGCTTTCAGGTTCACTGAGGTATTCTCAACATTGGTACATTCAGGATTCAGGAATTCTGGAATATTGTGCTGCCTGACACTATGAGGTATAATTATAGCATAAATTTGAGAAGTACTTAAACATACCTTTAGAGAAATTAGAACAGACTGAAGCATAACCAGCACTTTTACTTACCAGAGTAATGCTAACATATCAGGGTTTTTTAGGCTTTTGGGTTTTAATTTTTTACACTCCACTCCATAATATATTTTTCAAAGCAGATTTTTACCAAGTATGAAAACTATGTAAAATCTTGAGAAAAATAAATTTAATGCCTACAGGAAAATTAGGACAGAGAAAAGAATAAGCTTGCCAAGAACAAAACCATGAAATAGACAATCAATCGGAGTTTATAGCATTGACTCATAAAGTCTTAAGAAAGTAAAACATTTAGTGATATATCTAATTAAAGTTTCTTTCATTATGATTTCCCAGTTATGCAACCCAGCTTTGTAGAGGAAGAAGCTGAGTTTGTAAAACCAGTAGTCCAAATAGTATATAATAACAAATGTTTGGAGAATTTTAGTTAATAGACCTTCTTCAAATTTATTTCAACTACTGTAGAAATGCATATGTGTTTCATGTGCATATCATGGTTTCAGTACTTGCCAGCAGACTGGCATTAGCCATATAGGAAATAATGACACACAAAACAAAATAAAAGCACACCATCCATGACACCTTTATACACCTGTCTTCGAATCTGAAATGATTTAATGTTATTGTTGAGACACAGCAATCATTTCCTCTATTCAGAATGACTTCTCAACAGTCTAGAAACCAAGGTCTCCTAGAACCCAGTGCTGTTTCAGCACCAAACTAAATTTTGCCAGAACACTGCTGGCTAATAACTTCATTGTAGTCTGGAACTCAATCTAATATTTCATTTGAAGTTTATAGTAAGGGAAAAAAACATCCTTCCTTTTCCCCTGAAAATTAACAATCTCTAGTAAAAAGGGGTGTATATGGTAACAGGAAAAAGAGCACATAAAACCTGAAGTCAAACAGAATCTAGATGACTTTCTAACATACCTTTCAAGCACAAACAGTACACTGTACTTTTGAAAAAAAGTTGGCTTTTTTTTTGGCAATTTGCAAGCGAACAATCAGCTTCCTCCCCAGTTATCATCCACTTAAGACAATCTCAGTTTGGATCTGACTTCAATACACATGTACCAAAGCAAACAAACAAAACATTCTGAGTTTGTTGACTTTCACTGTCATTTTGCTGCTGTTTCATGAACCATAGTATGTCAGAGCTACACTGGTGATATTAGAAGCAGGCAGGTGAAGAGCACATCCCCAGGAGTCAGCAGAGACTAAGCAAAAATGCACTGAGAGACAACATTTGTTGTACAAAAGCTAAAGCCTAGGATGTATGACTGCTCATCTCGAGCCGAACAAAGTATATCCTCTATGAAATCCCAGCTACAGCCTTTTGGTTTCTCAACTTTATCAGAATTTGTGTAGAAATCATAAATTGAGACTTAACTGAGGAACTGATGCTGTAATCCAGTTCCACACCATATAGCAAACACAAACCATAGCTCTATGTCTTTCACCACTGGAGCTGACTAAGAAGCATGAACAGAAACAAGCCTGAGCTGCGGTGCTCTATAGAGCTGTGTGTTCTAAAGCCAAAATCTGGGCTAACAATTCCATTGACTCTTGGTAGCAGCAGCTATCAAGGGCAGCTTCCTGCATTTTCCCTGTAGGCACGCTCTGCCCACTGGACTGTCTGTCTTCCCCCTTCCCTCCCAATGTTTTAAAAGCTATTTGGTAATTTCAAGGACATTTGGTAGTGGTGTCAAAGTGTCGAATAGACTAAATTCCTGTAATTTCTAGGGAAGGCGCAGAGATGACAGACTCTGTTAGTGCTTCTGCTGAGAATGATAATGCAACGCAATGCTCAACCTTGACTAGACACACTAGACCAAAAAAAGAGAAAAGAGAAAAAAACATGCACATACGTGGAAGGAGGTGATCAGGAAACTCCTGCAAAGCAAAAAGAGTTTGTTTCCTATACAACAAAAGGGGAAGCTGTGCTATTCTCAGTTGCAGGACATGAAGAATGGTAAAGACTTTCACATGTTCGTGCAGACTCAGCACAGTCTCAGTTCTGTAAGACAGTAGTAGAGGAAGGGAGGCCATGCATATGTGAGCAAGTGCAACTATCTCTAGTTCAAAGTTCCGGACTGAAATTTAATATGGAAGCATCTGTCGACGGAGGGGTTCAGAGACAGATTGCACACGACCAATTTGATCTGCAAAATGTCTGCTTTATTTATTTAAGCTGCCCTTTTTATACTTTTTCTACACCCCAGCACGTGATCACTTTTACATTATTGGTTACATGATAGTGTCCATGGTCTAAACATGCTCTACTAACACACTTCTAACTGGATTATTGCAGGTGTCCACGTGAGGTGAAGACATTGTTTACCTCTTGGGACTCCTCCTTAATTTTGGCATGATGACTGCGCACTTTTCACTGTCTGTGCCCGGCCAGGTCAAGGCAAGGCCTACAGAAATGCAGAATAAGTTGCTCACACAATCCTGCTCTCTCCACAAGCATCATTACATGATCACTCAGTTCCTACTATCTTCTCTAACCATTTGCTTTTCACCATGCTAGGAGATAGAATACCACTTCAAAATAAACTCTGGTCTAATACAGATTAGGTGTTCTTACATTTCACAAATATTTACAATGAGAAAGCTCCAACCAAGTTTGTTGCCCTATTAGCCACCAGAGACCCCTGCAGAGATGACTTCTATCCCTTGTAGATTCATTAGTGTTTAACATATACAATACATTGCGATTTTAGTAAGATTCATCAGCTGTCAATTACAAATCCCTGGAAATTCAGGTTCATTTCTCATAATGCTCATAAAACTTAACACTCTATGTTTCTTAAAAAAAAAAAAAATTACCTATATTCTGCTGTTTTTCACAAAGACAGTGGTATCAGAAGAATATTCAGAAGTAATAAACCACTTTCAGTTAACGGAAGTTTTGTATGTAGTTAAATTTGGCCTAGCAGATACGCACAGCTTTTCTAGTCAAACATATCTAAGGGTAAAACTTTGCTCATAAATCTCAAAATCTGCAGCATGCCTTTGAGTCCATATGAGTTCTGTAGTCTTTAATTAAACATAGTATAAATAAACATAATCACTGCCTCAGTTTCTTGAAAGCAATTTATTTGCAATAAGATCAAACATGATTATGTAACACAAAAGTAATGATTTTTCAGCCCCAGTGGTCTGCCTCTCATGTTTACACACAAGCTTAATTTGAGGCTGGATTCCTATCATTCCTTTGATTAATTCTCATGCCTGATCCACTACACAAATAAATGATCATATCAAATTTTAAGAGACTTATTTTCAGTAAAGAAAGGGGAATTGGCTATGAATTAATTACTAAGTACCAACCTACCGTCAAAAATTGCTAATGGACTCCTGGATTCGTAACTGTTTATCTAGAATATGGTTTAGCTTACTGAGCACATATATGACCGAGTGTTATTAAACCTGAGTCCTGTATCTTGATCAAAATGTCCAACCAATTTCCTTACTTCTGCATCCCACCTGGAAACACAGGAAGATTTGTTGGGCAAATTTGCGCAAAATTATTAGAATAATCTTATCAATGATAAAAAAAGATGAAGTTCAATAGTCAAGTAGACACAATTACTTCTTAAGACCTTTTTTCACAGTTATATTCTTTATAATGAAATGCAAAAATTATAGGCAGCAAAGATAATACTTTATTTAGATAGAAGTTTTTGCACTTTTTGTTAAGAAATTGTGAACAGCTACAAGAAAAGGCAGCAAGAAATGCTGCCTGACTGGTAATCTTTCCACAATTACATACAAACTCGCAGTGTAAGAACATGCATGTCATGGCTGGATTCCTTTGCTTCAGATCATCAGGACTCCTGCTACTCAGTAACAGTCTTGAAATTTTGTCATTTATGTACTCCACATTGGTACATCAAGGGTTATCAGCAGCTGACATATTATGTAGAAATCAGTCTTGAAAAAAAGCCCTGTAAACTATCTTGGAAAATAAAGTTTACTAAAAACAGTGTTCTTTGACCTGGGGGAAAAAAAAAAAGATAACACCAAAAAAGAACATCTATCAAGTTAATTGTACATGATGTACATGCCTCCTGTCTTAAAGCAATGCTTAGAAAGCAATAGCAAACAGTCAATATAACATAATTAACTTTGATCACTAATGAGTACATAGATGACCCCTCAAATACATGAAAGGCATGGAAACATATACCAATCCTAATTGAAGCTTGACTGCAAGTATAATTTCTCAGCTGTCATTATGTTCATACCATAGGCAGAGATGATAATAGAAATCTATTACAGTGGTGTTTTCTTGCCTCTTTGAAAAAATTATCTGTAGAATATTTTGAACTGCCATTGTGCTGCCACAATGGTTTTCTTTTACAACCAAATAAAAAGCAGTTGCATTCTAAACACTCATTACTATTTCCTCCCATTCATTTTTTTGGGGGAGCACTTTCCCTTGTACTCTAATTACTAAAAAGTCTTACAGAATCTGCAAGAGTCAAGGCAAGACAAGGACAAAACCCATAAATTCCCTCTAGGTTTAGAAGTACAGTGCAGTAAGGTAGTCAGGCTTGATCAGCACAGAGCAAAATATATCGAGGTAGGTAATTCAAAGGTCTTCTGGACTTAACTGTTGTGAAAAAAAAAAGGAAAAAGAAAAATGAATTCACTCACTAACCTTAAAAATGCATTAAATTACTCTCATACAACTAAAAGAAATTGGAAAAAAATAGAAAATAGGAAAAAAAATAGGGGCTGAATTCTATGCATTAATAAATTTAAATGTTCATCTATGAATACTTTTGGGCAGCAATTAGTAAGATTTCTTGGTGAGATACATTTTGACACTGTAATGTAGACTTTTCTCTGATAAAGCTTAGGAGCTGTCTTTCATGCTTGATTACTACAAACCATAATTATAAGGCTGATTTGTCTAAGAAAGGAGATTTTAAAACCCAAGTTACCAGAAATCCGGTCAGCAAGCAGGGAAATTTTTATATCTTAGTATAGCCGTCTGAGGGCAGAAAAACTTCTCTGTTTTGAAATATACAAGTGTGGCATCATTTTAAAAACAGGCAAGAGAGGCAGGAGATAACTGTGTGATCCAGGGAACACACAATATCCTTAATCCAATCTAAAAAAAATTTTATTTATATATATATATATATATATATTAGGCACAATCTTGGCTATGAACTATTGTCTGATACAGCTCTGGAAAGAGATTCACAGGCTGGAAATGCAATTGAGCACAAGGGTTATGAAGATTTCAGTACAGACACTGATGGAGACATGGGTGTAGAAACAACAGAGTTAATTGTCACCAATTCAAGAATATAGATGGAAGAAAGATAAACAGAGGAAATGTTAACAACAGAATACTCCTATGACAAAATAACCATGAAACCATAAAAGATAAATTGGAAAATAAGCAGAGATATGAAACAGATTTGCTATGGTGAGAAGCCAAAGTGAAATGCCAAGGAGCATGAGACGGTGAGAAAGGAGCACAGTTCATCTAAAAATCAAGATAGGGAGTTCACTAAGGACACAAAGTAACCAAGGAAAATTTGAATGCCTGAGATGACCAGTCAAAAACGTGCAGTTACTAGAAGACAGAACACGCTAAACCCACCGCCCCAAAGTAAATAAATAGTCCATCCCACCACCCCAAAAAAACCCCAATTCAACACATGCCCAATTTTATTTTCCACAAGACTCACTGCTGACCAAATAAAGACAGGTGTGACTGATCAGTCATGGAAGAGGGGTCAGAGGAGCAGGGTCAGGGTGCTGGGCCCAGAAAGCTCAGAGAAGATTGCAGGCTGGGACTGATCACAGCTGTTGCAAAGATGACTTGATCTCAACACCGAGAGGATCTGAGAGTGGGTTTTGCTTTAGGTAAACAGCTCTCAGCAGCTGAGAGAATCAACTGCTGGTGTGTTTCTCCCCAAGTTCATTAAGGGTGTGAACGTCTCCCTGGGTTAGCCAGGCCAATATGGGCTATATGTATACATGGCTCAGCCCAAAGTAAAGACTATGAAAACATAGTCAACTAACAAAAGATTTTCAAAGAGAGCAATGGGATTAAGTCAGCTTCAATTCATATACATCTTCCTGGCAAGGCCAGGGATGTTGTGTTGTGATGGTGATCATATCAGAGAGACACTGGGAACCACACTGATATTGTGATTGAACTGTGCATTGCAATCGCTGTCTTCTGCTATGTGTAACCTGTATTTTTATTGTGTTTTTAGTGTGTTTTGTATCATGTTGCTAAATCAGAAATCCCATGTAACATCAACTGTCTTCAAATAAATAAATAAATCTGCTGTTAAACATTGTACCTTCCACATCTGGACTATCTAGAAGAACCTGGTCAGAGAGAACCCATCAGATCAGTTACATGAGGAGCTAGAATAAATATAAGCAAACTCTCCAGAAGATGTATGAAGTATATCTGACAGTAAAAAATATTCCAAACATAATTTAGAACACATGCAAAGAAAAACTATTGGGACGACTAATGAAAGTTTTCTCACTAAAAAAGTATTTTAAAAAATCTAGGCTCACATGGTCTAAACAAAAGGTTGAGGAGATGCAGCTTTAACTAAACACAATCAGAGGTTGACGGCCTTCTTCTGAAGCATGGATATAGGTCAGTTCCACATCTAGATCATTAGCCAGTAGTCATGTTTAGCTAGTATGCAGCTGCTGTAAGGAGCTAGAGAACTGACAGCATCCCCAGCTTCTTCCACAATACTTCACATTTTGGGATTATTGACCACAGAAACTGTGTCCTCCAGTCTCTTGCATTTGTTACAGTGTGAAAGGAAGCATTCTGTAGGTGTTGACATTTCTGATCTAATGTGGACTGACCACAGTGCTATCAAGGTCTGGACTCAATGACACAGACAGTCCCTTCCTACATCCCATGTTCCTGTAGATGGAATAGCTTTCGGGGTTTTTTGTTTGTTTGTTTCGGTGTGTTTGTTTGGTTGGTTGGTTTGTTTGTTTTGTTTGAGGGGGTTGTTTATTTGTTTGTTTTTTTTTTTAACTGGATTAAGGGAGGACAAAAGGAAAGGAGATTTTTTTATCTTTAAATCATAAGGCTCTTCCAGCATTTAGATCTCCAACTAAGTGGAACAATTTTTAAAGCATCAAAGACACATCCATTCCTACAGTGTATTACCTCTGGAAGACAAGAGACTAAGATTATTTCTGTCCTCATTTTTCATAGTTTTACCCTATGTACCTGTCTGGGCTTTACTGACAACAGAGAGCTCACTGGATATTCAGTTACCAGCTGTGCTCTGCAGCTCTTGTCCTTTCAAGGAAGTCTCTTCTCTTGTGCAATTAGCATTTTTAGAAGAGGATGCTCTGCAAACATTCTAGTCTACACACTGATGACAAGACTGCACCAGTTATAACACCACTCTAGTACATAATGAAATTATATCAAGGCATATTCACAAAGCCCTTTAGAGACAACCTTGATGCAGTAAAATTGGTAAAAACCCCTCTGGAGTTTATCTTTTGTTAAATTTCACAAACAGGACATTTAAAAGTCATACCTACCTAAACTGTTATTGCTGCTAGTTGGCCAGGAAGCTATTCTACCCCTTAACTTCTTCTTTTTACAAGAGTCATCTGATTTCACAGAAAGCTCCACTTCCTCCTTCTTGATTTCTCGTACCAGTTCCATGCGGCATTGACTAAAATCCTGGAAGGAAACTTTTCCATTTTCATCTGCTCCCAGCTGGTGCATGATCTCCGCAACAGACGCCTCCATATTCAGCTGGCGGCACACCATCAGCAAGTCATTCCTAAAGATATTTTAGAGGGAAAATGGGGGTGGGGAAATTGGAAAAGTGGGAACAGAGAAGACAAAAAAACCCCAACGATTAGTTTAGAAGAAAAGGAATACTAACTCTCTCTTATCAGGATATGCATTGATGCACAGACATTTAAAACCAATAAGCCAATTTTTTTTTTTAATACTAATCCAACAACAAAACTGTGAGGTTGGCGATAAATTACAATACAGAAGGGCTATGGAAAAGAAGGGAACATTTTTCTTTAAATGTTTAACCTCTATTTTCATGACATTATTAACATTTCTACTATCAGAGACAGACACACAGGAGAGCTGAATCCTGCTGTTGATCTTCACAGTATCTTCTGAAAAGCTGACATAATAAGAATTTGAGTCATTATCATCTGACTAGATCAATGGTTACTTAAATTTCCATTTTACTCAGGATAGGACAAGAAAATTTCTTTTGCCACTGAACGGCAGTAAGCTAAAGATGCAAAACATAAAAAATACCCCAGAGAACGTAGCAGAAAAAAGAAATACTGTGTCAATTAACTATTGCCAAGCCTTTCTTTCAAACACTCTTACTTGGTCCAATTGTTTAATGAAACCCACAAAAGGGGGATAAAGTCAGTATTATGAAAAATATTCTTGCACTGAATGCAAGTGGCCAAAATACAGCTGAAACCAAAACAACATGGAAGATTCTTTCAGCATACGACACACTGACAAATTTAGACAGTGTGCTTTTAGGAGAGATACATGCAAATAAACATAAACATACTACCCTAGCAAAAAAAAAGAACAACAAAAAACAAAACCAAGCCAGCAACACTATGACCAATGCCAGTTTTTATTTTATGTGAAGACAACATAGACAAGAACCTCAAGAACATACCTTAGACTTAATTTGGGGTGTAACACTGGTCTCATCAGAAAATATTCTGAGGGGTTTATTCCTCATCACTTTACCTTTTTTCTTTTTCAAAGCTGAGGTACAATAAAGTACTTTGAAAGTAACAGTTGGTAAAAATATGATCACAAATTAGAAGTTGATAACTAAATAACAAGGTGAATAACAATTAACAAGTCTAGTCATGGAAAAGGAAAGAAGGTTTTAATTGGATATGAAGGTAAGTGGACTGACTATTAGACAGTCTAACACCTGACATTCTTTAACAGTGGCCGGTCCGTAGTTCAGTGAAACTCCTCAGTTGCTTCATCAGAGACTAAATCAACCCCTGGAAAAGACAGTGATACCGTCTTTTTGTTCAAAATGTAAACCACTAAAAACCTCATTGCTGTTCTTAGGCAAACAGAGCTCTGCAACCGTAAACCCAGATCAAGGAATCTCCCTGACTATACAGATATCTTCTGCCCTTCCCAGATGCTCAGTTATCATAAACAGGAGACAAAGTTGATAGATTGCCTCATTCTGCTGCTATTCAGAGAGACCGAGCCACCAAAAAAGGGAGATCCAAAAGACCTTCTTTCACACTCTTTTCCTCTTATTCCTCTCCCAGCTAGCCCTAGCTTGCTTTAGAGGGGAAGAGGCATGGGGAAAGAAGGAATCTTGAAACAACTTCTCCAACAAATGAATGATGACAGATACTACTTATCAAATTACAACTAATCAAATTCTAAATAAAATGTGAGCAAACCAATTCAGTCAGGTCTGAAACAACAGCAGTTCTACGCTATCAAAATCTTCTTGGTGCCCTATTCTCTCTGATTTGAAAAATTTTTAAAAATTACCACTAGTTTGCCACTCCCACACATCACTGTTTCTTTCCTGCCAGCCTTTTCTGAACTACTTTTTGAATTAGATTGAATAACACCACCACACCGATTTATATTGCAAATAATATGAGTATGTTTCTGTGTTATGGCTTCTTTTAAGAATCTTAAAAACATATTTCTTATTTTTATGTTGTACAAAATCTTTCTGTAGGAGGAAGGTGAAGGAGATGTCAATATTACGTGATTATTAGCATATTTAGTAGTATCATTATTTCATTACTAATATCAGAGCATCATTCAGAGGGTTTCTATGAAAACATGATATAGTGAAATATCTGGAGTTCTTGCACGAACAGTTTCACTGAAGTCATATATTATCATAATCAAAGTCCATCTATTCTACAGAAAGATGTTGTAAATTGGGTGGAGGTCTCTTCCATGCAAAAATTCCAGAGCTGCTGAAACAAAATCCTTGTTAGAGTTGCTTACAGTAAAACTGAAGCATAACAATAAAATTTACATTATGACCATGTATTTTAGAAAAAACCAACAAACAAGCCACACAAAAACAAAACTAAAGCAACCAAATCTCTACTTATCACAAGAAATAACTTTATTATAGTTTACATTACATAAGTCAAATATAAGGTATTATCACTTGCAGTTAATTTTTTGGTCAGAGTTTTGCTCAGCTTTGAATCTGATCAATGAATAAATAATCTTTACAGCTCAGTTCCCTGTTTTTAAAAATTAAAGCAACAATACAAATACAATCTCACAAGGATATTGCAAGGGAAAATAAGACAGTGCATTCAGGTTTTTACACAGGTAATGACAAATAAAACTAAGCAATGTCTTCATGCGTTCTCTTGTCACAGATCAGACAGAGCAGCACAGATTGAGGGACCCTGTGTGTTAATCTTGAAATAAGTTTCAGGAGAAGCAGTGCAGAGTGATTCTGCCAGGGCATTCCAGGACACGTTTGCTGCCCAGGCCCCAGAAGAACTCTCCTTCCACACTAGGGTGGCAGGAGGCTGTGGCACCGGTGGCACACATTACACTGCCCCTGGTCATGACAACTGTAAGCCTCCATCTCAATACAGCCCACAAAGACATGTCCAAATCTACATCTGATTCCTGACAGTCTAAAGGTGGAAGTTTTCTCTCCTATTACACAAATACAAACTGGCTATCATTTGTTGTATCTGCAGCCTGAGGACATTGCCTGAAGCAACATACAGCAGCACAAGAAAAGATGCAATGAATTTCAAAACCCAATAAAATTGAAACTACTTGAGTAATTGAGGACTACAAGCACTACTGAAAACAGATTTCATTTTCTTGGAGCACACCATGCAACCTGAAATGACAAAGAGTGGCTGGTTGATACTTCGTTGGGTTTTTTTATATAAATGAAAGATCAAAACTAAAATTTATTCCATATTCCCTGCTGTACTCACTTTTACCTTGTTCTGACTATTGCTTTGGTAAAGCACAAGCAACTGCCTAGGTAAGCAAACGATGCTGCACAGCATCTGCAAAGTGTTGGCTCTGAGACTGAACAGAACAAGTGGATTAACTTTCCTGGATTTTTCCTATCTAATGTTCTACCAAATTTATTAAGGAAACCTGGTAAGGATGGTTCTAATACCAAGAGAAACTGTATATTTTACTTAAAAGTATTTAAATTTTTGGCTATTAAAAAGTATCAGTATTTTGCCAGGAACCATTGAATCTTTGCCTATGCAACTTTCAGTCTAGGTGCACAAATACTTTTGAAGAGAGAAATCAAAATTAAAGATGCATTAATTTTAAAAGGACTAACCTAAAAAAGGACTGCCTGTCTAATGGAGTGCTCAGAGGCAATAAGAAGTTGCTGATCTAAAATATGGACTGAAATCACTCCAGATAGATCACTTTTATCCTTAGTAGGAGAGTGTTTAATTTAGGTCCCTGGTATGAGGGGGGTCTGGCAGGCCATCCCAGAGGAGGGGAGAAGAGGGGAGGATCTTCGGAGTGCACAGAGGTTTGCCTGTCCAATTTGGGGGAGGGGGGGAGGGAGGGAGGGGTGGGAAGGGAGAGGGGAGGGAGAGGGAGAAGGGGAGGCAAGGGTGGGGAGGGGGGGAAGGGGGGGAAGGGCAAAGGGGGGAGGGAGGGGGGGGTCTAGCAGGCTGCCCCGGAGGAGGGGAGAAGAGAGGAGGATCTTCGGAGCGCACACAGGTTTGCCAGTCCAATTTGGGGGTGGGGGAGGGGGTCTGATGGGCCATGGGGTCTCAGTGGGGAGGAAGCCTGTGTATCCCTATGAGGTTGCGAGCTATGCTGGCGATGGCACATGCCGTCGGCAGGTCTCCCATGCCAGACAGGTCAAAAATGAAGGGTCAGATATAATATGTCCATGGGCAGGATGGGCTCACTAGCCCTCTGGCAACCATCCTAGGAGAGAGACAACTCTAATTCCCAAACCTGGGAAGATGGAGCTCACTTAGCCCTGTAAGGGATCATCTAAGAGAAGGTCACTCTAATTAAACTGATGTCCTGAGGACCTCGCTGCCACTGTCCGAGCTCGCTCAGCCCTGGCAGATGAACCTTGGGATTAAAGGGTGGGTTCAGTTCCGCACATGCTGCATCTCACCTAAAAAATCCATTGCGCAGGCTTGAAGGCTTTACCCACATGCAAAAAGTCCTGTAGCAACGGGCAAGGGTCGAAATGGCAGGCGAAAGGTGCACTGGGAGCCGCAGACCCAACCCTGCATGCAGGTGGTTCAGGATATTGGTCATTTGAGACTGACCGGAGATGGCAGTCTCTTGAGGCAGCACCCTGAACAACCAAGCAGCCTTTTCAAGGACAGCACTGCTTGCTCCACTCGGAGAGGGGCCTAGAAAAGGTGGCCTAACGGAAGCTTATCTCCACCTTCACCCTGTTGGTTAACCGCAGGCCAACGGGCATCTTCTTCCAATGCAGTCACACAAAGATCAAAAGACAAAGGCACACACTTGCCTCCAAAGGTGCACCTAAATTAACTCTAGCATGTTGGAATACCAGAACCATGCTCAATTCTGCAGATAGTGGTCGTCCTGAGCGTTGTTCTGCCCTAATTGCCCGTGAACTGTCACGTCTCAACATCGACATTGCTGCTCTCAGTGAAGTTCATCTCCACGAGGAAGGCAGCCTCAGAGAACATGGTGCCGGTTACACACTCTTTTGGTCAGATAAGCCCAGAACCGAAAGGCATCTCTCAGGAGTCAGCTTCATGATCAAAAACTCTATTGTTCCCAAACTCGAAAATCTGCCAACAGGTCACTCTGACTGCATTATCTCCCTACGCCTTCCACTACACAACAAGCAACACGTTGTCCTCTTTAGTATATATGCCCCAACTCTCCAAGCTGACCCTGCTGAAAAAGATAAATTTTACAACGACCTGTGCTGCCTTACCCAAAAGTTTCCTGCAGGTGATAAGATCATTATCCTTGGTGATTTCAACGCCAGAGTAGGTAAGAATTTTGAAGCCTGGAAAGGAGGCAAGCATGGTGTTGGCAGCTGCAATGATAATGGTCACCTTCTGCTAGAATTCTGTGCGGAGCAACAGCTCACCATCACTAATACTATCTTTCAATAGAAAAATAGTCTGAAGACAACTTGGATGCATCCTAGATCTAAGCATTGGCACCTCATTGATTATGTCTTGGTGCAATGGAGAGATGTCCGCTATGTCCATCACACCCGCGTGATGCCCAGCACAGAATGCCAAACAGACCATCAACTTGTGCGCTGTAAACTTAACTTCAATCTTAAGTAGAAACCAAAAAGGGGCGGTATCCCAAGGAGGAGACTCCAAGTTAACAATCTCCAATCAGCCACAGTGAGAGACAGATTCCAGGCAAACCTTCAAACTAGGCTCAAAAACCATTCCATAGATTCCACAGATTCCTCTCCTGAAACAATTTGGCCATATTAAAAACAGCTTCCAGCAGTCCTCTGAAGAAACTTTAGGGTTCTCCTTCAAGAACAAGGACTGGTTTGATGAAAACAACCAAAAGATCCAGGAATTGTTGAGGAAGAAGAGAACTGCCCACCAAGCACACCTTGCACTGCCATCCTGTCACATAAGAAAAACAGCCTTTTGTCTCACATGCAGCAAGTTCCAACAGAAACTCCGTGACATCCAGAACGATGGTAGATCGATCTAGCTGAAAAACTCAATTATGTGCAGATACGGGTGATCACAGAGAATTCTATGAGGCCTTGAAAACAGCATATGGGCCTACATACCAAGTCCAAAGTCCCCTACTCAGGGCAGATGGTCAAACGCTTCTGACAGATAAAACCTCCATTCTGAATCGATGGTCTGAACACTTTCAGACACTTTTCAGTACTAGCTGTGTAGTCCAAGACTCAGCAATTCAGTCCATCACACAACAACCAGTGAAGAATTATTTGGATATTGCCCCCACTTTGGGAGAAACCCTCAAGGCCATACAGCAGGTGAAAACTGGCAAGGCAGCTGAGGTTGATGGAATTCCACCTGAAATCTGGAAACATGGGGGCCTTGCACTCCATGCTAAATTTCATGAGTTTGTGGTGCACTGTTGGGAACTAGGCGAACTACCATCTGACCTTCGTGATGCAGTCATCATCACCTTGTATAAGAAGAAAGGAGTTAAATCAGACTGTTCAAATTACCGTGGTATTACTCTGCTCTCCATTGCTGGCAAAATCCTGGCAAGAATACTTTTGAACAGACTAATACCTGCTATTGCAGAAGGAATTCTACCTGAAAGTCAGTGTGGTTTCAGAGCCAACAGGAGTGTTTGTTCTCAGACAACTGCAAGAGAAGTGTAGGGAACAGAACAGAACAAAGGTCTCTATGTAACCTTTGTTGATCTCACCAAGGCTTTTGATACTATGAGCAGAAAAGGTCTATGGCAGATTTTGGAATGTTTAGGATGTCCCCCCAAGTTCCTTAAAATGATCATCTCACTCCATGAGGATCAGCACGGACAAGTCAGATATGGCAATGCACTTTCGAGCCCTTTCTAATAATCAGTGGTGTGAAACAAGGCTGCATTCTCGCACCAACCCTATTCACAACCTTTTTCAGCATGATGCTCCAAAGGGCCATGGCAGACCTCGAGGATCAGGACAGTATCTACATTTGATATCGTACTAATGGAAGCCTATTCAATCTAAGGCGACTGAAGGCCCACACCAAGACCTTAAACCATCTTGTCTGGGAGCTGCTTTATGCTGATGACACCGCCCTTGTTGCCCACACAGAAGCAGCTCTGCAGCGTTTAACATCCTGCTTTGCTCAGATGCTGCTGAGCTCTTTGGGCTGGAAGGCAGCTTAAAGAAGACAGAAGTTCTCTATCAACCGGCACCTCAGGAAGCCTTCCATCATCCCCATATCACCATTGGCAAATCAGAGCTCAAATCAGTCCAGCAGTTTAATTACCTAGGTAGCCTCATCTCCTCAGATGGTAAGATTGACAGAGATAGACAACAGGTTAGCTTGTAGTGCTTTCGGAAAACTCCATAAAAGAGTTTGGTGTAATAAACACTTGAAGAAAAGTACCAAGACCAATGTTTACAGAGCCATAGTGCTGTCTACTCTTTTATATGGTTCCGAATCATGGGTCATCTACCGCCACCACCTGCCTCTCCTAGAACGCTTCCATCAACGCTGTCTCCTAACATCCTAAACATCCTAAACAATACAATCCTAAACATCCTGTGGTCAGATTATGCGACCAATACATCTGTTCTAGAACAAGCAGCAGTCACAAGTATTGAGGCCATGTTACTGAGAACACAGCTGCGATGGGCAGGACACGTCTCAAGGATGAAGGACCACCGCCTCCCTAAGATCTTGCTTTATGGTGAACTTGCCACTGGCTGCTGCATGAGAGGAGCCCCAAAGAGAAGATACAAGGATTCCCTGAAACAACATCTCAGCCTTGGCCATATTGATCAACATAACTGGTCTACTCTGGCCTCAAATCAGGAGGTCTGGAAACACACCATCTATAACGCTGCTGATGCTTTTGAGAAAGCACACAGGATCACTCTCGAGGAGAGAAAACAACGCAGAAAGAACCGTGTCTT
Organism: Pseudopipra pipra; assembly: GCF_036250125.1. Taxonomy (NCBI): domain Eukaryota; kingdom Metazoa; phylum Chordata; class Aves; order Passeriformes; family Pipridae; genus Pseudopipra; species Pseudopipra pipra. Next base: position 44,310,473 of record NC_087581.1, on the reverse strand, counting down.
GCAGAATATACCACCTAAGGAGTCTTTCTGCTGTGCCTTTTGCAATCGGATATGTCTATCTTGTATTGGCCTTATTAGCCACCAGAGTGCCTGTAACAAATGTGGATAGAGCCTTTCTCAAATCTTCGTTTGCAAAGTCTAGCCATGATTTTCTGTGCATCAACTATATTGTCAGCACAAGGCAAAAGCAGTAAACGAGCCATTTTCAACTAAGTGGATGTCTTTGGCAAGACATGAATAACATGATGCAGGACAGGATGCAGAACAGGCACATGTGGACACACTTGTTAAAATGCTGAGCAGCAATACTGTTTATACTGGGATTTGAAAATTCACACTGAGGCTTTAGTTTTAACATCTCATTGTGAACAGGAAGGGAACTGATGCTACATGTTTTTTCATGCTACATGAAAACTTGAGAAGACATAAGAGCACTGACTGACATTTGCTAGTTTTACAGGACTTTTTTTCTATTTTTGCCCTCAAATATAAGGGAATGAAAGCAAAGCATAAGCATGAAGTTGAAAGCAAATGGGAAAAAAAAGGTCACTGAACCAGACTACAGTCCCACAAGGAGGTATTTATTCCGTAACCACTGAGTTCTCTATACTTGAAGTCTATGTGGCACTATATGGGATCTTGCACATTTGCTTGATTATCCTGCAAGTACAAGAGACAGACTGTAAAACTCTGCAGATAACCCCTTAAACAGAGGAAAAAAGGCAATTAAATCGCACCAAAGTAGAAAATATATCAGACTCAAAAAAATCCCCCAACACAAAACAAGAGAAGTGCCACAGAACTAAACGAAGTGGCCACATTTGCAGGGAGAAATTAGCCTGGATAAGAAAGGAGAGAACAGAGGAATGCAGCACTGGCCATGTCATGCCAGTATCTTTAAAGTAGAGAAATTATTAACCTCTGCATAAGGAACACATTATCGCTTCCAACTACTCTCAAGAAAAACTATTCCTACAACCTTAGATATTATCTATTCTCCCAGCATGGCATAGGGGAAAACCAGGGTGCAGCTGCTGTTACGGATCAAGGGGAAATAGAGCCAGAGAAGCTTCAGGACAAGAAAAATGAGACATAATAGATTGGAAGGAAAGAAGGTGGTAGGAGTCTCTTCTGGGAAACTGAATGAAAAGATGAAGGAAAAGCAAGGAAGTTTTACTTGCATTTTAAATCTAAAGAAGAGTAGTGCAGAACTCCATTTGCAGAATCATATAAGTCAACTGAATGAGCCTTATGTCATTAAAATGTCACCCCACGGAAATACAGCACATAATGAAACCATGGAGAGGACTGCAAAGGAAAATTATCCAACCCTGTACTCAATGATATGAAAAAAAATACCTCTGTCATCCCTCATGGATGGGTGTCTAAGTTGTTTTTTTAAGAATGTCACAGCATCCATCTGTGCTCTGTCCTAGTGCTTTACTGTTCTCTCCTGAAAGTTTCCTAATTTAAAATTGCTCAGCTACAATTCAGATTGTTACTTCAGAAAAGGAGTTAATAGTCTGTTTTCTGCCATCACAGTGAATAAGAAAAATAGTCCTTACATATTTAAAACCCATCATCAGATGCTCTACCTTCATTTGAGTAAAGAACCCCATTTTCTGCATCTCTAATCATCTTTAGTGAGTTGTTCTTGTCTTTCTCTAAATGGTCCACAAGCCTGATGGATGACGGCACACCAAACTAGACACCAGTTTAAAACATACACTGAAAAGCTGATAAAAAGTTGAAAGCCTAAGTCCTGTACTACAATAGCACGGTTCTGCTAATTCAAATTTAACTTGAGACCCACCACAAATTTCAGAAGATTTTCTTCAATCACTCATCCTGTATTTCTGCCACCAAATGCGCTATTGTCTACATATTCCCACTTTATCTCACCTGATATTTTTCAAGCAATATCTTCATCTGTCAGCACCAATTGTGACTCTTATCTCCCAACATGTCTCCAATTTTCCTTAGCTTAGTGGCACTTCAAATTTAAGAAAGTTAACTTGTTATTATGTCATCCAGATAATTATTTTTTAATAATACTGATCTGGTCCAAGCCATCCTTCTGATTTCAATTTGATATAGTATTTTATTTGTAAAACAAAGCATTGGTATCTAATGACCTCCAAGTATAGCTTGAAAAAAGCCCCAAACCAAATTCTCTCCCATATTGTATTTCCTTGGCTTGCTCATAATGTCATAAAACAACACCAAAAGCTTTAATAAAGACAAGACAGAAGGCATCCCTTGTTGCACTTCCTAACTGCTAACTGCTAACCACTAACTGACATAACTTTTACTTAACAAATCCACATTCAGCCAGTTGTCTGTAGACCGATCCCAATTTTGCCACATTTCTATAGAAAAGAAGCATATTTTATCTTTCCCCATTTTCTGTTACTTCTATCTTTTAATAGAGCTCAGAGAAGAAAAAATGCAAAATAGTTCTGAAGTCATCTTTCATAATCTTACATTAAGATTTTCCAGTACAACTAATTAAAACAAACCTAAGTACTCTCCAGCTTCTTTCTTCCCCCTCCCTTCCAAAGAATTTGTTACAAGTCCTATTTGCAGGAACCATTTCACTATACTTGTTATTTTCAGCGCAGAAAACAAAAACCAAAAAGAGAAAACATGTCACACTTCTCGGCATCAGCCATCAACAGTTCACTTGGCTCCCTCTTCTCTGTTTTTTGCTGTTAGTTTCCATACTGTGGGGCAATTTTCTGTTACACTTCAAATTCCTTGCTAGTCTCATTTTCTGCTTTGCATATTACAGTGCCTGTTCACAATTAACTTGCAACTTGACCCAGTTCCACTGTGCTGAGCAGCAGCAGGAAAAAGATAAGGTTAACAGTCAAACAGCTCCTAAACCCTGTATTTTTTATTCATAATTCAACAGCCTAAGCTTTTACTTCACAGCTCTGTCCTGCCTTGGCTACCTCTCACAATACTATTCCAAGCATGCAGCCTACACCACCACTCCTTCCTCCAGGAAAGCCAATCCAAAATAGTCAATACTTCCCACCACGGGCTGGGGGGGGGAGGGAAGGGGGGAATGTGTCCCCCATTTCATGAGAGATATGGACAAAACTGCCACTCTGTGGCAGGAAGTTTCAGAATGGATATATATTTTATAGATGGCACAACAAAGGCACATTCTACTCATTAGAAGTAACTTTAATTTTGTACTCTGATTGCCTTCACCAAACTGTTAACGGAAACTGCACCTCACAACCTGTGAGAACAGTGTGTCTGGTTTTGGCTAAGGCTCTCAGGAGACTGAACTGATGCAGGCAAACAAAGGTCCGTTTATCAACAGAGAAGCAGAGCTTGTCAATAGAATCTCTGCGGTTCTGTGCTTTCTTTTGTGTTGCTCGCTAATTTCAAATACTGGTAATACACAGTATCAATTCAACCTACAGAGTGCCACAGGGTTAGGAACTACCGGGAGCACAGTTTTTGTTCAGAGGTCTCTGTTACCTGATTTACCCTTAAAAATTACCTAAGGGATTTCATTGAATAACCGCTAATACTACAAAAATAGTTTGGCTCTATTAAATACAAGAAAGTATTGCTGCAGAAAAACTCTCAGAAGAAAGAAGACATTGAACATGCTGATCATAATTAATCATTACAGCTCACTACAGTGATGTTAATTAACACAGAAGGTCAATGGATGCAAACAGTCACTCTGCTATGATGAATTCCACATATGTACTATTTATTCTAAAAGATGCATGTGAAGATTCACAGTAAAAATAAGGTAGATTTGAAAATCCATGTATCTACACCATAACTTTTCCTCCAGATGCCACTTGAAACCTATCCTTCGCACAGCACACAATTAAGCACAACACTAGCCTTGTTAATGTCTTTCATTTACCAACTGAGATACCGGGAGTCTAAATAAAACCTCTTGTTGTGCTTTTACACTTCTGATAACAATGCCATTTTTATGGTCATGAATTAACTTTTAGAAAGATTTCTTAGTTCGGATCATTTGGAGTGAACCACATTTAAAAATCAAGCACACATAACCACAGGAATCACAACTAAATGCCAAGCTCAAGTTTCTTACCCCCCTCCATCATCTCATCACTGAAAGTCACAGATCCATAGAACAAGCCACAGCTATCAACTGACCATGATGGAAAGAAATATTTCTTACTGAGCTAGTGTTCAGTGACTCTTTAACTGAATGAACCCTAGAGCAGACACAGTGAAACTTCAGGACCACGCAGAGCAGAGGATCTCATCTGGCAGCATAGGTTTGTAGGAAATAAGATGGTTTTATTACAAGCAGGAGTTTCCATGGTTGCCTCTAACCAAGATACTTGGAGGTCATTTTATTTGGGGAGTTGGGGAGCCATTTTGTGGCCGAGGACTGGTGGGCTGCTCAGTGTTCTGCTTACAGTTACCTATTGCTGTTTACTGTTCTGCTTACAGGGTTGCTCACAGTTACTTACTGTTACTTACAGTTGTGGTGTGAAGGCTGGCCGGAAAGTATGTAAGGCAGTAAGACCGGTCTGGGCTCACTGCCAGGGGACCATGCGGCCGGGGGCAAGGAAACAACTTGATAGGTTCGTTAAAACAACCCATGGACTGCAAGAAGACTACATCCCCTTTTAAGGAAGAAAAGAGCAAGGCTGGGCATGGGAGGAGTGAGGGAGTGGTTATGTAAATCAAAGGGTCTTAAAAGGTCTCGTCCCTCCCATTTGGGCTGTGCTCGAACCTGGTCGTGAGTCTGGTGCACCCCGCGCGCTGTTAATAAAATTCTTTGTTTCACTTTATTTGGCCGTCTCAGAAATTTTAATTAGAGATATTTCTCACAGGGTGACTTTAAAAAACCCATAAAACCCTTCACTTAACTTTGCTCAGTTCATTGCATGAGGAGTGCAGGTACGTCGCTTAGGGCTGTGCACTTGCAAGAAAGGCAAAGGTGCCCAAGTACTTTGTGAGGTTCCTTTACTCCCTATCAAAACATGTATGATCTGTTGCTTGAATCAATTTCAGGTACTCACTACCCTATCCCAGCAATCAAAACCAAAGACATTCTAAAAATAATTTTAGAATCCATCCACAACTACCAGCGAAACATTTGTATGTGATATCCTCAAACAATAAATACAAATAAATTAAGCACTCACAGGTGGAACTCTTCTTTTATCCAAGTGCCCCCCAAAACAGTGAATCTATCTGTTAATTTCAAGCAATAAATTTGGGCAAATTAATTCTGAAAACATACAGAAAGCTGTTCCTTAGCAACATGAGCTAACCCACAGCAGTTAAGGAGGATGCTAACTGCCTTGTCTGCCATAAGCAGAAGATGCAATCACACATGAATAAGACAAAATCAAGTATTTACTGTCGTTCCAGTCATACTGCTAGAACAGCTACCTATGGTTTCTACATTATAAACCTAAGGCTATAGATCTGCTAGAAAAGCCAGGTACCAAAGCATCCTGTGAAGGCCCCTGCCCCCAGGCACCCTTCGGAGGAGAGTAATGGATTACAGGAGTGAAGTTCCAGTCTTTCAGAATTGCCACAAAGAAAACCAAGAAAACACAAGGCAAAAAAATCCCAGTTTAACAATTCCTTTTTTTTTCCCCTCTAGGGCCACAAAAGGGAAAGTACTGACTTTAAAGAGAGCTTGAAGTCTCTTACAGTAATAACACAAAGAACACAGTATTTGCAACAGCCCCAATAAACAATTAATAAAATTTAATAAAAACTTAATAAGAAATACAACACTTGGAAGTCAGCTGGATAGTAACTTTCAAAGGGATCAAAAAGTTTAACATTTATACTCTCAAGTGACTCACTGTTTGCCCAGTTTTTCCACATTACAATCTACCTGGACAACAAGTTCCTACGAAAGAGAATACAGTAACACCATGTAACAACAAGAATGAGATATATACTTAAGTATATATACCAGACTATTAATGCCAATAAGGAAAGAAAATCTGTACAATAATCTATACAAAACACATCAAGTAACTTTATTAACCTCAAACATTAACAGTTCCAGCTAAAATACCCTTCAGGTGTCTAATGTTTACATCAGAACTGGACCACTAAGTCATTTAAAAATATGATAGGTTCAGAAAATGCAAGTTTGAATATATTCCTCTGTGTACTAGTTGTAACAAACACAGACTTTGAAAATACATAATCCTTTAATGGATGTTGATCTTTGGTACGCTTTCTAGACACAATATTTAACAAAGGGATACTTTTTTCTTCAGAATAAACTAAGCATGCAGGGTGTCTCTCTGGCTTTTCATCTGCATTCGCGCTCCTGTTTTTCCCCATAACTTATTCCTTTTTTGGTTATGATGCTCTGAAAGGATCTGTGGAAGATTAAGTTAGACTAAAATCCCAAAAAATTCTATACAACTGTGGAATCAGTTATTGACTAAAGCAAGTCCCAAGAGAAACAGGAAACAGACTACAATAATTTGAAAAATATCACAGTGCTTCCAGTCACCATCCTATTTGGTATACAGTAAATATCGTGCTGTATCCATATAAAAGCACTCCTTCAGTTACATGGATCACAAACTCCATGACAACCTCCAAATGGAGATGGATGAAAAATAAAATTAAGTCTAGAAACAGAATCTGGGGGCTGAAACTGTTTTTAAGACAAACTAAAAAACTAACGCAAGGACAAAGTCCATTTTACCAAGGCGGGGGCTTTTTTTTAATTTTTTTTTTTTTTTTCATTACTGGTTTAGTTTTGGGGTTTGTGAGGTTTTTTGTTTTGGTTTTGGTTTGATTTGGGCTGGTTTTTTTGGTGGAATTTCTAAAACTGAGTAGACCTCCAGTGAGAATAAAATCCTGTACAGGGAGTCTAAGAACTTTTCTAGCTCTGTAAGAACAGCCCGGTAATGTGAAGAGCCAGAGTAAGGCCCAAGACTAAGCAAAGGCTTGCTAGAAAGCATCTACATGCAGAATATTAACTCATGCCCAAAGTAAGTTCTCAGAGATTCTGACTGAACATATTTGCATGGCTCATCCTGTGAGTTAAACCCTTCTTTTGCCATCATTGATTACTTTGCTGGTCACAGACAACCCACATTAACTTTGCTCTTCCATTTAACAGGTCGTTTTGTGCTTCAATAGGTATTTTTTTTTAAATGTTAAGCACAGAAGTTCAAGCATATTAGCAAAATCAAACACCTCAAAAAAAAAAAAAAAAGCTTAAATGAAATGGTAACCACTCCTGTGAAGAGTAACAGAACACAGAAACACAAATTTCCTCCCATAAAAACCACAATGAGTAGATACATACTTTCTCTTTTTGAAAACACTTTTTTTCCTCCTCTAATAGCATGTGGCTACTACATGCAGCAACATTGAGGGGTGTGCCAAAACGTACTCGAAGGAAATCTGGGAACACCCTACTACTACAGCCCATTAAAAAGGAAAGTATCAGCTTGTCCTTAACAAAGGTTTTGAGCTCCCAAAGCTATGTACTACTAAACCCACCCAGTTAACAAATCAAACCCAACAAGTTCCTTTCAACTGCTTCTGTGAAGGGCTAGTGAAGGCTCAGTCACTCAGCATGTCCTTTTAACAGGCTGTATAAGCTCAATACACAGTAAGTTTATGGGTTCTTTAACAACCTACTCTACTTTTACCAGAGATTTTCTGTAAGACATTGACAACTAGCATATTTGTAACTTAATAATGAAATAATTTTTTCTTCACCTATTATTTCCACAGCTCATACCTTCATTTTTTGAAGCAAAAGTATTTTCTGCAGATTCAAAGTTCCTTTATCTAGACTTTGCAGTGCTAGAATAGAATAATCTGGATTTAGTGACTTCTGCAGTAAGTCTGAAATTCATTATGTCCTAAATGGAATTTCAGTACAATCCACATATAATAAAGCTACAAGACAACTAAGTTTCTGAAGAAGACATTAATCTAGCCTGTCATCCATAAAAACTCAGTGTTATAGGTTAGAAATCTGAGGGGAGAGGGGAGGAGTTTTGGGGGAGGGGTTTGCTGGCTCTTCTCAGAAGGGAGAGGTCAGTTTTTTGCTGAGCTCTCGCTCTGGGATGGAGATGGGGCATCTTGCGCGCATGCTTTTGGTAAGAAGGCCTGGAGGCCGGTCTTTCTGGCTTCTCGCCCTGGTCAGCCCTGACTGCTGGCCTCGACTTGCAGGCAGGCTGTCCTTGTCTCTGGCCCGGACCTGCTGCGTTCTCATCAGAGAGTTTTGTGCTCACTGGGAGAAGAAAGAAGGAGCCTTGGGACACTGTCATCTGAGGACAACAGTGAGTTCCGTGGGGGTGGACTGCTTTCCTTTCCCCCTTCTTCCATTGGGGAAGGGTCCCCATTCTCTTTTCGGCTTCTCCCGCGACCCGAGACACCCCCAGACCCCTCCCCGCGCGGTGACCGCCAAAGCCCGACAGCGCCCCCTGCAGGGCAACACCGAGCACTGCAGGCTCTGCACCTCCAGTGACCCAACAGCGCCCCCTGCCGGCCGGGATTAGAACTGCGCTGAAGGACAGAGAAGTGTTCAGACTTTCTCTTTTGTTTGAAGGGGACTTTTGGGTACAGGACTATTGTCTAGGGTTTTTTGGTGTTCTTTTAATATCTTTTAATAAAGGGTTGCTATTTCTTCTGTTTTTCTACACTTCCTTGATTAAAGCCCCTTAATTTTGAATTTATACAATTGCTGAGAGAGAGAAGTTTGGTTTGTCTCATAACTCATCCTCTTTAGCAAACATTCCAGTCTCTTCGAACCGAGACACTCAGCATCATCCAAGGCCACATATGCAGATATCACAAAAAAAGCCCCAACAAAAGCACAGGTGTCCTCCTCCCCAGTGCACCAACCCTCTAAAGTGGAAAATGTTTATAACTGTAACACTAGACTCTGTAACTTTTCAAAGCAAACAGAATAAAACCTAAAAGAATGGAAAACAATTACTGGGCTTTTTTTCAGTTAAATGTTTTTTGTTAGTAACACTACAATCCAGCTATAGATGCAAAAACCCAAATTTCTGCTGTAAAGAGTATTTAAGGCTGCCTTTTGCTTTTAGTAAGGCTCATCCAGATGATTTCAAGCATTCATAATCTAGTCTTAACCATGGACTTCTTGGGGTTTTTTGGGGGGAAAGTGGATTTTTCATTTGGTTAATTGGTTGGCTTTTGAGAAGTTACTTCTTATTGTGGAAGTATCAGAATAATGCCAAATATCTGCAAGATGTTAAAATTAATAAGTAACAAATATTAGCCCCAAAAGAAGCAAAAGCCATTTCAGTACAAAATGACAAATTAAAACTCTTGTGTTTTCTTAGTACTTTTCTCTAGCTGGATCCTGCAAAATTTCACTATGTGCATGTAAATGCAATGCTTAGCATTTCATATCCCATGGTACAGCATTTTCTGGATTATAACCACCAATGGTATATGCTTAATTAGGCTTTTATTGTTTCGATATCACCCTAACTATTTAGAGCCTGAAAATTAATCAATAACTCAGGTGAGAGCCTGAAAATTAATCAGTATCTCAGGGCATGCTCCTCCTCTCCATCTGTGCCTTTACTTCCCTGTTATTATTTGAAAAGGTTTATTACAGTTTGATGCATGATAAAGCATTTCCACAGCTGAGACACCATGTTACTTCATTAGGAATGCAAATATCTCTTTTCCCCATGCAATATGCATGAAATAAAAATGCATACAAAATGCCTGCCTTTGCTGCAAGCATAACTATCTCCTTTTCCATAACAGCTCTGGAGTTGGAAAGAAAGAAATATTAAAAAAAATGCTGCATGTGTTATGCAAAAGAAACAACTGACCGAGCTTTAGCCCTGCAAGCAGAAGAGAAGGGATATCAATTTTCAAAGATATGACAACTTATGCTCAGTAAAAGCTGCCAAACTGCAAATTTCAACCCCATTGCATTGAAATTAAGTAAGTTCCAAAAGAGGCTCAAGCTAGTAATAGGCTATAGATCAGTTCTAGTCCACAAGGAAAGAGTTGATTTTACAGTGCTGGCTTCTGTGTTTTCAGCTCTTTATACAGATGCCCAGGCATTTATTGCAATGTTTAACCTGCTGTAAAAGACACAGTAACATGCAAAAGTCAGTCTGCTACCTCCACTGGGGCTACAAGGAAGGCAAAAGATACTGTTGCCCTCAAGGATGAGCAAAGGGAAGCCAAAGAAAGAAAGGGCAAGAAGGAATAGGAAAACCAAGCAACTGGTCTGTATGAAACAAAAAAACCCCAAACAAACAAACAGCAGAAGCAAGACAAACAGTATGCACAGAATGGCAAGATTAGCATAAAAGCAGCTGAAACTTTCTTGTCTTTAATTTGTTGCATTGAAATAGATGCAACTACTTAAACACTAGGGCTCTAAACAAGAACAAACCCCCAGTTGCTACACTTTTAACAGAGACGCTATACTAAGTCTATGGCGGTACATACTGTAAAGACATCCAAAATCCGCTGGGCAAGTCTCCTCCTGCATAAGCCATTGCCATAAAACAGATTATAAGGGAAATTGAGTCACCACACAAAGCAAGAAAGGCATTCCATTCACACAACTGATTACCCAGACTACCTAATGAAGGAAAGAAAAGTACTCAACTCCAGTCAAGATCATTTGTTAAATATTCATTTGCTACTTTCTCACACATATGGAGATTTAAAGGAAGACAGTAATTTATAACACAATGTTCTCTGATAAAAGCCATACCAGTTCTACCTTGAAGGCACAACTCCAAGTGAAGTATTAGCAACGTTCAACAACAAACCCACCATCTCCTGAAGGACTTTCAACCACTATCCTCTGGGCCTTACTTCCATTTCCTACTGAAATCCAATGTCCCTAGTCAGACATTTCCCAGATTTTCAGAGCTTTCAAACGGCATAGTTCAAGCAACACACTGAAACACCCATTTTGAAATACTCAGAATACAAATTTGGAACAAAACTTAGGGAATGTGGAAAAGTTGATCAGAAATGAGTGGCTTGCATCATAGTAGCATCTCTCAACTGCCCATATGAAACACTAAAACATTAACATTCCTCAGTAAGGTCTTTAAATTACAAATATACAGACGTTTATTGAGTTTACATTGCAGAAAAGCATCACAGTACAGATCAGTGAGTGTGATCTGAGGAAGGACTGTACATTTTAAGTTAACATCCTAAGTTCTCAGACATCAGAATGAATTCCATGAAGACTGTAACTAAATAGAAAGAAGCAGTCTTAGCACAATGGTTGGAAAGCATACATTTTCAAAGTTTATATTTCAAAACCACAACTGTCAAAATAATCATTAGACGTGGGGGAGGGGGCAGCGGAAGGGGAGGAAGAGTGTTCAGGGAGCTGTTTAGATAAGAAATATCACAACCCTTAAACTTTATTTTTAAAGTGACTGCCAGTTATTACAGATTTTCAACAACTTTCTGGCTCCAAAGAGATGGCAGGGGGGATTCAAGTTTACTTAGCCTTTCTGCAGGGTCATATTTTTAGGTTACAGATTAGATGACAGACTTAGAAATTCCCTCACTCAGTTCTCTAGAGGCAGTTACTAATTGCAACTAGTATATGTTTCATTTTGAAAACACAAGTTTCCCCCACCTCCGGTAAATCATGCTTTTGGAAGTTCAGTATTTTTTAAAGAACAGCGTGAGAGCAGAGGACTGGCCTCAGAAATACAACTCCCACAAAACCTACTCCTGACCAAAACACACTGCCAGTGCTTCCACACGTGTGAACATTCCATTATGGCATGTACAAGCTCACCCCTTCCAAAATCTGTTAGCCTGGGTGACACGCCTCAAACCCAATGGGGAGCAGCAGAGGAATTTAAATGAGATTGTGTACACGTATAGTGATAAAAATGTATTAATAAAACTAGACGACCCGGGAGACCAAGTATGAGTTTTCTCCCAGAATACCTACGACCAGCTTCGCGTGATTACTTGGAAAAAACACCTGCCCGGGGCACGAGGTGGTAAAAGACATTCGAGTTAGGAGGCGTCGCTTTTCAGACCCGGTGGACGTGGAAGTCCTCTGGGCGGTCTTTACCCACCGTCCCGAAAAGCTCTGGGTGCCGAGGCCCCGGAGGAGCTCCGCTCCCGAGCCCCCCGCTCCGATGCCGCGGATCGAAGGAGCCGCGGGGCGCGTGGGGTCCGGCGGGGCTGCGCTCCCGCAACTGCTCCAACTCGCCGAAAAGTTGAGCCGATGGAGGACGGGGAGGGGGGAAAAGGACGGGACGGCTCCGTACCGGCAGAGAGCCGCCTCCCGCTGTCGCTACCTGCTGATGAAGCCATCTCCATCGCCGTCGCAGGTCTGGAAGAGGCGCCTCATCCTCTCCTCCTCACCCGTGCTGGAGGTATCGCTGCTGCCGGCGCTGCTCACCTCCGCTACGGCGGCTGCCGCCATCATGAGCCTGGCTCCGGAGGAGGAGGAGGAGAAAGCGGAGGAGGAGGAGGAGAAAACGGAGGAGGAGGAGAAGGCGAGGCTGCCTCAGGATTCCCAGACCCACCGCGCCTGCAAAGTGCGAGCGACAGCACAAAGCGGGGCGGGGGCTCCGCAGGGCCGGATCGCTGCGGCCGCGGCCCGGAGCGGAGACTCCCGCAGCGGGGAGCGGGCGGCGGAGGCTTCCCCGCCTGCCCACGGCAGCGTCCTGCCCCGCGCCCGGCCGGTCCTCCGGAGCCGCGATCCACGGTCTCGGCAAACCGGGGCCAGCTGCGCTCCCAGTCAGGGCCATCCAAACTCGTCCCGAGGGTCGCTTGTTCTCTCCTTTGGCTGGGCAGGCCTGGCTCCCGGCTTCGGGAACGCTGCTGCCCGCTTTGGTTGTGCCCTGGCTAGTCTGTGGAAGCCAAGCCCAGACAAACCCCAGCGTCTTCTGTAGCTCTGTGTTTGCACTTGACGCTGTTTGATGGGGTGTTGTTCAGGTGGGAGCATTCTGGGATGCAGTTCCATCCAGTTCTTTTCTACTGATCAAATTCCACCTACAGTAACCACAGTTCGTTTTTCTGCTCCCCATGTTTGTGGCTTGTACCTCTCCCTGTCTGTCTCCTTTGCATTTAGAGAAAAGTCACTTTCTTGGCAGTCTTCATGTGTCCAGATGAAAAAAGAATTATCTCACGTGTATGCTATGGCTTCTTCATTTCCTTTAGTGCTCTTGCCACCCCTCGCATTACCTAATTAAGTTTTAATCAGTCCTTTTTTTAAAAAAAAAAAATCCTGTGAAAAGAACTGATACACCAACAGCACCAATGACAATCTTATGTCTACTGGAAATAGGTATTCTGAAACAGTCTAGAACAGTATTTCCATTTACAGTAGCATTATGTTTTTTACTCTATCACCCTGTGATTAATTGGGTCAGCTAAGTTTTTTCCTAACCTATTTCCGTATTTGAAAAAAAACCCTTGTTATTAAGGACATGCACCTCTCTCATAGTATCAGATATTATCCTTCTTCTGTTACTTAAGTCTTTAAAGACATCTAGTTCATCCCACAAAACATTCTGATCTTCCTTGCTGCTGACAGTGACTCATGAATATATAAAGTCAGCAAAGTTATCTCACTTCTCTTGTTGCACAGTCTCTTTCAAGTACAGTAACTGATGGCAATAGTTCTAATTGTCAGTATTTATTGCATCTTGATTAAATAAGTCATTACAAGGCAAAGAGTCCCTCTGGCATTTTATTAACTAAAACTACTTGCGAGTGAGTGCAAGCATGCATATACGCTTACTCTTGTATCTCTCAGTCTGCAGTTTTCCAAATCAGGTTGCTCACATTAGTTCTTGCTGGATGACCAAGGCACTGGGGTACAGAGCCAACACACTTCCATGCTCTTTCAAGGCAATGAAAGCAGAGAACACTGTAACTGTCCTTTCAGATGTTCCATCTTCTGACCTACAAGGGTCTCAGTCTTAGCAAGTGCTTTTTCTCAGTCCTATGCAGGATGTTGCTAACATGTGATACCAGTTGTTTACTGCAGCTGTTTGTTTACATTGAGGACTGATGAGCTGTACAGTCACAAGACCATTTTCTTCAGACAGATCCCATAGACTTGCTGTTCAACATCACACATAAGAATTCTTGCACATATTCTGCAAATATAGCACTCACTGCTTCTTATTAAGAATTAAAATTCTTAACCACAGGGAGTTGGACTCGATGTATTCTTATACATCCCTTTCAGTTTGAGATATTCAATGATTCTATGATTCTTTATAGAGTCCTAAAACTGTGTTTCCTGGCAAAGCCACCAATACCCATATAGCAAGGTCAGATCCAAAACACAGCTATAAGGATCTCCAAGAATGACCTTCCTCCATCCTGATGCTATCTGAAAAGCCTCACAGCTAGCCAGTTCTTCTCTTTTTTTAAAGTAATCTCTCATTTCTTTTCTAATCTAGATAAATATCCCAACTAGCGCTTAATCTTTTGTTCTTATCCATATGCTTCATGCAGTAGATTTCTTTGCAGATCAGGAATTCATCCATTCCTAACATTCTCTCTCCTCATTGCTAATGATCTTTCATTGCTAATAATCTTTTTGAGTTGGTTGGTTATACATTAAGTTTTTGTTGCTATCTTTTCTGCTTCTGGAGATCAGTTGCAATTAAATTTTTGTGTCTTCAAGGTAAATCCCAAGAAAACCTGGTGCAGTGGCTTCTGACTTACCTTAAAAACAAATCACTCATACCAGTTCCTCCTAGCTGATAGGGATAGCTGATATCCTGGCTGTGGTATGGCATGCTAGACAGTAAAACCAGCTGAGCTTGCTGTCCTGTGTTGTGATCCCCATCTAATTTTTTAAAAAGATGTATCACATGAGGTGGAAAGCAACACTCTAAGCTGTAGTTCCCCACAATTCCTGTACCTGCTACGAATTATGTAGCAGTTCATTCCTGCAGCCAAGAATGTGAATTTCAGATGGCAAAAAACCAGTTAAAACACAGAACATGTTGTGCGGCAGAAAGTACAATTCTTCCTGAAGTGCATCCTCACTGTCCCTTCTGGGAGGGGTGTGTGGTGCCTAGAAAGTTATGACGAGAGAACAAGGAAGGAGGGCAAGGAGTGAGACCTCCATAGTGCTGTGAGAAGAAGATCTCAGAAAATAGGCTTGATATTTTTCAAAAGAAGAGAGTTTGTAGATTTTCTATTTAAAACTGTGGATTTTAACTGTCAGTCTGTTGGCTTTTTGTTTGTTTATCTTTTAAGTTAAATGAATCTGCAATTTTTTCAATATTAAACTATATTCTACAATATAAACTTTCCATTATAGCCCAATTTCCAAATGCAAATATAAATATATACCTGACAGCCAATGCAAAAATTACTAACAATTCTGTAGTAGTATTAGCTGCACTTATTTGCAACATTTATATACCAAAATTTATATTCCCAATGGGTAGGAGACACCTCATTTGCAGAGATGCTGGACTTCTAAGACTTTTCACCAAATCAACAGGAGATTTAAGTTTATGTGATCTCTGAAAGTCAAGTCTATGTTGAGTTAGATGCTGAACAATAGAAAAACAAAATCATTGTACACTACTCAAAATTTGACCCTAGACAGTTTTGCAGAAGAGCTTGCGAGTCTACATAAAAAGATGCCAAATGACCGAAATCAATTGACCAAAGAAGAGAAAAACTTCCTGCTACATAGCTTTCAGCCATAGCACTTTTAACTTAACCTCCTTCAAAACCAACAAACAAAACAAGCACTAAATTACATTTTTGAGCAGGAAGTTTTCATTTGGTAACATTCCTTTGAGCAAGGTACCCAGGATGTGCAATGCAGAACTTTCTCAGCATCAGGAGTCCAATTTGCCTACAATACCATCCCTTCCCGTTTCCTACATCCTTCATCCAGCCCTTTTCCACTTGTGCCAAATACACTTTCTTAAGAGTTCCCTGTTGCTCCGTGAGGTTCTTGGGTAACAGACATTTCACTGTAAACTGACTGACACATTGTCACCTGACACTGAGAGGACAGACAGGTTCTCTTAGGGATATTGACAGAGTGATGACGGCATTAAATCAGTTACAGTTACAGCTTTATTTTCTGCTATGATTGGTATAGAATACAGTTTATTATTAGAATGGCACACAATTTTTACAAGCAGAGTCAACACATCACAATCTGTAAGCAGCAAAATAGAGAATTTATAATACAATATAACTTACAATTTTTAATCATGTGGACCCTCTGCAGATAAGGTTATATCCCAGCACATGGTTCACTGTATCAGTATTGCAATCAAAATCTAGACTCAAAAAACATAGAATACAAGTAACTTAGTCCTCAGGGGAAGCAGAGTGCTGTGAAAATGTCCCTGGACAGAGCGTCTGGGGTTTCACTGTACAGCAGCAGCTCCCATCCAAGTTCTCCACTTAGGACTTGCTACTTCTTGATTTTATGGACACTGTTCTGGGTGGTGTTACACTTCCCTGTCACCACCACTGGGCTGGTGACCTTCAAGGCCAGCAAGGAAGGCACCAAGGAACCTTGAGGCCTGTAGGGAGGGGAAAAAGAAATCCATTCAGATTGTCTGCTTAGTGCACAGGACCTTCGGGGTCTGATAATGAGGAAAAAGGAAGGAATCTGTGTCCCCCTCAGGCACAGAGAACGGCTGCCTGCTCTGTAAGATGACGTGAGTTATGCCGACCACATTACCACGGGTAGGGAGCAGGGGGTATTGCTCACACCCCCATATAAAAACAGTGCAACCTGGAAGGCTATTTAGCTGATTTAAGCCAATTTTCTAAGTACCATTTTTAGCCGTACTTGCTAGTTAGGCCACAGATTACTGCCAGGGGGTAGTGATGGGACAGCAACGTTCTGCCCTTGCCTCAGCCAATAAACAGAAATGGGGCAAGAGGAAGAAGTAGCTTCATCTTTTTTTTAATACATGTCAGCATATAGGCCCCAATTATAAATAGAGCACAATTTAAGAGTTACCGATTACCTAGTTACTCAGACAAGGACAGAGTGACAACAGAAAAATAAGAATATAGCAAGAACAGCTGGAGGTAGTGCCAAGTATGGCATACTCAGATCTGATTTTTCAAAATCCCTGAATTCCTTGTGTTTGATGCACTGTTATTTTTATTGGCTATATTTGCTGTATTCTCTGATATAAAACAGAAACACAGAATTTTCTGAGTTAGAAGGGACCGACAAGGATCATCAAGTCCAATTCCTGCATGAATGGTCCATATGGGGATTGAACCCACGACCTTGGAGTCATTAGCACCATGTTATTTCTGCCAAACAGAGAAAAGAAAATATTCCAAGAAAGCAGTAAATATCAGTCATTAGGAACACATTACAAATGTTACAGAAAACAGTTTGAGATTAAAGCAATTAATAAAACTCAACCATTTAAGAATTTTACTTCATTTGATTTTAAGTTTTGTGGAAATATCGCTTTTTGTGGAAGTTTTGCACACCTATTTTATAAGCACAAGATTTTTTTTATAGAAGCATAGAATCATTAAGTTTGGAAAAGGCCTCCAAGATCACTGAGTTCAAGCTTTGACCAAACACCACCTTGTCAACTTGCTGTAAGATAGATGGCAGAATTAGCTATTCTAATTGCTGCCGCTACTTAGGTATTCAGACTGAAGATTTTGACTACGCAAGGATCAAATGCAATGCCTGGTGGTATCAAAGGAGAAATTATCCCTTATTTTAGTAAGCTTCATATAAAGATCATCTCTGTTTATTGATCTTCACCACAATAAAATTGGAAGTAAGAGGTATATAATGTGAGTTTAAATAACTATTATTTAGAACATCATAATGTAGAGGAAAGTGCATCTGCTACCAACAGAGCCATGGTTTAGAATCACAGAATAATAGAATCAACCAGGTTGGAAAAGACTTCCGAGATCATCAAGTCCAACCCTTGATCCACTACCACTGTGGTTACTAGACCATGGCACTAAGTGCCACATCCAGTCTTATCTTAAAAACCTCCAGGGATGGAGAATCCACCACCTCCCTGGGCAGCCCATTCCAGTGTCTGATTACTCTCTCCATAAAAAATTTCTTCCTAATATTCAACCTAAACCTCTCCTGGCAGAGATTAAGATCATGCCTTCTTGTCCCACTGCTAGTTGCCTGGGAAAAGAGACCAACCCCCACCTGGCTACAACCTCCTTTCAGGGAGTTGTAGAGAGTGATGAGGTCTCCCCTGAGCCTCCTCTTCTCCAGGCTGAAAAATCTCAGCTCCCTCAGCCTCTCCTCATAGGACTTGTGCTTGAGTTCCTTCACCAGCCTTGTTGCTCTTCTCTGGACCTGCTCCAGCACCTCAATATCCTTCCTGAACTGAGGGGCCCAGAACTGGACACAGCACTCCAGGTGTGGCCTCACCAGCGCTGAGTACAGGGGAAGAATCACTTCCCTGGTTCTGCTGGCCACACTGTTCCTGATCCAGGCCAGGATGCCATTGGCCTTCTTGGCCACCTGGGCACACTGCTGGCTCATGTTCAGCCACTGTCAATCCAAACTTCCAGATCCCTCTCTGTCTGGCTGCTCTCCAGCCACTCTGTGCCCAGCCTGTAGCGCTGCATGGGGTTGTTGTGGCCAAAGTGCAGGACCCAGCACTTGGCTTGTGAACCTCATCCCACTGGAATCAGACCATCTCTCCAGCTTGTCCAGGTCCCTCTGCAGAGCCCTCCTGCCTTCCAGCAGATCAACACTGCTCCCCAGCTTGGTGTCATCTGCAAATTTGCTGATGGTGGACTCAATCCCCTCATCCAGATCATCAAGAAAGATATTAAACAGGACTGGGCCCAACACTGATACCTGGGGGACACCACTAGTGACCGGCTGCCAACTGGATGCAGCACCGTTCACCAGCACTCTCTGGACCCGGCCCTCCAGCCAGTTCCTAACCCAGCACAGAGTACCCCTGTCCAAGCCATGGGCTATAACTTTTTCAGGAGTGTGCCATGGGAGACAGTGTCAAAGACTGCTGAAGTCCAGGCAGACACATCCACAGCCTTCCCCTCATCCACCATGCAGATCACCTGATCATAAAAGGAGGTCAGATTGGTCAGACAGGACCTGCCCTTCCTAAACCCATGCTGGCTGGGAAATTTTAGCCAGGAAATTGCTAGTTAAATTCTTATCAAAATTCTGATGTCTGAAGTCACTGTATTACCCTTCTTACATTACTTCCTTTAGATCCACCTTACATCACAGACCTAAGATTTCAAGCTCCAGCTAGAAATGCAAATCTTGTGCAGACTTTACCGTGGAAGTCTTATCAAACAGAGCTGGTAGAAAACTCCTAAACCAGTATATTCAAAAGAAAATAACTTCTCTTGTGAAATTGTTCTGAATTTTTTCTGATTTTCTTCCCTCCTGCTCCAAAGGCTGCAAAACTGAGATATTTTATCTAAGATTGAAAATACTTTCATTTAGATAGAATACTAATGCCACTTTTGACTATTCATTGTTCACCTTTATAAATGTTCAGCCACCTTGTAGAACCATTCTGTTTTAAAAATTGTACTTTTTCTTGCTCTTAGTGAATATAAATGAGAACAGGTTTGCCCCTTCTTCCAAAAATATTCTCAACTGCTCTCCTACTCCACACAAATTGCTAGTTCTGGATCTTGCATATGGATCCACAATTTGGATTTCCATACAGGAGAAAAAGTTAGAAGTTTAGTTCCTGCATTTCTTACATATACATGTAAAAAAATATTGAATACTTTCACTATGTTTTATCAAATATATTCTTTGAAGCTATATTTCTGTTAACTACTTTGATTGAAAAAAATAGGGACACTTGTAAAGATAAATGGCCTATTTGTAGACTGTGACTGTGAGGTAACTTGATAACTTTTTTTTCTGCAGGCTACTGATGGCTGTGATAGTTAAACATGTTCTGTGCTCCAGAAAATTTCTGCAACACAGATATAATTTTGGTCAAAATATTTCAGTGAAACAGTGTTCTAACAGAAATTACATTCTGGATAAACAAATCTCTCTAGGGAACATACTTGTTCCACTCAGTTCCAGTTTCAGCAAAGACACAAGCACATGAATCACAGGTATGAAATCCTTCTGCCTTTAGTCTACCCCTCAAGCTTATAAGGCACGGAATTCCTGCAGTTTTCCTGCTGCCTTTATATCATGCTCTAGACATAATAAGATCTCTTTGTGCAGAATCGTTCCACTCTCCCTCCTGTCCTCTGTAATTTGCTCACCTTGGAAATGACAGCTTCTCATTTTAGGAGTGAGTAGTGGAGATAGTTATGGCATATTTGACCCTGTTGGGAATCCTGTTCTTCCCGGCCCTCATTCTGGATATATTGCTGAACTCTCTGGATGCCTTGGACTCCACTGAAGGATTGCAGTTTTACCCTCGAAGTTCAACATCCCCGGCTCTGGACTCCTGCAAGTGGAGACTGAGAGAAGTTGTTCTACAACGACAGAGTAAATTAGAGACCTGTGGAACCTTCAACATCAGTATTTATGGAGTTTCCAAGTTCCCCGGGATATTAACGAAGAGACCAGTGTATAATACTGCTCACTTTTTGCTGCTGCTGTGGTAGATTTCCGGGGTAAACTATTAAGCATGCAAGATTTGTGCAGAAATGAAAGTAATTTTGGATTACAGGTGTTACAGAGATTTTAAGATAATGTACAAATCCCTAATAAAGTCCGTGAGGTGTCTATACAGACAATATACCCTCTCTCTGAGGCCTCTTACTGTCCTTCTCCTGAAACCCTTCATAAGGAAATGTTTTGGCAGTGAATGACGTCAGGGAAAAAATTAGTGTCAGTTGTAAAAGACTGGGATGAATAACAGAATAGGCTCCATGAATTCCTAACAGAGGTGTGTGGATACTTGGATTTTCTAGAGTTAATAAGATAAAAACTTTGATTAAAATTTATTCTCGACTTCATGCATTTTTTAAGCCTTTCCTTTACATAATAAGGACTGCAGACTTTCTATTCAGTTGAATAGGAATAGGATTCCTATCTTCTACTCTGCTGCCTATTTTCATTAAGCTTTAAGAAATTTGGCATCTGAATCTTTCACCTCCTCCTTCATTTTTGGTTTAAACTGTTCAAAAAGGTCAAAATTATTTAAGGAAGGACTTAGAAAAAAAAATAAATCTTGTGCTCTTTCATCAACCTGATCTTGAAGCTCACCAGTGATCCTTGCATCATATTTCAAGAGCTAACTGTTGGGGAACGCAGGGCAGAGTGGGAAGAATTTCAAACTTGGCGAAAGATTTACAGCCCTGAATGACACCTTTTACACCGGACAAGACCTTATTTTACTGGACTTTACTTTACCACACCGGATTTGACACTACCCTGAACTGGACAGTTATTCCCAGTTGTTCCCTGTTTGTTATTGTATGGTTATGTGGATGTTTGTACCCCAGTTGCTGTTTTTAAAATTTTCACCCTCCATATTGTCTCCCTCATCCCCTCAGAGTTTTCCCGCCTTTTTCCCTGTTTTCCCGCTCCTCTGCCTGCCATTGGTTGAAGTTTGCTGCAGTGCAGAGGTAGCTGTCATTGGTCCCTTTCCATAGTTACACCTGAACTCCTCCCCTTACTACCCAGTTGTCCAATCACCCTCTCTCCCAAGCTGTCAATCCCATGCACCTCCCCAGTTCTGAATCCTCCCCTCAGACCTACCCTATTTAAGTCCCTGCTTGTCCTAATAAAGTTGGCATTGCCTCACGAGATCTCTACTGTGTCTCGAGCCCTTCTTGCAGTGCCCGATCCCTTTCCTATCCCTGCGGGTCGTGGCAAGTGGCGCCCAACGTGGGGCACATTAGAGGTCCCTTGCATCAAGGGAACTCCTGTGCCTTCGCTTGAGCTCAGGCATCCCCAGGAGAGGGGATTGCTCCGCCGGCCCTCCCCTGCAAAGCTGACGACTGTGGGCTTCTCAAGTCGCACGGGTCGCACGCCGGAACAGGTGAGCTGCAGGGGACATTCCCGACACCTCCACCCCACACCTCACCCCAATAATTTAAATTCGAAAGGAAGGAATAACACCTGGGAGTGTTGAGAAACCCAATTAACAGCATGGGACTCACACTCTCCACCTCCCAGAAATACGTTTATCGCCGCCTCAAGGATTTTGTTATCGAGCACGGTCACCCTTTAGATAAGAAATCGGCGAAAGCCCTCGCCAGATGGCTTGACCGTCACGGTCATCAAGTTAACAATAACACCACATTTGATAAATGGCAAGCCATCGGATTTCAACTTTGGCGAGAGAGTGGCAAGGGTGACCGGCTCGCAAAGGAGGCGCTTATCGCCTGGAGGCTTATTCTGATGGTGCTTCAGCACCAGATGATGAATAAGAATGACAGCAATAACATCCAAGAAGCTGCATCCTCCAAGTTGACCGAAGAAAATAAATCATACACAGACAAGGACACGGACAAGGACATTAAGCACACGGACACGGACACTTTTCATTCGGACAAGGACACCGGGAGAGGGAAGAGGAACACCAGCTATAACACACAAAATGGCGGGAGGGACACGGACAGCGAGTCACAAGATGGCGGGAGGGCGAGAAGACAAGGATCGCGGTGATCACGAGATGGCGTTGAGGAGGCGGGGCCCCGGGACGCGCGGGAAAAATCGAGGCGGGAAAAGCGGAGGCGGGCTCTTGTAGCTCCACCCACAGCGCCACCTCCGCCCCCATATACGCGCATGCGGAGCCCCTCCCCAGACACGCCTTCCTCCACGCCCTCTTCCGCCACTCCGGACTCCTCCCTGGAACCTTCTCCCTCCCGGAAGTCACGGGGTGCAGTGGGCGGGGCTAGGGCAAAGGCCCGAAACAACATCCGGCAAGATGGCCGCGCCCATAAGGCCCAGGCCACCGAGGCCTACTCCGCCCGCCGGCACCCTCCCTCTGACTATCATTGGCCACCGTATTCCCCGGATGAACCATCCGACGCTCCAGACATCTGGAGAGAGTTCCGGGAGGAAGCGGCATCCGCTAAGGATGCGGAATTTTTAAAGGCCTTCCCAGTATACTACGAAGAGGGCAAGCCACCAGAGTGGCGCCCAATCTCGTATCCCATGCTGAAAGACATTAAGAAAGCAATAGTGGAGTACGGGTTGGGCGCCCCCTTTACCCTCGGATTGTTAGAGTCCTTCTTCTTGGCATATACGCTGATTCCTTTTGACATACGGGGTGTGATGGGAGGGTTGTTAACGACCGTACAGGCCTCAGCTTTTGAAACAGAGTGGAAAAAGCGGATCGTAACCTGGGTGAACGACCGGATGGAGAGGCGAGGTATTCCCCCGCGGCAAGCCATAGACATGCTTTATGGTGAGGGCGATTACACGCGTAGAGGGGATCAAGCGAGATTAGATCCTAAATTGCTAGATAAGTCGAAAGAATTGGCATTAGACGCCTTAAAGAAGGTGGCTGACGCATATGTGCCGACCCCCTCCTTTACAATGATTGATCAAGGCGTGAAAGAACCGTTTACTGAATTTATAACTCGGCTAAAAGAGGCTATTGCCAGGCAGGTCCCTCAAAAAGAATGCCAGGAAATTCTATTTAGGAAATCGGTCATCGAAAAGGCTAATGAGGACTGCCAAAGAGCGCTTAAGCTCTTGAAGGATCCCACTCTATTGGATATGATTGAAGCGTGCAAAAACATCGGATCAAACTCCCATAAAGCACGTCTAATGGCCGACGCATTTTCAGGTCCCAACCATTGCTTCGAATGTGGGGAAAAGGGACACTTCAAGAAACATTGCCCAAAGTTGTCCCAATCAACACCTAATCTACCAAATACGTTGTGTCGTAGGTGCGGGAAGGGACGGCATTGGACTTCCAGTTGCCGGTCCCTTACCAACATCAGTGGTGAACCTCTCCCTCCGCGCCGTTCACCTCGGTTACAAAAACGGGTGACCTTCTCGTCCATGCCGGACCTTCGGTCGGGTGAGTGTGGGCCGTCGGGAAACAGGGAGCTGAGCGCTCGGGGGAGCGCGATGACACAAGTTGCCCCCCACGTGCGCTCGATTCTGCGCCAGTCATCGCGCCCAGCTACCCCGTAACTCGACGGCCGCTCCCTGACCCGGTCCCGGTGACGAGTCAATGCTTTCCACTCCCCTGGGTTATCCTGTCGGTCGTGCACCCCTCCCTTCACCTTAGCTCTTACGAACAGCTTGCCAGGGTCGAACCGTCGAAAGCGGTTGACCCTGATGCTACTTATTTAGTCACCTCTCACTTTTCGGCAGTGGATAAGGGAGTAATGGTGGTGCCCACTCTCCTGACTGGGCTCACAAACACTAACATCGCTGTTTGCTTGTGTGTTCATACCCCCCCCGTGCAGCTGGAGGACCATTCTCCCGTGGCCAAGATGATCTCCATGGATGACTTGCTGTGTGTGCTGTCTGTTGACGAGGAGCAGAGAAGGAAGAACAACAAAGAAGTTTTGTGGTCTACCACCCTTGAGTCCTCTCGCCTCGTTTAATTTATTATTCGCAGCCCAGACATCCACAGCGAGTCAAAGTGGAGAGTCTCTTGGACACGGGAGCAGACGTCACCATAATCGCCTCCAAAGACTGGCCGCACGGATGGCCTGCACAAACGGCCTACGTGCAAGTTAGCGGCGTGGGGGGGACACAATACCCAGTCCGGAGCAAAGAGGTACTCACTGTCTATGGGCCGGAGGGCAGACCAGCGTCCCTCCAACCTTACATTCTAAACATACCAATTACATTGTGGGGACGGGATGCGATGGGGCAGTGGGAGCTCTCTTTGAGAACCCTGTCTCCAGAAGAAAATTTTTAGGTGGGGTCACTGAAGTGAAGCAGCTCCCCAAACTGAGCTGGAAAACTGATGTGCCAGTTTGGGTTGATCAGTGGCCCCTACCCCGCAAAAAGCTGCACATTTTAAATGACTTAGTGAATCAAGAATTGGCCAAAGGACACCTGGAGTCTTCCACCAGTCCCTGGAACACTCCAGTGTTTGTCATTCAAAAGTCCTCAGGTTCCTGGAGATTTCTTCAGGACCTGCGAAAAGTAAATGAAGTCCTAGAACCGATGGGAGCCCTCCAGCAGGGAATGCCATCACCATCCATGCTCCCTGCTGAATGGCCCTTAGTGGTCATTGACATCAAGGACTGCTTTTTCCAGATATATTTAAATTCGGCTGATTTGGTTCGATTTGCTTTTTCTGTCCCAGCCATCAACGCTTGCGAACCCCACCGCAGGTTCCAGTGGAAGGTGCTTCCCCAGGGGATGAAAAATTCCCCAACACTCTGCCAGATGTTTGTGGCAGAGGTGTTGCGTCCAATTCGGCAAAAGCATCCACAATCAATCATCTTCCATTATATGGATGATGTTTTGATTTGTGCCAAATCTCAATTGGCTGTAGACGAAACATTAAATTCAACCATTCTGGCTCTAAAAGATAACGGATTGGAGATATCCCCTGAAAAAGTTCAAAGGGAAACACCTTGGAGGTATCTTGGGCTCAAAATTACAGAGAAAACTATTCGGCCTCAAGCAATTGAAATTAACAAGAGAGTCCAAACCTTAAATGACCTCCAAAAGCTACTGGGTGCGATCAATTGGATCCAACCTGTACTGGGGATCACAACCGGGGATCTGCACCCACTGTTTGAGCTACTTCGAGGAGACGCTGACCTGTCCCCCCCCCGCCATTTAACACCAGAGGCGGTTGAAACCTTATCCATTGTCGAAAAGAAAATAGAGGAAAGACAGTCATATAGGAGGATGGAGGGACTGCCATCCTCCTTAATAATTATCAGAGAAGAGAAACAACCTCTTGGCCTTCTAGGCCAGTTTACTAGCGATCAAAAGGACTTCTGTCTGTGGGAGTGGATGTTCCTCCCGCACCAATTCGGCAAGACGATCACCACAGTCTCGGAAATGATTGGCAAAGTAATATTCAAAGGCCGCACTAGGTGTTTAGAACTCAGCGGTGAGGAACCAGATTTTATTTACCTCCCGCTGACTTCTGAGCATCTAGACCAACTGCTGCAAACTTACATTGATTTTCAAATCGCCATCGAAGGCTACCCGGGAGAAATTCGATTACACCTCCCGGCATGCCCATTTATTCAAAGGTTGATTAAAATTCCATTAAAACTAAAAATTGTTCAATCAGATTTACCTATAAAAAAATGCCAAAACCATATTTACCGATGGCTCTGGGAGAACTGGCAATGCGGTGATAATTTGGCGAGAAAAAGACAATTGGCAATATGATATACATAAAGTAGAAGGTTCTCCCCAAATCGTGGAACTTTCAGCAGTTGTGCGAGCTTTCCAAATTTTCAGTGGTGAACCGATTAATATCGTCTCAGATTCGGCCTATGTCGTTGGTGTGGTCAAGCGTATTGAAAATTCTTACGTAAAAGATGTATCTAATCGGAGTTTATTCGAACTGCTGACCAAATTATTGTCTTTGATCCAGAACAGACAATTCGGCTTTTTCATTGTCCACACCAGGTCACACACCGCTCTACCCGGTCCTGTGGCGGAGGGAAACCAGCTTGCCGACCATCTGGCAGGTATAGTAGTTACTCCCAATTTGTACCAGCAAGCAAAAATATCTCACGAGTTTTTCCACCAGAATGCGCAATCGCTACAGAGACAATTTGGCCTCAAATTATCACAAGCCAGGGAAATTTTAAAAACGTGCCCTGATTGTCAGATTGTCACGCCAGTCGTCCCGGAGGGAACTAACCCGAGGGGACTTTCAGCGTTAGAAATCTGGCAATCAGATGTTACGCACATCCCTGAATTCAGCAAACTAAAATATGTGCATGTATCTATTGATACCTTTTCAAAGATGATTGTAGCCACCGCGCATGCCGGCGAGAAAAGCCGTGATGTAAAAAGACACTTTCTGTCCGCATTCGCGAGGATGGGCGTTCCGAAACAAATAAAAACAGACAACGGGCCCTCCTATGTGTCTGCGGACACAAAACGGTTCTTTGAACAGTGGGGAGTACACCATACCACAGGGATCCCTCACAATCCCACGGGGCAGGGTATAGTGGAGCGTGCCCACCAAAACATTAAAAATTTGCTGATAAAACAAAAAAGGGGGAGTATTGGCCTGTCCCCCCAGGAAAAATTAGACAAAATTATGTATGTTTTAAATTTTTTGAACATGCTGGAGGAACAGGACACCCACACAGACAGAAGTCCAGCAGATCGCCATTTCAGAGCAAGCTCCACAAATTCAACCTCTCAAAAGGCTAAAATCATGTACCGGGATCCGCTGACCGAGACATGGACGGGCCCTTTCCCCTTAATAACATGGGGGAAGGGCTACGCGTGTATTTCAGGTCCGGACGGACCAAAGTGGGTCCCGGCCAGGAGAGTGAAGATCCACCAAGACCGAACTGCACCAGAACCGACATGTTCCCACCTCGCTTCTTCGTCATCTACACCGTAGCCATCCTGGGGCTCGTCCCTCTCAGCAACGCGACACCTCTGCGGGAGTGGATGAGCCAGCCAGGAGAGAATCTGTGGGTAACGCTGGCTAAGGCTACCGGCACGGACACCTTGTGCCTAGCCTTGGCCAGCGCAGGGAGCCCATTCCGCACCTGTCTCATAGGGGTTCCCATCACCCCCATGGAATGGGACTCCTTTGTGTCCCAAACACGAAATAAGGGAGCCGTCCCACTCAATTCCTCTAACCTTGCCCAGACAATCGCAGCACTTAATTTCATTGACATTCCGTTTCAAGAAATTGATTTGTTAGGATCGCTCCCCACTACAGCTTGTGTTATCTTTCATCGTTACACCCAACCCATTTTGTTTACTCCCCATAATGTTACTGCTAATAACCCCCTTTACTGTGAAACTACCTCGCCGTGGTGCAATGGCTCGATGGTTACAACTATCCCTACTGAACATGTTCCTAGGAACATGAAACTCCCAAAGGGATATTTCCTATTGTGCGGGGATCGGGCATGGCCAGGCATTAGAGCCTACCCCGAGGGAGGACCCTGCACAATAGGAAAACTAGCCTTGTTCAACCCGGCGAAATTCCAATTACAAAACCAATTCGTCTTCCCAAAAACCTGAGTTAAGAAGTCCCTTTCCTTCTCAATGGGAGCACCCCTTCGATTCCCCGGGTCCAAGTCCGCTGCCCCTAAAACTCGATCTGAGACCCCTTCACCGATTCGGCTTCAAAATTCCCTCCCTGCACCACATGTGAATGTTGGAAAGCCGCAGTATTGGCCCACTCCTCTGCCCTTCCCAGAGGACTGTGATTCCAACATTCATATCTGGTCCAGGGTGAAGAATTTCTGGGCGTCCTTCCCTATCCCCGGGATAGGGACAGCACACGCTCTCTCTCTGCTTACGCACCTTGGGTGCTGGTTAACCAAGGAAGCGAATGCAACAACCCAAGCGATTGAGGGCCTGCTGGCGGACACCCAGAAATTAAAAGAGGTGAGTTTGCAAAATCGAGCGGCCATAGATTTCCTCCTCCTGGCACACGGTCACGGGTGCCAGGAGTTCGAAGGCATGTGTTGTATGAATTTTTCGGACCATGCTGAATCCATTCACCAAAGTATTAACCAGCTAAAGAGCCTGGTCCGAGAAATTCATCAAGACAAAGGCGAAGGACTCGATAACCTCTTTGATTGGCTAAAAATACCAAATTTACCCAATTGGACCCGAAAACTTATCATTATATGTCTCATTTCCCTCTTTGGTTTAGTTTCGTTATGTACTATTTTACCTTGTTTGATTCTTTTTCTAAGAAAAATGCTGATATCGTCGGTCACCACTAACATCGCTGCTGCACAATCAAACAAAGAAGGGGGAGATGTTGGGGAACGCAGGGCAGAGTGGGAAGAATTTCAAACTTGGCGAAAGATTTACAGCCCTGAATGACACCTTTTACACCGGACAAGACCTTATTTTACTGGACTTTACTTTACCACACCGGATTTGACACTACCCTGAACTGGACAGTTATTCCCAGTTGTTCCCTGTTTGTTATTGTATGGTTATGTGGATGTTTGTACCCCAGTTGCTGTTTTTAAAATTTTCACCCTCCATATTGTCTCCCTCATCCCCTCAGAGTTTTCCCACCTTTTTCCCTGTTTTCCCGCTCCTCTGCCTGCCATTGGTTGAAGTTTGCTGCAGTGCAGAGGTAGCTGTCATTGGTCCCTTTCCATAGTTACACCTGAACTCCTCCCCTTACTACCCAGTTGTCCAATCACCCTCTCTCCCAAGCTGTCAATCCCATGCACCTCCCCAGTTCTGAATCCTCCCCTCAGACCTACCCTATTTAAGTCCCTGCTTGTCCTAATAAAGTTGGCATTGCCTCATGAGATCTCTACTGTGTCTCGAGCCCTTCTTGCAGTGCCCGATCCCTTTCCTATCCCCGCGGGTCGTGGCAGCTAACAAGTCTTAAAACACTTAAAATCTTTAAAAAAAAAATCAAAAAACAACCCCCAAAAAAGACTGTTTTGCAGCTAAATCTGACACAATCTAACACAGCTAGTACATAATAGATAATGTTGTTTCATAAACTTCCTTTGCAGTTCTTTGTCTCATTAATGGCATCTTCTGTGGAATTCTAGAGTATTTGCAAGAAAGAAAACATTCTGCAGAGTAAAGAGAAGTCAGCGATATCTGCTGCATAATAAAAGTGCCTCTGGGGAGGGTAAAATAAGAATGCCTAATTGTATTTGAACGTGCAGATGTATTTTTGCATAAAACTCCACTGCCTTTTAATGCTTGCCATAAAAAAATATATGGGCATTTGGACACATGGTGATAGAAAGAAATAACTTGAATTGAAAAAAAAATTAGGCCAGGAATTATTTGCTTTCAGTAAACCTTAGTCAAAAGGTTTTTCTGAGGCTAATCATGGAGAAGGAATTTTAAAGACTTACAGGTTGTTAATTCTAAGAAAATCCACAGCTAGTAATTTTTATTAACAGAACATGTACAAAGAATCTGTATAAACTTCCATGTCTAAGAAACAAAGACAAAAAGTGTTTGTATATATGTTTTCCAGAATGATCTGTTGTATGTTCTTTTTTTACTCCTATGTCTAATACGGACATGACCTGGAACTAGAATGCTAGGCTGGGTGAAAATCTGGCTGAATCGTGACTCCTCTTGTCTGTATCAGCAGTTTAGGAAGAATGACTGTCTGTTTGAAGAAGTTTTAGGTGTATTTATAGTGAAAATGTATAGCAGACGGATACTTTAAATAGTGCTCAGTGTGCCTGCACTCCACTCATCTTTACAACATGTAAATTCAAATACTCTTAGTTTACCGAGTCAGGCTTCCCTGTATTTCACTAATGAGTTCCTGGTTTAAACTCCTGAAGACAGATTAATGCTTAATGTATTGCGACCATCAGTGTTAAATTAGCTGAGAATTCAGGCTGCAGCTTTACTTTCCAGTAGCAGTATATAAAAATGATTCTTTCTTTCTGTGTATCCTCACTGTATCAGACTCATGTCCTTTTATTTGAGCGACTACACTTTCTCCTGTTTTTTCACCCTTTATAGCATCAGGGAGTCAACAAAGCAGTGAAAGAAACAAGCCATATATTAAGACATTTGTTATGCTGGATGCACTCAGGCTTGATCGCACTCTTAGCTCTATAGATGAGATTTAACCTAGTGGCTACTTGTTATCTCTGTGCGCTGCTGTACACACAAGATTGCAAATTGAGATCAGAATTGGACCTAAGGAATCATTTTTCATAATCACACAGGTTTTTTTCTGTAGAAAGGCAAAATGATGCTGTTAAGAGACAGCAACTGGTAACAGATCTGGGTTCATAATTAAAGATTACTGATGTGACCCTTTCAAATGAATTATGAGCTCTCATTCATTACCATTGATACCAAGGAATGTAAGAAGAATCCTCATCTTGTTCAGCTATCTTGTTTAATTTTTCATAATAAATGTGATGTTCTCTGAGGTGACAGTACTGAACGTCACAGAAACAACTAGAAGGAACTAGCATTAAGTACTTTGGTTGAAGATTGATAGGCAGGTACCTGGATTAAAAACCAGAAAATTTTAAAATATACCTTAGAATAGAGCAATCCTTCAGCTCCAGTGCCACCTCTCAGTGTAGAACTATGCTGAAGTGAGCTTTGTACATAGCTTTGGTTGAGGTCTCTTAAGAGGTATTTGTCAGCCAGCTATATCAGACAGTGAGTGTTTATCTTCTATTTATTTAATTCTCCCCTAAACATCCACTGGTCAGATTATGTGACTAATACATCTGTTCTAGAACAAGCAGCAGTTTCGAGTATTGAGGCCATGTTGCTGAGAACACAGCTGCGTTGGGCAGGGCACGTCTCAAGGATGAAGGACCACCGCCTCCCTAAGATCCTGCTTTATGGTGAACTTGCCACCGGCTGCCGCATGAGAGGAGCTCCAAAGAAAAGATACAAGGACTCCCTGAAACAACATCTCAGCCTTGACCATATTGATCAACATAACTGGTCTACTCTATAACGCAGCTGTTTCTTTTGAGAACGCAGGCAGGATCACTCTCGAGGAGAAAACACAACACAGAAGGAATCACGTCTTGCTGATACCATCCACGGAGTCTTTCTGCTGTGCCTTTTGCAACCAGACTTGTCTATCTCGCATTGGCCTCTCTAGCCACCAGCGTGCTTGTAGCAAATGTGGGTAGAGCCCTTCCTAAATCTTCGTTCGCAAAGCCTAGCCATGAGATTTAATTCTCCACTTAAGTTCACAATTGAGGAGTAGTTTGTTCTTCTCAAAGTATTCTCCTTCTGAGAACATCTTGAATGATGTTTCCAAAGTAGCAACCTTCAATAGTGAGTCCCGTGTCATGCCGAAGTTTTACCTTGTTTTTCTTTCTCATGTCCTCAGCATCGAATCAAAGGACAACAGGAAAAGGCGATCTCAAGGGCTTTCAGCCAAAGGGTTATTTACTGACCTAAAGAACACTTAACACACCCACAGATCCCGCATGATGATAGACGGCTGAACACCTTTCCTTTGGGAGTGTCAGCTGGAAAAATTACCTGCATTTTACAAAATCAGGGGCAAGTAATACTTTAGAGTGAAGAGGCTAGGGCTGTGATAAGCTTTGCCACACCTAGGTTTAATGTCATTCAATTAAATCACAATAATTTATGACCAAACAGATACCAAGAGCCACTTTTGAAGTCATGACGGTTAACAGCCTAATGGCTTGCGGGGGTGGGGGAAAGAGAATTTCCTTCCGTTTGAGGCGATTCCGGCTGTAGGTCACCCCGCGTACGCCCCGCCTCCGTCGTCTGCCCCCGACCGAGGGAGAACCGGCCGCGCCCCCCCGACCTGTTGCCCCCAGGCTGTGTCGGAGCCCCGGGCGGTGTCGCGGTCATGTCGCGACACAGGAGGGTGCCGCGGCGACAGCCCAGCGGGGCCACGGGGGGCTCGGCTGCGGCGGCGAGCGCGGTGCGGGCCCGAGCCGAGGGGCTGAGGGACGTCCGCGTGGACGAGGAGGTGGAGATGGCGGTGCAGCTCGCCTTGGAGCGCTTCCGCAGCGGGGAGGAGGCGGGTGCGCTGCACAGCCCGGCCCGGGGGACACGCGGCGCGGCTTTGGGAAGGGCATTGCCAGGAGGTCGAGGGAGGGAGGGGATCCCGCCCCTGTTCCCGTCCCTGGGGAGGCACGTCTGGAGCGCTGTCTAGTTCTGGGCTCCTCAGTACAAGAGGTACCCTGGAGAGGGTCCAGTGGAGGGCAGCAAAGATCAAGAGGGGTCTGGAGCACCTCATGGAGACAGAGACGTGGGAGCTGCACTTGTTAAGTCTGGAGAAGAGAAAACTGGGAGGGCAGCTCATTAACACATGTAAATATCTCAGAGGCGGGTGCCGAGAGGGTGGTCCCAGATCTTAAGTGGTGCCCAGGAGCAACAGCCATAAAGTAAAAGCACAAGAAATTCTATCTCAACATGAGGGAGAACCTCTTTCCACTGAGGGCGGTAGAGCACTGGAAAGCTGGCTGGTGCTCTGGGCAGAATGTCTCTCTCTCTGGGGACATTCTGGACCCATCTGGACATGTTCCTGTGTCACCTACTCCAGGTGACCTTGCCTTGCCAAGAGGGTGGACTGTATGATCTCCAGAGGTCCCTTCTAACCCTCATGGCCCTCTGATTCTGTAACATCGAGATAATATGTCAACAATGCTGCCTGTTGTGTTGTTAAGTGGTTTTTTTTTAATTATCATTTTAGAGATGGAATTTCCTTCTAGTTTCACTAGTACTGAAAGAGCATTTGTTCACCAGCTCTGTCAGTCTCTTGGACTGGTATCTAAAAGTAAAGGGTAAGTTGGAGTCCCAGTTTTCTTTTTTTTTTTTTGGTGCAAGTTTATGGAATTTCATGACTAGTGTTAAAATGATCCATGTTTCCAGCATATCCCGCACTGTTGCAGGGAATACTACTAGAGAAAAAAGTTTTAAAAGGATAAAAAGAAGTATCTTTGTGCTTTCCTGCTTAGAAAAACTTCTGACTTGCTAGTTTGAGATAGATTGTGCTTATACTGTTTTGTGGATTTCATGACTCCATAAAAAAGACTTCTCACCATGATCTACTCTGTTTTTTCCGAAGTTTTTGCATAGAACCTTATACCTTGACAGATAAGAATTAACCTAGAGTAGGCTGCTTACTCATAAAACACTTTTTTATTTTTTTTCCCCTCCCAGCAAAGGAGCAAATCGATACCTGACTGTAAGGAAGAAGGATGTATCAGAACTAACACATGCAGTAATGACTTGTGACTTGGCTCTCCGTACAAAACAGGCAGTTCGGAGTTTAATTCAGAGTTTTCCTGTCACAAATAAAGAACGCACGGAACTTCTACCGAAGACGGAGCGAGGAAACACATGTGCTGTTGAATCTGGTATGGTCTGTGTGTCATCTCATAGGGACTTGTCAATCAACAACACTTGAAAAAACTGCTTACAACCCAAGTACAAAACAAACCCCTTTCTGTTCTGTCTTCTTGCCTGTCCTGATACCTTTCCCTCTAAACAAATACCTTAATTTTCTTGACTTTTGCTTGTTAGTAAGAGGTCTTTTATTACTGGTGGTGTGAGGAACTTGGGCAGTCATATCACCCACTTTGCAATGTCTACCTTGTGCTGAGTTAATTTAGAATCTTTGAGCCAAATCTTTTTGGAAATAGATTTCTGAAATACAGGTTCTTAAAAGTTCCATGAGGTGAGGTTGGAGTCAGGTGTTACTGTGACTTTGTGTCAGAACATCCTTATGAGAAAATGAGGTTGGCTGTTTTGCATGTAGAAGTTCATGTTTTTGATAAAGCAAGAAATTTATTTTTTGTTTCTTCATCTTATAAAATAGATTTGGTCCCTAAGAGACTACTGTCCAGACTCTTCGATTTCTAGAATACAAAAGAGTTCACTGGAAGACAAACTTCTCATATGTTTTTGGTTTTTTTTTTAAACAATGCTTTTAACAACATTATTGCTTTAACAGTTTTGAGTGTAAGAGTTTTGTTTCTGTGTGCAAAGCTTGGTGTAAGGGTTTCATTGAATGTTTCTGATTTCTGATGCTTTAAGTGCTTCCTTTGCTATTTCTTCAGTTGTTTCAGTTCTTTGATAGGATTATTTAATGAACAGAGGGAAGGTACAATAAAAGTACTGAAACACAATTCCTTAGGAATGTCGGGCATAAACTAATGAACAGTGTAAAATTCATCTTTCTCTATTTCCAAAGAATGTATTTTTGATTCTTGTGATCTATTGGTCTGCATTTGTCTTGGTAAGACAGAGCTTGCAATTTACTGTGTGAATCTGTTAATGACATTAAATGTATATAATGGAGTTTACAGAAAGCTTTTCATTCTTCTGGCAAATAATTATCAAGGAGTTACAGAATAGCATTTGCAATGCTGAATTTGAAGTAGCCTCCTCAGAAGATGTGCAGATTCTTTGGCTACTGTCGCTTTGCTTTCTGATATATCACACTGTGCTCTAGGTACAGCATGATTCCAATAGTGTGATTGAAGGGAAATCTTGGGCTAGAGCATTAGGTTATGTAAGACTGACTGAAAGGAGGTCATGAAAGACCAGTGAGGATGTGAAAGAAGCCATATGAATCACAGTAAAGTTAATTTTTGTCAGAAGACATGCTTGGAATAGCTTAAAGGTTTAACTCTGTAGTGGATATATTTAGGGAAACTGTGCAGATGTGAGTGTGTATGCAGATAAAACATCCAAGAAAATGTGCCAGGCTGCTTTTCCATGGTTTAATTTCCCTTTTGGTCTTTGAAGCCTTTTTTGATTTCAAGAAATGGACTGAGATAGTCCATTTTTGTTCAAAATATTTATGAAAGTAATAACTCATATGAAAAATATTTATTTCAAGCACCATAACAGGACATGTTGCTATGCATATGACTTTTAAATGTGTGGTGGGTTTGACACTTTACCTACAGGAATGCATATAAAGTCAGGAATGTTAATTTTTAAGTACAATTTTTAAGCAGTGTTTTAATCACCTTCCATTTTTCCATTCTTTTGTCTGTATAAGTAAATTCTTAACTTCTCTTCACAGAAAACAAAGAAGTGAACAAGACAAGTGGACGACTTAATGATGGTATCCCCCAAGTTCCAGTGAAAAGAGGGGAATCAGAGTTTGATACCTTCAGGCAGTCATTGCCAGTTTTTGAAAAACAGGAGGAAATTGTCAAAATAATAAAGGACAATAAAATTGTTTTGATTATTGGAGAGACTGGATCAGGAAAAACTACTCAAGTATGTTTCTTTAATGAAATAAAGAAAATAACAGTATTTATATGAAACTAATGCCAATTTTGTAATATTTGTAATAACAGATTTCTTTATGCAGTTTTAAGGCTCTTGTTTTCTTGTATGATCAAAAATCTTGTGTGCCAATTCACTTTCTTTGCTTTTGAAATACTAAGCCAGCAGATATGTGCTGAAAACATAAATAGTTCTGAACAATTTTCTGATAGGTACCGTTTTTTCATTAAAATAATACAAAATATTGAAGGGATAGTGGCTGTGAGTTTTGTTTTAGCCCTTTTTCTTCTCAAGCTAGTTCCATTCTTAGTATCCAAGTAGTATATTTTTGTGCTAAAATGAAAGATTACCTACAGGGCCTTTTTTATAGATTACTCTGAAGCAGGAGAAAGACACTTCAACTTTTTTTTTTTTTTTTAAAAAACAGATTGTACTTAAAATCAGAAATTTATTTTTGCTGCCTTTCTGCCCCTTCAGGTACATTTGCAATGATAATCCTGTTGTGAATCCTTTTGCAACCTATGTAATATCGAGATGCAGTTAAATTGTTTTCACTGTGGTAAAAAACTATGACTTTCTCAAACTAAAAAGTAAATTTGAACTACTTCTTTACAGATCCCTCAGTTTATTCTTGACGACTGTTACAAAAATGGAACTCCTTGTCGTGTATTTTGCACTCAGCCAAGACGTCTAGCAGCTGTTGCTGTGGCTGAAAGAGTGGCAGCAGAAAGAAGAGAAAAGATTGGCCAGACAATTGGTTATCAGATCCGCTTGGAAAGCAGGTACTATGGATATTTCTTAAAGTCAGTTGATCATGTGTTGGTATTGTAAGTCTTGTGTAGATTTAAACTACAGTATATTTGGGATACAGCCTAGTAAAATCTCCATGTATAAAGTATAGGTGGGATATGTCATTGCAGGTAACAAATGAAGAATGAAAAGGACAGTTTTGCTCCTGTATTTGCAGTTTCTTGTAGTAAGTTGTCTTATAGAATTGAATTGCAAGTGCTTTCTGCTACTGTCTTCTAGGGAGAGCGTGTGTGTGTAAATCCTTGTCTTATTTTCAAATTAGATCTATACTTCCCTCTTTGTTTCTTCTCTTTTTCCCCCCCCTCTCTATTTCTAACATGTGGATCCACAAGTTCTGTAAGTTTTGAAGGTAGGTCTGAAGACAAGCATGGAGACATAAAATGGGAAACAACAAAATTGCAAAGTGAATGATGATGTTGAGCATTATTTACCAATCTGCCTTGGGTTAAATTTACTTTGCTTCAGCTCCTGTGTTTAAAGCATGAAGTGATATAAAAGAGATTTCTCTGTCACCTGATGAATTTGTTCTTAAAGCAGAGCACGAATGGATTGAAGACTGAAGATTGTTTAGGGTTTTTACATTCTTTGAACTGTGTATTTAGTGGGATTTTCAGGAAGGGGCAGCAGCTGGGATATGATTGAGAAGAAGATGGCAAAAGGTAAAAAGATAGCTGGTTATGTTGCTTACATGGGTGAAGATAACACATAACTAATGAAAATTAATGCACTTGAGCAACAAGGCCAAGTTATGGGTTTGAATATGCATATGAAATCTCACAAGGCTATTAAGGGATTAAAAGAGCTAGTAAAGATATATTGCAAATAAGCTGAATGATTAGTTTGTGGAAGTATTATGCTGGCAGAAGAACAGCAAAGTATAAGTCAGATTAAAATGGAAGAATTACTGGAAGCAGCGTGGAAAATCCAGTTTAAGAACAATCAATAAATTTACTCTAGAGAAAGACTAAAAGGGAGATATTATTTCCATCACTGAGCAAAAAAAAAAAATCTGGGGTGGAGGTGTTTAGAGATGTTTACAGTAACACTGAAGTCTAATTTTTAACTGTTAGTAATGACTATTTCTTGGAGGCTACTGAAGAAGAGAGAAGGGTAGAGATGTAAAGAGGAGGTAGAGCATTCCTGTCTAGTATACGTTCCTTGAATTTAATATGTAGGAGAATTTTTGAAAGGAGGGATTAAATCCAATCTTGAAAAGAAATGCAAGAAGTATGGAATGACATCCAGTGACCTCATATCTTCCAGACAAGAGCTGTAGAGTACAACACGAAGTTTTCAGTTCCTTTAGGATTGCAGTACTGGAGAAATTAGTGGCAATTGCTGGTTTTACTGGCACAGCTAACTGCCATGAGTGAAGGGCTCGTGGAGGACTATCTCCCATGGGAGAGATCCCATGCTGGCACAGGCGAAGAGTGTGAGACCTCCCCATGAGGAGGAAGGAGCAGCAGAGACAGTGTGTGATGAACTGACTGCAGTCCCCGTTCCTTGTTCCCCTGTGCCTTTGGGGACAGGAGGCAGAGCAAATTGGGAATGAAGAAGTCCTGTGAAGCAGGGAGAGGTGGGGGGAAGGTGTTGTAAGATTTGGTTCTATTTCTCATTATTCTACTCTTGATTTAATTGGTAATAAACTAAACTAATTTCCTGAAGCCGAGTCCGTTTTGCCCGTGACAGTAATTGGTGACTGGTGTCTCCCTGTCCTTGTTTTGACCCCATGAGTCTTTCACTGTATTTTCTCTCACCTGCCCAGCTGAGGAGACGAGGGATAGAGCATCTTTGGTTAACAACAGGCATCCAGCCGGGGTCAGGCCACCACATGTAGGCTTGGTTATATCGAAGCATATGCTGAAAAATTGGAATCTCTTTTTCCAAAGCAGTTCACGTTTGATTTTCCAGTAAATGGGAAGACATGGAGAGGTTCTCAAGGTTCTGTTTCACTTACTTATTTGTTTGTTAAAATTTGAATCTCGCTTTTTCAATTAATCCATTGTCTGAAGTTTTGGAGCATAAACACTAAGAATCTTCAGGAGCTGTCTTGGAATAGGCATAGTTTATAAACAAGTGGTCTGCATGAATTCTTTGGTGAGAGAACTGTAATTCCTCTTATGGTGAGCTGCTCTTCAATCCTTCAGTTTTCAAGCCATGGAAAGCTAGCAGCCTTTAGGTGGTGCAGAAAACCTGAGTTGTCTTTCTGAACTGTTCCATAGGGTTTCTCCAAAGACACTGGTAACGTTTTGCACTAATGACATGCTGCTTCGCACGCTGATGGCAGGAGACAGCACTTTGTCAACCGTGACACATGTTATTGTGGTAAGGACCCTGCAGTCTTCCATGTGGGGGGGAGCAGTATGTGTTACTTGCTTATTGGAAGATGAGGTCCTCATTTTTCTATTCAGTTGTTGAGCATTTTAGGTGTTTTTGTGTGGTAGAATCTGAATTGGCTTCAAAGACTTACTGATTCTTTATTGTAACGTGCATGGTTTTGTGTGTTTTGGCGCTTCTTTGTGTGTTGTTTTCTCCTGTAAAAGTATCTTATTTAGGTTCATGCCAATAATTAATTGTGGAATTATGATGTGGTTCAGGACGACAGACATCTAAATTTTTCTGAACTTTCTCTGTCAGCAGAAAAGCCTGAGGGAGGCTTATGTAGACGTGGTTCAATGTGAGCATGTCTGAATTTCTGTTGTCATGTATTTTTTTTAGCAATACCAGGTTTGCGGTCCATTTGTTTGCCCAGTGTTTTCAACATAATGTGCAGTCTAATTTCTAGCAGATTATCTAAGTGTGCTCCTTTATGATTATGTGAATATTCCTATTGTGGAACTCGGTAAGTCAGTGGAATCAGAATGTTTACCACAATATTACATTCTCCACTGCTGAAGACAGAAAAATCATGGTAATTTTATGTGCCTGCCTGTTTATCAAAGTGAAAAAAACCCATGAAAATGACTCATACATTCCTGACTTCAGCTTACAGATCTTGCATTTGGGTCCCTGTTTCATAATATAAAAGGAAACAGAAGAATGACACAGATGATAAATCAACCATGTGCCTTAATTGATGATAAGCTTTTTGCGTGACTATATAAACAGACTATATTTTTTTTCTGTCTGTGTGTTATCATATATTTCTTTAAATGCTCATCAGTTGAGAAATGAGAATTGTCATTAAAATAATATTTATAGGATTTGTGGTTTGTGGCATTTTATTGAAAGTGAGGTTTAGATACAAGAATTAGAGAAGTTTCTGACACTCACTTTGACCTCTGAAGTTAAGATGTATTTGACTTGTGCATTGCAGTGTGCTCTGCTCTGATATCTTTATAAAACCTTTTGAAATACATTTTTACTTATGGATGGTTAAAGAAAATCCTTACTTAAACTACACTTACATATTTTTGTGCCTCTGTAATGTGACACTAATTGTATATGTTAGTTTTTTTAAAGAAGTTCATATTTGTCAAAAGTTATGTTCTTAAATATGTGATGTTTATCTGTTGGTTTTGGTTGTTCTTTTTCCTTTTGTTTTAGGATGAAGTACATGAGAGGGATAGATTCAGTGACTTCTTGTTAATAAAACTGAGAGATGTATTGCAAAACCAGAATAGTTTAAGATTAATTATTTCTAGTGCTGCTCTAGATGCAAATCTTTTTATTAGGTATTTTGGAAGTTGCCCTGTCATACACAGTAAGTATGTATTTTAACTCTTAAATCCAAGTAGACCTGCCCTAAAACTCATAGATCTTATTAAACTGTAGCAGACTAGTCTGAGTAAAGGCACATGATGAATACACTGAGTGTTAAAGCAGTGCTTGTTCTTCGTGTCTTTCTCTTATTTCATAACTATTTGCACCTAATTCAGAGAGAAGTAATATTCTTATTGTTGAGTTCTGTAAATGGAGTCATATCCTGACCCCCTTCATGTTCAATTCAAGAAGCTGGAAAAGATTGTTAAAGTGCTTGTCTCTGTGGTGACATAGGTCCTAGGATCTATAACCGTGTGTTATATATTAATACATTCCAGTAGGTTCTAGTTCATCAGGCCTCATAGTCATTGTTAGTGGTTACTGGATAAAACACAGATAACTATACATGTTCACTTCAGAAATATGGTCCTAGGCAAACTGGGGTTCCATTTTTAATGGCATGGTTCTTGATTATAAAGGAAAGTTCTAGCAGTTCATCTAGATAAATATTCAGGAAAGACATGCAATTTCTCTTAATTTATGTTCAGAGTCAGAAACCTGCAGTTAGATTACATTCAGACGCAAAGAAAAATTATCATTATTGCTGTTTTAATTTCATTTAACTGATCTTTAGTAGAGGTAGGGTGTGTGGGAGATGTGGGGTTTTTTATGGGTTTGTTTTCATTTTCCCACCCTCATGACTTGTAGGTTTTCAGCATGGTTCACCTCCTCTAGCACCTTGCAGTCCTCTTTTCCAACAATTATGTCCAAATATTATGTGTTTTGAAAAGAAGCTTTAAGAGAAATCCTTTATTTGCCAATCAAATAGACTGTCTGCATGTCAGCCCTTTTTAAAGAATATTGAGTTTTAGGAGATGGGTGGGATCACTTTGTTTGGAGTGTTGTCTACAAATCAGTGGTTTATTTTAGTGAATGTTTGTGAGAAAGAAATCTTTTTTCCTTTTTTTATAGATAGAAGTGTTTATTTCTACTTACCAGTTCTGAATTTCTGCCTAGTAAAATAAGACTTGAAGCTTTTTGGAGGCAGGAGTCTGGGAATTACCCGTGATTTGAGTGTTTTCCAAATTTTTTTTTGCAAGGGGAACCCTCAGTTGTAATTGTTGTGTGGCTTTCAGTTTACTCTTTTTGCCGCTTCCTGTTCTTTTAGACCAGTGGGCTTGTTTTGGAAATTCTGATGGCAGTCTCTTTCTCCAGTGGTTATACCGTTATACTAAACTTAATGGGCTAATTACAACTGAAAAGCTTATTT
The DNA here is from genome assembly GCF_036250125.1 of Pseudopipra pipra. Lineage (NCBI taxonomy): Eukaryota > Metazoa > Chordata > Aves > Passeriformes > Pipridae > Pseudopipra > Pseudopipra pipra. The sequence continues at coordinate 44,268,897 of NC_087581.1, read as the reverse complement.
TTCCATTTTTTGAGAATATAAAAATTAAAAGAAGAGCGTTTAAAATAAATTGGCTGTTAATATAATGAAAAAGGTTTGATTCTCCTTCAGCAGTATAGCTGACAAAATCCTGACCATAGAAACCAACATTTTTTAGTTGTGAGTTCCTGTAGTACACTCTAAGTGTGTGATCAGTGTTGGAAGAATTCCTCCATGACAGCTTTTAAAAGTATGTGAATTGTAACTTTTTCTTTCTGAAGGAAAGTCTTGAGTCTAAACTCAGCTGTGGTGTGTCTGCTAAGGGATGAGAAATTAAAATCTAGAGATTTTAATTCTTCATGTGAAAAGCATCCTTTAATGTTCAAAAATAAGGTCTAGAAAACAGTCATGATGAAAAAGAAATCAGGATAAATTATTAGGAGCTAAAGGCTAATGGGTTGTCTCATTTGTCAGGAAATATTCAGTAAAGAAAGCCAAATTTGGCTGAACTAGTTGAGGAAATTGAGAGAACTGTATCTCCTCATATACTACTTATGAAAGTAGTTCAGTACGAAGATAACAGTCTGCTTGTGGAATCTTTCACTAAAGCCATATTAATTGCTCTTGTATTTTGTAATCCAGGTGACAGGCTTTATTAGTGACTATTTTGAAACCTTAGATAAAAATGGCTGTTTTCTTTTACTCATTTTGATAAAATTGCAGTTAATAACTGTCAATCTAACGATCATCTCTTGCTGTAACACCTAGTAGAATCGAAGAGGTTAATGAGAAACAAGGTATTCAGCTGACATTTCCCTTTTGAAATGTTTGTGGCCCAGTAATTTTAAGAAAATAAACTCCAGTGAAGATACTCTTACAAGATTTTTCAAGGAAAGTAATGATGTCTTAAGTCAGACCCTAATAATGTTTAATCCACGTTTTGTATCTATGAAAATGATTTTTTTAAAATTAGTATTGAAAGTGAAACTAAGGTATTTCTTATCTTTTATGAATTATTTATACTTTCAGTCCAAGAAAGACCTTTTGAAGTTAAAGAGATGTTTCTGGAGGACATTTTACGAAGCACTGGGTATACAAATAAAGAGATGGTCAAGTACAAAAAGGAGAAGCAGCAAGGTAGGGGGTCTTAATGGTAAGGGTTGGCAATGAGTCTCATTAATTGAACAGCTGATAGGATGGCTTTCTGTTAAAATTCCTAGTGAGTATTTAAAAAAAAAATTCAACCCCCACAAAAAATCAGTTGTGACATGGAGGAGTTGTATAACTTCTACTTGGTATTTCACTTCTGGAGAAAGATCTGGGCTGAGATTGTGTAGAAGATAGTTACTTAGGAAGCTTATTTGAATGCAGTAGATTGGAATACTGGAGGCTTAGAGTGTTAGGCACCAAAATGGTGGGTTTTTCCTTGTTCTTACAGCAGATGCTTGCAATGGTGCACTTTGTGTGCCCTTAATCATGGAATTTATGTTGGATTGGTAGCAGCTTTCTCAATTAAATAAAAGAATTAGGATAGGTAAAGCTATGTCCTGATATAACTGTTTATTTAATGGAAAAAAATGGATAATTCTGATGACTTTAACATTTTTTTGGGAAATACTTATGTATTCTAGAAGAGAAACAGAAAAACACTCTCACTGAGTGGTGTTCTCCTCAGGAAAATACTAGCAAACTGAAACCTCAGAGACAAAAATCTGTGCCAAGGGCAACTGAAGAGTATCATATGTTGGATGATGGTGGTGACACAGTATTTAATCAACTGGTAAGTTTTTCCTTTTGTTGAAAGAGTTTTTGCATCTGTGTCATATTTACTAGCCATTTATAATCTGTTTTTTAAAGATACTACTATTAAAGATATTAATTTTATTTCTAAAGATATTACAGAGGATATTAACATATTTTAAAGAGTATTTTATTAGAATGAACTACTCTAGCTGAAGCTTGCTTTTCAGTTATAATGATTGTACATAACTTTTCCTCAGCTCAAGTGGCTCAGCTGCCACTTACTTGAAGTACTTGCATGGGATAAAATAAATGCTTTAACTGATATCTGAGTGCTGGAGTCCTGATTGTTACTTGGAAAAGTAACCATTCAAATTCTTTGTGGGTGATACAGGAGAATAAAGACAACTTTTGGAAGAGGTTAATCTTTCAATGCTGTTTCTTATCTTCAGACTGAAAAAGATGTGAATTGCCTTGAACCGTGGCTAGTAAAAGAAATGGACTCTTGTCTTTCTGACATCTGGTTGCATAAAGATATTGATTCCTTTGCTCAGGTGTTTCATCTCATTTTAACTGAAAATGTCAGCGGTAGGTTTCTCATCTTATTACATAAGAAAAAAGCAACTGCAAATTTATTTCAATTTCTGTGCCTGCATTTGTCTCCAGTTTCAGATTTTGTTACCTTTGCATTCTGATGCCTATTGAAAAAAATGAATAGGGCTAGCAGAATTAATGACTTGTTTAGTTATTTGTTGCTGTACTTGTTTTGAAGTATTGACAGAAGTTACGTTTCTAAAATAGTGTTTAATGCACATGAACTGACTGCAGGGATGAAGTGAGGAAACAAATTCTCTTTGGGCTGAATTTTAAAAGTAATATTTGTACTACATTTGGATGAAAAAATAACATTTCTCTTGGGTTTGCTGCTTTTTTTTTTTTTCCTTCTCAGTTGATTATAGGCACAGTGAAACCAGCGCAACTGCTCTAATGATTGCTTCAGGGAGAGGCTTTTTGAGTCAAGTGGAACAGCTGATCAGTATGGGAGCAAGTATCCACTGCAAATCATCCAATGGCTGGTAATAACAAACACATAAACTGAAAGATAGATTTATTTGTCAATATAGAAGCGAGAAAGAAAATTAGTTTAGATGTCATAGAATTTTCTAGCTTACCAAAAGCACTAATAGGTTTTGACAGCCTATTAGTGAGCTTCTGACTTTTGTTCATCACATTGTTTTCTGTAAATTCTAAATTGAATTCTTAATTACACAGTCTCGATTACGGGCTATACACTTGGTTTTGATATGTCTGATTTAAGACACCGTTTAGAAGAAGAACTATGATCTTTTTCACTGCACTGATTGAATTGGACCCAAAATGTTTGGTGATTCTTATTTTCAGAGAGTTTTCTGATAACCTGTATCAGAAGATCTTTGTGTTATGTCTATAAATATGTTGTATCATGTAAAAATATTTGTGAATCTGTAAAAACTCAAGTTTTGTGGCCATGGATTGTGTCTTCATATAAACAGGGAAGTATTAGCAAAGAATTGTACTGTGGAAAGATAAGAATTGGGATTCTAGTGGTCTCATATTTGGCATTACTACTTGCAAAACTGGAGAAGGAATGCAGTTTAAAAAGTAAAACAGTGAACTGCATTGTGAGGAGGGAACCTCCTGTAAAACATAAAATAGCCCAGTGTATTCCCACATTTTGTTGAAAAATGCCTGGTGTGTAACTTTGTGGGATAATATGAAGGTACTGCAAAAAGGCATGGCTGATCTGTGTGCATTGCCATGTGCTTTTTGAAGAAATGGTGCATTCTTCCTCCTCATTTCATTGTGTATGTTTGCATGTACTTCTGTATAAAACTGTTATTCTTTTGTGGTAAAGAACTGCAGTTATTAAAAATCAGAAAGGTTGTTACAACCTATTTATGCACTTTAAAACAGGAAGTTGCAGATCCAGCAATAACAGCATTGATTACAGTACAGAAATTGATACAAAAGTGTGGTATCAGTTGTCTCCTAACATAATACGCTATTCATATGCGTCTTTTGAAGTGAGAAATCCAGCAAGGATTTTTCTGCAACTCTTTCAGGATGGCTGTTGACTGGGCTAAGCGCTTTGGACAGACAGAAGTTGTTGACCTGTTGGAATGTTACAGGTAAGCTATAACTGCTTTGCTGAAAGAGTTGTGTGACATGTTGAAGGGAAATTCATGTTTTGTCTTCTTTAAAATCTGGCCTAAATAGCAAGATTTTTTTTTAAGAATAGAAATTTTTCAAAAACATAGTTATTAAAAAAGAAAAGTTTGTTTGTACTCAGAATCATAGTGATTATGTTTGCACAACTCTAAGATAAATACAGTTATAGTGGCATAGGACTACTTTTATATTATTAGCTTTTGTCATCTTGATATGGACATTCCTATCATGATGGGCAGGATGTGATCATAGTAACTTAATTAATACGCAGAGATGTTGATTCTATACCAGGTGCATTTTAATCTCATATACTTATTTTGGAAACAAATCTGTTTTGTGTTTTTATCTGTATATTGTTGATGCACAATAGCGATATTAAAGAAACTTCATAGGAGTAACATGTACACTAGGCCATTCAAGAGTTGGTTTTTTTATTAACTTAGAGTTATCATACTTTAGTTATTGTTTTGTGGAGATCTGTATTATTACAATTTCTCTTAATGTAGTTTCTGATAGTGAGAAATTTTTGGAAAATACATGTCTTTTAAATATTTTTCCTTTAGCAAATAAACAAGTACTGTCTTTATACTTTGAGTTCTGTCACATTTACTTATTACTGTTTCAATGAAGTATAAGAAAATTCAAGTTAACACTAAAAATTGAAGTTGCATGTTTTGTTGGAGTACAGTTAAATTAGCGAACAATAATAGTATTGTGGATATACTGTTCTGCAACACTTTAAAATTAAAATTTGAGATGAGTGGGCATGTTGGTCTTGATCTAAGTTTGAGATGATGAATGCAAACCCAAAGCAAACAGCCTTGACTCTGGTCTGTGTATTTTTCTATTTTAGTGCTTCATTTGGATTTGGAAAGCTGGATGAAAGTTCCCTGGTCCAAACAAGTGGTAATGACCTTAGTGCAGAGGACAGAGAGCTGTTGTCAGCTTATCATCACAGTTTTGATGATGAAAAAGTGGATCTGGATCTGATTATGCACTTACTGCATAACATCTGTCATAGTTGTGATGCAGGTAGGTATAAACACCCACTTCCAATAAACTGCTGTGGATTCAGCTTCTGATGAATCATGCTCTTTTTTTCAGAAATCCCAAATAGTTAAAACCTTCCAGGTGCTAGTCTACATGGCACTGACATATATTTGGAGTGAATTTTCTGTTTAACTCTGCAAACCCACTTTTTTTTAGGAGCAATTTTAATATTTCTTCCTGGATATGACGAGATAGTGAATCTGAGGGACCGTATTGTTTTTGATGACAAGAGGTTTGCTGATAATGCTCACAGGTAAAAGCTTTAGTTTATGTGGCTGGGTTGAGGTTTTTATTGCTTCTTTTAAAGTTCCTTAAAATGTTGTCTTTATCTTGTGTTAGATACCAAGTTTTCATGCTTCATTCAAGTGTGCAGACTTTGGATCAGAAGAAAGTGCTTGAAAGTCCACCTTCTGGCATCCGCAAAATAGCAAGTATCAGAGGACTTTGTCAGATGCTGATATTGATGTGTTTTGTCTTTGGTTTTACAGCTACTATACTTTTGGTTGGTTTTTTTTTCTTTTTTTTGCAGATTCTTTCTACAAATATCGCAGAAACCAGCATAACAGTCAATGATGTTGTATTTGTTATTGACTCAGGCAAGGTGAAAGAGGTATGATTGCCTTAAACTTTCTTTGGGAAGTGTTGTTCTAAAATACATAATAGATATATTTTGAAGAACTGTTTTTTTACAGTAGGCTGACAGCTAGTGCATGTCAAGAAACAAAGCTCACTGAGAAGTTCTGACATCCATTTGTTTTATGACAAATGCTGTAAAATAGCTGTTTAAAACCCTGTAAAAGCTACTGTAGATTGATATGTTGGTGTATTTTTTCTTTTTTTTTTTTTTTTTTTTTTTTTTTTTTTTTGTAATTTAGTATTTCTACTTGATTTTTAAAACAAGTCCATCACTTCAGATCTCCATCTTCCTGAGGCTTAGAGAGAACACTGGGAATTCCCTTTGTCCTGCTATTGTATCAAGCCCAAGTCTGATCCATTAGGATTTTAAGCATTGGTTTTGATGTGTTGAGTGCCCGTTTCCAAATTCTTTGTTCAAGAAGAGGGAGATAAAATAATGAGGCAGTTTAAGACCTAGTAAATGGCTTTGAAAATCAGTTTGGATTTCATAGGAGATATGCATACCAAATTTCTGAAGTTCTACGTATAACTTTTTCTGTAATTTTGCATCAAATGTAGAAAAATAAGGATGTAATTTCCATCTCATTTTAACTGAAAATGTCAGCGGTAGGTTTCTCATCTTATTACCTAAGAAAAAAGCAACTGCAAATTTATTTCAATTTCTGTGAATTTTCCTGCTTTTGTCTCCAGTTTCAGATTTTGTTACCTTTGCGTTCTGATGCCTATTGAAAAAAATGAATAGGGCTAGCAGAATTAATGACTTGTTTAGTTATTTGTTGCTGTACTTGTTTTGAAGTATTGACAGAAGTTACATGAGACAAAGTGAGACAAAGAGGAAGACTTTATTCAGTGTAATAATATATTTTTGTGTGGTTTGTGATAACTCAAAACACAATCCGTATCTGAGAATTATTGATTGACTAGAAAACTTTAATTTAGAAAACTGTGTAAAACAAAGATACTGTGAAGGAGATGGAATCAGAAGTTTACTTGAAACTAAGAACTTCAGAACATACCTTTATGCCAGAAGCTGATGATGCTTATTATTATAATTTTATATTATTTAGAAAACTTCTGTTGATAATATAAATCACTAGTAGCTTTTATTTCGTGTACCCTATTCAATCTTGGGTTTATGTTCCTTACTTTGCTTTTATAGAAGTCTTTTGATGCACTGAGTCATGTTGCAATGCTAAAAACAGCATGGATTTCGAAAGCCAGTGCTATCCAGAGAAAAGGCAGGTAATAAATGCCTCATATCAGTTTTTATCTTGCAGATATCCGCTGTCTGGTATGTTGAGAATAAAGTACACAATATAATAGCAGCCACACTGGGTAATGTTTATAGCCTAGTCCAGTATTGTGTTGGACAATGGCCAACATTCATTCTCTACAGAAGAATAAGGGTCAGCATGTATTTCATTGGAGTCATTTCCCAAGCTGTAGAGAAGTGATGCTCAGGAATTTCCCAAAACTTACATTAGGTCTAGGTTGTTTTCACCCCGTGAGCTTTATGTTGCTCCTCTTTCTCCCATGTAGCACCAGCAGCCAGTGTCCAATAAAGTGTTTCACAACTTGTCTGTGAGCAAAGAACTGCCCACTGCTAGTTTTTAATTGATGCTCCATTGTTCCTTTATTAGAAGAGACATTGACCAATGATTCCTTATTCCCCTTCTCCAAACTACTGGTCATGATCATGTTCTTCCCAGCTGTGGGTTGGGCTGTGGGTGAGGGTTGAGAAGCTTATTTAAGTAGCAACAAATGCCTGTTTAGTGACATGGTATTGGCAATAAGTTGTGGGTAATTAGGGCGTGAATGTGAGCATTTGCTGTCTCTGTCCCTTCACTCACCACCTGTTCAATCTTCATTCTGCCTTTTAACTTCAAACTGTTTGAGGGATGTGAAGAGTAAGACATGAAGTTTACAACTTAAACTCCTTATAGTAAAGGAGAGTTTAGATTTGGATTGGTCTTAGGTTAGCAAAAAAACCTACCTCTCTTTACTTAGATAGGCCTTGTTTTTGTTTTTGCATACTATCAAAAATAATCCATGTATTGGAAAACTCTCACCTTGTGTGGGACTTCCACTTAACAACATCTTTTTCATAGAACTGCTTTCTACTTTTCCATCCTATGTTTTGTGTGCGTGTTTTGGTTTTTGGTTGGTCGGTTTTGTTTTTAAAATGAAATGCTAATTTTTACAACTTCCCATATTTTATTTTGAAGGGCTGGGCGCTGTCAGCCTGGAGTCTGTTTTCGTCTCTTCAGCAGGCTCCGATTTCAGAAGATGTTGGAATTTCAGACTCCGGAGCTTCTAAGAATGCCACTTCAGGTGCATGTTGAGTTAGAAATTATAACTTAAAAAAACGTATTTTCATCAAACCATACTATTAATTTTTAAAAAGTATGTGCTTGGGTTTTTTTTCCCCCAAATCTTAATGACCTTTTTTTATTCTGCTTTTTAACTTGCAGGAGATTTGTTTATACACAAAACTGCTGGCTCCAATTAATTGTCCAATTGTAGACTTTCTTATGAAAGCTCCTGATCCTCCACCTGCTGTAATTGTGAGAAATGCTGTGCACATGCTTATGGTCAGTGAAAAGGATTAGATTTAGATGAGAATTGTATTTGATTCCCTATTTGTTGTTTGGCAACATAGTTTACTGACTTCTGTTTGTACTGCAACTGTTGCTTAGTTACTTAAGGATGTTTTGAATTTGTGTTTATTGTCTGGTTTTATTTTGTGTGTGGGAATGTGTTTTTCCATATTAAGGGAAGAGAATGTTTAAAAATCTTGTCTCAAACTTTCAAGTTTGACTTGCTTTTTTATTGCTTGGCAGCAGTTCTAGTTAATGTCCAGTATTCACATCCTTTCTGCTTTCATTGTAAATTAATTTTGTCCACTGTTCTCATCCCCTTCTCCTTTTTTATATTTTTTTTTTTTAACAGACAATAGATGCTATGGACCCTTGGGAAGATCTCACTGAACTTGGTTATCATCTCACTGAATTACCAGTAGAGCCACACCTTGGTAAAATGGTGTTGTATGCAGTTGTTTTGAAGTGCCTGGACCCTGTTCTTACCATTGCCTGTGCTCTGGCCTGTCAGGACCCTTTTGTCCTGCCCACTCTGGCCTCTCAGAAGCGTGCAGCCATGCTCTGCAGGAAACGCTTTGCTGCAGGGACCTTCAGCGACCACATGGCCCTTCTCAGGGCTTTCCAGGTATTACTTCATTTCAGGAAGAGTAATAATCACAACAGATCACCCATGCAAGCAAAGGATGTCCCAGTCAAGTTGGATGTACGGTAGACTAGGATTAAGTCCTTTGAGAAGAAACTCCTGTATACTGAACTCATAAATTTGTGAAGGAACACTTTTTGTCATATCTTTTGTTGGTATTTTCAAACCTTGTTAAATTCTGAATGTTCCAACAATGTGTCTCTTTATATCCTGCTATGCTGATGACTTAAAATAGTAATCTTAATACGAACTACTAAGTGATCTTTATACTAACTTAATGGTCTTAAAATATAACTTCAGATAGTGATCACTATATGTTCGTGTAGGGAATGGGTGAAGAGAATCTAATACTTAAACAGAAAAAAATCTGGTTTGATATGTTTACTTTCAGAGTGGCTTTTGCTTTCATTTTATTGATGTAAATGTAATTTTTTAAAAAATGCATTTTTAAATTTTAACTAATCTAGTTAATATGCAAATGTAAAAAAATATTCTTTTCAGGCATGGCAGAAGGCGCGCAGTGATGGCTGGGAGAGAGCCTTCTGTGAAAAGAACTTCCTGTCTCAGGCCACGATGGAAATCATCGTAGGAATGAGAACACAGTTGCTTGGCCAACTCAGAGCCTCAGGTAAATAGCTTGGAAAAAATTTCAACATAGCTTTGAAGTCAAGAGTAAAGAAGTTGTAACAAGAATAGTGTCCACTGGTGTAATTCTCCTTACTTAATTTGAAACAGACCAGTACACCTTCATGCTGGGTGTGGTGAAGATGAGAAAGTGTGGCTGGGGAATAGCTGATCTAACTGAAAGAATCGTGGTTGTTCCACATGCCACTGGCTTTCAGTGTGAGATATGTTTCCTTGGATTTTTAAATTTTAGAAAATTATTTCCATAGGAAATGTCTTTGTATTGTTCAAAGTTAATTCTATTCTATGTTAGTATAAAATCCCTGTGGTTTCTTCTGGGTGCTGTTAAGGTTGGCAGTGGTGAAAAATGCATCAGTTTGCAGTTCATTTCAATTTATTTTCAAACTCCTTCTGAGAGGCAAAAAGGTAAATATTAAATACAAGCAAACATGGCACACATTTATCCTTTGCTTTCTTCAGGTTTTGTTAGAGCCAGAGGAGGAGCTGATATTAGAGATGTTAATACTAACTCGGAGAACTGGGCTGTAATTAAAGCTGCCTTGGTGGCTGGGATGTATCCCAATCTCGTGCATGTAGACAGAGAAAGCCTGGTTTTGACTGAACCAAAGGAGAAGAAAGTGCGATTTCATCCTACCTCTGTTCTTAGTCAGCCTCAGTATAAAAAGGTACAAGCGCTTTGAATTTATAGTTCACGAAAAAGAGCACTATTATCAAATGCTTTAGAAATGTCTCTTCATAGTTGTCAGTGCTTTAAAAGCAGCATGTGCATTAAAAACTAAACCTTTAGAAAATATTTTTTCTGCCACTAGGTAGAATAAAAGGGAGTTTGTTTATTTTTCCATTATTTCAATTAGTCCTTCCTCTAGGTGGAACAAGACAAAATGGTAAAACAAGAACCCCTAGTTATAAAACTGGTTTCAAGAATCATAGAATCAGCCAGGTTGAAAGGGACCTCAGAGATCATCAAGTCCAACCCTTGATCCACTACCACTGCGGTTACTAGACCATGGCACTAAGTGCCACATCCAGTCTCTTTTTAAAAATCTCCAGGGATGGAGAATCCACTACTTCCCTGGGCAGCCCATTCCAATGTCTGATCACCCTCTCTGTAAAGAAATTCTTTCTAATATCTAATATCTAACCTAAACCTCCCCTGGCACAACTTGAGACCTGCTGTAATGATCCCTGCTTGTAATAGCAGGATGAAGTTCTGCTCTGAAACTTTTCTTTTTTAAAGCAAAATATTTCATTTCAAGGTGATAGGATAATTTGTGAGTCTGGCTGAATTCTCTCATGCTTTTTTATTTGTGTGTGTTTATATAAAATATTATTTCTACACAGATACAGAATCATAGAATGGTTTAAATTAGAAGAGACCTCAAAGATCATCTGGTTCCAACCCCCCCCTTCCATGGGCAGAGACACTTTCCATTAGACCAGGTTGCTCCAAGCCCCATCCAGCCTGGTCTTGACACTTCCAGGGTTGAGGCATCCACACCTTCTCTGGATAAATTAACAAATACGTTAAAATTAATTTTAATTACAAAGAGAGGGTAAAATAGCCTACTGTTATCTGCTCTTGCGTAGATTCCCCCGGCAAATGGACAAGCTGCAGCCATTCAGTCACTCCCTACAGACTGGCTTATATATGATGAAGTGACGAGAGCTCACAAGATAGCAAACATCAGGTGCTGCTCTGTTGTAACACCTGTCACTGTGTCACTCTTCTGTGGACCAGCCAGACTGCCAAGTAATGCCTTGCAGGCTTCATCATCCTTCCGAGGTACACTGGAATCTGGATTTGGAATGTTTCCATTGGTATATCATCTGGAAAGTTTATTTTTCTACAGTATTTATTACATATATTAGTTAATTCTGAAAACAGAGTTATAGTTCTTGTAGATGTTCAAGTATAGTTTGTAGACTCTCTTACAAATGTCTCAGTTTTGGGAATCCATATAGATTCATATCCATAAATTACACTTACACACTTCTGTAGTCTCAGAAATTAAACTACAGTTTGTAGGGGAAAAAAGAATGCAACCAAAATGTCTAATGATTATACTAGTGCTGAAAAGTGTAGTATATATGTTTTTTTTCTGCAGACTAGTGTATTTGATACTTTGAACCAGATTATTCAAACTGAGTAATTTAGAAATAATCAATATGGTAAATAGTCATATTGCTTCCAGCTGACACATGCATTTTCAAGATCATTTTCTACTGATAACTTTTAATGTCAATTAGCTGTACTGTTAACTATAAGTAATAAAGAATATCTAGAAATTTCCTTTTTTGTATTTAAATTGAGTGCTGTAGGAATAGAAACAAAAATAATCTATCCTGCTGCCAGTTCTCATAGTTTATATCAGAGTCCAAGTTATTTCTGAAGCTTTCTTGTCTTGCTTTTAAACTGTTAACCTTTGAATACTCTTCATGCTGATGGAATTGCACTTTCAAGAAAATAAGAATTCCTAGTTAATAGCCATATATATAATTTATTTTTTTCTTAATCGGTCTTTAAATCTGCTGTTTTACTAGGAAAGAGAGCCATGTGTGTGTTTACAAACAGTTTCAGGCAAAAGTTTGTTAATGGTTGTCAGTAGTGATGAAGGTACATGAGTTGAGACAGATCCCATCAGTAAAGGTGTTTACAAAGTAGAGCCCTCAGCAGGTCTGGCTGCTTGAGTTCTGCTAACTGGAGCAAAGACTTTTCACTGGGGTGTATTTGTAGAAAATAAAAAATGGTTCTACAAATGTTTACATTTTAAAGTAAATTTTAGAAGGAAAAATAGCTTATTGCTGGTAATACAGTAGTGTTCAGTTTTTTGTATGTAAGTGGACATAGTATAGAAATGTTAATGCACCTTTTATATTTAATTCAGGGGGTGGGGTATCTAATGACAGCAGTGACAGTGAGATGGAGGACAAAACAATTGCTAATTTGGCACTTTTGAAGCTGGATGAATGGCTCCATCTCAAACTGGACCCTGAAGTAAGTAATATATCACTTCTGTGCTTGTTTCATGTAGAAGGATATTTACGTCATACCAACCTAAAAAGATTTTTGTGACATTTGATTAACCAAGAATTTCTTGTAAGAGTGGCTGTCATGGTCCATTTGGGTGTCTCAGACAAGGTACTCTGTGATTTAACCTTTATTTCATGAACTTTTCAAGAAATAAACAGGGTCTCAATCTCCTTTTGCCCAGAGTAGTCTATTGCATGAATTCACGTATTCACCATCTAAGTTGTGATGTTTCATAACTTACTACCCATAACTCTCAATTCTTGCACCTATAAACCAAGAGAAAAATAAGGATTAGTTACTTAGCTGAAATAGTGCCTAGCTCTTTGAAATAGAAGTCTCTAGGTCATTCAGGAGCTGTGGCTCTGGCAGGAGGTAGAGTAGTTTATGGGTTATGAAACACTTGGAGTTATCAGTTCTAATAACAATACTGTCTCTCCTAGACATGTCCAAAAGCATGATTTTTAAAATTTTATGATGATGAAAGCATTTATGATAAAATGGGAATTAGACTTTAGTCTTCTAGATTTAGTCATCTCATTTGAGCAGAAGTCTCTGTAAGAAAAATATGTCACTTAGAGCTCTTTTTCTTCAGGTGTGAATGAGGCGTGCATGAATACAGCCTGAATTGAGAGGAAGGGCATAAAGCATGAGAAGATTGGGGTTATTTTAAAAAGATAAAATTTTAGAGTGGGAAAAAAAATCTGTGGGTTTTGCAATACAGTGTTAAGTTTAGTACAGAGCTAAATGAATTTTTCAAAAATCACCTTTCATCCTAGGAAAGAAAAGCAGCTTAACAGGTTAGTTTAAATGTGAGGTTACCCTCCCTCCCCGAGACCTCAGTCATGCCTTTCAGTTTGTTCCCATTAGAATGCCAGGTGCTGCCTGATAGGAAAGACATAGGGTTCCCTTACCTGTCTGATCTAACTTTTATTAGTCTCTAACAGAATTGACATTCCTTGCAGGCTGCTGGAATGCTCTTGCAACTCAGACAGAAGTGGCACAGCTTATTCCTGCGTCGCATGCGAGCTCCTTCTAAACCGTGGTCTCAAGTTGATGAAACAACTGTAAGAGCAATTACAGCTGTTTTAAGTGCTGAGGAACAGTCTGCAGGTTTGCAGCAGCCTTCAGGAATTGGTCAGAGACCAAGGCCTGTGACTTGTGAAGAGCTTCCTTTGGCATCTGCATGGAGGTCAACCAACATCAGAAAAGGCTCAGCAGAAACTGAATTCTCTGACTCGTCTAATGCTGAAAAGTAAGATGTTGAGGTTTTCTATAGACTGTAGGTTGCAATGTGTTTATTTATAAAAGCACCACTTGAATGCTACTATAATAGGAAGGTAAAAACAGTAGAAATACAGTTGAAAGGTTTGACACTGTCCTGTGCTGTGTTGTAGTTGTGATTTTTCATTGAGAATTATTTCACATACGTGTGCCTGCTGTTTGAGAGAGCAGTCAGGAATAGCATCCATGAATCCATCTTTGAGAAGTAGCAGAAGAGGTTTAACTGTAGGATTCAAAACCAATGCATGATCAGTATGGGTTTTTTAGTTACTGTTTAATGTGTTTTGGAATTACTGTGGTATGTGTGGTCATGCAGAGGGCTGATATGTAGATATAAATTGTTCTAGGACTGCTTGTGAATCTCATGGTATGCCCTGTATCTACCTTTACTTTTTAGAGTTTCAGTGAAACCTACACCTCCCACACTTCACCAGCCAAAGAAGTACAAAGAGAAAGATATTTTGCACTCCAAACGATCTTCAGACGACAGGTCATCTCAGTCATCAGTGAAGCCTGCAGACAGCAGCAGCTATCCCAGCCCTTGTGCTAGTCCTTCCTCTCCAATATCTGGAAAGGTAGAGGAGTTCTCATGAACATATTACCCTGCTCTTCAAAACTAATAGAATTTCTTTCTGATATATTTTTGCAGCTATCAGGTATTTTATTGATTAATTAAGAACCTAACTTAGCTTTTAATTTATGACAACTGCATAATAGTTCCTTCTGGAACTTAGAATCTAGACTAAATATCCTTGTTACACTAGTTTAATACAGTAAAAATATTACTCTTTGCAGACTGCATAGATAAAACTATCCAAAGTAGAAAAAAATCAGATTATTTTTTAAAAACTTGTACTAATAAGCAGTGAGGGTATATTTTTTTCCATCTTAATTAGTATATTGTACATGCATGTCTGAAGTTTTCGGATCCCACCTTCCTTTGTTTATGTAATAGCATAATACTGATAATAATATGTAATTATGTAATAGCATAATACTGATTCTCTTTAAGCTTTGTGTTATCTGCCTCATTAGGAGTGCATGAGTTTTTTTAATGATCCTTATTTTAACAAAGAACATATTTTTAGTGAGGTTATTGCCATAATTCTCCCTGTATACTTGAATAGTAAACTGCAGTAATATTAAATAGATCATTGAGAGGAAACTCCATGGACTCTTGGAGGATTTAATAATTCCTCTAAAGTCTTTCAGCTTTTAAATGCAGCCAGTGTAAAGGGGTGAAAGCATGTTTCTTGAAGGTAGAAATTCAAGTAGTGTTCTGTAGGCTGCAGTCTAGGATGGTTAATTTTGTGTCATCTGAAGGCATGTCCAACTCAATGAATTGTAATTAATCACTAGACTATTTAGGCTTGTCCTGCTCTTCTTGTTGCTGCCCCTCATGGTTGAATTATTATTTTGAAAAGTGCTTAAAAAAATGACAGATGCGAAATACATTTTGAAGCCAATTCAGACAGAACCAGCTGATAGATCCTATGTCTCTTGTAGAATCTAGGGGAGGAGCACAGTCAAGGGATTCTGTCTTCATATGTGTAAAACTTTAGAACTAAAGCCTGGTTTCTTTTATTGTATTAATTTAATGTAATTTTTCCAGGGTTCAAAATCTCCTTCACCAAGACAAAATATGCCGGTTCGGTACTTTATAATGAAAAGTAGCAACTTGCAAAACATTGATATTTCTCAACAGAAGGGTATATGGTCCACTACGCCAAGTAATGAACGAAAACTGAACGGAGCCTTTTGGGAAAGCAACGTGGTTTACTTAATATTTTCTGTTCAAGGGTCTGGATGCTTTCAGGTGAGTCCTAAGGTAATACTAGATATTAGCTGTGGTTGATGGTTTGGGAGAGTGCAGCAAATGACTGAGTGTAGTGTGGAGGGCTTTGCTTATGACTTCTGTCTGACCTTCTGTTAAGTAGAGCAGCATGCAGATCTCTCTGGTTGCTGAAGAAGTATTTCTTTCTTCTCTGAAATATGCCTTTTTAATTAACTCAGTTTGTTCCTCAAAGGCTAAGACTGAATTGCCTCCAAGCATCATGAGTCAGAGTAATGTTTATACCCACTAATCTTTTAAAACAACAAAAAGAAAAAAAAAACTTAAAAAAAATGTTACAAACAGGGAGTGTTACTCTTTGCATACCAAAATAAATATTGTGAATGAACAAGCAGTTGCAGTCAAGTCATACCTTTCTAAAGCCAGGAAACTCACAAATACCTTTATTACAAATTTTAAAATCTGGTTTTGCCTGAAGTGTCGTTTGTAAAAGTTAGGAAGCCAGCCATGATTGTTCCACAGCTGTGTCTTGACTTCAGGTTTAGTGAGTTATTTGTCAATAACTTCTCGTCAAATCTGTGTCCAGTTTCAAGTTAAAGACTTGGCCTGGTAATGCAAAGTTGCAGGTTAGCTGTGTTGTGGAGCCAGCCAAACTCAGGTGTTCCAAGTGAAGAAAGTTCAGCTTACTTCCTCATATATAGACTGTTCTTAAAAGTTACTTAAAAGTGTCCTTAAATAAGTTAGGTGCAGTCTTGGATTGGGATTTCTTTCACTTTCTTTTTGAATACTTGTCTTGGAATTTTGTTCTCCTTCATTGAAGAAGGAAATCAAAACAACCTTGACTTCTTTCTTTGAAGAACAGCTACACTCTCTCAATTCTATGTGAACATTGTTAATGTAGAGGGAATATGGGAAGGAACAAATGGATTTCTGCAAAAAATACAACTAACAAGGAATAGCTTGCTATAGACTGTTCTGTAGTAGAACATTTGTCTGGGTTCCTTGTGCTCAAATGATTTTACAACACCTTTTCAGTCTCTGTTACGAAGCTTAAAAACCTTTGAAGGTAATGGTGAGAAATTAATTAAGAGACATTCTTTGTAGTCAAATTCTAGAAGGCATATTTGAAGTGGAAAAAGAAATGATGCTTCTAACTTTCTGGATGTAAACATTTTAGAAGACCCAGCTTCATGTGAATCACTATGAAACTAATTTGAAAGTTGCACGTGAAGTTCAGTAATTTGTTGAATTCATTATGTCTGTTCTTTCACACTTCAATTTTTGTTGCAGGGTTTTGCTAGAATGGGTTCAGCGATTGGGTGTGAGAAAAGTCAGGATTGGGGATCTGCTGGTTTTGGAGGCGTTTTTAAGGTGGAGTGGATCAGAAAAGAAAGCATTCCTTTTCAGTTTGCACACCATTTGCTCAACCCTTGGAACGACAGTAAGAAAGTACAAATAAGCAGAGATGGCCAGGTAATGTTAATCTCTTCTCTGTACTTGGTAGAACTGTGTATTGTTTATTAGCTTGTTCAGCCTTGACATTTATCTCAACTGTGCTCACTATGTGTTAATCTGAATCACAGTTCATTGGTGTGCATTGTACCTTCTGCTAATGCAGAACTACTGTTGAGGTAGTGAAGATGTTCTGATAAAATGAAAACAGTTTCTTGCTTAATACGTGTTTAAAAAGAAAAGATTTAAAGCTGGATGTTTCCAAAAAGAAGTTGTTTGGAGTTGGTAATTTTGGTTCTGGAGGTTTGTGCCCTCTTTGATGCATTCCCCAAGATAGTTTGTCACACCCAAATAACTGTTAATAATTCATAGCTTGGAATTTTCTGTAAAGCTTGAAGAGAATCTAGAGTTCTGAGGCAGAATAAAGCTCATGACAGTTCTCCAATTTGTTAAAGCTAAATGCAACTACAAAAAGCCAAAGAACTGACACAAGAGTTCTCTGTGGCAGTTTCTGTGTTCTCCCTGACTCTTCCCAAAACATCTCGACGATTCAAGAGCTAAACCTTTTGTATCGTCTTCCCACTACTTCTCCAAAACCTCTCCAGTTTAAAGAAAGGAGAATACTGTAAGAACAAGGAAAGGAATGTAAATGTAGCACATGTTGGAGTTGACTGGGCTTCTCTTGTAAGCAGCTCTTAAGACCTAAAGAGTCTCAACAATGTTAAAATTGTTATATTAATGTCTATGATTCCACCAAGAGCCACTGTATTTCCTGTGACCTGCCTTTCCACATTCTCCACCACACTTGATGGAATTAAACTTAAATGATATGGGAAAAAAAGATCTTTAGTTAGTTAGTGAGTGACCTGTGGAAGATACAAAGTATATGGTGCATCAGTTCCTGTATGTGGCAGTGGTGTGTTCACTGGGAATTCTGTGTGTGAGCACTGACATCTTACTGTGGAAAAAAACCACCCCAAACAGCCTGTAAGGCAGTGTGGATGAAAGTTTCTATCTCTGCTGAGCCCTAGTAAAAAAAACCTGCTGTGCCGGGAGTTCTGATTTATGTCCTGATAGCAAAACGGAGGCTGAAAGCAATCACCAGCAACCTCATATAATAATTTTGTTGTAAATAGTTTCTGTGTGTTCAGTACTAGCAGTGCAAGTAACTTCTCTAATTTCCTGTTCATTTCTAGGAGCTGGAACCACAAGTTGGGGAGCAGTTGCTGCAGCTTTGGGACCGTATTCCTTTGGCAGGAAAAAAAATGACTGATCATGTCAAGTAATGTGATGGAGGTGGTTATTTCATGTGTTGCTTGCTGGTTTTGTGGTAGAGGAAAAGCTGTCAACATACAGTGTTGCTTTACAGTACTATGTTTCCTTTGTAGCTTATAGAAAAACAGATGCACTTATTACTAAATATTCTGTTCCTTTTGATTTTTTCAGCTGGTTTAGGTTGTTGAAACATCAGTCCTAACCACTAGAACAAGCAATGTGTCTACAGTACAAAGGTGAGGAAGAAGGGGGCACAACAAGCTCCTGAAGCTAGAAGTGGAAAAATAAGAGAGAATTGTTTGATTTCAGTGTTTCCTTGTCTTAAAAAATGTGATAATACTATTCGCCAGCCTGTTTTTGACTAAATTTTTTTTTTACAGTAGTGTGCAGTTGATAGTTAAAGACACAGTTAAGTTCAAAACAAAGTTTGAAACAATGGACTACATAAAGGTTATTTGTGGGTTTAAAATAGCACAGCAGACAGTCTAAGTATGCAGGTTGCAGTTAAAGTTTTCTCAACCCAGGAAAATGTATGACAGTGTAATGTTAATCAATTTTGCAGCTTGCTTAAAAAACCCATACTGTGAGAATAGATATCTTCAAATACATTGGAAAGTTCCATAAGTGTTTGTTGAACTTCTGTATGCACAGTGAGGGAGAGCAGGATATATTCATATAAACAACTAGGCAGCAGGAGAATGTTAATTTTTAATTTATTTTTATTTAATTATTTTAAAACATTAATATAAATTATTTTAATTTAATTAATTTAAATTTAAAAAGAGAAGGGAAAGGAGCATGAGACTTTTGAGATTGGATAGGTCCAGTGATGTTTCCAGTTTCAGTTATTTGTCACCAGAAAGAGGTGACTCACACTGTCACCAGCTGAAACAGTCTTTCAGAGGCCTGCAGCCAAATGGTACTAACTTAGCACTGTTCACTAACTTAGCACTGTTAGAAGATTTCTTTAAAAAAAATAAAAAATAAGTACAGTACAACTTTCTTGATCGTTTATTGTAGTCTTCATGCTTTCTTTCACTGTGTTTCTTTTTCTTCCATACCATTAATGTCTTGGTTTATTTGGCTTCTCCTTACTTGTTAATACACTGTATTGCAAGGCTGATACAGATTTGGTCTGCTCACTGTCAGCACTGTGTTCGTGGTCATTCTTAGGTTAAAACAGGAGCTTTTCCTGCTTCTGAGCCTCTCCTGAGTGTGATTATATCTGAAGTGAAAACTAAAGCAGGATGAAGGGTAAGGAGGTGAATCTGTCTGAATAATAACAGGGCAGCAACAGCAGGCAATCTAGCAGAATCCTTGTATCGATGACAACAAATGGGAGAAATGGCCCATCACCATCGTCTCAGCAACAGTAAAGATCCCAGTTTGGAGGTGATCAGCCAGGAGTGATTTACTCTAGAGTAAATGAAGTTCTTGCAGGGTAGACCATTGTCCATGGAAACTAGAGTAAGGAGTAAGGGAACATAAACAGTGTTATGGAGGGAAAACGTTGTATCACATTAGAAAATAAAAAGATTCCTGAAAATACTAAAAAGCATGGCAGGTAATTGAATCGGGCGATTTGAAAAAGAGGCTGTATTTTATTTGTGTCTAGCCCAGAAAGAGTTTTAAAGCTGATACAATACCAGGTGAGTGTGAAATTATTACTTTTTGCCGTGTGTTGAATAGTGCACAGCTTTGAGATTCACAGCCTGGTCTTGTAAGTTTGCTGTTGCGAGTGGTCACGCTGCATTTGGTACTGTTGGGGTATGAGCAAAGGTTGTAGCCCAAGCCTCTTAAATAATGCACTGCTTTGCTTTATCCATAGGGAATGTCTGATGAAGCCTGGCAGGAATCAAATAAGATCAAGGAATAGGGAACAAAACACAATTGCCAAAATTGCTCTTGTATGAGGATGTTCTGGACACTGGGCAGAAACTGAGATTGTGTGACACATGAAAAAGAGATTTAATATCTTCTGCTCTTGGAACACATTTTGATAAATCTTGAAAGCAAGCTGTGCAGGAAAGGGTGCAGATTCTGTAGACCGATAAGCTTGCTGTGACTTTCATAGTGTATCCTGTCAAAATAAGGGCACAAACCTTCCCTTTTTGATTGTTTTCATGTCTCCTTTCAGACTAAGGAACTCTTTTGCTACTCGTGGTTTCTCTATTAGTTTAAGTGCAGTTAGTAATGAAGGAATCTGTCTTGTGATTCAGCAAGGGCAGTGTTTCAGTGGCTTGGCCACTGCTGAGTTATAACACACCCTAAATCCATACAAAATGAGGTGTCATTGCTGTAAGAGAATTACGGTGCTCTGTCCACAGCTTTTATATGAAAGAGGGATGTACCTTTTATTCTAGGGCAGGGATTGGATCAGAAGTACCAGTCTAGGAGAGACAGAGAAGAAGGGCCACAGGACACCTTACGAACAGGCTGTGAAGTTTCCAAGAGGCCCTTTGTTTTGTCCTAGCTTATTTTTCTGGCTGCCTACCCAGGTTGGCTGGAACTGGTCATGTGTAGATTTCACGTGTGAATTTCACTGAGTCTTCAGAGGCACTGAGAAAATTTGTTGTGAAGGACTATGGCCCAGATTGCTCATCAGAGGACTGCAGTAGCCACATTATATTGCTCTTCAGTCCGAGGCTTAGGTAAGGCTACTTGGTTCTGCTCTCACTCTTCTTTAGAGCAGTCAAGCTAGATGGGGTCAGAAAGTGATTAAAAACCACACCATGGTGTTTTTACCAAGGTGTTTAGAGAGTCTGCTGTGTTGCTTCCCAGTACCCAAGTTCAAAAACTGCAGAAAGCATGCTTTTGTCAGACTTGAAACTTGGTGGGAATGTGCCAGTTCTCATTTCAAAGTCAGGGCAATTTTGGTTGAAGTCAGAGATCACAGGCACCCTGTTTTAAAACACCCTTAGAAAAGGAAATGTAGCTGGAAAAGGGAGCTTTTAACTTCTCAGGCACAGTACCAGTAAGTGGTGAAGCTCCTATCTCCTGAGGTTTGTTTTAATCAATATAGCTCCACACAATAATGAATCAAACCAACAGGTGCTGTCCAGTAAATGTGACCCAAGAGTTACAGGAAGTATCCATGGGCTAAAAGGTCACACCAGTCTGTGTAAGGTAGAAGAATGGAAGGGCAAAGTAAGCTCTGTTATGTGCCCGTGAACACCAATACAACTTTTTTTTAAGGTGAGAAGTTTCTTGAACTCTGCACATGTCTAAAGTGTTTGAATTATTTGTAGTATCACTGGTGAGACACCAGATGAGTAGGAGTGATACAGAGAGAAGCATTCACCTTGAAGGAATATAAGCACTGGTGTCAGGAAAAACAGGGCTCTGAAGATGCTTCAGAGTGAAGGTAGGTGGTGGTTGGCTAGCACATGAGCTCTTGTCCACTGAAGACTGATCTAAACCAAATCCTAGTGGTATTGGCAGTTGCAAATGAAGTGGCCTATCCCTACAAAAAGCAGGGAATTATGATAAGTAATTCCTATAGTAGCCTGCTGCTCTATATCCAACATACCTTTTTTTTATCTGCAGTGGAAAGCAGACTATCAGACCAGGCAACCAGGATATGTTAGCTATTAAAGGCTTTAAATAATGATTTTCTTATGTAGGCATTACTCCTGTGGAACACTATTTACCTGCAAGAAATGATGGATATGGAAATGGATTTTCTAAGCAAAAAGGTCAGTTCAGGACAGGGCTTAGGATCCAGCTCCCAGCCCTGGGGTGGCTTCTCTCCATGATCTTTTATAACTTGCTAAAGTGTTTAACTTGCTTCTCACTTCCCAGGCTCTAAGTGAGCTGTTTTTCTGCATTGCTTGTCAGGAGCTTTCTAGAGAATGTTTGTGAAGTGACTCTTACTGAAATACTGTGTTTAAAAATAGTTTAAGGTTGCTTCTTAGCTCTCGGTCTCTCAGCACATGGAAAATGAAACTCCTTGCTCAGTTGAAATGTAGACAGCAGGCTTCTCTGTAAGGACTTTTGCTCCTTGCTTTTCCTGTTTCCCTAGATGATAGCTGCAGTATTTTTCTAGACCAACTTAGTTTTTCTCTGCTTCAGCTATGAACTTAAGAGCCATTTCTTAAGAGCACAGGAGCTGGCAATTCCAGTGTGCCAGATGTCAAATGGAAGGCTGGCTGGACTTACTTAGCTTGGATGGAAATGGAATGTATATGGACGTTGGAAGCAAGGCAAGGCAACATAGGAAGACTACAGAGACTGTGTTTTCCACTGTAGGGAGAAAATTTGTGGGGCCAAAGCTCAATTGGAGCTGAAGCTGGGCAGTACTTGCAGGGGACAATAAAAAGAGCTTTTTTAAATACACCCATGGCAAAAGGCAGCAGAAGGAGGATCAGAGATAACATTGGTCCATAGCTTGATGAGGTTGGTCACCTCACATATAGTCATAAACAAAGCAGAGATGTTAAGAGTTGGATACAGCGTGAAGAGCTGTCTCTGAAGAAAAGCCACAAGGAGGTCAAAGCCTGTGGGTAAGAATCAGAGACTGAGGCAACAAAGGGAACCTCATGGTCAGTGTGCATTCCAGGCTACCTAACCAAGGGGAACCTTTTGATGACACCTTCCTGCTCCAGCTGCAGGAGGCATTGTGCTTGCAGGCTTGATGGGGGGCTTCAACCACCCCAGTATCTGCTGGGAAAGTAGCACAGCAAACTGTAGGCAATCCAGGAGACTCCTGGAATGCATGGGGGATAACTTCTCAGGCCAGGTAATAACCCAGCCAGAGGAGATGCAATACTGGATCTGTTGGTCACCAACACAGTGAGCTAGTCAAGGGATGTCAAGGCTGGAGGGAGCCTGAGCTGCAGTGATCCCGCACTGGAGCAGTTCACAGTCCTGAGGGATATGGGTCAGGTGAAGAGTAAATTCATGACCCTGAACTTTAGGAAAGCAAAATTTCAGCTCTTCAAGGATTTACTCTGGACCCCTCCCCTTCCCCAGGACCCCCTGGAAAAGTACCCTCAGGGACAAGGGAACAGAACAGCAGGCAGATTTTTAAAAGCAGTATTCCAAAGGCAGTGCAATGTGGAGCTAATGAAGGAAGAAGACCCTTTCCAGTTCCATACCACATGAAAGAACCAATAAATGTGACTTTCCACCTATAAGAAACAACTGACAATTCACAAGTAATGTGAATTCACATTATTCACAAGATGAAAATGAAGAGAATCTTCCAAATGAGTTGAGATTTCGTGGAGTTTTTATTCTGATTCCTGCCTAGAGCTGCCACTGAAGAAAATGGTCCTCGACTGGTTGTTGGAGTCTTGTCTCTTCCTTCCACTTCTTCACTGCAGTGATAAGCGGCACGAGGCTGGAGGCAGGCTTGGCTGATTCTACAAATGGATGCTGCCCAAAGGAAAAAAAAAAGACCA
Organism: Pseudopipra pipra; assembly: GCF_036250125.1. Taxonomy (NCBI): domain Eukaryota; kingdom Metazoa; phylum Chordata; class Aves; order Passeriformes; family Pipridae; genus Pseudopipra; species Pseudopipra pipra. Next base: position 44,245,187 of record NC_087581.1, on the reverse strand, counting down.
AAAAAGCAGTGAACCATGACTTTAGAAACTCACAGACTCAAGCAGGACTCCTCTGGTTCCCAGAAAGATGCAGAAATACAACTGAGGGGCCTATTTGCACCTCCATGGTGAGGTAGGACCTGCCATCACAAGCCCACTCATCGATTTATCCAGCTGTCTTCAGCTTGCTGGGATTTTTGCCCTGCTGAGACTCTAGGAATGCTGCTTTCTGTCCCAAGGGTTTGTCCTTTCAGGAAACTGCAAAGGCTCATACAGGTTCCTCTTTTTTAAGACATGAGCTGTGCTAATTTTCAGAGAGAGAGCAGTGTCTGCCTTTCCATCCCCTGCCCCTCCTGTGCTGCCTGGCACGTTCCTTCCCAGCAGGGACAGCCCATTGTCATGTCCTGCAGCTCCTGATCTGCCACAAAACCTGGCAGTAACCCTGTAGCAGTTCTCATCTGCTTGACTGTGCCAGGCAGCAACTGGGGATAGGACAAATCCTGCTCAGCTGTCTCTGTTTGGGTGGCAGAAACGTCTGAGAATGTGCCAGGAGGGACAAACCAGGGCCCCTCTGAGGCTCTCAGTGAGCTTTCCACAGCCTGTTCCTTCCCACAGCCAAATCAACAAATCCCACTTGACTGGGACTGGTTTCATTGGGTTCCTCCACCACTATTTCAAGCCTCTGTACACAGCACCATTCTACTTCAGCCCTTTTGCCACCAGGTAAAACTCAATGTACTCCCAAAGTACAAAACACGGCCAGAGAAATGATCAGAGGGTAGAAAATATCTCCTCTGAGGAAAGGCTGGGAGAATTGGTCTTGTTCAGCCTGGAGAAGAGAAGGCCCTGGGGAGACCTTATTGCCCCCTTTCAATAGTTCAAGGAGGCTTATAAGGAAGTTGGGGACACATTTTTTAGCAGGACAGTTGCAATAGGACATGGAGTAATATTTTTGAATTAAAAGAGTGTCAATTCAGATTAGGTCTAAGGAAGAAATGGTTTACTACAAGTGTGGTGAAACACCAGCACAGGTTGCCCAGAGAGCTGGTAGGTGCCCCATCCCTGGAAATGTTCAAGGTCAGGTAAGACAGGGCTCTGAGCAACCTGATCTACTTGAGGACATCCCTGCTCATTGCAGGGCACTTGGACTATATGGCCTTTACAGGTCCCTTCCAACCCAAACCAGTCTAGGATTCCTCACAGTTCTCATTTGAAAAACACTAAGATGGGAGATCAATATGAGAGGGGCCCATGATACTTTGGAGTTTAATTAATGAGGGACGCATCCCTCGGGCAGCCATTCCGCCTGCAGTCACTCTGCACTTTACCTGCAGGAGTTCCTCAGCAGACCAGCGCCTGTCCTGGTCTGTCTCCAAGCAGCAGGTCAGAAAGTCACGCAGCCAAGCAGAAACTTGCTTGGGGTTCTTCAGCTTGGGTGCCCCTCCGGTGGCTATCAAGTACTGAGCCTAGAGAAAAAGGAAACACGAGATTCTGCCTGTTTCTTTCATATCCCCAACTGCTCTCCCAGACCCCATGGTTTATGCTCCACATCTCTGCACTGCTCCCTGGTCCCTTAAGCTACCATAAAACAAAAATCATCATCTTTTTTGTTCTGTTCTTGATAAAAAAAAGTAACTGGAGGAAAAACAAGGAAATACATCAGTGATTCCTTGCATAAAGAAACAAATGTTTGGAACCTGATGTTCAACACAGAAACATTACGCTGCCTGCACAAAGGTACTGTGATGAAGATGCCCATTTGGGCAGATAGGAGCCACCTGCAACTGTGTCTCTCAGCAGTCTCCAAATTCCAGATCAGCTTCACTTATGAAGTAATAGAAAAACTTTCCACAGTCTAATCAGAAAAAGGAGTAATTCCATTCCTATGGTAACCCTCTGCTCATTTGGATACCCAATTAATGACGTGCCCATCCCAGAAACTGACAGGCAACAAACAGGAGGTTTTGGCAGGCTTGGACTATGAAAGAAATATGGTCACCAAGTGTTTCAGCAAAACTAGACAAGAAGCAGAACAGACTATATGGCCTTTACTCCATCATCTTCCAGTTTTAGGCAAGCTTTCCAGTGAGAAGAAAGGGAATGCAGTTCGTCTTTCAAAACCACTATTTTAGAAACCTCGCTGGGTTTAGATTTCTTTTCTTCTTTTCTGGAAAGATAAGACTAGTTCTGATACGCTTGTGTCATGTTTTCAGGGTCATCTTCACAGACAGAAGAGCTGGAACAACTTAAGACCCAAGGCAAAGTGTTGCCTGAGAATGGGGAGTCTTTGCCTGTGGTAAGGCTTGAAATCAGTATTTGCAGAAGCTGCAAAGGGGCAATAAGCTCATCAATTTGTATAACATACCAAGAAACAGCCAAGGCATACAATTCCAGCTGCAGTCTGTGAAAACGAGATCCTTAATTTATCCAGGCCAACCAGACACATGACACAAGAATATACACATGGTTTAGAAGTGTGAAATTTTACAGATCCATAGGATTTGGAAAAGATGCTACAGTTTTGAGGAAAATTGATGTGCTGTGGTTAATAAAGGAAAAAGCAAGCAGAACTGCTTGGTTGTTTGCTTTGCTGGTTGTTTCTTTTTCTTTTAAAACTGAAACTGGGAAGGTTCAACCTGCATTTCAGAGGATAATGATGACACTGCTGAACTCTTCACTGAAAAATTCTTATCATTAGGAGGCAGAGCTCAAAGTGAGTTCAAAAAGCACATGAGAAATGTCAAGCATCACTGAAGGCCAAAATGGCTATAGGCCACTTCTTTTCTGAGGTTCCCCCATTGACATAACCAAAACTACAGCAGCTGCTGATGTGCTCCAAGGACATTTTTAGAAGTGGGTCTTGATGGAACTAGTTCAAGGTAGTGGGAATGAGACTTTGTCTTATGGCAGACAGAACATGGGACAGATAAGAAAGACATTAGTATCATTAAGTATTTGCACCTTACCAGAACAGATGTTTCATTCTGGTAAGGAACTTCTCCTTCCACCATTTCCAGTCCCACGATGCCAAATGACCATATATCCACTTTGGGACCGTATGGTTTGCTTATCACAACTTCTGGTGCCATCCACCAAGAAGTCCCAATCACTGAGTTTCGATAACTCTGATCAAGGCTGAGCTGAGCAGAGAGGCCAAAATCAGCTGAGGAGAAAAACAAATACTGTGAAAGCCTGCTCAAATTAGGAAAACAAACAAAAGACTTCCCCACTCTAAGTGTGAGAATGCCATGTTGAATCTATCTGGAAAGCACACCATGTTCTGTTTCCTCAGGGTTGTAGCCAAGGAACTATGGAATTGGCCACTTCAAAAACTGCCACATTTCCTAAACTGCCCCCAGCAGCGTCTTTTATTCACCAGAAGTTTTAGATTGTAACTCCCTCCCTCTGGAAGGGGCATACACAAGCCAACATCACTCTTGACACCTTGCAAAGTGCGCCTGTGCTCTCAGGCTCCATCGGGAGTCCATGCACTCCCAAAAGCACCACTTTTGGGGAACTGGCAGTCATTCAAAAGCAGCCCCATGCCCCACATCCCTGGAACGCTTCACCTGACCAAGGATACCCACCCAACTTGACAGATCCGTCTGTTCTGATGAGAATGTTTGAACTTTTTATGTCTCTGTGGATCACCCCGTTTGAGTGAAGGAAATATAGTCCTTGCAGGCACTGAGAGAGAAAAGAGAAACAGACGGGTAAAAATTAGTGATCTGGTTTCATCACACAAGAAAGAAAACTACTCTAAAAGATTTCCTTTCCAGGAGAAGGGTGAGTAATGGCCGAACACGGTGCTATCAAGAGGAAGAGCTTGCTGATCCAAAACCAGTAGAGGAGCAGCTTTCTAAGTGAAGGCATATCAGCTTTTGAAAGAGAAATGGTAATTGTTGTTCAAGGCAAACCCAGCCAGAATGACTGCTGCCGCAATGGATGTGTTCTCCCACCCAGATAAACAAGGGTTTAAGTCCCTCCCTCTGCTATGAAGTGGATCACTTTTGGGTGGGAGGCTGCAAGACAAAGATTTTATTGCTGGCCTCCACAGCAGACTTGGAAATAGCACATTAGTCAGTTTCCAGAAGCAAACACCACTTTGGTGCAAACACCACTTTTTAAGCTGAGGACTGTGAGAAGTGAGTCTCTATTTCTCTATGCCCTTAGTTTAAAATTCTGCCACCAGCATGTTTGCTTTTACAGGCAAGGAATGCAGTGCAGACAGGCTTCATGCAAATGTTGCAGAGGTAAGTGGAGAGGAGCAAATAAAAATAAAAAAGAGAGAGAATACCACAACAACATGTAAGACTATAAGAACAGAGTACAGTGAGGGCAGGGACACTGGCAGGCAGTTCACTTCAGTTGCTCTTTCTCTTCCACATCATAACAGCAACACAGAAACAAAGCTCCGAACATGAAAATCACTCCTGTTCTTACCACCTGTTTAGCAGGACAGTGCTGTCCAAGCCATCGGAAGCCCAAGCAGGATCCCTTACCTCCCGACTGACAGCTGCCATCTGTCCTTCAGACATGCATGTCTCACTGATAACATCATATAAAGTGCCTCCATCCACGTACTCCATGACCAGCCAGAGTTCCTCCTCCACAATGTAGCTGAAAAAACACAACAAGGGCATGGAGATGACTGCGCACAGCTAAACTGCCTTACGGAAAAGGTGACAGTTGATTTTTGTTTCCAGGTCCCTTTTAAACGAAGACAGAATAAAATGAATAGACATTCTGCCTAGGCTGTACAGTGCTTGCAATCTGTGCAGTCTAAATCAGAAAAGCACATCTGTGAAAAAGGAGATGTCTTAGATGGCCAGCAAGGATAAAGGGCAGTTTAGTAACAAACAAGATAAAAGAACTGCCACACTATGTATTTCTGGAGACAAGCACCTAGTCTTCCTGGCACCCACAGCAACAGAAAAGAGTGAGAAAAGCCCCAGGGAAATAATTTCTGTGATGGTTTATCAGCACTTAAGACCCTTGAAAAAAATCAACGCCCAAAACTGCAAAACAGTTGGAGGCAGCTATTGATTTAGTGAGAAAAGGCTGATCCAACTTCTTGAACTATGTGTGCCAAAAATGATTAATGCAGACAAAATGCAATCTCCTCCCATCTGCTGGAGATGAGTAGATAAATAATAATTAATTAATAATTAACAGCTCAATTTTCTGCCAGTAACCAAAGCGTTTTTTTAACCTTGGATGCTTGCAGTATGTAAACAAACATTCAGAACCAGTCACCTGTCCAAATAGTTAACAATGTTGGAATTCCTATTTGTCCTCATGACCTCGATTTCATTAAGAGTTAGTTCCTTGCTGGTTTCTTGAAGACTGATTTTCTTTATGGCCACCTAAAATGACATTGAAAATCATAAACTTAAGAAGTCGGTGGCACGAGACCACAACCAACATGCAGTGAGTGATTTTGGAATGACACAGCCGAGCTCTGTCAAACTGCCTTGTGATTAGACATCACAGTAATTGGGAACTGACATTACAATGCCTATTTCTCCACCTGCTTGGGTGTCAGTTGAGGACATGTGGCCATGGATGTTCTGCCTTGTCGACTTGGTAAAAATGGTCTCTCAGCTATCAGCCACGAAGCTCTGACCACACTCTCTGCACACACATTCTTCTCAAATGGACTTAGTTTATCAACACTATTGTCATTCACACATTTTGCAAGCAGGAAGTGAATTTGTTCCTGTGAAAATATATCAAAGTAGCTGGAAATCCTCTGGCAGCTCTGTGCGGTTTGATCATTATTTCAGCAACTGCTGCTATTCTCGATTGCACAACAAAGCAAACACATACACTGTGGGTAAAATGCCATCTAAAAAAGACCATTAATGTTACCCCCAAAAATAAAATTCTAGCACTGCCACACTTCATGAATTTTGATTTTGCTACTCTAAAGAAAATTCCTTAACACACTTTACATTTGCAATTGTTGTGTGGGCTTAAAAAGAATACATGCATTGGTACTCCATGGATAAGCCCTGGGCTATAAGCAGGGCTTAGGGCTTTTAAGACCCCTTGCAGACCTCTCTAAGCGCAGTTCCAAGGTGCAACACTGCAGGTGGATAAGGAACTATCAGTAAGATTCAGATGTATTTGCTGACTGCCAGGAACGAGAATTCAGGAATCTGAAGCTGTAGTCACAAAGAGCAGTGAGACTGTCTAAGACACCACCTTGTCTGATCTTATTATGAGTATCCCTGTAATGGATCCCTGCCACTGACAATGGACCTAAACAGGGCGGTACTGCTTAGGAGAAACTGTTGCTCTCAATAAACATCTTCTCGGTGATCTGTGTGTGTGTGTGTGTGTGTGTGTGTCAACCAGCTTCTCTAGGACTGAAATACAAAGCCCAAGCATGAGCTCTCCTTCATTAGGTCTTGCATTGTGCTTTAGAGATGAAAGACACGATGAAAGAAAAAAGCTAAATCCTATCTGTGTCTGAACCTGCGATTCAGAGAAATTGGGCCTGGATGATGGCAGTTGCCATCACCTCGTTGATGCATATTTAGCCATTAAGACCAAGCTAGGGCGTCCTTCTCTGAAAGATACCATTCTTTCTGATAGCTGAAAAGGACTAAGTCTGTCTCAAATGCCTTTTGCAGGCTGACACTAGTCTGCACTTCTCTTGCCTTTGCAGTAAAGATCTACTGGTGACCCAAAGCTCCAGCCACAGCTCACACCACAGGGGAAAGCATTCGAGAGCTGCAGAATCTGCGGGGGTGTTGACACTTACCTGTCCTCCAGTGGCAGTGTCAAGTGCTTTACAAACAGCTCCAAAAGCCCTAGAAGAAAGGAGAAGCAGTTTAGGCCTTGGAGTGAAAGCCAGCCCAGACAGGAAATCTCTGCTGTAAATGCCTAAAAGCTGCAGGATCCACAAGGGATCTGTCATCAGGCAGATGATTTTCCTCTCAAGTGCATCAACACCAGGTCTATTCATGAAGCTTTGGGTTTTACTGCCTTGGCTAAATAAGAGAGCTTATTCTGTTTTCAGTTTCTATGTGGTTATAATCCTGAGCACCAAATATTTCCTTCAGCAAAATATTGGAAAGAAATGTTACTGAGAACTGTTATCTGACAGCTATCAGGTGGTAAGTTGCTCTTTTAGGCAATAAAGTTTCTTCTTTCATAAGCGTTGCCGTATTGAGACATACAAAAATGATTACTGCTAAGAAAATGAGAGATGCCATACACTTGAGGGATAGGAGATCATCTGCCTGCTCCTTGTTGCAGGCAAGACACTGCCAGCATCATGATGACTTTGACAATGCCTCGTGACCACAGGTTTAACTTCTGACTAGTACTGAGAGATGGGACAATCTGAACATGTTTGCAGCTTGCCTGACTTCACACTTGATAGATATTACACCAGCAAAATACATGGCCCATGGTTTTGTAGAAGTAACTGTGGTTGGACTCACCCACTGCCAATGTTTTCCAATTCAATGTATTTCTGCAAAGGATCACCCACGCTCACCATTCTCCCTGAAAGAAACAAAATGCAAGATGCTCACTTTAAAATTGAGATGCTGCCTTTCAGGAGGTCCGAAATGCAGCCCCACTGTCTGGAGCTCTGAGTCCTTTGTGAGCAGCTGGGTAACAACAACAACAATAACAAGACTGGTAATTCCGCAGCACAGAGGGTCTGCACAAAGACTGACTTTTATACAGTCCTTTGAAGAGTTACCTTGACAGGAAACTAAGCACATAGAGATATGTTCAGAGGAGGCAGAGATCAGAAGAGAACAGGTGCCAAGGCAAGGAAGTTTGTCATCTACAAATATTAAGGAGAGCTGGAACAACAGCCATCAGGGGCAGGGCAGATATGACAAATGTCAGTAAAGCCCGAGTGAGCCCTGACAACCACTATGAAGAAGCCACAGCCAGATTGAGCCCTGTTACTAGCTGGGGCCCCCATTCAAGACAGAACATTATTGGCTTTGAGATCAGACACAAGGAGGTGCAGATCAATCCACTTTTTGTCTCAACAGGTGATGGCAGACACAGAGTAAGCTGGGCTCTGTTCTGAACTCAACCAGTGATTATCTGAGAACACAGCACTGGCAGCTTGAATTGGTTATCCTGCAGAATCACAAAGGGCTTGCTGTGTTTTCCTAGAGTCTGTTCTGTGCAGGGGTTGGGGCCAATGCTGAGGATTCTAATAGTCTTAACTGGCTGGGAATCAGCCATGACAGAATGCCATGTATCTGAGGAATATATAGTGGCTGGGCTGGAGGCTCGCTCCTGGGAATGCCTGCAGTGCAGTTTTCACACCACGTAGATGTGTCTCTTTGATACATCCTTACAAACATAAAACTAAGAAATTAAATAGGGATTATAAAAATATCTTTTTTTTTCCTTTGGGGGCATATTGAAAACGCCCCTTCCTCTCTATTTGTGCTGTCATCTGATGTTCTTTCAAAAGAGTTCTCACTGACAAAAATGTAGCATTCTTACAGAAACAAACTGTAGAAGTAACAGTGACAGTAATAACAATCATAAAACCCACATCAATAAGATACCTGGCGCAGGAGAGTTCCTTCAGGATGGAGGACAATAAAAACCTGACTCCACGAAAAGAATCCAAACCCAAACCAAACAAAAAAAACCCCCAACCAACCAACCAAAAAGCCCACAAACCCACAAAACTCAAATCCAATCAACTTCTGTGAATTTAGGAAGCCAAATATTCTGATCAATTTGGGCACTACCACACAGGACTCCACTAGGTCACTCACTAGGTCACAGCCTTCTGCTCATCTGGGAACATTTCCCTGCTTTTGCCTTTAGCAGAGAGGGACGCTCAGCCAATGCAAACCAGTCCAACCTTCCCTCAGAAGCAGTAGGAACACCCAGAGTGTTCTCACTGACTCAAAGCACAACAGTTTCTGTAGGGAGTCCTAAATGCCCCTGTGTCACTAAACTGAGGAGGAACATTTGGCACAGCTCATGCTGAGACCTGCACACAAAACACTGCTCCATCAGACAAGGAGTACACAGGACATACTCAGTATGTTCAGGGACGCCTCCTCTACCATGTCTTGCAGAAAAGCTTCCACCTGGTCTGAGCTGAGCCAACTGCTCGTTGTCAAGTTTTCAGGCTGGGGAGTGGAGGCTTCTTTAGACGATGCTACTGCAGCAGTAGGTTCAATGATAGAGTCTATGTAGATCTGGGATAAGAGATAAGTTCATGTCAGAAAGGTGGCTAGCAGAGATTGCCCTGGGATCACATTTCAAATGATAGCCCTTAGGAAGATGCTGTAGGCCACATCCAGGACTCTTAAACTGGATTTTTTTTGATGTCCACTTCTCAAACTGAATTGGAAAAAACAAAAGGCTGGTTCTACATGAGTTAATGGACAGTTTCATATTCTATTTTAGCAGCTTTTCTAAAAGATGACTGCAACAATGACTGCTCCACTTCCTCCCAAGAATTCTTTTCCCCCTCCAAGTGCTGCAGACACAGTTGCAGTTCCTTGTTGTAATGTTCTACCTCCTCATCTTGAGTCTTCTTTTCCTCCATCATCTTCTGTAAGTGCTCAACCTCCAGCACCTCCTCCCTTGGCCATTCCTGTCCCTTCCTCTGACCTTGCTGAGCTTTGTTGCCAATCACTTGCTGGGACAGTTTGGGGGCTGCCAGATGAGACGCCAACTCTTCCACCTCAAGTTAAACAGAACAAAGCAGTCAGAGACTACAGCTTCTCACTGTCAGCCATAAACTGTGAGGAAAGGGAAAGCACACAAGACGACCAGATTCCCAATGGATACAGACAACTTGTTCCATATGTGGGTCAGCATGTTCACCTGAAGAAACACCTCAAAAAACAAGGCTAGCGGGAACAGGCCAGCAGAAATCCATTGGGATTATTGCTGGACAAAAGGCCAAAGGATGAGCCCAGCTGTCCAGGGTGACAGCTAAGAATCAGTGGACCAGTAAATCTCCTTCAGATCAGCTGTGAGAGAAACCACAGCATGAAGGCAGTCAGAGTGATTACCCCCATCAGCTGCTTATCTGCAATGGAAAGGCAAGAAGGTGGGAGGACACCTCTTTGGTGACTGGAGTGGCTACCGCTGTTTCACTCACCAGCTTTCGTAGTGTCTCCTTCTGCTGCAGTAGGAGATTCACATCCTCTTGGATATTTTTCATTTCTTCCTCGTGCCTTTCTCCCATGGCCTTGATCTCACTCCAAGCTCTCTGCAGTTCTGCTTGCAGCTTTTCCCTGCTGTTCTGTAAGCAGAGGGGGAGAGAAAGTCTCTTGACTGGAGTTCCTGCCACTGTTTCCCTCATCTCGTTTTGCAGATCCCCGCTCTGCTGAAATAGATTCATTTCATCTTGGATGCTTTTTGTTTTTTCCTCATGTCTCTCCTCAGCTGCCTTGGTCTTCCTCTGAGCTTCAGGCAGCTGTGCTTGCAGTTTTGTCTTGATGTTCTGTAAACAAAAATGGAGAGAAGGTTACTGGGACCTGCCATCAGGCTCAAGTTTTTCCTATTTCAGTCTCAAAATTACATTAATTCAGCCACTTCTCTCTGTTTCTCTATGCAGCTCTGCTTCCATTGTAACCCTCCCTTCCTTGTGCTGATCACTGGAGATTACAAGGCTCTGTGCTTTCAATGCCCATGGTAGCTCTTACTTCCTCAGGCCCAAGACCTATGTTTTATGATCTTGTTATTGCCCTTCACTGTTACCTAGCTAGTCAGGTTTACCTGCCCATTCTCTTTCTGCTCTTCCTCCTGCTGCTCTAGCTGCTGCTGGGTTTGAAACAGCTCTCCCTGAGTCTGCATGTCTAACAAAGCAATCTTCCCACGGTCTTCTTCTGGCAGGACCTGCACAGAAATGAAGAGAAGCAGGTTTAAACTTCCCATACAACATTTGTATGGCAAGACTCAAAGTCTGATGTGCTCATGCATTCCCAAAGCACTGTGCTGCTGCTCTCCTGGGTCATTATCTGCCTATGGAGAGGCACAGATTCCTAAGTGAGATGGGCAGTACAAACACGGTCCATCTGTAACTGAATCTCCAACAAACTCTTAGGCAGCTAATAGGAAATGTGTGGCATTTCTCAGTTGCCCACCCTCACTGAGCCCCATTAACTTATTAGCTTACTCACCCTCAGGATGCAAATGAAGGAAGATGTTGTGTAATGCATGTATAAGAAAAGTCACCAAACTCCATCTAGAGTGGGTGATTGTTCCACCTCTTTGGATGGCCCAAAATTTAGGGTATAAAAAGGGGGCTTTAGAGGTGGAAAAGGCTAGAGGAGGAAAACACCTCTGGGGGAGAAAAAAATGCCATCTCTGGAGGAAAACATCTCCGTTTGCCCCGAAACAGTCGACGGTTTGTGTATCTCCTCCCCTCCTGAAGGGACGCCTGAATAGAATCAGGAAGCATTTCCCTTTTCTGGTCTGTTCAGCTGAGTTCACCTCAGTATTTCAAGCTTTTGGAAGCAGCCATTTGGAACTATGTTCCACCCCTTCTGAGACCGACCTTCTCTCTACATTGCAGAGCAGTGTAGGATTCTGCTCACCAACCAGGATCATGGCAAAGTTAAGCATGTAGTCTAATTGTGCCTGTTGCTAATTAGTCTGTAGAGAGGGGCAGGTCCCTCCAGAACACAGTGACACCTATATGTCACGAACAGCAAGTGCTGTCTGGTCAGAAACTTGCAACACTGCCTTGCACCAAAGACAGTGCCAACCAAAGCTGGTGCTTACTGATTCAGCTTGTCCAGGCTGTGGTGCAGCAATCGATGGAGGGTTGTTGTAATTTTCCGCCTCTTTGCCCTCTTCCCCAGGAACAGAGGGAGACCGAACAAGTTCTAATGGTGGTTTTGCACTCTGCAGACAGAAAATAGCTTGAGGGATCAGGAGTAACTTCATTTATACCTTATTTATGTCCAGCTCTATACCTAGGTGTATCTGAGCTGTTCATTTAGCTACTTAGACAGTCTGAGCAGAGGGGAGGGTCCCTCAAGGGCACAGTGTCACCTACATATCCTGCACGGCCGAGAGCTTGGTCTTTGGAACACTCTCTCCTCTGGGGACAGGGAGCCAGCACACAAGGCACAATGCCACTCACTTTTACACTGGTAGCACTTAAAGACAAAATGCTACCTCTTATCTTGGGATTCTTGGAATCCCAAAAGAGAGATTTATAGCCCCTGTCAGAAACCCAGGAAACTGATGCCTGAACATGGAAGTCCAAAGCCCATTCTCCAGCTGTCAGAGGCTGGAGTGAGTCACTGTGTCACTGCAGAACTCCATCTCTCAGCATCTTCAGCCACAAATGGCAAGTGCTGTCTGGTCAGAAACTTGCAACACTGCCTTGCTCCAAAGACAGTGCCAACCAAAGCTGGTGCTTACTGATTCAGGTTGTCCAGGCTGTGGTGCAGCAATCGATGGAGGGTTGTTGTAATTTTCCTCCCCTTTAGCCTCTTCCCCAGGAACAGAGGGAGACCGAACAAGTTCTAATGGTGGTTTTGCACTCTGCAGACAGAAAATAGCTTGAGGGATCAGGAGTATCTTTTCATTTATACCTTATTTATGTCCAGCTCTATACCCAGGTGTATCTGAGCTGTTCATTTAGCTACTTAGACAGTCTGAGCAGAGGGGAGGGTCCCTTGAGGGCACAGTGCCACCTACATATCCTGCAAGGCCAAGAGCTTGGTCTTTGGAACACTCTCTGCTCTGGGGACAGGGAGCCAGCACACAAGGCACAATGCCACTCACTTTTACACTGGTAGCACTTAAAGACAAAATGCTACCTCTTATCTTGGGATTCTTGGAATCCCAAAAGAGAGATTTATAGCCCCTGTCAGAAACCCAGGAAACTGATGCCTGAACATGGAAGTCCAAAGCCCATTCTCCAGCTGTCAGAGGCTGGAGTGAGTCACTGTGTCACTGCAGGACTCCATCTCTCAGCATCTTCAGCCACGAACGGCAAGTGCTGTCTGGTCAGAAACTTGCAACACTGCCTTGCTCCAAAGACAGTGCCAACCAAAGCTGGTGCTTACTGATTCAGGTTGTCCAGGCTGTGGTGCAGCAACAGACGGAGGGTTGTTGTAATTTTCCTCCCCTTTAGCCTCTTCCCCAGGAACAGAGGGAGACCGAACAAGTTCTAATGGTGGTTTTGCACTCTGCAGACAGAAAATAGCTTGAGGGATCAGGAGTATCTTTTCATTTATACCTTATTTATGTCCAGCTCTATACCCAGGTGTATCTGAGCTGTTCATTTAGCTACTTAGACAGTCTGAGCAGAGGGGAGGATCCCTCAAGGGCACAGTGTCACCTACATATCCTGCAAGGCCAAGAGCTTGGTCTTTGGAACACTCTCTGCTCTGGGGACAGGGAGCCAGCACACAAGGCACAATGCCACTCACTTTTACACTGGTAGCACTTAAAGACAAAATGCTACCTCTTATCTTGGGATTCTTGGAATCCCAAGACAGATTTATAGCCCCTGTCAGAAACCCAGGAAACTGATGCCTGAACATGGAAGTCCAAAGCCCATTCTCCAGCTGTCAGAGGCTGGAGTGAGTCACTGTGTCACTGCAGGACTCCATCTCTCAGCATCTTCAGCCACAAATGGCAAGTGCTGTCTGGTCAGAAACTTGCAACACTGCCTTGCTCCAAAGACAGTGCCAACCAAAGCTGGTGCTTACTGATTCAGGTTGTCCAGGCTGTGGTGCAGCAATCGATGGAGGGTTGTTGTAATTTTCCTCCCCTTTAGCCTCTTCCCCAGGAACAGAGGGAGACCGAACAAGTTCTAATGGTGGTTTTGCACTCTGCAGACAGAAAATAGCTTGAGGGATCAGGAGTATCTTTTCATTTATACCTTATTTATGTCCAGCTCTATACCCAGGTGTATCTGAGCTGTTCATTTAGCTACTTAGACAGTCTGAGCAGAGGGGAGGGTCCCTCAAGGGCACAGTGTCACCTACATATCCTGCAAGGCCAAGAGCTTGGTCTTTGGAACACTCTCTGCTCTGGGGACAGGGAGCCAGCACACAAGGCACAATGCCACTCACTTTTACACTGGTAGCACTTAAAGACAAAATGCTACCTCTTATCTTGGGATTCTTGGAATCCCAAAAGAGAGATTTATAGCCCCTGTCAGAAACCCAGGAAACTGATGCCTGAACATGGAAGTCCAAAGCCCATTCTCCAGCTGTCAGAGGCTGGAGTGAGTCACTGTGTCACTGCAGGACTCCATCTCTCAGCATCTTCAGCCACAAATGGCAAGTGCTGTCTGGTCAGAAACTTGCAACACTGCCTTGCTCCAAAGACAGTGCCAACCAAAGCTGGTGCTTACTGATTCAGGTTGTCCAGGCTGTGGTGCAGCAATCGATGGAGGGTTGTTGTAATTTTCCTCCCCTTTAGCCTCTTCCCCAGGAACAGAGGGAGACCGAACAAGTTCTAATGGTGGTTTTGCACTCTGCAGACAGAAAATAGCTTGAGGGATCAGGAGTATCTTTTCATTTATACCTTATTTATGTCCAGCTCTATACCCAGGTGTATCTGAGCTGTTCATTTAGCTACTTAGACAGTCTGAGCAGAGGGGAGGATCCCTCAAGGGCACAGTGTCACCTACATATCCTGCACGGCCGAGAGCTTGGTCTTTGGAACACTCTCTGCTCTGGGGACAGGGAGCCAGCACACAAGGCACAATGCCACTCACTTTTACACTGGTAGCACTTAAAGACAAAATGCTACCTCTTATCTTGGGATTCTTGGAATCCCAAGACAGATTTATAGCCCCTGTCAGAAACCCAGGAAACTGATGCCTGAACATGGAAGCCCATTCTCCAGCTGTCAGAGGCTGGAGTGAGTCACTGTGTCACTTCAGAACTCCATCTCTCAGCATCTTCAGCCACAAATGGCAAGTGCTGTCTGGTCAGAAACTTGCAACACTGCCTTGCACCAAAGACAGTGCCAACCAAAGCTGGTGCTTACTGATTCAGGTTGTCCAGGCTGTGGTGCAGCAATCGATGGAGGGTTGTTGTAATTTTCCTCCCCTTTAGCCTCTTCCCCAGGAACAGAGGGAGACCGAACAAGTTCTAATGCTGGTTTTGCACTCTGCAGACAGAAAATAGCTTGAGGGATCAGGAGTAACTTCATTTATACCTTATTTATGTCCAGCTCTATACCCAGGTGTATCTGAGCTGTTCATTTAGCTACTTAGACAGTCTGAGCAGAGGGGAGGGTCCCTTGAGGGCACAGTGCCACCTACATATCCTGCAAGGCCAAGAGCTTGGTCTTTGGAACACTCTCTCCTCTGGGGACAGGGAGCCAGCACACAAGGCACAATGCCACTCACTTTTACACTGGTAGCACTTAAAGACAAAATGCTACCTCTTATCTTGGGATTCTTGGAATCCCAAAAGAGAGATTTATAGCCCCTGTCAGAAACCCAGGAAACTGATGCCTGAACATGGAAGCCCAAAGCCCATTCTCCAGCTGTCAGAGGCTGGAGTGAGTCACTGTGTCACTGCAGGACTCCATCTCTCAGCATCTTCAGCCACGAACAGCAAGTGCTGTCTGGTCAGAAACTTGCAACACTGCCTTGCACCAAAGACAGTGCCAACCAAAGCTGGTGCTTACTGATTCAGGTTGTCCAGGCTTTGGTGCAGCAACAGACGGAGGGTTGTTGTAATTTTCCTCCCCTTTAGCCTCTTCCCCAGGAACAGAGGGAGACCGAACAAGTTCTAATGCTGGTTTTGCACTCTGCAGACAGAAAATAGCTTGAGGGATCAGAGTAACTTCATTTATACCTTATTTATGTCCAGCTCTATACCCAGGTGTATCTGAGCTGTTCATTTAGCTACTTAGACAGTCTGAGCAGAGGGGAGGGTCCCTCAAGGGCACAGTGTCACTACATATCCTGCACGGCCGAGAGCTTGGTCTTTGGAACACTCTCTGCTCTGGGGACAGGGAGCCAGCACACAAGGCACAATGCCACTCACTTTTACACTGGTAGCACTTAAAGACAAAATGCTACCTCTTATCTTGGGATTCTTGGAATCCCAAGACAGATTTATAGCCCCTGTCAGAAACCCAGGAAACTGATGCCTGAACATGGAAGTCCAAAGCCCATTCTCCAGCTGTCAGAGGCTGGAGTGAGTCACTGTGTCACTGCAGGACTCCATCTCTCAGCATCTTCAGCCACGAACGGCAAGTGCTGTCTGGTCAGAAACTTGCAACACTGCCTTGCACCAAAGACAGTGCCAACCAAAGCTGGTGCTTACTGATTCAGGTTGTCCAGGCTGTGGTGCAGCAATTGATGGAGGGTTGTTGTAATTTTCCTCCCCTTTAACCTCTTCCCCAGGAACAGAGGGAGACCGAACAAGTTCTAATGGTGGTTTTGCACTCTGCAGACAGAAAATAGCTTGAGGGATCAGGAGTATCTTTTCATTTATACCTTATTTATGTCCAGCTCTATACCCAGGTGTATCTGAGCTGTTCATTTAGCTACTTAGACAGTCTGAGCAGAGGGGAGGGTCCCTCAAGGGCACAGTGTCACCTACATATCCTGCACGGCCGAGAGCTTGGTCTTTGGAACACTCTCTGCTCTGGGGACAGGGAGCCAGCACACAAGGCACAATGCCACTCACTTTTACACTGGTAGCACTTAAAGACAAAATGCTACCTCTTATCTTGGGAATCTTGGAATCCCAAGACAGATTTATAGCCCCTGTCAGAAACCCAGGAAACTGATGCCTGAACATGGAAGCCCATTCTCCAGCTGTCAGAGGCTGGAGTGAGTCACTGTGTCACTTCAGAACTCCATCTCTCAGCATCTTCAGCCACAAATGGCAAGTGCTGTCTGGTCAGAAACTTGCAACACTGCCTTGCACCAAAGACAGTGCCAACCAAAGCTGGTGCTTACTGATTCAGGTTGTCCAGGCTGTGGTGCAGCAATCGATGGAGGGTTGTTGTAATTTTCCTCCCCTTTAGCCTCTTCCCCAGGAACAGAGGGAGACCGAACAAGTTCTAATGGTGGTTTTGCACTCTGCAGACAGAAAATAGCTTGAGGGATCAGGAGTATCTTTTCATTTATACCTTATTTATGTCCAGCTCTATACCTAGGTGTATCTGAGCTGTTCATTTAGCTACTTAGACAGTCTGAGAGGAGGGGAGGGTCCCTTGAGGGCACAGTGCCACCTACATATCCTGCAAGGCCAAGAGCTTGGTCTTTGGAACACTCTCTCCTCTGGGGACAGGGAGCCAGCACACAAGGCACAATGCCACTCACTTTTACACTGGTAGCACTTAAAGACAAAATGCTACCTCTTATCTTGGGATTCTTGGAATCCCAAAAGAGAGATTTATAGCCCCTGTCAGAAACCCAGGAAACTGATGCCTGAACATGGAAGCCCAAAGCCCATTCTCCAGCTGTCAGAGGCTGGAGTGAGTCACTGTGTCACTGCAGGACTCCATCTCTCAGCATCTTCAGCCACAAATGGCAAGTGCTGTCTGGTCAGAAACTTGCAACACTGCCTTGCACCAAAGACAGTGCCAACCAAAGCTGGTGCTTACTGATTCAGGTTGTCCAGGCTGTGGTGCAGCAACAGACGGAGGGTTGTTGTAATTTTCCTCCCCTTTAGCCTCTTCCCCAGGAACAGAGGGAGACCGAACAAGTTCTAATGCTGGTTTTGCACTCTGCAGACAGAAAATAGCTTGAGGGATCAGGAGTAACTTCATTTATACCTTATTTATGTCCAGCTCTATACCCAGGTGTATCTGAGCTGTTCATTTAGCTACTTAGACAGTCTGAGCAGAGGGGAGGGTCCCTCAAGGGCACAGTGTCACCTACATATCCTGCACGGCCGAGAGCTTGGTCTTTGGAACACTCTCTGCTCTGGGGACAGGGAGCCAGCACACAAGGCACAATGCCACTCACTTTTACACTGGTAGCACTTAAAGACAAAATGCTACCTCTTATCTTGGGATTCTTGGAATCCCAAGACAGATTTATAGCCCCTGTCAGAAACCCAGGAAACTGATGCCTGAACATGGAAGCCCATTCTCCAGCTGTCAGAGGCTGGAGTGAGTCACTGTGTCACTGCAGGACTCCATCTCTCAGCATCTTCAGCCACGAACAGCAAGTGCTGTCTGGTCAGAAACTTGCAACACTGCCTTGCTCCAAAGACAGTGCCAACCAAAGCTGGTGCTTACTGATTCAGGTTGTCCAGGCTGTGGTGCAGCAATCGATGGAGGGTTGTTGTAATTTTCCTCCTCTTTAGTATCTTCCCCAGGAACAGAGGCAGACTGAGGAGGTGCTGATGTTTGGTTTGTGCTCTGTAGACAGACAGTAGCCAGAGAGATAGGGAGTTACCTCTCATTTATAAACTTATTTCTATTCAGCTGTATACTCAGCTGTACTAAGGAGAAATCGTAACATTTGATAGAAATGGGATTCTAACTCATTAAAACTGAATTAAAATGGGCTAATTAGATGGTACTGCATATTGTTCTGAATTAGATGTTCCACCCTGGCTAGAATCAGAAAGCAACCTTCTGTCTGCAAAACTGGGCTTTTATCTTTCAAAAGCCCTTAAATGGAAAATAAGAAACAGCCAGCTACTGCTGCTGCAGACACTGAAATGGACTTTCTTTCAGTCTACTCAACTGGCACTGTTGCGTTGGCACTCTACACTCTACTGTTACAGGCCAAGCTCACAGCTTGCCCCACAATTCTTTTAAATGCCAGGAACGTCAAAGGCTCTTTTCTCACTCACAGAAGGATCAGCTTCTCTCCATCCATAGGTGAGATGACCTGAAATGGGCACATGAAAATGAACCAGATGTTAAAAAACTGCCTGTGGTGGGAAATCCCATGGAACAAGTCAAGCCAAAAGGAGAGCATTTTCCTTTCACAGCATCACTCCAGGAGCAAAAGTTCTTTCACACAGCAAGCAAGAGAACAGGACAATGTCCTAGGCTGTGTCTACGTTTTGGCCTGTTTGGTCAGGTAATAAATAAGAAACTTGGTTAAGAAAATACAGATTTTTTTTAGCAGTCAATGCTTCTGCTCCACCCAACAGCTAAAGCAGCTTTTTTCTCATCTCTTTCCTATTACTTTTTTTTTTTAATAAATTGAATGCACTAATTCCCATTAGCTTGCTGAAAGCACTTGCCCAGAAAATCTTCCCCAAAATCCGCCTTAGCTGTGATAGGTTCTACTCTGAAAAAGCACAGAAACAGGTCCCGGGTTCAGGAGCATACACAAACTGTTTTGGAGTTTGCACTTCATTGCCAAGGGAATCGCTATTTTAGCCCACAGTAAAGTGTCAAGCTAGAGAGTCAAATCCTTTAATGACAGAATTTAGAAAAAAAGAAGCTTTCCCACAATTCTGGAGAGAATAACATAGTTTTTAGGAAGACTTTGGGAAGCTGTGCCAGTCTGCATTTTGGAAGGTGTTGATCAAACCAGCAAACTGAGAAAAGACAGACTTCACTGCCACACACTATCCCGTGGAGGGAACAGAACCCCTGCAGGTTACATTTCAAATGCCATCCACACCCTGTGTCTAGAGATACTCCCTTTTTTAGGTGAAGCTGTTGACAGGAACTTTACCAAACTAGTGGCATCTCAGTGGTGTTTTTGTTTTACAATCAATTCAGTCCCTTAAGGAAGAGCACAGCAATACAAAAGCCAGATTATGCTACACCCAGGAAAAACCTCTACTTACGTGCCAGATGGGTCAAATAATAGCCAGAATAACCCATAGAATAGACAGTGCAAATTGCAGCAGCGATTGGCTCAGCCATTTTAGCAGTGCTGTGCAAGTGCTGTGCTCCAAGAAGAGAATAAATGACACCCCTGTTCACTGAGAACACCTTGAGCAGGAGGATACTTCTGCAACGTGCAAGCAAAGATTTGGTCTGATCACTGACGCCTTCTGTGCATCATTGACACCACGAAGACATGGCAACAATCCCTTGACATCACAATAGCAGCCTCTCTAAGTTGCTTTGTGAATTTATGCAGAGCAACAGGACAACAGCAAACACAAAAAGAACCTGGAGAGTTCTGTTACAGAGCAGCACAAAATACCCTTGTATTTCAAAACCTGCTGCTCAAAGGTTTCACGAGTAACTCAAACAATGCACCAAGCTCTTGTACTCTGTACCCCAAGCTGAACACTGAGAAGGAACCAGGATGTGACCAAACCAAAGGAAACATGACCTTTGACCGCTTATGCTTCTGACTAGAAATGAGAATGCTTGTTCCAGTAACCAACCTGCTGCATACATATCAACCTGTTGCTGCCTTGCTATGGCATCTCAAAGTAGCAGCTGGGGCCTGTGAGTCACCTCTGGGAGCTTTCCTGGGCTCATCTGTGAGCCGCAGGGATGGAGCTGGAATGGTCAGAAGGAAAGGAAACAAGAAATTTAAAACAGAATGTGGGAAAACTTAGAAGGTGGTGGTAGGAGGAAACCAGTGGGCCAAAATGGATAAGTCCCATCAAAGGTGGGAGCTACGAGGCAGAGGCCAAAGAGATCAGGTGATCGGCAGGCCTCAGGCAAACAGCAAAGCCACAACCATTCCAAAGTTTGGTAGCATCCTTCCCCCTCCTCTTGCTTTGAAACCAGTTTTCTTCTCCCTCCTGAGATTAACAGCAGGTGGCTGGAAAAATCACCTGCGATTTCCTTTCTCAATAAAAATAAAAAAAATAGAGAGAGATCTGGGCTTTTGCCATGTGTCTAGTTTTGAAGCCATGTTAGCATTTTTGAATAGCTCTACACAAGTTCTTTCCAAGCTTTTGGGGTTTTCCAGCTGCAGGACCACCACCGGTCAGTGCATGAGCCCACAAATTGCAGTGGAGAGAGCAGCTGGTCAAACTCAGACTGCGACTTCTGGGAGGTTGGGTATTGTCCTAACGCAAATGCTCTGTGTATGTCAGGCTGAAAGCTGGGACAATCCTCAAGAAATGCTTGATTAGATGCATGTGACGTACAACTTCTTTGGATCTACAGCCATAACTTTTTCCACATCATAATCTTGGAGCTTTAAAATTGCAGCGGGAGACTGAATTTTCTTCTAGATTGGGGATCAGGAAATGGTTGCAAAGACACATGCCTTAGAAAAAACACTCCCAAAGCCCTGCTAATCACACATCATCCTTCGTTCAGAAAATGCACTGTTTCTTCAAACTAAAAGAACAGAAAACTCTAGCAGCCTGCTCACACACAGCAGTTTGCAACCCATTCTATTCCCTGCTTTCTAAGTTGTACTTCTTAGCATATGTGGTTGCTCCAAGGCACAGTGAAATGGAGACAGAACATCCACTTGGGAGGAACAACATGGCTTTGTGCTCCAGCCTGAAAGCTGGAACTCAGGAGTCCATGCAACAGTGCTTTGAGATGGAACGAACAGCAACCAGGGAACGGAGCTGGGGGTGACTGCTGGAGGTCAGCAAATGGCCCAATGAATTGCACAGAACTAGCAGAGAAGGCACTATCGGCATGAGACCTGTAATAATTTCAAAAAACATCCCCCATATATTTGCACATTTATTGGGTAGTCCCAGGGCTCCTCTGTATGTATGTCTGTACCTCTGCATTTACTACTTTTTGGAAGCAGTCAAACGGCCAGGCTTTGCCCGCCAGCAGGAGCTGATCCAGCCTGGGAATGTGACTGGCTGTGCTGACATACAGAGGCTCATGGCTTCTCAGGTGAAGCCAAGGAAGAGTGAGGGCTGAAAGGGGCTGGCACTGCTGCTGCTCTGCCAGAGAGCCCTGGCTAGGCAGGGGATGGCACCCACTGCGCTGCGGGCTCTTTCTCCTACCGGTAGTGGATCAAGGGTTGGACTTGATGATCTCGAAGGTCCCTTCCAACCCAGCTGATTCTATGATTCTAGAACTGTGCAGCACTTTTTAACAAGGAATGACAACTTGTGTGAAAACAAAGGGGTTTTGTTCTGCTGCATTTCTGTCTGCACTCACGCCACCTTCAGCAGAGAGCTCTGGCTCCCGAGTGGTGGGAGGCGTGGGGCACTTGGCTGGGCTGCACAGGCACAGCAGTCCCAGGCAGCACTTCTGCTCACTCCTCCATCACTGAAAACTTCAGGAAAATAAAACTCTCTCACATTGTAATTAGATTGTAATTCTAATTGTAATTAGAAAGCAGGCGTTACTTTATTTTGGCATCGGGTGTGGGGGATCACTCCTCCCAACACGTGCACACCCAGGCATCTAAAACACTAGTTTATATCTATGTCACTAATACATATTCACTGTATTTCCTGAAACTCATGCATATATGCTGAGCATTCTCACAAATTGTTTTATATATTTAAATTACTTCTCAGAACTTAGTTACATTAGAGTAGGGGTCTCTTGAGAGTTTCTGGTGGTCATTTGGGGAACATCCCATCCCTTAAATTATCCTTTTATGGTCACAAGGCTCCTAAAAACAATTTCTTCTCCTTGAATGCATTCCAGCCATGTGGTCTGGCCAAGATGTATCTTCTTATCTGCAGTCTCAAGGTTGAGATACCCACTTCCACACATTAATCACTGATGTCGGTGAATATAGGTGTATGTCATTCTAGAAGCTATGGCACCTCTGGAAATCATTTCCCACTGGCAATGTTTTCTCTTCCAAGTCTTCAGCCAGCATCCAATCATGGCCCTGTGGCAGTTGTGCTTTGGACTGTGGCCACTCAGGTCCTGAAGATCTCTAGGATGAGGGTTCTTGCAACATCTCTGGGCACCCCACTCCAGTGCTTCATGATCTCACAAGGGTTTTGATTCCTAAAGCTCTCTAGTTCCAGGAGATGCCACTGTCCCACCCTCCCACCAGGAAGTGTAAAGAAGCACCTGTCCCCATCCCCCAGAGGCACCAGGGTGTGCTCTGAGGTGCCCTGATATTTTCTCTGCTCCATACTAAACCAGCAACCTCAATACTAAACCTCAAATCCCTGCCTTCCTCTCCTGAGGTCCTCTAGTTTGTCAATCAGTCTCTGGGACCCCAAAGAGGATGTCGCGCCTGGATGAGATCTGATGGATGCTGAGCAGAGGACATCACCCTTGAGCCTTCTGTCTGGGGGAGAAAAACAATTGACTCTCAGTGCAAGGAACCAGGGGAGCCCAAAGGGCTGGCCAGCAGCGCTGGGGCAAGGGGAGAGCCTGGGGGACTTTGTGCAGCAGCCTGCCAGGGAAGCATGAGGTATTATCCAATGAACCCTCTTGCCACATGTGCCTGGAAACATCTCCCCCAGCTAAAGGCGTCCCTGGCAACACACAGATGAGGCCTCAGTGACTGTTATGAAACACAGGAGAAGAGATGGGGAGGGGGCAGTGGTGCTGTGGTAACTCCAGACCACAGAGCTGCTGAGGAGAGCACAGTGGGTGAGGATGGCCCACTGTGATATCACCTAGCAATGGCTGTGACATTTCCAAGCAATGGATTGTGACCCAGCATCCCTCGCTGTTTATAACCATGCATTGAGCTTCACCCAGCCAGCTCATGCTGGGATGCCAGCTGAGCGAGTTTGTGAGGTCTGGAGCGGTGAGCAACACCTTTGGTTGGTGCTGTGCTCAGGGAATTGCTCCTTGAAGCTCTCAGTACTGGCCCTAACACGGATTTTTCCCTGGCCCTGCCCAGGCAGGCAGGGCACCCAGGGGGCAGGCTCACAGCCATAGAGCTGAGCTGGGTGGGTACAGCTCACCCTGGGGCCCTTGGAGGGTTTCTTCCTTGAGGAACCTGGGCATTTCTTCCACCACTCCTTGGGTCAGCTGTGGCAGTGGCAGTGAGAGAGCTGGACATCCCCAGCTTCACCTAGCCTAGCGCAGTGAGTGGAGAGCATGGCCATGGAGCTGGAAAACCACTGCCCCATCTGCCTGGACAGCTGTGAGGAGCCAAGCTACGTGCTGCCATGCCTCCACCAGTTCTGCTACCCCTGCATTCAGCGGTGGGCTGAGAGAAAGCCCGAGTGCCCCCTCTGCAAGAGGAGGATCCCCTCCAGTGTGCACTTGGTGCGGGCGGATGACAACTTTGAAGAATATGTCCTCCCATCACCTGCAGCGCCATCAGTTGTTGGCCACCGGGAAGGAGGTCCTTCTGGACATCCAGCTGCCCAGAGACCTGCAGCAGTAGCACAACAGTCTGTAGAGAACCAGCTGTCAAGGGCTCTTCCGGGTGGCCTCGAACCACGCACCTGGGCAGATGTTTTCAGGGACCACCCACCTCTCCTCCAGTCCCTGCAGCCCTGGGTGCGTCAGGAGCTGCAGATGATCTTTGGGAACCAGCATGCACGGGCATCCATACTGGAGGACATTGTAATGTCCATCCTGGGCCTCTTTGGGCTGAATGAAGAATTCCTGGTTCAGCTGCTGGAGCCCTTCCTCCAAACCCATGAAGCCACATTTGTGCAGCAGCTAATTGATGTTGCTGTGCAACAGTGCAGTGTGGAAGCCCAACGTCTGCTGGGCCTGGAGGATGACCACACTGCTGAGGAGCAGGAGGGCAGCCCAAGAGCTGCCCCCAGCCCCTCTAGCTCCCAAGGACAGTCTCCCACACGTGGCCCAGCCCCCTCCGGCAGCCCTGCTGGAGCTGACGAAGAGGAGCACCCATGCCCCAGCATCTCAACTGCTGCTCTTTGTGGGGGTCCTAGCAGCACCCCCAGTGCCCCTATTCCCAGCAATGGGGAGCAGGGAGAACTGCATGAGGATCTGGGGGAGGATGTGGCGGGTACCTCCACTCCCAGCTGGGACAGAGACCGCTCACCTCAGGGACCATGGCGAGCCCTGAAGAGGAAGGCTGGCAGCTCCCAGGAATCTTCCAAGCCCAACAAGACAAAACGTCGCCGGCAGCCCTAGAAGAACATCTCAGGCAATGTTGAAATTCTGGCCAGGGCAGCAGCTGGGGTATGAGCTGGCCCACAAGACAATCAGAAAGCTCTCAGTAGTCTATAGCTATCAAAGAAATCAAATGCATGAAAGCTGCAGAGAGTCTTGGTGTTACTAACAGTGCCATTGGCATTGCAATCCCCACCCATGCTTTCTCCCCCTTTTCCTGGTGCTAGCTCTCTGTTCCTCATATCTGCTGGCCCCTGTGGGGTCAGTGTGGTGGAAGAAGGGGTGTGGTGATGCAACCCCTGGCTGGTTGGGGTGGGATGTTAATGCTGACAGGTCCTGCTACATATACCAGGTACTTTTTCACCATAGCCCTGTCCTAGTTAGAACAGCTGGGACCAGTTCATCACTGCATGGGCGTAACCCAAAACTGTGTATTCTATAGTCTTCCATGCCATTTCCCAGAAACTGTTATCAATAGACCATTTACACCATCTGCCCAGAGCACGCCTGACTCCTCAGGCTATAAACTGGGTGCTAAGAGGCCTGTGAGACAGCAGGGTGCTCTTGTCCTCACACCAACTGTGTGGAACTCCCCACCCTGAGGGGATACTGGGCATTCCTGCCTGAACTGGAGGATATATGTAATCTTGGAGTCTTGAGACTTTTTTAACCACTCATGGGATCCAGAGAAGGACTGTGACCACCACTCTCAACCAGACTGAGAACACCACTCTTGACCAGACTGCAACCACCACTTTTCAACCAGACTGCACCAGCACTCTCACCAACAGGTTTTTCCCTCTCCTTTTACTTTGGACTCAGGGGGCCCAAAATATACATTTGAGTTTTGTGGGTTAAAATCAATTGTTTGTCTGTATAATCGTATTTATTGTATTATTTTATTAAATTGTTATTCTGACTAATAATCTTTCTTTTGAGTTGGGTTCATTTCCCCTGCCAGTTTACCTCTAAACCAGCACAAGCCCAAAGACATGTGCTGCCCAGCTTTAGGCCTGCATCTCTGTAGATGGTCCCAGGACAGGTGTTTCCAGCTGGGGGTCTCCAGGGCCAGCCTGTGCCCCACTGCTCATCACCCCAGGCTTGGCCTCCTCCTCACTGCCTCCTCTGCCCCATGTCCCAGGGCTCTGCTCTCCTACCAGCCTGCACTGCCTGGTGCAGCCTTACTATGTTGGGGCCCAAATCCCTCCTCCTGTCCCGAGTCATGACTTGGTGCTGCTCTCTGCATCAGGGTTGTGCCACTCAGTGGGCAGAGGTATTGGGGATCTAGTGGATCCTCACTAGTGACACTGGGAGGAATGATGTTGCACAGGGCAGAGGGTCCCAGCTCTGCCACACTCAGGGTGCTGGTGCTGGGTGGCAGCTGCGCAGTGGCCCTTTCTGCAGCAGCGCTGCTCTCCAAGCACAGCCTGGTTCTTGTGGGCTGATCCCAAGCAAGGATGCTTCACCTGGCAATGGAGAATGACTTTGCCACTCACCAGATGAGTTTTGGAAGAAAAGGCAACCTTCTGCTCTGGCTGAGCTGTGCTCATTTTCCCAAGTGTGGCCAGGCAGGTGTGGCACCATGAGGGATGATGTCCTGGATGGGCAAAGACACCAGTAGGGCAGTGGCCACCAGACACAGTTCTGCAGGAACAGAGAGCCTCCACTGCTGCCCACAGCTTGGAGAAGGGCAGGGTGAAGGCTGGGACAGGCTGTCCTGTTGACACACCAGCTCTCAGGAGCCTCTGAGCTAGAGCCACGGTTCCAGTGCTGCCGAAAACCTCGGAATGATTAACTGCTCAGAGAATTTTGCATCTATAAGCAGTGCAAGGTATTTGTTTATTCAACGTTGGGAGCAAGCCAGCTCACGCTGGACAAACTTGCTCATCTTGAAAGTGCAAAAGCAAGCCATTTTATACACTTTAGATACATGGTTACATCATCTAACATACATATTAATAAGTAGGCTAGTCTCTGGGTGCAGGCTTTCCAGAATCTTTTTGGAGATGCTCAGTCTTCTACTGTGGGGGTCTTCTCCTCAAGCCTTCATCCCTCTGGTGGTCGCCATGGACATCTTCCTCAATTTGACCTCTTCAAGTCAGGTGACCTGAATTCTTCAAGTTTGCAAAATCCTGGCTCTGGGCCTTCTATATCTTATTCGGATGTCCGGTTTACCTAATTTATTACTTTGTGTATACTACTCCTTTCTGTAATAAGGACTTTGGTCCAGTGAGCAGAACAGAACATGATATTAACCAGTGCTCCTAAAATGTTCTTCTAGCAAAACAGGTAAATTAAACAGGACATGGTTTACCAACTGAACCATTGTTAACTCTTTTTTGTGCCTTTTTGCCGGCTCCCTGCCGCATTGCTCAGCATGGCACTGAAGCCAGGGCTGGGCAGGCTGTGGGAGCACTGGCCTGGTGGTATCCACTGACAGCTTCTGCTCTCTTTTCCTTTGTAGCAGGAGGGCCTGGCAGCAGCAGCAGGAGGGGGAGCTGTGGGGAGCATCTGTCGCTGCCCAGGTGCCAGAGCAGGCGGGCCCCAGCTGCAGCAGGGTGCTCTTGATGCAGCCCCCCCAGGCCTCTGCAGGGAGGATGGTATGCTGCCCCAGGCCATCCAGGTTAAGGCATCCTGGACAGGGGGTTCCCATTGCTCCCTCCAGCTGCTCCAGGGGCTCTGAGGATGGTGGACTGGGCTCTACACCCATGGCTCAGGCTTCTGGTCCCAGCTCCTGTGTGGGAGGAGGAAGCCCACTCGGGTCCCAGCCACTGTTGTTGGAAGGCAGCTCCTCAGACAAGTCACTGCTCTCCTGCATCTCCTGCAGGAGCTGATGGCTGTCCTGCACCAGCAAGGACCCACAACAGGGGGCATATTCAGAAGAGCTGAGAGCGTGAGAGCCCTTCAGGAGCTGTGGGAGGCCGTAGATCACAGCATGGACGTTGACATAGGAAGCCAGTCTGCACTGCTGCTGGCCATCATCCTGAAGATAAGTACATCTGACCTGCAGTTGGAAGAGCTCCTGGATAGGCTGGAATCTTCAAAGGCTCACCAGCAGCCCTTGGCATCACTAATCTTCCTCTGAAGCATCCCTCCAAGCACCTTGTCATGGACTGGACGGCAGAGGTGTAGATGGCCAGAAGGGAGGAGATGTGTGACCTGAAGGCGTAACCATGGGCAGCAGCCAGCCCCTTGAGCAGGGCCTGTGGAAACCTGGGACTTGCCTCAAAGGGGTCAGTCTACTTAAATGCTGCTTTTTGGCAGGTCGCTGTTGCTGGGTTGGGGTCAGATTTTGGGGGAATGGATAGGGAGTCTTTCCTTATGTGGGCTTGGCTGAAACCAGGAGCTGTGAAGCGATGACAGGCTTCCTTCCTCAAGTGCAGGAGCCCTAACTACTGGCTTAAGAGCACCTGCAATGCTCTGCAACACAGCCGCTGGCTGTCTCCTGTGTTGTGCCAGCTTTGAAGGCAGCTGCTTGATGAATGTTGCCTTCTTGTTCCAAAGAAGTTGCCCACAGCAAAGCTCCTCCTCCTCCTCCTCTTCCTCAGGCAGCTGCTCACACTGCTGCGACGTATCAGCCAGCATGTGTCCAATAGCAGAATGACCTGCAGCAACCCAGCCATCTGCCTTGGACAAACCTGCTGAGCCCACCCAAAGAGGACCTGCTCGTGCTTGTCCTGGTGCAGACCAAAAAGGTAATGGTGTCTGGAGCAGTCGGCTGCAGACTCCCCAGCCCATCCTAGCTTGGCTGCCCAGAGGCCTACGGCAGTCCCTTTTCTCCAACAAATCCTGGTCGGCAGGGGTAACTGCCTGGAAGAGCCAGCTCTACAGCCACAGCTTTCGGTGCAGAGCCAAGACTCAGGAGTGATGGGAAAGGCTGCTTGACACGCTTTCAGGCACCTGGGCTGAGATCAAGGCCTTGAGGTGTGCAGGTGAAGGTGCTTCTGGAGTTTATGACACAAAACTTTGAAGACATGTTTAGGGAAGAGATGGCTGGCCTGGAGGAGCCACCAGCACCCATAGACAGATCCACAGGTACGTGTAGGAACGGAGGGTTGCCACAGCCTGGGACTGGGATAGCAGGAATCTCAATATCAAGAAGACAACTGGTGAAGGGCTTGGTTGGGTTTTGCTTTACATATTCTTGTCTTCCAAGGAGTCACTTGGCTGCACACATCTGTGCTTTCTGGGCCCGTGTTTGGAAGAGTAAAGTTGCCCTGTGGGCAGAACAGACAAGTACCATCAGAAAAAGCCCTGTCTGGATGCATCCCCCTCTCTGCCAGTCATCTTCAAAGATGGGCAGATACAGTGATGGAGGCCAAAAGGCAGAGGTATGTCAGCTCCACAAACACTGGGACGTGTCCTAGAGAGGTAGGGAGTACCTTGACAAGTACCTACTTGACAAGGCCAAGTAGCTGCTGTACCTCCTGCTGACAGCATATCTCTTGAGACTTTGGGGTTCCTTCCTCCACCCGCAATGACACATCCTAATGAAAACTGGACAGGTTGCTTCTTGAGTGCTTTAGGCTTTATAAGAGAGGGAATGCCAACCAGAAATAAAGAGGAGGAAGACAGAAAAAAGACAACTAGAAAAATGCAGGAAGGTCCATCAGGTCAAGAAGCCCAGGTATGAGCAAGCCTCTGGTGCCCACCTTTCCCAACTCTTCGTTTTCCCCTGCACCCTGAAGCACAACAAAAAGATACACCTCAGACTCCTTTTGGAGTGCCTGATGTGGTGCAAGGGGTGTCTCCCAAGTCCACAGTCAAGAAAGAAGACATGAACAGGCTGAAAACATCCCAACCTTTGGATTTCACTGAAGGTATTTGTTACAGGTTTGAAAAGAGCTGTTGGGATTTTTTCCCAATATCAATTACTGGATAGTGCTCAGCAACAATGAAAGGCCCCCCCGCTCAACTTTTCCTGAGTGGGGGAGGTGGGGAGGAGCGGGGTTGCGTGCAGATGAGCACGGGAGAAGGCGAGCATTGGGGCCTTTCTGGGTCTTCCAGCCCGTCGCCAATGGAGCTGGCAGCCACCTTTTTCTGTTCAACCCAAAAGAAGGAGCGTTCTCTGCCTGGGACAGCCATCAGGGTCAGTCCCAGTCCCCTGCTGGCCATCACTTGTGCCTCTGGGAGAAGCCCCAGGAGAGGTGCCACCAACCGTTTCTGGGCAAGGTACCTGCCTCAGCCCACGCCCTGCACCAGTGCTGTATATCAGAGCATCTCGCTGCAGCGGGCTGCCCGGCCCCCACTGCTGGCCGCTGTGGCCAGCTATTTTTCCTGAGCTGGGGAGCCTAGAGCTGTTGTTGAGGACCATGCCCATAGCTCTGGGACCAGCGGGAAACCCCCTTCCACTGTTTGCCATGAAGCTGCCATCGCTCAGGTAGCTGTGAGCAGTTGTGGACCACCGACAACAGCCTATGGACGGTCCCCAACTGTCACAGGAGAGTCACAGCAGTCACCGCCTTGCTGGTGCCTGCTAATGCCTCACTGCACCCCTTGCCTTCCGAAACGTGTGAGTGGCCCCTGCTTGGAGTGGTTTACGGTTACACAGAAAGGGAAAGTAGGACTTTGTTTTGAAAGTTTTGGTTATAGTACTGTTATAGTGTAGTATTGTTGCTATTACTTTCCTTTTCCACACCTTTTCACCTGAAGCCTCTTAATTTCAAAGTTATAATAGCTTAGAGGGAGGAGTTTGGTTTCTTTTTTTCTAACCCACTCTCCTTAGCAAACATTTCTGTCTGGTTAAACTAAGACAGTATTAATGCCCTGCTTTTCCTAACTCCTGTGAGAGTAAACCCTGTTGAAAAGGGAGCACTGAAACTAGGAACTGGAAACAAAAAGGCTCTGCTACATATTAGTGCTGTATTGCTATCCCTCCTTTATGGTCATGAAAAATCCAGACTTTTTTTCTGCTATTGCATTCTATTGCAATTGTTACTATAAAAGACAACATTATCAAAGCTCAGAAGCTGTTCTGCTGGAACCTTATCCAAAATTATATTCATTTTTAGGAATTCTTGCTCTATAGTGCAAAACCTAACAACAAAAAAGAAATATTTAATGGATTGATGTTGGGCAGAAACTGACTAAAAGGACAAGCCAGGAACTAGAAAAACACTAGGAATGGATTTTTTTTCCCCACTTGATTTCCAGTTGACTGAAACTCCACATTTTCCATCAGCAAGTTTTAAAGTCTGCATGCTAGAGATAAAAATCTGTCACACACTTCCTGTAGGCTAGTTTACTGAAACACATAGACTGGATATCAATGATTTCATTGTGGTTCATTGAACTCTGCCTTACCATGGGAAGTCTAAAAGCTAAGTAACACAGTGTCTTACTTTGGCAAGATAAAAATGTTTGTTAAGGAGAGTGGGTTAGAAAAGAAGAATCAACTCCTCCTTCCTATTATAACTTCGAAATAAAGAGGCTTCAGGTGAGAGATGTGGACAAGGAAAAGAACAGCTCTTTACTGTCAGAGACTGAAGTGTT
The DNA here is from genome assembly GCF_036250125.1 of Pseudopipra pipra. Lineage (NCBI taxonomy): Eukaryota > Metazoa > Chordata > Aves > Passeriformes > Pipridae > Pseudopipra > Pseudopipra pipra. The sequence continues at coordinate 44,213,882 of NC_087581.1, read as the reverse complement.
TGATGATTTATGCATTCTAGGAGACTTTTGCAGGCTTTGACTTTTTGATGGGCAACTGGGCCCATCCCCCCTCCTCCAGCGCAGAAGATGTCAAGCCAAAAAGGCGGGAAGAGCCGAGCCTGCAGGCTTTTGACTGTTACACTGTACCTCTGATGGCCCATGGGAGCCCATCCCCCCCCCGCCTGTCGGGAAAAGGGCGGGAACCAGGCCAGACACAAAAACTCAGCACAGACCCAGGAGATGTTGGAGGCTCGAGGTACGGCCCGTGACACTAACCATGGATATAATAACCCATAATTTCTTGGAGTATGGGGGCTTCCCTCCTTCACCCCCAGCAGATCACTTCACCACTTCAACTGACAGACATGGAAGCATCGCTGGACCCCGTGGGCGGTGACTATAGACATCTGTCCTCTCTCAGCTTTTCTTTCTCTTACTCTACCTTGCTCTTATCCTGCCTTTCTCTCCCCTATGCATTTTCTCCCCCCCCTCAAAAGGTTATCTCTGTGTCACACTGTGGTATGACAGCACCCAAAAATGTTAACTTACCTACTAGTTCAAAATTGTTAAAATAAATCTTATCAATATATGTTTTCATACACCGATTATCTAGTGTCGTTTCGCTTTAATCCACCCCAAAGGAATTATTGATAAAAAGCTGAGTTACCTCCCTCTCCCCTTTTCCTGGGGCGGGTCGTAACATTTACTAACATATATATATATTTATATATATTTATACACACACACACGCATAAATAGATAGAACAAACCCGAATAAACAGCAGTGGTGCAACCAAAACATTATAAAAACCCCAAAGTCCTAATTCCCCAGGTGGGGGGCCCCTGTGATAAATCAGGAGGGCCAAGGGCGGGCTATCCCCAGCGGCTCAACAACTGTTCACAGCCACGTGAGCGATGGTGGCTCTGCGGCCAACAATGAAAGGGTTTTTCCCCACTGTTTCCAGGGCTATGGCGCAGTCCTTGGGTCAGGCAGCAGCCGCGGGAAGATGCTCTAACAATGCAGCACCACGGCCAGGGGCAAAATACCTTGCTCCAAGATGGTCGGCGGGGCTCTCCTGGTCGCTTCCCGATGGCCATGCCAGGTGGGGAGAAAAAACCTTCTACTCTGGGAAAGGGGTGGCGGGGGGGGGGGCGAAACCAAGGTAGGCCTGCACTCTGTCGATCCGTGGACAGGAAGTCCCAGAGACAAAAGGGAGGTTCTGTTGGTATATTGAGTTTGTATGAACAATTTCCCTTGCATTTCCGTGTGTATTGCTTTAGCACAGTTTGGGTGTGAACAGTTAGTTAAAATGGCTGCAGGAGCTGAAGTTAGAACAAAGGTGGATTTTTGCCAGATGCCAAGGAGGAGTTTTGGCAGGTGAACAAGTTTTCTCATCTCCTATGACCACCTGTTGTGATCCAATTAGCAGTGGACAACAAAGTATGTTTTCCTTATGTATCCAATGTAGTGTGAACAAGAACTGAGGGTCATAAGCAGTATAAAAGATGTCTTTCTTCTAATAAAGCGGACATTTTGCCGACCATAATGGTCTGTGAGTGATCTGTCTATACACCTCCATCCAAGGGTTCCAAGGCGTGGCACTAGCTGGTTTTAAAGAGAAGCCTCCCCCACTCCCATGCCACTCTGCGCCAACCCCACTCCTTATCCCTTCCCGCCTCTCCCCACCCCGGAAAAAACAGATGGGGGAGAAGGAAGCTTTCATTGTATATGCACACTGTCCAGTAATTGATATCAGGAAAAAAATCCCACATCTCTTTTCAAACCTATAACACCTGTCCTGTGGTTTACTGAAGTTCTGGTCTGAACTGTGCCAAGAGCTCCTCTCCATCTTAGCTGCAGAATTTATTTCTTCCAAAGCTGTAGAAGTGGTTCAGACTCAAAATGACATTGAAAAGCTGAACAGAAATGCACAATGAACACTTGATTTCTTACCACAGAAATACACAAGTAAGGCAGACTTCAGTCTGTGTGTTGTCTTGTTTTAGAGATTGGACTCACAAATTAGAAATCGAGTTTAGCCTGGAGGCCTGGAGTGTGCAGCTGCCTCTTGGAAGTGGTGGTGTTCTTGTAGAGACGGGTGCTTTGGGATGGTCTTTCCACATTTACCCTGGGCATACGTACGGTGCCCACAAGCCTCGGGATTGCTTTGGAAGTATTTGTGCTTGAATCTATAAACACATAAGCATCCTTCTTCAGGAGCCACTATCAAAATTCTGAACAGCTGGAGAAAGAGAAGGCTGTACTCTAGTTTAAGACTTGGAGAAATGAAATGGAGAAATGAAATGTTTTTCTTCTCCCCTCACATTTCTCACCCTTTCCCACTCATGATTTCTGCCCCTTTCTCCACTCACATTTCTCTCTTCTTCTCAGTCATGTTTCTTGCCCTTTTCCCCTCATATTTTTGCCCTTCCCCCTCATATTTCAGTCCCTTTTATCACTCACATTTCCCTCCCCTTTTTTACTCACATTTTCCTGCCTTCTTTCCCCTCACGCTTTCTACCCTTTCCTCCTCACATTTCTCACTTTTTCTCCTCATGCTTCTCTCCTTTTTTCAGTCACATTTCTCACACTTTCCCTCTCTTCTTCTTTTTTCTCCCCTCATGTTTTTCACCTTTTTTTTCTCATGTGTTTCCTGCCCTTTTCTCCCCTTGGACTTTCTTTACTCATGTTCCTTGCCCTTTTCCCCTCACGTTTCTAACACTTTCTCCCTCAGGTTTCCTGCCCTTTCCCCCACCACATTTCCTGGCCTTTTTCTCCCCTCCCCTTTCTCAAACATTACCCCTCATGCTTCTCACACTTTTCACTTTCCCTGCCCTTTTTTCCTCTCGCATTTCTCTCCCATTGTTTTTATTACTCACATTTCATGTCTTTTTTCCCCTCACCTGCCTCATGCCTTCCCCCTCATGTTTCTCACCCATTTTCCCTCATATTTCCTGCCCTTTTCCCCTCACGTTTCCTGCCTTTTTCCCCCTCCCATTTCTCACACTTTCCCCCCTCATTTTTCCTGTCCTTTTCTCCCCTCACATTTCTCTCCTTTTTTTTCACTCACTTTTCTTGCCCTTTCCCCCTCTTTTCTCACAGGTTTCCCTTCATGTTTCCTGCCCTTTTCCCCCTCACATTTCCTGTATTTTTTCCCACACTGGTCCCTGTCAGTGACTGTTTCTCTTCAGTGGTTTTTTGCCTTCTCTTATTATTTTTTTTCTTACAATGCCCTACTCAAAATAATGGCTCCCTGAGCAGCAACCCTAGAAACCCTTGTCTGTAAGTCTGCCTGTTGCTGAACAGAAGGTTGGTGCTGAACCTGAAGAATCTCATTAGGAAAAAACAAACTGGAGCGAACTTCCTGCTGGAATTTTGGTGGGCTTTTTTTTTTTCAAATTCTACATAGTCTTCACAGTGTTCTAAAACAAATAAGCAGGCTTAGGGATACACATCTTAAGAGAAGCACCCACTGCACAATGTACCTCAAGTAGATCCCATCTCTTAAGAATCACCTCACAGTCACTAAGACTCCTGCCTAAAAGAAACTTGCCCTGATGCCTCTTGATGTTAAAGTAAGTCCATCAGGACAGGAAATACCCTTTGTTTTCTTGATATAAAAGGGTGCAAACCATGGAGTTTCTTGCTGTTTCCATCTATTTGGATTGACTTGACATCAGATTATAGAACAAACTGGCCTGTGTATCTCTGTGTGTAGAGACAAAAGACACAATACTGGATAATCAGCCAGTTGTCTATTAATGACCGTCTAAACGGGGCAGAAAAGTGGGGGCTCCGCCTGCCCTCTGCTGCTGCGGGGTCAGGGCTGGGGAGGGAGGGACCAGGCACTTCCCTGGGAGGCCCAGCCACCATCTCGTGTTTGGCCGCAGTCCCAGCCGCCATCTTATGCCCCTGAGGGCAGGTGCTGTTTCACGTCTTTTTCTTTCCCACTCTGGGGTTTGGGAATGATTCTTTTTTCCTGTGTTACACTGCTTCTTCCTTGTACGTGCACATACTCATTTTACTCTAAGAATGGAAGTAAGAAATTCAGATGAGCATCCAAACATTGTCTGACCACTGCAGCTTCAGCCAGCAATCACTTGCCTTTCTTTGCTCCTCCTGCCTTCTCTCTACCACAGCCTCAGCTTTCAAAGCTTTCCATAGGATATCCTCCTCTGCCATCTCCTGTTCATTAGGATCTGGTTCCTGCCTCTGAACTCCGCATTAGGGTGGCTTCTCTGTGGAAGCCCCTAGGCATGCACTTCTCTGCTTTCTCTTCGTTTGCAAAGGACCAGCCGAACATTACAATATAAGGATAAGACTAAGCTAATTCTCCAGGTGTTGCATTAAAAATATGTGTGATTAGTACAGGTTTATGGATTTTCTGTAGCCTTTTACAACCACAGTTTGGAAGTGCATTTTACAGAACTGTACGCACTACAGAGCGTTTCAAAGACAGCTCTTTCAAATCTTCCTTTTCTTTCTTAAATAAAGGCAGATATTACATTTCCTATGCTGAGCCCAAACTACAGACCTTCTGCAGGTGTCTGTCTGTGCCCAGATCAAATCCAGGCCTTCTCTGCATGAGTATGCCACTGGGAGTTACCATTTCACAGCTGTTCCATGTCTTTCGTGGAAAGACTGGATGATGTCAGTCCAGTTTCTAGTCAAGCCTTCCATATCTCCAAATCCCCTGCCTTAATTAGCACTAACTGCCATCCTCCTTGCAAGCATCAGAAGAAAGGCCACGGCCTGAATAAGGATGAAGAATGAAGTCGCCTCTCGCTTCTGAAGGTTAGCCCCCTAGGACACACACAAAGCGCCAGGCTTAATGGCATGAGGGCTAAATACGAAGTTTTCGACTATTAAGATTAACTAAAGGGTATTCTCATCCTGAAAATACATCAAAAAATAACACAGGTGTGTAGCAGCCAGGAAACACCAGGAAAAGGAAAATGGGAGCAGAGTGGGAGCAGGCTGTGTGCTCAGGAGCTGATCTGCCCTGTCAAGCACCAGCCTAGAACTGGGCCTTGCCCACAGCCTAGGTGAAACAGCCCCAGGGGGGTGGGTGGAAATTCAGAGCTCAAAACCAGGTGACGACAGTTGACGAGACTGGGTGGAAGTGAATTTGGGTCATGAGGGGAGCAAAATGCTGTTATATTTTCTTGGAACGGGTGCGAGAGGACAGGCATGTGGCACCTTCTGCACACCCCAGCAAAGGGGGATACCGTGAAGATGTGGGGACAGCATGGGGACAGAGCCACTGCATGGGCTTGGAGTAGTTTTGGGGGTGTTGGCAACCAAAGTCCTGCTCTTGAGTGGGATGCAGGGACACGCAGGTCATCAGAAATGCAGGGAACAGTGAGAGAGAGACACAGGAGACAGGAGGTCATAATGGGTTGAGCTAGATCCTACATGAAGGTGAGTAGCAGCGAGGGCATTTCCTTGCCAGCTGCAGAGCACTGTACCTCCCGCTCCACATCTGCAAGAACAATCACCCTACATGCTTGGCCCAACATCACTGTCTGATGATCACTCAACCTCCATCTTCTCTGGCTGGAACCTCAACTGAGGGCAGCAGTCATCAGTGTCGATGCAGGTTTGTCTGCTTCTCCTGCTCTGAATCCAGGAAACAATTCACCTTTTCAGGGCAAGAGCAGAAGCTCTGACCCAGGCAGACTTATCAGTTAATATCCATCTGTAAGCTTTCATCTCACTGCACACATTAGTATCCACAGCTAAGGTTAGATGAAGCAGACAGATACAATATTCACAGGTGACAATGGGAGCCCTTTCCCTATCACACATGCATTTTGCTGGAAAGGCAAGCTATTTGGTGGAAATAGGCCTCTTTTGCTGGAAAGGCAAGCTATTTGCAATGGCATAGTTATCCCAAACTATTTGGTACAATACTGTACCAAAGCTTTAGATCTTTCACTCTTCAGTACCTTCTTAATGGATACTGGCTAATTAGGTTCTACATATCTATTAGTTTGTTTGAATACATGCCCGGAATAAAGACAAGTACAACAGACATTCAAACACTACAAAAAAAAAAAAAAATCTTTTATTGCAGTGAGAATATTAAAAAAAACTACAAGCAAAGAGAATTAAAAGCTAAAAAAGAATACAAAAAACTATCGGTTGGCATTCATACAATACTATGAACAGCTTTTATTACAGTATTAACTACTAAAAAGGGAATTAAAGGGATACAAAAAAAGATATAAAACATTTGCTTTCTTGGTTGCTTCCTATCAATAAACTGTGCTTACCTACACAGACAGGCCAGGGCTACCAGGATCTGCAGCAGCTGGTCAGTACTCATGCTTAGCAAGCGTCCCTGCGGAGCAACACAGACTTGATGGAAGGATGAGTATCGCTCCTGCCAGCAGTCCTGACAACCTATTTTATCACCTCTACATTAAACTACGTAAGGCCAGTACATAGTATAAGGTGATGCTTGAGTGGCAGCCAAACACTGCCTATTCATTACCTAATAATAGCAACAGTCTGCGCATGCCCTACAAAATCTTCTCCCAGGCAACTATCAGCAAGACAAGAGAGCATGATCTTAAGATGTGCCAGGGGAGGTTTAGGTTAGATATTAGGAAGAAATTCTTTACAGAAAGGGAAATAATTGGAATGGGCAGCCCTGGAAGTGGTGGATTCTCCATCCCTGGAGGTTTTCAAGATAAGACTGGATGTGGCACTTAGTGCCATGGTCTAGTAACCACGGTGGTAGTGGATCAAGGGTTGGACTTGATGATCTCTGAGGTCCCTTCCAACACAGCTGATTCCATGATTCTATGATCTTCCTCTCACCATCATCTTTCTCACCCCTATGTACGACCTCTACAACTATGTTTCAAGGGTATTTGTATCCATCTTGCAGTATGGAGTCAAGCCAAGGAGGAACTCAGCTATGATAACAGGGGACATCTAGTTAACTTGCTAAAGACACAATGGACCTTACAGTTAACTCGTGCAATAAATTTACATTGTTCAATACTCTGGCTGGCTTCACATCCTAATATATTATTTTCTCACCCCTCTATGCTCCATTGATCATCTAAATCAAAAGTACCCCCCTTACAACCTAATAAAAGAATTTCAACCAGGGATCACCCCCATAAATACTACAGGGCTGTTCTTACTTCGAGTAGTAATGACTCAGCTGACTGAAGGCCAGGCTCTTCCATAGTCCTTGTAGAAAGAATTTACCTTAGATCCCCTAATTTTGCATGCATGGAAAAAGACCACCAACATACCAACAAAACACCCACAACAGAAACTTTCAGGAGGATCAAGGCAATAAAGCAGATTCTGCTTATCAAACCCAGAGTGTCTCAGTTTAAAGAGACTGGAGTGTTTTGCTAAGGAGGATGAGTTATGAGGTAGACCAAACTCTTCTCTCTCAGCAATTGCAAATCCGAAATTAAGAAACTCCAATAGAAGAAGTATGGAAAAGGGAAGAAATAGCAACCCTTTATTAAAGGATATATGTATATTGGCAAAACCACCAACAGAACACAAAAACAACTAAGTAATAATCCTGTACCCTAAAAGTCCTCTTCAAAAAGGAAACAGTCTGATATTCTCTGTTCTCTGGCGCGATTCTAATCAGGGTGGGCAGGAGCGCTGCTGGATCACTGGAGGAGCAGAGCCTGCAGTGCTCAGTGTCGGTCGGCAGGGGGCGCTGTTGGGCTCTGGTGGTTGCCGTGTGGGGGCCCCGGATCACGGGAGAAGCCGAAATAGAGCTTCCCCCACCAAGGAGGGGAAGGGGAAGAAAGGCGGTTTCTTTCCCACTAAACTCATGCTGTCTGCGGCTGGCTGTAGACAGGACTCCCCCTTTGTTCGTCGGTGAGCACAAACTCTACGATGAAATCTGAGCAGATCTGGCTGGCGACAGAGCAGACCGTAGACAAACCGAGGCCGGAGAACAGACAGATGACCAGGTTGAGAGCAAAATGGCCTCCGAGCTTTTCCAACACACCTTGCCCCCGTTAAGGCACAAAGTGAAGTGTTCCCCGTTGGTAAGGAGAGGAGGAGAAAAAACTCCTATCCCCTCCCTGCAGTTTTTTCGATGGGCTATTAGCCGGGAATGCAGGTCTGCCAGCTAGTTCTTTTGTACAGTTAATTATCCCTGCTCCCTCCTCGTTCAACTTCCTTCTCTTACAGTGGGACACGGGAAAGGAAAATTTCTGCTTGGATTTTTAGAACAAGTAAACCTATGACACAGAGCAATTGAATTATAATGTCTATGAGCCTTTCTTTAGCATCTTCTAAATTACAGCTCTAGACTAATTTCTGAGAGATAAATATGCTGCACCTAACAAGTCCAAATTACAGAACGACAGGAGTAATTAGTCATCCATGCAGTATTCCAGCAATTGTGTAGCATTTTAGTCAGATAACTGGACCCTGGACATTGCAACCAGCTTCTGATTTGTTTCACCACTTCTTTTCCACGTTCTGACCCAAGAGTCTCTGAGGCTTTTGTAAGTGTTCCTTAACCCATTTCAGGGTGACTCCCTCGCTCCTATTCCTTTTGTTCTGCCATGGAAGATTCCGTGCTGAGGTTTTTTGGTGCCATTCATGAGCATCTGCAGTCTCTGCCCGGCACTGCTCCTTAGGGCTTTTCAAGACAGAGGCAATGCGGTGATGCACCTGGCGCAGGTGACCTTTAAGCTTGAGGAGCGACAGATGACCTGCACTGTCACAGATCCAGCTGTGAACCTGAGTGGTGCCCACGGCCTCAGCAGAGTGGGCACGGCCAGGCACGGATGTACCCTCACCGGCGCCGGGGCTGCCGAGCAGTTGTTTTCCATCTCCTGCCGGCCCTGGACCCCTCCCCGCAGCAGCTGGGACCCACTCTCTCCCAGCTCTCTCCCCTCTCCCAGGAGTCTCCCCCCTCTTTCCTCTCCCCCTCTCCCTTCTTCAAGCTCTGTCCTCACTCAAGAGTGCAGCGGGACGAGCCGCGGCACTGTCCAGGCAGGAGGTCCCGGCCATCCTGAGCAGGTGTGCGCGGGAGTTTCTGCGGGGGGAGCGGCGCTGGTACCTGCTGTGTGGCCGTGCGGCTGCGGGAGCGTGGCTGTGCAAGGGGAAGGAGAGAGGCTCCGGGTGCCTGTGGGGTGACGAGAAGGTGCAGCTGTCTATGTGCAGGCAAGGGAGCGAGGTGGGCACGGGGGACTGGGTGCTGTGTCCGTCGGTCGGTCCGCACGTACCGTAAGGGTGCAGCTCCTGTGCCTGCACAGGGTGACAGGGGGAGGGTGAGCAGGGTGTGAGAGAGCTGTGGTTGCTTTGTACCCTTCAACGGTGTTGGATCCCTTGCAGCTGTTCTGAAAATCCAGGCACTGGGAAACACCTAAATAGCCAAGACACAGAGGAGCTAACTAAAAAACCAAACCAAACCAAACCAAAAACAAACAAGCAAAACAAAACCAAATAAACTAAACGACCAACCAAAAACAAAAACCCAACTTTTACTCGAAAAAAAGCATGAACTCATTAAACAAACCTCAGGGATGTCTCTCAAGTCAGGGGACTTCGCAGCCCCCTTTATCTCCTCTGCCTGGAGTGCTGGTCCCTCCCCGTTCCTCCATAGGTTGAGATGCTCCGGGGTTACAGGCTCCCAGACATGCCCAGTGTGTTTGCCCCATTAAGTGCTTACTGTGCAAAACAGGCCACAGCACTTCAAAATGGAGGACATGGGCACATGATCCTTCCCTGCTGCTGACTGGTCCCCTTGTCTCTGGGTAAACTGCACCTCTCTGGAATTGACAATTGAACAACCAGTTCAGAAACTTAATGTTTCTTATTGCTAACTGTGACTACACTATGAACTTTGGAAAAACACCTTATTATTGCTAATATAGTGAAGCAGAAGTGCCCGAGGTGGTTGGTCTTTCTCAGTTCAGCAGAAAGATGGTCCCAAGTGCAGGTGTGAGGGATGTGTGCACTTCCAGCAGTGTGTGTGTTGGAGCTTGATGTATTCCCTGGTGGTAAATGCTTGGGTATCACGAGCCTGGATTTACTCAGGCTTTTAAGTGAAGGAAACTTGGGAGTCTTCTTTCTATGCGGTTCCTAGAAAACATAGCTACATTTTTTGGGGGAAGTTTTGTCACATTTTGGCTCATTTCTTATGTACTTGTGGATTTATTTGCTGCTGGAATAGTTGGTGAATATGGATCCTTTCGAATAATGTGCTAGAAGAAAATATTACATTTTCTGTTCAACAGTAGTAGTGGCCTTCCAAAAGGTGGTTGTTTGGATTAATTCTACGGTTTGGGCTTTTGTTTTGTTTGGTTTTGTTTGGTTTTTGCCCCGTGGGTTTTAAATAGCTGCTGCATTGTTTTGAATAGGAGACTGCTTACTGTGGTACTTTAAAATAGAAAGAGTTTCCATGAAATAATGGAAGCTGGAGTTTTCTGTGTAGTAGCATAAAAATGTATTTAGTGATGTAGTCAGCCACTTCTGTGTATAGATATTCAGTAAATAAAGCATTAAGAAAGAAGTATTGTAGGCATCCCTCATTAAAAAGACTTTCTGTATCCTGAAGTGGGTGCATCAAGGATCTGTATTTCTGTTTGCTTGTAATCATTAGTGTTTTAATTTTAGGGTTGCTTTTTTTTTCTTGCTAGTTTTATTTGAATATCATATTCAAGTAAAAGCTGTCTGCAGTGATCTTGTCTTCATGTTTTAGGTAGTAGTAGATCCCAGTCGCTCCCATCAGGATGGAACTGTTCTTGTGAACAACGGTGTGATGATGTATATCCTAAATCCAAATAAAGAAAAGTGGACTAGCCTTTGTTTTCTGAGATTCTTTTTGGTGAAATATACCTGACCATTTGACTTGTGGAGCTTGGTTGGAGCTGATTCAAAAGTACATACTCATTTTCCCAGCAAGGCTAGCATTTAATGCTGAAATCTGTCCTTAGCAAAAAGGTAACTAAATCAAGGCTGAAGGCTGGAATTGCAAAGATACTCGATAGGGTTTTTTTTTTTTTGGTAAAAGTTGTAAATAACAGTATAAGGAGACTTCTGATTTCTTGGCTTTCCTGTGGCTGTCCAGCAGTGTGATTTTCATCATTCTTCCAACTAACCTGGGATTGTTTGTCGCTTGCTGGGAGGATGTGCTGCCAGGTCTGACAGACCTAGAGAAGGACTAGCACTTTAGGTGAAAGAAAAAAAGAAAGTCTTATCCCCTGGCACTGCAGCGGCAGGTGTACTCATCACTAAACTAGCACTTCTTCTTTATATGGCCATGCAAACTGTGCTAGTATAACATGAAATAGCATAGCAGCTAATAAACTTGGGCAGGTGCTGAGGAGTAACTTTGTGAGCTGCAGACTCAAACAACAGCAATGCCCCGATAGCTTTGGAGGGTTGTTTTCTACTTAGCTTTGAGACTCTGTGACTATTTCTGCAGCCCTGGTTGTTCGTTCTCATTGTAGGTGACTTAATTAAGAAGATATAATCTCCTTTTTCTTATTTAGAGAGATGCCTAGTACTGTTTAGTATAGAGAGAATGTGTCTCCATTTTATTCTGTTTTCATTTACAAGTGACCTGGAAACAAAATTCAACTGTAGTCTTTTCTGTAAGGTAATTTGGCTGTGTACATTTATCTCCATGCCATTGTTTTCTTCTTTCAGCTACCTTGTTGATGAGGATCTCTGGGTGGTGATGGAAAATGTGGATGAAGGCACTTTACAGGATGTTGTTTGGCTGAAGAATAGTGTTCTGGTTCTGGCCAGGACGGGGTTCCTTTTTCCAGTAGCAAGGACGGGGCATGATTAGGACCTGGATGTTATTTGACACCACCTCACGTCACTGCTGGGGCTGGGGGAAAGGGACTCTCTCTCTCTCTCTCTCTCTTTCTCTCTGTCTATTAGGGAGAAGAGATTCCTTCCAGTAAAGAAAACGTGGTGGACGGAGCAGTCCAGTATTTATTTATTTTGGGGGGATTTCCGTGTAAACAATAATGAAGTCACACCACCACTGAGTGTTGCTGTGCCAGACTTGTTTTTTGGAACTTCAGTACAAACTGGAGCCCACACTGACACTGCCAATGTGTTTTTCGCCATTCCTTAAGCAGCTGAGTGCAGGCCATGTTTGTCTTCACCTTGGGGGGCATCCAGTACGCCTGGAACCGACTGCCCTAGGGGTGGAAACACAGCCCCATTATTTGCCATGGACTGATCCAGACTGCTTTGGAAATGGGTGAGGATCCAAACACTTGCAATACATCAATGACATCATTGTGTGGGGCAACAGAGCAGAGGAAGTTTTGAGAAAAGGGAGAAGATAATACAAATCCTCCTGAAGGCCAGTTTTGCCATAAAACAAAGTAAGATCAAGGGACCTGCCCAGGAAATTCAGTTTTTAGGAGTAAAATGGAAAGATGGACATTGTCAGATTCCAGTGGACGTGGTCAACAAAATAGCAGCTATGTCACCACCAACCAGCAACAAGGAAACACAGGCTTTCCCAAGTGCTGTCGGCTTTTGGAGAATGCATATTCCAGAGTGCAGTCAGATTGTAAGCCCTCTCTGTCATGTGACATGGAAGAAGAATGATTTTAAGTGGCATCCTGAACAACAACAAGCTTTTGAACAAACTGAACAGGAGATTGTTCCTGCAGTAGTTGCACTGGTCAGGACAGAATAGGATGTAAAAAATGTGTTCTACACTGCAGCCGGGGAGAATGGTCCTTCTTGGAGTGTCTGACAAAAAGTGTTCAGGAAGACTCAGGAATGACACCTGGCATTCTGGAGTTGGGGAAACAGAGGATCGGAGGCCTGTTACACCCCAACTAAAAAAAGAGATCCTAGCAGCTTATGAACTGGTTCGAGCTGCTTCAGAAGTGATTTGCAACGAAGCACAGCTCCTCCTGGCACCCTGACTTCCAGTGCTAGGCTGGATGTCCAAAGAGAAAGTGCCTTCCACACACCATGCCACTGATGCCACATGGAGTAAGTTGATTTCTCTGATTAGATTGAAATTGGAAACCCCAATCACCTCAGGATCTTGGAAGTCAGCACCAACTATCCTAAAGGAGAAAATTATTATCTATAAATCTGTGCCAATCTGTTTGTTTGTAACAGGTAAAATTATGACTCAGGAAGAAGTTTTCAGTAGACCTTGCTCATCTGCGAGAATATTTACCCTCTGCAGGCTGCCCTGGTCAGCACCAGACAGTGGAGAGAAACCAGAGCAGAGCAAAAGTGTCCGTGGTTAAATAGAGAGGGGGGGGACTGGAGGCAAGCTGAGGGCATCGTCCCCTTGATAACACCAGTAGCCCCTGCTGCTCTTTCTGCCTTTGGCATCTGCTTCACTACAGGTGCACATCTGCAGCAGAAATTCCTGTGGGAGGAGGTACTGCTAACATGGCCCTGGGGCTGCAGGAGTCCATGGCTGTGCATTGCAGCACGTGGGTGCACCCGTGATGGGGCACGAAGAGATGGGGCACGAAGAGAAGGGGAAAGGCAATAAAAGGGAGAGAAAACAGCACCCAGAGACTGTGTGAGGGAAATAATAATTTATTTCCTTTTCCTTGAATAAAGAATTGCAAGAGCCCTGCCAGCACTGCCAGTGGGGCGGCCTCTTGCAGGGTTGCAGAGAGCCCTGGGAGCTGGGGGCCCTCCTATCTGGGGGGTGCTGGGATTCCCCGGGCAATCACTCCCTACCCTGGATGGGAGCGGAGGGGCTGTGGCTGCTGCCCTGGGCAGGAGGGAGGCCTCTGATGTAGCAGGTTCCTCCTCCATGTCAGAGCCTGCGAGGCTGCTGGCAGGAGTCCCCTTCCGGGAACTGCTGGAGCTGGAGCTGCTGAAGCTGGAGCTCCTGGAGTAGCTGTAGCTGCTGGAGCTGGAGCTGGCTGTGGCCACAGGGACATTGTTCTCATCTCTGACTGCACCAGAGCACATCAGTCTCTGGGCCTCCTCACTGCACTGCCCCACAATGATGTTGATGGCACTGTGGATCAGTGGTGCTGCATGTTCCTGGAGGAGAAGCTCCAGCACTTCAATCAAGACCTCTGCATTCAGCCCATAGACGCAGAGGCCATGCAGGATGGTGCTCTCTATGGTCTCTACCACCCACCACCAGCCCCGGTATATTCCCTCCAGCCTCTGGCGTAGCCAGGGCCGCACAGGGTCCAGGAGATGCTCTTGTTGACGGAAAAGTTCTGCCCAGTCCTCCGGCAGGATACTGCCTGAACCCTCCTGCTCTACTTGGGAGAGTGTCTCCTGTGGAGAAAATGAACGAGATGTCCCAGGGGGATGGGGGCTGTTCTCAGCCAGGGTGTCAGGAGCTCTCCCTGCCATGCTACTGCCATCTGGCAGCTCCTCAGGGGCTGTGATGGCTGTCTCCAGATAGTCTCCTTCTCCATAGTCAGAAAACCGGATGGTCTCTATTGTTTTTCTGCAGAGTGGGCATACTGGGTTTCTCTGAGCCCACCGCAGGATACAGCCCAGACAGAACTGGTGGTGACAGGGCAGAGCAGAAGCCACATCCTTCCAAGTGTCCTGGCAAATGGGGCAGTTGCTGTCTGTCTCCGTGGCCATTTTTGTGTCCTGCAGCACACTGGGGAGAGCTTAGGATCAGGAGCTGCTTGCCTTCACTGGTGCCACATGTCACAGGAGGAAGAAGCCATGGTCACTGGCTCTCCCAGGAAGGGGAGGAAGAAATGTCCAGGCCCTTCAAGAATGACATCCTTCCAGCTCCCTGAGCCCCGTCACCCACGCTACAGCCACCCCTGGGGGGCACGTTTTCCCACAGAGCCAATCTTCACTGCTGCCAGCACCTGCAGTGCCTGGCTGCCTTAACCAGGCAGGGCCAGGGAAACACTAGTTACACTGCTCCAGGTCTGCACCAATGTCTGCCAGTGGCAGGCACCAGTCCTCACTGGAGAAGCTTGGCTTGATCCTCTTGGACTCACAGTCTTGCTTAGTAGAAGTTCAGGCTGGAGCCAGATTGGTGAAGGCTCTGCCAATATCTGAATGTAAGCAGTGTCATAATGCATCTCCCCGTGATGTCACAGTCTACTGCTCGGTGACATCAGCCTCTGCCCCTGGGTGACAGTACAAAAGGCATTCAGACTCCCAGTCACCCCAACATAAGCAGAGAGGAAAGTGAGGTCACAATCTATCACTCGGTGAAGTCACAGTCCACAGGTCAGTGACATCAGCCTCTTCTTCCCAGTGTTGTCACAGCAGGCCTTCCATCCCTGCAGGCACATGGTGTCAGGAGAAAAAAGGAAATACCTTTTCTTGTTTTCAGCTTCTTCATTTCCATGTAGCTCTCCCTCAGCTACCTGTGTCACATGACTGTGGCTGTTTGTCTTGTCATGCCTTTAAAAGTCTTCCTGGGATCCAGTGACAGGACATGGGGAAGTGATTCAAAACTGCATCAGGAGTGGTTCAGACTTAACATGAGAAAACATTTCTTTAGTGAGAGGGTGGTCAAACACTGGAATAGGCTTTCTTGAGTGGTGGTCAATGCCCCAAGCCTATCAGTTCCAGAGGCATTTGAACAATGTCCTTAATGACTTACTTTAAATTTGGGTCATCCTTGAATGGGTCAGGCAGTTGTACTATATAGTTATTATTGGTCTCTTCTAAATGAAATGTTCTGTTGTATCCTGTTGTACATTATGGTACCCTACCCATCCAGCCACCATGGTATTTTCTCTCTCAGCTGCTGCTAATAGGATTTAGCCTGCAAAATGACAGTTCCCTCCGAAGGGCTTCCTGCTACTGTAACTGTGGGGCTTTAGGAGAACGTGAAGGCATAGGCTATAGGCAAAGAGGTGATATTTGAGTACAGGCCTCTTGTCCACATCTGCATCTTCCCAACTTCACTCTCCTTGGTTTTTGTCCTCTGTCATGTCTTGTCACACTCCTATGTACTTTGTCCGTCCCTTCTTGGCAGCCCTCCACACAGTGAGGCTGCCCTGATCATCAGCAGACAGTGAAAAGAAACCATATGCATTTCACAAACTGGGAAAAAAAGTTCTAGGTCTAAGGAAAGGAGGCTGAGCCAAGTGGTGGGATCTACCTACCTGTGGAGTAGATATTCACCCTTGACCAGATGCATGGTTTGCAGGTTTGGGGTGCAAAATGTATCCTTTGGGGAAAGAGAAAAGGGCACAGAAATTCATATTTTCAGCAGCTGAGAACTGGCAGTATTAAAATATGTAGCAGTTAATGGAAGGCATCTCCCTCATTTCAGGATTTTCCTCTACGTGGGAAGATGGAGTGAGTTCTGGCAGCTCGGAACACCTGACAGGGAGGAGCAGCTGAGGCAATGGAGCACTGCAGGAAAAAATGAAGGTAGGAGGGAATGGCTGGCAGCACCTGTACGTGCCAACATAATTTAGTTTTTGCTGCCTCTCAGGGAAGAAAAGAGACCTAGGGGCTGTAAGCTGGTGTTACTGAAGGGCAAGGGAAGAAAACCTGACCTATGAGGTTTGTCTTGCCACACAACTGGAGAAAGGAAACAAAATCACTTGAAATTTTGGCCTCGACCTTCAGTGATGTTTTGAATATTAGAATATCCATTTGGGGGAGAACAGAATGCATTTGCACAGTTCCATTATGTTTTTTTGTTCAACACACAGATCCTCTCATTTCCCCTTCTCTGGCCTTAAGTATTCAAGTTAACCATCTGCTTTGGAAATGTAGCTCAAATGTAACAGTTTCTGCTATTTTACTTAACTTTTCTTTGCTTGAGCTGAAAAATTCAGCTGTAATTTGCTTTATAGAATTCTTTGTCACTGTAGGACTGAAAAAAGACCACAGGAATTTCTCCCACCAAAAGATAATATGTAGAATAGTGTTATAAAGATTATTTGGCAATATTCATACGTGACTCTATAAAATCTTTAATTTAGAATAAATGTTACCTAACAGGCTTTCAGTTCAATTACAGCAGTTGCTTTTCAGCAGGCTAATTTTCCTGTAAGAGTAGACAAGGAAAGTAATCACTTACACATATGAGTTTTCCATATTTCCATATTCATGGTTTAGGAATGGTGTTCCCCAGTTTAGTGTTCACATTGAAAGACCCAAGACCACATGTCACT
The DNA here is from genome assembly GCF_036250125.1 of Pseudopipra pipra. Taxonomy (NCBI): domain Eukaryota; kingdom Metazoa; phylum Chordata; class Aves; order Passeriformes; family Pipridae; genus Pseudopipra; species Pseudopipra pipra. The sequence goes on along the minus strand of NC_087581.1, from coordinate 44,196,797 downwards.
TGCTCGCTTCTCCACCACTACCCCTGCACAGGATGGAGATTTGGAGATGCAAGAAAGTAAAAATCGTGGGTTGAGATAAGAAAAATTTGCTAGAAACAGCAATGAAATAAGATGAACAGCAACAACAATACTAATAGCAGAGTGTACAAGACAGGTCAGAGATTCGCACACAATTGCTCAGCACATGGAACCTGTGGAACCTGGCACCACTCCACCACTGCAAATATTAACCCTGTCCTGGCTAGCTCCAGAACACATGACATGCCCTGAGGGTCCTGCTCTTGCTCAGGGTTAAAAACCCCCTGGGCATCTGCCCTGGCAAAAGGGACTTCAGGGCAAGCTCCCACTTACTAACATTCCTCCCCACACCATGTCCCTTTTTGCCTCCAGAAGGCTTTGCACAGAAAGAGCACTGGAAGTGTCACTCTTGGAACATGTGCAGCAAGGAAAAAGAAAGCTTTTGAGCAATCTGGGTCTCAGAGCATGTGCTCATGGAATAAGGCCCTCTTTCTAATAGGCACGATCCATAGTGGAGCACTCCAGCTTCAGGTACAGGGGTCTCTTCCAAACCAGGGACCTGCTGCCAGTGCACAAGGACACCAGGGACATTCACACCCTCACATGAACTTGCTGTGCTTTATTGGCAGAGCCAGGACTGCATTATGGCCAGCGCTCTCAGCTCAGCGGTAGTGGCGTCTGCGCCTCCTGCCACGGGAGAGACGCCGGCGATATCGGCGGGATCCAGCCCGACGTCTCTTCCGCATGCCACGGCGACGGGAGCGGCGGCGGCTCCGACTGCGGCTCCTGTAAGATCTCCGATAGTGGCAGGGCATGGTGGTTGTGGCTGAGGGCTGGGGCGGCTGCGTGGGTTTTATAGGGCTGCCAGGCAGGAGCCCTTTGTGACGCCAGCACATTCCAGAGCCGACACCATCAGCAAGGTCACAATGGCTGTGCCCAGGCAGTGTCTGGTGCACTCACTGGTACATGGGCATAGTGATGCAAGTGTCACCGAAAACTGGAAATAAAACTCCTGAACACCAATATAGTATTAAGAAGCAGCATTAACTTATTGCAGTGCTGGATGCATGGGGGGTGATTCATTCTAACATTCATGCTTGGCTCAAGATGATACATGTATTTACTAGCCAGGGATATATGTGTGCATTCTCTTTATCAAAAGACATTTTAATACACATTAGTTGCCACAGCGCCCAGAGTGTGGCCCTGACACGGGCCTAGCTCTACCAATAAAGATAATAATTTTATCTTTCGGACAGCAGGTGAATTGAAATCTGAGAATAGAGCAGTGCACTTCACCTCCCAACTGGAACTCTCCCCACCATTTCCCCTTTAGTAAGCTCCCAGACACATCCCCAAAGGAGGAAGGTGGCAGATGCTCTGCCCTACCAACAGCAACAGCAGACAGAACTTCACCTGTCAGACACACAGCTGGGAACGTTGGTGAAACAAGCTGAAAGTTTACAGTGGAAAAATAAACACCTCCCGTGATGCCAAAAGCACAGCCCAATTTATGCTCATTTCACCCGCTGGCAGATTTTCTTTCAGCAGTTTTCCTATGGAAGAACACGGAAAGTGTAAATACTCTTCTGTCAGCAATGAAAGATTTCTGGTCAGTTAAGGATCTAGTCCAGCTCCTATTCTCATCAGGATCAAAGTGAACTAGGATACCGTAGGAGACTCAGGAAAGAATAGTGGGCAGCTTAGCAGGTGGATGATGGTTTTGCAGCTCGCTCTTTGATGTTACAGGGGGAGTTCCTGAACTCTATTCCCAAAAATAGCCCCAGGAGAACTCCATGTGCACATCCCATGGGAGTCCACAGCCTTGTGTTCTCCTTGTTGCACAGTTCTGGGGCTTGCCTCTCTAGGGAAGAACCTGTGGCCTTGCCAATGTCTGATGTTTAATTCAAGGTGTCATGGCACACTGAGCTACAACCACTCCAGCTCTGTAAGTGGACACCTTTAGGCCATTTACTGTGGCAGTAAATCGTTTACGCTTATCTTGCATTCACCGTGTGCTTGGCATAAAATTGCACGTGTGCTTTATAGAATAGAGGCACATTAGAATGTTCTCTCGGAACACATTAATATCCAAATATTCTCCTTTTCCCATTAGAAAATACATAGCTATATTCTCCTATGGGCAACACCAGAGCTATAAGGATGACTTCAATGCAGAGTATGGGAAATACCAGAAGTTGCTGGCTCAGATGGACAATATGGCCAAGAAATTCAGGACTTTTGATGAACAACAGAAGTTTGTGACTCAGGGATCTTCAGCATATCAGGTAAAGAAGGATAAAACTGAGAAGAAGACCCTGGCGAGCTGACGGGGTGCTGATACCCAGATGGGGGAGAAGACAGGAAGTGCCTGGAAACTAGTGGCCATAATCCCAAAACTGCATGCACAGCATGCACTCATGGAATAGGGCCCCGTTTCCGAGAGGCCCGACTCACAGTGGAGCACTCCAGAGGGGGGCCCAGGGGGCTCTCATGAACCACGGAAAGCCCAGGTGAGCAGAGAGACACGGGCCCCAGGCGCACCCCGAGCGAGTCGCTGCCGGCGCAGAGGGACACCAGGGACATTGACACCCTAATCTCAATGGGAGCTTGCTGTGCTTTATTGGCAGAGCCAGGCCCGCGTCAGGGCCGCGCTCTGGGCGCTCTGGCTCTGTAAGGCCGAGGCCCTGAGCTCGGCTCAGCGGCGTCTGCGCCTCCTGCCGCCTCGGCGGCGACGGCGAGTCCGGCGTCTCCTCCGCACGCCTCGGCGACGGGAGCGGCGGCGGCTCCGGCTGCGGCTGCGGCTGCGACCCCTGCGCGACCTCCGCCGGTAGCGGGCCATGGTGGTTGTGGCCAAGGGTTGGGGCGGCTGCCTGGCTTTTATAGGGCTGCCAGGCAGGAGCCCTTTGTGACACCCACCAGCGCTTTCCAGAGCCAACATCACCAGCGAGATCACAATGCCCGCACGGCCACGCCCGGCCCCTGCAGAATCCATGGCTATGGACAGCCTTGGCCTACAGCATGTGGGCGGCTGCCCTGGGGCTGCCATGGCCTTCTGGGCTAAAGGGCTTAGAGGAACTCACAGCTAGTGGCACCCTGAGAGCTCTGTCACCACCTCTGTAACGTGCCAAAACGGCCCAGCCCAGTTTGCTCAGGAACATCCCGCGCAGCTCACAGAACCGAGGCGAAACCGATGCCTTGTGTGGGAGACCACGATGAAGGGTCGAGCAAAGTCCAAATGCTCAGCAACCCCCCTGGGGTGCCTAAAGACCCCCAAGAAGACCCTCTGAGACTCTCTGTGTAGACCCCAGCAGCTAATGCATATTAAGATGACTTCTGAGGAATGGAATGCATAGGTATATGCCTGCTACTGAATACATGTACATCTTGAGCCAAGCATGAATGTTAGGCTGAGTCAGACCCCTCAATCCATGCATCCCTCCATGACATGGAATTCTAAACTCTCCAGAAATGTTTGCATGCCCTACTTTTCTTTTCACCTTTCCTGTTTAGTGTAGCCCCAGTTCCTCTGATGGAGAGGATGTCAGTACCTGCACAACAAGCTGTCTCACATTAAGAGACTAATACAGGAATTTGACAAACAGCAAGAGGGCTCCTAGCAGCAGTTTTCTGCTTCTGCCAATACATATCTATGAACTTGGCTTATTTTTTGAAACTGAAGATTACTTACCCTAGGATTCTTTATCTTAGTGTTGAACAGTTGCTAATTTATTTAAAACTGCAGATAATTTTCTGTAAGATTATATGTTAGTATTAAACAGTATCTTGTTTATTTAAAACCCAAGATCCAGTTCCTTTAATAGTATATAAGATAGTATTTCACATTTTCATTAAAGAAGTTTCAGTATTGTTAACTCCTTGTGGTGGTGGTGTTGCTTATATCACATTTGAAGCTGCTTTTTTCTGGTCCATCCTTTTTTTCAAGACTCAGGCTGTCCATTGAAAGCATTTTTTCCTTAGATGGTTGAGATCCAATACCTCTGCTAAAAAGTTGTCCATAATTTAGTAAAATATTGTAGCAAATTGTAATACTTTAGAATAAGTACAAGCCTGTTTTCTGACCTTTCCGGTTAATGCAAACTCTTGGCCTTATGTGGTAGAAATTTGGGCAAACTCCCCAAAAATCACCGTGTTGTGAAGGCTTAAAGAGACGTCATTTGGGCTGCTCTGCACTGTCAGTTGAAGCAGCTCACAGGTCTGCTTTAAAGTCTTGGGTTCCCCTTGTCAGTGAGCCAAGTAATATCCAGATCCTTTGGAAGTGATTTGTCAAACACATAGACACGTGTTAAGGCAAAGTACTTCAACAGGTTTTATACACAAGTTGGGTTAAAGTGTCACAGTAGAAACTTTACCCATTTGTTAGCTTTGTTAAAAATAGTCTGTCACAACCAGTCTTTCTAGAGCCACAAATGTTGATTCCTGCACAGATCTGTGGTGACTCTGAAGTCTAATTCTTTCCCTGAGTTTACTACCATTTATTTCTTTAACTCATGGGGGAGAGGTGTGTCCTAAGCTTCTTTTGGGGAAGGATATGAAATTGACTGAGGGAGGGCAGTAATTGGGAACATTAAAACAGGGCTGTGGATCCACCTTTCTTCCTTGGAGAGTAGTTTAAAAACAACTTCCTCAATTGTCTCCCTGCAAACTGTGTCAAGCCCCTGTATGTGACACTTCCTGGGGTGTTTTGTGATTGAACACCTGAGCTGTTGTTGCCCTTCTGTTCTCCATCAACTGAAGTCCAATAAAACGTTAACTCTTAAATACTGAGACTTTGGTCTCTTTTTGGCTGGAGGCAGGGGGTGCTCCTACCCCTCTGCAAGGAAGCATCAGAACAAAGGCTGCTGTGGGGAGCGAGGGGTGAATTCTGCTGCAGTGATGCCTCCTCTCGCCCTGACGTTCTGTCCTGCTGCTGATTTTCAGAGCCTGCAACATGCTTCTGTCCAGAGCAGGCAGAGAGAGGTTTTATAAGCAGAGATCCTTATTCTGGGTCCTATTTCGCTGTGCCTGTAAGCTTTCTTTAGGATGGGGAATGTCCACATCCTTATGAGGCCTGCGTGTTTCAGGCTGTCATTTCGGTCCAGATGCCTAAAAAAGAAAACAGAAATAAAATAATATCCTATACCAAAGCCACCTAAATCAGAAAAGTCTTCTAAAGTTTATAATGAAAAAGTCACCAATCTAGCAAGTTAGAGTTGCTGGAAAACTGCTTTACGTCCTTGTTAAGAATGATTGTATGAGCTCAGAAGGCTCTGCATGGCTTGGATCTAACCCTGCATAGTTATAGCTGGGGAACAAAGGAAGACCATCCCTGAAGACCAGAAGCTGCCTTTTTTTTTTTTTTTTTTTTTTACACAGCAGTGGGGCTATGGCAGAGTTTTCTCTATGGAACGAGGCATGTTTTCATCATCCCATGAGCGACCACAGGATGTCGTCATTTGTGTCCCCAAACAGAAGTTCTTTTCTTTATCAAGTGCTTGCCCAAAGGAAACTACAGCTTCCTACTATTTGGAAAATCCAGGTACTGAGAGCTGCATAAATAGCCAGGAGACAGAGGAGCTAATTATGAGAGTGCACTGAACAAATCTCAGTGAGGCCTCTCAACTTGGTGAAGGTCTCAGCCTATTTTAACCCCTTTGCCTGGAGCGCTGGTTCCTTCTCGTTTCTCCATTGGCTGAGATCCTCAGGTGGTTACGGACTTCCTGACACACCTACTATATGTCCCTCATTATATGCTTCTTAGGTAGCTCTGAAGGTCACTGAAGGACAAACTACACATTTTTCAAGATGGAGGTTACAGCACAATTCAAAATGGAGGACATCACTATGTATTCCTTGCTGCTGATTGTCCCTTGTTTCTGGACAATCTGCACCTCTGTGTGACTGACAACTGAACAACTAGGAACTTGTTACTGCTAAGCCAACTGCGACTACACTACAAACTTTGCAAGAACACCCACTTATTCCTAAAAAGCTGTATTCAAAAAGAGGCAAGTCTGCGCCATATTAGATCTCAGCAAACTTAGCTGCTACTTATAGATTTATACAAAAAAAGCCTTGCTACCTCCTTTTGAAGTGAGCAAGACTTTTCATGGTATAGTGCTGCTAACAGGACCCTTTTGGAATGAAAACCTGTGTTGCAGTATAAATTCTTTATGACGCAGCAGAGATAAGAAACGATCTTAGCCAGAAACCATGAGATTTAAACAAAGACAAGGAAAGTCTGTTTACATCCATTCCCTGAAATTCTTACATTATCTTTTAATTAAGCAGACTTGTAGGCTCCATAGGTAAATCCCTTTATCACTTTGTTTGCCCTATCTGCCTTTTGATTGTGATAAAGAAATATCTGTTTATCTGTGTGAAGAAAAATATCTCCCTGTGTTTCCTGGATCTTTAACCCCAGCTATGAATGGAATGTTTGTCCCTCTTTCCCAAAACCCTATATATACCAAAGTTGTGATGAATAAAGCATTCAATTTTGTACACGCAAACTGGATCGTTGCTTCCTTAAACCGTCACAAATGGCTCCTGAAAACAGCAGCATGAATCCTTGAGGGGAATAGAGGCAAGGACGGAGAAGAGGTCCTGCTCCGGTGACAGGTCGCAATCGAACGGAACGAAAAGCGCGCTAAACCAGTTCCTCTCTGCTGGACAGAAGGTAAACGCGATTGCGGAATAGGGCGAGGTTTGAATGCTCGGAGGCCAAACAGAGAGCTTCCTGCGATCCAAACAAAAAGGCTGCTTTAAGCACCTAGGGGCCAAAAATAGCTTCGAAACAAAAACGACGGGCAAATAACTGCCCCGAACAAAAGACTGCTTAGGAAATGGGATCTAAGATGTCCTCAGAGAAAAAGACAGTTTACGAACTGATGAAGTGCCTCCTTAAACAACACGGGCTCGAATTAGATGACTTTTCCTTGCAAAACTTACTGCTGTAGGACGCAGCGCCACTGCAAGTGGGAAGAGAGCGCCAAAATAGCGGTAGCTCCACGGCACCGCTACTGCCGGAGGCGCCGCCCCTTAAGTCCCTACGGCCGCGGCCGCCGCCGCTTACTACCGCTGCCAGCAGCAGCAGCCGCTGCCGGGGGGGGCTGGCCGCCGCCCGTCTCGCCTTCCAGTTTCCAGCTCTGCCGTCGCCGCCAACCCGCGCATGGTCGGGGTGCGAGCGAACGCCAGCGAGCTGCCGCGCTGCCTCAGCAAGTTCCTGTGTGGCCGCCTGCTACCGCTGCCAATGGCGACCGCTGCCCAGCGGGGGCTGCTCGCCGCCTGCCTCGCCGACCTACAGTTTCCAGCCTCTCCGCCGCGGCGGAACCCGAGCCGGCCCGCGACCCCCCGCCTCTCTGAGTCGCCTGTCCCCGACAAGCGCCCAGCCCGTCGAACTCGTTCTCCGATCGGAAGAGCTGCCTGACCGCCTCCCTCAGCGATTCCGAGCCGCCCAGCCTGGAGGACTCAGACTGCCGCCAGCCGGCTCTTCCATCTCCGACAATTGAGGGGGGATGGGGAACCAGCCGTGGGGGGGGGGTCCCACGTCGACCCTGCACGTAAGTGATCGAGAGAAGAAAGCGATCTCTCTCTCTCATTACTCCTTCTAATATGTTGTGGGTAACTTAAAACCAAAGTTTTACTTAAACTGGTATACAGAAAGTTTTAGGGAGTTTCCTGTGGAACGGGTCTTTGTGCTGAAGTTTTAGCGAAGTGCCTTGTTCTTGGTTGTGTTTAGCTCCTGTAAGAACCTTTTGCCAAAATATCGTATTCAGCAAAAAAAAAGAGAGTTTTGGCAAAAAGAAAACGAACTCCTGACAAAAACAGTCTGCCAGGAGGGAAAAAAAAAAAAAAGTTAAAAATCCTCTTGCTAAAAGTCTGCCTTTGCAAAGGAAGAGATAAGGTGTGTTCACACACAAGAGATCGGCTTAGTAACCGGGCGGGAGGTTTAAATCTTTCCGGCCAGAGAAAACTGTATAGCCTGACGCAGGAAGATTTAAACGGCCGGTTTCTCGGAGCTGGGGGGAAGTGGATTCTCTCGTCTTCTGTCTCGTCCGTTCTGGGATGGGGAAAAAGTAAAACCTTACTGCTTTATAAAAACTGTGACTTTGCTACTTTGTGGTTGGGGAAAAAAAGTTCTCTTGTCTAGCAGTCGGGGGGGGGGGGGGGGGGGGGACATAGAAAATCCAAACCTCTCTCTGGCTTTGAATTTTCCTGCTTACAAGATAGGGGGAGGGAGGCACTGCAAACTGAAACCCCTTCTATCACTCAGTTCCCTTATCAGTTGACTGCTTCTAACAAACCCTTTGGCGGGGGGGGGGGGGGGCGGGGGGGCGGGTAAAGGAGCAACAGGCAAACCCCAAAACCTCTTGGGAAAGCAAAAAAAAAGGCTACTTTTCTCAACGAAAGCTAAGAAACCAATTAAAGATAAACGTACTGCCTAAAAAGCAAAGATTCTCTAGGGAATAAATAAGCTGAGTTCCCTTTTGTTGTCTCAAGCCCTTAAAGCTGCCTTTACGCTGTCATCTGCTAAGATCAGTATGATGCCCTGACTCCTATAATTAAAAATCAGAGATGAAATTGCAAATCATTGTATAAATTTATATTGTTATTAACTAGGAATGTTTAAGTTTTGTCTCGTCAAAACCAGAATACTGGCCTGAATAAGCAATGGCGAACCACTTAAGTAAAAATGGAAAGAACTGTTATCGTGATTCCTGTGATATCTACAAATGAGAACTCCGAAAAATGAAGCCAAATGAAGAACCATACTGAACAGTGAAGTCAAAGAAAGCAACAACAAGAATCAGAGACTGTAAAATAAAATCACTAAATGCCTTGCCTTCTGTTTGCAGTATAGAATCTTCTAGTGTAACAATGTAATATTAAGTTTTGTTGTTAAAATAATATTTGTTTTCTAATTGTTTCAGATAATTCGTATGAGGACTCATACAAGATTTCATGTGAATCGAATCTGGTTATACTAAGAAAACTCACGGTATCTTTTTTTTAAAAAACATCAATAAGTTGCCATTTTAAATATGTATTTGCCTCATTATTCTCACTTTGACGCTCACCATACACCACTGACAGACTGCAGAGATACAAAAGGACTAGGAAGTTGTAAACAAGACCTCATAGGTGTGAGTACTATAGAAAGCACATTTGTTTCACCAATGCTTAGGTTGCATCTAGTCCCTGAAATCAAGAACATAGATGCCTGATTTTTATGACCTTTGTTATGTCTCTCTATGTCCTTACCACAATGTAAGTATGATCACCTGTGCTTGTGTTAAAAGCCAGTCTGTTTTCTTCACTTTCAGATTTCTGAACCTTAATTTTACGGGGTTTAATTTTGATCGCCTAATTTGGCTTGAGAAGTACATGGATGCCAGTTATAGGAACTACAAAGGTGACAAGCTATTACATACAGATTTGATTTGAAGTGTTTTCTGGTTAGTTCAATGGAAACAGGTTTAACAGAGTTTTTACGGATTAAGGTGGACAGTAAGACTTTCATATATTTTTTTAAAACTGACTATAAAGATATGCAGAATGCTTTTACATTGATATGATTCCTTCATATGTCTTTATAATGCCAAGCTTTGTGGCCCAAATTATTCTGACATGTAATGCCTTCGTATAATTATACTTTCCATGTAAGAGGGGCACATGAGTGTAGGAAGCAAGAAGCAATGGTAAAATGGTTAAAATTAGTTCCAATATTTTGTTGACATATTTGGCTTTGTGATTACTGTAAGTGGCATAAAGCTGAACATTTTTGAAACATTTTTTCAGGTATATAAAGAGCTGTACATTGTCTGGAAAAAGAGGCCTTCTTGCTAAATTAATTTTTACTTGTGGTGTTAAAAGTAAGGCTGAAGTGTTTCTTGTTAAATCCATTTAAGAATACTTTTGCTTCTAAGATGCAGCTATAGATTTTTGTTATTAGCTCATTCTGAATTGATACATCAAAGCATTGATAAGTTAAAGAAACTTTCAGCTCAACTTAAAGAAGATAATAATCAAGGCTTAGATGGCATATTTAGTTCGCTTAATATGTTTAGTATAGTACCCTAGTTAGAGAAAGCATTTATAGTAATATTAATGGACCTGTTTGTATTTTTTTGTATTATGCTTTGTATTCTCTTTTTATTATCTTGTATACAACATGTGGTTAATTGCAGTTTTGTGGAAAGCCTCAATCTCGCAGCTTGAGAACAAAAAGGGGGAGATGTTGGAGTATAAATTCTTTATGACACAGAAATCTTAGCCAGAAACCATGGGATTTAAACAAAGACAAGGAAAGTCTGTTTACATCCACTCCTTGAAATTCTTACATTATCTTTTAATTAAGCAAACTTGTAGGCTTCATAGGTAAATCCCTTTATCACTTTGTTTGCCCTATCTGCCTTTTGATTATGATAAAGAAATATCTGTTTATCTGTGTGAAGAAAAATATCTCCCTGTGTTTCCTGGACCTTTAACCCCAGCTATGAATGGAATGTTTGTCCCTCTTTCCCAAAACCCTAAATATACCAAAGTTGTGATGAATAAAGCATTCAATTTTGTACACGCAAACTGGATTTTTGCTTTATTAAACCATCCCAAACCTAGACCTTGAGGTAGTTCGCAACTCATACAGGAAACCTACTCCAAGATAGTCTCCTTAAATATTGCCAAAGCAAAGGAGAAAACTTTTTCACCTTTTATGGTCGAAGGAGCTTTTGGAACTTTATAATCAGCTTGAAGTATAAATGGACTACTTCAATTTGAATGGAAGAACATGGCTCTCATTAAATTGTATACGTCTTCAGGGTATAAAAACCTGCCATTGCCTTCCGCAAACAAAGCAAGAAACCTAACAGATTCAAGGACTCAGTTCTGAAAACTCAGTGTAGGATCAACCCAAACTGTACACATGTGGAATTTTACTCGCTTTACGAGGATCCAAACCACTTTTTTCCTACATAAGGACAAAATATTCCTACTTTACAAATGAAATGCATGCATAATTCAATCACAGCCTACAGGGACAGGGAGCAGTAAAAGGAATGAGGGATATATGACAGTGACTCGGCTTAATGTTTGTGCTTCTCTCAAGATGATACACGTATTTCTTAGCCAGGGATATATGAATGCATTCTCTTTATCAAAAGACATTGTAATACGCATTAGTTGCTGGGGTCTACACAGAGAGTCTCAGAGGGTCTTCTTGGGGGTCTTTAGGCACCCCAGGGGGGTTGCTGAGCGTTTGGACTTTGCTCAACCCTTCATCGTGGTCTCCCACACAAGGCATCGGTTTCGCCTCGGTTCTGTGAGCTGCGCGGGATGTTCCTGAGCAAACTGGGCTGGGCCGTTTTGGCACGTTACAGAGGTGGTGACAGAGCTCTCAGGGTGCCACTAGCTGTGAGTTCCTCTAAGCCCTTTAGCCCAGAAGGCCATGGCAGCCCCAGGGCAGCCGCCCACATGCTGTAGGCCAAGGCTGTCCATAGCCATGGATTCTGCAGGGGCCGGGCGTGGCCGTGCGGGCATTGTGATCTCGCTGGTGATGTTGGCTCTGGAAAGCGCTGGTGGGTGTCACAAAGGGCTCCTGCCTGGCAGCCCTATAAAAGCCAGGCAGCCGCCCCAACCCTTGGCCACAACCACCATGGCCCGCTACCGGCGGAGGTCACGCAGGGGTCGCAGCCGCAGCCGCAGCCGGAGCCGCCGCCGCTCCCGTCGCCGAGGCGTGCGGAGGAGACGCCGGACTCGCCGTCGCCGCCGAGGCGGCAGGAGGCGCAGACGCCGCTGAGCCGAGCTCAGGGCCTCGGCCTTACAGAGCCAGAGCACCCAGAGCGCGGCCCTGACGCGGGCCTGGCTCTGCCAATAAAGCACAGCAAGCTCCCATTGAGATTAGGGTGTCAATGTCCCTGGTGTCCCTCTGCGCCGGCAGCGACTCGCTCGGGGTGCGCCTGGGGCCCGCGTCTCTCTGCTCACCTGGGCTTTCCGTGGTTCATGAGAGCCCCCTGGGCCCCCCTCTGGAGTGCTCCACTGTGAGTCGGGCCTCTCGGAAACGGGGCCCTATTCCATGAGTGCATGCTGTGCATGCAGTTTTGGGATTATGGCCACTAGTTTCCAGGCACTTCCTGTCTTCTCCCCCATCTGGGTATCAGCACCCCCTCAGCTCGCCAGGGTCTTCTTCTCAGTTTTATCCTTCTTTACCTGATATGCTGAAGATCCCTGAGTCACAAACTTCTGTTGTTCATCAAAAGTCCTGAATTTCTTGGCCATATTGTCCATCTGAGCCAGCAACTTCTGGTATTTCCCATACTCTGCACTGAAGTCATCCTTATAGCTCTGGTGTTGCCCATAGGAGAATATAGCTATGTATTTTCTAATGGGAAAAGGAGAATATTTGGATATTAATGTGTTCCGAGAGAACATTCTAATGTGCCTCTATTCTATAAAGCACATGTGCAATTTTATACCAAGCACACGGTGAATGCAAGATAAGCGTAAACGATTTACTGCCACAGTAAATGGCCTGAAGGTGTCCACTTACAGAGCTGGAGCGGTTGTAGCTCAGTGTGCCATGACACCTTGAATTAAACATCAGACATTGGCAAGGCCACAGGTTCTTCCCTAGAGAGGCAAGCCCCAGAACTGTGCAACAAGGAGAACACAAGGCTGTGGACTCCCATGGGATGTGCACATGGAGTTCTCCTGGGGCTATTTTTGGGAATAGAGTTCAGGAACTCCCCCTGTAACATCAAAGAGCGAGCTGCAAAACCATCATCCACCTGCTAAGCTGCCCACTATTCTTTCCTGGGTCTCCTACGGTATCCTAGTTCACTTTGATCCTGATGAGAATAGGAGCTGGACTAGATCCTAAACTGACCAGAAATCTTTCATTGCTGACAGAAGAGTATTTACACTTTCCGTGTTCTTCCATAGGAAAACTAACAGCTGAAAGAAAATCTGCCAGCGGGTGAAATGAGCATAAATTGGGCTGTGCTTTTGGCATCACGGGAGGTGTTTGTTTTTCCACTGTAAACTTTCAGCTTGTTTCACCAACGTTCCCAGCTGTGTGTCTGACAGGTGAAGTTCTGTCTGCTGTTGCTGTTGGTGGGGCAGAGCATCTGCCACCTTCCTCCTTTGGGGATGTGTCTGGGAGCTTACTAAAGGGGAAATGGTGGGGAGAGTTCCAGTTGGGAGGTGAAGTGCACTGCTCTATTCTCAGATTTCAATTCACCTGCTGTCCGAAAGATAAAATTATTATCCACACCACGCAGCACCCACTCACCCCCTAAAAGCCCAATGGAAATCCAAACAAACAACCAAGTGGAGAAGCAAAAAGCAAAAAACTCTCTGAAAAGATGAGCAGAATGTGTCAAGGCAAAACAGAGAGCTCGGAGGAGAAGGGCAATATATGATCAGTTTACTAAAGGCATGAACTCTCCAAGGCCCTCAGACAGACATTTTCCCTCCTACTTTCTTGTCTTTGTGCAGACTCTGCATTACCACTTGCTGCACACACTATAACCTGGTGAAACCTTCAAGACCTACATCTGGAGGCATGTTGAAGAAATCATTGATGGCTGCTCTCCATACCCTGCTGGTCCCTGAGATGTTATTATTTATATAATAATGAGTCATGCTAATAAAGATCCATGTTTCAGAGAACCATTCTTGAAAAGAAACTCATACAGGTAACCTTGATTGCAAGAAAACATGGCACAGACACACTTACAGGTGCAACATTTATAGGCCTTGCTTAAGGCTTCCCTAAATATGAAATGACACAGAAGGGACCAGAATGGTGCCTTATATGGACAGTCAAGAGATTGTTACCATTAACTGTCTTCTTGCATATTTTATTTGCTTGGTTTGGCCAGGGAATGACCATCACAAAAAACTGAAACTGAACAAGTAGATACTAAGAAATGGCTTGAAGAAAGAGGGTTGTGTGTATTTTACATATATGTGTATATATATATATACATACACACACGCTATATATATATATTTAAAGTGTGTGTGTGTGTGTGTGTGTGTGTGTGTGTGTGTGTATGTATTATAAAGACATTTTGGAGTAGGCAGTGTAGAAGAGCAAGCAAGTACTAGCAGAGGAAAAGAACCAAACTAGTGGAGACAAACACTGAAACAGTAAATTATAATCTGAGCATGGCAGCCATGAGACCGGATATGGGCAGAAATGGATATGGTCTTGAAAATAAAGACAAGATTTCATAGCATGGAAAGTGAGCTCTGGAAGATCATAGACCCAGCACGGGTCATCCCAAAACACCTCAGTGACCTCACAGCCATTTGCTCTGCCTTGGAATGTGGAACTGCCCATTTCCAAGGACATGAGGCGGGACTGCTCAGAGCGTTTCGTGCCTGGAGCAGGAACGCAGCAAGAGCGGCATTGGAGACAAACCGTCATTGTCAGAGCAAGAGCATTGTCCCAAAATAGGTTCTTGGCACCCAGTGTGCAAAAGGCTGATCACACGCAGTGTGGAGGTAATTGATTTATTGGCAGTTCTGCACAGAAAGGGGTGCAGATCCACAAAGCCAGCACAGTGACTGCCAATCCTTTCCCTGTTGGTACATTTTAGCAAACAAACGCATTAACGTTCATTGGGAACAAGTCACTTTTTCGTAGTCATACTAATTATATTCTATCCTCTATTGGTTAATGATTCTCTTGCTTCTCATGCTAATTAGTCTGCATGCTCAGTCTTTATCGTCCTTGGAGCCCATGGATTTCTTGGGCCAGTGATCATGAGTCAGTGGTTGTGATCTGCTCTTGCCGGAATTACCTTGTACACAGTCAGAGCTCATTCAGCACAGTTGCTGGGTTGTCTTTACTAGTTTCTTCCCTATCTTGGGTGTTCTGCCAAATGTCCTGTGGCTTATAAATTCTGCATTCCTGGTGTCTACTATCAGTGGTACATATTTCTTCCCAAGCCTTGTTAACGTCCCTCTAGGTCTGAGATAATTGGAATATGTTGAACCTATAATAAGGCAATTCTACAGATGAGTAATTTGTCTTTCCAACACCTGGACATCACTTAGAGCTTGTTGGCTGCTTTCTCTTTCATGGATTAAATATCTCCTCTTGTTGATTGGGTTTGAAAGTATACAGAGATCAAACATCAATGAGCATTGTCCCATAAGAAAAATTGTATGTCTTCCACATTTTGCAGTAGGAGCAGTTGGGAGCAAGAGCAGCAGAAGTGCAGTGGGAGCCTGAGTTGGCGGAGCTGTGGGACAGAGCGCAATCCACCATGTACTGGTGGAACAGGGCCTCAAACACCACCAGGATGCACATTGAGCTGAACGAGAGCTCCCAGGACTGCCAGGTGAGGGGTGGGGACTGGGCTCTGTGGGTTGGTACAGGGCAGGGGTTAGGCTGTGGTTTTGGTATCCAGTGCCCATGGAACCAGCTGGGTAGGGCTGGGGCCTCCTCGTGCTCCGAGGGCCCCTCTGAACACAGCCATGCCGGTGGAAGTGGCCCACGGGGGACAGAACGGAGGCTCCGGTGGAAGTCAGAGATTCGCTGTGCTGTGACACTCAGTAAACTCGTGCTCTGGCTCAGCTCCCAGCCAAAATGCATGGATTTGTCCTTGTTCCATGGTCACACGAGCTGTGCTGTCACGGCGGGAGAGGAGGCCCCATGGGTTGGCAGTGGCAGCGATTGCTGCTGGGCTGCAGAAGGCTTGGCTCCAGCAGGTTTAAATGTGTTTGACCTTTGTCATTGTGGCCACGTGTCGTGGTGCTGGCATTCTTCCAGTTAATGTAAAGGCATTGACTCAGGACAAAGAGTCGTTCTTTTGAGAAGGGATGCCTTCCTGCAGCAGGGGCATTTGCAGGTGGGACATGAAGGGATGGAGGTGGGACACGGAGCAGTGGTGGTGGGACACAGTTCTGAGGTCAAAGCACTCCCTGGGGATGGGAGCCAAGCGTCGAGGAGCTTTGCCTCCTCATCCTGGGTATGTCAGACCATCATTTGTTTTATTAATAGTTGACAAGAATATTAGCACTGAGGGAGGAATAAGGGAGGGAGAAGATACCATTTCTTTCTTTTATCTCCATTTTAAATGGTTGTGGTCTGCCAGCTCAAACATCTGTCCAGTGCCAGAAGGGGAGGACAGGACTGATGGTCTGTAGGTGGTGATACCTTAATGCTCAGCTCCATTACTGACCCAGTTCAATGCTGACTGTGCCACTGAAAATTTGCAATGAAGGTTTAAAATCAGAACTTGGAATTTTCAGATCTGACACCCAAAACTACCAGGTTGCATTACTTTCTGTTACCGCCTGTAGAATAGTAGCAGTGCCTGCTTATAGTGAATAGCTGGAAAAATACTCTGGTGTTTGGGAAGTGCTCTTGGTGTAAGATGAGTTCTGTGTCTCTAGGGTTTGTACAGCAACCCAGCTGTGAAGCTGTGTGCTAAGGTTTTGTAAATGTTTCCTGCCTACTGAGTACTACCTGGATTGTCTGAAGACACTGTATGTTAGAAAAAAACAAACCTGCAATCAAACAATTTAAAAGTAATTCTTGAAGTAATTCAGGACACACAGAGGGAGGCTAAATTCCTGTTGTATGTCCATATTCATGTCTTTGAATGGCTCTCCTACCCCACAGCATGGTGCTTTCAATATACTGGAAGAAATTGCAGGCCAATTTGAGGATGTAGAATTTAAAATGACATTTTAAAATAGGCAGCAGAGGGTAAAAAGCATTCCACACTCATCCGGAAGTGCTGCAGCCTGGCCGGTGGTGACACTGGGGCCAGCTCAAAGCACAGCACAGATGTCAGACCGCAGTGCTGGTGCATATGTGAGCGTCTGAGCTGTGGGGTTTACTGGGAAAACTGCCCCTGCCCAGGGATGAAAGGCAGGAGGCAGGAAGAGAGTGTTCCTGAGCCACAGAACCCGCTCTTGTTGATCCTCTCACCTGCCTGCCTTGCCCCAGGTTGCACAGGTGCTTGGTCAGAGCTGGCCAGAGTTTGTCTGAGTCTGTTTGAAGTCTTGACTTTTTTGTTGTTGGTTAACAGCAGGAGCTTATTCTCATTTGAGAAGACTTAGAAGGGCTCTCTTGCCTTCTATCATTTCAAAAGAGCTTGAAGCAAGAAATCTTCATAATTTTATCCTAAAATCTCAAATTTCAAAACATGAAAACTTTAAGACTTAATTTTTACACAACATCTCTCCTTCCACTTGTTTTCTGTAGCCTGTGGTAAGACCTTTTTTTCCTTTTTTTTGAAGTTGAAGAGGATCCTGTACCAACTCAGGCCTTCCTTTCTGGGATTTCCTTTATCACATCCAGGCTAGCATCTTCCTAAGTTTCTCTGTGTATAGATGAATAGGTTTGGTGTCCTTGCTGCCCTGTGCACTGCTATCCTTAGTGACACTTGTCTCTGCCCTTTGGCACTAAATGGAGCTGCACCAAAGCAGTTTTAGTCCGTGTTATAGCCAGTGATGCTCCAGGGAAGGAGGACCCTTTGGCGAATGCCTTGCTGTGTGCTTCCTGCAGTGATGTTCAAGAGGATGATCTAGAAGAAAACTTTTTTTATTATTATTTAGTTGTTATTTTTAATTTCTTCTGTAATTCCTTGCATGACTGGGGCTTTGCATCTGTGCAGGACTGGAACAGTCAAATGCCCTGGTTGGCTGGCCCAGAGAAAGCAGCAGGAACATACTGGTGGAGCCAGGCTTCTTGCTGGCAGCCACCCCGTAGGTTCACTTCACTAACTTTTAAGAGCACACCCTGGTTGTGGTGTTAAACTAACACTAGTGTTGTTAAAGTATCTCCTAATGTTTGTATCCTAAAGTCACACCAGTGCTGGACATTCAGGCACTTGAAAGCAGGGAGTCCCTGCATAACTCAGTTGAAAAATCTGCTGGTGAGGGAAGATTCTTGGGGTTGATGAAATTTGCCTTGGAGTTGTATGCAGCCGTAGATGAAATTTTTTTTCTTTGGGGAAGCTTAGAACAGAGGCAAAAGAATCAAGTTTCCTGCAGCTGCCACCAGTGAGGAATGATCTGCTCAGTCCCTCCTCTATCTTTTCAGTGCTGATCTAGAAAACAGTCTTTCTGCATCTCTGTCAGCTTGGAGAGATGCATTTGACATCAGTGGTAAGACTTCCTGCATGCTTCTGTTAAAATAATGCCCATTTTGTAGGCTAAGCAATCAATGACTCAATTTCCCAAACTGGAAAATACTTCTGCAATGGCTGCTTGTAAGGATACAGGAGATACAGTAGGATATAGTAGACCAGCAGTGGGACTGGGAAAATAGCGTGGTGGAAACATCTGGAAAGCAGATCAAGAGCAGCATAGTCCCATGTGCAAGTCTCACATCATTGTCCTGCAGTTCAACCTGCTGTTTCTTATTGCTGTAGTTGCATTGGTGCTCCCCTATATTGCAGAAGTGTTGTACTGCGGGCTTGTTTGGTGGGATGTTGGACCTGCAGATATTTTCTGTACAGCTACTTCCCCGTGGTGGGTTTTTGCTTGAAATGAGGTCCCTGGCACAGCCTCTTGTGAAAGATATTCTACATCTCTTTTCAGACTCCCATTCCCTTTTTACAAGGCTTTTTTCAAGACATTTTAATGATTTTTAAGCTCCAGCAGAAAGCGGCACCTTCTATACTAACTGATCGGTGCAGCCAAACAAACCAAGGCTTTTAGGTCTGACTAACCATTTCACATTTATGCAAATAATTGCATGTAGAGCTGAGGAAAACAAAAAGGGTTTTTGCGCCTGTTGAAATCGGCATTCATCTTTTCTAGTTGTAGTCCTTGTTGAAGCTGACTCCACTATGTGTTTTCTTGGGATCAAATAAATCCCAGAGTTGGATGCTGCCCCAACTTTGTGATTTATTTCCCAACTGCTCTCCTCTCGTTTGTAAGCTGAGCTCCAGCCAGTTCGATTGTACTCAAGCACTTGCATTTCAAGAGAAGTATATGCCTATTAATTCTGGGAAGCGGGAAGGGATGACTTGCTAATTAAATGCTTTGCTGAATTAGAAGCTGAGTGACTGCTGCTATCTCAGTGGTTTTGTGGCCAGCTGCTTTCAGAGGGAGAATTGTGACAGAGCAGCTCTTTTTAGTGACTGAAATAGTAGCAAAATCTTCAAAATACAGTTATCCATTTAAAATTATGGGCCTAGTTAATCGCCAGCAATGGAGTGTAGACTGAAGTTTTCACAGAAACTATTTTTATCTTTTAGCCAAATGAAGTGCATGCATTTAACTTCCCTTTGTCAAATGCTGGCAAAGATAATCCTCAGGGAAGCTTTGACTGTGTCCAGCAAACAGGCTCAACGTAAGTTTTGCTTCATGTTTTCTTTCATGGCACATTTCAGTGGATTCTGTGGCTTTGATCATATGGTGAAAACCTTTACAGGAGAATGTTCCTGGTGATGACTGCAGTAGGAAATGAATTCCCAGCAATACGTGGCTTCTTGCTACTTACAAACACTTGCTTTTCTGTAGAATTCTTTTTGGTTTTGTTCCTAAAAAAAAATTACCTTCTGAGTACTTTCCCCCCTCTTAGTGGTATTTTTCAAAGGTTTTGGAGCTCAGGATGGTCCAAGCTTGACCAGATCCATTCTATAACTGTATGTCAATATGATTATGGTTGGCAGCATGCTGACCTTGATGGAGAGTTGTCTTATCTTAACAGCCACAAAAATGGTATCTGAAAGGGCCCAGGCTTCCAAGGCTGGTACAAAGCAAGCAGCAGGAGTTTAAGTTAGGAGGGAGAGGTCCTGCCTCCACTCCTGGCCTGCCTATCCTGAGCACCTTTGAGGGCACCTTCTTCTTTGGGAAGGATGGCTTGAATGAAACTGTATTTTTTATGTCAGATTAAATTGATTTAGCTAATTTAGCTCTAAATAATTCTGGGTTGGAAGCCTAGGTAGTTTTAATGAGGTTTTGCTAATTTTCCTCAAAATCTAGTTCAGACCAGCTTTCACGGGCCCTGTGTAGGCAGCGCTCAGTTTGTGCAAAGTACCTGCAAAGTTAAGGCAGAACTTGCAGTAGTGTTACACACAGAGCCATTTAAAAAATGGCCTTTTTTTTCTGTTGTAAATATGGCGGTTTTGGAGTGAGGGATCAATCCATAGTCCTTGGCTATGGACAAAACTGGAGCTGTATCATGTTGAAATAGTGGGCAGTGGCCTTGTGCAGCTTTGTGACTTTCAGAAAGGACATGATAAATTGAGACTCAAGTTGTTGATGCTTTTTCTTGGAGCCTTAATTGGTCATTTTAGAGTGGTCGAAGCATTTCAGGTGAGCTGAAGCTGGTGTCCTGTCCTTGGTCAGGGCCGTTGCCGTGGCAAGTGCCACACAGAAGGCTTGGTAAGGGTGGTGGGAGTGAGGGCAGCGCCCAGGAAGGCTCCAGGACAGGATCTGCCTGCCAGGAGAGTGCCGGGGCAGCTGCCCGAGTGCTGCCTGTGGCTGTCACTGCAGCGGTTCTCAGGAGAACAAGCAACACAGCCCTGCAGTTGTGTGAGGAAATTGTAACCACACTGACAGGGAAAACTGGCAAAGTCTGAACGTGTAGAGGCAGTTGGAAATCTGTTTACGTCCTAGCTTGCGGTCAGAACGGGGAAATGTTTTTTTTCCCCTGTGAAGACCAGTTTTAACATTCCTGATACAACCATACTTCTCATGCTGAAGTAGTGCCTGAAGGGCTCAACATTTTTCAATGTTTTTATAGTTACGGAGTGTTGCAATTCAAACTCCCGACTCAGGCAGAAAAGGCATCACGAAATCAAGGTGCAGAGGTTACTGATGGACCTGATGGGCCATTTTCAGGTATGGTTGCTTTTCATTTTTTATTGGATGTCTGTAAGTTTTAAACCTAGTAATTAATTTCTGTGGTGTTTTCTTGGAACAAGTGATGTGTTCAGACATCTCAGGTGAATATCATTCATTATTGAACTGTTCTGAGCACTGTTTCCCCAAGAAGCCTTGTGTCTCCAGGCAGACACAAGGTGGACATGCACCTTACAGGCTCTCAATGGTACCAGCAGCAGTGGTCCTGCCTGCAGCAGTGAGCTGAGCCAGGTACATCCACCTTCACAGAGTAAAATAGGCTCTCACTTGGCTCTGGCTGCAGTCGCCTGCCAGCAGGGACATCCCTGACAATGAAAGTGCAGCTCTTGCTCTGTCTGTACACAGCAGAGCATTTTAAGCTAGCATTGTCATGGCTTTTTGGAAAGAGAAAATTAAGCATCTGTGGCCTTGACTTCAAGGAAGCTTGTCTGGGGTTGATTGTAGGAGGTGGTGCTGGCACTGCTCCCCCTCTGTTTTTTGAACTGCTCCGTAATGCAGTGTGAGAGGAGCCACTTTCATGTATTTCAGAACTTCTCATTGGGGAAGTTCTGTTTGACATTGAATGATGATATGTGTGATTCTTGGTGGTGGTGTAAATAGATATCTAGTGAATATATAACATTCAGTAACTGGGGTCTGAAGACTTGCAGCAGTAAGGCAATTGTGGTATTGGGGGGGTACTTTTGTTTTGGGCTGGCATTGAGGAAACTCAGGTAGGACAGGTCTAGTTGCTGGTAGGACATAGGGCAACATGCTCCATGCAGTACCACTTAGGAACTGGGGTTTGTCACAGTGTCATAGAATATACTGAATTGGAAGGGATCCACAAAGATCATCAAGTCCAGCTCCTGGCTCCAAGAATCCCACCATTTGCCTGAGAACACTGTCCAAGTGCTTCCTGAACTCTGGCAGACTTGGTGCCATGATCGCTGTTCTGGGGAGCCTGCCAAGTGTTTGACTACACTCGAGTTGAAGAACTCTTTCCTAATTTCCATGTAAATGCTTCAATATGGTTTCAGGTTATTTTTTCTTCAGGGACATGACATTAGGAAGTGCTTTGCTTGACTGCTGTGGGAAGTTTCTGCATTATTCAATTACCATTGAATTTAACATCTCAAAACATTAGCAGTGCCTTCAATAGACAACTGGCAAGTTTACAGTGTTCTACAAAATTTAACTCTGTGTGTTTGAGTGATTAGGTTTGCAGTTGAACACCAGAAAGGCAGAGTCCAGGGAGCAGCCGGCGTGGAAAGGTATTAAAGGTTTGCCCTCCGTTACAAAATTGAAGCACTTCATAGGAACAGGTCAGTCTCTGTGTGCCTGATACAAAGAGAGAAGGCTCCCTGTTTTGTCACCATTACTCATTTAGCATCTTTCAGGTACCAAACACAAGTTAGTGGTTTCAAACAAGTGCCTGCTGTGTCATATCCTCTCTCTCAGCCTACTGGCCCCAGCTCTGCTGGTGCAGCCCTGGACAGAGTTGTCTTTCTGGGCTGCCAAGGCACATTGCCAGCCCCTGTCCAGCCTCAAGTATCAGTCATTTATGAGCATTTTTTAATGACTGTTTGTTTGTTAATGCCCAACTTGATGCATCTTTACTATCTGAATTCTTACAGACCTGGAAATGCTGAACAAATACAGGTTTATCAGTCCTGGTAAATACTTTTAAACCAACTTCCTTGCCTTCTCCCAACCTCCCATATGGCACATTTTTTTCCCTCCCTTTTGGCCTTATTTTAGAAAGAAAAACACAGATCAGAAGAGTCCCACAAAGCACTCCAGATCCCGTGCCTGAGAGGAAAAGAACAACACCCATGAACCCTGCAAACATCTTCCAGAGAATTTCCAGTGGAGTTTCTGACCGACCATTCAAGGACAGGGTAATTCACTTGTTGGCTCTGAAGAATTACAAGAAGCCAGAGTTGCTTAATCACTTGCAGAGAGATGGAGTCATGCAAAAGGACAGGGATTCCCTTGAAATAATCCTTCAGCAGGTGAGATCCTGAAGTTTGTGCCAGCAATTTTTCCCTCCTGCTATTCTTTTATTCCTAATTCCTACCTGTGTCATTCCAGTGTTTAAATTAGAAACTGATGAGCAACTTATGTAATGCTCTTTGTTTAAGGTTTTCGATAAATTTTATCCATATGGGCCAAACTGCAAGTCCATGAGAGGAAATAAAGATTGAAAATTTTTGGGGCAGAGGTTTTTTTTTGCTAGAATGGCAGGCATTAATTATCTCTTTCTAATGTTGTTGCCGCAAGTCTTTTCTTTTGTGTCTCTTTTCCTTGCACTGTTCTACTGCTTAATGGAGAGGAACTGCCCAGGGGTTCTCCTGACTGTGGGAAATAATTTATTGTGGTACTTTTTTTTCAGCTTTGATTTAGTTTCACAGTAGCAATTTTTGATCTGCAGTTTACATTTAGATGTAATGAACATTTAGTTTCTTAATTATCTTCCTGTAGGTAGCCAACCTGAATGCAAAGGATAATTCCTTCAGTCTGAAGGAACATTTATTTAAAGACATTCAGAAAGATTGGCCTGGCTACACTGAAGTAGACAGACAGGTTTTGGAGATAAGACTTTCTAGGTAAGTTCAGTCTGTAGGGGAAGGATGAGAGCCATTTCAGAAAACTTCCTGGGAAATGAAGGTCTATCTTCCCTCTAGGGAAAGAAGTATGACAATATATATTTTTGGCTAGTAACCTGAAATGTTGGGCCATCCTTACAGAAAATCAGCTTCCTCTCAAAATGCCACCAGCACCAGCCATTTGACACCTCAGGGACCTTCTGATACAGATGCTCCATCAAGAACTTCTGAGGTATTTGGTGCATTTCTTAAACATTCTGTACAGAGCATTAAGATATTTTACCACACTTTCTGTTGGTGTAACAGCTGTGATGTGAAGCACTAATCTTGTTTTTAGCGTATAAACACACCTGAAGCATTTCTTTCTAATGGGATTCCTGTAATCTTTTAAAGATGGTTGTTGCAGTGTCAAAGACTGCAAAAAACTTGCAGATGTGATTTGTTTGCTGTGATGCACAGGAAGCTCTGCTAAATACGTGTTTGTGTCTTTGGTACCTGGTTGTGTCTGTTCAAGGTTCTTTGTGATCTGGCAGCTCTAGGCCATAAAACACACCCAAATATCCTTGTGGTACTGTCTAAATAGAAATCTTAGCAAAGACTAGAATAAGGACAAATTACAGTAGCGATCCACTTGGAGGAATATTGTTTTTCCCCCTCTAGGCAGCATTTAAGGCCCAGTTTTGGTTCAGTGGAGCCCATGTGTGAAAAGTTGGAAGCTTTCTGAGCCTCAAGCTGCACGTCAGTGCACGCAGCGTACAGAAATAAGCTGGGAAGTACAGAAAGCCTTCCACCATGGAGAGAATTGCCTTGGAATAGAGGAGGGAGGACACAGCTTTAGTTTTCCCTCACTCCCTTCCAGTCATAGCAGGAAATGGTGCAGGTCCCAGCAACCTCTTTTGACCTGTCTCTGTCCACACAGAATGTGGACTTCTTTCAGCAGTTGGCGCAGAGCCATGTCTGGCACTCCTGGACCCAGCTTCCAATGTACATGGATGTGAGCAGGGATGCTTGGTAGGGAAGAGGAGGATATGAACCAGCGCTTCAGCTGGAGTACAGCTGGAAGGACAACTGTAGCCAGACTGGAGCTTTTCCCTATTCTTCCCAGCTCTGCACTTGACACACTGTGATCAGCACCCACCACCTGCTTCCCAGGGCCGCTTTAGTAAATCGTGTGACAGCAAAAGCTGAGTCTTACCCCAGTGTGTCCAAGTGGAAATTGGGACCTAAACAAAACGGACCCAATCTCCTTGTTTTGAGGAAGCCTTTGATTCAGCTGCTGCAAGGAGTATCTTTCTCCCAAAGCCTTTCAGCTGTTGAGGAAGGACTTTTTATATCCCAAGATGAGAAACTAGGAATGATATAAACCGCATATTTAGCAGCAGTATTTCCTTGTTTGACAGCTCTGTGTAGCTGAGAATGATGTGTTTTCAACACTTGCCTGTTCAGAAATGCTTCTTTCTCAGAATGGGAGCAAAGCCTGATTCTGATCATATATTAGTTATTTTGTTATTATTACAGAAACGGCCTCTGGATTCCAATTTCACCTTCCCTGTGGTGAGCAAAAAGCAGAGGATTGGTCGCCTGGCCAGTCGAGTCCAGCCAGCAGCCGGTGGCCTCAGTCCTGCTTCCTCAACACTGCCTCCCACAGACCTTCCAACTTCTAACACATCTGAAACTGTCAGCTCCATTTTCCTCTGCACCTCTGAGGTGCAACAAAAGGATATGCCTCAGACTCCTTTTGGAATCCCAGCACCTGCCCCGATGCAGGGGGAGTCTCTCAATACTAGAGAGAAGAAAGAAGACAGAAAGAGGCTGAAAACTTCTCAGCCTTTGGATTTCACTGAAGGTATTAATGCCCTGATTTTCTTAACTCCTGTGAGGGTATACCCTGGTGAAATGGGTGCACTGAAACCAAGGACTGGATATATGAAGGCTCTTCTTCGTCTTAGTGCTCTACTATTATCCCTGCTTCATGGTAATGAAAAATACAGACTTTTTTATGCAATTGTACTACACTGTAACTGTTATCTTAATTAACACATTACCAAAGCTCAGAAACTGTTCTCCTGGAACCTTATCTAAAATGATGTTCATTTGTAAGAATTCTCCCTCTGTAGTGCAAGAACAAAGTAATATTAAATGGATTGCTGTTAGGCAGAAACTGGCTAAAAGGAAGAGCTGGGAATAAGGAATGGATTTTTTTCCCACTTGATTTCCAGTAAACTGACAGTTGACTGAAACTCCACATTTTCCCTCATCAAGTTTTAAAGTCTACATGCTGGATACAAACTTGTCACACACTCCTTGCAGACCAGTTTACTGAAACACATGGATCAGACATCAGTGATTTCTTCATGGTTATCAAACTCTGCTGTTTTACAGAAAGTCCAAAAGCTACATAACCTGGCCTGTGGTTTACTGGAGTTCAGATTTGAACTGTACCAAGAGCTTCTCTCCATCTTAGCTGCAGAATTTATTTCTTCCAAAGCCTTAGAAATGGTTCAGACTCAAAATGACATTGAAAAGCTGAACAGAAATGCACAATGAACACTTGATTTCTTAACATGGGGACACACCCAGCAGGACAGAGTTCAGTTCCTTTGTTAAATCTGTGTGTTGTCTTGTTTTAGAGATTGGACTCACAAATTAGAAATCGAGTTTAGCCTTTAGAGTGTGCAGCTGCCTCTTGGAAGTGGTGGTGTTCTTGTAGAGAATGGGTGCTTTGGGATGGTCTTTCCACATTTACCCTGGGCATACGGACGGTGCCCACAAACCTTGGGATTGCTTTGGAAGCATTTGTGCTTGAGTCTAAAAACATGTGAGCATCCTTCTTCAGGAGCCAGTAACAAAATTCTGAACAGCTGGAGAAGGAAAAAAATCTGTACTGTGTTTCAAGTTGGTGCTTGCCCTGAAGCTTCTGCGTGGACTGAGCTATGTCAGCAAGTGCACTTGAGTTTTTGGAAATGAATCACTCGCAGCAAAGCTGTTCACACAAGTTGTATTGTACATACCGGGACTATTAATATTCCTGTTTGTATTTCTGTCCAGTTTTTTTACATTTCCTTTTATAATCCTTCTATACCATGTCATAAATTGAATACTAAATTCAAAAGAATCAAGTGGAGCATCACATGATAGCTCTTTTCTCTCCTCAAGACTTAAAGCTCAGACAGCTTAAAGACTGGCAAGAACGGCTGAGCTTTAGCAGGACAACTGTGTATAGTGGCAGTGTAAGCTGATAACAAATGTAAATGTGTTTTTAAGCTTACCACAAAACCCCAAATGAGAGGCAGAGAGAGATCATGAAGATCCCAGAGTGTTCCTTCTTGTTCCAACTCACCTTTCCTTACAGCAGCTCTTTTTCTTATTTATCTTAGTCTGAAATAGTCCGTTGAAAATAGGAGTTGGAGGTTAAGTGTGCGGTGCTTCCTCCTGCCATTTAAAAGAGCAAAAGAGCAATTTACAAGTGCAGACCATTTTCCAACCCAGCCTTGCCACGTAAAGGAGCACTCAGTGTTTGCTGCAGGTTACTGGAGCCTTAGTGCCAGTAACCCCCATCCAGTGTGACTGACTTTCCTTCTTAAAAGAGTGCTGAAATTCAGCCAAACTTTGGGTATCTGTAATTGTCAGGGAAAGAAAGAATAAAAACACGGCATGAGAAGGACTTCAGCTTTCTCCTTGCTAGAACCTCGATATTGATCTCTCTCTGTCTCTCTCTGTTGTCTTTTGTGCAGCTACATCTGTTGCTGCACAACATGAATGGCTGTGCAGATGCCACCTCATGCCTTCAAATAAGAAAAACTGAGCTAGTGCAGAACCTGTAGAATAAAGTGGCCATGCCTCTTTCTAAACCTGGTGCTGCCAATTGTGGAGCACTGTTACTAACTTACGCAGCTTCTTCCAAGTAATTTACAGTGAGAACAAAGTTCTGAAGGACTTTTTCAAGCCCATCCAGTTGGTACTGTTTGATTGTATTAAAAATCTTCATCGCAAGTGTCAAAATTCTGCTTTTCTGTAGGAGTTAAAGAAACTTGCACTGCCTCCACAGACACTGCGTCATCAAGGGAACAACCAGACGACTCCATGTGAGTAAAATAACAACTCTCTTGCCACTCATCAAAGCAGGTAAAAACTCACCTATGGAAACTCTTGTATAGCTAAAAAAAGTTAGATGTGACCAACATGCAGTGCTGGAATAAGGACTAGTTTCTTTCACTCACCCAGCTGCCTCATTGAAATACCTTCAAGTTTTAAACTGTGAGGTTGTCCCACAGTTATTGCAGGAGAAAGAAGTGTTAAAAAGAATTTCTCATGTACTTCAGAAGAAGACTTTAAACATTTAATTTCAGTCTTCTTCAAGCAGACAAAAAGGGTATATGAACCTGCAGTGTTTTGTATTTAGAAGTGAGGCAATGCAGGAGGAAAGCTGAATGCTAAAATACTAAATGTGTAAATTTGAAACTCTTTCCTGTGTTTGGACCGTTTAGTGTATCTAAGTTGGAGACGTGGGGAGGGGAGACTGCAAGCTGTAAAGTCCACCCTTCCAAAGAGCCTTTATGAGCTAACAGGAGTTAACCACTGAAGATATTTCAAACTAACTTGAAGCTACAGCAAAATATCCAATTTCACCATAGAATTGCAGACCAAAGATCTAGAGAAAATAGAAAAGCCTCAATTTGCAGACATGTAAAACTGGCACTGTAGATGTGTAGAAACATTTGGAAATCTAGTTACAGCCCAGCTCACTGTCAGAACTGAAAAAGATTTTTCTTCACCTCTTAGGACAGGTTTTTAAGTTCCTGATACAACTGTACTTCTAGACCTGAAGTAGTTTCTGAAGGGCTCGACCTTTTTCACTCTTTTTATAGCTGTGGAGCCTTGCAACTCAATGACCCAGATTCTGTCCAGGATAAAGTTACAGTAGGTGGAACAAGCAATAACGATGAGATGACCAGAGAGCGCCTGACCCAGGCAGAAAAGGAGACATGCAGTCAAAATACAAAGGTCATTAAACCCCATGGACGACTTTTAGGTATGGCTGGATTTCAATTTTTACTGGATGTCTGTAGGTTTTTAAACTCATGTCCAGCCTCTCATCCAGCATCACCTCTGAGTCCTTCTTGGCAGGGCTTCTTTCAGTCCCTTCATCCCCCAGCCTGGATTGATACCAGGGGTTGCCCCGACACAGGTGCAGTGCTTTGCAGTTGGCCTTGTTGAACCTGATGAGGTTCCCAGGAGCCACTTCTCGAGCTTGTCCAGGTCGCCCTGGATGGCATCCCAGCCCTCTGGTGTAGGCAGACTTGCCAAGGGTGCACTTAATCCCACTGTCTATGTTGTTCTTGACATAGCTCAGTGCTTGAGCTTACAAACTGGAAAAATAATAAAAGCACCATCAATAGAAAGAATCTATATAAAGAACCTTCGCTCCAGTATCACTCATGTATCAGTGTTTTTAATGACTGTTTGTTTGTTAATGCCCAACTCGGTGCATCTTCACTACCTGGCTTCTTACAGATCTGTAAATGCCGAACAAATACAGGTTTATCAGTCTTGGTAAATACTTTTAGGCCAACTTCCTTGCCTTCTCCCAACCTCCCATATGACACATTTTTTTTTTCCCCACTTATTTTAGGAAGAAAAGCAGAGGTCAGAAGAGTCCCACAAAGCACTCCAGATGCCGTGCCTGAGAGAAAAAGAACAACACCCATGAACCCTGAAAATGTCCACTGCAGTCGTTGCAATGCTGTGTATCGCAGACCATTCAGGGAAAGGGTGATTCACTTGCTGGCTCTGAGGAATTACAAGAAGCCAGAGTTACTTAATCACTTGCAGAGAGATGGAATAATGCAAAAGGACAGGGGTACCCTTGGAAAGATCCTTCAGCAGGTGAGATCCTGAAGTTTGTGCCAGCAATTTTTCCCTCCTGCTATTCTTTTATTCCTAATTCCTACCTGTGTCATTCCAGTGTTTAAATTAGAAACTGATGAGCAACTTATGTAATGCTCTTTGTTTAAGGTTTTCGATAAATTTTATCCATATGGGCCAAACTGCAAGTCCATGAGAGGAAAGGAAATAAAAATTGAAAACTTTTGGGGCAGAGGTGTTTCTTCAGGCATTAATTATCTCTTTCTAATGTTGTTGCTTCTCATGTCTTATCTTTTGTGTCTCTTTTCTTTGCACTATTTTACTGCTTAATGGAGAGGAACTGCCCAGGGGTTCTCTTGATTGTGTGAAGTTGTTTGTTGTGGTACTTAATATTTCTTGTGACAAGTTTCTGAGCAGAGAAGTTTGGTAGTTGCATAGGCCAGTATTTCATCTGAATGGAGCTGGTGGCCTGTCAGTGGTACTTGACTTCTCCTGGGATCTGTTGGGGTTGATTTCCAGGGAAGGGTGTTCCAGGCAAATCCTAACTGGAAAAGGTGGAGGTCAGATTTTAAGCACAGGTTTCTTTGCTGTCATATGGTTGTGTCTTCATCTGCCTTGAAACCTTTTTTTATTGAGTAACTTTTCCAGTGCTCCTTTTGAGTTCAGTTGTGCTTGCATTTCTTTATCACAGCCATTCGTAAGATGCCTATGGATTCATAAAAATGCAGTGGCTATTTCGTTCCTTTCTAAATATTCCCTTTAGTCATAGGCTGTGGCTGAATTATGCAAACATTAATATGTCAAGTAGTTCTTCTTTATCAAGGAAAAAAAGTGTTTTGGAACATAGCAGGGGAGTAAACTTCAACATTTATACAATTTGGGTTGATCCTACACTGAATTTTCAGCATCTCCTCCTGGGACCTGTTAGGTTTGTTGCGTTGTTTGCCCTGGGGAAGGGCAGGTTTTTTCACCCTGAAGACAGACACAATTTAGTGAGAGCTATGTTCTTCCATCCAAATTGAAGCAGTCCATTTATACTTCAAGTTGAGTATAAAATTCCAAAAGCTCAGCTCCCTACAGGATAAAAAGTGAAAAAATTTTCTCCTGTCCCATTATGTTTGGCAATGATTAGGGAGATTATCTTGGACTTGGTTTCCTTTATAAGGGATGATCTTCCTCAGGGTCCTGGTTTGCATTCCAAAAGGGTCATGTCAGCAGCACTACACCCTGAAAAGTCTTGCTCACGTTTTTCTTACCTTCAAAAGCAGGTAGCAGACCTTTTTTTCTATAAATCTAAAACCAGAAGCCTGAGCCTGAGTATTCTCTTTGAATACAGCTTTAGTTGTGTTTTTCAGAAGTCAATTACAATTTCTGGATATCTTTATTACTTTTAATTTTTTAAAATCTGTTTTGGTTTAGCTCTAGGTAGGTTATCCCATACAGTTGTTCAGTAAGAAGCTGTAGTTTCCTCTGGGCAGGCACTAGAGAAAGAAAAGCTGTTCTGTTTGGGGACGCAACTGACAACATCCTGTGGTTGCTCATGGGGTGGTGAAAACATGCCTCATTCCAGGCACAGCCTGTGCTCTGCCATAGCCCTGTAGCTGTGTAAAACAAGAAGGCAGCAGGTGTCCTCCTCAAGTTGGACAAATCTGGACTTGTACATGCAGATAGTGTTCTTCAGTTCTTAGAGAAAAAAAAAGTAAATAGAAAGGAAAAACCTGCCCTCTCATTGTATTTCAAATGGCAAAGACTAAAAGTCTTGGCACAGTTTGCCTTCATTCTCAAAGCTGTATTAAAGACAAAAAATCCAAACACAGATACCTGGTACAGAGAGAGGTTTTCAGAGAGTACATTTCATACAGACTTGCAGCAATTTGAGATTTTCTTACACCAGACTTTTTGCATCCCAAGAGGACCACACATTTAAAACTGGTGCTTCTCATGAGACAGCTAGTTTGATCTTCATATCCAAAAAAAGCCCTGGAAAACTGGTGCATGACTTTATTTTCAGCTTTGATTTAGTTTTACAGTAGCAATTTTTGATCTGCAGTTTGCATTTAGATGTAATGAACATTTAGTTTCTTAATTATCTTCCTGTAGGTAGCCAACCTGAATGCAAAGGATAATTCCTTCAGTCTGAAGGAACATTTATTTAAAGACATTCAGAAAGATTGGCCTGGCTACACTGAAGTAGACAGACAGGTTTTGGAGATAAGACTTTCTAGGTAAGTTCAGTCTGTAGGGGAAGGATGAGAGCCATTTCAGAAAACTTCCTGGGAAATGAAGGTCTATCTTCCCTCTAGGGAAAGAAGTATGACAATATATATTTTTGGCTAGTAACCTGAAATGTTGGGCCATCCTTACAGAAAATCAGCTTCCTCTCAAAATGCCACCAGCACCAGCCATTTGACACCTCAGGGACCTTCTGATACAGATGCTCCATCAAGAACTTCTGAGGTATTTGGTGCATTTCTTAAACATTCTGTACAGAGCATTAAGATATTTTACCACACTTTCTGTTGGTGTAACAGCTGTGATGTGAAGCACTAATCTTGTTTTTAGCGTATAAACACACCTGAAGCATTTCTTTCTAATGGGATTCCTGTAATCTTTTAAAGATGGTTGTTGCAGTGTCAAAGACTGCAAAAAACTTGCAGATGTGATTTGTTTGCTGTGATGCACAGGAAGCTCTGCTAAATATGTGTTTGTGTCTTTGGTACCTGGTTGTGTCTGTTCAAGGTTCTTTGTGATCTGGCAGCTCTAGGCCATAAAACACACCCAAATATCCTTGTGGTACTGTCTAAATAGAAATCTTAGCAAAGACTAGAATAAGGACAAATTACAGTAGCGATCCACTTGGAGGAATATTGTTTTTCCCCCTCTAGGCAGCATTTAAGGCCCAGTTTTGGTTCAGTGGAGCCCATGTGTGAAAAGTTGGAAGCTTTCTGAGCCTCAAGCTGCACGTCAGTGCACGCAGCGTACAGAAATAAGCTGGGAAGTACAGAAAGCCTTCCACCATGGAGAGAATTGCCTTGGAATAGAGGAGGGAGGACACAGCTTTAGTTTTCCCTCACTCCCTTCCAGTCATAGCAGGAAATGGTGCAGGTCCCAGCAACCTCTTTTGACCTGTGTCTGTGATCAGCATCCACCACCTGCTTCCCAGGGCCGCTTTAGTAAATCGTGTGGCTGTGTGACAGCAAAAGCTGAGTCTTACCCCAGTGTGTCCAAGTGGAAATTGGGACCTAAACAAAACGGACCCAATCTCCTTGTTTTGAGGAAGCCTTTGATTCAGCTGCTGCAAGGAGTATCTTTCTCCCAAAGCCTTTCAGCTGTTGAGGAAGGACTTTTTATATCCCAAGATGAGAAACTAGGAATGATATAAACCGCATATTTAGCAGCAGTATTTCCTTGTTTGACAGCTCTGTGTAGCTGAGAATGATGTGTTTTCAACACTTGCCTGTTCAGAAATGCTTCTTTCTCAGAATGGGAGCAAAGCCTGATTCTGATCATATATTAGTTATTTTGTTATTATTACAGAAACGGCCTCTGGATTCCAATTTCACCTTCCCTGTGGTGAGCAAAAAGCAGAGGATTGGTCGCCTGGCCAGTCGAGTCCAGCCAGCAGCCGGTGGCCTCAGTCCTGCTTCCTCAACACTGCCTCCCACAGACCTTCCAACTTCTAACACATCTGAAACTGTCAGCTCCATTTTCCTCTGCACCTCTGAGGTGCAACAAAAGGATATGCCTCAGACTCCTTTTGAAACTCCAGTGCATGGTGAGTCAGGTCAAGGACATTTTTAAGCCCATCCAGTTGGTTTGCTTGTCTATAGGAAAAATCTGTTTATCTCAGGTGTCAAAATTCTGCTTTTACGTAGGGGTTGAAGAAACTTTCACTGTCTCCGCAGACCCTGTGTCATCAAGGGAACAACCAGACTACTTCATGTGAGTAAAATAACAGTTATCTCCCTTGGTACTCAGTGAGGAGCAGTCTTAAGTTCCTTCCTCTTTTGGAAAGATGAGTTTGAGAAGGTTTTGATGGGCCCTCAGTGCTCAGAGCCAAAACGAATACTGTGATGGAGAAGGGCAGGATGAGTCTGACGCTGGCAGTGCAGTCGCGCAGCGTCAGCTGGTGCAGTGGTGTTGTGTCCCCGTGTTGGATCTGCAGTGCGGTAGGGGAGGGGGAAGTGTGTCTGTCTGGTCAAACACTGCCAATTGGTTCTGTGAGAGCAGGGACATTGGCAAGGGCGCTCAGGCCTCCTGCAGCTCTGCAGCTTTGGTGCATCTTCCATCTGCTTTCGAGTTGGTCGCATAGCAGCGCCTGGATCCCATATGATACAGTCAGGGATGCTCCATGGAAAGAGTGAGGGAAAGCCTGGCCCTACAGGGAAGCAGTTTCGTGCTTCCCCTGTTAGGCTGAGGACTTCAATGCACTTTCAATTCCCAGCCTCTGCTAGGTGAAAATGAGCAGATTCAGCTCTTTGCTGTCTGTTTCCCAGTCAGCTGGGAGCAGTGATAATGAGGATCACGATAGATGGCTACTTTTTGTAACTGAATATTGAAATAGGAAGCCGAGATCAAAACATAAAGAAAAAAAACCTTCATGCAAGATTTCATGAAGTTGGCTTAGTTCTGACTGGCATTAAAAACTTAAATGAAAATTTACCTGTGAAAGGAGCCATATCTGGAACAATCTCACAGATAATCTCCTGGTCACAGTGACATGGGAAAAATTAGGTTGTGCTGTATCAGCCATCTGCCTGACCCATTATCATAGTTTGAGACCCCCAAAAATCCAATTTCCAAGTCCAAGCCCCCCTCCCACAATTTGGTTCAGTGTGAGAGGGTTTTTCAGACATAACACAAGACTCAGTATGGGGGGAAGGGAATTATATTACAATTATTACACAAATAAATACTATAATGCATTATATACACAATTTTAACTCTCTCTCCTATGGTAAAGCAATATTTACATTAGGTCAAATCCCTCCTTTCCCTCCAATGAAAGTTCAGAAGGGAAGAAGGAAAGATCCTTTCCCCTTTCAGGGCAGCAGTGTCTCTCCTCTTCAAAGCAGGAGTCGTAGCTGGAGTTGTTGTAGCTGGAATCTCTCTCTCCCCATTACACACAAAGGGGTCTCTCTCACCCCTCTCAGCCCTTCGGCTCCAACCGAAGGTCTCGCCCGTGGACTGCCAGCAGGGACAAAACTCGCTTCACCACGGTCATATCACAGAAGGCAAGACATCCCATGAAAGTGCCTTCCTCAAGGGGTCGAGCTCCCTCGAGTCAGAACGTTCAGGACAGTCTTTGCCCCAAGCGTCCTACCAGAGCTCCTTTGCTCTGTCTCAAACTGCCAGCATGGCAGCAGGGGCGGGGCAAGGCCACTTCCCCCGCATTCTGTCTGGCCATCCCGGTCCAGCTTCCAGGATGTCTCTGAGCTTCTCAGCTCCTCTCTCCAGTGCTGCTGCATTTCAGGACTCCCCTCAAATGGAAGTCCACCCCTTCCTTTTAAGAGGGGTCTCCAAGGGTTTTTGGGAAAGTAATTCAGTCTTACCCCAAAAACAGTCTCTGCTGAATTTTTTCTGCTTTGTTGCCAGCTCTCCCTCCTTCAGGAACATCTCTGCATCTCTCAGCTGGCTATGTGCCATCTCTGCTGCTTGTTATCTCTTTTGGCTCTCGGCCACAGTTCTCTGTTCAGTGCTGCTCCACTGCCACTTTCAGTGTCTTCTGCTGCCCACTCGCAGTGGCAAAACTCCCCCAGCCTTTGACTACGGCACCTGATCCAGTTTTAACACTGTTCTGGGCTTCTGCAGCCCCCAGCTGGGGGCTGGGGGGGGCTAGGCCCCAGCAGGGATCCCTGGCCCCTCAGCTCCTCGTGGCTTCACAACATGGCTACTTCTCTCCAGCTACATCATCTCCCCTCTTTTCCGGTCTGTTATAACATATTGATTTCAAAGGAGCGAAATGTAGCTTCTGATTGGGCCCTACACCAAGAACACCACCCCCTCGGGGGTTACCACTTTTCTAATTCCGGGGAAAACACTGTTTTTACCCCATAACACCCATAGAGAAAGTTTGAAAACTGAGAGCACCTGCAACATGATCCAGCTCAAAGCACTTTGGTAGTTTATTCCAGCTTCTCTTCCTGATTCTTAGTGCTACGTAATTCACGAGTATGATCACAGCTTTAGCATAAAGATAATTTCAATCCTAATATAGATAGTATGAGTGTAAAGGGACTCAGGCTGTTTAAGCAAAGTGTATGCAAAAGCCAGAAAACCAAAACAGGTTCATGTTTCTCCCCATTTCGCCTCTCCTTTCCTCCCTCTCTACACTCTTGCACTGTGGGTGCTATGCTGGGCTCTTGCTAGGGGATGTCACTGTGCATAAGCCAGAAGTCCAGGTTATTGCTTCACAGGTACCTCCCAAAATGTTAAAGAACATCTGTAGTTTTCTTTTCAAATATCATCCAGCATGATGATTGGGTGCATCACTGGGAGAAGTTGTTTTCTGTGGCCCATTTCTAGAGTTACCTGACTACATTCTCTTGAAGCACATGTGCTTGCCTATAGAAGCAGGAAAGCATGGAGTGAACTCACTTGAGATTGGGTGTCTGGGCTTGACATTCACCATGTGCTTGGTGTAAAATTGGACGTGTGCTTTATAGAATGGAAATGAACTAGAATGTTCCCTTAGAACATATTAATAGCAAAATGTTCTCCATCTTCCATTAGAAAATACACAGCTATAGTGTCCTATGAACAACGCCAGAGCTACAAGGATGACTTCAGTGCAGAGTATGGCGAATACCAGAATTTGTTGGCTCAGACAGACAACATTGCCAAGAAATTTGGAAAGTTTAATGAACAACAGAAGTTTGTGACTCAGGGGTCCACAGAACATCAGGTAAAGAAGGATAAAACTGTGAAGAATATCCTGGTGAGCTGAGGGGGTGCTGATACACAGATGGGAGAGAAGACTGGAAATGCCTGGAAACCAGTGGCCATAATCCCCAAAGGTTTCCTGACCTTCTCTTTCCCATGACTTTTAACACATAACTAAACCTACAGCAAAAATTTACTCATCTTCCAGGTGGTTGATCCCAGCTGCAATTTTAGCAGAGAGGGCTGTTCAAAACCTGATGTTCTGTCCATCCAGCCTTGGCTTCTCTGATTTGAACACACATTCCATGTCTTCTGTATCAGAATTCTTTAGTTCCGTGTGCAGGCTGAGGCTTTTTGGATGGCATTTATTTTGGTTTCGGCCAGATTGCAAATGTATTTGTGAGCAGAAGGAGTATTTTAGTTTCCCTGGTACTGCTCAGTGAGACAAAGGGAAACCTTGTGGAATTGGAAGATATGCTCAGACCCTGCTTGGGCTGGGTCTCATATTTGCAAAACCCTGCCAAAAATGCCCTGTTTGAGCTCTCTGTGAATGCACAGCAGTGTGAGTGATGTCCCAAAGGGAGTCTTTGAGCACATGGTCCTTTTATTGCCTACTGACAGGTTTAATTGCAGATCCTAGGTGATAGAGGGGGTTGGATTTATTTTTGCAAAGCTCCTACAGGAGTGCTGGCTCACAGAGAAGAAAATCTCTTCAAGTCAAACCAAGTGTATTCTTAGTGTTTCACGTTTATATTTTCTGGTAGTAGTGAAATGTTCTTCATATTGTCTTCATGGGTTTTTTCTCTTGTAGATGCTTTGTTGTCAAGTCCTGACAGAGCATCAGAAGATACAACAGGTATGTGTAACACCAGATCTGTGGGACGTAGAAACCACTGAGTCTGGCTCAAGGCTATTGTAAAGCCAAAGAGATGAAATTCTAAACTCTCCAGAAATGTTTGCATGCCCTAATTTTCTTTTTATCTTTCCTTTATAGTTTAGCCCCACCTACTCTGAATTGAAGAAGAAATGTCAGTACCTACACAACAAGCTGTCTCACATTAAGAGACTAATCCAAGAATTTGACGAACAGCAAGAGGAGTCCTGTAACCAGTCGTCTGCTTTGGCCAGGACACATCTATGAGCTGTGGCATATTTATTTAGTTCCCCTAGGATTCTTTATCTTAATATTGAACATTAGCTTGTTTGTTTAAAACTGAAGATTAGCTTCTATAGGATTATATAAGTTAGTATTGAGCAGTAGGTTGTTTATTTAAAAAACAATATCCAGTTCCTTTAATAGTATGTAAGATAGTTTTTCATTAAAGTTTCAGTATTGTTAACTCCTTGTGGCAGTGTTGCTTATATGATATTCGAAGCTGCTTTTTTCTGGTCCCTCTTTTTCTTCGAGGCTCAGGCTGTCCATTGAAAGAATTTTACCAGCAGATGCTGGGGACCCAGTACTTCTACTATGAACTTGTGCACATTTTAAAAAATATCGTAATAAATAAAATACTTTAGAATAAGTACAAGCCTGTTTTCTGACCTTTCCGGTTAATGCAAACTCTTGGCCTTATGTGGTAGAAATTTGGGCAAACTCCCCAAAAATCACCGTGTTGTGAAGGCTTAAAGAGACGTCATTTGGGCTGCTCTGCACTGTCAGTTGAAGCAGCTCACAGGTCTGCTTTAAAGTCTTGGGTTCCCCTTGTCAGTGAGCCAAGTAATATCCAGATCCTTTGGAAGTGATTTGTCAAACACATAGACACGTGTTAAGGCAAAGTACTTCAACAGGTTTTATACACAAGTTGGGTTAAAGTGTCACAGTAGAAACTTTACCCATTTGTTAGCTTTGTTAAAAATAGTCTGTCACAACCAGTCTTTCTAGAGCCACAAATGTTGATTCCTGCACAGATCTATGGTGACTCTGAAGTCTAATTCTTTCCCTGAGTTTACTACCATTTATTTCTTTAACTCATGGGGGAGAGGTGTGTCCTAAGCTTCTTTTGGGGAAGGATATGAAATTGACTGAGGGAGGACAGTAATTGGGAACATTAAAACAGGGCTGTGGATCCACCTTTCTTCCTTGGAGAGTAGTTTAAAAACAACTTCCTCAATTGTCTCCCTGCAAACTGTGTCAAGCCCCTGTATGTGACACTTCCTGGGGTGTTTTGTGATTGAACACCTGAGCCGTTGTTGCCCTTCTGTTCTCCATCAACTGAAGTCCAATAAAACGTTAACTCTTAAATACTGAGACTTTGGTCTCTTTTTGGCTGGAGGCAGGGGGTGCTCCTACCCCTCTGCAAGGAAGCATCAGAACAAAGGCTGCTGTGGGGAGCGAGGGGTGAATTCTGCTGCAGTGATGCCTCCTCTCGCCCTGACGTTCTGTCCTGCTGCTGATTGTCAGAGCCTGCAACATGCTGCGAACCTTTTAAAAGTAAAACTTTAATCAGAACTCAGTCTTCTAACCCAATCGACCCACTGTACTTGGGTGAAGTACTGCTGCCTTTGGCATTTGTGTTCTCTCTTTTGCAACCTGAGGCTTCTGGCGCAGACCAGGTCTGGCTGATATGTTTGTCTTCATACTGACACCACTTTCTGCAGCATTTTGTAAGAAAGAGTGGACTTCTAAAGACTACAAATACTATGTTACTTGCTCTCCACCAGAAGAGCTTCCACTGCTATCACTGACAATCATATGAAGTTGAAGAAGGGGAAGTGCCAGTTTCTGCACCTGGAATGGGACAACCCTGCTTGTGTGTACAGACTGGGGAATCAGATGCTGGAAAGCTGTGCCAGGAAAGCGACCTAGGGGTCCTGGTTCACGCTAAGTTGATTATGAGTCAGTACTACCCTGGCAGCCAGGAGGGCCAACTGTGTCCTGGAGGGCATCAGGTAAAGCATCGCCAGCCAGGTGAGGGAGGGGATTGTCCTGCTCTGCTCTGCTCTGCGGCAGCCTCACTTTTGAATATTGTGGCAGTTTTGGGCACCACAATCTGAGAACGATATTAAGCCATTAGAGAGTGTCCAAAGGGGGGCAATGAAGGTGGTGAAGGGCCTTGAGGGGAAGCCATATGAGGAGTGGCTGAGGGTACTTGGTCTGTTCAGCTGGAGGAGACTGCGGGGAGACTTCACTGCAGTTACAACTTCCTGGGGAGGGGAAGAGGAGGGGCAGGTACTGATCTTTTCTCTGTGGTGACCAGTGACAGGACCCAACAGAATGGCCTGCAGTTGTGTCGGGTAGGTTTAGGTTGGATATTCGAAAAGGTTCTTCCCCCAGAGGGTGATTGGGTGCTGGAACAGACTTTGCCAGGGCAGTGGTCACAGCATCAAGGCTGAAAGAGTTGAAGATGATACTCCAGGCATGTGGTGTGACTCTTGGGGATGATCCTGTGCAGGGCTAGGGATTGGACTCGATGACCCTTGTGGGTCCCTTCCAACTTGGCATATTCTATGATTCTGTGATTCTGTGAGTCAACTACACTGTAAACTCCCAGGGGCAATTGGTTTGTCTTGTTTCTTCAGAGGTAATGAACCTACAAGGCCATTAACAGTTTTTGCTTCTCAGCAACCTGTTTCAGCTCTAAATCACAGAATGGTTTTGGGTTGGAAGGAGCCTTAAAGCTCATCTTGTTCCAACCCTCTGCCATGGGCAGGGACATCTCCCACTAGCCCAGGTTGCTCCAAGCCCTGTCCAACCTGGCGTTGGACACTTCCAGGAATGGGGCACCCACAGCTTTTCTGTGCAAACTGTGCCAGTGCCTCACCACACTCACAGTCAAGAATTTCTTCGTAATATCTAAGCCAAATATGAAGCAAACTTTGATAAAGAGTACATTGCCTCTCATGGCTTCCAGAGTACAAACCTTGACAGGGCCATTGATACCAAAAACAGCATAAAATTAACTGCTCAGAGACAGCTTTGAGTCTTTAAGCAGCAAAGGTATTTATTTTGAGCAATGCTGGGGAGTCTAGCCAGCTCACGCTGGACAAACTAGCTCCAAAGTTCTCAGTGACAAGTCAGGCAATTTCTACATTTTTGGTGAGGGATTATAATATTTTACATTAATATTCATTACAATTACATAATCTAGTTATAATATTTATATCTAGCAGGGTTCAGGTGGAGCTTGAGGC
Source organism: Pseudopipra pipra (assembly GCF_036250125.1). NCBI lineage: Eukaryota > Metazoa > Chordata > Aves > Passeriformes > Pipridae > Pseudopipra > Pseudopipra pipra. The sequence continues at coordinate 44,156,475 of NC_087581.1, read as the reverse complement.
GGACTCATCCTTTTGGGTAAGTTCTTGAGGGTCATTCCAGCTTCTTCGGCCTCATGGAGGGTCGTTTTCTTGCCCCTCATCATCATGAACTTTTCAACTCTTCCTGACTATGTGCGAAAGTCTTACTAAAAACCCCTTTACTCAGCTCTCCACCCCCCCCAAATGTCCATCTTATCTAATTTATGACTACTAGGCTAACCTTTTTGTTATATTTCATTAGGATAGAGCATACCAAGGACAAACAGGCCTCTTGGAGCCTGATAGCTTCTCTCCCTTAATTAATCTCATAACACATGTTTTCTGTCTCTGTCATTACAACCTAAATGCAGCATTCCTCAAAGTGGTATCTGTGAGCCTCTTCTTGGAGTAGGATTTTAGCCTTTAAAAATCCTTGCTCTGTTTCACCATGATGTTCCATTGTTTAAGAGAAGAACTTCAGAGGCACGAGTTCTGCTTTCTGAGTTGTTCACTAAAATGTACCTTAAATCAATGTCGCAGTTTGGTCTTCTCTACCTTCAATCCAATATAATTTTGCCTTTACAAAATACACAGTACTCAAACCTTAGCTGCTCCCTGCCTCACACATCACACAAGCCCCAGTCTTGTGTGTCTGCAAGAAATCACATTTTTATTGGGTGTATGTTGCAGAGTATAAATTTATAGGAAAAGCAAATTTAAAGATTCCTGCAGAAATTCTGTGGCAAAGCTAGGCAGAAGGTTATTCTGAATATCAGAAGTAAGCCAAGACTGGAATACACTGCTTTCACCTCTTGCAAGGAACAAAGCAGGATCTCTGAGCTCTGCCTCCTTTTTCCAGCTTCCCAATACCCTGGCGTTAAATCATAATTTGGGGACTGACTCAGAGGAAACTGTGTAGCCTACTGAGTCACCATTCCTGAAACATCCAGAGGCAGCAACACTCTCATTGACAGCTGGCTGCCACCACCAAAGGCTTTGGGCAGCAATATCATGCTACTTCCAGCCACACAGAGATTGTGCCTGGCTGGTTTTTGCCCTGGCCAGCTTGGGAGTAGAGCCTGGAAATGTGGAAATGCAGAGGACTGGGAAAAGAGAGGATGTCAGAGAAATGTCTGCATCACAGTTCAGGCAGGAGCAGAGTCTCAGCTTCCCAACCAAGAGGAAATGGTTTAAAAAAGTTCTACCTCTTCTTAGACTGCAGCTTTTTTTTTATTCACATTTGAGAATTTACAGCAGGAAGCAGGGAAGCAGATGTCACATGAGTTGTGGCAGTTGCCAGCAGTACCCAATTGTGAGATACTGGGAAGATAGGAAATCTGATGGGAGAGAGGAAGGGGGTTTGGAGAGCCCTTTGGTAATTATGCTGGGATACTGCATATGGTATCACATGTGCAACAGCATAAACCCTGTTGTTAAAGGGTAATTACAGATTAAATTTGACTCCCAGATCTCAGTGACTATTTCATAAACATCTGCTGTTAAAACAAAGTTGAGGCCAGCCTGTCACGCTCCACACAGGCTACTGGAGGGGTATCCTCTATGGTGACAGGTCTTGCAGCAAAGAGAAATGTGATTAAACCCCTATAACTTTGTCACATACTGTGCCAAACATATTTTTTCCTATTGATTCCAGCTAAAAGCTTGCACAGCCACCCATTGTACCCCCTAATTATCTCCATGTTAAAGGTGTTTGTCATTGCAGTGCTGAGTGACACATCGTCTCTCTCTACAGCAATTCCAGCCTTTAAGCAACAGCGCAATCTGAATTGCTTCTAATTTCTGTACATAAAAAATGCTTATCTTTGGTAAGGCACAACTTTTCATTTAAAAATGCTTTAAACTTATAATTTTTCTCCATAACACTAAAATCGCTGTAATAAAAAACTAAACCTCTATAATAATAATAATTTTTAAAAAGCGGGAGAAAATTCTCAGTGTGAACATCATCTCTCTAACAGATACAGCATGTCTTCTTTCCTTTTGACAGTGCTTTATAATTTCAAAATAGCATCTGAGGACACTCTGTGCCTCAGCTCTGTGAAAGATTATTGTGCCTGAACACAAAGAGCAAACCCCCACCAAAACTCTCTGTGTTGCTCAAATGTCAAAAAACGGCATCACATCTGACTTCCGCAGGAGACATTTCCAAGGTGTTACCTCAGGTGGACACATCTTCTTCTCTGTAGGTGTTGAGCAGAAGAATTGCCATCCATTTTTGGAGGACTGTAAATCCACTCTGTGCTGGGACAAAGAAACCCATGAGGGATAGCAGGGAGTGGAATACATTGGCGATGATGCTAGAGGCCCTGCACTAACATCACAGTGCAGATCGGCAGGGGGATGAAAGTAACCTGAAGTCTTCAGTCTTGCTTTCTTCCAGGAAACTCCACCTATGAAGCCAGTCTGAAGAATTTTTAGTTTTGCTTTCAAGTTATAGGATATGGGTAAGCCTCAGACTTGCTTGTGCCTGCTGCCTGCTGCCATGAGTCAGCTTCTTTTTCTTCAACTCTGCTTTCACAAAGACTCCAATTTCTTCAGTGTTTTTTAGCAGCCTTCTTTACCTTGACACTTTCCCGCAGCCTAGGCCAAGCTGCTCTGCCTTCCTACAGAACACCTCAGTAGCTTCACCTTTCCTCTTCTCTAAAATGGCAATTTTCACAAATGGAGCTTTCTGCTTGCAATGGGGGTGAAGACAAAAGGCAGCACATATTATCTGCCTATTGAAGGACGTGGGACAGATGCTGGTGGTGGCATTCTTAACCATCCCCTGTCTGCGTTGACACTGGGTTGTGGCCCCCCACACCAGAAATGGGCACTTTGCACCCTGCACCCCTTCTGCATGAATCATCCCCTTTACAACCTACAAACAGGGACCATGTGGGACATCCACCAAAACCCTTCACCCTGGGGCAGCAGTGGGGAGTGTGGAGGGACGTATGGGGATAGATGCACAAGGGATATGCAGGTAAATGTGAAGGGGATCCATGTGGGGATGCATGGGGGATGCGTGGGGAGATGCACAGGTGGATGTGCAGGGAGATGAGGCAGAGATATTCTGACTAAGCAGTTTCTGCCCCTGCAAAACTCACACAGCCTGACCAGGACTCTGAGACAGGGGAGAGGCTGCTGCAGCACCCAGAGTACACAGCTTGCACCCTGAAGGGAGTTTTCTGGCACCTGTCCTCTAGTGCAACAGCATCCCACAGGATCTGACTCTCTATGGCTTGCCCCTATAGCCACACTCCTCTCTACCAACAGGAGTTAAAACAGCCATCCTGGCCAGCTATCTGTTAATATTCACTGTGAACAGGTAACAAGAGTGACCCAAGAGGCAAGATTGTTGATGAACACTGTAAGAGGCCTGTGGCATTCCCGAGGTCCCTACATGCTTTTCCCTTAGTCGCCTCTGCCAGGGTGGCCTCATATTACCCCTGACCACGAGAGAGTGGAGGAAGGCCTGATTAATCCTGGTAGGAACACAGAATTTACTATTTATTTCCCAAGTCTAGACAACTGTCACACTATATTTCTGAGAAAATAAATTTCAAATGTCTAGATTTAATTACAGGAAGAGAGAAAAACTGAGCACATGTGTATGTCCATACTGTCCATGTGTAAACTGGCATACTACATTCCCAGCTGAAAGGACTGTTCTCATTGATACACACAACTATTCACTCCTGCATTATTGCTGGGATATCCAAATAGTGTTAATTTTCCTACCGTTTATTAAAGGAACTGGAGGGGGAAGAAGGTTAAAAGCACAGTGAGTGCATGGCTAGATTTCTCAGGGACTTGGTACCCATCTACTGCCAATCACAAGAAGCCACACCACACTCAAAATCCTAGGAAGCATAACCTTTCATTCTGAAAATAAAACTACTGAAAATAACAAGAGGAGTAGCATCTTCTCATAAGTTCTTAAACCAATTCTGATCACTCCACATCATCCTGAAATAATTCCTAGAAGTACACCCAGTCTGTCTGACCCTGCAAGCCCTGTTTTCAGTAGGCATCCCAAGCGTTCTCTCCCCATGTGAAGGGAAACAATTGTAAAATGGTGGCAGTATTGCTGGTTTTTTTGGACAGGAGATTCATTGAACCCTCACCAACTGCTATAAACAGCTTTCAGCTGTGCATGTGGCTGCTTGTTGGATCCCAAAATATAATATCTGCAGAGAGGGATTTGAGTGGTCTTTGCAAAAGGCCGTGGGCTACGAGAGCTGAGGAAAAAACCTCAGTTTAAGAAGTAAACGAGATATCGGTGTGGAGTGCCCTGCCCAAGCCAGAGAGTCCGCACCTTGATTTCATCAAACCTGTGCAGAAGACTTATTGTGCTTTATCTCTGCCTTTGCATTCCCTGGATCCTGTGCATTCTGTAAACCTTTTTCCCCCCTGTAAATCCCCTAAGATAAAATGGGTTTTCCCCTATGATGTAAGACCCCAAGATTTGTAAACCTGACTTTTCCCCTTTTTTACCTCATCTGTGTAAAGTCTGCAGTTCTAACAGAATGAATATGCAAACCCCCTCATGATTATGTAGTACCTCAGATCTATAAAAATAGCAGGGTTTGTACGAATAAACCATTCCAGTTTCTGCCTCCAAACTGGGATCGTGTTAGTTTATTGACCTCCGCAGGCTGCTATGCTGGAATTTGCCCAGGTCTGGACTTTGAGTCTCTTTTGGCTGAGAAGAATATGGAACAAAACCATTGTTCACTTTTATCATCAGTTCAGTGCCTTCCATTTGGCAGAAACTTTTCAGAAAGTCTTGACTGCAGGACCCAAATTCACAAGGCTCCTTATGGACTTTGCAACCTGTCATTAGACAGTTACTGGAACAGTAACCAAGTCTCCTATTTCTATTCCTATTTTGCAGCTGTCCCTCTTGAATTTTTTTTGATGATTACAGATTGAGATGGTCTTTAATAATGAGGGGGCAGTGCACATAAATGCATGCTTTCTCAGTCAGGCATTACTCAAACTTCAGGGAATACCTGATGTACAGAAAGCATTAGCAGTTTGTTTCATTGTCTCAGCATCATCTCTAAGGAAGTCTCCTGTGGAGCAGAAAACATGCCTGAAATACTCACACTTGGTGACGTATGCCATTGTTGCATTTGTGTGGGGGATGAATTTTCTTGTTTTTTTTAAGTTCAGTTATCACTTATGGAGTCCAAGCTGTTGTTTTTTTTAAAGTGTGAAAGTCCTTTGATTTTTAGTGAGAAGTTTAACCTTTAGAATTCGCTATGCAGACAAAGCCTAAGGGGAAGAACCCAGCCCAGCCTGTGTCAACCCAGCCCACTGTGTCAACCTGGCCCCTTGGTGACTCATCCTTGACAGGACCTCCCCTTTCCATGGCAGAACTGGATGAGGCAGCATGAGCCTGTTCCCAATGTTCGTCAAGAAGCCAAAAAACTCTGCCTACTGCCAAATCCCCAAGATGCCAACGTGAGTGGCTGCTCTGCCTGACCCCCATCAGGAACTTCTAAATTTGCAAGAGTCAGCTTAAGTTATCTAAGACATGCTGAATTCCTCTCTTTGCAATGGCAGGTTCAGACTGCAGAATTACAGCAAATGTAGTCAGAACAGTGCAGATATAAATTAAAAAAAAAACCAACAAAAACAGTCAAAGACAAAAACCAACCATGGGCTCCCCCATCCATCTACTGCTGGGAAATGACGTTCTGCCTTCAGTCACTGCCAGCACTTCTCTTGCTGGCAAACCTCACACCTTTCCTCTTGAGAAATCTGGTCTAGTGGAAGGTGTTCCCAACCATGGCAGGGGGTTGGGACAAGATGATCTTTAAGTCCCTTCCAACCAAAGCCACTCTATGGTTCTGTATTTCTAATAAGCTACAAAAATATCTCCTGTGCAACTCCCAAATATTCTAATGCACATAGGTAAATAACTACATGAGAGACTAGAGAAAATTTTTTATTTTGTATCAAAATTTTACATGTTCATTCTAAAAATATGTAATTTAGGCAGGGTATTTTAAAAGAAAAACATACAGGAGTTTCAGGATGCCTGATAAAATAGTCGTTCTTCTTTCTAACAGTTAGTTTGTTTTTTTTCAAATCAAATGCACCATGGCCTAAGGACGATAGCAGAGGTTTTCTAACTATCATGTGGAATATATTATTAGTGCAGAAGGCAGACTTCATTGGTCTCTATAAAGCTTAGTTTAGTTTGGGACAAGCACACACACACATATTGGTACAGCAACAATTATACGGTGTAATCCATTATTCAAAAAATTGTCTTCTAAAAGTGGATTTTGAGAGTTAGCTCTAATGAAGGACTCAGGAGTCACACCTCCACTTAAACTTAAGCCTGAATATATAATCTCTAATGCTGCAAGGGCTGCCTAAGGGCACCCAAATTCACCACTGACCTTCTCTGATTCCAATGCTGCCAGTGCCAGGGGAGTCTGAGAGATGCTGGAACCAATGGAGGCAGGCATTCCTCAGATATTTTACTTTTTCAAAACCATTTTCTTAAATAACTTTTTTTTTAGTTGGTTTCTGATTTTTACTTTGTATCATAGTATAAAGCGTGGGGGTTCAAATCAGAGCAATTTTTACTTTATACCATACAAAGTTATTAATAAATACCAAATCCATTACTGCTCTAATTCCCAACTATTTATGATGGATATGGTCCTAAAGCCTCTATAACATACAGCCACCACCAGCAACTCACAAAGCATCATGATGTATTTTCAGTCATGCTTCTGAATGCTAAAGTATCAGGTTTAAAAATATCTTTATGATAAATACATTTCTACAGAAAATCATCATTGAGAATGAAAATAAGAATTTATAGTAAGAATTCTTCTAAGAATTAAAATTTATCAGATGGTCTATGTCTGCAAGTACAGCACATCTGCACCTGACACAGGCAGCATTATGGGGACACTGAGTAAAATGGAAAGTTGTTTTAATGTCTGAATAGTAGTATGCATCAATCTGTGAATAAATAATAAATATTTTTACACTACATGACTTCTCTGTATAAAACCTGTGGCTACCACTGCATAGAATGCATAATAGCAAAATATTTCTCTGGGTTGGATATGCAGTGTTTTTATTTCCATTAAGCCTATTTTTAAACGCCTATAAAACATTTACAGACAGTTAAAACCAGTATTTTCTTACTGTTATCCATACACAAATCATTGGCAACAGACTGACTTCTAGCAAAACACCTGGGAAAGCTTTCAAAGTGTTAAAAGTTCAGGACTACATGCAACTCAGACAAGCCTTCACAGAGCTGATACAGCTTTTGTATCAGTTCTGCACAGGAAATCAGTAGGAGGCAATATAGTCCCCATTTTTAATAACTGAGCTGGCTGCTGGTAGAAGCAAGTGCTATCAGGTGTCCAGGCAAGCTGGAGTTCTGCTGTATGCTCATTGTTGTCCAAGGCTTTAAGCATCAAAAAACTTACAGTTTTATTCGTATCACACATAACCCTAACTTATGCTTTTTTATAGCTACATATTTACAAAAATGATCTTTTCCACATTTAAGTTCCATACATGTAAGTTTCCCACTCATTTTTATCTTTAATGATTTCAGTTTTCTTTAGTGATCTTGAAAAGGCAATGTAGTTCTTTATCTTTCAGACTCCTTATATGCAAGGCATAGATAAGCATATCTCAACTTTTAAAGAATTTTAGGATCTTCAGATGTAAAGCTTTAAAAAAAATAAAAACTATCATTCTTGCATAAAAGTAACCTCAGAATTTTGAGCCTGCAGCAGCCAGCTGAGTTACAAGCTCTTTTTTATTTTTTTTTGTGTATACAAAAATAACAAAGGAAGTACCCTCTAAAGCTCTGCAAAGTATCACCAGAAAAAAAAATATCTCTATGACTCTAGCATGGAATTTGAAAAGAACAATTCACTTATAAAACTGTATTGAAATATAAAAAAAAAGTCTTACAGCTAAAGTAAAAAAAAAAGGTTCAGCTCCATCAATTTGCTTTTCCCCCTTCTTCTCACAGATGCAGTTTCCAGGTACATTTGATGTGGTGTGCTGTGAATTCTGAGGAAACACTGAGGAGTTTTTTCTGTGTATTTCCTTTATCTTTCTAGGCTCAGACTACATACCAAAATGAAAAAGCAAAATTGAAAGTACGAGCATGATAACGAAGCATATAGTTCCTGGATAAGATTTTGTAATAGAAAAGCCACTGTGCTCAAGTAGGTACCCATGTAAAGGTTGGGTTCATTTTGGCATTAGTACTATGTATACCCATAAGTTAGTAGCATGACATAATTTTGGTCAAGAAAGCAATATTAGCATCTGCAAGGGTCATCCCAGTCATAATATTCAAGATTTCTCTGTTATATCAAAGAATCCACAGCCAGGTTTGTTTCACACGGTGTAGCTTTTGAGCACATGAAGATAATTCAACTTGAACTGAGTCCTCAATGGGGAGGGTCAAGCTTAAAGTCCCACCACAGAAGCTGACACCCCTTGCCCATCTGGTGTATCCACAAGGGTTATCTCCTCCAAGACCAGCACACCTGACATTTGTGCTGTCAGCTGTTGTGGGGGCCTATGATTACAAGACCCACTTCTCCCAAAAAAGGGACCTCTGCCAGTGAGTTTTCTCCCAGAAAGGCTGTTGACCCATATCCCTTTCTTCCCAGTCCATCATACCGTATGGGTATGCTCTGAGTAGATGTAGTTCTCCTTGGTTTTATTCCTCATGGGGAAAAAAATATAACACGACCACACTAACAAAGGTGTTTACAGATTGTTAAAACAGGCTTTCTTCTCCTATTTACTGGCAGGAAAAATTATTTCAATTTTTAGACATTTGGGAGGCACTAGAGAATACAGTGATGTATACGCATTTCTCTGGGATTAAAGTATCTACTCACAGGATTGTAAGAGAACTACAGACTAATCTTGAAATAGACAACTAATAGTAACTAAAATGCTTAATAAGCCTATCTTTTATCTTGCAAACCAACAAATGCTGCAATAAATTTTTGCATTCTGAAATGTATAAGGAATTTACGATTTGGCTTCTCAGCTTCCCTGCGCTGCTACTGTGCTATTATAAACAGATTTACAAAACCAGTCTTTTTTTCAACAGATTCGAGTTTAGCAGCCATAAATAACCATGAAAATCAGTAAAATAAACAGTAAAGAAATTAGAAGGTGGAACAGACGAGGCTGTTCCACACTACATTTAATCCCCACAGATAGGAAGTCTTTGTGCTTGAAATAAATCTTCAAGATGCATTTCTCAATGATTTAAGAAAAAAATTAGAATGATTTATCAGCAAAACAAAGAATGTCTGTCAGTGCACTACAGCATGGCATGGAGCGTTCCAGAGGAGGTCAGCATCTGGTTTCACTCTTGACATGATTTTTATGTTCTGTATAATCCCCAATCCGAGATTTCACAGTCAAGATGCACTTTGCATGTGCTCAGTCTCCTTACATTACTGTGCAGTGGCACTTCTGAGAGTGGATATAGTTCCTGTAATCAGCAAGCTGCTTCAGGTACAAATTGGAAGGCCATCGGTGCATCTCTACGAAATTGCGCTCCTCCACTAGACAAAGCAATAGAGGAATTAAATGTAATATGCAGACATACAGCACAAGTGCACAGGTTGCAAAGAGTCTTTTAAAACAGCTTAAAAAAAATCAAGGATATAAATACAACAAGAGAAATAAAGATAAGTGCTGCCCATTTTGCACGAGCTCTGCTATAGCCCAGACATACGAGTTACCACATGATGTTTCCTTGCTATTAGTTAGCAATTAACAAGTTGGCTTATTTTTTAAAAATTAGTATAATACTCATTAAAGAGAGCAGAGAGGTATTCCTAAAGATGAGCATTCTTTATACCTAGAGGATAACCATGAGTGGCAGGCAATTGCAAGGATTTTTCAATGCTGCAACACTATGAAGCAGGGTATGTTAGTTCCTCTGTCAACAGTTGGTCCTAAGATCAGTACAAAAAGCAAGGTGAGGAGCACAGTTAAAAATTCAGCAAGATTTTAATCTCTTATTGCATGTGGGTTTTGTCACTGACAAAATCAGGTAAAAGAATTTTTTAGCCATATTATTTAGATGAATCCCCTTTGCCTTTGCAGGAAGATGCATTTTCATCCCTCTACCCCAGATTTTCCAGAGTCAGCCTCCCGGTCCTTTGAGGGACTCCGATTTTCTAGAGTTACACATGAGGAAGCAAATACACTCTTTTGGAAAATGCATATCAGTTCCCTGGACAACAGTTGTGTGATTTCATAAGATCTGCTGGAGAGTACTGTAAAAATCCTATCTTTTTCAAGGAAAACTATAACACTTAAAGAGGATGTACTAAAATGACCCATTACTTTGATTCAAATGTACAAACTAAACAAAATTATATAGATAATGTGAAGAGGTTGGCATACAATGTCCAAAATGTTCCAGTCAATTCACTTATGGATGGGAACCTGGCCATCAGAATAGGAACCAAGAGACAAGGTGATGCAGTGCTGGCTCTGTCACTTGCTGGTCCCACAGTAGGGTGGTGAACCATCCCAATGGAGTAGACTCTATAGCCTAAGGAAACCCTGATCATCTTCTCATGCAAGTGGTATTGTCCAGAACATCACCTCTGATCTAAGTAGAATAGTAAAACATTTATTGCTTCAGAACTAAGAGATAAATTACCTGAAAGTTCTTGAAATTCAGGTTTTTGGCTGAAGATGAGGTAGTTAGTGGCAATAAAATGAAGAAGCCATGTTGAAAGGCAATCAGAATTGTGAAACTGTGAGAAGAAAGGAAACACAAGGAACATGTAATGCTAGCGTGTCTAAAACACAACCACATCTCACATGTCAAAGTATTTCAGATTTTCCCTGTCAATATAGCAATTTACTAAATAAAGCTTTGACTGTGGGAGAAACCAAACGAAAAATCATTGATGGAAATATGTAAACAGGTGGAAACCAGAGAACAAACAGGAAAAGATATTATTAAGATCTTAAAAATCTTAGCAATTAAACAACTAATTAGAGTCAACATACATATTCTTGTTTGATACATACAACACATACCTTAGCTTTTTTGAGCAAGCTAACAATACTGAGACTGGTGGATGCCAGTTCCCTGCTAGGCATGCTCTGAAGTTGAGTGATAATATAAAGCTCACAAATATGCTGAAGTCTCATTACTTGGTACATCTCTGCACAGATCAACAGAGACATAGCTTGGAGAATACTGGCTGAAAAACATCAAAACATACACTTACATGTATTTTACCTTTCTGACAAGTTGATCAAAGCTACTTTTCACCAAGTCATCCTTTAAATACATAGCAACAAACAGAAAATCAAACTGCTGTGATCACCTTCCTTTATTTTTCAGTATTACAATTTTAAGTTCGCTATATCACCTTCTTTTTTCAGGTTAAGCTATTTCATTAAGGAGAAAAGAGTGTTTAGAACTTTTTAGCAGGGAGGTGTAAAAAACTCCTGTCCATATCCTATATCTTGAAGATGCTGAATCAAGTGCTGCTGATCTACTTAATTTATGATTAATAAAGATTTAGTTTTCCAATTTCTCTTTCATAAGAGTACTTCTATGACACTTTTACAAGCAAATATAGTAAAAAGGCAAAGATAAAACACAACAACCATTTTTTTTTAATATATAATGCTGACTGCATATTTGAACTGATGGACAAGGAAATGTTAGGCTGAGTGAAAAGAGAAACCTATAGAAAACCTAAGAATAAAGTAGAATTATTTCCAAAGAAAAAAAAGGCAAAAATACATGTCACAATGTTATTAATTCATTCATTATATTAAGGGAAAATCAGCTGTTTTTAAATAATACTTCATACTTAGTATGTAGATTTTCTTCTCATAAAAGAAGACATAGGTTAAGACACAAAGAGTATTTTAGCTCAATTTTACTTGCCAAATGCTCCAGTCGACATACTTTTTTCCCCTGGTTTTACATACAAATAAGATATCCATGTGTATAAATAAGTTATTCTTGCATTTTAACCTTGTTTATATGAAAGTTAACTATATGCATGTTAAAAAAATGACAATTTTGAAATAAAACACAGAAAGAGGACTACAAAGCAGTATTATTGTGATGTAGAAAGAAAATTCCAAATATTGTAAAGGATTAAGAATGAAACTTCACTTATTTTTGAGTCAAGTAAGTACAAATCAAGCATATAATTTTATTAGTACCATTTGTTCTGCCTACAGCTGATTTTACTTGAATAAGACTGATTTGTTTATTTCACAATATGAACAAGTTCTCTTTCTTGAGACATTGCACATTAAAATACTGGCATTTTTCACTGGAAGAAATGCTGCTACATTACTCTCTGTCAATGCCCCACTGTGGAAAAATGAATCACAGGTATACACGTATTTTAAAATTTTCTTACCTGGGCAGCAGGAGTCGGTATAAAGATACTCTAGAAAGGAGAGGAAAGTGTCTTTGGAAACCCCATACACTGGAACTAGGACACTATTTGCCTCTAGATAATTACCATTAAACATAGCTGCCATAACCTCACAGCGAGCCACCAGAACTGCCCTGTGGGCTGGTACAGTTGCACCTGCAAGATGCAAAAAAAAAATATACAATGATTTTATACACACATATATTTATTTTAAAGCTTATGCTTTCTCAGAAGGTCTTCACTTCACTGAACATGATTAAAGTGTTTGAAGTTAACAGTAACTAATAACACACTCACTTCACACTGGCCAAGATGATTACATCTGCCTAGCAGCCAGCAGCAAACAAAATGGAATGCTAAATTTATTATGACAGCCTGCTTCCAACACCAGATGCTACAAATAGGGCAAAATTTTATCTGCCAGAAATGGGGTTTCAACCACCAAAAACTCTGACACCACTGTACTTGAGATGTCCTGTGCTCGTGCAGGTGGCAGCATGAGTTAGAAAAAAATAAAATAAAATAAAATAATAAAATAATAACAAAGTAAAAAAATTATTAAACAAGAATGAAATAGACTAAACCAAAAGAGAAGAGACAAAATAGAATAAATCAGTTCACAGTAACTGAACCTCCAGTCCATTGCGCAAATATGCAATGCTATGAATTGTTATGCAAATGATTACTGGTTGGATTCGATGATCGTAGGGGACTTCCTCAACATAAATGATTCTATGATTTTATGAGTAATTTGTGTTCACTGGTACCCCCCTCGGTAAGGAACGTGTGCACCAGAAGAACCACACAAAGCAGAGAAAGGCAAATTATTCCAGACAAAATTCCACTAAGTCCAGTAAATAAGTAGAAATTTAACTGGAATAAGTATTTTGCCTAAGTAAATTTCCAGATGGATGTCTTAGGAAAAAAAAAGGCTGATGAGTTTTTCCAGAAATTTATTAATTTTTTATTATTTGCAAGTGAATTCTTTGCTTTACTACAACATTTAGAAAACGTAGTGAGGCCAAGAGCCCTGTGTGGTAGAGGCCTTATAGGCTCTTAATGAAAGTGCTGCCAGCCCTGACACTTAGAATGCTGCAGAGTCCAGCTGAACTGAGCAGTCCTGTCTGTGTTCAAGGAAGTGCCAAGCAAGTGCCAGGACAGCAATTAAAACGAAAATGAGCTTTTACAGTTCAGTGGAAATGTTTTAACACAAATTATAATAAACAGATTAACTGACATGCAAGATGAATATACTGGAAATACTTACAAAGAAGTTTTGTCTTCATTTTCTCTTTAACCACAACACTGGCACCAATCTAATTCTTTGAAGTCATCTGGCAGCTTTTAAATTTTTTGTTCTATTTCTTTTCCCCTGTGCTTCTACTTCCAAAAAGTCTAAGCTGCACACAAAATATATATATTTCCATATAGAGAGAACACTTGTTTGTGGTCATAACACAAGTAATATATATGTTGCTGCTGGGATGTAGAATACATGCAGTTCTATATGTGCATGTAAATGGACATCTATCTACTAATTAGGAGGTTCAGTCACGTTATGTGTCTTAACACAAACATAATGGGCTCCCATCTTCCATGGCTCCCAAGTACTTTTGTAAGCTAGAAAAAAAGCTCAAAGCAATGATCAGTATCCAAGGAATTAGTTGGTAACTTACAAATTTATTTGTCTGATCAAGACTAAAGCCTTCCGTTTCTTAGTAGTTATTTAATTTTAATACAGTTATTGTAGTTGATGAATTAGAGAAAAAGGTTTGGAAGATGTATCAAGTCCTAGGAAAAACATTTCACATTTTACTAGTGGATACACATGCTTTTTTAAATTACTTGCCAACACATTCATTTGGATTTTTTTCTGTAAAATATATATGGTTGTCCTGATTTCATCAACTTCCCACAAAGCCTCTTTCAGGTGTGGGACACTGAGGTGAATTGTTCATGTCATTGCACTCAACATCAGTACTGTCCTCATTTTCAAAGATATTTTTGTGGGTTTTTTTCCTGCATATTAAACAGAACACCTAGAAAGACTCTGCTTGTCCTTGTGTGCTTACGCTTGAGGAATTAATGCTTCATGAATGAAGTATTTAGATATAAAGCTGAAAGTAATTAAATAACTCTCTAATTCTAAAAGACCATTTCTGCATGAAGGGCGGGTATAGACAAATTGAGAAAACCATTAAGCATTTAAAACCCATCTCATTCTTATTATCACAAAAGTATGCAACACATTTCTCCCGCTGTATCTTTCATTTTAAGGATAAACACATTTAATTTCCAGAAATGACACTGCAGCATGTTGGGCAGTAAAATGTGGTGGGTGTTGATGGCACCAGATCTGCAGGTCATCGAATTCCAGCACGTATATGTGCATTGCTGGGTTGCCCATGCTGGTAAAACCTGAGGAAGCAAGTCCCTGTCGGCTTCTGGAGGGACATGAAAGGCACATCCACAGCCAGCAGCAGCCTGAGATGGAGAGAGCGAAGGTGGAGTTAAAAACCACCATCTCTGGTCTTTTCACTGAGGACACTGAGCACAGATGTGGAGACCATGACTGTCCAAAGTGTGATGCAGGGCAGAGCCCTTGAATATGTTCCAGTCCTTGTGCAGGTGGGAACAGGGGCGAGATAAATATAAAATAAAATAAAGTAAAATAAAATAAAATAAAGTAAACCAAAATGAAATAGAATGAAACAAAGTAGAATAGAACGAAGTATAATAAAACAAAACAACATAATATAAAATAAAACAAAGTAAAACAAGATGAAAAAAACCAAACCAAAACAGGATAAACCAAAATATAATAGAATATAATAAGAATAAACAAAAATATAATAGAATACAACAGAATAGAACAAAATCAAATTAAGTCACTCATGCTGTTGTTCAATCCCTGGTTTAGCCTTGCTGCCTTGGTGCTGTGGCACTGCTATTCTCACAGCACATCCCTCATTTTATTAAGCTTCCAAGGGTGCATGTCAGTCAGGGAGGCACAAAGTCTACCATGACAGACAAAGGCCATTCATACAGGTGTAGCCCAGACAAACCATGCTGATAATGGACATTGCTGTAGGGCATCCACAGGGACAAGCTTTCTCTGCTTTCCACAGTGATAGCCAATTTCCTTAGTTGTGATGCCACAGAACACGGTGGTCTCCATGTGCCACACTCCTGCAGAGGGGATAAAGGATAAAGGCTGGAGTCACAGTGGTGCCCATGCCAAGGGGAACAGAGGTGCCTTACCTTGTATTTTGAAGATGACATCAGCTAGGACAGGTGTGTTAAAGAACAGCTTGAGGGAAGTATTATACAATTGTTTTATCTGGTGAGATCTGCAGACCTTTACAGAATTTTGCTGAAAAATAAATTGGAAATAAAGCACTGTCATGTGTAGTTGCCCACAGAATTAAAGACTACAGGACATCATTTATATGGGGAAACTAAATAACAGCCTCTCTCACATGCATTCCTCTGCAATCACCCGTATCATCTATTTCCCTATTCCCTACAGTGCAGCAGCTCCAAGTGGGCTCTGTCCCCCATAGTCACACTCCAGCTCTCACCTTGTCCTCTGATCTGTGACAAAACTCCCTCATCCAGTGCCTCCAGGCAAGTTTGGGTACATCAGAGTTTCCTGGACTCCACACTTTTTCACACACTCCCTGTTCAGTCCCAACACTGCAGTTACACAAGGTTTAAGGACTCAGGGGGGAGAAGGGTGGGACACACATACACACGTCCACCCCCAGCACGATGCTGTGCACAGATACGAGGCAGCTGAAAGTTGTGTGTTTCTTGATATTGCCGTAGTACTGGCTCCACAGAGACAGGGTAAGCTCACAGGCTGGGAACACAGTGTTCTCTTACAATAATGTGGGCACACCAGTGTCGAGACTCTCCAAAACCCAGCATACTCCCAGTTAGTTTTCAGTTTTGATTTTCTTACCTTAAAAATGGAATCTAAAGCTGCCGAAAGGAACAGCCTCAAAATCACATTGCTAGACTGTGATACGTGGAATTCAGATGAGGTTGAATTTACAGGTAAAATATTAAATTTATTATTTTTTTAAATTTTAAAATTACAATTCATTCTTTTGGCCTTCAAATAAAAATGTTCTAACGTGAAATAAAAGTAGTCTGAAGGCATTAAAAAACCAGAAGAAACAAAACCAGCTCAGGCTTATTATCTTGAAAGTTTTCAGTCCTTTCCAAGTCCAAACCTATGTACGTTTTAGTTACAAACACTCAGGACTGGCAAGCCTACAGCTGAGCAATCAGAAGCTAAAAACAGCTCAGTAACTTTATTTTGTGTTATCTTAAGAGAGTCTGAGATGGGTTCCAACTTAGACAGATGGAAATACTTGGAGCCAATTCTATATTATCAGGGAATATATAAGCTCCACCAGCAAATGACTGTTAAAACTAGCTCTATATTGTAACTTTTTCTTAACTTAATAATGTGACATAAATTACATTTTACTGTGAAGTCATCTACTGAATTAAAGATATTGAGATATAGACAGCTTTCCACATCACAGCACTTGTAAGAGAAACCACCCCTCTGGATCTACTGCAGAAGCCCAACTTTTGGCATATGTTCAGGAAAGTAAAGCTTTCCTGGGCAGCCTCAATTACATGGGAATTAGCAACACATAATCATATTGTCAGACAACGTGCAAAGCTGTGAATACGAGTAATCCTTTTAGAATACCCACTTGTGTGATTTTTACTGATTACATTAATTCTGCACATTGCATCAGCATCTCCATGTTTCCGTGCTGTATGTGCCTGCCTACCCACTGATGACACAGTACATTTTTGGCTTACATTTTGTAAGCCAAAATCACTTTAAAACAAAGACTGACAAGGAAACCTTGTCTACAAAGTAATGTTTGAAGACTTAAGTAACTAACAGTGACCCCAAGGCAGTTAGATGTACCTTCCCTGGAGTTTTCAGGATGCATTTAACTTTCTCAAGCACTTGTTCAGTTTTTTCTGGATCCTTCAACTTCTTTTTTATATCCTCTTCTAATCGTTCCCACTGGAAAGCACCTGTAACAAGACCAGGAAGAGATGGGTCATAAATCAACAAGGCACAGGTCTCAGCAGGCAAAGATGATATCAACACCAAACAGATCCTGCAGAAACCTTACTTTGTTGCACATAACTCAGCCAAATCTTGGTGTTTATGAAGGGCAAGATGCACTTCTTGCACAATAAAACTTCCATGGTACTTTTACAGAGTGCAGTCAAGTACCAACAGACTAGAGCATCTCGCTTTCAAACTCAATTTCTGAATTCCTCCCAGCTCAGTCACTACATATTGCAGGTAGAGATTCAGAAAAAAAAAATCCTCAATGTTTGAATATTTGGGGAAGTTCTTTAGCTCCCATCTACACCATAGGGGTGGTAAGTGCTTAAACCTCATGGGCATCATGACATAGTCCTGAAAAGCTGAAAACTCATGATGTTACTTTCTCAGCCTGTGCCTCATGTGTCTTCAAAAGATCTCATTACCTCTCAGAGGCACCAATGACTTTTGGCAATGTCTCTCAGGATGGAGCTGCGACCTAAAGCAGAGCTTTGCCTGCAACTACACAGTTTCACACCCCCTTGGTTGACATAAAGGAAGGTAAAAAACAAAATTAGTGCACACAAGGCAGAAGACAGAAGTTGTACATGATAACAGATGAAGATGTTTACAAAGATGTTTAACCTGGAAAAAGAGAGGCTCAGTGGGGACCTTATTGCTCTCTACAATCCCCTGACAGTCTCTTCTCACAGGTAACAAGTGACAGGACAAGAAGAAATGGCCTCAAGTTGTGCCAGGGGAGGTTTACATTGGGTATCGGAAAAATTTCTTCACCTAAGGGGTTGTCAAGCACTGGAACAGGCTGCCCAGAGCAGTGGTGGAGTCACCAACCCTGGAGTGACTTAAAAGATGTGTAGATGTGGCATTTGGGGACATGGTTTAGTGGTGGTTTCGCAGTGCTGGGTTAGATGATCTTAGAGATCTTTTCCAACCCAAACTATTCTATGATTCTGAGATACTGCACTTATCCATCACCTGCTGAAATTCCAGTTTTAATCCCCTATTCATGTCTCCCATAAATAAGAGCAAAAAAAAAATCCATTCAACTGAAAAACTTCTGTATCTGTTCTTTATGTTTGGCACTGTTTTGGAAAGAACTTCAATGCACAATCCCTAACTGAAAGCTGAGATTCTTTCTTGTGCCTTTATAAGCCAGTTCTCATGTCTCAGCTGCTAAGACAGAAATACTTTTCATATGTCAGGCAGATATCAGTATGCAGATATTGACTGAAATTCTTTAGAGTTGCAGCTCTAACATTATATTTGTGGCTTTTTTTAAAGTATTACAGTTAAAATCAGAATACATCATTAAAAGGCCTACTAATTCTTTCAGCAAATATAAAAAATATATTCTTATACACTGACAGGTTGAAAAATATTTTACAAAGAATAAACAGATATTTACTACTTGCACTGAAAAAGAAAAGGACAACAAAACAAACTTTCAGCTGAAGGTTCCTAAGCAACACCTGAAAAGGTAGAAAAATATCAGTGCCATTTTAACAGACAGCTGACATTAGGTAGGTGAGGTCACTGTCTGTACTAAATTAGTAGCAAAACTCATGCAACACTACAGTTCCCTATGCTTCAACCAGTTACCACCATTTTCTCCTCAGCAGCACCATACTCAGCAGAAAAATTACTTAACTTTTCTTAAGTGACCCTGTACTTTAATCCCTGGGTTTAGAATATGCAATCATTCAAAATATTTTAAAAGCCTGGGATCTGAAACTGTCCCAAACTCTAGATTTTTTTGGCAAAGCTTTTGAATATTACTGATGTAGTTTATGGACCAATTTAACTTAGGTTCAGTAGATCTAGAATGACAACTAATGTAATTTTTATTAAATCTAGGCAATGTGCTTTTTTCATACAGACATTGTTCATACACGGGGTAGAAACATGGTGAAACATCATCTCGCAACAGCGAACACGTTTCCTCGGGGTGGTGCACATACTCCTTCATGAGACAAGAGCCGCACAGGAAATGAGCAGCCTGACCTGTTCCTGGCAGGTACCTGAATAAATGAAGAGGAGGATGTCAGGGAGACAAGAGCAGAAGACAGAGTCCTTCACCACCACTCTGATGGGCAGGATGCAGGGTGGGGCTCCACAGGGGGCCAGGGGGGAGGCAGCTCCCGCCTCCACAGCAAAGAGACTCCGCGCCATCTGCACGATGGAGGTGTCAGGGATGTCGGCGGGGCTTTTCACCCCGAAGAGCAGCATGAAGAGGGGGCTGACAGAGCAGAGGATGACCTTGTGGGCCTCTGCCACTGTGCTGAGGTCCTCGGGGTAGAAGGCCACGTCAGCGCACTGGCAGCCACAGAGCAGGTTGTGCAGGTCTGTGTTGTAGTGAGAGGCTTCACCCTTCAGGATTGGCATTTTTTCTGTGAAAGACAACAAGTCAGGCTGTAAAATTGAAGCAAGTGTTAACCACAGGACAACTGACCTGGTCAAATGAGAGACAATTTCTGAAAGAAGCATTCAGTAAGAAAATTTCTTATATGCTATTTGAATGTCTTCAGTAAAATACTCTAAAAATAGAAATATTTGTTATAGTAAAATAAAAAAAACAAGAAATATTTAGTTTAATAGCAAGTGTCCATCCTTTCATGAACCCTCTCTAGGCAGTTAGTTTATAAAGAAATCTTGACTGCATATCCCAAACCTAAGGGGTCTGAGCAAATTTCTAGCACGTGTAAGAAGAGACAACAACAAATTTAGAGATAATTACTTGTCAGTAATTATTTCACTGAATAAATGCATCAGATGCTCATAAATCATATGCAGAGGCCAAACATCTCTCCCTTGCTTTATCTGCAGCAAATAAAAACATTACTTGATGATACTGTAGAATCATGATCTAATAAATTCTTCTGTAATTTGTCTGTAAAGCTTCCATATAAAGCTTGTAATAATTCATTTTTTCATAATTTCATCAAGTCAACCAGAAAATCAGTCCTATTAGTTTTATCTAAAATTAACTAGAAGTCCATTGCAATGTTGTATATTGCCATACAATTCTCCCCAAATTAAATAAACCATCACTAGAAGATGATACAACTAGAGCAACATTACCAGAACAGCTGACAGAACAGCTCACAGTAACAATTACAAATGTCAACTGCGCAAAGAGCGTGACACACATAATGAACGATAACAGAGATCAGACATCAGTGAGCACCTGGCTGTTCAAGCTGAGGTGGTTGGACTCGATGGCACTTCTGAATCTTTTTCCTTTTCTTCATTTTTTCAGATGACTTCTGATTCAAACTTTGAATCATAAAATATTCCAGCTAAAACAAGAAATATATATATATATATTTTAAAAAATCCTAGTTCTTTAAGAAGAACCTAGACATCAAACTAAGAAGTATAAGCAGGTACTGTATGCAGGACTGAAGATACTGACACTATGACCAGCCATCCAGCAAAGTCCCAACATTCCTTTACCAGAAGCTACCGTATTTAGGTGGAATTAGCACTATTTAAAAGACTATTTATTCAAATGATGGTGGTTAATTCTTGTATATTTGATCTTCCTAGAAATGACAGACACAAAGATACTCAATTTACCAAGGCCTGTAGACGCTAATTGTATCTTGTTGAGCGAAAGTGGCAAACTTATTTCACTGTGACATGTCTGTTTCCTAAACCTTCCTAGTTACAACTGCAAACTTGATACTGCAAATTCAGCTAGAAAGATAGAATCCTAGAATGGTTTGGCTTGGAAGGGACCTTAAAGACCACCCAGTTCCAATCCCCTTGCCATAGGAAAGGACACCTTCCACTAGACCAGGTTGCTTCAAGTCCCATCCAATCTGGCCTTGGACACTTCCTGGGCACCGGGGGGCATCCACAGAATCCCTGATCAACCTGTTCCTGCGCCTCACCACCCTTGCAGTGAAGAATTTCTTCCTAATATCTAACCTAAACCTCACACCTGTGGGAACTTGGTGGAAGGGCTTGCCCTGTGCCTCCACTTGCTCTCCAAAGCCCTGACATGAGTTGTACACCTCCCACCTGTGCCATGCTGCTCCCAACTCAGTGGATTCTCACTCACCACTCCTCCAAAGTACTTCTGTATGTAGAAGTCATTAAGAGTGTGCAGTTCCAGGTAAGTGGCTCCTAGTTCCTTTGCAAGTTGAACTCCCTCAGATGTTGTGACACAGCTCCTCCTGTCTGAAGTGCACAGGGGACAGGTGCAAGGCACTCCTGGGGTAAAAAGTGATGGAAAAAAAGGCAATTTTGGTCAAATGATCCAGAATTCTTAGATTCCTAAATAATTGTAAAGATTTAGAAAAGAACCAAGAGGGAAATGGAAACGTAGTAATTTTATAGTAAGAAATCTGTAATTGCTGAAACCTTCCCCCAACTTCTTATTAATCAATTCAAACCATCAGCCTCTCTACAAAGCTAAGTATACATTACATTAGTGTTACCTTATTGGTTTCGTTAAGGTGGAAAAGTCCAGCCAGACTTCTAGAAGCCAACTTTGGCTTTAGCTCAGTACCTTTATATGCTGAGGTCTTGTATTATCCTGGAGGTGTTACCACTCATTAATGTCACACTTAAACTTGAGTATTGTGGCCTGTCTATGCAGGAAGCACACACAGTAATGGAAGGGGAAAACTTCTACTCCAGACCAAACTGTGAGGGGTATGTACATACTGTGGAACATGATTCAATTACACATATATGGCATACATTTTTTGAAACCAAAATAGGTATTTTTAAGATTATGGCAGTTAACTGTTAAAAATCTTTTAGCCACCCTGGCTCAGCTTCGCTTAACGCCAGTAAGAACCTGCCAGCCATGGATGTGCTTTCAAATGTGCTGTCCACGTTACTGTCTTCTGCCTAGACCTAGGGATAACAGCTAATAAAAAAGCTTTTTTTTTTAAATTTGTTTTGGCAGCACCATTTACCACTACAGAGGATTAAGATCTTAATAATTTGTATGAGCAAACTGCTGTGTTCACAAATACCTCCTAGAAACAAAAGAGTTCTGTGTGTGCACAGCAGTTTGCTCTGACAGGTCCCAGATCAAACCCAGAGATCCAGCCCAATGTCTCCCACGGTCACATTATTTAGGGACGAAAATAGAAAAAAAATAGGTGGAAAAGAAAAAAAAAAGAACCGATAGTAGAGTCGCACAGTGTGGTGCTATCCTGTGCTTAAATACAAAGTGTAAGAAAAGGCATGGGGAAGACAAACAATTTAGCCTTTAGAATGCCAGATTTGTTACCTCCATATATATCAGAGCATAAAAACACTTGGTCATTATCAGTGAATTACTAAAGGAAAGAAAATGAATATTTATTGTTATGTAGCTATTTAACCACCCTTTATCAGTCACTGAGCTAAAAGATCTATAAGTAGACTCTGGCAAAACTGAGCATTCTGTCCAAAGAAGATGCACTTCATATAGCTGAATATTTCTATGTACATTATAAAATAAATGTCTATATCTACACCTATCATGTCCCTTACTCATTAAAAGGAGAGATGCTCAGAAACAATTGGTCCAATCAAGTCATAAAGTAAAAGGCAAGTCAGGCTCATGTTTTGTGTTTATTGCTTTAAGAAAAGAAAAAATTAAAAATCAGGTCCCATGACTAAAAGGACCATATGAAAGTCAATAAAAATACAATGGAAAAACATCTGGAAATAGAGAATAAATTTTGTAAGTTTGTTCTATAGGCATCTGTGGTACTCTTTCTGAACTTTAATTATCTGCTGTAGACAGGAGCTACTAATGTCTACCTAAAAGGTGAACATGTTCTCATTGCCCTTACATTGCCCTCATCAGCTGCTGGATCTTTGTAAGTCAACTCTTTCATTACACAGATGTGAGACATTGATTTCCACATTGTTTAAACAGCCACAACGACAACAACAACTCTAAGTATTCTGTGTAAAATCAATTTGTGCTGTTCTCACAGCAGACTGGACGTTGTGTGAACAGGTAAGCTATACCAGAGCTATACCATATCTACACCATAGCTACTCTACCAAAACAGGTCAACTCTGTTGCTGCAGCAGCATGTGACACCTTGCACTGCTTGAAAGGCTCGTGTGTCCATTCATCTGATGATATCCCAGAGAATTTCAAGGCTTTTCCCACCAGCTCTTCCGTGTTTGCAAACTGGTGGATATAATTTTAATCTCATACACTAGAGATACTTTATATCTGAGAGAAGACCAGAGAGAACTCTTACCTTAGTGTTCATCTCATACATGCAAATATATGTTTCTTAATCCAAAATACTACATTAAATCCCCATGTGTGATGGCTCCACAAGAAGAGTTGTTGCAGAGGTTGCCTTTCATCACTGGGGTTAACTAAGCACAATGTTCTTGCCAATACATCAGTCTAGAGAGCCATAATACATGTGCATATTACTGTCATCCTGACAGACTAATTGTTTCTGTTAGCAACTTGGAAAAACAATCAGCTTCGACTGAAATTACATTATACCTAACTTCCAAATGAGATTTTAACTGTTGTTATAGGGGGCTGGATACATACCATTTTTTCTTGCACCAATAGCAGAAATTATTACTGGAACTGAGCAGTGGTTTAATGCTTTTTTTACCATCGGGACATAACTGTCCTTTAGTTCTTGAAATGAAGTCTTGTCATTGACAGAATATTTAATCACAATAATATCAGCTCCTCCAATGAGTCTGCAAGAGGTGTACCAGTCACTAGCAAATATGTCCTAAAAAGAAAAAACATTGATCAAGATTTTACTGTCTATAAAGATGAAATATTCAATATTCTTAATGCAAAACTTTACAGAAGTATTTTCGACAGTTTAGCTCTTATTTGAAGACATACAACAAAGAGCAGAATTCATATTTTGTAATTTCCTTGTTTGGAGAACAAGTTGATTATAATAAAAAATAAATGTCGTCTATGGATTCAGAATTCTTCAAGAGGAAGAAAAAACAGGTTTTATCCAGGAATATTCTTTGTAGGAAAAACATTTAGTGGTTTAATCACTTAACTTTAAATTTGTTTCATTTAGGAAATAAAAGCAGCTTCAGTGGTGAAGGTTTTCAGCAATTCATTAACCATTATTAATCATACCATTTTAGGGGAAGGATTCCACAGAAGTATATTATGTACCAATGAGCTGTTAAATATAAATGTAATAAATTCGGTGGGATTTTTATCTGCTTCACAAGAGATTCTATGTAGCTTTAAAGTGTTAATGTCTTCAGGACAAGGACTTCAATCACATATGTAAACTTTCTTCTTCACCTTCAATTTTTTGTTATTCTGTACTGTAAGACTTACACTCTAAAATTGTTTGATATCCTGTTAATTTACAACCATGCTGTATCCACATGCAATACACAGTTATTACTTGTGTATTTGTCATGGAACTACAATTCCACAATTTCTGCTTTACCTATAGGTAGCTCAGAAATACCAGGGAAACTCATGGCTTTGCATTTAAAATCAATGGAAAACTCTTGACAGAAATGTGGAACAGGTCCAGAGAACTGAAAAACAACTCAAACCCCCTAGAAATACTGTCATCTCTTGGAACAGAGAAACCTCTTTTTGTCCTTCCAATACTTAAAGGGGGCTTATGAGAAAGATGGAGACAAACTTTTTAACAGAGCCTGCTGTGATAGGATAAACTAGTTTTAAACTAAAAGAGGGTAGACTTAGGTTGGCCATAAGGATGACATAAGGTGAGGGTGGTGAGGCCCTGGCACAGGTTGCCCAGAGAAGCTGAGGCTGCCCTATCCTTGGAAATGTTCAAGGTCATGTTGGATGGGCCTCTGAGCAACCTGGTCTAGTGAAATGTGTCGCTGCCCAGGGGAGGGTTGGAATGAGATGATCCTTAAAGTCCCTTCCAGCCTAAATTATGCTGTGATTCTGCAGCAGCCCTGAACAACATGAGGCAAAACTAGAACAACTTGGGATCTTAAGGAAAAAAAATGGAAATTGGCAATGATGAAATAAAGATTACATGAAAAAGAGGAATAAAAGAGCACAAAAGAAGTGATTAAAGAGCAGGATGCAAAGTTTGGGTTGGGGAGGATCCATGTGAATTTTGATGAACAAGTCACAGGAATAAGAGCAGTAATGGGAGTCTAATACATAAAAGATTAGTAATATCAACAAGTGATGTGACTTTCATTGTCAGTAAAACTATTTTTGATCACTTCAAAAGGGTCATTGTTTGAAATCTCGTGAGGTAGAGATTGCACTCGTAGGTGCACTTCTCTTAAGTACAAGAAGTAGAGTGACCTTGACGGAAATCAAAGTCAGCAAATATTTGCCTACACTGCCAGTGCACATCATTCCCAATTCAGGTCTTGCCTCTACAAAGCAATAAGTCAGGAGATAAATTATAACAGGCATGCCATTGATTTCTTTAATAGATATTCTTGTTCTGCAATAAGTAAACCACAATTAACAATTCATCAAGGACAGCTCTTATATGATTAACCATGTTGACAAGAGAGCATTTTAACTGCACTGTTCTTGGTATTTTTATTTTTGAGACAACTCAGTTAGAGACTATTATAATCCCAGGCTAAGGAAAGTCTCAACTAGCATTTAATAGAATCATTTAGGCTCTGTTAAGAATATAACATTTACACAAAAATGCAACTTTAGCATCTCTAGCAGTAAGACTACAGCTATGGTGCTTTGAGACAGCCAGCTAGGTGGGCATTTGCAGAACCTGGTCACACAGGCAGGAAAAGATTGAGAATTTCCAAGGGACAGCTTTAGTACATTTTAGCTAATGAAGACCCCAACAGAGAGTTTTCAGGAGGGTTGTATACATTTAACACAACAAAGGATTAAGGGAAAAATACAATACAAAGCAAAAATTAGAATATTTAGCTGTTCTGTGCTGGCAGACAGAAAGCATGCCTGTTCCTTTGCAATTTCCTTCTTGTTGTCTGTCTTCAAGTTCAGCCCAGGTTTGCAACCACCCATCTCAACATAAGCAAGGTGTAGAGCACAAATACACAATAACTCTGCCACAACTTTAAGCACAAATAATGAAAGGATGTTTTTGGACCCTTCTCACAGAATTTAACAGGTATTCTTTTACATGTAGTAATATGGTTTTATATAATTTGTAGCTCCTTCCAGTTTACAATGGAGCTAAATCTCATGCTACAAAGCAAAGATTTTGGGAAGATTTCTAAGGTTTTGGTCAATATGAACACAGCCATGCCCACATGAAGAACCAGCTCTGACTCTCCTGCTTAGTATCAGCATAAACCTAGCCCTGACCTACAACAGAGGGTAGGGCTTCTGTATACCAAAGCACACTGAGCTGTGGCTCCATCCTGACACCAGCCCCACCAGCAGGAAAGGACAGGACACCAGGTAACCCCCACACACAGACACACACCCTGCTCTGGCCCAAGCCATCATCCTGGCTCTCCATGGAGAGCATCATCCAGTAAAATTGTCCTGGAAGACTCTCCATGCCACTCAACCAGTGGCACCTCTAATGCAGTTCTTAAAATCACAGAATCATTTACCTTGGAAAAGACCTCTAAGATCATTGAGCACAACCATTAACCCAGCACTGCCAAGCCCACTGCTAAACCATGTCCCTAAGCACCACATCTACATGTCTTTTAAATCCCTCCAGGTGACTCCACCACTGCCCTGGGCAGCTTGTTCCAGTGCTTGACAACCCTACAGGTGAAGAAGTTTCCCTGATATCCAATCTAAACCTCCCCTGGTTCAATCTGAGGTTGTTTCATCTCATCCTATTGCTTGTTATTTGTCAAGGGGAATCTCGACAGAGCACACTGAGATTTGCGTTTGTCTGCATGTGCTTGCTCGCGTATAACAAAACAGTGGCTGAAGAGGTCAATATAACATAGGAAAAAAACCATAAGAGGTTTGTTGGTTTTTTTTCCTAGTGAAAAGAATACTAATAGGAAAAGCAGTTGTGTTCTGGAAAACAAAATAAAAAGAAAATATGGTCATTGCCTCATATGATTCCCTCATCCTTTTTGCACTGAACCCAACTTTCTATACTTCCAGCTCTGCAGGTATGAGAAAAACTAGCAAAATCCTTACTGGAAACAGCCACACAGGAGTGCAAATGTACCTTTTTGTTCAACTATTAGGACAAAGAAATCCTATAGAAATGTGATGGAGGCTGTCACAGCTTCCCAAGTGTG
Organism: Pseudopipra pipra; assembly: GCF_036250125.1. Classification (NCBI taxonomy): domain Eukaryota; kingdom Metazoa; phylum Chordata; class Aves; order Passeriformes; family Pipridae; genus Pseudopipra; species Pseudopipra pipra. The sequence continues at coordinate 44,128,761 of NC_087581.1, read as the reverse complement.
TGTGGCTGCATGTCGTAGCTGCTTTGTGGAGATCTGTGCACTGTGCCACAAGCATGTGTGTCTGTTAATCCTATCAAAAAGGATTTTACAAAATTTTATGAAGTTTTGGTGGGGATGGACCCTACTTTCCCAGGGTAAAGGTCAGCCATGGGCACATCAAGAACTGAAAACTGCAGAATGTGCCAACCCAGCATCTCAGGACACCTAATTTCTGCTACTGTTGTGCAGTTTCCGTATGCCCTTACGCACTAGATTTAACATTCCTTAAGCCCCTCCAGCAACAATGGGTTATTTGCACAAGGCATCACTGAGACAGAGCATCTGAGCCTCCTTCATTATCACTTTTAGAGAACCTTTCGTGCAAAAAATGACAGAGGGAATTTCTTCAGGTGATGAGCAACAGTTCGGATTCAGGAATAACCTTAATTTAAGGCTCCATCTATGAAATCCCTGTAGCAGCTCTTCCCCATCATACTTCCTGCTTTTGGCAATGTCTGTTTCCCAAGTCAGCCATAGACAAAAGGAAAAAGTAACAGCACAGCTATGTAGTAACAGCACTAATAACTAGACCTTATTAGTTATACTTCTGTTGCTATTCCTCTCAGGACTTACTTGGAAAAAGCTTCATTCTTGCCTTGCATGACTCCATTCTACGTGTCTCATAATATATTCTTGCCATTAGTAAGTCCCACTTCTCAAGATTTAATGTTGAAAATAAAGCCTTCAGAGGTACTGAAGACAAAATTTTTCTACACAATCACATGATCCCTCAAGACAACAGTATGTGCTTTGTTAAAAACAATTTATGAATGCCTTTATGGAGTGGAAGTAAAATTCCTCACACAAGTCCCCTTGCAATGCCCACGCTCTTTCTGAAAGCTAGTCATAAATGTTCCCATGTCCACCCGGCCCAGCCCTCGATCTGAGGCAGCAGCAAGAGCAAATACTCTTTGTATGGACAAGCAGTGCTTGATCACAACATAGGACTGTTCCCCTGGGATTTCCCCAGGATCCAAGAGAACTGCATTGGGAATACTGAAAAGTTCATCCTTCTCTAGAGTCCATTTACAGACGAAGTCTCCATTCCCAGTGATGCTCTCCACACCACCAGCGCCTTCCCCATTTTTTCAAGGTTTCTCTGCAATTTCTTATCAGGTCTGCAGCAGGACAAATTTTATGGGTGTACTCTGCATAACTTCCTAGTCTCCTGAACTTACTAAGCAATCTGCAGCACAGATGGAAGTATTTTCTTCAAAAAGCCCACCCCTGGGCTGACAGACATGTCCAGCAGCAGATTGGAACTCAAGCAAATGAGCACTCAAGCAAATACCCTGTACCACGATCTGCCATACAAAAGGGTCTCCTCATGCAATGGGGAGCTCTACTCGGTAAACTCACATCCACACTGCTTTTCCAGACTGATGGCTGGGGAGGACAAATAGAGCAGCTGGGCACCCTGGAGTTTCAAGCCTCACAGTTATCAGCATGTTCAGTTGCCAAATTTATGTCTACAACTGGCTTGCCTTGATTATATGACTTAATTTAGATGATTTGCCTAAAAGATACATCTTTTAGGCAAAATGAAAAACTTCCTTTGTGTTATGCTCAGATGATAAGAGGTGGAAATAATGCAAGACCCACCATAACCTCTATGTTTTCATGCAGAATATGACTTGAGGTGATGTCTGTCAACATTTTGAATTGCCCTGTACTGTTTCCCCAGGCTTCCAGAGGAAGAGCCCTGAAAGAACCACTGTGACGTAGCAAACCTCAAGCATTCAGACTACAGAAAATAGTCCTGTTCTGTAGGACACTACTTCCTGCATAACTCCCGCAGAGTCCAGTCTGGCTATCTGAGATGTCTTATACTAAGAGAAAAATGCCAATTTGTCCTCAATATTCCTATTAATATATCACCTGCCTTCTTCAGCTGACAAAGGAAAAAAACCCAAGGCCTCAGCAATGCAATGACTCGGACAATAACAAGCTAGCTTTTGAAGGGCAAAAATTGTAAGGATTCGAAGTACCTAATTTTGCAGAAGAGCAAATACAAGTAAAACAACATAAAACCACATCAACTGTGTCTCCAGTCTAGGACCTTTCTTCCCCCTGTCCAGTTATCCTTGTTTGCCTTTCCACTTCCCTTCCCATCCTCCATTCCTCTGAAATAGCCTTTGAAGTCCTACAGCCTTAATTTATATTCAGGAGATTTAACTCGTTGCTGTGCTCCAGTGACTCCAGCAAATTGCATGTGCAGGTCACATGCAGCTTCAGATTAGAAATAGGATTCTCCAGTCCATCTGAACTGGTGTCTCTAAGTGCAGCCGGCAAAAAGAAAGAGAAAACAGAAGGACAGCTAAACTGGATTGTTTAGTTTCAAGATTGACAGCTTCTGATCACGTATTTCATGAAGCTGTTCATGATCCTGCAGATCCCAAAAAAGATTTCCCTTACAGGACAAAAATCACCCTAAGAATAGAATTATGGAAATTCTGAAACTGATTACTGTTTTAATTTCTAAAAGCTGCTAAGATGAATTTTTTTTAAGGCTACTAAGTAGTCATTAAATATGTTTTAATTTAGATTATTAGTATAATTTCTTACACAAGCATTGATCTACTCATTCTCATAACTAAGTCATCTCCCTTACTAACAAAAGGGCTGATGACTTGCAACAGTGCCAAAATCTTTTTCATTTATCATCAGATAAGAGTAATAATGTTAAGATGTGATATTCTTTGTAAGACAAGTAAAATTACTCCCCGCATTGTATTTTGCAAGTTATCAAATCTTTTAATCTGTCATTTGTCAGAGCTGGAAAACTTACTGCCTTTTGATTTTTACAGGAAAAAAAAGTTTTATTTTATTGTTGATAAATATCTGGAAATACACTTCATGATTCAGTGTCACAAAAAAGGCATTCTTGTTTACTTCTGGATTATCTTTAATAAAATACCCATTAAACAATATAATTGAAAGTACCATCTTCCTGCAGGGCAGGTGAGCAGGGGAAAATTTTCTGCAGCACCTTTGAGATTTTGCAGGATTTGCCTGGTTGCATCTTATATTGTTTTGCTATTTGCAGTTATTAAAATATTAACAAAATCCCACAACAATGAAAATTACTTGAAATCAGGATATATTTTCACCTTACTAAAACAGCTTACAGTGTTAGATGCAGTCAAAAAAGACTGAGACCAATCTCTTACCCAGATAGGACAGTCGTGTACCACCAGTCTGACATTTCCAAACACGCAGGCTTGATATTCAGTAAAAACTGGGTTTCCAACGTGACTGGCAGACAAGCTTCTGTCGATCTGGGAAATGAGAGCACTTCTCCCGAGATAGCTCCAGATCAGGCTGGGCTGCTGGCTGTCCTCAGAAAAACCATCTCTTTCATTCCCAAAAGCTACAATATTAACTGACCTAAAATAAAAATAATAAAGACAAAGTTGTGTTGATAAAGATGAAGGACAGGGATAAGGGGAAAGAAAATAAAATCCCCTTAAATCAAAACTAGCATATTAATCCTTCTGAATCCTCTTCCCTCCCTAGATTTTAACACCCTCCTGTAATCAACATCGAAACACATACATGATCTCAAATCCAACAGCAGGGTGAGGCGAGCAAAGCGGAAAAGAAACCTGGAAAGGCTGCTTTTACAAATCCCCAGCGACCTTGGCTTGTTATTTGTCGGTGTCCACGCTCAGTCTCGCTGCGGTGACCTCTGGGACTCCTGCCGCATTCTGCGGACAGCCTGGAGAACTTGGTGCTGGCTGTTCCGGGAGATGGACTGCAGCAGCAGCAGCAGCAGTCGCAATACCAGCAGTGGCAGCTGCAGCAGCAGCAGCGGGATCACCAGTGGCAGCGGCAGCAGCAGCAGCAGGATCAGCAGCACAGGCAGCGGTGGCTGCGTTGCTCGGCGGCTGCCGGTGAGCGAGGCGCGGTCACGGCCATCGCATCCTGACGTCAGTCGGCGGGAGCTCAGCCGGGGGCAGGGCGAGCCGGGGCAGAGCAGGTGCAGCCAGGGGAGCAGGGCAGGAGAAGGCGCTGAAGCAGCCCGGGGTCCCGCACTGCACGGGGAGGGTGTTTGCAGGACGGGTTTCTGCTGCCCCCCAGCCCTGGAAAAGGACCAACATTCCCACCCCAGGTTGCTGCCAGTGTGACCATCACAGCCAGAGGAGAGAGCAGTGTGAAGATCCTCTGATCCTCTATTTTGGCGTTCATGTGATGTTTACAGCGTTATTTTCAAAAATAATTTCTCTAATTACAATAAAACAAAAACAAATCTCAGAATCACAGAATAGTTTGGGTTGCAAGGGACTGCTGGAGATCATCTAATTCATCCCTCAGAGTCAGCAGGTTACACAGGAAACATACCAAATCCATCCTAAAAATGTCCTATTCTCTGTCAGGTACTGCTATATACAATAAAGTAACAAAAGAAGTAAAAATATTGTAGGCACACTAGTTGATAAACAACACTCTATTATGCGAACACATGCTACTGTTAATCCCACAGGCAAGAACTCGTTCAAAACAGGACTTGATACGATTATCAGCAGAATAATTAATAGAGCTTTGCCTGCAATAGTCTATACTTTGAGAAAAGCGCTCTTCTGCTATTGGTAAATGTAGGAGATGCCATTTGATGTCACTGCCAAAGTTTTATACCAACATAGTACTGACTGGCAGGACCATTTAAAAAAAATCTTAAATATTAATATTTGCTAATGAATGCTAGTAAGGTATTTGTATTTTTATTACAAATTCTACAGGGCCTACTGAAAAAAAAAAAACAACAACCAAAAAAACCTGTAAACCAAACCAACAGATAATTGTTGTTTTCACACATTTTATCCCATTCCAACTTCTGCTTTTCTAGCTTTGCCTAGAAAACTAAAAGGCCAATGACAGGTGGAGGTTATATTTTTGTTTCCTGCTGTGTAAAGTTTGAATCCATGTTTCTGCGGTGAGTTAAGACAATCAAATGGAACCACTGCCTTTTTCCCTAGATGATCTTCTGACTCCTCCATCTTCCACATCCAAAGCCTCAGTACTCTCCAAACACTGAGTATATGTTAATTTTGTAAGTCAAGATACTCAGAGCACTCAAAATTTTGCAACCCTGTCTATTCGTGTACTTTTCAAAGGTCACTGAAGAGCCCTTGGAATCCTTAAATTTGAACTGGTAATGGTCTAGCCGTTGAAAATGAGGAAACCTTTGGGAGAAAAGTTCTTTTAATACTAATGAGTATAACCTGGTATAGCTAAAGAAATAAATATATGTGCAGATGCGAATGTGTACACAAATATGTATATGCAGACATATATACATATCTTTAAATACACACATCCCTACTTATTATATATACATATACACATGCATACACAGATGTGCGCACACATAGAGAGTTGTAACACCAAGAGAAACTGGGCTGGTGAATAAGGCAGTCCTAATGAGAAGTGACCTAATTAACCCAAACTCCAATTAACATAGCTTAATCATTGCTGCTGACCTAGTCCTGCCCAAGGGTGCCAAGGACAGGGGTACCAACTGAAATGGAGGGTCACAGAAAACACTTGTTTTCCTCTCACTCCTTCCTTCAAGCACCTGGGAAACTATTTGGGACTTACAGAAGTATCAGTTCTGGCAAAGTGTGCAGGTGGTAGGTGTGGGATTCATTTCAGGTGATGAACAGCACTTAAAACTTAACAGACTAAAATACTGAACTGTTTTAGTAATGCTCCAGCAATCAGAAGATTGCAAATGACATTTGAAAAACAAGCATTAAAATTGGATGAGAATGCTGTCTGTTCTCCTGTGAAAGTAGGTCCATAACGCTGTTTTTGCCTGCACTGCTGAGGGACTGTGTAATACAGTTCAAATAAACAAACAAAACAGGAAAGGAAATTAGTTAAATTTGGCAGAATAATAAATATCACAAATAGAGAAGTTGCTTGGCACCCCTACCCCAGATACGTTGTGCAAGTTACATGGGCACTGAAAGGGAAAGCTGTAAAGATTGTTTAACTGAGAGGATTACAGAGGATTTCTTGACTATTCCCTGTTTGGCAATCTGGAAGTTGAATACCCTGTGATCAGCAAACGTTTCAGCCAGCAGGCATTTGCCACTGCTGCTAACAAACAACTACTAAACTGCAGAAAAGGGAGTCTTTGACAGGGCTCAGGAAACAATTGCATATTCGGTCTTATGCAGTTTGCACTGGAACATAATTGTTCTGTTTCAAATCATTTCCGTTGTAGCTTTCCAGTGAGTACCTCAGATAAAGCACTCAAAACAAATTTGCAGTCCTCGATGACAAAGGGGAATGCTATTTTCCAGTGCGAGGACCTAATTGCAGGCAATTCAAGGAGGAGGATTTTTCCCTTGTGGAAGATGTGGCCTTCCTTGAACTGATCCACAGAGAACTATCTGGCCTATATTTTCAGGACAGTGAGGAGATTTAATGCACTTGAAATCAAAGTTGTTGCAAGGCCTTCTCATCGCCTGAGTGCACACTGAACACAGCTGCAGCTGCTGGTGGTATCAGCTTTAGGTGTGTGAGAAACCACGTTGTTCCAGTAGAGGTAGATTTCCAGTTTGGTTGGTTTTTGTTTTTCTTTTCAGAGATAGAAGGTAATTCTAAATAACAAAAATACACTTTCCCGTATAGAGCTGTTTCCTCCTAATATTGCAAAAAATAACCTATGATAGCCTTGGCTTCATGGGTGCTAGTCCAGACTAGACACAGCTGCTGCAGGATCTGCCAGCCAAGACCCTCTCCTCGGACAAAGCACCATCAAACAAAAAGGAGATTTTCTGTTGTTGTAGCCATCTGCCACATCCCAACCAACAAAATCCCTCTGTGTGAGGGAAAGCAAGGAATGAATGGAGGGACCGTGTTAAGGACCGCTAGTATTTTTCAGCATAACCATGCCAGAATAATGGTGTAGGAAGCACTGAAAAGCACATTTTTTTAACTTCCCTACATGAATCACAGAATTATTTGGGTTGGAAAGGACATTAAAGATCACCAAGTTCAATGCCTCCTGTACATTGAAGCCTATTTCAGGGATGGCACAGGCACTCCCAGCCAGAGTCTGCTGTCCCTCCAGCCCAACAGCTTTCACTGTTGACTGCTTTCTAGAGGTCACAGGTGGAGGCATTAAATAAAAAACAGCAAAAATTCCAAGGCTTTTGTATCAAGTTGTGGAATGGCTATCTTTGGAGGTATATATTGGACTTCACTGAAGAAGTCTTTGCACAACATGAGCCCATTAGACGTGCTTGGAATGGAGGCTGGGTTAGATGACATCCAGAGGTCCCTTCTGACCTGAATTATCCCCTGACTGCACAAATCTCCTCCCTCCCGGAGAGTGAACACTAAGCCTTGTCCTTTACTTCCTCTTCTTACACCAGCTTTCAACTCCAATACCAACCTCTCATCCAATCTTGTGGCAACTTATTTTCTTTACAAAGTTTAATAAGCTTTGCAAAAAGCTTCTCAAAGGCTTTTTGAAAATGCAAGAGGATTATTATGCCCACACGACCCTCTTTATTGGCATACTTACTGCCCTTCCTCCAAAAGCCAGTGATGCTGGCCTTTGCTGGAGCTTCTCCAACACCTTCTAACAGACTATGTTCATCCACATGTCCCTTGATCTCATTTTCTGAGATGACACAGACTGTATCATCTCACAAGGAATGGTAGCTGGTCCCACTGGTTTGGCATTCCCTGGGCCATGCTAAAGCAATTTTTGAACATACTGGCAGCTTCAGTGACACACAGACCTCAAACCCAATTCTGATGAATGTTCTCAAATGTGTTATCTACTCCTGGCCATTTATTAACAGCTAATTTAGCTACTTCATTTTTCTAGTCTTAGTGTATCAGATCAAATAATATCAGATCAATATTGAAACAAAAATATGAAGGGGGTGGGAAATGATCTAATGGGGGGAGAAGGAGAAAGAAAGATGTCACTTTTCAAATTCAGGTCTGTGGTAGAACATAGCTGTGCAAGCAACTAGTAGGCTATGGAAAGCTACTAACTGAGGGTGAGACCAGATTACCAGATGGATTACCAGAGCCAACTCTGGATGTTCTGCACAAGGACTGCCTTCAACAGTGAAGGGAACAAGATCCTGTATCATGAGGAGGGGACCTATCTGGTGGGTCCATGCCAGCTGGTGGCATGACCCATCGTGCCCCAAACTTTGAGCCCTTCGCACCATGCAGAGGTGAAGGGCTGAAAGCACTGCTGCAGGAGAAGAAACCCCATTCACAGTGGTAGGAATCCCCAGCTGTAGATGCAGAGCTGCTTTCTCACATCATAGTTTAACAAGTCCTATTAATTGCATTAGAATGCATGTCAAAGGATCAAAAAAAGTAGTTTATATGTTGTTTCTGCTGTTTCAGAATTGGAATCCATTGCCAAAAGGTGGACATGGACCACCACGTCATGCAGAGGACCATCATCCCCACCCCATCCTGCCCTGGTTCCCCTCTCCAAGGCCTGTCGACTTGAACTTGGGGTGAGGCTGAGGTGCAAGGAGAGGTGGGCATGCAGCAAGCACCACAGGCCATGGGGAAGTGCTGCCCATCAGAGAGGGGGAGGAGGTCTCTTCTGGGACAGTCAAGTCACATACACTGATCAAACCCCTCCACAAGTCTCTGCTGCCTGGGTGACCTCTTCCACAGTGTGCTCAGAGAGGTGTAGGACTACTCTGGATGCTGCTGATATTTGGGGGGCAGGGAAGGGATGACATACTCAGCATGTTTTGAAAGTTCTGGGCTGTTTTAATCCACTTTATGATCTCCTGGATAAGCAGTTGAGACTGAGTGACCCAGCACATGAATTCTACAGAGAGAAGCGCCTCAAACTGCTTAACATGCTCGTGCAGCTCTGCCCTTCGCCTGCTCACGCTTTTGTTCAGTAATGTGTAAGGTTCTAGTTTTCCTTAGTAAAAACACGTTTCTGCTTTTTGTTAGCAAAAATGTAAAACAGAAGTGCGGATAGCATTCATTACCTCAGGTAAATGAAAATGATCTAATAACGTCAGCAAAACATGTGAGTTAATGTCCATTTTAAGGAAAGAAAATCAAAGAACAAAGATTATACCTAGATATACAATTATTTACCGTAGTCCATATGCATAACAAGACCAGTTATTCACCTGTCAAAGCTCTAAGATCTCAACGAGTCATAAATAGAACTTAATTAGGAGTAAATTTCCTGTTTGAAGTTACCTTATAACCCTTTTTTATACAACTGCACTTTTCCAGAATTAAAAGACAGAGCACATTGTTAATTAGCTTTCCTTAGATTGATGTTAAACATCTGCCAAGTGGCCATTGGATGGCCATTTCATATTCAAAAACAATTTTTTTTGGTTTACAAAAATCCACAGATCCAGTTCAGGGCTTGACTTTCAATCATCTGTTTCTTTTCTCTTTATTTTCCTGATTTCTATGACCTTGCATTTCTTTCTGTTGTAATTTCACTGCTATTTTCTAGTTCTCAGCCTTCTCTGCTGTCTGCAGAGAAGACACCTCTGACTACAGAAGCAACTATCCAGGCAGCAGGAGAGGATGATCTGTGTATGGTAACTGAATATTTTTTATGGATTTTACTATTATCCTTACTGCTTTCACTGCAACAGAAAAATTGCTTAATTTTAGCTTTGTAGCCCCTTGCATTATCCCACACTCTTATACTGCTTATTCTGGAAGGGCAGTCCTCTCTCAAGAGGTGTTTGGCAGCTCAGAAGCCTTTGCTAGGTAGTAATTCTGTATGCAATGTGAGAAATGGCATGTGATAAAAAGGCATAAATGAAAGTGTCCTTATAAATGGGTTATTTTTAAGAAAAGAAGCCAGTGAATTACCATTTCCTTGACTCAGTCCCAGTGTATAAAATATATAGTCACAGAAGAGTTCTTGTTTTGACTGTCATGTCCAAAGAATTTAAGTCGTGCTACTGAACAGCCTATTTTTACAAAACTGAGGAACTTTGTATCTTCAATGATTTTCCATCACCAGTCCACCGTAGTCAAAATTTACTGCTATAGTCTGATGGAGAGATGATATGGACAACATGATTCTCTAAGCACCACTTCTGCTAGAATTTAGGCTGGCAATTGCTCCTTTTGAAGAGGAGAGAGATGGAAATTCATAGCACTGTGTAATTTTTTATTTTCACAATAGATTTTGGAGTTTTTATGGATTTGTTTCTTTGTTTGTTTAATTATTATTTTATTTTATTTTTTAATTTTATTTTCAGATACCTCACCTCTGAAACCTCTGCGAAGGATCAGGACAAATTTGATATGTTTTTCATATAAAAAATATTCAATAAGAAGCTGACATTTCTGAATATCAGCTCTCCAAATGAAAAATAAAACCTCGATTTAATCTATAAATAAGTAATATGCTTTTACACTTTACTTTTTCTAAGTTGAGGTAAATAAAAGTAACCACAAATCACCTTGTATTTGTTGATCTAGGGTTTGCATAGGCATAAACTGTCTGATTAGCATGAAGTTTTTTCTAGTATCTAGCTTTAGTGTTTCTTGCTTTATTAATAGTATTGCACTTGTAAGAAAAAATGCAGCCAAAAGGCCAGACTGGTCAGCATAAAAGGGGGCCTGTTCAGAAACAATCAAATTAGATTACCATTGAGGGCCTAAATTTTTTCATATTGCAAAAAAAGAAAGATCACTGACAGAAAAGATCAAGAATTTTCCTGTGTTATAACAATATACTATTCCTGATAATGCAGAAGAACTAATATAATTGCCAAACAGTTTGAAAAAGGATCTTGCAAGCAGCTGTAAAGGGACTTGGTTGAGCTGGACAAAAAGGACACACATACAAGGTACATATCATATTTGCTCTCCAGTGAGTTTTTGCAAAATCTATGAAACATTGTCATCAGTAAATTTTCTGAAATTCCTATTTTACTTCTTATGTTTTCTTTTTCATGGCAAGTGCATTACTTTTCTGTTTGTAGCCTATGCATGATACATTTCCATCTGATTATCTTCTATTAACATAGTAAAATATTACGCTTTTTAGTATAAAATAATGCAATTTTGTTTGAATTGCATGAATCTTTTTCCCCCTTACCTGAAAGTTAACTTTTTCTCCACTGAACTGTAAGAAAGAACAAAACTGGTTTTGTTTTTTAAAAAGGTTAATTCTCAGGAAAACATATCACTTCTGAGCTGAAAACTGAAGGCAGAAACAACATGACAAATAACATCAATTTTATTATGGCAAAGACCCTATTTGTGTCTTACTACCACTTCACAGGTACTGGAGAAGTCCCCAAATAATTAAGATGCTCTGACATTCTTAGAGCATAAGTATAAACAGTAAATACTACTAAATCCATAGAATCATACAATGGCTTGGGTTGGAAGGGATCTGAAATATCATCTAGTTCCAACCTCCCTGGCGTGGGAAGGGATGCCACACACTGGATCATGTTGCTCAGAGCCTCATCCCACCTGGCTTTGAACATTTCCAGGGGTGGGGCATCCACAGCTTCTCTGGGCAGCCTGTGCCACTGCCTCATCACTCTCATTATCAAAAATTTCTTCTAAATGTCTAATCTAATGCTGCCCTCTCTGAATTTAAAACCATTCCCCCTTGTCCTGTCACTCCATGCCTTTGTCCAAAGCCTCTCTCCACGTCTCTTGTAGCCCCTTTAGGTCTCTTGTAGCCCCTTTAGGTACTGGAAGGGATTCTAAGGTCTCCCCAGAGCCTTCTCTTCTCCAATCTGAACATGCCCATATCTCTTAGCCTGTCTCCATAGGAGTGGTGCTGCAGCCCTCTCATCATTACTGTACCCCTCCTCTGAACCAGCTCCAACAAGTCCCTATCCTTCTTATGTTTGGAACTCCAGAGCTGGATGCAGCACTGCAGATGTGGTATCACCAGAGAGGAGCAGAGGGGGCAGAATCCCCTCCCTTGACCTGTTGCCCACGCTGTTGGTGATCCAGCCCAGGACATGGGTGGCTTTCTGACAGCACACACTGTCAGGTCATGTCCAGCTTTTAATCCACCAATATGCCCAAGTACTTCTCCTCCAGACTCCTCAGATGCAGCATCTTGCACTTGGCCTTGTTGAATCTCATGAGGTTCTCGTGGCCCCACTTCGCAAGTCTGTCCAGGTCCCATTGGATGGATCTCATCCTTCTGTTGTGTCAACTGCACCACTCAGCTTCACGTTACCTGAAAATGTGGTGAGGATGCGCTTGATCCCACTGTCCATGTCATTGATAATGAAAGTAAAGGTCCCAAGACAGAGCCCATTCCATCACCAGCCTCCATCTGGACACTGAGCCACTGACCACATCTCTCTGGCTGCATCCATCCATCCAATTCCTTATCCATTGAATAGTCTGACCTTCAAATGCAGGTCCTTCTAATCTGGACATAAGGATGTCGTGCAAGACCCTGTCAAAGGCCTTACAGAACTATAGAATCATAGAATCAGCCGGGTTGGGAAGGACCTCTGAGATCATCAAATCCAACCCTTGATCCACTACCAATGCGATTACTAGACTATGGCACTAAGTGCTACATTCAGTCTCATCTTAAAAACCTCCAGGGACAGTGAATCCACCACTTCCCTGGGCAGCCCATTCCAATGTCTGATTACCCTCTCTGTAAAGACTTTCTTCCTAATATCTAACCTAAACCTCCCCTGGCACAGTTTAAGACCATGCCCTCTTGTCTAACTGATAGCTGCCTGGGAGAAGAGACCAACCCTCACTTTGGCTACAACCTCCTGTTGGGGAGTTGTAGAGATTGATGAGGTCTCCCCTGAGCCTCCTCTTCTCCAGGCTGAACAGCCCCAGCTCCCTCAGCCTCTCCTCATAGGACTTGTGCTTGAGTCCCTTCACCAGCCTTGTTGCTCTTCTCTGGACCTGCTCCAGCACCTCACAATCCTTCCTGAACTGAGGGGCCCAGACCTGGACACAGCACTCCAGGTGTGGCCTCACCAGTGCTGAGTACAGGGGAAGAATCACTTCCCTGGTCCTGCTGGCCACACTGTTCCTGATCCAGGCCAGGATGCCATTGGCCTTCTTGGCCACCTGGGCACACTGCTGGCTCATGTTCAGCTTCCTGTCAATCCAAACTCCCAGGTCCCTCTCTGTCTGGCTGCTCTCCAGCCACTCTGTCCCAGCCTGTAGCGCTGCAGGGGGTTGTTGTGGAGGACCCAGCACTTGGCCTTGTTGAACCTCATCCCACTGGAATCAGACCATCTCTCCAGCTTGTCCAGGTCCCTCTGCAGAGCCCTCCTGCCTTCCAGCTGATCAACACTGCCCCCCAACTTGGTGTCATCTGCAAATTTGCTGATGGTGGACTCAATCCCTTCATCTAAATCATCGATAAAGATATTAAACAGGACTGGGCCCAACACTGATCCCTGGGGGAGACCAGTAGTATCGGCCACCAGCTGGATGCAGCTCCATTCACCACCACTCTCCGGGCTCAGCACTCCAGCCAGCTCCTAACCCAGCAGAGAGTGCCCCTGTCCAAGCCATGGGCTGCAGCTTTTTCAGGAGTATGCTGTGGGAGACGGTGTCAAAGGCTTTGCTGAAGTCCAGGTAGACCACATCTACATCATGACACTGGTCAGTCTTCCCTTGTTGCTGTAGTAGTCGCTCCATCACAGAAGATCATCAGTTTGGTCAGGTACAATCTACCCTTAGTGAAGTTGTGCTGGCTGTCTTGGATCACTTTGTCTTGCATGTGCCTTTACATTGCTTCCATTAGGCACAGAGGTGAGACTCACCAATCTGTAGTTCCCTGGGTCTCCTTTTCTCCCCTTTTTAAAAATGGGAGCGATGACTGGCTCTTTCCAGTCACTGGGGACTTTGCCTGACTGCTATGACTTTTCAAATATGACAAAGAGTGTCCTTGCAACATCAGGCAGTCTTCACAGGACTCTGGAATGGATCTCATTGGGTCCCACAGCCTTGTGCCCATTCATTTCCATCAGTGGTCTTAACCTGCTCTTTGCTGACAGCGAGAGGGACTTGAAACCTCAGGGACTCAAGAGTTGTGGGAAGGCTGATGGCCTGTGAAGCCTGAGGCAAAGAATTTGCCAAGTACCTCAGCCTTCTCTTCATCTACTGTTGCCAGTTCTCCCTTTCTGCTTATCAGGGGTGTGCACTCTCCTTGGCCTTTCTTTTCTGACTGATGTCCTTATAGGATACCTTCTTGTTATTCTTCACATCCCTTGCCAAGTCTCATTAAATCTGTGCCTTCTTTCCTGACCCTATCTCTACACATCCAAAGAGTATAACTGTATTCTCCCAGGCCACATGGCCCTGCTCCCTTCTGGCTCTGCATTTCCTTTTACTCCTCAGTTTACTCCCTGCTGATCCATGATGGCTTCCTGCCTGCTTTGCTTGATTCTGTAAGCAGCAACATGGAGAGCCCTTGTGCTCTAAGAAAAGTGGCCCTAAAGAGTTGCCAACTTTGGTCAGGTCCTTTGTCCCTAAGGACAGATCCCAAGGGATCATCCACAAATTCTTTAAACAGCTGGAAGTTCGTTCTGCTGAAGTTCAGGGTCCTGACTTGGATTCTTGCCAGGCCCATGGTCCTTGAGATCAAGAGCTCACCTCAGGCATGGTCACTACAGCTCAGGCTCCCTCCACTTTCAGCCTGTCTGATGAGCTCACCCCAGCTGGTGAGCACCAGGTCCAGGTATCCACTGGAATTCTTATTTTTAACCAAAGAGAGCTCATTTTACCTCCTTTCCTCTGAAAGGCTCATCTGCTGTTCCACACATACCAGGGACTGTGCCACACTCTTGAAGGTGTTTGGAGGCAAAGCTGAAGGTACCTAAACCAGACAGTTTGTGGAGTTAACAGATGACAAGAGACAGCCTGGAGTAGTAAGTGACCAACTGCCAAATCGCCGGCTTAGCTCTGCAGCAAAGATGCTGGTTTGCATCATTCACATCTTGCACAGTCCACCCACCCCAAAAACACTGGATGACGCAATGATGAAGTAGGAGCTGAGCAAAAGCCCCCTGAAGATGGCAGCTACTCCCCTCTGTTTTTCCAGAGGTATTTTGGAATTTGATTAAGCACATGCCTAATGCACTTGGGAAACAGGTGTTCCATTTTGGGGTACGATGTGTCATTGCCAGGGCAGAAGAAACCCCATAATCACAAGAGATAGGTTGCCAGCTGGAGGCCCAGTAGAAAGTACTCCCCTCCCTGAGACATGTTGCCCCAGTGTTTGTGAATCTGACATACACCTGCCTTTCGGACTCTGCCACTGTGTCCCTCACACCTTCTTTGAGAATGTCTGGCAGAGAGGGGAATGCATCCAGACAGTCTTTTGCGTGGTAGTTCCCTGTCTGGTCTGCCTGCAGGGCCACTTTGCTCTTCCAAATGCATGTCTAGAAAGCACAAATGTGTGCAGCAAAGTGCCTTCTTCAAAGTCAGGAACACCCGAAGCAAAACCCATCTGTGATGGTTTCAGTCTAGGCCTTCCTGGAAACCAGCTTGTAACCAGGAAGGAACTAGGAAGGTGACCAAGGAAGTATTCCATGCTATTCCTTTACGTAACCCAGGGTATAAATAAGGCATTGATAAGAGAGTTCGCCCTCTTTCCTCTCCGGCGAGGTTCGAGAACGGTGGGTCCCTGTTTCGGTTGGGCTTATCTGGAGCCGAGGCCTACAGTGACTGCCGTTATCTGCCACGCGTGAGGGGAGAGCCAAGGACCGTGTCTGGCCATCCTGCCTGTTCGAAGGGAAGTGGTGAGATTCTTGCTAGTTTGCCTTCGACTGGCTGTTTGACTTGTTCGGTCCTTGCCCCTTTTTGTCCTTCTCCTTTTTTTCCTCCCCCCCCCCCCCCCCCCCCCTTCCCCCCCTGGTGTGTGGTATTCCCCTTTCGTGTATCTGTCTTATATATAAATATACATATATATATATATACATATTTTTTGCTATAGCTTTGGCTGCTTGGTTTTTCTTCTTTTCCCTCTCTGGGAGGCGGGTCCTTGTTGTCAAGTTTCGGGGGACTTGGCAGGAAGCCAGCTCGAAACTTGTACAACATTTTTGGTGTCAGGAGTGGGATATTTTGGTTAAGTTTGGCTTGTTTTGATAAACATTTTCCAGGAAGACAGCTAAGCTCGGTGTTGTTTTGCAAGCCAATCTATTGTTTTGGGAACAGGTCTGGGAACACTGCCAGAGTCTGGGAAAACAGCCAAGGAAACTTTGTTTATATAAAACAAAAGTTTGTTTTGGGATCAAGAAGAAATAATAACAAAAAGCAATGGTTATTTCATTAATTTGTCTTATAATTCTAGCCGTCTTTACACCTGTGTTAGGCTACTCTATAGGGAGACGTCCAGACCTTGAGGATGGATGGAACGAATTGCTTCCATCCTTTAATTTTGACATCGGAGGTTTGGTAAAGGAGATCCCCATGGTTAAAATCGGCTCTAATTACTATATAAATCTTATTGCAACAGTACTGTCATTGATAAAGGTACTGGAAGTGCTCCTTAAACTTGGAAGAATGGGGTTCCGTTGCTCTCCCTCTTGTAGGAAAGATCACACCTCAAAGGGATTCGCTGGAACTTTGGAAAGGGCTGCAGACAGGCCAGTCCCCGGGTGGCATGGAGCTTGGGGAGATTTCGGTAGATTAGTAGGACGTGTGTCACCCCCCATTAATTGGGAGTTCACACCAGAACAAATGTTTGATTCTGGTGAGATGGCCCACTGTTTGGCAGAAGGGTGTTTTTCCTACAAAGATCCGAATATGCAATTCTCCGCTTTGTGCTGGGGCCTGGCTAATGCTTATCGAGCTGCCATAGACCACCTTCAGAGGGCTAAGGTCGACACAGAGACCCAAACCACGCCACTTGAAACCAGTGATGTCCCTATTAGGTCCACAGAAGTTGGGGTCCAAACACAACTTGAAGTCAATGACATTTCTACTAAGTCCACTAGAACCGGGACTCAAGCTAAGAACCGGAAGATCATCATTGCCCCTATAAAGAAGAAGAAGACGTGGGTAAGGGAGATCGAGGAACTTACGGACCCATCTCCGCAACCAGAACGCACAGAAGAAAGAGAAGAAGAAGAAGAAGGAACAGAGGATGTAGTGAACGAAGGAGCGGCAGCAATGGGAGAAGGAGCAACAGCAAGTGATGAAGGCGCGACTGCGAGAGAGGAAGAAGTGGTTGTGACTGAGGAAGGAGCGATTGGAAGAGAAGAAGCAGCTACCAGAGAGGAAGAAACGGCTACACGGGAAGGAGCACGTCCAAAAGAACTAGGGGCATGCCCAAAGGAATACAGAACAGCACCAAGAGAAAAGAAAGCAACAGCACAAATGGCCGGTGGTATATTGTCGCTTGATGATTTATATCCTGACTACAAATTCAGTGTTACAAAGGACGCAAAGAAGGAGCCAAAGCATCCCCCTCAATTGGAGGGGGAATTATCTCTACCCCTCCAGACCCAACCTTCTCTTGGAGGTGTGGATGATTGGAAGAAGCCCTTATCTTGGCACCCGAGAGACTACTCGCTACCTCCACCGGCTGGGTATCGTGAACGACGTAGAAGTCCATCTCCACGGCGTGAACGACGTAGAAGTCCATCTCCACGGCGTGAACGACGTAGAAGTCCATCTCCACGGCGTGAACGACGTAGAAGTTCATCTCCGCGGCGTGAACGACGTAGGAGTCCGTCCCCACGGTATGAACGGCGTAGAAGTCCATCTCCACGCCATGAACAACATAGAAGCTTATCCCCATGGCATGCCCAGTCTCCATCTCCACGTGAGAGATACAGGGAGGAGGCAGGAGCGGTTCCACGTAAGAGCGGAAGAGTAAAGAGGGAGGTAGAAAAGATTCTACGTGGGAGAGATGGACAAGAAATAATGCGAGAAAGCGAAATTATACAATCACTGACCACAAGAGAGCTTAGAGATTTACGGAGAGATTATATGCGCTTGCCTGGTGAACAAATCCTCGCCTGGCTGGTGCGATGCTGGGACAAGGGAGCTGATAGTCACATAATTGAAGGTGATGAAGCACGACAACTGGGATCCATTGCCCGAGACCCTAAGATAGAACAAGAAATGGGAAGGGAGAAAACGGCATCCAGTCTTTGGCTCCGAATTCTTCATGCTGTGAGGGCGAAATACCCGTTTAAGGAGTCCCTCAAGAGTTCTTCGAGAAGGTGGAGGACTGCGGAAGAAGGCATCCAATACCTGCGGGAATTGGCCATGCAGGAAATTGTCTACTCTGATCCAGAATATTATGACATCCAAGTTCCCGAGAATGTTCCTTGCACACAACCAATGTGGAAGAAGGTAATTCAAGGTGCCCCTAAACCATATAGGTATTGCTTGATAACCGCATATCATCCAAAGATGGATGAACCAAGTGTGGACACCATGTGTGCTTGGATGAGGAGCATAGAGGAAAATCTGGAAGACCCCTTCGACCCTCTATACCGACACCCCTATGATAGGGAAAGAATGGAGAGAGATTATGAATATTCCAGATATGAGGACGACCTTAGAGAAAGAGAGGACAGAAGGTATAGAGATTACCAGGAAAGGCCAATGGGAAGATCATGGCGGGACCGACAAAGACGACCTCGGCCTAGACCTCGATCCTGGTCTCGATCTCGCTCACGGTCCCTGTCATTCACAAGTCAAAGGAAAGAGAACTCTAAGCGTTGGCCACGTAACCAACTATGGGCATACCTTCGTAGTAAAGGAGAAAACATGAAGAAGTGGGATGGTGAACCCACTTTTAAGCTTGAAGCTAGAGTGAGGGAGCTGAAGCGAAAGAAGACTGACAAGAAAGTTGTCTATGTAGTAGACGGAGATTTCTTAGAAAAGAAACTGCGATCGCCGAAACATGAGAAGATGGAGGTCCGCTTCGACAACGGTAAAAAGTCTAAGAAGTCAAAGTCAAACTCTGACGACGAATGCTCTGATCAAGACCAGTAGAGGGGCCCTGCCTTCTGCCAGGAGAAGGAGAGGGACCAAGAAGATAACCGAGTTTACTGGGCTGTGTGGGTTCGATGGCCTGGCACATCGGATCCTCAGAGATACCAGGCCTTGATAGATACTGGAGCCCAGTGTACTGTAATGCCTTCGGAGTATAAGAGTACCGAGACTGTTACTATTTCTGGAGTGACCGGAGGGTCTCAAGAATTGTCAGTGGTAGAGGCAGACATGAGTTTGACGGGAGACCAATGGGAAAAGCGTCCCATTGTGACGGGGCCAGAAGCCCCTAGCATCCTTGGTATGGACTACTTAAGGAGAGGATACTTCAAGGACCCGAAAGGGTACCGGTGGGCTTTTGGTATAGCCTCGGTGATTGAAGAGGAGTCCAAGCAATTGTCTGCCCTTCCTGGCCTCTCAGAAGACCCTTCCATTGTAGGATTACTGCAAGTTAAAGATCAAGAAGTGCCAATAGCCACAACAACTGTGCACAGACGACAGTATCGGACAAACCGAGATGCTGTGATCCCTATCCACAAAATGATCCGGAAGTTGGAGAGCCAAGGGGTGGTCAGCAGAACCCATTCACCCTTCAACAGCCCCATCTGGCCTGTGCGTAAATCCGATGGAGAGTGGAGACTGACTGTGGACTATCGTGGCTTAAATGAAGTTACGCCACCGTTGAGTGCTGCCGTGCCAGATATGTTGGAGCTCCAATACGAGTTGGAGTCCAAGACAGCAAAGTGGTACGCCACCATCGACATAGCCAACGCGTTTTTCTCCATTCCCTTAGCGGCAGAGTGCAGGCCACAGTTTGCTTTCACCTGGAGGGGCATTCAATACACCTGGAATCGACTGCCCCAGGGGTGGAAACACAGTCCAACCATCTGCCATGGACTGATCCAGGCCACACTAGAGAAGGGTAAGGCTCCCGAACACATCCAGTACATCGATGACATCATTGTATGGGGGGATACAGCAGAAGAAGTTTTCAAAAAAGGACAGACGATCATCCAGATTCTCCTCGAGGCCGGTTTCGCTATCAAGAAGAGCAAAGTCAAGGGACCTGCCCGAGAGATCCAATTCCTAGGGGTGAAATGGCAAGATGGACGACGCCAGATACCAACAGACATAATCAACAAGATTGTAGCAATGGCTCCCCCCACAAACAAGAAAGAAACCCAAGCTTTTCTGGGAGCAATAGGTTTCTGGAGGATGCATATCCCAGAATACAGTCAGATTGTGAGCCCTCTTTACTTTGTGACCCGTAAAAAGAACAACTTCCAGTGGGGTCCTGAGCAACAACAAGCTTTCAGGCAGATCAAGCAAGAAATTGCACATGCCGTGGCTCTTGGACCAGTTAGAACGGGACCAGATGTAAAGAATGTACTCTACTCTGCAGCTGGAGATAAAGGTCCCTCCTGGAGCCTCTGGCAAAAGGTGCCTGGCGAGACACGAGGGCGACCACTGGGTTTCTGGAGCCGAAGCTACAGAGGTTCTGAGGCTAATTACACCCCTGTGGAAAAGGAAATCTTAGCGGCGTATGAAGGTATACGAGCAGCTACAGAGGTAATTGGTACTGAAGCACAGCTCTTCCTGGCACCCCGATTACCAGTCTTGAGCTGGATGTTCAAAGGGAAGGTACCCCCTACGCATCATGCCACTGATGCCACATGGAGCAAGTGGATAGCCTTGATTACGCAGCGTGTACGATTGGGAAGCTCAAATCGCCCTGGAATTCTGGAGGTTATCACAAATTGGCCTGAAGGTGGGAACTTCAGTCTGGCAGAAGAAGAAGAAGAGCCAGTGAGCCGAGCTGAAGAAGCTCCGCCATTTGATCAGCTGCCAGATGAAGAAAGGTGTTATGCCCTTTTCACTGATGGTTCTTGCCGTATTGTAGGAAGGAACCGGAAGTGGAAAGCAGCCGTTTGGAGTCCCACCCGACGAGTGGTAGAAGCTACTGAGGGTCAAGGCGGGTCGAGTCAATTTGCAGAGCTCAAAGCCGTCCAATTGGCCCTGGACATCGCCGAACGAGAAGGATGGCCGAGACTCTACCTCTACACAGACTCGTGGATGATAGCCAATGCTCTATGGGGATGGTTAGACCGATGGAAGAAGATGAACTGGAGGCGTGGAGGAAAACCCATCTGGGCTGCTGACTTGTGGCAGGACATCGCTGCCAGAGCGAAGAGTCTGAATGTGAGAGTCCACCATGTAGATGCCCATGTGTCCAAGAAGCAAGCTAATGAAGAACATAATAACAACAGAGAAGCGGACCGAGCTGCACAGATAGGGGTGTCACAAGTAGACCTAGACTGGCAGCAGAAGGGAGAGCTGTTTCTGGCTCGATGGGCCCATGATGCTTCCGGTCATCAAGGCCGAGATGCCACTCACAGATGGGCACGAGACCGAGGGGTGGATTTAACCATGGATATCATTTCTGAAGTTATCCATGATTGCGAGACCTGTGCCGCTATTAAGCAGGCGAAAAGACTGAAGCCCCTGTGGTATGGTGGACGTTGGGAGAAGTATAAGTATGGAGAGGCCTGGCAGATTGATTACATCACATTGCCACAGACCCACCAAGGTAAACGCTATGTGCTTACCATGGTGGAAGCAACCACCGGATGGTTAGAAACATATTCGGTACCGCATGCAACAGCCCGAAACACCATCCTAGGCCTTGAGAAGCAGGTCCTGTGGAGACATGGCACTCCAGAGCGAATTGAGTCAGACAACGGGACTCATTTCAAAAACAGTCTAGTGGCCACTTGGGCACAGGAGCATGGTATTGAATGGGTATATCACATTCCATATCATGCACCTGCTGCAGGAAAAGTAGAAAGGTGTAATGGACTGTTGAAGACGACTCTAAAGGCACTAGGTGGGGGAACTTACAAAAATTGGGACAAGAATTTAGCCAAGGCCACCTGGCTAGTCAACACCCGAGGCTCTGTCAACCGAGCTGGTCCTGCCCAAGCAGAGTCCCTCCACACTGTAGATGGAGACAAAGTTCCAGCGATCCATCTAAAAGGTATGTTAGGTAAGGCCGTTTGGATCACTCCTCCCTCAGGCCAAGACAAACCCATTCGTGGGATTGTCTTTGCTCAAGGGCCTGGATATACTTGGTGGGTTATGAGGAAGGATGGAGAGGTCCAATGTGTGCCTCAAGGAAACCTAAGCCTGGGAAAAAACTAATTCTGTGCCTTGAGTTGTATTTTACAGGAGACCAGACACCAGACGGAAAAAAAAAAAAAGAGAGACCCAAACAAAGCTGATACGAGAATCTAAGGATGGCCGATGATGACACAGCCCAAACCAATGAGCCAGCCCTAAACCGGAACTGTGATTATGACGAAAGGGCCAAGAACACAAATCGAGTTGCTGGTGGTGCTGATCTTCAATGACAGACGACAACCTTCGAGAAAAAATAAACATGGACTATATATATATATGTGTATATGTACGGGATAGAGACAAACACAATATACAGGTGTTACGTAAAGAAATAGTATGGAATAAGGGGTGGAGAATGTGATGGTTTCAGTCTAGGCCTTCCTGGAAACCAGCTTGTAACCAGGAAGGAACTAGGAAGGTGACCAAGGAAGTATTCCATGCTATTCCTTTACGTAACCCAGGGTATAAATAAGGCATTGATAAGAGAGTTCGCCCTCTTTCCTCTCCGGCGAGGTTCGAGAACGGTGGGTCCCTGTTTCGGTTGGGCTTATCTGGAGCCGAGGCCTACAGTGACTGCCGTTATCTGCCACGCGTGAGGGGAGAGCCAAGGACCGTGTCTGGCCATCCTGCCTGTTCGAAGGGAAGTGGTGAGATTCTTGCTAGTTTGCCTTCGACTGGCTGTTTGACTTGTTCGGTCCTTGCCCCTTTTTGTCCTTCTCCTTTTTTTCCTCCCCCCCCCCCCCCCCCCCCCTTCCCCCCCTGGTGTGTGGTATTCCCCTTTCGTGTATCTGTCTTATATATAAATATACATATATATATATATACATATTTTTTGCTATAGCTTTGGCTGCTTGGTTTTTCTTCTTTTCCCTCTCTGGGAGGCGGGTCCTTGTTGTCAAGTTTCGGGGGACTTGGCAGGAAGCCAGCTCGAAACTTGTACACCATCCAAAGCCCTTCACCAATTGGCTTCTTGACATTGAGGTTTCTGGTATCCTAAGCCTCAGATTGTGACAACCCTCTGGTTCCTCTTTGCACCTGTTACTGGGCTGATGTTACAGGCGACTCCTCAGCTGATGGACAGGAGAGGCCAACCATCTCCTCCCCTAAGATGTCAACATGGTTTTCAACCATAAATTCCACCAGCACCTTCACCTGCACAAATCAAAGCCTTGATCTCAACCCAAGTGCCTAAGAAGGTGTGAAGCAGCCTCCTGCACAGAAGGCTGTGGTGTGGGGCTGGTCTTTCAGGCAGTTCTTGGATAGCGGGGGCTATCAGGGACTTTTGAACACCCAGGCTCTGATGGGCCAGGAAAGCCACAGCTGGCTCCTTCAGACAGCATTACCTTCTCTGTCAACTCCGTCATGGCCTGCAACAGGAGGCCTCCTACTGCTGGCTGGGGTCAGCAGGTCTGGCCCCATGTAGATGGCCAGGTTGCTGCAGGTCACTCTGCTGGTGGCTGCATTGTGGCCAATGATCTGGAGAAGGGCCAGCAGTCACTTGAGAAGGAGGAGATTGGCCAGAGGCCACTTCTCAGCCACCCAGAGGAACACAGGGTCAATAAAGCAGAAGTTGCCCATGGTTACCTTGAAGCAGGCACAAGGCAGTAGGGAAGCAGCAGCTGCGTTGCCCCACTGATTTCCAGGTGCTACAATACCCCTAAATTGTAAGGCTTCTGTTTGTCTGTTGGAACCTGAATTATCAGACTGTGAAAAGGATGAACATCTGAATGAAGACATGATCTCACAGCTACCTCATTTGTGATTCATGAAGCGCCACAACCTGGCAGCTACAGCTTTATTTACAGAGATAGTTTGTCTAATATGCATATATATGCATAACCACATACCATAGCTCCTCATAATCCTAATTAAAATAAGCTTGTGACTAGGCCCTGTTCCCAGGTACCACAAAGTATCATGCCAAGATCCCATCTTGGCAGTAAGCATCATGCATGCCCCACACTCAACAGAACAGGATAGAGCTGCAGTCAGCTCAGACATGCAGGCTGTCAAGTGCTGCTGGGATAGAAAAGATCTTGCATAAAGTGAGGGTGTCTTGTTTTGGAAACTCAGTTCCTCCCCTTTGAAATAAAGACCTGAAGTCTGCTGGCTGTCGAGCACCTTGCCCTGCCTGCATTGTTCCATTTCGCTGGCTGAAAGGAAACTTGAAGATGAAAGACCTTGACAACTGTTTTCTTAGAAGTATTCATTCTCCATTAATGCTTATGTTGCTCCTGAGGTATACAGATGACGGTTCACAAGCCTGTTTAATGCTAAACACTAAGAGTTCGTCAATGTTAAATTGCACTTTTTATGTCACCTGGAAGAATTCTGTCTAAATAAACTGATATTCTCACTGTCACTCTTTCCACCTGCAGCTCCTACAGAGTGGGACTTGGAAGGGTGTGGCAGCAATGAAAGACAGTCTTTGATGGGCAATGTGGTTTGTCCTAAGACTGGAACAGCAGGTAGGAGTTGCAGGAGGAACTGCCTATGTGCTCGCATAATTAATAGATTCCAGAGATGGGTGAGCAGAGATGTTTGATTTTGGTGCACATTGGCCTTGCAAAAGGATAGAAAATGTTGCTGGAGACTGGGCCAACTAGTCTCCTGGGACTGGAGAATGGAACACCCCCACTACTCCCACCCTAACTCCCCCCCCTGCTGGGAATGTCTGCAGGGTGCATCAAGCATGAAGACTGTGGAACACTCACTTATGTACAGAATACAGATATAAAACCCTAAAGTAGATCCACAGATGCTTTGTTTCTTCATTATTGTGCTTTCCGCAAGGCTGAAGACTGTAAATCTGTACATTTGCAGCTGAGGCTGTTGATATTATAATCTTTTAGACATAGGTTATCGACTAAGTCTGAGCCAAAGTCAACTGAACTGCACCTGCTTCAGGGTGAGCTCAGCAGAGGCAGGTACAGGGAGGGCTTGGGAGCTTTCTGACAAGCTCCCTTATAAAGGTAAGAAAAGGGTAAATATGTCACTGCTTCAGTAATGGAAGAGCCCATCACCACTGTTAGAGAGCAGAACTGCTGCCCTGAGCAAGGGACAGCCACTATGAGCTTCATCGCTTATCTGACACCTCAGGAAGGGGGTTTAGAACAGCTCTCTTTTTGTACCATTTGAACTTAAAAAGACAAAAAATCTGATTTATTTTCTTTAGCCCAAGGGAACTTTTGGGTTCCTTCTTGTTTCCGTTTTGCAATGGGGAGATATAGGAAGAGTGTTTGGGTAAATGCCAAAACCACATTTAGTATATCTTTTTGTTTCATTTGCAGCATTTGCACTTTTTTTTATAATAGACAAATACTAACCTATACCAAAACAAGGGAACATTTCAAGTGTTTGTTTCTGCTTCATTTCACAGCTATGAAGCACTGATAATATTAGTCACCAAGGAACTGATTGGTAAAATTTGAAAATGCAGTCTGGATGAGGCAATATTATTGATTTACTCTATTGATTTACTCTAGCATATTTTACTGCTATGAATGTTCTTGGAAAAAGTACTCCCAATCTGCACAGAAAAGAAAAATTTTGTAAAAGATGTCCATAGAAATGAACAGATAATTACTGTTAAAGCTTGCATTGTCCAAATTACAGAAGAAAAGCCCATTGGGATAAGAGATCAAGGCAGAAGTAGCACATTTTTATGTTTTGTTTCTATAGTTAAAAGTTAATCAGTTATCAGCTATTAAAAAAAAAAAAAAAACAGCTGAGAAAATAACCAGGAGTGCAACATCACATAAAATCATAAAATCACAAAATCACAGAATAGTTTGGGTTGGAAGGGACTTTAAAGATCATCTTGTTCCAGCCTCCCTGTCATGGGCAGGGATGTCACCCACTAGAGCAGGTTGCACAAAGCTCCATCCAACCTAGCCTCAAACACTTCCAGGCATGGGTCTTCCACAACTTCTCTGGACAGCCTGTGCGAATGCCTCACCACCCTCACAATAAAGTATTTCTTCCTAATGCCTAATCTAAATCTGCCCTCTTTCAGTTTAAAGCCATTGCCCCTTGTTCTCACCCGACACAGATGCAGATCTTGCACATTAATTTAGTTAACATCAAGTCTTTGTTCTGCTTAGCACAAAAACAAATGGATAATGAAAACTGGTGTGAACACCTGCATCTACAAATTGATGTAGGGTATTCTTTTAGTGCTGAGTCTCATGAAAAATACCATGAGCGCTACAAGGTGACACAGCCTCTTGGGAGGTGCTGCTGATCCCGAACACCTGTTGCTCTTCAAATGCAAATGGTAGTGCTGGTCTCTTGGCTGCTGAGCCAGTACCAGGTGCTAGGAACACTCAAGGCCATATAATGAATATAGGGGGAGGACATCACTTCACTGCTCTTTTGTGCTTTCGTGTGCCAAAATGCAGCTACAGAATTATTCAATTTTTTCCTGGAGCAATCTGTGTCAATTAAACATGTGGGTTTGTTTTTTGTTTGGTTGGTCTTTTTCTTTATCTCTTTTTTTTTTTTTTTTGGGAGGGGGGGATCTTTAGCACACACTGTAATAAAAAAATATAATTTTTCCTTGAATGTGAATCTTGGATGTTAATTGAAATCAAGGCAGGACATTTGCGAGCAGAAGTGAAATCTCCTATTAGACAACTCACATATATACATTTAAAAAAAAACATGTAAAAGGCTTCAGGTGCTACAGTCCTACTTCAGTGTGAGTAAAAGCTTTACTAGTTTTTCCACTAGATGGGTTAATAAAGGGACATCACTGTTGCCTCTAATCTCTGTGTTATCTGGGTGCTTAGTCAACCACAACCTCAGCCAAAATTGAAGAGTTAAATTAACTATAACTTCTGTTGTTGTTGTTGTTTTAATAAGATAGAACAGATTTTATTTTCATGTAGGATAATTATTTCTGGAGTAGTTTTTCCATCATAAGCCTTATATTTCTAACTACTATGGTTTGCAACAATAAACCATACTTCTCAAACATCTATTTCAGGAGAACAATCCCACTATTCAAGCATCACAACCACTGCTTGTCAGAGAACTCTGTTCACCTCATGGAGGAAGAGTCATGAATATACTAATTAGGATATCTGCACAGATTTTCCAGTTTGTGTTCCTACAGGCAAAACTGTCACTTTCACTTTTAGTCTAGTTCAGTAATTTATAGATGTCAGAGGCTGCAAACCGTGCTTAATTCTTCATTCAATTAAAAAATTCCACTTAATGACATCTGTAGCTTTGCATGAGTAACTGCCACATCAAAACCAGCGTTTGCTGGATAGAGTTTGAAGAACTGACCGAACTTATCACACCCTCTTAAGCCTCACAGACTCCTCCTGCATCCTTCAGCATGATGGTGATTCAACAGAAAACCACTGCATTCCAGTATTAAGCATGACATTAGGAAACGGCACAAAGCTGCTGAAAGGGGCTTCAACAGTGAAAGGTTGTTTTTTAAATTGTTTTCCTACTGACTGGATATTTTTCTCTGCCTGTGATCTGTTACCCTGCAAAGACTGCTCTCCCAAATGTATGTGCTCGATAAGGGGGGAAAGCAGCTTATTGAGCCTGAACGTCTTGCAGAATCATCATGAAAATTTTCATTCCAAAGCACGAAATACATTTCTCTGCTCTTTGCCAGGCCAGTTAATGATGGGAAAACAGATGGTGTTTGCTCTATTGTCAAATTAAGCATAATCCCCCCCCCCCCCCCCCCCCCCCAGGCAACCAAACACTCCTCGTGAACGATTTGGTTGATCACTGTCATTAACACATCTCTTCAGGAAGTGGCAATTATCCATCCAGTGACTCAGTGTTTTCTTGCGCACAGCTACTCGTTCCTGCTGTCTGTTCGTTGTCCCTCAAATGCCACCTCAATCTCACTGATTTAACCGCTCCTCGTCTCCCTCCTTGTCCCGCTGCTGGTCTCTAACTGCAAATAGCCACATCCCAGCCTTCCTCCATCCCCTCCAGGGGTTCCCTGGACGGCTCCCTGTTCCCCACTCTTCTTCAGTCTCCTTGCTCCCAAACTACATTTTTCTGTCCTTCCTGGTTTTCCCCATTGAAGTATCCTTCCCTTGTGAGAATCAGCACCTCCTCTCCTGTCCAGACTCCTCACTCGTCATCCAGCTTTGGCACCTGCCCTTCCACCACATCTGAGATTCCCCTGCATTCCCCCTCCATCCCTCATGACCAATCTCCTGACTGACTCCCTTTCCGGATAATCCTCTAATTTTCCACATCTTCATGCGATATTATCAATATAACTCCAGACTTAGAAAGGGCTGGAGGGACAAGAAGTTCAGAGTGTCCAACTCTGGGACATTAAATGTTTACAGTATTTTCAAATTAGGTGCATATTCTAGCACTTTGAAGCTCAATGTGTTTTTCAAAGGCTTCTTAACATGCTTGCAGACATTGTTCTTTGCTGTAAAAAAAAAAAAACAAACAAAAAAAAAATAAAAAAAGAAAAAAGAAGGAAGAAGAAGAAAAATAAAATAAAATAAAATTAAAAAATAACAGCCCACCAACCCTCCCTTCTTTGTTCACAGCTGCCTGAGTTAATAATTCTCTGTTTCTTCTGTGATTATCCACAAGAAAATTGAGGGGAAAGCAAACTAACTGACAAACTTTATATTTTAAATTAATTCAATCTTCCAGGGAATAAAACCACCTTAAAAGCTTGCAGATAGTTATTATGCCTGAGAAGTACTGAAGAAAAAGGACTTATCTACACCTGAACAGGCAGTTTCACTTATTCCATATGATTGAGAGTAAGCATATGATTAAACACTTTGCTGAATTTTAGGCACTAAATGCAACTCTGCAAAAACCTGAGCACTCTTCCACTAATATGAACATGTTTGTGAAGCTTTCAAATGAAACTTCCTATTACTAGCATTCTTCTAAATGTCATGCAGGCAGTATCATATTGTTCATAGTTGGTGCTTTCTTAAACTGAACTGCATCTTTATTGATGTAAACAGTCTACTTTTATGAATGTACTACTTCAAAAGAAATCAATAAAAATACTATCTCAGCAATTGCATGAGTCAATACAGGTATATCTGCAGATCTTGCAAATATTTTCCTTTTAATGATCCATGTCTTTCACTTGGACACGACATCTGTCGTCAAGTTTCACCACAGGTGCAGGTAGTTGGGTGAGAAGAGAGGGAAGGGAAACAATTGTCCATCCCCCTTGGCACCACCCAAGCCTCTTGGGGTATCAGTGGGGGATCAGCAGGTATCAGCTGCCCACCTGCTCCACCTTCCTGCCATCTACCCTGTGGCTGCAAGAGGAGTTTACTTAAAAAAACCCAACAAATCACAGAACTGGTCAGTACATAACAGCATTTTCTAGTAGATGTGATTCATCTAAGAGAAGGCAGGCACTGGCTGCCTGAGTGGTCAGCCAGGAAGAGGAGGAAAGAGAAAACATTTCTGTGCTGTAGTTCTCATAAAACACAAAACTGAAATAGGTCAGCTAAACAGCACTTTCACAGTGCCACTTCTCTCTGTTGACCACAAAAACAATGTCAGGAGGCATGATCAAAGGTGGTTATCACAGTTTAGATGTGGTAAAATAAATTGATTGTGTGCTTTGCTTTTTTCATTGTGATCAATGGGGCACAGATATTTTCCTCTGAAACGTCCCTCTGCCTCACTACTTTTAAATACATTTGTATGAAC
Source organism: Pseudopipra pipra (assembly GCF_036250125.1). Taxonomy (NCBI): domain Eukaryota; kingdom Metazoa; phylum Chordata; class Aves; order Passeriformes; family Pipridae; genus Pseudopipra; species Pseudopipra pipra. The sequence continues at coordinate 44,098,899 of NC_087581.1, read as the reverse complement.
AATAGCGTTGACACAGACCTAGTTCCCCGTGACATACATTAAAAGCAAGACAACCTACTGCATGCACAAGAGAAACTTACAGAAGAAGAAGAGGCATTTCAAACTGAACTTGATTATGAATGAAATTTGCAAAAAGCCAACAACAACAAAAAAAAAACATGCTGAAGAATTGCAGCCATGCAAGATGCATTTAAGAGACATGTAGATGTGGCACCTGGGGACAGGGTTTAGTGGTGGGCTAGGCAGTGCTGGGTTAATGGTTGGACTTGATGGTCTTGGAGGTCTTTTCTAGATTCAATGATTCAATGATGCTCAGTGTTCACAGAGTAGCTCTGCACTCTGGACCCCACAGTCTGGGCAGAAAACCCCACCATGTCCTGGAAAGCAGTACAGCTCAGAGAGAAACTTCCTTGGAGGCGGTTTTTGGGGCAGGTATGATGTTATACAGTGACTACACATAGGAAAACACAAGTTTTGGCTCTAAACAGAAAGCACATATTTTCAAATAAATGTATAAAAATATATTTACAATAAATGAAAACAAGCAAATGAGGGCCACTACATCACATACTATACCCAACAACTTCCTCTTTAACCAACAGAAGCAGGAAGAACAAGTTATACGTAACAATTTCTTGTCACATTATTTGATGATGTGATTGTCACATTATATGATAATTTGAACAAGAGGAGTTCAGTGAGGAGAAGGAAAATAAATACCTCTATAGATTCACAGTAGTAATGCACAAACAGGCATAAAAAAGCTCACTAAAAAATGGTGAAGTGTTGTACTTCCATTTGTGGCACTTAAGAAGCACTTAGAGATCAGTTAAATACCAAAAAATTAAAAATTTCCATTTCATTCATACTGAAGGCATTATAAGTAGAAACTGTTAAGTATATAAACATAACCTTTACACCTGACTATTTACCTTTAGCTTTGTAATAAGTTTTATAAGCCGTAACATACTATATCCCCTCTTAAAATTTAAAAAAATTCTAGCAAAATAGGGCTTCTAAAATTTCAAATATTATAAGGCACTCTACTGTAAATAAGACTTTCTGAAATGCAAAAAAAAAAAAAGTCCTTGGCAGAAGATCAGTCACATTTCTGGCAATGCAGGGCTTCTTATCCTACTCAATTCTACGTGTTTCAATCCTTTAACATAACATTAACAATAGAATTTAATCTGGAGATGATCTTCGTGGCACAGTGCATTTTTATTTCATGACACTGGTTTTTCATTGGTGCATTCCCCAGGATTCTGCTTTCTGGCCATGACCTACTCTGCTGCTTCTGAGTGGTTTTGTTTTCCCATAGCTAACTCACCACCATTTTTGTACTTTTCAGCAAAATAGTCAGAGTCAAAGCTCACAGACAAATCTGGAGGACACACATAAACGCTTCCATTGTCTATTGTGAGCTTATGAATCCTTTGTTTGACTCCTTTTGATTGCCACTGTGGTGTTGGTGATGGCTCCAGAGGGTTTATTCCTTCATATAATCCTTCTCCTGTTTCCAAGGTAATTTTAAACTTATGCCAAGGACAAACAATACATGCTTGGCCATTGATATCCTGCAGAAAGAAGAAGAAAAGATAGCAAGTCATCTTCTAGGATGAAAGATATGTTTGATGATTTGGCTGTATGGCTGTCTGCTGTTATATAACCAGTTTTTTCAATGGTATGCTCAGATAAAAGTACTAGAAAAAAATGCATTAGAGTTTTCACATGACTCTATGCATTATTTTTATTTTGTTTACATACCTCTATTTCTCCACGACACAAAGGGCCTCCTTCGTCTGAAACATGGCAGAATACCATAATTATTTATGTAGCAAACATATTTTATGCTTAATTGTTGCAACATTGAGATCATATGTGCAAGTATCTTACGGTAGCAGCGAGAGTCCAGAGCGTGAAATTTCCCCTCATGGTAGAAAACAACAATTTCTCTGCCATTGATTTTGGCTGTTGTTCTTCCAGACTTCTTTATGTCCTCTTCTTTGCCAATAAATATAAGACCATCTGGCCTCATTTCAGCTGCTCCTCTGCTTGAGCTGTGCAAATCTACATCCTTAAAACACAGAAACACACACACAAATAAATGAAAAAGCCACTTATAAAGCAGGTCACATTTGGATTTCTCTGGTACAGAGGATGTCCCAGAGAAAACCCTGATGCATGAGGTGAAAGGAGAAATTTTGGTGAAAGACTATCAACATACAGACAAAGAAAAGCACAGGAGTTTAGTGATAATGTTCAGTCCACATGTTCACTAACAGAATACGGACAAGGAAAACCAGCTGTTGCAAACCTGATACCTGAGGCAAGATAAATTCTCAATCACTATTCACTTACTCTGCACTTTAACCACCTTCTCCCCTCAAAACCTATATGCAAACAAAGATGGTAAATGTAACATACTATATAATTTATTTATGCAATGAGTAACATTCACATGTAAATCCAATATTCTTTAAATAACAATATGGCTAGAAAGATAAAGTGATGTAAGTTGATAAAAAAATTATTCTGCAAAAGAGAAAAAGCTTTGTTTATTGAGCTGTATTCAACTTGACCTTTCTAACAAATGTGCCTGCCTTTCCCTTCCTCCTCTTATGTATTTCAAACATCTAACAGACTCTCCCTCTCCCAACAGATTATATAAGCAGCTTTATCACAAAAACTGCCTTCCCATTAAATTTACTTACAATTAGCTACTGTGTTCCAGTTCCCTTCAAATTCCCAGTACAACTATGCTACTCTCACTTCCTCAGAAAAATCAGTTTAAAACAGGTCTTTATAAACACAGAGTCCAAAGGGAAACTGCAGGTGGAAGAGCCTCTGGCTGCAGGGTATGTAGAGCCACTGAAAGCCGCACTGTACCTTTGCTCCACACCAGATGGCAATGGATATGAGAAAGCAGATGAAGAAATGGATGCTGAGGATGATGAGGTCCAGCATTGCCTCTCTTCACGTTGTCTATCTGCCAGGCCTTGTTGGTATCTGTCATGACGTGCATCGCAGCGCCTCTTTATGTGCAAATGGGAGGCAGTGGGGCCGGCCTCTGTAGCACCCTATGGCAGGATGTATGGAGGCTCAGCACGTCAGAACCCAGCTCTGCTAGGGCTGATAAGAAGCTGGGACATGCTGGGGCTGGCCTGATAACAGAAGAGGAGAGCTTCACATTCCTCCTTCTGCTGTCCTCACCGTGAGCCCACATGAATGCTGCCTTCTCCCAAAACCCTGCTCAGTCACAGGTATGTGACATGTGTCCTCAGGATCAGCAACTGCATATTTCCATGTTTCACTGCACTGGGAAGAGTGGTTTAAGTGACAATGTGACATTTCCAAGGCGAGTTGTTAACTGATCAGCACGTGATCAACTGTATAGACTGGCCAACTCTGCTTTCCAGTTCAAGGAACTTCCACCCAGTTTTACCCAGAAAGTGAAACGTCACTATCAGACTCACAGGACAAACCAATAAGGCACTGACACTTATTTTCTTCGAGAGATAAGCATAGCTTGTAGTGAATTAACCATAAGAACCAGAGTAGGAAATCCCCAATTTTTGCTATCACTGTTTGGCTGACTCTGCCTATAAGCTTTCCAAATTGGCCAAAATACTAAAATGTAAAATGTAGTTAGAAACACCCTTAATGAGGACACTTCTCAAAAAACTGTGTATATAAATACATACACCTATAGCAATACACACACATACATATGTATTTGTACAAACACACATACACATGTATACATGTCTGAACCATTATTAATATAACACTTTCCACCTAACCTCTAGCTCATTTAGTGATGACATTTCTCCAGACAGCCTGAATTTTGCACGCATTAATTATCTAGGCACCTCATTCTGAAACCTGAGTCAGCACATTGTGGACCCTGTATGGCCCAAATTGCATAAGTGATCAATAGCAAACAGCTTCGTTTCACAGCTGATACTTGTATGCTTATCTACACCCAACTGCACGTTAAGGACTACCCTGGGACATCAGGTATCCTACAAAAGAAAACCCTTGAAGCAACTTGTTATTATGCCACTGAGTTTATTAAATGCAAGGTGACAAAAGACTTTCTTTCCTTAGATAAGGGGTGTAGTTAAGTACTCCTTATCATGAAATACCTGTAACAAGACCCTCTTACTGCTAATGGCCACTTTCTCATCCATGAAGTGGATGTGAACCCACAAAGTACGAACAGAACATGAGATATTTCAACTCAGAGGCAGCAAAAGGCCCAAAGGAGGCAGCAGATTCTTGCCTCCACAGCTGGTGCCAGATGAACAAAGACCTGCTTTCTCCTCCCTTTCCTTAAACAGCACAATCACAGGTGTTGAGCTTTAGCACAGATAAGGAGACAGCTGATCTGATGACAATCATCTGCTGACCAAAAGCACATTAAAATGACAATTTTTCTCTCATAGCCCCATGGGAAGTGCATTGTCCTTTGCACTATAAGGTGAAGTAATAACCAGCTTTGCTTTGCTCCCGTTTTCTGTTTTGTTGTTGTTGTTTTTTGTTTGTTTGTTTGTTTGTTTTTTCAAGGTTGTTAACCATGTTGAAACCATCCATTCAAGTAAGACATGAGTAACAATGGGTCACATTACCCCCTAACAGGTCCCATGACAGAATCCTGAGCTACCAACCAGCTACTGGAGCAGCACCTGGTTGTGGAAGTGAGTGCATTTCAGTCAGTAAGAGCAAAGGTTACTTCCACACATATAGACAGTAAGCTAGTCTTCTAATAGATTTTTTCCTGATGTTTTCTTAAGAGTTTGGCTGCTTTGATATTTTCTGAGTCACTGCAGATGGCATAGATGCAGTTGTCCCTGTAGCCAAGTGCCACCTGGTGAGGGGTTTGGGAGCAGCAGAAAGGTTCCAGATTAGTAGCAACTCCTTCCTGTACCCTGCTCTAACTCATTTTCCTCTGTTCTGGGAAAACGGAAAAATACCACTGCTGTGTGGGGCATGGGCCAAGCATGCCCTGGTGACATGAGTGGGTGTGGGCACCATCCTGCTGCTGTGCCTGTGGTCTTTTACCTTAGTATTGGCTGAATTTGTGGAATACCAGGGTTCTTCTGGTTTTTGGTGTTGTTTTTTTTTTTTTTTTTTTTTTTTTTTTTTTTTTTTTACTTTCTACTCGACTGTCTTTATTTCTCCTATATTTTCATGCCAAACACACTTACAGAAGAAGGTAAGATCAGCAGGATGGCAGTAGCTGCCTGGACATTGTTCCCATTCAGAGCCTGATTTATTTGGCAACCTTACAAAGCCTTAATGCTATTTTGGTCATACTTTGTGGATTTTATGATACCTCATTCAGAAATAAAATTGGTTGGTCCAAGACATTACTTTTTTTGTTGTAGTTTAAATCCACTAGAACAGTGTGAATGTGACCTTTGCATTTCAAGCAGGCTTGTGCAATTCTTGCATTAGTTAAAGAATGAGCGGTACAGACTGAGCAGGGGACAATACAGAAAAAGATTTTTCACTGGCTTTTACTGCTAGAAATACAGCTTTATCTACTGCCCCATGTTCTCTCCAGGAACTGCCATTTACACGTGACGCTTGTGAAAGAGCAAATTTTGCAGACTGCACTGAAAAGAACATTTTCCAGATCGGTAGCCTAAAAGATCCTCGATAAAGCCTCAAATAGTTACTTCATCTAATATTTAGTTCCAATGAGATTCATGTCCTGCTTTTTTGAACAGAATTCACTTCAATAATTCACTCTTAACAGTAATTTCAGTCCTGTTTCTCTGATTCTCTGTCTCATAATGAGTGCCTGCACTTCCAAGAAGGTAAGAACTGATACCGATTATCACATTTTATTATGCTTGCCCAGATCAATGGTATAATTCCTATAAAAAGTCTTTATCACATTTCTTCCAATTGACTCTTCATAATGGACATTTCTTTGATAAGCTAATGAACCTGCCGTGCTTTCAGGTTTAATCTTATCTCTAGATGCATTTACACTGTAATTTCTAGAGTAAACTGTTAGGTATGGTGGCCAGCAAGGATTATCCATAACTGAAACACGTGATTTTTTTTTTTTTAGAACTTCTATGTTTTACTAACAAATAATCTGATATATAATCATTCCCTGTAGTTGTGTTGGTGACAGTAACGGTAATAAGGAAAATCATCAGCTCCTTTATTTAATTTTTACATTCATTTTCTGCATTTGGTAATAATTCCATATGTAGTTCTCTTTTCCTGGAGAAAAGGAGGCACAGAGGGGGCCTTTTCACTCTCTACCTGAAAGGAGGTTTTAGTGAGGTGGGGATCAGTCTCTTCTCCTAGGTAACAAGTCAGAGGATGAGTTTCTTTATTACTGTTACTGTCATCAACACAACTACAGGGAATGATTATATATAGGAACTTCAGACCAGTAATGAAAAAAAAATACAGCTAAGTACAGCAACAATTTTATTTTGTTTATTGTGTGCAAAAAGCCTTCCCGGTATTGTAACTGTGGGGCTTTAGGAGAAGGTGAGGGCACAGGGTATATGCAAAGAGGTGATATTTGAGCACAGGCCTCTTGTCCACATCTGCATCTTCCCAACTTTGTGCTCCTTGTCTCTTCTCCTCTGCTGATATTTCTCCATTTCTTATCTCACTCCGGCTTGGTCCTGAAGTAGAGATGTACAAAATATTGGAAGCATCCTGCCACCTCTACTCATAGTAAGCATTTTGGTAGAAAAATTGTCCATGTGGTATTTCACAAACTGCCCACTGTCGGTGGGAAGTGGAGAGGGAGGTGCCTGTCCTCTCCTCCCTGGGAGACACTGATAGGACACATGGAAATGGCTCAGAGCAATCAGGGGAGGCTCAGACTTGACATGAGGAGGCATTTCTTTTTCAAGTGTGTGGTCAAACACAGGAACAGGCTTCCTTAAGAGGTGTTCCCCAAGCCCCTTAGTGTTCCAGAGCCATTTGGACTATGTCCCCAGTAACAGGCTTTAATTTTGGTCAGCCCTGAAGGGGTCAGGCAGTTGGACTAGATGGTCACTGTAGGTCCCTTCTAAATGAAATAGTGTATTCCATATTCTGTTCTATTCTCTATTCTGATTCATCAACAGACTGTTTGCATGGGGATGTTCAGGTCATTTTTCTGCCCAGCTCAAGGGAATATGGTGGCTGATTATTGCGTAAAGTGTAGCAAAGTATTTTGAATGAATATTAAATAAATGAGACCAGAAAAAGTCTCTTCTCCACTTGCCTAAGGTGAATAATTTTAATGGAAGTGAGAAAAAATAGTTTTACCCATTATGAATTCCACAGAAGAGAGATAATGTTTTTTTTCTGGGCATATACTGGGGCTTTTAATAAACATTCTCCCAAATAACTGTCTCAGGCTGCTATTCAACTGCAAGAAATACTTATGATGCTCCTCTTTATTATTATTATTACACCATCGGCATTACCATCACAATTGTCTGCCAAAATATCCGATAGCTCAATTGTAGAAGATCCCAAAGGATGTGCTGGAAACAAAAATCCAATTTCCAATTATCCTATTGGAGCTAAAATGCTGCCATTATGAGCAGGCCTGTTCTACAACATCTGAGAGACTGAACCCTTCTGAGAGATGCTGACAGATAGACACTGGCTCTTGAAGAAAGACTGTTCTCCCACTGAAATCTGCAATTTTTTTAAATAAGAAAATTATTTTTTCCTTTTCTTTTTGAGAGTGTATTTGTTTTTAAAATAACCATTTGAAACAAATGCTGAATTTAAGATCATGTTCTCCTATATTACTCATTAGACATTAGACATAACATTGGAAGCATAAGTTTCTTTCTGTCTGCATCTTTTCAAGAACAATTTAAGCCACCTTATCAATTTCATACTCTGGACTTTTTGCACCTTTATATATATAGGAGATATATATAGGGTATATATATAGGAGATATATTTTCAAATATATCTCTGGTGGTCTAGTGGTTAGAGTGCAGGACTCGCACCGCTGCGACCCAGGTTCAATTCCCGGCCCCCCGGGCAGCTGGAGCTCGTCAGCCTTGTATGGCAATCCAGCTACGTCCTGGGGACCTCACTGCCACTGTCCAAGCTTTGCTCGGCCCTGGCAGATGAACCTCAGGATTAAAGGGTGGGCTCAGTTCAGCGCACGCTGTGTCTCACCTAAAAAATCCACTGCGCAGGCTCGAAGGGTTTATGACCTTTCCCAAATCTTCGCTTGCGAAGACTGGCCATTATTATTATTATTATTATTATTATTATTATATTTTCAAATTTACACTTTAGCTTTACTGTTTGAATTTTCTTGAATAATTTGTGAGAGGACAAAAAACCCTCCCAAAAAATTAGCGAGAGCAAACCTGAAAAACTTACAGTCTGTGTTACTACTGCTTCCATTACACACAATTCTCTGGGGATAGGCACTAACCATCCAAGAGAGAATTTACAAAGAATACTGCATATAATCAGACTTTGCAAGGTTTCAGAGAGAATCCAGAAACAGTTAGGCACAGCAAAACTGTGTTCCGCTGCAGGAAATAATTCTTGTAAATTACTGAAATATTTTAAGATTATAATTATTCTGTCACTGTTTCAAATATTTTAACCTTACTGCATGAGTTCTTCATTACCTCCCTGGCCACCCTGCTATCATTCACACACTACATCCACAATCGGAGATTAATGTCGTTGTCTTCACCTTTTAGAGTTCAACACAGGGAATGCATGCAGAAGAAAAAAGAATCCCTCTATTTGTCTTCTGGCAGCAAATGCTCTTGGATAACATGGTGCTGTAGAGAAAATAATTTCATTTGGCACCAGTAGAGCTAATGGTATACCAGCAATTGGAACTGGCCCGTATGCAAGTATGTCGAAAGACCAATCACCTAATTTTGTACTCTACTATGAATGGCAAATAGAACATGCAGTCAGTAGGACAAACTGGAAATAAAGCTGTAATCTCCATTAGGAATTTGAAGGGGACTTTGAGATGAAAGTGCTCATGAGGAAGTACACAAGTGATATGTCGCCCTGTCAACCACATATTCACAAGTTTCTCCAACAAAGATATTGTTTCTTTGAACAGCTGTAGACCAGAGTTCATTCTTTGGGTACTGCACAAGTGATGCCTATTCAGTGACAGAAGCTTCTTGAAAAGGCTGAGAAGGCGAAAACTTTGCAGCTATTTCTGGAGATACACTCTGTAAGAACCATGTAGGACTTGCCGGTTTTGAGGGACCCGAGGCAATGCAATTATTCTGAGTAATTCATGAAAGCTCCTGTCATCCAGGAACTCGAGCTGAGTTGCAAGCAGAGCCTGTTATCACTCAGTTAACCTCAACCAGAAGTTTAGGAGTTGAGTTGCCAACTAACACATTCCACCAGCAAGCCCTGTAAGGAGCGCAGTGCCTTCTGTGACACAGCAGCAGAAAAACTGGCTGTTCAAGACATCACTAATCTGGAGGCCAAATGCATTGAGAAGAAAATTTTTGTCACACTTGACAAAACAGGTTTGAGTCTTCCACGGGGAGCACCACCCTCCACAAAAGCAGGCACAATTTCAAATGAAAGCCCAGGCCTTTTAACAGCCAGCAGGGCTTCAGCTTGTTGGTTTGCCCACCCGTAGGCTGGGTGGGCAGGTAGAAGCATGGTGAGAAGAGGGTAAAAAATGTGCTGTCTTTAGCAGTGCACAAGGAAATATACTTAGTATTTGTGAATGAAAAAAAAAGATCTTCTCTACCTGTCTTCGGGTTAATACAAGTGTATCAATAAATTACTGTAACAAAGCTACTAGAAATTTATAAAAACATACCTACTGGTTCCATTGTCCTTTTGGCTGGAAAGACTCATACTACAAGTTAGTTGTAGTATTTTTTTTATAATTAATAAAAGCCTGAGTTAATCAATTTCTGATGCCCAACAGCTTAACTCAGCCATTTCATCTGTAATTACAGGAACTGTCCATCCCATCCCTAATGGTTTTAGAACTTAGAATGGGAATAGTAACAGAGTTTAGTGACCTTCCTTTCCATTCTGCTTTTCAAGCCGACAGAAGAGCATACATTTCACACGCCAGCTTTGTCCCAGCAGCCCTGTCCCACAGTGTCCTGCTGCTGCGTCCCCCGCGGGTAGCACACCTGACCGCCGGACCAACCTGTGCACAGCTACCTGACGACCATCATGTGCCTGATGCCAGCGTGGAGCACATTCCTGGGAACAAAGCCGAGTTTGGTTTGGAACACAAGCATGCCCTGGGAAGCCCTCGTTGCCACATACTTGGCAGCCACCACTGCGATCTCGCTCTTCCCGCCAGGATGTGGTCTCCCCCCCAACTCTCATCCAGGAGCCAGGGGCATCCATGAGAAGCAGCATCTCCCCGGACTGCAGCTCCAAGCGTGTCCTGGAGCAGCGGGAACTACATGTCCCGCCATGCCAGGGCAGGTGCCGATGCGATGTGTCTTGTTGCATGGGTGACAGTGGCGCTCAGGCAGTGCCACATCGGGGTGCGCTGGTGGTGGCTGAGGCGTCTGTGCCCTCTGGGGACGCGAATTTGTCTCCAGAAACTTCTGATCGATGTAAGTTGGAGCGATTTCGGTCTATTTTCTTCAGGATCTGAGGGGATCTTGGCAAGTCCTTTGTCCTTTGTCCTTTCATTAGTAATTATCTACTAACGTATCTTGCCAGTTTATCACCAGGCACTTCAGCTACTCTTTATCTTTTGCTTTTCAGCTGCTGAAAAGTTTTTTTATTCTTCAGCTTTTACAGCTGTATAGTAATGCAGAGTGTGGAGTACATTATTGATATAATGGTTGAGATTGATCTTCAGATTTAACTTCATTGATCATTTGTGTTAGTTGACCACAAGTGAACTTTTATTCCCCTTCCTTTTGCATTTGCTTATATGTGGTGATAAGAATATAAAGTGTAGAATGCTAGTGATAAAAATCCATTTCTAATCCAGACCTCACAGAAGTGCTTTGATTGCTGAGCTCCAGGTATGGCTACTGACAGAAAAATTCAGATATGAAGCATTGTCTGGCGGGAAAAGCTGAAGTTATTAATCTTACCCTTCTCCTAAAAATTATTTAACTTCTAGTATTATATAATAGAATAGTTCACTGAACTGTGATGATAAAATTCAAGCCATGGGTCTATAAGATGTTTTTCATTCATCATTTCACTTAAAACTGTGTATTTCTAGGCAGTCTTGAAGCAAGAGAAAAAAAACTACGGTGCTTGGGTATTAATTGGCCTGGCAGCTGCTGGTTTAGAGCAGCCAAAGCTGATCAGGCCAAAGAGGAATATAAGAAGGCTACTGAACTTGTACCAAACCAGTTACTGTCAGTTATGGTAAAAATCCACTTTTTCTTTCCCTGAAATGTGTGACTATGGAGTTGAACACAGGAACAAAGCAAAGCTGAGACTTGAGTTGTGTTTTCTGGAGGCCTGAAGTTATATGGAACCTTCAGAGAAGCTGGAGCTTGTATTACCTGTGTGTCCAATGCCATAGTGAACTTCAGTTTCAGGGTATTTAAGTTTGTATTTCTTGTGTAGACTAAGTAGCAGTGAAGCATGCAAGAGAGAACATGAATTGAAAGAAATACAGGCAATTCTTCCATGCTTAGAAATTTCCATGGTTGCAGCTGAAGAAGCACTTTACAGTGCTTCTCTAGTTTTTCTAATTTATCTAGTTGACCTTGTTTTATCTAGTAACTTATATTTCCAGCTTCCAACATCATGTGGATTGTTACTAAAATTTGTTGTTGTTACTCAAAAGCAGTAGTACATTTAAAATAGCCGTGTGCTGGGTGGGGTGTGCATGTCAGCCTATTACAGTATATAGTTACCACATACTGTTGTGTTATTTGGGGATTTATGAAGGATAAGGTTGCATATTAAGTGTGTCTCTGACAGCAACAATCACTATTTTTCTCAGATTCTTGTATTTTCTGTATAAGTCCTTTTTTTAAATTACAATTGTTGATGCCTGATTTCAAGGCATACTGAAATTTTCTCATTTTTGCAGTTAGATTCAGGCTTTCTGTTACTATACAGGACAATATGTTACTTGAGTCTGGGTCTTTCATGGCATGACTTAATGTGCTTTGTATATTGTCTGTTATGCAGGCAGATTATGTAATATATAAAAGTTTCAAACTGTTGGTAATTAGCTCAGGAAGCAACAAAAGCTTTTCACTTAAGAGGATTCAGAAGGGCTGTGCAGAATTATCTAATAGATTCTGCTCACTGATTGTTACATTAACATGGCCTCATTGAAGGAAATAGAGTAATATTTTTAGGCAGAACTTGTTCTCATAACACATAACTGTTCACACCAAATCTCACTTTTTTTTTAAGAGATTATCAAATTCATATGAGAAATCCAACCAAAGAGATGTCAATGGAGACTTAGCAGATTGTAATGTGAAAAGAGATAGAAAAGATGAATTTTCTGTCCAACTTGTATTAATTTATTTTTTCCGGCTATCAGCGCCCCCTAGAAGATCAAAGCCTGATGTCCAAAACAGTCTGTTAGCATCTCACCTAATGAGACCCTTTGCTTAACAAATTCACTGAGACAGACAGGACATCTGATACCTTTTTATATAAGGACTACACCAAACAGTGGTAGAAAAACCCCTCAGCAGGTTTTTCCTATGAGTTATTTTGCCATCGATGAAACTGCCAGCACCTAAAAACAGACTCACTCTAACAGTTCATGAAATAACACGTTTATTAATACAAATTTGTGACAATTTGTGCAATTTGGGGTTTGCTGTGTCTGGAATAGGGTCTAACTGCAAAAAAAGCACACAAACTATGTAGTAATAATAATAATACAAAGCATAGGCACACATGCTAAAGCAAAAAGCAGCTTACAAAGAATATTAATACTGCAAAACCTAAGCAAAAACCCTAAAGCAGAAGAACTAACAAAGAATAAGTAAAGATTTTAAAGTGCTGTGGAGCAAAAGTAAAATTAGGGTATGTGTATGAAGCGATTGCTCACCCCAAGGCATCCCAAGAAGGTGGAGGGAGGAAAGGAAGCCCATCAGTTACCTCCACAGTGTTGATGGAACTTCTCCTCTATTTTTGCTTATGTCAAGTCTCTTTTTATACCTTTTTCTTTAGGCAGTTTTTGAGTGGCTGTAGCCAATAAACTAACTTTGGGATGATAGATGAAGTAGGCCTAAGGATCCACTTCCCGCATTCCAGAAGCCAGGTTGTTTGGGGGGGAGGGGGACGGAGAAAGCAGTGTTATCTCCATATCACTCGTTCTTCGTTTTAATCCTTTTACCAATTTCTGGGGAACTATCAGGAGCCTTATCTATTACCTCACACAGATGTTTACCAAAAACTTTTGGAACTCTATGAAAGGTAAATCATATTCAATTCCATAATTCACTCTTAAGATTTCTAGTTCAGGGAATGCCATTGCTGAAACACTGAACAATCTCATCTGTGTAAGGTTTCTTGATCCTGTCCATTTTGATAGGGCAAATATTCCTGGAATAATTGTACTTGAGATTAGTAGTTTAGAGAATTCTGTGTTATCCTCTGTCTGCTGATGAAACTCACTGCCTTGAAGAATTTAGATCTGCTAGTTCATTTGTAGCTCTGCATTAATCAGTAGACTTATTTTTCTCTGCTTTAAAATCACAGAATATATGTCACGCAATTCATAGACGGACAGTTCTAAACAAATCAGACTCTCAGCTGTCACTGTAACTGACTGGAGTGTTTGGTTTGTTTCCTTAATTTGAAAATTGTTCAAAAAGAAAAGTAAAATCCTTTACAGTACTTTTTTTACTCAGTTACAGCAGTAATGAGGAAAATTTTAGGGTAATAAGTGTTACTTGTTTGGCAGCTGAACCTACTAATAATTATTTGCTAAAATTTGAAAGCCATTTTTATATTTTCTGGGAAAACTTAAATTGTTTGTGTGAGATTTTCTTCCTCTTTTCTATTGCTGACAAGCAGAAATGGTGTGATGTATGTAAGAACCTTGTGGACATATATCATCAAGAAAAGAAATACTCAGAGGTAGTCTGAGTACTTGACTTTATCTCTTATAACAAGAAATTTCCTTCTGATCAGAACTACTTAGTTTTCATCACGTCATCCCTGATTTTTTGGGCTGCAGACCTCTTAAGATCTCCTCATGAACCACAACCAGGAAGAACTGATTTTAACTCTATTCCTTTCTTTTCCACTGTGTAAGACTTGGATGCAATCTATTAAACTGACAGAACATGACAAAGAATATTAGTTTGCAGGCTGAGAGAGTGGAGCACCATTCTTGCATTTTATTTCTAGAAGTTAAGCACGATCCCAAATGCACACTTAGCTGCAGTATATGTGAGTCAGGTGTCCTTTACGCTTGGCTCGTTCTAAGTGTTTGACTAGCCCTTCACAGGTGTGGTGATCCCTTCCTAGGCTGTGCCTGGAGTTTCACACCACTGTGTAAGGTGGAATTCATGCACAACCTGAACTTGATTGCCTGTGCTTTGTGTGCTGTGTTCCTTGCTCAAAGATAAGGACATGCAAAGGTGCTCCGGGGCAACTCAAGCTTTATTCGGCCCACTCAGCACTCCCAAAGTCTGTGTCAGGATGGCCCTGCAAAAATACTCAGCTGACCACGAGGTGGAGCTGGTAAATGCAGTTAACGAGGGTCCTATTTTCTCTTTTTCAATTCTGTTGATTTTTTCCACAGTGAAATTTCAACATGGACTGCTACTGTTCTTTCTATTTGTAGTGCTAGAGATCCAAATCTTCTGGCTATTTGTCTCCTTAAGGTTCATTGGTGCTAAACTTCTCAGGAAAAGGTGGGTGATTTCACCTTCTGACAAGAACAGTGAGGGTACAGCAGCCTGAGATGGGCCTCAGGTGGAGTAAGGCACGTAAATCCAAGCAGTCATCCTGGAACTCTTTCTCTCACTGCCTCCTCCTAAGTTCTGCAGGAGTCCAGGTTTGCACTGTAGCACAGTGATGCATTGTTTTATCTCTCCATGTTACAAGAAGTGTCATTCATAGCTTTGATAGTGTAGTGATTTGGCCCTGGCTGTTTTCTGAGTATTTAGCAGTGCCACGTTGGTTTCATATTAGCAAAGAATGTTATGCAAACCTGTTTTTGTGAAGGGCAGAAACTGTTTTCACTTGGCCAGTGAAAACACGGTCAGTTTACAAGTGGATGCTAATTTGCTTTTCTACCCCTCCTGAGCCAGTTCTGATTCCAAACCCACCTAAGTGCATTAGTGCAGCCAGAGGGAACATTCTTAGGGACTTGAGTCTGTTCATGTGGCCCTGGCTGGAAATCAGTGCTAGGAAGGACACCTGGCTCATCTTGTTCACAGGGACTGCCACAAATAACTCTGCAGCAACTTTGGAAATGATGGAGCACATTGCAGACTCACGTGATAGAGGAGAAAATCAATTTTACAGCTAAAGGACCTGCACAAGTCTTGGGAACTTTTGGCCTCACAGACATGGCAGTGCCTGCAGTCAGGTTGTAACAGGTTGATGTGCTTCATCCAGCAACGTGAGGCACAGGACTGTGAGATTTTAATCCTGGTTCCCCCTTCCCCAGGTAAAGGGACCACACCTTTATTTCCCATCCTCCCCCACATGTATTTCTTTTGGAAAGCCCAGAAGGAACTAGACTGACAGTTTCTTTGTTACAAAGATCCGTAGTCGGTGACTCTCCGGTCTGTGCCTGCTTGCACAGTTTCTGATCACTCCTAGAATACCAGTGAGGCAAACAATTCAAATTTGGGGACTATGTCTTTACCAGTTCTTTTGCAACCTATAAAATGTTTGAAATGTTTTTGAAACTCAGTGACCCCTATGAAGCCTTTGCTCTCCATAAGAGGCACTGGCAGAAAATGGGTGGGTGGGGAGTGTGGTGAGGTACTTGATATTTTACTGCATTTAGCTCAGTAAACTTCATAAAAAGGAACGCACATGACAGATTCTAGAGCTGTCAGAAGGACTACAGCCCTGCTTTAATACAAGTGATTTCTCAGAAGTGAGGAGAGAGAGAAATCATGATCATTAGCAAGAAATAAAAAACTCTTCATCTCTAAAAAGGTAATAAAAATACACTGCTTTTAAGTAGTGGATTTTTTTTTGTGCTACGGAAATGCTGACTCAAGGTGGTAGTGTTGTGTGGCCTTGGAAAGCCTCTGCTTGAGCACCATGCCAATCTTCCACAGGCCCTGTGCTGTCTCCCGGTACTTATCTGCCTCGTTCCCTGGGGAGGTGATGAGTTCTGGAGTTTCCAGGTGTGCAAAGGACAAGAAAGCCCTCAGGAACATTCAGCTTGGATTCACCAAGGAGAAACCCTGCTTAACCAACCTGATAACCTTGTATAATTACATGGCTGGTCTGATAGATAAGCAGATAGCAGTGACTACTCTGTCTTGGCTACCCTAAAGCTTTCTACAAAGTCTCTGTTGAGGTATGGACTCTACCTTCAGTGTTGCTTTGTTCTATTCCCGTCCTTTATGTTTCAACTTTTTTTCTATTCTCTGTCCATACTCTGGGGAGTACGATCTGCTAAGAAAGGAGATATGATTCCCCATCATTCCCAGTGTTGAAAATTGGAACAACTACTGCCATGATATTAAAAAAATACAGAAGTATTTTATTATTAAAGTGCTGTCTTTTCCCCCCTTCTTGCTTGCTCTACACCCTTCTTCTATTTCCTTTTTTTGATAGTATTATCAGCTACATAAAAAAAATTGTACAAGATACATCACTCTAACAGATTTTTGTCCTAAGTGATAGTGTTTAAAAATGTGATAGTAAAATCTTAATCCAGATTGTTGCTCCTAAAGCCACTCTCTCCAGGCAAGCTATTTCCCAAAGGACTTTTTCAAATAACAAAAAACTAAGGCCCTCTTTACCAAATAAACAGTATGTGACTCCAGGCCAGAAAGCAGAGCAGGGTCAACAAGGAGGAGATGCTATTTCTTAATATTATTTTGTAGATGTGAGAAGAACTATTCTGACACAAAGTGATAATAAATAAGAAAGAAGATTCAGAAGCAGAAAAAAAAGTCTGAAAGACCATGTATAAAATAGATACACAATACCTATCATTCAATTGAATAAACTTTCTTTATGTAGATATTACAAATACACTGCAGTTACCAGTATAGAATAAGTTCTTCAGGAATTCTTAACGCTGTTGACATGGAGGAAAAATGAAGAAAACATTTTCTACTGAGTATGTATCTTGTGTGATTTCTGGAGTGGTTTGGAAGCTTGGATGAGGGATGTTGATACATGGCCATGGACGCATGATGCAGGTGACTGAGGGCTCCAGAGCAGCATGGAAATCTAGAAGTTGAAAACGAGAAATGGTATTTTCTTTTTTCTCATGACGCTGTGTGCCTGTGAAGGCATCACCTGCTGGTGGAGGGTGACATCACCGAGGGGTGGATTGTGACTTCACATCCCTCACTGCTCATGCCCTGGCTGTAAAATCAGTTTTCTACTCTTTACATGAGTCTGCAACGTGCACCATTACTTCCAAAGTTGATGTGGAGTTATTTGTGGCAGCCTCTGTGAAAAAGATGAGCCAGGAGTCCTTCCTAGATCTGCCTTGCTAGATCTGTGTGAACACACTCAAGTTGCTCACTGAATGTCAGCCACCTTTCAGGCAAAACTGTCAGTGCCATGGCTGCAGTGAGGAGCATAAATAGCAACTTTTTGTTCCCTTGACTGCACTAATGCACTTAGATGGCTTTGGAATCAGAACTGGCTCAGGAGCAGTGGAAGAGCAAATTATCATCTACTTGAACACTGACCATGTTTCCACCAGCCAAGTTTTTCTCTTTCTCATCTCCTTTCTTTCCCTAGCAGAAACAGGTTTACATAATATTTTTTGCTGATATAAAACCAACGTGGCACTGCTAAACACTCAGAAGGCAACCCAATGCTGCAAAAAAAGTTTTGCACACACATTACAACCTGGATTATGCAGAATATCTATAATGAGTCCATAGGGTCCTCAAAGGAAAATTCTGTAGTGTTTTTTCATACATCTTACACCAAAAGGAACACCCCACCACATGAAGGCTTCTCAGCTATGCATAGAATCATAGAATATGCTGAGTTGGGCACCTATGAGGATCTTCGAGTCCAGCTCTTAGCCCTGCACAGGACATCCCAAGAATCCCACCATGTGCCTGAGAGTGTTGTTCAAACTCTTCTTGGGCTCAAGATAGGCTTAGTACTGTGACCACTTCTTTGGAGAGCCTGTCCAGTGCTCAACCTCCATCTGGCTGAAAAACCTTTCCCTGATATCCAGCCTAAACCTCTTCTGACTCAGCTTCATGTTGTTTCCTCAGGTCCTGTCACTGGTCATGAGTGAAGAGATCAGTGCCTACCCCTCCTCTTCCCCCCATGAGGAAGTTGTAACTGCACTGAGATCTCCTCTCAGCCTCCTCCTCTCCAGCTGAACACATCAAATGCCCTCAGCCACTCCTCATACAGCTTCCCCTCAAGGCTCTTCACCATCCTCGTTGCCCTCCTTTGGACACTCTCTAATGGCTCAATATCTTTCTTATATTGTGGTGCCCAAAACTGCCAGAATATTCAAGATGAGGCTGCCCCAGAGCAGAGCAGGACAATCACCTCCTTTGCCTGGCTCGTGATGCTGGGCCTGATGTCCCTCAGGATCACAATTGGCCCTCCTGGCTGCCAGGGCACTGCTGACTCATATTCAACTTGCTGTTGACCAGGACCCCCCAGGTCCCTTTCTGCAGCACTTCTCTCCAGCCTCTCTTTTCCCAATCTGTAAACACAATCAGGGTTGCCCAATCCCAGGTGCGGAATCTGGCACTTGCCCTTGTTAAACTTCATACGGTTCATGCAGCTGGACTCATGCGTGGCTGGTAGGAGGCTGTGGCCTCCTTCCTGGGGGAGCAACCAACAAAAGGTTTCTCCAACACGTGTACCTGGATGTTGCAGAATAATGGCACCTGCTGTAGTGCCTCACTCACTGCACTCTGATCTGGACATGGGCTGTGGTGGAAGATTACAGGCCATGAGCACATTTAGAACATCATATTCAATGACCTGAATTGATCACCAAACCCACATTTAACACCAGTGACCTTCAGGAACATGTTATTCCTAGAAAGATCAATTTCTGCTCTCTGGTCAAAGCGCAGCAGAATTACGGGTGGAGGAGTCTGCATCTTGGAAACAGGAGGATGGCACTAAAGCTACATCACCCACCCCAGCATTGCCCAGCAGTTGGCCACATCATTAGCCAGATATCTGTGTCCTCTGGCTGCACTGGGGTGTAGATTTGATTTTGGTCTGTTTGGTATGGCCATTCTGCACCCATCTTTTCCCTTTTTCCGTTTGAAAGCCCCCAAGAGCTGTGCCAGTGTTTATCTGTCGGCATCTCTCACAAGGGTTCAGTCTCTCAGATGTAGAACAGGCCTGCTCATAATGGCAGCATTTTAGCTCCAACAGGATAATTGGAAATTGGATTTTTCTTTCCGGCATGTCCTTCGGGATCTTCTACAATTGAGCTACCAGATGTTTTGGCGATAATGGGAAAAAATATGTTGGTCTCACTTTCATTAAATTTACTCACCTTAGGCAAGCGAAGGTCTGAATTGTTCAATCTTCATTTCCCCCAAGAATTTAGAACACTTTTTACAGTAGTCAGCAACCATATTCCCTTGAGTTCAGGACACCATCATCTTATCTTTCATGCCCACAGAGATCCTACGAGGACGCTTGTGGTCCCATAGCATTCAGTGTAAAAGGAGGAAGTAAAAACACAGGGAAGTGACACGAGAACAAATTTGTCATTGTATGGTTGATTTCTGCTTACCATCACAGCAGACAAGCTGTGCTATTTGGTGCACTTACCCTCTCCATAGTCAATCTGACTTTCTCCAGGAGAAAGAGACACATCCAAGTGAAACAGAAACACTCAACTTTGATTTCTACATGTGGTGTCTGGGGAAGAAAAATGTCCTGAATACCTCCATGCAAAGAGTCTGTTGCTCAATTGGAATAGAAAATTAGAATAGAATATTTCATTTAGAAGGGACCTACAGTGACCATCTAGTCCAACTGCCTGACCCCTTCAGGGCTGACCAAAATTAAAGCCTGTTACTGGGGACATAGTCCAAATGGCTCTGGAACACTAAGGGGCTTGGGGAACACCTCTTAAGGAAGCCTGTTCCTGTGTTTGACCACACACTTGAAAAAGAAATGCCTCCTCATGTCAAGTCTGAGCCTCCCCTGATTGCTCTGAGCCATTTCCATGTGTCCTATCAGTGTCTCCCAGGGAGGAGAGGACAGGCACCTCCCTCTCCACTTCCCACCGACAGTGGGCAGTTTGTGAAATACCACATGGACAATTTTTCTACCAAAATGCTTACTATGAGTAGAGGTGGCAGGATGCTTCCAATATTTTGTACATCTCTACTTCAGGACCAAGCCGGAGTGAGATAAGAAATGGAGAAATATCAGCAGAGGAGAAGAGACAAGGAGCACAACGTTGGGAAGATGCAGATGTGGACAAGAGGCCTGTGCTCAAATATCACCTCTTTGCATATACCCTGTGCCCTCACCTTCTCCTAAAGCCCCACAGTTACAGTACCAGAAAGCCTTGGGTAGGGAAGTGTCATCTTCTGGGCTGAATCCTGTTGGCAGTAGCTCAGAGAGAAAGTAAGGTGACAGTTGCATTGCGTTGAACTGCTTCTTGACCCAAGGTTGCACATCTGTAGAAACTGCAATGCCATCAGCCCATACTGTCTTCTGGTCTCTCCAAAGCCTTTCCAAATGTGGGTGGGAGGGTTGCATTTTTTGGGAGAGGTGTGCCATTCATGACCTTTCAAAAAAAAAAGAAAAGGAAGTATGAAAGAAACAAACAGAAGCAAACAAACTGAAAACCCCACAACAACCCCAAACCAAAACAAACAAAAAACCCCACCCCCCAAAAAAAGAAGGAAACCAAAGACAGCTATCCCTACAAAGGATTTGGTCCCTTCTCGCAGTGAGCAGGATCCAGTCCTGCTGTCCGAGTGACCTCCCCTCAGCCCCTCCAGTTTGTCGACCTCTCTGTTGTCCATACTGCAGATATCTGTTATCACAAGAGAAGCAGTGACTTGTGGCCACAGAGTACATTATATTCTTGGGATTGCTCAGCTTTTTGCAGGGGTTCATCAGGCACCACAGCAAAATTCTCCCTCTTCGCTGCAGCCCATCATTCCCTTCCAAAGCGTGGCAGGTGTTGCTCAGGAAGGCTCCTGAACATTACTAGTGTGCCATTTTTTAACCACTTACAGTCTTTTCTGCCTCTCTTATTCCACTTTAATCCCACCTGTAAAGAAAACAGAGGAGCATAAAAACCCAAGTGAACAATTTCAGTGAATAACTGAGTTTTTGCTTGCAGATTTTACAAGCTGCAATGGGTGCATCTTGGTACTTTAGTCTGTTTTTTCTAATCAATGTGATGATACTGTCCAAAATGCACACATATACTTTAATAACAAAAACCTAAAAATCAGCAAGGTCCTCCAGAAACAAATGAAAACTAGTCATCCAAGAATGAACTGATTGGAGCTGGGTTTGAGTGCTACTACCTCTCTTTGACGGAAATCACTAGACCTTACATGTCAAGGGATTTGTCAATTGCTGCTTTGATGCTGTCATAACTCAGAGGATGCTGAAAATCTGACAGCTCCTGGTTTTTCAAGGAAGGTGAAGGATTTTGCACCCCTGACTCCAATAAAAGGAAGCAAACTAAGAGAAATCTGGAAAGCTTAACATTGAAAATCCTCTATCTTGACATTTCAAACAAAATGCTGAAAAGAGAAGTGTGGTGTTGTGAATGACTCTGTGATTAAAGTGGAGGTCATTTTATGCAATTGCATGCACTAAAGGACTTTTCCCATGTCATTTAAATGCCTGGGAAGTCCAGTGTTCATTGGTTCCATTAAAACGTAAAAGGTACGTAAGCAATCACCACTCAGTATACAGTCACCAATCTCTTATCAAAACAAATGTTATAATTTGACTCACAAAAGTACTGTTGAACATATTCCTTGCTTCTTTCGCAAGTGAATGCATAAACAAATACAAAATAGCGTTTTGCATCTCAAGAGAGTGAAGTAAAAATGATGAGCTATGCAATTTTCTCCAGGTCATAGCATGAATTCATCTCAAGAGTAACAAATATATAAATACCAGTTTATTTGGCTACAGTTTTCATACACTCTACTTTTCAATTCCTTATATTGACATGACATTACTGACACAGCTAGAATTTAGGAGTTACAATTTCACTGTCATTGTTGGGTATAAGGAAGGATGTTCATATACTTGTTTTTCACATGTGTGCCTTGTTTTCTGGGACATTAGCCTGAATGATTAAGAAGCCTCAATAATTTTGTTATCTGGGCACCTGAATTTCTTCAGTGTGAAGGATTCTCAATACTGTCAGCATCTGAATGAGCTGATGTTAAACACTGGAAAAATCATATCATGGGTGGCTTGAAATGAGAATTTTGATAATAACAGTAAAACCAGTCAATCAAGTCCTGCGATATCCTTAGGGAGCACACTTCAAATGCCTGCTGCCTTTGGGGAGGATAGAGAAGAAAAGCAGACTAAGTCCCTAAGAAAATTTGGCACGATAACTAAATGCAGAGAGGTCCTCTCTGACTAGTGTGAAGGTCCCCAAGAAACAGGCACGCTGTCACGTGCATGCATGCACACACCGACACACAGTCGGGAGATATTCCATACACTTCCATCTCACTGCCTCCTCCAAAAGGAAGATGCTGTACACCTTTAGCACTGTGCTTTGGGTCAGCTGGCCTTCCCTGCCACTGATGCTTGTATCGTGGTAATGTAAATTATAACTGGTTTTATCTTAAATGGTTTTGTAAGTGGGAAAAACTTGAATACAAGGGTGAATGACACTGGGAAGCTGGGAGACAGACAAACCAGGAGTTAGAAAAACTTACCATTTGACGTGAAAGGCCAGCAGGGGGAGAGCTGATCTGATTATCAGCTGTGTTTCTTTAGATAATACTCCCATTGAGACACAGATATATACATGAATCTGTTTAAACAAAGAATATGCTATTGTTAGACTAAGCAGGAAAGACAATCAATAAAGCAGGAAACCAAATGGGGTGTAATGAGGAAGTTAGATAAAGGGAAACTGAGGCAGGGCCACACAGATGTGTTCTCATCAGACCTCCCCAAATAAAAAAATGGTCCTATCCCCAAATTAAAAAATTGCTCTATTTTTTCAATTATTCATTTTTAGAAAATTATTTTATTTTCATAAGCCTACAGATTTCATTACCATGGAGTTTTTGACTGTCCTAAATAAGTAATTTTTCAAGACCCCCAGCTGATGGTGGTGAAATTCCTAGGATGTTGAACATCTGGATTTTTAAAGCTAGAGTCACAAGTATAATTATCAGCATAAAGACCATGCAGCTTGCTTCTCTGGTAGAATTTGGTGACAGCCTGCATGACTTCAATCAGTTTCAGGGACAGTCAGCTGCCAGTGACTGTCTGTTCAACTTTCAGAAAATAAAGTAGCAGCAAACAATTAAAGGAAAATGATGACCAAGTTGTAGTCCAAGGTATCCGGACTGTCCTATCTCTGACTGAAGCCCATATATGTGTTGTAGATATTCCCATTACCAAACACTGAAATGTGATGCTGTCTCAATAATATGATCATGAAGGGAAAAAAAAGCAGCGCTTCATTCCAGAGCTCTGCCACTCTCTGTGACTTTACCAGATTTATACCAGCCAATTATAGCAACAACAGCAAAGCAGAAACTGGGGTTTTAATATTTTACTTCTTTAGCCCTTGGTAAACACTGCCAGAGAGATTCTGCTGACAGCAAACAGCAAACACAAGATACAGCTCTGCATGTAACAAAGAATGTGACCCTGTGCCAGGAGTGCATTCTCCAGTGACAGTAATTATTGCTACCGCAGTAATGTAACTATGTCAGTGAAATGAAGATGACTTTGATATCAGTGGACATCAGCCTGAGTTTGGGAGGGCAAATGATCCAAGAGGACCAAATCTCTGACCAATACACCTGAGACAGAATATGCAGTGTATTCCTCAGGTGTTACCATGAAACTCTGCAATGGGTTCAGCCCTCCAGCTGCTCAAGTACTACACAGCCTTTCAACTCCACGTCTCTTCCTGGAAGAGTCACTTTCCAGTTATAAAATGTCTGTTGCAACTTGAAGCACATGGAAGTTTGATACCTTTTTTTTAACAAGCTTCAGAACTAGACTTATATTCAAAAATAAGCCTGATAGGAAAAGAAATATCCCAAATAATTGCTCTATACAGCTGGAATGGGAAGCATGTGCTATGAGATATGCAAATGTATGATTGGATTTTCATCATTTAATAAAAAAAACAGATACATTTTTATTTGGAAGAATTCAGTTCTATTTCCTCTGTTTCACTAATGCAGTGACAGATATTCAAAGCAAATAGAGAATTTAAGGCATTTTCCAAGCTTAGTTTTACTGATTCCTGTGTGATGAGGTTCATAACAGAGCTGTTTAAATGAAGTGAGAAGTTATAAAACATTACTTATAGCCTTTCTACAGCAATTTAAAACAGCACTGACTGAGCATTCTTTGCTTCTGGGCCTAAAATCAAGCATACCCTGCTTGCACACATGTGCTTTGTACTGATTTTGGCTGGGATAGAGTTAATTTGCTTCACAGTGGCTGGTATGGGGCTGTGTTTTGGATTTGTGCTGAACAGGTGCTACAGCATGCAGCACTTACAGCGCTGCTTCTCACCCCACCCCACCAGGGAGTAAGCTGGCATCAGTGGCCATGCATGGGATTAAACTAGAACACTTCAGACTGTGTGTGGCTTTATCTACTGAACTGTCTTTATCTCAGCTCACAATTTTTCTCACTTCTACCCTTCCAACACCCTCCCCCATCCCACACTGAGAGGAGGGAGCAAGAGGATGATTGGGGCTGAGCTGCCAGATGGAGTTCAACCACAACATTTACCAATTATCACAGTAATTCTGTTTCCACTGTATAGTCTAAAAACCCCAAGCCTATAAAAATTTATTGAAATACATATTTCTTTTCAAAACTAGGTTCTGATTGCAGCAGTTAGCCAAATATCCATTATCCAGTGAATAAACCTCCCTCTTTCACCCAACTTCAAAACTTTTCTTTTGTACTTAGTGGAGATACATGGTGTCAGATTTTAGCAGTCTAGAATCCAAACCTAATACTGAGGAAGAAATTCACCTGTCTGGTGCTTTCGCTGCTTTGCAGTTCACATTTATTCCTGTTTCTGCTTACTTTCAGATTCTCTTCCTTGATCCCAGACAGCTACTATGAGCTCTTGTAAAGGCCTCTCCCTGTAATAACTAGGATTTACCATGCTTTCACATCACCTTTAATCATCAGTCTACATTATGAAGAACATTGTATTTACATCCATTTTAGCTATGAAAAAACTGAAACCAGGAAAAGGGAAATTACTTGCTCTAGGAAAAGCAGCAATAGCTAAATGAGAAAGAGGACTCCCAGCTCTAATCCAGTCTACTGATCCTCATTATACCCAGGATTCCTAGGGAAACAAGGAAATATGTTAAAGACTATGTGGACAAAGTTTACAGAAGTTCAAAAGGCAAGTAAACAACTATATGGAGAAAAAAATTCCGCTGCCCATGTATTCTTTCAACATAAAGAGGATTTTTTGCTTAAGAAACCTTTTAACCACAAAGTAGTGCACCTGTAAGGGTATTTCACTCTAAATATCAATTTGTTCTTTCATGTTTCCTGGGAAGTTTTACTGGTTGCTACCAGAGATCAGTCTTTTTGTTTGAGAGTAGTGTTGCCATTTGTATGATACCATACAGTCTTTTGTGGGGAAATTTCTTAATCTATTCTCAACATTAAAGCAAGTTTGTGCACCCCATTTTTCCACCCTAGGCATGACATGCACAGACACACACAGTCAGTTGTAGAATCATCCAAGAAAGGACTGTATATGCCTTTCTAACAAAAAAATATGAGACTGAACTGCTAATAAAAGTATAAAAAGATTTTGAAGAGACAACATTAGGACATCCTTTCAAATGCTGCCATTTGATATGGATTAATGGTATGAATTCATAATGCAGGACACACATTCTCCTCAGCACACAGCTGATATCATGAACTTGAGACTCCCAGAAGATGCTTCCATCAAAAACCTGGCCCTGGCCACTCAATCCCTGTCTGTCTCACTCAATAAACACAGGGTTGCTGTTAAGTGTCTCAAAGCCATGTCTGGTGCAGGCTGAACCAGTGCAAGAATAGGATGGTCACCTCACAAACAAGGACAGACACAAGGCAGAGGTGTTCAACACGGATGACAGACCAAGGGGGTCTCAGTGTCCTGAGCTGCAGGACCATGACTGGGAGAATGATCAACTCCCAGTTGACCCTGAAGTTGTGTGGGATCTGCTGCTCCAGCTGGATCCCTATAAATCTGTGGGGCCTGATGGGATTCATCTCAAAATCCTCAAAGAGCTGCTGATGTCATTACAAAAACTCTCTTGATGGTTTTCAAGTGGTCTTGGGAATCTGGAGAGGTCCCAGCTGACTGGAAAGTGGTCCATGTAGTCCTGATTTTCAAGAAGGGCAAGGAGGACCCTGGAAACTACAGCCCTGTCAGTCTCACTTCGGTGCCTGGTGAAGTTATGGAGAAGATTATTCTGGGAGGTATTGAAAAACACCTGAAAGGCAATGCAGTCTTTGGTCACAGCAAGCACAGCTTCCAGAGAGGAAAGTCCTGCTTATCCAAACTGATTTCCTTCTATGACAGGGTAACCTACCTACATGATCAGGGGAAGCCAGTTGATGTAATCGTTTTTGATTTCAGTAAAGCTTTTGATATTGTATCTCTTTCTGGACAAAATGTCCAGCACACAGCTGGATAAACACATCATGTGGTGAGTGAGCAATTTGCTCACCACAGATGGTGACTGACAGTGAATGGGGTAACATCAGATTGGTGACCTGTCGCTAGTGGGGTTCCACAGGGCTCCATCTTGGGCCCTGTGCTCTTCAACATCTTCATAAGTGACTTGGACGCAGGACTGGAAGGGACACTGAGCAAGTTTGCAGATGACACAAAACTGGGAGGAGCAGTTGACTCCTTCCAAGGCAGGGAGACCCTGCAGAGAGACCTTGACAAATCAGAGGGCTGGGCAATCACCAACCATATGAAGTTTAACAAGGGAAAGTGCTGGATCCTGCTCCTGGGATGGGGCAGCCCTGGATATATGGACAGGCTGGGGAATGAGAGGCTGGAAAGCAGTGCTGGGAAAGGGACGTGGGAGTCCTGGTTGATGGCAAGTTGAATATGAGTCAGCAGTGCCCTGGCAGCCAGGAGGGCCAACTGTGATCCTGACGGGCATCAGGCAAAGCATCGCTGGCCGGGCAAAGGAGGTGATTGTCCTGCTCTGCTCTGACCTGGGGCAGCCTCACCTTGAATGTTGTGGTAGTTTTGGGCACCACAATATAAGAAAGACATTGAGCCACTAGAGAATGCTTCCAAAGGAGGGCAATGAAGATGGTGAAGTGTGTTGAGGGGAAGTCGTATGAGGAGCGGCTGAGGGCACTTGGTGTGTTCAGCTGGAGAAGAGGAGACTGAGGGGAGACTTCATTGCAGTTAAGACTTCCTCATGGGGAGAAGAGGAGGGGTATCACTTCAGTCTTGTGACCAGTGACAGGACTCAGGGAAACAGCATGAAGCTGAGTAGGGAGAGGTTTAGGCTGGGTAATTAGAAAGAGATTTTTTCCCATAGGGTTGCTGGGCACTGGAACAGGCTCCCCAGAGAAGTGGTCACAGCACCAAGGCTGTCAGAGTTCAAGAATTGTTTGGACAATACTCTTGGGCACATGGCGTGACTCTTGAGGATGGTCCTGTGCAAGTATAAGGGTTGGATTTTATGATCCTCGTGGGTCCCTTCCAGCTCAGCATATTCTGTGATTCTGTGAATATTGCTGGAGACAGAGCTGAAAGTCTTTCCTCTGTGCTAGGACATCACTCTATTGCATCAATGAGAGGACAATAAACTGCATGTGCTAAATGTCATTCATTCATAGGGTACTTATGCTTTGCATCTGCCATAGGCTACAGAGGATCACTGAGGTTATGGAAAGGGTGTGTTTTGTTTTTTGATGTGGCTTTTCTTTTTTTTCTTTGTTTGTGTGTTTTTTTGGGATTTTTTTGTTTGTTTTGTTTTGGTTTGTTTTTCTTTCCCTGTGGGATGTCTCAGCTAGTCTAATTTTCTGAGGGCAGCTACTGAAGTGTAATTTTTTTGAACTTTAGGGATAAAGCTATTTCCAGATCTTTTCACAAGGAAAACTTCTGAAAAACAAGGAAGGGAGTTGTGATGTGAGCTGCATTTGGGTTTTCTGTCTTGCCCTCTCCCCCATACCATTTTTTTCTTTCTTTCTGTCCCTTTTTCTTCCCTCCTGTTGGAGTGATCAGAGCAGTAATGGCACCACAAGTGCAGCCACTGGCAGTTAAGTGGGAAGGTGTTTGGCCAAGCTGTTTTCCTTATTAGGTGTCAGTCCATGACAAAGTTAGTGATGTTTGGTCAGGTTTTCCCTGTCAATACAGGGAGCTGACTTTCACATTTCTCTATCCTGTGCTATTCTATTCTATTCTATTCTATTCTATTCTATTCTATTCTATTCTATTCTATTCTATTCTGTTCTGTTCTGTTCTGTTCTGTTCTATTCTTCCAACACAGAGCAGTCACCAAAAAGAGGGAGATTTTTCTGAAGGACCTAGTAGATTGTACTAATTTAGTGGGTTTTACTTTATTTCTCACCATCCCAATCTATTTTGCTTTGCAATAAATTAATTGTCCCCAAATCAAGTTCATTTTGCCTTTGACAGTAACTAGTAAGTGATTTCCTTGAACTATTTAATCTTATTTTCTCCTTGTATCCTGTTGAGGAGGGAGAACAAGAGAGCAGCTGGGTGGGCACCTGACAGGCAAACAAGGTTAAACAACCATGGATCACTTCATTTATTTTTTTTATTTTAGGAGGTCTGCATTTATTTTTATGTATAAGGATATTGAACATCACACCATGTTAAGTGTGG
This sequence comes from Pseudopipra pipra, assembly GCF_036250125.1. Lineage (NCBI taxonomy): Eukaryota > Metazoa > Chordata > Aves > Passeriformes > Pipridae > Pseudopipra > Pseudopipra pipra. The sequence continues at coordinate 44,069,723 of NC_087581.1, read as the reverse complement.
ACATCCTCATCCAAAAACACTGTTTGATACTAGTAAGAATCACTTAGATCATGTTGTGCTCTGGGGTTTGTTTAGCTTTATGGCTTCAAAGTTTGTTGTCTGTCTAAAACTGATGTAGCTGAAAAACATCCTCATTTGGGAGAAATTATTGTACAGATATATAGATACCTATATTAGATATATGTTTTATGGACATATTTATTACGTTTTATTCCTCGTTCTCTGACTGCCAGGTGAGCTCAGGACTGTGCCTGGCCTTGCTGCTCATACCAAGACGTGGCCCACAGCTCAAAAACCCTGCAAGGGCAGGTAAAACTCAGCTGTGAGTTCTGTTCTGCCTGTCTGTATACAGTTCTTTTGATTTACATACAGTTTCCCTCCCCGTTCAGACCATGTAACAAGTAAGTGCAGACAGTGTTGTATATGTTCTGAGGTTAAGACAACAGAAAGGAACTACTCTTTATTTATGCAAAAATTGTATTATTTCTTTTCAAGTGACTTGAAGGTGTCTGTCTGGAACTGCTGGCAGAAAACAAGTGAATATGCTCAGGACAGATACTACAAATATCACTAATCCCAGAATTTGCTTACACTTCTCTTTAGGGCATGATAAGATCTCATACATCAATAGATGGAAAAAATAGATAAAGACTGATTTTAAGTTCAAAAAAGGGAGAAAGCTATGAGAAATGTCCTGCAAAACTTGAAGTGAATTCAAGCTTTTGCTAAAAGTGGTAAATAGTCTGTTCAAGGACACCGATCTGTGATTTCTTTTTTTTAAGTGGAGGATCCATTCCCTCTCAGATGAACTAGAAAGCTGATGTATCATCAATTTTTACAGATATTATGACAACAAGTTCACTGTGTACATGACTGTAGAAGGATAACGAATTCATAATTGTTATTCTTTTTTAAATGACCATTCTCCAGCCACCTTAGCTACTACCTGCAGACAAAGTCAGTGCCACTAAATGTATATTTGCAATAACCCCTTGCAGCAACCTCTGGAGAAATTTCTGCTGGACAAAGCTGGAAGAGAATTAGAGGAGTAGAAGCAATTAGCAGATACACATTCTGACCCATTGTTTAACAATTTCCTCCCCAGGAACTGTCACTCTTGAATCCCTTTTGGAGAGTATTCTTGGAGGCTTCTTGTCAGTATTCTTGGAGGCTTCATGGCACAGAATGGTTTTAACTGGGTTGGGTGTCTTCAGCAAACAGATGTCAACTTATTAAGTGACCAAAAAAAGGAGCTTCTCCTGGATGAACTCTTCCCCTTTGTTAAGTGGACACCCAAGGTACAAAAGACAACCCAGTGTTAGCTATTTTATAAATAGAATATTTTTCAATTTTTTACTAGTGTGCAGGAAAAACAAAATATAGGTAAAATTCTGTAAGTAAATAAGAGACTTAACAGTTGAAAAAATAAGACCATAGCCATATTAATCACAAAAAGAATTCAGGAAGTACAGATATGAAAAATGAAACAGAAATCAAAGATGTATTTTACTGCCAATAAAAAATCAGGCTTTGAAAGATTCAGCATCTGAAAGTCTACATGTGCTTAGGTATTGATGAATGAGATATATAGACACAGACTAGCGGCTTTTCTGTCCTCAGAGGACAGAATACAGATACATCTGTTTATGTGAATATAAACTTGTTAATAGAAAAATCTAGAAATCTAGAGAACAGAGAAGAGAAAGATCGACAGTAAAAGCACAAAGGGATGAAAAGTTTACCACAAAAGAGCGGTGTCTAATTTCAGAGGCAAAGAAATGAGTCACTGAAGGATTGACTGCCTTCGGAATCTACAGGTGACTGTAAATGTTGGAGATATAAGGATGCTGTGGATGTCTCACTAAGACTGCTAAGGCTTTAGAGAGTTGAGTCAAAAAGTCTGGTGGGCTTGGCAGTGCTGGGTTAACAGATGGACTCGATGATCTTAAGGGTCTTTTCCAACTTAAATGGTTCTGTGATTCTATGATTCTATGAAGACAACATATGGACAGGCTTGACTTGAGAGGAGAGACACCATGTGGTGGTTCTACTAAAACCCTGCGTGGAATTGATGCTCCATTACTGCACTTAGACAATGCTCTTGTCAGAAGATGGCAAGATTATAGGGGGAGCTCAGGGAGGGAAAGTGTCTGAGGCCCAGTCCTTCATACTGTACCTCTGTCAGGGTCAAAGCACCCCCAGTGACTGTCCAACTGAGCAATGGTTATCAAGAGTTGAACTGCTATTGCTAATAGACAACCCTAAGCCAGCCACTTCTTAGCTTTTGAGGGCCTCACATTCAGCTTCTATAGCCTTGCTGAATGCAAAATACTTGCACATTGATAATAAGGTTATGTGCTAATGCACTTAAAAATCTGCTGATGTCAACCATACAGATACCTGAGTACATGTCTGTATGGATTGTAAGACTGAAGAGTTGGAAACTATTTACCAAATGTCACCCCATGTGGCTCCTACCCTAATAGGGGAAAGCAGAAGGGCAGATTTCACTTTTTCATTTTTCTACTTTCTTGAGATCACTGTACATGTCTATTACAGTGTACCTGAGCTATTGTAATTATAGCAATAGTCTGAAAATTGAAAATAGAAGAGTACTGCTCTCCCCTAACTGTGCACTAATAACCTTTTATTAGCAAAGAACATAATCTTCTGAGTCCCTCAGATAGAGATTTAAAAAACCTTGCAGCTTGTTAAAGAGCTTATCAGTGGTAATTAAAGCCTGGCTGAGCATACTTGCTTTTAAGAGACCCAGAAGGGCTTGCTCCATTTTTATGAAACAGAGATGCTACCTCAGCACAAATCCCCACCTGATCAATGGCTTATATGAGAAATCTATTAAACAGCCCTTCTTGGAATGGTGGAGGCAGCATCTCTTGAAATGTCTGACTACTGCAATTTCCTATTAATTTTATAAAAGATACTTTGTGAATAAGCAGGGATGAGATGAAACACAGGGCAGATAGCTGTTCCTAATTAAAATGAAAATTGACCCACAGGAGCTGTCAGGCAGGAACTGATGAGTATCACTGGCTTTTTAAAGATAGTTTTGTTTAAAGATAGTTTTGCAGTATTTTAGTCATTGAGGTAATTTTATGGTGCAGGAAAAGGAGGATATTAATGAGTCTTATAACCCATTCATGTTCACAGTGTTGTTTTCCTTTCCAACGTCCGTGGGTGTCACCCTTCTCTGAAACCCAAACAAACTGCAGCTTACCTCTGAGACTTCGATGTCTGCTGCTGTCTATCATGCCTTTACCATGTCTCCTGTAACTCATTACAGATTACACTGCCAATACCACCTGGAAAACTTGGCAGCTTCATCCCTGCATTTATTTGTACTGGAATCTCCTTGCACAATGGTGTTGTGCACCCACCACGACCAAGTCTCATCTCTTTCAGTGGTGCCACTCTTGTTAGTTCCTGAAATATTTTTCATAATGTCACAGTTTAATCCCAGACAGAAAGTTAGTGTCAGAAGTCATTGCAGAGTTGGAAATTATCTCAGGTTGCTTCACAAGAGTGATGCTTCAAAATTATTTATAGACTTGAGTAACAGGAAGACAGATGGCATTTCCCCCCACTGTTAGCCTGGAGTGTGTAATCCAGGTAGACAGAGGAGAGCTTGGATAGTCATGCTTAGTGGTTAACACCACAGCAATCACATCCATCCAAGATTTCCGGATGCTTCATTTGTGTGCCAGTAGGATTTCTGTTAGTGTGACTGCACTAAGGTAACAAAGTCATAAACCACCTGTATTTAATTAATTTAACAATAAATAAACATACAGAACTCAAAAGATCTAAGTGGAACAATTGCTCAGCACCTATGAAGGGTGAGTAATTAATTTTGCGATAATTATTATCAAACCACAGTGAGCAGAGAGATCGTTTTTCCTGCTTTGAATTGCCTCCTTCCCTCTGAGTCTGTATTTCAATGAAGGTCTTTTATTGTTTAATGTATCTGTCATCATCTGGTGTCAGAATAACATCAGGCAGATGCAAGCATTCTCATTTTATTATTGTATTATTTTTCTTTTGTTTCCCTGGGGAAAGATGTTTTAATTGCTAAGGATAAGGACAAATCCACAGATTTAGGAGCTGAAGGGGAATGAAAACAATGTCAATATTTGCATGACTGAGAAGACATTCTGTTCATATAGTTCTATAATTCCTTATCATTTATGACTGGAACAAGCTGACAAAAGTAAGAGAATAAGATACCAGGGGAGAGGGCTAGGGTTGTGAAGGACTACACAACCTCTCTATTACGGGGATCTGGAGGAACTAACAGCAGGGAAGGGGGTAACCAAGTGCCAAACATTAATCTTAGTGCTGCTGGCTACAACTCTGATTTCTGAGGGCAGGAGAGGTCTGGGTCATACTATTGAATACCATGAGCACTCTGATGATGTCTGATCCCTCCAACACCTGCTTTGGAGGGCAAAGGCCAGACTTAAAATTGGAATAAAAAGAAAACAGATTTTAACAGGGGATGAATAAATCAACATTCACTATGTAGGACTCAGTTCATCAGTCAACTGCAGGTCATGCTTGGATGACTCTGGCATGGCTGAGACACTCGGAGAGCACTGCACCAAGCAGGACTGGTAAAGTGATGGTAAAATTGTACCCTTCACTGGTAGGGAGTTCCCTGTCAGAAGATCATGATCAAGCCATGGCTCCCAAAGGGTGTCTTGAATTGAACACAAAATCACTCAAAATTTCTGTGATTGGAAGGCACCTCTGGAAATCGATTTGTCCAAAGTCCTATGCAGACACTGCCCAGCTAAAGCAGGTTACCCAGGACAAAATCCAGTCAGGGCTTGAATATCTCCAAGGATGGAAGCTCCACAAATTGTTTAGATAACCTGGTCTTGTTTATCACAGAGGAAAATCTATCTCTAACTTCTTTATTCCCTCTCATTAGGTATTTATACATGTGGATAAGATCCCTCCATAGTCTTCTCTGGATTCATGTGGAATCAACCAAGGAGAGACCAGACACCACCAGCAATGCTCAGAAATTTCTCACAGCAGTTCAGAAAGTTGCACTGTCACCTTGACTTTAAAAACTATCTGAAACTGTATCAACATGCTTAAATTTCCTTATTCTTTAAGTTCTTTATATGAATAATGTATGTTATCACCATCCAAAAAAGCACTGTGCATTATTTCAGTGTCATAAAAAGGATTTAAATAAATATTTTTGTATTTTCTTCCCACCTCATCTGCCTTTCTTCACTGTGAGATGAAAAAGTAAGAGATAAAGCACTGAGCACCAGCCATGAACTCTGACAGATTTCATTTTTGTTTCAAGATATAATTGTCAAAAGTCAGTATAATATAATTAATCTGTGTAGGTTCATCCTCAGCATTTCTTTAGAAAATTTGTTAATTTGGCTTATTATCATCATTTGGCATCTGTATAAAAAAATAAAAAAAGGAAATTTATTTGGACAAATATAGAAAAAATAGTTAATATGGAAATCAGCTTGTCTGAAGTGGGAAAATGCCTTATTTGCATTCAGATTCTGTTTCTGCTGCCTCTTCTTTTGTTTCCAAAGTGACAAATGGTCTTTCCCTCCTCCCTAGCCCTTTTAGAATCTCATTAAAAGGTATGGAAATAAGGCTTGAATGGCCCCATGGCCTTCTTTCCTTTGGGGGTCACATGCAGAACACAATTCAATCTGGCATACTGGCATATTTTATCAAGGTTTTTTTTCATCAGGAGGGGGTAGAATAGTACACAGTGACCCAAAGCACTGATGGTACAATGCACATAATGATACACATGCTATTACTCTCAGCAATATATTCCGATGGCACACAGATTGATGTATAATGTGATTTTCCCTCAATGAAAGGGAGTTTGAACAATTAATGGTTCTATCATGGGCATGAGTTCCACATATTGCATTTTGAGAAATGAGGTTTCTCACTGATTTAACATTCTTATTTGCTGCACAATCTTTTGCTCTTTAATAACAGAAGATTGGTTTATTTATTCCTGGTTTACTTTACTCCTTTTTTAATGTAAAAAGCACAGGGAAGAGCAGCATGGCATTTAAGTGATTAGTAACTCTGAAAAATACTTGTAGCTTATAGCAGTCATGGAAGTTACAGCTGAGATGCAGAGAATTTCATGGCTAGAAAGAAATGGACAAGAGCCAGAACTACTATTAAGCATAAGGATCCCTTCAATGTCTGTCACTGGAGCACAAATCTAAACAGAAATGGAGCTCATCCAAAAATCGCTTTCACAAGCCTGACAAATCTACATCCCACTTTTCATTTGGGAAACATCTTGGAATTTTCAGTGACAGACATGCATCAATATTAAGGCCTGAAATAGCATTTTGTGCATTTATGCCTTAAATATTTCAGCAATTCCGTTATGGACTCCTTCAGAGAAATAAACCAACATCTGGTCCCTTTTACGTAAATGAAAAGCTAACGCGACAAACTGTCATAGTCAGTTATTGCCGCTCTGAGTGAAAAAACCTCACCAGATAACGTGATATTGACTTGACTGCCAGCAGCACCTTCCTTCTAGAACCTTGTGCCTTTTCTTCTTCTAGAAAAAAAGCCGTGTTCTTTGCTTATATCACTGCTGAGGAGGAACAACAAACATTAACTGATATCTGCAGAGATATGATAGTATATACCAGGTATGAAAATTACTTTAAAATTTTTGGAGAAAGCTATTTACAACAATAAAAATATTGTACAGGTCTTAGAATATTTTTTCATCCGTTTAGAGACTTGCAATGAAAGCTGAAAAGCCATTACTAGTGCTATGTCAACAATTTGCTGATATATGCTGTCCAAGTTTAAGTTGGCTTGAAATATCCATTTGTCTGCCTGAGTTAGCCCCAGGCCTTCACTGTACTGTTCCAATTATGACTCTGTCTCATTCAGATTTCTTCTGGAAATTAGAATCTTGGATGGGGGAAAATGGGTATTTTATCAGTTCCAGCTAGGAAACTATTTGCATGCCCCACATAGGACACAGTTCTTTGCATGACTGGATCAGGGGAGACCTCATTGGAGTTACAACTTCCTCAGAAGTGGAAGAGGAGGGGCAGACACAGATCGCTTTCCTGTGGTGACTAGTGACAGGGCCTGAGGAAATGGCCTGAAGTTGTGTCAGGGGAGGTTTAGGTTGGATATTAAAAAAGGTTCTTCCCCCAGAGGGTGGTCAGGCACTGAACAGGCTCCCCAGAGAAGTGATCACAGCACCAAGGCTGACAGAGCTCAAGGAGCATTTGGATGATACTCTCAGGCACGTGGTGTGACTCCTGGGGATGGTCCTGTGCAGGGATAAGGGTTGGACTCAACGATCTTTGTGAGTCCCTTCCAACTTGGCATATTCTGTGATTCTGTGATTTTTCGCTTGCTACATCCTGAAGTCAGAGATGACTCTGTGTTTGGCACAGGAAATCCTTGGAGCTCTTCCAGACCAAGGAGCAGCCAGAGAGATGAAATAAGATGAAAGTGTCTCAAGAATGTCCCTGTGTGTGTGTGTACATGCACATGAATGTGGGTATTTGGAGGTTTGTGCACCATCAATTATACAAGACTATAAAGTTCAGGTTACTTCAGGCCACCTACAAGCACATCAGCTCACAGTAGTTATTTTGGATTCCGAAAGTCAGGCTGTGGAGACCGGTAAGGTGCATGCACAAAGCTACTTCTGCACTAGCTCTTTGCAGGTTGTCGTGAATGAGTGTTTTAAGGTCTATTAAAGAATCACTGGCAAAGGTATTGGCCAAAACAGGTTTAATATTAAAGTGAAAGCATGACAAAACTGGGTGGCAATGTTCACTCTACAACTTTCTAGATAGCTAAAACACACAGAAGGAAGCAAACAAAAGTCCGAAATCAATCCAAACTAAAACAAACCCAAAACTATCTACGTGGAGGCTGGAGAGGGGTTGGAGGAAGGAAGGGGAAGGAGAAGGGTAAACGATAGGAAAGGGTAAGGCTAAAAAGGAATATGGGAGACCCTCCTATTGGGTCACAAGGTTCAGAGTATATCCCCATGACTGGCAGTTATGCCTAAACTCCTAGCAGCACTTCAAAACTTAAACAGTACTCAAACTTAACAGCATTTACTCTTAACAACACTTAGGACTAACAGCACTTAATCAATTACCTAAGTTAAATAATTTAGCAAAGGATTCGTATAGAATTTACTAAAACACAACAGTAACTTACTTACAGGCCTAACTTAAAAATCTAAAGTACTTAAGAATCTAGGAGAGCACCATTCCTAGCACATTTGCTATAGCATATTCACACTTGCATGCACACAGGTTTAAAGAGTCCGTACAAGGTATGCCTGTGAAAAATTACTCTCGAATTCAGTGAAATACTGAGAGCTGAGCCTCAAGGAGTGGAAATATTAGCCCGGGATCCATAATCATTGTTTGGTCCTGGTCCTGCAAGTATAGCAAACTTGGGAGTTGGGTGGCTCTCAGAGGCCCCACTCAGAGGAAGATTCCTGGTTGCAGCCTGCTGTGGTCCAGGAGAGCTCAAAAGGTCTCAATTTGGACCGTTGTTTATATGGTCACGAGAGAGTTGTGTTTAGTCATAGTAATTTACCATCCTGGCTGTGATTCAGGTTGGTGCCATCTGCACCACTGATTACACAGAACTGTGAAGTTCAGGTTACTTCAGGCCACCTACAAGCACATCAGCTCCCAGCAGTTATCTTGGTTTCAATAAGTCAGGCTATGGAAAACAGTAAGGTGAATGCACAAACCTACTTCTACACTAGCTCTTTGCAAGTTGTCGTTAGTGAGTGTTTTACAGTTGCTTAAAGAATCATTGAACTTTCTTTGAAAGTTCATTGTTCTGCTTCTGTTGGTATTCAGGCAAGACAAACCAGTTTCTAAGGTTATTCTTTAAAAAACAAGTAAGTTCATTAGACATGAGTTCCTGGGGACAGACAGTGTTTCTGATAAGCTCAAGAGGGCTTCAGCCCAGTGCTTTTTGTCAAGGGGAAGGCCTAAGGAGCATTTTTCAGATCATTGGGCCTGGGCAGTGGGTGGTGCACGGCCAAAATCCACTCCGTGACTTAAGTCAGTTTCTCTTGCTCCACAGAGTGGCGATCTGGTTGCCTTTTGCCTCTGTGCCTATAAACAGAGATTTATCATGTTCCAATTTTAAATTGAGGGAAATTTTCAATCAGGTTACCTAAATATTTTTTTTAAGACTGCTTTGAACATGATGGAACAATATTATATGCAAGGAGGTCTGTGCAACAGTGCTACCTGTCTTGCTAGTATACACACTCTAACAAATAAAACAAAATTCAACAATAAGCATAGTCCGATAGAAATCAACAAAATTAAAATAGAGTGCAACATTAGATGTAGAATTACTGCTGTGGTCTATGAGAAATAAAAATATGGTTTGTATTACAAACAAAATTACAGGCGTATCATGAAGTTGTAAGGTATCCAGTTCCCAATTGGGTCAGGTGCCAGAGCCCCTTTTGTGGTCGGGATAAGGGAAATATAAAGTTCCCCAAAATGAAAACCTTTTTGGGCCATTTGGCCAATTTTGAAAACAAGGGGTTTTTTTCTTTTTTCTCTCCATGGGCTAAGAACAAAGGAAGATCCATCATTTTTGACAGGGGACGCCTCACAGCCAATCAGAAGGAGGTGAAAGCCCCTTTTCAGAGAAAAGAAACCTTTTTAGGGAAAAATTAATATATTAAACTGACCTGAAAGGGTGGGATTTTGTAGAACTATAAAATGCACCAAATTTTCTCCCCGGGAGCTCGGTGTGAGATAGGACCCAACATGGGCTGAATAAATCCTTCCTTGTTGCTACAGTCCCTTTGTTTCAGGGGTTTTTGCTGTCTTTCTAAATTTGAAGGAGGAACTCTTTTCCACAGGTCATCGATCACCTTAACAAAATGTCCCACCAGTGATGTTCTCCGTTTCTCAGCACGCTTTCCAAGACAGTGTGTATTTCTTCTGTGTTGTGATGAACACTGATTAGAGTCCTGTGTCCATTGCTTCAGATGTGCTCCATCAGTCTTGGTCTGCACAGGTCTTGGTGCTGCAGTAATTTTTTCACCAGTGCAAGGTTCATTCCAATGGGGATGGGCAGTAAGTCTTGACAGGATGTGTCCGTAGACTGTAGTAATTCATGAGTCATGGCAGGAGCTGAATAGCTGAAGTTGCATCCCCTAATTCTGGAAAAACTTCAAACAGAAATGCTTGAGTGATTGCTTATTTCTATAAACCTAATGAGCATTTCTCAGATCACAGTGTGGTCTCAGGTGGAGCTGGTGGCAGGGCACTACCACACAGGTCGCTTGAAAACGAACTCATCTTTCTATTTTTTACTTTTATTTCCACAGACAGCAAAAGAAAAATTGCTGGAATTGCTGCAAGTCATCCAGCTTTAAAAAGTCTAGACCCATTGTATTGAGTCTGGCTGATTTGGAGCTCATTTCCCCATAGCAGCCCTCACAGTGCTGCGCTTTGCACTGGTAGCTAGAAGGGTGTTGAAATACACCAGCGTTTTGATTACTGCTGAGCAGGGCTGGCACAGCATCAGCACTGTAACATTCCTTCTGGGAGGGGACACAACTGGGCCAGCTGACCCAAACTAACCAAAGGGATATTCCATACCATATGATGCAGTTCAGATATAAAAGCTAAGGCAAAGATCAGGAAGGCAGGCATTCATTGTCTCCAGAGGCTGCCTGCTGAGGAACTGTTATGTGTTCTGAAGCCCTGCTTCTCAGAAGTGGACGACCATTGCTGCTGATGGGAAGTAAAGAATAAACTTTGTTATTTTTCGCTTTGTTTTTTTTGTGCACAAGCTTCTGCTTTGCTTCTGCTTTAATAAACTGCCTTATCCCATCTCATGAGTTGTTTTCCATCTTACTCTGTCTCCCCTCTATGGCTGGGAAGAGGAGTGATAGAGAGGTTGGGTGGACACCCAGCCAAAATCAACCCACCATACCCATAAATTTGGTTTGCTGAAATAACAAGGAAAAAAAGTCACTTTAAAGTCAAGCGAACAGGCTAAGCTCATCTGGGGGGCCCACTTTTAAGTCCAGTGCAAGCTGTTTGCCCAGATTGTCTTCAAAGCTTTTTTTCTCGCAATGCACTTGCAGAAGTAAAGAAGTAAGAATATATTTTCTTTTTTCCATTTCTTTTTTTTTTTTTTTTTGCTACAAAGGCATATTTGACACTACTGCACTTGAAAAAATGTTTATGTGGAAAAAATTCTTAAACAGTGAAATTTTTCGTGTGCACACAAACCCATATGTTCACCTTAATGAATGAATGATTTTGTATGATATTTACCTTCAGGAAGGTGAATGTCCAATCACTCTCTCTGAAAAGAACTTCTTCCTAATGGTGCAACTTAGGAGGTGCTCCAGAAGGAGCTACAGGAACTCTTTTCTTCATTCATTCCTGCTACTGTGTGCCTTTAGGTCACTTAGAAAGAAAATTAGAGAGGCAAAAGCACAATTTGAACTTAATCTGACCACTTTCTGTGAAGGATAACAAAAAATGTTTTTATAAATACATCAATAGCAAAAGGAGGGGCAAGGAAAGCCTCCATTTTTTGTTGGACACAGGGGAAAACGTAGTTACCAAAGATGAGGAAAAGGCTGAGATACTTAACACCTTCTTTGCCTCAGTTTTCAACAATAAGACAGGTCGTCCTCAGGACAACGGAGCTCCTGAGCTGGCAGACAGGGCTGGGGAGCCGAATAGCCCCCCTGTTATCCAGAAGGAAGAAGTGAGCAACCTGCTGAGCCACTTGGATCCTCACAAGTCTGTGGGACCAGATGGGATCCATCCTGGGGTGATGAGGGAGCTGGTGGAAGAGCTTGCCAAGCCGGTCTCCATCATTTACCAACAGTCCTGGCTCATCAGGGAGATCCCAGATGACTGGAAGTTGTCCAATGCAATGCTCATCCATAAGAAGGGTCAGAAGGAAGATCTGGGTTGGCCTGACCTCAGTATTATGGAACAGATCATCTTGAATGTGATCAAACAGCATCTACAGGATGGACAGGGAATCAGATGCAGCCAGCACGGATTTAGAAGGGGCAGGTCCTGCCTGACCAACCTGATCTCTTTTTATGAGCAGGTGACCCACCTGGTGGATGAGGGGAAGGCTGTGGATGCAGTCTACCAAGACTTCAGCAAAGCCTTTGACACCATTTCCCACAGCAAGTTCCTGGAAAAGTTGTAGCCCATGGCTTGGACAGGGGCACTCTGTGCTGGGTTAAGAACTGACTGGAGAGCTGGGCCCAAAGTGGTGGAGAATGGTGCTGTGTCTAGTTGGCATTCAGACACTAGCGGTGTCCCCCAGGGATCAGTGTTGGGCCCAGTCCTGTTTAATATCTTTACTGATGATCTGGATGAGGGAATTGAGTCCACCATTAGTGATTTTGCAGATGACACCAAGCTGAGGGGGAGTGTCAGTCAGCTGAAGGGCAGAAGGGCTCTGCAGAGGGACCTGGACAGGCTGGATAGATGGGCTGAATCCAACAGTATGGGGTTCAACAAGGCTGAGTGCTGAGTCCTCCACTTTGACCACGACAACTCCACGCAGCACTACAGGCTGGGCACAGAGTGGCTGGAGACAGCAAAGCAGAAAGGGACCTGGAGAAGAAAAATAAAAAAGGGAAAATGAAAAAGGGAAAATGAAAAAGGGAAAATGAAAAAGGGAAAAAGAAAAAGGGAAAAAGGAAAAGGGAAAAAGGAAAAGGGAAAAAGGAAAAGGGAAAAAGGAAAAGGGAAAAAGGAAAAGGGAAAAAGGAAAAGGGAAAAAGGAAAAGGGAAAAAGGAAAAGGGAAAAAGGAAAAGGGAAAAAGGAAAAGGGAAAAAGGAAAAGGGAAAAAGGAAAAGGGAAAAAGGAAAAGGGAAAAAGGAAAAGGGAAAAAGGAAAAGGAAAAAAGGAAAAGGAAAAGGAAAAGGAAAAGGAAAAGGAAAAGGAAAAGGAAAAGGAAAAGGAAAAGGAAAAGGAAAAGGAAAAGGAAAAGGGAAAGGGAAAAAGGAAAAGGAAAAGGAAAAGGAAAAGGAAAAGGAAAAGGAAAAGGAAAAGGAAAAGGAAAAGGAAAAGGAAAAGGAAAAGGAAAAGGAAAAGGAAAAGGAAAAGGAAAAGGAAAAGGAAAAGGAAAGAAAAAGAAAAAGAAAAAGGGAAAGGGAAAGGGAAAGGGAAAGGGAAAGGGAAACTGACTTACAGGAAGCTGAACATGAGCCAGCAGTGCCCAAGTGGCCCAATGGCATCCTGGCCTGTATCAGGAACAGTGTGGCCAGCAGGATTAGGGAAGTGGTTCTTCCCCTGTACTCAGCGCTGGAGAGGCCACACCTTGAGTGCTGTGTTCAGTTCTGGGCCCCTCAGTTTAGGAAGGATATTGAGGTGCTGGAGCAGGTGCAGAGAAGGGCCAAGAGGCTGGACTGAGGAAACTGAAGAACAAGTCTTGTGAGGAGAAGCGGAAAGAAAACTGGAGCAGAACCAGTGCAAGGCCAAGGGTTTGGAGGCTGAGAAGAGGTGGCTGGAGGGGAGGAGCAGAGGTGGTGGGTGCAGGATGAGTCCAAAGACCAGGAGCAGGTGCTGACGGAGCAGCTGAAGATCATCAAGGCTCATCTGAAGCAGATGAAGGAGCAGCTAAAAGCAGCCAAAGCTGGACCTGGGAAGGTTTGGGAAGGGAAGGTTTGGGAAGGTTTGGGAAGGGGAGGTTTGGGAAGGGGAGGTTTGGGAAGGTTTGGGAAGGGGAGGTTTGGGAAGGTTTGGGAAGGTTTGGGAAGGGGAGGTTTGGGAAGGGAAGGTTTGGGAAGGGAAGGGGAGGGGAGGGAGGGGCGGGGAGGGGAGGGGAGAAGAGAAGGAAAGAAAGAAAAAAAAATGAAATAATTGAAAAGAAATAAAGAAAAATAGAGAAAGAAAATGAGAGAAATGAAATATGAAAGAATGAAAGGAAAGTAATAATAAAGAAAGAAAAGCAGAAAATTAGAAAATAAACAAAGGAAAATAGAAGACAGAAAATAGAGAAAAAATCTATTATCAGTTCTGGTTTTAGCACTTATCCCGGTGATTGGATACCAGTCATGGTTTCAGTGCTGATCCAGCTACGTTCATCTGGCCAATGAGATGTCTGGGGTCCTGGGGGTATTGCCTGGGCTTGGTCGGATACCTTTTTATAGACAGGTTCCATGTCTGCTTGGCTCTGCTTCTCAACCAAATCTTGATTTTTCTCATAGCATGTTGATAACAATAGTCCTTGGTTATTACCAACAGTTCTTGTCTGTTAGTATCAACAATTCTTGTTTTGGCTCCACACTATCCAGTTATTGGTGTTTGAGTCATACACATTAGTCACTCATCTTCTGGGATTCAAGAGCTCAAAAGGATCTCACTTTGGGCTGATGCTTATAGGATGATTAGAGACTGGGCTTTAGTCATAGCAATTTACCATCCTTGTCACAATTCGACTTGGTATCTTTGTTTGAAAGTTCAATAATAAAAACATTGTCCCGCTTCAGTTGTTATTCAGGCAAGAAAAATAAGTTTCCAAGGCCATTTGTTAAAAAACAGGTGCTCACTAGACACCTGTTAGTTCTTGGGAACTTACAGTATTTCTTATAAGCTAAAGAGTGGCCAAGGCCAAATGCTGTTCGTCAAGGCCAAGGCCTAATAAGTGTTTCTCAGATCATGTTGCGGCCTGGATTTGGGGGGGATGCACCACCACAATCCATGCAACAGCTGAAGTCAGCTTCTCTGGGCTTCTACAGGCAGTCTGTACAGGCATGCAAACACTATGGAAAAGGGGATCTAGAGAGACAGCATGTTAACACAGCTCAGGATTTTCCTTCCTGTTAGATCCACTGTGTCTGCATATGCAATGACCTAGGCTATTGTGTGAACTAAAAACTGACTTTAAGCTCATGATACACAATTAAAGTGATCTAAATATTCATTCAGTTTATGACTCAGATATACTGAAACTTCATGTGACACAGATATTTTTGGGTTAAGAGCCTGCAGAACCTCCTGGTTTTGGTTAAAAAAAAAATAAAATTAAAAATAACATGTTCCAGGACTTATTTCAAAGTTACTCTCTCCCTTCACATAACAATGAGGTGAAAAATGCACAGTCTCATAGTGGCCTAATTTTTTTAAAACTTCTCTGCTGAATGACAATACATAATTTCCAGCTTTGTGGTACACAGTAACCTGAAACAAAGTCCTAGACCCTCACATGTGGATAGGTGTTAGGCAAGTAAGAGTGATCCTGGTAGAGCTGTTATGGATCAAGTCAATGCAGACACCCCATTACAGTAGTACACATACTTCCAAAATGACTGACATCATACTCACGCTTTGAGACAAAGCGACCGGAGACACTGACCATCCTTAAACACACTGCAGTGCACCCACTGCAGGTTGAAGCATTTGCTCTTCTACCAATATACATATTGTAGCAAAACCCCTTTCCTGGAATCATATTCTGACTTTTGTTAACATACAAAAACAAAAACATCACAGAACCCTAAACTGCTAAAAATAAGTGCAACAGTATTCCTGAACCAGTGAGATCCTGCTGTTTTCATTTCAGTTAATGTGTTTCACACAACAAATCTTAAAATGCCATCACATTTTATTAGATGCCGCCATTGCAAAAGCAAATGTTTGTCGTTACCTACAATTACTTTAAACATCAATAAGCAAACAGAAGGGAATGTGACTGCTGTGAATTACTGTGAATCACAGAGAGCACAAATGCTCATATACACCTGGTGCCTTGTCTGCTGCATCACTTCCCAATTTTAACTCATAAGCTCCTTATGATTCCTTTGTAAGGCCTTTTGTATAAGGCAGACCAAAGCCAAGGGGAACCCTGCTATCAGCTTCAATGGTCTTTGAATGAAACCCAATTTTGGTCAAGTGCAGGTAATTTGACAGCAGATACCAAATTGCAAAAGGATAAAACACCTATGCACTGGCCTCAGCTTAACCCTGCAGCTTCTGAGAGGAAAGCTTTGTTTGATGCTGAACAATGCAAAATTGATTTTCACTTGCTGCCTTCTGAATACCAAATGCAAACTCCTCTGTAGAACCATGTCCCACAGTATACCAGTTTAATCTTAGTGATTATGCATTTGCCTGTCTAGTGGAATGCCATGGCTACCATCTGCTGTGCAATGTGAGGACCAGAAGGGAGAGAAATATTATTTTTGCCAGGCAATTTTCAAATTTATCCATGACCTTGTGGTTCTTTGGGACAACACTAACACTGGGTAAATGGCTTCAGTGTTGCTCTGTATTTTTTCACAGATATGCATCTAGAGGATATTTCAAACTGTGTAGGAGCAAAGCCACTTTTTAAAAGCTTAAAATGCAGAAAAGCTTCAGGCAGAGCTTGAACCTTTCTGGTCTCCCTACCACAACTAGCATCAACTAGCCACAAAATACAAACACACAATAAATCAGGTTTGATATACTCCAGTGCTCTTAAGTACACAAGACATGCTTAAAGGATTTCTCCTAGTGGAGAAAAGAAGTTCCATTTGCTACTCATGAGACAACTAATTTTTGTGAGTTAAAATTTGAGATTTAGCAAAACAGAAGCAGATAACCTGTTTTCCACTGCACACAGAGCTAAGGTTAACTAAAATCAAATTGTGGTTCCTTTGAATAATTTTTTTTCCTAAATACTTAGAGATGCAAACTTGAGAAGAGAAAGAGCAAAGCTATTTTGGATAGCTCTGTGAGGACAAGGAGTAGATTATTCTGTTTCTAGCAAGTCATTCTGCATTGATGCAAGTGTGGACATTTAGGTACGAGAAGCAAATCAGCCACATTAAAATAAGTTAGACAGCTAAAAAGTTGTTTGAACATTCATGGTTTTTTTTCTTGAAAAAGTAGTTTTTTTCTTCTCCATTTCTCTATCTTCCCCTTTCTACACACACACACAAAAAAAAATAAAAGGTCATTCTATCTGAGATCAAGGAGTTTGCTGAAGCCAGTTTGGAGCAGCTGCCTCTGCCTGCTGTGCAGGCTCTGGTGCAGACACGTTCACTCTAGCAGGCTGCCCCAGTCACTTGGCATCTTGCTGGGAGGCAGAGGCACATAGGAGGTGATCTGGAGCCTTCTTTCACTGAGTTTATTCCCACAGGCATAAACTGCCACCTGACTTGATGAGAAAAAAGTTGCTTGGCCACTTCTTTTATGTGGTTTTCGAGACAAACTGGGAAGCCACCACCGATTGCTGGTATCTCTGCATTCTCCAGGGAAACAAATTCTTGCAGGAGGCACATGACTGACAGATCTGTGCACATTTAAACTGTAATTAATGGGCAGAACCCCAAAAACTGGTTTTGGGTTTTTTTGTGTGCACACAAAACCACACAGAAAAGGGAATCAACGAACCCATATGATATGTGTCAGGACCTGATTCTGTTGTTATTCAAGTTAGTTAAATGTTGGATTTATCAAGCTGATGGAGTTCAGAGGCAGCTGCTGGGCCTTAATCCAGATTCATAAATTGTACCATTGGGGCCCCTGAGAATCCAATCATTACACCCTTAAGAGGGGACTTGGTTTCTCACTCTCTAGTCTTCTAGGATAAATTAGAACAGTTTTTCACATCTACTTTTCACCTGTTCCAGGTGTAGTGTAGAACAGAGTTTAGACTCCTTGCAGCATTTCACAGAGTGTGAGGCAGTGCTTGTTTCATGCCTTTGCTGTCCTGTAGGTACATAACCTTTGCAGCTCTGTCTTAATTTTTCCACCTGTGCATTACTACATCCTGAAGGAACCTCTGTCATCCCCCAGATTTTTTAAGACCATGCTTTGCCACTTAAGAAATTGTTGGAAATGAACCACCAGGAACAGGCTTTGCTTTCAAAGATGCACAAGGTACTAAAGGTGCTCATGATTACAAGTTGATAGCATCGCTTACTTCACCATGACTGCCTGTGCATGTTCCGCTCTGCCATCTGAAATGCCTGATGGTTGCTCCAGAAGACAAATTCTTTAATAATGAATGTTGCCCCCCTCCACCTCCCCAGCTTTCTCTTGGCTTTTATTGCTGAGCATGAGGTCACACAGCATGGAATATCTCTTGGGTCAGCTGTCCTGGTGATCTTCCACCCCAGCCTCTTGCCTACCCTCAGCCTAATAGCCTCAGGGGTGGGTGGGTTGAAGAGACAGGCATGGTGCTGTTAAAGCACTGCTTGGCAATAGCCAAAACCTTGCATTCTACTGGAAAAGCACAGCACCATGAATGCTGCTCTGGGAAAAGGTAACCCCGTCCCAGCCATCCCTGCAACTACAGAACTTTTTCAGGTGAAAGTATTCCCATTGCAGCACTCTCACTCATTTATTTATATAGGATACTTTTTTTTTTTACTTGTCCTACACTGAGATGGAACACTGTGGTTCTCTTGGTGTGTGATAAGAACCTTTTCTGAAGAAGAGCGACTAGCAATACACTGACTAGGATGCACTTCTGATCATCTGGTTTGGTTTCATGCATTTCCCCATCAGTAAATTACAATGATGTCAGTATCTATACACCATTACAGCTGTCACAGAGCAGGACAGTCAATACAGGTGTTACTCAAACTTATAACTAACATAGGGCAATGTGCACATAAGTGAGTTATCTTACTGGTTGTTCACAGTTACCCAGCAGTGGCAGGTCTACCTGTCAGTATGGGGGAACATAAGGTGCTGAAGAGAGAAGGTGCTGAATCATGTGCCTAAAAATTCAGTGAAAGAACTCAGCATTTTGGAGCATGGTAACATATATGGGGTCATGCAGCATCCTACACAAGCAGTTATAGAAGTTCCTCTCTGTCCTAAAGTCTGTGAAGGTGGATATTGGCAAATCAGTCCAAAATTTCACCTTGTAGCTCACTGGTTTGTATTTTGAAAAAAAAAAAAAAATGGAAAAAGTTTGAGGAAGATCTGATGATTAAATATAAAATGAATAAATATTGTAATCAGTCGTGGCCATGTTATAAATTGGAAAATGGGGAAAATGTATTGCTGTAGAGCTGGTGTTGTTTTGTTGGTGACTTGGTAAATGTGATGAGGTTTGTTTTATGTAAATGCTTCTATGATATTTTATGGAGATTCAGGTATTCAGAAAAAAGTGGAAATTGGGAGGAGATATGTTGACGTCAGGTATTACAGAGAAGGAGGAAAAGGCAAGAGATTGTGTGTTGTGGAGTGGATGGACAAACAGGATACAGACCAAAATAATGGGCATATGGGAAATGAGGATTTTAGTCCTATTGCAGGCTGGACTCGGGGACATACTCAGCCAGTGCTACAGGCACTTTTAAGACGTACACTGGGGACAGAAGGTCTGCCAGTTTTTTGCATATGTCCCTTTTACTACTCCGAATTTGTTGAACTGGAAATGATCTGTTGGCTCATACTGACAGAATCCTGAAGGAATGCATCAGCTTTTGAAGACCGTCGTGCTGACTCAGAACCCCAACTCGGGGGACACGCAGGCTGTGCTGACTACATTTTACTGTGGAAAAAAAAGAGAGTGGTGTTAAAGAAGGTGAAAGAAGAGGTTAGGGTTTGGGGGTCTGAAAAGCTCCATCACATGCACAAGCCAAAATCAATGTGCTCTTCATACACAGGAAGGGTCATTTAGAAGATGTAAATGTTGTGATGCTGGAGAAATTTTTACAAGTGCAGGGGACCAGGGAAAAATTCCAGAAAACCCTCAGCAGAACCCCAAGTTACAACAAAACCAGGGAACAGAACAATAGATTTTTGATCGATAGCAGAGCCACACATTCAGTAAAAACTATCTGCAAGGGCTCACTAAAGTTACAGCACTGATTGTTGGGACAATGGGAAAAAGAACTTTACAGCCATTCTTACAACTCACAGAGTGCATGATATGTGGAGATACTAAACTGACTCATGGTTTTCTACATGCCAGAATGTCCCCGTCCATTGTTAGGACATAATTTATTATGCAAATTAAATGCCTGAATAACTTTTTTGGAAAACTCTGCACATCTCACAAGAAAAGGCAGGAAAGACTTGAATCTGTTTACTAATGAACCAGACCTCAGAGGAACCTGAGAATGATATCCTGGATGTGTTATTGAATGTTGCTTAGCTGAATTTAATGCCAGTAGAAAAGCTTTGTTCTCAGGAGTATAGGCTGCTACAGGATTTAAGAGAAATAAACCAAATAACTGTGGACAAATACTTATTTGACTGGATTTGAAAGATGCTTTCTTTTGTACTTCAGTGGGTGAGCAAAGCCAGACTCTCTTGTGTTTGAGATGGAAAAATCCAACAAAAGAAAGAAACGTGCAGTTATGCGGTATGGTATCACCACAGGGATTAAAAAAAAACCCCAAATAAACAACAAACAAAACCTCAAACCAGCTCTACTATGTTTAGTAATGTATTTGCAACAGATTTGGAACAATGGCAAGGCAACAACAGTGTAATTCTGTTGCAGTATGTGGATGAAAGTGGCAGAAATACTGAGGTTTTTAAAAAACAGTTTCAGAAGGTTGGTGGACAACTTTGAATTGGGAGGAATGTGTTAAAAGCACAAGATTATTGAGGAGGATTGTAAACCACTCAAGTGACCTTGCAGCTGCAAATAATCCTTGATAACTCAGTGTGAACAGCAGCCAGTGATTCTCTGGCATGGACTGAGTCTAACGGTGCCTGCAGCTCTGCTTGTGAGCCTCTGTCCAGGGCTTGCCTTGGGAATCTCTCAGTTAAGCGAGAAAAACAAAAACAACTTTACTCTTTGTGTTTTAGTTGCGTGTTTGTGTCTCTCCTGGCTGCCTGTGCCGACACACACACTGTGAATCAACAAGGTCTCACAACCACTAAAATGATGGAAGAAGAAATTCACATGGAAACAGTTGTTACGATAAGTAGTGTCAAAAGACATGCTACAGAACCAAAGATGCAGTTCCATATATATATCCAGTAGATATAATAACAAAGAAAGCCCCTATAGGAGAGGGAAAGAGGGGAATAACTCCAAGGGAATACTGGCAACTGAGTTGCCTGAAAGTGGATGCTATAACCTAATTGGCACTTCTTCAGGATGGCTGGGGGCTTTCCCCCACCACACCAGTCAAGCTAGGGAGGTTGTTGAAATTTTACTAGAAGAAATAATTCCTAGATTTGGAAATCCAGAGGGTTTATCTTTAGACAACAGGCCTTACAGGTCATTCAGGGAGTGTCCAAACTTCCTCAGTTTAAATGCGGTTTGTATACCCCTTGGAGACCACAATCTAGTGGAAGGGTAAAAAGGATGAATTAGACTAACAGAAAAAAAATTGCCAAATTTTGTCAAGAAACCCTTGTGAAGGGGGAAGATATATTGCCTATTGCTTTAGTAAGAATTCAAATCATCCTACGTGTTTCAAGGGAGTGAGCCCCTTCAAGATTCTGAATGGGAGATGACATCAAATTGACACTGTGGTGATGAAAAGATGGTAAAAAGCATGTGAATGGTGAGGATATGTTGAGAAATCATCTGTTATCTCTCTTGTGGGTTTTGTCCTTTCTGTATAAGTGGCTGTCCACAGTGGCTGTCCACAGCTGTGGCTGTCCATGTGGCTTTCCACAGCGGCTGTCCACAGCTTTCAAACAGGAGGTTGAAAGGCACAGGTTTATATGCAAACATGGAAAGATGGACTCTGATAAGAAAAGTGGAAAGGTCCCTATGTTGTGTTACTGAAGAAACATATAGCTGCAAAAATGAAGGAATTAATTCCTGGGTTCATTACACTTGGGTGAAAAAAGGGCCCTGATCTCTGAACAGGATAAGCTGCTTTCATGACAACTTGGAGATCTTAAACTATAATTGACTAAAAATCTTCAGTGAATTAGGCTCCAGAAAATGTTGGATGCATTTATATTGTCCACAAGTACATATAACACTAATAGTAAGCATTTATCAGTATGGAATATTTTTATTGCTAAATAGAACTGGAAATGCTAGAATTGAAAGCATGCATAATATGTTGTTGTTGCCTCATGATGGCCCAGGAAATTCTATTCTTACAACTTGTCCAGTTACTTTCGGGAATCCACAACTCTAGCAATTTCAGACAGTTACCAGCAACTTTGAAAATGATCCTCCAGAACAGATTGATTCTGGATATGTAATTACTATAAGAACATGGAGGATGTGAATACCTAATCTAAGAAATTTTTTAGGTGAGTCTCAAAGGGGGGAATTATCGCAAAATATTGGACTATGTAAAAATTTTCTTACGAAAGGATGGTCTTTGATGTTTGATCTCTGTGTACTTTCAAGACTAATTGACAAGAAGGGAGATTTAATCCGTGAAACAGAAAGCAGCCAAAAAGCTCTAAGTGATGTCCAGGTGTTAGAAAGACAAATTACTTGCCAGTAGAATTCCCTTTTTAAGGGCTTAAAGTATTTCAGTGATCTCAGACCTTGAGGGAGGTTAACAAGGCTTCGGAAGAAGTACGTACCACTGCTAATTATCAGCAGGAATGCAGAATATATTAGCCACAGGACATTTGGCAGAACCCCAAGGATAAGGAACAATGAACATCAATGCCTTTGTTTGCTAAAATGTATCAACAGTGAAAAGTTTTGGCAGTCATGGTGCTGGCTTGGTGGATTTGTCACCCAGCATCCCTTTCTGCACAGAACTGCCAATAAATCAAATACTTCCACTCTGTGTGTAATCAGTCTTTTGCACACCAGTGCAAGAACCTGTTTCGAGACAACAAAGGAATGACAGGAAATGGAGTTACAAGATTGTCAGTACTGGTAACTGTGGCTGTACAGATATGCAGTGGAGAAGTATCCATGATGCAATACAAATAATCTGCTTGGACCATCCTTCACTTCCACCTCCTTACCATCCCTATTTTGTCTCTCTCTTATGTAGTTATGAGTTTCACCTATGGCCATCCCTCATCTATTGTACCCCTCTCTCTTAAAGAGCACATGGCCAACATGGCTCAGTTTCCTCACACCATCTTCCTACTTCCACTGAATTCTGAGCAGTCTTGCCTGCTCCTCAAAAGTTTCTTCATAGAAAGGCAACATTCACTGTGAGGATGGTGAGGCACTGGCATAGGTTTCCCAGAGAAGCTGTGTATGCACCATCCCTGGAACTGTTTAAGACTAAGTTGGACAGGGCTTGGAGCACCCTGGTCTAATGGAAGGTGTCCCTGCCCATGGTAGTAGGTTGGAACGAGATCATCTTTCAGGTTCTTTCCAAACCAAACCATCCTGTGATTCCATCATGCTATTCTCTGTATGGAGGATAGCAGATGAGACACAAAGACAATTGGCATAACATTATTGTTAACCCCAAATGCTAAAACAGCTTTAAGATCGTTCTATATCTAAGCATGTGTGAGCAAACCTTCTCAGGTTTAATATGGGGCCCCTCAACTAAATTTCACCTCATATAGACAGAAGGTTTTGCTTTTATAAAAAGATCCTGGTAAAAGCGTCTCCCTTTCATCAAATTACCAAGGAAGTTTATTTTTGTTTGCATATTGATTATGCCAAATTTAAAAATTGAACTGATTATCCCAGCTTACAAAAAATACATGTGACTGTTTTGCCTAAACAAAGAACCTCAGCTTATTGGTTGTTGCCTGTGGAGTAAACCACAAGGTCTCCACAGCATGCTTGACATGTCAGAAGGAGTCTGGGATTTGTTTTCATGGACACTTTCCCTTAGCCTGGTGAAAATGAAGGTGGCAAAACACTGGCACACGTTGCCCAGGGAGGTGGTGGGATGCCCAACCCTGTAAACAGTCAAGATCAAGTTGGATGGGGCTTTGAGCAACATGACCTGGTTGAAAATGTCCCTGCTTTGAGGTCTTGGACTAGATGACCTTTAATGGTCTCTTCCAACCCAAACCAGTCTATGGAAAGCAGATGTGGCAAACCACCATCCCTATACACTAGGTATGAGCAACTGCCAAAGTGATTGCATGAATAGCTCTGTCTTCCCTTAATGGAAGAATGACTAAAAGGGTTCCTAGGAATGCTCTTAGTAGCCTCTCATAAATCCTTACCGACAAACCTAAAATTCTGCTGATGGTATGAATCAGTAGCACTTCCAACTTCTAAGCAATACTCAATAAAAGTGAATGACATAGTAGTACTGCAGGGAAGCACTTCATACTAGTGCCGTGCTTCATCTCAGTTGTTTGTTTCTATTTTCATTTTTTCCCACCTAGCTACAAGGAAAACTGTAGTAGCATGGAATTATCTACATGTTCTCTGTCCATGCAGAAATCAAATTTTCAAAACAAGTTATTATGTTTCATTCTAAAATTTATTTGGTATATAATAGTAAAAATTTGAATATATTTATGAATAAAAGTGTCAAAATACTCAATTTCATCAAGGTATATCTAGTACATGTCAACAGAAATTAATGCATCCCTGTAGAAAGATTCAGTTTCAAGTAGAAAAGTATTTTCTGTAGGAAAAATGTTGAAGTGTTTAGAAGCTTTAGATCTCATTATTAACTCCTCAAAGCATTTCAGGATTTCTTTTTATTAACCTCAGACCTTTCAAAATAATTTGGGCTAATACTAGCTCTGCAGCTCTGATCTTCCTCAGCTAGAGATTTTGAGGACAATAAGAACATTCCACCTTGAACTGACAGCCTTTCTCTTGTTTTTACTTATGTTTTTTTCCCCTTTCATTCCTGGACTTTCTATTTAGCATGGTCTTAGAAACACTGCACAGTGTTTCTAAGAAATATCTTTCTGCCCAGTGCTTCCACTATAGATCATTGTGCCTGAATCCCTGGAGACTTTCTGTGAAGTTTTCCACTGCTGTTTCTCAGGAACCTGAAAACTGTTGGTGGTATAAATCATCTGCATTTTACAGATTCCCAGACATCAGGGATGCAATTTCCAGGAGACGGGGGGGGGGGGGGGGGAGGGAAGGTCTTCCTTCTTTTTTCAAAACCTTGCATTAGAATTTAGTTATTAATGAGTTTCCATTCCCTTTCATATCAGAAGAAGCCTTTAAGGGAGCATGTTTTGCATTCAGATTAGCACAAGATCTGTCCTTAACTGATATAGGGAAAGACTGTTTTTTCAATACAGCTGCTACGGCTCTTATTTTAATTACACTCCTGCTGCTGTAAATTGGTTGTGATTTGTAACCACAATATTTTAAAACTGAAGGTGAAACATGGAATACAGAGGGGAGCTAGAAAACAGAAAGGCATTGGTACCAACAGGAAATGAAATGTTCTAACTTAACCAAGATATTTGGTATTACAAAGGTGAAACAAACAGCACCTGAAAGCATCACTAAATCCAGACTAGATTAAAGACTAAATTATTTATGATATGTGAGCAGGCAAGATGTGGTACCTGCTGGATTTCATTTGTCTGAGAAGCTAAACTTAGTGCCTGGTGACCTGTGATGATGCTAAAACATCATTATCCAAGCCTTCTTTTTTCTGCATAAATTTGGAGGACATCTGAAATTGAATCAGTTCAATAAATCTTTACTGCTGGACACACTTTTGGAAATGCTTCTATAAAAAAACACATGGCATGACTTCTAGGATGAGATTTCCAGATGATCTTACTGGATTTTATGAGATCCAGATTCTGATTCCCCCATGAAAGCATTCAAGACCACAAAATAATGATAGAAAGTTCAGCTTTATCAGGGAAAGATTTTAAAACTGTATGTTCAACCACACCTGCAAGCAATGATTTCTATATACTATACCTGCCTACAGTCTTATTTTTAGAATCACTGTGTTCAACTGGGAAAGGTCCAACAGTCCAGGACTTTTTTTTCTTAATTAAACTTCACATTATCCTTTCTTCTTGGAAATATTTTACCATTGTATCATGGTTAGATATAAAAGATTTTTTTTTTGTCAAAAAGGCATTTTGACAGCAGACCACACAGCCATTTTGCATGGAGACCTCCCTATCAACCTACTGATGTTTCATTCCTCTTACCCAAGAATAGACTTCTCATGTCCAGCCTGGGTGAGATGAAACACAGATCTGAACTGTGAAACACACTTCTACAATTCTAACTTACAGAAGGTCAGACCTCTTTTGTTTCTCTGTTTCATCATTTGTTCTTCAAGTAGCTTAGTAGACACATTTAAAAAAAATTCTTCAGGGAAAAACACGAGTCCATACACTAACTTAAATGATTTGTGTCACAAGCCCTTCCACACCATGTTAACCAGCCACCAACAGAAACACTGATTCAGTCAGAAATCAGAAATTAGCATAAATAACTTCCAAAGTAGTCAGAGTGGGAGTTGTTCATCTTGGAGAAGAGAAGGCTTTGGGGATACCTTAGAGTACTTTCCAGTACTCAAAGGGGATACAAGAGAGCTGGAGGGGGATTTTTGACAGGGGTGTGGAGTGACAGGTATTAGGAAGAAATTCTTCACTATGGGGGTAGAGAGGCACTGGAACAGGTTGCCGGGAGAAGCTGTGGATACCACATCCCTGGAAGTGTCCAAGGCCTGGTTGGATGGAGCTTTGAGCAATCTGGTCTAGTGGAAGGTGTCCCTGCCCATGGCAGGGAGTTCAGAGCTAGATGGTCTTTAAGGTCCTTTCCAACACAAACCATTCTGTGATTCTCTGATTATATGACACAGGTACGTGCTACCATAGACTCATGGACTCCAGCTGCAGGTTTGTCACGCTGGCCCCATAAGGCAGCTACATCAAGCCAACCTATAATATCAAGCCAACCATGAGAGCACAAAGAGCAAAGCAGCTGAGTGTCATGCTCTTAAATCAACCCCACGCTCACCAGGAACACATCACATTTCTCTTGATCATGCTGTGCAAGCTCTAATAGTGATAAACATCTAGCCAGTTTTTTCCATTCCTTTTTGCTTCAGTCAATGGTTATTGAATCTGGTCAGTGACTGTCAGTTATTTCAGCGCCAGGCATTTATTACCATTTACTCTGTAAATACAGAGGAGCAGTGAACTGCAACACCGGATTCAATCACACCATAACATAGGAAAAGTCTGAATTTGATTCAGACTGCCACGTGAGCCCACATGTATGGCAATAGATATATATGTTCTATCACATCTGGCAAGGGAATTAAACAATATTGCTACACACAAAGTTCTAAGTCTCTAAGCTGAGGCCTATAGAGATTTCATTGGAATTTTTCTTTTCTTTGGAAAAAACCAAAAACAATCCCCCCCCCCAACATCCTAATCACAGAATGGGTGAGTTAAGGTGGAAGCCATCTAGTCCAGCCTCCCTGCTCCAGCAGGGTACCCCAGAACATGTTACTTGGGATTGTACCTGGATGCCTTTTGCATAACTTTTGCATTGACAAAAGTTATAAGCAGACGCTGCAAAGGCTGAGAGAGGTGTCAGCAGTTCATTCCTTGTATTGCAAGGGACATAAGCCCCCCTACCAATTGCTCTGACATGTAGAATCATAGAAACATTGAATACATTGGGTTGGCAGGGACCTTAAAGACCACCTAGTTCCCCTGCCGTGGGACACCTTCCACTAAAGCAGGTTGCTCAAAGCCTCATCTGACCTAACCTTAGATGCTGCCTCACAGCACACATTCAGAATTATAATGTCTTTAGTTCAGGGACAAGCTTTGCCTGTCATGCCAGCCACACGTGTCCTACATGTCAGTGTCCTTAGAGGCTGTGACTGAACTGATGGTTCTGGGGGTGATACCATGCAGATAAATGTTTTGGACATTTCCTGGCCCATGTTTGCCCTGCTCCATGGAGCAGCCATGGTGAAATGCTGCCAGCACAGGCCATGTGTGGTCCATGCAACTGGAGATTTGGCAGTGAAGGAAAGGCTTCTGGCTGTGAGGCTGTGATCTCTGGCAGCCAGCCTCCAGACCCAGTCGCTCTCCATCTGCCAGTGAGGTGTAGCCCTGATGACAGGCACTGCAATGCCGATTCCTTGGGAAGAAACCCAGGGATGCTGAAGAAGATACGGGAACAGCACTAAAACAAGGAGTGCAGGGGATTGGGCTGGGGCTCTACAGAGCACTGAGCTGGCTGTTCTTACCCATCTGCATTTTGCAACATTTCAACTGCTTCATTGGTCCAGCTCTGCATGTTTGAATTTACTATACCCTGTACAGCAGGTGCATGTTTTCATGGGGCAGTTCCATTTGCTTAACGGACATTAATTAATACAATTCTCCAGTCCGTTTGATACTGACACGCTGCCTCTGTCTTTTTTTTTTTTTTTTTTACTTACCTGTTTGACTGGGCACTGCAGCGTTCAGCAGTCAGAGATCCGACAAACATAAGATAGCATTTGCTTCTATCTCGGAGCTGAGGAAAAGGGAAAGGGAGCTGAGGAAAAGGGAAAGGAAGAACAGAGCGGCAGCTGTGGACAGGGAATCACAAAAAACATCTACAAAGCATCTCTCACAGACTCCTAGGCACTGAGATCATCAGTTTTCAGTACGGATTACTAAAAGGCCTGTAGTAACCACACCTTCCATGAATATGGTTATAGAGTGCGTAAAAACAAAAAGGGGAGTTTTATTAGGAGGATTCTTCGTCCTTTTCAGAATTTAAAGCATCAGATATCCCTGAGCTTAACAGTACAAGAAAAGTCTTTGGGAAGGAATAGTATTATATGCAGGTTTCTCAACCAGAGCTGCGGTACATATGAATTCCTCTTTAAGATACATTCTTAAGATTTAGCATTGATGCTCCAGAAATACACTAAAGGGACAAAAGGGAAAAAAAAAAGCAACACCAAAAATCCCACAAAAAACCCCAAACCAAGTAGAGAAAATACTTTTTTTTTTTAAATCTTAAGAAGAAATTTAAACTGTGATTCAATTGCTTGTCTGTTTTGAAAAGGCATGGAAAAGAGGATGTGATAACTTTTGCACAAAAGCATGCATTTTAATTTAGTTCTCAAGTAGAGTCCAATCGCATATTTGCAGTCCAGCAGACATTCTAAAATAATCCAAAACAAACTTGAAATTTATTAATTAATGTAATAAATCTGCACAGGGAAAAAAAAAAAGGAATAGAAAATAAACCTTTCCAGGATAGTTTGGATTCTGCTTTAAAACAAACAATAATCCATCATCCATGTGAAACTGCAGCTGAACATGGAGAGCCTATCATGCTGAAGATTAAGTGGCAGAGACTAATTCAGAATGTGAGATTTTCTTAGAAACCATCTTATGGATTCTTATGAAACTTCTTTTTTTCATATATTTACTCTTGATGCTGGTCTTTACTAAAAAAAACCCTATAGAATTCTGTATTTCAAAACACTGTGTTTCTCTCTTCAATACAACTCCTCTTTAAAACTTCTTTTTACAGTGCAGTGTGGTAAAGTGCTTCCAGTACTTCCAGTAGATAAATAACATCCAACATAGGATGTTATTCAGAGATTTTGTGTTTTAGCACTTAAAAATTGAGTTTCCATCCATAGAGGGTATTTTACACATGTATCTATACCTTGGAGAGTATTTTACAATATGAGGCTGTGAATAACCAATACCATGCACTGTCTGTGATGGCAAACTTGGAGACTGGGAGTCCAGACTTCTGGATTTGGGTTTAATCACTCAAACTGGTGCCAGTGGAGCCCATGAAGACGACCAGAGGCTGGAGCACCTCTGCAGTGGAGAGAGGTGGAGATGGTTGGGGTTGTTCAGCCTGGAGAAGAGAACGCCCAGGATTACTGGGCCAGGATTACCTTACTGCCTTCTCCAGTGCCTCAAGAGAGCTGGAGAGCGGCTTTTGACAAGGGTATAGAGTGACAGAGCAAGGGGGAATGTCTTCAGACTGAGAGTAGGTTTAAATCAGATATAAGGAAGAAATTCTTGACTGTGAGGGTGGTGAGGCACTGGAGCAGGTTGCCAGGAGAAGCTATGGCTGCCCCATCCCTGGAAGTGTTCAAGGCCAGGTTGGATGGGGTTCTGAGCATCCTGGTCTAGTGGAAGGTGTCCCTGCCCACGGCAGGGGGGTTGGAACAAGATGGTCTTTAAAGGTCCCTTCCATGGGACTATGGGACCATGCTGTGATTCTGTGATTCTGTGGTTTGTCCCAGTGATAAACAATACAGAGGGCACAAGGCATCTAAATATAGAGACACCAGAGCTATTAAATGTCAGTGTTCAGGCAGGAGCAGCCGAGATGCGTGTGAGCAAGGCTGGGCCCCAGAGATGTTCATGGCAATGGAAAGAGTTGCCATGGAGACAACAAAGAAAAGCCAACCAAAGGAATTACCAACATGCGCCAGTCTAAGGGTGCCTGATGTTGAATAATGCAAGGTGATGCTGCTGCAGCCCCAGCACTGTTGTGGAGCCCAGGGAGCACTAACCAGGTACCTTTTGTTTTGATGTGCTGTAGCTGGACAGCAACTGTTTTTTTACAGGTACTTACAGTTAACAAAACAAACAAACAAACAAACATCACAATACAACAAAACAAAGGCAGTCATAGCCATAAACAGAGTAAAACCCTTCATAAACTGATTCATTCCCCTTGTCTGTACTGGAAGAACGATTTCTGCTTATGCTACTTCTTAGCATTTAGCTCACTGTAAGTCACAGAAAATGGTCTCAACATGAGGAAAGGAGAGAAGGAAATCAATAATGCTTGATCATTGGAAAGCTAAAACCATTAGGAGCACAAGGAAGATTGGACTTCTTATTAAGGCAGATATTGCTCCTCCCTGCACATCCGCTTCTCTGTTTTTGCAGTTTCAAGGTCACATGTAGCGTAGAGCAGCACAGCATCATTAGGCCAGTCCTAGTTTTTAACTTGGGCCAAAATCAGTCATTAATATAAAACACAAAAAGAATCCCATGTGACAAAAGAAAACAGCACCACAGAAGCCTCTTGTTTGAAGCAAGGAAAATGGTGGTTTGCAACCCACAAAAATAAGAAGTTTATATTAATTCCAAAGTAGATTGTTGTTATCCTTATTAAGAAAAAAATGTATTTTTAAATTTCACACTATAATTTCTCTGTGCATCATAATTGCCACATGAACACACCTGCAACAAAGATATATTCCTGCTTTTAGCAGAAATGTTCTCATTAATGGGAGGACTGTGAGGATATCGGTTGGCTATACTTGCAGTAAAGACAGTGAAGAAATAAAAGTGTCTGTTTTCACAGGGAAAATGGAAATGCTGAGACTTTCTGGTGAACAACAAATATTCATTTTACTTAATTTGTTTTGTATTATCCACAGCACAGCTTGAAAATGGGTGCCCATACAGCTTTTCATGGTAAAGTGCAAGTACCTTGTCATGTCATGTCATGGCTAGGCTTCACGAACGAAGATTTGGGAAGGGCTCTACCCACATTTGTTACAAGAACGCTGGTGGCTAAAAAGGCCAATACGAGATAGGCATGTCCGGTTGCAAAAGGCACAGCAGAAAGACTCCTTAGGTGGAATATTCTGCAAGACATGATTCTTTCTGCATTGTCTTTTCTCCTTGAGAGTGATCCTGCGTGCGTTCTCAAAAGCATCAGCAGCGTTACAGATGATGTGTCTCCAGACCTCCTGATTGGAGGCCAGAATAGACTAGTTATGGTGATCAATATGGCCAAGGCTGAGATGTTGTTTCAGGGAGTCCTTGTATCTTTTCTTCAGGGCTCCTCTCATGCGGCAGCAAGTGGCAAGTTCACCATAAAGCAGGATCTTAGGGATCTAAGGTGGTCCTTCATCCTCGAGACGTGCCCTGCCCAATGCAACTGTGTTCTCAGTAACATGGCCTCAATACTTGTGACTGCTGCTTGTTCTAGAACAGATGTATTGGTCACATAATCTGACCAGTGGATGTTTAGGATTGTACAGAGGCAGCATTGATGGAAGCGTTCTAGGAGTCACAGGTGATGGTGGTAAATGACCCATGATTTGGAACCATATAAAAGAGTAGACAGCACAATGGCTCTGTAAACACTGATCTTTGTACTTTTCTTCAAGTGTTTATTACGCCAAACTCTTTTATGAAGCTTTCCGAAGGCACTGTATGCCTTTGCTAACCTGTTGTCGATCTCTCCGTCAATTTTACTGTCCGAGGAGATGATGCTACCTAGGTAAGTAAACTGTTGGACTGATTTGAGCTCTGATTGGCCAATGGTGATGTGGGGATGATGAGGGACTTCCTGAGGTGCCGGTTGATAGAGAACTTCTGTCTTCTTCAAACTGACTTCCAGCCCAAAGAGCTCAGCAGCGTCTGCAAAGCAGGATGTTAAACGCTGCAGAGCTGCTTCTGTGTGGGCAACAAGGGCGGCATCATCAGCATAAAGCAGCTCCCGGACAAGATGGTTTAAGGTCTTAGTGTGGGCCTTCAGTTGCCTTAGGTTGAAAAGGCTTCCATCAGTACATTATTGAATGTAGATACCGTCCTGATCATCGAGGTCTGCTGTGGCCCTTTGGAGCATCACTATGAAAAAGATTGTGAATAGGGTTGGTGCGAGAACGCAGCCTTGTTTCACACCATTGGTTATTAGAAAGGGCTCAGAAAGTGCATTGCCATATCTGAGTTGGCCACGCTGATCCTCATGGAGTGAGATGATCATTTTAAGGAACCTGGGAGGACATCCTAAACATTCCAAAATCTGCCATAGACCTTTTCTGCTCACAGTATCAAAAGCCTTGGTGAGGTCGACAAAGGTTACATAAATACTCTGTCAACTAAACACAACACAATACATGTTTTCCATTTAAGAAATAAACACAGACAAAAGTAATTTATATATAACTTAAGCTAGAAATTTAAACCAACAGGATACCAGTGTTTGACTTCCTTATATTCCTTTGAGAACAGTCCATAGTAGCTCAAAAAGAATCTTTTCTTAGGGTATATACTACCTTGGCAAAAACAGGTGTGCCTAAAACCTTTGAAGCAGGAACTTTCAGAGAGTTCTTTTTTATATTAAGTCACTTGTTCTTTGCAAAGATACTAAAATGAAGTCTTTGGTTGGACTTACATGGGTATAATCTGTAGCTTAAAAATTAAATGCTGGGCAGTGAGAATTGGCTCATAGCCCTTTGCTTTGCTGACACCTATGCTTCCCTTGGAAAATATAGAAAATTAAATTAATACTTCTGAAGAGTTTTGGAGCTTTCGTAAAGATAAGTTATAATACAGTAAGCATGAAATATAATTAATCTAAACATAATGGGATTTTTTTTTTCCACCTAAAGGCTAAAATTATACAGCAGTAATGAAAGAACTATATTGTTGTTCAGAGAAAACAAGTTGGTAGTCATTCATAATTCATATACTCCCTAAAGTGTCCCCTAGTAGGATTTAGGTGGTTCTGGGAAATATAGAATAGAATTTTTTAATAGCCTACTTTTTTTTTTTTTTTTTTTATTTAAGTTTTAATTATCCTCTTGTGGATTCAAGTTTAGGAGGGAACAAAAAAACCCAAACCAGGTCACTCATCTACATACTGTGTGTTTGCTGTGGGTTACCCATGCAAGCAGCTAAGCACCCATTTGGCTGCCTGCTCATTGGCATGCAAACTCATGGGCCAAGATAAAGAATGTTCTTATATAAGAATGTTTTTTTTTTTTAAATAATTTAATAAGGTGGGGTTTTTTAAGTGAATCAAACACCTCTCCCCACAAGACTGATACCCTGGCAGTCTTTACCACTGACCCTGATGTTGTACAATATAGAATATCCCTTGGCCACAGCAGCAAGATGTTTAAGTCTGTTTGCTTAAAAAATTGTGTTTTTCCAACCACCATTTTAAATAATAATTGAGTCTATAATGGTGCCTTCTTCCTATTCTAAAGATTATTAACAAAGGCTCTGTTCGGAAATCAAAATGTGTCTATATAGATCTAAGACACTGAAGTTTAGAAATACTTCTGGTCTAGAGTTTAATTCCCACTATTAAATCTGAATTATCACTATTGCAGTCTGCATTTTGAATGCAGAACAGTATAGTGAAGGTTAAAATGATAAACTGATACACAGCTACTGAAGGCAGGTTATGCCTGAAAATATTCTGAAAACTGGCATTAAAGAAAAGCATGTGTGTGAGGGGGATTGTACTGTTGCAAAGCATCAGAAGGCTGCTTAAACAGCTACTTCTAATGGCTTTAATCAAACTCACTGTAGACAAATCAAGTTAGAATCTGCTGATACTCTAATACAAAACATTTAAGCTTTTCAAAGTTTTCACTAAGATACCTCCTAAATTCCTTTTCAGGGTTTTCCTGGAATTTTCTCATTCTCAACTGGAAACAAGTGTTTATTATAATTTTCAGAATGGTTCCAATTTCAAAATTGCATCCTTAATTTTGTAGTCTTGTGGTATTTACCTGGCTTCACTGAATTCAGCAAGAGATTTTCAGTCAGCTGCAAGTGTTTTCATGATCTTCAGTCAGTGAGTCCAGATGGGGTTTTATCTTTTGTGCTCATCTAAACTTCATTTACAAGTCATCTATGACTTCTTTTTTTAATGTTCAGCAATCTCATGTCAGTAAATACCTCTCGAGAGTCAAACAGAAACAGTTCAATGTTCCTTACTAAAATGTTGGGCTTTTTTTATTTACATACGAAATTCTTAAAAATAGGCGGTTTAGTAGGCTAGAAAGACATTAGGGCAAAAGCTGCTGACGTGCTTCTGAAAATTTTAGTCTACTATTTCAAATACTACAAGTTTTAGTCGTAGGGGGTTTCTTGTTTGTTTGTTTGGGTTTTTTTGACTGTAGTTACAAAATGCTTGTAAAACAAGCTAAGCATTTTACAATTATGCTTAATTTAGATTGATGAATTTCCACTGAGTATAAATTTATTCTTAGCTGATTCTCCAGCTTCCATTCCACTTTCAGGACAACTCAGCCTGATATGTGAAAAAAACATAGATACAGTTCTTGGTACATTAGTCTTTGCTGTGGCTCCATATGATATCTCTGTGGATAAACTGTTGAAACAGATTTTTCCACCCAAATCCAAACAATCCATCAGTTTCTTAGTATTGTTCTCATCACTTTCCCCAGAAAATTTGATATTCTCTGGCAGAAAAAGCTTGAGAGACATGGCTCATGCTCTTCCAACACACACACAGAATGATTATAGGGTTTAAACAAAAACAAACAAAAATAATGTATTTTCATCCTCTCTTGAGTATGAATATCAAGTACTCAAGTCACTTTTCTTCACACTATTTAAAACAAACAAACAAACCCAAAGAAATTCAAGGCAAAGAAAAGATGAGTACTGAGAAATTCAGAACAGATATGACAACATTGTCAATTTGACTCTAATGAATCATTTAGCTGTAGGGACATGTTTGGGTTGTATTTTTATACAGTAAAGCTTTGTCATACAAAGAAGTGTCAGCCAGTGGTGTCATTCCACTCTCCACATTGGATAATTAGTGCAAGTTCACAAAAACCAACTATTATAATTTCTGAGACACTTATACTGAAATGTTATGAAGATCTAGGCAGCCTCAAACATTTAAGTGAGGGAGATTTGGACACCTAATCTGCAACACACTTTGGAGGAGTCAGGCCACAGTCTCTCCATTTTTAAATGTTAGTGTTCACTCCCCTGTTGCCTGAGAATGATGCTTCCAGATGTATCTGGGTTTTCTCATCCTTGTACTGTGGCAAGTGAAACAGGAGGCCAGGCCCAAAACCAAGAAATTTGGGCCTGATAACAAGGTATCAACATCCAAAACGATCTGTGCTCGTTCTGTTCTACTTACTGGACCAAAGCTTCAGAGAATAGTACAAGAACATGTAATAGGCCTAGAAGCAATAAATTAGAAATATAACAGGATCAGGTAGACATTTGAATAGGAGAAAAAGGCCTGGAGCCAGGGCTTTTTCCAGGCTTCAGTGAGCGGGTCAAGAACAATGGAAGAGAAGAAGGGTCAAGCTGAGGAAGATGAGTTGAAGCCCCCTGCCCCATGGAGGAAGATGGGAACTACCCTCCGAAATGGGGAGCCAAGAGAAGCATCGCCCCAAGCCCTGCCTGAGCTCCACCTATACTCCACCTATTACTAATATGCATTGATAGATGAAGTAATCACTTGAATATGCATTTAATCACATCTGAAAATTGTATAAAAGTATTGATTTTCTGAGGAGCCGGTGAGCAAGTTTGTCCAGCGCGAGCTGGTTTGCTCCCAATGTTGAATAAACAAATACCTTGCTGCTTAAAGATAAAAAGTCTCTGAGCAGTTTCTCAGACCGATTTTTTGGATTCACAAGTGGGAAAGTATCACAGATGACCTTTGCTCCAAAACCTCAAAGATCTGGGAGTCTGATGTTGCTCTTTGTCATATGGAAGGGAATATACAACATTCACTTCCAAGGTCAGCAAATCTGAGATGAAGTATTAGTTACACTTACGATTTCAGAAGAAAAGAAAGAATGAAATGTCACTATTCTCAAAAAAAAAAAAATCTTCAGTAAGATCTGCCTGTGACAGTTCTGCCCACTAAGTGTGGGAGTATCTGTCAGAAAATCAGCTTTCCAAGATCAACAGCTTTGCCAAGGAAGCTGTAACCCTTTATGTTTGTTTCTCCACTGTACACATTAGTCTTTATAGCATTTTGCAGTATTGGCAGCTGGCAAAGTTTAAGGCATCCCAATTAATTCATTTGGCAACACAGATCTTGTACTTGTACTGGGCATCTGCAAGTGCTCAGACTGCCTGAAGCAGTGTAAAAGAACTGGATAAAAAAAGTCTGCTGATAGAAACCCTGGCAAAGGCAACATACAACTTTATTAATTCAGTCTTAAAATAGATCCTTAGAGCAGAAAGCAATTATCAACAGGAGCTGATAAACTTTTGGAAGTAAACCTCTCTACAAAAAATATAATGCAGTTACATTTCAAGACATTTATCAATCAGTCACAGAGCTGTCCCAAACATTCCACATGACAGTATATTTATTTTGAGATCTCTTTTTTGGTGATGTCATGTGCTAGACTCCGTGCACACTCACAGCAAGATAACTTTGGGCTGCTAGGAGCTGTTTTGCTCTTGAAGATATTGAGCTTTTTCCTCAAATTTGGGAAGAAGAGTTTGAGTGAGAAGATGTGACAAACGTTTCTTTAACAGTTGCAAACAAGACAGATCTGTAGCTCAGGTTTGGGCTTATAAGAAAGGTCATGTAGTCAAGGACTGGAAGTGCTGCCTTTCAGCAGCCAGAGGCAGCAATAGGTGAGAACTGTGGGCTGTGTCTGGGCCTTAAATTGTGTAACTACAAAAAAAAAAAAAAAAAAAGCTTCTCCTGGAAATTTTTTTCCTAATCTCATCTACTAGGAGTTTGCTTAAGTTGCAACACTAAGGGCTTTGCCTTTTGTTTTCCTTTCAAATATTTGAGGGGTGGTTCTCATAGGGGTTCTTTGCTTCTCTCCATTTTTTGAATTTTTCTTGTTCACCTTAATACTCCCTGTGCAAGGATGTTCTCTCCTGCCATGCGATTCAACTCATTACACCAATTGCCATGTTAAGCTGCTTTTTGTTTTTAATTGAATCGGACTCACAAATTTGTTACATGTTCCACTAAGTCCTGATGTTGCCACAATGGAACAGGATCTGGATTTTCAGTTAGGAGATATAGGGTTTTTTCAGAAAATTTATAATTTTCAAATGACCAGATACGAGACTCAGGAGGACAACAAGACTGATTGGGAGAGATTCGAAGCATAGAGGGACATTTATGGAAACTAAATGGACTATCAATCCACCGGACTGACTGTTTTACCCCAGTTTATTGTTGGACTTATATGAAATTTAATATATTCCCATGTTGTCCCCTTTCTCCCTCAGACTTTCCCACCAAAAGTTGTTTACCACCCTGTCCTCCCCTGCTTTCCCGCTCCTCTGTCACTGATTGGTTGGAGTTTGCCGCAGTGCAGAGTGAGCTACCATTGGTCCCTTCCCCTAGAGACCCAGGAGTTACACCCACCTTTCCCCTGTCTCCCAATCCTATCTCTCCCTGAGTTGTCAGTCCCATGCTCCTCCCCTCAGACCTACCCTATTTAAGTCCCTGTGTTTCTTCAATAAAGCGGCATTGCTTCCAGACCCTCACCTGTGTCCGAACCCTTTCTGCAGTGCCGCGTCCTATTCCCTTTCCCCCCCGGACCGTGGCATGACACAAATGAGTTTTTCTTCCAGCTAAATCTACTCATAGAACAGTGGGTTTACAATATTTAATCTGAAAGACGAATCAAAGGTCACAAGCAAGTCTTCAAAGTAACCATCAGGATTATATAGTTAAACTAGCCCTGTCTTGACCCTGTATTAAAAAAAGCAAAAAAATAAAAATAGTAGTGATTACTCATTTAGAGGAAATAATAAAATATTCTTATGTAAGGGCAGCAGGGAGATTCCTTGATGTGGTGAGGGGAAACAGTTTTCCCCCTGAAGTTATAAAATAGTAAAACCCCAGGGGGTGGTGACCCTTGAAGTTTTACCCAATGAGCACTTCTGCAAAATATAAACATATCACAAGCAGAACGGAAGAGAAGGTAGTTGTAGTTTTGGTTGTAGAGAAGTAGCCATGTTGTAAAAGCACGAGGAGTGAGGGCAGGAGCCCTCTGGGGGGCTCTGCCTCCCCCCCACCCCAGCCCCGGCTGGGGCTGCAGGGCCTTGGAACAGTGTTAAGCTGGACTATGTACCTGTAGCTATAAGCCGGGGGATGTTTCTCCACTGTGAGCCGCAGCAAGAGATACGGAAAAGCGGTGGCAGAACTGCACTGACCGAAGAAATGGTGGCAGAGAGCCAGAAGAAAGAAGACCAAGCAGCAACAACAGGCAGGCAGCAACACAGAGAGAACTCCTGGAAGGAGAGAGAGATAGAGAAAGAGAGCCAGCCAGCAGCAGAGAGAGCAGAACTAGCTCTACAGAGACGGAGTTGGGGTAAGAAACTGAAACCAAAAGACCCCAAACTCTTTGGAGACCCCTCACCTCCTAGAAGGGAGGGGTGAAGTGCAACATGCACTGCAGAGAAGAGCTGAGAAGCTCAAAGCATCCTGGAAAGCTGGACCGGGACAGAGAAGGAATGCAGAGGGGGGTGACCTTGCCCCCCCCTTGCCACTGCTGCCAAGACGGCAGCCTGAGACAGAGCACAGGAGCTCTGGTAGAACTCCTGAAGCAAAGGCTTCCAACTGAAAGCTGCCCAAGATGTTCTGACTCAGGGGTGAATCCCCTGAGGAAGGGACCTTCATGGGGGTCTTACGCCCCATGATATGACGTGGTGAAGCGAGTTTGTCCCTGCTATGCAGTCTACGGAAGAGAAGACCCTCGCTTTAGACGATGGGCCACGAGGGCTTGGATACCCTTCGTGAGTACTGGCAGAGATCCAGTCACAGCTGCTGCATGCATGAGAAGAAGAAAGCCTGCTGCCTTAGAAACTGCTGCTCTGAGAGTGAAAAGGATCTTTCCTTCTTCCCTCCTGGACTTTTATTTGGAGGGGAGAAGAGATTTGATCCATTGTAAATACTTATGTCATGGTAGAGATAGCTAAGATTGTATATAATGTATTGTAGTATTTATTTGTACAGTCATTGTAATATATATTCCCTTTCCCCCATTTTGAGTCTTGTGTGGTTGTCTGGAAAAACCATCTCACACTGGGTTGAGATGTGGGAGGGGGCTAGGACTAGGGAATTGGATTTTTGGGGCTCTCAAACCATGACACTTGAATTGAGTGAATTAATAAATTCATGAAAAAAACTTAAAGATCAAAAAGGTAGCATAGTTCTCTTTTTGTAAAGCGAAAGTAGAAGAGTTTACTCACTGAGAGGGGAAAGAGTAAATGGTCAATATTCTTACACTGAAAGACTCATGTTGTCCTCCAGCAAACAAATCTGCAGTGCATCTAGAGCAGGAAGCCAACACAAGGTCACTTCATCCTTACACCTGCTGTTACTCAAGTGTCTAGCTATGAAAGGAAAAAAAAATGTTTGTCTTTTCCACTGAAGTGCCTTGTACAGGAGAGAAACTTGCCCTGCTGATGCAGAATGAGGGTCATCAGGTATGTATGTATTCTGACGTGGGTTTTGTGGACTCCAGGTTTGTTCTCCAGCAAAAATGAACTAAAGCACTGGACAGTCACAAAAGAGACTCTTTTGACCAGGAGGGTTAAAAAGGAGACACCCTTCCTTGGGGAGAAATCAGCTATTCAAACAGTTTGCTTCAATGTCTCTTGAGAGATTTGTAGACATTCTTCATTTCGTGTCTGGGTTACACAACAAAGACAGGGACCTGTTGGAGCAGGGCCTGTTAAGAGAGGACAAAGGAAAAAGGTTTTAAAATGAAGGAGGATCAATATAGACCGGGCATAAGGAAGAAGTTTTGTACATTGAGGGCAGTAAAACACTGGCACAGGTTGCCCAGAGAGTCAGTGGCTGCCCCATCCCTGAACACGTACAAGGCCAGGATGGGGTTCTGAGGAATCTGATCTCATTGAGGATGTCCCTGCTAATCGTGGGGGGATTATGATTCAAAAACAAACTACAGCATCTCATAAGAAAGAGAGACAAAATTTGATGTATGAACCCTGGGAGCGCAATTGAGTCATTCTCACAAGCTGTAATGTTTTGATCCAGCAGCCCAAGGATAGGTATCAGTGATACACCAGTTTCCTTGCATTAGCCCAGATATCCATCTCCAGCTTCCAGACACAGGATCCAAAAGATCATTTTGGAGTCCTGCTTGAAGTGGGTATTTTGGACTCCTTGACTGAGGTGTCTCGGTGGCATGGTACAGGACACCTATGTCTAGTCCACAGCAATGTTACTTTCCCCCTGCTACTGAATGTTGAGCTTCCTCTCAAATCCTGGAACTTCATGATCTTGAGGAGAACAACTTTGTTCTGCTGAGAGACAGACAATAGCATGTCAGAGCTGCCTGCAGTGAGGAAGAGATGGACATGTCACTGTGCAGCACACAGCCCTAAGTAAGCTAAGATCTGGGAAAGTGAGAATGATGGCTGAAGAGGGTAGGAATCTGGAGATAGTGATTGATTTTAAGGCAGGATAGAACATTCAGTCAGGTACTTGTGAACTCGCTGGCTTTGGTGGAAGGGCAGTGATGGGAATCTTTTGCTTTACTGAGGGCCTTCATAAACTAGGATAGCACAAAGGAAAAGCACTGTTGAGGGAATGCCACATCAACAGGGAAGCAATAATCTGGGAGAGAAGGGGCAACAACTAGTAACTCTGGAGTGAGTTAATTGCCTGGTAAGTTGATGGACTGTGTCTTTGGGCGGAATTGTTCTGTGCTGTTATGCAGAGACATATTGAAATATCTGAAAAATAGAAATATTTTATGCATCTGGAAGTGTCATATCACATCAAGCTGTGCATAGTGGAGCAGTTCATCTGGCAAAGGCAAAATAAATGTGTCCTTGTACTAATATACATAAAAAAAAAGGGAAAAACATCCTGATTTAAAGAACTGGTCAGTGAGCTAGTGGCCTGTAACTGGGGGTTGGAAGTTAAATATTTGAAGAAAGAGATTCCCTTCTAATTTACATCAATATAACAAATTTGAGACAAAGACAAGAACTTCTTGACCTGTCATTTTTATGCCTCCAGATTTTACTCTTCATTTTTTCCAAAATAAGTGTCTCCTCTTGAAAGCAGAGCAATTTGGGAGAGTGGAAGAGCTGTTTTGTCTGAAAACCTTGTAGGACTCCAGTCACACAGAGATACTGAGCACAAAGTTTGTTTGCTGTTCCCGAGAGAAATGGATAAAATACAAAGTCTTTTGTATTTTGTATTTTGATTTCAAAGCAGAGGGAAGGGAGCTTTGGGTTTTTGGTGGATAGTAGAGGACCAAGAAAAGGAGGAGGCAAGCAAGGATGGTTAATTTTGGGCAGTGGAAATTTTCTCGTTGACATGTTTCAGAAGACCGAAAAATTTCCAACCTTCCCCTGCTTTTGAGTGCTAACAAGAAACTCAGTTCACACTGGAAGGGCAGCTTTTATGCAAAACTGCTACCCTGGAAAGATCAATTTTTGTCACCACCAGCTGAGAATGAAACTATTACAACATCAGGAGAGAATCTGAGTTTTGATTAAACAATTCTAAAGTGAAATTCTCCCCTGGAGAAACAGCACACAGGAAAAGCAAGAAGATGATGAGAACAATTTAAACTGTCTAGAGCGATGGTTGTCACCAATGACAGAATTATTATAGAGGAGTAGTGTGCAAGTAATAACAGAGAAAAACTGAAGGTTACATTTATTGTGAGAGCTTTTCTCCTCTCCCTCTTCCACTTTGCCCCAAACTACCATATTTGGAATGAAAAGGCAACATTTTTCAAAAAACTCTCCTTTTCAGGCAGTACCAGCCTCAGCTGGTGCTTTCAGTTCAGTTCTAGCTGTTATAGAATGTTGCTATCCCAATAAACATTAATGCTGCCACTTCTGCTGAGCCAACAGCTAAGCTGTGTGTATCATTTATTTCATACAAAATCTCCCAAAATGTGTGATATTTTTTTTCATTCTGACATGACACAAAGTTGATAAGAATTTGGGAGTACAAAAAAAGAAACAGAAATCCATGAGAATAATAATCTGGACACAAACCCAACTTTTTAATGAAAGTTGAAAGCATTTAAAAATAAACCCCCTCAAAGGGAAAAAAAATAATTTATCAGGGCATAGAAAAGTTAAAAAGAAAATCAATAAGATGGTAAAATCACAAGAACTCTGTGTTTGTGGGGTTTTTCTTATTCAAAGAGCAGCAAATGAATCTTGTGAAACCTTTGATGTTCCCTTGCTGTACTTTAAATAGCTATCACTTAATCTGTGATACACACACTGTAAGAGGATGCTTTGTTATGCATACTGAATTGTACATTCTGCATCTCAGAGGAGAGATGATTCTGAGCAGTTGCCACTAAAAAACAAATCAAGTCTGAAAACTGTAAGATTTTTCTCTATAAAACACACCAGAAGTGTTCTAGCCTTTTCTCAGTCATCACGTTACTTTTTAACTCCACAAAAATCTGAAGTGCTCTAAAATATAAATGATTGAGAGTATTTTCTTAGAATAAGAAAAAAGAAAATTTTCAAGTGAGTTTTTCAGCTTAGCACACTACTTATTTTCCATGTTCACTGGCAAAAGTTTACAAATAAAAAGATCTTTTTAAAAAAAAACCCACAAACCCAAATTCTGAACGTGCAAGTGCAGGACTTCACAGAATCAAAGGACAGAAGCATACAGCAGAACATATAAACCACAGGCATTCAATTAAAATTATCTGGTCTCAGTATGAATATTAAAGATTGGGAATAAGCTGTCCATAAATCCTATACAGAAATAATTAATTGTGTAGTTTTGAATAACTAAATATCAGATAACCAGGACCTTATTGAAGCAATTTGTGAATAACAGCTCACAGAATTTCTAATGCATTGTTTTCAAAACACAATCAGGCAACTTAACTGAGCACAAATGCAAGGATTTTTAAAATATCTCAATATTGTATTTTTTTTTTCCTTCTCGTAAAGACGATGGTCACCTAGAGACTAGAAATTTTTACCAAGTCAAAATTTAGCTGAAGACATTCCTGTTTACCTAGATATTTGCCACTGTGAACTTGTGGTAGCCTGTAATCCTTTCCCAGGAACTTGCCCATGCCCTCCAGCCAGCATCCTGGCCCGCACCTGGAGCCCTCGAGGTGTCTGGTGCAGGCAGGCTGTGGGAGGGAGGCAGATGCTCTGCACAAGCCCACCGGGCTTTTTCAGCCCTCTTGAGACCTGCAGGTCTCACAGGGTCTGCAGCTGCACTATGAACCACAGAGCATCTGAAGATCCTCAACATTTTGTGCTATGAGGTCCTGAATGTCACCTCATTTAACTGTTTAAGGAACAATTTTAAGAGCTGGTGGGTACTGGTTGGACTCAGCCCCCCTCTTAGCCTTTAGATTATATATAGGGCATAAGTTTTTTTAGAATGAGGATGGTGGAACACTGGCACTGTTTGCCCAGAGATGTGGTAGGTGCCCTATCCCTGGAAATATTCAAGGTCAGGCTGAATGGGGCTCTGAGTAACCTGATTACAGCAGGGAGACTAAACTTTAAAGCTGACCTTTAAAGGTTTCTTCCAACCTAAACTATTCTATGATTTCACGATTCTATTATTCCTGTTTCATGACACCCAGGAAACTCCAGAAATGTAATTATTTCTGCTTTTATCCCAAGATAGGTGGCTGTTGATATGATGTGCTGAAACTGCTAGTCACTGTCCATAGT
Source organism: Pseudopipra pipra (assembly GCF_036250125.1). Lineage (NCBI taxonomy): Eukaryota > Metazoa > Chordata > Aves > Passeriformes > Pipridae > Pseudopipra > Pseudopipra pipra. The sequence goes on along the minus strand of NC_087581.1, from coordinate 44,025,461 downwards.
GTGATGAATGGCTCACTATTTTTTCTTCAGAATTACCAGCACGACCAGCTTTATCAGAATAACATGAGACGGGAAAGAAATACCCAGCACACACCCACAGATTCATAGAATGGTGGAATGGTTATTGTTCATCTTAGATACAGAGCATGAACTTTACACTTCTGGTGGCCTATAGTCATGCTCAGAACCTTAATGGCTTTTTAAATCCAATGTTCTTTTATGTTTACTAATATTACTGCTTTCAAATGACTGAACAAAATCCACAGGTCATTATGAATTGCATAGAAAAACCCAGTATGTGCTCGTATTTTCTGCAGTTCTTTAGTGGTGTCTTAAAAATCCTATGTACACCAGAAAACATAACAAAAAATAAATAGATTTAAGTGGAACAGATATGAATACTGTAATAAAAATAAAGCCAAAAGTTCCAGAGACCTTAAGCAGGCAACGTTCTACCATCCGCAGAAGTGCAACAGCAGAAGCAGATGGAAATCATTGTCAGGATTCACTTTGACCTGTAACTAATGCTGATCGAAACATTACATCTGCTTTCCTACATATACGCAGGTGAAATTAGATCAGTGGCTGAAATATTCATGAACACACTGCTCATGCCCAAAGTGAAGAACATGGAGTCCTCAACAGGGGCACAGGAGTCTTTAATTTCTGGATGTGCCATGAGGTCTGTTGTGCTAAAAATACACATGCATACTGAAAAGAAAAAAAAGGAAGATGTCCTTTTACTGGATTTGAAAGGATTAAACTTCTGTAGCAGGACATCAGTTTGGCATAAATAACAAAGGTGATGCTTTTGTGAACAAGTGGAGACAATACACTTCTCTAGGCATAGATACACTTCCCTAGGATAAATCAAATACCCATGAGATACCCTCTGTAAACATGCTGTACTTAAAAACTCCAGAGCTTTGTCTCCATGAAGAATATCCATGAAGAATACTTACTAGAATAATGAATTTGAAGGAGTTATCTCTTTTTTCTTTCTTCTTTTTTTTTTTTTTTTTTTTTTTCCTGGCAGTAGAAATTACTTTAAAAATATGCCCAGAGCTGTACAGGACATCTGCAGCTGAGTGATCACATGCTTTCCATGTGCCCACAAAGCACTCCAAACTTGAGCTATCATTTCTGTGATGAAAAGGGTAGCAAAACACCACATATCAGCCATATGTAGTTATTGAGTGCATTTAACTGCTTCCACACCAACTTTCAGAAGAAATCTTTACTTCAAATTTAGTAAACTTTACAGTATATTTGGGTAGGAAAAACAGGATTTAGCCATATTTTACTGAAAAATGTTTTGCCTTTTGTTAGTTTTATAGTTTGGCAAAATTTCAAATTTCTCTCTTTACAGGAGCTTTTAGCAGAGTAATGTGCAATTTAATTTGAGGAGAATGATATCCTGGCTTTGACCATTGTATAGGGTAAAATTCCCACTGTCAAGTGCAGGATGATTTAGCCAGTATTTAAATTAATGAAATACAATAATATCCAAATGTGGCAACATATAATGATGTTTACAATAGGGTCAGGCCACTGGAATGACATGAAAGTACCATTAAGCCCTATGAAGGATATGTGTGTGCATTCAGTACATGAGTACAGTTTGAGTACTGTACTCAAACATACAGTATCTCAAACATTTGCAAACTGCTTGTTTGAATGCACCAATGCACTTGTGCTGTACTAATCTAGCAGACAATCTCAATGCTACTGCCTTCCACAGAACTCTATGTCCTATTCTCTGAGCTTTGCTTAGAAATGGGCATATATAGCTAAAATGTAGGGATGAGACAGGGTCGTCCTTAATATGACCATACCGCTCTATTCCACTGTGTCCTGCGTCTTTGCATCTCCACATTATTCATATATCTCAGTAATGTGCTTGCTTTCACCTGAAGCAGAAATTTGAGAGGGAGACATATTTCAGAGATGCTCATTTTCAAATGCACCTGATGTCCAGCAAAAACTGAGAGCTGTCTCCATGTTGGTTTTGTATCTTCAAAATAGCATTAACAGCAGTGCTATTGGTTGGCTGTCTAGACCCTGATACAATGGATCACAGCATGTAGTTGGCATGCTTTCATGATATTGTTTGCTAAAAAACATTATGATCCGCAACTTCAAGGGATTTGGTCTATGAATGTTGCCAAAACAGGGTATATCCATTTGCATCTTTTACAAAATTAGGAGAACTGTATTGTAAATTAAGAGTGACTTAACATCAGTTTCTGGTAACTGCTAAGGTGAGTATAGCAGACTGGCTATCTGATGTTGAAGACAAAAAGAGGATTAAATTCTGGTATATGTAGTTTGGAAGTTAGAAAATCTCACAACCTTGTGTTCTGCTATGCCAAATGCTATGCTGGAGATTCATCTCTACATGAAAAATGGATCTCCTTTTGCTCAATGAGAACATATAACTAAGCAAGAGAAGAGCTTCTTCACCTTATTCCTGTGCTTGTGCTGTGTTGTGTTGTGCTTATCTCCAGGAACTACAACAAGGATGTTTGTACCAGAAAAATGCTTCCCTATCTCCACCTGGCCTCCCTTCTCCAGCCAAATCTTGATCTTTCTCACAGCATGTTAATACCATCAGTCCTTGATTATTACCAACAATTCTTTTCTGTTGTTATGAACAGCCCCTGTTTTGGCTCCACAGCCTTCCAGCTATCAGTGTTTGAGATATATACGTTACAGCTATCAGTGTTTGAGATATATACGTTAGCCCCTTATCTTCTGGAATTCTACAACACTCAACTGTTTAATTCATCTTGCTGTGAATGAAATATTGACTCATTTCCCACAGAACAGAAGGAGACTTTTATATTCCAGGCTGCCATGATCTTGCTGGCATGCTCAGCACCACGGGTACCAACTCTCAGTAGATCATTTTCCGCCCTCACTAATATAGTGTTGCAATCACTTCTTGAACTGCTTAACCCACAGTAGTTTAGATCTCCATACAACCAACTCTGAACTTTCATTCACTGAGCCTTCTGGGAAACAGTATTTTTAAGTCCAAAGCCTGATTCTTTGACAAAAAGACTACTAGAACCACAATAAGGGTCAGACTCATAAGAAATGGTACTTTTTGCAAGTGTTTCCTTCCCCAAAAGTATTGATTTAAAGCAAGATTTTCCAGAACTCATTCATGGTTTGGGTCATAGACAGTGTACATTTTCAGGAGGTATGCAAAGCCACCTCCTCCAGGAACCCTGAACCACTGCCTGCAGGAGAGGCTCCATACATGTATTTATCATTAAGTTTATTTCACCCTGTAAATTTACCTGGAATTAAATGCAGCTGAGTTGAACACCTGAGCATGCTGGTGAGGCAGCAGTCTTCAGCAACAGTGTTACATAAGAAGTTCTTGCATGCACCAACATCTACTCACTGGCAGGTGGTGTTTCACCCTAGGTGATGCCCTATACCACCAATTGTGCCAAAAGAACTGACTGTCAGGCCAAAGTCTGATCTGGCCTGAGAAGAGCAACAATCCTGTTTTCACAGAATAACAGGATGGTTGAGGCTGGAAGGGACCTCTGCACAACATCTTGCTTGAGCAGGAATGCCTTGAGCGAGTTGCCCAGGATGACTTTTCAGTATCTCTAAGGATGGAGAATCCAGAGGCTCCCTGAGCAACTTGTTCCAGCACGAATTTCTAAAACAGTTAGTAGCCAGTCTGATAGCACTAAAACAATTCTACCAGAATATCTTTTGGGGACGAAAATGGAAGTATGGAGGAAAAATGTGTAACTACAAACACTCGAGGCTGGCTTTGTCACCAAGCTTTGCCATGGTGTAGAACTATATGAAGCTTAATCTGCATTCTATTTTTCACTGAGTTCTTCCATGCAGTTGGAGAAGGAGGAAAAACAGAGAGCAAGCAAAACACACTTAAACAGAATATCTGAACAGCTACATTTCATACCCCTTCAAAGTAATGTGCTTATCTACCTTAGATAGATTCTGCAAGGAATTAACCACAAACATTTCATATTTTCAGTAGATATACTTTACCAATTCATTTTCAAAAGAGAGATAATTCACAGTGTGGCTTCCTACTGTTTGTGATTTGAGCTTTCTTCACACTGAGGGCAAAAAAATGAAGACAATGCTATTAACTATTCAGTAATATGAAAAATCATGTTGCAAAATTGCCATGAAGTCATTTATATGCAGAGAAACAGCCAATATAAGAAATGGTAGTTTCCCCTCTGCATAACTGAAGGGCAACTCTCATAGCAGAGCTTTATTTCCATGTGGGCACTGACATGAGAGACCAGAAAAAGCTCAGGATAGTTGTTGTCCAGTGAGTGGGAACTTCTTGGACAGAAAGGTGCTTTGAAGGAGATGAGAAATACTTTTACATCTCTGAGGACGTGGTCTAGTCTGGCCATAAATTCTTCTGCCTAAAATACGCAAACTTCAAAAAAAGCCAGCTCTTTAAAAACTCTGAAACAGGAATTAATCTTTTGGGAAAACCTGGCTTTCATCTGAGTCAATTAGAAAATAGTTCAGACTCCAAATAACAACTGTAGGATGAACTTCTATCACGTTCCATTTAAGGCAACAATACTTGCTTTGCAGGCTGTCCATTCCCTTGGCTGTTCAAACACAAAGGGAGGTTATTTACAGAACACCATTGTCCTCTTTTTTTCTCACAAAAAGGGAGATGTCACAGAAGATGCACATACATAAAGCTTCTTAGAGTCTAACAAGCATGCACATACACATTATATACATCACCTTACACACACATACAGGATTCTTGGGTAAGAACTGCAGCCACCTGAACAGATGGCAAAGCCACAGGCAACTTTGCATTCAAAAGAAGTGGAGGTCAGAAAAAATCAGAGTGATGCGCAAGGGAATTTTACAACCTAGACAGCTTGTCAGTGATGGAGACAACCTGCATCCATCGGAGAACCAAAGGTATCCACTACCAGTCATGAAAATGACATTGTAGATGGCTGGCTAACCTGGGAGACAGTGGCTTGTGCAAGGGCACAGTGCAGCTCAGTGTTGAAGCATGTGTTAGTGTTAGGAAATGTGGGAGGCAGTAAGGCCACTCATTAACATCAAATCAATGTATTTAAGTGCCTGGCCCAACCAAAGCCTGAGGGATATCAGCTGGCATGAAGTGCTACTGGGCTTTATCAAACCAGATAGGCAGAGTGCTGGCAGAGTTATTTGATCAAAGGTACAGGGCAGATTGGTGCCTCAGACTTACCTCCCTCTCCTCCCTCGGGTCAGGAAGTACCAGAGAGTCCCATCACCTGCTCTGCCACTTCCCACTCCACCAGGAAGGGCAGGTGGTGGAGGAAAGCCAACAGAATCATGAAGTTAGCACAGAAATATTTTCAGTATTAAAATAACCTAAAAATTCATAAGTGGCTGGGAAACTACAATCCAGCTGCTCATACTTTTCCTGCACTGATAAAATTTTCATTTTAGACTCTTAAAAACGTTCATTCTCTTCAGGAGTTCACGTCGGCCAATCCAGCACTTAGAGTAGAAAGCCACTTTAGAGCCCAGATATGTACTACGGAATCTGTATAAACCCATCCTGTCAGCAGCTCAGCTTTGCTTAGGAATGACATATCAGTGGAGCGGATGTGATAGGAGTCACTGAAGTACAAGCTCAGTCTTCCCCTCAGGGTACTGTGCCTGAGATTATGGACACATGGGAAAAAAACCCCCTTTTTCACTGCCTTATGTATTTTCTTGAAAGGTGCTTGTCCAATAAATGCCAATAAGTGCAACAGATGCCATTGAATATTTGATTATGTTTCTCACCCCTCAGAATCCACATATATTTTATAATTAATGAACCCAGAAAAAACAAATCATTCTGTCCCTGTGTTTTGAAACAGCAAGAAATAGATATGTTTAATGCCCTCTGACAGAGGACATTTATATATAAAGTTCCTTTTCTTAAAAGGGGAAAAAAAAGATCCAACTGGAAGTTCACTGAAGAATAGATAAGGAAGAATTCAAGCTTGAAGTGAATCACAGTCTTATGATTTTACAGGTTTGGAACATAAAAAATAGGAGTAAAATGACTAAATGAATAGAAGGAAAAACACTGCTATAAAATATCTATAAGAAAATACTGCTCCTGAGGTTTCTTGTCTATTCTTTGTTTTAATTCATTTTTTTTATTTCAGTCTCTTTCTTCACAGAGCCTCTCTCTGACAATGGCATGGATCAAATACACTCCTACACTCCTCCACAAAGAGCACCCAATGCTACAATCTCCAAGCCCAGGAAAACAATCAAGACTGTTCCAGTTTTTTTGAGAACACACAGAGTCAGACTGGCACTGTCCTGCAGTGTGTGGCAGAAGAGTCCTTGTGATCCCAGTCCTCACTGCCTGAAGGCACTTGGTCTGTCTCAGAAGCTAGATTACCAAAGAAACACTTTCTTTCCTAAACCTTCTTCCGAACTTCTCTCTACACTACTGAGTGGATCACAAATACAACCAAGTGTTTTGCTATGAAAATACAAAAACTCTTTGAACTGCTCTCACTGGCACAGTTACATGGACAGAATGCACCATCCAATATATTAGAAAGCCCCGGGTCTAGGTGATCAGTCTGCTGCAAACATCCCTCACAACTGCAGTCTATCTATTGATTCAGAGGGACCTTTTGACAATCTGAGTTTGAGCTCATCAGTTCTGCTATACTGCCAGGAGTGTGGCACTGTACTGTAGGACAATGCTGTGTGAAGAGAGAACTTTACACTTTGCAAATCAAGCAGATGCTGAACTGACAAGTACTGCAGAAATATAGAACATGAAATCAAAAAACTGTATTTTCTTTCCTTCCTGCTAAAGTTGATGATATGGACTCTGCTTATGACCATCTTAAACTTTATTCTTCTCACAGGATTAGGGAAAGAACACAGGAGGGATGTGGGCACACACAGACACCTATTGCAGATGCTGACAAATAGAACTTATTTCTGCCTTCTCTATCCTTCTAAGCATCATTCATCATGGGGAGGGACTTAAGAAGCTGAATACTCACCACCACCAGGTAATAGGTTTTCTTTACAACCTATTCAGAAAAAGGGTGGAGTGGCAGGGTGGGAATTTGAAAAGTTTAGAAATTAGTCAGCAATAGGACATGTCAGTTTTCCCTTACTTTCCACCTTACATCTCTCCTGACATGGAATATTGCTGGTGGCTCCATGGCAGGACAGGCTCCAGACCCTGGGTCTGTCCAGCATTGTTGAGCTCTGAGATGTAACAATACTGACAGTCACAAGGTCCTGCAGAAATATTGATAATTTTATAGAAATGACATGTGCCAAGAGAGCAGTAACAATTGCATTAGTCCAAGTCATTTTACGTAGCTTCAATATTTTGAGGCCCTTGTGATTTATTGTGTGGCAGAGAAAGGTGTTGAGCTGATCTTTTCAGTTTTTTCTTGCTCAAGAAGCTTTCAGATCTAAGGTTGTGCCGACAAAGGATGGCCTTAAATACTTCAAAGACTGAAGATTAATTTGCCTTAAAGAACAAAAAAATTAATCTTATGTGTGGTTTTCCAAAGAACTTTTTATCTAGTACTGCCCATATATTTCTTCCCCCTGGTTTCTCTCATAAACTTTTGCATTAGTGCATACTGCATTCCTGTCACAAAGGAACAAAACACGATGAAATCTGCCACTGTCAGGAATAAAAGAGCTGAGAGCTAAATAAATTACCTGCTAAAAACACCTAAAGAAAATAATCCAGGACAACCATTATTTTAAGTAAAAAATAATGCGACCCTTCTTTGCTGTGCTTGTTTCTTGGTGTTCTGTGGCACACAGTGACAAACATCTTTCTTTTGCAAGGCATTCCAAGCCTATCTGAAAGACAAGTCTCTAAGCCTGGGCGATCTCTCAGTTTTCCCACCAATCTTGCTTAAGGTAGAAGGGTTAAGACACAGATCTGCCATTGTTCTTCTGTTTTATCTGACATGTGAACATAATTCACTCAGTTTCAGGATCCATGAACTTTTCCAGGCTGGAAAAGAGCTTAAGTTGTCTTTGCTCTATGTCTATCAGGAGCAGAAAGACTGAATGTAAGAGGGAACGCAGGAGCACATTGGGTGATATGCAGTAACTCAAATGACTGCTCCATGAGAGTGCTCCTCTCACCAGACATGACCCTGGCACTCGCCAATGCTAGCACAAAACAAGTAGCAACCGTCTATGAACACAGCCAAATACACAGCAGGAGAAGCAGCTGAGAGTATCACTGCCATTTCGGACACAGGGCTACTAAAGGCATTTTTTTTTGTCATACCACAACCTGTGCTTCCAGCCCTCAAGTAAGGCAGCACAGTCATGACATCAAAAGCTGTGGTGAACAAGAGCTCTTTCAGCAGTGGAAGACAAACAGACATAAATTTTCTACTGCTCCCACTGAAAGAAATCTCAAGGTCACACCTGAGCAGCACAACGTGAGTGATGTGTTTCCAACTACCATTAGAAGGCACAGTGCTATCCATATCTGTGGATAACACCACTCAGAAGGGTCTGGCACTCTCAGCCAGCAAGCCAAGATCTAGCTGGCACCTTCTCCTTATCCTTAAATACCACCAATATCAGTTCACCTGGGTTTCTAAATTTAAAAGCCAGACAAAAGCAATTTGCATCCTGTCTCTGGGTCTCTGTTAGACAGAAACAATACCTCTAGATTTTGGGAAGTGGCATAATGCACATGACATCAAGGACACAGCCACCCTGTGGGAAGCGACAGACCTGCCAACATGCTTCAGGCAAAGCAGGAACAGGATGTGCACACGCTAAAACTGCTGCATAAGAGGATGGTTGCTATGAAATCTGACCTCTTTCTTAATTAATAGCATTTTAATGTGTTTCATACTGTACAATATAAGAAAACAACACTCTCAGTCTTTCTACCAGAGTTGAGGCGTTTTCTTATTATTGTTACTGAGCAGTTGAAACTTTCTCATTCACAGTGGTGCTGCACACAAGAGAAGGTGTGCAAGTTTGGAGTTGGCTTCACAGAAGGGAATGGCTGAAGGCAGAGTGCCAGATGCTGTACCTGGAGGCAGCAGGACATCTGCAAACCTTTTGCTGAGGTGCATTTATTTCTCTGAAAGATTCAAATGAAATAGGCTGGTCCCATTAAATCTGACAACAGGTCATTATTTCCCAGAAACCAGTTTAGTGGGGAAATAATAAATCTTACTTTGAATTCTAGACAGAACTGCTAGTTTTAATTCTTTTTGGACCTAAGATTTCTTGGGTTAAATTCCTTCTTTATATGCATAATCTTGATGTCAGTTACACATCTAGTCTTTGTTAAAGACAATCCTTTTGCTTTCTATCAGTGATGTTCATTATTTTCTTTCATATAAAATTGTATGTAAACATCCCTTCTGTCAAAGCCCAAAATCTTAGAAGTGGCTATAACTTTCAACTGATGAGGGGTTTTATAAGCATTACACTAAATTTGTTTTTTATTTCCAATTTTTAAGAGAAATGCAACCCACCAAATCTATTTGTACTTCTGCCCTTTCAGATTCAAATGTATCTTGAATGAAAGGATGAAACTCCTGTTAAGATGCCACCCTAACATCTCCCTGATGTGTATTTGGTCCACAACTTTTCTCTAATTCAAAGCTCTATATCTCAATTCCAGCACTTCAAAAATGGGAATGTGATCTCTGTCTGACATCAGGCAGTAGTCGGGAGGATGAGTAGGTTAGAGAATGACAAGGGGTTCAGGGCAATCCAGATATAGGGTGTGTATAAACATAGAAAAGTTGAATAGCTCTTTACCACTTATGGACCTCTTTCTGGGATAGTTTAACTTTCTTTGAAAAAAAAAAGAAACTTTACATTTTTTCAACATGCTGTTCCTGCAGAGGCTGCACTTTTGGATAAATGAAATTCAAATGGCTCTTGAGTTTGCATTTGTAATTTCTAGTGACAAAATTCAATTAGGAGCTGTATATGTAAATGCTAAGGCACTCAGTTATGTTTAAGCTTCTGTGAATATATAATCCTCTTACAGTCTAGATGATTTAATAGTCACTGCTGAATAACTGTGCTCCTTTCCCCACAGGTAACACTACTGAACACTGCAGCCCACAAACACAAGATTCAACTGGTTTGGAGGCCTTAAACTAAACAGAGTTGGAATGATGCCACTTGGAAAAAGTTGTCTTCTATGCACAAAATATTTATCATTTCAACCTCACCAGACACTTACGCAGAGACAGCTCTCTCAGAAATGAGTTCTGTGCACAGAACTAACACAAATTGAATTAGTGCACTGGAGCTAAAGAGGACATGTTTAATCTCATCTCCTAAAAGTTTTTCAATAAGTCATTAAAAAGAAGTTTTATATATACATATCTTCCTCTAGGAATGACTAGAAAATTACAGCAATGCATTCTCAAGGCTAGAAGTCAAAGAGTTCTATGTAGAGATAGGAAAAAATATCACCATCCACTGGAATTATCTTTTTGAAATTCACCATCTCTTTTAAAAGATGGAAAAAAATGTAGAGTAAATGAATGTGGTTTTTGATCAAAAATCCTGTCTGTGCCCTGCGTGATTCCAGGGCACAGACACTATCCAATGTCATTCACTTGGAAACGGGCACCAACGAATCTGTTAGTTGCTTCAAGAAGCAGTGCCCAGGTTATTGAAGAGCAGTGAGAAAGCTAAGTATTCCTGTGTTTAAAATAAACTGAGGGGTTTTTTTAATGTTTTCCGGAGAAACCATCTGTATACAGATTTTTTTGTACAGACCAAAACTAATGGACAATTTTAACCCTATCTTATTCTATCACAGGGCTCACTTATGCATGCAGTACTACTCTAGGAAAGCAATAAAGACCTCAGGAGTTTTTCCCTCAACCACAAATGTGCTTTTATAGTTCAAAGATAGATTTACCATTTGAAACTAACTGCAGTCTAAATCTCCTCAATTTAGCCTTTGGCAGTGTTTTCTTGGAGAAAAACACCAGCAGAGCTAAGAGGCCAACATGTTCAGCCTATGCAGCATATGGGGAGTAACACAAAGCAAAGAGATAGGAAAGCAGTGCAGGGAAAAGGGAGTGTGACCCTCCCTTTTCTCATAAAGAATCAATAATATACCACTGCCTTGCGGTACTTTTGGTCATGTGCTTCCCTAATTTCCTTTTCCAATTCCTTTCCACTTAAGCCTAAATAAAATCTTCTGGAGGGGAAAAAAGAAAAAAAGGAACTTTCTTTCAGGTTTCTGTTCAGAGGCAAAGGTGTTCTAGGATAGTTATAATAGGAAAAAATTTCTTTTTATGCACAAAATATTTGTCATTTGAAGCTAGAGCATTCTCTGAGAAAGAGTTTTGTGCACAGAACTGACTCTAAATACTCTGGATGCCAAAATTTTTTTGTCCCTTTTCAATTTCCATTTAAAACAATAGTGCACTGTGAAAGTCATGTGTTTTCAATTGTTATATTTAATTAATATTTAATTTTTTTTTCTCAGCATTGCAGCAGCTGGCATTGTCTTACACTCTTAGCTTTTCCCCTAGAGAAATTATAAGTTTCTAGAGCCTTCACAACTCTAGGTAAAACTCAATATATCAACGACACCAGCTTGAAACCCTGGAGGCATATGGGAACAGAATGATTCTTTTTTTGAAGTCATATGTGTAAGTATTTAGTTCACAATGTTTAATAACTTGGGATTGGCAATCTTAAAACAACTGAGCTAGAAGTGATAATCTGAAGTGAGATTTTTCAAAAAGATAAGTTTATGCGGTGAATTATTTAGAAAGCAGGCCCTGTTCTTGCCTTAAATAGCAACTCAGGTCTCTGGCAGACATCTAACTTTATAGGTTACGTGAGAGGCATGGATAAATGAACAGTAACTTAAAATTTACCAAGAAATTCCAAATGCATTAGGGTTGGAAGATGCTCCATCAGTGGAAGTTTTTTCTGAAAGCACAGTCCCTAGTTTCCCATGGCATTTTGACATAAAAGAGTGACAATTTCTAGAGTTTTCCCACTTCAAACATTCGACTCACTTAAGCAGAAGAAGCAGTGCTACTGTCTGATGAAATGAGCATTTCTCCAAACAGCAGTGAACAATAAAATGCAGAAAAAATACACAGTATGAATACAATTAAATTAATGGTTCATCATCTGCTCCCAGCTCTATATTTCTGGTACTGCAAGGAGAATTTAATGTATTTCATGCATTCACAGGTCTCATTTACTGTAGCAGTGTCCTCCTGCACCTGTCCATGAGTGGTGGGATCACTGAAGTACTGGCAATTCTCTCTTCCCAGCTGCAGTCCCCTTCAAGCGCAGAACCTTCAATCTCCGCATCACCTTTCCAGACAGCAGCCTTTAACAGCCTCTTAAACATGTCACTTAGAGACTGGAGGGGAGCAACTCCAGCCAAGATATTTGGGAACAGCTTGCAAGACCAGTTCTTGAGGCTGCACTTGTTTAAAATTATATATATGAGAATGGTAGAACACTGGCACAGGTTGCCTGGAGAGGTGGTGGATGCCCCATCCCTGGAAACATTCAAGGTCAGATTGAATGGGGATCTAAGCAACCTGATCTAGTTGAAGATGTCCTGCTCACGGCAGGGCGCTTGGATGATATTTAGAGGTCCCTTCCAAACCAAACTGTTCTCTGATTCTGTGAGGGGATTAGACTGAAGTGGTTTGATTTTCGTTTTGTACCATAGCTTCCCATTTTAATAATTAATTGCCTTTGTTTCTCCAGCATTAAAAATAAAACTGTGCTTCTTCTTTTGATTGCTGACTTATTCATGACCACTGTGCTACATGTGTGTTTCTCACTGCACCAACATGCTTCCTGTTCCTCCAGGGAGCTCAATAGGAGCAATCTATGTTCTGTTTAAAACATCTGAGCAAGATGATCGCCAGACATGTTCTCCTGTTGCTCATGGCAATTTTCTGTTCTTGTGGTGTATAATTTTCTTTACGAATCAGTTGGACCTGAACATTAGAGAAGAATAGTAAACACAATAATCATAAGGAAAATAATTTTTTCATTTTGTTGCAATCAATTTTGAGGCTGTTTCTTTCAAATCAAGCTACTTAGACAGGTTTGATCAGATATCCGTAGCAACCATACAATATGTTGTTCTCCATATAAAATGGAAGGTATAAAAGAGAAATTATTTGAGTGAATTCACTTAATAAGAAAACAGTTTGTCTGCAGAAGGTTTCTCTAAACCTCTGCTCTCATGTTTATAACCCCTTGTAGTTGTATGCTTAGTAAAACTACCTCATTTCTTGTCTGTAGTTTGCTGTTTATGTTTGTAAAGTGATTGACAAATGTAGCCTGGGAGACTTTTACTATGGGCTTAAAATTGGCAACACTTTTTTGTTAAACTGAGTGAATTAGTTCCTTCCATTGTCATTGTTCCTTGGAAATAAAGACTGATGATGAAAATCTACTAAAAATTTCTGGTACATACTGGTAGAACAGGAAGGCAGTGTGGGAAGGGGGATTAGTTGACAGTGCAATCATAGTCCCAGTGAGCCCAGACTGAGTTTGAAATGGGGCCAGACCTGAGCTGAATGGTGGGTGGTAAGAGTTTGTCCTCACTGCTTTGCCACAGAGGGACTGAGGAGAGCCATGGTGGAAAGCAAGAAGGAATCACCAATCAGCATGTATTACTGCACAAAAATATGTTAGAGCAGGTATCTCTAGCAAATTCGAAGGGAAATTGTTATTATTAAAAGGCTACTTGCACTGAGGGGGACTTACTAGGAATATCTGCCAAATGAAATGGACTTTTGAAACCTACCCAAGGGCAGTGATGGAGATTGCTATCGCATCTGTTGGCAGTTTCATTCCTGAGATGGGCAGAAGCCCAAGAGAAACATCACAGAGGGACATAATTCTCCCAGCACCGTCTTCACTTAATACTGCAGAGTGACCAGTGGTCTCATAAAGACAGACAAAAGTGCTGACTTTTCGAAAGGCTGTTGATTCTTCCAGCAGCCATTTCTTCATGCCTTGGCATAAAATGTTAATGCCATGACATTTGTCGCAGGCTTAAATCATCCTAATGAAACGGGAACTGTTACTGAACTAATTCATCCCAGCATGTTCCACTGCAGATATTTTATCAGCAATTTTAAGATAATGAAATAAGAGCAAGAAAAATGTTTTCCATTTAGATTTGATCACATGCAATTTTATCCATTTATTTAAGAATTTGTGTAGCCTCATTAAATACTATTTGCATTTAGAAAAAGATTTTGTATTTAGGAACAGAAAATAGTCTTTTTTTTCCCACTTTTTTTTTTTTTTTTTAATCTTGGCATGTAGGTGAAATATTTCAGAATTCCTTCAGTGGGAGGAAGAATCAATGATAACAGGATTGTCCCAAACTTCTCACAGAACTCCCCAAACAACTAAGAAAAACTGTAATGGGCCAGAAAAGAACATTCTGTCATGATTTGTGGTAACTTTATTTTCATGCAGTGAATGATGAAGCAGAGCCCCGTGAATCTGCACAAGTTAAGGAACAAAGCCTGAAGGAGAAAGAGCTAATAACATGCAGTTTTTCTTGGTCTATTTGAACTTGCATAAAATTTCTGGGAAATGAATGCATTCATTGATATTGGATATCATAGAATCACAGATTGGTTTGGGTCAGAAGGGACTTAAAACTCATCTTGTTGCAACCTTTCTGCCATGGACAGGGACACCTTCCCATACACCAGGTTGCTCAAAGCCCAGTCCAACCTGGCCTTGAACACTTCCAGGGATCCCTAGATATAGTAGAGATGGATATCTATTACCAACAACCTTTGCTTGCAGAAGAAGCAGATGAAGTGAATAACTAGAAAAGAAAATTGTTCACATATGTGTATAAAACTTGAGTTGAACTGTGAACTGTCAGGTGCCAGAGTGGCTTCCACATGTGGGTGCAGGAACACATTGCCATTTCAATGGAATTCAGTCGCTGATAACCACATTTCAGTTTTGCCTTACATGCAAGACACAGATGCCTCATACCCTTTTCCTGTCTTGGTGGCAGAAAGTGAAGTGAAAGCAATCAAGATTAATCCAGTTGCAACAGAAAGATACCAATCTGATCCTGAGTCTCCTCATCATCCAGGTTATAATCTGTGTGCTTACAAGATATCTGGAAGGCAGGGACACACTGCACGCACACAGTAACTCATCATACAACACAACACATAAGAAGGGCTGCCTTAACCTTGAGCAGTGTTTGGTTTGAGGCCACCCCAAATCCATAACTGTCAGAAACCAGAGAGTTCTCCCACACAGAGTTTTCATTCTTTCCACTGTACAACTCTGGTTTACAAAAAAGAGGCCTATATACCAAGCTTGGAGATGCTTTACACCTGAAAATGTGGTTTGTCCTATTTTAGCTGTTTCCTAACATTGACTTTCCCATTCATAGTCTCCAGTGTTTCAAAAAAGACCTGTGAAAGTATTTTAAAGCTACTGATGTTTCCCATTTTATTTTAATTTTGTAGGCCAGGACATAACTGCCCATAAATAATGACATATGACATATCAAAGAATAGCTGTCAGCTCCTGCAGGGGCTCTATACAGAACTAAAATGACAAATAAACTAAAGTAATAAAAATAAAACAACTGCAGAGGGAGGCTGTATCTAAACTGCAGAATCCAGAAGTGCAGCCCAGTTCCTGTGTGTAGGTGCAATTCTGACCATTTCAAACTATTTGGGGTTGGCCTTGGCTGACAAGAGAGGTAGGTATTAGCAGAAGAGCCAATGTGTTCCATTATGCAAGTAATTTTGCTAAAGGAGAACCTTTTCAAGATAAACACTTCTTGGTATCCCATTTGGGCCCCTTGCACAGATACAGTGTAGAACATTTGTTCATGGTAATATTGAATATTAGATAATTTGCTCAGTGTTTCCAGACAGAAGGTACTGCTCCCTGCAACAGAACATTACAACACCTGCATTTCAACAAAAGCAGGGACCAGTGTGGTTCCTCACCTTCATGGAACACAGCAAGAATGAATTTTAAAGTTTGAGTAAGTTGTACCAGGCTAAGTTTGATTGGTACTTACATCCCAAGAGGAGAAAATTTAAATATAACTTCTGATAGTCTTGACTTTCCTCAGATCACTATCACTTATTTAACACTGGCTGTAGCTTAGCACCAGAAACCTTATGTATGGGAATCACAGAAGGATAATTGCTTTCTTCTTCTGTCAAGTTGCATTTTCAGATTTTAGGAAGTATTCATTCCTACTCCACTTTATATTCCAAATCTTCTTGAGGAAAATCACGCTTAGCTAAATCCTTCATTGGATTTAGCAAGGGCTCATGGAACTTCCACAATATTTTGATCAAAATCCCTCTGGGTCAAAGTTTTCAAGCAAGCTGGGGTGTAATCTAAATGAAGAGTCTGGTTAAAAAGGGTATTCAAATAACCCTTCTAAGACAACATAGCTGGTCAAGGACAGCACAGTAGAACAACTGCCCCAAAACAAAGGCATGACTTTTGCTGCAGTTGGTATGAATTACAGCATGAGGTTCTGGCCAAGCTCACCAATTCTTGGGGCTATGGAAGCTCAGCAAGCCTCTCATCCCCCAGAGACCCCACAGGTGCCAAGTCACAGCTAATCTCTTTCTCATTCATACACTGTTTTCATCTATACACTACAAAACACCATATAACATTTAATTAGAAAGTCATTAATACAGTGGTATTTAGATGTTACCCCCCAAACCTGGAACGCCAAACCTCTGTGTGCTCCGAAGCTTCCTTCTCCTCTTTCATGGAGGCGCAGTACCTGCCGTTAAGGCTCCAACCGCGTAGTCCAAGACTCAGCAATTCAGTCCATCACACAACAACCAGTAAAGTATGAATTGGATACTGCCCCCACTTAAGGAGAAACCCTCAAGGCCATACAGCAGGTGAAAATCGGCAAGGCAGCTGGGGTTGATGGAATTCCACCTGAAGTCTGGAAACATGGGGGCCTCGCACTCCACACCAAATTTCACGAGTTTGTGGTGCACTGTTGAGAACTAGGCAAACTACCATCAGACCTTCGTGATGTAGTCATCATCACTTTGTATAAGAAGAAAGGTTTTAAATCAGATTGCTCAAACTACCGTGGTATTACTCTGCTCTCCATTGCTGGCAAAATCCTGGCAAGAATACTCTTGAACAGACTAATACCCACTATAGCAGAAGGTATCCTACCTGAAAGTCGGTGTGGTTTCAGAGCCAACAGGAGCACCACAGACATGGTGTTTGTTCTCAGACAACTGCAAGAGAAGTGTAGGGAACAGAACAAAGGTCTCTATGTAACCTTTGTCGACCTCACCAAGGCTTTTGATACTGTGAGCAGAAAAGGTCTATGGCAGATTTTGGAACGTTTAGGTTGTCCTCCCAAGTTCCTTAAAATGATCATCTCACTCCATGAGGATCAGCACGGACAAGTCAGATATGGCAATGCACTTTCTGAGCCCTTTCTAATAACCAATGGTGTGAAACAAGGCTGCGTTCTCGCTCCTACCCTATTCACAATCTTTTTCAGCATGATGCTCCAAAGGGCCATGGCAGACCTCGAGGATCAGGACGGTATCTACATTCGATACCGTACTGATGGAAGCCTATTCAACCTAAGGCGACTGAAGGCCCACACTAAGACCTTAAACCATCTTGTCTGGGAGCTGCTTTATGCTGATGACGCCGTCCTTGTTGCCCACACAGAAGCATCTCTGCAGCGTTTAACATCCTGCTTTGCAGACGCTGTTGAGCTCTTTGGGCTGGAAGGCAGCTTAAAGAAGACAGAGGTCCTCCATCAACCTGCACCTCAGGAAGTCCCCCATCATCCCCACATCACCATTGGCCAATCAGAGCTCAAATCAGTCCAGCAGTTTAATTACCTCGGTAGCCTCATCTCCTCAGATGGTAAGATCGACGGAGATATAGACAACAGGTTAGCAAAGGCATATAGTGCTTTTGGAAAACTCCACAAAAGAGTATGGTGTAATAAACACTTGAAGAAAAGCGCCAAGATCAGTGTTTACAGAGCCATAGTGTTGTCTACTCTCTTGTATGGTTCCGAATCATGGGTCACCTACTGACACCACCTGCAACTCCTAGAACGCTTCCATCAACGCTGCCTCCATACAATCCAAAACATCCACTGGTCAGATTATGTGACCAACACATCTGTTCTAGAACAAGCAGCTGTCACAAGTATTGAGGCCATGTTACTGAGAACACAGCTGTGTTGGGCCGGGCACGTCTCGAGGATGAAGGACCACCTTAGATCCCTAAGATCCTGCTTTATGGTGAACTTGCCACTGGCTGCCGCATGAGAGGAGCCCCGAAGAGAAGATACAAGGACTCCCTGAAACAACATCTCAGCCTTGGCCATATTGATCACCATAACTGGTCTACTCTGGCCTCAAATCGGGAGGTCTGGAGACACACCATCTGTAACGCAGCTGTCTCCTTTGAGAACACACGCAGGATCACTCTCGAGAAAAAAAGGCAACGCGGAAAGAACCGTGTCTTGCAGAATATACCATCTAAGGAGTCTTTCTGCTGTGCCTTTTGCAATTTGATATGTCTGTCTCGTATTGGCCTCCTAAACCACCAGCGTGCCTGTAGCAAATGTGGATACAGCCTTCCCAAATCTTCGTTCGCGAAGCCCAGCCATGAATTTAGATGTTAAGTCTCTTTTTTTAATTGACTTGTTGTCTATTGACCTTTAACTGGTTTGGGTTTTTTTAAGCCTTGTGTTGCATCTCATTACCAAAAGACAGAAGGAAATGGAGGGGAAACCATTAGAGAAAACTGGAGAAGGGCTTGGGGAAGAGATTAACAACATACACATAAATTTGTTGGTTCTTAAACACCCACTGGAAAAACAGCTGAGACATTTTGTTTACTGCTGACTGTTAATGACTGTTGCTATTGCTGGACTGAAGAACCACTGAAAACTGCTGAGGGTTTTCAGAAGCCATGGTAAGCATTTTTTCTTTACAGACAATCCCACTTGATTTACTTTGAAGAATGAATTAAGTGGAGTGGGCTCGTTGAGTCCTATACCATTTGATTATGTACTTGAAAAAAAATGTAGGGCTTTAGAAATTGGTAGTGTAATGACAAGATTGGCTTCGTACATGGAACAGGACTGCATCCCAACTAGCACACACCGAGTGAAAGATAATGATATTGTTTGACCCCAAGTGAGTGCATCTCTGATGCATTTTGTTCGCCATGCAGAGAGACGCTACTACAATTCCCTCTCCATATGTACATTTTCCATGGTAGGGAGGAGTTTTTGTTTAGCAATTAGAGCAGTTTGAGCAATTAGTTTTCATTTCTTTCTCAGTTCTGACCCTGGCTCATTAATAAGTTGTTTCCATATGATGCACATATCTGTGTTGCAGAGGGTGAGTTTCTTCAACTTCTATAAAATGTTAAGAAATATAAAATTGGATTGAGCTACATTAAAACTCTACAAGTCTCACTTTAAAAGTCAGCTTATCATTGACTTCAGAGAAATGCTGAAGTACACAGAATAGGTTTTATCACAGTCTTTAGAAGATCAGGAAGCAGAAATTCTTATCTTTTACCACTGGGACTTCATGAAAATACAACAGACAGCATCAATCATCTGCTCAAAGTTGTATGGTGAATTTAACTTAAGCATAAAGTAAGTATGATTTAAAATGTTGTCTGGCAAGTTTCAGAAACTGCAAGATGACTTGCTCAAGAGTAGTAATTTTATCTGTTTTAACTGGAGGAGCTTCAATTTTCTTGCCAGAAGAACCCACGCATTTGTAGTGCGCATTACTGCAGTTCATGAATCTAGTTGCCTGAAGCATTTGTATTTCACAAATCAAAACTTCAGGGAAGAATAAAAATATCAAGCCTTCATGAGAACAACACAGCCATTAAAGTAATGTACTATTATACACAGTGACATTTCTGATGGCATTTGTTCCAAAATCCCCATAGAATTTACCCACTTCCATCAACAGAAAAGAATAAGATTTCTATATACCCTTCTCTGAGTTTCTTTTATCTTCCTCATGAGAATTCCACATGGGCTATAAACTTTTGCCTGCAACATAAGCATTTTATAATTTTTAATAAACCACTGCTTTAATTTTTACATTCTTTTTAGAATATTCCCCAATATTGCTCTCTCACCTCTTTTACAGCCAAAACAATGGGCAGTGGTACATTTAAACTCTGTAGGCATTTGCAATTCTGTGCTAGTATTTACTCATTAATGCAATATGATTTATACAAGAGTGACAAGTATTCTGAATTATAGTAGAAGGTCATAAAATAGCATACAAGTCCTTTTTTTATGTCTAAGATTGCACACAATAGTGACACCAATGTGAAAAGCTTGTCTAAAGTGCCTTCCTGTCATCCAAAAATAGCTTTGTACTTATCATGCATGTACAAAGCTCTTGGATCTGAGAATGAGTTTTCCTTTTAAAAGAGGTTCAGAAATACATTTGGGTGAAAACCTTGCACAGCTCTTGACATATGTAGGCTACCTTTAATACAATGATGTAGTGAACATGAGGTCCTGTGCCAAAATCTTGATTTGAAAAGGCTAAAAATGTCAACTTCTTACTCTTCATCTGAGAGTTATAACTTCACAACTGCACTTTCAGTTTTCCAACCAGGTAGTCGCTTTCTCCCAGCTTTTCCTGAATTTGATTAATAGACTAACAAAGGTTTAAAAGGTAAGAGTGGAGGCACTCTGCTCGTGGACAGCACAGTATTTAAAAATAGCTGTAGCTCAGAGAAGTTCGTGGCGTTAAGAGAGGGGAAGAATAAAGACTGATCCTGCAGCCAGAAAAGAAAAGGGAATATTGTAATTTTCTTAGTTAAAATATGTAGCTACCTTACTAGAGCCATATTCTTCTCAAATTAACAGGCACCCCAGTACATAGGCAAGGCTCATCAGACAGAGGCAAATGATCTGTCCCTGTGTTCAGTGAAACTCAGGTCAAAGATCTCATGGTATGAATGAGCTTATGAGGCTCACATATGAAGCTTGCAAGCTTGTTAAGGAAACCTTCCTGTTGGATCATTGGGATGCTGCTCTGGAGTCACACCTGCACTGCCTCAGATGTCACTGCTGGGACCAAAGCCCCTTGGCACTGGTGGCTCCAGTGACCTGTCATATGGCTTATTAATATAATAAATAATAAACCCATACAACCCAGCTGGTTGGGGTTCCAACAACCAAATCCGTTTATTCAAAGGAGATAACAGCTTATATGTGGGTTCGAACAGTAACACGTCACACCCTGTGACCTTAACAACCAATCACACTAAGGCACTTCACTGCACGTGTGTAAGTGTAAACTTGGTAAACTTGGTAAACTACATCTCCCAGGGTGCTGTTCAGCACCCTTCCTGTAACACGATCCCCACATCTCCCCTCTCTTTATTAAAACAAGTGATAGAACAATTTTTAACATTATGACAAGCAACAGAACAATTCTTAACCTTTTTCTTAAACTTATTTTAACCATCTATGTAATCAGGGCCTAATGTGATAAGGCCTTTATTGAAACTGTTCATATAACTTTACTAACAGTGCAACTTCTGTAACTCCATAAACAGTACAACCTTTAGAACTTGTAATAAGCAAATTCACTTAGAACTTTTTACCTAAGGTTTTGTGTGTATTTGGGTAAAGGCATCAGTTTTATTTTCTGAGGGTTTTTAATGAATAAGTATTGTGTTATGCAAGTGTAATTTATTCAAGGCACATGAAGCATGAGGTGTCTCCAAGTCTACACACATACATGTCTACACGGCTTCTCTCATTTATACAGCTTTCACGTTCGTACATAAGTGGCCACTTCAGTCATTCTTTATTCATGCATATAGAACTTTTATTGTGTCCCTACTTTTCAATTATTTGATTTATGTTTACCAGCAGTCATTAATTATGTGTTTTTCTTTTGGCTCACCTCCATCAATCACTGTCTCTGGTGCTCATCTCTGTTTCGAGGAAAAGTCAATGCAGGTTCAACATATAAAAGAGATTCATATTTTCTCCTTTTTTTCTGTTTTTTGGCACATTTGGTGTGCAGTGTGTTCTCTTGACAATGGCCTCTTTTATTAGTGAGTTTTGTTTAGAAACTCAAAAGTTAATAAATTCAAAGATACATAAACAAGTTACTATTACAGTATGCTAACACAGCTTGAAATCCAGTGTCCTTTGTAAGCAATTAGACCAAGTTGTCTCTGGTGTCTGGAATGCAGCTAATTTTCAGTTCTTGTCCATCCATTTCTGGTAGCTGCTTTTTGCCCTGAATAACAAACTTAACAAATACGTTAATAAAAATTTAGGCAGTTTCAGATGGATACTGTGGCAGAAAGAGATGTGAAGATTAGGTAAACATGCAGTTTTTCTGTAGCTATGTCCAGGAATGGCTTTTTTTTGAAGTAAAGCAATAAGTAATTTTAATGTCTTTTAATGTCTTTTACCTCAAAGTTGAAGGTTGAAAGGTGATCTTTTGCTGATTGGTTTTGGTGAAGCTGTGTGTAACTCCATGTGCTGCATGTTTTAATGCTGTAAGGGCAGAAGGGATCAAATACGTGTTTACTAGATTCAATTACTCACATGAAATCCTGTGTAAGTCCTTATATAAATTATCAAGGAATCTTTTCACTTGCTGAAACAATTAGAAAACAGAGAATAAACATTCTGAACATTATCTTAACAGCAAAATCAAACCGTTTACCACGCTGCCACACCAGAAGATTTTGCACTTGCAAACACGAAAGCAAGCATTCAGTGGTTCCCATTCCACAGTCTCCAATTTTGTTGTTGTTTCACCTGACCTCACTGTTCAGCGTGGTTCTTTGTTTTGAGAGTTCTCATTCCTGGATGTCACAGGAATCAGAAAAGTTTTCTTCATTTTCACTGAAAGCAGTTTGTCATTGCTTGCTTAGGCAGGGTCTAGTGCTCTGGTTTTGGGGAGATAAACTCAAAAGGCAACCCTAAGGGTTTTAGACAACAAAGGAAATTTCTCTCCCCCACAGTGGTGTAAGCAAGTTAATAGGAAGTTAAACTGGGTGATGGGGGAGACTTCAGTTTGTTGTGCTTTGTTTTTCCTCCCCCTGGACAGGGACTGGAGACGACAGAATCTTTCTCCACGCAGTTGCTAAGCAACAAATAATTGCTATTATGTAAGGAGTCATATCTTATTTCTTCTCTTGCAAAAGCAGAATTTTTGCAAGAGGGCTTTTTTTTTTTTTTTTACCTTTTTCTTCAATCCAGAAAGTTGTAACATCTTGGTTTTTGAAAGCTTCACTCTTTCCCCACTCCGAGACAAGGGCAAAAAACAAGAAAATCCATCTTCCCCCAGCCTTGAGAGACTGATAGTTTTGTGAAGGCTTTCTCTTAACAGACCCTCTACTAATGGATGTAAATGCATTTAAGAATTTAACAACTTTAATAAAGTTATAGGAACTGGTGAGAAAATAGGGGAAAAAAACTTTTAAGTTTCAGTCTTCTGGAGCAAGGAAAGTTTGATAGTTCAGCAATTGCAGTCTTGGCAGTTTTGCCACGCTGTTGGACGCTGCAGTTCCAGCTTGGTTGTACGACTGCTCCCACTGCAGGCAGCGGGGGCCGTCTCTGTCCCAGTGCAACACCAGTTCTGCATGGTACCCCATTTTGGGCAAAACTTGTGCTAGATGATCAATATCATAAGGAGTTAGCAAATGAGCATTAATTGCACGAATCACACACATAACTTCAGAAGAATTTACACCATATTTTGTTACATACATGCAAATCCTGAATAGCCTTCCAAGCAAATACATAATGTTCATCTTGCTTGCCAGAGTTAGGAACAGTTTTTAACACAGGATAAGCTTGTACTCCTGGCTCTACTCCCGGAACAAATGCAGCATCCTTCACAGCTTGTGAGGGGTGCCCGATCTTGTCTGACAACTCCCATTCCCCCCTTTCTGCAGCTTGTACCTGCACCGTCTCCCATTGCTGTAACAGTTACAGTGGCAAAGTCCATGGATCAGTCAGTGTTCATGTCTTTCGGCACTGGGACCCCCCACGTACAGGTTGTAAGGCTCGATTACGGACAGAGGCATTTTCATCTGTTGGGGGGGCTGACGCCGACTGATACAAACCTTTATTAGGTATATCATCCTCATTGTTTTCATCAGTGTCCTCCTCCTAGTCCTCCTCTGGCAGAGGAACAGAGGATACAAGCTTTTGCTTTGCTTTAAATCCTTCTACAAGTTCCATAGGTGTCTTATAATGGTAAGGGACTGTTGCAGTAGGGGACTTGTATTTGCAAGGAGTTTTAACTAGCTTGTGGGGTGCAGGATAGCAAACTTTTGAGCCTTTTGGGGTTTTTGTAGCCAGACCCTTGGTAGATTTTTTAGTATGTGGATCCAGACATCACACTGTTTCTTTTTTATCTGCTAAAGCACTCAATTCATCATCAGAGGGGGAGGTAGCAAGTGGTGATGCCGCAGCAACTGAAGTTCCCTCCTCCCCTGCATGTCCTCCTGTATCTGACAAAGGCTCTGTTTCAGGCAACTGAATACCTTCCGAAACTTGTTCATTAAGCCAGTCTTTTAAAGTCTCAACCAATATATGCCAGGTGGCAGGCAAACCTTCTACTTCCTTAGCATTCTTAGTACCCTTACAGACCTCTTTCCACAGTTTATTCTCCACCTTCTCCCAAGTCTTAACTCTAAAAGCAACTCATGTGTTAGCTTCAAAGCCTTGCTTTGGACACCAAAGCAGCAAATGTTGCAAGTCATAATCTTCAACAGTTACATCTTTACACTTTAGGAAGTGCTTCCAAGTGGATAGCACCAACTTTTCCTCTTTAGACATCTGATTCTCCATTATCATAGTGTTTGTCCTTGATGGCTCACCTTTTCCAGGTGTCAGTAGTTCTCAGTAGTTCTCAGATCTGGACCCAGGCAGTCTCCCCACTGCTCTCAGCTACGCCAAGCTCTGTCACCACCATCCGTCGCCCAATGGTCAGTATTGCAGTATCACGTCGGGGTCACCATATGTCGGTGTAGAGTTGTGATGGCTGGTAAAGACACAAGGAGTCAGTTATGTGCAGAAAAGATGCCTGAAGTTTCACTTTATTTTCTCATCTGCTTTTTTATACCCCTTGCTAGCAGCAAGCAGTATCCTTATTTTAGGTAAGCAAGCAACAGCATTTTCATTGGCTAGGATCTATTCGTGATACATTTGGCAAAGCTCAAGGCCTTACTGCAGTTCCCACATCCTAGGCCTACCAACTTTACAATCTGCTTTTGTTTCTTCATTAGGGCTGCGTACGGACTTCCTTATCATCAAGCCACCCACGATGTCTCTTGGAACTCCGTGCCGTCACTGCTGATAAGTGCTGTGGCCAGTGCCTCTGCAAACCCCGCGCTGCTTTGCTCACCTGCAGGCGTTGTAGCTGGCGCTTATTTAAGGATTTTTGGCATTGCTTCTGCGGAGCGCAGCGAGTCCATCAGGGTCTTTTAACACCATAGAGGCAGTGGTCGCAGGGGTAGGTCTCCGTCCCTGCGCTGCATGACTGCCTGTCTTTTTTCGGAGGGGACAAACCTGACTCCCCCCTGGTATCCTCTGTTGTTGCACTCCTTACTGGATTAACATGCTCTATGCACACCTCCTCAAGATGGGACACTTGACAAGCTGGCTGTGGGCAAGATGGCAATGCCCAGACCTCGGCGTGGCCGCCACACAGCTGCAACTCATCAGTGGCTTCGGGATTCAAGGTCTGTCTCTCCCCAGTGACCACGTGGTCCGCACCATGTGCTTGCTCCTGCCCATGCAAAACCCAGCCCAAGTACATTGCGGTTCTCCCCCACCCCCGTGTCTGTTCCCGGTGTCTGGGAGAGTTCTTGTTAGGGCTTGTGGGGGGAACAGGAGGTTTAAAGTTTTTCTCTGTGGCCGAGTTTAAGTTTCTTTGTGAGATTTTCAAGGTGTCTGCATCTTCTATCTTTGCTTTCTCTCAAGCTGTCTCTCCAAATTTTTTCCAAGTAGTCACACTAAGGATTCTGCGTAGCAGAAATCCTGATACAGTTATTTTTATCCATTTAATAGTCCAATCAGCTTGGTTTTAATGGTTTCTTTTGAATATTGCCTCAATGTTTTTGCATTTATGTCTATTTCCCTTAAATTTAAACTTCCTATGCCAGCTTCTTACCTGGGCTCTCCTGTAGCTTTGCCTTTTCTTTCTTTCAAAACTTACTCTGCCAGGTCTCCCGTGGACACAATACTCAGATTCTCAAAGCTCCCAACACAGTCCCTACTGCACGACGTCCCAGTCACCTTTCGTACTGCTATCCGACGTCCTTTCTTTAACGACATCCTCCTCCTGCTTTTAGCTCAGTATGTGACGTCCTCACTTTTTTTTGGGATACATTCCTCAGCTTTTAAAACAAGCTTGTGTGAACACGACCATAATTCTCCTTGTTTCAAGGCAGTCTCTGATCATCTCTGTTACAGGGAAAGCCCCAGTTCTGGGTGACAGATATGGCTTATTAATATAATAAATAATAAACTCGTACGACCCGGCTGGTTGGGGTTCCAACAACCAAACCTGTTTATTCAAAGGAGACAATAGCTTACATGTGGGTTCGAATAGTAACACTTCACACCATGTGACCTTAGCAACCAATCACACCAAGGCACTTCACTGCAGGTATGATAGTGTATGTGGTAAACTACATCTCCCAGAGTGCTGTTGAGCAGCCTTCCTATAACACGATCCCCACACTGTCAGGTGCGCCCCTTGACTCCCTGTACACCCTCACACAGTCATAAATTTCCCTTATTGGCTTGACCCAGGTTTCCTGGAGCAGGAATCCCATATGCCTGGTTTGTTTAATTAATTTAATCACAGTGCAGCAACCCAATAAATAGCAGCTCAAGCTGGTGCCATTAGGGCACCAACAAAGGCACCTCTGGGTTTTTATACTAACACAGTCTCCATGCCCGTTCCAATGGTGATTTAGTGTCTAGGGTCGTCTCACTGTTTTCTGGTTCCTGCAGAGTCTCTGAGTGATCGACAGCCCCTTCCTGGTCAGTGTTCCAGGTGCCCAGGCCCCTTGTGTTAAGGGTCAGCCCCCATTCCTGGCACCTTTCCTTCAGCTCCAGCTGTTTCCCCCCATCCAGGGCACAACCTGCAGCTGCACCCCCAGCTACCTGCAGTAAATTTATTCCTCAGCAAGGCTTAAGCCCCACTCAGAAGCAGTTTCACAGAAGACATGCTCACTTTTACAATGCTAAGCAGTTGCATGTGAGCACTGTGTCCCTGGCTTAGGAAAGATTTGATTCCCAGAAAAACCTTTAAGTTCTTTTCACTTGCAAGAGCAACTATGAAAACTAAGTGTTGACATCTCAATTTGCTGTATGGGTCACACTGGGATTTGTCTCCACATTAGCAGGGTACTAAGGGCATGTCTTTCTCACCTCTAGAGCCAGAAGCACTTAGCAAATGTTCTGAGCTCATCATGCCTTGTAAGGAGATCATTTTGGAATAAAAACACATCCTCTCATCATAAATCAAGAGAACAGAGTTTACAAGAGCTAACACTATATCAGCATTTTAGGATGAGACTAGAACTGGTATGGTAGTAATGATCAAGCATTTTGTTTATTGGTGTTGACAGTCTGTTTTAAGAGAGGCTAGTGGAGCTTGTTGACTAGATTTTTTCTGTTGTCTTCCCAATCACTCCACATTCCCAAAACTACTTCTACCAACATCCAAGAGAGCTGAAATACTGGAACTACGTTCCTATGTTCCTTCAGCCCCACTCTCTTTATTGAATTTAAAAGAGAAAATTGAGTATTTTGTTCAAATGCTGAAAAAGTGTATCATAAAATGTATTGAAATTGTACAATTGCAGTTGATGACAGCTGTTCTCCAACTCCTCCACCCTCATTAAGACAACGGGAAGGCAAGAACAGCTGGACTCTATGAGGCTCCCTTTTTCATCTGGGTATCTTGAATGGCAAAATCCCATTTAGAAAGCTATTTAAAATATGGATATTTCAGATCAATCAAAAGATCAGCACAAACATGATGTATTCCTCTGAAGAGAGATTCACAGACTGTTTCAAACCATCATATAATCCCACAAAGGATTATTTGAAACCACCGTGTTTCCAGTCCATATGGTATTTTGCTTAATAAGATGATGAGAAGTACACCATAAAACCATTATCTACTTCCGGTATAATTTAATTAGGGGTAAGGATTTGTGCGTGATACGCACAAACCTGTCTGTAAACTCATAATGTACTTCAGTCAGTGACTGAATGAGTCGAATTACATCTGCCCTTCAGAAATTTTATTCTTATATACTCAAAAACTCTGAAAAAAAGAAGTTCCAACTCTTATTTTGGTTTAGTAACTAAAAGTAGCAGTGGTACTAGTTAACATCACTTACCTATGTACCTTGACACTCCTTACTACTCTAACAACTCTATATTGCACTATTTAAAGTTATCAGAGATTCTTTTTACTTCACTGATTGAAAACAAAAATCCTAGAATAAACTAATTTTCTCTTTGATGGCTTTAAAAATTTCTTTTTTCTTTTATTGTGCACAAGCTACATTGATTTTTTTTCCTGATGGTTCTTAAGAACAGAAATTCTCGAGCAATCAATTCATATAGTTATATAGTAATATATTATATAGTTGTCACTGGAATTACTGTCATTTAACAACATTATAATGTTTTTAGTATTCACTTATTGAGCTGTCACATACTTACAGAAAGTATGTGACATTTTGGAGTATTTATTTCTGTGGGGGTGCATATACTAAGTTGTCCTTTATTCATGAAAATGTAAGACCAGACTTAGACCACACACACTTTTTTCTCCATTGTGGAAGTATTTTGTCCTTGGAGACAAGAGACCTCAACTACCCAAACTAGTAGTTCGGGAGTGAAGGATATAGGGATATCACAAAGTGAGGGAGAGATATAGGTGTATGTAACAAAGGATGGGAAGCAGGGTGGTGGCTGATGAGGATCTGTTGGATAGTGGATATGAAGGATCAGGAATCAGAATGGGAACAATTTCAGAAGTGGAAAAAGATGTACAGTGATTGAAAGGACTTTATGATACAGACTTTACAGTTATTATGTATATAAACATTGTATGTTTCTCCAGAATTTGTATCTCCCGGGCATGCTCAGGCTTGCCCACTTCCCTGCTTCCCTGCTGATTGGCTGGAGAAGCTGCAGAGAGGAGACAGCCTCCATTCGCTCTTTCCTTTCCCGGTTCCTCCCATGTTCCTCCCTCTTTTGCCTGTGCCCCTACCCCGATTTGTTCCCCCATTTGTCTGTCTCATGCTCCACCCCATGTTCTGGCCCTTTCCCCACCTGAACTGATAAAAAATCCTGTGCATGCCTCAATAAGGCATTCCATCTGCACCCTACCTTGTCTCCCGAACCCATCTGTGCTGTGTCATGGCCCCATCCCCGCTCAGACCGTGGCAAATGGAGGACCTGAGCATGATGCAAATGATACAGAACAGAAAGTGGAGATTGTGCTGAGTCTGGATGTGGTAGAGTTAATTTTCTTCACAGCAGTCCATAAGGTGCTGTGTCTAGGTTTTGTTGCTTAGACAGCCTTGACAGCAGACTGTTTTGACTACTGTCAAACAGCGCTTGCACAGAGTAAAGGCTTTCTCTGCTCTTCATTTTGCCACCTTTCCCTCTCAGGGACAAGAATTTGACAGAGGACTCAGTGGGACAGTGACGTGCATTGACCACACAATATTCCGTACCATAGAATGTCATGATCTGCAATAAAAGCTCAAGAAAAAGAGGAGGAGGCAACAACACTCATAGTTATGGCCTCTGTCCTCCACTTTCCAAGCAGCCTTTACATCTGCTGAGGCCCTGCTGTCCAGCAAAGGGCTAAACACCTGCTTGCTGATGGGAAGTAGTGAATAAATCCCTTCTTTGCTTTCCTGGTGCACACAGCTTTTGCTTTACTGCCTCTCAAACTACCTCTATCTCAATGCCTGAGTCCTTTCACCTTCCTTCTAATTTCTCCTTGGCCTGTGGGACAGGAATGGGCGAATGAGTGGGTGTGAGTATTCAGAACTCCAGGCTCCTGAACAACACCCAGAAAATCCAGAATCAAAGCCACACATTTTCATGGCACCAATCAGATCCCCAAGGAATGAAATCCAAGTGAATCACCTCAGAAAGGCTCATGGTTTTTTCTGTCTTCTAATGATCTTTGCTGGGATGCCCAGGAAGGCTTTCAGTTGTATTGGCAACTCCTGAAGATCAGCAAGAATTACTGCCTTTGAGTTTTCTCTGGTCATGTTTTCTCTGTTACCACTCTGTATGCAAGACATTATTTTCAAAATCTGGTCTTTTCTAAAGACTCTTGGGCCTGTTATCTGTGCTTGAACCCATTCTGTTAACAGGACAGAGGAGTAGTGAAAGAGCAGTGTTTCAAGGGAAAACCAGGTAAGTCTGGGAAAGATGTAGCTTGTGATTACTTCGTGCATTTATGCCCGTGCTTTCATTAGCTTTCTTGCTTTAAAAAAAAAAAAAAAAAAGGCAAGAATAGACAAGGGGTGTGTGGGTGTGCACAGAACTGGAACTGGACAGTTTTGTCCTCATTTGGAGGAAAGAGTATCATCTATCTAGAGGGAATTCTTTCTTGAACTCCTTGGCGATTATTAATCTGGGGGCCAAGCTTTAGGAGTTTACAATTTCACAGTACAGAGCAGCATAATTATACTTACAATTCATGGCAAGGCAAATCTTGCTCAAGCAATGAGACATGACAAGCCATGAATTTTTGTGAGATTATTAGCACACCATAAACAATGTGATAACATGAAAGGCCAAAGGTGAAAAGCAGAATCACTTTAATCACCCAGAAAGTATAATTACCCTGAAGTGCATTTCCTGGTCTGCTGTGAAGCAGAATGGGTTCAGGCAAATATAGTTCGTGTCCATTTACAGGACATCAAGGCTGCTGCATCTCATCTCCCCAACAGCCAGTAAGCAAGCACTCATCTCCTACCACACTCCTAACTTAATCACAGCTTGTGTTATAAATACAGTTTACACCGAAAAAGGTTCACATTCTTACAGACAAGGTTATATATATAGTTGTGTGTCTGTTTTTCATTATTTACCAGCGTGAAATATCCCAATGTCGCCTCTTCTGGTGCTAAACTTAAAATATTTCTCTTTTAGGTTAATATAGGAGAAAAAAACCCATGAAACTATTGCAACAGACTGTATGGCTGATAATTAGTCATATGAGCAGTATAATATATGTCTTTGAAGAATTAATTCAGTATTTAGCTGAAGCATCTGATACAGTATGCCAAGAAAAATCCATAAACACCTCCCAGTGTCAGTATTGCCATATGTAATGTTGTATTACCATCAGTATTACCATTAATTCACCATACGGCGTGACCATTCAGACCTCCAGACCTGCAGCATCAGTTCTAGGACACAACTGTGTGTTAGTTACAGAACAAAAATCTGTGCTTCCTTACAAGAATTGAGAGAGGTATCAAATAAGAATGTAGAGTAAAATCAGATTAATTCCTGAAGACAGCAGTGGGACTTGGTCACTAGCTTGGCAGAATGCATCAGATTTTTAAATGAATGTGACTGAAATTTCTAAGTGATTATTTTAAGATTTCATACTTTGCTGTCTCCATGTTTTTGCACAATCCAAGTACCTAATTCTTCTTTTTGCTATTTATAGTGTTGTTATACACAGAAACTTATATTTTAGACATGTTTGTACAACAAGGCAGTGCAAGAACATTCAATTTCTTGCATTAGAGAAAGATGTTTTACATGTGATCTACATATATGTTTGGAAAGTTATTAAAAATATGTTGAGTCCTATTAAAGAAAAGTGAGGTGGCAGAAAATTTTCTTCAAAAGAGAGAAGGGAACATTCTCTGATGAAGCATGTTAGTCAAAGGCAAGAGATTTGAACTTTCAAATCAAAGATTTGAATTTGTTCTTTGCCCAAAGGGTGTATCTATCAAAACAGGTTTTGCACAGGTACACTTAACTGGTAGATGTAGTCCGAAATGTGTTTAATGACAGCAGGATGCATATGCTACTCTTAAAGAATGCACAAGTTCCTCTGGCACGAAATCATCCAGAGCACCTCTCACTTCTTGTGAGTTCAGCAGAGTGCAAGAACAGTGCAATGTAATTGCTGATTAATTTAGTGTAAAAATCTTAGATAAAAAAACACCTGATTGCCAATTTGTTAAATTTGGCAGCCTGATGTGTCAAAATAGAAGCTGGCTGTGCCTCCTTTTTGCAAGCTGTAAATTACTGATATACACTCTGTATCCTTTGTGGCTGGAAATGAATAATGCATTCACATGGTATAGTTCTCTTGGTGAAAATTGCCAGCTACTGCTTATAGCATAACATGCTGTTATTTCTTGTCACTCTTCATGCCTATGCTTCATTCAAAACTCGACTCTCATGCTACTCATTTAAATACCACTTCTAATGCAATTTTGAGCAGAAATGGAAAAAAAACCCAACAAACCAGATTGACAAGCAAAGAAACAAAAAGATTTCCTAGGAAAACTCACCCAGTATGTCCTGCATGTGCTGGGAATTGGTATATTTGCAAACTCTGGCTGAGGAATCAAACCTGTGCAGCTAATCATGCTGTTGACAAATTTACACCAGGGCAAGTAGCAGAATTACACTACAACACTCTCACTATTAAAATTCAGCTTTGGCTGTCTTTGAACCCACTGTTTTGGCTAATCCATCTAGATGCCATGTCCAGCCCTGTGACCATCCTGGACCTTTGTAATGTGAGTTACAGTCCTGCTGCACCAGGCAGTCCTTTAGAGAGAGGTTTGCACGTACAATGTAAAGCAGCTAAAATATCTCCTCAATTCTCTAAACATCACGAGTGATTCAAAAATCGATGAAAAGTGATTGGAGATGCTGTTCTCTGACAAACACTCCTTATGAACCTGGCACAGTACATCTGTGCCACTGACAACTTATCTTCAAGAAAAAAAATTGTTTTCTGTCTGGTGGCATGTTGAGGCATTAACTTTGCCAAGCAGCAGGAATTGGAGGGATCCATTCATTCATAATGGTGCAAAAGAATGGGTCGCAGGGAATGTTATTTAAGTGTCTGTGGAGCTCAGGTAAAGTTTTGGCCCAAACAGAGCTTATGCTGGCTACCACTGTGCCAGGCAAGTTGTATGGAACTGATGGGTTGGTGACAAATGTGTGTGTTTTGCTCAGACACACACACTCTTACAAAAATTAATTTATTCTGGCAGGGTGGTGAAAAATTGTTTTTCTTCTTCTCACTTATTTATTTGGATTCTAGTTACTCTAGGATGAAAAAATTGTTTTTAAAACCAGTCTGTTAAGATTTTTCAGGAGAAGATGGACCTGTCATTTAAACCTGCAGTGCAATACATCCATGCATAGAAATCGAGAGAAACCTCATGGATCTCTGCAGAAACAGCAAGGGGCAAGAGATATGACATCCAGGATATACACAGTCTACCTACCTTAGATGCTGAATATGCAGAAAAGTTTAAATTTTAAAGGAACTGTCCTCCTGAATGCAGGTTGCTTTGCACATGGTAGCGTGAACTGTTCAAGAGCACAAGGATGACACGTATAGCTTTGAACTTCATTAGTTCTACACTACTTCCAAATGCTCTCCCCTTCTCAGAGTGAAGTGGGGTAGCTTTTGCTAGCTTTGGAGATGGTTATTTGGAGAAATGACATTAATTGCATCATTAGCTATAATGAAGCAAGTTCCCTCTCTTCTGCCCTGACGTATAAGACCTTACCTGCAATATGTGGTGAAAGGGTAATGACTCCTTGTGGGTGAGTCTCTGTTTCTTAAAAGTTATCACTAAAGTGGACATCAGTGGGATAAAACATGGTAGGATACCCATGATCACATTCCTGGAAACATTCCCAGTCAGATTAGATGGGACTCAGAGCAACCTGGTTTGGTTGATAATGCCTGCTCATGGCAAGTGGACTGGATTACCTTTGAAGGTCCTTCCTAACACCAAAATATTCTATGATTTCTGCAGAGCACTGAGCATACACCAATTTTTCATTCCATTCACTGTCAGAGGCTGTTAGGATTTTTAGAATGGTGGTTTTCCTCTTCTGTCTGTCTGTGCCAGTGAAAAGGCTTTCCAACCCTGAAACAGCAAATGTCTTTCTGGAGGCTTGTAAGAACAAGATTGGAAAAAAACCTGATACCACCTTTTGCACCTGGACTTGAATTGGGCCCTGGTTGTGGCCAAATCAGCAAAGTTGGGCTACAGTAATTTCAAATCTCACCACAGCAACAATCTCCTTTCCCCCATCAGCCTGTGTGCCTGCACAAACTGTCATGGTAAAGTGACATTCTGCTCCTCTTCTCCCTGGCATGCACTCTGGACATAAAAAAAAAATCTGTCCTGAGGTATCCAGGGGACCTGGAAACTCCTGCAAACTACAGGGCAGTGAGGAAAATACCAGAAGACACTTTGCTTGCAGTCACAAAAGAAAAGTTTTGCAATTTCCCATTTTCAAGGTGTCTGCTAAAAATCAGCAAGGATCACCCAGACAAAGGCATTTTAGAGACTTTCACTAAGTCCAGGAAACAGCACTAGACTTTCTGAAATGCTAGAACTGTGCATGTATAATTCCTCCTCTAAAAGAGTTAGTTATTCTGAAAACCACATGGTAAGGCATGAAAGAGTTTTGACAGTTTATTCATCAGTTCTACTAACAAAACAAAATAATGTTTCACAGAAAGACAACACTCATTTCTCTTAGAATCTAGGTGAGGTTTTTTTACTGACTCTTTCAAGTTAAATAAATTCTCTTTATTCCCGCTCTCTAGCTACCAGATATCTGACATTCTTTCAGAGCAGTTACAAGTCCAAATATTAAGACACACAGTTCACTATTTCAAAAGAAAAAAAAAAGTGTTAAATTTATGACTGGAAGAAATCTAATAACCAGTAAAACCACATTATAGAAAGGAGTAAGCTAGAGGCAACACACAGCATGCAACTCAGGGAATGAATAAAACCCCAATCACACAAGTGTGTTTAGAGCTGTGAAATTTTAAAATTATACAATACCTGTATGTCACACTCGAGCTGTGGCATTCACATGCTAATGGCAATTAGCAGACCTTGATGACATTGTAAGTCCTTCATAAGAATATGAAAGTATGTTTGAAATTGTTTGATAAGGATTTGCTTGACTCTCAACAAATGATTTCCATCAGAGAATGTTACTTTGGGGGATGAAAGCCCTGATTTCAGAGGACATTTGGAACCATAGAATCACAGAATGGCCTGAGTTGGAAGGGTTTTTAAAGACTGTCTAGTTTCAACCCCCCTGCCATAGGCAGGGACACCTTCCACTAGACCAAGTTGCTCAGAGCCCTATTCAACCTGGCCTTGAACACTTCCAGGGATGGTGCACCCACAGTTTCTCTGGACAATCTGTGCCAGGGCCTCACTGCCCCAACAGTAAAGAATTTCTTCCTTATATATAATCTAAACCTGCTTCCTTTCAGTACTTTAATTTCAGCTAGAAGTTGTTTTTCAGAGTTTATGAAAACTCATTTTCAAAGGGTATAAAGTGCAAAGAAGACAAGGACTAGATTATTCAAAGAAAGAAGGAACAGTTTTTTAAAATCTGTAAGGACAAGGACCAAACAAAAAGAAGGTGGAGCTATTGTGTATGGGGTTGAAGAAATTTTGTACTTCTCGGCTATGATCATGCACTAGTGTCTTTGGTGTCACTGCCAGTGTAGGTAGTCTCTCTTGCAGACATTTTTTTTCTCTTATATGTATCTTTTGAGGCACCTGCATTCAGCAAAATCATGAGCTGCAGCATTGTCTTCCCCAGGTATTGTAGCGATAAGTTTTTTTAACATGATTTTTTTAAACAGATATCCCTGTTTGCCAGTGGAAACTGAAGAAAAGAAGTTTAAACAATCAGTCCCCCTTGTCCATGCAATGGATCCTTACTGCAGAGAAAGCCATGGGTTGCTCTGTGTCCCAGCTGAGATGAACAGGCACTCCAGATTTAAGGTAGTTCAATGCTCAGTCGCCATGAATTAAACCAAAGCTAAGGGCAAAACTAAGCAATACTAATGGCAAAGAACAGTTGTTACTGAGACAATAATATCTCCCGTGACAAAACTAGGATTAAAAAAAAAAAAGTAAAATAACAGCTTGTTCATAGCCTCTCTATCACCTAACCATCAAGTATTCATGTTTTATTTCTCTCCACATGGCTATTCTATTTTTATTTCCAGCTGTACGAAAGTCAGTGTCCTACATAGCAGCTGGTAAATATTACTTAATTGTCTTTTCTCACAAGCAGTGTGACATTTTGGCCATGCTTTAGCTAACAGAATTTGTCAGGCTGTAGAAAAAAAAAATAAGCACCTAAAGATTAAGACTTTGATTTTTTTACAAGTGGTTTCACAAGATCAGAATCTTTAGACTATATTCTCAAAAAATTGTTACTTTTTCCCCTTTCAACATGAGAAAATATACAGTCATTGAAGCAAAGGTATTCAGTGCAAACCCAGATGAGTAAAAAATGCAGAAGACCTGTTAAATTGAGTAGTCATTTGGGTGACATTGAACTTGCTCCAACTACTTTCAGGAAAGGTATGGAGGAGGCAGAGCCTGACTCATCCCAGCTGGAGGAAAGGAAATCTCTGGTCACCATGAAAGTGGTCAAACACCAGCACAGGGGCCTGGAGAGCTTGTAGAGTTTTTAGGCTTGCAGGTGTTTGAAATCAGCAGTCCAAGGCTCCAAGAAACCAGAATCAGATTGCCCTGCTCCAAAATGGATATTTGGACCACAGACCTCCAGAAGTCCCCTCCAACCTGCATCACTCGATTGATTCTGCCTCTTACAGTCAATTCATGCATCCATCAGTCTGTAATCGAGTATAACTTATAATTTCTTTTTTTATCATTACATTCATCTTTAAGCACAGGAATTTTTACTTATCAACAGGGTCCTTCAATAAAGGACTTAAATAAATGGCTCCCATAAGAAGAGTCTGTTCCTCCTCCCCTGCTCTCTTGCAATATGGAAAAAATCAACCCACCAGCAAAGACCTTCAAAAGGTCCAAAAAATAAAAAAAAATATATTTTCAAAGGTCTTTGCTTAGGTAAATCTATGCTGGCAGGTATTGTGAGGGAATGGTAATTTTTCCAAACACCTTCAGTTGCTGAATAATTTAGTGCTGTTAAACTATTCTACTATCCACATCTATTATTCTCCCACTTCAACAACACTTTTCCTTCACCTGAGGAAGCCAAAACCAAGTTTCCTACTTATTCTTGTGCAAACAGCAGGAGTTTTGTTCTACTCATTTTTACATGTGCCACTAAAATCATTAAGTTTCTTTTCCTGGACTGTGTCATCAGTATCACCAAACACACCTTTCTGTGACTAGAATGCTAGGACCACACAGCAGGAGACAAAACTGTGTGCTCAATTACTGAGAATACATAATCTGCTGACGTGATACTCTGACTCCGCAAAGCAGCTCAAAGCAGGCCAACCCTGAATCACCAGAATTTGCTGTACAGAAAGCCACAGAAAAACACCAGTTCTCCTTTTGCAGAAGCCCACTGCTGGAAGCCTGGATTCCAGGTCACAGCCCTGCCACCCATTTTCTCTGTGACGCAGAAGAAGTGTTTGCTTCCATTGCTGTCTCCATCCTCCCTTTCCCAATACTGAGGGACACATTCCCTGACCTGACGGTTTTTGGGCAGGCTGCTACCAACCAGCAATGCACCTCCATTCATTGACTTTGGAGGGTTTCTGTAAACAGTCTATTTTATCTTGCAGGATGACATTTTAAAACTTTAATGGTGTGTTTTGGGAGCAGTGTTGGCAGCATGTAGGCATTCCACTGTGGTACGGTCTGCCAAAGAAGCCTCTCTGTTTCTAACCTTGAACTGGGTCTTTTTGTCTCCTTTGACTCATCAACAGCCCTAGAGAAAAGCAAAGTGAACCTTTCACTATACAGTTATAGCAGCATCTGAGGAAAAGGAAATCAGGCTTCACTATATGTTAGCACTTCACAAATTAAAGCCAAGGCCTTCTTTAGGGAAAAATAATCAAATCACAACTTTTCTCAGCCTATCTGCCCTCTGTCAGTGGTTTTCAAGATCACTGAAGAGCTCTGCAGTCAAGCATGTCATTTTCTCTTGCCATTTTGAAGAATGAAGCAAAACATATGCACAAAATACCACTGCCATATAATTCAAAAATCATTGAATAAAGTGAGATTGCTCCTGGTTTTAGACAAGTCTCGGGCTCTTTGTTGATGCTAGCAGATGTTTCAGTATCAGCTATGTTCTGCTGACAGTGGGGGGTGTGAATGGTGTGAGAATGCTCCAGCAGCAACTTTACCTCTAGCAATTGTATATTTGCTTAAAATGTGTTTGTTTAAAAAGAGTTCTGTCAATTAATAATTCTGGATGGAAAGACAGTTTTCCCTTCATTGTGTTTCACTGCCCTTTCTTATCTGTCTGTAGTACACAGCTTCTCACTAAATTGTCTCCCAACAGATCATCTTGCACTGGAGATTGCCTTGGAAGAAAAGTTGTTTTCTATTTATCTTTTTTTAATTCCTGCTAAAGTACTGGGCTGCTGACAATAACAGAAGCTTTATTGCCCAGTACCATTGCCACATCTTACCACATTGCGACATTACTACTGTTGGATCACTTAGGGCCCTAATCATCACTACGTTTTTCTGTAGGTAGCCATTTCACATGAAAAGATTTCATTTTATTTTGACATTAAAATATGCTCCCACTCTTCCACATCCACACTGAAAGAGTCTAATTTAGGCAGCCCATTTTTCTGTGGTTATTTGTGGTGAAGCTGGCCTTTGTGAATTCAGAGTGACACTACCACTGCCCTGCACAGCTGCTCACGCTCACCACAGAATAACAGAACACAGTTCTCCTGCCTCATCTGCACTGAGTAGAGAGCAGTGGCAAATTGTGAACTTGATTTCTTGGCAGCAGCTTGCAACCCTCACCTACCATTGCTTGGTTTTGGCAAAGTTCTCACTATGCAGCCCCAGTTCTGACCTGATGGGAGTGACGGAGTCCTCCCCAGTTTGAGAGAAAGACCATGGATTTCATGGGGATGGAGGTGAAGCACAGGGCAGGGGGCTGGTTCACCATACCCTCCCTCCATAGCAAGAAGGGAGAGAGATGTCTGGGGCTGGCAGAGCGACTTCTCACCATATGGAATGCTCAACAGAGGATAGATCACTGATGGGAACACTGAAATGGATCCTCTTCTTCTCAGCCACAGTGTTCCCAGGACAGGTGAGAGACACCTGAGCTAACTGATAATTTGCTAATTCAGTGTGCTGGCTTTGGCTGGCTTATAGTTAATTTTCTTCACAGGAGCTGGTGTGGGCTCTGTTTGGATTTGTGCTGAAAACAATATTGATAACATAGGGATGTTTTCATTACTGCTGAGCTGTGCTTACACGGAGTCAAGGGCTTTTCTGCTCCTCACCCACCTCACCAGTAAGCAGATAAACAGCCAGCTGCATAAGTTACTCAGAGGACAAACACTGACTGTAACATCTCACCCACAGTGGATCTTTGACTTGACACATGCTGTATGAAGAGCACAAAGCAACTGGTGAGAAACTGGTATTTCCTCATAATATCAGGTATGACACAGAAGCCTGAAAAATGGAACAGAGATAAATATGAAAGGTCAAGAAAAAATTCTCAACTCTTCACTTTCCAAGCAAAAACCTGATAGGTTCTGAAAATATAAAAGCTTTCGGCTCAAGTCCTGGAAACTTGCATTTCACTCACAGACAATGAAATTAGCACTTTATTTTAAAATCTGTGTTTTTTCCATGTTTAGGCTTCTCATGGGACCTTACACAGTCTTAATAAAATCTTTTGCTGTTCTGGAGACAATGTCAGAAATCCATATATGTTTCATAAGATATGAAGTCTATTTTGCCTAAACCAAGAGGCACCACCTTAGGTAAAATCCGCATGAGAAAAAAGTTTCTCATTTGCATTAAATAAAGAAATCCAACATTATAACTCAGTGTAGGCCTGCTGGATTTTCAGTGTATAAAATTAATTATATACTTCAGAGCAATTTTGCATGAGCCAGTGACTT
Source organism: Pseudopipra pipra (assembly GCF_036250125.1). Taxonomy (NCBI): domain Eukaryota; kingdom Metazoa; phylum Chordata; class Aves; order Passeriformes; family Pipridae; genus Pseudopipra; species Pseudopipra pipra. Next base: position 43,985,178 of record NC_087581.1, on the reverse strand, counting down.
TTCTCCTTTGCAGGTGTATTTAAACATTCAGATGCACTGGAGAATTACATTACTTAATGTGCTTCAGAGTATATTAAAAACGGACTGCTGACAAAGGTTTGTTTGGTTTGCATAGCAATTTCTTGTCTGACTCCTGCTCGTGATTGTTGCTGTTATTTCTGTCTAAATCATTTAATAGCCTGACTGGGTGGAAGCAGGGAAGGAAAAAGAAGGAGGGGAGAAGAAATCTCAGCAGGCTGAGCCATGCCTTTGGTCAGTAGAGAACTGGGAGTTCCACAGGAGTCATCCACCTCTTTGGGACATTGTTCTTAGACAGTATCACCACTCTTAAGAGGTTGCACAACACCACAGTCTTACCGCTTGCTCAACACCACAGTCTTACCGCTTGCTCTGGCTGTGTCAACCCACCAGAAACCCACCACCACGTTGCCACTGAGAAGCACTCAGGGCAGAAGGTTCCCCCATCCTGCAGCAGCAACTCCTCCCTGTCCTCACCTCTCCATCAGTAGCAATCTGGTCTAGTTGAAAGTGTCCCTGCCCATGGCAGGGGGTTGGACCTAGAAGGTTGCTTCCAACCCAAAACATTTTATATTTCTATGATTCTGTGATTTATCTGCTCGGGGGACACTATGGCCTCTGCCACTGGCAAGAGTGCATTAAAACAGTAGCTTTTTCCTTTTATCGCATACTTCTGACTTCCAAAAAAATAGCACTCAGGACAATTTGAGTTCTAGGGCACTTTGTATTCCTGCTCTTCCTTGAAGACTGAGATTCCTCAGACATGAAAAACAAAGAAAATTGTAAAAACAGAGCAATGTGATCAAACGTGGTGGGCCAGGTTCTCAAGAAATGGAAATTGATACAATTCAGCTGAAATCCTCTAAACTTAGCCAACTTAAGCAATTTAAGATACAGAATCTGGTCCATAGGCCAATGCACTGTTACTTTTTAGTCTTGTGCTTGAAGTGGTTGAATGTGGAACTTGGATGAGATGTTACATAGTTTTTAAATATGTCAATTTCTTTGCATCATTTGTATTCCCTACATTCCCTAAAATTCCCCTCAGAATCCCATATTCCCGTTCTATCAAATATCCTCATGTCTTTTACATTGACTTCTCTCAAACTTCTCAGGCAGCAACACTGGCTTGTGAAACACTGTTGGAGGTGGTTTAGAAGAAGCTACCAGAGAAGTATGTTGCCTTGTGGTTTGATTGGTGAAAGCACATACTCCTCAAGCTTAGGTTATTCAGATGTGACTTTGTGGACATAAGACATGCAGACTTGAGTGCATCAACAAGGGCTCTCATGCTGCAGTTATCTATATTCAGATATGGGATTTCTGGTCACCTGCACTCCTCCATCTCTGCCAGCTGGAGCTGTACTGTGCACCAGATGACCATATGTGATGGAGTGTCTCTGCATCACATTCTCTATACAAAAATACTACTTCTACATTTGCTAAAAAAAGCCCTGGAGAGCTGTTAGATCTGTTAGGTCTGTTTTCTCCTCAGCTTTACCCAGCTGAAAGATAAACCCCAGATCCAGGACGACAGTTTGTGAGCCATTAATGAAACACAGAAGGTGACAGACTCTAAAAGCAAGTTTCAGCTTATGAAAAACCACAGTGCAAGAATGAAATTGATGCAGTGCATGTCAGAAAGACAGATGTTTAGGGAAATCAATGCCTCCAGTCCTCCCACACTGTAACTTGAGATGCCAGGAAACCACACAAACCTCAAAATTGTCAACAGCTGGACATTCAAGACAGGTTGGTATAGGTCTTTCATGGCTTTCCACCTGAAACTCTGATGGTGCAAGTTCATGTGGTGTTAACTCACCAGCAATTGCTAGAAGTCGTGGGCATAAAATCAAGATGTGGTAATAAAAATCCAAGGGACTGTTCCCAGGATAAGCATTATTCAGACCCATAGCAATTAACATGGATTGTCTTCCTTGTAGATAGAATCATAGAATCACATAGGTTGGAAAAGACCTTTATCATTGAGTCCTATCATTAATGCAGCACTGCCTTGTTAACCACTAAACCACGTCCCCAGGTGCCACATCCACACGCCTTTTGAACACTTCCAGAGAGAGTGATTCTACCACTTTCCTGGGAGGTCTATTCCAATGCCTGACCACACTTTCAGTGAAGAAATTTTTCCTAATACCTATAGTAAAACTCCCTTGATGCAATGCGAGGCCATTTCTTCTTGTCCTTTCACCTTCTGGTGGATTAGACAGATTATAGGAGCCAGGTCCTGCCATTAGCATGGGACATTTTGGAAAGACAGATGAAGTGAAAACCCTGTAGAGAGATCACAATGAAGAAGAAACATACTCATATACTGATGCAGATTCCTTGTCAGTGCATTTAAATATTCCTCTTGCTGATATCTAGGTCCAACAAAAAAGGAGAAAAAAACATTCATTCCAATAAGATCATAGTAACAAGGCAGTATGGAACACCTCACCCCTTATTGATGTCAGCCGCTACCACCTGTGTGAAGAATGTGTTCCAAACTATCTCATTAGAATCTACTTTTAATTACCTAGTAATTTATTATGCAACATAGCAGGCTATGTTCTGTTCAACAGCTGATTTTTGCTCTGCAATAATGTGTCTTTACGATAAAAGATCTTCAAGGAGCATAAAGATGGGTAAAAATGTTAAGATAGTTTAGAATATGAATTTAAAAATAAAATAGATGAGTAAAAACCACATCTCTCCCAGCTTTGTCTTAGTAGTGTGTAGACATATTTTTTCCCTTGTCACTTGTAGGCTGACAGCATCTATGCCGTATCTTCCTCTGCAAGTAGCAAGAGGGGAGGTTGGAATTAATATTTGTTTAGATCTTCTTTTTAATCTAGCTTTATATATTACATTCTCAACAGGAATGCAAAAACTTGTATCTATAAAAACTTTGGTTTTCATCTCCTTTTCCAAAGCAAATCCTGTTTCAGATTTGTCACCACTTAACATCAGGAGAACAGAGTGCTGCTCAGGTCACCGCTCTTTTTGTCAGCAGCAAAGATAGCCAGCTTTAACCAGGGGTGAAACAAGGAGCTTTTAGAGATGGGCTTTGCTCTGGCACCAGCCTAATAAGAGTAAGATTGCACAGTTGAAGAATTTAGCATTTTTTTTTTTTCCAGCATTTTTTACTAAAGGTTGCTCATTTATTGCCTCTCTGTTGTTTTCTTGTTCTAATCCTTTGGGATAGCAGGGACAGCTGGCTTCCTCCTCAGCCACATTGCTCATGTGCCTGGGTGTGAATGGGCTTCTCTGGCTTCATGAAGGCTATCCCAGTCTTGCCTTCATGGTGAAAACACAGTGGTACAGCTAGCTGTCAGTGCAAAGTGCTTTCTTCTCCTCACTCTGGAAGGTGGGGACATTTCTATACATCACTCTGCTGGAGATTTTTAATTTAAAGAATACACCTCCTGTGCTGGTTTTGGCTGGGGTAGAGTTATTTTTCTTCACAGTAGCTTGTAGGGGGCTGGGTTTTGGATTTTCACTGAACACGGCTTTGATAATATAGTGATGTTTTTGTTATTGCTGAGCAGGGCTTGTACAGACACAAGACCTTGACATTCCTTGCAATAACACAAGTAAAGATCTCACGTGATCATTCACACTAGTTAAGGACTCCCTCCTTCCACCCTCAATCCTTTGAATAATTCCGTGCAACTTCTCACTTTAACACCTTTGATCTGAATGACACTAAAACAATGCTGTAGTTCCAGGAAAATTCCCATTAAAAGCAAAATAATTTTTTGTGATTCCTTACTCTCTTCTACACAAGAATAGTAAAGAGTTTGACATAAACTAATTTACTTTGCTTCCTTTAGTTGCCTCTGCCTGATGAAAACAGAAGATCCCTAGGGATTAGAAAGAAGAAGCTGAGAGCAACAAAAAAACCAAAACCCAGTTGTACCTCCCAGTTCAAACATATCTACCGCCTATGCCTCCACCCTGCCTACCCTAGCTACAGAAATAAGGGCAGTGGATGGCTTCCTGAGCACCTCTGCATCTGTCATCATTTTCATTTTGACAGGAGACCAAAAAGGTGATTAGCCACCGATAGATGGTGCAGTGTGTGGTCTCTTAATCGGCTGCTAAGGGTAGAAGAACTTCGATTTGGAAACAGGTAAGCTATTTGTTACTATAAAGCTTCAAGCTTCAGGCAGCTTCAGTGTTGGCTCTAACTGCACATTTATTTACAGTCTATTACAGCAAATTTCCACAAGAAAGGGCCAGAAAGAATTAAAAAAAAAAAAACAAAAACAAAACAACAAAACAACAGAGTAACATGTAAAGCAGCTTTTGTGCCAACACTGACAAACTGTTTAGCATTTTCCACTGCTGACATTAAGTGCTGGGGCATGTCAGAGCAGACCAAGAAACATTCCAAGGATGCAGAACTCTTATCAGGCTGCTTTGTTTTTCTAAATTTAGCAACCAGCCAGGGAGTAACGGAGGACAAAATGCTATTTCAGGTGACTGGGCATCCATGAGACACTGAATCTGAAAAGAGAAACCTTCACTTAACGCATCCAGGGAGAATAATTCAAGTCTGTGGGCAAATTCTCCATTGCCTTGACATTTGTGAATTTGTACCAGTGCTGCTACATATGATGCAGTCAGAATGATGATTTCTTGTGCCTGCTTTTTGCAAACATCAATTAAAACAAACTGAAAATGCAGTGGTCATTTAACCCTACTCCTAGGAATGTCTGTGTTACACATCTCTCTCAGTGCAACCCAAAGAGCTGGAGACAGCAACAAAGGAGTACACTGATGTATGCCTACATCAATGGCATGCCTCTCTGTCAGATCTTATGGTGTATTTTTGTCTTTGTCATCCTGTCAGTTGCATAAATCTATTCTCACAATAATTAAAGTCAGATCCTTGCTTTGCACTCTCCAGGTTGCATCACACAATATTTTGCACATTTTTATCAACATGGCTCAAGGGCACAGATCAAGAGAGCTGCATAAATGCAGCTTGTGGTCAAGCAATGAGGGCAATGCCAGCAAGAAACTTGTCACTCATCAGAGGAGCAAAATGTAGCCTGATTTTTCCAGCCCTTATTATAAGAAGTAATTACTGTTCTAGCATTTAGTACAAAGATAGTTCTCTTTCCTGGCAGATGGAGACACAAGTTGCAGCTTAGTGCATTAGTGATTCCTCATTGTGTCGGTTGTGTGGTAATACTAAATGCAGAGAGCAAAAGTATTATGCATCACTGGGATAGAACCAATGAATAACAGAACATTCAGAAAACACCTCATGTACATAATTCTCTTTCAATTTATGTGTGTTTTTGTTAAAGTTTCTGCTCCAGACTTTCCTTCACTGACCACAGCAAATCTTTCTCACTGCCTTGCCCTCATGTGGTCAGATATTTTACTGTACATTGCAGAATGTCAGAGCTGTTTGACCTCTCTCTTTCTGACAAGAAGCAGGTCCAGTTATAACTAGATTTGAAAGTTAGTAGCACTCCATCGCTCTTCTGAGCTGATTAGACAATTTGTGGACCTGAAGGAACACTATTATATTAGGAAATCAGGCCAAAGTGCTCCTTTCACAGTTTGGTGAGGGGTTGATTCCTAGCAGTGCATTCCAGACTAGGAAAACTGTCCTTCTTTAGCCTAGTAACTTGCTTCCACAAAAAAAGGAGATCTCCAAGATCTCCAAAAACTAGGTGTGCCTATTAGGGATGTCTGCTGGCAGCTAGCACCTACCTCTGCAGGGGCAGGGAAGGGAATATTGCAGGGACATCCCAGCTTGTTCTACAACTAGGTCTGCTTTTGCCTTTGGCATAGCACACGAGACATAGAACTAAGAACTGTACTTAAAATAAATCTGAGTTGCATGCTTCCATGTGTTACCTACAGTTCCACAAATTCTTAAAGTAATGGTTTATTTCTTAAGATTAGTCTAGATTTGTGAATTTAAGCAGATCATGCAGGAGAGTTAGCAAACATGCAGATAAAAATCCTTAAAAATAAGAAAACACTGCTGCTGAACAACTTCCAAAAGTCAGACAAAGAGTAAAAATCTTTGCGTTGTTACTAGGAAATACTCTGATTTACATGAGAGAATAAATTTCAGAGTAGGTTTGAACATGGTTCCTCTTTCTCTGATTGAACATGGTTACACCGGTCATAGACAAGCAGTAGGAAGCCAGAGTCAGAACAACCCTGCTGTCTCTATGAAGCTGCAGTCACTTCCATCAGGACACATTGGGTTTTAAGGAAACCACCTGGTATCCAAAGAGCTGTAAAATATATTTTGTCCCGTTAGTGCCTGAACAAGTAAGTTTGCTTGGGACTATGACTAGGGCAAATAATTACCAGTTTCTTGTCTCTTTGCTGTTGGTGGTGTCGCCGTGTCAGGTTTACCTGGGGGGCAGCTACAAGTATGTTTCACTTGGACAGTCTGCCCTGTTTTTGTCTGTAGTAAATTCTACCATCCCTTTGGATGATCAGTGCCTTTTTCAAAAAACCTCTTTGAGTAACAGAAATTTGACCAGGAAAGTCCTCCCATGCTGGGCAGGATGTACACTTGGCCCACAGTGATTCTTGGGAGCAGAAGCACAAGGAAATACACCTTCAAATCCACATGCCCTTTCCCCTCAAGCCCTGGCAGAGCTGTGGAGTGAAGAGAGAATTGGGGTGGTTCGACCTGGAGAAGTCTCCCAGGAGACCTTCCTGTAGCCTTTCAGTACTTAAAAGAGGCTTGTAGAAAGATGGGTACAGAGTTTTAGTAGGGCCTGTAGTGGTAGGGCATGAGCCAATGGTTTCAAACTAAACAAAGGCAGATTTAGACTAGACATAGAGAAGAAATTTTTTATGTCATGGCACATTGGCACAGATTGCTCAGAGAAACTGTGGGTGCCCCACCCCTAGAAACATTCAAGGTCAAGCTGGAAGGGACTGTGTCCCTGCTCATGGCATGGGGGGGTTGGACAGAGACCTTTAAAGGTCCTTTCCAACCCAAAGTATTCTATGATTTTATAAGAAAATTTTCAACACTCATGGCTATCTGCCAAGAGCGAATGGTAAAGTCATTTGGCAGGAGTACATACACCTGGGAAACAAGACCACCAGCCACTGGCTCCTTCCTCTCTGGCTTAGACCCCTGTCGCACAATGCTGCAAGAAGATGGTCCTTCTACCTATTGCTAAGAGAGAGGAGGAACACAACCTGCAGCTGTTGTACTGCAACATCACCTTCAAAGTGAAGCAAGAGTCTGGACTTGGAATGAACTGACAAGATGCAGTTCAGCAGGGGTCATGGGGCCAGCTGAGGAGGGGCTCATCTCCCCCTGTCTCTGCTCCAGCAGCTGCCACAGCAGTAAATCCTCCAGAGATGGTGGTGCTGGTGTCGCAGTATGGCCTCAGGACACTCACAATCAGTGTCCTAATAATGTATTTGGGGGGCTACATTACATATGCTGGGACAAAGATACAGACCAACCGGGAAAAGAGAGAAAAGAGGAAATGGCAGCTCAGAAAGCCATGAATGCCCCAGGTGGGATGTGCACTTGCAATGCCAGAATGTTTTGTAACCTGGTCCTGAGCAGTTTTTCCACACATCAGTGGCTTTTTGGCTTAACACTGATATCCGCTACGGTTTTACCTTCACTCACAAGGTTACCATGGAAACTTCTATGCCTGAGAAACTGGGAAGACCCAGCTATAGCCTGGAGAATACATGAATCAGTAAGCAGGGAAGTAAGTCAGAACAAGCCAGGGCTTCCGATGTGCATCTTTTTCATCAAAGCAGTACCTGAACATGTTACAGAAGGCAAGGAAAGTGTTGTACCCCAGCAGAAGCTGCAAGTTACAGAAGCAGAGCACAGACTAGTCAAGAAGATGCTGAACTAAAATCTAGAGAGCACAAGGAAGACATAATATTCTTGCATGAAAATGTTTCATTATTAATATCATCCTAGAGTATGATCAACACCCAGCTTTCCCCAGCTTGTCCCAGACAATACTTTTGACTCTCCCAGCCTTGAGACCACAATCAACTTCCCTCCTTTCCCAGTAGCATAAATTAGTTTTAACCAGTATCTCCTAAGGATATAACTTCTGTATCTTCCTTCTTCCCACATTGTTCTCATCCCACCTTCTTCCTTCATGCAATGCAATAAATCACAATTTGATTTGCTGCTTTGACCTAATATGCACACTTAGGGATGCACTGTGTGGTAGTAATTCTTTTTTCCTAAAAGTGAGCGACACACTGCGCACAAAGAAGGGGATTCTGCCTCTCTCAGCTGCACAGCTCTCAGATATTAGCAGCAGGACAGAGTAGCTCATTCCCTACTGGTCATAGACAAAAGACTGGGGAATGAGGTGTTGCAAAAGTGGACTTAATTCTTTCCCGTCCTCAGCTCTTTACCACTATATTTAATATAAAAAAAATGTAGTGTCCTAGTTTCATAAATACAGTGAAATACTCTACCTGATCATCTTGACTAAGTCACCAATGCTCCAAAAATCTCTAAGATGCATAAAGAATTAATCTACTTGCTTAGGAAAACATCTTCTTCTTCATACCCGACTCTCAGCTGCAGCATCTATGGCAGCTTTTCTGCTGGCTGGTAGTCACATGCTCACAGCATCAGCTTTATTGAGTAAATCTTGGAAGCAAAACTGAGGACTGCACTCCTTCTTTCCTGACAACACAAACCAACCTGCTAAATGAGTTGACTCCATTTCTTGGTGACTTTCAGGGGAGCAGCAGTTGCAGTATAGTGCTCCCAAATTAAAACACACATTTTTTTTGTCAGGGGTAAGGCATCATACAGCCTTACTCTCGATGATGTCTCAGGAGGCTGGAGGTTAAAATTATGCCATTTTCAATTACTCTTTTTAAGACAGAGCAGATACAGCCTGTGCTTAGACAACCAGAAAGCAATTACTGCTCTTGGTAACTAGGCCCTTTGATCACTTCATTGCCTAACAAGTTGTTATTATGATTTTATCAACTGTCCTTAATCCCTTCCTGGGGTGAAGTCTTGTTTTCCTTTGCTGTCCTAATGAAAAGACAGTCTCTGTCCTTTGCAAAATTTTCTTTTCTCATTCTTTTTCTTGGTGCCCAGGTTTCATGGGGTTTTCATTAGTTAGGTATTTGCACAGCAAAGCTCCTGTTTGACTTTATGCACAGGGGAGTGAGAAGCAGACATTTCCACAGAAGACAACAAGAAAATGATATGTGGTACTGTGAGAAAGAGAAGTCAAAGGGATTCACGTCATCAGGTAAGTCAATTTGCAGCAAATCACTGCACCTGAAGAGACACAAGAACAGGGCTGCTGCACACATCAGGCACTTGCATTTCCTGAGTCTATCATATGGCATTTCAGTGAGTCATTCTTATTACAGAATGGGTTGTAAAGGACCTTAAAGATCAGATCACTTTGTTCCAAAGCCCCTGCCATCGGCAGAGACACCTTCCACTAGACCAGGTTGCTCAAAGCCCCATCCAATCTGGTCTTGAAAACTATTCTTCCTAGGTCTGACACAAATTTATGATTATTCCTAATCTTTTCTCAAAATCTGGGAAGTCTCCCTGCTGTCCTCTTCTTTCCCCCCATTAAAATACATAATTTTGGTTTTGAAATCAATCAAAACAGGTTTGTCAAACTTCCTGTATCTAGCCATCAAACCAAGAAGCTATTCTCCCAGATCCAGTTAGAAAACAAAATCCCTTTTCCAATGGACTTTTGATACTTTTGCCTTGGTTCTGCCTGTCAGCATGTAGTAATTTCAGAGCATAGGCTTTTGCCTTTTGCTTTCAGTGTAACAGTATCTGGCAAAAACTTACTGTGAAGTTCAGAGTCCTTACTACTGTGCTCACTATTAATAATTAACAATTGTTAATGACTACTGACTATTGACAGTATTTTAAAAAGTGGCAGGAAGAAACACTTTAGAAAATTCAAGTAAATCAACATATGACTAATTTTCTTACCCAAGCTACAGGTTTTATAAGATATTCCAGTAGAGAGATGGATATATATATATAATGCCTCTATGCCACAGAAAGGACAGTTTGGAGAATTTTGGTAGAGATTGTCATGGAAGAAGTTTTATGTTCATCAGACACAGAGCTGGAGCACAACTGGGACCTGGGGATCTTGGGCAGATCCACAGGGAAGCCCTCCTGAAATTGTTAATTTGCATGCCCTGAGGCATCTCTAATTTGCATGAAGCATCAGATCAGTCTCTGAGTATGGCTGGGTGGATAAAAGGCAGGATGGAGCCACTTTGGATGCCCAGTATTAGCTTCTAATGATCAAAAGGGCTGCTTGCCAAGTAGCTTGGAAGGGAGATTGACTAGAAATGGAAAAGAACCACTGCAAAGTAAATGATTCTCCTTCATTTGTTCTGACAAGTCCAAATACTGCTGAATGTGTAGCTAATGCTATAGAGTTGACACTGGTGAAAGGGATGATGGCAAATGCAGAGAACAGTAGTAATTCTGTACGAGTAAAGAACTACATAAAGGAACACTTAAAAGTGAAAAATGAAGTCCTACAAGAATAGTCACTGTTACCTGGAGCCGCTAACTGCCAGGATTTCCCACAGCTTCCAAGGGGCAAGAAATGTGTTTCATTTTATTTCAGCTCCTTGACACTTTTTGGTACTGATCTTTTGTCATCTACACTGGCTTAAACTATTTCAGCTGTAGAAATGGTATTTATATGCAGGCTTGTTTCACATGCTATTGTCTGCTGATAACAGCATTTGAGTGCCTTAACATTTATTTTAGATTTGTTGGTTTCACTATGTGATTGTTTTCATAGTGCTTGAAATGGTGCATACCTGCCTATTTTTCAGTCTAGGAATTCATCATGACAGATGTTCACTGTTTACACTGTGTTATGATTTGTTGAAAAGGACCACTTTTCTGTTGGAGTTATCCTGAGTGCTACACCCTGAGGACAAAGTGCAAACCTTTGGACCTGCAAAACAGAGATGGTCTAGGAAAGCTGAGAACTCAATACTGAGGAATAAATGGGAAGATACCGAGGGAGAACAGGGAGAAGACAAAGTGACTTTCTTGGCATGTTGTACTAAGAAGAATATAGCGCTACACAAAAGTTTTCCCACCTCCAAAGCAATGAAATTGAAATGCACAGATGTTAAAAGCTCAATAACCTAAAGCTACTGCCTTATAAAACTTGAGCACATCCACCACAATGTTGGTTTGGTTTTTTTAGCATTTAAACTTTTGTATCTGAAAGCTGCCTCCTCTTCCTCCTGATCAAAATAGGTAAGAGTATTAAAAGACATCTCAGCAGTCTGATCATTGAGACTTCATTGAATATAAGGGAGATTTTAGATAGCTAAACACTGCTGTTCATTCTAGAAGATTGAAGTCACAAATTTTATTAATGGATTTTCACCATCAGGACAAAATATCTAATGAGATTTCACTTCATGCCTTAAGTTAACACCGTGGATTTTATGGAAAGCTATAGCTTCTTAAATTCTTCTCCATAAAACAAGAATTGATTGCTCACATAGCCAAGCTCTTCTCTGTCTTGTTGCCTCCATCATCTAAACCCAGGACTGAGCTATAGCAAAGCAAGTGCCTGGAGCCCATAGGCTGCTAACAGCTGATAACAACTGCCTTGTCACTTCTGTTTATTCCAAATTATGTGAAAAGGGGGTGAATACGGAAAAGAAACACAATGTCAACAACCATAGTGGTTAATGGCCTCCAGCTGCTAAAGCTGGCCCAGCATCCCACATAATGCCCAGCAGCACCAAATTTTTTAACATGCATGATTTTATGGACAAGTTAAAAGGGTCAGAGGGTTACACTAGAGTGAAAGGAAGAAACCCCATGCCACAGGAGGAAAGGTGTGAGCCATGTTTGCAGGGTTGGTGGTCAAAGTTTTTCCAAGGGAATTCCTGAAAACATGGCACCTTTTGTCTTCAAGGAGTCCATAAAAAGTCTACTTTCTTTTATAGCCAGCATTGTGGAGATTAGGAGGACTCATATGTGTGCAATTCAAAATTGTAAAGCAAAAAAGCATTCATTATCAAAAAATCAATATGGTTTAGAATAGTTTTTAGAGGGATCACTTTTCCATTAAATCCTATTAGAATATTACTTCCCACAGGGTTTCCCTGTAAAAATAAATCCTAAAAAAAAATAAAAATAAATAAATAAAAATAAACTTGGGCAGGTGTGAAGCCATTTGAATTCCAACTTCAACTCTTTTACTTCCTCTCTTTTATTCCACAGGTACAACTGAATGACATTATCCCGGTTGATACCACATCAAGATTTATCTGTTTTCCTTTTGATAAATGGATTTTCCCACTCCCTTTCTAATGTGCCTGGCTGGGCATTGAAAAAAACTGAAAGATCCTAAATCCCAAATCCTAAATCCTAAAATAGGTTGGATGGGGCCCTCAGCAACCTAATCTAGTGGATGGCATCCCTGCCCATGACAGGGCAGGGGATGGTGATTGGAACTAGATGATCTTTAAACCAAAGATCATTGGGCCTTCTAACCCAAACTGTTCTTTGAGTTCTAAACTGTTCTATCAATTCCAAGTGATAGACTCTTACAGGAGTATCCTGGATTATAAGCATTATGTCAAATTATCAGGTCAGAAGTATCATATTCAGTGACAGACAGCCTCTAGTTACAGAGACCATCATCTCCACTCCCTTGAAATTTCCTCAGTTACTTTCCTCAATAATTTATGTTAAATCAATACCAGGAAAAATAGTAGTTCAAAAGCTTGCAGTGGCATTAGGCCATCTAGTAATTTGCAGACAACAGCAAAGGTATATTGATATTGTAATATCTGTGTCTGTACAGACGTAGCATAAGTAGCTGCTGAGGCACAAAATCTCTGTGGAGGCACAACCATGACATTATAATTCATGCTGAAGCTCAGCCACAATGCATCCACATAATTTTCTTGGGGCATGCAGTTTCTGGATTATGTGGCTTAATAGGGGAAACTTTCTGCTTTTTTATCTTTAAAATGAGTGAGGAGAGCAGGACCTAGTTCTGGTTTAGTTTCTTCCTCATGTTAATTTTTTTTCCCACTCCCTAACTAGTCCTATCTGTACCCCTAGTAATGGATTAAATCCAGTCTCAGACTGTAGACAGGAAAAGGGGACTGAAAATGAAGTGGCAGTGATTTCCAAGTATGTCTGGGTTTCCAGAGCAGGGATTGTCTTATTAAATGCCTGTTCACAGGGAGGTTTGCTTGTCTGCTTGCTTGTCTCTCCCTGTCAAAACTGTCTAAGAACTTTGGATTACCCATCTTTACAGTTCCAAAGGCAGCAAAGCAGATGGCATTTATAACTGAAAACAAGTTTAAATAATGTATTTTTAAAATATTTCTATGAACAACCTGTCATGACCAATGCCAGTTAAGGCTCATACAGTTAGTGAAAGGGGCATTTCAATGTCATTGCCAGAGTCGCAGAATACCTCGCCTTTCTTGATTAGGTCAGGCTTTAGTAATTTTTTTCTACAGGCATCAATTTCCACTCATTCCCACAGGTCTTTAATCAGCAAAATACTCTCCATTAAAGCCACAGTCCTGAAACTGTGGTGCAAGCTCTTAAGAAAGGTAATCTGGCCTCTTTTGCAGCTGCTTCCCGGGGAGGTTTCAGCTCAGCTGTAGTCTGAGCAGACCTTCCCTCAGAATTTCTTCTTGCAGTTGTACCCCAATTATCAATCTTGATTTTTGTTTTTAGTAGACACCATTTAAGCCCCTCTTGTCTCTTATTTTTAATAAACTTGCTTTTTTCTTCTTAATTTGCATTTCAGCTATCAAAGCTGTGGTTTACCCTTTTCAAGACTTTTCCCTTGACATTTTCTACTTATAATATTGATCTACCCTTGGGCAGCTGAAACAGCCCTTGGGGCTGACAGCTGACCTTGGTAGCAACCTGGATCTTGGAAGTGGAATTAGATTAAAAACTGGGGAAATATTCCTTCCTTCCTTCCTTCCTTCCTTCCCTCCTTCCTTCCTCCCTTCCTTCTCTTTACCTGTCCCCAACTGTCTTTCCCTATCTTCTTCTTTACTTCAGACCCACAGGCTTCACTTTACCCCATATTACAAGGCAGTTCCTTCATAAAAGTTGTCACTGGCTTGATTTTTTTCATTCCTCCTAACAAAATATATATTCTTCATAGCACATTATATACATATATATATACAAAATATATATTCTTCACAACACAATTTTATATATATACACATATATAACATATATTTATATATATATATGCCTCCACATATATGACTCTTCACATGTATGTTACAGTCTGCTTCAGAGAGAAAGAAAAGCCAAACATGACCCTCTTGAGAGAGAGCATTGTGCAATATGTCCTGCTTTGGTGCAGCCATCCACATCTGCCTGTCCCTGGCTCACAGCACTGAGGGACACTGACACCAGATGTGGCCACTCTCTGTCCCCAGCCCTGCACCCATGGGCTCCCTTCTGTCTCTTGGGAACATGGAGCAGCGCTATAAATCCTGCCCCAGCAGTCTGCAGGGATGCCAAGGGATGCCCTGACTGTCCCTCACCACAGTTGTCCTTTGGGTAGGCACAGGGTGAAGGAGCCACAGGACCCCTTTGCTTCCTCCTGCCCTCTTTGATGTGAGGATGGTGTTGTGGCCCGGCACTGCCAAAGCCAACATCAAACCTCAGCAGCCCTCCTTAATTAGCTTTTTTCCCTCTACGTCTCCTTTTTAACGTGCAGTTCCCAGATTCCTTCACAGCCAGCTATCCCTTTTATGCCTTCTGGAAAGCAATATATATAGCACAGGGCTATAAATAAGACTAGCAATGTCATGGTAACCATGGTAACTGCTAGGCTTCAAACACGGATATGTGGGTAAGATTTATAGGAGGCTGCCCTTGACTTTACAGCCAGATGATCAGATGTCCTTTTTAGAATTCCCCTGCTTGGAATTTGGATTTCGCACCTGTCAATTTTTTTTTCTTTTGTTAAATGCAAACCAAGGAACTGGGGGGTTCCCCCCCACACACACCTTTTTTTTAAAAGGAATTGTTGTCACAAAGAATGCCTGAAAATTGATACCTTCTTTGGATATTGATTGCAATGATGCTTCAAGAAATTTTTCTTTTCAGATAAAGGGAAATGTCATCCTTGCTCACCATTCACTGTAGCTTGTGTGTCTTGTCTCCCTCTGTGAAGGGGTAGTTCAATTCACTGCAAGAATGAAGTGGATGAATTCTGATCTTTTGTGCTGGGTAGAATATGAAAGTTTCAATTTCTTGAAAATAAATGCAGCAGCTGAAATTCAAAGAAATTCAACCAGGGTCTGTCAACAGCAACATAGTAAAAATATGCTATTCAGTTCCCCAAGATATTAACTTGTGGCACAATTGGCAGGTGAAGCAGAGGAGGCTTTCACATACCTCCCAGCAGTGGCTACAGCACAGGCATCCCATGTTCTGTGTCCCCAGGAGTTTCTCCCTACTGTCATTTCATCTGGCTGAAGAACAGTATGTGGCTTCAGTTTTGGAAAACACTGCACAAAAATCTTCATGGCATAGCTAACGAGGTGGTCACAGTTCTTGCATTTCAATGTAACAGACACTGCCCATGTTTGGGAGTTTCATGGGCTGTTCAAGGAAATTGTGGTTGGTAAAGCATGATGCAAGTGTGACAAAACCTGTATTTAAAACTGAAAACTGGGATGAACTCTCTCTCTAAATTATATTATGACGAAAAGCCACCCTAAAATTGCAGGACTCTCTCTGTGATAATGTTGACAGTTGACTGCTAAACATGCTGGTTGGTCTGGAGCTACCTTTCCTTCAGACCACTTTGTCATAGGAGTTCCAATGTTTTGAATTATCTCTTGTCATAAGCTGTTTTGCAGAATAAGTAGTTTTCTTTACTATAAACTTATGGCTGGCTCAATAAAAGAGTAAATGCTATATTATGAATATATATTAGATATTATATATAACTGAGCAACATGATCTAGAGAAAGGTGACCCTGTCCATGGCAGTGGAGTTAGATTGGATGACCTTTAAAGGTCCCTTCCAACCGAAATCAGGCTATGATTCCATCATTTATTACTCTGCCCTTGTGGGAACACTGATATCAAAGTCTGCAAGATCCCTCAAGTAGCGGTACTGCAACGTGTTTGGGACCATTGATGGGGAATGGCCCAGCATTCTCCTTAATTAGTGTGGACAGCAGGGAACATGAAGCTCTTCAAGATAAATATAGACAGTCGTATGCAAAAAAACCTGATTGTGAAGTCAGGTGTGCAGAGAGCACTGATATGTTGCATCTCAGGAAAAGTTCTGGGAGAAGCCAGGCCAGAAAGGTCACTCCTACAAGGATCCTGCCACAACTGCTGCAGTCAGTGCAGCACTGAGTACATGTCTGGGGTTTACAGAAGCATCCTGTGCAAGCAGTTGGGTAGGGAGCCCAGCAAGGTCTATCTCCTCTTCACTGCAGGGGAAGAGAATGGATTGTGTGTGTGGCTGGACATAGGGAATCCTGTAAAATGGCTCTTGTTCCATGACCATCAGTAGGAAGAAACCTGTGCTTCTCTAGCTGAGCCTTTGGTATTAATACGTGGATGCTGCTCAGACAAAAATATGCATATATCCCAATGTTTCACTGTCCCAATGATAGTTCAGCTTGAACAACATAGATACAGATGCTGCAGAATGATGCAGCTCCCAGAAGGATTTGGGATGGCATCTGGGAATAAAAGTAATGCTCCACTGTTCCATAGTTTCAGCTTTGTTGACAGGCCCTTGGGAAGGGATTTTGAGGAAGGAGACAGCAACACGTGGTGTATGAATGTTTTAGCTGTTGCACAGACTGGCTCTGCTACAAATGGAAGCTGCTGTGATGCAATTCACATCTGTGAAGAACTCTATCCTCACTCTGTGAAGAACTCCTGATGTTTCTCAGTCCATGTTAATGGAGGTGTGCAAACGGTGACCCCAACTTCAGTGGATTTCAGAAATCCCTTCCACAGACATGTGACTTGTGCTTTTGAGCCAGACTTGAGGCTCTGTGCTATTTTTCTATTAGAAAAACCTATCTTTAGCTCAGCATCACCTGAAAGCTTTTTGTGACTGAAAATTAATATGGGTACATCAGAAAATGCTGCTTGCACATATTTTGTGCACGTGTGTTAAAATGCACAGTGCTGAGGGGGAAACCATGTGAGTCAGACTGTTTCTTTCCACTCCATTGAGACTTGCTGAAGGTCTGAGCTTGTACGAACACACTGCAGATATGTTTCTGTCTTCCAGCAGTGCACGAGGCATATATGCTGCCTCCAGAGAAGCCATTGCTCCTGCAATTTCTGCTGCCTTCAGAAGGAGGTAGGTTCAGCAGTGCCCACCTCAAGCACCTGTGCTTCATCTGTCAGCAGTGAACACTCTTGAGCTGATAAAATGCCACCAAGTGAGATCCACAGTGCAGAGCGAGAGTCCTGCTTTATAAGTCCCATGACCCGTAACCATAGCTATAGATTTTCAATGCGAGCACGTCGGGGTGTTGAAATGACTGTGCTCCCCTTGATAAGCAAGGGCATGGAGAGGTGGCACAAGGATACAGCAGATCGATATGAGTTTTAAAGCTGCTCTGTGCAGATGGTGAGCCCCGATTTGCATGCAGTCACAGGGTAGCATTACAGCTATCCATTTTCCTCGTTTCTCCAGCGAGAGTTCTGATGCCAGTAAAGTGCTTTGTCTGCAGTGCCATCCCTGGTGGATGTTAGTCAAGAATTTAGAACCTCTTGGTGGGCTTAGATTCAGACATAGAGAAAATGGAATCACAGCATCACAGAACAGTTTGGGCTGGAAGGGATATTTAAAAGTCATCTATTCCAATACCCTGCCGTAGGCAGGGACACCTTTCACTAGACCACATTGCTCACAGCCCCATCCAACCTGACCTTGAATGTTTCCAGGTGTGGGGCATCCTTCACATATGCTTCATTACCTTCTTTTGCAGACAGCTGTCAAACCTGTCGCTAGTACTGAACTCCCAGGCTCTTGCATGTTTTTTCACTCTGGTGCCAAAACATCTCCAGATTACTGAAACTTTTTACTGATGAGAAAACACTAGTATGCCCTTGAACTTTATAGCATGGATTTGTATTAGAATAACCTTTCTGCCACAGAGCAATTATTCCATCACACATTTTGAAACCTGCTTCCAGACAAAAGCAGAAAATATGCCCTTGATTTTCAGAAGTGCTGAGGTGGCCTATTGAAGGGTGACTTTGCTTCTAGAATTGTACTAAGCATTTCTTAGCATCTGTTGAAGCCACGATCCTTTTGATAGCCTGCCCTGCATGTCTGATAGACATCTGACTCCAGCTTTGAAGAGAGGGGCAGTGTCTGTTTACTCATTTCTGTGAAGGAGGAGACACACGGGAAGGGTGGCAGGACCTTTTGCAGACACAGTAGATGAAGCAAAAGGAACTTCTCCACATGGGCTTTCTGGACCCCAGGCTGCTGATGAGTAGGAGCTTCGTGCTTCCTGGGACTCCAGGAGTCAGTTAGTCCTTGCCTACAGACCTTATACCATTCCTTCATTAGTCTCTGCTTCACTTTTGGGGGTATTAAAATGTGCTGAAACACTGCTTTATTGATGATAAGAATTATCTCTATAATAAATTGACGTGATCCAAGCAGACAGACGGAAGAAAAAGTGAGAAAAGAACTAAAAAAGGGCACACAGATGAATAGTTTGGAAGGGAGGAGAAAGCAGATGGTGGATGAATTCATTAGTTTAGAGCAACTGTATGTATCCCCTCCTTTCCTCATAAGCTGCAGTTAAATTTTGCTGCTCATATTTGTAATCTTGTTCCTTGTGACTGGCATCTACCTTTCATGCTTGCTTTCCTTACAGTCTTTGGAGCATGCCCACAGCAGCTCTGGTTTACCTGTAACAAAGCCAAAACACTTTCCCAGCTCTGCAACAAATTCAGATGAGGATCCAGCCATTATAAGGCATTACTTGCTGGTTATAGCCATACTGAGCCTGTTAGTCTGAAAATAGGGTCTTTTATACTTGCACCAAAAGGTTAGTGAGGCACTTAGGTACAAAGCTGGAAAGTTCAGGCTCCTCTGAAGTTCAAAGAGACTGAACTGCATTTTGCTCCAACAGCAGTCTTGCAAAGACTTCTGAAAAATGGAGTGACAGGACAAGGGGAAATGACAGAGGGTGGGGTTTAGATCGGATATTGGGAAGAAATTCTTGACTCTGGGAGTAGAGAGGCACTGAAACAGGTTGCCCCAAGAAAGTGTGGATGCCCCATCCCTGGAGGTGTTCAAGATCAGGATGGATGGGTCTTTGAGCAAAGTGGTTGAGTGGAAGGTGTCCCTACCAATGGCAGAGGGGCTGGACTGGATGATCTTTAAAAGTCCTTTCAAACCCAAACCATTTTGTAATTCTGTGATAAATTTATTGCTTCTCAAACAATAATGCAATTTCTGCTGCCCCATGCTGAGGATTCCCTGGAGCAGCTGGATGAATCCAGACAACATTCCAGGGGTTTCAGACATGACTGCCCTGGCAAGCGGTGCTGTGACAGAGAGAACACCTGCATTACAGCAGAAGTATCTTCCCAGGTTCATTCATCCCAATGAGATGAGCAGAATTCAGCAGAGAAGCCACTGTCAGCCACTAGCAGCGGCTATCTCCCTTTCCCAGCAGGAACTGACTTCCAAAACACACCTTCTACTGTGGGTTGACCTGCATACACTGAGGAGACCTTCTTACAGCTCCTTTGGAAAGGCTCAGCATACATTCCCGGGGGGCTGGGACCCTCTTTTTTTGTGTGGCTGTTGAGCTGACAAAGCCTAGAGGGGAAACTGGTCCCAAACCAAATGCAGGGATGGACTGAGGCACACTGAATTAAATGCTAAGTCAGTAATTAAGTTAATTGAGCTTTGGATCTGGCCCATAAATAGCTTCTACTTCTTAGCATGATGATTTTGCCAGTTGCTAATTGACTAATTAATTTGACTAATTCTACATGTTGTATAATTGTTGGTATTGGGGAAACAAATGTTTAATTTAAAAGCTAATTAAAGAACATCAGGCTGCGGTCAAAACATGCAGCCAGATGAAATGGGTGTTTGCTGATCACTGAGTTTTCATCATTTTCAGTGGAGGAAGGCAGTCTTGGTAACATTAAGAAAGAGATCTCGTGCATAAGTGAGGAGCACAAGAGATAAATAATTTCTGACTGACATAACTAATGTTGACTGTTTTTTATCAAGCCTTTGGTGAAATTCCTCTCTTTCCTACAATAAGCAATTAGGATATTAGGTTTCCACCTTGTCTAAAGGATTTCAGAATTTGTGGCTGTCAGAGACTGAAGTGTTTGATGATTTATGCATTCTAGGAGACTTTTGCAGGCTTTGACTTTTTGATGGGCAACTGGGCCCATCCCCCCTCCTCCAGCGCAGAAGATGTCAAGCCCCGAAAAGGCGGGAAGAGCCGAGCTTGCAGGCTTTTGACTGTTACACTGTACCTCTGATGGCCCATGGGAGCCCATCCCCCCCCCGCCTGTCGGGAAAAGGGCGGGAACCAGGGCAGACA
This sequence comes from Pseudopipra pipra, assembly GCF_036250125.1. Classification (NCBI taxonomy): domain Eukaryota; kingdom Metazoa; phylum Chordata; class Aves; order Passeriformes; family Pipridae; genus Pseudopipra; species Pseudopipra pipra. The sequence goes on along the minus strand of NC_087581.1, from coordinate 43,964,553 downwards.
CAAAAACTCAGCACAGACCCAGGAGATGTTGGAGGCTCGAGGCACGGCCTGTGACACTAACCATGGATATAATAACCCATAATTTCTTGGAGTATGGGGGCTTCCCTCCTTCACCCCCAGCAGATCGCTTCACCACTTCAACTGACAGACATGGAAGCATCGCTGGACCCCGTGGGGGGTGACTATAGACATCTGTCCTCTCTCAGCTTTTCTTTCTCTTACTCTACCTTGCTCTTATCCTGCCTTTCTCTCCCCTATGCATTTTTCTCCTCCCTAGAAAGGTTACAGCACCCAAAAATGTTAACTTACCTACTGATTCAAAATTGTTAAAATAAATCTTATCCATATATGTTTTCATACACCGATTATTTAGTGTTGTTTCGCTGTAATCCACCCCAAGGGAATTTTTGATGGAACCTGAGTTACCCCCCTCTCCCCTTTTCCTGGGGCGGGTCGTAACAGTGGCTCAAAATGTTCAGAGTATTTAAATATAAGTTCCGATGTCTAGCCAAATACTTTTAAGGTAGACATAGAAGGCCACTATGTGAGGATACTAACTATGTTTAAATTGGATTGGTTTCTATAAGATGTTGATTAAAATTGCCTCAGGAAGTTTCATTTGGGGCTTTCATTAGAAGGAGGATATAGGGGTATTTTGTGCCTGTGCACAGTTATATATGCTTCTTACTTCGCAACATGCTGCACGTGCACATTCTCTATAATTAGCTACAACAATAAATTGTGCAGCCTACATTGCCTCTCCAGCTCTTAGTATCCATCAAACCGACTACCAGGAGAAGTCAGAAGAATGCTTATGCTGCAGTTTGCGGAATTTATGTTTTCAGGATGCCAGGGTAGGGAAGTGTGTGTTTAGCATTCACCTCGAGTACGTACACAGTCACTCACTGGGATAAATTGAGGAACAAACAGACTTCCTTCACCAAGAGCTGCCACACAAATCTTTGGTCAGTGTCACTGCAGAGGGAGCAGGGCCCAAGCCAAGGACAGGTTTCTGCGAACCTCACTTGACACTGTTTATGTCAATGACTACAGTGTTTGTAAAAGTCTGTCACTCAAAGAGCTCATTCTGATTTAGAGAATTGGGCTTAACATGAGATTAGAGCCAGAGATGTGTTCTTTTCATCTACCCTTCAGAGATTCATCTGCAGAATGTGTTTCCATGAGGGGACTCTCAAACCTGGTGTGGCCACAGAAATTAAGAAGCTAAAACCAAAGTGGGGAAGAAATAAGCTGCTATGTTGCTGCAGTGTGCTACATGGTTGGGAGTGACTCCTGCTCTGCACAAAGACCTCTGGATACTCTTCAAATGACTCATGGGAGGCGTCACTACAAGAACATATTTCCCCATTTTATTTTGGGGTGGTAAGTTATCTCCTCACCTTTGTTACATATCCACGCCTATATTATTAGGTCTTCCCTGGGGTCCTTATGACATAGCTGCACCTAATTGGTTTATTTGTTGCTGGGTTTTGTTTTGTTTTGAAACTGACAATCTAGAAGAAAAAAAAAATAAAATTAATAGGGCCAGTTGAAAAATTTTTTGCTTTTGACCCTTTAGAACCCAAATAAAACCATAATTTTTTTTTTTTTTTTTTTACGAATTCCTTTGCTTCCTAAAATGTCCAATCTGTCCAAACAGGAACACAAACCCAAAAGACTGTAAAAACTGCAAAACCTCTTTCAGCTGCAGAGGGATTAAGATGTGCCTCAAAGGAACTTTTCTTGTAAAGTTCTGATTTTTGACAGGATGTGTTTTCAACTGAAAAAAAAAGTATTTACCCTGATAATTACCGACCAGCAAAGCACAGCAGTGGTGGATGCACATTCTGGTAGAGAGCTGGTATCCTTTTCTTAACCGCCTTCTCCAGCAAGGGTTACGACCCATTGTGATGAGCAGATCATACCATGGATCTTCCTGGCCCCTACTTTCTTTCATGGCTTTGGAGTGTTTTCCTTGATGTGATGGAATCCTTGAGACCCACTAGGCACAGGTTTCACTGGTCTCTGAAATTAGATTTGAGTTCTGCTCTCTGAGTATGTGAGCTTTAATTAAAGAGTTTGCAGAAAAGCTGGAGAGGTCACATTAGGGACACATCAGATAGCATTTGGGGTTACAAAAATCCATTAAGATGAGATACAGGAATCTGCTGGATTCACTTATCAAAAAGGAGTTTGATCTATGACATGATTGCTGTGGAAGAGCACCTTTGTGAGGAATTATTTCCATGTACTGACCTTGCCTTTGATATAGAAGAGAAATGCATTAAAAAAGAAAAATCAATTTCTGGAAGTTAATGTCCATTCCAAACGAAAAAAATAGGACATTTTTAAATGGAAATGAAAAATAACTCGATTACAACCTGATGCAGGACAGGGAAAAATATTTGTCCTCTCAACAATGTTCACAAGCTAGAAAAATTATTTCCCATGCTACTTGGAGCAGCATGGGTCAGAACTACCCAGGGCCATGAGTTCTGCTTGGAGACTTCAGGTGCCATTTTAATGCTAGCAATGAAACAGAAGCCTTCTTCAACTGCAGAAGTGCTTTTACTGTTCCAAGAAAAAGTGTACCTCAGCAAGAGCAAAAAAAGTTAGACCGCCTAACTGTTACTGCTCAGGGAATAGATTACATTGATTAATAGCTTTGGGAAGGTTTTGTTTTAATGCAACTTCTTTTAAGACAAGATTCTTGCAAAGCAGTGCTTCAGAACTACAGAGGATGGAAAAGCTGTTATCTATCTTTACAAAAAAAAAGCAAACAATATGGAATAATGGCAATTGCTCAGAAATACTGTTGTGGTATAATTGGAAGATGTTCCAACATGTGTTCTAAGTGCTTATTTGTTAAGATTTTCAGTGCCAAATACAGCATTCAAATACTCTTTCTTTGATTACCAGCAATGGGAACCGGGCACGAGGGTGGCCTAGGAAGCTTTACCAGTCTCCCTTCCCTTTAGGGACATTAGGATTGATGGCCCATCAGACACAGCTGATGCCTCATTTTTGTGCCTTTGCATATTGGCAGGAGGCAGTAGTTATACTGTAGTCCATTTCTGATTTTTTTTTCATAAATCACAGTAGAGAGGAGTGTTGGTCATGATTATTGATCAACATCATACAAAAAAGCAGCTTTGATACAGAGGTTTTGGGGCATTTCTAATGCCACTTGTAGATCAACACCAAAATGTCACTGTTCAGGGTGTTCAGTTATGCTGTTGACATCCAAACAGGAGCCAGACCACTATTAGTACAGAGCTGTCATTAAGAGCTTTCTTAGCAATTCAGAAGCCGTTTTATTTGTGATAGTTCTTTGCAGCTTGGTATTTCTGCAGCTCACATATCATCTTGCCAGGCATAAGAATGGCCATAATAAAAGTAGAAGTGTAGCAGGTCACATTTCTACACTTTAGCCTAATGGGATAATTTAATGTGCTGTTAATGGCTATAGAACTCTCCCACCCTCCCTAAACACAATCCTAACAATGTGAGATTTGATGTAACAGAAACCTCTGGTCTGGTGCTGTTATTTCTTTTTATGGCTTGCTTTTGCCACTCTGCAGAGTGTAAAATTCAAGATTAGTTTGAGATCAGTTTGGATAAGCATAAATACATCACAGAGATATTTTTATTGCTTCTTTCTGCTTTACAAAGTCCATTGATATTCAGCAAAAAAATATGTCAAGAATTCATATGTAATATTTGGGTGAAGGCTTGAAAGCCAACTCTTCTAAAGAACATTCATTACAAAGCAACTTCCACTTGAAAAATCTTACAACTTCTTTTGGGATCCTAAGCCTTCGACAGGAATGAAGTATTTTTGGAGATCCTGTTTTGTTCTGTTTTTATTTTGAACACATACTAGGAAAGATTTTATTTACAAAAAAAATTTTACTATAATAGTGAGCCATTAACATTTTTCTGTTCAATTTACATACACAAAGTGCACACAAGGCATTAAATCTATGATTACTAAGCAGTTTTTAGGCTTGCCTTTTGTACCATAACCCTTGAAATTCCTGATAACTTCTAGCTTTTCTTGCATGCTTCACAACTCTTTCCATGTATACATAAGCAAGCTGTTTTACTTTTTTTTTCTGGAGTAATTTGCCTTTGCTTTGCTTGGTACTAGAAAAATATGATTACAGCGTCAAAAATAAAACTAATATTTCACAACTTTTTTTGTAGAGTGGTGAAATCCTTGTTACAAGAACTTTTCAGTTTGTGAAGGATTGATTCTAGCGGGGTTTCATTCTCTCTGTAAACTGTAGCACAGAAAAATGCACTATGTACAGTTCTAGAACATGCAATTAATAGTAAATAATAGAAAATAGCTCTTGGTTTTAGCATCATTGATTGCCATTTAGAAGCTTTCAAGCACCCATGTCAGCCACACTATATGCATTGCCCAGAAAAGAGTGATGTTTTTGTGCTATGCATTTACCCTCTGAAATTAAAAAATAATAAAGTCATCACATTAACAGTATAAACAAAGGGATTTAGTAACATTTCTCCGACCACTGTTCAACACACAGGGCAAATGAAGAGTCACAAGTGAAAACATTACATCTTTTCTCCACAAGTTTTTCTGTGTGCCATTTCAGTTAAGGAAATGCCCCAAAGTCATACAGATTAGCACTTTTGCTGTCCCTCTTTCCACAAGTTTAGAGTTGACCTAGTGTTTAGTAATGAAGCGCAGGCATTAGACTGCAGTGGAGCTTTGATCTTAGCACTGAGATATTATGAGGCACTCCAGCTCATCACAGGAAAATTCAAGTGTGATGAATTTCTTGTACACCTTACCTCTCTCCTTCCTTAAATTCTCTTGAGGGAAGCCAGAACTGTACATTAATTAATTGAAAATGAACATATCATCCCTGGCAGAATTAATGTCCTTTTCATATCTAGCTTCAAGGTCAAGTATTTGTCTAGATGCATGCAGGATTCCCAGCTCAAACTGGGTCTCAGTTGTGCTGAAAGATGATCAAACAGATATCATGGTCATTTTCCTTTCAAAATAATTGATAATCTGCATATCAGACAGAAAATAGCAGGTAAGTAGAACAGATTAAGGATCACAAAACAAAATGGAGAAAAAAGGTGTGTGGATAAAATCGACACAGTGCTGAAATCACAGTTCTAGCAAAATAGTTATTTTCTCATCAAAAACATATGTAGTGTGAGTTCAGGTGTCTTTTGACATACTGCAACTCACTTGTCAGGCATTTCTGCTACTATCTGAACTTTTACATCAAGGATTCAGCATTCATTGACTTCAGCAGAATGAGGATAAACTCTTCCCATCCAAAACTAACTCTTCACAGGTAAATCAGGACCTGCTCAGTCACCTCTGGGCATGTCCTTGAGCAACACAGACATGCTGCTTCCACAGACACACTGCCAGGCTGCTACACAAGAAAAGAACTGGCTTATGCAATGCAGACAAAAAGAGTCAGTAATTGACCAGCTGACAGATTTTATTTTTTATTAGAGTTTTGAGAATGAAACCAAATGAAACTTTTATTTTGGTATCATTCAAATAATAAATCTCGAACACCCAAATCTTAATGCATTATCTCTTTTCCACTGTGGTAACAAAGATGCCACATAACTGTATCCACCAAAATGAGGACACCAGAAATTACTAAACATCTTCTCTGCCTCATTTCCAAAAATAGCTATTCCTAAAAAACTGAGGGAGAAACCAAGTGCATGTGCGTTAATAAATTAGTTATCCAGGTTATCTAACTGATCATTGATCTGTGAATACTTCTTCACAAAAAATGGCAAGGGTTAGAAAAAGCATGCAAAAAGTCATAAGCTAGTGGTATTTCTGCAGTTTGATAAAATTAGAAATGTGCAGTCATAGACAGATATATTAGGAGGTGAAAAATTATACAAATTTTAAGTGTTTTGAGCTATCTTGCCCATGTTCAGAGCATAAAAAAAGAAGCAAATCAAGAAAAATTGTTAAAATTTGAGTATGCTTTAGTCTAAAACCAAAGGGAAGTATATAAAACTTAAACACCAGTTACAGCCGCATTAGCAGAAAATAGGGCCTTACAATGTTAGATTTGAAAAAGTGAAAATATCTGCTTCAAACAACTTATAATAATTGTCTTCAATTCTCTTCAATTCTCTTCAATTTCTGGGCCTTTCTTTCAAGTGCGATCAATAGAAAGGCGCCAGTAGGGCTGAATTCCTAGATCAAAACTTTAGTTGCTATAAATCAGCACAGGTCCCTCTGCTTTATGATGGGTTCTGAGATCGAGAAAGCAATAGTACTTGTAAATTGAATTTACAATCTATTCAGCTGCTTCGTTTGTTATAACTTATTGTTATGCTCAGTGAAGAAATCAGCAAATACCGGGCAGAGTTGCAATTTAACCCGTCTGCGAAAGGACCTGTGCTACACTTCCTCAGGTCAGTATACATTGATTTCTATGTCTATTACTGGAGCTTTTGCCACTTTTGAGACAAGAGTGCCATAAACATTGGAAGATATTGATTTGAATTAATGGAGGACCATTAATTCTTCTCTTTGCAATTTCTCCCCTACAATGACTGGAACTTTTAACACAATTATGCACAACTGCTACTGGTAGCTCTATCAATGGACTCCAGCATCCTTTGCCACAGACATACAGGGCTTTAACTGTGGGACTCTGATGAACCCTGCACACCTTTTATATAAAAGGTTTCTTTCCTTCTGCTTCAGCCACACTTACAGCTGCATTTTCTTGTATATACAAACCTTCATAGCTGTATTCCTACTTAGGTGATTCCTGCAATCACACCCTTCTCTCCTCCCCTAAGTTCACTCTTCCATATCTCTTCTGTTATGTTTATGACTCCCTACTTTCTTCTTGCTCTTGGAGCATATTGCACAACTAGCAAGAGAAAAAAACCCCAAAAGACACATATTTTTCTCCCTTCTCTTAGCATGGGGATTAAAAAATTAACTGCTGAATCTATCCAGCTGCTTGTCATTGGCACAGTGATAATGAGAAATCAACAAGAACAAAGAAAGGTCAGTGTTGATGGGGCGGAAAATATCCAGTGGAGTTTTCCAGTCAGGATAAATCTGTAGAATCATTTAGGTTGGAAAGGACCTTTAAGATCATTGAGTCCATCCACTAATCCAGCAATGCCAAGCCTGCTACCTAACCATGTCTCTTGCCTTGCTCTCAGTCTTGGCATCTTCTGTCCTGGGAACAACTCTTCTAACCAGCTTTGCAGCTGATAAAGTTCTGTGGCATTTTCTTGTTTTTGTCTGCAGAAATAAATATTTGCATATAAAAGTACTTTAAAATGCATTTATGAGGGAGCTGCTGGTATGGTATGGAACTGTAGAATGAGCCCATTTGTTGACTGACAAATGCGCAGAATCAATAAAAATGGACTTTATGAATGTGAACTGCAGAGCAAAACAAAAAATGTTGGTATAAACAACTTGAGATTACAGCTTTGGCATTGTTAGAAGATCACCTTTTTCAGAAGTCATTTTTGATGTCAATCTTTTGATTTCAAAGGACATGGTAGTCCAGAGGCTGGTGTTTTACCCTGAAATCAAAAGAAAAAGAAACCCATGCCTTTTCACTGCTCCATGCACTGCAAACAAAATCTCCCATCACTTCTAAAAATCTGAGCAGTAATCTATATAGGAGGACAGAAATATTCATATTCACGTCATCCTCTTGTTCCCAAAGTAGACTAATCAACTGGAAGAAGCATATCCTTAAGTATCAATAAGGGCATGAAATTTTTGTTCCACTCTTGCCGTGTTACCTCTAATTCAGAGGGACTACTCAGGAATTCATATGGTGCATATTTACAGGCAACTTGCTGGGTCAAAGCTGAGTGCTTTGACATTCAAAACCTGTCCCTATTTAGTCTAGCCTGTGGCAACAAATTAATTATGAAAACAGAAAAAGGCAAATGTATAAAACAATATCCATTCAACAAATCAGAAACATCCAATTGACAACAGAAATGCAGTGCTGCTGAAAGGGAGATGACATGTATGAAAAAGACAACATAAATTATTTTCTACCTATGTCTGGAAGAAGACTACATAAAAACAACACATGCACTATTTCTTGCCTGACTTTCAATTGAAAAATATTACCCTTACAGATCAGATGTACTAATGAGACTTTCTATTTTTTACACTACTGCTTGGGGATCATGCCTTTTAGCTTCATGTCAGTTCTTTGAAGCTTGTGCTGTTCCCCTTTTAGAGCAGAAATTACCTTACAGCAGGGAAGTCAAGCAGTGTTTGCTGACAAGAGCGATCAAACTGGCCCAAGAAGATCTACTGGGTTTGGCCCAGTCAGGGATAATTGCTTTTCTCCCAGATGGGGTGAACAACTAAATAACTGAGGGAAGATCACCCAGTCCTCCTGGGAGCCCTCCAGAGAGGAGAGAGAGTCAGGAGGAGGCTCTTTTGGGGAGATATGTTTGATAAAAAAAAGGGTGGAGCAGGGTATGGTTAAGAAGGCAGATTTCCACTGAGTGGGCTGATGAATGCGGTTTGACATGGTGAATTTATTTTCCTTGGAGAAATGATTCTGAATGTTCAAAGGGAAGATTTTGGGCTGATCTGGAGAGTGCCTTTCAACACCTAACATTGTCAGTTACATTTACTAGTAGTTCTCATGAAGAAAATAAATGTTTCTCCCTTAGATCAGACCCTTATTAGGTATGTAGGCGGGTGGGAAAGGTTTCACTGCCAGAGTTTCTTCATTCATTTCTTAGCTTCTCCTCTACATATCCTTACTATAATATAAAACCTTCTTATTCTGTAAATTTGGGGTTACAGTGCCATAAAGCATTTCCATTCTAACATAAGGCTCCTCAACATTAGTTAAGTTTCTCTTTTTTTTACCTTGAACACCACTGTGTAGTGATATTTCTGAATTAGCTGGGAAAATGGCTTGGGCAAAATAAATCTTGACCTTTTGGATGGTCTCAGAGAAGATGTACTGCTGACAAAGCATCAGCAATGGTATAGGCTCTCCTGGAGTCCATTAAAGCTCCTGCAAACCTGTTTAGATTCCCTTCCTCACACAGGAATTCAAATATAGGGAAGGGTTTGAATGTCCATCTGATGAAAGTGCAGCTGGGGTCCAGGCCTAGGAAGTGGTCATGGGCTCTAATGTCCTGCACATCATCCCTGAGGAACTGATCATGAGGTGGCCAAGATTTGGTCTCTTTAAAGCAGTAATTTCCCCATGGGACACTAAAGATCTGCTCCAAGCCTAAAAACTACTGTGATTATTAAGTCACCTGCACATTCTTCAAGAGCCCATGTGAGTCTGAGATGGCCAACATGGTGTGGGTCAGGCCATGCTCTGTAAGAGGTCAGTAAAGTCCATTTATATGTCTCCTTTTCTGCAGAAATTAGGTCAACTCTTGCTCAGTTGTGCAGCCAGTGCTGCTCAGGAGAGCAAAGGTGACAGCTTGGTGCTGGCCAAAGTCAAAAGTTACCTGTTTCTTGAGCTTGTCTTCCACCTTCCAATTTATGAACCTGGTTGTCTGAGGGCAGATAGGTTATAGGCACACTGGCCTAGAGCCACAAAGTATTTGGGTGAAGGCACCTGAAGCTGATAGCAAAGCAGAGAATTGAACTAAACATATAATTTGCATTACTTTTACCTTCCCACACCTCAAATTGCTTTTACTATCATTTCATTGTTTACCAATATCTTTCAAAGCAGTCTGTAGCACTGATAAGCTATGGCTTGTACTCAACAGCTGCTGCTGGGAACAGCCTGTGAGCTCAGGCATGTGTCCATGGCACACCTCACCAACTGACAAATGTATATGCTGTCATGTTTGTGTTTAATTATGCAACTCGTCCCCATCTCTATCTGCACAACTGAGGAACACTGAGACCAAAGATGATGAGAAAAGGAAAACAGTAATTTGGCAGGGGAAAATGTATGAAGATCTTCCAAGATGCTGAGGCACAAATTACTCCAACTAGGGTGTGATGGGGCATTGTGTAGTAAGGTGTGGCAAGTGGAGTTTTAGGTGGAATAACATCTCCTCTTCTAATAGCAGAGAGTGGAGAAAAACAACACGTGTATGAGCAGCATGGTAAAATAGAAAGGTGAAGAGCAATACCAAAACTCCCAACATACAGTAGATGGGAAATGTAAGGAATGTGGGGATATCCATAGGGTTGTGGAGTTGAAAAGGCTGAGGGTGAGATGAAGAACACAGGGCTGGCTTAGAGCTTTCTTCCTTCAGTGAAAGTGGAGCTGCTGTTGGCTGACCTCTGCTCTCTGCCCGACTAAGGCACCTGAACAATTACCCTCTCTGTATGCAATCTACATTCATTCATTTTTTTGAGAAAAAAACATCCCAGAACTCTGACAAGCTTTATGATTTCTCCCTGTCAGTCAGGGTTCCAACTGAAGCCCAGTGCCAGCACATCCAAAGATAAAACAAAACCTTCTAAAATCAAGAAGCTTGCATAAATCAAAGGTTTTACAGCTCTCCACCTGAAAGTTCTCTACTTCCCCTTGTAGTTGTTAAGCTAATGTTTTTGTTGAATGAACAAGGAAAGCAGAGATTCACACGAAATACCTTCTTTCAGGAGCTTGGAATTTAAGATGCGCAACAATATTAAACTTTCATGAAATGCGTTCATTAAAACAACTGAGATCCGTTTGTAAATAACTAGCTCCTTCACTATCTGATGTCTTCACAAGACTCTTCACAATCTGATGTCTTTGTAAACTTTGACAATCTCTTCCCCTCCATTCCTCCCTTGTATTTGCAGGAATATATATATATGATCCTTCTCAAATAATTTAATATTCCTCAATCCCTATAAATATTAACTGGCAGACTTTGTACAGTAGGAGATGAAATGTTTACCATTCACATCAAAGGTAGTCACTTCATGACCCATTTAGGTTGAATCCCAGTCAGAGGTGTAGGGGAAGGAAGAAAAGATGAGGTAGAAAACAGTCCTCTGTGAGTGCCACTTGAGCATATGTTTATGGCAAAACCTTTGTTGCCTACACAAATGTATTTTCATATCCATAAGCAATAAGAATTAAGATGTGGGCTTTGTTTGAACTCCTCTTGACACTTGATTTTCCTTTGACAGGTGGGTCCTAGTTTGCACACTATGTTCAGCATTATTTGAATCCCCAAATCATTTCACCAAAATAGCTTAATAACTACTTTCTGAGTGCCTTCAACTCCAGATCTTTCAATAGAAATAAATTATTAAAGATAAATCCTCCTTCTTGAATCTGTGTATTTCAACGACAGCAAATGAAATGTTCATTAGTGTTTTTTATGTTCTGGTAGCTCTGAGAGTTGCCTGAGCAGGGGAATGAGTCTGCTATGTGCATGGGATGACATAGAGCAGTTCCTGCATCTCTTCATATTCAGGGCTTTTCCCCCCATACTTGTAGGAAGGTAATAATACTGATAGCTTTAGTAACTGTTGAGGGCAAAAAGAACAAACCAAGCATACATTGCAGAAAAAACAATCTTATTAATTTACCATTTGTGTCACAGTTCAAGCAAGTAAATAAATGCCAAAACAATAAAAACCAGAAAGATGACTTCACTGATTACGAAACAATGCTATGGCATTCTTTTTCAGTCTTTAACAATGTACCTTACAGTCTGTATCTGCTTTTATCATTCAGCTCATATGCACAGTGCAAATGAATTATATATTAAGAGTTCTATTTACTCCAGAGCATCTTTCCCACCAATTTCAAATAGTATTTGAGGTACCTAGACTTAAAAATACACCAAAGAATTACAACCCCCTGACTTTTTGGATAGTCCTAGTTTAGCAGACCATGAAGAAAAGAAAACATTTGCTGTGATTCAGATTCCACTTTTGGTTAGATGGGTGTTAACTAAGATAGTCCACTGGTAGGCAGAAAAACCATTTATCTCACCAATTTGGGTAGCAGTTTTTTCTCTTGAAACCACTGAAATTTTAATCCTTTAACATCTAATTTTGTGAAGGAAAATTCAATTCCTTTCATTTTTAACAAATTTGAAGTCTGAATCTTTCAAATAACTCTATTTTGTAGGGAGTGTCAATAAACATGAACAGTGAAAGTTTGCAGAGAAGAAAACATGGAGGCACTCCAAGTCCAGATTCATGCCTTTGCCTCATTTTCTACCACTGAGATAAATTAAATTCTTTACTTACCTCTCAAAAGCTAGTGCATGGCAGTTAGTATCTGTAAGCAGTGGTGCCTTGTAATGTTCCAAAGAGGTGCAGAAACATATGGCATAAGACTGACAGGTCTTATTGTTGAATAATAGTGTGATTTTATATCAAGAAATGTATCTGGCATTCATTCCCTAATAATAGACAGAAGTGCTTCATCATGCTCAGTATACCACCCTGCAGTGACAGTCATTAAGTGCAGTAGAAGAGCCTTCCTATTCCTTCCAAATGAAAATGGTTCTAAGAAAGGACAATATGTTCCTGGAGATAAAATAATATGCTTGCAATCCTGATTACCATCCTCTAGTAGTTCTGAGTTGGATGATCACAATTCTCATTTTCTTAATAAATTTAAGGTGTAATCACTCTAGCACTACTCATTTTCTTTTTGCTAGCATGAAACTACTGTTACGAACCTTTCTTTCCTACCTGCCTTTTGACACCAGAAGGTGGTGGATATCACATTGGGCTATGATTACAAAGAAGTGGATGGTCAAAATATCTTGTTTGATAAACAGTTGCTGGTTTGCAATTGAGGAATCATTGGAAGTCTCGGTGCTATGGCCCATCTTGTCCTCCAGAATTAATCAGTGCTGTCAAGACAGTGCTGAGGATGCATCTCAGTGGTAGGAGGAGAGAGTATGTGACATCAGTCCTGAAGCAGCTAAGGTGGTGTGTTACTGCCCATCACTTTGCCTTCCTCATCCTCTCCTCATTTTAGTAAGCCAGGTGTCTGTCACTAACTTGGTGCTCCTAAGAGACCTTATAGCCACATCAAGGAACAGCTGGAGAAAACTTTTGCCTGCCAGTGAGCTGCCCAGTGCCCAGGATGTTCCTGCTGCCTGTATAATGCAAGGCAATTCCAACTCATGGTAAAAGCTCAACTTTGCTCTTCAGTAAGGTGTGGGATGGACAAAAGGGCTGGATCTGAGTATATATGGTATCTGCTTCCACTCCACTTGCCCCCTTCAATGTTAATCCTTTGTATTTTCTCTCTCATTTCCTGTCTATTCCTCTACTCTTCTTTCATCAGTAATCAAAACCTCTCTAAATTGGGTGAATAAATCCGATCACTGCTTGTGTTAGGACTGTACGCAACAACTCCAGTATCCAAATTCTCCATGTTCATAACCTGCAAATTGGTCCCTTTACCCTGGAGGAACTACGTGGATTGAGGCTCTGCGTGTCTGAGGATCTGAGGAGACACTACTCTGAGGAGACACTACTCTGAGGAGACACTACTCTGAGGAGACACTACTCTGAGGACACTGTGTATGTTAACTGCTATTTTTGGTTCTACTTTGTTTGTTTATTTGTTTGTTTGGGGGGTTTTTGTTTGTTTTGTTGTGTTCTTTTTTTTTAAATTGGCATCTCCTATCCATTCCATTTTAAGGCCAAAAGGAACCACTTAACTCTTTGCTCCCATTGATATTGTCCAGAAACACCAGTCCCCTGTCTCTTTGACCACCTGCTATTTCCTTTCCACCCTTCCAAGGCCCAGGCTCTCTTCTTCCAGGCAGGAACTAGAGAAGTTCCACAGACAAATCTGATTGCAATGACACTTTCTTTTAAAACCTTGAGGTGTTATAAAGTGGTCAGTGTCAGATCTTGGTGTGTATTCTGAAACTGTCGTAAGAATCAATGTTTGGAAGCACCTACTCTGCTCAGACTGTTGAGTAGGGGGTGTTAAATTTCTGATAGTTGAGGATGAATCACCACTACTTGTGACAGGTCTGTAGGACCCTCCTTCTGTAGTACCTCTGAGATATTACAGGAGATTCTACACACACTTGTGACACATCTGCCCATGTCCAGGCAGATAGTTCCTCTGGACCTAGCTGTTTGCATCTGCCCCTTCAAGAACACAAGACTGTGTCTACTTGTGAAATATAAGTATCATGATGATGCTTGGAGAACTGAATGTGATCCCTTTGAGAACAGAAAAAGGAATCACATGTATATAATTATTGCATAAACAGAACATTTTTTCTAGTATTTCTAAATTCTTCTAGGCATTCTAGATTTCATGAAGTCAATTCAAAGGAAAAACATTTGCACCTGAAAAAATCCTACTCTGTGCTACTTCATGTTGCTGTATCTTGTATTAAGCCTAGCAGGGCACAAGGTGGGGATGAAAACTGTGTAGGTGGCAGGGACAGTACAGAGTTGTTATATTTTTCATAGAGGAAGCATTTTTTTAACTGAGGAACCAAATTTCAGTGGAGCCAAATGCTCTTTGTTTGCTCCTCCCTTTCCTTCTAAACATTGTAGATGACCCTTTTAAATCAATGGAATTACTGGAGTGGATAAGGCAAGTCTGTTTACACTTTAGAAACACCTCTGAAAGTCTCTCTAATCAAGTCCAAGATGTACCCTCCTCCTTAAATGCACAGCTTTGCATGTCACAGTATGACCAAATGTACCACAAAAAGCCTAGAGAGGCCTTGCCCGTGAAGCTGTTTCCGGAGGAGACAAGTCTTTTCTGCTTCCTTCTTGTTCTTTGGGTCTCTTATGAAATACATATTTTTTTCTGTTGTTGATAGGAAAACTGATCTGTCAAGACTTTATGATTTACCTTCTTCTTGATACTTAGACTGCATTGGTCACCTCCACAGGGCAGTAGGTGGTTGCTGGCTGCCATCCCAAGTGCTCTGTAGCTGCAGTTCTTACTCTGACTACACTTTGATTTGACTGGTGATGATTTGTCACCTCTACACAAATGGTATGAGTATATAAATACCTCTGGGCTGTCAATTGTTGTTTCTTTAAGATTCCATTAACGGAAAGACATGGACCTATTGGGTCCAGAGGAGGCCACAAAGATGCTGAAAGGGCTGCAGCACTTCTCCTATGGAGACGTGTTGAGACAGTTGGATTTGTTCGTTCTGGAGAAGACAAGGCTTCAGCCAGACCTTAGAGCACCTTCCAGAACCTGAAGAGGCTACAAGAGAGCTGAAGAGGGACTTCGGACAGGACCATGTAGTGGTAGAACAAGGGTTAGTGGCTTTAAAGTAAAAGAAGGTAGATTTAGATTAGATATAAGAAGGACTTTATTATGGGGATGGTGAAACACTGTCACAGGTTTCCCAGAGAAGCTGTGGATGCCCTACACCTAGAAACATTTAAGGCCAAGTTAGATGGGGCTTTGAGCAACCTGGTCTAGCAGGGGATTGGACTGAGATGATCTCTAAGGTTGTTTCCAAACCATTCTATGACTCTATGATTCATCATTATGGTGTTGTTCAGAGTGGCATGCAATCCCTGCTTGGTGATGAACTGGATTGGTCCTGTTTTTTCCCTGAAAGGGGAGACAGTCAAATGCATATGCTTTATTTAATGAGGGCTGCTGGATCAAGTCAGAGTCAAAAGTTAATGACTTTTCTCCTTTCTTAGCTCTGATTAACCAAAGCAGCCTTCCTTCTTATTAGGCATTCTGTTGTCTTTCACTTCTACAGTAAATTAAAAACTGCAAAAACCCCAGACTGATTTTTTTTTTTTCCAGCCGAAGATGCATGACTGACTTTGAAAGGATAAGAAAGGAGAAACTATAGATTTACAGTGAGTCACTTTTATGGTTATCATCAATATTTTCAGACACTGATGTGGTCAGTCCTCTGAGAACCCTGTGCTGTGAAGACCTCATACATTGCTATGCTTATCCAGGAAATACTCATGGCCCTGGCCCCAAGTCTGAGCAAGACTGGCTGTAGAGGCAGAGAGGTTGTGGAGCTGGCTTGCACTGATACAGGGCAAGACTGGGATTACAACCTTCCCAAATCCAGGTATCACAGCTGCAGATAGCAATGCAGAGGGCAATAAATCTGTAATGGTCTGTAGGAACTACTCTTCTGGCCCTTTTCCTTCCTTGTGATGAGTTGTGGGTTTTTGTTTGTTTTTTTTTAATAAAAGAAAGTTGATGCCAGTTCAATCATCACTCAGACAATTAGTTGAAGCAGGAAGGAAGCACAGAGGCTGGCTTTCCTGCTGTCTTGTTGTGATGAGCACTTGCTGACAGAATGAGGTTATTTTCAAACAGTACCTTCTAAGACATTATTGTTCCAGCTTCATTTCTAGTTGTTAAATCCCCAGACTTCACAAGCAACCTTTCTGGAGCTCCATTCCTCATGCCTGACAGAAAGTCTGCTTTGTCAGAAGAGCGAGCAGGTTAATATCAAAACTTGTAAAAGGAAGCAGTTACCCTGAATGCTCTTGTGAGTGTGATGCCACAGTTCCCCACCAAACCACATGACCTCTTTGATTTAAGATTAGTTCAGGTCCCAGATTCCTGACCCACCAAAGTGACCATTCTGACTTTCACATCTAATTCTCAGCTACTACACAAGTACTGCAGTTGTACTTAACAAAAATGACAGACGACAGTGCAATTAAATTCAATAATTTCACCCCTTCTTAATAACCTACTTTCTTGAGAGCTGTCCTACAAACTTCAGATTAATTTTGAACTTCAGGCACTGCGATTCCGCATGCTGATCTTGTTAGGCTGAGCACACAGAAACAAAGAAATTCATCTTGGCATTTGTTCTGATGTACAGCTTGGTTATTGGAGGCATCACACTAGCCTTTGAGCTCTGCAGTGGAGTCATGAGTAAGCAGATGAGCACAGAGGGGGAAGCTCCTGTGCAGGAAAGAGGTAGAGTGAGCAGGAGGAGATCAAGTCCTTGGCTGATATAAACACAACTAATTTTCAGTTGGCAGGAAGAGATTTCCTTGCTAAAGAGCTTTCAAAATTACTCCTATACTGAAGAAAAATCAGTGTGCCAGACACTGGCTAATATACCTGACAACTGTTGGTGACCCTAATGTTAGCAGGTCAGGCTTTTCAAAGCTGCTCCTAGTACTTAAGAAACTTATGCAAACCGAGGCCTTTGAGGACTTTTTGCAGCAAATCACTACTGCAAATGACTGACAGCTTGTAGCTGGAACCATGAAATGACAGGCACTGGAATTGGATTAGGAGGCAAGGATGGTGGGATGGCAGAGGTGTACATCTCCTGACACTTCCCTGGAGCAGCATCTGAGTGCAGAAGAAGAACTGGGATTGGGAATTTGGCTATGCAGGGGTGTGCAGCCCCAGATGCTGCCAGACCCAGAATAGGCATTTGCATGGTGTTACAAGGATATTCCATTTGGTCCCTCCAGGTACAGAGGTGGACTTCTCAGTTCTCCTGAGGCTGAGATGAGGCACCACTTCAATGGTTACAGTGGAGCTATGAGTTTTATTCGCTCTCTTGCTCCAGTTGCCATGCTCAAGTGCAGGGTTGATTGAGAGCTATCTCCAGACAGCCCCGCTCACATCATCTGCAGACCTTTTTATCCCTTTCACACTTCTTAACCTTCCATTTCACCACCCTTGTACCTTCTTATCTCCACCTCAGTTTCCTCCCAGATCAAAAACCCACCTCAAATTATTTTTTTCCCACAGACACCAATGTTGGTATTTCTGATACTCTTACCTGGGTAATCTTTGTCTAACGTGATATGCCTGACAGAGTTATCTGGATATGGCAGCTTTTCAAGGCCTGTGGAGTTTGGCCACGTCTCATACAACTCCAGCCTACTTGTCTGTGAGATCTACCCACCCCTCCTTTGTGGCACCACCTGCCAGTGACTCACACCAATATTTTTTTATGGAATAACAGAATAGTTGAAGTTGTAAGAGACTTTAAAGACCATCTAGTCTGATCACCCTGCAATAAAAGCAGGGACATCTTCAACTAGATCAGGTTGCTCAGAGCCCCATCCAACCTGACTTTGACCATTTCCAGGGATGGGGCATCTGCATGTCCAACAGCTCCTCCACATCATGTCCAACATTTTTCCATGTCCTAATCAGTTTGTTTAACCTCTGGCCAGAGACCAGACTGTGCTCCCATCATTTTCCTGCAGCCCTAACAGTGATTTTTAGTGTAGGTCTTGTAGCATAGTCTAAAAATCTTAGTAAGCACACTCAAATGATCACCCTGAGAGATCAGACTAAAACGCACTTAGAAGAGAAGTTTGTGTTTTGCCTCTAGGATGAAGAGGTCCAGGGATACACTGATGGATTTCATGATCAGAAAGACTTACTCAATTGCTGGACTTCAAGCTCAAGGTGCAGTTGCAGTGGGAACGAATCCAATAAAATAAAAAATCATTGAAGTACAACATCTGACTTGTACAGGCCACAAGATTCATGTCCTTTGTTTTAAAATGTCACTAATACATCAAAATTAGCTGGCTACCTTTTGGCACAGGGGCTGCTCACCCTCTCCTCAATTCCAAAAACAGAATACATGTTTCAAAACAACATTCAAAAGCAAGAAAAGTGATGGAATGGGAGGTTCTAGCTTTGAGTACTAAAATAGCATCCTATTGACTATGACTGTTACCTGAAGAGAAAGTGCAGTTCAACACGTTCGTATGAGAATGAAGACAACTAATGTAAACTGAAAGCACACAAAGATATACTGGAGAAAATCTTGCATAGCTTGGTTAGAAGATAACATCTAATTCAGCAAAATAAGGGAGGCAAGACAAATTACTGTGAGTTGGTATGAAAATATATAAATAGCAGGGTTACAAATTTAGCTAAATTGGCACATCTTAATGTAGGACAAATCTAATTCCTGGATCTGCATCTCAGCCAAAACTGAAACTGCCCGTAATTTTTTGTTTGGTTGGTTTTATTCTTTCAAATTCTTATTCTTAAGGTACTTGATTAGCAAACAATTTGACTTCAAACAGTGTCCAAATAGAGAGTGTCTCCTGATTTAAGGCTTTAAGCCAACAGGTAAAGAACATTGAAGAAAACTGGGCTGCAGTGTACATCTTGCTGTCAGATACTGTGGACTGTTTGTGTGGAGTACTGGTTTTAGGCACACATCTGAAAAAATACAGAACATCTCCATTTAGGTGCAAAATCTGTTTCGTTCATCTCTTCCTGTGCAGGTAATTATGAATTTGCTGTTAGCCATATGGAGATGGTATCTTCTCTCTTGTTAATAGGAAGATATCAGAAATTTTAAGAAAACTAAAAAAACCCACCACCAATAACAACAAAAAAACCTCCATCCCAATATTTGAGGCATATAAACTCCTCAAATATGCTAAGAGAACAGCTTTCTAAGTTACTGCAGGTACTACCTGCTTACACCCACTCAACTTGAGCTTGCCTGCCAGTACACTTCATTATGCAAGTGTAATTTGCTATCATAAACCCCCAAGATCATTTTCCCAAACTTAGGTGTATCATACTCTATCAGCAGCCTTGTATGTATATACACATGTAAACATATAGAGGTAGTTTGGTTTTTATTTTGCTAGAAAGGAACATCAATCTGATGTTGAAAAGCAAAAAACTGGTGTCTTGCTCCATAGAAAGGGAATAATTTGGATTATTCCCTGTGTTGCAGGGTGTGTTACTCATTGTATTCACACCCCTCTTTGTTCCCATTCCCTCAACCTTCTCCACGGTGAAGACTTCTTCTGTGTCACTGGCAGCTAGGATTTTCATACCTGTAGCAATAATGTAACATATCAGAAAGTGGTCAATTCCCTCTTTGTGGGCTTTAACTTGTGGATTAAGCTTGAATCCCCTGATCTCAGATAAGAAACTGGTCTTTGCATTTAGCCTACAGAGTGTTTAATGAGAAATAGCAGCTCCCATCATCTGTGGCCAAAAGAATCCATTTTATGTGAGGTTTGGGTAGGGTGTTGTTTACGAAGCTGGTCTTACCTAAAGCTTAAGTGAAATACTGTTATCTTCATTGACATAACAGATGGTACCTTTTCCTGCAACCAATTAGCTATGCAGTGCCTCGTCTGCAGGACGGGAAATCCTTGATCCCTCTCTGCTACTACCTCTTCCCCCAGATCTGTGCAGCAACCTCACCACAGACTGTCATGGTTGAGAGCCTGTTAGCTCAACAGAGTCCAGCAAAAAGTGTTCCTGATCTATTTCAGACCTTTGGAAATTTCACAGGTCACTCTTAATTAATCATGAGAGGCTTGCTTGAGCTGTTGCTTGACACGGGTGGCTTTGGCTCACACAGCTGAAATGGGAAGCCTCTAGCACTGGTTGCTGTGAAGACAGGTTTAGAGAATCACAGAATCACAGAACAGTTTGGGTTGGAAGGTGCCTTTAAAGGTCATCTAGTTCCAAACCCCCTATAATGCGCAGGGACACCCTCCACTAGATCAGTTTGCTCAGAACCATGTCCATGGGACATTCACCACCTCTTATGGAATCTTTGCAGTCTAGCCAGTGCCTGGTGTGGAGTTTCATATGAGGTCAGGGATGCTGCTTCCTCCCTAACCCCTTGGGAAATTCTTGGATGTGATGGTAGTCTACCAAAGCCCCTCCCAGATCTGAGAGAAACTGAGCTTTCAATGTGTTATCTAAGGAAAGCCTGTAAATGTAGATTTTAAAAGACTTTAGTGCTACAGTTGAGCAACCTGGTCTAGTAAAAGGTGTTCCTGTCCATGGCAGCAGGGTTGAAACAAGATGGTCTTTACAGTCTCTTCCAACCTAAACTTGTGTGATTCTATCCCACAGCAATGTGCCCTGCTATTGAGTCTACAACTGAGATACTTAAAAAAAAGTGTGCTGAATTTTCAACCAGAAACATCTGACACCAAAACAGTGGTATAGTTAAGTCTCTGGCTAGCAATGAGGGGAGTGTAATGTCATTTCAAGACCAGGAGAAAATAAATCATAGTGAATAGGAATCTGCCAAGCATGAATTCACTGGGAGCTCTGTAGCAGTCAGCCTCAGTTCTCCAGAATGACACCTGACCTGCCATCATGGTCACATGTTTAGCTTTTGGTGCTTTGCAGAGCTGTATCCTAAACTGGTTTAGGCAGGACTAGTCTTGGTAACCCATCATTGCTACCTGACAAGCACTTAGCAAAAATGGTTAAGTAAGTGCACTGTCCTCAGATAGAATGTTCTCAGCTAAAAAAAATCCCCAAATTAGTCCTAAGGTTATTTTTTGTTATATTGGTTGCAAACTTTGCACCTCTGTGCCTTGTACACAAATCCCACAGCTGCAGCTGTATGAACGTATATATGTATGCTGTCATCTTCTTGTTCTGTGCATAAGGAGGTGTGGGCATGAGTTAGATGTGATTATTCTGGACAGTGAAGCACTTAGAAGTCGATCTGTATTCAAAAAGCTTTGCAGAAAATCTATACTTTTGCACACTGGAAAGAGCATCAGGGTGAACGTATGAACATATGATAATAGTGAGGCCTTAGGTTGAATTCTTATGCACTAAACTCTGATGTGACTTTATCTGAAACTTTGTGTATATTCATACTGCTGTATGGGGAGATGGGGATGGGGAGATCAGAGAGGCATTTGTCAGTTAGAGAAATAAAGCAAAAAGTGCTGAATCTTTCTACTTTTTGAAGAAATTGCCTCACAAAATTAGCAGCAAGCAAACACATGCTAAATATATCAAACACTTATGTTGTCACTATAAGCATCCTACTACAATACTTGATGGAGTAACATATGATTATGGTGACAGAGATTGTCCTGGATTTCTGGATTGGATCCACCCAAACACTCAGGCAAGCAAAGAGCATTGAACATGTCCTGCAATTGGCTTCAAATTACTCCTTAAGAAGAGTCAGAATGTGAGATGTTTTATTGGAACTTCCGATGGAAAGAAGATAAACTACTACCAGGAGCCAAAAAAAAAAAAAGCATTAAAAACTAGCAGCATGAGTCCATGTGGGAAATACATATTTGTCATGAATGTTGCTGCACTCATTCTTCCATGAAGAATTACAGACTTCTGAATTGTTGCAATCCAGTCTTCAAACTCCAACACTACATAAAGGAGCTGACAGATACCTGTGCCCCCACTGAATTATCATTGATTGAAAACTAAGATTTGTTGCTTTTAGCAGCAAAATATAAATCCTTCTCCTATAGTACACATCCTTGCCTCTTTTTTTCTGCCTACTGTAGAGAGCCACACGTTGCCCACAGGATTTCACAAACATTGGTGTGAATTCTTTCAGCAAGTTGGACAACCGGTTTCAACGCACTCTGGATACCAGGTACATTATGATTCAAAACACAAATGTGTAAGGATCTCTAAGAAGTAGATTAAAATCTGTTTAAACTACTGAGGTAGGTATGCTTTTCTTGGGAAATTAATGCATATTGCAATCTGAGGAACTGGGCATTTCTAAAAATCGCAGATGCATGTCCCTAAAACAAGATAGTTTGATTGTTCTAGAGGCAACACGTTCTGCTGAGAGACTGCATTCACCTGTTTTCTGTGGGGTGGGGTCATGTCCCCTGAGACAGAAGATGCAGTTTCTACATATTTACTATTTAGCAAGTGCTTCTGGTAAAAGATTACTCTTGTTTACACTTCTTAATTTGTTTTCTCTTTTGTTTGCTTGTTTTGTTCTCAAATGTTCCTCCTATTAATACATCTTCTGGAACTGCCTGGCCTACTTTAGGCTAAAAATAGTCCTTGTTGCTACTGCTGTAGCTCCACACAAGCCACATAACAACCACACCAGGAAAGAAAAACCCTCATGCCCTGCTGAGCTTCCCTGAAATGACAAGTGGGTCAGAAATCCATATGACCAAAAAGCAGGAGGAAAATGAATCCTGCCTTCCTTCTCTGCTTGTACTAGGCTTGGTGATGGTGCAAAGTGGGGGAAGAGCAGAAAGGTGTCTATGTGTTTTGGTTTCCCTCTGTCTCCTCTACACCCATCAAGGACAGTAGATGACACTTCACTTATGGAGAGATATGAAAGAAACAATGAAACTGCAGGGAGGAGAAGCTGCAAGGAATACATTTTCATATTGGTTTCCAAGTAGTCATTCTTGAAATTAAGGTAATTTGATTGATTTCTTGAATAAATAGCAATCTTTGGGTATGATCAGACCAATGCTTCTGATGCTGTTGCACTGCTTAAGTGAACAGGGTTACCCTGTCTCCTTCATTGGGCTGTGTCTGTGCTCCTGGTGTCTTAGAAAGGAAAAGGGCATTGGATACACAAATGTTTTCCTCTGCATTGCAGCAGACAAAACTTAACACTTCTCAATCTTGAGTGAAAAACTTTACTTGTCTGGTTGGGCTCCCAGGTTCATGTGGCCAGTGATGCATACTGGTGAAACACAAACAGTCTTACTGGCCTTACTGGTGATCTCTGGCTGATAATGAAATGCAGGAGTGAAGAATACCCAAAAATGCTTCTGCAGCTACCTTGGCAACTGAGGAATGAAACTCTATTGCTCCACAGATAAAAATTGTGTTTCTATGATTTACTCCAGCTTGTGGGTGCTATTTTTTTTCCATTTTACACTTAAGGCATATTGGCAAGAGCATGTCATACGCTTGTTGGAAGCGAGGACTCTGTGCTCATTTGCAGTAGAAAATCCCCTGGGTCACATTTTTCTTTGCCCTGCCAGCTAGGAATCTAGCTTGAATATAGTTGAGGTGGTACCATCCTCAGTTATAGTAACACATCTGGGACTTGGAGGCAAATCTAAGCCTAACACAGAGAAAACACAAGCTATTCTATGTTCTCACTGATCTCATAAGGCAGTTTGTCGAGGACAAAGTTATGTCGGGTACCATGAATTCAGGGTGTCCCAGCAGCTCCTGCACAGCAGGATCTGCTCAGGTGGATGGGGGGGGTGCACGGGTGGTTTTTGAGTTGGGGCCCAAACGGTGTTGGTCAGCAGTCCTGCCTGGTGCCCCTGGAAGGGGGCATGCCAGCATTGCCAAGATCTGGACCAGGATCTACATCCCACCCTGCTGCCATTGACAACCCCTCTAACTCAGCGCATCCCCAGGGTTTTGAGGCATCAACACCGCTACGGGTCACCCAGACCCCATCCTTCTGTTCCTTGGTTGATTTTCTGCTCCCTCCCTTTTCGGGTGGTGGAGTCCCGCCCGCGGTGATGCCGCAGGGCGAAGTCGCAGGAGCAGCGTGATGCCCGCGGTGGGACCGGCGCTGGAGCAGCCGGGAGACCCTCCAACCCCCGCCAGGCACTGCCGACTGCAGGTAGCGATGTCCCCAGGCGGCGGACTCAGCCCCGGCCCTCAAGGAAGGGACCCGGCTCCAGCCCCCAAGGAGGGAACAGCCTGGGAGAAAGGGGCCGAGCGCGGGGAACCGCGGCGGCTCGGAGGGTCCCGCTCCCCCCTCCCCTGCATTCCGCCCGCCCCTCCCGGCCGGCCCCTGTCCCCTCCCTCCGCCCCGCCGCCGGGAGGGGGCTGGAGCCGGGTCCGGCGCCCGGGGAAGCAGAGGAGGAGAGGCGGGCGGTGGGGAAGGAGCTGCGGCGGCTTCTCCTGCGGGCAGCGCCAGGGGGAATCGGGGTGGGAAGGGGGGCAAGGAGGACGAGGCAGCAGAGGAGGCGGGCGGCGCAGAGAGGGAGTCCCGGAGCCAGCCCTCCCCGCCGCGGCGGAGGGCGGACCACGATGCCCAGCCGGGGGGCGCTGCCCGCCCGCCCGCCCGGACACCGCCGCCCGTAGCGGGGCCGCCGCAGCGCGGGGTGAGCGGAGCCGGGGGCGCGGGGGTTGCCCATGCGGGGCCGGGGGGGCTGCGGCGGGCGTCGGGAGCCGGGGCGAGGCGAGGCGGCGGCTTCCCCGCTCCGCGCTGCAGAGCGGGCCGGGATGCGGGATGCGGGATGCGGTGGGTCGGTGTCGGGGGTGGCGGAAGCGGCGCGGGGACATCGCCACGGGGTGCGCTCCTCCTCTCGGGGGTGGGGGGCTCTTTTCTCGCGGCAGGTGCCGGCTGGCCCTTCGCCCTCCCTTCTCCGCGGGACTCCCCCCGGGAACACCCCTGGGAACACTTCGAAAAGAGGGTCGGTGGCCGCCGGCTGTGCCCCCTCTTTGCGGCGGGGCCGCGCGGGTGGGCTGCGGTGAGGGAGGGGGCTGCGGCGGCCACAGGGCATGATGGACGCGCCGCATGCGGGGAGAGAGGCTTTGGAGCAGAGATGCTAAAATGTCACCGCGTGCGATGTCCCTGTCAGGTCTGAATGCTTTGAGCGACCTCCCGCCACTGGAGTCTTTCTGCATCTCTGGAAAACCCCGGTGGTTCGGGAAGGAGAGAAATGCAGGCGTTTTGATCAGCTGTCATTGATAGCTTGCAGGTAGTGAGATGAGCTTTCCAAGCTCCGAGGTTGTACAGTAGTTCTCTGGCTCCTTGTAGATGAATACTTGAAAAATAAATGTGTCAGAGTAACAGCACTCGTCTTGCATGCTATGTGGTCTTTTGTGGGGCGTGAAGGCACCTAGTACAGAGCAGGGATTCCAGCTGACATCCCCCGTGCTTCAAATGAGATGGGTATGGTGAGAGAAAAGAGAGATCATGGCTTTGTGTACAGATTTCTGCCTGTTTCTATTCGGGCATAACACCAAGTTTTTTAAAAAACGTGTCATTTGAGTACAATGGGCTTTTGTGCTTGATTTGAGAAGGAAGGTTTCTGGACAAGTTACTACCTCTGAGGTAGAGGCTACTTGGTATGATTCCCCTCAGCCCTTGCATTTCAGGATCCTGTTTAGTTTGAGGACATTGCTGTGGCCTCACTCTTTTTTAAGTCGTCTCCCTGCTCTCAGGTCTGATTTTTGGGTTGGCTGTCTCTAAAAATAAAGAGTGGTAAGACCTTAGGGGAAGGCCTTTATGCATCTGTCCACAAGTAACTTTGAATGTGCTGTACAGGAGGAGAATCTGCTTTTGAGGCTTGACACAGGAGAGGAAAAAGGACAAAATTTACATCGCCTAGGGATCTGTCAAGTACTGGGAGCTATGACAACAGCTCTCTACTACTCTCCCTTATTTATTTGTATTCCTTCCTCTCCTCCAACTTTCATTGCTAGCTCTCATGTGGCATATTTCAATGTTGGCTTATGCCCACTCTGAGTGGAAAACCAGTGATGCTGAAAAATATGCTAAACCAATGTGTAACAAGAATGATATTCAGTACTATGTCTCCTTTGATGGTGCATGTGAACTTGTTTCTATAGAGACTTACTGGCTAGCCATTGGTGCTTATTAACCTATTTCAACATACACAACAAAGATCATGTTTGTTTTTTTTTTTTTCTTCTGATTGCTGAGACATCGGAGGAGAGAAAGACCTGGTGGGGAAGAGTATCCTTAATTCCTGAGCCACAGAGTCACATCTGTTCAGTTACAGATGTGCTTGTTCTGTAGGTGTGTAATTGGAGACGTATTTTGTACTGGATTGAGAGAGTTCAGTAGCAGAAGAAGGAGATTTTTGAATTTGCAATTGCTTTATACCTTTTTTTTTTTTTGTAATACTGTACCTGAATTTTCTTTGAAAGCTGTGGTCATCATGAAAAATCTTGATTTTTTTTTTTCTTTGCTTAGTCTTCCCTGCCTCTTTGTTCAATGCTAGGAGTCTGCCTATCATTGCACTCTGTTGTTTTTAGGGTTTTTTAAAATTGGCAAACATTTCCATAATTATTACTTCTATCAGATAATATGCTGAACTGATTAGCCTATTTTCTAGTGCTCTAATTTTTCTTGTTAATAGTTTCTGCAGCCTCAAATATCTTCCAGTTCTGTGGGTAATACAACAGCATGATGGAGGTGTGTTTTTCCAGTTGTGTTCAGGAAGAGCTAATGTGAACATCACTTTGGGATTTTATTGTGGAATTATCACTTATTGTGGAACTAGGCCCTCAATATTGTCTAATGGAAAACAGCTACCTATCGTCAGTGCTTGAAAAAAGCATTCCTTTAATCCACTCATGCTGTCCTATGTGTACTGATTGAAGTTATGGAGAAAGACAAACTTCTTAAATTGGTGACTCTTCAGGAGTAAGATCTGCCTTCAACATTATTTTTCCCCATTGTTGTTTCCTGAAAATAAAGGTAGCACAAAAACAAATTCTGTAGTGCTGATGCCAGAAGCCTTTGTGAGCCTGTCTTTTCTCTCTCTAACTGGTTTGTGCCCAGAAAATCTGCGATACGTGGTCAGTTCTCCACTTATTTTCACACAAGGGTGCTAAAATCAGCTGTGCTACCTTGTTCTGAGTGACTGAAATCAGAGTGGTTATTTCTTAGCAAGTGAGAACAGCCCAGGTTATGACAGCTTTTGAAGCCTTTGCTGTGTCTTTAGTCTGTTGCTGTGTCTTTAGTCCATTCCTTCCCAGGCGAGATTCCCATGTGAATTAAATCAGTTCAGTTTTTGTTCCGTCACTGTGGTTGGCAGCTGAGAGATTAGTTCTCCTGAAATTGCTGCATGGTGTCTGCTGTGGCTGTGACTGGTTGTTGGTGACGCTCGGTGCTTTGAAGTTCCCAACTCTGGAGGATGGCTTGATGTTACATTGAAACCTGCAGATTTAGCCCTATACTATTGCCAGGACATTTTTTCTTTATTTTTTCATGTGTCTTTTTTGTTTGTTTATTTGTTTTTATTTTGTTTGGTTTTAATCTGATGACAGAAAAGACAATGCAAACATCAATCTGCAAGCCCAGTTCTTCTCTGAAGAGCACCCAAAGCTCTTGGGGTTTTTAACTGGTAGACGTTTGGACAGGGCATAAACACAAAAATAATGACCAACATGTTTATTGCTACTGCTGTGTGAAGTTGGTGCTGCAGCTTGCTCACGTGTCCTCTCTCACATATTTAGGTATTGTTTGCTGGGTTTGCATATCCAGAGTGAAACTTGCTTTTCAGTGGTGCTTTTCAGAAAATGCTGCTTGGCAGCAGCTGAGAGACCCATTGTGAGTGGCATTGTTGTTCATGATGCATGTCCTGATTCTGAAAATCTGGTGCTTTTGTTACAATTGTGCTCCCACCGACATCTATTGGATGGAATGAGTAGGGGTTGAAGAGGAGAGGCTACAGAATCAGTAGCTACTTTTAGTAATCATTAGCTGGGTTGTTTTATATGGGCCCAACATTCACTCTTTTTCTCCCTTTTTGGAAAATCTGCTTTATTGGTGGTGTGTACCCTGTGCACTGTCAAAACAGTGCTGAATAGCCTGCCTGTGTTGTAAATAATCAGACCTTCTTGTAAGAGTATGTAGTGACAGAACAAGGGGGAATGGCTTCAGACTGAAAGAGAATAGGTTTATATTAGAAATTAGAAAAAAATCTTTACTGTGGGAGTGATGAGGCACTGGAACAGGTTGTCTAGAGCAGTTGTAGCTGCCCCATCCCTGGAAGTGTTCAAAGCCAGGTTGGATGGGACCCTGAGCAGCCTGGTCTAGTGGAAGGTGTCTCTGCCTGTGGCAGGGTTGTTGGAACGAGATGATCTTTAAGGTCCCTTCCAACCAAACTGTTCTATGATTCTTTTAATCATCTGGGGGCAATTACACACAGTCCCAGGGAATTGAGGGCAGTGTCATTCATATGGTAGTCTTTGTTGTGCTGCTTTTTTTTCCTAATAAGCAAGTGGATTGATGTTTGTTCATCCTTTTGAAGTACAAGATAACTTTCCTTACCCAAGTGGGTTTCTGTGTTTTATTTCAAAAGGGTTGAACTTTGTTAGTGTGGGATATAGGATCCCAGAACAGTGTCTGGAATGTGTTGTGCAGCTTCCAAACTTTCTGGTTATACTGAAAATCATATGGGAGTGATTGAGGATATAATTAGTCTGAACGGGGTGGCCACAGGCAGAGGAGTGAGGACAGAATGGGCTTACACATATAAGACAGTGTTTTGATCCATTTTTCTGAAGGATTCATGCTGCATTATTCTCGTATCTTAACCAGAACGAGAATTAGCTTGAGGGCAGATCCATGTGCAGAGATGTGCTGATCATTCATTTACCATGTCCTCTAGGGATCTGAGGATCAGCATAAATTATAAAGGCATGCTGCTTGTTGCCAAATGACAGAATTGTGTCTGCCAGATAGAGATTTAAAGTTTTCTGTGGGCTTGGACATCCTTTGAATTTGGAGTAAGGCTTCTGCTTTTCTTGTTTTAGAGGTGTCACTGGAATTCATGACCATACAGGTCAGTCACGTTGCCACACTGCCACATATTCTCTACTCCTTTAAGCCATTTTTTAAATAGCCTTGACAATACATGGCTCCTTTGATTTTTATTTTCTCTTTGTTGTTCTCTAGCAAGTGGAAGGCTGCTCCTTTGCTCAGAAAATTTGTCTCATGGAGGAGCAACATTTACAGTTAATGGCTCTTGCTGTTGATGACCAAGGTTTTTAGAAATCATGGCAAATGCCTGTGAGACATTAATATTTTTGGCAGCTCTAAGGTCACCGATTTTAAAATTGAACTCAGCACAGTTGCAAAATTGAGCTTCATTCCTAAGCCTGTCTGAGGACAAATGATGTGTAAGTCTAAAGAAATATGTCTGAATCTCATCCTGGTTGTCCCTGAATGCCTGCTTAGAGCTTGTCAAAGCTCACGTTTCTAGAGAACCTGAGAGTTGACCCTTGTAGAAGAGCTGCCCTATTCAGTAACTTAAACAGGAACATGAAATTGCAGTGTGAATTTTCATAGATGTTTCTTGTGCTGCTTTTTACTGCTTACTTGAGGCTCCAGTGAATTCAGCATCCTGCTTCACCACCCGTCAGTTTAAATCCATCAAAAAGTAGAGGAGGAGAAGAAAAAAAATCCAACTTCAATGGAAACATACACTGCAAAAGGCAGTTGTATCACATTTATATTCTGCTGTGTGCTTCTGCCACCCACGCTTGTAAAATACTCAGTGATGGCAAAATGAAGTACATTTCATTTCCACATATACAAATATTGTATTTGCTGAGTAATTTCTGGTAGCTCTTCTATGGTAACTTATTTTTCTACTTGTTCCAGGCCTTCCTCCATTCCTTGTGCATGGAGGGGGATGTTTAGTAATGCAAGAACTGAAGAGAAACTCAGCTATTTGTTTTTAACTGACTGAGGTATTAACTTGAAAAATGTAATTTCATGAAGTGCAGCTGGGATTTTTGGAGCATCCCATTAGAACCACTTATGGGAGAAAGGCAGAGAATTGGAAAAATGAAGAGTCATTGTAAAAGGGTGCTTTTTCTTCCCTAGAACACCTATATCACTCTCTCTTGTGCTCAAAGCTTGCTAGTAATACCAGTAAAACACACTCATTAATCTGTCAGAGCCACAAAGTTCTGATAGGAAGGCCGTATTTGGATACATGAAGCCAGAAGAACTGTTTACATAGACTTGTGAGGGACTCTTGCACTGTCACAGAGCAAACTCATGTTGTCCTATGCTAAAGCTCTCCTGCCTCGTGATATGCCATGCCAGCTCAGCCAGCAGACCTGAGGACAAGCAGGACAAGGGCAGGACAGCCTACAAAATGCAGGGCTGTAGGGTGACAACCCCAGCAGACTGGAAAGTGTCCCCAAATGCCATTTGTTTCTTTGTAAGGATTGTGCCCTCAGACTGCAGAGCACAAAAGTGCTGCTGATGAGGGCGCCCTGGAATGCTGTCCATACAGGAGGGAAAAGACACTGAATGTGTTGAACAGGAGTGTTTGCACATTGTTTTGGGGTGATTTGGGGAGATATCAAGTAGCTCAAAACCTTTGGTAGGTTGCAGAACTATTGGTTGTAATCTACCATTCTGAAAGTGGAACAGATTTTAAAGAACTGAGTGTGAAAAATTATTGGACAGTGGATCATCACAGCAACTGGGATATTCAGGGATTTAAATTGCTGGTAGAAAGGGCTCCACCTTGAGAAATGTTTGGTGATATGGGTATATTTCTTAAGTGCAGGACCAGGTCGGGCAGAAGACACCAGTCTCCAGCGTTACACTTCTAACACTGGGCTAAGTCAAGGGAATTTCAGGCCTCCCCAGTGCAAATGTGAGCCATAAACTGATGAAGGTTTCACATCGTTGCATCACTCACACAAATAATTCTCAGTTATCTTGAGAATACAGTGAATGTTATTTGGAAAGACATGAGAAGGTGTAACACAGTTTGTCAGTCTTGAAAGCCATTAGGAGCAGGTAATGTTTTTCAGCAAATAAAATACCAGAAAAATAAAATGCCATTCAAGAAATACTCAGCTTCCAGAGGCTTTCACTGAGACCCTACTACTTGCTGGCTGCACAGGGCTGTGTAGTCCAAATGCAGACTTACAGAGCCATTTAGGTTGGAAAATACCTTTAGGATCTTTTAAGTCCAACCATAAACTGGTGTCCTGGCTACGTGGTTGCAGGTTGGTTTCCTGTGGTGATAAGCATCAGATGGAGAGCAGCCCTTTGGAGCTGCTTGTGGTTTTGGGAAAACTAGAGGTGAGTCATGGGTTGTAGCCACCCCGTCACTACTGTGAGTCTGCCAAAAACACAAGAGACAAATCGTTTGTACGTAGTCATTTCAGGCACCACTGCAGCAGAGACTGGAGAGAGGCCATTGTTTTTGTGGGGTTGTCACATGCAGTACATCTGCCTCTGCCCTCATGCATGCCCCAGTGCGTGCACCCAGTGACCCAAATATCTGAGAAACAACTGGGGAATGTTCAAGTGTCTGAGGTTAGGTGAGGACAGCAGCAACTGTGAACAGAAAGGAGATGAGAGATTGGGTGATATTCAGCTTGAGCTTTACACAGAAGCTGTAACAATGCAGAGAACGGCATAAGGCCACATTAATCTGTGCTGCTGCCCGTCCCAGAGGAGATGTAAATCCACATCAGTGAGACAACCTGGACAACCCACGGGCTGTCACTGGTTTCAGGTCATGGGGGTGATGAAGCTGGACTGTGTGCCACTTGCATCAGCCAACAGATTATGCAAGGCAGTTGCAGAATATTACAAATTCACAGGTGTTGAGCAAGAAAAGCTGTGCCTGTGCTACAAGGGATGATCTTTAAAGAGAAGCTGTTCAAGGACTACATGCCAATCATGCGCCTGTATGATTTGCATGAAAGTGGAGGAGATTTTGACTAGAAATGATTGGTCTGTGGCTTTGTTTTTCTTACTCAGATTCCATAGCAAAATAAAATTCTGCAACATGCAGAATTAGGCAGAAATTAGGCAGTGCAGAAAAGTTCTGGCCCAAAACACCGAGCAGAAATATTATGCATACAACTCCTCCCTGCCTCCCCTCCGTGCAGGGCTGTTTTTTGGAGGGTTTGTTTTCTGTTTACTTAAAATTGCAAACATAAAATGATATACCACTTTGAATTGCATTAATGTTTCTTTGTTTGTTTGTTTTCTTTGTTTATTTCCAGATGAGAGTACTAGGGTTTGTTGATTTTTTTGTGTTGTGTTAGTGCCCTAAATTAGACAGAGAAGATTCTACTTTTGACTTTCATATCTGGAGTAAGAGAAAGGATGTGGAGTTTGAAGTCGGAAAAGGAATTAAGGATCCAATGAAGGTCCCCTATGTCTGCTAGTTCTCTTTGTGTACATATCTGTGTTCATTATTTGATGCTTAGGGAGATTTTCTTGAGTTTGTGATCAGTGATGGAAATAAGAGGTAAAGTAGAAGAACTGGTAACTGGGGAGGAAGTTGTTTGGGGTTGACCAAAGCCATAAGCTGTTTTTTGTGCTAACAGGAGGAAAACAGGGTGTCATTTCAGATGTAATGAAATATTTTATTTCCTTTGTATCACTGTTTTATCTCTTTATGGTTTGTAGCTTCTTTGTGTAAAAATTTTATTTTCTTTACCCAGAGTTCAATTTTGAAAGTACCTGCTGGAGCTGACAACCAAAAGTGTGTTCCCTAGCCTCTCTGCTGCTCTTTTCTGTGGGTTCAGCAGTCCCCTTAAGAGAAGGAAAAGCACAGCTGGTGTCCGTCCCACAGAGCAGCAGTTGCGTGAATTGGGTGGGTTGCATTTATCTGGTATTGGCAGTGATTCCCCAGAAAGTGACACTATTTGTCCCTACAGAAAAGGGACCACCAAAGACAGATTTTCCTACAGCTCTTGAAATAAAAGATTGAGGCACTCTATTTATTTTTTTATACCCATAACAATCTTGTCGCTTAAGCATGACATCAAACCTCACTTCTGATCACCACAAGAGTAATGAATAAGCTATTTGCATGAAGAAATATTAGTGTCAAGCTAAAGAGCAACAGAAAGAGGCCCTGACTGGAATGGGGGGGGGGGGAGGGAAGTACATGTCATTGACCTTATTGTCCTCTTGCTGTCTTTGTTCTCTAAATAAGAATATATAGGTCAAGGAAATGGTAAATAAACTTGATGACATTTTTTCAATACTGATAGCTCTGTATCTTCTCACGTGGCAGTCTGTATTTTCCAGTACATAGTGACCTGCAATTAATCTGCAGTCATCTATCCAATCAAATGCTCATGTCTTTCCAATCAACACCACTGGGGTGCTCAAAGGAAAAACAAATCTCTCATGACATCAACTAATCCATTTTCAAGAAGGAGCTCATTTTGTAATGTCTTCCAGCCCAGAAGCCTTATAAACATTCTTTTGGTGTTCAAAAACAATTTAATTAGGAGATAACTGGTGTTTGAAAATAATTAATGTCAATAGTTTTAGTTAATAGTTGATATAAACTGTATTCCACCTTGAGTTAGACTAAGTTGAGTTAGGGATGGATGTTACTAGATTCCTGGTGATCTGGAGATAGGCCAAAAGTTGGAATATGTTGTTTCTTCAGAACACGATTTTGAAATTTTATTACTGATCCATGTCCAGGGTACCATCAACATGCATATCACCATTGCCCTGACTTGCACTGTTGAACTGGGCTGTGGGAGGTGCTCGCTTTGAAAAGGGCTGTGTTGCTTGTTGCCACACTCCTGGCAGCAGCTGAAGACTTAAGTCCACGATATCAGTGCTCTCATAACACAGCACTTGCTGTCTGGTCTCTGGCTGATGCATCATTGTAAAGACAGAGAGAGAGAGCTGAAGGGAGAATATGGCAGTGGTGATGATGGTGATGATACACACTGAGAGACTGAAGTTCTCTGCTTTGGATTTTGGCATTATCAGGAAGGAAGTTTCTGACCAATTTTGCAATATTTTTTCGTAAGTATTTTAAAAAGTTAATTTTGATAATAGAAATAGCTACTTGACAAATATTTTAGGACTGTTATTTTCTTTAAGTGTTCATTTGCTTCCCAGAACTCAGCTTAGCTAAGATATAACTTGTCTTCTTCAGTAATTTCTTCTTAGGAAACTAACATCTTCATA
Source organism: Pseudopipra pipra (assembly GCF_036250125.1). Classification (NCBI taxonomy): domain Eukaryota; kingdom Metazoa; phylum Chordata; class Aves; order Passeriformes; family Pipridae; genus Pseudopipra; species Pseudopipra pipra. Next base: position 43,930,206 of record NC_087581.1, on the reverse strand, counting down.
ACATTTCCTTAATGTTGCATCGTTTTATAATGGTAAGGCTTCATTTATCTTAAGAAGAATTACTTCCTTGGCTTCATTTATACAGTAGAGACAGTATCTGCTGCTGTCAGAGACTTGGTCTGATGGATGTATCTTACAGTCCTTCAAGATGACTTAATCTGCTCCAAAGTTATTCATGGGGCTCTTGGCTGAATAACTCAGTGAAATGGTTTCCTAGATCTAAAATGCACTCACTCCAGAGAACAGATGTTTGGTTGCTTTATTCCTTTTATGGTGCAGGAAAATAGGCTTGTAAATGTGAGCACTGTGAGTTCCAAAGTCAGGAAGACTTAAAAAAAAAAAGGAAATTTTTGAAGGAATAGAATGATTTTTTGAGTCGAGGCTACTTTTCATTATTCTTTTGATACCTATTTTCTGGTTTCTGAATTCCTGCTGAGATCATGCTGATTCCTAGTTCCAAGATGTTTGCTCTGGTATAGAGAGCTGGGAAAACAGCTGTTTGGCTTGAAATCCCATTACACAGGTTTCATACTAAATTTTACCAAGGAGTGCACGGAAAGCACACTTGCTGTTTGCAATGATGTGATATGGAATGATTTTAAAAATCTTGGTGTATTGTGGAACAACAGAAAGCAATTATTTTAAAATTGCCATTCCTTTTCCTTGTTATTCAAGGTAGGGTAGATAGCCATAGAAAAATTCTGAGTATTATCGTGTGTAGAACTTCATTTATCTTGGTGATCTTCAGCAGAAGCCAGGCAATGATGCAGGTAATTTGAAAATAAATTGAAAGGGGGAACTTTATTTGTTTATCTCTCTTATGAAGCATTCAACAAGGGAAACAGAAAGTCAGGAATAAAATCTACACTGTCTTGCAAGGAGAGATGAATGTGTCAGGCGGTAAGTGGTATGTTACTCAGAACAGGGAGAGCGCAGTGAGCGTTTCAAGTAGAGCTCATATCAAACCACGGGACAGAAGAGCAAATATTGAGATTTTTGCATCCTGCGTTCCAATGAAGAAGTAGTATCAATGCCTAAGAGGTTTTTGATTGGCATCAAATGGCTTTGTGGACAGGGAGAGATGATAGGAGGTCAGGATACCCAAGTCCATCCAGACATAAGGCCAGTGTGTTTTCTTTATCTTGTAGTTTGTCCTTTGTCACTTCCTCCATCCTCTTGTAATAGAAAAAGCATTTTTTTCTCCTTTGTCCATGCTCTTTGCCCTCAAGCCAGATATGTGAGGTGTCCACCTCAAGTCTCGAACCAGTCATGTCCCATCTGCTTCATCCTCCTCAACATTTCATGTACTGTAACTTTACCATGACATTTACTTTACTGTAATGTTTTTTCTGCTTTAAATTTATGCTTTGATGTGACTATCTAAGTTGTGTAGCTCTTCTGGGGTTTGTTTACTTATATGTATTCAGTGTCAGTGTTTAATCGCCTAGCTGCCAAGTGTCAGGTCCTTTTCAGGTTTGTTTCCATGCTTGGCTACCAGAGAAATCTGGTGTTCTCTGACCACCTTGCTTAGCCTTCCTTAGTACATTGCTCTTGTCAATCCTTATTTACCTTTGTCTCTTACAGTTTTGATTTCATCTTCCTGTGATGATAACAGAACGGGGAAACTGAAACTTCCTGCATATCAGGAAAGTAAATTGAGATTACTGGCAAGTTTTAGTTATGGTATTCTTGGTAGCATGTGCACCTTTGAGTTTGTTTCAAGCTTCAAGAGCCTCAGTGGGAGACTCAAAGTTTTGTTCAAATCATCAGTGATTCAAGACTAGTAGTTTTTAAAATTATTTGCTTTTAAGCCTTCAAACAGCTCTTCTGCTGGAAGATTTTGCTGATAAGCTGTTAAGCACAGCAGGTAATGGAAATATTTCAGTGCAGGTGAGTGACAGGTGGGAATTAAAAAACAATTTTCAGGACTTCTCTCTCCCTCTGCATTAGTGTAGCAGAAGCAGTTCATGCCCTGTTTTATCAGTTTGCTGTAAACAGTAGCTGAACAGTTGAGCAGTGACAGCTTGCAAACAAATGCTGAGGTGCTGGGAGGGTGTAGCTGTTACCCTGAAAGTTGTGCAAAACTCTGCATTTAATGTGTGCTCAGTATATCCATGTTTGATGAGTATCAGTTACCACAAAGATGGACTTCCAGTGGGAGGGCAGAAGGCAAGTGAGAATGATGTAAAGTGGAGGTAGAGAAGGAAGGGAATGAAACGGTGTAAAGAGTGGTGATTTTGTGAGCATCAGTTGCATTGGCAAGTGTTACTGGAATGGGAGTTGGTCTCTCTTTATACCTTCCAGGCTGAGCAGAAGATGGGGTCCCCCCACTTGGTGCTGGGGTGCATGAGGAAAAATTGATAATCAATTATGATTATGTTTTGAGTCTTTCAGCTCAGGGTGGTATTTTTATTATGTACCAAGGATTTCCTTCACCACTGACCAAACCAGTTGCTAGCTCCATTAAGGCTGGATGTGAAAAGTGCTTTCCTATTTCAGGCAAAACATCTTGGGAACTGGAAAAAGCTAAATGTTTATTGACATGTGTTGTAGCACTACTGTATTTGCTCAGAAAGATAATTTGACAGTTTGCAAAACTATTTGCTGAAATGAAAATCATCAAACCAAAAAGGTTTTCCAGAGTGGACCAAGCTCAGATAATTTATCAACTCGTGCATATGTTAACACAGAATGTCATATCTCTAAACCAGTTCTATACTGAAGAGCTGTTATATCAGGCCATGCAGTTCCTTATTAGTATGCTTGTGGCACTTCCATCTCTCCTCTGCTTCTGCACTCAGAATGTGCTCTTGGTTTGACCCCCTGTGCAAACAGGGAGTTTCCTTTGCTGGTCTTTTAAACATAGTAATATATGTCTTGTCTCAGGAACATTCTCTAAAAAGGTATCTAAGCTTTCTAAGTATCTCCAAGAGAAGCATTCATTCCTTTCCCCTCTCTTTTGACCTGTGCGTGAAGGTGCAGTTCATGGTACTGATCTGTCAACAATACCCTGGTTTGTTGCAGTGAATGAAGTTATACAGGTTTATACCAGAGAATGGCACATCTTGTATGAAAGGTGAAATATAACCCTATGCATGTAGCTTAAGTTTTATGTACTGCACAGCATTAGGTGGGTTAAGCAGGATGAAATTAAGCCAAATAGAAAAGTATTTTCTATTTGCATTTTTCCCCTCTTTTCTGGTTTGCTAGGTTAAGCAGTGATTAATGCAGGCACTCAAACTCTTTTTAATGGCTGTATTCCTTAGAAATTGCTTGTTTTTTTAGAAATCTTCATTCTGATAAAAAAGTTGCAGCTCCCATCTTGGCCATAGTTGCAGACATGAAAATGAAATAGGCACAAAAAAAAATAGCAAATGAAGTCTGTGGGTATCCACATTTCAAGTTAAATGATAGACCTTTCCACATCAACTCATTCACATGTTGGAGAAGCTATGCTGCAAGAGATTCTCAGATCACCTTTCCCCTTACTATTGCTGAGTTTTTTTCATAGAATTTGATAGATTTTTAATTCTCTTGAACTTAATGGCAAGATTCAGTGGGGTCAGGGTTTGACCAATATTTACAAGTGCTGTAAATCGACCTCCTTTCTCCCAAACTTAGAATCATTAAGGCTCGAAGAGACCTCTGAGATGATGGAGTCCAACCTTTTACTGAACAGTGCCAGGTTCACCACTAAACCATATCCCTAAGCATCACATCTGCATGTTTTCTGAACACTTCCAGGGACAGTGATTCCAGCATTACCCTGGTCAGCCTGTTCCAGTGCTTGACCACCCTTTCAGTGAAGAAATTTTTCCTAGTATTCAATCTACACCTCCCCTGGCACAACTTAAGTTTTATCTTACTTAATGTAAAAATGGCAAATACCTAAAATAAATAATTAAACAAGTGGTCTATCTCGCCTTGATTTCAAATGTTTTCCAGGAGACATTTTCACACTACAGTGCTTGAGTTTGTTTATAAGCACATATGCTGTGCATGCTGACATACAATGAACACCAATTTATTAAGGCATTTCTCTTAGAGCTAAATGTATGGTTGGCTGTTTTGAGTCAGACCTCAGTATAAGCTCACCTCTCTTTTTGCTGTCAGCTTCCACTCTGCTTTGCGAGTGCTGTCTCCCAGTTTCACAAGCAAATGGAAAGACAATCAACTCAAATTAGCTTTTCTGACACAGAAAAAGACCTGGAGCTTTCTGGAATGTGTAGCATCACACTGAAGAGCTGCTAATGCTGAGGGACATCTTCAGGAAATTTCACTTCCTGGTGATTTGGCCAGAAAGCAAATGGTGGAGATATAAATTAGCTTGACAGAAGTAGAAAACATTGGTACTTGGATACATTTAGGTCATGAGTTTTTACCTGTCTGTCCAGGGGTTAGGAAAGAGCTGTAGGCAAGTTTATTATCCTGCAGTGAGCTACCACCTGCCAAGCTCCTGGAGGCTCTTACTGTCAGGTGGAATATTGGTGGATTTGTGATTGCTGTGATGCCTTTATGCCAGTCCCAGTATCTGTGGTTGGAAGTGCAGCTTTTCTGCTGATAAATGGATGCAGATCAGGCATCCAAGCTGCTCCTATTTCCAGTAATTCCTTGCCTTGTAAGCATCATCCTGAAGAAGGTACTTGGGAAGGTGAATCCTAATGCTGTCTTTCAGGGCTTGAAGAAGGCAGGGCCTGAGATGGGTTGCTACAAGTGACACATGTTGTCTAGATATAAAAGGAGAGACTCGATCAAAGATTTAGAATGTTTTCAACAAAAACAGTGCACATGTAACTGAGAGAGATTTGGATGAGGAATGGTGTTTTTAGTATGCCTTTGACCATAGGACAGGCTTCTGTAACTCTCAAGGGTTCACAAACTATAAAGAAAATTAGCCTAGAAATGAAAAGCACTTAAAATTTTTAGTCTCACTTTGCTACCCACTTATTACTATCAGAACATAGCTGAGTTTGTTAATGAGATATGCCAATTATAGGAGTTTTCTTTCTCAAAACTGTAGGGAAAAAAAGATTTTTAAGGTCAATTGCCTTGCCAATTGCCTTGTCTTTTTTTTTTTTTTTAATAAGCTATACTCTTTTTTAGAATGGTTCTGAAAAATAGGTTTTGAGGAAAGAACAATTACCATGGGCAAAATTAAAAGCAAAGTTTAAAGCCAACTTTAGTATTCTTTTAATGCATGTGTTTTCAAACCCAACACATTAAACTGAAATGTAGTTTCCTTCTGTGCATGATGAAAAGAAAGAAATTGTAAGAATTTGAAAATCTAGGGAAAAATTATTATGTGAAATCTGTTTATGTGCCATAGTCTTCTCTTGCAGATTTCTCTAACATAAAGGTGTGTTCTTAAGTAGCAGGCTTTCTTTTTATCATAAGGGTGTTACATTATTGCCATGATTGACATACCACTCTTCACACAAACACAGACTTCAAGTGGAATATTAACCAGTGTCAGTTCAATTGCTTCTCCTCTCGAAGGCCTGCAATCTTTGGATAAAAGGTGGGAGAATATCCTGACACTCCAGTGTTCTTTATCATCTCTGCCATGCCCTGTCAGGATGTGTTTTCCTTTTTTGTTGGAAAACCTGCTCTTTGACCTTTCTCCAGCAGCCTCACCAGGGACAGCTCTGAGAGCTCTTTTCTAAGAAAGAGTTGTATGTTCCACATCCATAGCTGCACTTAAGCCCAGCTGGACACACCAGGCCAGGCTCTGTTGACACCTGCATCTCTGTCAATCTATGTCAAGCCTTGTGAAGAAAAGCAGAACTTAGCCCTTTGAGTTCTCTAATGGATTCCACTTGCCTGCGCCATGGGATTTGTTTTGTCTCTTCTACAAACTCACTCTGAAACCTCTTTGCTGATCTTACCTACTACCCTCTGACCTAGACTCTCTCTGGAAAGGCATCAAAGCTAACCTCTTCTGTCCTTCTCACTTCACAGTATACATTTGTTTGCAGTGACCTTCTTTTGGAGTGATAGCAAAGCTTAACATCTACGGTGCATCTCACTCGTGCTGTGAAGCATTTCTATTTCACCAGAGTCATAGTGGGGTGATCTGTAGGAGTCAGGCAAAGCAAAATCTGAGTGCCCTTTGCTTTCAGGTGTCTATGTGAGGGCTGAAGCTGCTGGGGTTGTTGATGAGGAGGGAGCCTGCGATACCTGCACCTGTTTTTTTTGCACAAAGCCTTTGGTGCTACAGAAGGTCATGTGAGCTCAGGAAAACAGGGACACACTGTAGGTACGTTTCCCTGGACAGGGTATAATAACACTGATGGAAAGCTGATCTTTGGATTCTACCAATGACCTTTTTTTCTGTCCACATAGAATGCTGTTGGGAGCCTTCATCTGGGAGAGCTATATTGAAACTTCCCCTGCCTGACACTGCCTTGAATCTGGCCCATCTCAAACAAAGGCAGCATTCAGTATGTGATTTGAGGTGGAAACAGAGCAGCTATATCTCCAAAACTCTTTTCTAGCTACCCTTGCAGCTTCTCTATGCTGTCAGCATTCCCCTAGATCTCTGGCCCTGCTCATCAGGCAGGAAAACAGCTAAGACACTGCTCAAAGCAGCCCTAGGGCTGCTCCAAGTGCATTTGCCCAGGAAGTGGATTTGTTTGAATGGGAGCCCACCAGCCTGCATCATAGCTAAGTGTAAGTTTAAAAATGTCAAGGTCAAGAGTTAGGCCGTAGAGACTTGGAGAGAGGACATCTGCCTAAGAGCATGGCGAGTGCAGGAGTCAGTCACCTGGAGGGGAATTTTGTCACATGCTTGGTCATGACTTAAGCAGTTAACAAAAGGTTACTGCAGCCAATGAAGGTCATTTCATAGCATCATAGAATGGTTTGGGTTGGAAGGGACCTCCAGCCCAAGGGTGTTGTCCATCCCCTGGGTGTCCAACCCACATGTGTGTCCAACACCCCTGCATATGGCCAGGGACACCTTTCACTAGACCAGGTTGCTCCAAGCCCTGTCCAACCTGGCCTTGAACACTTGCAGGGATGGGGCGTCCACAGCTTCTCTGGGCAACCTGAGCCAGGATCTCACCATCCTCATAGCCAAGAATTTCTTCCTGATATCTAAACCTGTCCACTTTCAGTTTAAAGCCATTGCCCCTTCTTCTGTAATTTCATGCCCTTGTCCAAAGTCCCTCTTCAGCTCTCTTGTAGCCCCTTCAGGTTCTGGAAGGTGCTCTAAGGTCTCCTTGGAACCTTCTTTTCTCCAGGCTGAACAATCCCGATTCTCCCAGTCTTTCCTTATCCTTCTGGCCAGTTTTCCTGTTTGACAGTAACGATACCACTGGATGTTAAAAACCAACATTTGACTTATAATTCAGCATACTTTGGATTGTATTGGACCCTTGAAGTTTAATCCATTTTGCTTGATTAGCTTTAAGTATTTTCTCCTTTTGAGCAAGCTTTATGATTGGCATTGCTTTGGAAGCTCACAAGTAGAAAAGCGATGATTTGCTGCATCCAAAATGAAAACCATTGAAAGGAGCTACAGCTAAATTTTTACCTTGGTGAGGACTGAAATTTTTCAGTTAGCAAAAAAATAAAACCAACTCTCAGTCAGGAACAAAGCCCTGGCATCATTGAAGCTCTGCCAGTTTAACAGTAGGAAGTACAGCCCTGAGGATCCAAGAGCTATACCTGGCCATAACAAGAAGAAAGTCGGTTTGGTAATATTTTGGTGAGATGGAATGAAAGGGTTTGCAAGGAAAGCTTGTAGCATAGAGTACGTTAATTACTATCCAATTTCTTCTCAGTCTCCAAGGAATGCCAGTTTTATTTAACCAGATTTTTTAAATATTTCATTTCCTGAATGAAGCTTTTCATTTGCCTTATAATTTTGGAATTGCTGTGTTGCCTGAGCAAGACAGAGATTCACTGTGTAGTACTCATAAGTGAGATAGATAATACACCTTTGGACATCATTTAAAAGTGAGTTCGTCAGAAATTCAGTGTCTTCCCAAAGATGCTGTTAGATGTTCAGCCATCTTCTATAGCCCACAGGCTGAAAGGAGTGGTTTAAACCAGAGGTGTTGTTTGTTGCTGAGTGGCATCTTTTACAGCCAGATGGCAAGAGGTGGAAAAATATCTCATGTGTTCAATGTGAAATATGGGTGTTATTATCTTCTGTATAAGAAGATAAACTAGGAAAACCAGATGAAGAGGAAGGCAAGGAATTGATCCAGTCAAATCGAAGGTGATCGAGGTTATACCACTGATTCACAGAGGGCACTGGATGATAAGATGCCATTTGTAGCCTAATATTTGCTCCTCTCAGGTGGCAACCTGAGAGTAGTGGTTGTGCACTTGGGCTGTCCTCAGTTTCAGTACAGATTTCATTTGTGAAATTCAGTGTCTTGGTCTCTGTGCTGTTGTCCTCTTTATTCATCTACCATTCATTGGACTCCTTAGATCCTCTCAACTGCCTTTTTCTGTGGTCCAGCTGTTTAGTCTCCATTCCAGAGCTCTACTGCTGCAACTTATTTTACACTGGGTGGATTGAGGTTGCTTCCTTTTCTCAGCAGGAGTGGATTTCATCTCTGATATGTATTCTGCATTATGTTTATTATGAAATATATTACATTTTTAAGAATTCATAACATATCATGGTAATCTCTTGATGCCTGGCACAGGTGAACTCCTGTTGGTTTCCATATATACTCTCTGAGTCTTGTCTGCATGGCTTTATCAAAACCAAGTGTAAAAGTATATATAAACCAGGTGCTTTTTTACCTGCTGTTACTTTTTAAACTTTTTGTATTTTTTTCTTTTTCTGTCTAAAACCTTTTCTAAGAAGCTCTCTAGGACTGTATTCTCAGTTGCAAAAAAACTGAGGTATGTAAAAAGAGAAGGCTACAAACTCTGGTGACTTGCATAGTGTAGAGGTAGCCTCAGCTGTGTTTCTTGTTCCAGTTGTGTCCAGAAAGACCTGTGATACTGTACAGAGGCTGGTTAAGCAGAAAATTGCTCCTTGTAGTACTCCCCTGTCCCCTCCTTCATGCTTGGCATGGTTGAAGAGAAAGGAGGTCTCAGGTAATCTGGTAATGGTAATCTGTTTGTGGCTGGGGGAAGGAAAAATTGATGTGGTGATGAAAACTCTGCCTCTGACCTTGCTAAGTTGTGTGTGTCCCGGTCCTTTGATGATAGCTGAGAGCTGCCTTCATAGGTTTTGACCTCTGAAAAAAGGAGTTGCTACCACTGCCTGAGCTTGCAAGCAGTCATAAGGACATACAGAAGGGAGGAAGTCTTCATACCCTACTAAGAATAAGGAAGATGCAGTTATTGTTTTTATCAGGCTAGACTTGCTAGCTGCTAGATTTTGCAGCTTATAACTGATGGATTTTGCAGTACGAGCTTAAAGAGTTAGAACAGTCTTTTTCTCTTGGGTGGGTTTCCTTTGGCTTTTGTTTCACATTCCCTAGGATTTCAGTTACTGTCCACTGTCCCCGTAACTGTTAGAGAATTTACTTAATTTCACCTTCCTAATAGTAGCACATGACTTTTAAAAAGAAGCCAGACTTTTTTTTTAAGAGTGTGAGGCATGTGGAATTGCAAGGTAGTTGCATCTCAGGTGGCAGAAGGTGAGGTTAAAAGTGTCATTGGTCCCTGATGGATACATGCACAGACTGAAAGCTTGTGTTGTAAGTTGGATTTTCTCCTGCTTGATGATTTTTTTTTTGTATGGTATCAAACAGCTGTCCATCCCCTACACAAGATGCAGATAAAATATAACTGCTTCTGCTGGCTGATCTCCCGAGGACTTCGCTTTTGTTGGTGCTACTGTTCTGTCTTATTCTTCCTTCTTGTCCCTCCGCTTTGTGCTGCCAGAAACCACATATGCAAAACTCACTTGCTCTGCCATTAAATGCTATGTGCAAGTTTTTTAAATGAACAGTGATGAGCATTCTGAACTATTCAGACGTACAAAGTTGGCATTTCTGGTGTAAAAATTATTTTTTGAGTAACAGCTGTTAGGAAGATAAATGTTATGCTTTCTTTAGACAGCATGCTGTTGTTTATAAAGTGACCACCTGAAAAAAATTTCCATCTGGAGCTGGACTCATTTTCTTTGTGGTCCAGAGTTCTCAGCCAGACTACAACCATGTAACACAGCAAGGTTTCCAGGAAGGGGTACAATGCTGCCTTGGAATGGCACATACACAGTATTTCTTTATAACATTCTTTCACCGCCAGCCATTTCAGTCTAAGGAATTCCAAGTTGGATTTGATTTCTGTGTACAGAAAAGAAAGCATATACTTACTAGGCTTTAATTCCCTAGAGAGCCATATGAGTAAGGAGAGATATGGAAATAGCTGCTGCAGATTTATCTTTTAATTGGAGGTGACATCCATGAAAAATGTTCTGTGCTTTTTTTGCCCAGCCAAGCTTTGCTTACCAGTGTCTTCACAGCATTAATCACAACCAAAAGGTTCTGTGGGAAGCCTTTTCCTCTATGTTAAGAAATGCCAACGAGGATGTGGACTTAATGTTTTGTCCTTCACCAGAGGGTTTGCTTGCTGCAGACAGGGAAGGAAGGCTGTCAGCTGAGGGTTTTAGCCCTGGAGATGAAGCAAGGACCTCCTGCTGAAAAGAGATTTATGTTTTCTTGCTGTTAGAGAGCTATAAGCGTGAGATCAGCAGCCACTAACATTTCCAGTGGCAGAAGAGGCAGGTTGTAAATGGCCTGACATGTTGGGTAAGAACCTGTTTGTGATTGTAGCTGGAATCTAGGATAAGAGGAGCAATCGTGCCTGCAAATTCAGTGATGAGAGAGGAGTGTGGTTTTGTGTGGTGGCTGCATGGTGGCACAGCAGGACTGGCAGGACATCTTTGTCTTGTGTCAGAGGGCGTGCTGTTCCCCACTGCTGGGCAGGGGAGGAAGGACAGGACAGCACTGTCCAGGGAGGGCAAGGACACTTAAGAAGTCCATTATAGGGTTGTGAGGCTCCCTATCTGGGTGAACCCTTCTTAGGTGCAGTGATCCCTAATGGACTTGTCAGAGAAACAATTTTGATGTATTTGCATATATCGTTTTCTGATGGTTTGTGTTTGTATTACAATGTAGGTGTAATTGGTGTCCTCACTTTGGTCTCAGATAATAAAAAGCCTGTCCCCTGTGTCACAAGTGGGAGTATGTAATCACCTCTGATGTGACCTCCTCATAAACAAATCCAAAACAATTTGCGGCCAGACTGATTTACAGATGAAGACCAAATCCCTGGAATGGAGCACTGGTTACTCTGTTCTTATCTCCAACCAGTTTCTGGTTTGCGTTTGCAATAGTAACAAGGTGACAAAAAAATTTTCTGGTCTCATATTCAAACATTAGTCTGTCTGACAGGCTATAAATCAGGCATGTTAAAAGCAAATAAAACAATGAGAGCTGAAATCTATTTAGGAAATCTGTTTGGTGCAGTCTCATGGCCACAGAGGTTTGTGGTCAAGCTTTTCTGAAGCATCCAGCCTTGTCCCAAACTTCCTCGCTTAGCAACTGACTTTTTTAGCAACAGTTTGTATGGATGCCAGTAAAAGAAGACTTTAAGCCTAGTGCTGTAGAAAATCCTATAAACAGAAGTATTGTCACAGTAGGGATCCATTGTCACTGCCATATTAGACTGGTTCTTAACCATTCCATAAGGAAAGATTGATCCAAGCACTCAGACAGAGTGATCTGAAATCCTTACATCATAAATGCAATAGCCAGCACAGGATTGTCAAAAGAAAAACCTCTGAGGAAAGGTATGCACAGTTAAGTAATAGCATAGAATATTCTGGTGTTTGGAGTATAGCATATTTTGATTCTAATGATATATTAAGTTTTAATAAACTATTTGAACACATCCTTACTTTAAACTTTGTGACAGTCTGGACTCAAATGGTTGCATCAAAACAATGTGGGTTTTTTGAATTATAACCTTCCTAGCAAAATCAAGGACAGTGCTATCACCTTCTTTTCAACTGTCTTTTCTTTGACATTTAACAATGAGCGACATTTTATTTATAGTAATTATCCCGGTGTGTGGCTGAAAATTGGATTTGTTTTGAATGAAGAGTTCTTCAGGTCAACCCGAATTGACTCGTGCTGTTTACTCTTACTATTGGGACCAGTTTAGGTGCTCCATTTGCTTATATTGAAAATCATCTTTTCTTTAATACTAGAAAAGAGTCTCTTGTAAATAAAGCCACAGTGTATTATAATCCATTCTTTGACTTTTCAATTAAGTGCTTGTTAGAAGGTAAGGCAGTAGCCTGTTGCAACTGTGAATTCTGAATAGGAGACCCCGATTCCCTTGAAGTCAATGATTGAGGTCAAAAGCAAAACTTCCAGGCTCCTTTGCGGTTCTCATTAGGGCAGCACAGACATCACAAGCCTCTGTGGGTACAGGTCAGGCAGAGCAGCTGCCTTTTGGCCAGTTCTACTTCTCCTGCAAATCAGTAGCTCCTGTTTACCTGTCTGCTCACACTGGCATCACTTATGTCAAATCCAACAGCGATGCAGTTGCCCAAGGAAATGTCTCTTCTTTAACTACGGAGACATAACTTTTTAGTTATCTTTTTTTGTTGAAAATGGCTGAAGCTCTGTGTGTTGTGTCATCAGCCTCAATGGAAAGAAAATTATCGCTATCCCTATGCCTTGGAGACGTCATTCGTTGCTCCTTATGCAAGGGTAGTTTGATTTCTGCCATCTTTCTGAGCTGAAAAGAGCAAGGAGGTTGTCAACCTGTCCTGTCTCCAGCTTTGGGAAAGATTTCCTGGGACCAGCGGATGGGTAATGGGAGAAGGGTGAGCTGGCTGGGGCGGGTGCCATATGGCAGTGAGGGGGCTGCTAGCTGCAAGTCCTGGCAGGGAGGAAAGCCATGAATCAGTGCCCTAAGCATCTAAGGCCAGGGGGTGAGTAGATTGGGAATGCTGGTTCCTCCATTCCTGCTGGGATCTGAGCTGGGTGCACAGAGCTGCATGGTTACACAGATATGCCAACAGATATGACACAGATACAACAATATCTCTTGCAAACAGGTCTTGCAACAGTCAGCTTGATTTTCTCCCTTCCCCTCTCCCACTCAATCACATCCTTTGTGATATCCAAATAAATCTGTGTCCATCTTGGCTCAGTTTCAGAATCTCTGCTGGAGGATGATCAATGTCCATGTCTCTATGGGGGGGTGCCCAAGGCTGATCGAGTCCGCTGCCAGACAGCTCCTGCGAGCTCCAGGCCTGACAGAGGCTCCTTGTAGCTGTCTGGAGCTGGCCATGACAAGCCGAGTCCCCAGCCATATGTTGCCAAAACATACGGAACAAAAGGGGATATTACTGAAGGAGCAGAGAAGTGAGGGAATAAAGGGGTGAGGGGCAGGAGAGGGAAGAGCACGGAAGGGCAGGGAGCACTGAGCAGTCCTGGGAGCACGTATGGTGGCAGAGACCCCTTTTTTCCTGACGGGTGCTGCAGCCTGGAGGGAGAGCCCACCACTGGGGCAGAGAGGAGTTACCATGTTCTGACCACTTCCAGCCCCTCTGGGGGGAGGGGTGAGTAGGGAAGGAGGTGTTAACCCACCACAAAACTCTGCCAAGGGAGCACTTTTCACTATCTGAATAAACATCTCTTTCATTCTTAGGGGCTCTGTTGGAATACTGTAAAAATCTGATTTCACATTTTCTTTAGCACTAGGAAAAAAATAATCTCAATGAAGAAAAAAACTGCTGAGTTGTTATGCAGGGCCCAGAGGAGTGGCTGTTCTGAAGCCTGTCTTTACTGATTTATGTGAAAGTCTTTTCCAGAAGCGCTTAAGAATTCTGTGAATGCTGGGGCTACAGAGGCAAAACATGGTCCCCTTTCCCAAACAGTTCATGATTGTAGGCAGCATTCCCAGATTATTCTGGTGATGAGGCCAAGCTCAGAAACTGGCTGGACATAATGACTAGAAATATCTCCCTCAGTGAAATCTTCCTTCATTCCTTCCTTCCTCTCTCCCTTCCTTTCCTTCCTTCCTTCCTTCCATCCTTTCTCCCTCCCTCTCTCTCTCCAATAAAAAGAGACTTTAAACACAGATTTTACCTTTTCATAGGTTTGCAACAAAGCAAGCAATGACTTTTTAAAGACATGCTTACATAGAGCAGTTGATTTTTCCCCCTCTGGATCTGACACTGCTCTGCTCTTACCTGTGCTGGAGAGGTGGACACTGTGAGGATGGGGCTCCTCTCACCCGCAGGAGACTCATGAATAGATCTTGGTTTGCACAGTGATGCACGACTGAATGCAGGCTCTGCTATCTCTTCCATTTATCCTTCAGTGGTGTTGCAGTGTCTCCTTTTGCAATGTCAATTACAGGCAGTGTCTCCAGGTGGAAGTAGCAGCAGTCTGTAATCCTGGTGAGGGGTGTGGGTTTTCTGCCAGGCGCCTGTCTGTATAGTCACCTGCAAGCCTGCTGTCATGCTCTAATTTGTAATCCTTTGAAATATTGAGTTTCAGCTTGCACTTGCGCACACAAATCTGCTAACAGCCACTATCAAAGTGAAAGTTTCCAGAAAAAGTACAAAGTTGACAGCTGATGACAATAATGTACTTTTTTGATCAAGAGAGTTCAAATGGTACTGTTAAACATCACTGAGCAAACTCCCTTTAAACACAATGGTCATAGAAACGTTTTCACTGAGAGACAAAATAGGATAGAACTACTGTAAATTGCAGTGATGATGTAAGGGAATAGGAGTAGGGCATTGCTGTCTTCTTAAGCTACTGGAAAATAGTAACTTATTCTGGTCTCAGTCACAGCTCTCTGATCCCTTTCATCTCATTACCCAGCTGAGCAAACAGTAAAGCAATTTCAAAATTCAAAACAGATGCCCTGATGTCGAACTGGGGTAGTGTCTTCTAAGGTATAAAGTGAACATGCTTTAAGTGGGTCACTCTTTATCTCCAGACTTTGCTTGCCGTCAAATGCCAAGTTGTGTGCCTGTCTCTACGCCTCTGTTTTTAAAAGAAAGCTTGGCTGCGTGTGAAGAAGCTTTTGCAGCTGTTTGAGAAGGTGAAAACAGTCAGCTGCCATTAATTAGAAGCTCAGTCTCATAGTGGTCTGGTTTTGTTGTTTGTTTGTTTGGGTTTTTTTCTCCTAATGGAAAGAAGTAATGCATAAGGCTAGGTTAGGAACAAGTGTTACTGTGGTTACAAGATGGTAAATAACTGTTTTAGTCTGATCATTAGTAGCAGTTCGACATGTTCTTCATTAGAGTATTAGTCTTTTTCCTTTCTAATTGTATTTCCACGCAGAAGAGCTGTTTCTGGCTTTCAGAAAGTTACAAGTCCTTATACATTATGTGTAAACCAGAGTACTCCCATTGCACTGCTTTTGCTTAGACATCACATTACTTTCAAATCCTCCATAAAAAAGCCATTACTAAAAAAATGTTTTAATATCAGTCTGCTCTTCCCCAAAAAAATTTTTAAAAATCTTTGTTATCTTTAATAAATTCTTTTTTTTCACTTTCAGTTAGCATCAAAACATATTGAAGATTGTTCTAAACAGAACCAAACAGAGCATCAAAGTTCAGTATATGTGCTAAGAGATCCACGTATAACTTATTTTTGTAAACTGTCAATTTATTTTAGTGGTTGTTTCGAATAGCAATCTTGCTATGGCTAGGTGTAGACATTTCCTCATCCTAAGCTGCCTGTAAAAAGCCCAGAACCGGATCTGGCAGTTTTGCTTAGTGTCAGAACAGTAATGGACTGTAATTGGTTCAGTTTTGAGTTCAGGTCCCATCCAAAGAAAAGCGAAGTAATGCAAACGTCTGTTTAATTTCTGTGGTTTAGACAGGTGAAATCTTGACTTTTTGCTTTGCCTTACAATAGGAGGAGTGTGTTCTTCTTGTTCAGGTTTGTCACATAAAGACTTCTTTAAGGTGGACAGTCTTCTGAACTTGAAAATCTCTGTTAAAGGAGCATCTCTGTTATAGAATCTATGTGTTCTAGCTCTGTAGAGAGCTATACCTCTTTTGTGTCTCTTCCTGATTTTTTTAATAATAAAGAAGATTGTCTTACTATCTGTCATGGAAGAGATGCAGAGGAACTAGTATAAGGTTTAAATATTTTTTCAGGCAAGTAACTAGATTAGCCAAGACAGAGTGGGATTTTAAGCTGACAGTGGCCTCATGCTTTTGTATTTGCAGTTTCTGTAATATGAATTAACAGTTCTGAAATTTTTGTGTCTGTATTGACTTTAAGACTTCATTTTGTCCAAGCTGGCTGGACAAATAATTTTCAAGAATGCTTGTCTTGCTATTCTTCAGAAGGAGCAATCCCAGTAAAAAAGTCCTTGAGCATCATTAAAAAGCAAGGAAAAGGCTACATGCTTTGAGGACCTTTCTGAAGGAGAAATGACTTGTGATCAAGCAGAGGGAGGCTAGGTTTATGGTACTAGACTGAAATAGGATTTTTCATCTTCCCTTTGGAAATGAAACATCTGGGGAAGAGATCACCTCTGCCTGCTCCCTCTCAGGAGAGGCCTTGGACAAGAAACTTCTCCAAGGTCTGTTAAAAAATTAATCATTCATAGATGTGTCCTCACCTCTGCCACAACAAATCCCAAAAGAGGATTTTTTTTATAGTTATGTATGGTTAACTTAGTCTTTCAAGTTTCACTTCAATAAGAAAAAAAATCCATGAAGATTATGTTACCTTCATTTGAAGACATGTAGGTTATGTTACATTCATTTGAGAATCTTATCCCACAGGTTTGGTTGGAAGCATATTCTAACGTGATATCCCTGGGCAGGTTATAAATTCTTTATGTTTCATTTGGCCATAGGCAGGCTGGCTCTTGTGAATGGTACTTCCATGGGGATTACCTGACAGTTGGGTAAAATATGATGGAGTGAATCTGTGGTGTGATGAAAGGAGGATAACGTGCAGCAGAATAGCTGTTGTGAGAAAGCAAAAAATTTTGCATTTTGGAAATGACGGATTTGATTTCATATTCTCTTTGGACTCTGCTGGGCAAGCAAATGCTGCCAACAGTGGCATCTGCTGCAGAACTGACAGTGTGGCTTTCATGGCCAGGAACTGAATCCTTTTCTTTTACGGTGTGTGGATTAGGTGCCTGTGCTTTTAATTTTTTTTATTAATAAGCTAGAATGTAGGGTATTGAGGGTGCTTCTCGTAGACCAGAATAGAGCAGTTTAGGCAATGCCTGAAGTAAAGCATATTCCCAGAGCAAAAACACAACAGAAGATAGAGATCTGCTAAGTGTAAATTCTTTTTAAGCTGCACAGATGGCCCAGCCTCACAGCAGCAGGATGATGGGAACAACCCTGTGTTTCCTTATGATGAAAACAGTGATGACAGCCTTCTTCAGTCGTTACACCAGGCTGAGGAGCAGCCCCGGAGGGGAACACACACTGTAAGTTGGGAGGTGTAGGGAGAGCAGTCAGTGCAATGTGGACACTTGAACAGTGCAGGTGTAATGAGCCGCTTTTCTATTTATGGACCTTGTTAATGAACTGTAATGATGAATTGCAGATCAACAAATTTACAGAAACCTATAGTGCAGCAGTAGCAAGCAAATCTGTAAGACTTCTGGTTGTCATCTACAGGCATCTAGCCATTGTCTGAGAAAGCTAGGCTTTGGCAGTGTGCTGTACACAGTAGTCTCTTCCTAATGAGTATGATGTGGGCACTGTGCCAGGATGCAATTATTCAATACGATGAAGTAGAATCCTATCTATTTATCCTTTTTATGCATCACAACTCATCCTTTAATTTTATTTTCCCACATGCCAAATGAAATTTAATGTGTTGTTATTTGAATACAGTACTACAGATCGTGGTATTAAATAGTACAAAAAAATTTCCACATGATAGGCTTATTGCAGACTGTCTTTAAAATGCCTTAATGGAAAACCAAAAATAGATCTATTATTGCTAATGGGTCTGTGTAGAACGAAAAAACCCCGTATTTAACACCAGTGAACTAACAGGTGGCTTAATAGGGCCATGATCTGGAACAGGACAGGCTGGGATACACTGATTAAATATCAGCAGTTCACTGGCGATACAATAGCTTAGGGGCGACATGGTTTCCTTTTTGCTTTTAGCTAGATGGGGCTTTACATTCTTCACCAATTACCGCATTGCTTCTTTTTGACAGTGCAGAAAGTTGCTGACTTTTAAAAATGGACCTGCATAGGGCATGATCTGGATGCACTTTGTAAGAAGTTACATTCTCTAGCTTCAGTACTGCAATTGTTGCTCACAGTTAATCTGAATTCTTTTGTCTGGTTGTAAAATAACTGTTAATGTGAGTACACAGTCCTTGTCCATTGCATGCTTTGCAAAAATCGGTTTTCCTTTATTTGAGGGAGAATACAGCAATAGAACTTTCACAGAGCATAAAGGAACTCGGTTTCGTTTGGATACATAGGAAGTCATCTGTGAGAAAATTAAACCCGAGAAATTTAAGCAAATGAGTTGATATTATGACTCTGTGTCACTTTTGGCAGTACCTTAATGAATAAGTGGTTTCATCAGGATTTCCCATCTGGCCACTATCTGCTTAGATTTGAGTATTTACAATAATACAGTCCTTGAGGACGTAACCTGTCATGCACTGTCATTTGCTTTTAGGAGTTTGAACTACTAAAAGGAGCGAGAAGAGTTTTGGCCATGTAACCGAGGAGAAACATACAGAAAATGGTACTCTTCCATGACCTGGACAAACAAATTCCTGATCTGAATAGAGAGGTGGACTTATTTTGGACCAGGGAAAGAGGAAGTATATGTGTATGGTGGGGGTTTCTTTTAAGTTGGTTGGTATTTTTGGAGGTGTGGGGTTTTTACCTCCCAGAAGCTGAACTTGACAGAGTTTTTCTGCTATTTTGGCAGAAAGGGAGTTGGGATATTTAAAAAAAAAAAAAAAAAAAGACAAAAAAAATCTGACTGCAGTTTAGAGGCTGGAGCAATAGTAAATATATGCTGCATCCCAGTATTTCTTCCTGGTATGGTATGAATTTTTTCAGCTAGAGTAAGAGTTTCTCTTCATGCTTTTGGCTTTGATGGTTGTCTCCAGTGTGTCATATGATAGGAGTAGTCACACAGGCAGGACTGCAAAGAACTTGCTTTCTCTACTGTATTTTTTTTTGCAGCAATGTAACCCTAGTAATGAGTCAGAAGAAGCCTTGTGTTGCAATAATGTTGTTGACCACGGTGAAATTTTCTACCAAAATATCTTGGGGGGAAAAAAAAGTCATCTTACCATTCTCTAAGAGGTCTGCAGTGAAGAAAATGATTTTGATTGGTTTTAATTTGCCAAAAACACACACAACCACGTAGCTGCATCTCGCTCAGCTTTATGTGAGCTGAGTAGTTATAGCGTAGCTGTCATGTTTTTCCTTTTCATCTCAGGGATAACAGTGTAGTATCTAGCTTGCAGAATTCTTCAGACAAGTTTCTTTAGAATTAAAAAAGCTGAACAATGAAAAATAAAATGTCATGAAGCACAGAGATGAATTGATTTACCTGAAGTCAGTGGAGGGCCAGGGTTAGGAACAGCACTGGCTTTCCAGTGTCCCAGTCTGGTGTCTCAAGGCGTGGAAAGAGCAGACCTTTTAGAAGACATGCATAGCACTGATTTTGAGAGCACTGACCTCTACCTGGAGAAGGGAAAGTCTTGTGCCTTAATTTCCTTCCTTAGCAGCACTAGGCATCTGTCACAGAGAGGATTTGAGGCTGGCAGGAACTCTAGAGGCTGCTGTTGCTGGATGAGCAGCATAAAGAGATGTAAGCTTGGAGATACTTGATTATATTATTATCTAGTTTGGTTGTTTTTTATTTGAATGCATTGCACAAGATGTGGCAGTTCAACTATTGCCATGGAACAGTTAGACAACAGAGTACAGTAAGAACCCTGTTCCATCAAATCAAAGAAATTTCATGGGGTACATTGTCATCAGTAAATCTTTTATCATGATATATTTTGTTGTTGGTCACCTCTGACTGGGGATCAAGGGAGAAAAATGTACCTGAGTGAAAACATGATCATGAACTTCTGGACCTGAAGATGGGCTATTTTAAGAAAATTACATCGTGAAAAGATACACAGGTTCAAATGCAGAATGAAAATACAAGTTTACTCATTTGCCAGGATATAAAATATCCTTTTGCCAGTTCTATTTCTGGATCTTGTGCATGGGTATTAGAGAATCCTAGACATTTTACCTCTGTTATGCTGTAGAGAGGGAAGGGGAATCCTGAGTTGTGATAGGGAGTCTTCTAGTATAGAAAGAATAGGAAATCACAGTATGGAACAAAGCTGTAATACAAATATTGTATGTGAATATCACAGTGTGAAGTAACTTCCTTGAATAACTCAAAAGTGAATATAGACAGAGTAAAAATACATAGACATCTCAGACTGCCAGCTCTTAGTTGGAATTATTAATATATAAAGCAAAATAGTAACTCATAATATTTTCAGACCCTTATGTTTTCAATGCAACTTAAAATTTTCAAAATGTCAATCTTCCTAACCTTTCTAACAGTGTGAAAATACTGCTAATAAGAATTAATAGCTAAATCTGCTTATTTTCATATGGGATCCCATCTTTTGAGGTCAGTACCATATTATCAGATGAAGGGTGGTAAGGGGTTATATTTAATTCTAAGTAATGTGCCTTTAATCTCATCCTTCACCTGATATTTGAGCCGTATATGAAACTGAAGATTGTGGGTTTCTAGCTGGAGAATGTTTATTCTGTAGAATATTGCATTCTGAAGCTGTTAATTACAGCATTTCCATGTTTTCTTCTGGCTTTCTTGCATTGTTAGCAAGAAGAGTTTGTGGGAAGCTCCACAGTTCTTTCTAGAAGCACTTTAGGATTTCCCTGGATATTGCTGATACCTTGATCAAGAATAGTCTTATCAGCTGGCAGGTATTTTCTAAAGAGGAAGAATCATTGTGGTACTGAATATAATCCTGTTGTTACAGCAATTTTTCCAAAAGATTTCAGCAGACTCAGGAAATGTCTGTTGTGTAGTGACCTGTACAATCAATGGCATTCTTTTCAAAATGTGAACATCTGTTTCAGACCTGAAAAAAATTTTTGTTCTAAAGAAAAGAATAGATTTGTTGTTCAGAAATTCCACTTGGAAACAATAATATGACTTTTCAAAATGAAGTGGCTTAAAAAAGTAAAAGGCGACGGATGGTCACCAGGTATGGGAATGTAATTATTTATTATTATGCAGGTGCTCTAATTTTTACAGAAAACATTAATAAAGATTGATGGACTCTACTGCATCTAATTACTGTGTCTAGTGATGCCGAAGATGGTGAGCTGACTCCAAACATAGCTGCCAGAAGTCAAAATTTATTTTTCTCTTTTCCGCTCTTTAATTCTCCTCACACCTGTCCAATATTAACTTGCTTATTACACCTTCTGAATCCTAATTAGGAGTGGAGGGCAGTAGGCCCTGTGTGGCTATAAGTGAAGGCAGTTACTTGAAAGAATTGTCATTTTGGTTGTCATTTGGTTGCATAACAACTACATCTGAACTTGAGTCTTAGAAATTACAGACGGTGAATCGTTAGGATCTTACATCTTCAGTCTTCTAATGCAATAGGTACAAAATGTTTATTATTTACTAATGTCTGCTTAGTTAAAACATCAGAAGCAAGTCAGCAATAAGAAGGCATGGGATGGAATGGCAGCTATTCATTCTTATATAAATGTACACCAGAGATCTCAGTTTGCTTTAAATCTTTATAATTTCTCCTGAAATAAGCACAAACCTGGAAGGACATTCAATCTGGTTTGATTTTTGGTGTTGCTGGTTTTTTTCCATTGTTAACTTTTTATCTTATTAGAGAGGTGTGATTTAAGGAAAGGATGCACAATAAAGATGGAAAAGATTAAACAAAAAGTTGGCAAGTGACTTTTTTTTAAAAATTATTTGACAAAAATTGCCTAATATGTAAACTTTTTTTTTTTCACACACACAAAAAAAGAATTGTCAGGCTTCCAAATTACAGATGAAAAATTTGGGAAAATTTCATGAAAGCCTGTTCTCAAATCTTTCTCACATTTTTCCTTTTTTTTTGAAAATTTACCAACCTTTATACTTCTGTAACACATCCTGATAGGTTCAGTCTAGTTGGCCATCCCACAGCTCTGCCAGTACACAAACTAACATGCTCTTCCTCAAACCTTTCTAGATCAGAGCATTAAGTAGGGTGTTCCCCCTCTTCCCTCCTTCTTTTGTATAATCCTTTTTCAGTAGGACCTTTGCAGATTGTGGCAATTTAACAGAGTGCTATGCCTGGAGGTCTGAAGGCATTTTAAAGCTCCCACTTCTGAAGTATCCACATCTTAATTTGCTGGAGTGTGTGCTGCACTTTCAACTATGTCAGCAAACCACAGAAAAGGTAAATACATTTAGAAATAGGCTTATTTTTTCTTGTCTAATCATGGTAGCATAGTGAGGGACATTGGGATCTGGAAGACTTGGTTCCTATTCCCCATGCTGCTCATCTTCTCATGGGAAATGTTGTTCAAAAATTAAGAATTGTATTTATTACCACTGTGATTTGATGTTTCTCTAGAGCCTGTAAGTCTGTAAAAATGGGAGTGATACATTTCACCTGAAACACTGCATCTACTCAAGCACTTTTTTTTTTCTTTTTAATTATGAAGTGGATTGTTATTCATGATGGTCCTTGCCAAATTTCTAATCACCTGGAGAGGCAGAGCAGTTTTTTGCAGATTGACCCTCCTGGAGATGTAAGTTACTTCTGCTTTGGCTCTTCATTTGCTCCAGGGAATTCTTTTCCATTTTAGAAACAAAGAGTTTATGGACTGATTTTCTCATTTCCCTAATAAATTGAAAGCTTTTGAAAAGTACAGTCTTAATGCCAACTTGAAGAGGATTTGGGTTAGATTTTGTGCTTTTCTCTTCAGGGAACAATGCGATGCATAAAAAAATTGGTAACATAAATTGAGAGCAAGTTTTAAACTTTGCAGGATTGTAAGACTTTGCATCTATGTACATAGAGCAGCAAAGTCTGAGGACACTTTGGGAATGCAGTCTCTGCTTTCTAACTTCTTCAGGCAAATATGTTTGCACTAAGTACATAGCTTCAGAAATCATTACTATTCACAGAGTGAAGTTTGAAAAATGATTATGTGGTAATGAAAAGAAAGCAGTAGAAAAAAGCCTGCCATTGCTGATGACAGGCAAATGAACAACATTTGGAAATGGCACTCCAAAAGAATTTTGGATTACTGTTCTTTAATTCTTGATTGTGATAGCAAACACTTAAAAAAAGCACCCTGCCTTTTTATAATCAAGACTTGTTGTGCTTGAAGGACTTCTTGATTCAGAAGTTGTGCATAGGGACATGGAGGAAAACACAGCAGAAATAACAAACATTTAAATTATCCAAAGCCTCATATAAGAGCTTGTCCGTATGCAGCAGTTCTTAAAAGCAAAACTGAAGCCTTATGAATCATATCAACATGAGTTTCTTTAATCTCATTTCCATTGCTTAGTAGTACGTGATGTTGCATAGTTCATGAAACAAGTGAGACTTTGTACTGATTTTCTGAAATCTGCTGTAAAACACACCTTAATATTCTAGTTTCTTTGTTCCTAATTGCTTTTTTGCCCTTTCAGTTACTCCTGAGACCGAGCAAATAATACTAATCTAAAGTAACTTTCCAGTTAACTTAAATTGTCTTGCCACTTTAAATAGTCTTACCCCTTTATTCCTGCTAAAACAGTCTTCATTGTTGGCAGCTCATCAAAGATATTATGCCTCTCTGAGAACAAATCAGATAAGTTGTAAGTTCACTGAGTGTAAAGAATCCAGCTTTCATGCATGTAAATGCTTCTCCTTTGAGCATTTAATGATAATGATAAGGAAAATCCAAGAAAATGAAAGATGGAGAGGCTCTAGTTTCACTTTTCTGAAAGTTTTTTCAGTTTTCTCTATCAGAGTTCTATTTTAAATGTTATTCTTTGATTACAGGTCTGATCTGGCTTAAGGTCTAGCAGTGAAGGATCTTAGCTTGAAGGAGGCTGTGTTTTTTACTGAGGATCAGAGCTAAAGCTGCTGCAGGTTCTCCTCACGTTGCCTCAGTGCCTGTCTGTTCACACCACATGGCCCAGCATTTGGTTTATGCTACCTTGGCTAAATAAACCCGTGGGATTTACAGTATGGCTTCAGAAAACAAGAATCATATGTGAGATATTTGCTTTAAATGTTTGCACGTTCTGGTTTTTAAAATACTACATTTGAGGATGTATTTGCTCACTGGCAAGTCCATGTTTTGTTTCTTCTTGTGGGACAGGGGCTGGTTTCAGTGGAGGCACAAACCCCTCTAGACTGACTCTGGTTGTTATAAGCTGCAGTGTAATGAGAATTTTGGGTTCCTTGCTAAGTGGAATAATTTATATTCACTGCCACTGTGGATGTGCCTTCAAGGTGACAGATTCATGCCTTCATGCATTACAAACCTGCATCATGCCAAAAAAGGGATATGTTTAACAGAATAGTTATTCATATGAGAAATGCATTTGGATGTCTTTTATCTTGCTACAAACCCTCAAGTTGGAAAAGGATGCAAAGCTTGCTGTTGAATCTGAGGGTAATTTGGCTTTGAGTGTAGAATTAGGCCTAATATATTGTTCAGTTTTGGGTCCTAAACAAAATTAGAATTCTGGGATAGATAGGCTATCAGATAAGTAGATATGTTTCCTGCCAGTTCATCATCAGAAATGGGCAGCAACTGCTTCAAAGGGTTACCTGTTTCAAGTGTTGGAGAGTGTTTTCTGAAACAGGAGAGTAACAGACATATGAGTCTCCTTCATTCTCAAATCTGAAACTGCTAACTGAGGGACTGAGAAATAAGGAGAACAGCCTGAGCTCTTGAGGACTGACGTGGGTTTTCGGCTCATCAGTAACCATGTCTGGGGTGTAGAGGTGGCAGTCACCTGAGTTTATGCCTCTGTCAAAGAGCTTGCGGGGGGGAAGGGGGCTGGGCTTTTGTTGTTTCTTTCTTTATTAGCAAAATATAGGAGCTGACTTGCTGTGGGGCAGGCTGGTGCCTCATTTGTTCAACCTGAAGAAAATAAGGAAAAAAGAAAGGATGGAGAGTTGAAAGTAATGGAAACATGAAGAGAGACAGGGAGGAAGTGTGGTTTTGAGTGAGACAGGAATAATGTTAATAAGAATACATGAGATCTTTATGTCAGTGTAAAGAGTACTTAGAAAGACCAGAGTGTGTGGCATACATAGAGTTCTTTTCTTTGTTTTAGCTTTGTTTATTTTTGATAAAGCATTTCGCTTCCAGTAACAAGTCAAATTCTCCAAGGAGACCCGTAACAGGAATAGAACAAGCAAAAAATTAAAACCTGGTCCCAGAGGTATATAGCTTCCATTTCACTCCTCAGGGAATAGCAAGGGGGAATACACTGTGCTTGGGGTAGGGTGAGTTGTTTTCTGTGTTTGCCATGATGTACAACAGCTGAAAAAAGCAGTCTTGTTCACTGACTTTTGAGGCAAGGCAATAGGTTTGCAAATGCCAGCCACAAGAACCTCTCCATTAGTAAAAACTATCTCTGCAGAACAACTTGCCCTTTTAGAAAGTGATCCTGGGGTTTATTTGTTTTTATTTTAACAGCCCTCCCTCTGCTTCCTAGAACCAAAGTGTTAAGAAATAATAAAATATTAATGCTAAATATAAACAGAAGGCACATTCACCAACCCAACTAAAGGTTTACTGAGCCTGTGCTTGTTTTTGAGAACCTGTGACGTCCTAAATATTTAAACTGAAAGAGATTAAGGGAAATGTGGAAAAATTGCTGTTTGACATGATCAAAAAATGCCATTGATCCACAAATAATATGCTTAAAGCCTCAAGGGGAAAGCAGGAGAAAAGCGAAAAGAAAGAGAAAAACTATGTTTATATCTTTAATTTTGTATTTTGAAAGTTAGAGCTTGTTCAGTCTTTCAGGGGTTTTGGGGTGTTTTTAAGCTAATTAAAAAGGCTTATAGCCATAGTAAATTTACAAAATGTTCAAGTTGAAAATTAAATTGACTGTTTTGAAAACAATTACATTCAGAGGGTAGAGTTCTTTTTACCTCTGACTTCTTTCCTCTCATTTTCCTCTGGCAAGGACACACAAAACATGCACTCTGTCAGCTTAGGGTAGTGGAAAGGATTTTTAAAATTCAAACAGCTTTTTGTTGAAAAGTTCTGGTTTTGAAAGGAATACCTTTGCAGAGTTAAATTTATCCTAACTTTAATGGCTCTATGTAATTGCAGTATGTTCTCTGTTATCTTACCTTACCTAATTTTAGATGAAGTGTCTTCATGGCCCTGGAGAGGACATTTCACAGTCTCAGTGTGCAAGCCTACACTTAAACATATTCTGTACTTGCACCTAAAAAGACAAAAAAACGAAACAAGCAAAGAAAATGTAGCTGCTGCAAGTTTAAGATTGACAACTAGTTGGTTTCTGTCACCTTTTTTTTTTTTTCACTGCCAGTGTAGGAAGCAAATAACTATTTCAATAGCAGCATTTACCACATTGCCTCAAGGAACAGAGGCTGAGAAGTCTCTGTGCTATAGGCCAGTGAAGACTGTGATAGTGACACAGTAATTTATATGTGTCTTTTCTTTCTTTTGGCTTAGAACATAGCACTTTTAAAATTGTATTAAGCTTATCCAAGCTGAAGGTGAAACAAAGGCATCTGTTCTCTAAAATTTGTACTGATTTTAACTAAATTATTTTTCCTTCACACCATAGGTTTGTTGGTCTGTGTGTAAATAAAAGATAATTTTATAAGATTGTCTGGATAACAGAATTCATTTTCTGTTTTCTACTGTGGTACCATAATAGCAAGCTGGACTGAGATTCCCTCTCCCCTCAAATTTCTCCTTCCACCTGACCTTTGTGATTATCATATTACCTGGAGGACAGCAGGTTTTGTTAGTCAGATGCCATTTTAGTAAATGTGAGTGAGAGAGTAAAGGCATTTGATTCGTATGGAGATAAACAGCATACCAATCATGTTTCACTCCAGTGATTTTAAATCAGTTAGACAGCCTGTTCTTGTCAGTCCATAGCCTGCAGTGTCTCAAAACAAAATGTCATTTGTGAAAATGGTGTTAAACAGTCATTTTTCTATGCGCGCACCAGTGCCCCACTTATGTGTGGGGCTGGTCAGTGGAACTGACCTCCAATAAAAACATTTCTGATGCTACTATTATACATTGAAAAAAAACCTTCCTGCATTGCATCCAGCAGAGATCTACTACCATCTAGAAGGAAATGCAAGCATTTCCATTCTTCCTGTAACCTCCAAGGACCATGTGTGCAACATCTTGTGCTGATGAGTAGGTTTTTTACAAAATGGGTTTGTAGAATTATACTTTGTGCTTGTCTTAAAGCCTTTGCTCCCAGTGTCCTGTGGGTACATAATCTGTGTCTCTCTTGCTTTTTGTTTTAGTCCTATGCACAGTGCTTTTAGTGAAAAGCTTTGTCATAGGAAGATATGCCTTCCAAGAGCTCAGAAAAACAGGAAAAGATGAATCAAGGAGTGTTATATTAAAAGAATAGTTTTCAAGTAAATATTTTTAATTATGAGTATCTCTCATGATTTTAGAATGCATATATGTAGTTTGTAATTTATTATCTGAGGGTCCTTGAAAGTCCCATTTTAAAGTTATTCTAAAGTACTTTGATTTATGGATAATCATCAGATTTCATGACTTAGGAGGAAAATCAGTAACGACATTCAAATCAAAGACAAAATTACTGAGGTGAGAATAAGTTAAAATATGTTATAAGGTCCTGGATACTACCAAACTCTCACATCATTTAGTGAAATATTCTGTGGCTAGTAACTCTGGAGAGAATTCAGTTAAAAATGACTAACCATTTTGGACTGATAGGATTTTTTTTATTGTTAATTAATCAGATAATGGGTTCCTTTTGTCACTCTGCAGCTTATGTAAGATATAGGAAATATACCTTCTACACAGAGCCAAGAGTTTATTTTCTAATCTGTGCTGCAGTTTCATTCTAGGTTTGTAGGTAGTTTGTTTCCATAAAATAGTTTCATGTCAAGGTTCTTAATTGCAGAAATATACCAAAAATATTGTACTCATAGGCATTGCACCACACAACTGCACAAATCTGAGCTCCAGTGGATGGAGGGAACAGTAACCTGGTTGTTACCTGCTGAGTAGCAGCAGGATTTTTTCTTTTACCTGCTGGGTAACAGCAGACTTATCCTGCTCTGCAAGATAAATCAAAGCTTCATGCTGGCCAAGACACAGCCAGGCAAGACTGAAGGCCTTACAGAGTTCATACCAATCCTGTGGCCTGCCACTGGTTATGGCAGTACCATGTTTGTTAGTCAGTACTTCCTCCTGCGTGGGCGTGGGGCAACCCCCACCTGCTGGAACCTCCGCCTGGCGCAGGGCTGCCCCCTTACCAGGCGCCCCGGGCGCGGGGCGGCCTCCGGCGGGCCCCAGTCCTGGGCGTGGAAAGGAGTGAGAGAGGGGGAGCTGCGCCGGCGTGGACTGTGCCATCGTGGGAGATGAGAGGGGGAGCCTCAGAGCACACAAAGGAGAAGGACAACTCTAAACTCGGGCAGATGGAGCTCGTTTAGCCCTGTAAGGCCCCATCTAAGAGAAGGTCACTGTAATTAAACCTACGTCCTGAGGACCTCGCTGCCACCGTCCAAGCTCGCTCGGCCCTGGCAGATGAACCTCAGGATTAAAAGGTGGGTTCAGTTCCATGCATACTGTGTCTCACCTAAAAAATCCACTGCACAGGCTTGAAGGCCTTACCCACATTTGCAAAGCCAGGCGAGGGTCGAAATGGCCATCTTCTACAAATGCAGTCACACAAAGATCAAAAGACAAAGGCATATACACCTGCCTCCAAAGGTGCACCCAAATTAACTCTAGCATGCTTCCCAAATCTTCATTCGCAAAGCCTAGCCATGATGACTTCTTCCTGCAGTTCTGTAATTCTGCCTCTTTGAATTTGTTCTTCAAGCTGCTTGTTATCTTCGTAGAATCACATTTGTGCTTGGGATTGCCTCATCCCAGGTGCAGGACCTTGCACTTGGCTTTATTGAACCTGATGAGACTCCTCTTGGCCCACTTCTCGAACTTGTCCAGGTCCCTCTGAATGGCATCCCGTCCTTCAGGGCTGTCAGCCTCATCACTTGTCTTGGTGTCATCTTTATAGTTATGTATTCCCTGAATTACGTCTAAGCTTCTGGATTTACTGAAAATTCATCTAGATGAGTTTGGACTTCATTTTTACTGTGCATGTTTTCTCTCACTGTTTTATAGCAGAGCCCTTTCTCTGTAGTGGGCCATTGAATAAGGCAAGTTTGTATCCTGTTGTTAATAATTATATTAAATCAGCATGGCTCAGATGTGAATGAACTGATGACCCAGTTCCATGGTGGCTCCTAAACCCTGTTGCACCTCTGGGACTCAGCTGGCAGTGGTGAGTGGGGTTTAGAATCTAATTTCTTTTGTGGTCTTTAGCAATGGGTGCTAGCATGGATCTTTAACATAATTTATTTTTTTCACCTTTTCAACATTCTTTCAAGTCTTGTGCAGCGTTACTGAATTTTGCAATTCTGATGTTTTCCTTATTGGGGTATTTTATATTTCCAGATATATTCTTCACCCTCCTTGCAGCTTATCCTTTCTGTTTCAGTGAAACCATGCTTATAGTACTGTGTGGTGAATAATGCATGCCTTTCTTTTTAACCCTTTGTCTCTTGTTTCTTCTGGCACTTTCTCTCTTCCCTTCGCTCACTTACATTCATACTTTCCTCATACAAGTTCTAACATTTCTGTTGCAACACGCCTTCTGAAAATGTTCTTTTAACAGGCCTCTCTCTCCTTGCCCTTGATCCATGCAGAGATTGTGTCCACGTCAAAAGAATCAAACTGACCCAAGTGTTCAAATGAACTTTGTTAAATCCATTAGTCTGTGTGTTAACACAGAGCTCATCAGGGTTTAGCTACACGACTCCCTTCTGTCCTCAGCAAACACATGCAGTTGGTTCCTGCAGTGCCCTCAGTGCCCTTAATCTGATTTGAATTACTGGTAGTGGAAAGGGCTGAGTCTCTATTAGGAGTCACATGAATGTTTGAAAGCAGCTTCTAGAACTTAATTTGTCTTCAAATTATTTTGGTATGTTACCTGGACTGGCAACAATCTGCTAAGTTATTCCAGGGAAAACAAAATAGTCGGGAGAACTCCAAACTTCTGTTGATTAGAATTTATTCCAGTTGCCTTTGTGCATACTTACCATGGCAAACAAACACAGCTATGGCAATATAGGGGGCTTTATTTTAAACCTTGTCTGATATTTGTGGCACATTCCTGTCGGTAGGGGTTCACCATCATTACTGTGACCTTATAGATGGCACGACAAAGGACAGTGCTTAAGAGTGAAGTTGTGCATACCTTTGGTGTCTGACTGGTTCAGCCTGCAAACTTCAGAAGCTGAAGTTTTGTTCAAAAGAACATATCCTGCTGGTACCATTTGTGTTGATTTTTAGTGATGTTTTCACATAAGAATTCTGAGATAAAATTGTCTAACGTCTGTGAGGAGCCCTTGTAAAACAGTGATATGTAAGAAAATGTTTTATTTTTGTCTCTTGCTTTTTAGATAGAACAGGGTAGGACTTCCTCTGAGAAGAATTCTAGACAGAGAGATACATAAATCATCTTTTCCTGTCTCTTATGAAACCTTGCCTGATGATAAGGAACATGCTAGTTTAAAAGTGGAATGAATTTTATTCCTCTGATGGCAATGTCTTGATAAAAAGAAAATGGGAAATCTCACCCCACTGAAGTCACTGGAAGCCAATGACAGCATCCAGACTGTCTGAGTATTGATGCAAAAGTCGTAGGAGTCCTGACCACCTCTTAAAAGTTTTCTGGTTTTCTGTAAGCCCTACTATGTCCACAAATCATCACTTAAAGAGAGAAATATAATTTGAAAAAGCAGTGTCAAGTATCAGCTTGGGATAATAGATCTGTAGATTTTTTATAATGGTTGTAGGGCTTATTTTGCACTATAGAATCAGAGAACCATAGAATTGTTAGAGTTGGAAGGAACCTTAAACATCATCTACTTCCAACCCCACTGCCGTGGGCAGGGAACCTTCCATGAGACAAGGTTTTTCAAAACCCCACCCAGTCTGGCCTTGGACACTTCCCAGGGGTGGTTAGTCCACAACCTCTCTGGGCAACGTGTGCCATTGCCTCACCACCCTCACAGGGAAGAACTTCTTCCTAATACCTAATCTAAATCTAGTCTCCTTTATCTTAAAGCTGTTGCCCCCTGTCTTGTCACTCCATGCCCTTGTGAAAAGTCCCTCTTCAGCGTTCTTTTAAGATCCCTTTAGGTACCACAAGGCAGGATTAAGGTCTCTATGGAGCCTTCTCCTGGCTGAACAGTCTCAGCTCTCAGTTTTTCTTCACAGGTGAGGTGCTCCAGCCCTCTGATCAACTAGACCTGTTCCGACAGGTCAACCTCTTCCTTGTGTTGGGGACCCCAGAGCTGGAATTGTAATGTATGTGGACACTACTGTGGTGAAAAAGGTATGCAGAAAGTGCTGGTAGCCCTTTCAGCTTTCTGAGAGAGGTAATAACATGGTTACACTTCAGTTTTTTTGTTATTTGTATATCCACTGAGAACTGGGAAGATGTCACATTACATGCCTGATCACTCAGGTTAAAAGATGAGAAGAGGCTGTGTGGCTCGTGCCTGATAGCATCCCTTTCTGCTGTCTGTGTTTGATATGCTTGGCTAGATCATTAAGGTTAGAAAAGATGTCACAGAGTGCTGGAATATTTTCAAAATTTTCCGTGCTAGAAATGTGTGATATATTAAATCTGATACTTGTCACAACTCTTTTTTTTTACATTTCATCCTGCTACTTGTTGCTATCACCAGCACTGTAAATACTTCCATTCCTTTGTTAGAACAGACATGTTGTTGTTTTGCGTCTTGGCGCTTGCATATCTCTTTGCAAACAGGCCCTTAAATGAAAAGATCCTTTGGAAAGTAACTCTTATCAGAACAAAGCTGTTCCCAAACACTTGGAAAGCACTATCATATGTTCCTCATTGTTTGGGGAAGTTGACTGTTTAGCTGTCATAGTCATTCTCTTATGAGCAACAGTTGTGACAATTGTTGTATTGCTTATCTTGGGACTCTTTTATGCCAGTCATTATTACTGTGACTTTGCTCCATGGGACCAGACTCAATACAGTGGATCTTCTCCTCCCCACTGTCATCCATTTCTCTCTCAATTTCCTGCTGTCTTTTTTCTGTTGTGCCAGAATGTGTGAGGAGGTGGGGTTGGAGACATTCCGGTTTTGTCAGTAGGAGCAGGTAAAAATGTTCAACTTCTGCGTACAAGGAGAGATCCTCTGGGTCCAACTCCTGTTCGTCAGCACTGAGAGAGTGATTGCACGCTCATTAATACCAGATCAGTGCACTGTGGATTGCCAAGCAGTGGGAAATTGGTCTGGGTAAGGTGGTGGGCCTGTGTCTGTGATTCTGCTGAATTCATTGATTGCACAATTTGGCTCTTCTATGCCTTTTTGGCAGCTGTAAGAGGACAGGCAAAACTTGATTCAGAATGTAGCCTGCAAATGTAGTTAACCACTGATACTCTTTTTAACAATTCTCAATTACAGCTATGCTTAGTGCCTGAAAAATGCATGGAGACTCACAGGTCTGGTACCCTTCATCCAGGGGTTGGGAGTCTGAGAGCTGAACTTTTAATGAAACGGAGACATGATCTCAGCTGTTGCTGAACTCTGCTGTTTATGGAAGTTTTGTTTCTGCATTTGGTGGCTATGCAGTTAGATCAGCACAGCTTTGAAAAGTTCAGTCCTGGCCATTTTCATGGCAGCTGTGCTCTCCACAGGGGTCACTAATGCATCTGACTGCAAGGGGAGCAGAAGCATTTCCCTGTGGATGCACTTGTCATTGGCAGTGAAAGGCAACAATTAGGTCTGTGTTTGGACACTTCTAAATGTTGAGCAGCTGAGATTAGCTGTGGAAAAATTATCTCATGGACCCCTTGGGTGCCTGGTCTGCAGAGTTTGGATGTCTTTTGTGGCACTTCCTGTGAAAAAGTGGGCACAGGCTAAAGCATCTTTTTGTTTTGGAGGAGTCAGGTTCAGCCCCTGGTCTGTTGGCCGAGATGCCAGTGTCACACAGATGTTGGTTGTTTCTTTCTCCATTTACAAGGGTAAGGAGATGCATAGTGGTGGCTTTTAAGCTAAGCTGTGGCCATGTTGTATGATTGGTGCCTGGCTTTTTAAATGGGATGGTAACATCACATGGCTCCACTGGAAGCTCTGAGAGGAAACTCGCAGCTCTTATGATCCCATCATCTGTTGAATAATCGTGGTTATGATAGAGTTATGAATGGATAATTGACTCCTGATATTAACAGCTAAACGAGTGAACCTAGAGTTATGAAATACTGGCTTAAATTTGTGAAGAAACAGTAAAGGGGTCCTATCACTTCTCCTGATGTGTCCATTGTATCCACTGCTAGTAACAACCCACAGACTGAAGTCTTCATTAGCTTTAAGAGTTCAGTTAGGCCAACATTAAATTCTTGGCTCTTACTGTGAGGTGTATTTCTTTGGCCCACATAAATGGCATGAGTTCATTGAGTTGGTGGAGAAAGGAGTGCAAGCCATTCTGAGGGTCTTCATGGCACGCTGGGTCATCACTGAGCACCAGATAATGTGTGTGTCTGTAAATGTGACATGTCACTTACAATGCAGATTTTTGGACAACTTAAATGATAAAGGATCATAGGAAAAACAGAAAAGGGAAAATGTGGCCTTTGCTTTGTGGTCTTAATCTATCTGGAACTTGGCTGAGGCAAATTTGGGGTTTGTTCGGTGTCAGCTTGTGCAATGTGATCTGACAGAGACTGATAAAATTATGTGAGAGGCTGAGCAAGGTGGAGCCCAATAGAAGCCCAGCCTTAGCTGATAGTAGTTTAAAATGTTCTCATTGTAGTCCTAGTTGAACAGAGGTCTTTGTCCCTGCATCTCTTCCTCAAGGTAGTTGGATCCAAAATTTTATTTTTATTTTTACTTTCAGCAGACTTTTCTGCAAAGTTGGGTAAAGGACAGAAAAGCCAGGAACATTTATAAGAGAAAGGTCAAAAACCGGTTTGACGTCTTTTTATGGTTATGACTGTGCAAGAGTCTGAAAGCTTGTTCATGCATCTCACTAAATGGTCACTTCCTTGTTTTTCATAGAAAAAGATGACCCACTTAAGTGATGTGAATTATAGAGTGGTGTACTGACTCTTAAAATCCAGCTTCTTTCAGGACTGTCCTGGATACTATCCGTGAGTTTGCAAAGCTGGAAGGAAAAGCACAGCCACTGTCTTATGAAGAAATCAGATGTGCAGGGGAATGCTGGCAGAGACAGAACAAAGAACTTTAGAGCTAAAGGACAAAAAACCAAGAGAAAATGAGATGGAGCATGTAATTAAAGATTAGTTTTGCAGTGAAATAATGAGTTAAAAGTGCTGTGCAGTATCAAAAAACATGAGCAACTCCACTATGAGCTTGTGGAGCTGAGGTGGGAAAGTTTTGAGTGCAGCACTAAGGCAATGTAATGCTTAACCCTAGCTGTTACTAGAGGACCTTCCAAAACTGGTGGTGGGGTGGACAGGGACCTATGGGTTGACCTAGTTCAACCCCATTCTTCACCCGGAGGAGCAGAGGTTCACAAGTTCCAGTGCTCTTGTTCATGAGATAGTGGGATTCTTCAAAGAGAATTTTGGAGCACCCTTTGCTGCTGGATAAGGGAGAATTTTGGAGCACCCTTTGCAGCTGGAATAAGGGAAGGAGAGGAAATGCACAATGAGAGACATACAAAGTTGTTACCAGGCTACTGAGCTGACCCCAAAACTTTAAACAGGCTTGGTTGCAAAATTGGGCCCTTTAGATAAAAATATGTGATCTGAGTGGCTTCTTAAATGAGAAAGAAGTATTTGCCTTGCCATAGCTGAATGAGAAAATGCTGTGCAAGCTTCCCCTACAGCCTCTCGGCAGGTGGCTAGAAAAGCCTGTGGCCACAAGTCATCATTCTGAGGAGGTGCATTGGCTTCTGGAAGCTTTAAAAGTAGTATTAAAAGGTGAAAGCTACATTGGAGGAAAAGGCATGTGCCAAATGAAAGCATATTTAGGTTAGAAGAGATTTTCAGACTCTGTCTGTGGTCTTCTAAACCAGTGGTGTCCAAAGCAGGGTGCGTGTACCACAAGAGGTGCATAAAACAGTCCACTGGGGTGTGGAAGAAAATATTTTTGTCCTATTAATAAATTTTTAGAACAACATTTATTTCATCTTTAGCTCACACTTTTTACTTTTTTTGGTGTGTTTTATAATTTACATAATATGGTGGTACATGCATATGATTTATAAATTACATACACTGGGGGAGGGAGGGGGTTTCTCAGATTTATTTTTCCGATAGTTAGCAGTCAAAGAGGTTTGGAGAGTGCCATTCTAAACCAAGGCTGTGTCCAGGATCTGCATATTGACCAGGCTGCATGTAGAACAGCTGTGGTCAATGATCTTGCCCGTGAAGGCATCTAGTTGTAGGGCTTAGAAATATCTGTACTGCATGCCCTGAGGCAAAACCTTGGTAAGTGAAATAGGAGTGTTTAGGAGCAAAATAGATGATTGTGAACTAGAGAAAAATCCTAGGGTTATGAGAGAAAAATAGGCATTGCAAACTGCTGCTTTGCAAATGGTGACTTCCCACTACTTTTGGGAAAAGTGGTGTCAAAAGTGCATGTTGGTGGGAGAAGGTTGTGGCAGGTACCTCTGCTTGGCACGGAGTTGAAGCAGTGGGGTGGTGTCTCAGTAAATGTCATGCTGGGACATGATAGAATTTAAAAGCGTGTTAATTTCCAAATTGGAAAAGTACTGCCTTTGTGATAATATATATACTTCATATTATTAATATTGATTATGCTTAACCGATTAGTAAGATATGAGCACAGTGTTTCAGTATGTAATCAGAAAAGGTGTGTAAATGCACACATGTGTATACATATCTAGAGAAATGAAGTCTCGTGCATCTATAAAACGTGATGTTTTGAGCACTAGAAGCAGCAACTGTAGATAGATCAGCCTAGTCTAGGACTGCCTTCCAAGATAAACTGAGTTTTAGCAGACCACATAGGTCTTCTGGTGTTGTGAATGGGGTGATTGCACCTTTTTTCTACTACTGTAGTTGGGTATTTTAAAAAAACAGTGTATAAATCAGTGGCCCTCAGAAAATAACAGATTGTGAAAACTAGTTTCCTCTGCTATGCAAAATACTGTGTGTGTATGTGTCATGGTTTGAGATAGTCCCGAAATCCAATTCCCTAGCTCCATTCCCCCCTCCCACATCTCAGCCTAATGTGAGATGGGTTTTTCCAGACAAAACACACCAGACTCAAAGTGGGGGAAAGGGAATATATTACAATGACTGTACAAATAAATACCATACCACATTATACACATGATCACAACTATCTCTACCATGACATATGTATTTACAATGGACCAGATCTCTTCTCCCCTCCAAATAAAAGTCCAGGAGGGAAAGAAGGACAGATCCCTTCCAGTCCTTAAGCAGCAGGATCTTCTAATGCAGCAGGTTCTGTCTGTCTTCTCCACATGCAGCAGCTGATAGCTGGCTTTCTGCCAGCACTCAACGAGGGAGGTATCAAACTCCCCCGGCCCCATCGCCTCACCCGAGGGGGTCTTCCATGGGCTTCGTAACCCCAGACAAGGTCGTATCACCACGTCATATCACGAAGACACAGGGGGGTCTTCGTGACTGTCTGGTATCTCTTGCAGGGCTTCTGTGCCACTGCCTCTCAGGCTGCCACCGTGGCAGCAGTGCAAGGGGGGGAGAAGGTCAACTCCCCCCGCATTCCATCTGGCCGTCCCGGTCCAGCTCCCGGGACGCTCTGAGCTTCTCAGCTCCTCTCTCTCCGGTGCTGCATGTCTAAAACTCTTCTCCTAAATAGGAGTCCATGTCCCTCTTCTCCAAGAGGGTCTCCAAGGGAGTTTTGGGGAATCTGGTATCAGTCTTACCCCAAACTCTGTCTCTCAGCTGCTGGCTCTCTTTCTCCTGGCTCTGTCTTCCAGGAGTCTTCTCTGTGGTGCTGCATGTTTCTGTTGCTTCTTGGTCTTATCTCCTGGCTCTCTGCCACCTTCTCCGGCCAGTGTCGGCTGCTGCTCTGCGCCCATGGAGAGAACATCTCCCAGCATAACTACAGGCACCTAGCCCAGCTTTATGCTGTTCCAGGTCCCTGCAGCCCCCAGCCAGGGGCTGGGAGGGGGCCAGAGGCCCCAAGGGGCACAGAGCCCCTACCTCGTGGCTCACAACATGGCCACCTCTCCAACAACAACCAAAAAAACCATCAGGGGAAAGAGATAAGAGCCATGATGCTTGTGGTAACTGAAAGAGTATGATATGCAGTCTTACACCAATTTGCTGGAAAGAATTCTTTATTTTTTCAGGTAATTTTTGAAAATTAGAATAATGGTGTTTTAGAGGTGAGAGCTGTGCATTAGCAGTGGAGGGCTATTAAAATAAGACGCTGTGTTCCTGATGGTCTACTAAAGATGGCAGCAAACAGCACAGGGTGAGAGGGGCATATTTATATGCCTGTGTCAGCTTTCAATGTTCAAAGGGCTGTTTAATCATATTTTGACCAAGTCAGATTAGAAAATTGTTCCATTTATTTTCAGCCATTGTCTGTCGTGCAGTTTGTAGGCTCCAGTTGTGTTTGAGTGGATATGAGTTTGTATGCACACACACACATGCTCATGTAAGTGTCCACAAAGTATTGCAAGCTAACTTTCTGTATACAGTTTACCTGCAACAGGTGTATATCTCATTAAAACTCTGTTAAAAACTGTGATTTTAATAACATTACACTCTTAGAAGTGACATTATGGTCTCAGCTACAGGAATTTCAGGATTTGTCTTTTTGTGCTGTAGTCACTTTAAAAGTTCAGATGTTTGTGTAGACTATATTGGCTTTAAAAATCAAATGTTTAACAGGGCAAACAATGGCTGTGTGAGCTCCTCTGAGGCCTCTACAGGTGTTGTGAGATAAAATTACACAGAACTGTGTTGTCAGGGTTTGCCTGGAGCTTTATTCTGATCTTTGTTCACTCTTGTCTAAAAGAGTGATAGCTCTTATTTAATCAGTTTTAGCTTCAGCTTACTTTTATATGATTGTATAATTTAATGCCTATTTTTATAATAATCTTCATTAATTTCTCTGCCTAGTAGGTAGAACTAACAAGTTCTGTATTCTTTTAAAAATGAACTGTCTGAACATAGAATAAAATTGCAGGATGGAGAAGAACAGACATGGGATAATAGCAGAGGTTTGAAAACTGTGGGCACAACGTGATACAACCAGCCACCCACCCACTATTGGTCAGTTACTGGAAAAGGAGAGAAGTTATGGCTTGGGTCAAGCTGGTTTTAGGTGTTACAAAGAGAGACAAGAGAAAATATAAAGTATAGCTATCCAATATCCAATAGATTGGATATTTGGAATAATGTCTTCCCTAAAACAGTTGTAAAGCTCTCGAAAAGGCTGCCCAGGGAAGTGGTAGAGTCACCATCTCTGGAGGAATTTAAAAGACGTGGGTGTGGCACTTGGGGCCATGATTTAGTGGTGGATTTGGCAGTGCCGAGTTTAACAGTCAGACTCCATGGTCGTAGAGGGCTTTTCCAACCAAAATGATCCTATGAGTCTATGAAATCTGAATGTGGCATGGAATTGCAGAAGAGTGTAGAACAAGCAAGGAGTAAGGTATGTTCGAAAATGTATAAAAATAAGCCAAATTGGATCCTAGACTAAAAGAGGAATAAGCTCCCCCCATCAGCATTGATACCTTTCTCTTGGAGAAAAGCTGTGGACAATGACAGCTTGCCATAACCCTCTCTCTCCTGTTCTAGTCTTATTAGGACTCAGGGAGGAGTCTGAGGAGAGCATAACACCACAGAGAAGAGAGAGGTATTATAAAGTCTGTAACAGATTTTTCACTATTTAGAAATGTTTGTGTTATCGTTTACTGTATTTTTTATGGTAATAAATAGATCTGGACTAATAACAAGTTATTTTTTAGACTGTTAAGATATGTTGTAGTCTAACAGTAAATTCTTAAAGTCTTGACTTTCCATCCATCCTCTGTGTTTCTGAGGCCCACATAAACCACGTGGGCTGTAGTTCAATACTGTCCTTAGAAGTGGGCAAATTATACTATTCGGCCTATAGGATTATATTTGCTTCCCTTGGCCACATAATGGACACAGACATAAAAAGAGGAAAGCAAAAAAATATTTTTTTTTGTTGCTATTAAGGAGAGCTTCTACCATAGTGTTTCATATGAGGGAAGCGAGCAGATATGGCAGGAATCCTTTGTGCTCTGTCCTTGCAAGGGTTGAAGGTGAAGGTGATGTTTATAAACCAAGTGAACAATCAAAAAGTCCACATAAGATTGGCTTTCTGTTGGATTTGCAGGAGTGTGAGTCCATGCACTCCTTGTGTGGCTCTGACAGCTCCACTGCCAATATGAGTCACAGAATATCAGAGGAGCAAGAGGCTCTGCCTCTGGACTCATTGCCAAGGGCTGCATTGTGGTGAGGCAGTTGCTTGTTTACTTTCATAATATTACAGCTTGCAATCAATACTCACACAGTTTTGCTTGCTGGGCCTTAAGGGGACAAAATGAATGATTTTTTTCTTTCCATCTAGAGTTCACTAGCTTGTGCCTATTACATGCCTAGTTTTTAATTTTAGCTCACCATGATTTTGAGAGGAAATTTGCAATGCAACATTCATCCCCTGAAAAAAAAAATTGGAAATAAATAGAAACATGTTACTCACGTGATTTTGCTCCCCTTGCCCTGTCTAACACCGCTGTGCTCTGTTCCTTCTCATGCTCATCTCAATATTTTTGCTGGTTCATCTAACCTGTATGAACACCCTCCAAAAGTGTGGGCTTCCTAAGTGGTCATAGCAGGGTAGTGGGAGGAGAGGAGTCTGGAAATTTACTTGGAGATGTCCATCTGAAGCCTGAGAGTAGCTGGCACTTTGCACAAGCCTTGTCCTTCCATGCAAATGTTTGGATCAGTGGCTTACTTGGACTTCAGGCTCAGCAGGGATGGCATACAAAAGCACCACATGCAGCATATATTTTTGAAATATGTTTTTAATACTGGATTTTTGAATATTCGTTCTATGCAGAGCTGTGAAACTCCATAGCAAATAAAGAACAAATACATCTCATTCTTTCTAACGCTTAAGCAGCCCTTTGGATTTTTTTTTTGTAGCTCAATAGATTTCAGTAGGACTGTTGGCTAAGGAGGTTTTGTAAAAAAAAAAAACAAAGCAAGTTTTCTGCATTAAGGAAAATATCTTTGGACATTTTTTCCTGTATTAAATTATTATAATAATTAAAAAAATAATATTAAAATATCTTCTGCAAAGTCCTGATAAATTGGGGAGGAGAAGGGAGTCTGTTGCATTGCTACCCCTTTATTAAAGTAAACAGAATTTTCAGTCTTGTGGTTTTACATCCCAGGCAAAATCTGTCGTCTGTTTTCCTTTCCTGCCCTCCATCCTGTAGGAATTTTTCTATACCTCATCCAATGTTCCTCTCCTTTGCACCATTGCATTGTAACTTTCTGTATTCTTGAAATTTTCTTTTACTTTCTTCTTTCCCTTCAATGTCTTCCTCTTTTTTTCACCAGTTGACTGTAATAACAACCTGAGGAGGAGGCTGCTGGTTTTCTCCTGTTGCAGTTGTTCAGAGTTTCCTCAATGCCTGTTGGTGCTTTGCATGGAGAGTCACTAAGTGCAATGGAATTGGTTTCAAAGAGTGAAATTCAGGCACAAGCCCTTCATGGTAGCATCCCAAATATCAGGGAGATCATACTTCAATATCTAGTTTACAGCCAGAGCCTTGCAAGGCTAGTGTAAATAATAAATCGTCTTGATTATTTTCTTTATGGGTTGTGCAAATGAGACACTGAACATAGAGCTCTGTACAATATATTTTCGTTAAACTGATCGTTTAACTAATCTCTGTAACAGAGTATTTTATGTATATGAAGAGTTACTTTCATGTTGACCACACCTGCTGGTTTATTGCTGTAGATGTCCATAAAGATAGATGGAGTTTTAGCCAATCAAAGGTAAAAGAAACAACCAATTCCCTTTTGCATTTGTTCAGTGAAGATCACAAGGCAAATTAATTAGTCTAAGTCAAAATGACATGCCTTCAGATGGATGGGTAAAGGCCAGAAATAGTCTTTCTTTTCCCCAAGATACTGCACAACAGTTTCATTTAGAT
This sequence comes from Pseudopipra pipra, assembly GCF_036250125.1. NCBI lineage: Eukaryota > Metazoa > Chordata > Aves > Passeriformes > Pipridae > Pseudopipra > Pseudopipra pipra. Next base: position 43,888,710 of record NC_087581.1, on the reverse strand, counting down.
TCTCTTTAAAGTTTGAAGGGATTAAATGAGAGCTCGAACAATTAGCTTATTTGAGTTAAATGAGAGTAGGGAGCAGGATCAGTCTTGTTAATTTCATGGATAAATTCAGTGGTTTGTTGTTTTTTTCCAGAGACTGCTTGTTTCGTTTTTTAAAGAATTCCCTTCTTTATTTATCATGCCCTGCTAATCCTTTAGCAAGAAAGAGAGAAGCGTTATCAGCTATAGCAGATTAAGCTGACGTGACACCAAACTTTGGTGGGTATCATTCAAACCAACACCAACTAAGTGATATACTGAAAATTTTTGGAAGGAATTCAGTGTATCACCAAATGGAACAGATCAACCATGATGACAGTTTGAGACATGCAGGACAAGGAGAGGTTCATGGGTGTGAGATAGTTCAAAATAAGGCTCGTGGCCATTTTGTTTGGCTTTCTGGATATTAGCATGCATATAGCTGCTATTTGCACAGTTATGTTTGTGTTCTACTTACACAACATCTGTGAAGTTCTGGCCAAGTGGCATAAATGTAAATTTTGTTGCTAGGAGCTCTGGCATTGAGATTTCACTTTCCTCCCACTTCTCCCACAGTGAGAAGTTGTTACAAGGCCTCTGCTGTGCTGACAGAACACTTAAACTCTCTTGAAGGTATAAGTGGTGCAGAACCGTATCCATAGATTTTATACTGCTGCTTATCATTCAGATATGGGATAATTTTCCATATGAAGATAGAAGCAAGGGAAAACAACCCTAACAGGACTCTTAAAATCTGTGGCATCCTCTTCTTCTATGGATCAAACTCTGCATTGCCACCAGCAACACATTTTTAGGAGAATGAGTTTAGGAATCCAGATAGCTATTCATGTAGCTTTATTCATAACAAGGTGGGTTTTGTACCAAGGGTTGTCATTTCAGATATGCTGCAAACTGTATTACTTTGGTATCGTTAGCCATAAAATGGTTTTCTACTGTGAGTGCTGAAATGTGAAAATGTGACTTCCAGCAGAAAAAGGTCAGAACTCTCATCAGAAAAAGTGCTTTTCTGTCTTAAATACTGCAAAATTGGGTTTTTTTGGGGGTTTTTTGTTTGTTTTTTTTTGTGATGGAGAACATGTATGGGCTTACTTTGCATATTGTTGGCAGGTTTTTGTTCCTTTCCTTGCTGTCATTAGTGATATGTACTTAGTTTCTTGTAAGGGATCTGAGGAGACACCTGCAAGAAGTACTTCCACTGACAGGACAATTTATTTGAATGGTGTAGCAAAACTGGAAAACAGGCATTTACACTGTTAGAAAAGTTTATAATGAGTTGTATTCTGTGCAGTGAGATTTAGATCCAGTACTCTGAGCTTCTGCTTTGTGTGTTCAACTCCTCTTTTCATTGTTCTGGCAAAGTAGGACGTCCTGCTCGTCACACAGGAGACAATCTGGGAGACAGTCATCAGCCAAGGGTTGAAACTTACTGCACACATTTGTTCATGATCAGCTACCAGGCAATTTCATAGTTAACAACTGAAAATCAAGTATGACTCAGTCAGGTTTTGGACACCCAGTGTCTCCACTCTGACACCATGTTACTGGTCTGATGGGCTTAGTGTTGATGCCTCTTTGCCTCTTAGTTCATATTGGATGGGCAAGGGGTTCTCTGATCATGGAAAACCAGAGATAAGTGAGCGTCTTCCCTCTTTTCCAGGCTCCGAAGTGAGTGTACACTTTTCCTCAAGGGCAGCATGATCCAAAGGATAACTTTCTCATTTGTAGTTAAAAACCAGTATGTTGTGGGTCATTGAGACAGCAAACTGAGTGCCGTTTGTCTGGTACCTTCTAATTGTTGCAGCCGTGATGCCATTTTCTTGGTTTTATTCTTTTTTAAGCAGTGATACCAAGCAAGTGGTCTGCATTGTGTTTGGGTGCCAGGCAGGCAAGCAGGTCTTCATGCTACAATGTCATATGTGCTTTTTCCCACACAGTTTGGCTTTTGCAGTGATTCCTGCCACCATTGTGGTTTTGATCACTTTGAAAACGCTAAAATGTCTGTATTTGGAGAACACGAAATAGCCGTGACTGCCTTTTGCGGTAAAATCTTAGGCCCTTTTGTTTGCATTGGTTAGACTTGTGTGGAGGAGAGCTTTGGGAAAGACATTTTAACCCATTGTTGTCCTGTTGCAACCTGTTCAGAATTACCTGCATGCTCATGCTGTGGTGGCACTAGGATAATGAGGTGCCTTTGGACATGCCAGGGATGAAGCTGCAGAGAGAATGTGAGGCTGTCACATCTTGGTACATGTTTGATCAGCGCTTGTGTAAGGGTGAAAATGTGTGTTCTGCTGGTTCCAGCAGCAAGCAATCAGGGAAACCTGTATTACTAAAATGTACAATGAGAACTGTACAGTTCTTGTGCAGGAATTAGCAAGCACATGCAGGGATTGTATTGTCAAGCGAACAGAACACTTGACAGGAGTCTGAGAATAATATGTCTTTCTTCAGCCCAGACATTGAGTCATTGTGTGATGTTTGGCAAATTGCTTCTACTCTTTGTTTCCCTCACAGGAAACAGAGGACCCTGCTTTAAAATGAGATCTGTAAGAAGTATATAATAAATAGTCATTATAATGATACAGTTTTCTGCTAAAGCTCAGATAATCATTGTCATCAGTGGCATTAATTTTAATTTGTTTCCTTAATTGAATGGAGGTTTGACATGCGGAATTCCGTGTTGCAGTTGGGCAGATTGGTGCTTGATGGACTGGTCAGAAATTTTGGTGATCTTTTTTTTACTTGTAAACAGAATTCTTAATTTAGTGAAAATAAAGATCTTTATAATTTGAAGCCAATTGCCAAGAAAGGTTTGCAAATTGCTAATAAAAGGTTAAACTAATTTACAAATAGGGAAATGCTGACATTTAAAGTATCTTTTACATTGTTATAGAAATAGCTGGTGGTTTTGCTACTACAACATTTATATCTTATTTTTGGAACAGTGTTAGCTGCTGCTGTAAAGATTTTCAACCTGTCTAGAAGCAGAGGAACAGAAATGCATTTTTTTTGTGCTTGCATCACATCCTGGTACCAATGATCAGTGGTTGCCCTTCTCACCTCTGGGCCGAGCAGATTTAGGGTTCTGCAGTGAATTGATGTCCCACATGTGCCAATGGCTTTGCTGTTACCTTGGTCTGTGCAGCAGTTTCTGGATTTCAGGCTGGCGATCTCTAACTCAGTGGCAAAAGAAACATTCATTGGTATTGATTAAATGATACACAGCTGAAAACTACAATAAACAGTACCTGTTAGATTTTCTGGATTGTTGATTTGAGTATTTTGTACAGATGCCCAGATATCCACTGTAGCAATACATAAAATATGTTGTTCATCTTCTTACCTATGCAGGACATGGCTTAAAAAACATAAAGGTGACCACTGTCTCCAGAGGAACGGACCACCAGTTAATTGGTTTGAGCACTGATTACACAGAGAAACAATCAGCTGTACTGTGTGTGCTGCAGGAACTTACGCTATAAAGGCTGAGGAAATGCTAGTTTGTCCTAGATATGTCCTTTTTGCTGTCTGCCACATGCTCACATAAAAAGCTTCAGAACATACCTGAATGGGGCATTCTAAAAGCCATTCCCTCTGATGGATCCCTGCGGCAAGAAAATCTCTTCAGCTTGAATTCTTTTTTCTTTGCTGTCCTTTATATTTACTTTTCAATTCAAGTATGTATATTCTATAGCTCCACTTGTTCTCCCAGATGTCAGACGATCACCTCCCATGCTGTAGGTCAAGGGCTTTCTGAAAACACATGTGAAGTAAATTGAACAAAATGAGAACTAACTAATTCTAATTAGTTCACCAGTGTTGTATTGTTCAATTATATATATTGTTTAAAGAGTGAGAAGCACCTCATAATAATGGAGTTTCAGGTTATTAATACACCTTCTACAGTGGTCCCTATTTAGTTAGGGTAGGTTTGACCAATTCTACTCCCATGCTATGCTAATGTACCTGGCCTGAAAAGGTCACAGCTAGTGGGATCTAAAAAGACTCTTACAGTTTTGCTCATATGAGTTCCTTAACAATTGAGTAAAATTGGTAAAAATAGAAATAACAAATGGAAAAAGCAGTACCAAATACTGATATTATAGCTTCTCTTTGCCATTGCTTTGGTCAGAGGCTTTGCACTGTGGAAGTTTGTTCAATGTGTAGAGATCTTCATGGATTATAGAACAGGACTGTTACTAAACACTTGTTTTACATCTTATTATAATTCTTAGGGCAAAAGTGAGTTATCTCTGACTGCTGTACAGGCTGGAGCATCTAGGGATTGCTGTAAGGTGTGTTTTGCTGAGCCCCTAGAGGACTCATTGCCAGCTGAAGAGAGACAAAAGATGGTACTCCCCCGAAGATCATGCTGTTGCTTCCCTTTACTCTTTGCTCGAGTAACCGGATGAAAAGAGCTGCTATGACAAGCACAGGCTAGCTGAGAGTTTTCCCACAGTCTAGGAATTAGCTGGCTTGATCAGGCAACTATTTAGTCTCTTACTACTTATGTCTGACACAAATGTGTCATCACATAGGAGAGTAGCTGACATGTAAAATGCTTTCCCATAGGCAATGCAGTTTCTTAAACCAGTGGTGCACAGTAAGCTTAAAGGAACGGACATAGCGATACATATTTATGACATCAGGAGTCCCCTAGCATTAAATCAAGCAATTTTATATGACTGCTATGAACCCTTAGCTTCATTGCTGGTTTGTGAACTTTCTTTTAGTCATCTGTTGAGAATGTTTCCTAAATTCTTGGATTGTCTTGCAGCCCTCTGCTTTGGTTAGGAACACACAGCAGTTGGATCTGAGGGCATGGCTGGGGGTTACAGCATGATGTTATAGAAAATCTTGATTATTTCTAAGCTTGATCAGGCATAGCATTCATGAAGGTGCTGAGGTATTAACATCTTTGCACTAAGCCATTTGAAAAACAGGATTTGCAAAGAAAGACACTGTTTATCTCCAGGATACAAAAGAGTTTCATGGAATAATGCTCTGTAAGCTGTTCTGACTCTTCAACCTGTTATTCTACCAAGCACCATGTGTTTGGCAAGTTACAGGGAGAGCCACATGGCACAAGAGCTTGTAGTATGAAAAGTGTGGTTAAAAAATTAATTACTCAATTCTTTTCCACAGCCCAAATGGGATTGAATTACCTTGTCTTTTTTTAAACAATGACACTAACCTCTGAGATAAAACCCATTTTATCTCCTAAGTAGAGTTGAAGCGTAATTGGAAAAATAGGTTTTTTGAAAATCCAGAATATTTGTATTTCATAATGGGGATACTGTGTAGGATGGGAGTGTCTGAAGCACATCACAGATGACATTCTTGACTGTTTTGTCTGACCTGAAACTGCATTTATCAATGGTTAACAGTTCAGAAACCATTCCTGAGACAGAATGTGGCTTCACTGGAGTCACTGGAGCTCTGCTGTGCCTGGAACATTGTGTATTTTACAGCTCTGGGTCAAGTTTGGAGGAGCCGAGATAAGCAATATGTTAAGTAGTTTATAGGTGGTGAGACAAGAGCCTGCATCGTGGTGCAGGTGGCAAGCACTGGCAGCTGATCCAGCTCCTCCATCAGGCTTCGTAACCTTGGCTGAACTCCCTGCTCTGGTCACAGTATTTCCTCCAGTAACCCTGCTGAGAGCTGGTGAGAAAGCACTGACCCCTTGGTGAACCTCACAGGCTCCATATGCCAAGGCCTGAATTGCCACCCAGATGCCAGTGAGGTCAAAGAGTCATGGTAAGATGCTGTGCAAAGCATCCTCTGCAAAATGCATCAGCTTTCACCTCCTTCCTCCTCCCTGGCCCTGACCCGGGGAGAGGCTTGTTATCAGGACAGAATTTCTGTATGAGTGTTGTCTGTGAGGCTGGGTCTGCCTAAATCTGCCCTTGCTGATGTGCTCAGGTTAAAACTGATAGCAGAGGATTTTGATTCTCTTCTGTGTCTCATGCTTTGTGCAAGGATGCACCTGGCAGCTCCGGACTACATGCTGCTTTTCCAGCCTCACTCCTTCCGTGCTAGTCTATATGTTTCTCAAAAGTCATTTAAACCAGACTTAGCATCTTGATGTGTTACCTTGTGCATGCAGAAAATCACACACACTCTCAGTAAAAATCCTTTGTCTTCTTTTTTCTGCTTTCCTACTTTTTGTGCTGTAAAGACAGTGTCTTAGCACAGAGCATTATAAGGTTATGTTAATTAGAATAGCCAGTAGCTATTCTGGCTATTCTAATACAGAAGTAATGCTAAGTAGTTGGGGGTTTGCATGTTAAGGTATGGATTTATAGCAGGGCAGAAAGGCTCTGCAGTAAGGGCCCAGTGCTTCATTGCATTTTTATTGTGTTTGCTTGTTACGGGTTGGGGTTTATTTGTGCATAAGACATGCTGCCATTTTGAGCAGGCAGGTTATGCAGATAAACATTTTGATCATTTGTACAGTATGTGTGTCTTTTAAAGTGCAAGTTTACAAGTCAATTGCTAAATCTTACTGATTTAAAACACACTGTACGCAGGTCAGTGGGCTGAAAATGTGATCTTGCAATCCTGAAGAAGAAGCCTTTGGTTTGGAGTAGACTGTAATTAAGGAAACTGTTGTATTCCTTATCACCCTTTGTTCTGTAGATAATATATCTTGTAACCTGTGTCTCTCTTCTTTTGTGTTGCAAGGGTATGCTTTCTCAGGCTGTTTTGTACAACCACAAGTTAGACCCTGATGTTATTTTTAATCTGTATTCTTGGTCTGATATGTCATTGCTCTGTGTTATGAACCTTGTCATGGAATTTGAAAAAAAAACCCAAGGTGAAACATACTGTAATACCTTTGTCTTTTGTTTTCCAGGATATAAAGTTTTGAACAGTGCCTCCCCAAAAAGTGTGATGAGAAATGGCTTTAGGAAACAATACCCAGAGAAGTTATTCCATCATCCCCTGCTTCATCTTTGTTGAGGTGAGTCCAGCATTCAGCTGCCAAACCTACAGAGAAGGCAGCTCTACCCTGCAGGAGTTAAGTAATTTGTTGCCCATTTTGCTAGCAGGGAAGGATGATTTCTTACTTGATAACATAAATATCCATTTTCATACTTGATGCCATCAAGTTCCCCTGGAAACAGTCTGGCACAAGTTATCCAGATCTTGGGTACAAGAGCAAGTAGATGCTGTGTTTCCAAGACCTCTCCATCTGGCTTGCTGGCCTGTCCTGTGGTATTTGGCAGAGAACAGGCAGTAGTTGCAGATGTGGGTCAGTAACAGGTCATCTTCCCATCTTTTCTCAGACCCTTATCCATCTTCATGCTGCACAAGAACTAGACCTCCTTCAAGGAGATTTCTAACTTCACAGTCTCATGGTTCATAGGCTTAGGAAACAACACTCAGCTCTGATTTCCATTCAAGTGGAACATACAATGTAGATGAGGCAAGCCTGTCCATTAAGTGTGATGAAGAAGCTTGGCTAGCACAAGGGCTGTGAATTGTCTAGCAGTGAAGCTGAAGGAGTGGATGTTCCCATCATGGAGTATGATCCACATCTTTGTTAAGGGTAGTTGGTGACTGATTATTTTACTCTGTACAAATGCTATTTTGAGGGTCTTCTTTTATTTAGCACAACACTGGTAGACTGGCCAATATCATTATTAAATCAGTGCTTATTTGACTGGTGCTTATGAGGCTGGGATGGTTTTCCTGGCAAGGGGAGGCAACTATGTTTCGTAGGAGGATGAAAGCTTCCATCAGATTTACAGGTTAAAAAGGAAATAAATGCCTGTGACTAACCATCTTCAGAGCTACCTGTCTGATCCTAGCTTGGATGCAGTACTGACCCTCTGGCCCAAATTATGAGGCAACTTGTGCTCTTCCACAAGAGAAGTGCTAAGAACTGTTGAAAGACTAACTGTAATCCTAAGTGTTGTGTAAGACTTATCCCACTTCTGCTGAAATCGTGGAAGGGTTTGAGTGTGCTGGCAGCAGTGGCAGGTGAAATGGGCACTGCTTTCCAGGGCTCCTGAGCACTGACCATTCCCAGGGGACATGGGAAAAGCATGCCCTGGTATCCAGGGCCTCTCTAACCCTTCATCATCAGCTGGAGTCCCCTCCTTTTTCAGCCGGTAGAAACAGTCCCCTTGTGTGTTCTCCCTACTTTCTGTGCTACCAGCTTAGCCCCAAAAACATAGTCAGACAATTCCTGGGTGATTAGTGTAAACAGTACTTTTTGTTTTGATTTGAATGGGCCTTTTTGAGTGGTTGGAAAATTAGGAGAGAGAAGAAGCATGATAAAACCAGTAGTAAAGCTTGGCATAGGGCCTTCCCAGCTGTAGCTGTGGCAGACACCAGTGTGGGAAGGTGGCTGAGCCTTACAATGCTCCACAGGGATTTGTCACATAATGTCTGGCTTCCTGGGGAATCTCTGCTCCCTGGGGAAACTGAGGGTGGGCTGTTCTGATGGAGACAAGGAGTCACTCGTTTATCCTAACAGCTAGAGAAAGAAGGGGTAAAAATGGGGAAAAAACAGCAATGAGCTCAGAAAAAAAACCAACCAACAATAAACACTATCAGGAATGAGATTTCTCAAATTTATTGCTTAAACAAGCACTTCTGAAGATTTTTAGTGCTCCAAGTGTATGAATGATGACCATGGTTGGAAGCCTATGACAGAGGTATAAATGGTTCCTCCTGTAGACAAGACTGATATGATGATAAAGGTGAGTTTGCTCTATAAGTGTATATTCCTTGTCCTTTCCTATACTTGCTTTGCTGATTAAAACAAAACTTTAAATTAAAAGTCAGTCAAAACCAGAGAGGTAGTGTCTGAAAAGATGTTCTCTCTGCTACATTTGATGAAAACATGTATTTCTTCCCCTCTTTGCCCACAGTATGGATTTTTAATTTAGCACTACTGGGACTACAAATTCAGACTTGTGTCAAGCATTGTAGCATTAACAACGGGAGATCTAATTTCCTACTGGGAGTGCAGAGATGATTGACTGATAGTAGCCATTCGGTCTGAAAATGGCTACCTGTAAACCTTAAGGTACACTGGAGGTGGTGTTCTTTTCCCACTGCTGTGCTTCTGAGACTAAAGTAAGTGTTGGTTTATTTTTTCAGACAAGCTGCCCCAGACACCCAAGCCCTGTGCTGGATTACCTGAGTTAGGACACACCCTATTTTTTTAGCTTTGAAGCAACCACGAGAATTGATTAGCTGTGTGACACCTTACTGCTGTTGCAAAAAGCAGGACAGCTAAAAATAATCTTGCCTGCTTTCCTGATAACATTTTTCTGTGCAAAAACAATCCAGTAGCAGTCATGTCAGCTGGTCATGAGTACAGAAAGAGATGGTCAGTAAATATTATCATTGGCCTGTTCCCCAGAATGTGCTGCCTCCTCCCCTGGGGCCTTGTCCTGTGATTAAAAGTCTTGAGATATTTAATCTAAAGAAAAAAATGCTGAGCCTGGATTGTCATGTCAGATGCCCTGCCAAGAGGTATTTGCTAACTGCCCACTAGGCAGTGTGCTTTCACATAAGTTGTGGTGGCAGTGGTAGAAATGAGGTGTCACAAAGAGTTTGGACACTATAAATACCATTATGCTCAGTGTGTACAAATATGACACAGTTTCAGCAGTAATTCTCATTTCCATTTTTTTCCATTTCATTTTCCTCCCACTGAACTAATTTGTAGCAGTTAGTTATTATGGAATCTGACCTGAAGATGAATGGCTCATTATAAAAACTTAGACCCTTTGCCTGACTCTACAAATTCCTTTTTATGTTCAAAATATGAAACTTTTAATAATGGAGAGATAGCATCTGATGTCTAATCGGTAATGACATAGATGTTAAATTGACATTTTTATTCTCTAATTGGAAACATACTGTCATGTTATGAGTAGATTTAAAGGCTAAACAGAGAATCATTAAACTAATTTTAATCCACTTACCAGATCTGAGTTTCTCTCCCAAATAATGCAGACAGCTTTCTGGCTTGTTCTTTATTGTATTATAAGATTTACTGTTACACGGTGGCATTTGTCACCAGATGTCCATGAAGATCTGGTAGAGTACATTTTGTTAAACACATAATCAATTAATTGGGACATGCAGGAGTCTTTTCCCTGCCCTCCTTTGCAGCCAGCATCAGTGAAAGGAGCCTTCAGGAAGCTTGCTCTCAGCCTTGGTTTATGTGTAAGAGGTTGCCACCAGATGAGAGCAATTTTGTTCCTCATTCAGCTGACATATACCACTGCTTTGAGCAGTGTATGGACCACTGAGTACCTGGTCCATGAGGACTGAAGCCGTTGGACAGACGTTAAATAACAGTGTAAAGAGCAGGATACCCTAATCCGTAGCTTCCAGAGCCCTCTGCTACATTTGGTCCAGTGATGGACTCACAGCATGCAGCAGAGGCTGTGGAGCTGCCAGCTGTTGGTATGCCCTGAATCTATCCCAGCAAATGCCAATAGTGCTCAGCAGCCTATATGAGGATTTGCTGATGGCCAGGACTGATCACTAAAGAGATGGTAGGCAAGCATGAGAGAAAGTAGGAGAAGCAGCATTTGACAGGAAAAAATTTCTCACATCTTCTTCTTCTTTCACTTTTCCACTTTGGCCTTTGTTTGCCAAAGTTCTTTAATGGAGCACCTCCTCCCTCTTTCACCTGCTGGTATGTCTGTGACAGAGCAGTGTCAGAAACACCTATAAAAATGCTTCAGCACAGCTGTCCCAGGATTTTGCAATCCCACTTTGCAAGGTGTGATCCAAGGAGTCCTGTGTTTCATCTTTCCACATAGCATCCACATGTGTACTTGTTCAAGGTGGAGAAAGGTAAAATCACAACTGGTACAGGTGTGTTGTACACAGAAGTACACCCAGTTTTCTGCAGGTGAGGAATAAATTGTCAGAACAACTAAAGTCCCTCAGATCTAGGCAATGTCATGCATAGAAGTGAGAGAAGTGCAGTGCCTGGAAAATCTCAGTTCTCTTCCTGGGGGACTGGTGAGCTACCCTTCACCTAATAGTGTTTTCCATGTGCTTTAGTCTTCTCGTCTCTGTGTTCATCTCATTTTGGGGTTTAGCTTTCTAGGATGAAACTCAAGCTACTGGGGTGTAGGAGAGTCCAGTCTGGCTTTGAATTTGGTAGGTCAAAGTGACTGTCCTTGCATTTTCAGTGCATGTGATGCTTATTGTTAGTGACAGAAAGTGTAAGGGGATGTGATAATTCCATTTGCTAGTAAATGTTACCCTTCCTAAATCTTCGTTCGCGAAGCCTAGCCACGAAGATGAGTAAATGTTGGAGGGAAAGTTCCATACTGTGAGTAAACAGCATCCTTACAACTATACATGATTTCAGGGGGGAGGCATGTGAACAACTTTAGAGCCCTTGTGGTTGTTTGAATGGTGGTTTTTGAAGAAGCAGTATCCTCGTCTTCCTGCAAGGAAAACCTCTCATATCTTCTGAGTCAACAGCAGTTAGGACTGTAATGGCTCTCTAGATAACAAAAAGTGAAATTTGGTCTGGAGTTTCTGCTTATGTGGCATTTTCTTATTCCTTTTTCCCCCTCCTTGCACTGCAAGTCCTGGCTTGAGGGCTTGGATTGTTTCAGAGTGTGAGTTATCTGAGGATTTATTTTCAAGTGCGATTACTCTTGAAGGAGCTGGGGCCATCTAAGATGTGTCTTTCACATGAAAACACTGCAATTTTCTAGAACCAGATTTAATTAAATTGTCTTAAACGGATCAAAGAGTTACTGAATAACAAGTGACTTTGATATGACTGATGTATATTCCACATTGTGCTGTATTGTGGATTATTGTAATCCTGACTATAACAAGGTAGTAGGAGCAGACTCAAATAAGCAACACCATTAAAACTTAAAACATTGGACATCTTTCAAATTCTGTAATCTGAAGATCCCACTTTTTCACACTAAATCCATTATTCTGCCCTCGGGAAAGCTTTTGCAGGCAGAGTGGAAACTGTTTCTTCTTGACAATTTGATATATAGGGCGTTGCAAAGGGATGAAGATTTTATAAGAAAGATCTCTTCTCTCCTTCCCCCCAAAGAATATAATGAAAAATCCGCAAAATTCAAAGCTCTAGTCTTACATCTGTTCTGATATAAACTTTGGTTGGAACTATAGGTATTTTACAGCCTTATAGGATTTCTGTTCCTACAATCAGTGGAGTAAATTTTACCTTACATTTTGCTATTTTATGTTTGGACAGATTGAATCATCTTCAAATATCAGTTCAAGCGTAATTAAAAAATGGTTCAACTTAGAGAAGTAAAGAAGGCAAGGATTCTTCTTTTTTTGCCTAGCTACATTTTCCTGCCAGTATTTCATGTAGTCAAGCCAACAGCTGAACTACCCTTTAGCAGGAGAATTTCTGCAATACTGAAATCATTTGTGTGAGACAAGTGCCCCTTGAACTTCTGTTTGCCATCAGCATCACAGCAGGACTTAGAGAGCTGTGAAAAATCAGTGAATTTAAAACAGTCATCACATGTGGCACTTCTTGTAATCTAGTTTTTTGTTTAGGTGTTCTGAAAACTCAAAAGATTTTGCACATTTGGGTGTAGTGGCTGGTGCCCTCTAATCTTGAGCAGTGTTCAGGGAGTGTGAAATGTTTTTTTCTGTGTGCTGTGGTCCACAAAGCTATATTTGTAAGAGGATTGAATGTATTGGGAGTCATTTTAAAAAAAGTCACTTCTCTCATAAGAAAAATAATAATCCAGTCAGACTTTAATATAATCATTAACTGAAAAGGCATCCCAAGGTGAACCAAATAGTTGCAGTGATCAGTGGCTGTGTTCTGCAGCAGTATCTAGTATCTGCCAAGTGGGGCTTTTTGATTTTGTTTCCTGCTGAGACAGAAAATAAGGTTTTTTCCAGTGGTTCGTGTGTGCTGGCTCAACTCTTTCCATAGGAGTCTCGCACGAAGCTGTTTAAAGCTCTGTGCCTTGCTTTTTCCATCTGTGCTGTGCTTGGTCGTGCTGTGCTGCTCCACTGGGATGCTGTGAGGACAAAGTGCCCTGAGGGACGTGTCATGTGCTGGTGTTGTATAAACTGCCTGTCATTAGATCCTCCAGTTAGGCCTGCTGTGTGAATTGGTGGTGACAGATGCTGACCAAATTCAGGGGAGCTCCCTTTGTAGGAGGGTGATGTTTCTGCATAATCCGTATGCTTCAGTCTCTTCTGCTTCTTGGGATTCACTGTTTCTTGTTTTATTCTCTCAGCATATGTATCTGTTTGTTGCTTTTTCTAAATATCTCTTTGTGTTCCCCATTTGCCAGTCATTCCTCCACATTTGCTTTCTTTATCTATCTTCCACATACCTCCCTTTGTTCCAGGTGACTGGGTAACTCCATGTTATAAAATTGGCTTAATCTCAGTGAATAGATGTCGCTTGAACATTGGATTAGTTTTGTTGAATTGCTAAGCAGCTTTCATATATATTCGACTATAAACGAAAATCCTTCTAGGTGCTTCACAATTAGGCAGAGAGCACAAAAGACTCTTGGCCAAAATGGACACTGTGAAATAAAGCACACTATTATTTGATTCTCCTTAACATCTTGAGGACCTCTTAAAATTAACATTAAGGGGCTGCCCTTGAGGGATTAGCTGCTTTGCTGCATTTTTCTTTAAAATATAAATGAAAGGTTTGTATTCCTGCTTGCAGACACATGAAGCATGTTTTTTATCCTCCCCATTTATCCTGAAAATTTCCCATTGCAAATAACACCTTTAACAGCCTGAATAACATCTTAAGGTTTGTACTTTGGTAGAGTTTTCAAGGAAGAGATTAAAAGTACCAGTTCTCACACAAAATCACAGAATCAAGTAGGTTGGAAAAGATCTCTGAGATCATTGAGTCCAGCCTTTGACCTAACACCACCTTGTCAACTAGACCATGGCACTGAATGCCACATCCAGTCTCTTCTTAAACACCTCCAGGGACGTTGACTCCACCACCTCCCTGGGCAATGCCTGATCATGCCCTCTGTAAGAACTTCTTCCGGATGTCCAACCTAAACCTTCCCTGGCACAGCTTAAGACTGTGTCCTCTTGTCCTACTGCTGGTTGTCTGCGAGAAGAGACCACCCCCCACCTGGCTCCAACTTCCCTTCAGGGAGTTGTAGAGAGTGATGAGGTCTCCCCTGAGCCTCCTCTTCTCCAGGCTGAACAGCCCCAGCTCCCTCAGCCACTCCTCGTGGGACTTGTGCTCCAATCCCTTCACCAGCCTCGTTGCTCTTCTCTGCACCTGCTCCAGCACCTCAATATCCTTCCTGAACTGAGGGGCCCAGAGCTGGACACGGGACTCAAGATGTGGCCTCACCAGCACTGAGTCCAGGGGAATAATCACTTCTCTGGTCCTGTTGGCCACACTGTTCCTGATCCAGGCCAGGATGCCATTGGCCTTCTTGGCCACCTGGGCACACTGCTGGCTCATGTTCAGCTTCCTGTCAATCCAAACTCGCCAGGTCCCTTTCTGCCTGGCTGCTCTCCAGCCACTCTCCCCAGCCTGTAGCGCTGCATGGGGTTGTTGTGACCAAAGTGGAGGACCCAGCACTCGGCTTTGTTGAACCCTATACCATTGGATTCAGCCCATCTCTCCAGCTTGTCCAGGACCCTCTGCAGAGCCCTCCTGCCTTCCAGTAGATTGACTCTCCCTCCCAACTTGGTGTCATCTGCATATCTGCTAATGATAGACTCAATCCCCTCATCCAGATCATCAATAAAGATATTAAACAGGACTGGGCCCAACACTGATCCCTGGGGGACACCACTAGTGACCGGCTGCCAACTGGACACAGCACCGTTCTCCACCACTTTGGGCCCAGCTCTCTAGCCAATTCTTAACCCAACACAGAGTGCCCCTGTCCAAGCCATGGGCTGCAGCTTTTCCAGGAGTGTGCCATGGGAGATGTGTCAAAGGCTTTGCTGAAGTCTTGGTGGACACATCCACAGCCTTCCCCTCATCCACCAGGCGGGTCACCAGGTCACAGAAGATCAGGTTGGTCAGGCAGGACTTGCCGCTCGTAAACCCCTGCTGGATGGGTCTGATCCCCCAGCTGTCCTGTAGGTGCTGTGTGATCACACTCAAGATGATCTGCTCCATAACCTTGCCAGGCACTGAGGTCAGGCTGCCCAGCCTGGAGTTTCCCAGATCCTTCTTCCGGCCCTTCTTATGGATGGGTGTCACATCGGCCAGCTTCCAGTCATCTGGGACCTCCCTGATGAGCCAGGACTGTTGATAAATGATGGAGAGTGGCTTGGCAAGCTCTTCCACCAGCTCCCTCATCACCCCAGGATGGATCCCATCTGGTCCCATAGACTTGTGAGGATCCAAGTAGCTCAGCAGGTCGCTCACTTCTTCCTCCTGGATAACAGGGGGGCTTTTTGACTCCCCGACCCTGTCTGTCAGCTCAGGAGCCCTGTTTTCCTGAGGACTACCTGTCTTATTGTTGAAAACTGAGGCAAAGAAGGTGTTAAGTATCTTAGTCTTTTCCTTGTCTTTGTTGACTATATTCACCCCCACATGCAATAAAGAATGGAGGCTTTCCTTACCCCTTTTTGCCCTTTGCTATTGATGTATTTCTAAAAACATCTTTTATTATCCTTTACAGAAGTGGCCAGATTAAGTTCAAACTGCCTTTCTAATTTCCTTTCTGCGTGACCTAACAATACCCTTAAACACTTCCTGAGTTTCCTGCCCCTTTTTTTCCCTGAGTTCCTGCAAAAGGTCCCTGTCCAGCCAGGCCAGTCATCTTTCCCACTGGCTCCCCTTTTGGCACAGAGGGACAGCCTGCTTCTGCACCTTCAAGATTCCTTTTTTGAAGTATGTCCATCCTCCTGGACTCCTTTGTTTTTGAGGGCTGTTTCCCAAGGTACTCTCCGAATCAGTCTCCTGAATAGGCTGAAGTCTGCCTCCAAAGTCCAGGGAGAGGTTGACACCCCTCCTTGTTTCACCGAGTATTGAAAACTCCATCATTTCATGGTCACTGTGCTCCAGATGGCCCCCAACCACCACATCTCCCATCAGCCCTTCTCTCTTTGTACACAGCAGGTCCAGCAGGGCCCCACCCCTGGCAGGCTCACTCACCAGCTGTGACAAGAAGCTCTCCTCCACACACTCCAAGAAGCTCCCAGACTGCCTCTTCTCCACTATGCTGAGTTCCCAGCAGACATCCAGCAGGTTAAAGTCTCCCACAAGAACAAGGGCTGGCGATCTTGAAGCATCCCCCAGCTGCTCGTAGAATACTTCATGACCCTCTTCACCCTGGATGAGTGGTCTATAACAAACGCCCACCAGGATTTTGGCCTTGTTGGCCTCCCCCTCATTCTCACCCATTGACACTCAACCTTATCGTCACTGACTGCAAGTTCTACAGTGTCCAGAGACTCTCTAACCTCCAGAGCCACCCCTCCACCTCTCCTGTCTCTTCTGAAGAGCATGTAGTCATCCATGACAACACTCCAGTCATGTCACTCATCCCATCACGTTTCTGTGATGGCAGCTATGTCACAGCTTTCCTGCTGCACGATGGCTTCCAGCTCCTGCTGTTTATCACCCACACTGCGTGCATTGGTGTACATGCACTTCAGGTGGGCTGCTGATTTCACCCCTAACTCTGGCTTACCACCCTTAGGCTCATCTCTGGAGAGCCTGGTTTCATCCCCTTCCCCCTTCAAACCTAGTTTAAAACCCTCCTTATCAGGCCTGCCAACTCATAGGCTAGAATCTTTTTGCCCTTGCTAGATATGTGAAGCCCATCTGACTCTAGCAGGCCTGGTGCCATCAAAATTGCCCCGATATCAAAAAAATCCAAAATTCCACTGATGGAACCAGTCCTTAAGCCACTTACTGATAAAATGGCTCTTCCTATTCCTTTCTTTATTCATTCCTGCTACTGCAGGAACTGAGAAAAACACCACTTGCACTTCTGTCCCACCAGCCAATCAACCCAGTGCCTTGAAGTCCTTTTTAATTAGCCTAGTACCCCTTTTATCAACCTCATCACTGCCAGCTGGGACAAGCAGCAGTGGTAACTCCCTGAATTAGTTCAGGGAGTCTCCCTTACCTGGGCCCCAGGGAGGCAGCAGACTTCCCTGTGAGATGGGTGCAGTTGGCATACAGGGTCCTCAGTTCCCCTTAGAAGGGAGTCACCTACTACAACTACCCTTCTACTGTATGGAACTGTGTAATTTATAATATATTGGCCTGTTTAATCAGGTTTTTAAGAGAAAGAATTGTGGTTTTTTATTACTCAGCATTTAGGAGATTGGATTAGCTGTTTTTTAAAGCAGAAATGCATTTTTCCAATTTGTAAGTTAAAAAAAGCCCATAGCTTTAGTAGATTATTTCTAGAAAAGCTAGTAATCAGAATGTTTGTATAGAGCTTTAAGAAAATTGCTTATGAAACAGGCGCTGTTCGTGCAAGTTTTCTGTGTGATTTATGCAGAACTCTGCAAGCCATATTTGAAGCCTCCTAAGTTGGAAGGTATTTCCAGTAATGACTGAGCAGCTTTAATTAGACTTAAAATAGATAGCAATGTGAAAATACATGCAGCACAATATGTAACATGGGCTGCTATCTCCCTACAGTAACAGAGTGATATTACCGCTCTGTGGTAATAAAATTACTGTTGATTTTTTCCATCTTTTCAGAAGTATATTTACATTTTTATGTTTCATGCATATTGCCATAGAGCCCCTGATGTGTTAACTTTTGTCTGCTTGTTTGTTTGCCTACTTCGAAGACTTAAGGGGTTTTAATATTTTCTTTCCCAAGCACACAATGTTGAACTATTTATTTGCTCAGATAGGTGAAAATTTGGAGATCATTTAAGGTGCAGTGCATTATCAGTTTATTGACTGCTCTTGACACAATTGCACCATTTCCTCTGGTCTGCATCTTGTGAACACGTTTCTTGGGTCTGTAGGAATATCCCTGCATTTATTTTGCATGATAATTTGCATAAGTTACATGAGGTTCTAAAAAGAGTGGAAAGGCATCAATAGAGACTCAAAAATCCAATCTTAAATAACCCTAAATACAACAATCAGGCCTTTCCAGTAGGAAAGGTATGAGGAATGTGGGAGCAAAGCAAGATGCTTAAAGCATATTTTGCAATATCAAACCCATTCCAACTTTTTGACAGTGGTTTTGATATCAGGAGAATTTTCAAAAGTGAAATAGGTCTCTATGCGTCGTGTCCAGTTTCATCAGGACTTGATTTCTGGCTCCTGAGCAGCCACTCCAGAAATTGAAAAGGAGGGTTTTGTTTTAGCAGTGTAACAAGGGTGAAGTCGTCAAGATCAGCCTTACAGCAAAACGATTCATTTAAGTGATATAGCTTTGAAAGGATATTGGCGTTTTTCTGCTCTCTAAAAATTCCAGCTGAGTTTTAAGACCAACTTTAGAAATTGGTTTGCCAAGAATGCGCATCCTTTACAAACCCAAGGTATTGCACCAACCTGGAAATCTCCTAGGCTTCTGGCAACATTTAGGTGCCTTTATGTGGGAAGAAAATAGCTTCCAAATTGTGATATCTTCTCCCTCTAAAGTGCAGATGGATAATCCAGTTGCCAGCACACGAGTAATACAAAATATATAAATCTATTTTGAATGCAGCAGAATGTGGCAACAAATAAAATACAGCTTTCTGGAGAAATGATACTTTATGTTTCTGCATTTCTAACTCACTTGGCCAGTGCATCTCAGGTTTCATGATCTATTTTGCGACTCCTGGGGTAACCCGAAGAGACATCAGCTCATCAGCTGCCGCTTCTCAGTCCATTCTCACATCCCAGCATTTTAGTAGTAAAACAATTCTTCTCTGATATGATTCCTTCAGAGGTGTATTTCACCAGGAATTTCTGTGAGATGTTGGATATAGTACAAGTAGTTCTCAGGTTCCATTCCTAAAGCCATATTATATGCTTTCTCACACAGGTAAGTTTGCATGTGTCATGTTATTTCATCACAACTGTGAACTCAGTGGAGCTGTTGAAGAGACTGTATGAAAATGGATTAATACAGATGTGTTTGCAGGAAATACGTGAGACAGGAGGAAGTGGTGCTTTGAAACCTGTTGCATCTTGTGCACATGATCTTAAATGGGCACTCAGGTCTTAACACACATGCAATAATTACTCATGATGATGTTTATTTAAAGCAGTGATTAGAGATTGACCCTCACTTCTAGAGCTCGTGAGTCTTCATGGATTATCTTTCAGCTTGATGCCTAAAATAATAGTTCTGATTCCAAAGTCTGGCCTTCTAATTTAGGATCAGATATTAGATCTTCCTGGAACACTCCAGTTTTAAGTTAAAGAATCAGGTGTAAAGATGCCTCTCCATCTTGAAATAGAGTGATTTAGTAGTCACATTTCTATTGTAGATAGATTTTTAGAAATGGTTGTTAGATGCATGATTAATCAATATTTTACTAAGCACATAGTCGATTTTTAAAGAGTTGTTATACTGTTCAAGAAACCAAGTGGTTGTTCATAATGGTCTGTAATTCCTGCTTTTGAATGATGTGTTTACAGCACTCACTGGGATTAAGATCCGCATCAGACTACACAAACCTGGAGTCCTGTGGCTGGCTGTGGTCTCCAGCAGCTGCATGGGGTCAGTGCAAAGAGCACAAAAGGTTTAAACATACTCCAAAACCCTGCTATGCACTTGTTTCTCATTTAATTTCCTTTATGGCCTGGTGACATGAGCAGATGAATGGAAGAACCCATGTAACAGGATGTGGGGGAGGATAGGCTCTTACGAATTTAAAATGTGTTTAAATCATTTATTACCTTTTCATAATTCTAGAGCGTAATTAACTTTTTATGATTCTGAAGTAATTATTGATGGGGTCTACCAAAAATATGCTGCAATAAGATTAAAGCAACTTGGAAATAATGATGCGATTATTACTCGAGGTACTGTCAGATTTCTTACAACTTCAATAGAGTGAATTCGGTAATTTAAAGTATAGCTATGTTTGGCCATATAATGGCCAAATTATCCCTGTCTTTCCTTCTCTCAGCTATTAAGTGCTGCATGTCTATCCCCAAAATCAATAATCTATTGTTCGTCATGACTTCTGGAGTTCAGATTTTGCATACCTGGAAGGAGTTCTAATAGTAATACTAATACTACATCAGTACTTGTTACGTACTTTATTAAAACACAGAAATTTAGTGTGTGATTATTATGTGCAATGTTATTGAGTTAATACCACTTTAGTTTACAGCATATATAGCAGACTACTTGCTTTCTCAAGACTCATTATGAATTTTGTGTGCTTCATGGAGAGAATGTGGTTTGTGAGGCTTCAGAGTAGTTTGTGATGTTTTTGGACAGTGGAACCATTGATTGAATTTCTGTTTGATTTATTGTCATTATTGATTAAATACTTCATTTTTTATAAAATTGTAGCCAAAAAAATGTGTAGGTGTACGTCATAAATGCAATCTAGTTTCCTATTAGTGCCTGACCAATGTAAGATTCCAGTTATACTGTAGTTAATTAACTTTTCAAATAGATTGGATAGCAGATTGCACTTTTATTAGTTTTATAGTTGTGCTAATATGTGACTTGGAGCTGGCTAGATCAGTAATCATCAGGGATCTTTATGATATTATTTAAACCAGCCAAAGCAAAAATCAGTTCAGCTCTATTACAATGGTGGGAAACATACTGAAACTCTCAAACTGATGAAACTGTGGGAATAGAGTGCTTTATACAGTGGTAGTGGTTTCACATGAATAAATATGAGCATTGGTTTATCATGTTGAGTTTCAGGCTTTTTCATTCTTATTTAAAATATCTTTCTGTAGAAAGGACTAAAGCAGTTTGGGACTTGGAAAAAACTCACACTAGATGTAACTTGAACAAGAAAGGCATCCAGGATCAACCACATGAGTGAGAAACCCAAGTGTGTACTCCTTTGAGTTAAAAAGAATGATTTAGGTGGAAAAGGTTCTCTGGAGGTCTCTAGGCATAGCACGGCTCAGAGCAGCAGCAGCTGGATGAAGTTCGTCTGGGCCTTGTCCAGTTGAGTTTTCCTATTACCTTGCCAGGCAATCTGCTTGGGTTTTGAGTATCCTCATAGGAAAACACTTGTCCTAATATTCTTCCTAGTAAGGTGGTTTAACTTGATGTGAAGGAGAAAGAATCTAGGCCTGATGGCAGCAAATAGAGAAAGAAGAATGCAACAAAAAACTGCATGGGTAGCAGAGGGCAATAAAGGAATGAATCATGTAAAAAAATCATCCTGACATTTAGAACTGTGTGCAGTTGGAACCTTAAGACCAGTCTTGTCTGCCTAGCCACTTTTCTTGCAGTAACTTCACCGATGTATTTGTATGCCCAGTGTGAAAATATGTGTTGATTACCAACAGTTAGCATGTAGATTTCCTTGTCCACATTCCATGTTGTAGAACCCAACCTGAGATAAAGCTTCCTGTTCAAGCCTTGCCACCTCAATCTCTTTTGTAAACTAAAGGTCTGTATTGCTGTGCTGCATTTCCCTCATATCTATATCCTAAAGTAATTTTCATTAGACCCATTTCCATACTGTCCACTATTTCACTTCTTACAGAAGCCACATATGCATCTTCATGCCTCTTGCTGCTGCACCTTGGTTTATTAAGACTCTGAAGGAGATGAAACTGCCCTTTGTGTGTGTGGAGACTTGTTAAACTAGAGTCCTGAGAAACATCAGTAAAGTTAAATCCAGGTTCAGACATGATTGTTCTTTCATTATATCCGAACCTTGTCATGACAAATAGCCATAACAATTAGCCTTGAGTATTTCTACTTGTTTTGACGGGGCTAACATTGAAAAGAGAATGGTATCTTTAAGTGAAAGGGACAAAAGTGACCACCAGAGCCTAGGGGGTTTTATGAATGTTTTCAAACCCCAGGTTTTCTCTTCTCCCTTACCTTGCATTCAAAATTGTGTAGCAAAATGATTACAGGTTCTGAAAAACAAATTGGTCAGCATTAATTTTTTAATATGACTGCCTGCCAGTGAAAAAGAGTTATATTGGCTCAGACACATGACTTGCATGCAGCAGAGGAGACTCAAAGTGGTAATTGTTTTTTTACAAGCTTCGTGTTCAGTTGGGAAAATGTTGGAGGCAAATAAAATGGATTTCTTAATGCATTATACATATTAATAAGACTGTGAAGTAAAATGTCTTTGATCGTTTTCAGTTTAATTTAAAACGTAGTCTCTATTTGATTTTTTGGTCAGTCTGAGAGTACTGCAATCTTGATATCAACAGATAGTTTCTTTTTGCAGTAAGTGTTCCATTTATCAATGTCTAAAGACTGCAGACCTGCACTACTGTATTAAATACCATCAGTCTTGAAGTACAGGTGAACTTTATGAACCTTAATGAATGCTGTTCTATGAATGACAAAGATTCAGAGCTCCAATAAGCTCCAAGGCTGTCAACTCAGATGGAAAGCCTTTATACCTGGAAGAAATAGGCAACAGAACAAGCATTTAAGAATGTGATAAGGTCAGTGTTGTTAGTGTGGGGATAAATTTGATTTTCCATCTTCTCCACATGGTTTTGGAATGATAAGTTCTGCACTGCCTCGATACTGAGGAACTTGGTGACGACACAGCAGTGCAAAATCAAGTGTTGTGTTTCTACATGCAGGCACTGTAAGGGAAAGGCAGGACAACAGGGAGCCCCTGTGTCTTTGTAGGTGCGTGGAAGGGATGTGGTACCTGCCAGACCTGCATCACAGGTGTCCTGCACTGCTTTCCCTGGGCTATTTTTCACTTGTCTGCTGTCCTTATATGAAAATCGAATGGCCAGCAAGGCTGTTCCCGTGCCTGTGCTGACCATTGCCTCATTGCACTTCCCTTAATGCTGATTGCACTGTGATTTGTTTGTGTAGTGCCACTGGAGATCTTTCTGTCTAACGACATCAAAGTGCTTCACAGCTGTTAAGAGAATACTGAGCAGATTTAGCAAAGAGAAAAGAGCTGCATTTTCCCCAACCCAAGCAAGCCTTGCACCGAGGAGGATGACATCTTTCACCAGCATAACATAAAGCAGTTGTGAGCCAGACCAAAAGCCTGTCTTGGCAGCAGAGCTCTGAACATCAAGCAATAGGTAGAGAAGGGTATAAAATGGGACTGCTGTATGCTGACTGTCTCTGGCGTGGTGTTAATACATCCCCTGGTTGGAGAAAGTGTCACTCTTTTTACTAGTTTGTTAGAGATTTTTCTGTCAGGTTTTTTTTATGGTTGCTTTTTGAGCAATGGTAATTTGCTGGCACCCATAATTTCTGTGTCAGGGAGTTTTACAGTTTACCTATTCCCTCTATTTTTGTTTATGTCAACCAATATGTGAAAGCTCCTGCACTTGAGAAGACTGCAGGCTTTCCCTGTTTGTCAGACACAGCTGATGGCACAGTTTCTCTGCTCTGCTTTGATACTTTCTTGATTTTCTGGGACTTCTTCTGGGGTGGTCAGGGGAGTCCTGGAAGTCCTTGGAGGAACATTAGGGTGCCAGTGAGGACAGCTAGATGAGCCCATGGCTGCTAGCAGCAGCTTCTAGCCAGCTCTTCCATCTGCTTCAGCCCCCTTCAGCCCCCTTCAGCCCCCATCAGCCCCCTTCTGATCAAAGGCGGCTCTGAGCTTGCAGATCTTAAGTCTTGAACAAGGAGAGTCAATTGGGACACTGGTACAGGTTGCCCAGAGAAGCTGTGGATGTCCCATCCCTGGAAGTGTTCAAGGCCAGGTTGGATGGGACTTTGAGCAACCTGGTCTAACGGAGGGTGAAAGGAATAACCTGGTCTATTCCCTGCCATGGGCAGGGACATCCAAAGAGTCTTTAAGGATCCTTCCAACCCTAACCTTTCCATGATTCTATAATAAACACTCTTCCAGCATCTCTGTTAGTCCTTTCCCAGAGCACAGCTCTGAGAGGTGGCTGTTTATGCAGCAGTTGGAGTGGAAAGGAACTTCTAACTGCTCACACAAGCACATGTGTCCTTACACACAACATTGATGTGTCACAGTCTGATCCCTGTCAACCACTGGAACAGTTTTCCTGGTAACAATGGAAGCCTTGACTGGCACATGGACCTACTGAAGGTGGTTGTGACTTTACAGGTTTTGTGCTGCAGAGACACCTAACGCTCCTTGCTGTGGCTAGAGCAATGGAGGGATGGCCTTTTGTTCTCATTGAGGATCTCTGTCACCAAGTGCATGATCTGTGGGAGCAGGTCAGCAGACTGCACAGCATCAGAGATGACAAGAAAGAGTCTGAGACCCTGCAGCTTCCAAACCCTGAACCTTCAACTGCAGCAGGGGGACAGGCAGTGTGTCTGCCTACCAGGTTAGAAAGTAGAAACTCTAGTGATGGTGAAGGGTAGAAGCTGATGGCTTGTGGCCCTGAGGGGAAGACCCTGCTCCACATGCAGATCTGCAGTATGAAATAGTTTCAGAGCTGAGGCACCTCCCCGGATGAGAGCTCTGTACAGTGAAGTACTTAAGCCAGCTGAACCTGAAACATTTGGCAAGAGACAATGGTGAATGGCAGTGTTGGGAAATTTCCTACTTGTGGGGAATGAAGGCTTCCGTCAGTGCTTTCCTTGATACTGCTGGTGAGGGGGAGGAAGGCCTGAAGGGAACTGGATGGATCCCGTGGCTCAACAGTTGTTTGCCCAGCTGGTGTAAGCAGCAGGATTTGGCTTCCGTGACACAGTCAGGTCTATGAGCCTTAGTCAGCAAGTAAAAACTGTTAGCTACCAAGTACTGACCAATTCCTGAACCTCTGATACTAATCACTTTCTCACTTCTGCAGAAAAGGGCAGTTTTCTTAAGCAGCAGGAGAAATCCCTGCCTCTTGGCAGGTCTGCCTATCACAGCCTGTTCCCAGCACAAAGGGTTAACAAAGGCAACTTATCTTTATAACTGGTTTCTTGGCAGGCAGTGCAGGTTGTACCATTAACAGGTTTTCTTTGTCTAGTTTAACGGCAGGTGTTCTTTGTCCAGAAATTGGCAGTGTTTTTATTGGGTTCAGCATTTCATCTTGAGACCAGCTTTCACGGCTGCTTAGTTTGGGCATCACTCAGGGCCAGGGTTGCGCACTCTGGCTTTAACAATACCCAAGGCCAGGGATGAGAGCACGGTCACACTCTCACAAGTGCCTGCACCCTAATGTGCATACTACAGAAAGGAAATGAGAGGAATTGAGAGGTCTGAATGCATCTGAAGGTCTATGATTTCCCAGTGATGTGGTAAAATAGCTCACAGGACTGGAGTGCTGCCATGGATACACAGGCATTTTCAGGAAGGGCAAGCTGGGACAACAACAAGGGGGGGTTGCAGCACCTGCAGGTCAGAGATCATCATCTCCTCTACTCAGTGCTGGTGAGAGACACCTGGAGAGCTGTGCTGGGCTCTCCCAGCACAAGGTACTGGGGTACCTTCTTCCTTGCGGTACCCAGGGAAAAGATGAGAGGCAGCAGGGACAAACTTCAACAGGAAAAAGCATTTGACAGAATAAAAAGCTGTCTTCCTTTAAGAGTGATGAAATACCAGAGGTTGTGGAGTCTTTGTCCTTGAAGATATTAAAAGCCTAGCTGGACATGGACTTGGGACAGCCTGCTCCAGCTGACCTTGCTTTGAGCCAGGGGCTGGACCAGGTAATCTCCAGAGGTGCATCTGACACCACCAATTTGGTGACAGCGTGGCACCTTCTTCAGAGCTTTTTGTAGGTAGTGGCTCCATTTAGCTGTTTCCTTGCTTGCCGTGTCTCTTTAATGCTGAGATAACTGCTGTAGCACATGAGTTATAAGGGGAGCTGTATTTTAGTTTTACAGATGAGGAAACAGAGGCACAGGGTGACTTGTCTACAGTTATTCCTTAGGCTAAGGTCAGGATCTGAGTATCTGCATATGAATGCTTTTATCCTGACTTTTGCTTCAGTCTGAAGATGTGTCTTGCCTCAGATTTATCTGAGAAAACCCAGTTGCGTGTCAGTAGCTGCTAGTTGAATAGTCACCTGTTCTCTTCTTTGCAAGTCTTTTCTTTCTTTCATGGCCTTGAACTATTAACAGGATTCTTCATAGCTAAAGAAAAACAGTTTCCTCTTAGAACTAAACTTTTATCAAGTTATAGCTCCATTACACCAGCCCAACATTTTAAAATACGTTTTAATAATAAATAATTGCAGTCATCTGTAAAGCTGCTGGCTCTGAAACACAATTACTCAGCCTTTCCTTTTCTTCTTTTCCTCAGGAGGTAACAGAATAGGGATACTGAAGAATTAGTCATTTAAAAAATATGATAAAGTGTTTTGATGCATATGGGAAAAAGTTGGGGGTTACACAGATGCTTAAAATATGTCAGAGTCACATGTCACTGTAGGAAGGAGAGGGAGAATACTAGAGAGACTGCTGCAAGAAGTAGTTACTAATAATAAAAGAAGAACTTGGCAACAGGGCAAAGAATTGAAAATCATAATTTGCTGTAACTGATGAAACTATCAGAGTGTCATTTATGAAGGAAAGGAACAGGCCAGGCACACGAGTAAGCACTGCCTGAAAGGACAGAAAAGATCTGAATGCGTATCAGAGTCCTCCTAACAGAACAGTAGTTGGAGCACAGCAAAAGAGAGATAAAATGTATTCCTTCTTGGCAGTGTCTCGGTAGCTGGTGGAGGGAGAGACCCTGCTGCAGAAAGACAGCTGTGACAAAGGGTCCCACCACAGCCTCTTGTCTGTGCACACACATTCTGCTGGGAAATTACTTGCCCATTTCTAACCCCAAGCACCTGCCCAGGAAACGTCCATAATTAATGAAGCTTTCAGAGAAAAGGCTGGCTGTTAACACCTTTGAAAGTCAAAGAAAATGGGACCATGCGTTTCAAAGGCAGCGGAAAGGGGCCCAAGAATGTACAGTGTCTAGGAGTTTGGCTTCCTTGAGGCTTTATGTTTACCCTGGGATTTTCTGGGTTGAGAAATACCGTGTAACAATAGTTCTGTCTAAGAATAGAAGTTTCTAACTAAAAAAAGTTACTGCTGTTCTTCAAAACCTCATAGCTCTCCAACTTGCAGTTTACCTACAAAGTTCACTAAAATATAAATGTACTGATTTGCTTTGGAATTAGGCTTCCTTTGCACTCACTTTTGCATTGCCCAGAGTGACATCTCTGAAGAACCTGACAGTATTGGTTTCTGATTGAGAATCTCTCCTAACAGGAAGATTGATGACCAGAGCAAAAAAGATGAAAGTACGGGCAAAACTGTCTGCGAAGGGAGCAGATTTGGCAAGTACTGTCAGCGTGAGGAAGGTGAGAGCATTGACTCTCTGAGGAGCTACTCTTCCTAACCACGCACACTCTATGAATTTATTACAAGGTTTTCCTCCCTGGAGAAATGTTTCCCTGAGCTTACAAGGCAGGGATGCTGTAAAGTGGAAAACAGCTTCCCCTTCTTTTGGCCAGAGATGATCCCAGCAGATTTTAGATCTGTCAGCCTCATGGACAGGTTTTTTACAGCTTCTTTGGTTTTCCGGGAACAGTAATGTGTGGATGAATCAATGGCTTTTCAATTCCATTCCATTTGCCATTCCAGCTGGCAAAATGGTATCTCCTTTCAAGGAACAGTCTGGGAATGATCTTCAGGATAAGGAAATGTGCACAGAGTACAAGAATAAACTACTCATTGTGAGAAGAGTATGTACTACTATACTGCTGTAGCATCAGTCGGTATTTGTCTGTAAGTTAGGGAGGGGAGAAGTCCCCTCTTGACATCGTTTTTACCTTGTACCTTTCTCAGATATGTTGCTAGAAATGTCACCTAATCCATCATTAACATTTAAGTTTGCAGTCTGGAAACAAGCACACGGAAAGTAAGGATTGTGTTTTGGTTAGGTTTGATTTTCACTTTCTGGAGATATTTGTTCCTTTTGTATTTTGCTTTATTGTAGTTCTCATTTTCATTTGATTCTCCCACTATCACTCCATTCAAGCTTCAGAAAGAAGCTTGCTTTTCTACCTACAAGGACACATTAGAAATCAAAATACACCTCTGCATCTCTCTGTGAACAGCCTGGCTTAAATACCATATGAAGATACTAGAGAGCAATCTTGAAAACTATACTGAAGATATTAGTCTGTTGTGCCAGAATCCATTGTCTCGTCAGGATCTGTTGCTTTTTGTTATTTGGGGAATGGATTGTCCTGACAGCTTCTAAGTGTTAGATTAAAATGCCTTTAGAGTTCATGATGGATTTAACAGCTTTTATGAGCCATTTGTACAGTGAAACACATTCTTGGGGTTGTATGGCAACTTGAAAGCTGTTTTAGCTAAGGGCAGCTTTTCACCTGTCCAGAGCAGTTCCTGTGTTGGGCACTTCTGGAAGACACAGACTTGTGCAAACAAAATGCGTGTGTGTGCCAGTTAAATGCACAATTTGTATGGATTTACTGTGGTACTTCAAAGCTAAATAAGCTGCAATTTTGTGATTTTAGTTACTGAAACTAAGCAGATAATGGATTATGACAAGATTTTGCGTTATTTCTAATGGACTGGATGACTCATGTCAGCATAATCCAGGTTAAGAACTGCTCTCAGAAAGAATCAAACTCAAAACAGCCTTCCACAGAAGAACACATCTTGTTTCAAGTTAGAAGGACAAATTCAGCTCCAAGTTCTCTTTAAACTCTTTGGAGTTGCTCCTAGTTTTACAAGTCTTTTGCTATTTTGCTATACTGCAGTATTTAAGTATTGCAGCAAGTTTCATGCATTCAGGTATTTCTGGGGCTGGGAAAAAAAAAGAGGAAAAAAAAGATGCCCTTGATTTCTTTTAGTTTAATATCAGAATAGTCAAAATATTTCTATTCTCCTCTACTGTTGCTAAGGAAAAGAATCATTCTGAACAGATTCCATTTTAATGCAGACTTTTTCATTAAGAAAACGACTTACTCTATGCCATAATTTGTTGATCATTTTAAGGTGTTATGTGCTGGAATCAGCAGTTTCCTGGCTGTGTACCATTTGGAACTGAGCAGAGCATGCCAGCTGCTGAAAAGCCTCATGGAACCTGCTCAAAGGAAAACAAATAGGCTATGCTTGGGGCTTGAAGGTTTTAATAACACTTGGTAATAGTGATAACATTCTTCAGGTACAAAAATAAAATTTAAAAAATCTGATACATTCTCCCTCTTGACAGATGGAAGTTTAATTCTCTTCTCCCCCTTGTATAAATCTGATTCTGACGTTTATCAGGAAGGCTTTCAGACCCCATGTTTTTGGGGTCTTAAAGGAAAATTATAGTTCTCAGATTTTGTTAAGAGAAGAGTCTTGATTTTCACACACAGATTAGCCAACAATTTCCTATGAAGTTCAGAATGCCTTTGTTTCTACAGCTGTTTGAGGAACACATTTAATTTTATTGTTGCATAACTACTTTTTGCCACAACAAAGGCATTAATCTGCATGTACCTGAGAAAGATACATTACATAAAATACAGGATGTGTATATGAGAGACAGAAAAAGTATGGGACATACCATGATGTTCCAGATGCAGGAGGCAAGTTAGGGATTCTGGCTCTGAAAGCAAGACCCAAGTTATTTTAGACAGTAGTTTGCTGCTGTAGCAGAGAAACAGCTTACTGATCATCATCTTTCAAGTGGGTGTCATCCAGATGTTGTTTTAAGTCCCAGTGTTACTGTATATTTAAAACTTTCCTTAATTTTCCTTAAGAATTCTACTCCTGCAATCAGGTGGTGCTGTGACAATCTCCAACTTTAGTTTAAAAACAAAGAATTTCCGGCTTTTTATTGTGGGGAAGAAAATTTATGAATGTAATTCCTGACAAAATTTTAAATTTATGTCTTTTTACACTACACATATAGACAGACTAGGGATTGTTGTGAATGATACAGATTTTAATACAGGAAAGTGAGACCAGCTTCAGTAACGTTTTTGCTATTAGTGAATGAAGTGAGATCACAGGGTGCCAGGACTGAGAATCAGCCCTGAGTAAAAGACCAATGTACTGAGTATCTGGACAGAGAACCTTTGTGAACTGTCTTCAATAAGGTTTAGGGGAAAAAGGAAAAAAAATTCTCTCTGTTGTTTGTTAGCATAGGAAAACTAACACAAGATAAAATCCTACTGACATGAACTCCTGGGTTCATTCTTTGTAAGTGATAATTTGCATTATCAGTGCGGTTGCTTTTACTTCAGAGTCAGTTGAGAATGAAATACGTGCTCTGAGGGGAAAATGGTGCTATTTAAAATTGCCTCCTGGGAACAGCTCTCTTCTTCAGGTCAGCAGCTACTGTCAGAGTGCAAACATAGGGAAGTTGGGTCTATGATCTGCTGTCAAGAAGCAGCTGATGTTTTTGAACAAATACTCACCAAGAGGGATGAACCCATCTATTCTTCCTGCTCATGATAATCCTACTTGAAATTGCTGGCTGCATATTTACTGGTCTTAAAATCATTCTCTCCTGTTTTAAACCACAAAAACCAGGGACAAAGAAAAGTCAGGATGAAGCCCACAGTGTAGATTATTAAACAAATTGTTACCAACACCAGAGGACCTGAAATTCCAGCTCTACTTTAAAAAATGAGATTATCTTGTGAAAAATAACAGAGGAACCCCCAAATATATTAAAAACATAAAACATTACAGACTCTGCATGGTTGTTTGGTAGTTTGGCATTTGGATTGTAATGTTGCATTAATGCCCCCTGCTGATAAACCTTCAAAAATCTACTTTGAATCAAGCTCAGTATTTAATTAGGCCTCTTTCTTTAAATTAAAAAAAAAAAAGAAATCTAGCATCTATCTCATCATAACTGGGTTCTTCTTATATAAATCACGTTTCTTTTAAGTCTGCTACATAATTAGGTCTTTCTACTCTTGGTTTAGTAAAAGGGACAAAGTGATGTAGCATGACTGAGTAGGAACTAAATCTTGAAGTAGAGAAGGAATCTTTTTATAAAGAAAGCAAATTATTATAATGAAATATAGCTTGCCAAAGCAGAGAAATTCCAAGAGGGTGATCAGATATTCAGAGTTATATTAGAGGGAACTGAATCACAGAATCACTGAGATTGGAAAAGCCCTCTAAGACCACTGAGTGTAATCATTAACACAGCACTGCCAAGTCCACCACTAGCCCATGTCTCTAACCCACATTCCTAAATGATAAACATTTTCATTGCATTTATTATCTATTTTCTAGCTAAATAAAAGATTTAATTAGTATTGATTTTTACAGAGATACTTGGTTTTATATTTTTCCTCCCTCTTCAAGCAATGGAAGAAATGCTTTTTGTTTGCTGTTGGTGATTCAAAAGATACTACTGTGTTTTTTCCAGTTTCCATCACCTGTGCTGCTGCATCTTTCCTTTGTGCAATCACATCTTCCTGCCTCTCTGAGGTACATAAAGCCTTGTGCAAGTGTCTGTAACATTGGCTGACCACCTGAAGCTTGTAGGACACCTGCCCCATTTTTAATACTCTTGAAGTTAATGGCCCCTTTCCTCACTTGTGGAATGATCACAGATCACAATTGAGAAAAGGGGAAAAAACAAACAAACAAACAAACAAACCAACCAGAAAATAATAGGACAGAATTGTTCATCCAGAATTTGGTCAGAATGCAATCTTTGGACATCCAGGGCATGAGATGCCAAATGCTTCCACACCTAGTTCTGCTGGAGCAGACAATAAACGGCCCAGGATTTTCACCACCACAAAGAGTAAATATAAGAATAAGGATATGTAGGATAGAAAAGGAGGCCAAACTGATATAGATGACAATTACCTTTCTTAATTGATAGAGTCGGTGCCATATTTCATAGAATAATAGAATCACAGAATGGCTTGGGTTGAAAGGGACCTTAAAGATCATCATGTTCCAACCCCCTGCCATGGGCAGGGACACCTTCCACTAGACTAGGTTTCTCAGAGCACCATCCAACCTGGCTTTCAGTGGATCTAGGAGAATTTATCAACTCTCTGAGGTTGTACCTCTGAGGACAGTACCTTGTGACATATTGATCTGATATGGCACCTCTTCACCTCTCAAGCCTACTCAGCTTGACATCAGGAGTGATGTCAGAGAAATCACCCTAAAGATTAGAACATGTTTGTCAGCATGAACGTCCTTGACAGCAGTCTGAGAGGGGAAGGTAGCCAAGAGTTAGTGAGTTTGTTCGTGGCATGTCATTATTGTTCCTTTGGAAAGGTGTGGGGTGTTTTCCAACTCCTCATTCCCCCTGGCACAGCACATGTTTCCATCTAGTGTTGCAGTATGTGTAGGAGTTGACCTTGCCAGTCACCTGCCCAGGAGTACCATGAATGTGAATGTGGACTTCCTCCCATCTTCTTACAGATCCAGAAAGACTTGATGGAGGAGACAGAAACAAGAGTCATTACAAGCAAATCCATCTGTAATGAAAATCCAAAAAAATAGCAGAGGTCATATGCAGCTTAGATTTTTTTTTTTCTTTTTTATTGTTGTTGATATGGAGAATTCTTGACTTTGAAAAGACAGATGCTGGGAGAAAAAATATCTTTTTAATTAATAGAAGTAGCAAAGGTTTATAGCTTGTAATAGACCCCTGCAACTGGAGGTCAGAAACCCACCAGGCCTATATCAGTCCTCTGGCAAACACTGCTTCCAACAAACGAAACCCACTATCTCTAATTATTCTTACCTTACCAGGGTATCTGAACAAATACAAAGATATATATCTATATATCTATATACAGTAGTATATAGATATATATAAAGATATATGCCTTGGACTTTGTTTTTATACATAGACCTTGGCTACATAAAAACTATTATAGTTAGGATATACAGCTCATGGTGTGGGGTAGGTGTCCCTCCTCCCTTCAAGCTGACAGTTTCAGCCTGTGTTCAATCCATGGGTCACAGTAACCTGTCAAAGAAGGCTTAAATTTATTATATGAAAAACACTCATGAAAGGTAAAGGTCTACAAATGAAAAGGTTGCAAATTTTTTTTAAACTGAGAAAGCTAGAGAAGTGTGTAGGGTGTACTGAGTTGCATCTGATAATCAATGTGCCTCATACTATTACGTATTCTATTTTCCATGTATGAAAAAGTTGTACTGGTTAAAGCATTTTTATGCCCTTATGTCTGTTGCCATTAAGAGAACTGTACTGGTTTAACTGCACAGTTAGAACTGGAGAAATCTGTATTCTTTATTAGGATGAGCTCTTAGGGAACATTAAGTTTCTGTGGTGTAGCACCTCGCCATTCTTCAAGGACCATTACATAAATAAGAAGCTGAAAGAGTTTTTAACCAGATGTCAGTATTTTTAGAGGTCATGCTGCTCTCACAAAACATCTTGTCCTGAAATAAGGGCTTTAGGGGAAGATACGAAGTCCTTTTTGTTTGTCTGAGTGTTCTCTTCCACCGTATAAACTATACCTAATTCAAACTTAATTACTAAGATGGTGAAATAAGGCAGTAAGTTTTTGAAATGGACTTGTAAAAAGCTCTGCCAAGGCTGCTTTGATTTCTACACAGCTCCAGCTTCAAAAGCCCATGTGTGTTAATAACCCCTCTCTGTCTCCCAGCTGCTTCCCAGCTTGTGCCACCATGCTGACTGGACTTAAAAACTCCTGTAACAGAGCCATGTCCTGTAGCAGGCTACTGTCAGACCAGACCATGACATTTGTGTGCCACAGTTGCATAAGAAAACTGGTTTCAGAATTAGATTGCAAAATCAGTTCTATAGGGTGAGGGAGAGAAAACAATTTGACGAATGGCAGTTTAGAAAGATTATTGAATTTCAGATTTAATCTGACAGTGTAAAATAAACAGTTATTCAGTGGAATGAAACTATTCACTTGGGTTTGTTTTACTATCAAGTGGCATTCCAATATGGTTTGTTTTTCTTCTCTTTCTCCAAGTGAAGTGTTTGTTCATTACACAGTGTAATGTGTAATGAACAGTCCTTTGTCTCTTTTTTTGTTCTTGTTGTTTTGCAGTATTTTCATAAAAAGTAGATTATTTGCTGCATCCAGTTTCTTGGCAACATAAAAGATTGTGTGTCAGCCAGATCCTTTTAACCCATTAAAAACATGAATTCAGTGCAGTCACAGGTTTTAAGAGCCTTTGTTGTCCGATACACCTCTCTTTCTACAGACCTGGGCATGCTAAAGAAGTGTGAAGGTGAAACCTTTTAAGTCATGTAATTTGTGATAAAATGGCACAGAACAGATACTTAACAAAGTGCTGTAAGTGGCCAAGTCTTTTGTTGATCCCTGAAGAGTTCGTTCTGCTAACTTGCATTAAAACCTAATGAAATTTTAGCTACTACAACATCTGGATGAGGTGGGTTTCTAATTAATGGGGGTCTCCACCTTCTTTTTTATTTGTGAGGACAGGCTTGTCTGAGGGGGTGTGTGGTAGTTTGGTCTAGGCCTTCCTTGGTGACCAGTTTGTAACCAAGGAAGGGTCCAGATGTACCCAGTATTCCCTACGATTTTTACGTAAGCCAGACTATAAGAAGAAAGGAGGAGAGGCCTTCGCTCTCTTTCCTTCCGGCGGCTTGGAGGTGCAGGTTCCCTGCTGTTGAGTCTGTCGTGTTGGGGAGCGAGGCCTGGTAAGGCCTTGTCGATCTTGGGAGACAGAGGTTGCCAGCGATCGCTCCAGAGCGACTCTCGGTTGTCCCAAGGAGAGTAGTGAGATATTTCTTTGCTAACTCTTTTAGTTGCTAGATCTTGGGCTACTGATTGGGAGATATATATATATATATATATATATTCTATTTTGGTTTTGTTCCTTTTTTTCCCTTCTCCCTTCCCTTTCCTTTTTCCTTGTAAAATTGTATATATATTTCA
This sequence comes from Pseudopipra pipra, assembly GCF_036250125.1. Classification (NCBI taxonomy): domain Eukaryota; kingdom Metazoa; phylum Chordata; class Aves; order Passeriformes; family Pipridae; genus Pseudopipra; species Pseudopipra pipra. The sequence goes on along the minus strand of NC_087581.1, from coordinate 43,853,780 downwards.
ATTGTATATAACTGTAACATAAGTGTAAATATATTTATATATATATTGCTTTAGCTGTCTCTCTCATTTCGGTTTTTCTTAGTTGTTTTTCTCCCTCTTCTCCCTGAGGTTTGGGGGGGACACATGACTTCTTTTGGTAAGGTTTGGAGACTTGGCAGGGAGCCAGCTTCAAACCATATCAGGGTGTTTAACATTTCCTCACCATTTGACCTCTCCACAACATTCTTAAGAAGTTGTAGTAGGTCTTTCAGAATAGACAATTTCAGGAGTCCTGAAAAATTCCCGAGAGACATATACTGTAAAAAAGCTTGTCAAACTAATTAAGTCAAATTATACTAATCCAGCATTCTCTACATGTCTGCAGTTCTTCTGCCAGTATCAGAAGGAAGTTTGACTATTTAAGAAAACAAAACATAACTAGTGGAATGTCTTCTTTCTTTATGTCAGGTACAAGCCCTAGAGGTAAGAAATCTGTATCAGCTGAAGGTTGATTCGCTAAGTAGAGATCAGCTGGCCACAAATAAGTAGAACCAACAGTTACAAAAAATTACTGATCCCTGAACAAGCATCAGTTTCTGAGGCCTCACCCTAATCAGGATACTTTATTAAAGAGACTTAGCAATTTTTGGACAGAGGCTTGATTTGCTTTTAGAAAGGTAAAAATGGGTTTTGAAATTTAACAATAAATATGATTTCTTCCAATTGTCTGTGCTTTTGGTATCTCTCTGCTGCAGCTGCAAGACTGGAGTTCCCATCTCCAAGTTAAAATGGACTGTCTTCCTTCACGAAGAAAGACCTACACCCATACCTGGGCAAAACAGCCTGGGATGCGCAGTTAAATACTTCTGATATTAGAGAGCAAAAGCGCACCTTAACAATTCCTTCCAGCAGTAACTTAGGAGTTACTCCAGGACACACATATGCTATGTCTATTGGATACTCCAGTATGTCTGTTACAAGAGTCGTGCTCTCATCACCTCAAAAAAGCATAGCAGAATTTTTCAGGTTTTGCATAAAAATGGGTCACTAGCATTTATTCGGGGCGGATAGAAATATGATTAAAATGTGTGGAACTGTGAGCCAACTTTTACAGCATGTGTGCCAAGAGTTGAAAACACTTGTGCAGGTTTGTGGTGCTCTGCTCATGAAATTGTGGCAGTTTCAGTTAATTAATTGAAACCCACTGAAGTTTTCTGGAAGCAAAGTGAGCAAGGGTATTAATAGGTATTTCTTTGACTATCCGCATGTCAGTACTGGTTTGGCTTCTTTCAGGAGGAATAAAAATGTATCTTATGTTGTCATTTTTATGCAACAACACAACTGATAATTGAACATAATTGATAATTTTTCAATTATCAGTCATAAGTATTAAAGGCATTGTAAGATATATTATGAGTAGTGTCTGGGAAGGCTGATAAGCTGAAAGAATCGACCTATTTTTGTATAAATAGCAGCAGTACCTGGGTGCTTTCAAATTCGTTCATATGGACTTGAAATATGATTTATATGAGTTACAAAACACAACAAAAATAAATTTTTGCAGTGGCTGTGTGCCTGTCTTATAGGACACATGGACATTTTCTTGCTGGAGGGTACACAAGAAATTTTTACACCCTCTTCCTTTTCTCCCTCTGTTTCTTGCTCCTCTATTAATAACTGAGGAGTCTTCAGTACAGGCTGATCAAAAAATTCTGCCTCCCACCTTGTCTTCCCTCTTCTAACATTGATCTCTGTCTTTTACAGTTTTATGCCCCTTTCCCAAATGGAGTTGGCCTCTTGCTTTCTTACTTGCAAAACAGGGGCGTCTTTTCTATGAGTAAGAGTATTAAAAATATATATAGAATAAAAGACCTGCCAATTGTTAAGGAAACTGGGAAGTGCTTTGCTGTGAATTATGAGAGTTCATACACTCTGGGACTTCAGTCCTACTATCTGGTGCTGTCATAATTTTGATTTTGGATTTCAGTGGTCTCTGAGTTATGCTGGCAGAGTATTAAAGTGAAGGGGAGGATTTCTGGATGTATACCAGTACTCCAGGGTTAGTGGGGCTGAACTGTACTGCTCACTGCAAAGATTTGCTTTCTTCTGTCTCAGAACACAATCTTACGTTAATACCTGATTAGCTCTGCACCAAACAATTACTCATTGCCCAAAGAAGATTGCAAGACTTGCTTCCTATTTCTTGGACATTGGAGTGATTTTTTGACTGCAGAGAACTCCCACAACTTAAAAGAGGAGCAAGAGTGTGCAGTGACGGGAAGGTCTGCAAGGACAGAAACAGTGTGGGCTTGTACAACAGGGCAGAATTTGAGGGTGTGTGGAGGGACAGATGTTATGTGCTATATAATTAATCCATTTAAATAGCTGACTTTGAGGAAAAAACACACCCCAGTTGCTTAAGTCCAGGTTTAAATTCATGCACGAGCTTTTAAATGGGGCTGTGTTTTCTTAATACTATCATGAATGAGCTTCTGCAGAATTGAGACCTAAGCATGTATACCATTGAGCTTTTTCATGTGCAGATTATTGACTAAACCAAAAAAATCTGGTCCAGAAGAAAGGTAAATCTTGGCTCTGCCACAGGCTCCGCTGTGGCCTAAGGGCAGTCATTTTATCTCCTCGGCTTTTGTCCCCTCTCTGTAAAATGGTGATAAGAGCATTTTCTTATCTTACAATGGAGTAGTGGTGATAAATATTGAGGATTATGACATGGTTAAATACTGTGGTAATCGAGGCCATTAAGCACCTTAAACACTTTTATTCATTGGCTGCTTTTCTAAAGTGAATTATTGAGCATTTTTAATTTTTTCCAAGTAAACTCAAGGAAATGAGTTTATAAGGTTTTAATAAAAAAAACTTGTAAAATGTCAGCATTAAAATGTGTTGTGTTTTCTGAATTATGTAACTGTGCAGCCTTTCTCTTAAGTCAGCCTACCTGCTCTTCTTCACTACTCCCTTCAATGGATGTAAACCTGAAAATAGGAAGAAAAGGCAAAGTTGCTATCTGCTATTAATGAACTGTGGCTATGAAATTCAGGAATTTCCACATTTGTCATTTTGGGTCCTAATTTTAGAAATCAAAAAAGTTAGGGGACTGAAATTTATAAGGCATCTGTGACAAGTAAATTGAAATGAATTTTGGGGAATTTTTAAGGTACCCATCAAGGGAAATTAAACACATTTGTGCTTGTATATAAAGAAAAAAAATAATGAAAAAAACATTAGGCAGAGTCCTACTGCCATAATTCTGCAAGGAGTCTGCAAAGATGCATCAGGATGTACATATCATTTGTGTAAATTTGCAGTAGCACCCATCCCAAGAGCAGCTGCCTGGGTCACTTCTGCCTGGCTGTGGGTCCATCCCCAGCCTGTCTCTGCTGCACAGAGGTGGCCACTGAGCTTCCGTCCCAGAGCACTCAAATTCCAAGACGTCTACAAGGCAACATTGCAGCTGTTCTTTATCTCAGCAGTCAGGGAAAGTTTCCTTCCTTGCAGGGAATCTTTCTGTCTCTTGACATCCTGCTTCCAGCCAGTTTGACGCCTTCTTGCACTTGGACTTTCTTGCCTTCTGTGCCTCAGTCACAAATTACCACTGTGCAACAGTTGCAATTAGAATTTCCCCTGCACAAACAGCCAGTTAACCTCAGTCATATTGCAGAAATAGATTTGAAATAGTCGCCTAGTAGAACAGAAAGAGAAAAGGAAAAAGAAAAGGAAGAAGAAAGTAAGTTCTCCAGGTTTCTGGTTGCCTTTTTCTGGGAAGCTGCTTGGAGCAGTGCCTCAAGATGAGGCACAGGAACATGCCACACAGATGTGGTCAGGTCTTCACTGACTGTATTAGCAGCATAAATTTTGCTCACATTAGTGGTAACAGCTGTACCTCACATCATCCGTTGTCACTGTGTGACTGTGATAGGATCTGTTGAGCTGGAGGTCTAATTTCCAATATCTGCTGTTGCTGTTTCCATGAGATGGTGGAGACATCACCTACAGGATATGATGTGTTCACAATTCAGATCTCTTTTGCAGATTTTGTATGCTTGTTTTCTTTCTCAAAAGAACAAAACACAGAAACTGAAGTGTTAACAGGATTGGATTCATTATTGATATATCTCAAGGCCTGGTTGGACGAGGCTTTGAGCAACCTGGTCTAGTGGAAGGTATCCCTGCCCATGGCAAAGGATTAGAATGAGATGAGCTTTAAGGTCCCTTTCAGCCCAAACAATTCTGTGATTGTGTGATCTGTAATGTTCAGGTCAATGTTGATTTATGTTGGTCTAGAGCTGTATTTTAGAATCACAGAATCACAGAATATGCTGAGTTGAAAGGGACCTACTAGAGTCATTGAGTCCAGCTCCTGGCCCTGCACAGGACCATCCCAAAGAGTCACACCCTGTGCCTGAGTGTATCATGCAAACACTTCTTGAGCTCTGTCAGCCTTGATGCTGTGACCAGTGCCCTGGAGAACTTGTTTCAGCACACAACCACCCTCTGGGTGAAGAACTATTCTCTAAGCTCCAATCTAAGCTCCTTGACACAGCTTTAGGCCATTCCCTTGGGTCCTGTCATTGGTCACCACAGAGAAGAGATCAGTGCTTGCCCCTCCTCTTCCTCTCACAAGGAAGCTGTAACTGCAATGAGTTCTCTCCTCAGTCTCCTTTTCTCCAGCTGAACAAACCAAGTGCCCTCAGCCACTCCTCATACGGCTTCCCCTCAACACACTTCACCATCTTCATTGCCCTCCTTTGGACTTAATGGCTTAATATCTTTCTTATATTGTGGTGCCCAAAACTGCCACAATATTTCAGGTGAGGCCACTTCAGGTCAGAGCAGAGTGGGACAATCCCCTCCCTTGCCTGGCTGGCAATGCTTTTCCTGATGCCCCCAGGACGCTGTTGGCCCTCCTGGCTGCCAGGGCACTGCTGACTCATGGCCAATTTGCCATCAACCAGGGCCCCCAGGTCCTTTTCTGGCACTGCTTTCCAGCCTCTCATTCCCCAGTCTGTCCATATATCCAGGGCTGCCCCATCCCAGGTGCAGAATCCAGCACTTTCCTTTGTTGAACTTGATATGGTCGGTGATTGCCCAGCCCTCTGATTTGTCAAGGTCTCTCTGCAGGGCCTCTCTGCCTTGGGGGGAGTCAACAGCTCATCCCAGTTTTGTGTCATCTGCAAACTTGCTCAGTGTCCCTTCCAGTTCTGAACATGTCGAAGTCACTTATGATGATGTTGAAGAGCACAGGTGGAGCCCTGTGGAACCCCACTAGTGACAGGTCGCCAGTCTGATGTTGCCTCATTCACTATTACCTTCTCAACCCATGAGCCAATTGGTCCCCCATCACATGATGCATTTTTCCAGCTGTGGGCTGGACAGTTTGTCCAGAAGGATCCTGTGAGAGATAGTATCGAAAGCTTTAATGAAATCCAAAAAAATTACATTGACTAGCTTCCCTTGATCAACCAGGACATGCAGGAGGGGGTTTCATGCAGCACTGAGGCAGCATTTGGCAATGGGAGAGAGTTAATTGTGCAGCTGACATCTAGAGTCCACATTTGGGATAAGTGACATATTCCTTCTGTGTCAAAACCCAACATTTTCTGAAAAGCAGGTTTTTTCCATATGACACCTGTCGCTGTTGAGACGGCCAACGCGACACAGAAACAGTCTTCTTCCAAAAATAGGACAGGAGAGGGATAGATCCTTTATTGTAACAAGTCACTGACGTTTATAGCCCTTGGCATAACATACATGTTACACTACAATTGGTGTCTTAAATAAACATGCGTCAGGATTGGCTGCTCTGTAGCACACTCACGATGATTCAGCATTTGTAGACTCATAGTGACTAAGCTCTAGCAAGCTCATTGTGATTTTGCAAAAAGTTCAGGATATCTGCTTTTATAGTCCTGTCTTCCTTCCGACAGACCTGCTGTTAACCCCAAGAATTCCCCCTTTATTTTATTTATGACACAAAGATGGCCTTGACAGTCTGCTGCAGGGCCCTTTGCAACAGGCTGATCAAGCAAGGCATCAATATCGACAACTCCTGATCTAAAGCTAAGAAGAAATGCAGCATCTCACACTAAGGATGGATAACAACACTTCACCAAGGAAAAAATTAGAGTTCATCTACCATCTAGAATAGGGATTCACTATGGTCCAACAGATTCATGTAACACATGCCCTTAAAATCTTGACACTCATGTAAAGTATTTTTAAGTCTACACACATATATATCTACACAGTTTCTCTCTCTCGTATAATCTTTTTCCAGTCATTCAATTGGTGGCCACCTCAGTCATCCTTCACTCACACATAGCTGGAATTTCTATTATACTTTTACATTTTAATTACACATTTTACATTTTAAGTAGTTATTGGCTGTATACTTCTCGGTTCGTCATTTTTTGGTAATCATGTTCAACAACTGTACCTGGTTTGAAGAGGAATTATTATAAGGAATATAAGGCCTAACAAACTTAAATGAAATCTATTCTGATTTAGCATCTGTTTATGCGCCTGCATAGTCCTTTCCCCCTTTTTTGTATTTAAAAATATTCATTTGATGTGTAATTTTATATTTTTGTTGATTTAGCAACATGCCATAAGAGTTGTAAATTAATACAAATGGTATTTCATGTCATAATTCACATCTTGATAGAACTGAAGGTACATTGTATCACATATGGATTAAATTAGCCTGTACAATATGTTATCATGGAATTATCTACTCGACAGTGTTAATACTGAATAAGAATCTCTGAACATTTACATTAAGCATATCAAGAGAAGTTTCACAGCAGTAGTCACTAAAGGAAAACAAAACAGTTATTAGAATTCACGTAGTATATCGCAAATAATTCTGTTGAAGAGATTCATACTCACTTTCATTGAGTATAATGTTGAAACTTCTGCAGTGTGACATGCACTTTAACCTGCAATAATTGTTTTAGCTTTTGAAAAACAGCAAATTATAACATTACTTGTCTTTACAATTTTTTAAGAATTCCTAAATTGTGGAGAAGTTAAACTAATGTTTGAGTTATGTGAGTAATGTGTAGTTGGCAGCAATGGATGATTTCTGTCTATAGTCTTGTGGTAGTTTGGCTTAGGCCTTCCTTGGTGACCAGTTTGTAACCAGGGAAGGGTCCAGATGTACCCAGTATTCCCTACGATTTTTACATAAGCCAGACTATAAGAAGAAAGGAGGAGAGGCCTTTGCTCTTTCCTTCCGGTGGCTTGGAGGTGCAGGTTCCCTGCTGTTGAGTCTGTGTGTTGGGGAGCGAGGCCTGGTAAGGCCTTGTAGGCCTTGGGAGACAGAGGTTGCCGGCGATCGTTCCAGAGTGACTCTCAGTTGTCCCAAGGAGAGTAGTGAGATATTTCTTTGTTAACTCTTTTAGTTGTTAGATATTGGGCTACTAATCGGGATATATATATATATATTTTATTTTGGTTTTGTTCCTTTTCCCTTCCTCCTTCCCTTTCCCTTGTGAAATTGTATATATTTCAATTGTATATAACTGTAACATATATGTAAATATATTTATATATATTTATATATATCACTTCAGCTGTCTCTCTCTCGTTTCGGGTTTTCTTAGTTGTTTTTCTCCCTCTTCTCCCTGAGGTTTGGGGGGGTACGACTTCTTGTGGTAAGATTTGGAGACTTTGCAGGGAGCCAGCTTCAAACCATATCAAGTCTGCACCTAGAGAAATGAATAGATAAGTCAGTATTACAGTCTGCTAATACAGTTTGAAATTCAGTGTCCCCTGTGAGAAGTCAGTCCATGTTGTCTCTGATATCTGGGATGTAGTTAACTCTTGACTCATCTGCTTCTTCTAATTGTTCTTTACCTTTAATAAAAAACTTGCAAATTTGTTATTAATAGTTCAGTTTTAAGTGGTTATCGTGGGTAATTTCGCAGTTCTTCTTTGAAGCTGAAGGCTTAGTGATGATTCTGTGCAGCGTAATTCTGTCTGTTGGAGATAGGTTCCATGGCTTGGTTCTTTGAATTTTTTCTGGAGCATTCTTCAATCCTGCTTCTCAAATAACATTGGTTAGAACAATCACGTTTAGTTTTAACTCTGTATTTTTTTCTGCTTTTATCATTTTGAGCAGCATTTTATCAGGTTGTACTGCGGAACAATTTTCTCTTATTGTAAAGCAAAACACACTGAATTTCAGGAAGGCCACTGTAACTTTGATAAAGGCAAGTAGCAAGATATTAATTGAGAGCCGGTTGATAAGTGTCAGTTTTCATTATGAAGAAACAACTGGCCGTTCAAAATCCCAGCATATGGAAATCCTTCAGAGGATGGGATTACTGATTTTGATAAGGGTTTTATTTGCATGATTGGATTAAATATAGTTTTATATCTTTTACTTTTCTGTTTTCAAGTCACACACAGCTTGGGATTTGAACAGTATTTTTGAAATTGAAACTTCTACTCTTCTGATGTGAGGATTCACAGTAATTCATAGGGCAGATTTCTGCCTCTCTGGATGTAAAAAATGAAACTGGAGAACAGTCATGTCCTTTCAAACTCAAGCAGTCTCACCCAGCCTCTGAAAAGACATGATTAGTTAGGATTTATAAGCAACTAATTCTGAATTTTTCCTGATATTGTATACTTTTCTAGGATAACACAATATTTGGAGAGTATTTGTATGTATTAAGTAATGAAAAATAGGAATGCTTGGAAACTCTAAACATATTACTTGAACAAAATAGTTGTAATAGTTTAATTTATGAAGATGCATTTAAGAATTTAACAACTGTAAACAACGTTTAGTAATTTCCAACTTAAGCGATTTAAATAAAGCCACAGCAAAACTCAGGTTGTCCCAAACAAGGGTCTTGCTTATAGGAGCATATCAGGGGATCAGGGATGCTTCCTGGCAAAGTAGCAACAGTTCTGGTCTAAGCTTGTCACTTGATAACAGGGACACACCTCTGCTGCTTAGCACAGAGACTAGAATAGATGCAGTCTAAGACAGTTTAGATACTTTCAAAATGACGCATATTTGTATTTCACAGAATCTGAGCAAGGCAGAATTTGTCTTTTGAATCTCCAAATATATTAAACTTAAATCATGCAAGGGTGTAACTAATAGTCAGTTGTGTTCTATTTTGGAGTTTGTTATTGGAGCTGTTATCTCTTTCAGCAAAATATCTTTGGGTGAAAGAGCATTTATACCCTTTTGTTTCCTTTCTCAGAATACCTCACAGTTCTGAAGGCACTTGAGTTTTTTTCAGAATGTTTTCTGGTTTTCAGCAAAAATTTGCATTAAAAAATTGACTAAGGAACAATTTCTACTTTTCAGTCTTTCTGGTATATGTCCTACTGAAAAGAGAACAGAAAAATTAAGGTTATCGAAGAAGTTCACGTGGTTTGTTTCATGTTTGTTGTTATAAAAGTAGAAAAGGTTTTGATGTCTTCTGTTCAATTACTAAGCAACAGTTTAAACTTTAAAGGCTGTCTGTTGCTAGGCAATTCCTTGTATTATCTCTTTAGATCTCATCTCTCTCCCCACGAAGGTGGAATTCTCAAGCTAAAATGGCCCATTTTTCCTTTTTTTCTCTCGCAAAAACTGCCTTTGTCAAATAAGATATCTTGGAGCTAGGCATTTTACTAAATTAGTCTACACAAAAACTTTTCTAGCAGTCTCTAAAGACTTGTCTGTAAAACACAGAGCAACGAAAGGATGTTTGCACGGCTGTCTGCCTGGAGAGAAAGGGGAGAAAGGCACCTCCGCTTTGCTCTGGTGGAAAGCCGCCCCACACACACACACGCTTCGGAATTCTTCACCACAGGCAGCGGGACCACCCCCCATAGGTGTCCCTGCGCTGGCCATGGTCGCTGTTGCACAGCCCTGGGCTGCTGCCCGGATCTGGCTCCAGCTCATCTCGGCACGGCGCTGCCCTGCACCGCACTGCACAACCCCTCCTCCCCCCTGCCGCTTGCGAGTGGCAGGGCCGTCTCCATCAGGGTCCCAGCACAGCATAGGTTCCCTCTCTCTTTTGTTCAAGACACTTTCATCGGGCTTGCACTACATTAAACTTAATCTGCGAGAACTTTTTAGAACTGCTGCATATCTTATGTGTTTTGCCTTACACACACTGTGAAACTGAAACAGTTAACTAGCACATGAACAAAGAACAGGTAACTCAGGCTGCGAAAAAGAAAGAAAAGAAGGTGGGTGCCGAATCTTAAGCCCAGTGGCCTACAAGGATGGGCTCTGCTCTGCTGTTTTCTACCCGGCCCCCGCTGAGGGGCTGCAGCACTGGGTGCTCTGTTTGCTCTCAAGTTTGTTTTTGCCCCACTCCTTCTGCCTGCATGTCTCGATTTGAATTTCTCTTCTTATTTGTCTTCTCTGCGGTGTCGTCTGGTGGAAAAACTGTTTTTGCTGCAGCAGCAGCACTGTGTGAGCCGGGATGGAAGGTCTCCTGATCGGAGTGGGAGTCCAGAGGGTTGGGCAGTGAGTCACGGTTCGATTTCCCACGGTTTGGTCAGGGCAGCGTGTGTCGGGTAGCGATGCACTCCTCCCCCTTCGGCAGGGTGCCGACGGCATTCTGTGACTACACAGCTGAAAATTCCCGCATCGGCGGCAATGGAGGGGAGGGGCCCCTATTTCTTTTCTGCCTCCGGGGGTGAATTGTTAGGTTTTTCTACATTTTCTGGCTTGGAGGGCGGTGACTTTTTAAAAGCGCGATCTTTTAAAGTTTCAAAGACAGTTGAAACTTTACGGTTTCAGTACACTGGCAGCCTGCTTATCTTCCTGGGTAGCTGCGTTTCAGACTTTGGTTCTTATGCGAATCACTGCATGGATTGCTGCCTCCCCCCCCCCCCACTTCCAAATCTTTCAGAGTCTCACAGAGCAAGCGCCAGGCAGACACACTAAATGCAATTGACGTAGTAGCTTCAAAGCCTTGTTTTCAGTACCATAACAGCACACATCATAATGCAAAATCATTAATCTTAGCACCCTTATGACTATGGAGGGCTTATGTTTTGTCCCATTGTTACAATTTTTGTTCCGATGGCTCAGCTCCGATGTCTTACCTTGTGAGGTGTTGATAAAATCTCAGGTCCGGACCAAGGCAGAATCTCACTGCTCTCAAAGCTTCATCGGGCGCCGTCTCCACCGTGCTTCGGTCCACGGTTCAGACTCTCTCTCTCTAGGAGATAAATCACTTCAAACTCTCTCTTTCTCGGAGATAAGTCCCTTCGAACTCTCTGTCGGAAATAAATCACTTTGGTGCAGCATCACGTCGGGGTCACCAGATGTCGCTGTTAAGTTGAGACGGCCAAAGCGACACAGAAACAATCTTCTTCCAAAAATAGGACAGGAGAGGGATAGATCCTTTATTGTAACAAGTCACTGACATTTATAGCCCTTGGCATAACATACATGTTACACTACAATTGGTGTCTTAAATAAACATGTGTCAGGATTGGCTGCCCTGTAGCACACTCACGATGATTCAGCATTTGTAGACTCATAGTGACTAAGCTCATTGTGATTTTGCAAAAAGTTCAGGATATCTGCTTTTATAGTCCTGTCTTTCTTCCAGCAGACCTGCTGTAAACCCCGACAGACACCCAAAGAAGGTTATAAGTTCAGTAACCTGCTTCTCTCCCTTTCCCAGTAAGAGGGGAAAGAAACTACTGTGTATTGTCCCCTCTCCTGTTCTCTCCCCTCTGTTTGCTGGCTGGGGCTGACAACCTAAAGTATGTCTGGGAGTGTGTTTGGGCCAGGAAGGGTGGCTCAAATTGCTTCAGACAGCCCAGGGAATCTGAGGTGCTAGAACTGAGTTTAAATACCTATATATCCAAGAATCATGTAATCTCCAATGTGTTAATCTGGGCATGTCACGCAGTGATACTGTCATTGCCTTCCTCTGATGTTAATTAATAAAACTGAGTTGCTCAAGGTTGATCAGGAAAACTGCAGCTGCTCAAGGAGTTAAATTCAGGTCTAAATTAAGTTCTGAGTCCTTAGTTAGTTATAGGGCTGTGTTTGTTTATAGGGAATCTCATGGACTCATCCAGCGTGCTGTAGGGGTCTCTGGGGAATACACAAATAGCAACATCTTGCTTTAAGTTTGCTAAAAAAACTTCCTTTTGGGCAGGTATAAGGTCTTGAAAATAATATGGCTACAAAATGAGATTATTCATTTTAAAGGTAAAAAATGGGATAGGGTGTGGAATTTCTGAACTAGGGCTTTATTGTGACCTTCTTAAGTCTGTTTTACAAGTGGCTAAGGGAGGTTGTGAAGACTGCATCTGTGGAGATGTTCAAAAGCCATCTGGGCAGCCAACTGAAAGTGTCTCTGGTTCAGCAGAGGAGGGTGGTCCAACTGACCTCCAGAGGTCCCTTCCAACCTCAACCACTGTTGAGGATTCTGTGATCCTCTACTTTCATCTGTGACTTCTCTCATTTTGTGGGATTTTTTCTAGTTTTAGTCCAACTCTCATTCAAATATACAATGGCTTTAATGTCTGGCTGTGTGTCAGAGCATGTGTGCAAGGTCAGGCCAGAGGAATGCATGGATAGCTTCAAGTGTATATTTGCACTGGAATTGCCAAAATTAGTTTTCAAAAGTCTTGCAATAATCTCACAGCAAGACAGTTTTGATGCAGAAATCCTGAAGGCAAAATACCAAAACCAGGCCACTTTGGCATTGGTTATTTCACTTTCTTCATTATTTTCTGTGTTGTGGCAAGATAACTTGTATATGTAATAAGTAATAATAATGGCCAGTCTTCGCGAGCGAAGATTTGGGAAAGGTCATAAACCCTTCGAGCCTGCGCAGTGGATTTTTTAGGTGAGACACAGCGTGCGCTGAACTGAGCCCACCCTTTAATCCTGAGGTTCATCTGCCGGGGCCGAGCAAAGCTTGGACAGTGGCAGTGAGGTCCCCAGGATGTAGGTTTGTTTAGAGTGACCTTCTCTTAGCTGGATTGTATATGTAACAACTCTTGTAATAGTGGCAGAAGGCACTAGTGTTCATAAAGAGGATTCTGAATCAGATCCTGTTTGTCATAATTTAGAATCATAGATTCATAGAATTGTTTGGTTTGGAGGGAACCTTTAGGGGCCATCTAGTCTATCCCTCCTGCAATGAGAAGGAACGCACCTTTCAGTAGACCAGGCTGCTCAAAGCCCTGTACAGCCTGGACTTGAACACTTGCAGGGATGAAGTGTCCATCACCTCCCTGGGCAACCTGTACCAGTGTTTTACCACCCTCACTGTAAAATACATCATCCTTATATCTAATCTGAATTGATCCTCTTTTAGTTTAGAACCATTACCTCTAAACAAACAGTTATAAATCAATATTGCTGTTTCTGTCATTGATGAGGACTGTGATGTGAGATTTCCTTTGCAGTCTGGCAAAAAGGGAACAAAAATTAGTAAATATGCTTACTCTCAGGAGGTGAGGTCAGTGACAACTTCGGTGAGATTGTTCTGAGCTGTGTTGTTGAAACAGTCCTGGAAGCTGATGCAGACACTGACATGCGCAGTAACTGTGGAGATATACCAAAAAAGTGGATAGCTGAGGTTCCAACTAACCCTTTTAGCCAGCCATAAACTGTGAAAACAGAGACCAGAACTGCTCCCTGCAGTTTATATCTAAAAATGAAATTTCAGACTCAAGCCAGTTTTTTCAAAAGCAGCTGTGCTGGAGTGGGGAAGCCAGGCAGTGTACAGGAGCCCCCACTGGTTGGTTGAAGGGTCAGGACTTCTGAGTAGACTTCTAAAGCTTTACTCATAAGAAGCAGCTCTAAGGAAGGGTGAGTGGCAGGAGGCAAGTTTTCTACTGGGACACAGAGGGCTCTTCTGGATTAGCAGAAAGTGCACATTCCCCAGCATGGGCTTGCAGTTGCAGGAGGGAAACATTTAGCTCCCTTTTTCCTTTGTAATAATCCTTTACCACTGTGCACAGGTTTTAGCTGTCACTGCTGCTGGTTCCTGCCCCTCATCCTGGCACTGCCATCGATCGTCGCTACTGTTGACACTCACATGCCCTTTGATGAAGTGGCTGTCACAGCCCCCGTCCCTCTGCACAGACCTGCTCCTATCTGAGACGTTCATTACTGTCGTTTGCCAAAAAGGTTTATGTAACAGATGTTGCAAAGCAAAGGCACAGAAGCACACACACACACTCACACCCCATTATGGTGGGGGCTGTCAGAGTGACGGTGAAGGGAGGATGGTCCACAGGACTGGAGTAGTTCAGAGGCACAGCTGCATCTGTTCAAAAAGCAACTAACGCCTCTCTGTGATTATGCTTTATTTTCAGCTTGTCATCATGGCTGGGACTGTTCTGCTCGCCTACTACTTTGAGTACACCGACACTTTTCAGGTGCATATCCAAGGTTTCTTTTGTCAGGATGGCAGTTTGATGAAACCCTACCCTGGGACAGAAGATGAGAGCTTCATTTCACCTCTTGTGCTGTACTGTGTGCTGGCTTCAACTCCGACAGCTATTGTGAGTATAAGGAATTATTTGAATTCTCTATGAACCCTTTCATAAACAATAGCAATAGTCCTGTGATATCTTTGCCCCCTGTCCTCTCTATTCAGCTGTAATTAATTCACACTTAGCCAGATCTCTGTTTTGCCTCAGCCTAATATGATCTTCATCAGTTATCTCCAGAAGTAATTATTCTGAGCTAATCACAATGCAAGAGTGAGGGGTAGAGCTTGTTAAGCCTTGTACAATAGCTTGCTCACTTCAGTGCTTAGTTGTGAATTGCCAGGGCTCCAGAGAGGCTCTAATGCAAAGTTTACGTATTACTGGAAATAAGAAAACATAAAGCTGAAGTAAAACCCGGGTCAGACATGCAGTATATCCAGGATTATTTCCTGCTATATTAAAAGGACTGTTGAAGGGCTTTAAAAGGCTTGGATGAGCAGAAAGATGCTAAATACATGAATGCTATTTCCTTTTTATTTATAATCTCTCTATTTTTAGCAGTCACATCCACTAAACCGTTTTTTTTACCTGGTTTTCTTCACTACCCAACCAGTAAACTGCAATGTAGCCATTCTGTGCAGATGAAAATACTCAATTAGCTGAGTACATACAATTCCAAACAGATTATTGCAGTCAAGTGGTTAGCAAAACTTTGGCCCTCTTCCATTTTCTGTGCAGGTTGCAAATTTCACCAATTTTTTTTGCTGCATTTGTAATGACACTCATAAATTCCTATCAGACTCTATCTTTATGGACTTTGTTTTATTTCTTTCCTTTTATTTCTTTCCTTTTAGTATTTCTTCCTGATATTATTTTGCTTTTCATCCCCTTCAAAAGTTGATTGAAGCTGTACATGGCATATTTGCTTGTGAATGGTGAGTGCTTCACCACAGTCCATTTTAAGTTTTGTTCTGTAGTAATTTTAGTGCATGAAACTGTATTCTTTTCACATAATGTGGTAAGAAGTGTGAAAGGGATCTGCAGAAGAGCCTATAGTTTTTGGTACAGGACACTTTCTGAAAGCAAGTAGGAGTTTTGAAATGGATTACATCAAGAGTTTATGAAAATCCTCATTTTTTACTTTGATTTTACTTTGGGCTGCAGTGATAAATGATTTGCAAATGAAAAAAATAAATACCACATTTCTCCAACTCCCCCATAAACATAGTGCCATTGTTTAGGGACTTAGCTTTCACAGGCATTTTCTGTAAGGGTAGATGGTGTGTCACTATCACACCTTCATTCTGTAGCAATGATATTAGTTTGTCCCTTGATTAACTGGCATTGGGTAATGAGTGTTGTTCTTTATTTGCATCTGCTGTTTAAATCCTTTCTCTGGCCAAGTTTCATGCCAGCCCTTACGGTTTTGCTCTGCTGGATCAGCATTTTCTTTCTTTTTAGTGACTCAAGAAGTTTTTCCTAATTATTCTTCTTTATGAAAAGCTGAGTTGGAGTCTTGACTTGGCAGTACTGGGTTAACAGTTGGACTTGGTGGTCTTGAAGACCTTTTCCAACCTAAACAGTTCTATGATTCTATCAAGAGTACTGTTTTTGTAGTTTCCATAGCCCATATTAAACACAAAAAATGTAGTGAACATCAAATAAACTTTTTGGGTGCTGAAGAGACTTTCAGCTTAGTGCTGTGTGGAGATGGACTGTGTGAACTGTCTCATAAAATGCACTGTCCAGAAACGCTATCCTGGGTCCATAAGTGTAGTTATCACCCTGGATGGTTGGATCCAATGCTGGGTATAGGCTGGTAAGCTCTGCTTCTTGGGTTGTGCTGTGCTGTTGCACTGGTACTGCTTCAGCTAGAGAGGACATGGTCAGGGTCAGCACACGGCTCTTGGCACTGTGCTTTGTGGTGATCTCTGCATACAACCTCAAGGAGACACCAGATCAAACTTTCCTGGGAAAACATTTTTTATTTCCATTTTTAATGTAATATGTATTAATACATTATTCAATCAATTTTTTGCATTATTTGTATCATTGTATTGTATTATTAATACATAGTGTAATTATTTAATGTCTTATTACTTTTGGGCTAATCTTCAACCAGAGCATATGTCAGAGGGATATTTTTCTGTCCTCCTGACTGGTGCTTATGACAATGTTTTAATAGAAGTAACTTCACTTTATTCCTCATTCCCATCTTCTTCTGAGAGACATTGCTCTCCTTGCAGGGTGATTTCAGACCTCTGCTTCAGCTTGTAGCTGACTCTGCAGACTGAGTTTTGGCAATGATCATTAATAAAAAGCTTATAAATGAGACAGAAGGTGAGCTCAGATTCTCCCTAAACTCTGTTCTTTTATTACCCTGCTGGTTAGTCCATTCAGAGTGTGAGTATCCTCAGCTGTCCTTCTATACCCAAATGGGTGCTGCCTGTCATTTAGGCTGCCCACAGTCTGGGGAGAGATGTTTGGTCCAGTTGAGTCTCCCAGGGACTTCAGTGAAAGGAGCAAATGCAGCCATTTCTACTTACACTGTGAGAATTACACCCTCTCAGACAAAACTTCCAAAAAAACTCCACACAAACAAAAGAACCCACACAGCTGCGCTTCATGGGAGGGAGCCTTGTGTACATTTACTGTGGATTAAGTTGTAGCTTCGCTCCCTACATTCTGCAGCTCCACCATGAGGACATGATTTAAGTCAAAGGCAGTGCCAGTTCCTCCTTAAAATTACTTGTTTCTCCTCTGCACCACACTTTTTGCTTCATTTTCTGATGGCAAGCCAGTTGATTTGGCTGGGAGGATTTGCAGTAGCAAACCTGATCTCTCTGTGTTACCTTCACGTTACCACTGTCCTGACATCTCATGATTCCAATAGTTTACTGAAATGAATGGAACCAGCAGCAAGGAGGTACTAGCTCATGGTACCAGCTAAAACTGGAGAAGATATCCTAGTAGTCTGTACAAGCTCCCTCATCCGAGGCACAAGCAGTGTTTAAGTGCAGTCCTGTGTGCACAGCTCTAGGGAGGACTCAAGCCATGATTTTCAGCATAGCTGGGAGGTGTTATAATGATTGCAAGCCAAAAGAGAACATCTTTGTGAACTTAATGGAATATCTCTGTGTGTCTGTCATTTGGCTGTGACAGTGTGCATGAGGAAAACGATTGCATGTGTTTTATTTCTGACAGCACTTTTCAGAAGTGCTGCTGTAGGTTGGTACCACGGTATGTGCATTTCCCTGCACTTCTCGTGGCAAAATAAATGAGACTGGCCTGATTTTGTGCAGTTTTATTGTTTTTGAAACACTGCCCTAAAAATATTCTGGGACGGCTCTACCACATTCATTAGTGTCCCTCAAGACTAGTTTTCCCTGCTAAGAGGTTACTGTAAAGCAGCCAATTCCCCAGTTGGTACTAAACAATCCTTAGAGTTCAGCACTGTGCCTACTGTGTTCTATCCAGTGTGATTTGTCTGCCCACCCAAGAGAAGCAGAGAAGCTTGGAAACAGAACCATCTCACTGAAATGAACACTGAACAGCAGCAGGAAGCTTCAAGGGCACTGTTCTTTGTTACCTGAAAGTGGAATAGTAAGTGCCACTACTGTTTTCATGCAATCTTCAGTTTCTTTCCTTTGGTTGGAAGCGGCAGCCTACATGTTATCATTAACTGACCAGTGCTATTAATTTGTGCAAAGGATTATTTGTTTTCAGACAGTGCTGGCATCAGTCAAACTGAACCAGTCTGATTATTAATTAGAAGCTGAATTACAGTGGTGATCTGAAGCAGGAGGAAATTGTTCAAACTTCCCTTTCTACAATCTGCACATACTTTTATGTATGTGAAGCTTTGAAAATATCATTCTTCTAGATGGTTTTCCTATTCTGTCTTGATTCCTTGGCTTTGGTTTACTATAGCCATGTTACTACAGTGATTTATTTCTGTGAGAAAAGCCAGGGAATTGCTGCCTGTCTTGGCTGATTCCCCTGTGGCTGCTCTGCAGCAGATGCCAGGAAAACCAAGAGTGTCTGACACAGCTCAGAGCACTGTTGCAGCAGCTTCTTCCAAGCTCTTTCAGGCAGGAATCTTAGGTTCTGCTGGTGGTGGTGCTTTCAGAAGGCACAGCCTGCTGTGCTACACATAACCTGCTGCCCACCACACTTCACCCCTGTGCTGGCACAGCAGGCTGTGTCCTCTGCCAGTGGTGACTTGGCTCCCTCTTTTTGAGGCTTGCCAGGGCTCAGGTCATGAGGTGGTGAATGACAAGCTGGGCTACAAAAGAGTAATGCGAAGGTGTGCCCAATACCCTGTGTTCATATCCTGTCATTTGCACACCATTCTGGAGAAATAATAAATACACCTTGTTGGTGTATTTATTAGTTTGGTGTAACACTTTCAGGCATTTCTACTGACAGTGTCTCTGGCAGCTTGTAGTGGTCCTGGCCACACACCAGTTTGTGAAGAACAGTGTAGAGCTGTGGGAAATCTCTTCATTAGAACTTCAGTGTAATTCTTGTAGACAATTTTACCAACTTTACTTGAGAATAAGAAGAAGACAGGTTTGGGTTTTGAGCAGGCTAGAATATAAATTGTGGATTTCAACCCTTTTGACATGAAATTAAAAAACAAAAACAAAACAAAACAAAAAAAACCCAAACCAATTTCCTTGTTCTGCAAAATAACTTGTAACTGTACTTTGTTATTGTTTTCATTCAACAACAACTACCCACTCAAAACCAGAATGAGATAAGTAATTGAATGCAGATTGAACCAATTGTCTCCTTAGAAGATGAAGGGTGAGCTGGCATTGCAATATTCACCTGAAGATACTGCTTCATTTCCTTGTATAGTTCTGTAAAATACAGCATTGATTCCTGGGGGCTAGAGAAGACCTGTTGAGAGGCTGATGGCAAAGACAAGAGAGTGTCTGAGAAAGCTCTTAGCTATCCCTCTATCAATAGTGATGTTATCAGGAAAACCTGTGCTCACCAAGGCAGGCTTGGTCAGGGCAATGTCTGTGGATCACAGCAGGAATACTGTGTCCTGGAGAGGCTGTTGAGGCAGTTCACAGCCACCCATTGCCTTCTGAAGTACCTCTTCTCAAGGCAAATGTTGCTAAGTGTTTGCCGCCTTGATTTGTCCATGGAATTTCATCTTCACAGTGTCAGTACTGGGTCCTGTAGGTAGCAGGTAGGATGGCAGACCAATATTCCTCAGGGCCTAAGGCTAAATGTGAAGGAGATTTGAGGAATTAAGGAATTCACAGCAGTAAGTGAAATTCATTGTGAGTCATGTTCTTAGTGGGGACTGTGAAGAAGAGGGAGACAGACTGTTCAGATCACAAGAGGCAACCCTGCAGTGGACACCAGCTGCAAAACCCAAAAACTGATTAAAAATTAGGAAAATTTTTGCCTACCCGATGAGGGTAGGCAAACACTGAAGCAGAAGGTGTGGGTTCTCCATCCTTGAAGGCATTTGTAATGTGACCACTGCAGGTTGGAGTTGTGCTGGCCCTGCTTTGAGAAGGGTTGGACTGAGGGACCAGCTAAACCCCTGTGTGATTCTATGCCTTCTATGTGGCTTGTGAAAATATTTAGCCATTTAACTAATGACAGATCAATGGAGACATGAGCTCCCATGTAGAGCCAGAAGAGCATCTCTCTCCCGCCTGCAGCTGTGCTGATGCAGACCTTGGAGACACTGCGATGCAAAAGGGCAGAACTGCTTTTGGCCACTACATGCCAGTGCTTGATGAAACACCCACTGGAGCACTTTGCAAAGGTCACCTTTCAGTGAAGAGGCCTGCTTTTCCCAGGAAGAGTGTGTGGAATCATTCTGAAACTGGCTGATTGGGGTTGAGAGCCCCACAACCCTCATCTGCTGCTATTCTCTGTTTTTGAGCACTCAGTATGTAGCTTTTCTCACAGCCAGTGCCTTCCTCAGATCTGCTCCTCCCCTTGGCTGCTATTTGAATGCTGCAGAGTGATTAATTTCATTCATTCTATTTGTGACATTCAAAATGCAGCCACACACATCCTTGTAGAGGATTCAGGAAATGTCACACAGGTTGCTGAGACCTGCCCAGAATGGAGAGTGATGATGTCCCAAGACCTAAGTTCAGTTTTGTTTGCTGCAGAGATTTTTGTGTGTTACAACATGTCCCTGCATGGGGTTTCCATGTAGAAAGTGGTATTAAGAATGACTGACAGTATCACAAGGATGCTGTTAGAGTAGACAAGCTGAAGGATTTAAAAACTTGCGAAAATCAGAATAATGTTAACTAAATGCATAGAAAAGAGAGATCACGTCTGCACTTCACATAATTCTCCCTAATGTGGGAACTCCATTGTCTTGCTGTGATGAGAAATTACATCCACCGTACTTTTTCATGGAAAGCAGCAGAAGGATGTAACTTTCATAGGGAGAAAGGCGGACTTCAGGCAGTCCCCAGCTATGGGCACGATGCCTCCCGCATCTCTTCCATGCGCCTCCTCCTTTCTCTGTGTGGAATTGCAGCTGAAATGAAAACTGTGGGAACTTTCACGCAACCCCAGTGTTGGCTCCTGGAGGAAAAGTAAGCCAAAGCATGGCAGGGGAGTGAAGCAGTGATGCAGTCCTCAGCTTTGCTAGAGTAGAAGAATTGAGTTACAATGCCAACGTCTTGAATAAGAAAAACTAGTAAAAAGAACAAAAGGGTTAAAGCTGGACCTATCCTTGGCTGTCAGCACAATCAGTTATTACTAATTAAGTTGAATATAACTCTTCAAGTTTGCCCCTGACCCTTACCCCACTGCACAGTTCCTGCAGGAGGGCTGCTCCAGGACGCCACTCATCTGCAGCCTCCTCTTGGTTGTAACTCGGACACATTCTTGGATAGTTTATCTTAGTTTACCCTCAGAGAAACAGTTCTTCTTCTTGATGTTTGCCTCAATTTTTTTTAGAATGCTGTTGTGCAAATGATCATTTGTGAGGTTACCAGAAAGTGCTATAGGAAAAGAAAATGTTCCCTGTCCCTTTAAAAGCAATAGTTCTGTTGTTTTGCTGATTAAATTGATAATTAAATTAACAAACTGTTGCTAATCTGTACAGGGGTGTGGGGAGTATCAGGCACTAAAGTTGTGCTGAGAACTTGATAGGGGAAGATGAGACATTTTACTCTCTGAAAATGTCAGTTCACAAGCTGAAGAACTATCATGGAAAAATGGCTTTTGAAGAGGAAAATGAGACAGATCATGTTATCATCTGCTGGCTCAGGAGAAGAAATGAAAATAAGTAGAGTGTACGCAGCAGAGATCTTTGAGAACTGAATGTTGAGGAGCAAGTATTTGGTGAAATCAGCAGAGGAAAAATGAGTGCTGGGTAGATAATTCTAATTCATACTGGGTTCTTTAGGGCATCATTGTAGTGTTTTTACCTGCTAGTAATGCGAAAGGGAATGTGAGCAAGAGTGTCCAAGCAATGTATCCTCAGTGTAGGTGAGCTGCCACTGCATTCAAGAAACAAAGAACAGAAACACACCCAGGGGCACTACATTTGCTTCCCTATTACCTACATCATGCCAGACTGCAGATCACCTGTGCTTTCAATCCCCAACTGCCAGTGCAATTTTCCTGTCATTTCTACTGTCTAATTAAGCCAGTATGCTGCAGAAGCTCATTAACCTTGCATTGTTTTCCCAAACAGAAATAAAAGCAGTTTGCTTGCTGTTTTCTTCTTCCACCCATATCTGTCTACCTATATTTAGATTTCAGATTTAGAACTGAGTTGTAACCGCTCCTGAAGTGCTGATTCTGTTTTGGCAGAAGCTAAGGTACTTAATAGTGCTGGTGATTGATTCTCGGAGGCCAGCTGGATTACTTGGCTGGACGCGGACTCTGCTCATGCAGAATCATCAGGGTTTAAATCATTAGAATCAGTGGAGTTACTTGACTTCAGAAATGCCTGGAGAAAAAAAAATACGAGTTCTTTGAGGAGTTGTTCCGACCCTGTTCAACTGCACACAGCTAGATTAGCTATCAGAGTCAGGTGTCCAATCCCCCACAGCAAAGCTCACTTTCTAGAGCCCACATTAAATGTACAAGGAAACCAAATCTGCAAATCCCAGCAACTAAATTTAGTGCCAGAGACGGCACCACAAGAAAAGTCTGGTTATGTTGAATCACCTTACTTCACCCCATAAATATAGCATTATTGCCATACACCTAAACTCTCTACTAAACCAAAGGCAGTATTCACTTAAAAAAATCACATTTTGATATATGCTATAGGAAATGTGGGATAACTCTGCTTAAATCAGTGGAATGGAATTGAACCGATTTATAGCCTGTTAAAATTTACTCCTAAATGTAAGTGGAACTAATCTATCCACATGGGAGTTGCTGGGAGTATGCCAGACAGCTAGATTTATAGAAACAAAGATGGATATTGAAGCAGGTGAATAATGCTTTAACTTCTGATGCAAAAGAACTTTAAAAAATGGATATATTGTTACAGGAGGACTGTTAGTACATTTTATACCTAAGCCTCTCTTACTTAAAAAGTTCAGGGTTTAATTTTAAAGTCTAGTGACCCCTGCCTTCATAGAGCAGAAATTCCTCAGGTTGTGAGTTGTCTCTCAATGCGTATGTACAGCCCCAGGCGGACAGAGATCCAAAGCATTAACTCAAACTTCTGAACATTATTGTACTTCAAATAACAAACGTTTCGAAACAGAGCGTCACTTTTAAACTGCTTTAGTGCAGATGGTCTTTTTCTTAATTCCCAGCCTTGTTGTTAGTGAACTGAGCTTATTGAACTGCTTGCCAATTCTGTTAAGAGCAGATGGAGTGAAACAGGATAAAGGCAATATTTCAGTGCAGCTCGCAAGCACTGCCCCCCCCCAGATGCCATTATCGACATGCATTTTAGAGCTCCACATCTCTCCTCATCAGCAGTCAGAATTATAAAGAGGTTAAGCATACTTGCCTTGAATGTCAGTAATCAATAAGGATACTCATTTGGCTTAATAAGGATAAATTGTTGCCCTTGAAACAAGGTACCATTCCAGCAGTCAAAGTGAACTAAAGTGACTTCCTTGATGTTTATAGTAACTCTGGGTGTCTGTGTCAGTGTGAGAGTGTGTGTGTGTGTGTGTGCGTGCGCGCTGATGTATGTATGTTGTTTTGTTGTTCTCTGGCTGTTCCCTAGCACTATGGATTCCTCTTGTGTGTGTCCCGTAATAATGTCTTAAATTAATTATTTTGAGTGTTCCCCTTTAAAAGCTCATTTCTTCTACTTCAGGCTTTTCTTTTAAAGACTTTCATTACAAACTCTCACTTTCTAAAAAGCTCCCAGTTTCCCCTTATAAAGCCTGCTGACAGAGCATGGTAGGTGATGTTTTCAGAAGTTCCTTCTGTGTGTGGACCATTGTTGCCTCTAAAGCCTGTGATTAAATTCAATCTGGCTTTAGTGAGGGCAGATAGACTTCAGTGCAACAGAAGTAAATTAATTGTGAGTACTCAAAGAAATAGTAATACTACTCCTATGGGAAGCAGCTATTATTTTTAAAGAAAGCATGAATGTTCTGATCATACAGAGATATGTAATACATAAGCATGGCTAACATAATGATAAATGGTTCCCTGGAGACTTAATTTTTGATAAACAAAACAGGACATCTAGTCAAATCTTATTCTTTCTCAGAGCGTGTTAATACCAACAGTCCTTGCTTATTACCAACAATTCTTGTCTGTTATTATCGGGAGTCCTTGTTTGGGCTCCACAGCCATCCAGCTATCAGTGTTTGAGACATACCACTTTAGCCCCCACTTTTTTGTTCATAGGGTCACAAGAGAGTTGACTTTAATCATAATAATTTTCCCTCCTGGCTATAATGAGTTGGCATCTTTCTTTAAGGTTCAACAACAAAAATATTATTCCACTTGGGTTGTTATTCAGGCAAGAAAAGCTAGTTTCCAAGGCTGTTCATTAGAAAACAGGTGCTCATTAGATAGCAGTAGTTCTTGGGAGCAGACGGAGTTTCCGATAAGCTCCCAATGGGCTTAGTCCAAGTGCTGTTTGTCAAGGCTGAGGCCTAATGAGCATTTCTCAGTGTCCAGAGTATAGTGTGGCCTGGGGAGGGGTGTGTGGGGGGGTCCCACACCCAGCTTCTCTGGGCCTCTGTGACCACAAGAATGACCCTTTTCTTGTTTAGGAGCTGGGTCTATGTCAGTTCACCTCGAGTAAGTGTGGCCTCACTGTGGAAGTGCAATGTCCCAAAGCCACATTGCTGTATAGCACTTTCTGTGAGCTGGAACTAGTCACCTGTGTTTTAATGTTTTGCTCATGTAATTTTTAACCTTCTGTTTCTCTCTCTTTCCTGGCAGATTTTTATTGGTGAGATATCCATGTATTTCATAAAGTCAACCCGAGAAACTCTAATTATTCAAGAGAAAACTATTTTGACTGGAGAATGCTGTTACCTGAACCCACTGCTTCGAAGAATAATACGTTTTATAGGTAAGAGTCCTGATCACTGCAAGTTTAGTCCCTGCTTGCACCAGAACAGAATGAAACACACTGATAAATACATAAATACATATTAAGTACCTCACAAAATTAATTAAGCTGTGAAATCTTTGCAGGCATCTTCCACCTTAGAGGGATAGTCCCCTCAGGATTTCCAAGGTAATGTTCAAAATTTGCCATATCACGCTGTCTGGAGCTGGTTCATATCGTATTCTGCTGAGCTTAATGCTTTTTCTAGACCCTTGAAGAAAGGTTATATCAATCAAATCCTTATATAAATAATCCCATCATTGCTAGTCTGTGTAAGCTACCCATTTTACTTACAAATTGGCCTTCACCAGCTCATCTATTTGGCATTTTTCTTTTCAGCTCTAATTTTAACATCCATAGCCCTGCCACATAATGTTCAGCTGAGCAGGGCAAAAAAGCTCAGAGCTCACTTCAAAACAATGTTATTATTTTCATTGTATTTGCTTCTTTTTAGAGCTTTCATGGAGTTAATTGCTGAAAAAATGAAGTTCTGTCACTAAACCATTTGGAGGTTGCTTTATATGGTGCTTGAAAACCGCTTTACCTTCTTCATACTGTTGATCAGCAGTCTCAAGTTCATGCATGGAACTGACAATCTTACCCTGCCTTAGGGTTTTCAGCAAATATATGCTGCAAAGGAGGAAGAACAATGGTTTTTCTTCTCCCTCTCCTACCTTTGTGCCTCCTGCTTTATACATGGAAGGTAGGGAGGGAAATGTCCCTTCTTCCAACATTAGGGTGGAAGCAAACCACCTATGGTTTGTTAGTCAGGCCTGGATTGTGTGTTGGTGATGGAAACAAAAACAGGAATGCAGTTTAAAGTAAAATAGCCTTGAACTTCACATAACCTCTAGGATGTATTGACAGACAGTGAACTGCTGTTAAGAGAGAAGCAGGGTACCAGCTACCTGAGGGCTACTCAGGGCTGTTTTACTGTTCCAGCACATTTGGCATGTTGTAAAGCTCCAATCAAACACTCTTGCCTGTGGGTTCAGCACTAAAAATATTTAGATCATGGAGGCTAAGCACTTGCTTGGTATGTTTCCTTATTCTTAAACATTCATGCTATTGTTTCTCTTCCAGTGGAAGAGAAAAGGAGTAGCAATGGCACAGTGGATTCTGAGAGTTGTAGGATATGAACCATGCTAGAAAAGTCAATCTTGGCCTTGCAGCTATGTTTGTTTTCCTGAGAAAAATTAAGTTAATATTATTAGAAATGGCTTAGTCTTTGTCTTGTCTTAAATTACACTGAATTTTTGCTTGTTTTCTTCTGAAACCTTCTCCCTGCCTCTGCAGTGAAATGAGAGAAGTAGAATTTGTTGAAAAGTGGATGAAATAATTTATGAAAGGAGCTAAAATAACTGCATGCTTTTCATTTTGCATTTCACCTTCATTTTGAAAACATGGCATGGACTGAGCAGCTGTACCCTGTGCTGGATGATCCAGGGAAGTTAGCTCCTTACAGCTGCTTACTCCAAAAAGAGGCTTCCAGGTGCTTGGCTCTACAGAGATGACCAGGTTGCTTATACATGGATTTCTCTGTGTGTGTCTTCTCTTGCTAAACTTGAGGGCCAAAAGTTACAGAGCTGATTAAGTAGGCTGTCTTCCAAGATACCTTAGCAAGCAGGGTGGCTTGTTGCAAAGAATTTTGCTGCCAGTTTAGTTTTGGTACTAATTCATTGAAATTCATCCATATCTGGTGATTTCTTTTGCCCAGATGTTTGAGCAAGTCTTACTGAGCACCTGCAAAAAGTAGCAATTTAACTGCTTGGAATATTGCCTTAGAAGTCATTACAGTTGATATTACTGAAAAGGATGAGAAAAATCCTTCAATTTGTCTAGGTGCTTATGTGTCAGAAAAAATGAACAGTACTGTTTGACCCAACAAAGCACATCATGGACAACTTTTGAAAGTTGCTGTTCCCAAATTTTAGAAAGGCAAAGAGGCTTTTTCTCCCTCTATAACTTGGTAACTGGAGTTGCTGGGAAGAGATGGGGTTTCAAGAATAGTAGGCTAAATGTGCTTTCCACAAAACAAGCAGGAAGTTGTAGATACTTCACTGAACATTCGTTTAGATTTTATAAGGAAAGAGAAAGAAGAAGGGAAACTCCAAACTGTCTTTTGGTCCTGTGAAAGACAAGGACCCTTGTCATACTATCTCCATGGGATCTTTTGGATTTGGTTGCTAGACTTGAGCTTTTCTCCCTTTGCCTTTTCTTCATGTGTACAGAATTAAGCACTTTTTTACACTTTGCTAGTGGAGCAAAACAAAAACCCTGCAACTCTTCTGGAATGTTATGAAAGCCCCATGTTTCTTTTTTGTGTTTTTATCCCTGTCTTGCTTACTATGCTCTCTGTTCCTTCTCTCCTTGTTTTCCTCAAGGCCTCTGCAGATGTCCATTTCGAACTGCCTCCCCTCCTGAGTTTAGTGGGGACCTTGAATGTTGAGCTTTGTATTAAATCCCTGTCTGGTTCTTTGTCCATGTGAAGCAGAAGCACAGTTTCATCTTGCTTCCTGGCCCAGGCATGAATTCTGCATGTATACTTTTGTGGGAAAGGGCTGCCTCTCACCTTGCTGTGGTGTTTGTCATATTCTGTACTGCAGCCTAAATTAGTGAAACCTGCTGTGTTCCCTGTATTTAGAAAATCAGTTTCTTTATCACTGAAAAAAAACTGGCTTAGCTTGGAAACATCAGACTTTGATGTATGTTGCAATTTGTTCCATCTTCATCTTTATCTTTTACAGCTGCTTCCACAGACAATTTTTTTAAAAGATTTTCAGGTCAAACAAATGGTGTGCAATTGCTTGGAGCATTTTCTTCTGAGATATTGATGCTGCACTGCTTTTCTTTAGTCACATCATTTCTCCTCCCTCCTCTCCCCACCCCTTGGGGCACTTTTATCATCAGTTTTTGCTGCCAAAACTCGCTGTTCATGCATGGAACCTTTGAGAAACTAGAGTGCCTGTTTCTTGGGCCTCTGCCTCTTCTACCTCTCCCATCTTGAGCATTTTGTAATTTTATTCATTCTATCTTCCTGTACTTTTCCATTCAGTACTTTGTTAACATCATGCCATCTTGCATTTGCTTCCATGTTCTTCTTCATAGTTTGTATTACAAATGAAAGTTACAAAATATTTTAGCATTATTTAGTGAGTGGTTTCAGTCAAGTTTTTAGTCTGTTTATGTACAGCTGCTATCATACCCCCAGGATCACAGATTCAGACCTCCCTGACTCACTGTGGCAGGGTGACTATAGTACATATTGTTGCACTGTTATATTAGGTTTGTAATCCACATGATTAAGTAGTCTACCTGCAAAGCCCTGATAACATGCAAGTAGCCTCTCTGTAGCTCAGATATGTAGAAATGCAATGTGCTTCATCAGTTTGTTACCAGAGGCTTTTACTTTGGATGTGCATAATTTGCAGTTAACAAATGGTGCAGATCAGCTTCTGTTGACAACTTAATCTAAAGCATGGTGACATCTCACAGTGGGCAGCTAAATAATGAAATTAGGGCTTTATTTCAGTAAATTAAGGCTTTAGTTCAGCAAGTAGAGGTTTACAAGACTTATACATATATTGAGTTTATTGTATGAGGACAGATAAACTGATGCTCTGAATTGACAGAGCTCTGATGTCGATTCTTTGAGCAGCTGCAGGACCCAGCTTGCCTGACCTTATCCTTCTGTCTGGCTTGGATCTGAGGTTCGCCGTGAAACCATGCATATTCTGTTATTATCTGGCTGCTTTTCTGCAGGACTCAAGCTGTATTTGGGTTTGTTGCCCCTAACCTAAACTGCTCAACAGCTCGAACTCCTGGAGGTCTCTTTTCTTATCACTGAAGAACATCCACAATGAGAAACAGTATCACTGTGCTGGGGACAGATCAACCCTTCGTGTTCCCTTTTATGCCAGACTCTGAGTTGGCAGCTGTCTAGATGAAAACTGGTAGTTGTGAAAGCAGCGAGGAAGGAAGATATCCTGTACATCTCTCAGGAGAAGTCTTGAGGCTCCAAAGCTTTTTGCACTGAGAACTGAATTTCTGCTGATGTGCTCAGACCATGTGTCTTCCTTTTTATATCTGGAGGGAACAGTGTCCAGGCAGGACACTCACAGGTGAAGCAGGCAGACCCAAGAGGCAGTTGAAGCCTGGAGCTTTGTGAGGTCTTCACTAGGAGATCAAAGCCAATCCCATGATTGGGTGATGAGAGCTCAGAAGGTTGATGTTTAGCCTGTTCCTGGTGTCATGGCAACAGGACAATAAATTTCCCTGCAGCACCCATCTCTGCAGTTGTAAAATGGATTAATGATACAAGTCTCCTTTAACAACACTCTTTAAGATATAATGATGAGTGGTGGTTTAGCAGAGTCTTAATCATGGGACTATAAATGTATGGCTTTATTGGATGCACAGGATTCTCAGAGCAAAATGTTCAGAGATGGGCTGAGAATCAGCATTCCCATAGAGCCCTGAGTCCTTCCAGGGACACTTCCCACTGAAACTCTAATCTGCTTTAAAAAACATAGGGATAGAAAAGGAATTAGGGGAGTATGAGTGTGCATGTGTAGTATGAATATTTTCTAAGATAATTAGGTTGAGAATTACAAATTCAGATAATTGACTGGGCACTGGGAGAGAAGAGTGCCTAAATAAATATCTTTGTTTGAAGACATGATGATAGGTTAATGAAGAGCTCAGCTTCTGATGTCTCATGAGCCCTTCAATGCATTGTTTCTTTCGTCACTTTACTTATGGGTTTCGTGGATTTTCTATCATAGGGCCTTCTACCTCCTGGTTCTCATTTCCACCCACTGGCTTCTTACTTGTCTTTTCCCTGTGTCATTTCAGCTGCTCTTCTACAAGTTCCAAGAGGTTTTGCTGATGATTTTTTGTAGTTGTTGTGGTGGTAGTGAAGGATTTTTTTTCCAAATCAGTGGCATTTTAAATGCTTTTAATAGCAAGAGTTTCCATGGAGTCAACTAGCAGCTGCAGTGACTGATATTAGATAATTCAAGGTGGAAGAAGAGAGCCTGAGCATGAATTGCAGGGAGGAGACAGGGTTGTACTGAATGTGCGAGAAGAGTTGTATTTTTCTTCAGGGCAAGTGCCTCTGTTGGCAAAAGCAATAGCGTTAGAGGTGGCAACACGGATGAACAACCACACAAAGAGCTTGACAGGAGATAGAACATAAGAGTAGAATATGGGTGAGAGTCCAGAAATCATGGGTTCATGGAGGACAGTCATTTAGGAGGATGTGTAAGTAGAGAAATTAAAAATTAAGCATTCAAAATTGAAGCTGCCAGATACTCAGATCCTTCTGCCAAGGCAAGTGTTAGTTCAGATGAGATGGATCTGGAAAGTCAAGCTTCATGTTGTCCGTCCTTGGCATTTTTCAACAGGCTTCTCCTTGTTTCTTTTTCTTTTGATTTCCACATTTAGTTTGTCTAAGGTCTTTGTCACTGAAGGCAAAGACATGTTCAGATCTGATCCTCAGTTCCTTCTTCTTGGACTCTGGAGCAGGGAGTATAGCCTACCCCTCTATCTCTGGCCTAAACTAGTATCTCTCCCAGTTACATTCTGCTTACTGTTTTGTCTTCTAGTGTCCTCTTCCTGGCTGCTCCTGAGATGCACAAACACAGGTGAGGGTCACGTCCTGACAAAAAACCCAGGAAGCCCTTCCAAACATAGCTTCTGCTCCTTCTTTAAGGCCTCTTTTTGCAGCCAGACAATGTGACACATGTGGCTGAGGGCAAAGAGTGGCTTTATGTAAATGCAATTAACCTCCATCCCTTCTGCTAGTAAGCAGCTGTAGGTCTGCTTCCCATGTGGCTTGCACTGTTCCCATCTTTTCTCAGCATATGCTAAGTTCTGCACTGAAGTTCATTCCCAGGTCTTCTGGCCCAGAGCGAGCTTAGTGAGATAAATCTCTTGCTCCTGATCAGGATGACACCACCTCCTATTACAGCTGAGTGTCAAAGTCTGGAAGAGGTACATATTGTCCCATTCTCTCTCTCTGGCATTATATCAAGGACTTCAGCTGACCCTGAAGAGCCAGGGCTGGTTGCCTTCCCTATGAAGCCTTTCAGCAGCAATTTGTCTGCCTCTAAAAACCTGGCACTCACATCACTGTGTTTTTTATGCTCTAGTCAGTTAGCTGAGCTGCTGCAGGTCATTGAACAAATCCATTGAACAGATGGATTCCTGAGGTACAAAAAACATCGGGGGACTGTCCGCCCCTGCCCAGGCTTGCTGGTGTTACAGCCTTTAAATCAATTACAGCCAACCCTTCCTCCAAGTCTCTAGAGATGATGTGGAGTGTAATCCACCCTGCAAGGGTGACATTCCTGCCAGCTGAATTCGCTGGTGGACATGGCTGTGGTTCGCATGAAGCACAGTCTGGCAGACCTGCGAGAGAGGAGTTACAGTAATCAATATGCACCACACTCAGAACGCGATAAAGGTTTCAGCTGTGGCATGCTCTGCTCTTCTGTGGACTGCTGCAGGCCTCAGCAGCTGACTTGTTGAGTTCTGTGCTACCAAATACTGAGGAAATGCAGGTGTTGAAACTTTTTTTTTTTTAATGGAGCAAAACACTGGACCACCTTTGTACCTGTACACTGCTTAGGGATTTAGATAATTTTGTGAAGCCTGTGAGTTTTTTCTGAAACACCTTGTTTCTTGGCTTGTACTCACTTGATAAATACCGTGGGCCAGACTGCATGGCACGTAAATTTCCTCTAACTATTGTAAAAGGCTGTGTAATAATCCCCACTGCATTCCTTCTAATTTGCATGGCACATCAGAAAGATGCCATTTAAGGCAAGCTGTGCCAAAAAAAAAAAAAAAATTTAACAAAGAGCTGTATATAGAACAAGATTCATCTTTGTCATAACTTCAGCTGTTTCTCCAGGCTGAAAAGATACCCTACTACCTTTTTCCTTTGTACTTGATTGTGTACTGACTAATGTAGATGAGAAGTTCCTGCCAGCTGTGGAAAACCGTGGATTTAAAATATTAACACAGGGATAAAGGAAATAAAGGAGCAGTGTCAGTGCTCTCTCCTTTTAAACACAGACACTTATCAGGATAAACAGGAGGAAAACTGTCACACGATTAAAAAGACAGGAGTCAGTCCTGCAGTCTAGAACCAGAGGAGGGCAGCCTCCTCCTTTGACCACCTCTGTTTTGAATCCATGCTCACAAATCAGTTCATTAATAATAAATAAATTCACGTGAAGAATACACTCAGCCCCCCAGAATCATCTTCACTGTGGTGATGCTCCATCCTAACCTTGGGGAAGGATGGTGAGGATTTACAGCTCCACAGTCGTGCAGCCCCCCAAGGCTGCTTCCCAAGGGCAGGGCTCTTCCCATCATTATCCAGGGAGGGATCTATGTTACAGAGACACCACACCATCTCTCTGAATGACTGGCACAGGCAAGCCTCACTCTAACACTCACACAAATCCATTTTAGATAGTTTTAGTTTATGTTACTGCCTTGTACACACTGCATTATCTTGCTGACTCTCTGATATTTTTTGTGTCTCAGGCTATAGCTGTCCTATTTTCTTTTTCTAACTCAGTATATATAAGCAGTGAAGGTGTAACAATTATGGTGGTGCCAGCTTTTAAGATTTCACCACAGCTCTCTAGGATGTTTTCCCTGGAGCTCCAGCTCTTGGTCATACTTAAATACATAGCAATCTCAACTAATTTATAATTTAAATTACTTTTGCTTACACAGTTACAGGAGGGAGAAAGCAAAAATACGTGACTCTCAATATTCCCACACCAGAAGCAATTATTTATTTTTTCTACGTTTTTGTGACACTTTAATTAACCTTAGCGATGAGAAGGGGAAAAGGAGAGCTGATTTAATCTTTCAGAACATTTGGGTTTGGTATTTCTGCAGATATGCTGTTCTTTTCCTTTGGTATGTGGGCAGTACATGCATGTGAAGGATCCTCATATATGTTCATAGCAGCTGTAGCAGGTATTGATAACACTCATGGGGAGCCAGTGGAGGATGTGACAACTGCAGTATTGATCAAGGGATGCTCCACAGCCCTGGAAATACGTTCTAGTGAATGCTTCATGCTGTAGGATTTGTGGTTATGTGCTCTTGGTGACATGAGCTGAACTGCAACTGTCTGGAAATGTCTTCCAGAGCAAAGCAATGGGTTGCTTCCAAAAGGACATGCCAAATCTTGCTAGATCAGAATCTTAATTTTTCAACATCAAGACAATGAACAGTCAAAATTCAGGAGGTACTTGACACTCGATAGTTATGTTAGGTAAGTGCACTATTGTGTCTCAGTACTACACTGCTCTTTCAGGTTCAGAGATCTCATTTTTTGTCACAGATCTGGTATGAATACATGATATAACTCCTATTATGTCTCCCCCTCTCAGGTACCATGGTATTTTTTAAACTTGTTTGAATAATCACTGTTTTTAACTTTTCCTCACAGGAGTGTTTGCATTTGGACTTTTTGCCACTGACATCTTTGTAAACGCCGGCCAGGTTGTGACTGGGAACTTGGCTCCCTACTTCCTGACGGTGTGTAAACCCAACTACACTGGGAACGACTGCAGGGCACACCATGAGTTCATAAACAACGGCAACATCTGCACTGGGGATGTGGAGGTGATTGAAAAGGCAAGGAGATCCTTTCCATCCAAACATGCTGCTCTGAGCATCTACTCAGCTTTATACGCCACGGTGGGTGCCAGTGATGACTGCTGACTTCCGTGAGAGGTTTCTGTATGTGCATCTAGATGGGCACATTTTTCTTATGATGGATTTTTGGAGAAAAAGAATGTTGCTTTGGGGGCTGCTTTCTTCTTTATCTATAGGGGGAAACCGCCTTCTCTCTCTCATTTTACCAATCCTGGGGTAAGCAAATGAAGTGCTTATTGCTTTTGAGGCACTGCATATTCCAGAAGTATGAGGTCCTAAACTTGTCTTTACTGCTGGTTTTCTCATTCAAGATCTTCTTCTCCCTGGCCCTCTCTGATGAGCATTAAAATGAAGTTGATCCTTAAACAGCTTCTGGATTGCTACTTTTGCTCCCGTGCTTGTTGAACATTTAATATTTAAATTGTGCCACTTCAATGGGAAGCTGAACTTAGGCTGAATTTTGCTGCCCTTGTTTATGACCTGAAGGTCCTAATGAAAGTTAGTGCCAGAATTTTGTTGTTATCACAGGGAATGCACCCTAGTTGACATATTGACAAGGTGACACCGCTGTACTGTAAGGAAGGAAACTTATCTGTCTTAAAAGGTCTCATGAGACAGATCGACTGCTCCTTTGTGTTCTCTGGTTAAAGTTTCTGTAATGCTGGAAAATCGATCCAAGAATCTTACTAACAAAGCAGAAAATCTTGTTGGTTTTGCCATTAAGATCGAAGGGCTTAACCTGGTTCTGATCTTAAAATGAATTAACCTAAGTCTTTTTCCCCTAATAGCCTGACCAAGTAGTGGCAGAGTCTGTCTGTAGGTCATCAGTATTTAAGAAAAGTGTTAAAATTACTAATGACAGGGTATTTACTGAATATTTTACCCTGTGCTCAGGGTAGCAGATGAATAAAACACCATATTATTACTGTAAGATGAAGAGTCC
The DNA here is from genome assembly GCF_036250125.1 of Pseudopipra pipra. Lineage (NCBI taxonomy): Eukaryota > Metazoa > Chordata > Aves > Passeriformes > Pipridae > Pseudopipra > Pseudopipra pipra. The sequence continues at coordinate 43,819,173 of NC_087581.1, read as the reverse complement.
ACCAGCTGCTGTTTCAATATCCATCTATTTGCACTGAATGTTCTGTGATTAATGATGGAGATATAAACTGCAACTCCTTTGATCAGGATTTGTTGGAAACTGTGTGGAAAGCCTGTAACATTTTGTGCACATTACTTCTGAACAATATGCAGCCATGTGTGAAATACAATAAACTCGACATGGTTGTAGCAGCTGTTTGCATTATGATAAACTCAGAGGTGAAATTCCAGGATCAGGCTTGGTCCTGTTTCTATCCTAGGCTAATTACACCTTTCACGGACTTTCCTTGCACATCTTCCCATGTTTCCTAGGTAGGCAAGTCTTCTACAAGCAGGCTGACTTCTACAACGGAAGGGCAATGCTGCTTTTCCTTCCTGAGCTTAAGTCCCAGGTAGTTCAATGTTTCTGAGCTCTAGTCTTCCCCGAGTACCTGTGATGGGTCTGCATTTCTCCTCACATGGGAAGATACCAAGTAGAGCCAGGACATGGAGCCATTTCTGAGCCACAAGGTCATGAAAGTCTGCCCTTAGGGCATTTCAGCCTACAGTCCAATTTCAGCCCAGTTCTCTGCCTCTAGAACTAAAGGTGTTATCACTTGTCTTTTCTCTGCCTGTCAGCTGGGAATAACATAAGCTTTACACAAGAAATGCATTGTTCAGACCTAGTTTTGTTTAATAACTGTGCTATGCACAATTTTTGGAGAAGTCTCTTGCTGATTCTAATGTGCATGATAATGTGGGCTGCTGAACATGAAACATGGGACATTTGCTTAGTAATAGGTGTATTTTGCATAAAGCTGAAAATTTGAGCCATGGTGCAAGGAAAATAAAACAGCTTGAACATGAGTAGGCAGGAGAATGGAATCAGCACGGACATTGTCTGTCATTGTATGAATGTCTGTTGAGATCTGGGAGTCTCCTGCCATCACCAAACCTCAGGTGTGCTCTGTGGATGTTTCTGTCTCATTTGTTCATTACTCTGCTACTGAAAGCACTCTCACTGTGATTGGTTTGCCTTTGTGGGGTTTTGGTGTGTTTGTTGGGGTTTTTTTTTAAATAATCTGGGGTTTATATTTAATCATTAAGGCCTTTTTCTTTGTCACCTGTTAGAGAGGCTGAGGAGAACGCAGAGCATCACTTCTGTGTTCTCTGCAGGCAGAGGTGCATCTTGTATGCCTGAAGTAGGGGAAAGAGAAAATGGCTGCCAGCCCTGACTTCCATACTTACAAAAAAAATTAAAATGGCATCTAATTAAACTTTATCAGTCTCCCAGATTTATCTCAGGAAGACATGGCAACCTCTGTACATAGTCCACTCGTGCACTTAGAAACATGATTTTGAGTTTCTTTTCCAAGAGAGAGGTTTTCTTTTTTTTTTTCCAAGAAAAAGGTTTTTCTTTCCAAAAGAAAAGGGCTTTCTTTTTCTTTTCCAAGAAAAAGAGTCTTGGTTCCAGCATCAGTTCAGCTGATGGGATGTCAGTCCTGGTTTCAGTGTCATTCCAGCTGCGTTGGTCTGGCCCATGAGATGTTCAGGACCCTGGGGGCACCACCCAGGCTTGGCATGATACCTTTTTATGGACAGGTTTCTCACTTTCTGTGTAAATTAGTTATTGTGCACAGTCTGTTTGTTTAGGTGTTTCCGGGACAGAGAGCTGTGGGGGTCTCTGGTGGTCTTAATCCCACCCTATAGTCCATGCTCACTTCCTGCAACTCATTCCTGTGCTTGTGCTGTATTTGTTGTGGTTCTTCCTCATGGAAAAATGCTGCCCTATCTCTGCCTGGCCCCCCTTCTCCAGCCATATATTGTTCTCACAGTGTCTTGATACCAACAATCCTTGGTTATTATCAAGAATTTTGTCTGTCTTTACCAACAGTCCTGGGTTGGCTCCACAACCATCCAGCTATCAGTGTTTGAGACATGGGCTGTTATTCAGGCAAAACCCCCAAGTTTCTAAGGCTGTTTATTAAAAAACAGGTGCTCATTAGACAGCACAAGTTCTTGGGAACAGTGTTTCTGATAAGCTCAGAGGAGCTTAGTCCAAGTGCTGTTCCTCAAGGCTGAGGCCTAACCAGCATTTCTCAGTGAGGGGGCTTGTGGGGTGGAAGCTGTGCCAGCACAATCCATCCCATGACTAAAGTCAGCTTCTCTGGGCCTCTACACCTGAACATGAAACTTCGAACATTTGGGAAATGCTGAATAGTAGAGAACACCACAGCAAATACCTTCAGCAGCCCAGGTCAGTTCAAGGCCTTGGCATTTTGAGCAGCTGCACTGAGTCAAAGCAGTTGTCAAACAGCAGTTGTCAAAGGCTCTGCTTCTCTCTTATAGAAATCTCTGCGATAAAAGAAAAGATTATAAAGCTTGTAGGACAGGATTTTCCAGTATTGGTATGAAATCTTGAACTTTCTAAGGAAAGTAAAACTATCACAAATCTTCCCACTTTTTGCTGCAAGGACAAGACAGACTTCTTCCACTTTGCATTTCTCATTATAGATATAACATACATTCTAAATATATGCATATATTTGCATATACACATAAGTATATATGGATGTCTATTTTAAACCTGTAAACAAAAAAGCCTCCTTGACTGTCCCTGCTTTAATTTATATAGTTAAATATAAATAAAAATAGTTAAATATAAAAAATAGTTAAATATAAACTATAATTTATATAGTTAAATAATGTGTAGTATATTTTTTTATATTTACTTCACATCTTTTTATATTCACTTCTTTACTCCTCTGTTTCTGACATTTAGAGTTTTGTAAATAAATAATTTTGCTTTATATTTAGTGTTGTGGGAAATTTTCAGAAATAGCTGCTGTGTGAAGGAGACTTCCACTGAGATTTTGGTCTCTTGCAGAAAGTTTTGAAACCACGCTCTAAACGTGGGTAAACATACTGTGAGAATCCTAAAAAATATGTTGGCTATAGGGAACCCAGACAATAAAAATCAAGCCTCATTGATTGGGAACTCTTACTGTAATGGAGAAGCTCTCCCAGTTATTTCTGAGCTCAGTGTGTGATTTACGATGAACTGGAACCTACCTCCTGGGAAAACAGTTTGTCTTGTTTAAAACCCTCCTCATGAGGGTTTGGACAGATTTCCCTTGGCAATCTGTTCCCATGGTTAATTACCCTCATTGCTAAAAATGTTCTCTTTAAGTGTACATTTTCTTGCTGAGATGCATGAAACTTCAATTACAGATGCTTCCCATCTGTGACAAAGACAAGCCTCCCATGTGTGTAACCCAAAGATCCAGCTTTATCTCATACCTGTAAGGAAACAAGTGTGTGTGGGTTGCTCTGTGTAGCTGCTGTTCACAGCTGGCACAGCAGGACTGTTTTTACTTTAAAGAGGTGGTGGATTTTCCTTTGGATGCTGTAAACTGCAGTGGTGCTTTGGTGGGGAATAGGAAAGCAATTCAGCTCCCTGTTCCTCAGTTGGATTGACTTCTGCTAGAAGTGCACAAGGTGAAAGGGTGGGTGGTAATTATTTACGCAGTAGCAATGATTTTTGTTTTCCTGTTGTTTCCAAAGAACCTTAACGTGAGTTTTGGTGATACATGCAGCTCAAGCTGCCAGCCAAGGCACCTAGTCCACCTAGTGCTCATTGTTAGCTGTCTTTCCAAGGCATATGCTGCACTCAGGTTTAGATGTGAAAAACAAAGCAAGCAGGAAGTTCTCAAATAGCTGAGTTTCATTCCCAATGCTATTACACAGCATAATGTTCTAGTTCATAAATCAAGTTGCCCTTTAAATTATGTACTTAATAGCACATTTAAGGGCAGAAGACCTCCCTTCCCCAGCCAGAGATCTGGCAAATTAAGCAGTTAGAAGTCCAGTACCACAGTTTCTGGGCAGGTGAAAATATCCTTTTGACCCAGAGGGAGTCATATCTGCCTTCCCCTGGTCAGTTTTTCTGTCCTGTCCCTTTCCCTTTCAAAAAGTGGTTTCTGCATCCCTTCCCTTCTTCTACAGTTACGTATTGTCATGAGTTTAGGGCTAATATTTTTAGCAGCAGCCAGTGAAGGGAACCCAGATATAGGGATATTTGGTAGCCCAGTCTGGGAGAAGGGAAAGGAAATACAAACAAGGAGAAAGTTAAAGTACACACAATACAACAGAATACAGGAATATGTGAAAGGCAATGAACCGAGTGAACTTGAGAATGGATATAATTTCTTTTTCTTGATCCCAAAACTATGTGCCAGACCATAATGACCTCTGTATAGCTGGCTCACCTAGAAAGGGACAGATATTAAAATACAGTAAAATAATTGCTCACGTTTGCCAAATAGATCATAGAGTGCGAAACAAACTGTGCTGGTAGTTGCATCTGGAAGCACCAAGCCAAGCCAGCCAGGGATCAGATTAGGAAACCTGAGCATGATACTGTTTAAGAAGCATTTTTCAAATGTATCTTCATGATTCTTTTTCATGTATGGGGAGCAGTGTGTCATCTGGAGACATTTTGGGCAAATGTATTTGATGTATTTGCTTTTATTATCAAAGCTTTGGAAATCATTCAGGCATCCATACTTGATTGCTGAAAAGGATTTTATTGAATTGTTTTGCCATCAGGCTTGGTTTGCTTTATCTTTGTTATTTTGTGGCTCTGGAATTAATGACTGGCTGCTAATTGTGACCCATGTGCTTTTGCTCTCTGTCAAAATGTGTTAGAAAATACACAAACTGCCAGAAACATGTGGGGTTAATTAAAAAATACTCAGAGAACAGTGAAACTTTGTGCTCCAGAATTACATTTTCAAAATCAACTTTGTTTTGAAAGAAACCTTTCTCATATTGTGTGTTTCCTTTCATCTTTCAGAGAAAATGTCTGGAATGGTTTCTCACAGTGTTCTCTCTTTCTTAAATTTAACACCACTTAGGAGACTGGAGTAGCTAGTTGATACAGATGCTATGCACTCAAATTTTCTGTACGTTAGAGTTTCTGCAGGAGTGTAAACATCAATTCCTGGCTCCCTTTGCAGACATTTAGTCATGCACATTCAGAGTGCCACCTTCTGAGCACAAACGGAGCTTGCAAGCTCAGGAGAAGTTCTGTATGTAAATGCAGTGGGATATTTGACATCCTGAAACAACACCATTTAACAGTATCTGTTTTGTACTCTTAAAAGTGTTCTCTGAATTACCTGAAACCTCTTCCTCCATTTCCCAGTGCTTTTTTTAATGAAACATGGATTTTGTCACATCCTTGCTGATTTAGGATTTTTCTGGGTGGGAAGGATGCATTTCTGGCAGAGCCCCTTTTTACTTTTGGTTTGCCCTTCCTTTCAGATGTACATCACAAGCACAATTAAAACAAAGAGCAGCAGGCTAGCCAAGCCTGTGCTGTGTTTGGGTACCCTGTGTGCTGCCTTCCTTACTGGGCTGAATCGAGTTTCTGAGTATCGGAACCACTGTTCGGACGTGATCGCAGGCTTCATCCTGGGCAGTGCTGTAGCCTTGTTTCTGGTAAGTCCAGCAGTTCCTTGTGAATTCCTTTTAAAAATACCATAGTATTAAAAACAATATTTAAAAAAATGCTATTTGCGTGTGGCCTGCAAGATCTAATTCTAGCCCCATCTAGTTAAACATATCATCAGAGAGAATTACAGTATGAAATCAGGAATACTAATTGATAAGGCTAGTATTTATTTATTTTAATTCTTTTAATTCCTGTATGTGTTCTTACTTGACCTGTTCTGGAAAATTCTGTAAAGATGGTGTAGTTTTCAACTGATATCAAAAGGAAGGTATGCTTGAGACTCCTCTAACACCCCCATGTTACAAAATCCTACTGTGTGTCTTGTATCTGGCAAAAATGTTAGATAAAGGGTGTTGTCTGCAGCTCTGAGCAGTGGTCCTGGTTTTCTGTTTTGTTTTGGACCATAAAGGAAGTGCAGTCGAAAGGAAGATCAGGATAAACTCCCTGGGAGACAATATTACCTCCCTTTGCATCATTTGGAGTTGAGCTAAAATTGTTTACCCCCTTATAGGATAACTAAATGTATTAAAATATATCAAAGGCCTTCCCACAGAATGTAGGAACAGCATCTTTCCAGACTTGAAGTGTACCTGGCTCTCCTGTGGGCTCTGTGGTTGAAGTGATTTGTTTGGTGAGAGGTCTCTTGCTGAGGATTTACTCACACAGCCAGCAGTCCAGGTCATTCTTGTTAATACCAAGAAATGTGCCTGGTTCCATTTAATCAAAATATGCTTCAAAACTATCCACTGCACAGCAACAGACACTTTATCTCTGTAATCAGGAGGGATTAGGTTTCAATGATCCCTTAAATCTCGATTGTCCTGTCACTGATTCCTTTTTTCCTATTCTGAACTTAAAAAAGCAACAACAACAAACCTCCACATGTCAATTGTTTCCATGTTCCCTTTAAATAAAAAGATATCTACAACCTCTGACCTGAATTTCCTTGGCTTTAATGTAAATTATTTGTCTGGTTCCCATTGGGAAGGGCAGTTTAAATCTTGCCTGTGCAATGTGAGTCTGTCGTCCCAGTGCTGCTGCAAGTATGAAGGAGTGATGCTAAATTATGTTATCCAGATGTGAGGGAGATGCAGCCATCCACTGAACTATTTTCACAGCTTGGAAGTGATAAAGTCACAGTCTGAAGGGAGTATTTGGCCAGTAAAGTGCATCATTCAGGTAGTCTGTGGTTCTGGGATGATAAAGCATACATGGGAATCTCTGCTGTGTGAAATGTAAAATGTATAAAGACTGAGCACGGTTCATCACCTCAGATTAACCCACTTCCCAAAGCAGTCCATCCCATTCAGCTGCACTGTAGCCCAAGGCTGAGACAGGTGACGCCTTGAACCAAAACCCAGGTTAAATTCTTTTCAGAAACTGGTAGTTGTGACCCCAGTGTTAACTCCTCTGAGTTTTCCTGGGGACACACCAACCTCACTAGCTTCTTCTGCATTACACAGGGGATATGTGTTGTCCATAACTTTAAGGGCACTCACGGAGCTCCTTCTAAACCGAAGCCTGAAGATCCACGGGGAATGCCACTAATGGCTTTTCCGAGAGTGGAAAGTCCTCTGGAGACACTGAGTGCACAGGTACTGTAAATCCTCTCACCCAGACCCATCACCGACCACATTTTCTGTTACAGCAGACTAAAACCAAGTTGTATACCTAACCATACATTCCTAACATTGAGGCCCATTGAACAAAGTGAATCTGAATCAAGGCAGAGTTTGTTTTAAGGCATTTATTCCCGAACTACCAAATACTATAGATCTTTTGCCCCTGTGCACATCCACTGCTGAAAAAGTAGGATTTCACATGCCTCTGCATATAGTTTGTGATAAAAAAGCTTTCGCTTAGAATAGAAAACAGAGAGAAAAGCAAAAATAATTCTGTGTAACTACATTCCAAAATACTTTGGGGATGTCTGAAATATTTAATCTTTCCTGAGAATAAACTATGCTGTCCAGAAATGTATTTATAGAGATTAGGTTTTTTATCCTTATTACTGTTCAGTATCTTCTATAATGATAAAAATCTCATACAGTTTTCTATCTCTAAGTCCTCAGAAGAGAAGTAATAGCATTCTTTCAAGTCTGCAAAAAAAATAGCAAGCGAGAGCATCATTATTGATGGTGTTTCTGTTAAAACTACTAACTTAAAATGGCTTGCTTTGGCATAACTGAATCATACCCAGCCCTTTCAAAACAGACAAGCAAATGCCACCTGCAAAACAGGTTCTGGGAATGAGGAGAAACTGTAGTTTATCAGTTATTTTAAATACCCTGATGTCATTTATTTGTTCTTTAAATTGTACTTAGATGGCCTGTCATTCCTCTGCACATGGCATGTAGCAAGATCAATAGCGACTTCTCTTAAACTCTTTGCCAAATAAACTGAAAAGAGGAATTTTAAAAAAAATTGGAAAAGACAGTTTTCTAATGCCTGGAAATATTTTGCTTAATTGAAAAGTCCATTTTGATTAGGGCAAAGATTTACTGGAAGACTTTCCACTAAATCTGCAGAACCTTGTGCATTAAATGTTCTCTTGGTGGGTTTGCAGTTCAGAAACTAAGCACTGCTTGGATGTCCACATTGTGTCATGTATGACATAAAGGCTGAGCAGGGGAAAATAGACTATGAGAAAAATTTAGTCAAGTCAGCTATTTATAGCTGCTGAGCTGTGAAGTGCAGGTAGTGACTGTTGATGTCTACTATAATTCAACAACATAATTTTCAGGGTAGCAGTCTCTACATGACCATACATCTACAGTGCAGGAGTAGATTGGGGAAAATGTGATCCTATTCTGAAGATAGTATAAACAGGTCTTTGGGAGCACATGGTCCTTACTGTTTCTTCAGGTATAGGAGGTACAGCGTCCTTCTCTGTGCAGATTTCTGCATCTATCCCCAATCTCGTTTGGCCTTGCACCCACACAAACCCTGCAGAGGCAGCATGATACAAGGATGACTTAGTACGGCCACGAGTCCTGGACATTGGCTCCCAGGAAGGTTAAATCTACACTGCCACCTACAGAGGACTTCTTGTTGCTGCATGTCTGTGGCTGCATGTGTTTTGGCATTATTGACCCACCTCCATACGGTTTTAAGTTCTTAATGTTCCTTAGGATCAAAGTGTGCAGAATCCGTGCGCACCCATCAGATGAAGCCAAACCACAGTCTTCTAGTCTCTCCTGAGGACAGACCCCCTGTATTGGTTATGTGACTGTATGAAGCACTTGAGCCTCTGCAGACCTGTCCCTCTGGACAGGACCCAGTCCCATTTGAAAGTCCATGTTGGAAAAGTCCCACCTTGGTTTTCCAGCCTGTTAGTGAGTGTTAATAACAGCAGGGCTGGAGTTCAGCCATTCCCACCACACACTCAGGACAGGCAGCAGTCACTTTTGCAGTCTTAAAGCCCTGGGTTAGCTGAGCGACAGGTTTTATTAGAGAAGGGTTTTCTCATTCATTTTGCACACCAAAGTATGTAAATGCCAAACTGTTTACAAATGTTCATGTGTCTGCCTTTTCCTCTTTGCAGAACCACTCTGCCTCTATGACTGAAGTAACCTGAGATGGAAGATTGGCAGCCGGAGCTATTTTTTACTACCCTCCAGTACAATAGTCCAAGACACACAGTTACTAAATGTGTAACTGTGATGACCAGTATTATGTTATGTCTAGTTAGAGGCTAATGTTTTGTACTTTTTTTGTATGAGGAAGTGATGTAGCTTGCCCTGATTTTTTTGTCAGCTTTAATATTATTATGCCAGACTTTAAAAGCAAAACGAAAAAAGAACAAAAAAAAACTTTTCTTGTTTAAAGTGTGCACTGAGGAACTACATCTATGGAATTGTTGATGTTGTTATGTGATATTTGTACACGTTTTTTTTCTTTTCAGTTTTTAATTTATATATCTTGAAAAAAGAAACATTCATTTTTACCTTTTCTTACTGTAAGAAGTGCTTCTACCACTGGGTCAGATTCCGATCTCAGTAAGGTCAGCATAGATCTGAAGTAATCTCATATATTTAGTTCATATTAAAATAATGGTGATCAGGAATCTGACCTGAATGATACTATCAACACGTAGCAAAAATCCATCCTTGATTCAGTGGGCTACTTAAGTGTTCCCTAGGGATGCAGTTTAGCCACCCAGTTTCCAGACTACTTGGCAGACTTGAAGCATGTTCTTAAGCACCTCACTGAATCAAAGCCTGATTGTTCTGGTGTGGGTGATTGTGCTGGTTATTGAAGAATAACTAAAACAACATCCTCAGTCTGCAGTATAGACAGACTGGACATGAAAATTTATAGTAGTAGCTGATAGCATGTGAGCTGACTATATCATCTCCCTAGATCCTCATTCCTCCCCGAGGCCCAGCTGAAGCTCCCGGTGAAACCTGGCTTCAGGAATTGACTATGGGGATATACAGCCACCACTGTGGAGCTGAGGCTGTGCTCTGAGTGTCTCATCACTTCATCATAGATTTGTGGGGTAACTAGTGACACTGTTGCAAAGTAAAAGTGGCACCACTTCTCCAGCAGGGTGGCATTCTCTGGCATTCCAGTTCGCATGAACCAAGGAGCCTGTTTTGCCCCCCAAAGTGTATTTTTCCCTGAGGGGCTTTGGCAAGTTAAAAAAAAAAATTAAACAAAAGAAAATAAAAAGCTGACAGCCTGTAGTAGCGGTCTGCATTTTTGTAAATTCTGCCAAACAGAATTTATATCAAAACTGCTATTTTACAATTTAAAAACTTTGTCTGAGGATTTTAAAGACAATTAGTTAAGTATGGGTTGGGGGTGGGAGGGAAAGAAAAAAAAAAAGCCCATTTACAATGGCTAGAATTGGGGCAAAGGCTTCATTACATGATTTTTCACTGTTTCTAGGATTTTCCTGCATCTCATTCTTTTAGCATGGTGATAACTGCTGTATGTCTCCTTTAAAGAATGGAGCCTGTCTCTGTACTTCTACTGGAATGTTTACCTCACATTTCCATGTTGGTTCTTCTTGGCTTTTTTTTGTAATTTTTTCCAAAACAGAAGCGAAAAAAAATGTTCAAAAAAGCAAACATGTAGCCTGGTCTCTGTCACTTGCCTGGGATACAAAGAAAATCTGGGATGTCTGTTTCTGTCTGGTCTTGCAGTGTTTTTTCCAGGTTGGTATCTTCTTCTGACTCTACAGATGTGTGCTTCAGGCTTAGGAATATAAGGATCAGACTTCGGGCTGAGCAGGCCTTCTGTGACCATGAGGAGCCATTGATAAGTGTTCTGGGTTCCTCACTACAACTTTGATCAAAATTCCAGGGGGAAAAATCTGTTCTCAACTTCTCTGCTAGGAAATACCCTCCCAAGCAGGCTTTTTTTACACTTTTGTCAGGTCTTCTCTACTGGTCTAAAACCAACAAACTGCATGAGCAGGGCTTTTGCTTACTTATTTATTTATAATGTAATTCAATAGAAGTTAGGTACTTTTGAAAGCCCAAGGATTAAAAAGTGATTAATCCCCTAGAAGTCTTACCCCTTCCATGGCACAAGCATTCTGTGCTAGGCTACGATCTCATTTCAGATTTTTGTTAAGAAGTTTTGCATCTCTAATGTCTGATCCCCTTCCATTGTGCTACAGTCCCTGTGCTGACAGAAGCATGACATTTGCACCTCAAAAGGAACCAAGTGTACGAGATAAGGGAAATGGCAATTTGACTCATCTCAGACAGTAAAACCCAAGATGAGCTGCTGTCATGCTCCTTTCTTGCCTAATTTTCAGTCTTCAGTTTTTCCACTCTGTTCTGATCATTTTACGTGAGCTATCAAAGTTAGATACTGGGAGAGACAGAGAAGAGGCAGATAAACATGAAGTTCAACTACCACTGAAAGTATTTTCTTAGATAAGGAGTGTTAAGAAGAAACAAGGAGATGCAAATATCTCTGGGTTTTGGTGGGAGGAAGAAGACATAGTTTCATGAAAAAAATAATTTATTGCTGCCAAACAGTCTCTGAAGCACCCAGGATGACACACATTTAGCCAGCTGTCACAGTGTGGTTTCCCATAAGCTGCAGGGGAGGGATTTGGGAACCTTCAGCCTTCCACAGTGACCAGTGAAACATCCCCAGCTCACTCACATTCACCCCACAATGGAACATGTAGCACTATACTTTTACTATTTTGTAGATCCCCAAAAGCCAAAAGGAGAAAAGAATGGGTTTCTTAAACTTCTTCAGAGCTGTGAGAAGAAGGGAGAACTTGAGAAGTTTGCTCAGTCAAGAAACTGAGCACTATGACACACAAAAGCAGCAGTGCCTGAGTGCGCTTGGGGTGTCTGCTGAAAGAAACTGGGGGAGCAAGGGTTGAGGGCAGTGAGTGTTGTAACCAGGACATTTCTGGATCATTCCCAGAAAAAAAAAATCACACATACAGACTCTAACCTCATTGGAAACAACCTGTTTCACCAAAATTCATGAAGTACCACAGATTTATCAGACTGTTGTATTTATTTTATTGTCTTCCTCACTTTTCTGCTTGCCTCCTCTGATTAACAGCAGACCTGCATCATCAGTTAGACGGGAAGAAAAACTAAACATACAGGTAACATATAAGAAAAACTAACAACTATTAGGAGGAGACACAAAAATTAAAAAATAGGGTTTTTAACAGACACCGAAGAATTCAACAAGGTGCTTTGATGGCAGGTGTTTTTATAGGGCTGTTGGAGAGTTCACTATTACTGAGTTAAGAGATCTCACAATTTTACTTGGCCCTATTTTCATGTAGCAATTTTGAGCAGCACAAGCAGTTTCACTTTAAGATGACACCTGTAATAGCTTTTACAAACCTTATTGCTGACAGGCTCTTATTTTTAATCTCAAGGACAAAAAAAAATAAGGATGGCTCACCTTCCCTTTCCTTCCCCAGGTTTGTCAGCCCTGCTGGTCATGGTGGCAGAGGTGGATGTGGTTCCTGACACAGCCCAAATGCATACACAAAAACCCCATCATACAGCTCAGAACTGAAGACAAGTTTAGGAGGTTGTACAGGTTGAACCCCAGCCAGCCCAACCTGAATCAGCCCTTTGCTCACTCCCCCACCAGTGGGATCAGGGAGAGAATTGGAAGGGTAAAAGCTGGGAACCTTGTGGGTTGAGATAAAGACACTTTAATAGGTAAAAGAAAAGCCATACACACAGGCAAAGCAAAATAAGGAATTAATTCCCTGCTTCCCATGGGCAGGCAGGTATTCAGCCATCTCCAGGAGAGCAGTGGTTACTTGGGAAGACAAACACCATCACTCCAAACTTCGTTCCCTTCCTCCTTTTTTCCCTCACTTTATGCACTGAGCATGATGTCTTATGGTCTGGAATATCCCTTTGGCCATTTGGATCACCTGTCCTGGCTGTGTCTCCTCCCAACCTCCAATGAACCCCAGCCTCTTCCCCAGTGTGGAAAACAAAAAGGTATTATGTCTGTACAAGCCCTGCTCAGCAATAACAAAAACATCTCTGTATTATCAACCCTGGATTCTGCATCAGCACGAATCCAAAACACAGCCCCACACCAGCCACTGGGAAGAAAGTTACCTCTACCCCAGCCAAGACCAGGTGCAGGGCAGGAACTGTGGAGTTGGTCCCCCCTGTTTATCCCCATTGGAGCCAGAGATGCAAGGGAGCAGCTGGCAGTGCCCACACTCCTGGTCTGCAGGGAAAAAAGGGCAGAACAGACAACGGTGAAAAATCTGAGCACAACTCAGAGAACTTTTATTAGTGAAATTCACACGTTTCACTGCGAAGAGGTGGCTTTGCCGCTGCTCTGCAGGAAAGGTCCATGGTGGGACTCACTCACTGCTTCCAGATGATCTTCAGGTTCGGTGGCAGCTCTGCGGCCACGAGTTCATCGAATTTGGTCGCATCCTTTATGGGGGTGCGGTAAAAACCCAGCACATCCCGGGCACAGCGCATCAGGTGGAGCTGGGAGTTGGGCACAGCGTGTCCCAGCTCCACCGCCAGCCGTGCCAGCAGCCGGAACTTCAGCCTGTTCTCCTGCAGGGGCGTCTGCTCCCAGTCTTGGGGGAGGGAGGACCCAAAAACCTCCCTTACATGGGACTCAAGGCGGCCCTGGAGGTCCTGCGGGGGGAGGTAACTCCGGCTGCGCGGCGGGGGGCACAGCAGGCTGGGCTTGCTCCTCTCCTCCTTCTCAGAGATCCCCGCTTCCACTTCCACTTCTTTCTCCTCCTTCCTGTTGGCACCAGAAAAGAAGCGTTTTCAACCTCTGGGCTGGCTCAGAGTGCTATTCTGTTCAAGGTGTTTTAAAGCAGGCTCAAGCCAGACAGTGTCCTTATCCATGAGGGACAAAACCAGACAGGGTTTGGCGGTTTTCCCCAAAGGCTGCTCACCACACAGGCTCCCTCTGCAGAGCCACCACTCGCCCACCCACCGTATCTCACTGGGCTGTGTGGAAACACTTTAATCAGAGTAATTACTTGTCTTCCCAGTTACCACTGCGTTTTCTAATCTGATGTGAATAAAAAAAATATTAATTAAACAAAAGGGATAACAGAAAATAACCACTACTACAGAAAAAAAAAAATCAGTGCCTAGGTACCAAAAAAAAAAAAAAAAAAAAAAAAAAAAAAAATTAAAAAAAAAAAATTCATCACTAGTTTTAACTACAAAACTTGACTTGCTCATTTGCCACACTCTAGTCAACAATCCACGCATGGTCTCACCTAAAACGCTGCACAGGAACTACCATTTTACATTCCCGTGAAATCCCTCCTTTCCCACCCCTAACAAAAAGCAGGTGACAGCACTAGACTCCAACCCTGCACCACCACCACCACCACGCCCGCCCGCCAGCAGTGCGCCTCGATGGGCGCTTAATTCCCATAGAACCTGCTGGATCTCCTTCCCTAAAAACATCCTGAAGCTGCCTGGACACAACCCCGAGGGACGCGCTCGGTGGGGGGGAGTGTAAGACCAAGGCCCCTCCAGCACCTCCACGGCCCGCGAGAGGTTCAGATGCCACCCCCTGGTGCCCTGCGGTACCTGCGGACACCCCAGAAGGCTCTGAGCCCCGCGGGGCCCAGCCCGGGCCGCCCCGGCCCCGCTGCCCTCAGCGCCCGCACCGCCGCCATGCTCCTTCTCGCCGCCGCCGCAGTGACGACCTGCCGCCGCGCCACGCAAAGCCTCACGGGAAATGTAGTCCCATGGCCGCCCCCTCAGCGCGGGGGTGTCTCGGAGGTCTCGGCTCCCATCGGGAGAAAGCTCCGGGGAGACCTTTCTGCGACCTCCCAGTGCTTCATGTGGGCTTGTAACAGAGAGGGAGAGGGGATTTTTACACGAGCAGATCGTGACAGAAAAAGTGGGGACGGCTTTAAATTAAAAGAGGGGAGATTAGGAAGGAATTCTTCCCTGTGAGAGTGGTGAGCCGCTGGCACGGGATGCCCAGAGAAGCTGTGGATGCCCCACCACTGGAAGTGTCCACAGACAAGTTGGAGCAACCTGGTCTAGTGGAAGGTGTCCCTGCCCACAGCAGAGGGGTTTTGTCTGTATCTGGTTGGAAAAATAGATACAGATTCCAGTGCAAACCGTTCCGTGGTTGATCCCGTGATGCACGGATCAAAGGATCAGCAGGATGCTGCTTGTGGGGAGCAGAGGTTTCACTGAGCCTGCGTGTGTGAAGGCACAACCACAGCCAAGCCAGGAAAGGGATGTCATTCCTGATGCTGGTGTTGGCCTTTGAGGAGTTTTTTTGGCAAGTTTTTGCTCTTCGTTCACCGTCAGGACAGTCTAAATCAAACATTAATTACTCAGTGGTTGGATCCACGTGAAGGAGTTTGGCTGTTTATTGCCCCTGTGACAGGTTAATGACACAGAGGACAGCAGGAATTGTTTACAGGACAGTGATTTTTACATGTTTTCCCAGTTGTAGGCAGGAACAGGGAGTGCCTGTGGCCAGGAGGAGCAGCCAGCAGAGTGGGATGACCCTAGAGGGTCTGGAGCTCCTCTGGGAAGCCTGGCCCTGGATGTTTGGGGGGCTGCTCCAAGGCCTCACTGTTGATTGGTGTAGTGTGCATCCAGGAGAATGCTCTTCTATAACCCTGGTCTGCTGTTTTTGCTACTTATGCCCTTTTTTTTGTTGTTTGGTTTTTTGTTTTTTTTTTTTTTGTTTCATGACAATCATCTAATTGTACTTTAGTTCACAAATCTTGTATCTTTAACAGGGACATAGCAACAGGCCTAGGGTCAAACAGTGAGCCTGTAACATCAGCCTGATTATCCAAGCTACACCAACAGGGCAGGCCAAGATGCCTTCCTGCATGTTTGATGTTAATTATTGTGACAAATGCCACTGGAAAAACAGTCTTTTTACAGCCTTGACCCAACCTGTGCAACCCTGGTGCAGCCTCATCCCGCCAACCATGACTCTCCAGGGACACGAGAAGCTTCTGAAGGAAGAGTTGTTTGTCTGTGGCCTGAGTCCCTTGTACACCTCTCAAGTTTTTTTGTGCCTTTGTTCAGCAGGATTAACCTCTGCAGCTGTGTCACTATTGGATTATTCCCCTTTGATATCCTCTGGGTTTCCCAAACTCACCAGCTGTAACGCTTTTTTTTTAATCTTTGCAAAGACACAATATGCGTGACAAACACTATAAAGTTTATTAAAAAAAAGAGAGAATTATGAGGTAGAGATTAGTTTTTCAATTACTGTTTTATTGCCATGATTGAATACAGAGTCAGGTTTTATAAGTCAAGATTTTGGCTGCAAAATGTGGTAATAGGCAAGGGTGTGTGTTTGAATTGCCAGGGAACTACTTAATCTGCCTATTATTCCAGGGATTGAATATCAGACTGGGGAGGAGACTGGGTTCGTGACTCATTGGCAGCTGTTGTTTGCTGTTCGGAAAGAATTCCCTTTCCTTGGAATGTGCAAACGAAACAAGAATATCCCCTTGGTAAATTGTGGGAGTGAAGGGCGGAGAGAAATCTTATCCATTTTATCTCCAGCTTGGTGTAGGGTAAAGGGAAATTAGATTTCTACGTTTTTCTTTCATTTCTGAACACCTTCCACCTTGTGAGAAGGGACAGGAGGAAGGAAGGCTCCTGCACTTTCAGTAGGTGTAGCCGGCAGTGAACAGTGACTGCGTGGCAGCTGTGTCAGTCTTCCCAGACAGGACATACTGTCCCCTGCAAGCCAAACTGTTAATCTGAAAAAGAAAGCAAAAGGAGGGGGAAAACAGTCAGTGTGGCATAAGAGCAGCAGGTATGCAAAGAGTAACCAGTGGGAGCAACCAAGTAAGAAATAATCAAGCAATTAACCAAGGCAGAAACAATAGAGTAACACCCCTGGTGAATGTGAAGCACCAGGAGGAGAGGGATCACGAGTAGCCTTTGGAAGGTGACAGCAGGTCTCCCTTCATGGGGAGCAGCTCTTCCCGCTACCGGAGGGGGGAGCCTTATACCTGCGCCCGCTTGCGGAAGGCCTCCTGTGCTGCCTTCTTGTTCTCGCTTTTGCCTAGCCATGCAGCCAGGGCAGAGGCCTGCAGGGCCCTCCCGTAGGAAAAGGTCAGTTTCCAAGGCTTAGGCAGAGCGGACTGGTTCATGGCGTTCAGGTTGACAGAAGCCTCCTCTTCGCTCTGGCCTCCAGACAGGAAGCAGATCCCTGCAAGCAGGAGGTTTGGAGGTTTAGAAATGGACTGCTCCAGCCATCTCAACCCCTGAGCTTTGCACACCAGAGGTAGGAGCAGGGCCAGCAAGAGTGACAGTGGGAATGGAAACATAGGAATGAGTCAGGAGTCACCGGGAACAGCGGCAGGAACAGTACGGAGGAGGGTAGTGACAGTTGCCACGGCGATATCCTGAGGCGTGTACTTCTTGGAGCAGGAATGCCCAGCCATGACCATGTTGGGTTTCAGCAGAGTCCCTTCCAGGTACACGTGGTGATCATTCAGGGCCTTGTAGACGGCAGCCAGAACCTGGAAAACAGGGGGATTGAATACAGACCTCTGCTCAAACCTTTACCTCAGCCAGCTGCAGGACAGTTTATTCTTTGGGAATGTTACAAAATCAAATGGGATTCTGCTTTCTGATGTGTAATTTATCTCAGGGGTTGCAGTTGTGGAGATACCACTGCTTTTGAGATGACCAGGATACCACTCTTCATATTTACTACATTTGTCCCTGCAAACTGAGGTACTGAAACTGCAGTACTTGGTTTTGCTCCTGATCCATCTTTTTTGAGGTTGAGGATGCTTATATCATCAGTCCAGTGGAAGTCCAAAAGCATGGATTATACTCTTGCATGTGCTATTAACTCATTAGTTGTCTGTAAGCAGCTCATATTTGTGGTGCAGTTATGAAGTCCCTTTCTGGTCAAATCTCTTTCAGCTCTGTGAGCACAAACTGCACAAAGTTTATCTTTGTGAGGGGGAAGGAATCCCTTACCTTTTCTGTGACATACTGGCAGCGCTGGAGATCGTGGTCTCCATCAGGCAGGATTTCTGGCTCCACGATGGGCACCAAGCCATGCTAAGAAAAGGAAGACAGGGAAATCTTTAGGGCTATGGAAGAAAAACTGCTCTTGTTGTTTGGTGGTATTTCTTCCTCCCATGCTGTCCTTCCTCCTCGTCCTTCCCCAAACCCTCACAGAGATCCTCCTTTCTAGTGTGTCATCACAGAGAACAGTGAGAAGGGGCAGCAGCACCTCAGGTTGCTGGAGGGCAGGTACCTGCTGGCAGATGCTGGCATAGCGTGCCAAGGTGTTAGCATTCTCCTGGATGGCAAGCTGGGAGGGTGTTGTGCTGGTGATCTTGAGCACCGCACGCCACTTGCCAAAGTCAGCACCGTCCTTCTTGTACTGAGCACAGCGCTCAGCCAGCCCATCCAGCCCTGCAGGGGGGAACAGAGCTCCTCTGAGAGCTGTTCTTCAACTCAGAGCTCTGACTAGTGCCTTGACACCAGCCAAGATTGTGCCTCAGGGGAGTCACCCCATGGCTTTTGCTGCACAGGTTGTAGCTTAGGCTCCTTAGATCTCTCCTTACCTTGGATAGTGGTTTCTCCATTTGTTCCTGCTAGAGGTGCTGTGCCTTTATCCAGCTGTGGAGATCAGAAAAAGAGGAAGGGTTACAGAGAAGTGGGAATAAGTCTCCTCCTTATCTTCTTACCCATGGCTAGTCTGCCTTTGCAGGCTGACTGTGAGTAAAGTGTGGGGCTGAACATCCTCAGGATGCAAAGGAGGGAAATGCTGGAGCAAAGGTGAAGAAAAGGAGTGAGCTGGATCCGAGGAAGGGGCAGTGTGTAGATGGCAAAAGACAATAGCTTGAAAGCTCTGTTAGATGCAGAAAGAACTGGATTTGGGTTACTGCATGGAGGGACTTATTTGTAGTGAATGGTGAGTAAATGGGAGCTGGTGTATGAAAAGTTCCTGTGTCTAATGCAAATGTGCACAAAAGCAACACAGAGAATGGTGGTTGAGATCTTCTAGTCATTTTAAAACAAACTACACACCAAAAAAAAGTATTTTTCAGGAGAGAGTGCAGCTCCATATATAAATTTTCTCTTCAAACAGGGTTATGATGCCAGTCAGGCCAATACAGGTACTCACCTTTATTCCCACCACAATGCCTTTTTCCTTGATGAGTGCTGGAAATGGCTTTCCACTGCTGTCTTTCTGGTAGAGAGTCTCGTGGAAGAGGATGACTCCCCCAATGCTCTGGTTGATGGAAGTGTCTGAAGAGAAGAGGATCTCTCTAAAAGCTCGGCGGTTCTCCTCTGTGTTCTCCACATTGATCCTCTGCAGCCTGTTCCCCATGGTACCTAGTGAGGTGGACAATGGCCAGACCAAGAGGATTCAGGCTTGGCTGGCCTCCTCTTGGTCCCAGTGTGTAGTAAGGAACTGCATCTTGATTTAGAGCTTCCCTTCCCAACCCACAGTTTGTAAGCTTTTGTTGTCACAGCTGCAGCCCAGACTGGCTATTTCTGCTCAGACAACTGCTCAGTTTTTAAGGGTCTTTCATTTACTTCACTGGTTTCAAACATGCAGCAAAATTAAAAGGAAAAATTCTTGGATGCTGCTAACTGATTGATAAGCAGAACTAACCCACTGATTCATCTGCAGCTAGGATCCCCTTTCCTGAAGCCACAATCCGCTGAGCAGTGTCTGAAAGAGCTTTCTTCTGCTCTGGAGTCAGCGCTGGGAACTGGTGGGTCATGTTGACTTATCTGTGAAAGAGAATTACTGTTACCAGCTGGGGGAGACTGTGAATCAGAGACCCCACTGGAGGGCTCTTGGTGCTTGTCTGGTCCATGTTATCTTAAGCAATATGCCCAGAAATCCATTTCAGTTCTTCTTGGCTTGGTGTGTCTGGCAAAACCAGAAGAGAGAAGTGTGGGAGCCACATCCTGCCACATCCTTCCATAGCCAAAGTGGGAAAGACTCTGTGTTTTACCTGGATTTGCTGAGAGAATAAAGGGTCAGTCTGTAATAAAAACATGCACCAAGTAACAAGTATGCAAACTGCTGACTCTGGACACTTTTTGGTTCCCATAAGTAGAATGCCAATTATTCCATCGCTTACTTTACACATTTCCTAACATTGTCCCTCTCCCATTTTCTGTCCTGTGTTGTCAGTAGTTGATTTTCCATCATCACCCTCCTGCTTTGCTCTGTGTTTCTCCTCCCCACGGCTGCTTTCAGAACTGCAGTTAATTGCTTCCTCTATAGAAGATCTAGGGGCTTAGAAGGATTCACTCCTCTTTTCTATCTTTTCAGCTGTGGCAGAGGCTTACCAGCTGCAGATACCCAGCATATGAAATCCCAAATTCTGTCTTGATATGACAAAATTCTTGGCCTTATAAAAGTTTTGATTATATGCCATTAAATTACAGTTTCTAGTATCATCTAAATAGTCCAAGTTACTTTTCTGTGTGTATAAGCCTGTAAGCCCAAACCAGAAAGACTCTCTTCCTTCAATTTATTAGACGTGATAGCTAAAGTAACACTCATGTTTTTGTCAGTGGGTGCTAAATCCACAAGGTGAATAATTAAAAACAAAAAGATCCCCGGTAGTACAAAAGATCACCAATATCAAGTTTTCCTCCAAAAGGGCAGGGCTCTGGACACTGTCTGCATTTTCTACTCCCAAAGTCAGCCGAGAGATGAGTGAGAACATGCCATTTCCCATTTCAACAGAGATGACCAGCACATATTTCTCCCTATATAAGCATTAGGCAGCCAAGTCCTACTTCCTCTTTCCCTGCACACAGATGCCATGTCACCAGGGAATCCTTGCCTTGTTCTTCCTGCTGAAAGGCAGAATGGGGAGAAACGGTAAACAATCTGTCTGCTACTCATGATAGGGTACAGAGTTCTGTACAGCATGTCAAATGGTGCCAACATTTTCTGGCAACCATGCCATCACAAGTCAGGTGGCAGCTACAAATCCATGTCTCTGATTCATAGCTGAAGATACTTTGGAAATGTAATCATGCAAGATTCAAATGGCATTGTCTG
The DNA here is from genome assembly GCF_036250125.1 of Pseudopipra pipra. Classification (NCBI taxonomy): domain Eukaryota; kingdom Metazoa; phylum Chordata; class Aves; order Passeriformes; family Pipridae; genus Pseudopipra; species Pseudopipra pipra. The sequence goes on along the minus strand of NC_087581.1, from coordinate 43,798,173 downwards.
CCAGTACAGACCAGCCAGATGCAGTGTACAGATGTCTTTACCTTTTTGTGAGCTGAGACCAGAATTTTTCCTATGCAGATTATCAAAGGTGAGTCATTCCAGGTTTAGAGGGGAGTTGAAGGAGAGCGTGATGAAGACTGAGTCAAATGAGGGAAAGTTCTCTCCCTCCCCAAGGGCTGAAATGCCTTCTTGCTGTGTTCCTGCAGAAGCAAGCTCATCTGAGCCCCTCTCTTTGTGTATCTGGCTGTGCCCAGAGCTCTGGGAAACATCCTTCTACTGTGCTGACCACTGCTCCATCACTCCCAGCTCTCAGCCTGTTCAGCCCCCTCAGAAGAACTTGAAAAGTTGTGGTTTATGCTGCATAGCTACTTCAGTTCACCTGTAACCCTCCTTGTCATTCACCTGCTGTCTGTGTCAGATATGTCTCAAAGAGGAAATTGGCTTGTTGTTATGATTACTGTAATAGTTGGGTGGTGAGCACTTCAGGTAAAACCACTGTACTGTTAAATAAGTGGTTTTGCAAAATGATGAGGAATCACTCCAGTGGTTCACAGTATCTGTGGAAAAGACTGGAAAATTGTGACCTGGCAAAAGTACGATCTTGTCCAAGGTCAAAGTTAATGAATCTCTAAAGCAGGGGTGGGATTTTAGAGTTGCAGTTTGGAGCTGTGCTGCAGCACCAGGGGGTGTATCCAGGTAATCTTTAATCCCTGTACCTGAACTGGAAGACCACCAGTTGCTCTAGTCATGTTATTGTGGGCACATTTTCTTTCCAGCAATGCAATAAACAGTGAGACTAATGTCTGCTCTTTCTTACTTATTTCCAGTGTTTCCCTAAAGATAACAAAGAGACAGTTATCACTCGAAGCCAGCCTGCAAAGCACAGAAGTACAGAAATACAAGCTTTCAGCAAATAATGCTGCTCCAAGTGAGTACTCTGAGAAGCTGAAACCATACAGTGTAGTTCCACAAGGATGAATTGGAAGACAGCAGATTAGTTCCAGTTTCTATGCAAAGATCTCATTGAGTGTGAAGCAGTAGGTGGAATTTTGCCAAAAGTCTTCCCAAAATTATCTTTAAGGCTTTGGTGAGTGGTTTCCAGCTACCCTGTTGAGCTACAAGGATGAATAAAAGGCACAGTGTTTCTAGCTGAAATGATGGAGAAATGAGAGCAAAAGAGCAATTGTAAACCTAATAATAGCTCAAGGGTGCAGAATGTTCAAGTCCCCTTGATTTAGGATTTTGTTTTGCTGTGATTCTTTCATGAGGAGCATAATTTCTGAGGATCTTCATGGTTGGATTCAAAAAGGGTGTCTCTGCTGTAAGGTCCTGCTCTGAGCATTTAAAGGGGAGTGGAGAAGCCTTACACTTCAGTAATGTTTCATACAGCTACCCTGTAAAGAGCAAGCTCCTACCACATCCACAGAAACATTAACGTCTCCCCTGTCACCTCACAGGTCCTGAGGAAAAACAGTTGTGCCCAGGCTGCCAGAGCTGCACAGCTCATTTCAGTCTTCTAAGAACAAATTTGTCTATTTGCCTTATTTATCTGTTGAATTTGTCAACTTTTCCAGGAAGAAAAAAGCTCAAATGAGCTGTGATATCAGTAACAATACATGGGAGTTGTCCCACCAGTTGTCCCACCAGTTTTTCAAGAATTTTTGTTTTTATTTACCCATTTTAGGCTGTGGGCTAAGTGTCAGAAGCTCAAGTGATTTCATGTTGATTTTACATTGCATTAATACAATGCATTCTCTTTGTAGTAACTGCTTACATAGCTTTTTCTAAAATTAGAAGAAAAAAACCCACAAAACAGTAAAACTACGCAGAGTGCAAAACAAAACCAAACCACAAAACCAAATAAAAAACAAACCAGTTTTGTGGCTACCTGGAGTGTTTGTCAGGTTCCAGCAGCTCATTAAGCAATCAAAGTTTTGTTCAGTCCCCAGCTCATGGCCAGCAGGAGGTGAGGGTAGGGGAAAGGGGATAGAACAGTTGTAAAAGTAAATATTTACTCATGAAATCTCATCCTTTACTCAGCTACCATAAAGGAAGAGGGGAAGTATCTTCATGGATATCAGCACAAGCACTGTATCCTGATAATATTGAGACCCAGAGAGCATAGTCAAGACAAAAAGCAGAAGGAACAATGTTACATTTTACCTTCTGGTCATCTTAGAAACATTAATACTCCATTGGTGTCTTTTCTTTCCAAACAGTTCAAGTGACATCTTCTAATCTTACAAAAAACCTCACCTGAGTCCTCGTTTGCAGATGGGAAAGGTTGGATCAGAATCTGTAAATTTTTTTCTTGGGTCTCTTCATTGCCATCTCTTATAAAATTGGTTCCAAAAGTGCAGGACCAAACTCTCAAACTACAGTTTGTATCTCATGCATGTAGCTTTTCCTGATCAATTACTAATAAAGAGAGAGGCTGTGGCGTCTCCATCTCTGACAGTCAGCAATACAAACTCTGCACACAAAAGACTCTGCTTCCAAGGAGCAGGGTTTGAAGAAGCAGATGTGGAACATATAAATGGATAAATACAGTTGATAGGGAGAATGAAGAGTATTCAAAAGTTTAGCCTGTTTCATGTAGGCTCAGTGTTGACCTGACTGGATTTACTCCTCTTTTACACTTGTATGCTTGGGAGAGACAGACATGTAATGGGTTAGGCACCTTGTATTCTCATTGCAGTGGATAAATCAAGTTACTGGCCTCACTTCTCTGTGGACCTCCATTAAAGAGCTGTTCCTCAGTAAGTCTGGTTACTCGGGCACTGTGAAAACAGGTGGGTATGAGTTGCTGGGCAAGCCTGGCCCCGTCCTGCTGAGAGAGCACATCCTTAGCCAACCTGCAGATGACACCAAGCTGGCAGGACTCATGGATACACTTGTTTGATGGGTAGCCATCCAGAGGAACCTGGATGGGGGAAGAAAGAGGCCAACAGGAGCTTCATGAAGTCCAGTCAGGACAAATGCCCAGTCACTGCCTGGGGCACAGAGCCCTGGCAGCAATCCCTCCAGGACTAGTGGGATGGGGGGACAGCTCTTTGGGGATGGCCCAGGGCCGTGTCAGTCACTGAGCTGAACAGGGGGCCAGCAACAAGGGCCCAAGCATCCTGTGTGAGCAGGAGTCCAGCCTAGAGGAGGACAGGGGTTATCCCCCTTGGCTCAGCACTCTTTAGATTACACTTGGGTACTGCCTCCAGTGTTGGGTCCCTGCAGTACAGGAAAGACATGACAAACTGAAGTAAGTCAGTTCAACACGTGCCACCAAGAGGGTTGGGGGCTGCAGCACTTGCTCTGTGAGGAGAAGTCTGCAGAGATGGGTCCAGTTCAGCCTCAGACAGCAATGGCTTCGGGGGGACCTCTCAGCAGTCCCCAGCACCTACAGACTGGTGATTGCACAGGCAGAGACAGGCTCTTCACAGTGGCATGTGCAGGGACAGTGAGAGACAACAGGCGTAAGCTGAAACTAGAGAGATTTGGACTGGATATGAAGAAAAAATTTTCACTGTTAGGACAGCCAAGCAATGGAGCAGATTGAAAAGGAGGCTGTGGTGTCTCCATCCTTGAAGGTTGCCAAGGCACATCTGAATAAAGCCCTGAACACCTTGGTCTCACCTCGTGTCTAACCCTACTTTGGGCAGGAGGTGGTGGGATTGCAGACCTTCTGATGTCCCTTTCATCCTGAATTACCCTGTGACTCTCTGTGAGTACCTGCTTCAGGTAGAAGTAGAAGCAATGCCTCCTGTATGTAGGAAGGAGCTCTGAGGAAAGAACAGGATGTTTCCCCCATCATCTTTGCATTGACAGTGATGGTTTTAGTATAGCAAAATTTCATTTCTGGGTTCTAAAAAGTCTCAAGGGTAAGGGACGAAAAGAGATACTTAGACTTCTGTCACCTAGGAAAAGGGACAAATGTTTTTGATTGACATACTTATTTCACTATCTCGATAGGTCCTTTGGGGCATATTTGATGGTAAACTGCCTGGTTGTTTTTCGCTCTCTTCGGTGAATTCTTTTTTACTATCTTCAAGTTCTGTCTAGGGACCTTGGTTCAACATCCTATCTCCTGTCCTGACTCCCATGTTAGCCTCAGAGCCACACTCAAGTTCTGAGCAAATGTACCCCCATTTCAGGGCTGGGCTCTTCTCAGAGAAGGTAATAAAATGATGTCAGACTTGCATGAGAATTGCAGTCTTGGCGGGGGAAGTGGTGAGGGTCTCAAGTGGGCTAAAAGTAGTTTTGGGTTCTAGGCACATGTTGAGAATGTGATGGAAGATCACAGACTCAGTGAGGATTTTTATTGGTTGAGCAATTTCCTGAAGCTGTCTGTTCACAGCTGGAGAGGTTACAGCCTAATGCAAAAGCAGGTTTTGTTTTCCTGCACTGCAGACCATCCTACACCCCCCTGCCAAAGGATCTTATCCACACTACTGCACTAATGCTTCAGAAGAAGCTGCACAATGAACACAACATAATTACACTTCTGTCAGCACTGGTGCCTGTCAGGACCAGCTGCCTTCTGCAGTCATTCTCTATTCTCCTTGCAAAACATAAATTTGGGTCTGCCACAAGCATAAACCAAATACAAAACAAAGCAACAGAAAGCAATGCAGGTATGATATTGCTCTAGTCCCCTTAGACTAAGGATTCACTTATTCCAGGAGTTCTGAGTGACTAAGCTAAGTCAGAAAGCCAGTGTTAGCAACAAATAGGTCACTTTGGAAGACCACTGCAGAATGGCTGAGTGCTTAATTCTTACAAGCTGTTCCTGGAACAAAAAAATAAAAACAACATCAAAACAACTTTCCAAGCCCAGTGTAGATAAACATGCCAGGTCTCAGCTGCTGATATACATACCACCTTTACAGTTTAGAAACTAAATTATTATACTTACTTTTTTGTAGGCAGTGCCTCTGCTGCTACAAGCTTCTGGTGAGGTGTTTGCAGGCAAAGATACTCAGTCCTTCTAATCACTAACTTTTATAAAATTCTTGACAGCTTCCCACCCCCTCTCCTTCTTTGTCCCTCCTCCCTCCCCAGGCTGACTGGGGAGGTGTCACTGCTCGATGTCTGTCGTTGGCTATCAGACCACCACCACACACCTCCAATGGGACCTGGTCATTCTCCTGCTGTTCCTTCCCTTTTCCCTCCCCTGTGTATATATAAGGCCATTTACCATGCACTGAAATGGAGGTGTTTTCCAGTTATTTCAAATTATTCCTCCTCCTCCTAAAACAGACCGAAAAGAAGTGCAAGAGGAACCATGGAAATTGTTTACAGGGATCTTGGGCATAGCTTTGTGTTTAGGTTTAGATCTTTTGAAAGCTTATACTTAGGAAACTACTCAGTGCAGGAAGGAAGAGTAGAAAACAAAATACAGAAACAATGCAACAGATCTTTAATTGGCATGAGTTGGTATCATTTCTGTGGCTTCATAAGTGTTACACTGCTCTTCCTCACTGGAAAATTTAGCATGGAAACATATTTTCCTTTTCCAGTTAGTATGTGGAAAGGCAAAATGTGATGCTACAGCATCAGGGTTAATAAAACAGCAAGCTCTGATGTTCTGTAACCCAGTGTATGCGTGAGAATGATGGTCATCAGACAAAATATGCCCACATTGAGGTGCACAACTGCAAGCCAAATTTTCCACCAAAATTCCATTGAAAGATCCACCCACATGGCAATGACATACAAACTTCTCAATTGCTTAGCAAAATTTTTCTGTGAAAAATACTGATGCTGTATAAATAGTGTATTAGCGCTCCAGTTTACATGAAACCATGCTCCAGCTATTCCCCAGACCCAGGGAGGTTGATTATTTGTTTTATTCTCTCCCCCCATATTCCATATTGCAGGTCATTTTCCTGGAGGGAAGAGCAGCGCAGGGACTGTTATGCAAACATCATACCCTCAGCAACAACACAGCAACCTTGGACATTGGCACATTTTTACCACAAAGACCCAGTATTTGCCTGGGGAATGACGTAGTTTCTCAGTTTGTTTGGCTCATGCAGTGACACCTTTAGCCTTTACTGGACTTGTAGGCAATCTCAGCAACTTGCATGCTGCCAGCAGTAGCACTTTATGACAGTCAGCATAAAGTGAAAAAGCTGAGAATGCAGTCCAGCTGAAGGCCTTGTGCTTGTGTTCCTTTGTTTTCTTTAATGTTGTCCTTCCTGATCCATACCTTTTTGCTGAAGAATGCTGTGCCACATAACATGCACATAAAGCCTTCCCTGCTTTACAGTGTTCACTTTACATTCCATTTCTCCCATCCTAGCAGAAAGACAAAACCCATGATGTACTAAAGCTTCTCCACCACAACAGAGGCATCCAATATAGATTAAAATATTTTTAATTAAATACAGTATCTAAGACCCTCTTGAGACCAAGAAGGTGTCATACTGGGCCACAGAAAAAAATCAGAATTTCAGTCCTGTCGCTCCTGGTTTGGTAGAAACTGTCACAGGACAAAAGTACTTGGAAGTGTTTCTTTCCCAGTGTCATCTGTGATATGGTCTGACAGCCTATTAGAGAAAATCTGTGGGAGTCTTCTTGAAAAAAAAATCAGTGTCTGATATTTAGAAACCACTTTAGATAATCTCCTCTAGCCCACTTTGCATTCTTATGTCTTTCAGAAGTATATATATATCTTTTTTCCAGGCGGATAATTACTGATATGTGCCTTTCTAGACCTTCTGAGCCAACACTCAGCACTCCAAGTACTAGGATTACAGGTCCTAGCAGAGATTTTGAGGAGTGAGGAGATAAAAAGGTGAGTGGACATGATGGTTAACTTTTCCACTTAGTTTAGGAATGGGAGCCTTTTCAGGCAAGAACATGGAATGAGGAATTATGCTGGATGATGTCACTGTAAGGTTTGGTCCTGTTAGCATGCAGACCCATGACAGTGACCAGAAATTGCAGTGATATTAAAATGGAAAAGAGTACATACTTTCATCATAAGTAATCATACAATATTTATAGCTCTAAAAATTAGGTTATAGTGGTATTGTGTATCCTTAAATGATAAGAGGAATAAGCTTGCGTCGTGAGGGGAATGCAGCGTACTTGCATTTAACCAAACAACTAACCTGGTCCATAAAAAGTACAAATCATTGCCTGCAATAATCATTCTGTGAAAAAAATTGGTGTATTATCCAAGTTGCAAGCCTGTGTCATGGAGTTCATGATTAAACTCAGTATTGCCAATTCACTCACCTTTCCAGTGACTCAACTGATTTTTTTAATGGCTTCTTTTTCTGCTTAAGCCTTTTTCAGACTAAGGTGGTGCAGCCCTAGGGCTGTGGCTGGACAGAAGCTGTCTGCTGGTGTGAGTAGAGGGGGCTATACCCAGACATTATGGGAACAGAGACTGGATTTGTGGCCATGAACACCAAGAAAACAAGAGGCAAAGAGAGGCAGATGCCATGCAGACAAATGTTGAGGGGTCCAGGTAACCACTTTGTGACAAAGTGGCTCCTTAATAGTGTGAAACAAACACATTTTGTAGCATTCATTGCTGTTTATGTTGCCACCCATTGTGGTGGTACCTTGGGTTTGTCTTTTGCAGTTTGCAGGGTTGCCAGTGGGAGTTCAGTTTCAGAGGAAGGACCATGCCTTCTATGCATCCCTGGGGTTCCTCATCCCCAAATACACGTACCTAACCAAATACAGCGATTGAGGAGTTTCTGCACAGATTATAGCTTTTTTATGTGTTCATGAGAAAGCTGATATAAACTGTCTTGCAATATAAAAAACCTTACAGCTTGTTCAAATCTGTGTTTGAAACATCACTGCAAACAAGATGCATAACTAGTAAGAGCTTAAATGTTCATCGTTGTGCCTTTTATAGCATGAAACAGAAAATAGTAGTTAGGTATAAAAGAGACTGCTAAAGTTAAAACAAATGTCTGGCATTTTCTCTCACAACTATGGCAGAACATAAGTATTTTCTGTTTGAATGGCTTGGAAATTTTGCTGGTGTTGACTTTTCCATATGAAATCACCATACAAAAGTTGACAGAAGTATGCATTTAAAATGTTAAAGAATACTAAAAACTGTATTCACAGATGGCTTGGGTTATTACTTAGGTCTTAATTTGTTGGTTTGCTTTCTGGAGTTTGACAATGCAAGTACCAGGTGTTCATAGTAGAAGTTAATTTAATTGCCGTCCTTTTTACATCCAGCCTTGCTGTCAAAGGATCTGCCAGTTCTGCACTGAAATTCTGAGTGAAGTCTTGCTGGATAAAGTACATTATAATCAATGGAAAGTCTGGTTTAAAGGCAACAGGTAAAAAGTTTTGAATTGCTTATATTCTTCCAGGTTGGAGATTGTGTTTTTTTCTGTCTGGTTCTACCAGAATAATTCTGATACTGTTTTTGCGTTTAATTACTCAAATGAACTAGCATTTTAAAAACAAATAATAGGCAAATGTGAAGAGAGGCAAACTGTAGTATATCTGAGAAAGAACAATGAAAGAAATGGATGAAGCAATTTCAGAAATGACACGGTCACCAAGAGAAAAATTAAAAGCTTAAAGCTTCCCTCTGTAAATGAAATACTATTTAACCTTATCAACACTTTTGGACGTGGTCAGACCTGTAAAAGGTATTGAAATGGAATGGAAAAAAACAGTGGGAGCTGGAAGCATGTCCAAGAATCATATGCATCCACATGAAAAACACCTGGCTCTGTGGCCCCGAGAGGCTGCTGTCTGCGTGATGGGGTTAAAGTCTAATCCAAGCTGAGTCTGTCTCCTGCCCACCTCTCCACACTGTGCTGGATGTTTCCTGTTTTCTGTACTCTGCAGTCTTGCTCAACTATCTCAAAGTCCAGCTTGTTCATCCCTATCTAATCAGAGGTATTGTTTATTAAGTAGTTTGTTTTCCCCACTCGCCTACAGCCTTCACCCCCAATGTGGAGAGCCTGGCTTAACCCCTCCAAAAGAAATTCCCCTCTATTTTTGGCTCCACAGACATGAACATCATGGGCATATGGGGTTGTTGGGCAGAACAGAATCATGCCCACAGAGCCCACCAAGGGGACTGAACAAGGGAGGGTTTGCTTTCCTCTTTGTTCTGTGCGACTTAAAGCTGGGCTGCAATGAACACCATGACTTGGAATGAAAAATAGGCAAGCACACAACATCACAGTTATCAGAACCCAAATCTTTGTAATAATTTCCATAGTGAGCATAGCAAACCATGATACGACTTTAAATCGGGCTGCCTGAGGCAACGTTTCAGGGCTTTGCAAACCACCTGTAACAGGACATGAAGGTAAGTGCTGTGATGACACTGGTCTCTGTGCTTTTCTGTTGACTTTTGTTTCCGAAAAAGTAAGTAGGCAAACAACTAGCTTCTGTAGAAGGAGACACTTAACTGTTTATTACCTGTTTTTCTAGTCGGCACACAGTCCCCCCAAAAAAGCACAATCAGGTGCTGCATGTTAATATTTGCATACAGTTTGCAAAACACAAACCCCAACAGATGTCTGGAATGAATCAGCCTGCTGAAAAGACCATGGTAGATGTGGTTTCTGCACCACTACAGGAACACTGGATACCATGGCAGAAATTCAAAGAGAAGGCAGGCACAGCTGTCCAGAGGTTTATGTAACAGGGCAATAAAATATAAGTCTTATTTTTCATCATCAACATTTAAAAATCACTGTTGTTATACAGCTGTGAAAGTGGCATTCATAGCTTGCCATGAAGAACAAAGTTGTGGAAAGGGACATTGATGTTGCTTGGCCTGTAAGTGCATGGATAAAGAGGCTGATGGGGTGGATTCTCCCGGAGGACAGATACTCTGAGGGAATGAAGTTTCTTCAGCACAGAGACACATGTAGTGAGAAAGCACAGACCACAGAGTACCTAATTCTCTCTACATTTTTCGCAGATGTGTTTTACTGAAGATTATTCAGAACCACAGGTTGGGCCCTGCCACCTGCTGAATTTGGATACGATGTCTGCAAAGCTGGTGTGGAAATAACACAAAACAAAACTCTGCCTTTGGGAGAGAAACTGCCAATGCCTTTGTAGCTACAACTGTCTCCCACAGAAAATTACCTTTCTTATTTTGTGAAATATGTACCCTCTCCATACAAATGTAAGCTAAGGTTAAATTCCAGCTCTCAGAGCTCGATTTTATCTCAAGTCCCTGCTAAAATGCCTCAGTACTCGATTGGAGAAGAGCATGAGGACTCTGCTCTAATAAGACTTGCTTTGAGTGTGGAATTGGACCATGGACCTTCATAGGTCCTTTTCAACCTGTGTGGCTGTAGAATCAAAATTATTACATCTGTGCAGATGCATGAACATGGAAGTATCTTTCCTTGTCAAATTTGGTAAGGAAAGATGGATCTGTCAGTCAGGAATACAAACAGAAAAGGACAACAGAGTTTTACTAGAAAGGTTGTTTATTTTATTGAAAGTTTGCTTGTAAATAACTATTAAAAAAAAAAAAAAAAGAAAGAAAAAAAATTAGCCTGCATCCAGACAAATTGCTGTTGAAATACCCAATCTAGTGATTCACAGCACCTCACCTCTGGAAGGAAGGCTTTTCCCTTCTCTTTTCAAATGCAGTGTCTTCTCACTAAGACATTGATTCTCAATGCAGCTAGAAAATCCTCTTGAGCTTCTAATCTAATAGAGAGACCTGTTATTTTATGTCCTGTGTTCTGCCAGAATCATGTTTATGTTGGACATGTCTTGGAAACAAATGCAGTTTTGGTCTAATTTAATAACTTGTCTTGGACAATAAAGCCTTGAGTCCTGCTGCTGGCCCATCAAGAAAGAATCCTCTTGTGCAAGCAGTAGTAGCTGTGTTCAAAAATAGTCTCCAAACTATTGGGAATAAACCAACACCCAAGAAAAATGACAGTTTGTTTAAAAAACAGTCACTAAGTCTGTTTTAAAGTGAATGAAACCAAAATCTTAAGGCCACATTTCAAAAAGCTAATGCTATACCTTGAACTTATATAGCCTGTGATACAGCAACTCAGCTCCACTCTCCCCTGGTAGAAAAGAGAGGGAAAAGGCTTTTGTGTGTTTGAAACTGCATTTTTTGCCTGAACTGCAGAACAAAATCCAACAGGAATTAAGAATTCACAGTAACCTCCCATTTTCTGTTCTGAGGGTGATGTACACTTCTCTGACTTGTGGCACAGAAAATAGGAACAAAAATCACTCTACCTGTGATAGGTCAAAGGCAGCAGCACCAGATGGAGCCCTTACCTGAGATGCCCCACTAGCAGGGTGGGCACTGCCCAAGTACCAGTAACTCAGAAACAGCTCCCAGCAGGCTCGGTAAAAGCAGCACCTCTTGTGAAGGTAAGTTGTGCACTTAAGAAAATCATTCCAGAAGGCTATAAAGAATTAACCTGCTTCTTGCGCAAAGGAGTTTGTTCTCAACTGGTTTATCTGAAACTCTCACACTTGGAAGTTCAAGCCCCAGGCCCTCTGCATATTGTTTGGTCTCCCAGTCAACTTCTCTCATCTCTTATGACCTGAAAATTGTCTTCTTGTTTAGAAGGGATGCCTCAAATTCGTGTTCTCAGTTTTCAGCTCTGAGGCTCAGTGAAAGTATTGACCTCCCCTGGACTTTTGGGATGACAAAGTACTACCGGACAAACAAGGAAAATAACTTTTGAGACAAATGGATAAATAATTTCTCCATATGGAAACATTTAGTAACTGTATATAGTTACTTGGTTTCTTTTCCCTCCTCCTTTTTTCATTCCCTGACCCATTTATTGTACATTACTGTGAGATCTTTGCAAGAATGAATATGAATGGGCCCTCATGAAAAAAACAGGGCACTGTCCTGGATTTGTATAGCACAAAGATATAAAAGAGTGAAGAGAAAAAGAGTGTCAGCAGTGAAACATTCAAAGCTGAAGATGCAGAAACAAGTTGCATATGCAGGCACTTAGTGAAATAAATACACGACAACACTCAAATCCTGTCATCCTGACCCTGTGTAAAGCCTGAGAAGAGGTTTGCCCATCTGCCTTGGTATCCTCGGGTTTTCAGCAGCTGGGAATTTTGCCTGTGCCATTTTTCCAGCGTCCTCTGGCAGGAGAGGTGCTTTGCCTTTGGAATGACATGAAATCCACCAGCAGTTTTTACTTACCTCTGATTTCCAAAGCTGTCCTAAAAGTATTCCATCTGATTATTGGGAGAGCAAAGCACTGCTCTGATGCCATTTCTGTGCTAACCTGCACTATGTGTTTGTGTTGTGTAACTGGTACCCACAGTGTCCTGACAGATATTTTCTTTGGTTTCATTTCTCAGGAGTTTTAAGTCTTTCACACCTATAAGCAGACCTGTTAAGGCATAAATCACCTAGGAGAGACCTGCGGGAAGAAAATTCAAAGCAGAGCTCTTCCATCACCAAAATAAAAAAACCCAAACAACTAAACTCAACAAAAATATTGTCTGTGGTTCACTCTAAAGCTAGGAATGAGGTTTTAAAAGCAGTTCAACCAAATTCCACATATAAGTGGAATTTGATTCAAAGCCCACTATAGCCAAGGTGGGCTTTTCATTAGATATACACAGTTTTTGCCTGTTTTCAATCTGTATGAGATCTTTTGTCACTTGCATGGTTTTATATTTAACTGTGCCCACCTCCCTGGTACAAAGTACCTATCCAAATGCCTAACAACCAGGGCACACAAAGTTAATGGGTCACTATTAGAGTGGCCTCTTGATGTACTGTGCTATTGGTGCCTGTCTTTGTGAAGAGATAACAGATAACAGGTGTTTTGCTTCCTGCCAGGAGCAGTGAATGCACCACTCAGGCCGAAATGGGAATTACAGCTCCAAAATGAACAAGGATCCTGCACATCAGCAGCACCTGATCTAATCTTTCCTTTGCCTCTGTGCTGGTAGGAAGGCAAGGTAAATTAATCTTGAATACCTAAGTTCAATCAGTGACTGATAAGACCTCCTTTAATGAGCTAGATTCACTACAACTAGTGATAAAACCAACCAGCACAGCAATCAATCCTGTTATGTGTATTAACATCTGTCGTGTATCAACGAAAATGTGCATTTGTGACCCGTCTGTGCAACACCAGTGGATGTGATTCTGTTTTCCTATTCCTACCCTCAGAGTTGACAATTAATGGAGCAGCAGAGGCTTTAGTTTTAAGAGCCTCTGGTCTGAACAAAAAGAATGGGAAGGGTGGAGGTGCAGATAGGATCTGCAGGGGGAAACAGTAACTAATAGAGGCTTCATAAAATTTTAAGCATCCAGACAGAATTTGCGGGGAAGTTCCCGTAAACCACCTCTGCTTTTGAAGGGTCTGCTCAAAACCACAGCTTTGAAACAGACAGAGGTCAGAGATCAGACCTTAGTAAGGATGAGGAAATAAGGCCTGCCCGTCCTCATTAGCTTAAATTTAAAACATTCATTTTGTCCCACATTTCTGTTGCCCTAAGGCAAATTTTGTAATCAGTGTACAGAAGAGTAGGCAGGATAGCTGTGCATGTTGGTGTGAGAGCTTTTCTTTAAGAACAGTTAAGGAGAGTGGGCAACCCACACCTTCTGCTGGGATCATCCACTCCCCTCCCAGGTGGTGCATGGTATATATTAAATAGGGTCTATATGTATATAAGTTGATTTTCTTAAGGACCTTTGTGTTTTGTTTTTTTTAAAGAGAGTTATTCTTTGTCCATTTGGAGGAACAGGAAGCCCGGTGCAAGCAGCACAATATCCCAGTTTGCACACTTCCCTTCTGCCCGGTGGCAAGTTCCCTGGCTTTTGTGTCTGGAAAGGCATGCACAGATCACAGCAGCTTTGGGCTGCTGTTCAGCCGGAGGCTGGAATACATTCCCACATGCCGGACCAGATTGGGTTCCACCACATAGGCGTTCTCCCCCTTGGCCCACAGCAGGGAGTAGAGGGCAGTGTCCTTAGCAAATCCCTGCTGGCAGTGCAGCCCCTGCAGGTAACCTAAGGCACGCCGGGCAGAGGGAGCCGGGAAGAGCATAGCGGGGGTGCAGCACTCGGTGACTGGCACCACGTTGTAGAGCGCGGGGTGCAGGCGGCGCAGCTCCAGCAGGTAGTGCCGCCCCACCAGCTCCGACAGGGCCATGCTGTACAGAGCAAAGAACAGCACGAGCAGCCAGCTGGGGCTGGGCCGCCCCAGTGCCCATGAGTACACACAGCTCAGCACCGGCCCCAGCAACATGCCCAGGCCCAACCACTCCAGGATCCTCATGGGCTCCGGGTTGAAGTAGTGCTGGAGCCGCTCAGGATGGTAGAGCTTGAAGTAAAGAGCATCTCTGAGATATGGTTTGGAGAACCGGGCCAAGAAGAGGTGCTGCAGGACAGAGAATATCTCCTTCTCTGGCACAGCATCATCTTCCACTATAAGGATGTACTGTGGGTTGTATGATAACAGGGACTGCTCAAGGCAGAAGACATAGTCCTGCTTCTCCTTCTCGAACTGGTTCACTCTGGGGTCAGGGTTCTCTCCAGTTCTGTCACGACTGACCATAGGAAAGAAGCTGCTCAGCAATCTGACATCCTGATGGCTACTGGGGTCTGACTCCACGTTGCAGAGGAGCACGCGGTGGCTCCGGCAGCGTGCACCACATTCCTGGAGGAGGCGGTGGAAGCGGGAGGCCACTTGCAGGACATAGTGGAAATCATACCGCCTCTGCACAGTGATAATGGTGATCAGCAGCAAGGGCTGGAAGGCATCACTGCCAGAGGCCTCAGAGGCATTTGGTATCTGCATCTTCTCAAAGTAATGGAGGGCATCCTGTCCCTCCTGCTGGTTGTGCTCCAGGAACTCCTGGCTCATGGGGTTCAGGTGCCAGCGCCGCAAATAGAAATAGGAGTGGAGGAGCCGGTGGCAAATCAAAGGGGCAACCACCCCGAATGTCATCACAGTCAGCATGATAAGATGGACAACAGAGCTGGACCAGCGGCACCACCTCCCACAGAGCTGCCAGGCTTGGTGTAACATAACTGCTGCAGAAGGAGGGCACTCCTGTGCTGTTCATCCCTCAATCCTTCGGTTCCAGTGCATGCTCCTCCCTGGATAGCAAGATATCACTGGGGCAGTGGCTGCCAAACCTGCACAAGTTGTCCAAGACTAGAAAGGAAGAAAAATGATGGTTACTGAAATAGGAACTGGCAGAGAAAATGGAAAGCAGGGGGTTAGTCACTGAGTAAGCCAAAATACGCAGCCCTTTAGGAGTCCCTTGTGGTGGGGGCATCACAGAATAGTCCTGGAAGGTTTAGGAAAGATGAGCCAAACTTAGTTTCCAGCAAAGTGCCCCTAAGGCCTTTTCACCATGTAGGAGCTCTGATCCAACTTAGCTCGATAGGACTTTGTTGTGTTTGTTACTGTGCTTCAAACTTGTAACAACAGTGTGAATGGAGGATGTGTGGAAATCCTTTCCTGTTAAAGGCAGAGAACTTAGATAGCACTTTCTGGTCACAGTGACACAGTAAGATTTGTGTTACAGCCAAGAACCACAGCCAAACCCCTTGTGTCTTAGCCTAGCATGTATTTGAGAGACAAACTTTTACATCTCTGGAATGACACATGCTTCCCTTCTGTTGCTCACACACTTACAAGTGCCTGCTTTTTCACTTTCCTCCCTGGAGTGTGAAGCCAGATAACAAAGACACCAATTTACTTCACCAAGGGCCCATGTACATGCTAAGTGTAATGTGTGTGCCTGTGTGCCTGTCTGTCTCTTTCAGATGTCTCCGCCTTGCTACACCCTGTGAAATACACAGGCACAGCAAGATGTTGCAATTGAGCCACTGACTCATATTTCTTATTTAAAAGTTTGCTATTTAAAAGTATATGCCTCTTATTTAAAACTGAAACATTCATATAAATATATAAATTTTTTGTACAGATACACACTTTAAATAAACATCCACCTTTGCAAAAGTTAGAGTTTGCCACATTTGGCTTTTCTGTTCTGCTTCTCTGGCTGCCATGAACACCTCACAGCCTGGCTGTCAGAAGCTTATACAAAATCAGGGTAATTAGGCTGTTCAGATAAATTCGGTTGTGCCACTAATCTCCCTTTTTAATCTGCTGTTTCATTCTCCCTTTAATTTCTATTCCCTCTCCTTCTGAACTGAGTTATCCATACCCCCCCACCAAGATGACAGAGTGCACTGGGTCTTCAGTGGAGAGCTTCTCTGACTTTTACCTTCTGCCTTCAGCAAGTTCTGATCATCAAGTGGTGCTCCTAGACCAAAATGTTACTCTTTGTTCTCCTCTGCACTGTCATCTGAAGGAGCTTAAGCAATGTTGGGTGGGTAGAAAGAAATCATGGCTTTTCTCTTCTGTCTCAGAAAAACGGATCTTGTACAAGAAATTACTTGGAGGAGACAGATCAGGATCTGACTGGGGGAACTTCAAAACTGCCTTCATTACTGTAGTCACAGATTTGCTGGTTTTATGATTCAGAGAACCTTTTCCTATTGCCATATGGGAATGTGACAACATTCTATGAAAGGCCTTCTAACAAGATTAATGGAAAATATATACAGGAGTTATTCCAAATATTTGATAGAGAACAGGCATCCTTAAATAGACTGTGGTGTCAGTGTTGTGCTCTCTTATGATTCAAGAAAAGATTTAGAGTAATTAAATAGGAATAACAAATTTACATGTTGATGCATGAGAATCTGCACCCATATAGCTTTTTTTTCTTTTTGAAACAATTGTGAAACGATCCTGTTTCACAGACACTGCATTGCATTGTACCAGTGGACCTCGTAAAGGCCTTAAAGGTGATGGCTGCCTTTCAGCTGTGAAATCCCAGTCATGAGGATTCAGGACATGAAGACCTGAAATCTATCAGATGCAAAGACCTGGCATTTAAATCCATTTATTCATCCAAAGTCCTGGGCTTTCCAGCTAACCCGTCACAAGCATTAAGGAAAGACACAAATGCAGAATCATATTCTACAACTCACACTGGCGTACTCCTAAGTCTCCTCTTGATATGAGCATCACTGTGGGCACTGTATCTGAGACAGACTCCAAATGTGAAAGTGAGGACCACAGTGGGAAAAGGAGATGAAGAAAAGCTAGAAGGTTGTTTAGGTTTTGGAAGTAAAGAAGTTTACTTTCCACCTGCCAGCTATGCCATAGATCTGAGATAAAAAAACTGTGAGACAGCAGCGAGCTCTTGGAATATACACTGAATATATGAATATACATTAATAATTCTTTGAGCATTTTTTAATTAATAATTCTCTGAGCAACTTGGTCTAGTGAGTGGCATCCCTCACTGGAGGGCTTAGAACTAGCTGGTCTTTAAGGTTCCTTCTAAGCTAAATCACTCAAGGAGGCCTCCTTCCCTCATACCATCTTCTACTGAAGAGGGAAGAAGGGGTGTCCTGTCTTCCCTGGTGGCCAGCAGAACTGGAGGAGCTGCAGCCTCATGAGATTTTCACCTGAGGTCCTGCTCTTCTGCAGCCTGTGTTTTTTAAGGGTGAGGCTCACCTGAAGGTGACTCCCAGGCCCCTGCAGGGGGACTCACGCAGAGTTTGAAGCCCAACAGTCCCTTCTCCACCCACGCTTCCTGTTGGGAAAGTGGTGCTTGGACTCCATCTGCTGGTGTCCCAGCTCCTGGCTCGGGACAGGGTGGGTGAGGTGGTGCAGGGGAGCATCACCATATCTGGAGGTATCTCCTGCTTCACACAAGGAAGTAGCTGCCCCTGGAAAAGGGGACTGGAAACCAGCCACAGTCACAAGAATTTATGATTTAACCCTGGCTTCACCTCATCAGTAACTGAACTCAGGATCTCAGAACTCTTATCCTGGTTCTGCAACTCTAGAGAGCCTCAAGGAAAACAACAATCACACACACACTTCTGGAACTCTTTCAGTCTTCCTCTGCTGCCTGGGCTGTTTGCAGTCACACTGACTGCCACACTCTTAGTGTATTTGTAGAGGAAAAGGCTGTTTTCCCTGGGCAGTGAAATAACCACAGAGGTTAAAAATGGTCAGGAGCATATTAAATCTGGTCAAATTTTTGCAATTCATGTAAAAACCAAGCTGAAGGATCTCGAAAAGAGGGAAGACACTGACCTCCTTCCCACGTACTGTCTCTGAGACTGGGAACTTGAGAATTCCCATATAGATAAAAAATGTCTTACTTCTGCAGAGGTGAAGTTTGATCTTATCAA
Source organism: Pseudopipra pipra (assembly GCF_036250125.1). Classification (NCBI taxonomy): domain Eukaryota; kingdom Metazoa; phylum Chordata; class Aves; order Passeriformes; family Pipridae; genus Pseudopipra; species Pseudopipra pipra. The sequence continues at coordinate 43,779,971 of NC_087581.1, read as the reverse complement.
CAGGATTTGAATCAGAGTTTCTGTTCAGGCTGTTTTCTATCCTTTAGGATGGTTCTGACTTCACAGAAGCCACTCTGTTTTCAGAAACTGTTGGTACAGTCATTTTCATCTTCTTCCCTTTCTAGGGGGAAAAAAAAATCTTATTTTTCTTTAAGGCATTTCAGACAGAAAAAAAATGAAGTCTGAGGGGAAAATCAAGAATCAGAATTGGATTTTATAGTGCTTTAAGAAATCCCACTATATTAAACCTGAGTAGCAATTACTTTGCAAACATATAAATACTTGCAGTGGAGATCAGCTTTATACACGTTCTGTGTAGAGCTGAGCCATTGCTTAAACATATCTAGAAGTTGTGGTGATATAAAGCTACAGAAGTTGCTTGTTCCTTTTCTTAGATCCTCATGATGAGGATTCCTTCCACAAACACCTGATTCCAAATCTATGTTCCTAGCTTCACTAGTCCCTTAAATCCTTGGCTGAATTACACTGTTCAGGAAAAAGTCACTTCTGCACAAACGAGGGAGAGTAGAAAAATGAGTAATATCCTCTTTGGGGTGCAGAACACCGTCTGCTGTGTTCGTGCTTTGAGAGAAAGCTGATTTTCCATCTGGTCCAAATTCCTCTCCACAGAGGTATTCCCACAGGCAGGAAAAAAGTTTCCTACATGTTTCAAAGCATCAAAAATTTTAGGTTCCTGATTAGCTGCCTTCTACTCCCTGCTCCATGAGACAAGGACACAACTATTCCTTTACAATTACAATATTAAATGATTCCTTTTCACCTATCTACACTTCTCAGTGTCAATGGGAAAAGATGTTCCTTTCCTACCACAGAAACAGCTGAATGAAGTTGTGGGGTCAGAAGCTACGGGGTTGTCTCTGTGAGAAACAAAGGCATGGAAAATATCACAGAAAGTTTGGCAGTCGCAGTCCCCACCTGAGCCACAGCAGTGGCAGAAGGTGTTCATACGAGCTGTAGTTTTCAATTGTGTATTGATCCTATAGCAGCATCTCAAGTTGAAACCTTTGTGTGGAAAACACTTCTGTGCCCCAGCCTAAGATCACACGGACCAGCAGCAAGCTCAGGACCCAGATCTCTACTCATTAACTCCCTCTGGCAGAGACAGGGCCTTTGTCTTGCTGTGACAATCTTGCTTGAATCTGAGGAAACTGATGCAGTCTTCACAAAGAGCCACACAGACCTCCTCCTGTTCCCTATATGCATGCTGACAGCTGAATGTGGTGCACAGATATCCTCAAATTCTGAAACCTGAAGTCCCTACCACGAGCTGATCCCTATTATTGGGCCAGATGGCCAGCTTTTCTCATCTACAATTCCCCTTGTTTTCTGACAGCTTTTAGTAGGTCAGGTGCCAGACAATATTTCTGCAATGTGTCAGGCCTGCCTTGACGACAGCAGTGTCCAGTAGAAGCCAAGCACCTACAGATCTGACCATTACATTCAGATGCCAAACTGGGAGTTGGGCTCCCTAGAAAACAAAAGGAGCTGTGCTTTAAAAACAATCAGCAGGACCTTAGTGGTAAGAGATCAGCTATTGTTTTTTGATTCTATTTTACTGGGTACTGAACTAAGAAACGAGGTATGTGGATGTGGCAGCTGGATGATACTTTCTCCATTTCATTTGAACTAACAGGATAAAACTATGCCACCAGTGAAAGAGGCTATGAACTGGATATATATTAATTACAATTATTTCCCCAATTTCCATATTGCTTCTCATGTATATTAATTTTCCTCTGCCATATAAACCTTAAGGGAGCCCATTCTCAACAGCTGCTGACTTTTACCTGGCAGCCTGCCTGCAGTGCAATGTTCTTCTGTGTTGCTACCAGTCAGTAAAGTAGATCAGATCAAGTGGGAATGGAAAGCAGCCTGGTGAAGAGAATTCTGCAAGATAATAGCTAAACAGATAGACTTAAGGTTTGTGAGGAGCTGTCTTTTAGAAGATGATGCAAAGGTTTATGTGGTTTTAAAATTAATTACGCAATCCATATCTGTTTGGAGTTACATTTTTCTTTTGTGCCAGAGGTAAAAAAAAGGGTATGTTAGGGAATTTGATAAAAGATGTCTAAAAACTGCTGTTTTTTCATGAAGGTCTACAAAATTTTAAATGTTTGCTGTAGTATAAAATGTAAGACTCTATTAAAAAAACAAAAACAAAACAACAAAAATTATCTTAAACAATATTGCTGCTAATAATGGTATCAGCTTTCTACCTTTTGCTGTCTGCTCTTAGAATCTCAGAGCTAAATGTGCATTGACTCATCAGAGATGATATAGATAATTTGCATTTAACTCCTTCTGTCATAGCCTTTTGCTAGAATAAAACTAGGGCCCCTGCATGCTGCAGGGCAAACTGCACACAAACACAAGAGGCAATTGCTGCCTTAGTGGATCCTCAGCTGAAGAATATAAAAGATAGGAGGGAATCTGTTTTTCTCATGTAGCATATCAGCCTGGTTTTCCTGTCATGAAAAATTGGCATTCTATAGTCTACAGAGGGCCTTGTCCACTCAGTCTTCCTGGTAGGGTGGCCTGGAACAGAACCTAATAAATTCACCCATCCCTGCTCTCCCTTATTCCTAATTCATCACCTTTGGTCAGCTCCTCATCCATCCCCAGGCACAGCTGGTCAGTGACACAGGGCATGACCCCCCACTCCTCATTTTCCCACCTCCCCTTCCTGAAGAGCCTGTGTCCTTCCATTCCAACACTGCAGTGTCACGAGCCATCCCACCACTTTGCCAGTAAGATCACAGCCCTGCAGGTGAGCGTAAGTCTCTAACTCCCCTTGTCCGTTGCCCATATCTTTGCGCAGAGGCAGTTGACTTGGGCTCTGATGAAGGCCAAGGACTGGCTGGAGGGCCTGGAATTCCTTTGTGCTGCCACTCAGGGGCTTTCCTGCTTACCTGCGATCCCATTCTGGGCATCTCTTGCAAGCTTGGCTTTAAACTGATAGGATTGGGATGGGTTCAGGTTCTCCTCCCCCAGCAACTTTAAATTAAAGCCCTCACCGACTTGGCAAGCCTGTTGCCAAAGATGCTCTTCCCCTCCCTGCTGGGGACCCCAGCAGACCTCAGCAGACTGGGTTTCTCAAAGCGAGTCCTACAGTCTAAGCTGAACCCCTGGCTGTGGCACCAGTCCTGTAACCATTTAATGATTTGCCAAATTCAACAGGTTGGCGTTTTCAAACCCCCTTCCCGTTGACTGGAAAGACTAGTGAAAAAACTACCTGTGCTCCAGAAGATGATTAAGAGACTGGAGCATTTCTCTTATGAGGAAAGGCTGAGCAGGAGCTGGGCCTGCTCAGTGTTGAGAAGAGATGGCTGAGAGGGGACCTCATCAATGTCTGTCAGTGTCTGCAGGGAGGGGTCAGAGGATGGACCAGGCTCTGCTCCGGGGTGCCCAGCAAGGGGACAAGAGGCAACAGGTAGAAACTGATGCCCAGAAGATCCATCAAAATCTAAGGAAGAACTTCTTGTAAGTGACAGTGCACTGGAACAGGTTTCCCGGAGAGACTGGAGAGTCGGCCTCACTGGAGATATTTCAGAACTGTCTGGACACAATCCTGTGCAATGTTCTCTGGGATGAGCCTGCAACAGTGAGTTTGGACTGGATGACCCACTGTGGGCCCTTCCAAAGTTACCTGCTCTGTGACTGTGCTAGGCCCTGTTCTCTCAGGAATTCATGTCTTATCAAGAGCAAACAGTACCAGCCTGAGTGGGGACTAGACAAAACTAAAACTGCTTACAGCTGCACTCCTGCATGAACACCAAACTGGGGTGACTACAAGTCAGTCACTGCAGGCTGTAGATACCTGTAGCCCCTGTGAGCCCAGGGAGCTCTCCTGTATAGCATGGTGGTGATCTCCCTGTGAGCAGGGACATAGCTCAAGGTTACTTCCTGAGGACCAGAGACCCCCTTACCTGGCATCTGATTTCTATAATGGGGTAAGAACATTTTGCATTAAGCCCAAAACTGTATTGTATGTTAGTGACATTTATATGTCCGGCTATAGCTTTAGAAGTGGAATACGCAGCAAAGTATAATCATTATTTAAATAATTGTTGAAATCATCAACTACATCATTGTTCAATTACCATTTAATTAGAGCTTTTTATTATTGTTAAATCATTGTTAAACTGTGATTAAATTATCATTCAATTACTGCTTAATCATTTATCATTTCATTATCATTAAATAATTGATTAATTACCATTTGACTATCATTTAATCATTAATAAAACCCTTTTATTATCCCCACAATGATGACTTCCCTTAAAAATTCACCTACAACAGTAGAGCTGTGGGTGTATAAACGGGGGAAAGGGGAAGACGAAATAGATGTGGTGATGGCTGCTAACACAAAAGATGTGGCACCTTTACTGTTGTTCATTTATGACTGTAAAGAATAAAGCACAGTAATAAGGAAATGCTTTGTGAGCAAAGGCCTTTGATAATAAGGCTGTAAGTTTCCACTTGGGACAGGTCCATGTAACAATCAAAATGCAAAACTGTACCAGGCAACAACCAGAATATTGACTCTAACCTTTGTCTGAAAGAAAAAATGTTTAGTCATATTGACAAAAAACATTCCTCTTTTAAGAGACACTCTCCGCTAAATGTTAATCTACTGACTTTTCCTCTGTATTCACCACCTATGCCTGATGAATACACAGTCTTCCTCCCCTCCCCCTGCAATGTATGAAACAAACTATTTATCCTGCATAAGGCTTGGTAAATGGGATACCCTGGTTCTCTGGGATACTGGTGATCTGCTTGAGTCCCAAGGGAGGAAGATGTGATAAATGCAGTAGCTGATAAATAATGTGTAGTATAATTAGTGTTGCCCTTGTTGGACAGACAAGCAAGCAGCAGATTTCCCATGTACAGGAGGGTGTTTATCCTGGCTTTTGTGCTTGCAATTGCTTGCTGAACCTGATGTACCTCTATGAAATGATTTTCTCAGTGACTGTATGAGAGCAAGCCAGCCTATGAATCTGCAGTGTACACGGGTATAGTTTCATGTTTTGCTGCACCATCAGCACCTGCAAATTTCCTAAACAGCCTTTGATTTTAAATATCAGTGACTTCCACCATCAGGTTTCTTAGGTGCTCCTCATTCCCATGAGGAGAGCTGCCAGGTAGCACAAGGTGACCCTTAAAGCACTGGGATTAATAGCAGTTACCTCAGTGGTGATGGTCAAAGAGGAGAGGGCGGTAGATAAGAAAAGCTGATCCCACCTCCACTCTCTGCCCTCTTTGCCAGGCAGGACACGCACATGGCACTTCAGTGTGCCCGTCTTCAGCCCCCTTGCCCAGGCTTTTGACCAGGGAAATTCTGGCCACGCTTCTACCTCGGCTGAGGGTTTGAGTGGCACCAAGCAGGGGGCAGGAGCCGGCTGGGTTTATTCCTCTTTCCTTAAGAGTTCTACCAACCTTCCCTAACGGAAGGGCCGTTTATTTAGGCCCAGCCAGGCTCTGACCACCAGCCCTCCTGCTCATCACCATGTACAGTCACATCCCCGGAGCAATCACAAACAGATCTCGATCACTGGACACTTTTCCCTGCCCTGCTGGCTCCGGTGCCGCAGCCACTGCAGCCCAGCCCCGCCGGTTCCCGCAGATCACGCCCTTCCCCACTGCTCATAAGCCGGAAACTTCGTGCCCCCCCCCCTTTCCCTGCTCCCCCCAGCCTCGGTGCGGCCGCCCCTTTACCCCTGAAAGCCAAACCCCCAGGACAGCCCGATCCTGCCGGGGAGATTTACCCGATCCGCAGGGCAGCCCCTTATCGCCGCTCCCGCCTCCCTCCAGCTCGCAGCTCCACTCTCGCCGCTATCTTGGCACTGGGCTTGTGTCTCACTGCTTTTCCGCGAATTTCTCTCCTCCCTCTCGCGCGGTGAGGGTGGGATTAAAGGCATCAAAGACCAAACATGTGACTCCGCCGGCACAGAGACGCTTAAAGGAGGGGAAGGGGAGATGGCCGCAGGGGGTTACCGAAAACCGGGGACGGGACTGGCCCAGTGAATGCAGGTTCAGGAGCAAAAGGCGAGTTGCCCGAGCCCCGGGAGGATGCCCGGTGTGGAGACGGCAGCGCAGCCGGAGCTGCTCATTCCTGCTCGGCGGTCCCCGAATGCTCCATCGCCATCGGCGGGACTCCCGCATGGACAGCGCAGTTCCCGCAGCCCGTCCCCAACGAGGAGTAATCTCTGCCAGGTGTCAACCTCTGTCCCCTCTGCCGAGTGTCCCCGCCGGCACCCGCATCGCCCTCCCCAGCCGGGACCTGGTAGATGCTCTGGACCTCCTGCCTCACTCTGGGGCGGGGAAGATCACCGGGACCCCACAAGCTCGAGTGGAAAGTCAATGTTACGAGTCACCGGCTGGTTCTTTATGTGCGTGTCAAGCGTCACAGGTGGAAACACGAAACTTTCACTGTCTCAGTCTGTAACTTCCTCATAGGTCAAGCGAGGAGGCTCGTTAGCTACACCAAAATTTGTGTCAGGCTGTTCAGGATTCAAACATTTTACCAAAATGATCCAAAACTGCCACTGACGTGTTTATTCCCCTCCCCACCCTGTCCTCCTCCTCTCCATGTTCCACTTCCCTGTTCTACACACACTTTTGAGCCCTGTGACCGTAATACCTAATTAACTACAGTCACCTGAAATATGCCTCACATAAAGTTTTTTGTCTTTCATTATAAAAACTCCGTAGTTTTGTGCCTGCAGCTCCAGAAAACGCAAGTCTAGGTATTTGGGCTCTGACCTCTTGTAGGTCTAAGAAAAATCTGTGGGGAAAAGAAAAAAAAAAAACAAAAACCAACCACCAAGAAAAAAGATCCCTTAGGTTGTTTCAGTAAAACACAATTCTAGCACAGCTAGAATTTTGCTAGTGCCCAGTTCTGTAATCAGAAGTTTCCAGCATGAGGTATGTTTTTAATTTTAGCATAGCAATTTCTATCATCCCTTCTAATAAGCATGATGAACAAAGGAACTCAGATGTCCATGACTGTGATCCTTATTTTTAGTACTGGCAAAAGCCATCTCACAGCTAAGACTTCTTGCAGAAACAATGTGGAAGAAGAGGGGGAAAAGCAGAGGAACAGTAATGCTCATAATAAACAACGCAATCGAGCATCACAGTTGGGTTCCTATAGTGACTTCCTAGGAAAAGGTCCCCCAGTTTACTTAGATGGATGTTGTTCTCTGAAAATAATGAGGCAAGACAGTAGAAGAAATCAGTTTCTCAGGTGATTTGCTTTCCAAAATCCTTCTTTGCTACCTCTGCCTCTTTTTCTGTTTTTAATGACAATGATTCATATTTTACCTTCCACTTAAATACTCTCATGCCTTCAAAAGTTGATGCATTGGAAAAACAACAAATCCTGAAACAGAACAGAGAAAGAAGGGTGTATGAAAGTACTAGGGGTGGGACAGAGACCATACATTCCTAAGAGGTCCATTACTATGTTCTTCCCAGGATTAGAGTTGCAGAATTTGTGAGGAAAAAAAATATTTTTTTCCACTTCTGTGTCAGTGAGCAAATGGGAAAGTGACTATTGAGCAACATCAGCAGAAACATGTCCCATTGCACCCAGTACTACATTTCAGATGGTGTTTCAGCCAGCAGAACAATTTGGGATAATAAATGAAAAAGAATGGGCCAGAGTGCCTCTTCTTTGGGAATAAACAGTTAAGTAACTGAAATTTTGTGTATTTTTTTGTGTGATTTCTGTACAGGCTTCCCTGCTCTCACTTTAATCACTTGCACACTCTTCAGGAAACACTTGACTTTCATCCTTAAACATTAGTTCTTTAAAACAGCTTCTGTTGGACCCAAAAGACTGAGTGGGAAGAGCCTCAAGTGATCTGAGGGCTGTGGCACAGAACAACAGTGGAAGCCTGTCATTCCTGACTACTCCATTCTTATCATGGTGCTGTCTCCTGCTGTGCATGAGCATAAGGGAGACAGATCTGGCTGAAAAAACAATCTTATTGTGGATTATTTCTTGGCCAAGTCACTTTATCTCATCAGCTCCCCACACCATATGACTATGTCAGCATAGCAGGGAGGGAAAGCAGAGATTAACATGTGGGGACAAGATTGCTTGTGCAGTAACCCAACTGCAACCTGAAATGCTCAGAAAAATAGTAACTTATGAAATTATTCAGCCTGTACAATAATAGGATAGGACTTAAAAACTATAACCAGAAAAAAATCATGTGGTGAGGATTTATCCAAGTAGTGAAGGTTCAGCCCAGCTGTTCAGATTTGAGTATTTTCTGTTGCCAAAGCACCTTTCCCCTTTGCTATCCACTCTGACAGCCTTGATGGCACTGAGCATTTCTGCAAGGGAATGGGGATAATATTTTGTTGTGCTTTGCCTGAGATCAAGTACAGCTCTTGCTTTTCATAAACAGGAGTGTGAGAGGCAAGACCAGCTAGGCAGGTGATATTTAGATACTTCCACAATGTGCAGGCACAGCAGAAATTCACGGTCTTGGGGGCTGCTGAACTGAGAAGCCTCGTTTCTTATGGAATTGAGATATTTGTGCCCTGTGCATCACTGTCAAAATATCCTTACTCCTGTCTCATGTTCCTTGCCCGCTCCTGATTCCTTAGCTTTCCTCCCACACAGTAGTTCTACTGCTTCATGTTTTCACTCCGAGGCCAGGGCATGAGGGTGTGCACACTCCAGCTGACTTTGAGCTGCATGTTCTGATTATCCAGCCAGCAAATCAAACAAAAGCTTCCTGTTCGGAGTGAGCTGAAGGCTCGCACCCAGAAGGATGGAGACGTTCATCTCTCTGCTCTGCAAGAGGCTGCATAAAGGACATGGCAGCAAACTCGTTTGAGACCTGCTTCCTTCAGCCAGTTGCAATGAAATTTGAGAAGAGTGTTCAACATTTATTAGGGGCAGGAAGGAATCTGTCAAAAGACAGAAAGAAGGAAAGAAAGAAGTAGAAAAAACCAAAACGTTTTGCAAGCCTGATCTCCTTAGGTAAAAATCCAAAGTGACTGCATTCTAGCAGGAGGAAGGAATAACGTGTTTAGCATAACTTGTTGTACCAGTATGCACATAACCTGTAAAGGCTGTGCCTCCTCCACAAACACTCTGAGAAGTTCTCTAGTGACAGTACTATTCCTTTATGTACACATACCAGATGATAAAAATTACTTGGTTATTCCTGTACTGTCAGCTGCACAATAGATATGTTGTTCTTGTAGGTATCTGCTGTTCATTTCAAAAGCTAAATTTTAAAATACTTTTCTTTCCTTACTAAGGTTTTATAGGAGGAAACCTCTCCCCTCCCAGTAAATCAATAAATATTTCCTGCTTATATTCTGTTTCTTTAAGAAGCAGCATACATTTCTAATGTGTGTTTTGAATAGAAATACAATACTGATGATAAATTACATAAAGTGGCTTTATCTTTTTTTCTTTCAGACTCAGTATTGGTCACTGGGGACAAAAAGTGTTCAAAGTCCTTTGCTGTTCACTGGAGACATTATGACCTTATATGTCAAGGCTATTGTATTTAACTTTAGACAACAGTAGTTAAAGGAAACACAGCTCCAGTGGGGATGGACTCATGCTGGCTTAGCTGTCTAGGGTAAGTTAATGTTCTCTAAAAAGGCTAAAATACTATGATCTCCTTTTCATCCTCGTCTGTGCATTTGGTTATTTCTTCAGGACTAAGCACTGTTCATGTGTTTCCCAGGCCTTCCCTCTATAGAGTCTCCTATATACAACTGCATCCAAGACTTTTCAGGAGTATTCTAATAACTAATTCATCTTGCAGATAAATTATTACTATTCCTGTAACCTTTTCTACCCACACTGCACACATCTGAAGATGACAGAAACACTTACTGTAGTCTAGTTCACTTTAGAGTGTACTGGGCACACACACAAAGCTTTTCTATGCTTCCTTTGCTTCTCTGATCAAATCATTAGGTAGGGCTAAAAATATACTAGTGTGAGCCAACATGGTGATGTGTTAAATGATGATGGAATTTCAGAAAGACTTAACTGTGATGACAGAGAAGTGGATGTATCTTGGTCAGTGTAGTTGCATATGCTCTGGGGATCCAACTTCCTTCCCATCTTGCTCCAACATCCTCACTCTTGCAGACTGCGGAGTATTTCAAAGAGAGGGACAAACATTGTCATTTAGACTCAGAGTCCAGTGGCTCTTCAAAATATCTCTTAAAATACATTGGCTCTCAGTTACTTGCTCTGTTCTGCAACATAGAAGACTGGTCTGGAACAGACTTTTTGCTAAAAAAAAGATACTGCTGCAAAAAAAGAAAATGGGGTGAAGAGGCAAACCAGAAAATTTCCAAGCTGAGAGTCAGAAGGAATTGACCCCAGAGACTGCAGGAATGCTTTTAGTTTTCCCTTTCAGAATGTAGTAAAATTATTTTGTATGGTCACTGGGCACATTTCACAAACAAATTCTCTGCCTGTGTGAGAGGCACAGAGAGTTAGTAATTTCTCTGCTCTCTTTCACTGCAAATTTTAGGTGAGCACTTCTGGAACTAAAGGTCTGATAACTGCATGAGAGAAATGGCCTGTCTAGCTGGAAAGTCTGAGTATCACTCATACAAGGTTATAACTACACAAAGACTCTCAGGAAAATTGTATCAAATTATGATTATTTTAAAACTACTTCAAATCCCTAAGGGGCAGCGCTATTTGAAATTTAAGAGGTTTTAATTCAGTTTAGCTAGTGTTTTATTAACCTTTTCTCATTCCACATAATGGTAGAACAGAGACTAAAATAGTTCACTCTTAGTTCATAGTTTTAATTCCTCCAGGTTACATTTTTTTGGAATGTCTATGTTTAGACAAGTCCTGGGAGGCCAACTAGGGGCACTGGCCTTACCTGAAGAAAGACATAAAAGTGTGTGACTAGTCCATGATCTAGAAGGATAACCTGCTATAATTACAAGAGCTACGCTGGCTAGTATAAAGATGCAAGTGATTTCTCTAGAATTTATTTTGCAAATTCTGTAATTTTCACTGCTGATGAGTAATTAATATTTTTAGACAAAGCTCATTTTCTTTCTCTGGTCTCATAATGCAACAGTAAAGAGCTTACCAGTGTACCAAGAAATTTCTGAAGAGTATCTCTATAAAATTTAAGTGGGTCTACTGCAATTAAATAACTACGGATAGCAGACATGGGCTCATTTTCAGGAAACTCCTCATAGCACTGTTTCTAGGACCAGTTCCACACAGAAATCCTCTGTGCACAGACAGTAAATTAGGATGTTATGGTGCTCAGAAAAAAAAAACCAAAAAAACCCAAAAACAAACAAACAAACAAACAAACAAACAAACACAAAAAGAAAGAAAACAGTAGAGCCTGGGCTCCATTTCCTGGATTTTTTATCTCTCACAATCATTATGGCAACTGGGCAGTGAGGCAGCAAGGCAGTCGCTCGTAATACTGTTGAGACTTCTCAGTCTGGGTTTCTCAGTGACTATATTTAATTCCTTCTTTTTTTTGGATTGCCTGCCAGGATGTTCTGGGTGTCAAGAGAGAGCACCTCCCTTCCCCTCTTTCTCTCCTCTCCTTCTTGTGTTTTAATTGAGCTGCTTCCAGGACTGCTTTGTGCCTCCAGGCTGTCTGGTTCTTCAGCACTTCCATTGTGTGTGGTGCAGCAAACAGCCTTTGGCTTTTTACAGGAGATCGTATTTATGACTTACTGACCTTACTTAAGGTACTGCTTTAACTGTATAGTTAGATCATGAGCAAAGCTTGTATTTGGAAAAAGTATGGGAGTGCCATCCCATTAACAAATGGGAAGGGGCAGTAGGTAAGGTTTGTTTTACAGACTTCATTTTTTCCATAAAATAAACCCACTTAGTCATCTTTTCAATTCATACCTATATTCTCCATTTAGCTTAAAGCATTAAGTATTTCTCTACAGGAGGAAGACAACTAGTGAAATAACATGACAAAAAAGTAAGTGAGAATTTCTGTGCAGAATATATAGGCAATTTAAACATGTCTGTCCAAACCAGTTCTGGTCAGGGGACAATGGAATTTCTTTCCTGCACCTGGGCAAAATATGATCTGCATCTCTCTTCCTAGATGTGTGTCATAAGCATCCTAGTATGGTACAGTAGGATGAACTGGTAAGCAATAATTAACTAATTTTAATTAAAAAAAAAAGGAGTGCAATTTCTTTCTACAGTAAAGCAAGAACTCAAAGTGCATTGGCTACAGTTTTATGTGTGCTCATTTTCTTTAGTCAGCCTGTCTCTCAAGAAAATTGTAACATCCTGAAATGATATAAACAGCAATTGTTGGCTAAATCAAGGATGTTGTAGAGTGACACATTTCTGCGTGACCTGATGTACCCATTGCATTGGATGGATATGATTAAATAAAGTACCCTGATGTTATTAAGTACAGTTCCACTGTTGTCCCTAATAAATATGTACCTAGCACAGCACCCCCGCCTTTCATTCCACAGGTCCTTGGGTCCATTTGTCCGACCTCTTTCCTTGTGTGTGCAACCTGCAATCTCCTTTTTAATCTGCCACTGACAGCATCTGGAGCCGATGGGCCAAAGCTCTTCTGGTCCCATCTTTAGGAGGAATTTGTGTTCTGGTAGTTCCTCAGCAGACTTCAGGCACATAAACTTTCTGGCAAAAGAGAGGATTTCTCTCTACCCACAGGGTACAGCCTTCTGCTAGCCACGATCTCGGGTTCACTAGCAGACTTCAGTGAGATCAGCTATCCACACTATCTCCCACGTGGCCTTTCCTCTTGGAAGCAGCACAGTTCTGCTGGATGAAAGATCACTTCAGGTACCATCCTGGGTCTGCCAGACTTCTAAATTTAACTGCATACCTGCAGGCACATCTGGGTAATATGCAAACAGTTCACAGCACTGTCTCAACATCCCGCTTTACTGAAGAGGGTGCGTCTCATGCCAGTGTTGGGCTTTCATAACAAACTTTAGCATATTCTGCTAGTCTGATAACGTGAGGAAGAGACAATATTTGAGTTTTTGAATGTCCTTTTGATTTGGAACAGAGATTTGGAATAGGTAAGGAGTGATGCCTAGTACAACCCTGGTCAAAAGGCTGTGCAAGTTTTGTTTACACAAGGAGAATCAATGTGAGTGTACTTCTGTGGTCACAGCCTGAGTACACTAACACTACAAGCTCAAAATTGTCTCATTTGTAGGCTGTTCCATACACAATTTTATTTACTCAGTTCATCTCTGGGTCTTTGGTGTTTTCCTCTGATTATGCTAAAAACAAGCACACTTTCATTCCAGGAAATACTCTGCATCCATCATTTGAATTCATAACTAGCTGTAATTTTGAATGACTGCTTAACTCTCTCTTATAGCAATTGCAAGTGAAGGACTCTGGTTGAACCTGCCAGTTTCAGGAAAAAAAGCAACGCTACCTGTCATATTCCTAGGATACTCCAAGTAATTGCAAATTGCTGCAGTTCCTCTTCACTGACATTAGATTGCTTTGCTCTCCTAGTTGCTCCACAGAAGTATCTCAAGTATTAATACAAGTATCATTAATCCCTCTCCTTCTCTCCTTAGCATTCATATTTTGCTTTGCTTATATTTTTTCCCTCATCTGCTGAGTTGTCTCTGCATAACAATTCACAAGGAAGTGACTGTTAATCTACAAACAGCACTAAGGGAAACAGCACATTCCTTGTACTGGAGGGGAACAAGGGTCTCAGTCTCGAGTTTGCAGGCTGTGTGGGAAACTACATGGGCACTCTGAAGCACAGCCATTTCTTTTATAGCGCTATGATCCAGCTGCTGCTAAAACTTTCCCTTTTAAGTCCCATTTTAGGGCAGTCTCAAACACTAAGGTATGTAATATGCAGTGTATAGAAGGGCAACTCAAAGATTAGTTTGAATGCTTATCTAAAGCATGGTGGGTGGTTAAGACAGATATGGGACAGAATGTACAAGAGTAAGAGTGCTTTGCAGGAAATGGGTTTTCTTTCCCTGTGGAGGAAATGCCAAGGTGCACAGAGATAAAAGACACAAGCATGAAATTAAATAAAAGGTTGTGGTCATCCCCATTTCAGTTACAGCTTTGCTGAGAGGACTAAATTTTCACGGGATCCACATCTCAGAGAAAAATACATAGAGAGGAGAAAAAACAAGTATAAAGCAAGGGAAGGGAAAACACAAGAACTGAAGGCTATGCTGACTCTAAGACTTAATTTGGAGTACATTTGATGCAACATAAAAGCTCTTTTGGTTTCTAACACTGTGGTGAAGAACTGGCTGAACTGAGAATCTATCACTTACCAACTACTTCTTACTCAGTCAAGGGCTCTCCAGCTGCAAGGAAATGCTGTTGGTGGGAAATGCATTAGCAAATGTTTTGTTGTTTGTTGTGGTTTTTATTTTTTAACTAGGGGAGGACTGAATTCAATCTCTTAAGAAATCCCCGAGGTACTCACCTTTCCAGTGCTGTTATGTCAGTTTTTTTTAATGACACAAGTTCTCTGCAAATACAGATTTCAACCAAGCTGGTCAACTTCCCTGTCCCAGCTGCTCTCACACTTGCTCACAAAGCTGCAGCAGCTCACTGGCTCACCAGGCTCGCCTTGACAGCTGCACGGGGGAAAACAAATTCACAAGGAAAGCTGTATTTTTCCTTCGTGAACTCAAATGTTTACTCAGCCTGAAGTCTTGTAGTGTAGTACTGGGCTAGTCTATGGCTCTTGGGCATGGCAGCCCATTATATTGTGATTTGCAGTAGGGGGACTGTACTTTTATTTTGGCATTTTCAGTGGACACAGCTGCTATGGAGCTGAACGAAAGCAAACCCTGCACTTAAACAAAAAACTTGTGCTGCTTTGAAGGTACAAACCTACTTTCAACTAATAAATAAATCATCAAATCACAGAGTGGTTTGGGCTGCAAGAGACCTTAAAGCTTTTCTAGTTCCAAACCCCTGCCACGGACAGCTCCCACTAGCCCAGGTTGCTCCAAGCTGTGTCCAACCTGGCCTTGGACACTTCCAGGGATGGGGCATCCTCAGCTTCTCTGAGCAATGCAAATAAAGCCAGAGCCCTGTCAGCCTGATGCTGTTTGCAGGTGTTTTCCTGGTTTTCTACAAAGATGTGCAGAGATGAAGATACTAAACCTAAACCATTAAAATTTCACTTTAGACTTACATTATCTACTAGCTCAATCTTAGCTGGAGCTGGGCCTGCGTGGTGCATGTACGTTTATGTATTTCACACAGATAGATTTTCACAGCTTCACAGAATCATTAAGTTGGGAAAGACCCCTGAGATTGACCCCTTTGACCCAACACCACATCAGCGAGACCATGGAACTGAGTGCCATGTTCAGTGTTTCCTTAAACACCTCCAGGGACAGTTACTCCACCACCTCCCTGGGCAGCCCATTCCAATGTCTAATCACCCTTTCTGTGAAGAAATTCCTACTAATGTCCAACTTAACCCTCCCCTGGCACAACTAGAGGCCGTTTCCTCTTATACGGTCGGTCACTTGTTACCTGGGAAAAGAGACCAAGCCCCACCTGGCTACACTCTCCCTTCAAGACGTTGTAGGGAGTAAGGTCTCCCCTGAGTCTCCTTTTCTCCAGACTGAGCCCCCGCAGCTCCCTCAGCTGCTCCTCACCAGACTTGTGCTCCAGACCCTTCTCCAGCTCTCTTTCCCTTCGCTAGACACGCTCCAGCACCTCAGTGTCCTTCCTGAATTGAGGAGACCAGAACTGGACTTAGCACTTGAACTGCGGCCTGGCCGGTGACCACTACAGAGGGGAGAATCGCTTTCCTAGTCCCGCTGGCTACGGTACTGCTGACAGAATGCTTCGCCAACATTCAGAAATTCACATAATACACTTTTAACGCACCTCGGGGAACACGGGGTGTCAGCGGGGCACACCCACGCGAGGGGCGGGGATGGGAGGTGGCCCTTCACACGAGCGGGGCGGCACCACCCGCTCCCGCCATCTTAGGTGCGGGTACGGGCATGGGCGTCGGGCGCCATGGCAACGGCGGCCATGTCGGACGAGGGCAAAGCGGCGCCTCCATGACGCGTGAGGGCGAAATGGCGGCCGGAAGGGGCGGTCGGCGGCGGCCATTGCCGGCGGGATGGCTTGAGGAGGTGGTGGCGGCGGTGCTGCGGCGGGTCTGTAGGGCGGGCCGGGATCCGAGCCGGGGTCCGAGGAGAGCCGGGAGGTGGCAGTGCGGGGGAAAGGGGCAGTGGCTCGGTGGTGGAGACGCCATGCGCCCATGGAGGGAGGGACGGGACTGGGGGGTGTGCGTCTGACGGGCTGGGAGGCTCCCGGGGGCAGCGGCAGGACCGCGGGGGTCCCCACGGACTGGAGGAGGGCGGCGGGGGTGTAGGAGCGGCTAGGGCATGTGGGAACTCGAATAATGGAATTTTTAGGGTTGGAAGGGACCTCTGGAGATCACCCCTGCCAAGGCAAGATCACCTGGAGCAGGTGACACAGGAACACGTCCAGGTGGGTTTGGGATATCTCCAGAGAGGGAGAGTCCATGCCCTCCCAGGGCAGCCCATTCTATGCTCTGCTACCGTCAATGGAAGGAAGTTCTTTCTCATGTTGAGTGGAAATTCCTGTGTTTTAGTTTATGACCATTGCTCCTCATCCTGTCGCTAGGCATCATCGAAAAGAGTCTGGCACCATCCTCTTGGCACTAGAGAGATCCCCTCTCAGTCTTCCCCTCTCTAGACTAAACAGCCCCAGCTCTCGCATCTCTCTTCCACAACAGGCCGGTGGTAGGGGAGGGGAATGCCAGGAGGACAGTCCCTCTGTAATAAATCAGTGTGGTCCGTCTGGGGAGGGAATAATGTGGATAGCCTGTGACTGAGAGAAAAGGTTGAGTTCCCAAAGAACGGAAATTTAAAATAGGTGTTATTTTAAGGAGCTCTACATTTGATCTTGCAATGGAGTTGGCTGTTTTTCCCCTTTCTCCTTCCATCCTTAAGATATTCCTACTGAGCCGGACCTGGAGGCTACGGACAAGTCCCCTTTAGGCTTGTGGACAGAACATTGCTTGACTGGAGTTCCTGCTGGGGAGTATAAACTCAAATGGCAGCTTTTACATGTGCCCAGTGCTTTTAGTTCTGTGATTCTGTGTCTGTACATCAGGTTTTATATGTATGTGATAGAGTTTCTGTACTATAGCAGCAAGAGCTGGTGGTAGCAGAAGTAATAAAACCTTGAGGTTTTCAGATTTAGTGTAAAATGGTAGTATGTGAGAAGAGAAAATCTAATTTGAGTTTCAATTTGTAGGGCTTGTCATCAGAAATCCTTTTTTTTTTAAGTACAATGTAAGAATCAAAATAAAGCTTATTTTGTCAGTTAGTTTGCAGAGCAGAACAGCTCTTCTGTATCAAAAAGGAAATAAATGTGACATTTAAAAAAGGGTACATCCCTCCTTAGAGTTCTTTACCTCTTCTGTGTGTGTGAGCAGCAGAAGGGCTTGTTAAGCATTGGAATGGGCTGCTCAGGGTGGTGGTGAAGTCACCATCCCTGGAGGTATTCAGGGAAAGACTGGATGTGGCACTTAGTGCCATAGTGTAGCTGAAAAAGTGATGATCAGTCAAGGTTGGACTTGTTGATCTCAGAGATCTTTTCCAATCTAAAGGATTCTGTGAGAGAGAGGGTCTGTGGCAATAAAAAGTCAGTGGGTTGGATTGTGCTGTACAGTGTGTGAGGAAGTGGGGAGAGGGGGAACTGGAGCTTTGAGGGTTGGTGTCAGGAGGCAATGGAAGGGATACTTTGTCTGTGGACAAAAAATAGGAAAAGCACTGGTCACTAGTGGCTTGCTGGACTGACTGGTAGTAGATGAGATGTTTTTAGTGACTGCTGTTACCCCACCCTCTCCAGTGCCCTTGTAATTCAGCTAGGATAGGCTGCCCAGAGACATTGCTGAGTTTCTGTGCCTGGAGATACTCAGGCCGCCTGGACAAGGCCCTTGGCAACCTGCTTTGACTGACCTTACTTCCTTCAGGAGCACTGGGCAGGTGACCTCCAGACATTCCTCCCAGCCTGAGCTGTTCTGGGATTCTCTAACTAGTCCAGAGCTTTTCAGAGTGTGTTAATTTAGGGATAGATTCTCTTCAAATGTGTCTGCATCTCCCGATAGACAGGAAAGCTCTTGAAATGGGTCTTTACAAGCCTTGACTGGGAGTTGTTTTTCAGTTCCGTAGGATTTATAAGATTTGTAAGTACAGGGCTTATCTCCAAGGTGAGAACTTGGTGAACTTGGTGCCACATATACAGAGTCTCAGCAGTTTGTTAAAATCTAACCTTGATACTTTTTGTTAATACAGAAAAGCAGCAACTGAACCTACATGAAGATTTTTTTCCAAAGACAGTGATAAAGGTACAGTGCTTCCATTTAACATTACAGAACAGTGGATTTTTTTCCCCTTGAACTTGCTGTTTGTAGTGCTGATCCTAGTGGTGTCTTTCACCATTTAATGTTTGGTCAGAATGTGCAAGTCAACACAGGCAGGCAAAAACTCACAGCAAGAACACAAAGAGTAAATTTATTTCCTTTACCTTGATAACCTTGGGATCTGCAAAGCAACACCTGGACACAAGATACCCTCACCTGGACGTGGCACTGTTAAACTCGGTCCATGCCAGAGGATCACCACCCTGTCAAGGCTTATTCCCAGCTACAGGGTCTCTCGAGTGATCTACAGTCCTCCTCACCTGTCTTCCACTTTTAACCCATTCCTTTCCTAAAGTATTTTCCAAAATCATTAGAGTTACGTGATCTGTTCTGTGTTGCGCATCTTGTTACCGTAATGGATTGGTCTGTTAAAAATCCCAAATCGAGTTGATTGGATGTGTGTGTGTTTGGGATTTTTTCAATAGTGTTCTTTCATATTCAGGAAGAATTTGGAGAAGGTGGGAACCTGTTTGCTTCAGCTACCATGTCTGGAATTGGCAATAAACGGGCAACTGCAGAGCCTGGCCCTTCTGTCCCTCCGGAGAAGAAGGCGAGGGTTGAAGATTCAGGGACCACGGTGGAGACCATCAAGCTTGGTGGTGTTTCCTCAACAGTACGTCCTTCTTGCACACCCCCACTCAATCTCTTGCTCTTTTTCATCTGGAAACAAAAATGTGTCTGTGATGTGTCTTGTGCGCCACGTTTCCCTGCACAGGAGGACCTGGACATCCGGACTCTGCAAACCAAGAACCGGAAACTCGCAGAGATGCTGGACCAGCGTCAGGCCATCGAGGATGAGCTGCGGGAGCACATAGAGAAGCTGGAGCGCCGGCAGGCCACTGATGATGCATCTCTGCTGATCATCAACCGATACTGGAATCAGGTTGGTTTGCTGCTTTTTTATACACTGTTCTTTTCTGTACCATTGCACTGCTTTTATTCACATCCATTCTCTGTCTTACCTTGCCTGTCCCATCGTTCAGTTTGATGAAAATATCCGCATCATCCTTAAACGCTTCGATCTGGACCAAGGTCTTGGAGACCTTTTGTCTGAAAGAAAAGCGCTGGTGGTACCAGAACCTGAACCAGACTCTGACAGTAACCAGGAGCGCAAAGATGAGAGGGAGCGAGGTGAGACACCTGTCTGGAGACAGTGGGACAATGCTGATGTCCCTTTCTAAAGGGTGACAGAGGCTCTCTTTTGTGATTGTGGAGATTATGTGTTATATGTTATTTGCTAGATAACATTTACCTTCTAGTGCCTCCTTCTGTTCCCAGGGGAAGGACTGGAGCCGGCATTCTCCTTCCTGGCCACTCTGGCCAGCAGCACCAGTGAGGAGATAGAATCCCAGCTGCAGGAGCGTGTAGAGTCTTCTCGTCGTGCTGTTGCCCAGATTGTGACAATGTACGACAAGCTGCAGGAGAAAGTAGATGTTCTGTCTCACAAGCTGAACAGTGGAGGTATGACCAAGATTACAGGTTTTCAAGAACACTCATCTAACCCCCACCTTAGAGCTGATACTACATTGTGCACATTAAGGCCTAGTCTGTTTCATGCTTGTTTATTTTCCAAAATAAATTGGCCTGGCATTCTGAACTCATTATAAAAAGCTCTAATAAAGGACTATATGCTAGAAGTGTATTGTAACTACCTGTGAATTTGAATGCTGAGAGCTCTGCCTATTGGGTTGGGCTAAGAAAAAGCTTGTTTCTACCCGTATAGTGTTAGTTCTGCCAGGTGTTCATGCACCTGGGAAGTTACAGATTGCAGTTGAACCTTATCACCCTGCTGTCCTCAGCCATCATGTAACAGGCTTCATGCTTACAAGTGAAGAAGTGAAATCATCATTGCAGACTGCTGTTGGGCTCCTTCTCACTGGCAGTTTAGTAAAAGGTATAGTTTTATATATATATTTTATATATATATATATAAAAACTCAGTTTCCACTGAGTTTTGAGCAAAATGGTGCCCATCTAATATCTTGGTGTAGCTGTCAGTTTTAAACACAAAGTAGAGTTCTGCAGAAAAAAGCCAAATGACTAGACTCTAAAAATCAATGTAGCAGATTCACTTTACACTCAGATGGCTGTCTAAAAAGCATTAGCTTAAGGGTAAAATTTTAAGCTTTTGAGTGAAAACTTGGGTGGAATATCAGCTCATCCATGGTTTGCCTTCTGTCCAGAGTATTCTTTGTGCTCTGATAAAGGAGTTCTGACAAGTCTGGCGTTGTTGCAGGGGAGTGCTACTGTCCTTAGCTGTAAACTGTCAAAGCTCTCTGATGGAGATCAGGCCCTTGGGAACCCCCTGTGGGAGAGATAAAAACAAAAGAGTAAACACAAAACCAGAAATTTCCTTTTCTGTTTTCTTCTTTCTCTCTTTGCTCTTTAAGAATTAAAACCAATCTTCCTTGATTTCCGTTAATTTACTTTTTGTTGCCTATCTTTCAGATGTTTCATTGATGGAAGAAGCAGTACTGGAGCTTAACACCTACCTGTCACATGAAAATGGACGGCTGCAGGAACTGGCTGATGTTCTTCAGGAGAAGCACCGGATCATGTCTCAGGAGGTATAAAGAAGACAAATCTGCTTTGGGGTCCTGCTTATCATAATTTGTGGTCACCATAGTCTGGAAAGCAGGTTACTTCCTTGGAGAGGGACAGGAGCAGCGCAGTTGGAAAGTTGCGAGAAGGGTTATTGTAGTGGAGAACTGTACATAGATTTTCTGTATCATTCAGATCGATTTGCTTGTTACATGACCATAGGGAAGAGTATAACCAAATCAATGAGTTGAATGGATTCAATATTAGAAGAGAGCAGAGCAGAGCAAATGGAAAGGTGATGCAAAGGGCTTGTGTAAACACCTAAGACACTTGACGTGACATCTCCGTAATTCTAAATTCCTTAGTTCCTCCGCATTGTGTATGAAAGTGTAATGAAATCAATGACAAGATGATCCCAGTCACTAACGGATTCAAATTATTGGCACTATTTGTTTTGGAGGCTTCAGTTCCTTTAAAAATTGTGTTACCACTGATCTTGGTCAGTGTTAGACCACTGAGCATTTATATGGTCTGTAGGGTAAATGAACATATGGATTGAAAAGATTGAAAACAAAGCCTTTGATTAAGCTGAGATGGCTGCCTCTGTGTTTTGCCAGATATTACCAGTTTCTTGCTCTTTCTTCATTTTCAGTTTTGTCTTATTTTTGTTACTGTCTTGGGATTCAGGCAGAGTAAAATTCAGGAGCGTTCATGGAGTCTGTCACCACAGCATAAAATGGAAAGGACATGATGAACTAAGAGAAAAACTATTAGTGAGCAGCCTCAGGAAAAGTTGATTTTATTCAGTCTGCTGGCTGAAACACACTTCTGATTACAGTTCTCCAAGCTGCAAGAGAGAGTGGAGACAGCAGAATCCCGGGTGTCTGTTCTGGAGACGATGATTGATGACCTTCAGTGGGACATTGACAAGATACGCAAGAGGGAGCAGAGGCTCAACCGCCACTTAGCAGATGTTCTGGAACGAGTAAGTACTGCCCTCTTTGCCAGGAAACCGGAGAAATGGGTGCAGTTTTGGGATGTGTGACACCACCTCATGGTACTTCACTGTGAGAACTGAGAATCTGCAGTATACCATCTTTGGTCTTGGATTTGCTGTATCGGCAGTCTTGCTAATACTTAACTGGGTCTTGATGAAATCTACTGCTTTTTTTGCAGGTAAATTCCAAAGGCTACAAGGTGTATGGAGCTGGGAGCAGCCTCTATGGGGGCACAATCACCATTAATGCCCGCAAGGTAATGTCAGGGGCTTGGTTGCAGGCAAGGGGAAGAATAAAGGAGAGCTTGTGCGTGGGGTCATAGATTGGAACAGAATTTACATACTTATTTTAGATAATTTTAGATCCTTTGCCACAGATGTGGGTTACTCTGGGCAAACCATTTTGTCTGTATACAAGTTTCCTGCTTAAGAAACAGACCGGATGGAAGTAGACTTTGACTTGGTAACGTTACCTGACTGTTTAGTCTGTAATTTCTGTTACTGCATAAAGAGTTACTTCATTAGTACCTTCAGGAGAGACATTAACAGTAGGATTTACAAGCAATTTATCCCCAACAGTTTGAGGAGATGAATGCAGAGCTGGAAGAGAATAAAGAACTTGCTGGGAATCGCCTCAATGAATTGGAGGAACTACGCCAGGATCTTGAGGAAGTAACAACACAGAATGAAAAACTCCAGGTGAGATATCTGTAACTGTTTGAGGATGAAGGTGTTTTTTGTTTTGGGCTGTCCTTTGTTTTGCTGGGCTGTGTCCAGAAAACCTCGCTAGCACTATTCTGTTCTGTGCTTGCTCTATCAGTGATGTTAAACTTCATACAAGGTACAATTAGCAAGATTGGGACTTAACCCTTGCAATTCATTGTGTTAGTGACACCGTGTGGTCATTGTTGGAAATTAGAATGTTTTCCTTCCTGTGTTCCATTCTGGACATTTTAATGATGTCTAATTAGAACTGCTTTCACCTCATTACAAGTATTGACTCCTCTTCCACCTTCCCCATACCCTGTACAAGAGGAACCAGACAAATGAAAAAATCGGGGAACCTTGTGTAGGAGAAAGAGGCTCTTGAAAGAGTCGATGAATTTTTGTCTTTTGGATTGTGGGAGAATGGAAAACAGCATATGAGTTTCTGGTGTTTTAATGGTGGTAACACAAAAAGCTATGACTCTGTAGTAGATAAGTATATGATGGAGGGAATAATCCAGATGTCATCTTAGTGGTCAGTAGATCTGTTAGCCTGTTACAAAAATGTCTGACCTGATAACCTAAGTTTAAGACATCTGGTTCCAAGGACTATCTTGAGGCACCTCTAAATGCTGTTTATCCACATGAGTTTGTTTTGAGAGAACTACTCTTCAGTTTACAGCTTCTTTTTTTCTCTTCAGTAGTATTAAGGTGTGTATGCATCTATATATATGTCTGTTTCACTGCTGGCAGTCACAATCATTCACTAACTTTTTTTTGTAAGGAAAATTCAGATTCTGTACCTGCTTTTTTTCTCATTTCTCTTCCTTTCAGTCACCATGTCTTACTTGGTAACAGGCTAACATAATGCCTACTGGCACATAGGTTTTCTCTAGTCTGTCATACTTTTCTGTGTGTCCATCATTATTGATTTAGGTGATTATGGTTTACAGTAAATCACTTGAAAATGTGTATTATGTTTTCCAAGTTCATGTCTTTGAAAGAAACTATTTCAGAATCCAAGGGTGAAAAATTTTGTCATGTGACTGTGCAAGAGAAATAGCGTGATGGACACAGAGAAAGCATAGACTTTTAAAATTGATACTGAAGCATCTTACTTGCACCTACTGCACAGCAATGCTGTTGAAGTTCTACGTTAGTCTTTTCTTGTGGCAGCTTGATTCGCTGTTCTCCTATCTTGTTAAATAAAAGCCAAAGGCAAGGGGATAATTTTTGTGGCATTTTCCTGTGTCCCTGCTAGGTTGAGCTGCGACGTGCAGTAGAAGAGGCTGTGAAGGAGACCCCGGAGTACCGCTGCATGCAATCCCAGTTTTCTGTTCTGTATAACGAGAGTCTCCAGCTGAAGGCACATCTGGATGAGGCCCGCACCCTGCTCCATGGCACCCGTGCCACACACCAGCGCCAGGTGGAGCTCATTGAGGTAACATGTCTGCTTCACCAGACCAGGGAGCACTGCTGGCTCTGAGTGGCTCTGGGAAAGCTCAGGAAATTTACGTTTCCAGCAATAATTCAGTCTTTTCTGGTACTTCATGTTCAAAGCAGGTTCAAAGCATTAGTCTGTTCCCTTTTCACTCCTCAGAGGGATGAGGTCAGCCTGCACAAGAAGCTGCGCACGGAGGTGATTCAGCTGGAGGACACCTTGGCACAAGTCCGCAAAGAATACGAGATGTTGAGGATAGAATTTGAGCAGACCCTTGCTGCCAATGAGCAAGCAGGTATGGTGTTGTTCTGCTGTGCCTAAAAACAAATACCACCTGCCCCCCAATGCCCGTTAGAGGCTACACTGCAATAAAACACCTGGGTTGATTCTTTGTTATTGTCAAATACTTGTTCTGGCATGTCTCTTTATCTCTAAAAACAAAGCTCTTCCTGTGTTTTATTGGGAGGCCAGTTCCATGTTATCTGACTTCCATTTACATGCTCAATAATACATATATTTTGCTAATAACTTGGTTTATGACAGGGTATTTTGCATTATTAAAAATTACTTGGAAGGGGGAAGATTCATTTACAAGTGTGGAATGACAACCTAGATAGGAAAGCAGTAATTTTCAAATATCACCAGAGGAAATAAAGAAGTTATTTCTAAAATACCATTTAAATCATAGAGGTTTTTTGTAGCATGACGTTTCCTTAGGATCATAGGGAAAAAAGTAATGTTAATGGGAAATTAGGACTGTGCATGACTCTTTTCTGCAAATGTGTCGTGTTGCTCCGTTGTGTGGCAGAACGCTAAGTCTTATTTTGGTTCTTTGTCACTGACACTTAGCTTGTTTTCCATGTCAATGAAAGTCCTTGCAGGGGGTTGACCAAAGTGTGGTTTGTTACAGTTTTGTTTCTGTTTTTGTAGGTCCAATTAACCGAGAGATGCGTCATCTCATCAGCAGCCTCCAAAATCACAACCACCAGCTGAAGGGAGAGGTGTTGAGATACAAGCGCAAGCTGAGGGAGGCCCAGTCTGATTTGAGCAAGGTATCACAGCAGGGAATGTCAGAAAAGAGGAGGAAGTGCTTAGGAGGAGGAGGAATGCTGTCACCCTTGCCTGCAATATCAGCCTTTCTGATCAGGCGTGCAGGATGCAGTGTGATTTTCGGTGGAGCCCTACACTCTTCTGCCTCCTTTTATCAGATGAACGGTATTCCTTTGTAGCTGTGTAGTGCTCCTTGAAAAGCAATAGCAGGTACAAAGGGGGCATGGAATCATGGATCTGGGGAGACAAGGGAAAAGGTAGATTTCTGGCTAAGAACTTAATGGTTTGTGTTCTTCTGTGTCATCTTTCTTGCTGTTCCACAATAGATCCGCTCTCGCAGTGGCAGTGCTCTCTTACAGGCCCAGTCCAGCACTGAAGACACAAAGGAGGAACCTCCAGAGATTAAGCAGGAACCTGAGGATCCTTCTGTCCAAGTGTCTGTCCCCAAGGCTGCTGCTGAAGATGTAAATGAAATGAAGGCCAGGCGAGATGAAGAGGAACGGGAGCGAGAGAGACGGGAAAGGGAGAGGGAACGAGAGAAGGAAAAGGAGAAAGAGAGAGAGCGAGAAAAAGAGAAAGAAAAGGAAAAGGAACGAGAGCGGGAAAAACAGAAGCAGAAGGAATCTGAGAAGGAGAGAGAATCCAAAGAGAAGGAGAAGGGGAAGCATGAAGATGGAAGAAAGAAGGAGGCTGAAGTGATCAAGCAGCTGAAGGCTGAGCTCAAGTAAGAGTTGTTGTCCCTTCCTTTCCTGCTTGAGCAGTGCCCAAACAGGGGTGTTTGTGTGAGACACGTGGCTTGCTCTTACGAGATTAGTGTCACTGAAATGGAGGAGTTTCCTAGCACCCTCCATATCTGATTGTGATCTGGTCAATGTAGTTACATTTCTTTTACAACAGCCTACAACATGAGTTACCAAAACAGACTTCGTGATATGGATGAAATAATATTTATTTGTTGCTGTCATAACAGTTGTGTAAAACTTTACAGCAGCAGGTTATTAATAAAGAACACAGCAGCCTTCCCTCTCCTGGATCCTTACCAGAGCAGAGGTGGATAGTTTTGTAGCTCACTATTAGGGTACATATTTCCTCTCCACCCCACTTTTCTTGGCTTTTCAGCCCATGTGCCTGAACATGTTTCTTTTTGAGCCTGTACTCCTTGGCTGTTTTATGTTACTGTGATAAGATGAGCCAAGGAGGACTCCATATCCACATGGGAGATGGAGAGAATATTGCTCAGAATCTCCTGCTGGCTATGTAACAGGGTGGGGTTCCTGCCATGTTCTCACAGTCTGTCTCCCTGTCTCCAGGAAGGCCCAGGAGAGCCAGAAGGAGATGAAGCTGTTGCTCGACATGTACCGCTCTGCCCCCAAAGAGCAGAGAGACAAAGTGCAGCTGATGGCAGCTGAGAAGAAGGCAAAAGCTGAGGTAAATCTAATTTCTCTTCCCTTTTGCTCTTTAATGTGTTATTTAAAACATCTTTTCTCTGCACCAGAACTGTGTTGTTTCGCTCTTCAAAACTGATGATTATTTGTCTTCTCAGCTTTATCAATTAGAAGGGAGTTTGGAGTGGTCTGGATACGAACAGAAAGATTTTGGGACATTCTCTTCTGGGAAAGGATGATCCCTTTGCTCTGGCTGAAACAAATGGTTCCACTTTCTCAGTTGCAGATTCAGCTGTTAGTGGAGATGAGCACACATCCCAGAGATACACAACCAGTCAGACTGTCACAGACCAGATGCTTCCTTCAACAGCATGTGCATATAGGACTCATGAAACGAAAGCATAGACCAGTCCCTTCCTATTCAGCTGGTACATGCAGAATGTCACAAGTGCAGGCACATGCACACACCAGTCTCCAGGTTCACAGGCACATACAAGTACCAGCACACTCCTCTGTGTGTTTGGTACCCCTGTGGTTCCAGGCCCCTTTTACCTTCACAAACAGGTCTCACCTATAGCTAGCACTTACTCTGTGCAGCACACATGTACATGAGGTAAAGAGATAGATTACACAAAGATAGTTAAGAAAATATCTAATATAAAGATACAAGAAGATAAGACAGGACAGGCTGCAGTGGTCATGGGCAGGGCTTAGCCAGACAGGTGTGCACTGACCGCCCACATTTTACATGTGATTGGCTCCTTTTATACCCTTCTCTGTCTAACCCCACTTTGTTCATCCTTGCTCTTCCTTTCCTGGCACATCAACTTCTGGGTTTGCACAGCTCTGTCAATTCCCACAGCCCTCACAATTCAGGATCCACTCCTGTTTTATAGTTTTACCAGTTGCAAAGTCCAGGTTGATCTTCCTGGAAGTGCTGCCTGTATTTTCTTGGAAGCTTATCAAGTGTTGTGACTGGGGAAGTTTCCTTCATCTATTTGTGTCCATGTTTGTTTTTCATGTCTGTCTCTCTACAAATTTTGTTTTTAGTTTCCTCATTCTCCCACTCCCATAACTTTGTTGGAATAAACATTCTCACAGTCTCAATGCCCTCATCACTTGGTGTGACTGTCCAGGTGTGCTGGTTTAAAAGTTAACCAGCAGGGGAAATGAACTCAACTCAAAAGAGAGATTATAAGTCAGAATAACAATTTATTAAAATAGTACAATAAGTACAATTATACAGACAAACAATTGGTCTTAACCCACAAACCCAAATGTATAACCAGCACCCTGCGGCATGAACAAAGTGGTGTTCCTTGCCCCCCCCCAAGTCCAAAGTAAAGGGAGAGGGGGGGAAAAACCTGCTGGTGGGAGAGCTGTTGCAGTCTGGTCAAAAGCGGTGATTGCAGTCCAGTGGAGGGTGGTGGTCTCAGTCTGTTTGAGAGCGGTGAGCTGCAGTCTTCCTCTGGATCCCACGAGTGGTGAAAAGGTTCCGAAACTCCAGGTTTATATATTCTCCAGTTCAGGCAGGAATGGTCAGTCCTTCCCTCAGAGCGGGGAATTCCATAAAAGGAATGGTCAGTCCTTCCCTCAGAGCTGGGAATTCCATAAAAGGATGCCCAGTCCTTCCCTCAGAGCGGGGAATTCTATAAAAGGGTATGAGGATGCTCAGAGCGGGGAATTCTATAAAAGGGTATGAGGATGCTCAGAGCGGGGAATTCTATAAAAGGGTATGAGGACAGGGACATCCCCCCACCTCGCAGCCCCTCCCCGACAACAGTTTCTGGGAAATGGCATGGAGGGCCATAGAATACACGGTTTTGGGCTACACCCATCCAGTGATGAATCGGTCCCAGCTGTTCTAACTAGGACACCAGGTTATCACTGTGTTGCCTTAAAATTGGGAGCAGAAAAAAACTCACAAGTGTAGGTACGATGGAGAATAGCTCTTTAATGAAGGCCTTTTGGCGCAAGGAGTGCAAAAAGACTCGCGCCCGTGTCCAGGAGTTCCACAATTTTATAGTATTATCCATCCAATCCTGGATGGATAATATCCATCCAATCCAACCCCCTCAGATCCTCCCCAAATCTGCCCCCTGGCACGCCTCTCCGAAATTGAGTCGAGGAGTCCTAAGACCCCTTTCTTCCTAATCTTCCTCTTCTTTACAGCACGTACTGTCTTTGGAGATTCTCCAAGGTTCCGGGCTTGAAGATTGCTTTGACTGTGATGGTATCTTGTTGTTCAGGCCTGGGGTGCCAATGTTCATAAACAGAATGTGTCTACTATAGTCATGCCTTGAAAAGGAGCCTAAACAAACCTAAAGAATTTAGAAAACTCGATATGAAATAGGGGAATAGGGTTTGGTTAGTGTTAACTACTAAAGCTTGATAGACAATACAGCTACATTAAAATCTACGAAAGGCTAAAAATCCTAGGGCATCAACTGCCTCCTTTACCATTTGTCTTCCAGTTTTGTGTCTCTATGTTTTGTTTTACTTCTTTGTTATTATCTCTGTCTATATTGAAGCAGGTCCTTGACTGGATGCCCTTAAAGGAGCAAATGCTCTCTATCCATATACTCTTACATATAAAACTGCAAGAGACTGATGTTCCTACTGTGATAAAAGATTCTACGGAATTTTCAAAGGTTTTGAAATCAAGATCTTAGGCTTACAGCCTGTCTCAGTGGTTCATCTGCCAGTAACACTCTGTCCTGTCAAAATAGAATGGGCTTTCTTTTCCCATACTTTTAAGGTAGTTTCTTCAGTGTTTCAGAGAATTTGTGGGGAAAACAGGCACTTAACAATGTTCAGGCTGCATCCTCATGTCATTTGTGGTTTATCCTTGTAGCTGGAAGAACTAAGGCAGAGGGTGAAAGAATTGGAAGACAAGGAGAAAAAGGAGAGCAAAAAGATGGCTGATGAGGATGCCCTCCGCAAGATCCGAGCAGTGGAAGAACAAATTGAGTATTTACAGAAGAAACTAGCCATGGCTAAGCAGGTGAGAAGTTCCTGATGAGTTCTGTTCTGGATGGAACACCTGTGAAGGAACTGCCTTCGGGTTGCAGCCAGGAAGATTATCTGAGAGATATCTGTATGGGCCAGAGATGCGAGTCTGGTCCTTGTTTATCAAAGGGGAAAAAATGAACACGGAGAAAACCCACCAACAGCTATCAAAAACCCCACAACTGGAGAGTGTCACAAATCTCATGGCAGGTGATGGGGGGAATGTTTGGTAGCAATTAAACCTGTGGCCTTGGTGAAGACCACAGAGGAGAAATGGCTGAATCAGCCACTAGGGGAGGAGGTTTAAATTTCTTTGTGAAAGTTATTATCTGTACAAGTTCATATAGTGAGTATGTTTGCATGGTACTGGTACATACCCTCTTCTACAAAAAAGGGCTTAATCCAGTGAGAGAGCAGGACCACCTCATTAGCAGAGAGGCAAGCCAATGACTTGACATGTACTTTTTTAGAATTCAGATTCTTTTAACTATAGAACAGAACTGCTCTGCCTTGTCACTTACTCCTTTAATGTTGAAGAGGTCGAAGTGAGTCAAAGGGGCTTGGCAGTGTGTTAGCTGGATGCTGCCGAGCTGTCCACATGTAGAATCCCTGGCCTGGTGTAACTGACAGCTGTCCAGGTAGCTGCTGGAAGTTGAGAGTTGGTTTCTGCCCAGCTCTGGTAATGACTGTGCCACAGCTGATTCTGCCAGCAGACAAGCCACAGTCTCTGAATGCTTGTACAGCTGACCATCACTTTTCTACACCTTCAAAATCAGAGTATCTCCACTGTGGTGCAGATTTCTAGAGAGCACTTTCTTTTGGTTGCTGGGAAGATACTGTTCTTTGATACTGAGACATCTTCCTTCATCTGTGCTAGGTTTAGTGTCTGAGTAAAATGTTCAGGGTCACAACAGAGGGTACAGGAGACAGTATTGCCAGAGCCTGTGATTGTTTTGCAGGAGGAGGAGGCCTTGCTGTCAGAAATGGATGTCACAGGCCAAGCCTTTGAAGACATGCAAGAGCAGAACATCCGCCTGATGCAACAGCTGCGGGAGAAGGATGATGCCAACTTCAAGCTGATGTCAGAACGCATCAAGTCCAACCAGATCCACAAGCTCCTGAAAGAGGAGAAGGAGGAGCTGGCAGACCAAGTTTTGACACTGAAGACACAGGTAACCTTGGAAAAGAGAGAGGACAACAGGACTGGTGGGGAAAGGTGGAGGTGGTGTTGGTTATCTCTGGTAGCCAGCTCCAGACTGGGTCAGGGGAGAGAATCAGAAAGGCAAAAGTGAGAAAATGAGTGAGCTGAGATAAACGCAGTTCAGCAATTACAGGAAATGTGCACACAAGCAAAGCACAAGTGAATTAATTCAGCACTTCCCATGGCAGGCAGGAGTTTAGCCATCTCCAGGAGAGCAAGGATCCATCATACATAATTGTTACTTAATAAATGCTGCAACTCTGAACACCCTCCTGCTTCTTCCTTTCCACCAGCTTTTATTGCTGAGCACAGCATCATGTGGTATGGAATACCCCTTGGGTCAGGTGGATCAGCTGACCTGGCTATGTGGTATCCCAGCTGCTTGTGCACCCTCAGCCTACTTGCTCGTGGGTGGCATGAGACATACAAGGTCTTGATGTTGTGTAAGTACTGCCCAGCAAGAGCTAAAAGAGTAGTTATTGACACTGTTTTTCTCCCAAATGCAAAATACAGCAGCATGTGAGCTGCTGTTAAGAGAATTAACTGTATCCTCACCAAAATCAGTACAGGAGGGAATGCTCCCCTAATCAACTTAGGAATGGTGTGTCAGACGTCAGAGAGACCCGTCTCAGTAAGAAACTGAGACTGCTGTATGGAGCATGAAATGTCCTAGAGGTTCATTGCTATGGAGAACAGATGGGAGAAGGAAAGTGGGAAGTCATTTTCATGTTGTAATGATACTTCTGCCTGTATCTTCTACATATACCCGTATATATTGGTAACAAGCAGGAGAAGCTGGAAACTGTAGTTCAATGAGAACTATCTCAGACATGAGTACAAGTACAGGCTGGGAAAGAAGTCATTGAGAGCAGCCCTTCGGAGAAGGACTTGGAGGTTCTGGTGGATGAAAAGCTGGACATGGGCTGGCAGTGTGTGCTGGCAGCCCAGAAAGCCAAACGTGTCCTGGGCTGCATCAAAAGCAGCGTGGGCAACAGATCAAGGGAGGGGATTCTGTCCCTCTGCTCTGCCCTCGTGAGACCCCACCGGCAGTGCTGCTTCCAGCTCCGGTGTCCTCAGTACAGGAAGGACATGGACCTGTTGGAACAAGTCCAGAGGAGGCCACAAATATGATCAGAGGGAATGAGCACCTCTGCTACGAGGACAGGCTTGGAGAGGGTCTGAGGAGACCTCATTGTGGCCTTCCAGTACTTGAAGGTGGCTTAGAAAAAGAGGGAAAGCAACTTTTTTTATGAGCAGATGGTGACAGGACAAGGGACAATGGTTTTAAACTGAAAGCAGGTTTAGATTAGATATTAGGAAGAAATTCTTTGCACAAAGGGTGGTGAGGCCCTGGTACAGGTTTCCCAGAAAGGTTGTAGGTGCTCCATCCCTGGAAGTGCTCAAGGCCAGGTTGGATGAGGCTTTGAGCAACCTGGTCTAGTGGAAGGTGTCCCTGCCCGTGGCAGGGGGGTTGGAACTGGATGAAGGTTCCTTCCGATCCAAGTCATTCTATGATTCTATATTCTGCCATCCTTGGAACCAAAGTGGAGCTATGCACTGCCTTGCAGCAATTCTTTAAGCCACTGTTCGAAAATTAAAACATCTTCATTGCAAATATTTGACTGCTAAGTTTTAAAGTGCTCACCAGAGAGATCTGGATACAGCTCTTAGACTACTGGGTTGCTGTTCAGTGAGAAAAAGGCAAGCTGATGCTCCTTTGTGCTGGGGAGGCAGGGATAGTTTTAACATGCAGCTTTAATGGCAGCTCTGAAGACCCACAGAGTGTGCCTTTCATTCCTTCTGCACCTTCTCTCCCGCTTTCCAAGGTGGATGCCCAGCTGCAGGTTGTACGTAAGCTGGAGGAAAAGGAACACTTACTGCAGAGCAGTATTGGCACAGGAGAGAAGGAGCTGGGTCTGCGAACGCAAGCCTTGGAAATGAACAAACGCAAGGTGAGTGAGTGATTCCATCTTGGATTGTAAGATGGAGCTGTTGCCTTGCAGGAGGCATAGCAGCAGGCTCTCAGCTCTCACTGTTGTTACAGAACCTGATATTCCCTGGTTTTGGACAGAAGGCTTAGGAGTCTTGAAGAGAACACTGGTTAAAGTACTGTAGACTGATGTTTCCTTTGATAAAGAGGAGCAGGTCATGTATGTTTCTGTGAAAGGCTGATCAGGGTGCTGAAGTAAGATGCCTTTATAGGAAACCTATCATGAAAGAAGAGGCAGCAGCCAGATAAAGTTAACTGGGGTCAAAGCTTTTATGAAAAAGATGGGATAAATAAAGGGGGAATATGACTGGGGAATGCTAAGACTTTAAACAAATGCCTAAGATCAATAAAGTAGATCTGTTACCAGTAAAATAAGACAAAGTCTCATGGTTGATGCTGCCTTTGCTTTTATAGTTTTAGTAGAAATGCAGGAATGACATTAAAACAGGCAGAAAGGAAAGCAGAAATATCACTATGAAGAGGAGCTGGGGGAAATTCAGCACAGTCACTTGTGCTTAACATGACAATCTGTGGTATTAAGGGAACTTGGTTAGAAGATTATAGGAGAACTGGTGAAGAGAAAATGCTTCAAAACACTTATCTTGCTTGAATTTCTATCTACTTCACCTATACAACTGCCTCTAAACAATAGAGAAAATGTGGAGGCTGGAAGGCTAAAAATACATGAAGAAGAGAATTGTGTGGTCATTAGTGTTTTTCTAAGAGACATGCTTTGCATTGTGATAGGGTTTGGCTCTGCTGAAGAGGGATCTTGAAGCTAAATGATTTGAACTTGTTAATAATAAGGTATTTTGCCACTGAAGTGATGCTTAGGGAATAATTCCAGTTATTTCACTTTGAAGTACTAGAAAGAGATTGCAAAACCAGATCTCCATCAGCATGAGTAGTATTCTGTGAGCAGTCTTGAATTGCCAGGCAGAGGGACTAGAAATCACTAGAGCTATTTTTCCATGTTTCCATGTACTTCTGTACGGGTTTTCTTTTTCAGGCCATGGATGCAGCCCAGCTTGCAGATGATCTGAAAGCCCAGTTAGAGCTGGCTCAGAAGAAGTTACATGACTTCCAGGAGGAGATTGTGGAAAACAGAGTAACTAGAGAGAAAGAGATGTTTAACTTCAAAAGGGCTGAGGTATATACCCTGTGCACAATCCTTTAGTATCTGTCTGCTTTAGTGTCCATCTTCTTGGACATCAAGCTTGGAGTGGGTTTCAACTACACTATTTTTGTGTCCAGTTTCACTTTGACTTCAGCTTCATCAGGTCTTGGCTCTTTCAGGTTTTTCCACTGATAACTGACAATACCTGTGGCATCAGATAATGTTGGATTATGGGGGATGAAAGTATGGGTGGCACAACTTAGCCAGGTGCACTGTTGGCATGTTCTCTTTTGTCTCTGAAGAAGCTGTGACAGAGAATATGCTGCTCACTCACTTAGTCTCTTGTTTTTATGCAGGAGGACATTTCTAGGTTGCGCAGGAAGCTGGAGACCACAAAGAAGCCTGACATGGTTCCCAACTGTGATGAGATACTAATGGAAGAAATCAAGGATTACAAAGTGAGTAGTTGTGTCTATTAATTTCCCTCTTTACTTCAGTCAAAAAGCTCTGTAGATATGCTTTGAATATTTCGCATCTCTTGTCCGTTATCTGGGGTTGAAGAAACCATATTCTTCTTCTGAGGAATGGAGGGACCTTCATCTCCAGACATCTTTTAACACCTCTGATTGACCACAGTGGGCCCTCACAGTAACATTTATGTGTTGCAGGCCCGTCTGACCTGCCCGTGCTGCAACATGCGCAAGAAGGACGCTGTGCTCACCAAGTGCTTCCACGTCTTCTGCTTTGAGTGTGTGAAGACACGCTACGACACCCGGCAGCGCAAATGCCCCAAGTGCAACGCGGCCTTTGGGGCCAACGACTTCCACAGGATCTACATTGGCTGATCCTAGGAAGCTGCTGCTCACGCTGACCACCCAGTCTCCCCTCACCTTCTGTGGCCACCACCCACAGGGCAGTCATGGCTTCTGTCAGCTGATCTGCAGTGTCTTCTGGGAAGTGTGTTTAGGGTATGGAAAGAAACAGATTCCAGTTCTTGGTTCCTTTCTTGCCCCCTTTCCTTTTGTTCTTGCTCTTGGTTTTTTGGATATTTTGTGCCTGAGAGGAAATTTTCCATCCGTCACTATCACACTGCTAAGCTGGGAACCTCTGACTGAAGTCCTGCCTTGATGCGATGAAAGCTGTCTGTGGTGCAGCAGAGATTAGTGAGACCTATATTATTACAAGGAGTTTGCTTTGGATGTTATTAAATCCCATCAAGGTATGGTAGTGCTTCTGAGAGTGAATAGTTTCCCAATTAACAGACCAGATAACTGAATCTTTAGACTTCAGTGGAGTCACTCCTTAGGCATGTATCTTCCTGAGTCAGGGCAAGAACCTCTTAGGGATGGTGCATTAGTAAAGATCCTCCCTAGCTCCAAAAGCACACACACATCTTAGTATCCAGAGGAGGAGAAAGGTAAGACATCAGAGAATCTTAGAAAATAGCATTCCACTGATGAACCCTGGTTGATACAGGCACCTTCCCCTAGGCTGAGGCATCACTGTCATTGTCCTTATAAAATAAGGATTTTTAGGGGTTCCTTTGTTTCAGCTTTGCCACAAAGATGAATCTGTTTATGCACAAAATCTAATTAAAGCTTTTGTTGTTGTTTGGTTTTTTTTTTCTGGTTTTCTTGCCTCTGGTAGTATCTGCCTGGTCTCCTGTTCTTTGTTCAGTTATTGGAAACATTTTTCACAAGTTTTAAGCTTCTCAAGTAGAGAGATTAACTTCTTCTTCCTCCGCCTTCAGATTATGCATGACTAAAACAAGTTTTGTCCTTTTGGATGTAACTCCAGTATCTTACTTCTGACACAAGAGAAGGGCCAAGATGCTGGACTGTTTCTGCAGCCATTTTGACATGGCTGCTGGGAATTTTGAGAAAGGATGTGGCATGAGTTATAGTCTCTATGCTCCCTCTAGTTGGAGCTGTATTTTAAGTCTGCTCCTAAAAGCAAAATGTAAAGTAATTTATTTACAACATTCCTTCACAGGGTGTAGTGTTTCTCCTGTAAACTTAATTTTCTTGGAAGGTGCACCTCTCAAGAAGTTTGTTTCGTGTGTGTCTCTTCCCTGAACCATGAAAACTGTGCTACCTTCCTGTGTTCACTATAGGAAATAAGAGAAACAGTAGTAATAAAAATAGTAGTAATAGAAACAGTAGTAAAATTAATTAATGACAGAGTGTCTTACAGTATGCATTATTATCTTTTTGAAAACATTCAGAATATGTGAATAAAACCTTGTAAATTATTATGAACCCTGAAAAGAGTGAAGGAACACGTGGCCCTACCTTTCCAAGGGGAAGCTGAGATGCTGAGAACTTCTGGTGTGGTGTAAGTGCTGTTAGAAGAAAAGACAGTAGAACCCTCTCCTCTTTCACTGGAAGTTGCTCCCTAGATTACAGTTTGTGGCATCAAGTTGGAGAAAGAGCCATGTGTTAATGCTTGTTGTAGATTGTGAGGTGCAAATGTTTGTTCATCAAAATCAGGACCTGGTTCAACAACAAACTGAATCTTCAAACAGCTTTGCTACAACAGCAGACTTCCTTTTACAGCTGTGAACAACCATCTGAACTAAACAGCCCCTGAACAAAGCCCGTCGCTCCTCTCCCAGTCACAAAGTTGCATCACCTTTCCACTGAAATAAAGCTCGAAACTTTTGTGTGTATGCTGGCCATGTTGGGATCACTGGTCATGGTAGGAAACAGATACTTGAAACAATCTGGATTAATTTCACAGAGGAGATTTGGAAACTTCTGTTTTCTCTTGCCTTACCAAGAAAAATGTTAGTGGTTTGGTTTGTAATAAAATAATAGTTTAATTTAAGATCATTTTGGAAGTCACTGAATTTCTCTCTCTGCTGGTAATTTAAACTTTGAGAAACTGAAAATTTTAGATGATCTGTTTGCCAGAATGAGTGGAAATAATTAAAATAATTAAAAGCTTACCAGAACTAGAAGTGTGAGGGTTGAAGAAGTAAAGGGGTGACAAGTATTATCAAAAGTCCTTCTAAATTCAGTGTCTCAGGTGACAAAGAAAACGCCTCATCTCCAGTCTCCAGTGCACCCTCTGTCACAGCAAATCCTCCCCTGTGACATGTTACTGACATCCATGGAAAGTTACAGCAATCTTTTCTGTCTTCTAGGGAATCAGGCTGGTGCAATAACTGAAGAAAATAACACGCCAAAATACATCTCTGTTGGGCAACAATAATTAGATCTTCTCCTAAAAGGTTCTAGTTGATGGCTGCGGTAATTTGGAGCAATCCCTATTCTGCATTTAACATGGGAGCAGCCCCTCAGGCACCCAGCAGAAAAGATATTTGCATAACATTAATTATTAGGTGGTGAACATTCTTACACTTACATTTTTGGTTTTAAATGAAGGCTCAGTTTTTGCAGGATTGGGTGTTTAGGTTGGAACTTTGAAGCAAAACATTTTTGTTTAAGATACTAACATTTTCAGTTAATTTTTTTTTTTAAATCTATTTCTGGGCTCATTCTGTGGAGATAAAGACATTAAAAACTTGATAAAAATACTTGTAATATTATACTGAAATCCTTTTTTCCTAGTGTTTTAACTAGGAGAAGAGAGCAGTGTTCATCTCTTCTAGGCAAGTGGTATTGGAGGTTGTGAGGTACCAAATGCTACACAAATCAAAAGCTCTTCCTAATAAAGCTGTATATCTAAAAGAGGGGAAGGGAAGGCAACAAAAGCAACCTCGGTGGCTTGCCCATCTGGCTTGTCAGGAGCAAGGAGAGCAGGGGTATCCCAGGTCTCTTAGATGTGCAAGGCTGTGGATCCCACTTTCCTGTTTTACGTTCTGATTTCTCTTTCCCGTGTTACTGACTATTAAAAGGAGTAGATGCATCTGCTGCCCAAAAGCAGAGGCTAAGGACTGAGCAGGGAATAAAATATGAACTCTTGATGAGGCAAATTAGTCATTAGCTTTTAGTGGTCCGTGCAGAGCTTTTCATTTGCAAGGGGTTTTTCAAAAGTTAGAGGTGCAAAAAGGTAAAATGTCTTTTTCAGACCCCAAAATACAGTTTTAGATCTGCCTGTGGCATTTAAACTGTGCCTGACAAGAACACCCCGGGCAACATTCATGCAGGTGGTTGGAGACAAAGGGAGGGTAAAAGGTATCTCAGAGACCAGAGTTAATTCAGACAGTGTTACGAAACATTCTTTTTCTCTGTAATATAGGATGGGTTGGGAAGCAGTGTTTAAGAATTGATAGAAATCCTACTCAAAAGACAGAATCAGCTGGGTTGATGAAGTATTTATTCAGATGTTCAACAGCTTACCCTTCCTTCCCCTCTACCCATCATCCGGGTAGGCAAGGGCTCTGCCCGGTACATTGCCTTCGAAACCACAACTCTCATTCTCCTTCATCTGTAGGGAGGCTTTGGTGCCTCCCTTTCACTTTGATGAAATGAATAATGGACAAGATCCCCTTTATGTCACCTCGTCTGTGAGAAAGAACCCTACTGTCAGCTGAAGATAGTGAATATTAAGGGAGTAGTTTCACAATGGCAAAACACTTCACATTTTGAGGTAAACACTGATTTA
This sequence comes from Pseudopipra pipra, assembly GCF_036250125.1. Classification (NCBI taxonomy): domain Eukaryota; kingdom Metazoa; phylum Chordata; class Aves; order Passeriformes; family Pipridae; genus Pseudopipra; species Pseudopipra pipra. The sequence continues at coordinate 43,741,472 of NC_087581.1, read as the reverse complement.
CAGTACTGCCACCCCTCTCTTCCCCATATCCTTGCTGTGTGCCACTGTGAATCCATCCCTTCACACCTGCTGGTGCAGCTGTTTGCATGGCTGCTCCTTGGGTGCAGTGGAAGCCAAGCCTGGGCTTGGAAGCAGACGGAGGTGGTGGTTTGGTTTTTGCCAAGTTATTTTTTAAGCTGGGTGAGTTCCTTCACCACAGTCTCAGAGCAGCCACATCTGCATTTGTGCTGACAGAGCTGAGGGAATGGTGTGTACTGGGTTTGCCACCAAGAATTTTGTCTTGAGATTCTGTGCCAGGAGGGGAGGGACTGCCAACACAGAACTAGCACCTGGCATAATGAGGCATCCATGAGGAGCCTTTGCATGAACAGAGACTAAACCCACAGATAACACAACAAAAATGTACCAACAAGGGGCATGCTTCCAATGAGCAGTTTACATTTTCTCCCTTTTTTTTTCCTTTTGTCTTTTTTTGAATTAATGCACAGAAAGGGCTGAAAAGGTGGGAACCTCACTGTACTGTCAAGTGGAGGAATGAGGAACTCTTGCTGTTCGGATGCTCCTTTTTTCTCCAGTCCCTTGGGAATGGCTGGTGTTTTGCAGGAGAATGAGAAACTTCCTGTGAAAGGAGGACTCAGGAGGGTGGCAGTGGCTGTGGGCTGCTGGAATCCTGCTCCCACGAAGAGCACGTTGCCTGCTTTATTTTTGCACCCCTTTCTGGCATTACAAAAGTGTGTTACAAATTTCACACAGGAATAGGGGAAAAGAGGAGGAAAAGGTGGAAGGGCCCAGGTGTCCTGACCTAGGGCTCTGCAGTCCTGTTTGTCCTCTGATACTCCTCCAGCTCTGATTTCCTGTCCATGGCGAGCTGCAGCTCCTGCTTGATGATTTCGATCTGCTTCTCCAGCTCAGTGAGCTCCTGCATCACTGAGGTCCTTGCAATGTTGAGGGACTCTGCTTTCCCATTGGTGGTTAAGGAAGCCGAGGCCTCCCTCCTCACCTGTGGCAAGGGGATGTCCTGGTGCTGGCGGATTGTCACTTCATTCTGCCCTTGGTCCCTACAGATGTATTTTTTCTGGCGGCAGTTGCGCAGATTGGCGGTGTTCCACACGGTGTGCTGGCTGTTCCCTATGTGGGACCTGAACAGAGAGATGGGGATTAATACCACATCAGAGTCAGGTCTTGTGTGTGTGCAGCCCTGCCCTGTGAGCCATCCTACTACAAAAATATGAGGCTGCTGTTACGTATTACGTGGAAATATTATCCCTTTATCCCTGGAATTGGCTTTTCTTGTGAAGCACAAATCATGAGAGTAAATGACCAAATTTTTGTGATTAAACTACAGCAGAGACTAGAACAGAACCCTAAATCTTCCCCAAAATTGTTTATTAGTTATGAAATCATAGTCCTCTCAGCTCCAGCTCAGGAAAATGCAAGTCCTTCAAAGCTTTGTGAAAGATTTTGTGGTTGCAATGCCCAAGTTTATTACAGTGTTAGTCCTTTGCATGTTAGTGCTCTGTGCTCATTTGCTTGCATGGAGGAAGAAAGAGACTGTCTTGAGTTGATGTGGAGAGGTGAAGGAGAAGGGGTGCCCTTCGGATTTGAAGTCTTGGAGAGCTATTTGCACTTCTAAGGATGGACACAATGACGTGCTGTACCCAAACCTTGCAGGTACGTTCATGAACTTCCTGACAGAACAAGAGACTTTGGCATTGTCATGTTGGGGGAGAAATTTCAATTTGAGAACTTCTGCAGGTGTTTCGATTTTTTATCTGCAGAAATATTTCTGTAATATGATTCCAGAGAATTTTTTCCCTTTTATTTTGGGGGAACTTTGCCATCCTCCCAAATCAGTGCATTTCCCAAGGTTCTTTCCCAAACAAAGGAGCACCCTGTGGGCTCCACTCTCCAACTGGAACATACGGAAGCACAGAGTTTGCTGTTGTGGGAGAGGAACCTTAGCTTTCCTACCTGCTTTACCTTTGGGATAGATCTGTGTGCATTCATTTTATAACTGAGATTAAAACTCTGAAGTTTAAAAGTGCTCCATCATAGTAGGGGTCTTCTGTGGGTATCCTGGGACAAAACACCTATTAGTGTGAGCTACCAATCAGTAGGTTAAGGAAGGAGGTTAACATTTCAGGACTGGGGCTGCTGAAAACAATTGGTTTCAGGAGGAATCTGGAGCTGGGAGTAACTACTTTTCTCACTTGCCTCCAGAAAAGGAAGTTGGAAATGTTTTCAAAGAGATGGAATGGCAGAGAAGGAGGAGGGGGGGTTTCAGGCAGGAGCAGCAGCCCCATCCTGCGTCATGGCTCCAGAAGACTCAAGTCTTGTGCTAAACTTGGATGTGTGTTTTGTGGTGCAAATTAATCTCCCAAAGACATGAAGCAAACAAGTACCTCTTAAGCAAGTTTCAGACAGGGAACAGGATTAGCCTGGCAAGTAGAAACTGGCAAAGTATCTTCAAGGCAAAGAGCAGAATTGCCTTCCCACGCAGGCAGTGGTCTAGACAAGGCCACCAGTGACAAGCGGCTGAGGTGCCCAAAACTGCCTCCGGCTGTGCAGCTTTGCAGAGCCCAAGATCCCAGGGGTCCTGGGCTCCATCTTGCTTTGGAGAAGTACCACCTGTCTCAGAGAAGCTGCAGCCCTTTGTTTTGTAAGTATTTCTCAAGAGTCTTACCATTTATCCATGGTGTCTGAACGTTTTTCTCTAGTCTTTTAATCAAAACAGCTTTTTGATAAGGTGTTAGTAACCAACATATCTTCTGCGAGTGGTGGTGCTTTTGTCTGGGGGTCTTGGCAGGTGATTTTAACAAAAGCCAGAGTCCACAGAGTTTCACCAAGTAAATAAAACCTTTTACAATTTGGCCACTGATGCTGAGCAGGTCCTCTAGTTTTTGGAAACTTAGACCTAAAAAAACCCAGTGGATTTTCTTCTGTGAGGATAACAGCAGTAGCATAATGCAAATTCTTTCTACTTCATTTCTACATTTTGGTGCTTTTAATAGCTACCCAGTCCCTACCAGGAATAAAAAGAAAGTGTGATAATGTAATTGATGTGAGACCTCTGGGCTGAGCCTTGCCATATCAGTGTTCATGACAAGCTGGACATCACGTTACTGTGTGTGTTGAGTTAAATTCACCATAATTCTGTGCAACCAGCAGCTCAGACCATGAGAAGAGCCAGGACAGGGTCTGTGTGTGTGTATGTGTGTTTGTGCATGCACACACATGGGCTGAATATTGTACGGATAGAAGTTTTTGGACAGCAGCGCATCTTCACTCTCCATGTTGAAACAATATTCGCATAGATCTTTTTCCAAAGCCATTCTCTGTGGGGCTTGTGGGCTATCTCCTCGTGTTACAAACTTTCTGCGCTGCTCAACACCTGGCAGATAATTCAGCTAGTGCTTTTTGAGCCCTGTCTATAAACAGAGGAAATGAACTGCATGCATATATATATTCATATACCTGTGCATATAAAGGCAGTCTAGGGGCTTACAGATGCTTACTTACTTTTGCTGCCATTAGTGCAGGAATGACAAATAAGCACAACATATGTTTACATCTGTGGGTTTCAATCATGCCAAACATCCATCAAGAGCCCGGAAGACTTCTAATAGTCTATGGTTGAACTTATCTGTAGAAAAGCAACACTGCTGCCTGTGTCCCTAAAAAGTGCACTAATAGTTCTGAGTTACTGAGCAAATGCATAGTTTTAATACAATGCCTTATGTTCCTGGTGGCTGTAGACAAGATTATCTTCTCTTCAGAAGACATAGGCTATAAAAACAAGGCAAGTTGTTACCTACTTTTTTTTCCAACAAGAGTTGTTCGACACAAAGGTTTCTGAAAGGACTCCATTTTCCACTTCTCAGCTTTCTTATTTCTCATTCTAAAAAATAAGAAAGCTGAAAGAGTTTCTAACATACTAGTGCCTGATCCCTCATTCGCTGTGAAGCTCTCCGTGCTCTAGTTACTTGCCAGTGCTTCAGTATGTGAGTAATTAATTACCTAAACAGAAGGACAATGGGCTTAGACTGGAAAGACTGTCTTTGGAATGAGAGTGCTTTTATTAGCTGTACGCACAGTCATGAGAAAACCCAAAATTTCTGGGTTCATTACTCTTTATTGGAAAAAATTAATTTATTTCTGTCTCCCTCCCTTGTCACTTCTATCTTACTTCCTTTTTTTGGATTCTATTATCTTTGGGGTGCATTAGATCCATAACTAGATATCCAGACATGATATATATAAGTTCAATTTAATTTTTATAGTTTGTGCTTTAAGCCATGGAAAACTTCCCACCTCTTTTCGACTCGTTTTTTCTTAGGCTGATGTTTTTCCTCAATAAATGAACTGTTCAGAGCACGATGTAATCTCTGGAGGGAAGAGAGGAAATTAAATTAGTAAAAGCAAGATTAAGAATAGCTCCACAAATAGGTAAACAATTTGGGCTTTGTGTGATGGACTTAAACATAAATTATTTGCCAAGTGAAGGATACAAGCTTTGTCTGTCCTTTGTCATTACAACAGGTATGTTTTCCTGTAGTTTCCCAAGAAAGGGCAATCTGAAATGTTGATGAATAGTTTGCAAACAATCCTTGGTGTTAAAATTTATCACTAAAAAAAAAAAGTGTGTCTTGGCAAACTTCATTATGTTCTAAAAGATTCCTTCCACTGTGCAGCTTCAAAGCAACAGAAGCTCATCCCTTTTGTGCCTTTTGCTGCAAAGTAACTTCTTTCTTTAGATCAAATTCTATAGCAATTTTATCCCACTAGTTTCTCTAGAATAATGGAGGAGGTTACCCAGCATTTCTTGCATGGATCAAAAGTTTGGGAACCTGTAACAGTGAGATAAAATGTTCTGGTTAGCCAGTTCAGGATAACAACACTGTTGCTTCTGTCATTCAAAAGGGCTGTGAGGTTACAAGTGCAAATGGAAAAGTGCCTCTGTAAGCTTTGCAACTGTGAATATTTGAACTGTTTTCTCTGTGCTTTCCATTCCATCATTAGGTAAGGCTTTTCAAATTCCAGAAGCTGCTGCCACACTTCAAATGTCAATCATCAGTGCTCTTACAACCTTTTATACCTTGTTCTTGTGCAGGCTTTCTTATTCAGCCACAGGATTACAGGATCTTCTTTCACAGAGTCACTTCTGAATACATACCTGACTTGTATGGAGCCAGTACTTCATCTTGGATTTCTTCTTGATTCGTGGCAGGACCAGTCTGTACACGATGTGTTCCCCAATGGTGGTGAGAATGGACAAACCAAACCCAATGCACAACATCACAAAGAGCCCTGAAAAATGCTTGATGCCCATTTGCAGTGTCTGTGAATAAAATCAAAAGGGGAGGTTAATGCAATAAGCTGTCAGTGTACTGTCACAGATGCTTTGTTTTCTCATGTGGAAATGTGGTCTGACTGAATACACAGTGATGTAATAAAACAGAATAGTCTGGACACAGTCCACAACAGAACCTTTCTGTGCTGCAGAGAGGTCGTTGTTCAGTCAGAGCAAAGGACCTATTATAGGAAGAGAATCAGCCAAAGACCAGGGAATTTGTGCCATTTCCCTAAAGAAACGATGTGTTCAACACATACAAGAATCCAGTATTTGTGGTGTCTTTGCATTTGTAAAAGTAAATACTGCTTGACAGAATACAGTCAATGAACTGTAAAGCAAGTCCTTCATCAGCAGAGAGCCAAGAACAACTGTTCACTGTCCGTGTTTTCTGGGAATTGATCATTAACTTCCTCTTTTTGTGCTTTACCCTTGAGGGAGGTTCATGGAGAAAAATATTAGGAAACAAATGGCACAAACATGGCACCTCTTCACTCCCTAAATTAACAGACTGAGTCGTGTTTGTTGGGAACCCCAACTGCAACTACGAAGAACAGGAACACTCCCACCCTTTTCTGCTGACCCACCTTTTTCATGTAGGGTAGGAAGCCTTTAATTAACTTGAGTGTCTTATTGACATCATTCATGTTTGACCACCAAGAAACCCTGTACAGCAGCAATCTGTACCACAAACACCTGCACTGCAATGGGTGGGTCAGGTTTGTGTGTTACATATAATCTTAGTATGTTTATGCTCATGCACCTGTAACTAAGCTGTGAGTTTATCAATAAATAAAACCTCTTGCTAATAATTACTGCCCACACACTGCTATGGAAATATTTCCAAGAATACAAATTCTACTTGCATCTTCCTCTTATACAATGTTATTCTCCAAACAATAAGAAAAAAGAAGCAGAAAACTGCATGTAGAGCTGTGTATCAGAAGATGGCACCTGCAATGCTATTACTCTGGACAACTGACATGTTGTGTTCCTTGTGTTCATTTGGTAGGTGGGTAGTGTTGGGCACTGTGCTTTATTATGACTATCTGTGTAATCCAGAAAAAGAAACCGGATTTATCACAGAATTTCTGTCAAGTCTGACTGTGAGGAGGTAATGGTTTAAACCACTCAAAAATTGAAGTGTTTGCCTGGAAGTCTGTGTCACCTGTTTCCTTAAACTGGCAGTGAAGCCCAGCTTTTAGCCCAGGTAGCATAAAATCAGAATGAGGTCCCATGTCTGAGCTTTCTCTCAAAAGTCTCAGAGCTGAGACCTCCGTATAGTCCCAAAGGCAGGGGAGATCTGCTAATGTTTGGTTGCTGTATGGTATGGAGCACTTACATTACTCTGAGAATAGGAACTCACTTTAATGTATTATCATAAAACTCCAGCCATTCAAAATAATTATAAAAATCCCTACTGCTCTGGGGATTCCTGCATTCTGAGATGTCTCCTCCAGTCTGAGATCAGTGTTTGATGCCACTCCAGGACTGCTGCAGAGAGAAAACTTGGCCAGCTCCTTACATGAAAAATAATTCCCTTGTCTTCAACAAAGCCTCTCTAATTTATGCTGGTGAGGGTCTGGATCTCTGTCCTGTCAGCTCTGCAGAATTGTTTTCTACCTTCCCTGGAAACAGGTGAAAGAAATTCCAGCACTGCTATCTTAGGTGCCTTTTTCACTTGTAATGGATAGCTTTTGAAATTGTCCCAAGCAAGACATCTTTTCCTAGAAAAGGAAATGCCAAAACAAAGCATCAATAATATTTCATCTAGCAATAAAGAAGATAATGCATTGAAAGAGCTGCCTGACAAAGATTGCATAGTAGAGGGAAATTTTTGAGACTAAATTAAGTGGGAAAACAGGTAGGGGAGAAATAATTAGCACAGCATGTTTTATGGTGTATGGAGTGATTATTTATAGCAATATCAGCACATTTACATACTACTGTAAAATGGCTGGTTATCAGCTGTTTACTGTAGATACACATGTTAAATCATAAATGAAACCATCTAATAGAGGCACCTCTAATTGTTACTGCCTCAAGCAGATTTGAGCAGCAAGACCTATTACTTATTTAGTAGTTTATGTATGTATTTTTAGGTTCATATATAGAATATATGCAGAAAGAGCAGAAAGAAACTAGATTCTCTGCATCACTGTTTTCCTCTCTCCTGAAGTTGAAGGGGCCAGGGGAATGGGTGTGTGTGTGTGTTGGGGGTATGTACTGGCAACAGAAAACAAACTGATGAATTTCTCCACTGCAATATCTTACTTTATTTTCTTTTTTAAGGAATGAAAGCCTATAATGTGGTGTGTTCTGTACTAAGCAAGGATTGAAATACATCCTTGCACCAACTTTGTAATGATAAATTCATGAGGTAGCTCCCTGTCTTTTAAGAGAAGGAACTCAATTGCACCCATATGGTAGTTCTGGAGCAATAAGCAACCCTAGTCAATCCTGTGATGATTACAGCTAATGGGTGCTAAGCACTGCAGTGGCAACAGACTGTAAGCTGATTCCCACTTGCAAATTGGGAAATTGGCAGTTTCAGGAAAGCAGCAAATACAAGAGCAGAACTGGAGGTATCTTCTTTTTTTTATATATCCCCAGAGAGACTTTTCCAATTTATCAACCCGTATCTGCGGTTGCTACCTAAACATTTCCTGCTGTCTCCACTGTAGTTTTATGCCTTTTTCTCTCTTTTTTTTTTTTTTTTTTTTTTTTTTTTTTTGAACCCTGAAGAGAAGCAAGGGGATAGAGAGAAAGAGATTCTGATATTTGTGCTTGCTTTGGGGCAGGGAGCAGAGATGAAAAACAGCACTTGGTGATTTCAGCATTTGTTTTCATGAGAAAAGCTCCTGTTTTACTCTCTATTAGAAGAGACTATAAATGCTTTACTATCACTGGTTGTACTGAATAAGCTATCTCTGACTCATCAGAAGCTTGTAAAATTTTTGTGGGTATTCTGAAGGTTGGTGGCACAGCACAGATATAGGTGCTATATGCTCCTGAACCCAAACACTAAATAGTGGTATTGTGTGTGTGTTAGCTGTAATAATAAGTTATATTTTTTTGATTGCATTTCCCCAGTAAGGATTTTAAAAAGCTTTGCTGATATCAGGAAGGTAAATTTTGCAGCACCTGTGTGAAGAAGGAATTATCAGGGATAAACAGGTATGAAGGGCAGAATTTTAAACTCATTTACACATCTCAGTAGGATTGCAATATCCTACCAATGCTAATGCTTCTGTTTAGTTAACTAACTGGTATTAAAACATATCTCTCTCTCTCCATATTGTGGCATGTTTTGTAGCTGCGGAGTATTTTTTTACTTAATTTTTATTCTTATGGCTTTCTGTGCTCTCAATGAAGTGGCAGCATTGAAATAATATATATTTAATCTCTTTAGGGAGACTATCTTTAGCAAAGACTAGTGACCATGATTTTAGGGTTTCAAGTGCCAAATTTGATGATTCACTGTAAATCATTGTCTCACATTAGCAAGAAAAGCTCCTTTCCCCTCTTGTTTGAAGACTTTTGTACAGAACTGGAAAACTACTCCATTTTGTAATAAATGTGTTTCTTTCAATTCATCCATTTTCCAAGCCCTGTTAGAATCTCCTCAGATAGTAAATTTTTTTTTTGTTGTGTTTTCGTTTGGTTTTTGTTTGTTTGTTTTCAGTTTCAACAGATGAATCTAAATATGCTCTCTTCCCCAGACAGCCTATATGCAGGCTGAGGAAATTTTCTTGGCTTCAGGATTTTTTCCTGTTATTTGTGTTTGTTTTTCACACTCTGGTAACAAGGTACTTTGAAAGGTGACTGATGGGCAGCTGCTGTTTATGAGCACAGGGCAGTTTTTTTCTGGAAGTGCCTGCACCTGCAGAGCATCAGGGACAAACTTAAACCAGAGCTTCAAGGTAAGGGCTAGAAAAGTCACTGTGGAGTTGTCAGGTGATAGGTGTTAACAAAAAGAAGGAAACTCATGGTTAAACTTAAAGGGGACAAGGCAAAATACAGATCAGAAAGGCAAATTTGCTGGGTGACAACTGGATAAAATCATGGCAGGATGAACGAGGCACTGTCTGGTTGTGCCTCTCATGTGATCTTGAGGCCAAAGATCACCGATTCAGGCAGAAGCTATGGTGAGTTTAAGCAAGTTCCTTCAAAGACTTCAGAGAAGAGCCATCGATGGATCCCACCATTAATGAGAGATGAAAAGAGGATTAGTCACCAACCCTGGAGGGAGTTAAAAGACAGAAATGAGATACCAAGGGACATGGTTTAGTGGTGGGTTTGGCGGTGCTGGGTTGGACTGCATGATCTTAGAGATCGTTGCCAATCTAAATGAAAAACACTTGTGTACGCAGTTAGCTTTTCCCAAAGTAGGGACATCTTTAACTAGACCAGGTTCCTCAGAGCCCCGTCCAACCTGGCCTTGAACACTTCCAGGGATGGGGCATTCACTACCTCTCTGCGCAATCTGTGCCACTGTTTTTCCACTCACACTGTAAAAACCTTCCTGCAGCTTCTCCTGAGCTTGGGTGGAGTTAATGGGATGGAGGGAAAAGTCCCAGGAGCCTGGCTCCTTCTGAAGAGGCATTAGTTAGAATAACAGTAGGGTAGAGGAAGGGCTAAGTGTACTGCATGAAAAGTGAAAAACAATTACTTGATCATGTCCAGATGTAATGTGCCAATACAACTCTGCCAATCCCTCTTCCCTCCTGGACCATGCTCTGCCCTAAGTGGGGACCTACCAATTTTACCACAAAGGAATTCCTTTGAAACTGAAGTATGACGATTTAAAATCAAGAGTACTCAAGCAATACTGTTAGTGACTAGCACTCAACATGATCAACCACTGCTATCCCCAATTACCTGTGATGGAGAGGGTAAGATGGAATCACTGCAGCAATTCATTCCAAGTCTGAGTTAGCTGCATTCCCCAGGAATGATCCAATGGGTGCCTTGGGTAAGTGGTTTTGCTGAAGAGGTTCATACAAAACATCAGAGTCAAGCACTTTTGACCTCTGTACTTTCCAACTCATCTTTATTGGCTTCTCAGCTTGAGGAATCATCTCAGATCTTCCAGCCCCAGGCTGAATCATACCTTTTCACAACAACTTTGTTTTGAAGTGCAATTTATGATGAGCAAGGTGCTCGTTCAGTGCCAGACAGAGAGAGATGGAAAGAGCTGGCAGTGAGTTCTGCCACAGGAAATATGATTTCCCAGTGTAAGGTTAGTAAAAAAATTATGAGTAAGAAAATTAATCTCAAAATAAAGAAAAGAAAAATTAACCTCTGTGGGCAGGAGTGGCAGGCGGATAAGAATCAGGTATAGCGTAAAGAGGTAATGACAAAAATGGACAATGGAAATTCCCCCCATTTAAAGGCTATACTGCTCAGTATTTCACCTACTTATACTCCCATTTTTGGGTCATTACTCTTGGTCAACAGGTGCAGTGTGTCACAGACCAAATTTATCAAAGAGACATAGAAAAATACTGAGCCTTACTCTAACTATCAAAAGGCAATTGCTGGGTCTTACTTTGGTATATAACCGATGTGAATGACTACCCAGTGAGAAGCTGAGACTTTTTCAAAAATTAGTTATCTGCTTCTGTGTTGAACATCGTCTACACTTCAGTGAATCTGTTAAATAATACTGTGACTGACAGCAGAGAGTTAAATAAGAGAGATTTCTGGGCTGTACAGGAGGAAATGATACAAACCAACACAAAGATAAGTCCCAGAATAATTCCCATGCTTCTTGGTGTAACAGTGGGGAAGATAAGCTTTGGAGTGTCCGCTGCTTGGCTATTTAGTAAATCTGCCCCAGCTATGAAATAGCACATCTTAAAATCTGCAAGTTCTTAGCCAGGAGGGAGTGGATGAAAAGGAAGGGATGCACATGGGAGTTGTGTCAGAAGTAGGATAATTCAGGCAAATGAAGATCTGGACTTAGCAGAGCTTACCTCACAAAGGCACAGAGTTACAAGTGGTGTTGTGTTTCTACTCACTCTTTCTGATTGTGAAAGGACCTTTCGGTGTGTGAGGAATTGTTCAAGGTCTTTGAGTGACTTTTTAAATTCACAGAATACTAGAATAGTTTGGTTTTGAAGAGACCTTAAAGACCTTATAGTTCCAAATCCCCTGCCATAGGCAGGGGTGCTACCCACCAGAACAGGTTGTTCAAAACCCCGTCCAACCTGGCCTTAGACATTTCCAGGGATTCGGCATCCACAGCTTCTCTGGGCAACCTGTGCAAGGGCGTCACCACCTAAAAAAGTTATTACATCTCATCTAAATCTACCTCTTTCACCTTAAGGCCATTTGCCCTTGTTTTATCACTTCCATGCCCTGTGCTTGGGGTTGCTCCAACCCAGGTGCAGAAACTTACGCTTAGCCTTGCTGTACTTCATGAACTGAGCCCTTCAATTCAGTCACCTGAACCAGCCTGTTGGACCTTATTTTCTGAACCAAATCTCAGTTTTACATGTTGGGTTAGTGCAATTGTACATCAAATAAGGATTATGGTCTGATAACCACTCCTGGAGCAGCCACACCTGCCCTTCTTTCTGGCCATCACATGGAAGTTACACTTGAAAAACTGAATTACTTTAAAGCATAACATATCTTCCAGCTGTGACCCCTTGCCTAAAGCCTCTTCTTAAATGCTGTCCTTAAAACCTACTCAACACTGAGAAAAAAAGAATGCCATGGAATTCTGAATTTTCAGCCTGAAGCAGCTTTTTTCCCACTTCCTCTCCCTTTGTTAGTGGGCCTTGAGGAACCTTTGAGTACTTAAACCACGTCATGGTTTTTCCAGGCCATGAACATGGGGTAGTTTAAGGCTGACCTAGAAAACAGTGACACCCAGTATTACATTACTGAACATTAAGGGGTTTGTGATAATGTAAGAAAGTGAAAGAACTGGGTTTGCCTCAGAGATCATGTACTAACCATACCCGTGCAAGAAAATGGTATGGTCTTGCCTTCTATTTTTAAATTGCAAAGGTCTTTCAGAAGAGTAGCTGCAGAAATGACATACCACCTATCAGATATTTTTTCTCTCCAGTTTGAATGCAAGGTTTATTCTCTCATTGCTCGTGTTTGCTTTTCTCCATAAAAACACAAATTCAATTGGTTTTACAATATGGCTTCTTCAGTTGGCCCAGCCAGGGCTGATTTTCTGCATTGTTATATTTGCTATGGCAGGAAAAAAGTTTCTGTTTCTGGACACAGTCATGAGAACTCAAGGCTAAGAGCAGTAGTCTTCAAATTGTTTTTGATCACACACCTCTGTTGGTAACTTTTTAAGCATGGCCCCCCCATATTTATACCTATTTATGATTTTATACATATATATATAAATATATATATATATAAAAAACTCAATTTCTAATATTTTATTCCTGTAGCCCAGGGAATCATCTCATGCCCTCCACGGGCTGTATCCAACCAACTCTACAGACCACTAGCTTGAAGGAGTAAAACATATATTCTGGGAGAAAAACAGTACCAATTAAAACTGTATTTTTAAATAGAATTGATTCTATATCTTAGCTATTTCCACAGGAATACAGAGCATACAGCCATCAATACATCTTCTGGGGTAAGACTCTCATGATCAGAGGAAACTCCTTATGTCTCATCTCTAGGGAATTGCTAGGGAGGTAAGTTTTCTCTGCTGTAAGAGTTTTGAGTTTTAAGACAGTTGAGGTAACTAATACCATCTGGTAATTTTCCTGAGATTTAATTCAAAAGATCATGTTAAAATGTAGAGTAAGAGGTCATTGAATGAAGTGCTTGTCATGAACAGATATATTAGCTATTATAAAAAGATAATTCCCTTGTTAGATAATAATATAATCTTCAGAATAAGCTACATTGGAATAGCAGTGAATATCCACTTTTGTTTAAATGTGCTTTCTTGTCTTGAATTAATCACAAAAAAACGAAACAAAAAATTGAATAAAATTAATAAAAATAAATTGAATTTTCTTCTATGAATGTCTGCTGTAATATAATTTGTTTCATATTGACAGAATTGTAATGAAAAAGTAAAAAATGTAGTAAGACATGCAGAAATACCCCAACAATCTACGTATTAAAACCACCAAATACAGATTTCCATTGTCGTATCTCTAAAAAATGCTGGCTTTCAAGTGATTTAGTCAGCAGCCAGAGATTTGCAGACAAGATGCTCAGGCGACCATTGAAAAGTCAGTGTCAGAGCCCCAGGAAACTGGGATTCTCTTTTATGGGAGAATGGCCATGCCACCACCTCCTCAGAGAACACACAGCATTTTCTGACGTTTGGCTGAAGGCTCTGAGAAGGAGAGAGCAGAGCTTTCACTATGTTTTTCGTACTAGTGAGAATATATAACCTACCTCTTTTGGCAGACCTTGAGCTAAAGGTCTATGCTTTCAGCTTTTGATTCTTCAGTACTTCATCTTTTTTTAGTTGATAGTCTAGGAACTTAACAAAAAACTGCTATTCTGATAAGAGTCTTCTTTTTCTCATAAATAATGGCCTATATCTTCAGCTGCCATGAGCTGGCACAACTCCTCTGATTTGAAATCAGGACATAAATCCATAGAGACTTACTTTCATTTCCTCTAGATCTAGATAGAATTGAGACCTACTTCCCCTCTGTGCTTAGCATAGTACCTTAGCAGATCATTTCTAGGCTGAAATCCTCTCTTTAGTACAAGTAGCTGCCATGTTAGGAGGTGGTCAGGGTGTATTAGAAATTTGGGATGTACTGAATTCCCTGTCTCTCTGTGGATGGTGATACACACACACCTGAATGGAATCAGAGAGGTTTGCTATGCAGTGTGCCACATTATGGTTTTTAATGCCCCTGTTTGTCTCCAGAAGAGCTCTCTGACACACGCTCTGCACACCCAACTTAGCAGCAGAGTCTCACTGATGTTTTCTCATGCTCTGATCTTACTTCTGCTGGGATCAGTAGCTCTTTCTTTTGAAGTCTCACACTTCCCTTCAGCTGCCATCCATCTCTGTCACATGGGCATGTCCACTGCACATTATGAATAAGGGGAAATAGTTGCCAGCTTGAACAAATCCTCACATAGATGACTCAAGTTCATCATTTACCTCGGTGACAGCAAAGCTTCTTTTCCCGCATGGAACAACCTTGTACCACTTGTCATGCAGAACATCCATGAAACCATGGGATTTGTACTGGCTGATCAGTTCAGAGATGTTTGAGGTGAGCGGAGAGTTTGGGGGAAGACCAATGCCATATCCTAGAAGGAAAAACAGTACAGTCATCTCTCTCTTTCTTGTTTGCTTTTTGGTAAGTGATGTTGATTTCAGTATGAAAGATCAAGCTGGCATTCTGTTTCAGCCAGCCAGTTCAAACCTGGATACTGGCTTACTGTGGACTGAGAGTGCTGATCCAAGGCCTTTTGCTGTGCAAAAATAAAGTCACTCAATATAAGCAGGATATACAAATTCAAAATTATTAAGGCCACAAAAGTAATATGGAAATCTGGAGGTTTAAAAATTTAAAATGGAGGTACAGCTGGAAAAATAGATCTATCTTGTCTCTAGGAACAGAGACTTTTGCACGCTTTTGCCATGGGTTCTTTTTTTTTTTTGTCTTGTTTTAGAAATGCTAAAGGGCCTCAATGTCACATAAACCATTCTGTGATGCTTTTATATTGTCAGAGCAGTGGATGTGACTGTGGTGTCAGATGTGACATTTTCTTCCTACGCATTTTCTGATGAGGAGCCATATGCATGTAAATGTACATGTGAGCAGTCTGCATTGTTATCACACAGCAATTTAAAGCCTGGGAGCTATGCTTTCAGTTCATGCCCTTCTGCTCTGGCAGTGACAGGGACCTTCAGATACTAATAAATACAGTTTTTAGCCACTGTCTTTCACCATGCTGAAGTGGTGGTAAGGGACTCCATGTAAGTGAAAATGGATTCAGTAACTCTGAATATGGTATTTCTATTTGCAGAATCTGGAGTTCGACTTTAGAAATTCTGAACAAATACAATTATGCCTAGAAGACATGCAGTTGCATGCAGAGATGTGCTGCCAACTGCCTGGAGAGATTCCTTTCTAGTCCACTGTGGATTTTTGTTTTTCAGTTCAGAATTCAGAATTTCGGACTGTTTCATTAAAAAAACCCACAACAACACAGCAAGAAAGAAAACACCCCTGCAAGTACACAAGTGCTGAATTTGCCATGACAGTGGCTTGCTTTTCAATGAGAGATACATCGATATGTTTATCTACAATGCAATAAGCTCCCTTGCTGCTGAGTTTTTTGAATTGTGCCTGAATATATTAGCTAACATTGAAGGATTTCCTTCAGAAGGCATAGCTAGAATGAATATCACATTTTCTGCATACTTCTTTTGTAATTGGATGATGTGAAGTCCAGTCATGCAAAATCATACAATTTGGGGGTTATTTGTGTTTTTTTTTTTTTTCTATATTGAAATCTGATTTACTTGATTCAAAGTTGTGGAAGCTTTTGGTTTCCTTCAGTAGAGCTGACCTTTCTGAAAGGGAAGATTTATCAGGTTGCAGGTGCATGATGAAACATGCAGCTGCTCACATACAAATCCTTCCATGGGCAGGAACCCCTTCCACTAGACCAGGCTGCTCAAAACTCCGTCCAACCTGGCTTTGAAACAAATGGTATAAGAGATCTAAAAGCTCAACAACCATAAAAAAAAGGACTGAAGCTTTCATTCTGCTTATTCACTGAGGGTTTTACCATAATCCTCTCACAGTTTCCCCCACATACTTTCACTGAGAATGCCACATCACAAAACAACAAATGCGACATGTGAGAAACAGAGCAGTATGTTATAAAACTATTACCTTCAATGGCAAAGGGTTTTCCCACAGTTAGAAGCTTGCAGTCAGCATCTATTGATACTTCATAATCTAGGAGTGCTTTATCCATGATGAAGGCATCGAGTTTCTCTGGATCATGCCTGTATTCAATGTTAAAAGTCAGAACCATCTCACAGTCTAAGACTCAGTGATGCTCACTGAACATTTATCTATGCAATTCTCTGCAAGATCCCTATATGAAAACAGAGACCAGGGCAGTCTTTTGCACATCTGGACTTAAAATGAAAACTGATTTATATTTTGAAGAAGGGAATTGTGCATGAAATGCAATCTTTGTGCATTTAAAGCAGTACAGACAGTTTAGGACTTACTTTACTCCCCAAAAATACTACTGCGAAAGATGGAAAAATTACAACCCGTTGCACTTCAACTCAGTTGAAAGGTAGCACAAAGCTTTTTTGGAAAAGATCAGAAATTGCTAAAATACTACTTCTGTCTTGATTTGTGTTAAAGCTACAGGTATTACACCAAAAATACAAAAGGATAACTTACTCCAAGGTATTCCTGCCCCTTTCTCCTTGAATATGAGGTAAATTATTTCCTTCACCTGATTCAGCTTTTCTCTATGTTCAGTCTCCATGAACATGGAGGATTGAATTTTACTAATATAATCACTTCTGAACAGCATGCTTGCATAAAATTATGATACAGAAGAACAGTTGCAGTGCCTATTCTCATCTGATCCAAGGACTGCACCCTTGATTCCTGTCCCCTTAAAAATCTGGGTGTTCTCCCGATGTGATTACTTCATTGATTTCAATGGATTGATTCCAGCGTAACTCAAAGAACTGCCATATATCTTAATTATCATTAGAATAGGTCTGGGAAACAACTTCTGATGGAAAATTCTCAGGCTATCTATTAGGCAACTTCTATGAATAAGACAAATCAATTATTTCAGGCTTATTATCGGCTATTCCGTTTCCTGGATAAGTTGTGTGACCCCAGACTGTCAAGCACAAATGTCTCATAATTCCCTAAGCCAAGAAGACTTGGTGTTTATTAGTTTTTAGCAGCCTAATGCTTCTTTTATTCATCTTAATGACAAATTAAGATTCCTCTCTGAGAACCTTCTTTCCTCCCACCATGCTGAGGAACCTCATCGGCAGCTTTTGCTTGGGCTGTGATGTTTTGTGGGATAAGTGACATGGCAAGCAGGAAACCCATCACCATCTCACTGCCGTGCCACCTCACTGGCCAAGAGACCAGATGTGCTGCTGCATGCAGAAGCTCACTTCAGGTAAGCCACTCCGTCTGTGGTGGCAGGGACGTTGTAGCGCCGCATGTACTCGTGCATCTCTGGGAAGCTCTGCCTCACATAATCCTCTGCGCTGCTCTCCCGTACAGTCCCGAACCGAAACCCTTGGGATGGGTGGTGGAGCTGAGGAGACGAAGTCAGAAGAGATTAGCAGAGATACTTGCCTTCGTCACATCTGGAGTCTTGGTCTTATACATGTTTGTCAGAAATTTTCAGCATTCACAGGCCTGCCTCTGGTCCTCTTTCCAAACCCCAGAAAAACTTGAAAAAGACTCACCAGGTGACTAAACTCTCAGGATCTTCTTCAAATGTTAAAAACATCTCCCATGACATGCCCTGAACACCCAAACCAACACTGGGATTATTGTCTTTAAAACTGGTGACGTTTCAGGAAGTGTTATGAGAAGCCTCATTGTTGGATACAATCCACTTTCTGGGGCTCTTCGTAGGCAGCGAAAGACACACAGTCTGAATTTATTTCAGCAAAATGTCTTTTACTGACTCCTTAAGGAAGAAATTTTGCCTTCTGCAGAAGGGTAGCACCCTCAGTTCATTTCTAGAAGTCTATATTATATACCTTATCACAGTTTTTGCTGCCATTCTTCACAGACAAACTAAGGACTGAATGTTGTGTACACCAAAAGGTTGCCCCTGCCAGTGAGGAGGAGGAAGAATTCTCCTCTATACAGTCTAGCCTGGAGCAGGCTATAAACATACAGACAGTTTTTGCAGTTTTGTGTCCTGTCCTTTTCACAACTGGCTCCACCCTTTGTATTTAAGGCCCAAATAGTCTAGTTCAAGTTTCACAGACCTATCTTTCTGAAGTGCCCTGTTTGTCTTTGGAGAGTTCAGGGACTCCTGGGGAAATTTTCAAGCTGCAGTGGAGGTGTCAGGCAGTTCCCTCCACTATACCAATCACTTCCTTGAGCTGGCCAAGTGCTGCCAAGACACATTAATTGGAAAGTCTTCAGCAATGTACCAGCCTCTAAAAGGTCAAACTTTCAGAGCACAGGAAGCCATATAAGGCTAAGGAAAGGCTGAAATAGTCATGCTCTATTTGCTTCCCAGGAAGCTTGTGGTCTTCACAGCAGCTTGCAAAGGTGATCTCACCATGGCCATGCTCTGCTTTGCAAAGACCAAGCAAAGAGGTCTTTTCTTGCAGTCCATCTTGTTTCTGCACTATCATCTTTGTAGAACAGCGTAGGGGAACACACAAAGCCATAAAAAGACCATCCCCACTCTTCTCTTCAATGACCCCATGGATAAATGAGTGTTCCTAGCTTTTTTAAGGATAACACAGGTAGGATGTAAACTCACAATCACCTAGTTTAGTCTGAAAAGGAACAGAGAAAGGTCTTTTGGATGGCATTTTGATGTCCTGGAAGCTATGGACATACTGTATTTCTGGTATTACCTGGAAAGTGGGCGGGTGGTCTCCACATTGTGCTCAGCTGATCTGGTCCTTGTGCTGTGACCTGGGAATGAGATCTGCAGCTAAATGCAAGTCTGTGGGCATTTGAGTTGTTCCAGACTACATGACTATGGACAAGAGAGGCAGGGTGTGTCTCTATCCAGAGCTGGCCATAGGGATGCTGTGCCAGAAGGACTGTGGGTGTAGAGGTAAATGTTCTTGCTTGGGAGTGTGGGAGCAGCATTCAAGTGCCAGGAGACATAAATAACAGAAGCTGGGCTGTGACAATACATCACGGAGACTTCCAGCACAATGCTGTCAACACAAACCTTCAGACAGTGAAGATGACCTGCTTAAAGAATGAGCTTGGAGTGGGCTAATGCACTCTATGTCCCAAGAAGCTCATCACCATAGTCAGTACTAATTTTTTTAGGTTTTATTTCTTGGCAGTTTCAGTGAAGAGAGTGAAAACCTCATCAAGACTCAACACTGAACCATTGTTCAAGTCCAGTTAGGTGTTTGTTGTGATGTTTGTGGCCCACATAGTGATGCCAATTGCAGTGCAACATCTGAGCTACAGATAAAGTCTGACTTCACTGGAAAGCATCTCACTCAGACTGTCAGCAGCATCTACATCTAGCTAAATATTTAAAACTCTATGGGGAAGGCTAGTACAAAGACAGTGAACTGCACCTCCATGCAGTTTTCTGTCCCAAATCCCGTACTGGGAACTGCCCACAGTTTGCTTTGTGTTGTGCACATTGTCAAATTTCACCACAAACAAGGATAAAACTGGAATGTGGATTAGATCAAAAGTCCATCTGGTTTAATATCTTGTCTCTAGCAATACCATATGTCTGGTTGGAAGTCTTGGAAAGTCTGTGTAAGGGGGTCATGCAGTGATCCCTTGCATCCAATGCCGACCTGCTTCTGGTAATCTCCACTTTTTCTAAAGCATCATTATGTGTCTGCAACTTTATATTTGATGAACCTTGACTCCTTTTACAAGGAATAAATGTTAATAGTGTTTTAATCCTCTAAGTCTTTCAGGACTGTTTTCTACTTGTTGCTGCTTATACACACGAGGAAAAGGTTTGCTTGCAGCTAAGTGATAACAGTGGATTGACAATGCAAAATGCTGCCAAAAGCACTTACTGCTGATCTGCTAAGAATGCTAAAGGTTACTTGCTTCAAGATAAAATCTTCAGGATGGAAATAAGATTAATCGGTTGTCACTGCTGCTTTCTTACTTTCTGTAGTTCTCTCCAGAGAAGATTATGTGAAAAGCTGGAAACCACAAATATCTGTGTTTCGACAGGTTAGGTAAATGTCAGTCTTCCTGTGAGTCTTGCCTTATTAATTATATCTTTTTTTTAATCTTTTCTGTTTCTCATGCTCTGTTTCTTTCGTGTTTCTTATATTTTAAAAGTCCTGTATTAAAGAGTCTTTCTGTTTTCTATAAACCAATAATGGAATCCTCATGCCTAGGGCTACAGAGAAATCATGAACTCTGAAAAATCAGCAGTTGAAGAATCAAAATTTGAAGAATCAAGAATGGATTCTATACATTTTTTTTTAAACTGGCTGTTTAAGGGAGACAATTACTGTATTTTTTAATCAGTAATAGCAAGTATAACGGCTATCTTATTGAGGAAAAATAGCTGTTGAAATTATAGGAATTTCTACTATATGGAGACTATAATTCTGTGTATATACTGTTTTTTCATTCAAAGCTCAGTCAGTCTCAAAGCTAAATAAACATCACAAAGCAGGTAAAGGGCACTAGAAACTGTTGACACTTTTTTTATCCATAGAGTACCTGGAGATTTGCTGGTGATTAAAGTACAATTAAAAATAAATGAATGTAATAGGTGCACATCCATTTCCTGACATGAGTTTTCTTGGCACTCAGCTTAGACAGCTTTACAAAGTCCCTCCAAAATCACACATCTATGGCTGCAAGAAATGGCAAGAACAAGGTTTGTTTCAACCTGAGGAGAGGCTTTGAGGCAACAGTACAGTTCTGGCTTGACAATTCATTGAACAAGATGTGAAGAAACTTATAAGTACAGATATTGCAAAAAAGCAATAGCCTAAATAAAGGTATTTAAGTTTTTTTAACTGACAGATAATTGAATCACAGAATCATTTTGGTTGAAAAAAGACCCTTAAGATCATTGAGCCCAAGTGCTAACCCAGCACTGCTGAATCCATCACTGAACTGTGTCACAGTGTCACAACTACATATCTCTTAAATCCCTTCAGGGATGGTGACTCTACCACTTTCCTGGGCAGCCTTTTCCAGTGCCTGGCAATCCTTATGGTGAGAAGATTTTTCCTAGATCTCCTTTTTGAAGATCCATTAGTGTTTAGCAAGTAACCAGCCCTTTGAATGTTATCCAGCAAGGCCACCACAGCACCACAGGCAACTGCAAACTATGCTGGCTGAGCTACCAAGAGGGCTGAGCATAGGAATGCCAATGATCTGGGCAGTGTAACAGCAAATACATGAATGTATCAATGAAGTAGTTAAAAAACAATGTTAAAAGTTATTAGCTATTAATAGATTTTGATATTTTATCTATTAAAAGTTAAAAGAGGTTAAAAGGCTATTTAGTGTTGCTGGTTAGTGGTCCTCCTAAAGAAGATGAGAACTCCAGCAGCTGACAGTATAATTTTTGCATCTCAAATACTGGAGATCATGGCTCTCGTATGAGGGAACTGAGTTTTATACCTGAAGCACTGGTGTATACCATGAATGGCCATACTACTTAGGTACATGCCAAATTTTTAAAACCATCTAAAGCCATTCATGCAATATATATGATGACCTCCATTTAGATCTGAGTTAAATGGTCATGACAGCCCTCACAGCAGTGGTAATGCAAATCCTGCCAAGCACTGAGGAAATGAAATGGTTGTTGGGTCACTTGAGCAATGAGACAGGGAGGCTAAAACACATATAGTGTTTAAGGAAACTCAGAGAAGCATCCAGCTTCTCTGACAGTGCCAGGAAAAGCTCTGGGACTTCTGAAAGTCTTCTGTACCTTGTATACAATGGTGTGACCAGACTAATGATGTTTGTGCTGCTTACTGCTGAAAGCAAACACTGCAGCTACCAGATTCCTTGGCTTGGCCCCTTACTTCTAGATTTTCTTGGTTTCTGTCTCCTGTTAAAACATCTGCTGAGTGGGAAGTAGAGAGCTTGTTTTATTTGGAAAGATGTTGAGAAGAACTGGGCATCTGCATACATTTATGGCTTGGGGTGCCAATTATGCATGAAAATACCAATCTGATAAACATCAATGTGATAAAACCACAGGAGCAGAAAGAAGAAAATACAATCCTGAATGACAGGGAGTTTGCATTACTTGACATGTTCCATTTTATGTAATACAGTGCCACTTCATTGAGCACCACCAGCTAGGCTGAGAACACCTAGACTCCAACTTGAAAGGAAACAGGCCTAGAAATATCCTATGCAAGTTGGGATTTAAAACAGAAAATGTATGAGATGCTGCCAGCAGTTAACCTTGACACATTCAAAGCTGTTGGGCTGTGGGGTTTTGAGGGCTTTCTAGGAGGTTCTGGCTTCTGTATGACTTTTCAGTTCTGCAAAGCTAGAAGATTTGCCTCAAAGCCCATTCCCCATCTTGATGCCCTTGTCATTATTTTTACTAACATTCTGAGGTTTACATCACACTTGGTTGTAAAAAATCATGGATTTTTCAGTGTGTAAGAACTCCAGGTGTTCAGAATATAAATACATAGTCTCAGCTCCAGACAAGTAGGCAATACAATATTGCCTTCTGATCTTATGGAGTTTGAGTTTGCTAGGAGCTGTGAGGAGACAAGGAAGATATAAACAGAACAACTGTTGGGAAGGGAAATTATGTCTATTTTCTATAAATGATGATGTAATTGAAATGTAGGAAATGCTTTCCCAGCACTTGTTTGATGGGGTGCACTGAATCAGAACTATTCTGTGCATTTCAGTATACGACTGGAAGAAAAATGCTTTAGGAACACCATTTCTAATCGTTATCTCAAATCATTAGAAGTATTTCATCACTCATTCAGTAAGCCTCTCCCAAATTCAATTCCATGAACTATTTTTTGAGAGAAATGAGGAAAAGGCAATCCAGTATGCAGCTGGGTGCGGTGCCTGTGACTGTACCCTGCAGTGACAGTTGTAGAGTTATTGTGAATTCAGCTTTTACCACCACCTACAATATTGCTCTCCAATTTTAATTGGATATAGAAATAAGGAACATGGCTAAAAACACTTTCCTAACTCTTACAACAAATTCTGAGGAAAAATTGTTGTGCAAAAGGTTTCAGTAACCCACCACCATGACAGTGCTGGTTACCTGGTGTGACACCAAGTGCAGTGTTCACTGGACACCTGGTATATCAGCACAATTGGTGTTCATGCCAGCACAATCTCTGCCAGGGAATGGCTGCACAATCTTGAAAATCTGCTCAGTTTCAATTGCTAATCACTGGAAAAGGGTAGCATTAAGTGAAGAACTGACATGCTTTTAGAGACACTGCTGTTTTACACTGAGACTTCTGTTTTTGGCTTCATTTTACTTTGCCTTATGTAACCTATACGTTGAGGTGGTCTTCCAGCTGCTAGTAGACTTCTCATGGTCCACTGATAAAATAAATGCAATTGGTAGTGCTAAGCAAGGTTTCAGGGGAAAATGAATAAAACAACTAAAAAAAAAACCCACACAAAACAACAGAACTATGTAAAACTCTGTTCATGGGCTTTCCCTACTTATCTGCAAGAGTTATTGAAAACTAACTAGTGAATATTTATGGGGTGCAGAGGGAGATGAAAGAAAAAAATTATTCACAGTGAAGAACATGAATTTCAGATTTTAGCAGAGGAAAATCACAGCTCAACTTCTGGAAGTTGAGGTTTTTCACCAAAAAACGTCCCACGTGTTCAAGCTTTGGAAGCGGAGATGTTCCCAGGGCCTCCAGGAGAGGGTGTTTGCAGAGTACATTTGAAAGAACACTTCTGCTTCTCTGCTGCAAAAAGTGTCAGTGCAGCTGATTCTTGACTTGCCAGGATAATGTGAGATTTTCTTAAAATTCTATCACTTTGAATCCAAATTAGCCAGGTTCATTAGCTGATAAAATCCTGACCGCTGCACTGAAGTTAATGAGCAGTTTTAATCTGGAAAACACTGCACAGTCCAGTGCTGACAGTTTATTCTCCTCGTTGCAAGAGGAGACTACATGAGAAGAAACTGTGACTTAAGTCTCTGTTTAAAAGTATAAAGCCTTTGTATTGATGGTGCCTGTGTGAGTGCTAATAATTAATTGCAAGATCTGTTCTGCTCCTCTGTGTGCTGCAAAAGCTCAGGAATGAGACCGGGCACTCAGATCTGTGGGTAATTTCTGAGGGTTGCCCTGATGATTGAGTTGCTGGGCAGTTCAAGAAGCTCCATAAAACAGCACTCTGGTGAATATGAACTTGCAGGTGTGTTTATCTCTGTTTCTTAATAGCATTTTAAGAGTTTTCTGGACAGAGAAAGCTGTGATTTTTTCCAGGAGAGCTGAGAACTGTAAGATAGTAAGAGTAAATTATTGTAGAAAAAATGGGTAGACTGAGGGAAAAAAATGGATGTAATTCCCAAAAGGCAATAGATCACTGTTTCCAAATCTACTTCACCAGCACAAAGCAGCTGTAAAAATGTTCCCAGTAGAATCACTTCTTTGAACAAGTTCTTCCGCTTGCTACCCATAAAAGAGGGCTAATGCTGCTTTCAGGTAAGTGAAATCCTTTTCAAATTAGAAGCAAGAGAAGAAGAGCTGCTTGGCTGAAAAATATTTTCAAGCTACCACAGAGATATGGGATATTTCTGGATAAAGAATCCCTCTTGTCCCTCTGTCCTAAGTCTTGGGTCTGTGGACGAAAAGGTACCACAGATCTCTACAAGCCACTGAGGGCTGGAGGGGGAAACCTAATGTGGCAGCAGCTTGAACTGTAGGTAGTCTCCTCACCTTAAAACCAATCATCTTTAAAATCCATTTTCTCGCAAATTTCTTCCGCTCCAGCTGTTGCTGGTTTAAGGTCAGTTCTCCTACCCCCTGGCCATATGGCAGTTGTCCCCTGTATACCAGGGCTGAAAATAATCCTCTGCCTAAACAGGTGATGCAAGACTAGTGCCCTGTGGTTTCCAGTAAAGGAACAAAGAATGGGTTTGTGTTGTAAATTAGTTACTAGGACAAAGAAGTTTCCCACTGTAGATGGAACTGTCCATCTGTGCAGACCTGATTTCTTAAATATGTTATTTGTTATTGCCTTTTGGTTCAAGAGCCTCAAATGAAGGTAAATCAGAAAGAGTCCTTTGT
Source organism: Pseudopipra pipra (assembly GCF_036250125.1). Classification (NCBI taxonomy): domain Eukaryota; kingdom Metazoa; phylum Chordata; class Aves; order Passeriformes; family Pipridae; genus Pseudopipra; species Pseudopipra pipra. The sequence goes on along the minus strand of NC_087581.1, from coordinate 43,716,174 downwards.
TACTGACAGATCCAACATTGGAACAAAAAGGGTTTTTTCCTTCTTGGAATCAGTTTGGAACAGTGAGAAATGTGTTAAGCATGAAGTGTAAAAGAAAAATCATGGGCACATTTGGATGCCTTGACCTCTTGCACAGTGAAATACAGACATCAGTATTTGACTTTACCTGATGTTCTGTCAAATCTTAATGCACTCAATGAAAATAATTATTTTTTTTTATACAGGGCTTGGACCCTTGTCAGCCCTGAAACCAAAGGGATTAGGGTGGGAGCTGACTGAGGACTTCTGTCTCTAGGAAGGTGAGCCAGAATAGTATTCTGGTCTCTGTAGATCACAATGTTTGTGACTTTTGTGAACAATAAGAAATATCCTCAGTGCTGCTAAGTCAGCAGTATGATGATCTTCCACCTGCCAGGTGATAAGATCAGCCTTATGCATCTTTACCATTCTCTGCTCCTCTTTGCCAGTTACTTCAGTAACTTCTCATATTTCTCCACTTTTTATTATTTCTAGCATGGGTATGAGCACCACTTATATAACAGTAACTATTTCTGGTGGTGGGATCACTTTCCTTCTTTAAAAAAATTTTATGACATATAGGTATATGCAGGTTGAGAGTGAGAAATTGACATCAATACAAATGGAAAAATGCTAAGCCACAATAACTCCTGTGCTGAAGAACAACTTTTACAACCTGCATCACATGAAGTGAAGACAGCAGGACTTCTTCTCTTCCACACCTACCCCTAAACTCTTTGGGTCAAACAGAATGGTGAGCTGAGAAGTGGCCAAGGCACTCGGTGACAGTACAAGGCATCGTGTGGAAGTGAAGACCTGGAGCAGCAGAGGTTAATATGCAAAGATACTAAGAAGATAATTGTTGGCAAGAAGACATAAAATGGGAATGGAAATTTGATCTGTAGAACACTGCAGTGCATTGTCTGATAAACTAGGTATCTGAATGATACAAATCTGAACTGGACAGATTCTGAGAATCCAAAGCTGTATCTTTACAAGAAATCTTTAATGAGGTGATGAGGAAGTTAACAAGTCTAATGTTCCCAATAAATTGCATGGGGAAGCCAATGAAGCAATGATTTCACCTCCATAAATTGTAGATGTCTTTCATTCCTGTATGAGATGGCTCTACAATTCTTTGTTCTGACTGGAGTTTGATGCTTGATTTCACCTTTATCTGAGACTTTTTCACTTTGGTCTCTGTGACACTTAAGTCCTCAGGTTCAAATCCTTCACTGACTCATTAATACTCAGAAAAGTACCATGTCTTAATTAGCACGGTGTGATGTTGTGAATCATGACCTTCCTGTGCCCAGGGACTTCCTGCACAGAAATACATGCTCTATAGATTCTTCTTTTAACTGTAAAAAGAAAAGAACCCTGCAGTCCTCTGCAAGTAATAAACCGCATGGCAGCAATAAGATTTTTGTGAACTTCACTGAGTTTGTAGCTTGTTTTTTTGCTATACAATTTAATGCATTTACTGCATATTTAAATAAATGATATTTCATTATCTATTTAATACACAGTAGTGCAAGTGGGGCCCCTTATAATGATTCATCTTAGGTTTTTGCAGTGAGACCCTGGCAGTAATTTCCTTTAGTGTAGTTCTTACAAAAATTCCTTTTCTGAGGAAGAAATTTTGTCAATAAACACACAACAGTCATGGCCTCACTCTCAAGCTTGATGAACTTGAGAGAAAATATAATTAAAAGCAGGAATATTTGAATCGCGCCTCTAATGATGAAAAAGGCATATATAGTGAATGGATCTTTCTCTTTCTGTGGTTTGATGTTGCTAAAGCTCATCTGTAGCTACTTGTCAGTTGTATTTATGGACAGTTCTCATACAAGTAACAAAAGTATTCAACTGATACAACAATTGGCCACAAGTCCTCTAAATTAACTGAGAATTTCATAAATAAGAAATAAGAGCTTGCATCCTCATGTTTTGTGTTTTGTATCTAGAATCAAAAATCTGTGTGATCATACATAATCCCTGAGTAACAAAATGTCAGAAGTACCTTGCCTGGATCATTCAAAGTGCTTGGTTTTGTAATAAAAAGATGGACAGCTCATAAGAGCAAGTGTTCAGACACTGGACTGGGAGAAGAGCAGTGATTTCTGAGGATTAATCCCAAAGCACACCAGGGCTGTTGAAAGAACTTGCTGGATGGGATTTGTCAGAGTGACTGTAGGTGTCTGCATTGTATTCTTTGAGGCACATAAGTTTTTTGTGTGACATCAGTGCTGGCCATGCTGGCACACCACCATGCATGTCAGAGAGAAGTAGGCAACTCCAGGGAACGGTTTAGGTGATCTTCTTGCCCTGAAGTAAGTCCCTTAACAGCAGCTCCAAGTGCCCACCTGTCCCATCTAACTGTGAAAGCACAGTAGACTGAGTAAATCATACATAATGTCTTCACTGCAGGCACATAAAGTTAGGAGGGATATTGCAGTGAAATTGCTGATGATGGGATCCACATGAGTAGCCCTTCTTTTGTCAAATCAGTCTCAAAAGGTTTGATATTTTTATCTCAAAATACAATGTGGAAAAGAACTTTGCCATTGTCAAGGAGTGTTTTGAAGGTAAAGTGATCAAGAGAAGTAAAAATATAACCGCAGTAAATTAACAGGTAGGCTACTCAAGTGTATACTGCAGATGGGAAAGAAAAGCGACACTGTCACAAAAGTCAAAATGCTTGGATAGAACCTGAAAAAGTCACTAAATTGTTGAAAGAATAACAGTTTTAACAGAAAGAAAGGCCAGGCACTGGACCACTTATGGAAAATCTGTCCAGCTCCTCAGCTTCTGCTGTTTTCATGTTGGCATGTTTGAAACGTTTATTTTGTTCTCTGGACTTCCACAACTGTTTTGCCTCAGATAATGTGAACTCCTCAATGTGCTCAGGACTTCTCAGTGCATCTCCAGGATGTGCTCTTGTATGAAAAACCTGAAAGCAAAGTCCCTGTTTCAAGCCCTCTTGCCACTGGAAAAAAACACTCCCTGGGGAGATCTTGCGGTATTACTTTTCATGAGTTGTTTGGCAGAGTAAGTAGTTTTATTTCTACAAACTTACCTGGTCTAGTGGAAGGTGTCTCTGCCTATGGTAGGGGGGATGAACAAGATGATCCTTAAGGTCCCCTTCCAACTCAAACCATTCTGTGATTCTATCATAAGACCAGCCCTAAGGCAGGATGCTGGTCATGCCTGTAGGCTGAATATCTGACCTTGTAAAGAATCAACTCATACAACAATGTACCTGGTCTGCCAGGCACTCTGACAAAGGCAAATACTGTAATTTTTTCTGTGCATTTAAAGATGTGACATTAGAAGAAAAATTGAAATAAGCCTCCGCGATTCAGATGCAAGAAGGGATAAAAGCAAATGTAGTGATCCAAACACAATGTTTTTTCTCTATCTCCTCTATCTGCAGAAGAGCTTTTAAACTTCTTTGCCACGTACTGCAGGGAGCTTATTAAGAGAGGATCAGGACATGGATGCAACTTCCATCTGGGTAGCCAGCATGTTCATCCTGTAACTATCCTCTTGCCCTCAAAGCAGGCTGAACATGTTCCAGTGAACACAAAAGTTGTGTCTGCCAGTTTCCACTGGTGAGAGATGATGTTTAAAACACCTACAGTTAGAAAATGGGGGTGGGGTGGTGGGGAAGGGGGCAAAAAATTGCCCACTCTCTTAAAAGAATTAGATTTTAATGTGGCAGGACATTGCTTCAATATCTCTGCAATTCATCGGCTCTTACTGTAAAAGGTCACCTGGAATGTGACCAAATAAAGGGGGCAGCCAGCTTTGGTGGATTCTGCAGGCATTTGGCTTTAGTGACGTACCCTTGTTAAGATCCTTACGCAGAAAATACATACCAAGTTCCCCAAATTCAAGACACATTCCAGGAACTTAATTCTCTTTCTTCTCACTGCTTGCCATCTGCTCTGGTTTGTCTGGCCTCACTGGCTGCTCCTCCTTTCAGGAGCTCGATGATAATTCTATATTCTCTTCTGCATCATTAGTGCATTTAAAGGTCCAACTGAGCTCTAATTCTGTCCTTCCTGACTATTTTCTACCTCAGATGAGATTTGCCATTTATGGCTGACAGCCTGAAGAAATTACATGTCTTATATCACCTCAAGAAGGTTGCTCCTCTATTTTGGGTTTTGTTTTTCAAGTACATTTCAAAAGCACAGTACAAAGGGCACATGCACACTGAGAGCAGCAGCAGAAGGTTTAGAAGTATATGTTTGGAAGTATACTTAAATTAAAAAGATTATTTCTGCCTCCTGTTGCCTTCTTTTTGAAATGAGTCTCCTAAAAAGAGGTAAGCAGATTTGGGAAGAAAATCCCAAACATAAAATCTTTTAATCACATATGAAATGCTTTAAGTAACTAAAATGTGGTGCTTGTACATCCGTGACTGTTGTGCCCCAAACATTTCCCAAACCTAAGCTTTAACTCTTAGAACTCTGAATAGGCACAGGTCAGGCTTTGTGCAAGCAAAGGTTACACCAGTGCATTTTCTATTATAACTACTCTTTTGGACTAAGACTGTGGAGGCAAATGCATGAATGAAATATATGAAACTATTTTGTAGCTCATATAATGGCAGGCAATCTTTTTTTCCTTAAAATATTTTGTCTTATTCCAACAATGGGAACTGGTAACGGCTCAGAAGCTTAGATCTGGTCCATGAAGCAGAGGAGAGCTTGTCTAGGAAAGGCCAGTAATCCCACTGATTTATTGGAATCACTGACGTTACTAACCACGAGTTGTTGGTGTTCTTATTCTGGACCAAGACTTGTCTTTGCAGCCCCTGACATACTTCAACACTCTGTGCTCAGTTTTGTAACTCAACAGCCAAGTTTTGCAGCACAGCTTTAGAATAATTTGATTTTCATGCAATCGCAGAAATTTCCCAATATCTGTTTTACAAACGCCACATGTGGTCACAATAATAATGCTGAAAAATTGGATGCAATCTGATGCAGTTTGATTTGATGGATGAGGAGATGGTCATGCAAACAGTAGAGGACTAACCTCATTTTCAAGCTAACATTATGGTTCACACAACAGTGCAACAGAGATATGCCTGATGATGGGGAAATTCAGCTGAAAACTCTCATTTGCTTGTTCAGAATGCTTTGAATAAAACATGTACATTGATTCCTGGACTTTTGTGCCTTACATTGATAAAGATATTCATGTAATATTCATGGTATTTTGTTCTGGGAGGGGAAGGGCAGATTAATAGAAGCAATTTGCTTTAAGACATAAATCAATTTTAGACTGCCTCAGGCCAACCACAAAAACTATTGTTCTTGGTTTAAAATATTTTTGGTAGAAACAATCTAGTTAACATTGAAGGAAGTGAGTCAGACAAAGTCAAAACTGTATGATCATTAGTCTGAATGCAAAGTTTTAATAATGTAACAGATGGAGCTTGGCCTTTGCTGCCTGAAGGGACATATGTAACATTTATTTACACAGTTTACAAAATCAAAATATATGTCCAGTTCTTGAGTTATGAAAATTGCTTTTTACAGTGGCACAGCATTATATTGATTCAGTCACTATGGTGAATGTTTTCTGTACCAGTAGTCAGGTCATGAGTATAAAACTGTGGATAATACAATCCCACCATGACTGCAGAAGGTGCCAGATGAAGAAGGGAAATTTCCTGTTGCCACCCTGTCTCTTAGAGTGATTGTCAGGTGAAGAGGATGCTCTTGTGTCACCTGCAGCCATCTATTCTCTCTGCAAACCATTCTGCCACATCTTTTCATGATCACTACTTAGTGCCAAATTAAATAAGAATAGTCTTATAAAATGACTGGACTTAAAGACCAACTGAAGACCCCTTGGAAAGGGGGAGAGAGCAGGTGGAGGCAGTACTAGGAAGTCTGAGCACTTTGCAGAGGGGTTGTCTACAACATTATTCATCTCCTCCCATGACTGCTCTCCAGCAGAAACAAACTGCAAATCAAATTCCTGACTACTTGTAAAGTGAATTCCACTGTTTTGATGCATAAGGCAGGATTTTTCAAAATATTTCAGTTCTGTTACATTTCATTTAGCATTCATGGGGAGTTTTGCCAGTAATGCCTTTGCCAGCAGCATCATGACCAGTGAAATACTTGCAAAATCCTACCTAGAGAACATCAATGGTTTTGTCTTTGAGCTGTCCAGTTGTTTTGTTTGATTAACTGTCATGATGAACTGAATTATCCAACTGATCAAAACAACTACTGTCGAAGAGTCTTGGATCTGAACTCAAACCCCTAATCCGCATGTCAAAGCCAAATTTCTTCTCTGCAGTGGGCAATACCAAAATATTTCACCTTCCCCCTCACCTTCAATCTTTGAAATCCTTCCCCTCCACTTTTGTAGGTGTTTAAAAGCCCTCTCTTGCTGAAACCATAAATTATGGAGCAATGAATTTTGAGTGGAAAGAAGAAAAGGCTGAGTTAATAGCAACAGACATGCTTTACCTTTGGGTCATGTATTCCAGAAAGCTCTTCATATATCTTCTCTCCTACCATGACAGCAGCCAGGTTGGCTGTGTATGTGGACAAACAAAAAAGGCAGAAAATAGCCCAGAGATTCATTAAAAACCTTCCAGTCCAGCACTTCGGGGGTTTGATGGCAGCTGTTCTTCCAAACAGGATCGAGTAGCAGACATTCAGGGCAGAGGAGAAGGAGAAGACTTTGTTCCTATTCCTTCCCCTAGGGGTCATTCCAAAAGGGCTTTTCCATTCGTATAAGGTGAGGAATACAGCTGTGATGTGAAGCGCTACAAATATACCCAGCCACATAGTCCAGTGCAGTGGCCACATAAAGGCTCCAATAGGAGCTGCTGTGTCCTTGGTCCTCACCAGGATGCCCAAGCTGGTTGAAAAGAAAGGGCTGGTGAAGTCAATCACTTGGCTGCGAGCAGTGTTGATGCTAAATGATGTCACTGCCATGTGAGCTGTGCCAGCCAGAAGGTCTCCCACCAGCCCCGTCCAGTGGCCATTCTTCCAAGCTCCATATTTTCCATCCCCAACAATGTACAAGTCAAAATCGAAATTCATATCCTCAGCCAGCTTCTCCAGCAGGTCAATGCAGTAGCCATAGCAGCACTTCTTCAGCTCAATGGGAATGGTGTCATTCCCCCCTTGGAGGGTTTCAAACAGGTTATCCAGCACACCTGAGTTGTTGGTCAAGGGGTCCAGGCACAGCTGTCCTGCTGGGCAAAGACCTTCATCATCGACATCCCTTGTGAAGACAAATGGGTGCTCAATCAGAGTCACCACTCTGAGGTGTAGCCGGGTGGGGTGCTGCATGTGACTTTTATGTCTCTGTGTCTGTTCTGGCCATATTCCATAGTCCATGATTATCTTTCCCTCTTGCCAGCTCCCCAGACGTGTCCACATTGGGTTCCCGACAGGGTCGTGCTGCAGATTCCAGATGAAGAAGTTGTTTTCTGAGCTGACAATGGAGGAGCCCTTCACCTTAATGTGACCACTGAGACCATCGAAAGTTGTGTTGGCTAAAAACCTGTTGGAGGGAGAAGGCAGAGTAATCAGAAGCAGACAGCTGAACCATGAATTCATGTTCCAGAGAATAGTTGGATATGTTGCTGAACACCTGGATCATTACTAGCCTTCCTATGGCACAATGAATCTAAACTACATGGGGATGCTCCCATGCAGTTTAGATTCCATAAATTACAACTAAACTACATGGGGATGCTCCCCTACACATCTAATGTAAATGAAAACTTCTCAGGACAGATATCTTCTTTATTTACTGGAAAAAATGAGAATGAGGACAATAATATTTTCAGTTACCATTGCCTCATAAATTGATGAAGCACAGGTTAGTTCTAAGCTGAACTCACCAGATCTGTTGTCAGTTTCCTAGATAAAAATATATACGAAAATGGAAGAGTGGAAATTATGTATGAAATGTCCTTCCAAAAAAAATGGTATAATCTCAGTAAGATCTAGCTTGCATAAGAGGGGCTACTGAAGTGCTGTCAACAGCTTTCAAACACTCTCAAGTGAACCAATGGGGATTCAAAAATGCAAATCTGGCATTGGTAAATCACTGTTAGCCACTTCAGAATAAAGTAAGGGAAGAAAATGAAAGATGGTTGCTCTAGGACAGTCAGTTTTAATTATTATGAAAAAAAATAGAAAAAGTAGTTTTGTAAAAAAGTGCAAAAGTAATGTTATTAAAAGTGCCATGCTGTCACATTAACAGATTTCATGAAGTGTGTCAGTTTTTCACTGCATTGAGAATGCTGAGCTGCTACTATTCCAGATATTCACAATAAAGTTTAATATTTGTATTGGAAGCCAACGTTTGCTAGTAGTTTTTCTTCCTTGTATGTTGAGTTCAGCTTCTCATAAGTCATTATCAAAGAGGCTAAAATGACATGGATAAAGGAGCAGGGAACCCATCAGTAATTAGGTGTTAGAAGCGGAAAATCCTTTTTAGCGCGAACACCATGACCAGTTGAACTGTGTGCTCTTAATAGGAAAGCTGCTACACATTTTGCAGGGGCTGTGTAAGTCAGTATGGTGATTCCATTAAAAACAACTGAGTTAGATGGCTGTTTATATGCTGTAAGGTAAGATGTGCATTCTTTTTCAGTAAAAGGCATTCAGAAGACAGACTATTTAACTGTTGCAGCAGAATATAACACCTCACATTAGTCCCGAGAATTGGGTGAAAGTAAATGTTGAAAGAAGTATAAAGGCTATAGCTGTCATTACAGCCTCAATAAGAAAGGCATAAACTTTTAATTAGTGTTAATTGTTTATCAATAATTACAGAGGATAAAAAACCCCTTAAATTTATTTGAAAAGGATAAATCGATTGCAACTGCGTGTGCACGCATCCTTCTGCCCAGGCTCTACCCTTTGTTTTAATGACTTTTCATGATTTTTGATGGGGTTTCAGGAGTTAAAACTCTCAAGGTCATATAAATGTCTGCCCTCTGCAAATGGAAATTTATGAAAGTAAGTATTTTAGTTTTGAGTGTGATTGTGTGTGTGACAGTCTTCTCTGAGACAGTTCATTGTTCTTCTTATGCAGTCTCTTTAGAGTAGGGGGAGTTTGGAGAAAGAGGATAGAGACACTAATCTCAAAAGTAATTGATCTGTACATGTGTTAGTCTGGGCCTGGAAATTATGCCTAAAATTATTTATATATATAAATATAAATATTTATAAATTATAGATGTCGTTCTCATATTTTAAATCCTTTACGCTTTAGTGTAGTGTCAACTAAACGATACTATAACTTCATTCATCAGTGGTGTCTGTCCCTGTTTGCCCAGCCGTTTCCTCTTATCTTTCCTTTCTGTCTGATGGTGAACTTTCATGTTTGCATATGTAAGCACTATCAAGACAAAGTTTATAGGAGAAGGCAGTCTTAAGCACTAAAGAAATGTTTATGTGCCCATAAACTTGTTTGGGTTTTAACTCTCTTATTTTTATCTCTCCCAGTCTCTAAAAATTGTGCAACTTCTTTACAAGCCTTGCTGGGGGTATATGCTGAAGCCATCACTCTGACAATAACAGTAAAATCATTCTGTGTGTGCAGATGAGCCTGTATGAAACTTTTTTTCTAAGAATTGTGTGTAAATACTGTTAGCAGTTCACAAAATGCCAAAACTGCAGGAGGCAATTCCTCAGGTGGAATATGCTTGCGAAGTTCTGATGAAATTTGGCCCCATGTTGCTAATACTGCACACCCTGGATATTAGTGGTGTGCAGACCAGGTGCTTTGGGAGTAATTGAAGCTATGGAATAATGCATTGGATTCATTTTCTGATGGTAGAATGAGAACAGTGGAATTCATGCACTGTGTTCTCTGACTTTCATGGTAGAAATAAGTGTGCCCAGGAGGGCAAAACAAGCCCTCTGTACCTGTCCTGGGGTCATGTTAGGAGCAGGTATCTGAGAGATTTAGTAGCATTTAAATGTGTGACTTCACTAGTGGCTTACTTTTGCAGCTGATTTGCATGTTTTATATTTTTCATAGTGTCAGGACATGGATCAAAATAAGTGATGGTAACCACATGGGAGAAACATTTTAACAACACTTTGTTTTAAACGCAAGCAGCTGTGGCTGCTGAGCATTTGCATGCACTGTGTGGAGCACCAGTGAAATCCATGCCAGGGACGCCATGTAAAACCTCCCTTCCTCATTAACTTTAGGAAACAGATAAGAGGATCTGACTACGCCACTTAAGTTAGAAATCTCTAATGTGAATCTCTGGGAATTACAAGTGCTGGGTATTGCACAGACACTGGGAATATCTGAGAAGTCCTGTTTCAGTAGGGCTACTGACAAGTTTGTATGGAAATACAGCCTGTACAAATTTCAGAAGGTGAAGGGCCAGGTCCTTGAGTCTGCATGCTGAATGAGTTTCCTTGATGCTATGTCGATATATGTAAGCTGACAGTCTGTGATAACTGCATCAAAGCTTAACTAGAGTCAATTCAGTTTGAACAATGAGACCGAAGTGTCTCATTTGCTCATTTTAGCTTTACTTGTTTATCACGTGCTTTGTTGTAAGAGCTGCTCCTTAGATCTTTGGCAGTACTACTACTCTTCAGCAGGAGCATCTCTGTTCTACATGTAAGAATGATTTATTGAAATTATTGTATTTTCTTTCAAGCTTGGTGGCTCAGTCATTCCACATCTTTCTTGGGAAGCTTACTTGAGACAAGAACTAGGATTGGCAAGTGAAAACAGAAGGTTCTGGGGAGACCTTGTAGCACCCTTCCAGTACCTAGAAGGGCTCAAGAGAGCTGAAAGTAGACTTTTTACAAGGCCAAGAAGTGATAGGACAAGGAGGAATGGCTTCAAACCGATGGAGGGCAGGGTTAGATGGTAATAAGGAAGAAATTCTTGGCTCTGAGGGTGGTGAGGCAGTGGCACAGGTTACCCAGAGAAGCTGTGATGCCCCACCCCTGGCAGTGTTCAAGGCCAGGTTATATGGGGCTTTGAACAGGCTGATCACTATAGTAGGTGTTCCTGTCCATGGCAGGGTGGGTAGAGTGAGGTGATGTTTAAGGTCCCTTTCAACCCAAACCATTCCAGGATTTTATGGATATGTGAAATAGCAGGTTGATGAAATTACCCAAGAAACAGGGTTAAAGCTGTAAGACTAATGAAAGCTATAAGACAATATAAGGTTTTGAAATTTTAATGCCTTGTTCCACCAACAAGGATGCTCCATGAGCAGGCAAAAATGGATCAGGGGATTAATCTCATTGTAAGAGGAATGATGAATGGTGACTTTCAACAGTATAATCTTCAAGGGGTTGTGCATCTACATCCATATCCACACAGATACAAGCACACCTTGCCATGTACTGGATCATTATTCTGCTCCTGGGTGCATTTAAATGTCTGCACAGCCAAAGTATGAGATCAGTGTTGGCAGCGAGAGCTCGGGCTGTGCCAGAGTGTGGGGCTGCTGTTCATCCACGCTCTGCAGGGAGGGGAGGTGAAGGTCTGTGCACGGTGCCTTCTCCATCCCCCTTCTCCATCCCCACCCACCGCAGCTCCAAGGCTAAATATCAAGACAGAGGGGTTCATCTAGACACAAAAACGCCCACTTTGATGAACACTCAATTAAGCACTAGACAGAAGTTTCACTTTTGGAGACACAAACCACCTGCCTAAAAGTTCTGGTGCAATGGATAGGGCTGGTGACAGTGAAGCTACTTATCAGTGCGTCACACCTGGGAATTTAATGGTACCACTCAGAGTTAATAGTTGTGCTGCTGACACAAATACATCAGTTCTGGCCATCAGGTGTCTGTCTCACTTGTATGCCATAAAAACAGCTGCGGTGTTTTATCTAACCTGTTATTTTGCCTTTAATAGGGTTCAAAAGCAAATGTCTAGGGAAAAAAAAGGGTATGATTCTTTCTTTCATTTCCACAGTACCCTTACCAATATGAAGGGACAAAAAATTTCACAGATATGAAATTGCATATTGTCTCCCAAAATATACCAAAAGGTACAGCAGTCACTGTTCATGAAAGAGTTAATAGTTCTCTGTACACAGCAATGATGATGGATTACTTTTCATTTATAAAGTGGTTTAATTTTGCTTTCCTTTTTCTTTATCCCTTCCTTAACTCTCAAAAAGCTATTCAAAAAACTGCTGTCCCCTTCTTACTTTAAGAAGCCTCTTTCTGAGTTTTACTTTTCAGGCATAATCTAGTTAAAATATCCAGAATAATGAGACAAAACTAATATCACAAGTCACCTGGAATATTGCAAGTCAGTCCAATGTTTACTCCCAAGCCTTTTTTCACTCTTGGGAAGCAGGAAGCTTTTGACCCCTAAGTTATGGATGAGTGGTGACTAAAGAACTGTTGAAGTCTCAAATGGTTGTGTTTTGAGCAGTGCTGTTAATGCATTATTGTGCAGACATACCTGATAAAAAGTTAAGTTTTTCAAAAAAAAGCTGCATAAAAAAAGCCTCAAGAATTTTTACCCTAACTCCAACAAAACCTATTGGTTGAAAATCATGTTTTGGGGGGAAAACATGCAACACTCACTGGATGTAAATTACGTGATGAATTCAAACAGTTAGCCAAGACCTTTTTGTTTGTTTTCAGAAAGACTCATTCATGTTTTCCTCTCAAAAAACCAGAATATTTCAAGATGTGAACCCCAAAACAGTTTTGGGAATAGCTTCAATATATTGACATGCAGCAGAGAGAGCACTTTATAGTATTAAGTGCTCTTGCCAGAAGCAGCAGCTGCTGGGGTGATCAAGGTCCATCTTTTTTATCTCTTTTCCATGGAAGCATACCAACAAGGGCTACACATCTCTATACTGTCTGATTGCTTTCATAGTGCAAATATTCTGTCTTTTGTGTACTTTCAGGAACCTCAGAATGTCAGAGGATTTGACACTAGCCTGGAGTTTTCCCTCTTATGTGCACAAAAATAAATACAAGTTTCAGAGCACAGTCTGTAACCTAGCCTATGTTTACCACATGATTTCCACTTCAGTGAACCAGTGTCTTCTTCTACAACTGGCTTACTCTCCCAATGTGGCTCAGTTTAAGTTTCACTACCTGACTAGAAGTAAAGAAGCAGGAGGAAACACTGAAAGAAAAAAAAAAAAAAGAAGGAAAAACTTACTTTGACAGATACTGTCCTGAAGTGATATTCCTCTCATCTGTGTCCATGCAATTCATTGTACTTGGAATAAGAGCTAGTTCAGGCTGGATCATGGTGGCTGCTGCTACAGCTCTGGCTACCAGCTCCATCGCGTCCTGCACGTAGTGCTCGAAGACTGACTGTGTTGTCTTGCCGTGGGCGATGAGACCGAGGGGCAAACCTTCTGTCCTCAGCTCTTCCACGTTCTGTGAATCCCCAATAATCCAATGAAGCTCTGGAGGCATCACGCCAAACTGTGTGGTTATTTCAAAAATCCTCCGTGTTTTCTCCATATCGCATCCAAACATCACCATGGTGGATGTCGTGTCCTTGATGCTCTCCAGATAAAGCTGCAAGTAGTTCAGAAGGTCGCTGGTTGAAGTGAGGTTTGCTGTGATGTTTATAATGGATCCCAGGTGGAACTTGGAGCTCTGTTGTGTGAGGAAGAGGAAATCTGTGACGTTCCACTCCTCCTGGCACAGCATCAAGCTGAAGTTATACCAGTTGTTCATTGCAAGGATCGAGAAAGTGACGTCAGCATCAGAACTCAGTGAACTTTCTAAACTCATCTGAAGGTGAAGGGGATTCTATGGTTAAAAATATGAAAGACAACTGATTAGAAACATACTGGACAAAAGTTAATGGGTTTGATTAATTTTTATTCACTCCTTTAGTTCAAGGTAACCACCTGTCAAACAAGAGTACTGTGTGAGAAACAGGAAACTGTGTACCCACTGAGTTTAATTGGATTGCAATTGATGGTCTTCCTCAGCTAGAGTTTAACTCAACTTCAGTAGTCACTAACGAGCCTGTTTCCAAGAATTTGTATTTCTTTCTATCTGTTTGCCTTTTTGGATTTCTTAGCATTCTCAAATAAAGATTTCCCTGCTCTCCTAGAAGGAGTGTGAGAAGGTGTTTCCTTACTGCTTAGGTTCAGCCCTAGTTTGTGCCAAACCATTTTCAAGTGTATGCTGAAAAGTTCTTTGGTAAACAATAATAAAAAGAAAGAAACCCCTTCAGTTCTTTTTGTTACATGTTTTTGGGTGGGTTTTTTTAGGTAGTTGGGAGCTTTTTTACACCGACATATGGCCAGTCTTTGCGAGCGAAGATTTTGGGAAAGGTCATTAACCCTTCCAGCCTGCGCAGTGGATTTTTTAGGTGAGACACAGCGTGCGCTGAACTGAGCCCACCCTTTAATCCTGAGGTTCATCTGCCGGGGCCGAGCAAAGCTTGGACAGTGGCAGTGAGGTCCCCAGGATGTAGGTTTGTTTAGAGTGACCTTCTCTTAGGTGGATTGCCTACCAAGGCTGACGAGCTCCACCTGCCCAGGGGGCCGGGAATCGAACCCGGGTCGCAGCAGTGAGAGTCAGGCACTCTAACCACTAGACCACCAGAGGCCCCTACTGACATATGAGTAACCTAACAAAATGGATCACGGTCTATGATCAAGGCACATCATGTACTGCCAACAAAACAGGACATGATGGATTCTTAGGTGAAGGACAAGTTACCAAATGTACCAGAGGTGAATATTTCTTCCTTTTTATGATTTAATTCATTATTTTTCCTTAATCTCATTCACCTCCCTTCCCTGGTCCCAAAAATAAAGTTAAATTTTATCTACCATTTTAGTAACGAAGAAAAATGTTAAAGGATCCAAGCAATTTCTGGAATTTTGCTAGGAAATAATTCTCTGCCCGCCCAAAATTTTTCTATGAGGATTTCACCTAGAACATTATATACTGTTTCAACTTTTGGTTTTAGTTGAGAACTTGACAGTCTTCACTGTAGCTTTCCTGAAAAACTTATATTACTTTACACTGACATTTGATTCCAGCCATGAGACTGTTCAAAAAATGTGATGCCTGTTCCAGTACATCTTTTGGTTTGTGAGATCTTTGTTGTGACTCCTCAAATTATATCTTATCCTACACAGGTACCTGGATTTTACCTTTCTGTCCATTATATTGCTAAACACTTAAGGTCTGTTCATCCTTCCCTTACATCTCCAGTAGTTAGCATGTATTATACATGGGAACAGCCTTTTAAAAGCTGATATAAAGTGCTGTCATTTTGGTTTTAATAGTATTTTTTTGTTCATTATGGGCTTCAGTTGGTATGGATTTCAGAAATGTCATTCTGAATTTGGAATAATATGGTAATTGGTCAATTACATCAGTTTTACTAAATAAAACCCTGGGCTCTCCGATACAGAAATGGGGTGAAATGACAAAAAAACCCCTCAAACCCCATTTATAAGCAGCAAGATTCCATTGTATTAATTTGTAGTTACATGAACTCATCATCTGTTTTACAGGCAGACAGTTTAAATTCAGAGCTTGATAAAGAGAATATTTTAGTTGAAGACATTCTCAGCTCTTTTTGTTATCTCTTGGGTTTGGTACCTGTGGTCCTTTTTTTAACACAGACACATGAAAAAGCTAATTAAATGGATTGCTGTCCACGATTGATGCATATCACGTACTGCCAATAAGACACAAAAGGACTGACTCTTTGATTAAGGACAAGTTACTGAACACACAAGAAGCTAACCTGTGCAGAATCTCTGAGTTGTATGCTGCAAAACTTTGCCTACTAATTAAATACATTATTAGTTCAGGGGGAAAAGAACAGCACTGTGCGTAACATATGGGTTTGACAAGCTGGTTTGAATGAACTAGTCTCTGCAAACTGAACCACAGCAAACTTTTTTCTCTTTGTGAGATGGTTATGAGATAGTGGGGTAAATTAACTCTAATTTGTCTCTCACTGCAAATAGATGGCAGTAAAAAGGATTTTCTTTGTTCCCTCTCTGTTCAAGTAGAAGTATGAAATTTTTTTTAATGTAATGATCTGCCTCCAATCAGCAAAACTTTGCAAGCCTTAGTTAATTTGAGTGTTAGAGAAGAAATGATTTATTCAGTATACACAGAACATACACTGTACATACATAAATGATAGCACACAACCTGACCATACCCATACAAGGAGGAGCAAACATCTTCAGTATATTCATGAGCATAACACTCAGCTCCCAAGCACACCACTAGAGATATTATGCTATAGGCTCAGGGATTAACAAAAAAAATCTACTGGATGCAGAAAAACAACCACATGCTGATGAGTCAACAGAAGTTTGCAGTAACAGGAAACAAAATCCAAGCCTGAGCGATTTCACTGCTTAGGTTGTCCTGGGTCTGATTTTGGCACATGCCAACAAGCTCATACCCTGAACTGGCAGTTTGGGTCCCAGCACATTTTGAGGAGTAGGAGTATCCAGGAGCATCCTGTATGGATAAGGTTGAGTGAACACTGCCTCTTCATCTCATCAAGTGGGTTTAAATCTTTGGAGATCTCTAAGTCTTCGTGCTAAATCCAGTGCATATGTGCAGTTTCACACAGGCAAGGCTGCTTCTGCTCCTCTACAGCATAGTTCTTCTTGTATTAAAATACTTTGAACTGATGAAAATCCACTTCTGAGGATCACTGAACATTATCCTTGGTCCAGAGTCTAATGTAGCACCAAGTACACATCATCCAGAGAAGTGAAACTGTTCCTCAGGGTCAGAAAAATGGGCTCAATTTTACTCAGCAGTGCAGGGGAAGCCAGTTTCCATCTGACTTGGCAGTTCTCACTTGCAAAGCTGGACTTCCCTATAGAACCACAACTACAGGATTAATCCTCAGGAGCTCCAGTGTTGGTCCCTATCTTAAGTGCAAACCACTTGAATGTGATAGTGTGGTCCAACAGACTGTTCTTGTACTGAGACACTGACCCTCACTGAAGAGAGTGAGTATTTGGGATAAGAGAGGTGTATTTGCGATAACCTGGCTTGGACTGAGCCTGCAATTAAAAGTGCTTCTCAGTGTGAGACCATCTGTGCTTCAGCCATCACTTTCAGAAGCCCACAGATGTGCTGACACAACCACTTATCATCACTGTAATTTATTAGCTGCTGAATTCCCTGCTAAGGTGCTTGAAAGGTAAACATTCAGCCCTTAAAAAAGCAGAAAACACAGTCTCTTTTCTCTACTAAGTAATTGGGACTGCAATTCTGTCTTTGGGATTTTTCCGATACAGTGATATACATAAAATTCAGTCACTAGATGTTACTTTTGCTCAACTTTCGATTAATTCTCAGCACCCCAGGAGAACATTCCTATAGACACAGGGAGGAACAGTAATCAATGTTTCCACTGTACTGCGACCCAGGGAAGGGAATGCTTGTTTGGGGATGTTTGGATTTAATATTTTCTTAATTATATTTTGAAGGGTTTATTTGCCCTCTTGTAGGCTGGAGTTGAAAAAAAATGCGCAGAAGTCACATTTCCATATACAGCCTTTGATATTACAGTGTCTTAACGGTTTTATAAATTTTTTGGTTTGTCTTTCTTTAAAATAAATAATTACTGCTTTTTAATGAGGAACTTCCACAAATTATTTATTTGAACATTCAGTAGTTAGTAGTAATTGCTGATACAGTGTAATTTCATAACAAAGGCCTCTGACAACTTAAATGATAGTTTAGATCATTATAACTTTGTACTTATCATGGAACAGAGATTTGTGAGAGAGTATCTATGTATTGCACTGTGCCTATCCATCCTTATTAAAGTTCTTGGGCAAACTGCTTCTTTACCTCACTCTGGAAATTAGTAAAGTTTTACTATTTCAGTCAAATTGTCAAGTAAAGCTCATGTGGAAATTCGGTTGCTGTGTTTAAGGTTGACTTTAAGCTGTCAATAAAGATGACATGACCTGCATCAGTTTTCATTCAAATTACAGAAACAACTAAACCTCATTTGAATAATGTTAATTGTGATCTGTTTTTAATAATATGTTTGCATTTACATTGTGTCACCAGGAAAAACATTTTCTATGCGCATGAGAGCTTGATTATTTATTGGGCATCATTAGCTCCTGTTTTATAAACCAGTCATGATCACCTGACTTCAGTGTTCACTTGGTAAAGAACAGGCCTTGAATCCTTAATTTCTGACTAATCGCCTTTGGATCAGACACTGACAGTCTTTCCACTGACTTCCAGTGGGCTTTGGACCAAGCCATTCATGGAATATTAAGCTTTACATGGTCTGATGTGTTTCTACTCCTGTCCATCAGCAGAGGCTGTAACAACCTATTTGGTTTTTGTACCCCAACCAGAGGAGTTTTACAGTTTTTTCCATTGCCTGAGACACCTGAGGAAGCAGGTTCATTTAACAACTGAAACATGGTTTGCATTTCATTAATGCAATATTTTCCAAGCCTCCATTTTCAGCAGTCTGCAAACCCATCCTTTTAGCCCTTGTAAATCTTGTAAGCACAAGTGCCTGGAGCTGGGCTGACTTACACCCTGAAGGACCCGGCCATTTATCTCTTCAACCAAATTTGTAATGCTAATTAGGCATGGTCATGGTGACATTTTATTTGACATTATAATAGCTTCATTAGGAGAGTTAAAAGCATATATGTGAATATTATTTTGTTAACTTTGTAAAAGTAAATAATACGCAGAAAATATTATGCCCCTTTGACTCAAGGGGGAAAAGGCAGTGCTCATATATGTATTTGTGGTAAGAAACATGAAAGAGAAAACAGGCTATATAATTATATCAAACAGAGTTCCACTGGAGCAAAAAATCATTCTGGCTTGCAATGTCACTGTGGGGACTCACAGCTTTACAAACAGAGCTCAATGGCAGCTGTGAGCAAGTGGATGCCACAGACTCAAAAACCGGGATGCCTGCTTTTCCATGACTGGAATTACAAAATTTAGGCTTAAAACCCAGTTCCTTAAAGTCTACATGCACACTCTACTGCTTCTTCCTCTCATACCATGAAAAAGGTGCTAAAAATGTTATCTTGTTTTTTTTAATTTTTGTCTCTTTTCCTTGTCTTGTGCACTTGTCTCCTCAATCACCCTTGTTCGGCCAAGATCATAATTTGGAACAGTTAGGGACTCCACACTAAGACTATTTTTTGCAGATGGTTTAAAAGCTTCTCGCAGAGAAAAGCCATCTTAGACTAGCCAGAGCTACCCTGACTCCTGCAGCAAAAGAAGCCTGGCATCCATCCAGGCAATTCTTATATGCAAATCCTAAAAATGCATTGACTGTTCATTTTAAAAATCACAAAGCCACAAGAGTTGGATTAATTTAAGACCTGACTTAGTTTGACTTGAAAATTTTTTTCTCATTAGACCACACAGATGTGACTTGAGGTTGCTTAGCATCTCTAATTCTACATACAAATAGTCCAAACTAATCTGAATATGTACAGCTCTTTACAAGGTCAAAGAGGCAATGTGACACATGAATATTCAGCTATTCTAGGAAAGTAAGACCCATTATTTATCTTTAGAGCCACTTATATTATCCTATTATCCTAAGTAATTATCCTAAGTAATACTACCTCAAAAACTTCAAGGTATTCTTTGCTCTAGCAGAGGAAAAAGAAAAACCCTAACATTTAAAGTTTGATAAAGAACATTTCATACAGATACAAGCGCAAGAATAGTTTTCCCTTCATTAAAATTTGCCTTTATAATTAAAAAAAGGCAGATGGTTGCTAATACAAATAGATCAGGGGGAGCTGCACTAATTCTCCATGACATGTTTTCCTCCATTTCCACCATTTCCACCATTAAAACGGCAATGGAAAACTCCAAGAATGCCCTCTACTTCATGGAACAATTTGAATAGGAGAAAGTGGTGGCCAATTCCATGTCTGTGACACTCACTCCCAAGTGCTACAGGGTTGTAATCAGAGCCTGAAAAGCCCTTGCAAACATTTGGGCAAAAGATGTCAGGAGATACTGAGTGCGGTCGTGAGCCAGAACCGACAGTTTGTTACTGCATGGTATTGTTTCCTAGAAGCTTAATACTGTCATGAAATCAAGTTGTTAGAAGCGAGGGAGCACTTGCCAGCAGGAGCAAGGAGATCCTATATTTACCCCAGGCCTTCTTTCTACTGCCACATCCCAGTAACACTTTTCCTTAGGACTGGTCTCAAAAAGGCTTCTGTGTATGACCAAGAATTCTCATTTGGGGTTCCTGCTGCAGTTGCCTCATGACAAGTCTTCCCACACTTGCAAAGAATGCAAAATACAATGGCTGTTCCACCAAGTGTATCTTTTGGGGTTTCTTCTGAATGCCACTATAAGCCTGGATGGTTGGAAAATAATGTTTAGCAGAATTTAACTCTTCCCCTAAGGAGAAATAGCATTCAACTAAATCAAAGATCTTCAGTAGCCTGTCTAGGGGCATCTGAGTGCTTTTTTTGTCAAGAAGCACCTCACAAACATTGGTGCTTTGCACATTCTGGCCTTCAGTCCAAAGGGATCTGTTTTAAATAAGCTCCCAAGCATGCAGTCTGAGTTTTCCCACAGGGGAATGCACAGGGGAATGGCTTCTTTGCCCCCAGTTTTGGTTCAAGCAACTTTTCACAGCAGCAGACCCAAAACAGCAGCAGAGCCTTGGTGCAGACACTACATGCAGTCTGGGCTTGCTGAGATTTCTCTCCTTGCTCCTTACATCTGAAGTGTAATGTAGGAAGACTCTGTTGTAAAGAAATTCTGATAACGCACCAGTGAGCGCTGGTTTAACTTGAAGAATATTATTTAAGCAGCTAACAGAGCACTCTGTGTGTGTGTGTATCTGCTAATGAAGGAACTCTCATTAGTCTTTTAGAGTAATTATTAGCAACCCTAGATCAAGGATATAGGTGTGACCAGTAATAAAATGTGAGTTGGCTTATCAAGAAATAGTAGTTCAAAGGCTGATGAAAACAAAACCAAAACTGGGTTGTATCGAGGATCCCCACAAGTGCTTTCAAAAGGTAAGAGCAGAAACCCTAACGCTGCCAGCATAGAATGGCACCAGGGGTGCCAGGGCTAGAAATCACAACTCACCAATGGTCAGCTACTGGTCACTGGGAGACTACAACCCTGGGAGCTGAGTAAAACTGGATTTCCACAGGGCAGACAACATTAACAAACATATAAAAGTGACCATAAGAGGGAGAAACTCCCACCATCAACATAATGATTCTGTCTTTAGAAACCTTGGAACACTTGCTGCTACCAACCCCCAGGCCCTGAAAACACACACACACACACACGCGCACACACACACACACACACACACACGCTGTTACTGAGTGTGCTGGTTTAAAGGTAAACCAGCAGGGGAAAATGAACTCAACCCAAAAGAGAGATTATAAGTCAAAATAGCAATTTAATAAAATAATACAATAAGTATGATTATACAGCCAAACAAGTGGTTTTAACCCACAAAACCCAAATGTATAATCCAGCACCCTGGGGCATGAACAGAGTGGTGTTCGTTGGGCCCCCTGAGTCCAAAGTAAAAGGAGAGGGGAAAACCTGTTGGTGAGAGTGCTGTTGCAGTCTGGTCAAGAGTGGAGATTGCAGTCCGGTCGAGAGTGATGGTTGCAGTCTGATTGAAAAGTGGTGATTGCAGTCCAGTCGAGAGTGGTGGTCTGCAGTCTGGTTGAGAGCAGTGATCTGCAGTCTTCCTCTGGATCCCACGAGTGGTTAAAAACGTCCCAAGACTCCAAGATTATATATCCTCCAGTTCAGGCAGAAATGCCCAGTACCTCCCTCAGGGCAGGGGGTTCCTTAATGGGCGTGAGGACAAAAACACCCTCCTGTGTCTCAGGCCTCTTAACACCCAGTTTATAGCCTGATGAGTCAGGCTGCTGTGGGCAGAGGGTGCAAATAGTCTATTGACAACAGTTTCTGGGAAATGGCATGGAAGGCTATAGAATACGCAGTTTTGGGTTGCACCCATCCAGTGATGAACTGATTCCAGCTGTTCTAACTAGGACACTGAGAACGAGCTGTAGTACTTGCACAATTTGCCTGTGTGAGTTAGCATCACTGGGGCCAGTAATACCACTTCAGTAAAACTGTTGGGACTTCAATTAGGCTAACAATGAATTCTTGGTTTTGCTTATAGAAAGGGTTTCTAAAACTCACATAAACTGCATGCAACATTTGCTCCAATGCCTTGTTCTTGAGGTCTACGGCTAACACAGCACAAAAGTTGACAGAGAATTTGGCAACCAAGGCTGTAATTATGATGCACATTGCCAAGCACCACTCCACACCAGGCTCCCTGGCCCATCACCCCTGCCAGGCTCCTCAGAATAAAGGCCTCTTGAAACAGCATTCCCATCTTCACCCTGTTACAGCAGCTTCCACCTTTCCATCAGCAAGATGGACATGGTGCAGCATATTGCTGGAAAATAGTACTTTTCCAGAGGCATGACAGGCTATGAGTACACTTTCTGTATGACTTAACTTTATAGGCATGAGCAAAACAGTGGTCAAACAAGAAGAAATTAATTCTGGAATGAAATGTAGAATAAAAGCAGAGGAGGTATTGAGAAGACTGATCCATGTTATGTTGATAAAAGGAGTTTGATCCCATTTTACAAAAGCAGCTATTGCCCTTTCTGAAACACGTCTGGTGCATGCACACAGGATTTAATCCAATTAGATTTCGTTCACCACTAAAATCTGCAGCAATAAAATCTGATGGAGCATTGTTTTCACTCGCCAGTCCAATTCCAGCATGGCTGGAACGTGTTTTTAACCCTTCTTGAGCATTTGCATTCCTCATACCTCAGCACCTGTGCCCTGAGAAGAAGTTACGTTTTTGTCTCTAATGGTCCCTGCCTGACAGAGAAATTCTCAAGGGCTGTGCTGGACATAATAGTGTATGGAGCATCACTGAAATGATAGGCTGTATATGGCAATATACAGAAGGGGGAATTAATGCTGACCCATGTCCCATTCCTCAGAAAGCCAGCATCAGCTCATCATCGCATCCTCTTCTGCTGGGCCTTGCTCCAGGCATGTTTCATAGGATTAATTTTAGCTACAAGTGCATTTTGTTCTATATTGATTTTTTGTATGAAAGAAAGCTGAGAATTAAGCTTGCAAAGCCTGATCTCTTAACTCTATTAAATGCGGCCAGGGTAGATTAAGTTGGTAGTTCATCTTTCTGAGGCTAGGCATTAAAAACATGGCTCTAAGGTGAATTCTTGTATGTACGTGGCTTGGCTTAAAATCAGGAACAGAATTCAAATAGCTCCACTTAAGGCTTCTTATTTAATATATCAAGGATTTAATTAGAAAGATGGGAAACTAGAAAGAAGAGTTAAAATTGGCTCCCAGGGCATGGGATGAGAAGGAAAAAAAAAATCAAACATCCCTTTTAAAAACAAATACACTCTGCATGTAATGGGGCAGTGAGCTGACAGAGGGGATGGGACAATGGGATATGGCGTCCTGAGTGGATGTGAAATGCCTCTTGCTGCCCACCTGAAGCTCACAGTGCTGCCCTAGCATCTGGTCTCATCTTGAACGAGCATCCTCACCTCTCTTTCACTAATCAGACAGTGGTGCCACTTTCCTCAGAAGGAGGTAAAACCAAAAAAATATGTGTTATGTTAGTTAGGTCCTTGGCTGCAGATTTTCTGCCTTCTAACGGAAGACAAGAGTCTGACTTTTGAAAATGCAGCAAAGCCTTGAGGCTTCTATTCACTGCAAATATTTTAATCACTGTTCCCCACCTTTCCTTCCCAATACTGAATTAATACACTGTCATTAACAAACAAATAAAAATCTGAAAGACAAGCATACCATGGAGAGGTTTCGTGCCTGTGTTTGGAAGTTGCTTTTCTGAGTGCAAAAACACAAAATCAGGCACGATCCTGTAATCAGGAGGCGCCCACCCCCCGCCCCCAAAGGCAGAAGCATTTGAGTTCCCAATAAAGCGTTTAGCAACGATCCAAAAAAGTGTGTGACTATGCAGAGCCTGTTACCAAGGCACACGGGCAATGAGAAGGAGGAGAAGGAGGAGAAGGAGGAGGAGGAGGAGGAAGGGGCATTGGCTGGTATAGAAACCGAGCAATCCATTTTGAAATCCCTGCTTCATCCTGTGCTACCTTTTCGAACAAAACCCGCTCCGTAAAATGAGGATAAACCCCTCCACAGTGCCCCAGGAAGTAAAGATCGACACCACGGCAGGGACAGGCTTCTCACCCATCTTAAGGCTTACAGCAAGATAAATACTTCACAGCCTTTTACAGAGGCAGAAATCAGAGGGGAAAAAGGAAAAAAAAAGGGGTTAGGTCACACATCTTGGAGAATATACCATGTTTGCCAGAAGCAGAATCTAAGGCTCAAATCTCCTGCTCCTTGCTGTGCTAGACATAGCTGATAGACAATCAATAGATAAAATAACATGGAAAGTAACAGCCATTTATTTTATGCATTAATGTTAAATAATTTGGGCCTTTGCACTATTACACTACTCACAGGGCACTGGTGTGTCCTTCCAGTATCCCACTGACATCTCTTCAGGACCCCATCTCTGTGAGCATGTGGATACAGGATGAGAGCAGATACTGTGATTTCCTCATTAGTTTTGAGTGGATAAGCAACTTTCTAACAATCCACTGCACTTCAAAAGAGTCCTGGGTGCATTCACAAAAACAAGACCTTGCTGTAGGAGACACCTCACAGAGCACAAAATGGTTTACAGCCAGTATTGTGGGCATGTTTGGGAGAATGTGTCAAAAATCACCACACATCCATCTCATTGTTTGATTTAAAATGTGCAAGACATGAAGTGAGCACTTACAGCTCCTACTTGTGACTCAGTCTTCTATTCTCACCTAAATGCCTGTCAGAAAATACACGGAATCTTCATCTCTCTACTACACACAAATGCTTGCACCGATTACTGCTGTCAGGTTTGTTTAACTCTGCACTTATCATGGTCATTGAGAGCAACAATGAAGAGACTGCACAGAATTTGTAAATCACTATAAAATATGAATCATGCGTATTAATCCCTCTTTTTACCAAGTTTGGACTCAGTGGAGCAGGCTTTAAGCAATATGTCCATCCATAAATAGCTCAGCATACTGCTCTTACTAGGCAATAGCTTTGGTGGTAGGGAAGTTCAATATACATTTTAACCTTAAACTAAAAAGGAAGTGGGAAGTAGGTGGACAAACTGTTGAGATGGAATTATATACCAAATTCACTTCTTTGCAAATAAAGTTCTTCATCTATTTATGCAAAAATTTACGTGTACTGATACCTTATATTGTTTGAGGGGGAAAGGGGAAAAAACTATTGGGGCAGGTTAACAGGGGTTGGCTTAATTTTTGAGAAAGTAATGAAAGTAACAACAGCAATTTAATAGGCTGGGTATTACTGATGGGAAGAATGCTTTTCAGCATGGAAATGATGAGAAAAGCCTTTACAAATCTAATTTTCAATACTGGCACTACCTTCTCTGTTGCAATTTCTTTGAATTTCCACTGCTTCCATATCCTTCTATTATAAAGTAATATCTTATAATCCCCCCTTATAAAATATCTCCTCTCTAGAATTATGTAGGTGTGCTGGTTTAAAGGTAAACCAGCAGGAGAAATGAACCCAATTCAAAAGAGATTATAAGTCAGAATTACAATTTAATAAAAATAATACTATAAATACAATCATACAGACAAACAATTGGATTTAGCCCACAAAACCCGAGATGTATAACCCGGCACCCTGGGGCATGAACAGAGTGGTGTTCGTTGGCCCCTGTGCTGAGCCCCACGTGGTCCCCTGAGTCCAAAAGTATAAGGTGAGAAAAAAAAAACCTGTTGGTGTGAGTGATGGTCGCAGTCTGGTTGAGAGTGGTGGTCTCAGTCTGGTTGAGAGTGGTGGTCGCAGTCTGGTCGAGGTTCTGGTCCTCCTTTGGATCTCACAAGTGGTACCAGAAGTCCCAAGATCCCAAGATTATACACCCTCAGGTTCAGGCAGGAATGCCCAGTACCTCCCCCAGGGCAGGGAGTTCCACAATGGGTGATTGTGAGTTGTGCATGTGAGGACAGGAACATCCTCCTATCTCACAGGCCTCTTAACACCCAGCTTATAGCCTGCGGGGCCAGGAGTGCTCTGGGCAGCTGCTGCAAATGGTCTATTAATAACAGTTCCTGGGCAATGACATTGGAGGGTGTAGAATACACAGTTTGGGTTACACCCACACAGTGATGAACTGGTCCCAGCTGTTCTAACTAGGACAGTAGGGTTTGCCAAACTCTGTGACAGCTGAAACACCAGTAGACTCATTGTAGAGCACCAATTAACCAAGTATATTGGGTATTTAATTTATTTTTTAAGAGCTTTGAGCTTTGGGATCTGCTAGGGCTGCACATTTCTGTGAGTCAAAAGGCTCCCAAATGCTCTGAACCAAATGAATCAATAAACTCTTGTCTGTGTATGAGCTTCCCATGGACATACAACATGCTTTCTTCCTCACAGCTCAGCTCTCCCCACCCTCATCCACAGGATGATGTCTATGGATGCAACGCTCTCTGTAAGTCAACTCTTTGACCCTGAAGATGGCTAATGGACTATTGCAGATGACAAAAGGCCCTCAGCTCCCAGTAACGAACCCCGTGAGCTGGGGCAGCCAGACCAACCTCTGATCAGGTCTGTGGGTCATCTGGATGCAGCTGGGGCAAATGGCATCTTTATTTGTGTAGCTGCAAATCTGAAAGTATCAGATGTATTAATGGATCTGTCTGCATAGTCTGCCCTCCTCTGCACTTATAAAGTTAACTTATAAGTCACTTACAAACCCTAAAACCACAGGAGCTGTAACTCCTCTTGAACAGCACCTCAGACACTAGAGCCACCATCCCTCCGACAGTCTTTGCCTGTCCAGCTTTACAAGACTAATATCACAGTCAAATCTAGCACTACCAGTTCTAGGGACTAGGAAGAAGTAATGACATTCATGAATTTAACAAACAAGACAGAAGTTATGAACTTAATGATTTAAGAGCTGGTCCTGAGTTATGCAAAATACTCTGAGTTAGGTATTCACAAAATTGCTTCAGCATAATTGTCTGCACATGGATTGTTTGCAAACAGCTTGCACAAACTACTTAGTGTTAATCATCTGTTCCGTGACATAGTTAGTCATGCACTATTTCTGCTCCTTGAGTGGGTGATTGTATCCTCCTAAAGGAGAGGGTAAGAACCAGTGAAAGTGAAGCATGCCCTGGGAGTTTAACATGGATGGATAAGCGCTTTCAACAAAATACAGGCACGTCATGTCTCACTAATCTCAGCAGGATGTTTGCATCTATCCATCTCCATGCAAATAATCCGCAATGACTCTGCAGAGTCTGGTGAACCAAGCCTGGGGACAAGGAACCCACATCAACTTTTTTCAGCACCGTGATTCTTTTTAACGCTCTGAACAAGGGGAAGTGTTGCAGAGGAGTATCTAATTCCCCCAGACAACCTGGAAGGAAGGGAAGACAGATCACCACTCCTGTGAGTTTGGCAAGAACATATGATCAAAATTGCTGTCTCTGCAGGAAATGGTACTGCTGCAGGGAGAGAGAACCTCTGATAAAAATAATCATAAAAAATGTGTATTCCCTGAAGACATAGGAATGTTGGTTTTTTTTTCTTTCCATGTTTCAGTTTTGTTTATATGATTCTAGCACTTGAATGCAGGTCTTGGTCAGTTCTCCAAAAGATATAGAAATCTAGAATCCTAGAATGATTTGGGTTGGAAGGAACTCTATCCGTTCCGTGGGCAGGGATACCTTCTACTAGACCAGGTTGCTCAAAGCCCCATCCAACCTGGCCTTAGAGACTTCCAAGGATGGAAAATATATATCAGTTATTGTAGTAATGTGTAGAATTATACTTCTACACAATTCGTGACCTGGGATAAAACTAAAGAAGCTTAAAATCATAAGCTCTGAATTGTGTTGCAAAATTTACTTTGATACACCAGGAGTATTCTATGTGGTACCTGGTAAACTGGAGTGAAAGAATCAGCCAGCACTGAGAATAAAAGCAACAGAGGAAGACTCACAGAAACCAAGATCTTTTGTTAAAGGTTTCCTTGTCTTTTCTGAAAGGTAAGCAACATTTAGAGAGTGCTCTTGAGATAACTGAAGGTTTTATACACGCTTGAGCATACTGACTGACATACATGTGGACTGTGAAACCAAGGGTGGGTGGCCAGGCAAAGAAGTGTGAAGACTCTTTAAAAAAAGGATGAATGTTGCAGCACCACACAATAGTTTCAGTGGCAACCACATCATCGTCACGTCGGACAATCATCATTTACAGACAGACAATGGGTCATGGATGATTTTGACAACCCTTGGCAACTTTTAACCTTCCACATGAAACTTCTGACAAAGCAGAGAAATACATCGGACTTCTCCATGCCAGGGCTGGTAGACCAGTAACTATTCCAATCCTCAGCCCAGTGTTTTTTCCCATATGGTTTTAACTGTACTAAATATGACTGAATTTCCCATTTGAGTCCCTTGTTCAGTGGTCAGACTGCAGAGTCATTCTTCCCTTCTTACTGAAGAATAAATTACAGTAATAAATTATTTTGTTGCTTATTATTCTCCAATAAGATTGTAAAAATTTTATATAACTCTCGGAAGGCATGCATTTGCTCTCATAGTGCTGGCATAATATGGATCCACAAAAAGATGAATTATCTGAATTATTCTTGATAACAGTTAGTGAATGGCTTTCTATAGATTTTTAAGTGAAAGGAAAACTTCGGTGAACGTAAGGCAAATTCAGGTAAAACTAAAGGTTAGAGTTGATAGAAGGCTTAAGTTTGCTTATGAAAATAGTTTTAGCATTGTAGCAACAAGCCACAAATTCTGTTGGACTAGCTCCTCATTCAAAGCAAAACTATACCACATGTAAATGAAGTCTGAATATACGGGTTTGGGTTTTTTTAATGATGGCAATTTTATCAGAAGCAACATGCAGACACTCACATGACTGAAATTATTTGCTTTCTCGTTCTTGTTCTCCTCAACATTTCATGAACATTCCAGTAATCAAATTACACTAGGACAAACGCTTATAGAAAATGAACAGCAAAACCAAACAGTTGCAGTCTTTGCAAGTTCCAGATTCCACGTTCATCTGCAATTCCTGCATTGATTAGACTGAAAAAACCAAAAAAATCATGTGGCTTAGCCAAAAAATCAAAACTGTATCTTGAGCTGGTGTGTATTCAAAGCCAGTGAAGTAAAAGGAAGCACTCTCAGTGATGTTTTGGAAGGCTCTGGGATGCTGTCATTCATAATGCTTATGTTGTTCATGCTTCTTCAAGAAGTTTCAGGTGGTTTTCAGACAGAAAAAAAGTCTGTGATTATCAGATGTATTATTCACTGTGAATTCTCACTTCATTTCCCTCTTAAAGTACACTTCTGAGGAGGAATACAAGGGCAATATGATCTGGGCAACAAGCCCCCATTTTCTATCAAACAAAGCATCTTTTTGCTGCTAATCATGTGTTTTGCTGCATCCCACTGCAGGTCTAAATTTGCCTCTTATTCTTCCCCTGTAAACCTGCAAGGGTTGTGAACACCCATGGAGGACATTATGGCACAGCCAACTTCCACATAACTACATGTTACATATTTATATGCACTGTCAAAATGGTGGGAAGATATGAAACTGAGTTTCACTGGAATCTAGCAGGCTGAGCTATTTATAAATAAGTGTCTTATTTTTGGTGCTCTTCAGAGAATGTAATGAACAGTGAGTGATGAGCAATTTATGTTGCTGATCATTTGTATCACAATAGCGCCTTGCAGTCTTTTTCTGCAGTTTAGACTCTGTAAGTTCAGAATTTGTATTATACTACAGTGGAAGATGAGACCTCAGAACAAACACAAATGGGCAAGATCAAGAAAGGATGAAATGGGAATGGCACACTGAAAGTGGAAGAGTAGGTAGGTAGTGTATCTGAAAAAAATTTGAGGATTCCTGGGGATTCTGGGCATCAATATTTAAAACAGACCAATCACCCATCTCTCTTTCTTAAAAGAAACTCTCAGTGTGAAGGAATCCTTTCCCACAAGTATTCCACACTGAGGGATTTTCCATTTATACAATGAAAGATAATGTTAAACAAAATATGACATAAGGAACATGAAAGAAAAGTAGTTAGAAGGATTACATGCTCTGAAGAAATCTTAGGGTATAACTGAAGTTAAAAAACAGGTTTCAATTAGCAAGCTTGTAATCACCCTGTACTATGTAAATAATTCATATGTATAAAAAGATGATCATAGGGCTGACTGAATAATCATCATTTTGGCTTCCTTGTGTTGCTTGCTGATGCAAGATTCCTAATCAGAGGCCACAGGAGTATTGTTAACCATACCAGCCTATCCAGCCTATTTCTATACTGATACATTTTGATAGTAACTTTTAAAGAGGTGATTAATAGATTTTTTTTTCTCCCTGAGTCTCTAAGAAACAAACACTGATGTCATGTTTTGCCATTTCCCTGCCATTAGCTCTGCAGCAGACAATTCTATGCATCATAAAATCATAGAATGGTTTGGGTTGGAAGGCACCTCAAAGACCATCTCATTTCAACCTTCCTGCCACAGGTAGGGACACCTTCCACCACACTAGGTTGCTCAGAGCTCCTTCCAACCTGGCCTTCAACACTTTCAGGGATGGAAGATGCAGTGACACCTGAACTTTTCATGTCTCAATGCTTAAACAAAAAAGAGCAATGTTTTCTGCTTAAACTATTCACCTATGTTAGCCTCAAGGGTATTATTGGGTATGTATTTGTCCACTCAGAGCTCTATAGTTTATCACCTATCATATATAATTTAAACAGAGGAAACTGAGGCACATAGCCCCTTCACCTTGTTGCCCTTCCAATGTAGGGGTAAAATCAGCTTCATGCTATTAGTGTAGTAAGAAAATGTAAATCACAGCTAAAAGACGTTCACTCCACTCTCCAAAGAGGGCAGGTATCAGCTCCAAGTAAAGGTTTTACCCATTTTTCATGCTCGAGTACAGAAAATTCTTAAAAACAACGGCTGTCCTACAGAAAGCTGTTATATATATGAGTGAGCCTTACAGGCTGAGAAAGTGATAAATAATTTTGCTTTCACCTAAAATAGCACTGGAAAATTAACAAACTGAACTCAATAATACCGACTTTTCATCTGATTTGCAAAAAAAGAAAAAAGATCTTTTTAAGCCAGTTTGAGTGAGTACGCTATCAAGATGAGTATAACGGAACTCCTTTATCAATAGCATCATTGAGAGAGCCTAATGCATAAATCAGCTGCACTTTCTGGTTATTATTTGCTATGTCTAATAGTTCTTTCCTTGCTACAAATGCAAAACTTCATTTTTAAAATCTCAGTTGATGCTTGAAGATCTATCTTGTCTTTTAACTCTGTCTTAAGTTAGAAAGCCTTGCAAAATGTCTTATGAACAGCATGGGCAATCATTTCCTTCACAGTCTTAAAAAAAGCTGGAAGTGGAATATCATGCCTTTAGGGAAATACTAAGAGTTTAAAATATGCCTGTGCAGCATATTCATAGATTTTTATAATGTCTTTCAAATACTTTCTACATGTTAAAACAGGCTTTGGAAACAGATGAAAGCTGGTAACAAAAAAGTAATAAAAATACCGTAAAAAGAAAAGGGAAAAATGATGCCTGCTTTTGAATCCCCTAACATTTGATTTTTCCTATACAATAATAAGAATCAAATGATCACAGTAATTTCCCTGTTTACTGTGCTTCAATGTCAGCTGAGGGTGCACCTGTGCTCACCTTCACTCCTCCACCCCTCCATCTGTACCCTGATGCCACACAGACTCCAGCGAGTGAAACATTTTGGATGGAAGTTAATTAGCTAGCACACTGCACACCAGACCTTCTCAAACTGGTGCCACCTGGAAACCTTTCTGTCAGCTTCTGAGGGCTTTTCCAGCTCACCCTTCCTGCAGCGGGGCATATCCAAGAGGTTCAGCACCATATCCCAGCCCTCTGACAGATAGCAGGGACAGAGATGGTTGCCTGGTGTGGGGGTGGCACACGCTCCTGCTTGTACCAACAGAGTGTTTTGTGCTCCAGGGATGCAAGATGCTCATCAAGGGCTGTATGGAACTACAGACAGCTCAGGACTGAGTAGTGAACATCAAGCCTGCTTTGAAACCCTGTCTACAGCCAAATCTAAGTCCCAAGGCCAGCTGCACACACGTGTTTGGTTGCAATGCCCCACAAAAGTGGCACGTAACAATTGCTGTGGTATGCCTTCTCAGTTCTTCATGGAACTGTCCATAATTGCCAGAAACAATATTATTAGCTTGCTATGACAGCTATGAAGCACTTGGGGCCAGATTGTTAACTTCTGAGTCACACTGACAAGGAGTCCCTTGCACAAACAGCTCTGTTTGAGTGTGACTCCCTTAATAAATGAATCATCTATCAGAGCTGCCTACTCAAGCTTAAATCTTTCTCTGCTGCTACTTCCACCATCTGCACATCCTCTACCCATGGTGGTGAGAACAAATTTGGCTGATTGACAGAGTTCTGGGGAAAATGAGGAGATCCTCAGAGCCAGACCAGAAGTAAAGAGCAGTTGCTGATGTCCAAAGCTCAAATCCTAAAGCCACTGTGCCTGAACCTGCCTCCATTCATTAGGAAATCCCTTCTGGGTACCTATTGGAATGACACTGTGTGTATCCCAGTGACCTTGGTCTGACTCCTGGCACTCTGAAATCCTAACCAGAAGATGTCTGACCCTGGGTCTCGAAGCATCAGGAGGGGGTATGTCCAGAGATGCCCTGGTGCATCTCTCTTCCCATAATCTCAGCACCAAGTTTGAAAAAAGGTTTCCACAAATCACACTCACTGACACCAAGGGCTCACACCCTTCCCAAGAAGTCTCTCCAGCAGCAATAAACTGCTACCTACCTTTGACCTAATCCCTGTTCCCTTTACTGCTTCTTAGATGTTGGCTTCAGCAGTTTCCTGAGAAGTCTGCAACAAAGATGGTGCACTTTTGAGGGGCAAAATACTTCTTTGGGCAAGTATTACTCACTGGAAGTAACCATCCTTATCCAGGGATGAAGACAGCCCTGTTAATTCAACCCTGATTTGGGCAAGTAGTTTCGCTCTGTGCTTGGTGATCCCAGCTCTATGTACGGTGCTTTCCTAAAAAATACAGTTCTCTTGCTTTTATGCGTCTGGAATCACAAACACTAAAGAGACAGGGAGGGGCATCTCTTCTTTGTCTTCTCAATTCAGCTTATTTTTTCCTTCTGTCTCCCTGCATCACTGACTTTTATATTTCTAGTTTTCTTGCTTCCTCTTCTTGTTTTCTTCCTTCTCTTTTCTCTGGATTCTTTCAGCTGTTCAGAACAAACACTGAAATGCACAGCTATTTGTATTGCAGTGAAATTTGGTGCACTCTCTCTGGTTCAACCAAGCTGAGAAGACAGCCTTTCCCCTCTTTAAAAGCCCTTCAGTAGGATCTACAGAAACATAGATTTACAGTCTGATTCTTTCTTGGAAGGTAAATCTAGATTTTTAAAAGAAACTTCTTTTTTTTCCCCAGTTTTATGCTGGTTACAATAACATGTAAATTCTAGTCAAGTTATGACTGCTTTTCTTTCACATTTAAAAATTATGTGGGAATCCACGGAGGAAAACAATAGAACATGGGATAAACTGTAACTAGATCCAACATAGCCTAAAGTTCTAAAACTGTGTTTTTTCAATATTTCATGGGCTTAAATAGTGAATAACTCATTAAATAAACCCTAAATGAGAACATTTGTAAGTAGTCTTTGAATTTAATAATGAACATTGTAATGAATAACACAACACATTAGAAGATTCTTTGTTGTTTTCTTGTTTCCATAGCTCTGCTTCCATTTTTGTGGAAAGACAGGGTGTTTTCTCTGCCTTTCATGGACAAATTCTTGCGGGAAATTATACTGAATACCCCAACTTACTTTTGTTTGTTAATCATCTGTTCTGTACAGTTACTCATGTATTTACATAGTGTCTGATAGAAAGCTGTCTTTAAATTTGCCTACTTTAGGCCAAATTTTAATTTTTACTTAGTGGATTATGCTAAGTAGTCTTTGATGTTTCTTCTGATAATGCCTGTTGTTCAGTAAAGAAATAATCAATTATGTCATATTTTAATTATTAATTATTGACAGGAGTTTGTGCAGTGTGTTATGAAAGACCTCCTCCAGCACAGCAGTGAGGAAAACATTGCTTTATGAGCAATGTTAGAACAGGAAAAAAAGACAAAAAAACCACAGAAGAAAATACCACATATGGTATTAAATTTGATGTTAACTCAGCTTTTTCTGCATCAGAAAATCAGCATGGGATGAGGAATGAGAAAATCTTGTTTCTGGCCAGCTCTGAAAGAGTGGTATCCCAGTGGAGTTCTGGCCATTTCTGTCTCAACAGGACTTCAAAATTAAGTATCCAGAGGAGAGAACTGAAGTAAAAATATTCTCACCACTTACTGCATTTTGAAAATAAATCTTTTGCAGCTGTGATTAAAGTGAATTCTCCTTAAACATTGTAACTTCAATAAAGAGACTAGTTCCTTTTTTATCTTTCATTATCCTATGCTTCTGAGCATGCAAAGCCTGTTGACAGTGGAACTACCCTTAAAGAAGTTCCCCCTTGATATGTAGGCTGCCATGCTCTGGTCTGCAGGGCTGGGTATCTTTAGTGGTGTTTTAAGCAGCATTTATGATGACTCTGACAGTTTATGGTATAAGGGTAACCTGTGGTATCATCAAGAGTACAACACGCAGAAGGAACAGACTCTGAGCATTAAACAAAGAGAAAATATACAAAATATGTAAGGTACCAATACAACTCACAAATGCTATGCCAAATCACTTCCACAAGACTTGAGGGCTTTCTGACAACAGATAAGAATATAAACAAGGAGT
Source organism: Pseudopipra pipra (assembly GCF_036250125.1). NCBI lineage: Eukaryota > Metazoa > Chordata > Aves > Passeriformes > Pipridae > Pseudopipra > Pseudopipra pipra. The sequence continues at coordinate 43,681,112 of NC_087581.1, read as the reverse complement.
CATTTCCCTTCAACACACATGTTTACGAACTTAAGGGCAACAGAGAGTTTGGCTTCAGCTGACAACACAAATGAACCCTGAAAACCGCAATACTCTCACAGTTGACAACAGTCAACACAACACAAGAGCATAAGTAAAACCATTTTCAAAGTAACAACTCGAGGACAACGTACAGTGTTGGGGAAAAGCCTGTGAGAGGTAGGAGGCTGAATCCGTTAGTAAATGCTGTGCAAATGCTTTTTCAAAGAGGACTTAGGATGAGGAGACCTCTGGTGTGATGCTAGGACCACAAGGCTGCCAGCAAAATGCAGCAGTGTTCAAAATTTTGTGTTCAAAAGAATTAACGGCTCTACAGGATACCTAGCTATGGAGCAAAACTGTTAGTTGCACCAAGCTTTTTTTAACATGAGCTGGAAATGTAAAAGGGCTCTGACTTTATAGCAGATCAGTGGCCTAAATTATTCAAGTTTCAAAAGCTCACCATGAGCAAAATTGCACTGAGACCTCTGGCTGAAATAGAAGCAACTGGATATTTGTTTGCACGTCCTCTCAATTTCTATCCTTGTTTCCTCTCAAGGCACCACTCATAAACCCTCCTGAAGTGTACAAAAGGTATGTGCCTCACTGTTTACTCAGTGCTAGGTGGGGAGGGTTGGTAATCATAGGGAAAGACGGAACACATATTCCTAATCTACACAGTAACTAGTATAAGCTTCCAACATCTGGATTAAAACAGATCAGCAATGATCATTTGGATTACTGAAGCCTGCAGCCAAGCATGTGTTGCATTTTTTTGCTGGAAAATGAAATTATTAAAACTTTTTTTCCCATCTAACTGCAATTCTGGCTTGAAGGAGGAAAGAAAGAAATGTCTTTGGACATTTAGTTAGACAGAAGCCTTTTTTCCACATCTCCATCCCCCTGGTGTAATTTCTGCCTGCCCTCACTGGTACACTACATAGCCAGTGTCTTGCAGATTAGTGTGACTTCTGAAGGCACTGTACTCACAGTGGTATTCTTGTCTATTTCCAAAAGGGAATGATCTGTAATTCCCCACCATGGGTTGTTTGATATACATAAACTAGAAAGCTGTTAAAAACAAAACAAATCAAACAATTACTTCAAAAACAAACAAACAAAATTTAAAAGTTTATGGTCAATTTCTTTTTACAGCATCTGTTCTGAGGCTGAGCTTGCTACTTCCCCAGGAAAGTCATAGTTTAACCTAAAACTCTAACCTGATTTATTTATTCTTTTGGCCCCCTCTGAAGTCATAGCAGTAATCAGCAGTGCTGCAGTTCAGTTCCTTGGGAAGCCAGATAAAGCACAGACTGACTAGGCAGGGACTGATGATTTGCAACTACTTTATTCTGTTTCACTGCTGTGAAAAGATTCCTTTTCATGCTAGCGGACATCAGAGGTGCTGATTTATGTGAAACCCACTGAAAATATTCCCTTAAGTTCAGAGAACACTGCTGCAAACATGATGTCCCCTGTGTTTGTGATGCTATCACCCACAAAATAGATATTATGGGCTGTCTCTTGGCTCTGATGTAGCAATATCACTGTATTTATTTATGGTTCACGTTCCCTGGATCTTTTCCCCTGTTCCATTCTTGGGAATATTATTAATGGCATTGGCAATCTTGGAATGAAAAAATAAAATGCCTCCCTTCATATAAAGATACATAAGGGGTCACAAACTTGTCTGAATGGCATCACTGCTTGTGAGCTGCTGTCTCCAAAATAATGAGCTGTCAAAGCTTCACGCAGTTTGCAATCATGTAGGAGTAAAGAAATCCAGTGGTTTTTTTGTTTGCTGAATGACAGTGCTAAATTGTTACTTTTGCTTACTGAATGTGAAAATTTACCAGAGTGACAGTAAACTGGGAAAAGTAAACAGTTTTTTTTCCAGGTCACAACTGTGTCTGGATTTTCTGTTAGTCTATGTTCGTAATTAAATCACAAATAAAAATAAAAAAAGGGTGTCCCATTTTACTCTTTGTATCCTCCCTTGAAGCCGTATGTGTGTTCTGCCATACACAATCCTGAACCTCCAGAATAAGCTGTTACTTGTGAGGAACAAGTTCAGTATCACACCTTGTGATGGTTGTTGTCTTTTGATTATTTTTTTTAATGTTAAATGAATTTTTAAAGATGCTCAAACAACCACAAAACTTTTGAAAACACAGTCTCTAGGTATCTTAGATGACTGTAGTTGCCCATCTGTGACACTGTATTTCCTCTTGTAACATGTTTGCAGTATCACTGTCATCAAAAATCACAGAGACAATGGGCAGTATTATTGAAATGTGTTTTAGTTCTGGATCCTTATCTTCCTTTTCATTTTAAGTATTGCTTTTTGCCATGCTAAGGAAGATTTGCTCAAAGATCAACGTGCTTTTCAAGTACGACAAACAGCTGCCTATTATAGCCTTCTGCATGAAGGAATAATGTTAACATTCAGCAGAAGTACAAAACATTGCATATGTACATTCCTGTCCTGGCATAATGTGGAAAATGGGACCTTGCTAGATATTACTATATTAAAACCATCTCCCAGAAACATTTGACTGCTGAGGAGAAGAAGTATGAGAACACTGGGTTTGTTAGCACGTTTGCAATGCAGACAATGAGAAATGCTCTTCAAGGGCAAAAAGGTTTTGGGTCTGCTTCTGTCCCTGCCTGGAAGAAAACTAACTGCAGGCAGCCCCCTGGGGTGTGCTGCAGTGGTTTTGTGGGAGGGAGAACGCTCTGCCCAAGAGTCAGTGGGCATGGTGACCCCAGGGGTGCCAATTCAGAAGCAGGGTTGGGTATCAGTCTTCTCTTCCTGTCTCGGCCTATCAGTCAAAGCTGTCTCATCTACAACGATGTCTTTTACATTTGCCTCCTCTAAAATCACCACGCAGTAGAAGCGGCCAATCTGCAGCGCCAGGGCTGTAGAGTTGGGAAGATGAGAGGTCCATGGCATGTTAATTTCATGCCAGCATGGGACTGTGAGTGACACAGAATCCCTGCCTACAGCAGAGGCTGCTGAAGCCAACATCTCCAGGCTCTCCTGTGTCCAGTATGCTGTAATGCTGTTAGAGCACTGCCTCCAGAGTTAGGTATTTATCAAGAGAAATGGTATTTATTAAGAGAAAATAAGAAAAAGAGTGTTCAGAAAGATGTCAGCTTTCCCAGGCCAATCTTGAGAGACTAACAGACTTGTATTACCTGCTGGCCTTTGAGTAAAACTGATTTTTTTTTTTAAATCCACAAAGCTTTGAAAAGTAATTTTTTTAGCTCAGCTGAAAAAAAAAACAAACGGACTCTGTTCAGCATAGGTTCAATGTCAGGCATTGGTTTCACTGTCACTGAAGAAAATGCCTTGTAAGAAATGCTTAAGAACAAAGCCTAGACTTGGATATACTGATCCACTTGGCTCCCTGCTGAGAACAATTTGAAAATTTAGTAGGAGTTTTGAAGGCTGTGGAAAGCAGCAATGAATCTAACCTGTGCTGCATGTGTTTAACACATCTTGGATGAAGATGCTTTGGATGAACTTAGATCCATATCTAAGACGGAAGAGAAAATAATTCTAAGAGACAGAGCAAGGAAATGCTGGATTCAGTATCTGATCTTCAGGAAGCTTTGGCTACTGTATGCAGTACCACTTCGAGTGCAGTTGCAAAGCTGGTAGATGTAACTGAGCAAATTTGGATACAATTGGCACCAAAAGTGGATTTGGTAGCATCGATCACCCTGAGTTTCTGAGAGACCTGTGTTACACTGGTTTTGCTAAGGTGGAGAAAACTAGCTAAGTAGCTAAAGGGGCTACAAGAGAGCTGGAGAGGGGGTTTTTACAAGGGGATGTGGTGACAGGACAAGGGGCAATGACTTCAAATTAACAGAGGGAAAGGTTAGATGAGGGTTGGTGCCACACTGATACTGGTTACCCAAAGAAGCTGTGGATGCCCCAACCCTGGAAGTGGTCAAGTCCAGGTAGGATGGAGCTCTGAACAACCCGGTCTTGTGGAAAGTGTCCCTGTCCATGGCAGGGGCTGGAACAAGATGGTCATTGACGTCGCTTCCAACAGAAACCATTCTGTGATTCAGGCCAGCACACAGCAGTCACATCTTCAGTTACAGACTAGGAGCTCTCTTTTCTGTCACAATCTAACATGCAAAAAAAGTCCCACAGAAATCTAACAGAGATCCAGGCTGAGATTTGCATTTGCTTTTCCAAAGAAAATTCAGCTGGTAATATTTTTTTCTGATTAGATTTTGAGACCAGTATTAAGCTACCCCTTTTTATATAAAACAACTGCTTCTCTTGGCTATTGAAAAGGCAGCTTCAACCACTTTATTTAGGACTTCCCTTGCACAGGCCACACAGAATAGAGCATCTTCTTTCAACTATTTTACCTGAAATGACTCCTGGCAGCAGAGACACAGTTACAAAATACCGAACTATCACCTTTTTTTCTAGAGTATGTAACACTAAGTTGCCATTTCTGTATGATAGAAAGTTTAGCTCCTCTTGGATACTAATACTACTTGTACCCAACACTGTCAAACACAATGAATTCAGTTTCTACTATTTTAGTTACACAACCAAACAGTCAGACCAGGCTGTAGTTTCTACTACTTTAGCTGGGCAACCAGCAAAAATCTGATCTAGCAGCGACGTATGAACTATGAGTACAGAAAACCCCGACGGTTTAGGCAGCTCAGTGCAAAGTTACAGTGCACAACTTCCCTGAGAAGCGTCATCTGACGAACCACCTACAATGCCCATACACAGACAGACCACTGCATTTAGACCAGTAACAAACACCCTGAAAGGTGGTTTAAGCCTTTTTTTTTTTTTTTTCCTAACAACCTTTGCTCTGCAAAGCGTTCCCTGGACCCTCTCTCTGCTCTGTGCTTTACAACTTAACGTGGCGTATGACTTCGGGCTCACAACTTCGCTTGTGCCACCGAGCTCTGTCTGTCTCTCCACACAGAGGATTCATCTCCCGCGCCACCCCCGGCCTGAGAGCCAGGGATAACGCGGGAGGGGGAGCCAGAGGACGGACGGACCCAAGAGCGATGCCGGGGGTCCGAGCACTTCTCCCCGGCCACAGCTCGGTCTAAGTCCTCCCACCGCGACCCCTGCCCGGCTCCCACAGTCAGACCCCAATCCTCCACCGCAGGGTACCGGGGGGAGGGCACGGCACTGCCCCCGTCGTCCCCCCCGATCCTTACCAGGCTCCGCCGGGGGAATTCGCCCAGCACGATGCTGACCACGGGGATGCGCAGCGCCGCCGAAATGAAGTCCAGCTCCAGCAACTCCTCGCGGCTCTGCGGGAAGGCAAGGATGGCCGAGACCCCTTGCACCACCACGGTGTGGCAGAGGCTCTGCAGGAAGGAGACAGGGTCGTTGCTCCACGAGGCGCTGGGCGAAGAGAAGGGGAAGAGGGGCAGGTCGCCCAGCCCCGCCTCGATCGCCATCACCACCTCCAGGGACAGGTTGTAGGGCAGCAGCCCGGGCATGCCGTTTAGGTTGGACACGGCGAGCAGCAGCGCTTCGCGCGGCGAGGGGGGCAGCCGCCGCTCCCCCCCCGGGCCGCCCCCCGCCCGCCGGCCCCGTGGCCCCTCGAGGCGCCCGCCCGGCACCTCCCCGGGCCAGGCAGCGGCGGCAGAGGGGGCGGCGCGGGGCTGCAGGTGGGTGGCCCCCACCCGCACCGTGTGCCCGATGCGCCGCAGGATCTGGCAGGGCTGCGGGTGGGACGCGGAGCCGGGCATCGCCGCCAGCACCAACGCGCAGGGCGGCAGCAGCAGCAGGCACGCCCGACCCAGGACCCCGCGCACCCCCGGCCGACACATGGCCGGGAGCCCCCCGCCACCGCCGCCGCCACTGCCACCTCCCCTGGCCCCGCCACCCGCATCAGCCGCCCCGCGGGCAGGCGGCAGCGGCATCAGCGGCGGCGGGCAAACCCCGCGCAGAGCCGCCCCCGCCACCGCCCATGGGGCCGCCGCCGCGCCCCCGCCTCCGCCCCGGGCCTGCGGGGAAGGTTCAGCCCCCGGACCGCCCCCCTCAGATCCGCGGCGGCACCCACACCTGCGACCCTCGGCGCTCGCCCCGCCCGGGCGCTCGCTCCGCCCGGCTGTCCCGCCGGCAGCGGGATGATGCGCTGCCCCTTCCCTGTCCTGCCCTGCCCTTCCCGGCCGCCCCTCCGCTTCTCCCGACAAGCAGCTTCACGGCCCCGATTCACGCTCCGAGCCCACCGGGCTCACCCCTGTCCGGCTCCGCCGCCGCCGTCCCGCGTTCCCGACCCCTCTCCACGCCCCACAGCGGCTCCCCTCCTGCACCCCTCGGCCCAGCTCCCTGCCCCGGACCCCTGCCCGCGTCCCCCGCAGCCCTCGGAGCGCTCTGGAGCCCGGCAAAGTTGGCGGCGAGGCCACGGGCGATCGCTGGGCTGCGCTGCACTCCCGCCGGGAGGGACCCGAGTGGCAGCCCCGCTGGGCTCCTCCCCGGGCCGCCGGGACTCGCCCCCCCGGGCCGCCCAGGGGAGGAAGGGTTTTGGGGAGGCCGCCCGCTTGGAACCCCGGGGAGCGTCCCGGGACTGCCTCGACACAGCCCCTTGCCCGGGGATGCCGCGGGGTCCTCCCGCACCGCGTCGGAGAAGCGGAGCAGTTTTCCGTGCCCCAGGGCACGCGAATGGGAGGTGAGGCTCCAGTCCCACTCCGGCTGGAACCGAGGGGGCCGCCTTATCGGGGAAGCCGGCGGTGGTTGCGTCCGGTGCCTTCTCCTACGCTGCCGCTTCAGAGTCGTTTTCCGGCATGTGATACCCGAGATCCCGCATCCGCAAGTCTTGGACGCTGTCTAACATGGCTTTTATGACAGAACACCCTTATCCTTAGGGAAAACAGGGCAAAGCAGAGATGGGCGTTTGTGTAGGTGTCTGAAAAGGTCTGGGGAAAGCCCCGTCCTTATCGTGGTTGTGATTCAATTCTGGGCTGCCAAAGCCGTACTGGCCCCGGGACTGAGACTAATACAGTGACTGGGGCACTGACACGCTCCGCATTGCCTCTCTGCTCCGTGGTGGGTCTCCAGGATCTCAGAGGAAGAGCTCTCGCAGCTATGCTTATCATCTTACCGCGCTCCCCGGCAGTGAGGTGGAGGCTGCCTGCTTGAGTACACTTGAATGTATTTTATGCTCGTAGGACTTCTCTCATCTTTCCCTGTTTGATTCATCCCTGTCTAAGCGCAATGTAGTTTCCTGCTGTCCCAGGAAAGGGAAGGAAGGGTGGTTTGATACCTTCACTCATGGAGTGTTTACAAATCTTTTGAGAATTCCTTCACTAGCAGTTTACCCTGATGTAGTGCTTTTAACTTAAAGAGCTTCTCTCTAAATGTTAACCTTCTTTCCCCTTTCTTTGAGATCTATCTTCAGAGCTATTTATAAAGAAAAAGCAAATCATAGAATCACAGAATGGGTGGTAAATGATGGTGGGGGTGGTAAATGACCTTTAAAGGCCATGTCCTCCAACACTCTTGCCATAACTGGGACATCTTCAAGTAGATCAGGTTGCTCAGAGACTGATCTTGACTGTTTCCAGGAATGGTTCAGTCACTACCTCTCTCCACAATCTCTGACAGTGTTTTGCCGCTCTCATTGAAAAAACATCCTTATGCTCCCTTTCTTTTTCTTCAGTTGGTATGCACAAAATCTGCAGAGAAGTAAACACTGTCCACCACACTGCAAAAAAGAGATGGTACTGCCTGCCAACGGGTCTGAACTGTGTGTTTCCTGATTTAAATTCATCTTTCTTTAGCTAGGGTTCACTAGAGGTGTACACAGTATTTAAAGTGAGGTTTCACCAAAGTCTTAGGCAGCTGTGCTGATGGTTCTTTGTCTCTTATGTCCTTATCCCCAACATGTTAGCACCTCATCATACCTGCTTGCTGTTTGCATCTTAGTAATGATCTGCAAAGCTAGTGTTTCTCTCATACTGCTCTCTCTAAATTGGTATGTGGTTGCAAAATTGGTCTCTAGGTGGAAAACTAGTAGTGGCAGACTGGTAGTCTGTAGGCCGGGTCTGACTGTACCAGTTCTGCATGTAAAGGTGAGCTAATACTACGTTTAAGAGTTAATAACAATTTCCAATTTCCCCTTCTTCCTTTTTCTTCTAGTCTTATAATCACATATTTATTTCTTGATATCTTGCCTGGTCAGCCTGCGTTTACTCCTTTCGTTTCTCTTTTTTTTTTTTAAGGAATGGATCATATTAACACAAGTGCTCCAAGTCTCCTCTGTTAGCAATAAGGAATTGTTGTCAGGGAGAATTGGCTTTGAACATAGTAAATCTCACACAGTGCTGAGAGAACTGATTTTTTTTTCTCTCCAAACCACAGGAGTTGGTTTTCTGGTTGTGAGAATGAGCTCACTTGAGATCTGTACAACTCCAGAAGTGTTGTCCTTATCTGCATCCTATTTGACAAGTTTGGAAAAAACCTGGTTAGCGTGTAACTTTTCTGCTTTGCAGCAAGGTAATTGCTGGTTTGCATGTGGGAATTATTATGATAAGAAATGGTTACTCTTCCGTGTCTTAACAAACAGCCCTAAACTGTCATTCATTTGAAGCTTCATTATAGGAGCAGATCTTTCTCTGGCTTTGGGGAACAGAAGGCATTATTTTAAACAGTAAGTGTTTCAGAAAATTTAATCAACCTTATTATGGAAACAGCTCTAAAAATTACACAAGAAATCAGTTAATAAAATGAAATCATTCAATATCTCCATCTTTTGTCTTCTGTTTGCTTTTTTGTTTTTGATTTTTCTGTGTTTTGTTTTGTTTTGGTGGTGGGGGGTTGTTTATTTGTTTCTCATTTGTGGATAATCTATGACCAGATTGCGATGTACTTTTTCTGGTCATTGTGCAGTGCTACTTTTGGGATTACTGCTGTAAAGAATTCCTGCTCTGGAGCTCATTTTCGAGCAAGTCATAGCGAGTGGTCACCGTTAGAAACCTGAAGTGTATGGAGTGGTCAAACTCCCATGACAATGCAATAATTTTGACTCAAATGGCTCTAGCTCTTGAAGCTTTCTTTTCAGCTTGGTTATTTATAATAATGAATTATGAATATATCTCCTTTTCCATTTGCATTTATATTTACTCTTTGTTTAAATATTCCTGTTAATAAAATTCTCTGCAATACCCCCAGTATAACAAAGTGCTTAAACACAGTTTTGGTTTGGTTTTTTTTGAAGAAGATATTTTTCTCCTTAAGTGCTGTGCTGTAAGAGGTTGGACTATTTCCAGAAAGTACTCTGAAAAAGGATATAAACCCCATCAAAATGTATTTATTTAAGTTGTGCCATTAATTTTTCTGCTTTATTTGCATAAATATGTGAAAAAGAGCACCATTAGTTTAAGCCTAATAAAGTGATTGGAGACTGCTATGTATTGGTTGCACCCTGCTTTTTAGGAATTCTGCAGTCTCTCTCTCAAGGCTGCCAGCACAATAAGCTTTTTGACAGATCTATTGACCTTTTTCACGTCCATATGAAGACTGGCTGCCTTCAACTCTCCCCTTTTTTCCCTTTCTCGTGGTGGTTGCTGCCATAGGAATGTCCATTCTGCTCTTCTGTGTTAGCTGTTCCAGGCAAGTGGATGGACTTACTCTGAGATGGTTGTCACTTTGTGTAAATATGAGGAGAGTAGTGCTGGTGGCATTGATTGCTGGGGAATGCTGGCCACAGAATACATCCATCTTTGATCAGTGTCTGAGCATTACAGTTGAAGCTGGTGAAAACCCTCCAGCAACGAAAAATGCAGTAGGGAAATGTGATTAAGATCACTGCTTGTATTTCTCTTGCTGCTCTTTCTGCTTGCTTGGCTCATTGTCATTTCTTTGAAGCAGGGTTGGTTTCTTTGCTTTCTGGGCTGCAGAACATTTGTCCTGTGTATATCACAGAGACCTTCTGCAAAGCTTGTTCCCTCTGAGCAACTTGGCTAATTTGGAAGTAGGTTATCACAGTCCTCCCATTCATCTCTGTGTCGCTCTGCTCCCATCGCTCTGAGAGAAAAGCTCCAAGGGCTTGCCAGTGTGACAGTCATATTCCTTAAACTCATGTTCATCTGCCCCTCCTGTAGCTGCTCACATTTTCCAAAATGCCCAAGTCACTATCTGAGATGGAGGATACCTCACACTGTTTCTTTAGCTTTAGAGTGGGTGAGAGATTTATTTTGGGTCAGCCTGGAAGGATTTTTTCCCCCTTCGCAACTATAATTAGACAATGAGAATTAGGGAAAAATAAACAGTTTGGGTAAAATTAATTCTTTCATTCACTAGGAATGAACTATTTTGTTTCTATTTAGAACCCCCAATTTATATAAATGCAATTTCAAGCATTTCAAAATACTGTGTTTTTCATTTTCACTGCCATTTCCAGGAAAAAAATAGTCATCCTACTTTCTGTCCCTCATACTCTTTCACCAGCCAGAATAAATTTGCAAATACTTTCAGATAAAACTGCATTAAGAATGTTAAATAGAGTATCATGTTTGAAAAACTTCATGTCACTAGTGGATCAAGACTGCACTGGCTGTTCCAGACTTCCTGTGGGATGATGATCCCTGAAGGAGTCAGGCAAGGCCTAAGGCCTCTTATCTGCAGCACACATTGTGTACATTCTATGTTATCTTTGCAGATAGAGATCTACATAGCTGACATCAAGAAAGGCTTTGCTGGCTGAAGGAGGAGGTCCTGTGGAGATAGGATGTGAAGAATGAAACAAAGGTGTATGACTGAAATTTTGAAGGACACCATAGCCGAAAAGTAACTTTTTCTTGATTAAGGCTAATTTAAAATTCACATGTCTGCATATGCTAATAAGCTTAATGAAGTAGTGCTATGATGTGTATGACTATATGACTCAACTCTCCATCTTGGTCCTGCTATATGTAAGAAGAATAATAATATTGGGCTGCATATCAGGAGGGTAAAAATTTCATCTGTTTAGGAGGGAGACCCAAAAAGACCTTGGAGACAGATGACTGGCTACTCTCCTCTCCCTTCTCCCAAGTGAGGACACCTTCTTGCTAAGCTTCTGCATACCATTACTATTACCCAGGTTAACACAATATTATTGTTTTTATTAGATCTTTATCATAGCTGGTGCATTTATCCATGGCAATTTTGAATCTGTTCCTTCAATAAACTGCACTATTTATGAATCTGTGATTGTGAAAATTCCCACCGAACATGACCAGGCTGATGGTGCAGTTTTGCTTCTAATCAGAAATGAAGCCCAGCCCCTCTGCTCTGAGGACCAGCTGGAATTTATTATAAATGCCCCAGCAAGGAGATTTATTTTCTGCCAGATTTCGTACCCTTAACACAATGCTTCATTCCTGCAAATATCCTCCTGTGGGCAGGCCTCGTGTCAAATTCAAACAATGGCTTGGAGGTCAAATGGGTTTTCACCATGAGGGCTCCATGCTAATTTGCTGCCCCACAAGAGAGGCTGAGACAGCTCTTCCTCCCTGAACAAAATTCCCACTTGCTTCTGTTGGCAATATAAATCCAGACAGACTGACGCTGTCAGGGAATGCTCAAGGAGTGAGTGAGAAAAACATAAAACGAACCTCTTTGTACTTGTGGTCCCATTTGAATAGAAGAGCAGCAGGAGACCTTGTAACATTGCCAGGCAGTGGCACAAAGCCCACCAAACCCTCTGGCTTTGATAGTCTCCTCTCAAAAACCTGCTACCACAGGAAGATTTTAAGATATTCCAAGTACCTATAAATGAAATTAAAAAAGGAAAAAAGTCACTAATATTCAGTCACAGCTTCTTTCTACCACTGGGACTGATTAAAGGTGCCAAAAGTAGGCACAAATATACTCTCATTGTAAGACCCTTATGTCAGAGACTGAAGTGTTTGATGATTTATGCATTCTAGGAGACTTTTGCAGGCTTTGACTTTTTGATGGGCAACTGGGCCCATCCCCCCTCCTCCAGCGCAGAAGATGTCAAGCCCCGAAAAGGCGGGAAGAGCCGAGCTTGCAGGCTTTTGACTGTTACACTGTACCTCTGATGGCCCATGGGAGCCCATCCCCCCCCTCTGCCTGTCGGGAAAAGGGCGGGAACCAGACCAGACAAAAAAAAAACTCAGCACAGACCCAGGAGATGTTGGAGGCTCGAGGCACGGCCTGGGACACTAACCATGGATATAATAACCCATAATTTCTTGGAGTATGGGGGCTTCCCTCCTTCACCCCCAGCAGATCACTTCACCACTTCAACTGGCAGACATGGAAGCATCGCTGGACCCCGTGGGCGGTGACTATAGACATCTGTCCTCTCTCAGCTTTTCTTTCTCTTACTCTCCCTTGCTCTTATCCTGCCTTTCTCTCCCCTATGCATTTTTCTCCTCCCTAGAAAGGTTCTTATCCTGCCTTTCTCTCCCCTCTGTCCTCTCTCAGCTTTTCTTTCTCTTACTCTCCCTTGCTCTTATCCTGCCTTTCTCTCCCCTATGCATTTTTCTCCTCCCTAGAAAGGTTACAGCACCCAAAAATGTTAACTTACCTACTGATTCAAAATTGTTAAAATAAATCTTATCCATATATGTTTTCATACACCGATTATTTAGTGTTGTTTCGCTTTAATCCACCCCAAAGGAATTATTGATAAAAACCTGAGTTACCCCCCCTCCCCTTTTCCTGGGGCGGGTCGTAACACCTTATCCATTGCCAGGATGAGGAAGGAAATGTCCAGCTGCACGTGACAGCACCATTCTCTTTGTCAGTGTGAGCGACCCAATTGATTGTTTTTATCGCTCCCTGTCTGAGATGGCAGTGTATATCTTTCTAAACAAGAAGCTGTGAAACCTTAATAAGATCCCCATTTGCCACATATTTTGTTCCTGCCATTTTGAGTTTGACACTTAGTCATGTTTTCCTCGTTCCCAGTCCTTTTATAACACTCCCTGTTATTCTCATCTTGGAGATACATTAATCCTGGGCAGAGCTACAACTAGTAGAGAAACACTGTAATGGCTCAGTTAATTACTAAGTACCTTGATCCTCTGCCTGAAGTTTCTGCCACTGCCTGTAGCTGCTTTCATTTTTAAGTTTATTCCACTCAGTTTTCTTATCTTCTATGTTTTTTATTCGTAGTTATTATGATGGTGATGGGAACAACTCCGGTAAATAGGATGGTCCCAGCACTGTTTGCAGCATCATCAGGTGACAGAGAGAGCCTTTAGAAGATTCTGGGTTTAGGCAGATGATTATCTGAGAATCCAGAGGTTGGTTGGATTTAGTGTCTCCCTCTGGAGTCTTGGATGCAAATTGTTGTGGAGCCAACTGTACAGGAAAGAGCTGTCTGGCTACTTGAGACCTGAAAGTACAGAGATATCTGACCAGGGGCCTGCCAAAGAAGTACCAGATTTATGCCAGAAAGGTGTTATCCTAGTATCCACAGTGATTTGGTGAAGAAGAAAAGTCGACCCCACTGCAGACCAGCTTCACTGAGCTGGCACGCCCTAAGCAGAGCATGAAACTGGTTCCTGAGATGGTGTGTGCTTGTGTTTGTATGTCACTGCTGTGAGTGCATCAATTTTTTCCTGACTTCTTGTCAGCAGCCAGGCAGCTACTCACTTCCCTAGTTTTTGTTGCAATAGGAGATCCTCTTACATGGCCCTGCTCAGGACATCCCCCATGAAAACAGGACACCATTCCGTGGACTTTTGTAGGATCAGATTGGATTTAATGCAACTTTCCCTGTATGTATTTGCTTCTTTATTCCAGGATGACAATTTGAGTGATTGTGAAGATTTTGGGAGGTGGGAAGAGAAAAAAGAGAAAAAATCTGTTTGAAGCCAGTGTCAAAATAGTTACCAACATCAATATCATTTCAGTAGTGAGATCAGACAAACACCTTCTCACAGAACAAATACAGTTTTGAAAAAATATCAATATTGCTTTGCTGGCATGGTGGTGCCCTTGGTTTTATTTCCTCCCTCCCCAGTTCTGTGGCAAATACAAAATTATTAATGGCTGTGTGCAACCCTTGCATTGCTTTTGTTGGCTTCAAAAGGCCACTCGTTGTAAATGCTCAATAAAAATGAATAAAGATTGTTTAACTTTCAGGGAAAGGCTTCAATTTTCACAAGGTTAGGAGGGCACCCCAACACTGCATCACTCTGTCAGGATCACAGACTTCTTATTGTTCGTTCCCTCTTGCTCCCTCTGATTTAGAGATGGAAGTAAAAGGGGAAGGGGAGAAGAGTAAGAAATTACAGGTGCTTATCAAAGTTAAATTATAAGGATGGTGGAAAAAAAAAAAGTCAAGAAAAGACTCAACAAGCAAACTAAGGGAAAGGCTACAACAGCATCTATCTAAGAAATAATTCACCCAATTTGTCCAGCTAAACAATTCTGTCAAGTTCACCAAGGCTGCAAAATTGGCAAACTACCTCATCTCCGCTGAGAAGTGCAGAGTTGTCATGGGCTTAACCCTTCTGTTTGCTGTTTTAAAAACTGATTTTGTGAATGCTTCCTCAAATCAGATGGGGTGACCTTACTCAAATTACTGGTTTTAATAAGGATTTCTAGTACAACCAAAATGGAGTTGGGCAGGAGTCAGCTGTGTTTCTGACAGTCTGTAGGATTGCTCCTGCCTTTGGGCACCGTCTGAAAGTGCACAGCGGATGATACAGCTTGTCAGGGAGGTGCCTGAGAGTTGCCACTCTAAGAGAGATGTGAGTCCCTGTGAGGATCCAGACCACATGGAGAGCTCCCTCCCTGCCTTCTATCAGAAAGAAATACCTCCTTGAACCTGGCATGTCCTTTTTAGCCCCCCGCCACACCTGCTGATTGAATCCCATGTGGCTGTGACATTGAGGAGCAGGCTGCTGATCTCTCCAACAGCTTGCTTTTTCTGCACAGTATTAGCTCACTGATGTGTGTGTGTGGTGTGCACATGTAACAGACAATGGATGCCTTCAAAGATACTTCTTGTTGAAATGTTCCCTAAAATGTGCCATACTGACAAGAAACCCACAATAAACCAAAGTCCATCCTATTGTCCCAAGGCATAGGGTTGAGCTAATGACTTGGCAAAGCCTTGGGACAGATCACACACCTCTCTCACCCTTTTCTTCAGCACCAGATACCCCAGGTGTCAGCTGTGCTATCCAATCTATCTTTCTGAGAAAACACCCCAATAAGGGCATGAGCATGGATGGAAATAAAATTCTTCTGTACCAAGGAGCTGTTTAGCAATTTGTTCCTGTGCATCTAAGCTTAAGAACACACTACCCAGCAAGGGTATAAGCTGCAAAGTGGTCTAAATTCCAAGTGAATCCCCTTTAAAAAGATATCAGAAAAGAATACATGACACAAGAAAATGTCTTAGAAGGCTAAACAATGCTGAATTTTGGCAGGACTGGGCTCACACAGGAGATTATGCTGGCAAAAGGAAAATGTCTGTGAAATGCTGACACACGAGATAAAGTACAAGTGAGAGTGGCTGCGGAGGTCAATAAAGCTAAGACAGTCCCAGGGTAGGCAGAAAACTGGAATAGTTTATTGGACCTACGACTTCATATTTAAAGGATTTATGGTTTACATATTCAGCAGGGTGTTTACATATTCATTTTATTACAATTGGAGGGTTTTGCAAGGATAAGGTAAAGGAAAAACCCAGGTTGACAATCTTGGGGTCTTAGAATTACCTCATGGGAAACCCCCATTTTATCTTAGGGGATTTTACAGGGGGGATTAGGTGTTTGGTCTGCAGGATGCAAGGGATACGGAGAATACACGTGCAAAGGGGGGAACTCAATGGGTTTTATGCAGAGGTCTGCTGAAATCAGGATGTGGATTGTCTGGCTCAGGCAGGGCAGGTGATAACATCACCAAGGAATCTCTTTGCATCCTGCTGAAGAAGGCAGGAAGAGTCCACAGAGATGAGGTCAACGAAGATGGGGTTTTCCAGCTTCTGTATCCCATGGCTTTCTGTAAAGACCACTCAAATTTCTTTCTGCAGACATCATATTTTGGAACCCAACAAGTGGCATTCACCCAAGGTTTTAGGAGGAAATAGATGAACTGGGTATGCGACTTCTGTTCCAGGGAGCCTTTAAATAATGTGATGCTGGATGCTCTCCTGGTAAGGTAGCACAGAAGAAGCAATAGTCCAATCAGACAAAATGATTTTCATCATGCTCCACACACAGCCTAAGAACTGAAGAATTTATACAAACTGCCCAATGAAAATTGAGCCTCATCTTTATAAAGTCTGTTTTAAAAAACAGAAATACCCTTTAAAAACACACTCACACAACTCCTAAGAAAAAATGCCAGTGTCAAATTATTTCTGTTGTACAGATCTGTTGGGATCTCTTGGAGCAAGCTCACATATTTTTCACATGGTACTGAATAGCAGTGGATAGGTACATCCTATGGAAAAAAAGAGAGTAAAGGTATCTCAGGCTTTCTGATGTAATTATGGGCTTTGAAATTGTGCTGTGCTTTCCAGCTGTTATACACTCCGTGACTCCTTACTGAGTTTCCATTTCTTGGTATCCAACACAGGGAGACAAATGGGTATTACTGGGAAAGAAACACCTCTGAGAAAACAGAACACTACTTTTCCACTACCAGAGAATCTTGAAGCATCCTTTTGGCAAGTTGCTTTAAGTACCTAAGAGCTCAGTAATGAAGGGGATGAAAGCAAAGGTTTTTCTCTCCTGTTTGCAAACCTGGAGAAGAACTAAATGTCAGCTGTAACTCTTACAGATGGAGTGGCTAACCACTGTTGTGTGGGTCTTCAGGAAAAATCCCCAAATGTCAAAAATGGAGGTATATTCATAACACGACTTAGGAATTTTTTTTGTGTGTATCTGAAGCTTTGTGTATTCCTATCCGTTGACAAAGATCTATGGAAAAAATTGCATTTTTGCTTCTTATTAGTAGTTCTGAAAAGGAAGACAAAGCAGTCCTTGCTTACTGCAGGGGGGGTGGACCACATGACCTTTAAAAGTCCTTTCCAAGACAAACTATCCTGTGATTCTGTAATTATCAAACAAAAATAGCTGAAGAACCTTGCCTTCTGTATTTTAAAAGGATTTTTATGTGAGAAATTGGTTGGGTTGATAAGACTATGGCAGTTTAGATGAAAAAGCAGTTGTCCTGCTTATTTCTGCAGTGGAGCAGCTCCTGTAAGTGAGCTGGTGGAGAGAGAGTGGGAACTTGCTACTGACAATACATGGCTGTAGGAATAAAGAAACTGCAGAGTGTACTGGTACCTGAGCTTAGCTGCTTCTCTTACTTGCTTCTAGAGAAGCAAAATTATACTCTATCCTTGCTGTGGTTTAATCCCTGCTGGCAACTAAGGGCCACAGAGCTGCTGGCTCACTTGCTGCTCCATAGGATGGGGTGTCAGGGAAGGGAAAAAACCCCGGAAACCTCATGGGTTGAGATAAGAACAGTGTAATCATTGAAACAAACTACAATATAATAATATTCATAGTAATGATAATAAAATATACTACTACTACTACTAATAACAATAATAATTGTAATTAAAAAAAAAAAACCCTATTAAAACCCCCAACAAATTATGTACAACACATTCACATGCTGACTGATACCCATCCCATCCTCAGCGGTGGTTGGTCCCTCCTGGCCAATTCTTCCCCATTTACGAACTGTGCAGAACATTCTATGGTGTGGAATATCCCTGTGGCCAGTTCAGGTCAGCCCTCCTGGCCATGCTCCCTCCCACCTTGTGCACCTGCTCACTGGCAAAACCTGGGAAACTGAACTTGACTTAAGGTGAACAGAACTTAGCAACAACTGAAACATCAGCATTACTCTCATACTGAATCCAAAACACATCACTGCACCAGACAACTGGAAGAAAATGAGCTCTGTCCCAGACAAAACCAGGACAGTATCCAAAACTTATCTGCCATTTATGTCATGCCAGGCTCCACACTTCCCAATGCACCACTAGCTTTCCAATCTCTTAATGAATTTTCACACAGCTGTAATTCCCTTAATCTATGGACCATCCCTATAAAAGTCCTTTGAATTCATTTAGCCCATGACCTTGGGTTTCATCTGTCATAACAACCTTCCAGGGCAGGAAAGATGGTGTGTGCTGTTGGATTGTTGCATGTTGAAGTCCTAATTCCATCACTGCAACACTTATCCAGTTTCATCCAAGCTCATTACCCATTAGTGTGGTGATTAGAGGGGAGTTGGGGTCATATCCCAAATATGGAATAGCAGAGATGGGCACTGCAAGGGGTCCAGTGTGATGATGGATGTACAGCCACTGTGGAAGCCAACTCTCACCCAGAGTTAAATCCCATTGAGCCACACACCAGACTTCCTCAACCTCCCTAATTACCCACCAAATGCAGCCAGGTCCTTGTGCAAAAGCAATCCCAAGGATGGGTTTGCTTTTGCCTAAGGCAGGAATAATCCAGACTGCTTTCTCCAGCATATTTTTAATGTGTACTGCATGAACTTTATCCCTTTCTACACTACATAAAAGTTTTGTTTGAGCAGGAAACCAGAACAGTCCTTTACTCAGTTTTTGTACAGAGATTCAGACTCACACTGGAGGCCAAGTGCAGCTGAGTTTGTGCTCTGCTTGCCCCTGGCAAATTGACCTCAGTGGGAGCACTGGTGTAGTGAGGAACCATGCAAATGGAGCAAGCAGGCTGTCAGTGATATTAACGGCTGGCCATCTGGGCATTGGCTGCTCCTAAATTTAATGGCAGAAACATTTTTACTGGCTGACAAAGGCTAAAGAGAAATGAAAATTCTGGATGCTGTTTGGAATGCGGATCAGACTTTTTCTGCAGGCAACACGAAACTCATTAGAAATGTCACTTGGGAAGACAATATTTTAGCTGATGAGTTTCACTATAAATGGGAAAGATGTTATATATTCTGAGCCATTTTTGCCATGGAGGAGTCATCTTCAATCACAAACTGAATTGTTTTCCACATGCACACAAATTGTTAAAGAACTAAAACTGAATAAATATTAAGGGATGAAACCAGAACTGTAACATAGCCCCACACATTGATTAAATGTCCCAATGTGTTACCCAGCCATTGAGGATTTCTCATGTGGAACTGTAAGTTGGAAGTACATAGCTACTTGGTTTGACTAGGAGTGGAACAAAGGGAGAAGACGAAGGCAGGAAATTACCCACTGAAAAAAATAATAATTAAAAAGAACTATCTGATGTGACTTAGAGAAAATTTCTCCCTAATAAAGGATCATAAGTATTTTGGAGTGGGGAAAAGTGAGAGCAGGAAATCCAATATTTAACAGTCTCATGACAAATTGATATGGTCTCAGTCAAAAACAGCAGGCGGTTTCTGCAGCTAGTATTATGAGAAAACCTTTTTTTTTTTTGATTAATCTACTGATTTGTTTACAGGAATAGATTTGTTTGTGTGTAACAGAGTTCTGCTACTTTGACTGTGTGAATTATGTGTATTTTGTCCCCTAAAATTACTTGCAGAAAATAATTTATTTGTCTTGGTTTTGCTTTGTTCTGCAGATAGCCTGAGAAATTCAGATGATGAAATTCCATAAGTACATTGGACTTCTTTGAATATATTTTTAAAAAAAATTATTTCTTCAATTCAAGCGTGACCAGAGTCCTAAACCATATTGATTAGCTGGAAGTTGCATTATTGTACCATTACATTGTGTTCTCACAATGGGAAGAAGCGGCTTAAATTCCCTTAGTGTCCCAAATAAATCCCCATCTGGTTAATTAAATCAATGACTTCTAACTCAAATCAGTGTCTTACAGTCATAGTTTTGCAATTATTATAATAGGAAAGTTGTCCCGAGCCCTCTGTGCCTGATGAAATCTATCATGCATTTGAATTCTGTCTATCAGCTACTTACAAGAAGCCACTTTTGATAAATCTGAAAGCTCAGACTGCAACTGACAAATAATTTGGGGAACAACAAGTATTCCAGAAAGAAGCATAGGCTGATTGAAGAACAGAAAAGAAATGGAGATTCACTAAGACTGCTGTGAGTTATTCACTGATGACTATTAATAATAAAAATACCCTCAAAATCTTTTGTCTTGAGGTGCTATCCCTGCCTTGCTGAAAACCCACAGCTGATATGGAGCATTGTAAGTTTGTCAAGGAGCTAGACTTGTCTACAGGAAGAAGTTGAATCTCTTTAGCCTAATATAGCAATTGTTAGTTAGTTACAGTGGTGCCAAACACCTAGGGAAATAATCATAATCCAAAATAAGCACTATTCAGACTAACATATGAATGCTTTTATGCAATACTCCAGACTGGTTCAAATAAATACTTAAAAAAAAGTCACATTTTTATTTAAAAGAATGCTATTTGTTCCTTGCTCAATCCTTACATTCTTCTGTGACACTGGTAGCAAATTTGGCACAGGAGCTAATCCACATAATTTGAGATTGTGATTTCTGTGCCATTACTCTTGCATTAAACAGTAGAGCCATAATAATCACCTGTGTATAGATAAAACAATGTCCATGTTGACAGTATTTTAAACATAAAGCTACGTTTGTAGAACAAGTTACATGTTGCAATTTCTGTATTGAAGAAGGTAAAATTCTAGAATAGTCACAAGCCAGATATTGCTGTTCATGGTGTTACTTGAAAAAAAACAAGAGAAGAGTATCTCTGTGATGTAAAAATTGAAGATGCTGAAGTGTCAAGGAAAACAAAGAGTGTGATTGAGCTGGCAAAGATTACTAAGACCATAGTGGTTTATGAAGCTTTCTAACAGTATTTACTGAAAGCTTTTCAAGGCAGATGCTTTGGTTAAGCTTCTTCACATGTGTTATAAGTTAGCTTGGATACAGATGAATCATATGTTAATATAATACTAGCTCTAAATGAGTTTCTGACTATAAAGCCAAAAGTCATTCAGTAGAAACCTGGTCCCCTTTGACTATTGCAGCAAAAAGTCATCAGTTGTGGGAGAAATAAGTATATGAGTGTAGTAATGCATTACTCACACTGAACATATCATATTATCTCAGCTGAAGGCCTTGTCATCAAATCACCTAATATGTAAGAACAATAGGGTCCTGGTAGAATGGTGGGCAAAGTGGGGAAAGTCCATTATGGTTTATTTCACAGAAACACAGAATATGATGAGTAGGAAGGGACCCACAAGGATCATCAAGTCCAACCCTTAGTACCATCTCCAGGAGTCACACCATGTGCCTGAGAGTATCATCCAAACGCTTCTGGAACTCTGACAGCCTTGGTGCTGTGACCACTTCCCTTGGGAGCCTGTTCCAGTGCCCAGCTACCCTCTGGATGAAGAACCTTTTTCTAATATCCAGCCTAAATCTCCCCTGACACAACTTCAGGCCATTCCCTCAGGTCTTGTCACTGGTCACCACAGAGCAGAGATCAGCGCCTGCCTCTCCTCTTCCCCTCCCCAGGAAATTGTAACTGCAATGAGGTCTCTCCTCAGTCTCTTCTTCTCCAGTTTAACAGACCAATTGCCCTCAGCTGCTCCTCATACGGCTTCCCCTCAAGGCCCTTCCCCATCTTCATTGCTTCCTTTGGATACTCTCCAATAGCTTAATATCTTTCTTGTGTTGCAGTGCCCAAAACTGCCACAATATTCAAGGTGAGGCTGCTCCAGATCAGAGCAGACTGGGACAATTCCCTCCCTCAACCAGCTGGCGATGTTTTGCCTAATGCCCCCCAGGACACTGTTGGCCCTCCTGGCTGCTGGGGCACTGCTGACTCACGTCCAACTCACCATTGACCAGAATCCCCAGGTCCTTTTCCCAGCGCTGCTTTCCAGCCTCTCATTCCGCAGTCTGTCCATACATCCAGGGCTACCTCATCCCAGGTGCAGAATCCAGCACTTTCCCTTGTTGAACTTGATATGATCGGTGATTGCCCAGCCCTCTGATTCGTTGAGGTCTCTCTGCAGGGTCTCTCTGCCTTGGAGGGAGTAAACAGCTCCTCCCAGTTTTGTGTCATCTGCAAACTTGCTCAGTGTCCCTTCCAGTCCTGAGTCCAAGTCACTTATGAAGATGTTGCAGAGCACTGGGCCCAAGATGGAGCCCTGTGGAACCCCACTAGCGACAGGTCACCAGTCTCATGTTACTTCGTTCACTACTACCTTCTGTGCTCAACTATTGCTTCTCTGTGGTCCATGTAGTTATACAGATTCACAGTAGCTGCTGAGGACTGGGTAATTTTAAAGATTAGAGCCCTTCAAAAGGTATTAATACACTGAATTTAACAGATGGAAGAGCAAGCATTGAGTTCTGCTGGTGCCATGCCAAGGAAGCATATCTTGTTGAAAATTCTGCAGAGGGCTGTGTGCAACACTGGATTATTATGTTAATTATTGTCTGGGACCAACTCAAGTGTGTGTGTGTGGGGCGGTGGAGGGGATAGGTTCAACTTCAGGAAGGTAGTCAACTGTCTGACACTCCAGCCCCTGTGAGCTGCACTGGCCACCCCCAGAGCAGGTGTTATTAAAACAGTGACGTGTTTTCTGCCGCCTGGGTATGTGGAAGGTGGACTTTCACAGGACCCTGGTGGTAGCTATAATTTTCTCATCTTCTCTTTCTTTACTTCTACTTCTCCTAATCTCCTTTCTTAATATTTTGGGTAGCTTGAGACCAGATGGGTTGGAACAAGGGTAAGTACCAGATTCTGCCTCTGGGATGGGGCAACTCTAATTGCAGGTACAGATTGGGGAATGAGAGGCTGGAAAGCTGTGCCAGGAAAGGGACTGGGAGTCCTGGTCAATGGCAAGTTGAACATGAGTCAGCAGTGCCCTGGCAGCCAGGAGGGCCAACAGTGTCCTGGGGGAAATCAGGTAAAGAAAGCATTAAGGGCCAGGCCAGGGAGGGGATAGTCCCAGTCTGCTCTGATCTGGAGCAGCCTCACCTTGAATATTGTGGCAGTTTTGGGCACTGCAACACAAGAAAGATATTAAGCTATTGGAGAGTATCCAAAGGAAGCAATGAAGATGGGGAAGGGCCTTGAGGGGAAGCCGTATGAGGAGCAGCTGAGGGCAATTGGTCTGTTAAACTGGAGAAGAAGAGACTGAGGAGAGACCTCATTGCAGTTACAATTTCCTGGGGAGGGGAAGAGGAGAGGCAGGCGCTGATCTCTGCTCTGTGGTGACCAGTGACAAGACCTGAGGGAATGGCCTGAAGTTGTGTCAGGGGAGATTTAGGCTGGATATTAGAAAAAGGTTCTTCATCCAGGGGGTAGCTGGGCACTGGAACAGGCTCCCAAGGGAAGTGGTCACAGCACCAAGGCTGTCAGAGTTCCAGAAGCGTTTGGATGATACTCTCAGGCACATGGTGTGACTCCTGGAGATGGTCCTGTGCACAGCTAAGGGTTGGACTTGATGATCCTTGTGGGTCCCTTCCTACTCATCATATTCTGTGTTTCTGTGAAGTTGTGTGGGTTAGCGTGGGCTAAATCAATGCTCTATGGAATATTTTATTTTGGTTGAATATTACCCTTGAAACTTTTGCCAAGTACTCTTACTTTGCAAAGTTTACTAGTAAAAGTACCCCCTGAGAAAATGTGCGCAGCTTTTCTCCTCTGTGCTCTCTCCTAAGGTGTTAAAAGAACCAAAGGCTCTTCTAATATTCTTGGAGCCTTGTATATTTTTAGAGCAATACTCCTTTGGTGAGCTTGTACCCTTGGGCTTGCCAGAGCCAGTTTACAGACTGCCAGAAAATCAGTGAGCATTTACTGTTAAAAAGTTGTCAAAATACTCTTGTAAAAATAGACTTACTGTGAATAATGATAAAAAACAGGTGAAAAATGTGTACAGCTAATGAGTGAACAGAAAGCTAAATGAGTTAGAAGTGCTTTAAATGACATTTTTGTTTTTGTTAGTTAAAGGGCAGTTTTCTAATTAATTCAAACAGTTGTATAGAAAGTGGAGATATATTTTATGTCCATGTGAAGTTCAGGAGTTTAGAAAAGATAATGATCTTTTGTTAGGGATTCAGAAGATTCTCAAAAACTGTAGAAGTAAATTGTATTCCCACTGCAGGTTTTCCTAGAGCAGACAGTGACATCATGGGTAAGAGATGGTGGTTTGAGGGGAAGCAGGGCTCTCGCAACTGGGAGGTGGGTGCTTGCTGTGCCTCATACTGTGTATTCTTCACCTGAAGAAATCCTGGCATGAGGGAAGGGAGAGGACCCAAAGCGGGCATGGGGAGGATGCTTGGCTTAGGTGATAAAGAGAGACCACAGAGATTTTTCATGCCTTTTTCTTGGCACACAGGGCTAAATGTTCCATGACTCTGCTGGGTACTGCTCTCATTTGAAGACTCACGGTGATAGGGATAAATATTTTAAAAGGCAAGAGTTTGGGAACAGTGCAAACCATGATGACCATGAACCAAACTTAAAATGGCAATTAAAGGAAAAGTTGCTCTTAGAGGTCAGTCTTTTTCTAATTGCAATGGCTTCCTTTAGAAAGGACCATGGAGTACCTTGTTAATGCACAGCTGTCTGATTGAATCAGTCTGGTGTCTTGATGTGTGCTCATGTGGCTGGAAGAAAGGTCATGTGAAAAATGCCACAAATGTGAAAGAGTGAAAAAACTTATCCCCTTACTCATCTGCATATCAGAAATAAAATAGATTTTTTTTCTCTCTGCTTCTAGTTATGCTTTTATCTTCCTGCTGCTAAGGCTCACTGGAGAAGAGAAGGCTCCTGGGAGACTTTATTTTGGCCTTTCAATGCTTTAGGGGGGTCTATGAGAAAGATGGGAACAGACTTTTAAGTAGGGCCTGTGGTGATAGGACAAGGGTTAATGGTTTTGAACTAGGAGAGGATAGATTCAAACTAGATCTAAGGAAGAAAATGTTTACAAAGAGAGTGGGGAAACACTGGCACAGGTTGCCCAGAGAGCTGGTAGGTGACCCATGTCTGGAAACATTCAAGGGCAGGTTGGATGGGGCTCTGAGCAACCTGGTCTAGTTGAAGATGCCTTTGTCTTTGGCAGGAGGCTTGGACCAGATGGCTGTTAAAGGTCCTTTCTATCCCCAACTATTCTCTAACTCTCTTGTGTCCGCAGTTCTTTGCACCTTGTCTGAATATCACATGTAGGTTTTGCAGTTCAGGGGTGGAAATAAGATCAATGATATTATCCAAGTAAGTCAGTCAGTTAATCAGTCAATCAGTGAATTGATTACAGTACACTGGTTTCACAGGCATTTCAGAATATCACCTAATTTCTAAACCAGGTCTGATTAATCAGCAACAGCTCGCGGGGTGGTGGTGAGCAAATATTTTCTCACTTAAGAGAAAGTATGTTAAAAAACAGTAGAGGCTTGCTGTAGATGAGCTGCTTAGCCTATTGTTTCCTTTTACTGTTTCATTCTCTTTCTCTTTTTTGCTTTGTTCTGTCACTGTCTATATCTCCACAGCCTGTCATTGTCTATATCTCCTGTCTATATCTTTTAAGCACTTTGCCTTAAAAACTTCTGTACCCTCCAAGTAGCATCAGTAGTCACCCCTCAGGGAGTAATGTTTTTTTTTCTGTCTTGTCTGGAATTCATACATCAATTTTCTGCCACTCTGCAAACCTTGAGCAAGTTAGTAATTGTACTCCAGGTGACATGGGAGTGAAGTTGCACAGATGCGTTCGTGCACAGTGAATTTTTGCAAAATATACCTGAAAAGTTCTGGAGTATTTTTGCATCTGAAATACACAGAACAAATTATGTTTGTAGTCTACCAACATTGTCTTAGCCATTAAAGACACATGAACAGAATCAATCCCAAGCATATTGATTTGGAAAATGGCTAAAGATTGGTTCCTGATGTAAATATTATTTATTTCTAGCCTATTCTGGGGCATGGATAGGCTTATCTAGCAATTTGCCCCATGCTGTCTCAGAGTCTTCTTTCTCTAAGATTCCATTAGTTTTCCTTTCTTTTTTCTCTATGCCTGTCATCATCTCTTTTTATTTAATGATCTTCTTATCATGGGAACCAATGGAAACATTGCATGGGTTGAATGTATTTCTCTCACTCCTTGTTATTTTCAAGGAGGAGCTGCTAGAGGGAGTAAAACTTGTGCTGGGTCACTCAAGGGACTGTGGATCAAATTCCTAAAGGTACCTTGAGGTACTTGTGCAGGTCTTACATCCTGAGTTACCATGACCTATGCATGATTTCTGGGACTGCACTGAGATTCTCCGTGAAAGTTTTCCAGTGTCCCCAGAAGACATTTTTTCCCTTCAGTTTCATGATCAACAGCAGACATGTGTTATTATGACTAAGACATTTTCCCTCATCGTAGAGAAGAAACAGTGGATATTGGGTTATTTAATAGGAGCAGGCCTATTTAATAGCAAATTAAGTAAAGGAATGATGACTCTGCAGTAGTATGATTTATAAGGTCTGTGCTTTTGTAGGAACAAAAGAGCTGCAAATGCCAACATTACACATTACACTTACTTTATGAGTTTAGGGTTTGTCATAAGACCTGATACCCCTGAGCCTAGAGATCAGAATTTACTCACCTGGGATTTTGATGAGGCAGCTCTTTGAATTTGCTGTTAAATACATAAACTCTCAGAGAACTTCACATCTTTCCACACCAGCTTCTAAAATGGATAGAATGCCTTCCAACTTTAAAGATTGGTTAAAGAATTTTTACTTAAAAGTCAACTTTCAGACATCCAGATGAAGAATGTCAACATTAACTTCTGGAATTTCATAACAGATAAATATTGTAAAATATCAGATCTTCTTCAGAGTGCAGGAAGAGTTAGGATTTTAGTTTTTTGGGTTTTTTTTTGTCTTCTATTTTACAAAATTGTTTCCTGTTAAATTTCTGCCACTTTATGGAAGGATTTTCCAGTTATGAAAGTTTGTAGTGGTCTTATATTATAATATTTTTTTAACATTTTCGTATTCCAAACCTGAAAATTTCAGTTTTCTCTCTTCAAGTTGCTGTCAGTGTAGCTGAGAGATGACATTCAACATCTAATCCAAAAAGGGAATCCCCACCATGAGTTCAAGAATCTAGGTGAAATACTTGGAAAACAGTGGTTTATAATAAAAAAGAAAATTAAGTACAAAGAAATGAGAGAGAAAAAAAAGCAAGGATGTTACGACCTAAGAGAGCTGGAATGCTGATGGTTTTTATGCCAAGTTTGAGGACAGCAAATACTTGTGGGTGACAGCAAATTGGGTCCTTGTGGCCGGCAGAAGGTTTGGTTTTTGCTTGTTGTTTTTTGTTTGTTTGTTTGTTTTTCCTCATGAAATCTTAAGATTTATTTGATATTCTCCTTCTGCCCAACCTGCTTTAGTCCGTTTCGAACCACATACACAGGTAGTGCTAGTAGAGTTGCTCAGTACTGGAATTCGAAGTCTTCTAAAAATACACATTGTATAAGTTTAGCTTTTTGTGAAAGTTAGGCTCACCCATGTTATTTGGCTAAATTTAGCTTTCTAAATTTGCCTATTTTAGACTTGAAATAGGCAGAATTATATTCATTTCACAAGCAGGAATTACCGATCAGGCCTGATTCTATCATGCTAGAAAGTGAAGTCTTAGTTCACTCAAGTGTTTATGCTTGTCATGATTGGGAAAATGAATAATCTTGTTGACTTCACTTCAACCATCCTTTTATGCCACCCCATGGGAGCAGGGGGTCAGAAGACGGGTTTTCAAAACCTTGAGTTATGGCCTATTTCTGCTCCTCTCTACAGGTTTTTGTCATGTTTTAAAATTCTTTCAGTTACTTTTACCATCATGATAGCGAGTTATGAAGCGGGATTTCTTTTCCAGTCTGCAGTGAACTTTTGAAAAGCCAGTCGTAGTTTGTGTTGATTTTTGTTTCTTTTCTGATATTATGCAAGGATTCCTCAATTTTTCTCTTCTAAACAACCAAACAAAGGAAAATCTATTTAGAAATCTATAATGCCATAATTTGCATAGAGACTTGGCTAACTACTTGACCTTAATCTAAGCTCAGTTCTTTTGGGAATTGCGAATGAATGGTATATGGATTCCTATTTCCTTCTCCTATTAGGGATGATGAATCCTTCTGGATAGAAATTTCATCCATCTGTAGGTATGGAAATCATCATAATGCTCCTTTTGTCTTCTGGTAGTTCAATACTATAAAGGCATCAGTGATGGAAACTAATAAACTAATTTTATTTATGTATAACAGGTACAGCAGATTCTGAACTGAACTTCCTTCTGAATAAGAGAAACTCATTTATGCTTCTGTGCATGAAGTCTTTTTAATCTGTTGACCAAAATATTTTTGTAGGAAGAACCAACCTTGTGTTGAATGTGAAGTTTGCTGCTTAGGATATTCATAGTGAAAAAAGGTTCTTAGCATGGTCTATGGAAATTACCTGAAGATATAATTTTGGGAGAGTATTCTGATATTAAGTTTCTGTGGTGTTGCATCACGTCCACCACCCCCCTGCGGCTACGCTATGGTGCCAGAAAGGCTCATTAGTCCTTAGCCTTGATTATTGGCACCTGGGCAGTGAGCTGCCCTTGAGCTTTTCAGAAACACTATCTACTCCCAGAATTTCTGTTGTCTAATGAGCTCCTGTTTTCTAACAAATAACCTTGAGGCTCTATTTTTCTGTCTGAACAACAGACTGAGTGGACTAATGTTTTTAATATTGGAATATTCAAGGAGATTTCCTTAACTACTGACATGATTGTGTCTGGAATGGAAATTTACTGATGATTAAAGTCAGTAATCTCACGACCCTACAAGCAGAGATCCTAAGTGGGTCGCTTTGAGCCGTCTTGGACTGTGGCAGGCTGTGACCAGAAATCCCTCTCTCAGTGGAATGCCTCTGGGAACTCAGACTCTCCAGATGCTGGTTTGGGAGAACTGTTGCCAAAAGCTGACAATGGAGCCTAGAATGATACTCCCATTCTTAAAGCTCAACCCTTGACCGTTAAGAAAGTGAAAAGACATGCAGCATGAGTACTTCACTGAACTTGAGGGGAGTTTATCACCTCAGTTATACCTTTGTACATACTTCTTCATGTCTGAGTACATGTGTGTTATGAATGTTGCCATTTATAATTAAGTTAAATTTATCCTTAAATTAGATTTATGGTTAAGTTAGTGTCATGCTTTTAGAAAATCCTATTGAATAATTTCATAAGTATTAAATTAGTCAATTGATTGTTGTGTTGATTAAGTATTGTTATGATTAAGTGCTGCTATCTCCTTTAGCCTTAACCCATTTATAAAGTCTAAGGCTACATTTCTCAAGGGAGTCAACTTAGTGACTCAGTGGGAGAGTCTTCTTTCCTCTTTTGCATCCCTGACTCTTTTTCCTCCTTTTGTACCCCCACTCTCCACATAAATCAATGTAGATTGCTTTCTTTCCATTTTTTCTTTGTGTATTTTATATATCTAGTAAGTAATAGACTGAACCTTGCCATCAAACTTTGTTGTGCTTTTCCAAATTTATATTAAATCTACTTTTGCTGATCCCTTTCTGGTCATTCTTTGAGTGACCTGAAATACTCATTTGCAATGGATGCAAGTATAATGTTATAATGTTTCATTGTGTTTTGCTAGATTCCATAATCATGAGAATCCTTTAGAACATTTATCATTGGCACTAAATTTTTGGATAATCAAGGTGGCTGAAGGTCTTCAAAAACAATCATAAAGTGTTTTAGAAATATATTAGTCACCATGAGTTTTAGTCCATAAGCTGTTATAATGCCTTCACAAATAATCTCTATAATTTTCTTTCTTTTTGATAATTCTGAAGAAAGTTCATTCCTCCGCTGTTCTTGCCACAATTCCAGCTTGCGGGACAACCCCCAGATCTCTTCCACTTCTCTCTGTTTTCCATTTCCTTCCTGGTCCCTTTGTTCTGCATACCCTGCCCTGTTCTAAGAAGGTCTTATCTGAAATTCTTCTGCCCACACTGGGTCCGGATTTAGCACCGCAGGTAGGAGTCTGTCTATTAATACTTATAGCATCTACTTCAAACACACTGTCAGCTCTCCACTGGTTCTTCTGAAGGTGATATTCCAGATGGTAATTTCCCAGGTTTGTTTGTGGGGATGATATCCTGCTGGCTACTGCGAAGACTTTTTCTAATATCCATGTGTCTCGTGTGATCTGTTTTTCTCTCTGATATTTTACCTCATTGAACATTTGCAAATGGAGGGAAAGGATGGTGACCTCTGACCATCAGCTCTTCCTCGAAGGTCTGACTCAGGCAGACATTTTTCCTTTTCCTGATGGATGGTACTTCAGGCTCTCTAGTATATAGACCCAGACATAAAACAGGCTCTGAAAGGCTTTGATTTTTTTTTTTTTAAATAGTCTATGTTAGTTTAATTTGTCTAAATAATGCAAAATAGATGGAAATTTTTTAAAGGTCTTAGGTGAATAATGTGATTTAGTGTCCTAACGTGCTGTTGTCAAGGACAGTTCAGTTCCTTTCATTAATCCACAGCAAGAGAAAGTAATATCAGCCTGAAAATACACAACCGAAGTTGATTTATTAGAACCTTATGACTCACCAACTTCCTTCCCCTTCTCAAAACTGAATTTTGGATTGAAATCTTTTTAGAAAAATTCCTCTAGGCAATAATGAGGGTGTTCTTCATCAATCTGTGATGGATTAGATTTTATAGAGCCCTAATTCCAGCCCTAATTCCTTGCAGTCTAAAGTCTGACTCATGGTTAATTGCTGCTACTTGTTTTTTTTTCTCTTGTGTCTCAATTTACCTCATTTTTTTCTTTAATGAGTGAATGAATATCATTGAAGAAACACATGTGCACTCTCTCTCTCTCCCCCCCCTCTGTCTTTGAAAAAGAGATTCATTGCTGAGGGGCTAGGGAGTAAAATAAGAACTGAGGATTAGTGACTAGTTATCCTGGAGGTCCAATTTTCCAAGACTGAATACTGAGCTATTTCAGAAAATGAGGCAGTATTGATGCATGTGATGTGGGAAGGACTAAAATAGAGAGTGCAAATTACTAATTGATTTTGAAGAATTGGACCCTTGCTGAAAACGCCAACATCTTAGGAGGGATAAAATAAAAAAAGAATTAAAATGAAAAGGATTAAGACTTTCTAGTTATATAGCACACTGGAAAATCCAGATTTTTGGCAACAGACAAGCATCAAAATGACTGCAACTGAGAATTCAGAACAAGCATAAGTTTTTGTAGCCAGAGATGGGGTTGATGGATTCTCTGTGGCAGCAGTACGACAGTGATGGATACCAGAGGAATGGCATGCTCTGCAATTAAAGAGGGAGGGAGAACACTTGGCATTTTGTCTAAAAGCCTGTGCACTAGGCATTGAACTGTCTGCTGTGATTAACTGAGCGAAATAAGTGATTCTGTTTGAAGAGGCCTCTGGGCAGTGCTGTAGTTTGCCCTGTCTTAGGTGATCCTGAATGTGAGACAGCAGGCGAAAAACATCTTTCAGATAATTTAGATGATAATGGACTCCATTCACCATTCTGTAAATCAAACAGAATCCACAGTGGATTTAATGGTGAAGTGCCAATGGAAATGTAACAAGTGGAGGGGATGGAGCAGTCCTGGATCTGGTCCTGCGTCTCTGCTGCAGGAATGTTGTGTTCTCTTCATGCCCAGTGAGGGGAACATGAACTCTGACCAGGCTCTGGGCTTTGTTGTTCCCACTTCCATCAAGACAGAAGGATGTTTGGGTGGAGGGTCACATGTTGGTCTCCTTCACACCTGTTTGCACTGCTGCAACCAACAAGCACTTTGCTGAGCATCTCTGCACACAAAAGGTGTTATGAAAGTCAGCTGGGTCTGGCATCCTTGTCTTCATTTTCAGTCTTTCATCTTTTACTGTGTTGCCTACATTCAAGCAGTTACCTGAGAAAGGCATTGCAGACATCAACTCTTACCCAAACTATTACTTCTTACATGACAAGTATGTTGCCTTGCCTACTAAAGTCTCTGGAAATGATGCTACCTGCGTGTGCTGAGCACAAGCCTGATGTTAAAACGACGGAAAAGCAGTGCAAATCTGTAATTTTTCCATCATGAATTATTCAAGTCACAAACAGGAAACCTGTGTATAAAGTCAGCTAAACACAATTGTTCATTTAGGAAGAGGACTCAGTCATGTGAACACTTACCATATGGCTCCCACAAGAAGAAGCAGAGATCCAGAGATCCAGAGCCTTATTTTCTCCTGGTGTACACAGGCCTAGATACATTGACTTTAATGAAGTTGCAGTTTACATGAGCTCAAGGTTTGCATTCTTTCCTTTGAGAGATTTTGTTGTTGTTTCTCTACTGACCCATTTATTCTTCCTTATGAGGCTGAGAATGTGGTTTTAAATACAGGCTCATAGTCTCTCCTCTTCAATTATTTTGGGTTTTGTCTCTTCTAATCCATAACATGAATATTTCATAGGGGACACTGGATATTTTGTGCTTGCTTTTTATTCAAGGTATCCTAGTTAGAACAACTGGGAACAGTTCATCACTGGATGGGTGTAACCCAAAACTGTGTATTCTATAGCCTTCCATGCCATTTCCCAGAAACTGTTATCAATGAACCATTTACACTATCTGCACATAGAGCCTGACTCCTCAGGCTATAAACTAGGTGTTAAGAGGCCTGCGAGACAGGAGTTGCTTTTGTCCTCACACCCATTAAGGAACCCCCTGCCCTGAGGGAGGTACTGAGCATTCCTGCCTGAACTGGAAGATATATAATCTTGGAGTCTTGGGACTTTATTAACCACTCGTGGGATCCAGAGGAAGACTGCAGACCACCGCTCTCAACCGGACTGCAGACCACCACTCTCAACTGGTCTGCAATCACCACTTTTCAACCAGACTGCAACCACCACTTTTCAATCAGACTGCAACCACCACCCTCGACCGGACTGCAATCTCCACTCTTGACCAGACTGCAACAGCACTCTCATCAACAGGTTTTCCCCTCTCCTTTTACTTTGGACTCAGAGGGGCCAAAGAACACCACTATGTTCATGCCCCAGGGTGCTGGGTTATATATTCGGGTTTTATGGGTTAAAACCACTTGTTTGGCTGTATAATCATACTTATTGTATTATTTTATTAAATTGTTATTCTGATTTATAATCTCTCTTTTGGGTTGAGTTAATTTCCCCTGCTGATTTACCTTTAAACCAGCACACAAGGGAATTCAGATATTTCAACAACAAGAAAAGGGACTTGAAAATATTACTAATATAATGGTAATAATGTTTACTACAACATATTTAGACTAGGAGGGACTCACAGCAGCTTGTTTCAGAAGACTAAACATCTTTTAAGATTAGCAGTTCCTATATTGAAAACGAGCAGTAAGTTATTACAATGGGTTCTGGTTGTCCTCCTCCTAACCTTCCAGCACTACCCGGTGCCATATAATTATTTTTCAGAACATGGTCCCCCTCTATAATTTCTCTCTGGCACAGACATTTCGTGCCCTGTGTTATTTGAGAGCACTGTGACACCAGGATGGCTTTTTGGGCTTACTGAAGGATTTCTCTCATGACCTCACGAAGGTGGGCAGTAAACAGTGGGCTGCATGTTGGAAGCTCTGGCTGCAGGAGCTTTCCATGTTCTGTTTTGCCTGGATCCAGGTTATACCTTCAAAAGGTATGAAGATTAGTGAATTGTACTAATTTATGAGAGGTCTAATAGCATATTGGGGATGGAGATGCAATTAATAATAATTGAAACTTTCTTGGAATGTGATGGGACAATTCCACATATTTTTACTGCAAAAGAATGAACTTCCTTAAATTGTCCTTAGTTAAACAAGCAAGGACATTAAAGAATAAGATTCCATCTGAATGCATTGACTTAAGGGATGATTCACTACAATTTTTCCTGAACTGCCGGTTGGGCAAGACAGCCCATAGCCAGCAAAATGTATTTTAAGCCATGCCAGGTAATCCAGGCTCAGTAGCATTGCTACTAAATATTCCTGTCTTCACCTAAGAAAAATTGCCCAGGATGTTAATCTGTAAAGAAGACAAACATGACCACACATAAGATAAATCTGTGCTATCTCCAAGGGCAGTGTTTCAATGTCAAACATTTGTGTCTGTTCAGCTCTTAACAAGCAGTGGGCTTGCTGAGAAGGTTTAAGAGTATATAGAAAGATTCTCAGTCATAAGATACATTCTTTGCAGTTCACTAAGGAAGAATTTTTGTGATAGGAAAGGCAGAACCACATGCAAACACGAGTCCTTGTAAGTGCTGCAACTTTGTGTGCCACCAAGTGTAGGAACAGGGTGCAGGTGAGAAGACTGAAGAGCTGAGCTGCACAAAACCCATCTCTGATGATGGCACCTGGAGAAGGTGACACCAAACTGAATGGATAAATAACTGGAGGGATTTAAAAATGTGTAGATGTGGCACATAGGGACATGGTTTAGTTGGGGGCTTGGCAGTGCTGTGTTAGCAGTTGGATTTAATGATCTGAGAAGTCTTTTCCAGCCTCAGTGACTTCGGGAATCTGTGAGTCTGTCGTTCAAATCACACCAGCTATGCAAGTACCTGCCACGGGGCAAAGAATCTTACTCTTCCCATCTTCTCAAAAAATCAGCAGGAGTGCTGTGACTGTTCTTCACTGCAACAACAAAGAGCAGGAGGGCTGCATGCCGGGGAGAAAGGTCACACTGGTGGAACAGCTTCCCAGGTCCTGTGGCATCAGTGAAAATGGGCAGGCTGAGTGAGGGAAACAAAAGGGGAAAAACTAGGATACTATTTAGTATCCTATTGCTAGGAGACTATTCCTAGCATCTCCATACAGATTCCTGAATGGGAAAGCAAGGACGTAGTTCAGATTTTGGAACTCTGTCAATACCAACAGCATGTTAAAGAAAACATAGAATAGAAGACCTATGGGTAACTGCAACACCACTCTGGTTTGATATATCAAACAGTTGGCATACCATTCATGTCAGGAAAAACATGACTACTTGGGTTAATGACAGCCTTTAGTATTAAAACAATAGGAATTCTACACTTCCAGTTTCGCTTTTCTTGTTTAATTTTTGTTCTTTAATAATGAAGCTAACCTAATAATTTAATTTTATTTCCAAGAAAAATGTGTGTTTGGATACACAGTAATTCAATATTGTTTGCATCTTGCACAGATCCAGGGACAAACCAGCTTTATTATTAAAACATAAAAGTGTATTTTTTTTCCTCCTTGCTTGAATAGCATACAATTTTGCTGATGACATTTTGTAAAACCTAGACAAATGGGGCTTGAAATAACCTGCTACATGTTTGTTTCTGATGTGTGAAGTAGGTGAGAGCTTCATGGTTAGTAAATAAGTGAATTCCTCACCATTATGCATTAAATCTGCATGTGAAATTCAGTTCCTGTACAATACTTTAACCAGACGAATCTGTCTTTTCTGCTGACTACAACAAAGATTGCTGTTTGGTAGACAAAAGACAGCCACAGTTTGGTTTCAGAAAGGACAAGTGAAAGTGTGGCTTTGCAAATTGTCTTTCATCGTTACTGTGGTTTTGCTTCTGCAAATGGGAAAGGGAAGACAGGAAGTGTCGGGGTCAACAACACGTCTGTCAGAAGGAAGTAAGAAGATGGAAGACAGGAAGTACAAAAACAGACTTCCTGGACTTTCTGCAAGTCACCGTGACTCTGCTTTAGCCAGATCATCATGACTTGGCAAAAGCTGTATCAGCATGACTCTGCTATTTGGCAGCCAATCCTAAAGTATGTGTGCATATTAGCACCAATAGTAGGTTGACATGTGCATGGCCTGATGTATGTGTACAGGAAAGTACCAATAGTAGGCTGACGTGTGTATGGCCTGATGTATGTTTACATGAAGGCACCAAATAGTAAGTTGACATGTGTGTTGTGTGAAAAGTTTAAATGTCTGCAATCTATTGCAATAAAAATCTTCCAGCCTTTTTGCTATCCTATCCCTGCTTTGGAAGAAGATTCTATGTCGCTTTGGCCGTCTCAATTTAACAGCGACATTTGGCGATGCTGATGTGTTTGCAGCGTTGAAAGATTCATCTCTGACTCTGAGAAGGAGTTAAAGGGGATTCCTCTCTGAGAGAGAGGGGGGAGCAGTGACTTCTATCCTAGAGAGAGAAAGAGCAGAGATTTTCTCTCCTAGAGAGAGAGGACTCATGGGTTGATGCACGAGGAAGATGGCGGCCCGATGAAGCTTTGAGAGCAGTGGTAGTTCTGCCAAAAAGATCTGGATCTAAGTCTTTATCGACCCCTTGTTAGGTAATCTATCGGGGGGAGCCATCAGGAACAAAAATTATAACAATGGGACAACATATAACTAAAGATGAAAATGTAGTTTTATCTACATGGAAAACCCTCCTTAATCATCAAAGTGTCAAGGTTAATGATTTTGAATTACGACATGTGCTCTTATGGTGCTAAAAATAAGACTTTGAAATGACTACGTTAAGTTGCATTTCGTGTGTCTGCCTGACACTTGCTCTGTGAGACTTTGAAAGATTTAGAAGCGTGCGGGAGGCAACAATCTATGCAATAATTCACATAAGAACCAAACTCTGAAACGCAACTACCCAGAAAGATAAGCAGGCTGCCAGTGTACTGAAAATGTAAGTCTCCAAGCCAGAAAAATGTAGAAAAACCTAATAATTTACTCCTGAAAGCAAGAAAAATGGTTTTTCCACCAGGTGACTCCACCAAGAAAATAACTAAGGAGAGAAATTCAAATCGAAACGTAGAGGCAAATGGAGAGAGACAGAAAAAGAAAGGGAAAAAACCCTCCCTTCTGAAATTCAGCCTTACCAGGGAGAGAAATAAAGTGTATTTCACACAGTAAAACAATTTGAGCAAGAGCCCAAACCTCCCCCAACTGAATCCACGAAAAGTTTAAAATACCAATTTCTCGGAGAGCTAGGGAGGAAGTAAAACTCTCCTGCTTTATAGAAACTATAATTTTGCAACCTTTTGATTAGAGAAAGAAATCATCTTACAGATTCATAAGATGGTCTTACTAACTGTTTTTTGAAGTTGTTTATCTAAATAGCCAAAATTGTTTTAAGATACATGCATAAATGTAATAGAGAAGTAGATTTTAAAAGTTTTTTTTAGTGACTACTGATAAGAAATTC
Organism: Pseudopipra pipra; assembly: GCF_036250125.1. Lineage (NCBI taxonomy): Eukaryota > Metazoa > Chordata > Aves > Passeriformes > Pipridae > Pseudopipra > Pseudopipra pipra. The sequence continues at coordinate 43,643,951 of NC_087581.1, read as the reverse complement.
CACAGTGTGTGAGAAGAGCAACTTTCCACCAGAGCAAAGCAGAGATAATAATAGACACAGCTGTACCTGTCTTCCCTCTCCTTCTCCCCCATGCAGGCAGCTGTGTAAACAATCTTTCATTGCTTCTGTATTTTGCAGACAAGTTTTTAGAGATTACTAAAAAATCTTTAAGGTAGACTAATTTAATAAAATGCCTAGTTCCAAGATATCTTATTTGACTAAGGCAATTTTTGCCAGAGAAAAAAGAAAAAAAAATAAGCTGTTTTAACTTGAGGTTTCTACCTTTGTGGGGAGAGAAATAAGATCTGAAGAGATAACATAGAGAATTGCCCAAAAGACAGCCTTGAAATTTAAACTGTTGCTTAGTAAGTGAATAGAGGAAATCAAAACCTTTTTTTACCTTTTATAGCAACAAACAAGAAACAAAACTATGTAAACTTCTTTGATAAACATAATTTTTCTGTTCTCTTCTCAGTAGAGCATATGCCAGAAAGACTGAAAGGTAGAAATTGTTTCTTAGACAATTTTTTAACGCATATTATTGCTGAAAACCAGAAAACATTCTAAAAAACTAATGCTTTCAAAACTATGAAGTTTTCTAAGAGAAACAAAAACCCACAAATATTCTTTCACTCAAAAGTATTTTATTAGAAAAGATAAAAACACCAACAACAAACTCAAAAATAGAACACAATTGATTATTAATTACAGCCTTACATTGATTTGTTTAGGTTTATTATATTTAAGAATTCAAAAAACAAATTCTACCTTACTCAGATTCTATAAAATACAAATACGCATAATTTTAAAGCTATCTAAAATTGTCTTGAACTACATCTGTTCTAGTCTCTGTGCTAAGCAACGGAAGTGTATCCCTGTTATCGAGCAACAACCCTAATCCCCTGGCATGCTCCTATGGGCGGGATCCTAGTTTAAAGCAAGCTGAAAGCTGGATAACACTGCTTATATCTGGGGAAGTGTGATTGTTCTCCAGTTTCATTCTTTTGCGTCCAGAGAGACAGAATTCTGCCCTATAAACTACTGTGAATCCTTACATTAGAAACGACAAATACGTTGTCTGTGTCTAGTGATTTAATTGACCTTCATGACAACCAAAGCCTGCCTCCTCCAGAACTAAACATCAGCAACTCATGTCCAGCTAATCTTCCTAATGTAAAAAGGGAACTCACAGACTCAGAAGCAAGAGCGTTGATTAAAGAGAGACAAAAGATAGACAACCACAACTTGAATGAACGAAGAAGAAGATTTGATATTAATAATAATTTAAAAGAACTGCACACTTTGATACCCAAATCAAATGACCCAAATATATGCTGGGATAAGACAACGATCCTAAAAGCCTCAGTGGATTACATCTGTAAACTGCAGAGAGACCTGCATTGCACAAAAGAACCAAAAGAACTAGAAAACAGTCTGAAGAAGTTAGAACATGCCAACAACCACTTGCTGCTCAGAATACAGAAACTTGAGATGCAAGCTCAAGCATATGGACTGTCTCTTGCTCCATCTACAAACTTTTATTCCCCTGATATGATCAACACAGTCATCAAACAAGAGCCTGTGCTGGACAACTACACCCAAAACATAATGCCACACCACGCAAACCTGTCCTGCACCACCACCACCCTCGACTTCACCAACAGCACTGTCACCTTCAGTGATAACCTCGGGAATGTAACTGAACAAACTGGCACTTACAGTGTTCCTGTGAAAATGAGATCCAGACTGGAAGATATCCTAATGAGCGAGAAATACTAGAAATACTGTTCAAATCCCAAGTTGTGTGACTTAATAATAAAAAAATAAAAGAGATAAAAATATATTTTATCCAATCATATAAATGGACTCTTATTCATGGAGCCAAAACAGAATGAAAACAGCCCTAACTAAAGAGAGATAAAAGACTCCTTAAACATTTTTAGTTCAATATTACTAAATCACCCTTACTGTAAAAATCCTCTCAAAGAGCCTTCACCAGAAAACATAGAACTGAAATCAGAAACTCACAAGGGAGACAAAAGGGACAATCAGAAAACTTCTCGAGTAACTGATGAGCAATTGGCAAGGTGGTTTTGTAAATTTCTAGATGAATTTATAAAGAAATATGGCAGTTTAATACCACTCTGTAAAAAAGATGTCATAGAGAGATTAAAAGAAATTTTTAATGAAGATTTCTCCCACAGAAAATCTTTTATCACCAGGGAAATCATGAAATACCAAGAAAAATATCCAAAACCCTCCACTTGCAATTTCCAATTCTCCTATAATAAACACATGCTGGATATGGATAATTTAACTACACTGGAAGGCCAAAACTGGCTAAATGACCAGATAATTAAGATGTATGATGAACTCATCATGAATACAGTCCCTGAAAATGTTCATTTCTTTAACAGTTTTTTCATGGACAACTCGTAACCAAAGGATATAATGGAGTAAAACGATAGACTAAAAAGGTGGACTTATTCAAAAGACTCTCTTATTAATTCCTATTCACCTGGAAGTCCACTGGTCCCTCATTGCTGTTAACATCCCCAATCAAACTGTTTCATTTTATTATTCCCAAGACAGTAATTTTCAATTTTGTGTAGAAAAAATTCAACAGTATCTGCTGACTGAAGCAAAGGAGAAGAATCACCCCAAGTTCCTTCAAAGCTGGCAAACTACTGTGACAAAATGCATTCCACAAAAGAAAAATGACAGTGACTGTGGAGTTTTTGTACTCCAGTACTGCAAGTGCCTCACCTTAGACCAGCCTCTTCAGTTCTCCCAAGAAGATATGCCCTGAGTGAGGAAAAGAATTTACAGGGACCCATGTGAACACCAACTAATAGCCTAATAAAATGCAGCCAACCTAATTTATCTAATATTACTGAGGCCATGGTGCTTTAGGAAGTTTTCTGACAGAATTTGCTGTAAGCTTGTAAGGGCAGATGCTTTGGTTACATTCAGTAACTTCTAACCACTGGTATGCCAGTTTACTCAGATTTCATGCTGAGGCAAAGAGACAATAGAAGCATTTAGAGTCTATTGAAATAAATGCCCTACACATGCTTGACTCGAGTGGAAAAGCTGGACTGTGAGTTTACAGAACATCTTTTCATGCAAATTAGAGATTCATGTGTTCTTTCAACCTGATTCTTAAACCAGGAGTTTCAGACAAAATGAGACTGAAAAAATATTATACAGCTTGTTTCTCTTGTTTCAGAGTCTCTGTATCTTTAATGAAATTATAAGTTAATATACAGGTTTATCCCCTCTGTTTTCTTACCTGTCTGGATATAAACACGAACAAAGTCATACTGTTCCTTTCAGATACATTTTTGTAAATATTTTCTAGTTTTATCTTTCTTCGGGCTTTTTTTCTGGACTTAAGGAGGAGGGTTTAAATACGCCTTCCACAAGAAAAACTTTCCTTCTGCCATTCCGCATGATTTTCATGAAGCTACCGAATGAGATGTGAGATTGTTAGCCAGAAGAGTCAGGCAGAGATGTGTTTCTAGAAATGCATTAGGAATGGGAACATATATTTTCATGTGGCTAATATGTCAAGAGTTGGGACAGCCAGAGGCCACTGGCCTGAGCAAATGAGCAGTGACTCATGGATGTTCACTGACATTTGTCATAACGTGAACAGAACTTCTGAGGAATCCTTATGGTAAAAAATCATCCAGTTTAAAGAAAATGAAGATGAAACTAACACCTGCTGTAACCCATGCCATTGGGTAAAAGCAGTCCTATAAATACATGCTGCAATGCTATGACAGGAAAAAAAAAAGTATACTCACAAGAAAAACATGTCTTACTGCTCATGTCAACACAGGCAACAGAGATAACTTCTGAAATCATAACAGAAAAGGAATTTCTCATCACTTCTACTTCACTTGTAATTTCTCAGAGTCTTATAATACTTGCCTGTGATAGTATTAGGATGTTGTAATGATTGATTGGTTAAGATTAATAAATACTCAGATCTTAGGGTGGAGAGCACCTATAATCCTGAAACCCAGTAAACTCACCAGCATAACCAGGGTTCTGTTGTTCTGGTTTTCTGTCCCTCTCAGTCCTAGCAGGTATTTGTCTCATAATTTTGATAACACAGATTATCTGTTTCTTGCTTTTGTTGCAGGTGTCAGGCTGTGAAAGATGCGTATTTTGGCTCAGAAAACAGACAAAGCTTTGCTAGAAAGCCTTTCTGAGTAGGTCAAGTCTCTCAGTATTGATACAGTGGCTGCCTTTTTAAATGCTTTGAAGAAAAGCTGCAGGATTTACTTATTCTCTGAGAATTTTTTAATATCTGAATTTCTTCCTCTGGGGGAAGAGATTGAGAGCTCTGAAAATCAAGAATTTTCTGAAGCTTATTTAGGTTTTTTCATTGAACAGAAAAGGATATGAAAAATAGCCTAACTTATGAGATTTCCAGTGCTGGGTCTTTTTGCTTATTGAGAAAAACTTTCAATTGTGGATTTCCAGAGCTTTCTGGTTTTGCTTTTTTCAAGAAGTCTCTAGACTTTCTGTTTTCTGAGGCCTGAAAATTCAGGAAAAGGTTTCTATTTTTTTTCCTCTTATATTTCACAAAGCCAAAAGTACTTTCTGTTTGGTTTGTATTTCAGATATGGCTACCATGAGAAGTGTTCTCATTTGAGATGTTCTGAAATCCATTTTTCATAAATAAGTCCATCTTGAGCTGGCAGGCCCAGAAACCCATAGATAACTTGGAGTGGGACAAGAGAAGTCAACATGAAGCCGTGAGCCTTTCTGCTTTCATTTACATCCCTTCACTGTGCATCCAGTGATATCACCTCCATGTTTTCCATACCGCGTCAGACTGGTTAAAACAGAGATCATAGAATCATAAAATATACTGAGTTGGAAGGGTCTTATCAGGATCATTGAAAAGATGAAGCCTTACTCTTTGTAAAGATAAAATCTTACATGACTGAAGTTGGCTGGTAGGAGACAGGGCATTTTTCTACTCACCTTGCACTCCTCTCTCCTTTCTTATGGTTCTTATGGGTGCAGTATTAAAGAATTCAATAGTTTGTAGGTAGGCAGGCAGCTGGGAAGCTGAGGAGATGTGCTAGGCAGCCTTGGGTATAGGTTCTCCTGACCTCCTGAAGCTGCCCCACTGTATTTGGATGGTGTGAGTTTTTTGAAGATTCTGTTTTGTTCTCGCGTGCAGTGCCCTGGAACAGTGGGTTGTTGCCCCATGCCCCAGGTCCATGGAAAGGAATTTCTGGTACTTAATACCATTACACTGTCTAAACAGGTAGGTAATTAGAAACAATAACTGCAAGAGGGGACAACGAGCATGTTCACTTCAGGCAGGTTTTGTTGTGAATGCCAGAAATTCAAGAGCAATTTATCCAGCAACAGCTTGTGCAGGCACCTGCTGCTCTAAAGGCCTCTGACATCTTTTGTAGATGTCCGGAGTTTGAAAACATCCCATCATAATGTATCTTTTCTTCTCTGCCTTAGGATATGACCTTTTTGATTGGTGTGGTCCCTGATAATGGCATCGATCCTGCCATCTTCAGAACAGCTGTTTTGGTGAACATAAATAAAATGTAGTCTCTTAGAATTCTTGATTTTGTCTGTGTGCATGTTTTGTTAAGAGGAGGAAAAAATAAATTAAAAAATCTGAGGATATAGTATCTGAATGTCTTGTACAGTGATTATATGATTAAAATTCTCTCAGAATATCTGTCTGCATTTTTTACTTGCACAATGCAGCCTTAATGGCTGGTAACTGCTGAATTTTGTCACAGATGAAAAGAACACAAGAAGTGCAAATCTTGTTAACATGAGCCAAGCCTGCCATTTATCTGATATTTTCAGCACACTGAATATGAATGGCAGTTTTACTGCCATTATGGAACTTATTTTAGACATATCAAGTGCCAATTTTCTTTCAGATCATAAAGAAAAATGAAAGAACAGGAATTTTGTTGTTTTGTTGATAAAGCTTGTCCTAGGTCATCATAAAAAGGAACTGCAACAAAACAAGGCTGCTTGGTGCACACAATGCAGTAAATAGCAGTTCTGTCACAAGTGACAGAATTAGAACTAAATTCCTGCTGATCCTTCTCATCTACGCACCAAAGTGTAATTGGATCAAAATGATGGAGACACAGGGAAGTATAGACACACACTTTTGTGACAAACTAATGAGTCTGGGGGCTGTGCTGAAATGAAGAGGGCTGCAAGGAGACAGGAATGGACAGAAGACTTCCCAGGCAGATGCAGGATAGAGACTAAGTATCTTTATGTTCCTATAATGAATGAATGTGATCACTGTGTAAAGATCACTGATTTCTAATTTTTCCTGGATTGGACATTTTTTTATCTTTTTGTCCTGCACTTTGTGCAACAAACAGAGGCTGCAGGATGAGTGTTTGGTTACCTGTCTCTGAAAGTGACAATATCAACATACATGATGTACTCCAGAGAGTTCCTTTCTCTTGCTGACTTTAGTGATGAAAGATCAGGGCATTATTACTCAGGTGTTTTGGATTTTTTAATCCTGGTCGTAGGAGAATTGCTAGGAGAAATTACAAGCCAGAGAGTGCTTCACATACGAAAATCATATAGGTGACACAGGTGTACATTACAAACTCAGCGGGAAGGACTTATGGACAAGAAGTGGAAAGGTACCAGCTGAACTCAATGCAGTAGCAACAAAAACTACGGGTTGGTACTGACAGAAGCAGTAAGATTTTGCAGAGGTAGCAGGAGGGGAGATGTCCCATAAGGACTGAAATTCCTGCTCCTGGAGACCTGAAGTTTTATGTTGAGCTTTCCTTTTGTGTCCCAGGTGAGAAGAATATTTCAGTTTTCTGAATTCAACAGCATAAAAAAATAGGAGTTGAGCCTCCAGGAACCACAAACAACCAAATAAACCAACATCACTCCAGAGAGCAAAACAATAATGGCAGTACCTGATAGTTTTCTTACTCTAAAACTCCTTGCAGACATCCATGGGCTGTGGCTGAAGCCTTCAGATTGTTCCATGAGGAACCAGGTCTAATCTAAAGCTTTTTCCTAATGGGGTGCCTGGTTTGCTGAGCATAAGAGAAACAGAAGATGTGATGTATTGATTCCTGACACAGTGCTGTGAGACATTGACATAAACTGAATAGTGGAACATGATATAGACTTATGGCCTGAGAACCTTTTTCCTGCCTTGTATTGAGAAGATGTTGCAAATGATATCCTGAGGGTCAATTGTAGCAGAGAGATAATGTCTCATTTAATGATTTAAATGATAAAATGGAAATATTGTGCTAATCCAGATGGTGTGGAGCTGGCAAGGGATGAGAGCATGATGGGTAATAGGTTGAAAATGAAATATGATTTTGGGGAAAGTGTATGGTATTAGCAAGATGAAATCCAGTAAGCGTAATGTACTATTTTTAAGTTAAATTAAAAACAATTGAACAAAGAAAAGTTGGATATCAGAGATGCAGTAGACCATAGGCTGAGTCTGCATCAGCTTTGTTGTTGGGAAGAGGGCGGAGGGGAATGTACTTTTAATTAAAACATCTATTTAAAAGGAAGATTAAATGTTGGATGTGGATGGTAATGATACCCCACTCCTGGGCACCGGGGAGGCCAGGGCTGGGGCACTGTGTCCCAGTGTAAGCTGAGGACTGCAGAAATGTTGGTTGCAAACTGGAGAGAATGCAGGAGGGAACAGCACAAATGAGGACAGATTTATGGAACAGGACCTGTGAGGGAAGGTTGAATGAATTAGCTCTGTTCACCTTAGCAATATAACACTGATGGGAGATGAACAGTAGCTGTTTTCTAGAACTACAATACTTTCAATAAGAGATGGCAATAAACCATTCTGCTTGACGTCAACGTGGGGAAAGTTAAAAGTAGCTTCCAGCTAAGGAGAATAAAAAAGATCTGGTGAGACATTGGGTAAAACATTTTACACTAAAGATAGATGGTCAATAAAAGAAGCTACCTTGAGAAATTAAAGAATATTTTTTCTAAATACTTTAGGAAGAAATAAGAGTACTATCTCATAGATATTTAAACAGAGGCAATTTAGAATGCACCAAATTATTCCTAGGAGAGAGGGAGGAGGTACTGCCCTGAAATATTAATTCTCCTCTGCAGATTCCTAGAGATCAGGAAAGTAAAAGTGGAGTGTACACATCCATAACCTCTGTCCTTCTAAAAGTAATGAATGTGAAGAAATCTTCTAGCTTTTCTGGAGACAGAGTGTATCAGTAACATGCTTAGGTATATTTTGCTGTATTTAGTGGGTATTCAGGGAGCCAGAAACAGACAGAAGAGGTGTTCAGAAGAAGTAATAATGTAATGAAAATGTAGACAGATAAAGATGATAGACAGAGCTTTAGAATTCAATTCATTTTTTTTCATTAGTAAATTGCAAATGTTTACAGTGAGAGGGCAAGAGAGTCTGTGAACAGCAGGTTGTATCCATCACATTCTTTATGTTCCTGCTTTTCTTCAACAATGGCCAATCAAAACATATATTTAATATTTTGGCAGCTGTGCTGTTCATAAACTCTGTCCTGCATTATCTGTAGTGTTTTCACACAGAAAAATTTATACTTTTCTGTTATAGTAGTTTATGAGTAGTTTACAAGTCTGGTTTAAAAGATCACAATTAATACATTGATTTGAAACCCCTGAAAGATGTTCTTGGCTTGGGGCAAAGGGTTGTAATTGGATGATTTCTCTGAAATCCCTTCCAGCCCTACTTTTTCCCTGATTCTGTGTTTATCTTTTCATGACTCAATGTGATAGTTTTGACCCTAGGCCTTCCTGGAGACCAGTTTGTAACCAGAAAGGAACTAGGAAAGTGACCAAGGAAGTATTCCATGCTATTCCTGGTGTATAAATAAGGCGTAGATAAGAGACCTCGCTCTCTTCTCTTCTGGCGAGGTTCGAGAACAATAGATCCCTACTTGGTCTGGCTTATCTGGAGCTGAGGCCTGCAGTGACTGCTGTTGTCTGCCACACGTGAGGGGAGAGTGCTGGGCCGTGTCCAGCCATCCCGCTTCTCTCAAGGGAAGTGGTGAGATTTTGCCAGTTCTTTATTTTGCTGGTTACTGGATTTTTAGATTGTGCATACCTGTTTTGTTTCTGTCCCTTTGCATCCTTTTTTTGTCCTTTTTCCCTTCTCCCTTCCCCTCTTCCCTTTTAGGAAGCTATTTGGGGTTTCTGGGGTTATATGTATATAGTACTCTCAGAATATTCCTAAAAATGGAGTTTACAGTACAGATTGACTGACATTTTCATGTACAACATGATGGGATTTTAGGCCTACATAGAGAAGAACACAGGGAAAATTTTACTTTTCTTCTGCTTGTAATTTCCTTGTGGAAAAAAAATCCAGACAAAACAAGGATGTAAGGTTCTCTCACAGAAGAGAGTAGAAGCATCTTTTTCAAGGTTCATACTACTCCATTATAGGGGGAGAGAAAATTATGATCTCTCCTAAAATACTTTAGGACACATAAGGGTCTGGGGAGGCTCATTCTGTTTTCATTGCGTGTTTTAGAGGTTTTTAATTTTGGGGTTTTTTTCAATTTTTAACTGACTGTTAAACAGAAGGAGTAAACAACATGAACTGCAGGGCTTCTCTTTTAGTAGAAAAAATTTGGTTCAACTAGTTATCAATTTTCAGACCGTGTATATCTTTAAATGTGCAATTGTTCCATTCTCCTAATTTACTTGGTAGTGACAGTGAGGAGACAAGATTTCAGGAGTGGTTTCTGCTCTGCTTTTTTATCATCTGACTTTCCTGTACGGAATTCCAGGTCATAGCTCTGATTTTACAAGAACTCTAGAGTTATACCACAATGACAGAGGAGCATTTGATCTTCTATTAGTTAAAATTAGACCTTTGCTACTTTTATCTTCCTCTAAAGACTTTCTTCTGTTTTGTTAGAGAGGGAATACTGTGTGAAAAAGAGGAATTTTACCTCTTGGAGAAAAAAAAATAAAGATCTTTTGTCCCTGTGTTCCTTTTCCTATACTTCCAGGTGGGGGGAGCTCTTGTATCTTTAGACCTTCCTATACATCAGCAAATGAACTTTGTGATGACAAATATACAAGATCTTGGTACACAGTCTGGGGGAGAACCTGGAATCAAACTAGGAAGGTGATAATATCTAGAGATATTGAAATGATCTCACTGTTCTCTACACCTTTTCCCTACCCAGAGATCTTCTATGGCCTCAGAGAAGGGCGTAAACCATCATGGAAGGCTTTGGAAGGACCTTTTTATGTGGATGGTCCCACTAGCATAGGGAACTATGTGGAAAGATGAGAATTCAATTTATATACTATTAGTAATTACAATTCCCTTCTTTTATTTTGCAGAGAAGCTTTTGAATCCTTTCAGGTCCTAGGATCATCAAATTTTTATTGAAATACACAAGCAACAATTGGGGTGGTGCTGCAAAGATGTTTCTGATTTCTAACCAAAGAAAAAATGGATCTAAATTTTTAAAATTATTTTTCCAATGATTTTCCAACTTGCTTATGTTATCAGGAATATACGGATTTGTTATTTTACAGTAACTTTGTGGATAGCTGTTTGATGTTTTGCTCCTGTGGGTCTTACAGGTTTCCATGAATCGAGAAGCACTGGCTGTGGTTACAGCTCAACTGCAGGAAGGGTACATATCCATCATGAAGCCCTGAACGCAACTGTCTAGATGCATAGTAACAGATTTTCAGCTTTATCTAAGGGTATGTGTACCCAGCAGTCACTCCTACAGTCCATAATCCTGAGCTGACACATTGTAGTTGCCACTATCATGGTTTGCATGAGAGAAGCACTTGGTTTTTCTTTGTCCTCTGCTGTATTCTATGCCAAAACACAGCGTATTTCCTTATCTTCTTGAGTTACTGTCCTCAATTCCAATGACGCTAGACCAAATGTAATTATATAATTAAGAGGACCAAACCCTTCTGTTTACAACAAATTCAAACATAGCTGAATCCTCAAGATGGGCTCTTAGAAGGTAAAATAGAGTTCAGGATCAGAATTTATTAATTCCAGCCTTTGCCGTTATGACTCAGACTGAGGCAGTGGGTTATTGAGTAGCTGAGCAGCAGAGAAGCACATTTTCATAAATTATTCTATTTACAAGGTCATGCAGACATACATTTATTACTTCAGCAAGGGACATTGTGGCATGAGATTCAAGGATGTTGAAAGTTGTATTTGAGGGAGAGACAAAAATGAAATGATAATGAATCTTCATTCTTTTCTGTAGCTCATCTACAGGTGGTCTGCAGTAGCATTTCTTTTTTTTTTCTCCTGACAGCTTTTTAGCAGTTTTCCTCTGTTTTTCTTTGTTTTCGTGGTTTGGTTTGTTTTGTTGTGGTTTTTGTGTGGGTTTATTTTTAGTTGTTGTTTTATACTTAAAAGCCATGAAGCTTTAGTCAAAATTCTGGTTTTCCTAGTTCATTGTTAAACAAACAAAAATAATAAACAAAAGGTTTAACCTATCTCATCAATCTCTTCATGTTTTTAAGGAAAGCAAATGTTTTCCTGGACAGTTTTAATAAAATATTTCTTTATTAGTTTAAATAGTGGGTAAGTAAAAGGGGTTTGAGCAAACTCAGTTCTAAAAATGAAACCTTTCTCCAGTCCTCTCCTTCCTACATTGAAGTGTTCACAGTTCCACACTCCAGCAACTGGGGGAGGTACCTGGTCTTCATCCAGTGATCTTCAGCTGAGTCCTCTTATTCATGATCTGTTGCCCTTACCCTCAAGCGTTATGCTGCTCTAGCTTTTGAGAATGCCACTTATCTACCAGCTCACAGGAATGAGCTCTCATGACAGAGTAGAGGTGTTGTAGATCCCTTTCTTTTGTCCAAGGAAGGACTAGAGAGATTTCAAATGCAACAAAATCTTTCTTTTCTTCTTTATGCTTTCACCTTTTGTGGAGTCCCATCAACACTACTGTAAAAGCTGCCATTCCAGCTGAAAGCTGAGGATGGACATGTCTGCAAGGACACTATAATTTTATCATGTCTGTGTTCAATGTTTTCATTCGGTACATCAAAAAAATCAGCCATATGTGGATTTATAGAAGACAGTGAACTCTCCAAAATTTCTTACCTTGATTTTCACTGTAGGCTATTATCTGAGCCATTAATCTTACACCATCAAAACGGTGAGCTAACAGATGAGGTGGATTTTGTCTAATATGCCTTCAAAGTAATAAAGAATAATGACACTGGCAAGGAAACTCTTCAGGGAATCTGCAGAGCAGCCTCAGCTTGAAACCACTTGAGAAACTCATATCACAATCCTAACTAACCACAGGGATTTCTTATGAAAGAACTCCATTCTGCTCCAGGTGATACCAGTGTTGGTTTGAGTCCAGTGGTTAAAATTAAATTGATGACAATTTTCCTGGCTAAAACAGGATTAAAAAATGCTGATATATCTTCCTGTGTTGTGTGGCAATAGGTCAGCTGAATTTGGAGTCAAGACTCTGTGACAGGGCATCTTTAGGAGTCTTAGGTGGTATCCATTGTTACTTTGACCTGCAGCATCATCCATCAGCAGATTTCACAGCACTGAGGTCTACCCTAAGCCTAAAACCTCTGCTGTGCTGAAACCTAAACCAGCACAGCTGTGATTTAGAACAAATAAAGCTCCAATATGTCATTACTGCTGCCGTATTAAGATGGTGACAAAGATGTTTTACTGAACTGATCTAGAGACTGAAAATCATTTGAAAGGTGTGAACAAAAGAACAGGACTTTGAGTAAATGGTGAAATTGCTCACATTCCTATATCAAACTGCAATCCTTTCCAGGTATAGAGAATGACTTTTAACATTCACGTGTCTGGAATTATAGTTTCCAGATGTTAAGAATCAGAACATAAACCACTTGTCATTTGCTCTTGACCTTTCAAAAGTCTTACAAGACATCTGGTATGGTTTACCTATCATGTGTTGAACAGTAGAGTTGCCCATTTTAAAATGTAATAGCTGTTGAAATTTTGGTTTTTATTTTTAGAAAAGGGGTTGCAGTGTCACCATGTTTCTGTTGCTTCGAAGCAGAAAGTTATCCAGCATTCACCTACTGACTTCATGAGATGAAGACTCCTTTGTGTTGCTTATTCTCACATGCCACATCTGTTTTCACTTGCCACATCTTTAACTTGCAGAATTCGTATTTATGTCTTTTTAATTTTCATTTCAAGGGTATTTATATATGGTTATTTTTTTCTCTTTTACTGAGGTTTGAAAATGTCAGCTTTCTCTCTTTGCAGGCCAGAGAGGACATCTCCTGTGAAAACTTCCTCCTTTCATAGAGGAGGAGGAACACAGGATTTGTCAGAGGAGATTAGATTTGCGGTGTTTCATTCAGTATCCCATTTCTCACTACGCAAAGCACTGGATACCTCAGAAGTACTTTTAAGAAAACACAAAATATTTGTACAAGTGTATAATCGAGTTCAAGCTATGACTTTATCATGAGAATTCAACCCGCAGCATTTCAAAATCTTTTTATTACTACTAACCTGCTTGTTTTTCCTGTAAACCCAGTTTATCTTTGTCCTTGAGGCAATCAAGACCTTTTTGTATTCTCTTATCCTCCCTTCCCACCCAAGCTGATTTCTTTTGTTCCTGTTGTAGTGCATCTTCAAAATGCTCCTTGCTCTGACAGGGTGAAGCAGTTGGCTGCTGCTGCTGCCGCTGCAATCCTCATGAAAGAGGAATTTGTGTTGCTGTTGATGTTTTTGCATCACCAGCAGATGTAAAGGAAGCTGCATTCACAAAACACTTTAAGCTACATAATGGCTCTTGAAAGCCAAAAGAGGGTGAGGAAGGGAATGCACTCTGAGTGCTCTGGAAGGGTACATGATGTCTCTGCCAAACAGCAAGCTGTAGGCAGGTGCCAGCTGAGGAAAGGTCCAAGGAATGGATGTCTGTGGGACACACACTGCTAGTTCTGGGTGCTGTCCTCCACACACCACTGTGCTCCAACTGTAGAGGGTGCAGCAGTGGGACTGAGTCCCTCAGACATCTCAGTGTGCCTGTCAGTCCCAGCTAATCCTCCTCCTGGTGGCGCTGGTGGTGCTGAAAAGAGGCCTAAACCCCTTTTTCCCTGGTCTGGGGCTGAAATGGGTGAAAGAGAATGGGCTACTGTCTTTCCCTCTGTATGCGGGCAGTGAAATTGCTGTCTTGCTCTATACACTTCATTGAATAGAGCTATGACTAATTTTAAATCACAGTCCTTGAAATGGAAGAAATAATGTTCTTCTATGATGGCTCCTTTGACTTAATTTTTTCCTTTTTACTTGGAGATTTTGGGCTTTATATGGACAGTCAGATGTTTCACCATTTGGGTAATGAAAGGAGGGGAGAAGGGTACAGGGCTCTTACCTATGGGTTTATTTCTCTGATTTTGCTGCAGAAGCAGAGCTCTCTTTAAGATTCTGTGCCTGTACAAGGTTTCCTTTGCACTGAAGAACTCAGAGTTGTATGCTTAATGAGATAGATTTTCCCATACTTTGTACACATGTGTAAGTTCTCCCTCTTCTAGAGTTTTCCAGGCATATTCTGAAATAACAGCCTTTCCTCCTTTCCTGGTGAAGACCAACCAAACTTGCAGATCATAAAAGTAGTTGTAAAACCATGAGGCACTGTGTGATATCTTTGTACAGGGTTGGTTTTCAATCTCCACAAACAGCATTATTTCTGCATACGTTGGAGTCAAGCATCCCTTGTGTAGATACTCTGGCCTGGTTTGAGAAATGCAAATTTTTGCCAAGTGCTTTTGGTTTGCAAAAGACCCTCTCCATTTTGTATTTTGGGAACAGTGGGGAACATTGCTGGTGTAACAGATGCTTCCTTTTCACCCTTCCTTTCTATTTCTTTGTTGTATATTTTTTCTCTGATTCATTCTCTGGTGAATTTTGAATTTTCATTCCTGAATGAATCTTTTCTTGCGTTTGTTCTTTGAATCCAATCCATGATCAATGAATATCAGATTAATGGTACTGAAATCAACAGTGAGTGCCATGGTGATTTAGAAGTGTTTGTGTCATGGTTTTATCTGGAATAGAATTAATTTTTTTCCTCAGTGTCTGGTACAGTGCTACCTTTGGATTTTGTATAAAAATAATGTTGGTAACAAACTGATATTTTGGTTGTTGCTGAGTAGTACTCATCTTAAATCACAGTCTTTTCAGTGTCCCGTGCTTTGTCAGTGCACAAAAAGCTGGGAGGGAATGTGGCCAGGACAGATGCCTGAACTGGCCATAGGGATAGTCCATACCATGGAATGTTATGCCCAGTACATAAACTGGAGAAATTGGCCAGGAGCAGCCAGGGAGAGTCTGGGTAAGGGTCAGTGGGTGGCGAGCAATTGTATTGTGTACAAATTTTTTTCTTGGGTTTTATTTTTCCCTCTCTCTCCTCCCATTACTATTATTATTATCCAATTATTAATCTGTTCTTATCTTGATCCATACACTGCTTGTAGTTTTTTTCTGATTTTTCTCCCTACCAGGGCAGGGAGGGGAGAGTGAGCAAGCAGCTGTCTGGGATTAAACACTGATGTGGGATTTGAGATGAACTTCTTCTGTGATTTTTCTGCATGGTAATGTATATAATGTGCTCCTGGAGAGTCTTGTCCACTTTCTGCTCTTCAAACTCTAACCTTGCTTTGCTTACATATATCTCACCAATGGGTCTTGTATACAATACATTATAACGTGTGGTGCAGGGGCCGTACTTCAGCACATTTGGCTTAGAGAAAGACTGTATGTTTGATTGCAATTGTTGTCTTTCATTTATTTCTTAAGCCTAATTTGATTTCAAACTTTAAAGAGCAGAGACAGTGGGCTATGTTCTGCTCATGAGTACATGAGAAGTAGTTCCTTCATGTGTGTCACTCCTTTCTTTGCTGTTTCATGGACATGGTTGAATTTCTCCATGACAGACTGGGTCAAGAATATAAGAGGATTGTAGACCACCTAAATATTTGAGGAAGACAGGCCCCCTCCTTTCAGTTAGTGCCCACCTCTTTGTTAGTGTGTTGGTTTCTGCGCTAATCCATCCTCTATGTCTGTAATTCTTCCAGGGCAGTGAGGAATTTCCCCTTGGCTCTGTCTGTTCTGTTCCCCAGCCCAGTCACAGATTAATACTGGTTTAACAGCAGGCCTTTCTCCTGTGACCTGGGGAGACAACAGTTGTGTGCACAGCGTATCATCACTGGTGCCAGCTATATCACCCTCTGGCACTGAATGGATTGGAGCAATGCCAAGTAATTTTAACTTTTAATAAGATAAACGTGGCATATGGGTGGAATACAGGGCTCAGAATCAGAGAGTTTTTCTGCTCTAAGGGTTCTGTCCTACTTGTTCGAAGACATATTTTTGATTTCTTACTTTAGAAATTGTATATATCTGGAAGGATGTTAATAAGGCCCTTGTTGCAGATGACATCTTTAAATGGCTGTTGAATTCCAGTAAATAATAGTAAATGGAAATTACTTGTTTGGACAAGTTCGTGCATAGCCAGATCTCTAGCAGAAATTAAGGCATGTGTATAGGAAAAGTCAAGGAAAATCTTATTTTACAGACTGACAGAAGTCACATTTTGTCTGTATTTGTGATGTACAAATATTGTCTTGTCTATTCTCATTTTGCTTTTTACCCTAATATTTAGCCAGGGAAATCTGCTTATTCAGAATATTGTACTAAGAGTGTGACTCTGGAAATATGCTGTGCATCTCAGCTTTACAAATGCTGCGAAACTCCAACTGGGTAACTCTAGTCTTTCACTTCCCATTCAGATAGATATCTGCTATAACTTTAATATCGGATAGCGTTAGGGTCTGAATACTAAAAAATAAGCCTCCTAGTAAAGGTCTTGATTCTTTATTTTATTGAAACTAAAGCATGAGATACACCAGTGAATGGTTTATACACAGTTTTGGACAAGCAATCATTTGTATAGTTATGAGCAATAACTGCACCACTGATCTAAATGAATAGTGAGGTGCTTAAGTGACCTCCCTTAAAGCAGAGGCAGTTGTGTCACAGCATTACAGGTACACCGTCCCCTGGGATGTGGGAGTCTTAGTCGAAATCCTGTTCTGCCTGATCCAGCAGAGTTGGGTTCAAGGTGTCACACACCATTAGTGACTACCTTACATGGTATATGAAGAACTCTGGAAAAAAATTTCTAAATATCTCAAGGCAAGGCTGTTCCACAACGATAGGTCAAACAGCTGTTAGAAGTTTATTTGCAAAGTAGTTTTTCAATGCTCATGGACGTGTCCTACTGGCTACTGAGTTATTTTTATTTTATAAGAATTAACTGAATTGAGTTAATTGTAGAATACTGTAAATTAGGTTTACAAGCTTACTCTTCTAGGAGGTTGCAAAAATAATACAAGGAAAGTTCTTTGGTTTTGTAGTAACTTGAAGGACTTTGTTTTCCATATTAGTACTTAATTAGCACTTCAGTGTTGCAGCGTTACTCCGTCCTTCTCTGATTTTGTAAATCTACCCTTTTACTTGAAATACAAAATATTCCAAAACAGGTGAGTTTTTTGTTTGTTTGTTTGTTTGTTTTATTTGAGTGGTTCTTTTTTTTCTGAATAGAAAAAAGTTTGGAATTCAAGCAAATCTGAATAAAAATACTTCTTTAAGTTACTTAAGAAAACGAATGCCTAATATAACTGAAGACATGCACATTAGTATGCATCAATCCATGCTTTTTACCATATTTCACTCATAAGAGTGAAATAGATTTTGCATTGCTCGAAAAAATTTGTTTGCATTTGCTAGGGATTTGGCCTATGAGCAACATATGTGTTGTCTTAAATAGAACAAACCTTGTAGTCTGTTAATGAGTTAGAAATAAGGAATGTCATTTTTGCTGTATGTCCATGTGAAAGATGAGAGAATCTGGCAGAGATAAAAATGTAATACCTCACCATCTTTGCTATATGCCTGTCAGTTAAAGAATTTTTAACCTTGTTGCTGTAACAGAGAAGACTGAAATCTTACCAGATTTTTTTTGCCTTTGTTATATCTCTTTTTCTGCCTGTGGAGACCCAGGTGACAAGAATCTTCTATGTCACAGCACCTCGAGGTAGCTCTAAATTCAATAAAAATGCAAGGAGCACACAGATTCTTTAATCTTATATATGGCATCTCTGTATAAAAATACGAAAAAGCAACAGTTTACCAGTGAATCATTGCAGATTTCCGTGAAAAAAGACATTTGAGGCAAACAAATATTTTCTAAAGACTTCTGTGAAAACTGTGTGTTGTAGGAAATACCTTTAATGAGCTAGGAAATGGAGTGGGACATGGCATGAAAGTAATTGCAAGGAATTCTGGTAGACTTATTTGATACAATTTCATGCAACTCTTTTTCCCACTTTAAACTTTGTCAAAGGTTTCACATATACTATTGAAAGTATTCTTCTTTTTATGACCTATAAATTGTCGTATGCAATGGATCTAGATGCTCCAAGAATTGCACTTCTAAATACTGGGGTCTTTTTTGTTTGCCAAAGAAAATGTTCCTGGATAATGTACTGAATTATCCTACTGATTTCTGAGCATCTTTTTCTTCTTCCTGCCCTTCTCTTTTCTTTGCTATGAGCCAAGTTCATGTCTGATGTCATACTGTTAAGTCGATGGAGTTGTTTAGCATGCTGGGCCCAATTAGTCCCTGATAAGCCTAGATCCTGCTGATGTCAAGCTCGTCCTTGGTTTCCTGTGATGTCTTTGTTAAGCTAATTGCCAGGCGACCACCTGTTAAAAAGATGAGTTGCACTCACATATATGTTAGAATGGCACTTTAGACTGATGGAATTTGATCATGGTCTGGTGTTTGGTGTGTTCATGGTCTGGTATTTGCTGTGTTCATGGTCTGATGTTTGGTGTCTTCATGGCTCCTCTCCTCAGAACTGAGGAGTGAAAATATTTTTTGAGAGTAAGAGTTAAAATTGACCAAAATAACACGACAGGTCAAGACAGGATTGCTTTCTTTTAGGGGACCAAGGTCAGGTTTATATAGGTAGGTTGTTGCTGAAGTGGATTTGAAATAAGACATTTCCGAATGTTAACATGAAGTCAAACCTCCCAGGAGAGAAAAAGCAGTCCTTTCTTTCAGGTTATGTGGATTCACCAGGTCAGTTCTCATCACAGTGTTGAAGCCTTAAAGGACTCTAAATGAAGATTTCTAACAGATTTGCAGTAGCATTTTAGGAGGCTGCTTTCTCGAGCTACCTCACCATTTTCAGAGCAAAAGCACTAAAGAATCAGTAATCACAAATGGCTTGGAAGAGGGAATACAATGGATGTTAACCTAGGAAGTTCATGGTGTAGAGGGTATAACTTCAATTGTTGTCTCTGTGGCCAAGTCTATTAGTGAAATTTTTTTGTGTGAGTGAGTCGCAGTTTCGTTCAGCTAAAAAGAACAAATATTTAGCCAGTTGCATCTTTATCTCTTATTGTAGTTACTTGGCATTTCTGGGAGCTGTTTCAAGGGAATGTGTTGAGACTGGGTGGGAAGGGAGTTTCAGA
This sequence comes from Pseudopipra pipra, assembly GCF_036250125.1. Lineage (NCBI taxonomy): Eukaryota > Metazoa > Chordata > Aves > Passeriformes > Pipridae > Pseudopipra > Pseudopipra pipra. Next base: position 43,624,360 of record NC_087581.1, on the reverse strand, counting down.
TGCAAAAATTTGGGTGAGATGAAAGTGCATTTCCTCTCCTGCCACAGGGGAATGCTCAGGAGAGTTTCTTTTTGTACAGTTCTACTGCACTAATTCTTGTGGAAACTGTGCTTGCAGACCTGACTTTGTGCTTGACTGCTGCCAGCAGAAAACAGGAGACGCAACCAGCTTTGAGAGTGATGGATGTCAGACAACAGGATGAGCTGATGCGAGGGAGCAGGAGGGACACGCTGTTGTACCTGGGGCAGGGATAATAACAGTAAGAAAGGGGTCCATACCTATATTGTGGCCACTAAAAAACACCACCTAGAATCTTTCTGCACTCTAAGATCTCTTTCACAGTATGGCACTTTGGTAAGTTGAGATACTTTCCCCTTTTTTCTTACAATTAATTTCAGGTCGGAAGGTGAGCACTTTCAAAACTTTTTATGCAAGTAAATTAACTGGCAACAATATAAGAAAGTAATTTGGGTTATAATAAAATAATCTTAGTCTAGTCAAAGTCCTAGTGGTGTAGAGATTATTCCTAGGGCATTTACTTTACCTAGAGGAATTGGTGAAAGGTGTTTGTACACTTCAAGGTGAAAACGATTGGATCATCTCCTGCACCAGAACTTACTAGAAAGAACTCAAAAGTCCCTGAACTGTTTTCTGTATCACTTCTAGGGGCTGCTATCTTAACCCAGCATCTTGAGAATGTTTTTATTAGAGACCTTGTGGAGTTTAAGCACCAAGTGTACCTAATCCACGAAGGCCCTGCAGACAGATAGACTTCTTTGCGCCACATTCATCACTAACGCATAGCCACTGAGGTCAGTGGAGCTGATCCAATTTAAAGTTGCTGAAAAATACAGCTTCATTCTTCAGCATATTTTTTTTCACTCCAGTGCTCACCTACTTATAACACGAAGAAAAAAGATTTTTTTATGTCTTTAGAATTTAAAGTCTGGAAGCCTTGGCAGAGCTGCTAGAAATTCCCAGCATCTATTCACTTTAACTGAGTCCCACACCTCACTGTTACAAAGACTGCACTACAGAGTACGAGTTGTTGTTTCTTTCCAGAAATCCTCCTGTCTTCTCTACGTATGTTCCATATGCTTGATGCATGACAATTTCATCCATTCCCCCCCCAGACTCTTCATGTAAAGGAATATCCCTATCCAGAATATGGATATTTTGGACCAAAGCCATTCTCTCCTGATCTTAAAGCAGGAATTTATAGACTTGCAAGTACATGTTTGATCAAGTAATCCTGTGGGAAATGTAGGCATGAGTCACTTGGAACATGCCACTAAGAAGAAATATATGGAACAAAGTATGTGCTACATTATTTTAATACCCCATGAAAATCCTGTTCAAAGGGTTAATTTGCATGGACTTTGTAACACTTGGTGGGTGATGCTTTTTATTTTCTTTTTTTTGGTGTTCTTTTTTCCCCCCTTCCAAAAAAAAAAAAAAAAAAGCTTTATTTTTGACCTCTAGTTTTGATTTCTCCAGGGTTATATTTTCGTGCTTCATGAACTACTGTGTTTGTTGTACTTAATTGTTTTCCATAGTGTTCCAAAACCATTATGAATTGTTTGAGCTCAACTTTTGCAATCTGCATCTATTTAAAGACTGTTTTTTAGAAAATAATTCTTTAGTTGTTGAAAGCTATATCCTTTTGAAGATCTGCCTCTTCTTTCCCAGACTGTTATTTGGAACAATCCTGCTGTCTTCTTAAATGCAATTTGAATTCTGGACTTTGACAGTCTTTGGGATGAAATTTTTACTTCATGAATATTATGTACATGATGTGATGGCTTCCATATATTGTTATCCTGATAAAAATTCTACTGTAAGTGGCACTGTTTGGACACATGGAAGCAGAGAAACAAAGAACACAAGAGGGATTTTGGATGTTATGTGTTAAAATTAACACGTATGCTGACAATGTGAACTTTAGGCAGGTACTGTTCCCTCTAGTAAAGGCTGAAAAATCTTTAAATTTCTAGGATCGGTTAGTATTTTAAATTAATGGAAGCAAGTAGCTAAATTTTTTTGGTGTTGAATTGCTTCTAAGAATGTAATGGCCCAATTGAAAATATCAGAATCTGTAATTCTACTAAGGTAGTACATTCTTAAAACCAGAGTATTCATTGACAGATATAAAGAACAGAGATGTCCACAAATTGGATAAAATGTACTTATAGATTTCAAAAAGTAGAAAGATTGAATTTTTTGTTTCTCTGTTTAAAAAAAAAACCAAGTCTGTTTGTTTCTCTCTGAGTTTGACCTCTTCTGCCAGTTAGGACCAGAATAAGGGACAATCCATGCTACTAATTCCTGTATGAAAATCAGGAATACAACTTTTACTTGGGCAAGTGTCTGAAGAAAGATCAGATTCCAGATCTTATATATTAATAGGCATCGATAATTGTTTTTTTGAGCAGCTGGTGGTTTTACAGAAGTACACTTCTGCTTTCCACAACTTTACAGAACACAACAATAACATGGCTATGTCTGCTTTTGAAGAGATTTCTAAGGTTATAGGAGTGGACTTACCTCCAGCTTTTGCACCCTTGTAGGGTGACGCTTTCAGCTGCCTCCTCCTCCCTGAATCCATGCTGTTAGAGATGCAGGATCTCTGTGCTGGTTTTGTCTGGAATAGAGTTAATTTTCTTCACAGTGGCTGGTGTGGGGCTCTGTTTTGGATTTTTGATGAACACCCTGTTGATAAAACAGGATGTTTTTGGTTACTGCTAAGCAATGCTTACAGAGAGTCAAGGCCTTTTCTGTTCCTCACACTGTCCTGCTAGCTGAAGGATGGGGGTGCAAAAGGAGCTGTTGGGTGGGGGGAAGCTGAGACAGTGGACCTCAACTGACCAAAAAGATGTTCCAGATGGCATCATACTCAGCATATAGAGCTGGGGGCAGAAGAAGGAAAGGGATTGTATTCAGAGAGGCAACCTTTGTCTTTCCAAGTAGCTGTTACCTGGATCCCTGCTTTCCTGAACATCTGCCTGTCCATAGAAAGTGGTGAATGAATCCCTTGTCTTGCTTTGCTGGTGCACACAGCTTTTGCTTTACCTATTAAACTGTTTTAATCTCAGTCCACAAGTTTTCTTACTTTTACTATTCTATTTCTCTCTCTCATGTCACTGGCACAGAGGGAGTTAGTGGGGTGGGGGCTGAGTTGTCATGTGGGATGAAACCAGACAATCTCTTAACTTGCCTCTGAGCCAGTACAAAGCTTAATAAATCTCTTCTAGGTCTCCCACAGAACCTGAAGAGATGCTCTGAAAGGCTCATGGTGACAATGTAAAAGTCTTTCCTCAGGAATCCAAATGGAATTCTAGAATTGCTTGAGAAGGTTGTGAGCACAAATCTGCACCTGGAGCTCTTTCTTCATAGGAGGCTTTGGTCTGGGATAAGGAGCTCAAGGACTTGGAATCTGTGGAAAGCAATTTATTTTACATCTTTTATAATCTCATTTGAAAGTAGACTTGATTCCCTTGACAGCTTTATCATGCTCTGTCAGAGTAGTCTGGATATCATGAAATACTAAAGTACCTATCTTCCAGGCCAATCAACACATTCAGATTTTATTATCTTCATTTTAGAGCTGAGGCATAACAGGATCAAAACTGGAGAGCATTAAAAACAGATTCTTGGTCAATCAAGGTTATGAGCCAAAAAATGAGGCAACATCCGTCAGTTCACACCCCCCCCCAACAAAACAACAAGAAAATTAAAACCCGATCTAAATTTGGCAGTTGTTTCCTTTTGGATTCATTTGTGTTGCAGTTTTATGATAACCTGTAGTGTTGACTTCTGCAGCAAATAAAACCAGTGACTCTGCACTTATCTTTATATAACAGTGCTACTATTCCCAATTTTGAAAAGTCAGCACAGAAGCTGACAGAGAAGAGTTTATACGAAAATTATGACCTTCTGATTAAAATCAGAATAGCTTCCATACATGTAGAGGGAATAAATTAGCATTCTGACACTTCATAACCCATATCTGACAGTGCAAGCTTCACTGATACCTAAAGAAGGTGTGTCCCCTTGAGCTGTGCTATGTAATGAGCACAGCTCATTTTTTACCCAAATCTGGGTAAAAAAACAGACAGTAATATTGGAGCACAGTTGTGCAAAAAACCCCAAAACAAATTTCAAGAAGAATTCACAGCATATGAATTTATGAAGTTCTTTACTGCAGGACTGGGTGCTCCCATGCATTTATCAGTGGATGATAACATTATCATGGATGTGCCACACTGCACTTAAGGGAGTGGGACAGGGATGAATGCCAACCATTTCCAAGATATAATTGCAGTTAACAAAAACATTTTTTATGTAGGTTTCACAACAGTAAAGTGTTTGTTTTTTCAGTGTTAAATATGCTCCTGCTATGAACATTACCATAAAGACAGAGGTTGCAAAAGAGAAAGAGGCAAACTTTGCAGAAGGGTTTTTGTATTCAGTCATCGTCTAATCATCAGGATCTGTTGAAGAGAGACATACAGGAGAGGGTCACTATTCTTTGTTCCAGGATCAGAGCTATTCTTTTATTTCAGTACTATAATTTAGTCTCAGGGACATTATATGTATATATGCAGGTAGGAACAAAATAGGGCAGGCACAACTGACCCTTTTTGAGAGCTAGTGATTGCACAGAAGCTGACTGAGAAGGGTTTCTGTTCAACCAGTCAGCATCCTCTTAAAACAGCAAAGTTAACATTTCTGTGCTCTTCTAGGACAGCTTCTGTTGGAAGCTGAAAGTGGAACATAACATAATCCATTATGGATGGATGTTTGAGAAAAGAGTTTTCTCAGCACAGATATACTGTGTACTAAGCACTCATAGGAGACTACTACATTCAGAAAGAGGACTGACTTTGCAGAAGGCAGGCACTGAACCTGTGGCAGCATAACAGAAGTATTAACTGAAAGACATCACATTAATTTTGTTGTTTCGAAGGGCAGAAAAGGTAAGGTCAAACAGCATAAAATGACAAATGAGAAAAAATCAGAAATGGGGCAAGGTTCAAACAATGGAATGAAAGACAACTTCAGCTTACAATGAAGTCTCCTTTTTCAAAGAAGACCAGAAAGAGACAGTAGTCAGACCTGCCAGTCTTTCAACTCTTTGTTCTTTGAAAGGCATACTCCTCACAGAGGGGAGATTCAAACCTCTCCCTCAACCTCTGCCTGTGGGTTATAGGACATAAAAGTGTGCACTGTTCATGCTTGAAAACTATTTCAGCACTCAAATGGTTATGTGCTTCCTCTGAAATCTTAAACACACTGTCCCATACAAAGAGTTCTCTTTGTTAAAAGAGAGGCTCTAAGGAAAAGAATGAGAAGAAATAAAGGGAATTTCATCAAAATTTGAGTTCATACACATATTGCTAAGTCAGCAGCAATTGCAAGCAAGAGGGAAAGCAGAAGTAGAAAGATCATTCTTTTTCCTACCACACGTTTTCGTTTGTGTTTCCGCAGTCCTGATCTTGCTGTTAGGGTTGGGACTGGGGAGAAGGTGGTTGTTTTTAGAATGTGTTTGATCTCAAACAGATAAGGTAAAAGAGAAACAGTCTAAAGCTGCCAGTTTATTGAACTATAAGACTAAATATGGGCTGACACAATAAGACACATTATAGGTCATCTTATTGATGCAGGAGCCAGTGAAACCTTGGCTGTATTTCTGAGGATATACAGCCTTGCCTCAAGAGGAAATGGAGCTGCTGTTGCAGACAACCATTTGAGAATGCAGTGGCTATTTACTCTGAAGCAAAACTGTAATGTAAAACATTTCAAAATTGGTGTGTTTTCAGGTGAGTCAGGGAATCTGTTCCAAAATTTCAATAAATCATTTGCAATAGACAAGTTAGACTAATGTCATTTTGGGTGCTTAGTGTTTTGTTTACTGAAAGCAGAGGTTTAGCCCGTTTATCTAGGTAGGATATAGATGGTGTTAGATCACACATAAAAGCTTTTTATAATGAAAAAGCTTTAATATAGAGGAAAAAAAAACCTGCATATGTGGTCTTCCTTGAACTGCAGGAACTAGTGCAGAACTCCATAATGGAGCACTCAACTCAAAGTCTTACCTCCTGCCTTTTTAGCTCTTTATCAGTCCTATTGTAATACAGGTATCTGCAGCTTAATGAGTATCTGTCTACAAGGGATACTGCTTGCAGAGCATAAGCGTTAATGTTGGAGGCAAGAAAAACAAACCTTACATAAAAATATTGATTTATTTTCTAGATAACTTCTAGATGTACTGAACCAGTCATGAACCAGTGACTTTTACATAAGCCAAGAAAACAATTTATGTCTGACTCTTCTGACTATTCTTGATACTCTACAGGGAAGGAGCATGATTAATATTTTACATTATCAAGACAAAAATGTTGTTAGTTGACGTTATCAAGCTGCCTCTTCTTCCTTCTCCTTCAAAGACATCAAAGGCATTGTATTCAGTTTGCTGCAAATTCTTTAACTGATCAAAAGAGATGGTGGTAGTGGGGAGGATGGTGGCAGAAATTATTTTTCGTGCCAGATTTGGAAACCCCTTCACCAGCAACTGAAGGGTGTCAGCCACTCCACTATTCAAGTACAATGTATCTGCAGACTGTTCTGGGAACTCCTGAAATTTGCACCTGTTTGAGTTAAGCTTGAACCACGAGGCTTGAACTTTTACAGCATTTGGAAACCTTACACAGTTTCTTGCCAGGGAAATTGCTGAAATGGGGAGAGTATTTCTCTTCTGCTCTTCCCAACTTGTTTAATTTTCACCATGGAACTCTGGTGGGCACCTGTGGAGAAGCACTGAAGGAAAAAGCTCAGCAAGTGTCAGTCTGTTGCTTCAATCAACCAGACTCTTCATGAATCTGTGATTGTGCAAGTTTTTATTGAATGAAACCAGACTTATGGTGCCAAATTGTGTCTAATCAGAAATGAAGCCCAGTCATATCTAGACCCTCTAATCTGTGAGTACCAGCTGGAATGCAATTGGGTTTATTTTCTGCCAAATTTAATGCTCTAACACAACAGAAAAAAGTTGTGTAGTCAGTGGGATTGCAGTGGATGACCTGCTGCAAAAATATAGGAGTGCATAATCCTGAGAGGAAATATAATAGGCCCCCCAAAAATTGAAAAAACAAGCATTAAATGGCTGAGTAAATAGAAAAACGTACAAGTGTGAAAAAAGTTAAAAAATATAATGGAAAAGGAATTATTTGTGCAGTATTGGAGGTACACAAAAGCAAATCAAAGAGTATCGTCTCCCCCCCCCAGAAATGAACTGAAGAGCGTACTAAATGGATTAGAATTGTTAATAAAAGAAGTGAGGCTGTCCCAACAGCTCCTACACCTGACAGACCCTATCCATGTAGAATGGGGGTTCAGAGAACACATTGTAACTTAAGGCAAGAGGGGCCAGAAAGTCCAGAAAGACCACTAGAGTTTAACTTCCACTCTTCCAATGACACCAAAATGAGATATTTGGATCTTGGAAAGTCTTGCTGTCCGTAGTGAAAGCAATGAGACGGGTGGAACAGACAAGAAGAGGACAGAGGGCGGTCACTTGGGGACCTTTGCATTTCCTGTAGTTCACAGAGGTACAGAATCATCTGTAGGTGGTGCTCAGAAACCTACAGTGCATAAGTAGTATGCCTACTTGGAAGGTGTTAATGAAATTATGAAGGAATGGTTTGGTATGATCCCTTTCAAGAGAAGGTTCAGAACATTAATAGATCACACTTTACTGCTGTCCCAAAGGTTCACACCAAGTCTGGGGAAACACCTGCTGTTTCTATACTGGACAACCTGTATTAGTAAAGATCCCTCAAACTGAAAGAGTGTAAATGGTATTAATTATCCCCAAAAATCTCTATGCATGGGAGGCTAGAGATTGCTCAGTAAAAATGCATCAAATTAACACTCGATGGATTTTATCTTCTTTGTAATTGACATTGCTGTCTTTATTTTAAAACTGAGCATGCCATGTCTTTTTTCCACCCTTCTTTTCTTTCTGTATCCACAGAAACTCTGAATGAATTCCACGTAGAATGATGGATCAGCCTATGCTGACCATGGAATGCACACAGGGAGTGTTTGTCTTGGTGGTAATAATATTTCTGCTGTACATAGCTATCTGGAAAACCAAATTTTAGATTGACAAACTAGAAAGTTGGATTTGTGTTGTTACTTCTGACCTTTACAATGTAGTTCCTGTGGCCAAGGAACCCTACAATAGTTGTGGTGTCAAGCCTGTGTTAAATACACTGAACATATGGGAACACACTCCAGTAAGGGGGATTTAAAGCTGCCTATTCTGGTTAGCATTGGAAGTGCCACTCATATTTGAAATATGAGTGGCACTGGGATACAGGGGAGGACAACTGGAGAAGAAACTCAGATAGAATGCAAAATGAGCAATGGATCTACACAGAGGAAAGCCACTGAGACCTCAATATCCAATAGCACATCAGATCCAAGAACAAAAGAGACCAAACATTGCACCCTCAAGAAGTGGGATTATTGTTATAATCCTTGACTAAATCCATTTTTGTGGTATGCCTTTGGGCCCACTGTGGTGTGGGATTATTATTCAAGTTTAAAATAGATATTACTGAAACCAGCCCAGGTACATGCAGCCCTTCTTCGCTATAAGGCCATCCTGGAACATGAGGGGGGTTATTTGGTGGCAAATTTCATGTTCCAACACAACAGCTTCCTGGTGGAGTTTGATAGAAATGAGACTCCAGACATATGTAGTAATATCTGTGTCTGTATTTTTTTTTTTCTCCTGCTCTGTGGAAGCAGCTTCAAACCTTTCCAGAGCTTTTGAAAACTTAGCTGAAAGTAGTAATGGGTTATTCTTGCTAAAAGAAAGTTAAAAACAGCTGCCAGCTGACTCCATACCATCCTAGCAGAGATCAATAACAAGTTAATACAGCTTGTTTTAATCCAGCCTCCCATGGATATTGTGCTATGAACATTCATGGAGCCATAACAGGAGCCTGAACAAGCAATTTTGTGGATATCTCAAGACAGAGATTTGTGATTTTGGTTTATGCTCATTAGGCAGTGAACTCTTGAGACAGCAAAAGGATTGAATCTAATCTTTGGTGAAAGCCTAACCTTTAATCCAGCAGTGAAGGACACCAGTTTATAAATCAAATCCTCAGAGAATGTATGGCATGCAATTTTAGAGGACAACAGCTATTGCAGAAGTAGGGATGCCACACAGTATCTCTGCTCTTCAAAGACAACATGACATGGTCAGAATAAGCAGTCATAAAGCACTACTTTGTATACTTAAGGAATCCTGAGCACAAGTTCTGTCTGGTCACACCTGGCACCCCTTGCTGCAGTGGTTAGTCAAGGAAGATTCCTCAGCTTTTCCTTTGCAGTTATGAACTCCTGTAACAATTCAGAGGTGGTTTTGTCATCACTATTACAAATTCCTTCCATCTAATTTGTACTGCTTAGGGTTGAGTCTTCTTTCTATCCTGTAGGTAAGATCCTGAGGTAAGATGAGTCCAAGTTTAAATCACTCAAGGACTGATTCCACTTAAGTTGATCAAATGCAAGCCATACTCTAACTCAAACATTTAGTATACCGGCTTGTTGTCAAGGATACATACTTAGCAGACACTTTACTACATTCATAAAACACTGCTTAACTTTGACAAACTAACTTTTCTCTGGGTATTTGCTTGTAAAGTCAACCATTTGACCAAGAAGGAAGTAAAGTTTTAGTTCTGCTTTATTCCTGTGAAGAATTTCGGTCTCACTTATACACATTGGGAAGAATGTCATTGGTGTTTTGTAGGTGTTGCCTGTAGTCAGCATAATGCAATATCAAATAACTCATAGATCCTGCTAACATCAAACTGATTTATTCCAGGCACTCAGTAATGTTTCCAGAAGTCTTGATACAAAATACTAGCTCAGATCCTCATCGATTGTTGGTATTCCTCTGATGTTACCAGCAGGGGGTCAAAACTAACAGCAGTTTTCTGGTCCATGCTTGCCTTTGGATCTGCATCTATGCTAATAGTTGCAACTGATTTGGTAATTTTTGCATTTTTTCAACAGCTTCTCCAGCTCTTTCTATTACTTCAGTTTCAGAAAGTTTTGCTATGGCCTTCTCTGCATCAAGGATAATGGGACAAAACAGCAGACATGAACATACAAAACTGGACAGAATGACTATCAACTCCATACCATTTCTAGGTCCATTACATGTTGTTCTATGGATAGTATTTCAGAAGTGCATAATTCTATCCATCCTTTCATTCAGTGTATGGTGAGAAATTAATTTGGTCTATTGTATTAATTTTCCGTTAAAATGCACTGTAAGAGACCAGTTCATGGAGCACTAATATTTGCCCAAGTTAGTACAGAAAGGTACTCAGACTTAATGGAAGAACAGAAGCTGAAATCAACAAGATTACTTTTAAATATTTGTACATCCTTCTATGTCACATGCTGATTAATAGTGCGGGCTGTTCACCACAAAGATTGTTTTGTGAAGTTTGAATTTCATGGAACTGCAGTTTCACGTGGGATGCCTCCTTGCTGGATCTCTCTAGCAGTAGGTCACTCCAGCTGCTTCTTTTTCTTTAGAAGAAACATCTAAAAGATTCAGTGTCAAAATAAGATTCTTGGAGTATTTGATGAGAAATCTGTGCAGTGTCTAAGAGCCACCCTATGTCTTCTGGTAGCCATAACTGTCTGTTCTTAGTCTGGTTGTCTGTGTTGTCTTTCAACCTGCTGCCTAAAATTAGATAAGGGGTTAATAGAATTGATAGCTTCCAAGAAGGGACAGAAAATTTGTTTTCCTTTTGATAGCCATGACACTTATTGGCAGCATGCTTCACAAAAGGGGAAAAAAAGGGGGGTTGTAGACTGCTTTCCATTTTTCTCTACCCAGAACTTAATTAATCTTGAGACTAACTCTTGTAAGAAGTTCATGACAAATTAAATCAGGCCTTATGGAATGCTTGGTTCTGATCAGCTTAACAGAATTTATATTGCCCAGTGGAGATAACTATTGATTGTTGTGTGTTTCTCCAGAAACTTATGGATAACAAGAAGGAGTGGGAAAGACTGTCTCCTGTCTTGAATGTTGTTCAAAGACACATTCTACTTTTTAACAAGTTGGTTCAAAGATAAAACTGAAGCAGCAGATCACTGATACATTCACCTGTTTTAATCTGTGTATATCTAGTTTAGAAAAATTCCCTCCTGCTCAGTAGAGAACATGGTGATACGAAGGAAGGGGTAGTTAGGGAAATGTTTCTAAACTTGCTGCCACTGAAAGTTCACATATAAGCTGTTTGTGTGTCCTTTACTACAATCTCTTCAAAGTCACTGAAGAAGAGTACCAGTGTGCCAGTAAATGCCCTCTCCATGTTCTCACATGCAGCAGTACCTGCTGTGTCTGTGACAGAACATTTGAAGATGCATCTGTAGAGTGGACTCTTTCCAGAAGGAATCCATCATTTGCAGCTGGTGGGAAGAAATTAATGTGACACAGAGCAACTGGCTCTACTAGTTGTAATGTAAGATGTGATGAGACCACATTATGTAAAAATTTAGGAATGGGAGACCCACTTCCTTTCCAAGTTATCCAGAGATGTAGTGGGCCTAGGGGTGGCTAGATCTTCCCTTCTTAGTCTGTACATTATCTGCTTTCCCAGTCCTTGAAGGACCTTTATGGTACAGATTCACAGATAATCTTATAGAATAATCAATCCAACACCATAAATCTGCTCGTGTTCAATATTAACTTTCACTATCACAGATTCACCAACAGTGTGGTTTGGGACACTGTAAGTCTGGGAACACTGATGATCACAGATTCACAAATAGTGCAGTTTAGTGATTGTTATGAAAGAATAAGATTCAGAAATTACTGTTCACAAACACACTGATTACCGTGAAATAAAGTTTACCTGATAGGCATCCCCGTGGGGAGGAGGTGGGTAGAGGCCCTCAACTGTCCCAGGACAGAAAGGTGACCTTCATCCCCTCTGAAGTTACATTTATATTGTCTCCTTTAAGAGTGGAAAACTTCCAGTTGATGCCATTTCATGATCAGGCATATGTAAAGTATGTGCAGGTTTCACTTCATTAGCATATGCAGGGCAAGAAAAACAATATGTGTTTTTGAGTTAATGAAGTTCAGCCTTCAGGCGCCAGTTGGGCCATTCCTTTGGCTTAGTTCCCATTAGCTCCACTGTATTAAACAGAGCATGACCAGAACACCTCTGTGCTGCTCCTTCCTTTGTTTCACACCTCTCTCAGGGCAGCACACCAGGTTCCCTCAGTGTTCCTGCTCCTGAGAGTGCAGACAGTTTGTTTCTGGTGAACTATTGCCCATGTGAACACTTCTGCTTTCTCAGCTTTTTCTTTCATTGTTTCTCCACAGACTGAAGAGGCACATGTGCTTTTTTTGCCCTGAATTGCTCTCTCTAAACAACAGCTGCCTTCAAGATACAGGTTTTTGACCGACCCACTTAGAGGCATCCTTCAAGTGAAGATCACAGCTTCTTTACTCTATATAGGCCACAATTGCACTGGTCAAAGTAAGATTTTTATTCTGACATATTTAAAAAAGGAAAGGCTGAAGAAGAAAGTGACAAGAATAATTGCCACTTTTATCTGACCCACTTATGGCAAAATATTGCACCTATGATTCTTACCAAATATGTTTCTTGCTGTCTTAACTTTTACTGTTGTTTACTGACCTGGGTGCACTTCCAGTCATTCCTTAGATTTAATTTAAGTTAAAATTTTTACTAAAGTATTCTGTAGCTTCTATCTCACACGTTGACTCTCCATGTTTTATTTTTCCAACCAGATCAGTTAAGAACTCAGAGGATCTAAAATCTTCCATTTGCACATACAGAAGTCTTCATGGCTCAGATATTACAGGTAATGATTGGTCTTATATTTCTTTATGACTAACCAGAAGTCATCACAGTATTCAAGATGTGCTTTTAATTGTGCTCATAACTCACTGAAAATTCCTCAGTGGCTAGCCAGCATGTTTCTCAGGTCAAACATAAAATTTGTGTTTGTTAGCTTAGAGAACAGAGATAGTTTAGGACTAAGGTTTTGGGTTTATTTTTTCCTAACTAAATTTAAAAGAAAGGAAATCTGAAAGGTTTTAATCACAGGTTTATGTACTCATCCCACTAGATAACACTGAAACCCTGTGGATCTCAGTAGCTTTTTTCCTTTTCTACCACTGCTAAGTGAGCATTATAGTGTGGAGGGGACCACACTATAATGTTGGCAGGTCAGGACAAATTTATGTTTTCAAGCTGGGAATACTGCTATTCAAAGGCTTTTTTTTGTCTCCTAGCAGTTATACCCCTCACTGTGTTGCCCATCCTGGTTTAAATATTCTCTTCCAATATCTATAATTTTTAAGCAGACTTAAGTTCCTACACCTCCCTAGAATACTTAGGTATTCATACAAATCTACACAAACCTATGCTAAACACAGCCAGGAGAGTTTGTACTTAACAAAGCCCAAATTATCCCTCTCTTCTCTTAATGGTTTCTCAAAGAATGATTTTCTGAATAGTGAGTGAACTTTGTCTTTCTGAGAGACTATTAAAAACAAACTTTAGGGAGAGACAGATGTTTGTAAAGTGTAATTTTTCCTTCTCCTAGTCTATAGAGGTCCAACACTCTTTTGCCTTTTAGACTTTCTGGTACTATGGCTTAGTTTTTACTGCTTCTCATTTAGTGAGAAACTGAAGGACATTTCCAGCATAACAGGAATCTGACATTATCAATTTCCTAAAGGCATTCACATGGATGCCACTAACAGATGGTAATTTGAGATTGAAGTAACCTATCTGATCTTGGAATAATAAAAGGAGGTCGGAGGATAGAACGATTTCTTGTCATCTCCATCCCAGGTGTCATCCTATCAACCTCATCAGCTTTAGATGTGGCCTTGGCTAATAGTAGTAACCTTGCATTTGGTCTTTAAGTGCCTTTAACATGAGACAAATAATTTGTTAGAAATATGGCTATTAGAAGTGGTCTTTGTAGCATGGGAGGCCAGTGTAGAAGCTTCTATTTTCTCAGAAACATGCAGAAACTATGTAGAACACTCTGTAAGCATGAAACAAGTGTTTTACTTTCAGGAAGCTACTGCATTAAAATTATCACCAAATCAGAATGAACATTTTTAATAAATTTTAAAGAATTTTTTCCTGTGGTAATTACTTAGCTTCTCGTACTATACAAGCCTAACTGAAGGCAAAAAAAAAAAAAAGATTATAATATGCTAAAGTGCAGAAACATACCTAAAACAAGACAGTGGGAAAGAACTTTGACCAGCTGATGACTACAATTATGCATATTTACCACTAGGAAGAATTAGAATTCTTACAAACACTAATATTTTCTTCTTCTAGCTTTTTTGGTCTTTTTTCCATACTCTTAATTGATTTTTCTTCATATAGCCTACTGTCTGGAAAGTAGGTCTGCTCATCTTATACATCAGACTGTTGAACTCTTCACAGGGAATAGCAGCCAAGACAGGCAGCACATAAAAAAAACCCCAGAAGGCACCAGATGGTTGCAAAACACACTGCATTTTACCACTGTTCTTTTATCTTTCTGAAACAGTGGGGTTTATTTGTGTGCAGCTGCATCTGTTTCAGTATCTCCTTTCCTTTCTGATATGTTCTTTACTTTTCCTATATCACAGAATAATTCGGATTGAAAGACAGCTCTGCAGATTATCTAGTCAATCCCCCAGACTCAAAGCAGATGCAGGAAGAGCAGATTGCTCAGATTTTTGTCTGGTTGGGTTTTGAATATGTCCAAGGAAGGGGACTCTACAAGCCCTCTGGACAACCTGTTCCAATGTTTGCCCACTCTCCCTGTAATAAAAGTGTGTCTTTTCTTTTCTTTTCTTAATATATAAAAATGGCATTTTCTGTATTTCAGTTTGCATCTATGATGGAACAACATGGATAAAAGCAAAACTAGGCATACTCAAAATGCAAGAATTAAAACCCTTTTTTGTTAAATTAATTTTAAAAAAGCCGCAAAATCTTTCTTCATATAAGGTTGCTTGGTTTTTAGTAACTTATGCACACAATTAGTTAGGAGGCAGGCATTCCAGCCTTACCAGGTAGTTAAAAACAGCTGGTTGAAAAAAGCAAGTGTTCAGATAGACTCTCAGTAACTTGAATTAAAGGTATAACCTCTGCATGGAGTGCTGCTATGCCTACAGATAATTCATCCTTAACATCTTCAGTTCTCCCAGTCTATAGGAAAAAAAAAAAGAGTGTTAACAGCTTTGAGAGCAAATAGTGATTTTAGGGAAAGCTGGTTTCCCAAAAATCAGTACCACAGGTGTGCACTTCTATGAGTTCTCTGTAGTGTCTAATGAGAAGTGTCTCATGTGGTTTCCTCCTGCTTCCCTCATTAGAGGATTTTGTAGGGTTCTCACCTCTGCTTATTGCCCATCCTAGAAAACCAGCAGAAGTGCAGTATCTTTGAGACCTTTGTCTCTTTGTCGGATGAGTTACAAGGGAGGCTGGAGAAAGTCAGATGCATTTGCACACTAGAATTTTTCCTAGGGAAAAAAGTACATTTGCATGAAGTTGTTCTTCTTGAAAAGTATATAGGCCTTCGTGGTCATAACTATCACTCCATGTAGCCATGTTTCTGCATAAGTATGTTTTTTATGAGTCCTCCTGTGCTGAGCTCACACAGAAAGTGAAAATTGCACTTAGAGCTTACATTCAAGCTGGATGAGGTGCCCATCTCCTCATAGGGGTCTGCAGAATGGCAGGAGGAACAGGCCTTTCTGACACCACCTAAGTACCAGCTTGACTTCCTAAAATCCCTTTTCATTCAGGAGCACTGTGTTTTCTTCTAACTGGGTATTTCTTTTCTCACATGAATTTAGTGGCAAGACTGCTATAAAAGGTGTTTTCTTTCTTTATTCCCAGGAGGGATTACTTTGTACCTCCTTTATTCCATGTTCTGAGTACTTCTAATGAAAGTTACATGTCTGAAGACCTTTTAGAAAAGAAAACTGGAAATGTAGCTCTATTATCAGTTTGAATATTTGGATATCTCATGTTTTGGCAATCTACCAAAACCCCACACTTTACATTGCTAGAACTATGATAATCCTGGTTTTTGTTGAATCCTAAAAAAACAATGATTGCTCTCTCTCAACACAGTATCTCACATCTATCTAAGCTGCTTGCTTTTTCTGAGGCACGAACAAGCATGCTTATAATGTCCTTCAAAAACTGTTACTTTAACCTGTTCTTAAATGATTTTAGTAATAGAAGTTTGATAACTTTCCTGTAGCATTACTAATAATTATTGCAGTTTCAAGTAACTGGTTTCTTCTGAGCTTCTTTTAATATCTTTAGCCTAAAAAATTAAAACCCCACTGATTTACACTGGGTAAATTGTCCTTCCATGGGGTAAACATTGTATGAATCTATCCCTGTTTTGAAAAAGATATATTTTAGGAGTAAAAACCTAAGAGTAAGTAAGTTTGAATGTAATAAAGTAATTAAGTAAAAAAAAAAATAAATTAAATACTGAATCTTGAATTCTGTGCTACATAATAGCTGTGAGGTTGTGGTAAATTGTCAGATTTGCTTCAGAGTTGCCCTAAGTCGTGAAGAATTGATGAAGCTGTCGAGAACAATATAAGCTGGACCCCTTGCTTATCTTGCACCTGGCTTGGGCAAGGCCTAAAGACTGAATGGTTTCTAGAGTGAGGCATAGTCTTCAAGGCTGGCTGATGTTGTTTCAGGAAGGCATAGGAGAGCATCCCAATCTCTGCACCAGCCATTAGCCTCACTCCCACTGTGAGAAACAGGCCTTGTTATAAATTTGATTTGTTAAGGAGATAAGGATGCTTGCAAAGACTCTCTGCTGAAGGTCAGAGAGCTTCTACTCCTGTCTCAGTGGGTGGAGGAGGATTGAAGTGTTCATTTTATCCTTTGTATTAGCTATAATTCTGACCAAAAGTAATCGAGACTCTCATGAAACCTGCTTTGTGTATTAATTTGCACACCACACTCACCAGTACCTCACCAATAACACGTGATTTTTCCACCCCTGTGGGAAGGGCCAAAATTATAGTACAAAAGAAGGGGGGCTGGGGGGCAAAAAGTGAGAGGGGGAAACTTCTTGCTTGGAATTGGTCAACAGATTGTGTCTCTCCTACGCCCTTCAAGGGCCACCTTTGTGCCTTTGGGTAAGTTCTGTGCTTCCAACTGAGTTGGAGTAGGCCCATAAATATTCATATCTCTATATATCTCTAACAGATCTCTGTCACTATACCCTCTGTAGGGACACACAGTAACATTGTACCCAATGCACTTCTCTCCCATAGTTCTGAACTTGTTTTCTGTCATTTCTAAAAAATTATCCATGACTTTTCGTGAGATTCAGGTGAATTCACATGGAAGTTCATGATTCTGGATTGTGCAGTTTAACAGTTCAGTGCTATAATCTCTCTGAATTCACAAAGAGCTTTATTTTCATCTCTTACAGAACATTTCAGATACACAGATTTTGCCTTATATAGGGAAACAACAGCTATTAAAATTACAGTTCTGTTGTGAAAGCTTTCAGCAAGCAGCTTTTAGGCTCTGGTTAAGTTTCCTTTGAAATTGTATAAATCTGGCCTGCTTTGCATAATTTGGTCTTTACTGGTATCATGTTGTTGGGAAACGTGTCTGTGTACAGCTAGGAGTTCTGTCTGATGAAGGCATCTGTCTGAGTGTGTATGTCAGAATATACCACACATTTTGAATGGGAAGTTTTAATTTTCTTTAACTTGCATATAGGACTGAATTTTCAAGGGAGTGGAATACAAAGTGTACAGTAAAATTTTATGTTCCTCTGGTCACAGCAAAAATACCTTGGATAAATGCTTGCTCCCTATGTGACAAATTTGTCTGGTGACAAATAAGTTGCAGTTTAATTAATAAAATTATAAGATCATAACAAAAAATTGGGAAGCTACTGCAAAGAACCTTGTCCAGAGATTAGCAGGAAAGAGTGGTCAAGAATAGGGGAAAGAATCCAGAAATCTTATTCCCAACATGAGGGTAGAGATAGTGCACCTATTCCTTGTTTGGGAGCAGCAGCGTATTGTCGGGAGAGGTTCAATTGTTACTTGTCAACTAGGATCGCTCTCAGCAAAGGAGCGCTGCTCGAAATTTCTGTGGAAATTGGTAGAGAGGTGCATGAAATTCTCCCCTGACACCTAATTACGTGCTGTCCAAAGTGAATGGCTATTATTTATTAAAACACTTAAAAAGTGAGAGTGTCAGTTAAAAGAACAATTTTAAGGGAGTTTTTTTTTATAGTGGGAGGATGGTTACAAGTTCCAGAATAGTAACTATATTTTGCCAAAATGTATACAATTTTTGTGATACCACATTGTAGTTTTCCAATGAGAGAATACCTGCAATATCAAAAGATCACAGACTACATGTTTAATAAGTAGTATTCTTCTTGCCTATTAAAAATGGATAAAATTGTGTTGAATAAAAGAATCTGATTTCTATTACAGTTATTTGCTGATACACTGATATTTGGCACCATGACATAAGAGAGAAAATACCAGTTTTTACTGGAATACTGTGTATAATTTAATTACATTCTAATAAATATTGTAACTAATGGTTACACTCTCAGAAGGTCATTTTACCTATGAGAGAGCTTATTTTGATTGAAGAAAATAATAATTTTAATTTCTATTTTTAACCAAGACTTAAAGTCCTGCATGGCATACTGTGATGAAAAACAGGGCCGGTTTTACTTATTGAAGTGGGGGGGAAGTAATAATCTCAAAACACAGTAAATACTGCACTACAAAAGTATCAAAATTTTATGCAATGTTTCATTCAGAGGAAAACATCAGTTTCCAATCATGGAGAAAACTGGTGTCAAACCAGGGAAGACTTCTTACTGCAGCATGCAAGTTAAATGATAAAAGTATAGCAGTTCCCTTACTTGTTCTCCTGCAAGCTGCAGGGGGTTTAATATTTCAGCAGTACAAGCAGGCACGAGGAAGGATTTCTTCCTAGGCATGAGCACAGATACCCTGAGATGTTACCATGGCTAGGCAAGTGCTGAAAGAACATGAAGTAATAACATAATGCAGGTATTTGCTGAACACCTTGTCAGTTGAAAAGGAAGATGTTCTTTGCTTCTCCCACTGGTCTGCCTTTGCCCTTCTTTCTGAATTACTTCAGGGATCACTTTTCTTCCCTAGGCTTAATTCCTAGATTCTGCATGATGTGATAAACATGAGCTTATTTTGCCTTGCACTTTCTTTTCATTGAAAACAGATGTTGTTTTGAAACTCTAGGCATTCAGTTTCTTAAGATTTTGTCAGGCTTCAGCCAAGCACTTTTGATCCTCTAGATTTGCAAAGAAGTTGCAAACTTCTGGACAACAAGAGTGTCCAAAATTATCTTGTGAAGTGCCTTCAACTCCAGTAAACTGGCTGACTGAGAAGTGAAGAGTGTGTGTGGAGATGGTAACACTCGAGATTTGTTGTACAAAAGCAGGCCTGTTTCTGTCTTGTGGATGTACTTGCAAGAGATCTGTGTTCTAAAAAAAGAAAGAGTTGGAAGATGGGGCAGGGAGAATCTGTGTTTATGAATCCTCTTTTTCTCTATCATTTAATTCACAGGTTAAGGTACACAGGCGTAACTCCTAAGACACAAAGTAACAGTTAATTTCACTCTCTTATTTTTTTCCTACAGAATTGCTTGATTCAATGTAAACAATTTTCTTACCTTATGAAGGATTTCCAGTCTTTCTATGCTTCTAGAATCTTAAAAAGTATACAGCAGCAGAAATAGAAATGTTTTGTGCTTGTATTTCCAGCAGAAATGATATGTGGAATTTTCAGGTCACTGGAATTTAAATAAATTTTTACATTTCAAATAGGAACAAAATCACATCCAGGAATAAGGAAGTTCCTGTGGAAGGGCATTTCTGAAATTAAGAGGCTTCCTCATTTGCAGAATTCAGGTGAGACTGAAAATATATTCAATGATGATAAATTAAACCCTACTTTGGTTTAATTTTTTTTTTGGTGGGTAGAACATTAAGTTACAAATTAGTATATTCAGAAAAACTGGACAGATGAATTACTAGATGTATGCCAAAAAATGCATAGGGCAGGCAGACAGATGATAACATAACGAAAATTTCAATAAGTAACATCAGAATTTGACTAATGAGAAGAACTCTTTAGCCTTTTCACTCCAGATCAGCTTGTGCTATACCTTTAAGCTCTTCTGACTAACCCTTTACCTGGTTTGGGAAACTTGGCGTTTCACGCTATTGAAACCTTTGGAAAATACCTGAAAAAACAGAGTGAAAAACAGTGAATAGAATCACTGGCATCAAGGATGTAGCATTCAGTTATTGCTTTCATGATTCCAAAGCTCTAACATTATGGTATCTTGAGACAAAGAATACATTTACATCAGTCTTTTCTCTAATGGAGTGTTGCTCCAGTGAGATCTAAGTCATTCATAACTGATGTTTTTGTTCTGTTTTCCCCCTCTATGGCAAGATGTGTAATAGGACAAGATCTAAGAAGAAGGATTGCATTACATGAGGTGTGTGCAAATAGTCTCCCTCACAGCAAAATCATGGAGACAGTGTGGTAATTTAAGCTTTGAAAGTTTCATCAGGAATATGCTGTATGTGCAGGCTGAATGTGATATATCTAGATTTTGGGTTGAGCTGTTGTGTTTTCACCCCCTTATTTTTACTTTTGCTAGGTACACCTTCTTATATAAGACAACTTGAAAAGTATAATTTATTTAATCACCTGTTGCTTTGATACTGTCAATCTTCTTTGATCTAGACCTGCACTTCTAAATCAAGTTTACACAAGTTGGATGAAACTCTAAAATAGCTTTAGATTAAAAATAGCCATAGCATTGCAAAAGCATAATTTTTTTCCAAGATGCCTTCTTGGATGTAATTTTCCTTCTGTGTTCTTTCTGTGGTAAGATTAATAGTTCTAGAGGCCAGATTATGGTGTAGATTATTTAGAAATAATTTTGATTTTCAGTATAAAGAACCAGTCTAATTACTATCTGTTTTCTTTTGTGCCCTTAGAGAACACTACAGAGGCACAGTCCCTTAGGAATACTGTGCACAGCCTCCCCAAGATTAAAATGGGGATAGCAAAGAAAAACTTTGTTATTTCCCTGGGCTACTTACTCAATTCAGGGTTAGTATCTCAAGCACTTATCAGCTGATTGCTGATCTATCCATAGAAATGAAAGAAGCTCCCTTATGGAAATGAAAAAAAAAGGTTTCCATCAACAGCTGCAGAATTTTTCATGTCTTTTCTTCCACTTTTTTCCCATTCAACAAGACCTTAAAAAACAACAGGAGAGGAAAAAGGAAAATTTCTGCCTAGAAAATCGTGAGCCCGACTAACATACAAGTGTGTGGATGTATGTGATAATGGTACTTACAGCATCCACAATTGCTCTTAACAGTATGCAGTTTTTAAAAATGTGTGCCTGGTTAAAAAACTCTGTCTCACATAAAGGATGTATTTTGCAGAGGACATTGTTTTTAGGTTTGAGAAAGTGCATGAAACAAATTCTAAACTGGGATATAGGGTGTTTTTGAAGCAAATGACTACTGGACTTTCAGTGCTAGTGAATCAGGACATTGCCAAGCTTCTTCAGATTGTTGTGTGGCTGTTGTCACTACCATATGTGTGGGATAACCCCCTCCCGCTCTCCCAGACCCCAAAAGGCTTGAGTTCAGGACATTCTTTGAAGTGGACCTGTGCCAGTCCACTGAAAAATTATGAGGTAAATAAGTATAAAATTTGGTTTCCCTGAAGCATTAGCAGCAATCTACATTCAGGATACCCCATCTGGCAGAAATGTCACCTAAGCAACTGTGCAACAATTGTATAAATATTGAATTTAAAGCCCAGGTAATAATTTCTTCCTTTCAGGGACCACTGCTGATGGTATGCCATCAATACATTGTTTTAAGCAGGTTTACACTTTTCAGATGTCCTCATTTTGTTAACTGTAATCTTTCACTGCATGAACTGGAAGAAAAACCTTTTCCTTTTATAGCTCCTTTCCTAGATCTGCACATTAGCCACGTAGCTCTAGTTAAAACCTAAGTCTGGCTTTGAAAAATATGACTCTAATGATCATCATAAAACAACTGGTGAGGGATGAATCAAGATCACAAGAGATCTGTGTAGAGGGAGATGAAGTAAATCACAGCAGGGCTTTTTTCCCCCTCTTTGTCATTTTTTTTTTGTAGCTGTGTATCTCCTTCCTTGAGAACCTATGGCAAGAGCTTAGTGATTCAGATTTAAAGTCTATTCATCTGTACTATGCAAGATAATAATGAAGAAAAAAGTATTACTTTCATCAATCAAAAAACTATTTGACTACAGAAAATATGAAGGCCATCTTAACTTTGTATTTTAAATATTTTCTTCCCAGTTTCATAAGCCAATACAAGTATTCTTAGCTAAAAAGCTGGCAAAATAATTTTGAGTTTTTCAGTAACACTAACTATTTACATTTTCCTCTCATTCAGAATTCGTAATTTTTGTTCTGGAGAGGCCTCATGTTGTCATCCGTTTTAAAGATTGACAGAAAAAATGTTATTATTTTTGGCAGACCATCACTTATGAACTCAATATTAATCCAGTTTTTAATAAAGCAATTACAAGGTCAAATACCAGTGATAGTATTGTTTCTATTAGCTCGAACTGAGTTGGATATAGGAGCCATGAAAATGAGAAACATTTTACTTTTAAATTTATTAAAAGCTGAGCATATTCTTCCATTCGTGGCCTTCTGCATAAATTATGTTCATGAATGACAAGTTAACTCATTAAAACTGATAGTTTACAAAAAAAAAAAAGAAAGAAAATGACTGTTGTATGATTCTGTCATTGGGTCCTGATAAATTTACACTGTAATTGAATTAAAGCAAATGAATAACATGGTATTTTTCACCTTTTGGGCTTTTTCTAAAGGAATATTTTAACTTTCATGTCTGTTTTCATGGCTCTTTACATCTTCTTTGAAAAAAATAAGGCAGCTTTTCTCATATCAGAGATATCAGGTATAATCGCTCTTGTTTTTCCTCATGAGGAGCTTGTTTCCCAGAGCGAAGAAGGTATTAGAATTTTATGTGTATCCTGTTGTGCAGGAATTGCTCTTATTAATAGCCTTAAGCCTATCTTACTAAGAGATGCTGATTTCTGGTGTGCTGCTTGTTACCCAGCTCCCTGTCATGAGTTCTTTCAGGGCAGGGCTTTTGGTCTGTTTCTGACCAGTGGTGGTTTCAGAAAAGGCTTGAGAGAAGAACATTTTAGGATGGATGGATGGACACAAGTAAGCCACCTGAGATCTCTCCATATTGTTTTTGAACAATATGAGTAAGAGCCTTTAATGACTTCCTAAGACTGTGCTAGGTTGCAAAAACTCTGATCAGTTGTGGTCATGTGACATGAAGGTTTACTGATCTCTGATGCATGTTTTTACTGTGCTTTGTTCGAAGTATTAAATTACTGTTGCATATGCTTGGGAGTATACACTATTATTGTTTCATAACAGTGAAATGAGGTATGAGATACACCTTCCAAATATGCTGCAGTTTTACTGAATAGGGTTGACTGAGTCTGAGCTTTCTTAAGTCAGTGTTCTGGGAAAAGGTACTGTTTGCTTAGAAACAACATTTTGTTAATATTTAGATGAGGTATGATTTTGGTTTCTTAGACTTTAGAAATTAATTTGGATTAGATGCAATTAAGACAATCTTAAAACTGCATAGAACCTATGTTTATGCCACAATTACTTAGCTCATTTTTATCTATCATGATATATAGGGATGACAACATTTTACACTGTTCATTAACGATTAAGAGTGCTGATACAGCTAATATGTTAAACATATGTATAGCTTGGGCAGAATAAAGCCTGATAGGATTGAAACAAAACAGGCAATTAAATGTGGTATCTGTTATTTAAAATACATATTCTTTCCCTAGCCGTTTTTCTCTTTGATGAATGTTTGATATTATGGGTTCTGTGTTTTTGCTGCTGAATACAGGGACAAGGTGAAGCTCGGGTTGTCACTTTGCATTTACAGAATGGGGAGCATGAGAAATAAATAATCTGGTTTTATTATAAGCAAATGAATTTAGTGGAAAAAAGAAGGGGGCAGGATTTTCCCAAGGTTTTTTTAGGCGTGTTGTGAAAGTTTTAAGGTGGAAGGTCCTGTCTAGGCCTGATGCCAGGGAACCTTTGCGGCCAGGAATAGGGAAAAGTATAAAAATGAAAATGTACCCTCTGCTGCATGGTCGGCCTTTGTGTGCAGAGAGACCCCTCTGCACAAGGGGGTACATCACGAATCAGTCAAGAGGGAGGGTAACACCCCCTCCTGAGTCTGAGAAATTACCTTTTAAGGTAAAATACCTGACGCTCACTGAATATGTAACAGCTTATATAACCAAGAGAATACAAAAAGACACATTTTTCAAATGGCAGTGTGCTTTCCAGGCCCATGTAACTTAGGATTGCACCTATCATGGCTAGGCTTTGCAAACGAAGATTTAGGAAGGCTCTATCCACATTTGTTACAAGCACGCTGGTGGCTTATGAGGCCAATACGAGACAGACATATCCGATTGCAAAAGGCACAGCAGAAAGACTCCTTAGATGGTGTATTCTGCAATACACGGTTCTTTCTGCGTTGCCTTTTCTCTTCGAGAGTGAAGGATTGCACCTAGCACTGCAATAAAGAACTTCTTGCTGTAATTTTCCTTGTCCTGCAGGTATTTTTGCCGTTTTCTTAAATTGGAAGCAAGGATTTTTCCTACAGGAGGGACAGCAACTCTCATACCCAGAAGGAGAAAGAACTCAAGAGCAGTACTGGTAAAATAAATATTCACTAGCCTAAAACAGGGTTAAAAAGAAGATAGAAAATGCCTGGGAATAGTCATGTCCAGCAGTTAGAGATTAATTTTCACCTTTCTGAATCTTTTGATTACTTTTGTGATACCTCAGGGGGAAAAGCATCAAGTACTTGAGGGAAAAACTCATCATCTGGGTGTTGGCATTTTTTGTTTATTTTTTTTGTTAATTTTTCTTTTTTAGTGATGATAATGCTTGAAGGAAGTGCAGAGGATATTGTTGCTATTCTATTCCCCAGAGTTCAGAAATTTTCTCAGGCTCCTTTGATGCTCATTGTCCAAGTGGGGAGGGAAAAACTCCAGGACTATGAATATCCTTTAATGAATAAGGAGGAATCCTGTTCTCAGCTGCTGAGTTAATGATTTAGCTACCTATTTGTCTGGCTTCCTGATTTTCATGCACAAAGGCAGATTGTGCAAAGTCACTTTCTCCTCCATTGTTTTGCACTATTCTGACAGATGAGTGATTAGAGTTTCACTGTATATTCTTAAATGAGCTGTGGTGTGTGCAGCAGATGAGTTTGACTTTTTTGGATATAACCTTATGACAGCATTTGTGGAAATCAGCTTTTAGAGACTATAATACAGAAGGGCTATCATTTGCTATAAAAGATGTCCACATTTGGCTTTTTAAATAAATTGGTTGTCTGAGAATGTCTTTTGCCATTCAGTTTTCGTCATAACCTTTTTTTTGATCTAGACACGTGGTTTGTATTATTGGAATGCTTTGGTTTCTACTAGGTTGTTTGGTTAGTATTTCAAAATACAGGAAGCAAAAAAAGTTTGGAAGAGTGAGAATAAGAGTTAATTGAAAACAGATTGAACAGGGAAATGCTCAGAATTGGTTTTAATAGGAATAGTGACCAAAGTCTTGATATAAGACATTTTTCTAGGGAAATCAGTATGTTCAATAGTAGAAAAAAGTGTTTGTTGCTTTAAGACAGCTTTTCAGAGCATGCACCCCCCCCCAACCAGAGATGTGGCTCTACACTCATGCTGGGAGGAGCAAGGGAATGAGGGTCCAATGAGATAAGATGAGCTAGGAGTTGTAATACTAGGCTTGTAAAATAGACTGCTATCTTCCTGACAGAAGGAGGAGCAAAGTAGCTGTTGTTTTGTGAACTATAATTGTTTACCTTGATTGCTGCAAGAGACAGATTTACAGGCTATGACCAGCCTGGGCTTATTTTCCCAGTCATGTAGGTGACTTCTGTGTCAATTGGTCTCTAAGTACCTTGTCAGCTTCTAGTTTTCCAACTACTAATTAGCTAAAGATCATTAACGAGGAGGGCAAGACCATGAGACAAGATGCCTCTCATGTTTCAGGATAAAAGCTAATTATGCAAGTTCAAGTGAAAAAAATCAAAATCATGATGCAGGTTAAGGTAATTACTCACTATACAGAACTCTGGAGCAATTTTTCCATGCTTTAAGACTGTTATTCTATTCTCTAGTGTAATTAACTTTGATTTTTTCCATTTTTATGTAACATATACCTTTGTCAGGTTTGTTTGTTTGTTTGTTTTGGGGTGGTTTTTTTCCTGAACTCCTAGGCTTCAAGGTAAAGTTTTCTCTGCTTTGGTGTAGTAACTTGATTTGTGTCATCCATTATGTCTCTTCCTTGTTTTGTAGCAGCAGAGCTTTGCTGATACATTCTCAGACAAATTAATCCCTTTTCATAGAACAATTGACTAGTCAATAATTCCTTAAATTAATTTATGTAGTTGATTATCTCTACCCAGACAAAGAGGTTAGTTGTACCATGCAGATGATTTACTTGCTCTTCCTTTCTGTTGCTTATTTATTATTGTGGAAAAGCTTGTGGATGTGTGGATTTGTAGCATGTGTGTGCACACTTTTGGGAAGAAGACACAGCAACAGGCAAGTGTTGGGTTCTGGCTTAGGCCATGAAATAAAATAACAAGAAATATTCTGAAAAGCCTCACCATTATGTGAAGTCTTCTTCTTTTTTAGCACTTTGTAAATTTAGCTTCTCAAAACTGTCAGAATGGAGGGAAATTTGCATGTGACTGACTTAATACTGGAATGGATTGCTCAGAGAGGGTGTGGAGCCTCCCTCACTGGAGATGCTCAAGAACTGTCTGGACACAATCCTGTGCAATGTGCTCTGGGATGACCCTGCTTAAGTAGGGAGGTTGAATCAGATGACCCACTGTGGTACCTTCCAACCTGACCAGTTTTGTGGTTTTGTGATACCTGTTGCTAAGGAAATCTATTTGGGTTTGATTTGTGCTAAGCAGCAATGATTTTAATCTAAAAAAGAGAAGATTCTGATTAGAAAAAAGATAAAAGCAGCCACAGTGTGTTCAGTTTGGCAGAGTAGCAGGGACCCAAGAAGACTGTGAGCTCTGTCTCAGGAGGTTTTCAAGATGTGATTGGATATTTCATGATCCTGAGCTGTCAATCTGAAATTAATGCTGACAGAGTTGTGAGCTGGAGGCTGGTCTAGAGATTCCCTTTGCCCCTTCCAGCTTCAACGACTCTGTGAGTCCATGGGAGTGGACTCACAGCAAGATCTGAAAACCAATACATATTATTGAAAAGTATACAAATCACTGTACAGTACTTCTGAAAAATATGTGTGAATTCAGTCAACTGGTATTTTTCATCATGACTGACAATTTGAAAAAAAGATCTCGATAAACTTTTCAGTGTATTGCCTCTGCTCCTCTGATATAACCCCATTTAAATTTTGCCAGGTATGGGGTCTCAATTGCTGCCTGAACCAAATGTGAACACCGTGCTACACCAAAAGCAAATGATGAAGGAAGAAAGCACAGATAAACCTTCCATCTGAAAAAACATTTTCCAGACCCTTCAAATAACAAACACTTCTTATAGGGAAAAAATAGACAATTTTGAAAACTATTTGCTAAACAAAACAGAGGCTAAATTCTTTATGAATAGGATTAATAATTGAATAGTAAGTCAGATTTAGCTCTAATTTTCTAATTTTCTTTCCCTCTGCTGCATTACTGTGGTTACTAAATCATTACAGAACACAGGTTCCCAGGTGACCAGCTTTTCCCATCCCTGGCAAACTCCTTAAAGTCAGAGAGGGGACAGGCACATCTCTTTGGAGGCCAGGTTTGTTACCTAGCTCATGACAAGCAACATTCCCTACTTTGCTGCTGGAGGGAAGGGAATAAGATGGAGTGTAGCTTAGTTGAACAAGGGAAGGGGAAAAACAGGTGAAGGGAAGGTAAAAATGAAGTGGTATTTGCAAGCCAAAACTTTCTTCACTTTCAGAAATAATCCAAACACAGGAATGATCAAAATTTTTTGATGGCAAAATGGGATGTGAAGAGTACAGTGAAAGATGCAGCAGATAATAGAAAAGGGGTGGTTGCTATGTGTTTTGTGTGTTGTGCGTGTTTTGCTTCTGTGATTAGTAGGTGAGCCTCTGCTTTGGCTGGAGTACTGACTCGGCTATGAATATCCACTCCTTCCTCACAGAGCTGCAGGACTGTGGTTAGAGTAGAAGGATTTCTTCAGAATCCAGAAGTTCATTCCTGAGCAAGAAGGCTGAGGTATAATTACTTCGCACTGTGCCGAGGCTTGTAGTTTTTATTTTACATCTTAAGAGTACATGTTATGGGAGGCCTTTGCATTTAACAAAGCTCCAATTTATCATTCAAAGCTGATTGAAGTCAGGCTACCATGAATCTACTCTACAACAGGTTCCTTTTATGTACACTTCTTGGACATGAATAGCATTAAAGGCACCATGAAGTGTCACAAGAATTATGTAGCAATGCATCTCTGAATGTTGTTTTTATTTGTAGTGCTTTCTACTCAGTAAATACAGGTAAAAAACTGTGATGCTGTTGCATGTTATTTGATTGCAGGAGCTCATGAATGTGTGTTGTGTAATCAGCTTGCAGAAGTGGAAAAATTGAAGTTATTTAAATGTCACATTTTGCTTTCTAGCAAAGAACAGCAATCTGGGGTTTGAGTCCCTTCAGTGTCAAGGAGAACAGGGTTCTTCCTTGCTGTGCTGTGCATACTACCATGTGTTGCTCACCTACATTGAAGTGAGGTTTCTGACATGTCATAGTGTGATGTGCTGGAGGACTTTTGCAGGGGTTTACACATCTTCATGTAAAGTGCTCTTCTGAAACCACAGATACCTTCTGAAAATGCTGTTTTCTTTCCCATGTGTCTTCTGCCTGAATAGTTCTTGCCCCTTGTGTCAGGCTCTGTTCTCTTTAATGTTTTCACATCTGATTTTAGAATACCACATACTTTTAATTTTTTTTTTTTGAGGCAGCCCTTTAAAAAATGTTACTCCCTGTGCAGCGAGCTGAGCAGCTGAGTTTGTGTTCGTGTCTACCAAATGATGAACACACTACAGAGACTGTTATAGCTAATGAGGCATAGCCCCACTATAGGACTGTCTCCTTTAGATTCACATAAGCAGCTGGATATGAACTGATGTTGCTCCATGGACTTAATAATTTTATAGATTTTAGGGCCAGAAGGACCCATTATTGCAATCAGCCTGTCTGACTTCCCATGTAAAATGAACCTCAGAATTTCAGCAGATGATTCCTGTGTCAAGTCTGATGACTTTTACTGGAACTGGAGCATTTGTTATAGAAAAATACTGCTCTGTTTCAAAAGATCAGGCAGTGGGATATTCTCCATGGTCATTCCACCTAGCTAGTTGTTATTCTAGTGGTTGATACACTTTTCTGTTAAAATATGTATGTGATATGCAGTTTAAAATTTCAACACTTGAAATTACTGTTTTCCCTGTGCTTTTGTCAACCTGATAAGCATCCAAAGTTTTCTTACATAAGCAGCCAGGCCAGGGTCTAGTCCCTTCTGGCCTTCTGCACATCTCATACTAGTTAAGAAGCTGACCTTAAGCTGTTGTGTCTTAAGAAATGCTAAATATACACAAACAAGTAAAGCTTATGCTTGTTGCAAAGCCCCAAGCCGTACACAATTAAATGTGTAGATGGAAATGAGACTCTGATGTGTATTTGCTTGTGTGGACTGATTTCACAAGAGTGAATATATCTGAAATCCTCCTGAGCTTCACACTTATCTTGAAACTTCATGTACCTTGGTACTGATCTGTAGCACAGATATGTCTCAGTCAAGTAACACAACTCTTCACTACCTGGTTTGACTGACAAGTCAAGCTCCAGTTCATTTAATTTCAAATTGGCTTCACCCTGAAAGGGCAGTATTACAAAAAAGGCTGTTGAATTGCATGGTCTCTATTTCTGACTTGGAAATGTCTATAAAGAAACATCCTGAAGAACTTGGGTTCAGGACTGGAGCCAGGGGCACGTAATTAAAAGACAGACAGTGCTGAGGGGGACAGGGCTTGTGGCAGAGGGGAGGTTTGTTTCCTGGTGTAACTTTGAAAGTAGCAGATTTACTTGCTGCAGGAAAAGGCAGCCTTGGGGACTGGATGGCTTGATAAAAACTAGAGGAGAGTGAATTCATCAAGAAACCTGGGGGTTTCCTCTGGCAGCTGACTGGTGGCTTCCAAGGACTCCCGAGGCACAAGTAGCTCTTTGTGTAAGAAGCTAGAGGGTACCAAATCCCAGAAAGGAAAGGAATGGAGGATGGGAGGTAGGAAAGGAAGAAGAGTCTGGAGATGGAGAGCAGCATCTGGAGACATGTTAGCCATTAATTTACTGTTTTATTTAAACAAGGTTAAAAATGGATTGTGTTTCTAGCTACAGACAGAGATGTTGCAGTTGCATTTGTGAAGGCTGCCTTTAGCTGCAGCCTAGAGATTCTGGTGAAATTAGCATGTAGTCTTTACAATGAAAACAGCTTAAGTTTTCATTACCACCTGGATTCCTTTTGGCTTTATTTTGTTTTGAAGTTTTATTTTTGTTTTGTCAAAAAGTTAAAGGTACCCATGGTAAAATTCTGCTCCAGTTGCATGTGGATAAATCAGGAGTAAAGTGAGTGATTCAAATCGAGTAAGTGAGGACTTTGAAAAAACAAAAATGAAGCCATAACTAGCATTCTAAAATAATTCAATTTGAGGAAACAGTTGAGAAATTGTGTGGGATGATGAACTGATGGGAGACTTTGAGTGTTTTAGGGGTCATAGCACAGCTTCACCATTTTTCTGAAGTCATTATCTTATTATAGGTGCTAAAGAAAGCCTGACGGATTTTGTGAATACCAACAACAGCTTTGAAGGACAGAAATGGGTTGAAGAGACAGGGCTGGGGCATATCCAGACTTAAGTCTCATCAACTTTTTAGGCTTGCAAATGTTCTTCTGTCTTATGGACTGTGTATATGTATAATTGTCTGAACAACGTGAAACTGGATTGGTGCTCTATGTGTCATCCACTTACTTTGAAATATTTCCTTCAGTAACCTTCAGAATTTCAGTGGATAAATTAAAAATTAGTTTGCATGGTCTTACTAAAGTTGATGCAAATAGAAATGTGAATTAGTAGGTGATCATGCAGTGCCTACATCTCCTGTGGAACTGAGAAGAGGGGAGTTGCATGAATGGCTGTGTGGGTTGGTGTCCAGAATGGGAGGAAGAAGAATATTTTATGTGCTACAAAGTGTTAGATCACAGAAAACCAAGATAATTTTGAGTGGCAAAGTACTGCTATGAGCAGAGACTCTCAGCATCTATCTAGTGTGTCTGTGTTCATAATGGCAGCTGGTGGCTGTAGGACATTAGTTCCCTCCACATTTCTTTACTTTGAGGATTACATCCCTTGTTAAGAGAGGAAGAGGCTTTTGGGCCAGATTGGTGCTTCTGATCTGTGTCACTCCAGTCTATCTGGGGTTTTTAATAGCTGCTGTATGTAATCATGGCATAGAAATAACCTAAGGGCAGAATTTGTAGTAATGCTCTTATTGTACATATACCAGGATGTTCCAGAGGCTGTTCAGAGAGATGAGTGATATGATGGTTTTACCTCTTCTCAGGTACAGAGGAAGATTCTTTAGATCTGGGATATAAACTCAACACCCTGTTTTTCTTGATCTGGGAGAGCACTCTCCTGTTCCCATTTTCTGAGAAGCATCCTTTTGTTACCAGATGAATTTCACACGCTGCATGCAAAATAAGGTTTAAATACAAGTGAGTGAAAGATGCTGGGACTTGTAACTATCAAAATTTTTTAGTTTTTCTTGGAAAGCATGCAAACCCTGTGTTGTTAATAGAGACACCACCCAATAATCTCTTTTGCTATGTCAAACAATGAAAAATTGGAAAAAAAAATCAGACTTGCAGTGTATCATGCCATGTTAATTTGATTGTTCAATGCATATTATGTTAAGATGTTGCTTTATCATTACATCATAATGAAAATTGTAGGCTTTTTTCGATATTTCATAAAGGAGATAGATAAGAAATACCAGTTCAACTAATCCAACTGCAGTTTAGGGCAATTCCTTGTGTGTTGTTTAGGTAAGCTATGATTTTTTTGTTCATCCAGCAATGAGGCTTTGCCTATCTGGTGGTATGTATAGAGAAATACTGAAAGTTCCCCAGAAACAAGCTGTCTGCAACCTCAGAAGCAGGGAACACTGAGGGAGCTTGGACTGGAAACAAGAAGGAAGGAGAGAAAGAAGCACATGTTAAATGTAAGCCTGTAGTGAATAATACTGTGTAATTCTTAGCATATATTTAAATGAATCTGTGGTGGAAATCTGAGTTTTGTATGGCTACTGAACCTGTTGTAATTATATGAGATGTTAAATACAAACAAAAAGAAAAAGCTTAAAGTTAAAAAAGAACCCCAGTTTTGACCAGCTTTACTTTTGATAATAAAATGCCTGGTATTTTCACCAACGGTTAAAGGTATTTCTGATTATGTCAATTATTAAGACAGAGGGTTCTGTGAGAAAAAAACATCCATCAGATACTGAAGAACTAATGGACTACTTTGTGAAAGCTCATGATGTCAAACAGGCGTTCTTTGTGAAACAAGAAGGGAGGTTCGATCTAGCAATTTCCACGGTATTTCTGAGTCCAAAAATAGTTTTCCAGGATTTAATTCCACATGCAGCATCAGTCCATTCCCACAGCACGATACTCAACAACTGAGGGTTACCTCTAAAATTTTTTAGCAGTGTTTCACAACACTGTGGTGGTCACTGGCTGACATGAAGTGTGTGACAGGGGAATAAGGTGCTGAGAACAGGCAGTACCAGAACTGCCAGTGAGACCTCATCTGCTGTACATACAAAGCTCAAAAGAATTTTCATGTCAGTGAGTCCTTCAAGCTCATCCTTTACCTCCAACTGCTTTAAAGGATTGCAAGCCTTCTAGCAGGTTATATATTTTCTACTGTACATTTGAGCAGTTCTGATTGTTTACTCTGTAGAGGTTTTGGAGTTCTTTTTAAGCTTTGCAAGTCCTAATTTAAATACCACACTCTCCTAACTCTAAGGCAAATTTCACATTGGTCCCTTTCATATTCTTTGAAAAGTTGGGGTTTTTCCCATTTCTTGTGACTCCAGGGTTTTGGGGTTTGGTGTTTTTTGGTTGGCTAGTTGGTTGGTTTGTGGTTTTGTTTTGTTTGGTTTTTTTTTTTTTTTTTTTTTTGTTTTTTTTTTTTTTTTGGTTGGTTTGTTTTTTCTTTTTTCTTTTTTTTTTTTTTTTTTGTCTCATGGCAAGACAGGACTAAATTTCTATACGTTTCTGACTATTCGTCTCCTTTTTATTTCACAGACTTACGCTGTCTATACCTTCTCTGGAGCCTTTGTAACAAAAAAGATTGTTTTAAAAAAATAATTATTTGTTTAGCAAAGAGGAGTAAAGTCTTCAAAAGAATGAGATTTGAAACCCAGCTGGCTGAAAAGTGACAATCTTGTTTTCATGAAAACCTTTTGCGGATTTGAAGTTTATCTAATGCTGGAACAAATACTTAATATTTTGAAGGTTGTTGTGTCCATTTTTGGGTTAAAAAGGTTGGGTTTACAAATGTGCCTATGCTTCCTAGACAGTCTATGCAGGTTTACTGGTTTTGTCTTTGATACAGTCAAGTTCCTTCATTGTAGTTTGAATGGCGCTGTGTGTTGGATTTGTGACCAAAAGTGTCTTGATGATAAACTGGATCCTTAGCTGTTGCTGAGTAGTTCTGGCACAGTGTCCAGGTCTTCTCTGCAGGTGCAAGAAGGCTGGGAGTGGACAAGGATCTGGGAGGTGACACAACCAGGACAGTTGACCCCAAGTGACACAAGGGATATTCCACTCCTGTATTGAGCACTGGTGAGGCCACACCTCAAATCCTGCTTTCGCTTTCAGGCCACTCATGACAAGAAAGACATTGAAGTGCTGGATTGTGTCCAGAGAAGGGAATGGAGCTGGGGAAGGGCCTGGAGCATAACTCTGATGAGGAGAGGCTGAAGGAGCTGGGAGGTCTCAGCCTGGAGAAATGGAGCCCCGGGGGGGACCTTCTCTCTCTCTACAACTTCCTGAAAGAACGTTTAGTGAGGTGGGTGTCGGGCTCTTCTCCTAGGTAACAATTGACAGGATGAGAGGAAATGGCCTCAAGTTGAGCCAGAGGAGGTTTAGGTTGGATATTAGGAATTTTTTTTTCATGGAAAGTGTTGTAAAGCATGGGAACAGACTGTGCATGGAAGTTGTGGAGTCATCAGCCCTGGAAGTGTTCCAAAAATGTGTGAATATGACACTTTGAGGACATGGTTTCATGGTGAACATCATGGTGGTGTTGGGTTGGCAGATGGACTCGATGATTTCGAAGATCGTTTCCAATCTTTACAATTCCATGATTCTATGAAATTCCTTATTTTGCATGAGTTTTTCCACTTTTGCCCTTTGGATTCTCTCCCTCATCCCAGTCAGGGGAGTGAGTGGTTGTGTGGAGCTAAGCTGCTATGGGGGTTAATCCACAAGAGCAGCTTTTAATAAACTGCTGCAATAGAGTCTATTAAAATGTATGCGGCTTTATGGAATGCCTTCTTTTAAGGAAACATTAGGAAAAAATGGGTTTGAATCCTCAAATTCATGCTTATTTTAAAGCACTGATTTACACAGCTATTTGAAGTCTATTTACCTTATGATAATATCTAAAAAAGGGAACTGATTTACATTACCTCACTCTGATTTTCAGCAACTATTTTAAATGCTTTTCCCCAAGATAGGTAAGTTGTTTTTTCTCCTATGTCTTTCTGAAGCTTCTGCAGTTCTTCTTGAGCAAGTTTTACCAGTCAGCAGGAAATGGGAGCCAACACTTCTATCTTTGACTATAGACAAGTGACCCTAAAATGATGGGACTGTCTTGAACAACAGTTCTCCCTTCTGCCTGAAATCACAGAAATGTCTGAAGCAAAACTTCAGTGGCAAAAAGATCCTTCCTATAGTGCAGAAGACTGAACATGGAAGCTACAGTTTCACTTTTGTTAATTTTCTGTGACATCTGTGTGTATATATTACTAACTGCTTTATCATTACTCATCAAAGAACATTCTCTTCCTTAGTTTGTGGCTTTTAAACAACCCTTCTCTATTTATTTTACTGTTTATAGCTCTCTGTCTCAAATTTAGGTAGATGGTATGGCGATTCGTCTTGTGTTTGGTTGGTGGTTTTCCCCATATCTATGTGGTCCTTTTAAGTATATAATCTGATAGGAGGTGGATTGATATGTAAAAAGCCTTGTCTCAGTATTTTAAGATTACTTCTTCACTCCTCTGTGCTTCTCAGGCAGCCCTGTAGAGGCTGGATAGCTGAATTGCAGCTTGCTTAAATTGACACATCTCCACCGACATCCAAGGAATTCAGGTTTTTCTGTATCTCAGGCTGAAGGAAAAAGAAAATCTAGCTTCATCTAGCTAACTGCAATTCTAATATCAGATATTCACCAGAAGCAGATATGCCCTAAAAGTTCATTGCAGGTTTCTTTTTTTTTTTTTTTTTTTTTTTTAATTGGGATAAATATTCTCTGTTAGAAAAAAATTCTCAATCATATTTAGTGCATTTTGCATATTGTAATTTATTTCAAACTTAAAATTAGGGGATATCAACATGATATATTGATACATGAAATTTCTTTGATATTGCATGGTTAATATGCTGTGTGAAACATATATTTTTATATGAATATTCTCCCTCATGTCATAGAAGTCACTTGAAGGCATGAATAGTCAACTCAGCTGAGAACTGAATACAGATACTTCAGACAACTTGTTTAACTTCTAATAAAACAGACATCTTTTTAAAACTTGACTCTTCACCAGCTAACTGCTGCCACAAATTTAAATGGATACAGATCCTTGCTCTGAGGTGGCATCTAAAATGCACTGAAATTCATACACATACACTCTGGGCAGATGTAAATCTCAGTGGTTACACTGGAGTCAATAGAAGCACAGAGATTTATATTCACTAGAGCAATGGCCTAAAGTGTTTTCCTTGGAAAGATTGCTATTTATGGACAGTGCCATAAAGCAGTGAGAGCTGAGGATGATCAGAACCTATGTCTTCTATGAAAAAAAAGAGTTGGCTGGAGAAGAAAAATGGTGTGAGGAGAAGCTGGTCTGGAACTGGACTGCTGCTAGCAAGAGGACTGGCAGAAATTGAAATGAGTTATGAACTAGTACAAAATCTCCAAACTGAGTCATTAGATAAGCAGATGAGGTAAAGCACAGGTTACACTGGACAGTAAGGGATACTGGGAAGAGGCAGAATTAGGTGCCATGTGGTACATGGGTAACCCAAGAGAGTTCATGTAGCTGTGGCAGGGTGATGCTCCCTGCTGGGGCAGACTGCTGACCAGTGGCTAAAAGCAGAAACATATTTTTCTGTCTTTTCTGTCTTTTTTTATGTCACATCCCACACTAACAATTACTGACCCAGCACTTGGAGGTGAACAAACCTTGTGTTCTGTCTACTCTGACAGGGAAAGAAAGTGATTTGTTATTATCATTGTTAAAAACATGAATCTGTCCTTAAAGTGTTTGCTAGCTGTGGACAGCATTAAGACTTCTAAAAAGCATGTGCATTTTTTCTTATATATTCAGAGTTTTCTTTTGATGATTTATAGCACCTGGTTTTCTACATTTGTTTAAAATTAAACCTTGAAGGAAAACTCAGCGTAAATAATACAAACTTTTAATGTATTTCGCTATATCTACGTTAAGTTCTTTTTGTAGTGATGCATTAAAAAGTTCATAAACACCTATCCTTTTTATAAACTAAATTTTTTTGTAAATTATTGTTTCTGAATACAAAGTATTCAAATTTCTAATGTTCATAATTTTTACTCCTTCAGATGATATTATATTCACAAATAAAAATAATTTCTCTCTTTTTCCAGATGCATTGCTTTTGGGCTGCCCTAACACTTTTAAACTACAGATATCGTGTTGTTGACCATTTCACAGCACTTCATCAAAATACGCTATCAGGTTTCCTCTCCTTGTTACCCTCTTTGTCAGATTTTGCTTCACTGATGCTCCATGTCAGGGTAGGAGCAGTAAGCGTGTAGTGCAGTCATTGTACACTAGTGATATCCTTAAACACTTCATTTTGATAACCATGTGGGTTACGAGAGGATGACTCAATGAAGGTAGTAGCATGTTTAGCCATAAAACCTCCAGACTATTTTTGAATAAACCTGCCTTTCCCACTCATTTATTTTATTCTCATTAGCACATTGATCATTCTTTATCTCATAATTTTCAGGCATCTTGAAAGCAAGACAAAGTGTTACTGTAATCTTGATAACAGTCACTTTATCTAAACATAGTAGGGAACAGGGAACTAAGAGAATGTCTGCTGTGTAGGACATGCTTTAGTTGTTTGGATGTGTAAACTGGCTCATTTATTGCTTGAAATCCTACTCTGAAAAAAACCCACATTTAAATTTAAACTTTTGATTGTATCAATCATGCAAAACCTTGCAGCTGTGCCTGCCTGTTTTTCATTCATTTCCTTTAGAAATCATAAAATACCCTGGATTTCATTCAGATGTGCAACAAACTAACTTCTGACACATGAAACATTTTATGATATGGAACTTTCCTCTAGGCAGACCTGGTTAGTTTCACTGGGTCTCATCATAGTGAATCCAGTTTTGTACTCTTTCATTTACCCTGGGCAGTTAGAACGTATCTATTTTGTTTTGTTTTGTTTTTTAAAATGGGTAAAGAGAAAAGTCTGGTCCAACATGTATTTAGATGAGGAGAGTTCTTGCATATAAGTAGAATTATGCACCTGTATGCAAAAGGTCTTAGTGGATTGATTGAAGCTCTCAAAATTATTGAAATAGAAGACATGTCTTATAGATGGTGTCTTTAACCAGATGTCCACAGTCTTTTGCCTTATGAATAATCACTGAGCAGCTGGGAAGTTATTACAACACACTGTGAAATTTTCTTCCTTTGGTTGAGAACAAAAATAGGGTTAGTGATGAGTTGCAAATGCCAAAGGGCCTGTTGTTTTCTCATTTGTATTTTTCCCCATTAGGAAGGGATATAAGTCCCCTGATAAATCCTGCAGATTAAGACTACTTTTTAATATCCAGGCATTTTAGGTTTAATCAACAGTTTTTACTCCTCTAAGTCATGATATGAAGAATATGCAAGTGCTCTGTGTTCTAAACCTTTAATGATCATTTTACTTCAATGGTTGGAAAAGCATTTCTAACATGAAAGTAGAAAATCCAGTAGAGAGATTTTTGGTTATTTTTAAGAGCTTAAACCCTGCTGGTGATATTATTACACTAACTATTTCATCATAGCCTTAACTTGAGTATTTCCATGCCTTATTTTAACATTCACTCATATGTGAACCAAGGATTTAAAATACTAGGTTTTCAGTGTTAGACACTTCAATTGTTATAGAATCCAGAGCTGCATTATTTTGTGGTACACATCGAACTGTCAGGCAGTATTCATAGCATGTATCTTCACATGTCTTATAGTTATTTTAAAAATCCAATGTATTTTTTGTTACATATGCAGGTTATTTGCCTTTTCTTGTCTATTATATTGCCAGGTAGTTTACAAAATACGGTACCAAGAAGCTTTCCCACCACCTCATGTACTCTGCAACTGGCTGACTCTGAATGTCTTTACAAGTAAACTGAATAATCCATTCCAAATGTGGAGTCAGTAACAATTTTAGATGTGGCACTTGGGGACACGGTGTAATGGTGGGCTTGGCAGTGCTGGGTTAACAGTTGGACTTGATGATCTTAGAGGGCTTTTCCAACATCATCGATTCTATGAGTCTATAATTCTATGTTTTGGTTTTGAATAAGCTAAACTCACGTGACTTAAAACTATATTTTTACCTTCCCTTTTCTAACAAAATTGGTACTGACTGTAATGTTTAACAGGTTATCAAAGGACAATAATTTGTTTCATCATGGAAGATCTCACATCATGAGACAATGCATTAGAAAATAGTTGTCCAGTTTTAAAATATTTAGCTCAACAACAACCTTCACCCTTGTAGAAAAACATAAATTTTCTGTAAAGTGCTAAATCGTTGATGTTCTCCCTTAGGAACTTCTTAAAATATAAATTACTTCTTTCCCCTCTTTGGTAACATATAGAATAATTTGCATTTATAGCATCAAATGAAAACACACAAAAAAGTCAACAAACTGTTTCTGATCAAAAGCAGACTGCAATGCATATAAGCCAGATAAATCTATAAAAGAAAAAGAAGATTCTAGCCTTCTTGTATATAGATTACATATAGCTGGGGAAAATTACATTAAAAAATGTTGTCGCATTTACCATTAAGTTGAGCTTGTTTCAGTAGAGATATTGAAGAGAATCTGCCTCATAAACTATCCATTAATGCTTCTAATTTCATGTTATCTAAATACTTACCATCCATGAAATGGGAAGCTTTATTTTAGGGACAGCAATGTGAGGTATTGCTGGAGCAAACCCTAATTTGTGAGGTCGAGTGTTACAAACTTCTGCAGCTTGAGATTCAAGATGTGACCAGTCCAAATATGCCAAATGAAGTGAGGGAGAAGGGAAGAAAGGCCAGAAAGGAAAGCATCGGCATCAAACTGCTTTGAGACTTTTAAACAGGAGGATAAATTAGGGAGCTCGACTTAAACACAGGTTAGCAAAGACAGGGGGCTGCACTTAGAGCATTTCCAAGATGAACTCTGTGCTGTTGTTTTCTGGTTCTCCAAATGGAATAGTCTAATTCTGTCCATAGACAACTGAAGGAAAATTTGGGATATGTGAATGGTTTAAAAAACAGGGGAAGTCACAGCACAAAATCCTCCCGCCAGATGGGTTTGAAATTGGGAGTCTCCTCTGAAAGCACAAAATGATTTACCCACCTGTCATGCAGATGTGAAAATTCAATAGCATGTTAAGTATTCAGGCTTTTAAAATTATTTTTACTGCCTTGGAATTTGTGTTTCTCAGATTCTTGTTTTCTGAATTTTCAGATTTCGTGAGTCAGGGAGGGAGGGAAGGAAGAAGGAAGGGAAAAGGAGGAGAGAAAGGCAAGGTAGTGGTGAGAGGGAAGAGGAAAGGGAAGAGAAGAGGGGAGTGGGAAGATAAGGGAATGGAAAACAGAGGAAATCAGTATAAAGTACAAAATCACTCGCTTTTAGCAGCTCGTTATTGACTTCCTGATAACATTATCGTTTTCTCAGATTTGGTGTAACAACACCAAACAGAAAGACCTGGATGGACATTAAGTAAGCTCTCAAAAGCAGACCCTCTGTCCCTGAGCATTAGCGGTGACACTGCCCCAGCCCTGAGGTTTAACCTGTCCTGCAGTGAGCGATGCTGCCACACGGCGGGTGTAGAGGAAGCGGCAGGCAATGATGCTTAAAAAGAGAAAATACCAGTGAAATCATAAGGCTTGAGATTCCCTTTCCGACTTCTGCTCATTCCCCACTGCAGCTGGAGACCCTTGGGATGCTCCATGACAACCTCCTGCGCTTTTCTGACGGAGCTGGCTCTCAGCCAGGTGAAGCTGGGCAGCCGCTTGCCTAGAGGGATGTCTCAGGTCCTCAGCAGAGACCTGTAGAGCAAAGGGACATCCCGGGTTAGCACTGGCACTGTCTGGATCCCGTGGGAAGTGAGACTCTGCCTGAGGGATGAGGCCTCTGAGGTTATGAGGATGGTGGGCTTATCAAATTTCCCATAGAGCTGGGGGTGGAGGAATGGACAGAAGTGCAGTCTGGCTGTGGTGGCAGCCTTGGTTTAGAGGAGGCTCTGGCCAAGCTGATACTATTGTTCTACTCATTCATTTCACAGGTGACTTCTAGACTACTCTTACTTTACTGGTATGGTAGTCACAGTCCTATTAGTATTGAAGTTTATTAAATACACAGGGTATAAATGAAAACATTTTGTAATGCAAGGGATGCTTTAGATGCAGATGAGAGAGAACTGTAAAGTCAAAGCCCACTGGTTATTTTGAGCAAAAAGAAATCTGATATTGCCAGCTCCGATTCCTCTTGTAAAATGGATTTGAGTGTTGCTCAGTGTAATGTTTGAGTAAATCTGCAACCCCCTTCTGATTCTGCTAAATTACTTATTGCCTCGGTGGCTAGTTTTGATGTCAGTGGCAAAGTTAGCACATATAAAGTTCTCTTCATTAAAGCATCAAGATAATATGCATGTTATTGAGTAATGTCACATGTAAGCATCTTATTTAATGGGTTGCTGTCCCCTTCTTCGATTAGAAAACCAATCTTTTGAGAAAAAAAGCAGACAGGCTTCAGTGCATAAGCAGTTCCTGAACTCTGCAAGAGTCCAAAACACAGGCAAGTTTGAAAAGTCTTATGGAATGGGAGTTAAATATTCTATATTTCAAGGGTCAAGAAACTCATAATGGCCTTGGAATGCTTGTTGGTTCAGAACTGCTGTTAGAGGATTCAGAACGAAACACTTTGTTGTGATGCATAATGGACTCAATGTGCTGACAACACCTGATCAAACTCAGAGCATTCACAGGAAACAATGTAATTCTTAGTAAACTGAATTTTGTGACACGAAAGGTTCTGTGAATTTTTTTTTTAGCCAGTCCTGGCAAGAAGGATGTGATGACAGTTTGTATCCCTCTTGTTGGTTGAACCCCAGTGCATGCTCTTTGTTCCTGCTACCATGAAGAAGTTATGTTGACTATGAAAGTCTGTGAAACACACTTCACAAAGGATCCTATAATATTTATCTGCAGCTTCTACCCATACTTTTAAATGGAAGCTGAGAGCAAAATAAAAGTTAAAAATAATTTAAGGATTAGGGGTATTGTTTTTGTTCCTACGCCTGTTTGGACTCATTATGATTGAGCAAAGAACAAATGAGAAGAAATACACACACTAATATATCAGTTATAGCTTGAAAGTTTTATTGCCAATAAAATGCCACTTAGATAAATAAACCATTTAATGGTTCTCAATGAATCTGACTTGGTAATGGAGTGAAGAACTGCATTTCTCCAGGACTTGCTTGGCTTCCACTAGGTAAATGCAAGTCATCCTGTTCAAGTAC
This sequence comes from Pseudopipra pipra, assembly GCF_036250125.1. NCBI lineage: Eukaryota > Metazoa > Chordata > Aves > Passeriformes > Pipridae > Pseudopipra > Pseudopipra pipra. The sequence goes on along the minus strand of NC_087581.1, from coordinate 43,581,871 downwards.
AACACAGCAGTGGGTCCAGAATATTTTTCTGATGTGTATTCCCAGTATGAGGTAATGTTAATTTTTTAACGGAGAAACTTAATAGGCATTTCATATGACTGTCATGTATTAGTGGCACGTGGAGTATTATCTAACAGTGGTCACATCTGAGTCTCAGCTGCTCAGTTATTGTTGCTGTAGTGAAATCTGAATGTAAAGTTTTTAGTGACTATGGTTGCACAGACAAAAACAACTTCTTTGGGGTGCATACAGATGTTTACTGGTGTGTATTACTTACTTTCTGCTTTTGTTTCCAATAACAGTAAAGTTTAGAGCCCTCCCCATTAAAAAAGGATAGAGGAACATAAAAACAGGTGGTAGGTATTTGCTAACTTCATTTCATAGAAGTGAGGTTAGCCAAGGGTAAGAGCAGTTTATGCAGCATAAAGAAATAAAATATTTTCTATTAATAGTAGATTAAATTATTTCCTCCATTGTCTGATCATGTTTAGTGAAATATATTATACTCATGTACTGAGCAGGAAATGAAAGGATGAAAAAGGTTAAAGAAGAATTGTTACTTCTTACTGAAATTTTTGTGGAGAGTTTCCCCTCCCACACCAGGCTTTGTAAAGAAGATATATTCCCTGAACCTAGAGATTTTATTAAAAAAGCAATGAAACTTCTCCTCATAGGTTACATGCCCAACACACTATATATTGTTCTAAGCCAAGGCTTTGCTTTAAAGCGAGTGTGTATTCACCTGGTGTATACTCACACAGCGAGGCTGTGTCAGAATGAGCATTGCTTGCCAAAAAATGAAGTGCATAGGCTGAATGCTGAGTGAAATTCAATATAACTTCCCTGTTGGAGAGAAGGTGAATGGGAAACCTGCTCTGGTTTTTAGCTCAACAGTGAAGTTGTGCCATCCTGTCACCATTTTGCTGGTGAGGAATGGCCTGTGGTCTGGGCCCAGGTCAGAAATGCCTGGGGGCTTGGGACTGCTTATCTGCAGGGAAGGCCAAGAAACAGACACAACCTGAGCCTTCAAAGATTTTCCTACAAAATAAAGGGAAGATCCAGGTAGGCTAACTTCCCAGACCATGAGAGACTTTTGGTGCAAATGGTTATTTCTTATGGCATCTGCAGTGAGAAAATGTAAGGTTTGCTGCTTGATTTATGAAGTGGGACATACTGAAATCATTCTTTTCTAACAGCTTCACTGACTGTACCTTGTCATTACCAATAGGACCAAATCCTAAACTGCAGTAAATCAGCCTGCCAAACTCAGAGTCTCTGATCCTAAGTATTTCACATAAGTGAGAAATCCTGAGAGAAAAATGTTGTCACATTTAATTTTTTTTTTCTAACAGATGGTCATGCTTGGATGATGGGCTGTAAGCTGCTTTAAAAAGGTTGGAACAGGAAAGACTTCAGAAGATCCAGGAGGGAATTGCATGTCCCGAAAAAATCCCATGATAATAAACCTATATACAGCAAACCCCTTTGATTTAACTATATTTTGAAAGATGACTAAACCCAATTCAGAGCAGACTGACAAATCAGGTGAGTTTTAAACTTTATTGAATTAATTAATTAACCATGCACTTGGTGCTGTTGGGCAGTTCTCACACAATGTTAATCAATACTTGTTATATACTGAACTATTAACTCAAACAATTGTATTATAAATTAGCTGGGAGTTTTACAGTGGTGTGGAGCTGTCAAAGAGTGAGCCCATAGGGCTGGTGGTTGCTTCTCCTGAAATCAAGGTGAGCAGGTTTGAGAGACCCTCAGCGAAAAAAATCAGAACTAAACAGAATTTGATTTCTTTCTTCTCAGGTTCTCCTTCCTCATGTCTGTATTTATGCTGTTGTTCTCCCTTTCCACAGGGGAAGGATATCTGTTCTGCTCACTGTTCTATTTATTTTGATTTATTTTTCCTTCCCATTCATCCTTCATGTATAACTTTACCCACTGTGGCCTTTTGGATGACAATGATGCTCACATCCTTATCTAAAACTGTGCCTGACTCACAGGATTACAAAATACTTACATGCTATTTTTACATTATTTTAGTACAGCTATATTCAATTTCAAGCCAAGGTTGTATTAATTTTATCTAGATTAGTACTTCTGTGATTTGTAGGTGAGCCTCTGCTTTGGCTGGAGTACTGACACACCTGTGAATATCCATTCTTTCCTCACAGAATTGGAGGGCTGCAATCAGAGCAGAAGAATTTCTTCAGAATCCAGAAGTTCATCTGTGTGTTGGTTTAAAGGTAAACCAGCAGCGGAAAGGAACCTAACTCAAAAGAGAGATTATAAGTCAGAACAACAATTTAACAAAAATAATACAATAAATACAATTATAGAGACAAACAATTGGTTTTAACCCACAAAATCCAAATGTATAACTCAGCACCCTGGGGCACAAATAGAGTGGTGTTAGTTGGGCCGCCCTCTCCCTGTGCTGAGCCCCACGTGGTCCCTCTGAGTCCAAAGTAAAAGGAGAGGGAAAACCTGTTGGTGAGAGTGCTGTTGCAGTCCAGTCGAGAGTGGTGATCACAGTCTGGCTGAAATTAGTGATCACAGTCTGGTTGAAATTGGTGATGGCAGTCTGGTTGAGAGTGGTGGTCACAGTCCTTCTCTGGATCCCACGGGTGGTACAGAAGTCCCAAGACCCCAAGATTGTGTATCCTCATGTTCAGGCAGGAATACCCAGTACCTCCCTCAGGGCAGGGAGTTCAACAAAGGGTGTGAGGACAGGAGCATTCTCCTATCTTGCAGACCTCTTAACACCCAGGTTATAGCCTGAGGGGTTAAGCATGCTCTGGGCAGCTGCTGCAAATGGTCTATTGATAACAGTTTCTGGGAAATGGCATGGAGGGTGTAAAATACACAGTTTTGGGTTACATCTACACAGTGATAAGCTGATCCCAGCTGTTCTTACTAGGACAATCTGTGAGTAATTTAGAGTGAGAGCAGCTGGGAAAGAAACTTTTTGGTCCAAAGGAAAAAGAATGAGTCTTTGAAATCCTTGTTAGACCTGTGTGACTGCTTAGTTGGATGACTCTGTTAAGAAAAAATGAAAAATATTTGTTCATTAAATTGCACAAAATTTCTGTTGCCATTTTTGTGCATACAATTAATCAAATTGATTGAATTAAACATCTTACATTTTAAAATTGATATTCCAACATTGCATTTTGGAACTGAATTTCACAACATCTAATTAAAACTTTTCCATGATTTGCTAGAGAATAACTCTATTATAGCTCTAAGGTTTTTCTCCCATTTTTATGTCTGACCATCAAAATGGAAATTTTTTGCATGGTCTGGCTAGTGGGGATTGCAGAATGTAAGCCAATAGATGCTAACTGATCTGCTCCTTTAGCAAACAATTTCTACTACATTAAATATGACCAAGAGTGTGTTTCATGAAGTGTTTATGACAATACGTACAGTGTCAGCTCATGTTTTATGTAATAGAGAATTAAACATTAGCGTAATTTGAGCATAAACTTTCTGGAGCTGGAGATAATTTTTATGTATTGCATTTACAGGGATATTTTTGTAAAGAAAAAACCACCCACTGCAACCAAAGAGTAACCCTAATATGTGCAGTATACTGAGTTCTGCAATAAGGTATGACCCTTTGCATCCTCTGCTATTTCTGAATGATGGTAACATTTTGAATGGCAGAATGAAGTCAATGAGTAAATTAGTTCGCCATTTATTTCTGTTTTCTGTAAGCAAAAATACTCAGGGTGACTGAAAAATGAGATGAAAGTTGCACTGTACAGATTGACAGGTTTTCTTTGTGTGTATGTGTGCTATAAATAGGCATGTGCCACTTTAACTTCTCACCGGGGAATTAAGTTTCATCATTTCATACAAGTCAATGAACCTTGCACAAAGTGATGACTACATGCTATGACATGGTGACCTATTTGTTTTTTCCCTCAGCAGTATTTTTTGTCACTCTGGTATTTTAGGATCATATTTACTTGAGGTTGAAACTGCCATAAGACACAGAAGGTTCTGCAGTGTCCTCTGCCCCCTCCAAATGATCATTATGTCTTAAGAAATGGATGCCAGACTGTCCTTCTGAATTAGCCATTTCAGTGTTATGACTTCACTGTAAAAAAGAGATTGGGCATTGCTGAGGAGCGTTTCCTTCATTTATTCAGGAAATCCAATGAAAAATGGCTGGTTTGAGGTCTGTGTATCAGACAGGACATTGCCAGCCCACAGCAAACCCGAATTGCAATTCCTGCAATAACTGAGATAACAGTTTCTGTGGTATGTCTGCTATTGTCTGACTTTTTGATTAATGTTTCCCACAATTTCTCTGAGATATGCTCCCTGTTACCACCAGCGCACCTGACAGGATGCTGCTCTGCAGCCCCTGAAAGTCCACCCAGAGGAAAACTGCCAGTAGTTCTCTACAAGGATGTTGTGGCATAAATCAAAAAATAGGTGGAGAAGACAAGAAGCAAAGTCAGGTTGTCTTTGAGGACACATATCTCCCTTGGCCACACCAGGATTAAGCCTGCTCTTGTGATTTACACAGGTGAAGTTACAGCCTCGACTGGGAGAAAACAGAGAGTGATCCAAGTAACTGTCAGCATTTCATTAATGAGCTGTGAAAAACATTCATTAACTGCTCTGTGTTGCTTTGTAGAAACATATTGCTCCATGGTGGCATGCCTGTGGTGCCTGTGTCATCCACTAGCTGTAGTAAGCAAGATTCAAATGACAATGAATTATTTTCTGTTTACCAAATTTGTGAAGAGAAATAAAATCCTGAGCAGGACTGAGTGCTGTTTTCCCTCAGCCCTCTATGAGGGAAGCTGAAGCCAGAGCTCAGAGAGGGAGGCAGTGCCCTCTTCAGTGTTACAAAATTTTCATGCACCATTCACTGTCTCTATTTGAAGTCTCTTGTATTATCAGTAGTTTCAGCAGATACCTTTTCTAACCCTTTTCTGGATTAGAGAGCAAAGCTGAGTATATAAGCAGTTTCCTAGCAAGCTCACTGAGAAATTTAGAAATTTAATTCTTTCTTATTGTAAATAAGTTGGAAATTTCATCTAACTTCTTGAAAATTTGGAAATTTGATTAGTACTTACACTGGGACAGGTATAGGATCTATGTTCTATGCAACTAGTATTTAAAGACATGAATCCCTGCAGCTTGTCTGAGCCACTAATCCTTTTCAGAAGACATCATGGCTGTGCTGTTCATACCCCCTACTCCTCCAGATTTTCTAAGCACACTGATGCAATGGGAATCTTTCACCTGCAGAGCCCACACTGAAAACAAGCAGATTGTACATGTCTCCTGTCTCATGCTGTGAGGAGGAAAATTGAAGAGGTCAAGGGGCCAAACAGCTATTACCTGGGAAAGGTTCAGAGCACAGCTGTAGTGCTTGTGACATCTCCTGAGGATTGAGCTGGAGAAGCAGACCATCAGAAATTCAGACCTTCCTGTGACTGAGCAGACATCCTGGTCTGCCCTAGTTCAAGGGGGAGGAGGCTGTTCCTCCCAAGCTCTCCCTGATGGAGCCTCTGGAGGATCTTTGACACTTTGGCAGCAGGTTGGTCTCCTTTCAGGGTTCTCTTCCCTGACCCTGTGTCCTTCTGTCACATAAAAATTTAAGAAAGGGAGACCCCCTTTCTTTCTAGGTTATCTGCAGACACAGCAGGGCAGCTAGATCCTCCCTGTCCTAATTGGCATATTATCTGTCTGTTCAAGTATCTGAAAGACCTTCACAATACAGATTCACAGATAACATTTTTAAAGTACAAAATCTGGCAGAAAATACCCCCCCCCCCAATGTTCCAGCTGGTTCTCAGAGATCAGAGGGGGTGAGCATGACTAGGCCTTATTTCTGATTAGAACCGACTCAGTACCATAAGTCTGGTCACACTCAATGAACTTTCATGAACAGTGTGGTTTATTGATTGCTGTGACAGAATATGGTTCAGAAATTGCCATTGATAAATGCACTGGTATCAGAAAGTATAAGTCAATGGTATTACCACAGAATGAAGCTTACCCCACAGGCGTTGTCTTTCATTGTTTCTCCACTCCTTCCTGTTGTGAATTGTAACTCACGTGGGTTATCAGAGCATGAAAAGTGTTTTAAAGCCATTTCTGCAGTTTGCACCTTCAAAAGTTACAAAACAGTTAAGTACACTGTGTCTAAGCCATCCCTCCATTTCCTGCTTTTAGGCACAAAGATTCGATCACTCAGACTTGAAGATCTTGGGATCCAAAATGCCAAGGTGCCAGAGTTTAACACATCGAAGAACAGTTATTTAGCGAAATTGCCACCAGCACCGGCTTCAGCAAAAGGACTCTCCAGATACTTGACTCAAATATGATCTGCAAAAAAGCTTTCTCCTTTATATCTTAGACTGGTACTGTGTTGGCATATTCCTAATCCTTTGTGGAATATGACTGTGCTATAGTACTGGTTGGGGCCTCCATGGGAACCATCCAGAATTCCTGTGAATTTTTGCACTTTTTGGTCATTTTTTTTAAAGTGAAAATCCTCTTTTGTTTTCTTTGCCTCTTCTTTTCTGTGTCTCCTTCTGGCTATTTCTAGTGTTGCATTACTTCTCCAGAATCTTTTGGAAGAACTGATATGAAATATGTGAAACATAATTCTGAATTAGAAGTTTTGTGGATTTTTTTTTTCTCGCAAAGGAAAGCTCTAAATTAGTGAAGAAAAATCTTGTTCTCGAAGTGGAGGAACTGTGAGATTTTAGAAGCTGGTAAAAATGATAACAGGTCATATGCCCTAGAATGTTTCTTTTCCCAGACAGAGTAAGATTTTTAGCGACAAGCATGAGAAAGTTGTGAGAAAAAACACTAATATACTTCAAAAGCATTTTCAGGTGCAGAAATGCATCTATTTGCTACACCGTTATATAAGTTGTTTTAAATGTGAACTTGAAACTAGTCATGATGAGACTATTGCTTCATACTCTGTTCAGGCTTGACATAATTCCTATTAATCTATAATAAACATAGTTCTGTCACTGTGTCTGAGTAAAATTGGACATAAATAGATTGACTAAAGGTGGAATTAAAAAAAAAATAAACTACCCAACAAATTCCTCTAGAATTTGTGGGTTGGGAATATTTGTGCTTCACCAAAATCTCTAATTCAAGTTTTTTAATGATCTGTACCAATACTCTCAGTAGCACATTGTTGGTCAGGCTGTGCTGAGCAACAGCTGTGAGAATATAAAGATTTTTACGCTTATCAAGGTCAGAGAGAATAGGAGAGAGAAAAGACAGTAATTTACTAAAACTTGATTGCTGAGATTTTTTTTTCCCCATTATTTTTCTGAGTGGGACAATCATTCTGTAGCAGATGCCCAGGGACGTTAAACTAGAGCTAAGCTGTAGTTTGCTGTTGGGTAAATAGTTCTTGCAAAGCCTTTGTAACAAAAAAAAGAAGTTCTTCATGAAATCCTACCCAAATGTTTTTCCTTCAAAAATGTTCTGTTGTGCTGAAAATACTGATCTGCTTTTATTGGGAAATTCAGAAAGTATCATTCTTCACTCAGTTAATGACTTTCATCTAATAACGCCCTCTTAAATTCTCCCACCATGTAGCTCTAAGCAGTGTCACCCTTTCCCCTGATGGTAGTTACCTCTGTGTTTTAGGTCTGCAAATGCCACTTTTCCCCTGAATCAGTTCTCTGTGCTTTCATGTGCATATGCAACAGCAGAACCCACCTCTCTTGTACTTGTCTTCTTTTATCATCTGTTCTGCAAGCTGCTCAGCTGCTGCCTGTCCCAAGGAGCAGCTATGAGAGCAGAAGAGAGTTATTCTGAAATGGTACCTAATTACTCCAAAATGGCTGGACCAGAAAAGTCGGGGCTGGCAAAGTGCCTTATTGAAGACATTAACTTTCTCTAATGGCTGAACAGGCACTGACTAGGACTGCTCACTGTTTGCTTCTCTGAGCCTCTCATCAGAAACTCAGGATTATTTTAATTTTTAAACTCACTTTTAGCACAGAATTTCCCTTTTGATTGTGAATTACCTAGTAGCAGCCTGCACATTGGTACAGAATTGACCAAGCTGGTTGGTCATAGAAGGTATAGCACATTTATTTTTACAGTCTTCATGCTTCTTACTTGATTCTTGTTTTGGGGAGCCATCTTTTCTTCCTCTTAAGTTGATAGTGCCTAATAATATCTCTGGAGTTTGTCCCAGAGAAATGCTGGAATATTTCAGATCATCTCTTTAGTGACCCTATGCTTCCTCCTAATTACTCAGCGCACTGTGAAGTCAATTAATTTTCAAAATTGGGAAAGTGATATAGGAAAAGAACAGTAATTAGCTGTGAGCCATAAGGCATAAAAGATGACGTTCTTCAAGACAGACACACTGCTCCTCGCACTGTGAAAATTGTTATATTTACACAGAAATATAACACACTTGAAGTTCAGATCATTCATAAGAAAAATGTAACATAAAACCAAGGAATCAAAACCCATGTGATGGTGCACAAGCACTAGTAATAAACACTAAACAATGAAAGGCAAGAATGGAAGATACAAACAGAGCTTATCCCTCATACTGCTTAACTTGTGGCTGGCTGAATTTGAAACCTTTGAAAGATATCCATCAGTGTCCCTCATCAGAGATATTTTGCCACCTTTTCTGACAGATTGAGCCTTCTGTAAAGGAAGATAAGGAATGGATCTCAAAAGATAGAAGAACCATGGAGTACTGTACATAGAATGTATGTTGCATTCAGTATACTCAGATGTGAGATGTTGGTGGGGACTACCCCGAATCTGTTGTCCTCATAGAGTGATTTATAATTCGCTTAGCAGAGAAGACATTTCACAGGAAAAGATATGGAGGGAATTACTAAAAGGAGAGATTTTAATTTGTTAGGTGAGAGAGCTGTTAATTAACCGAACTGACAAAGTGACGCCCGGAAAAAAAACTTGACTCCTAGAAGAAAGCGAAACTGTTTTAGCTGAGAGGAAAAGACAGATCATTTCATGAACAGAAAGAAATGACCAAGCTCTGGAAAGAAAGATCTGGTCTATCTCAGCCCTGCAAGTCTTCAGAAGGCCATCTTGGCTGTAAAAACCAGAACGTGCTGTAAGGAATAGGCTTCCTTTAATGAGTAAACAGAGATTCTCTAGCAAACTATGCATTAGGAAAAGTGATGAGTCAGTCTGCTGGTGTGGGAGTGATACCACTTCTGATTGAATTTAGCCATAATTAGTTTAAAAGTGCTTTTTCCTTCATTCTTCACTTACGTCTCTGTAGCTGCTTCCATATTGAATGAGTGCTTTTACTTGCATTTTACTTTAACCTGGCCTGAGCTAAGAATGATTTCCCAGTAAACTAGCTAGCAAGACATTCTTCACACAGCAGCGTAGTGAAGTTATACACCAGGATGCTGGGACCCTACCTACTACCTTGCATAGAATATCCCAGGGAATCAAGGTAAGTTCCAACAGGACTGAGTTATCAGCTACGGCAGTAGCATGAATGCTAAGAGAGTAAGCAACATCTTCTAATGAGCAAGGGTATCCAGGAGAGCTTTCTGGTACTTAAAAAATCACTTGGTAGCATTAATTTCTGTAAAGATTCCTCCAGAGTGTCATTAAAATTTTAACTAACAAGACATAGAGAATGGGGATTTTACGTTGCATATTCTGGCTTTGTCTCTTGTTCTTAAAGGATCTCAAATACTGCACAGAGTAGTCCTGCACAAAGGAAACAGAAGTTGGTGTTGCACAGAAGAGACTGGTAGAATTGACACAGTTCTCTGATAAGGTCAGGGGACTGACGTGCTTTCAGGTCCTATTTTTCTTTGGAGCTTTGTTTTTTCTTCAGTGTTGAAATATTTAGAGTGATTGGATAAATGGTGTTTACACTTCTGACTTTTCTAGTAATAAACAGAGTTTATAGTCTGTGAGCTATAGTCACTTGATGGCTGCTGTTACAGCAGAATATAAAAATTACATTCACAGTAGTTCAATAGGTGTCTGCCATGCAAACATTCTGGGCAAAGTGGAGAGCCTGAAGAATTGCCATACGTACCCTCACACAGTTGTGAGGGCAAATTTAAGGGCAGGTGCCATGTAAGTGGAGAGAAATTTGTTGGAAAATTCAAGTGTAGATAGATCCTTGAAACCTAATTATTATTCAGCAAATATTCAAACTGGGACAGTAGCATAAAATTCTTTGGATTTAATCAGGAAGCCTTAGCTCAAAGCCTATACCTTCTAAAACTTGGAAGATTTTAACAGCAGAGTATGGAGAGTTCCTTTTAATCACAGAACTCTAGTCAGAAGGACATTACGATGTTTGTGAGAGCTGCGTACAAATTGCTTTGGAACACAATTGAAGTATTAATGAGGTAGTAGTAATGTAGCAGAGTAGCAATGAAGTATTCAAAGAAATATTTTTTAATGTGTTTGATGTGACTGTATGAGTTTCTCACTGCCATTTTTATGGGAGAGTATTACTAGAAAGAACTGAGTGATCAAGGAGGGGATCTTGTTGACTGGCTGTAATGCATGAGAGTGAGCTGATTTCACATGCTCCATGCCCTCTCCTCCCCTCTACCCCCTCACCCTTTAAGATAGAGTCACTGTATGCAAACAGGATGAGGAAAGACCCAAATTCAGATGTCTTCTTTGTAGAGGGTATCCCTAGAGCTCCCATTTCCCACTGACTGTTCATGACCACATGCTGAGATAGATCAGAGAATCATCAGGCATAAAAATGAACTTTATTAAAAAAAAAAAAAAGGTAGAAAATGAATTATTAACCGGATTCTAGATCAGCTGTGCAACTGATGGTGAAGGGAAAAGAAGAAGAGATGTGGAAAAACTGTTTTCAGAAACAGTTTGAATCTATGCTGGCTTAAATTGGTGACATTAACCTAATGTAGTGTATTGCACATCATGTTCAAATTTGAAATGAGATCTCTTGTGCTCTGGTTTTAGACTTATGAGTAGTATTTAGCTTTCGGCTTGAGCGAGTGGTCACAGTGAGGACCACTGGCAACAGGATAGCTTTAGGCAGAAGCCCTAGACCTCTCATTTATGCAGTGTAAGAGTAACCTTATTCTAATTTTCAGCAAATGGTTCTCTTTTGGGTTTGCTCATAGTTTAGCAAGTGCTTAGGCATTTTATTGAGGAAAATTTAGTTTTGAAAGCTGATATTTCACACTAGAGAACCTGCAGTTATATGCTACAAGGACAGCATAATTATTGCTTGTTTGAAATTTATTATAGAATCAAAGGACACTGGAGGCTGAAGGGCACCTCTGGAGCTCACCCAACCTGGTGATGGCTCTCTGATTCAAGAAGGGTCAACCTCAAAGAGAAATCTCTGAGTTACACTGGTCTCTTATCAGTTACTTACTATTTACCTGTTACAACTAGGGTATCTTCTTACAAGTCTGCCACCACTTTAAAGAAGTGAAATTAAAACTCAATTTTCAGACCCCATGCTGTCCAGTAATACACACCTTTTTTCAAAGAACCAAATGCAGTAGCACAGCCAGGACAAACATCCATTGTGGAAGTGTCAAGTTAGCTGAGTGACAAGCAACCCCTGATAACTGAGTTCTGCTGTAAAGATGAACCATCTCCATAAAATATTGAGAGAGTTTGGAGGTTCCTCTTTGGTTATATTTTTAGCAGTTCTCATTTGCATTCTGCTGCAGTACTGCAGTCTGAAGTCTGTGTCTTACAGAACACTGCAATTAATCAGCCTGTTACTAAAGCTGACTGGAGTCTTCAGCAATGTTTTTGATGAAAATTGTCTCTTTTTTTCCCCACATAAAACAATGCCTTTTACAAGAAGACAGTGGTTTCAATGAGATTTTTTTTGGAAGGGACTTCTCAGCCTCAGGCTGATCCTAAGTGGATATTGCTGGCAACACCACCATACCTCCTCCCTGCCACATACCAGCACAATGCCAGTCCCCCATCTCCACGTTCTGCTGAGTTGTCTGATTCTGGGAGGGGAAGAACAGAAAAACTATGTCTTTCCTGTTCTGGTGGGACATCCTGCTTGATAACAGAAAAACCTCAAATCTGGTCTGTTTTAAATGAGCTTTGACTTTCTTCTTTAGTCTTTGGGATATAGAATAAAAGGCAGTTGTGTTTTGTTTTTTTTTTCTTCTTCTTCTTCTTTGTTGTTGTTGTTGTTGTTGTTGTTGTTGTTGTTTGTTTTGGTTTTTTTTTTCAGACGTAATGGTATTTTTATTCTAGGAATAGTTGTTATTACTTTTTAAATGAAAAACTTTAAAATTACATATTTATTTTCATGATGAGTACAAACTTCTGTTACTTCTCACTTCCATGGGAAAATATTGAGTTTCTCCTCATCTGAGTGGGTGGGTGCCAGCATAAACTTTGCAGTACTAATAAGAGTCCTTTTTCCTCCAGTCTTTTTAACAGATATATTTCCTGTTCACATTTACATTGCAGATTATTTCAGCAGATTCTTCTTTTGAAATCCCATTTCACATAAACTGTGTTTTGTTTGTTTATTTTACCTTTATCACCTATACCACAGTGCAGGGAATTTTCAGAGATGCCTTGGTCTGTGTGTTAACACATCCCTTCAAAATGATAATTAGTGACAAATCAATTCTTGTGTTAAGAATTTCTTTATTTGCTTTCATGGGAACTGCAAAAATGTATAGGATTGATTTGTAGGGTACAGTTAATTCTCCAGGATCCCCTTAAAAGTTATCAATATGTTTTTATTGACAATCTTACATTAGAGTACATCAAAAAACCCTCATGGGAAAAAATGGTGAAAGTGTTAAATAGGAGGTATTCTACTCACAATCTTTCTCCAATAGGGATTTCTTAAGTACCTTATTGTCTGCAGAACAGCAGGTCTTGACACTGGTTCTACACAGTTCTGTGGCACTAGATGTACCCCTATGGATTTGTGTCAGGATCACAACGTTGAAGGAAGCTGGTTCCTGTCACTATCTTTATTGTCAAGGAGCTAGTTTGTCATATTTCTGTGTGCTTTTGCTGGTTCTGCAGGACAACTCAATGAATAGCAAAGTGTATGTGAGAGTTTCTGAGTTTAGAAGTATATCCAGTCTTTTCCTTAAATGCCTTAGCTGCCTCAGGGCACTAAGGAACCACTTACATTTCAATGTCTGGCAGAAATGATCATGACACATGGAAAGAGGAAGGCTACGAACTGGTGCAAAAATAGCATTGCAGTTCTAGTTGGTGCTCTTGCAACCCTCTGCAGTGTGCAGTGACAGTGTGTGGAATGACAAAATGCTGCTTCTTGTGAAAATGTGTGGTAGGTTGATCCCAGCTGAATGAGATGTGCCCACCAAAGCCAATCTACCAAGTCCCCTCCTCAGCTGGACTGGGGAGAGGGTTGGGGGTCAAGATAAAGGCAGGGAGACATCACTCACCAATTACTGTCATGGGCAAACCAAACTTGACTTGAGGAATTTATTTAGTGCCAATGAAGTCAAAGTAGAATAATGAGAAGTAGAACTAAATCTTAAAAGACCTTCCCACCACTCCTGCCTATCGGTGGAGAGGCACGGACAGATCACTCACAGATCAATTTGATCGGCAAAATGTCGGCTTTATTAGAAGAAAGACACTTTATATACTGCCTATTATGCTCAGATGCGTGATTCTTCTTCACACAGCATTGGATACATAAGGAAAACATACTTTGTTGTCCACTGCTAATTGGACCACAACAGCTGTTCATATGAGCTGAGGGCACATGTTTACCCTCCTGAAACTCCACCTTAACTTTGGCAGGGAGCCTCCTTTGTTCTAACTTCAATGCCTGTAGCCATATTTAGCTACGTAGTTCTTTTACTGTCTGCACCCAGCCATGCCAAGGGTGCAGACAGAAATGCAATAGAAATTGTTCAAACACAATCTCTATTCTCCCAACACCTGCCTTCTTGCTATGCTTAACTCTATTCTCAATTTTTGTATCTTCACCACCCCCAGTGGCACAGGGGGATGGGGAAACAGGGTTATGGTTAGTTCCTCATATGTTGTTTCTGCAGTGGATGCTGTGAATTTCTTTCTCCTTTCTTAGGTATTTCCTTCCCCTTATTGGTGTGTTGTCACATCAACACATCCAGCTAGCATAAATTAAATGTGCCAACATTTAATCTGAACTCATACTTCTATTTTTATGTATGTTTTATGCAAATATTTGGTTTACTTTTAGATAGAACATGAAGAGTTATTCTGGTAAAAACTAGCAGCCCTTCATGAAAGACACACCTTTGACAATAATTATTATAATAATGAGTTGTCTGAGATTTGTCAGGGGTGTGACATTACTTCCGTTAGTTTCCACTATGCCATTGACCATAGGAGCAGGCGGCCATTGTCTCTCTCTAGAAAATATGTCCCATTGCTGAAATCCAGCCACAGAAGGATTGTACATTAAATCCAAAATCCTAATTCAATGTTACATTCTTAATTCTAGTTGAGTGGAGCTAAATATGAGTTCAAGTGCCACTGGTATGGTATGTTTATTGCATTGCTTAAGAGGAATATATTTAAATGCTGTGTTTCACATTACAGGAGTAATGTGCAAATATGTTTCTGAGGTTTAGAGATACAGCACCAGGAATGAAGTTAACTTGGTATTTTCTCAGGCCTTACTCGCAGAGGGTTTTGGTCTATCCTAAGTAATCTGATTACTTCAGGAGCTTTCAGGGAGCAACATATATTTGATTTAAGACTTCCAGGCACAAAATATTTAGGGATATTTCCCAAGAAAATGTTGTTACCTGAAAAACCTTTGACTCTGATTTGGCGGTTTGACAGTTGTGTTAAGGCTGGTGATATGACTTGTCTGATCTCAGCAGAATCCTTACTATGCCTCAAATATATCCATAAATTGTATATCATATTAGATATTATTAGGGCTAATTAATATATTAGAAATCATAAAATTATCAGCTTGATCATGAGAGTAAGCAGGAAAGAACTTCCCTTGATGAGCACCTCTGCTTGGAAAAAGCAGCAAAATTAGTGTAGAATTAGCTAATTCTGGTGATTATTTCCTCAAGCAAATCTTTCCTTCTATATCTCAATATACGCTACATAACTCCCATTTTAAGACTAAGAACTTTTGTAAATCACTAATGCACAAAACTTTCTCTGTCCTTGATGCTCTTGAAGCCACGCTTCATAAGCACACCTCCACAGTGAAACTAATAAAATATCATTTTTTTGTGTTGCAGGCCTGTGGCTTGCCCAAAACTTTTAAATTAGTGCTGTTTTGAAGAGTGGACTTGCCACTAGTTCTAGTCATCTGTAAGCTCTTCAGTGTGCTTCAGTACACCATCCAATCAAGAAAGACTGAGCTCAAGGACATTATACACATATCCTTACTCCGGTAAAATTTTACGCTCCCTTTCTTACCACATTTCATCCGAAGTTGGTCATTTGGAATTAAAATAGAGCGGAAAAATAGAAGAAGAGGCTTATTCCAGTGCTGGGTGGAGTGTTGGGTCCTGTCACTGGCAGATCTCAGAGCAGACCTGGAGCAATCACTCCTGTTTCCCTAGACCTGCCTGGTTCAGGCAGTTGGGCACTGTGGGTGCTGGCAGCAGTGAAGGCTGGCTGTGTGGGAAAACGTCCTCTGGAGTGGCCATGGAGTGGGTGATGAGGCTCATGGAGCTGGGAGGGTGTTGTTGTTGAGGGGCCTGGGCATTTCTTCCTTCCCTTCCTGGGACAGCCAGTGACCACGGCCTCTCCCTCCTGGGGAGTGTGACACCAGTCAAGACGAGCAGCTCCTGGTCCTTAGCTCTTCCCAGCTTGCTGACACCTCCAGAATGTCCATGGGAACAGACATGAGCTATCCAAGCTGCTCCATCCACTGCGAAGCTCTGGAGGATGTCACTTATGTGATCTCCTCCTGTCACCAGTTCTGCCTGGGCTACATTGTGAGCTGGGCCAAGAGGAACCTGTCATGCTCCCTCTGCAGGTGGCCTGTGCACATCATCACTTACTCTCCGCGGCCTGACCAAGATTTATTGGAGATGGTTCTTCTGCAGTGCTCAGGCCCATTGGCTGCTGGCCACCAGGCTGAACAGGAAGCTGTAGGGCCGGTGTCAGGGGCTCACATGCCTGGCTTCCCATCTGAGATCTGGGCGCTGTTTTTCCAGGATTATGAGGATGTTCTGGAGCCTGTGCAGCTCTGGCTGAGCAAGGTGCTGCAAGTGGATTGCTGGTGGGATGTGGCCTTAGCATAGGGCAGGATCATCTCCAATCTGTGGTGCTACAGGCTGAATGAGGAAGCCTTGGTGCAGAATCTGCAGCCTGTTCTGTAGGAGCAGGTGGTGACATTTGTGCAGGAGCTCACTGGCATTGCTGTGGAGCGGTGCCGTGAGAGGATCCTGTGGGGCGTGGCCCACCAGGGCCAGTGTGCAGGAGCAGCCCCATGAGGAGGTGGAGCAGGCGGTGGTAGAACCCTCCAATGCTGGCCAGAGCAGGAACTGCTCACCTGCAAGGCCCCAGTAATCTCCAGATAGGAGGAGAGCCAGCTGGTCCCAGGACTCTCCATCCTGCAAGAAGCCACGTTGGTGGTAACTCTAGAAGAACCATGAGAAACCATGGTCAGGCCAGCAACTGGGAAGCACTTAATAGTAATTAAATATTGAAATTAAAAAACACAAAACTGTGAAAAAGAGCCTTAATCTCTCATTACAAGCCCTGCAGCTGACATTGCCATTGCTGTCACCCTTGTGCTTTCTCCTGCTTCTCCTGGTCTGGTGCACACCTATGTGGCAGGTAGGTCACAGGAAGGGTGCTGCAAGGCATCCTGGGAAATGTAGTTCCTGCTACTCTGTTGCACATGCTCCTTGGAGTACTTGTATGTGATTGGTTAAACATCGTTTGTTACTTTTTGAACCTCCTATTTAAGGTCTTGGTCTCAATAGAGTTGATTCAGGCGCTTGCCACCCCAGGGGTCGGGATTCGTGCAAACAGTGCTGTCACACCTACCCCCTCATATGCCTGTGGCAACTTCCACGTTGTCTATCGTAGCTTGAAGCACCGATCCGTCTGTCAGTTTCGTCATGAGATTATATACTGTTTCAACTATTGACATCTCAAGTCTTACTTCCAGCTTCAGGTTACAATGTCTGCTCAAGCCAAAGGCAAAATTCCCAGTACTTCAGCAGTGAAGGACTGTGCCCAAAGTCAGTTGTTTTACAGTGAAATCATTGTCTTGGACAAAACTGAGCATGCACAGATGTGTTCACAGGTCCACAAGATTAAAATGTAAAATATACATACAGAATTTCTTTAGTACGATTTTGTTTCATTTCTGCTCCTTATCTTTTCGCAGATGTTGATGTGTGGACTTTCATACTCTTTCTTGGAATTTTAAAGGTGCAGCTTTAACACTGTTCACAGTTTTGTTGTTTGCATTACCGAGAATTACTTAACAAATTTTCTTAATTGTCTTTCCTTAATAAATATATTTTGCACTAGTATACTTAAATGATGGCAAAAACAGAGCATTCATAATAAAATTATATTTCTTTATAGATACTTTAAATATCTGTTTGGTGTTTTATTACTCTGGTTTTCATTCTCTGTCCTCCTGTTAAGGCATAAGACATTTCAGAATTCTGTTCTGTTATCAGAGAGCTTTCTTCATCTCCAGATAACTAATCCCAACGTCACTTTCAGCTTGGAAGTGCCTTTTACCTCAGCAGAGTAGCAATGGGATGAGCTGTATTATGTTGGTCTGATGCTTGTGTCAGTCTCTGCAAGCTCCAAATAAAACTATGTGAGCTCCTTATGAGCACAGAAAACCCACGTAGAGCTGATTGGTAGCTATAACAGAGATGTCTCCCTTTTCAGTCTGATGGAAAGGAAGGTATTGATGACTTGCCTTAAAGAGAGACCTGTGTGAACTCTGTGTATATGAGGTTTACTTTGAACTATTAGTGGTCTCAGCAATTTTAAGGCTTTTTAAATTGTAAATTTATTACATAAATAGTCTTACTGAAATTCCAAAACAGTACAGGATCATGCTTTAAACTATTAGATGTAAAATTCCCCACATCTTGTTTTTTGTATCATCTTTCTTCGTTATTCACATACACTAGTATTCACTGTTAGAATAATCTAATGGTACACTAACAAGAGTTGAGAAAATATAAAAACTAGTTTTTCAGAGCACAAACACTTAGTCTCTACTCTTCCAGAATATTAATTCAGTATTTTTCATCATTTTACCTACCCAAATGGTGCTGAGGGGTAAAGACTAAGGGATTAGTTTCTTGTGCTGTCCTGGGCTCAAACTCACAGGATTTGATAAGGGTTAGAAGAAGAAAGGGATGTCACAAAGAGTAGAAGCTGAAACAGATCATAATGTAGAGAACTACAATGATGCATCCAAGGTAACCCAAATATTTAGAAAGAGTTATGATATTTGAGTTCCACTCGAAAATTTCAACTAGAAAATTAATCTTCACATTTTAACTAAAGCCAGAACCCAGCTTCTATAAAGACAAAAAAATTGGGAGAAATAAACTCTGTTTTCTTTCTCCTCAAAGTTATCTCAGGATTCATATAAATGTTACAGCATATTTGAATGAGATCAATACAAATATAAGAGAAAGCGTGGGAGAAAAAACAGGGGGCGAGGGGTTGTTTTGTTGTATGGGGTTTTTTTTATTTTTACATAGATTTGATTAAAATAACTATTTTTATTCAAGAATTTGCATAAGATTTAAAACCCAGTGTCTTTTGGTTTACCGAAGTGCAGGAATGGAGCTGCTTTTACATCCAGAACTGCTTGAGCATTTGCCTTTACCTGGCCAAGTGCATTTGAGCATTTGGGTAAGGCTTTGATCCAGGCATCTGAATAGGACATAAGGGAGAGAGAGTGTGCCAGGAGTTATCACTGAGTGTTCTGCATTTGTTCCCTCAGCTGCTTACTTTGCACTGTAACAGGCTGTTACTCTTCCATACAACTCCCAGGCAATCATTGATGCAGGTGAATCCTGTCTCCATGTAATCACTGGGCAATGGTTTCTGAGAGCAAAACCAAAAGAACTACTTTCTCGGAAAATGCAATTGAAAATTTCTTTTTCTTCTGAAACAGTTTCCTTATCATGCCAACTCCATCAAATAACACTTCACTTTAAATTCATCTCATAATTTTCAGAGACCTCATTAGATATAATGGTATCAAGAGGTCTTTACCAATTCCAGGATATGATGATTTTTAAGGAAGGAGCTGTTGTGGATGTTTTACTTTGGCAGTTTCCTGTGTTTCCTTCAGACTCTATCTCCCAACACCTAGCAGTCTACAGGCAGAAATTAATATTTCTTGAGAAAGTAAAAGATATTAGCAAATTAAAGGAATATTAGCTAAGTTATGGAATTCACAAGCAGTTACATTTATGCCTCCTCTTCTGAGTGCTGGGGGGTGTGCGGATGTTTTGTTAACAAATTGAGGCTGTTTCAAAGAGATTACTGAGAATAAGGTAAGTTTCAGTAGCAGAACACTTCCAAGGAGAGTATACACATACACCAGATACAAGAAGTGAGATGTCAGAAATGGATACAGCAAATTATGACATATCCAGGTTCATGAGATGAAATGATGAAATTAATAAATTTCCCCCAATAGCTTATTTAGGAAGGACCTATCTAAGTGAAAAATAAATTGCCAAGCCACAGTAATGTAAAAATGTAAATGCCTGTGCCAAGGCTGTATGTCACCTTATGCTTAATTAGACTCATAAGCAATAAGTAGGACAGAGGCAGACTAACAGAACAGGCAGAGAAAGCAGGTCAAGCTTTCCTTTTTGACATGGTAAAAAAAAGATCAAATTGGAAGGCACATATTGCATGTGATAGAAGGTGAAAATTATATTGTAAAACAAACAGGTATGCAGTGCAAAAGAGAAATCTAGCCACACATAATTAAGTCAGTTAATTAACTTTTTTAAAAAAATTAAATGACACTTCTTTGCAAAAATTTAACCTTGCAAGGAAAAAAAATGTTGGAGCAGAGTTGAAGGGAAGAGTTTATTTTGATGTTCTGACAAGGGGGCTTTCCAAATCCCACAGCAGCTTCCCAAACATCCTTCTGACAAGGTGAATGATAACTGCCTGTGAGATATCTGTGGTAAACAGAGGTTTGAATGGGAATTGTTTGGGAATGTCCTAATTAGGAACAGTAACGTGCTGTGAAGGAGAAACTTTTGCAAGAAAATTGTCCATGAAAGAGAGAACTGGAACAAATAGGGAACAATGGGAAATATTTGGGGCGGGCTGTATGCAGTTACATTCTACCCTCAGTCTCTGTTTTTATAAAACCTGAAATACTTCTTTTCTTATTTGCAAAGACTATGTGGAAAATGCAAAAGAATTTACTTGGCTGCAGTTTGGGGAAATTGCCCGTGAAGTTAATTCTTAGTATTTTACCTATTATTGATTAAGTGAGTAAAGGGGAGTTCTGTGGCAAGGCTACAGCAATAGTTAAAGGGGTACTTCCATTGAGCCAAGTTTGTTAAACTTTAAAGGCTGTGGAGAGGTCTTTGAAATGGAAGAAGGTCTAATAACCTGGCAAATGAGTGTTGTAATTTCCACACTGCTGATTGCTGAGACTTTATAAGAAACTACAAATAGTTGTAGTCCTTCTTTGGAAGAGAAGAGGATGCAGGAAAAACAGGGTTGCACAGCCATTTTCATAGTAATTTAATGTAGAGGAGGGCTACCGCATCAGGTTGCTAACAGAGAATCATAAATCCTTTAATTATCACCTTTTAATGGCTTGGGCACATCTTTACAAATGAGAAAAAGGCACAAGAGGCAGAGCTTCTTGGTTAGCAGGTATGTTTTTTACTTGGAGGTTACTTGAATTTCCCATGGAAAAGCTCCTGGAAATTACTCTGTTACTGAGAGCCGATGACATCTCCTTGGTCCTGTGCTGGACTCTGCCATGTGAGCGATGGGGTCAAGGATTCCTGTCCGCAACTGCAATGTGACGATTTCTCAGGAGTGATTATCCTGATGCAGCCTGTTCTTAAAAACACAAAGGTGAGCTGTGGGGTGATGCTGTATATCTGTTGTGTGCACATACAGACACCATGTGATGTTTTCATGGTCAAACAGGGCATATGCTTTGCTTAGAAGCTTCCTGACATCCTGCTCAGCATCTCCATTGAACTCCTAACATGATGAACTGGGTCTAATGGCCTATGATTTAATTTTACTGCAGATTAAATATTGACAACCTAGAAGTGTTGCTCTCTGTTGACACTTTGATAAATGTTTATGGCTTGATGTGTGGAATGTGAGATCAACTGTCTTCCTTAACATTACTTTGAAAGTGGAAAATAAACTCTTGTAAAGAAGATTATGGTGAACAGCATATCGCTGTGAATGTTGCCACATTGTGCTAATTAGATGCTGAAATTGCTATGGCTGTTGTGATACATATCATTAATTTGTATGCCTTTCAAAGTGTTTGTGGAAAAGATCTCCTGCTGAGATTAAAGCGTTAACACAAACTGCAGAACAAAATATCTTGCACTGTTTTTCACTTCACAGTATTGAAAGCTAATCGGGCACCTTTACATTGCCTTGAAAAACATTTCAGATGTATTTGACTGGGTTAAATGGTAAATCCAACCCTTAGCATGAGGATATAATAGTATAAATCAGCATTCTGATAATTGCAGTGATGCTATGTAAATGGTTATATCAATATCAAATGCAGCCAAGGGTTCAGGGATCAAACTCCCATAGGAAGAACAATGACAAGGAAATGAAACAAACCTGGACTAAAATATCTTGTCTTGAGAGCTGTTCTCCAGACTGCAGAAAGGGGAGAAAGATAATTTGACTTATATGGCTGTTTACCTTGGCTGAACGCCAGGTGTCCACCGAGCCTGAGCAGATTCCCCTCACCCCACAAAGGGGAGACAAAAGAAAAAAAAAGTGAAAAATCTGGGCTTACCAAGAAAGAAAGTTTATATTTACACGGAGGAAAAAAAGAAGAGACTTATAACACTACAAACACACAGGCAAAGGAAACTAACAGTAAAAAATTCTACCTTCCTCGGGGAACAGCATCTTGGACAGATGTAGCTGCCTACAGGGCCATCCCAGAAGCAAGAAGAAGGGCCGAGCTAGTTCTCCCTTCCCTCTTATAGCCGAACTGACGTAGTATGGTATGGAATATCCTGTTCGTCCCGGAAAGAGGAAATGTTATTTTAATACACGAACCCACTACAGTAATCAGTTGTTTTTTACATGTTCCTTGGAGTGTTGGAAAATGTGTGTGATATCTGCTTTGAAGACAAATTCTAATGAAGACACAGAAGTAGAGCAACATCTGCGCTCTGCTCAAAGGCAGATCAGACACCAACTGTTAGCTGTGAGACCAGACCTTGTGCTTCAGTGACAGCTGTTATAAAGATGTCATGTTGGAAAGTGTGAACATTTTAAATAAAATAAAATCTGAAGTTTAAAATTTGGTTGAGTTACATATAGAATATTTCACAATACTTTGCTCTGCATGTGTGTGTGTTTTTACCAGCTTTGTGTTAGGGCTTCTCTTCGCTTTTTCCTTATCCCTTAAATTTAACACTTCTGTTCTCTGATTTGCAGCTTTGGCTTAGTTCATGGTACTGGAAGTATCTCTTTCAAAGATCCAGGCCATTAAGGATTAGGTTATGTGGAATTCTTCAAAGATGTCTATGTTTCCTCCATAAAATAGTACCATGTCCAAATGACAGCTTTTGCACTGACAGATCTTACTCGGATGCAACGCAAACATCTCCAGGAAAGTATCTTGCCACGATTGGACACAGATTCTCATCAGCATCTTTGCTTGTTTTTAGCCATGAATGGATCATACAATTGATTCACACCATATGTTCAATTACGTAGCCTTGATGGTTTCTTTTTTTTTTTCCCTAATTTTTTTCACAGAGACAATAATTTTCTGAGGTTTCTGTTGGCAGCAGTTGCTCTACACCCAAAAGGTACCTTTGCAAACCTTTAATCTGTCATGTTCAGTGAAATAGCTGTAGTTCACTGGGATGTGAAGGCAGTCTAGATTTTGACAAGTTACTTTGCATTTCTTGGAGCTGATTATTTTTATTCTTCTTCTTTTTTTTTTTTTTTTTAAATTTCTGCAACCCTGCCTAATTTGTCACATCTTCGATTGCAAGCAATTGAGACTTGGAACAAAACTTAAGTCAATTAATGACAATTCTGCCAAATACAAATTTTTTTTTGTTACACCTCCCATTTAGAGCAGATACTCCAATGGATGGTGATCCTAATCATTGCTTTCTGAAATGGCTTGGGCAGCTGCGCTATCCAGGCTGCTTGACATTTAGTCCCTGGGCAGCTCTTACTGAGGGAAGCTGGAGAAACAGGGGCATTAAAGTGCATTAGAAACAATGCATCTTCACAAGGAGACTGCCTTTTTTTCTCAGCAACAAGTATTTCTTCATCGCAACAACTAATGTTGTTTGATAAAACAAATGTGCACTAATCCTAGTCATTGCAATCCATCCTAGTTCCCTCAGGGACGGTTCTGTAGCCATGTGTTTGCCCCTCAGTAATGCCATACTTGAGCTTTACATATTCCTTGCAACCCACAGGGAATTGCTGGAAAGTAGAGTCTGGATGTGGAGACAATTTCTGTCAATGGTTGCAATGTGGTGGCTAAGAGTTTTCTTGTTTAAGAGCTGTGCATTTTTATGTCAGTAGGCAGTGGGCTGTGCATGTGGAAACTTTTTCTCAAGCAGAGGACATGTGAGGTGAGGATTTGCAAAGCTTTATACATTTGGTGCATTTCAGGTGTTCCATCAGTGGCCATTGTCATTGCTTACATTTCTGTTAATGAGTAACCTCTGCCAGTGCTTCATTCCTGCCTGCCTGAACTCTTTGGTGGTGTCAGCCTGGCAGCCATGGAAAAGAGCAGAGGAAAGAAAGCTTATGCGCTGTGTGGCTGAGTTTGATCAAAAGGAACAAGATCTTTTTGCACCACACTCTGAAATCCCAGACGTGAGTTCCTTTGCTTGGCACACTGAGACGGAACAAAGAGGAAAAACAAGTAAAGTCCTGAAGGGCTTTCTTCCTGAGGTAGGTGGGAGGTGTCTTGAGGAAAGTCATCTCAATCTCATCTAATTATCCCCAAAATTACTAGTTTGGAGAAAGGACGATTTCTACTTCTTGTAATGCCAGTGTTGGGGGCTCTTCATCATTTGTACACCAAATATTCCAGCAAAGTCATCTTTGCTGTGCCCAGGAGGAGACAAAGACACAGTGGAGAGTGCAGGGGCAGGACCTGGGAGTGCTGTGTTTTCCCTCCAATTTCACCTCTGGCCATAATCTGAATCTTGCTTGTGCCACCAATGCCTCCATTTCCCCATCTGCACACTGCAGAGAATAATGCGTCCTTGAGGACTTTGTCATTTACAGAGAAAAGTGCAGTGAAAGAGGCAGTTATTTCAGTGCTGATGACGTTAAATGCCAACAGCTCAAAATATGCTCTGGAAAACCCGTGGTTCTAAAAAGATATATTTCTAAGTGTTACATTTTTTATTGCTGTGTAACTGGGGATAGTGGGAAAGCCAGGGAAACAAGTGAGGAATGATATCAGTTTGGGCTTGCAAGATCTAGTTAACATGTGTGTTACTTGGTGCACATCGTAGTGGGATATGACTTGCTCCTCCTTCTCTGTCCCTGCATAATGGGCAGCAGGAATGGAACGTGGTAAGTGTAGTTCACTTATGATATATTGATGAGGAGAGAAAATAGAGCATTTCCTATTTGCTGCTTTGTGAGGGAGGGCATAAAGCTAAGAGTTTTGAGAGACAAAGCTTGCAGAAAAAAATTTTCTGATTAACTATAAAAAAGTACAAAAGGTTACGGGTCTGGTTAGCTTGGTCTCATTTGACAGGAAAAAAAGCATTATCAATTTCTTTTATTTATTTATCCTTAAAGTCAGTTGGTCTAATAAAAAAATGCTACTTTTGCTCCTCAATAGCATTTTTCAGCAACAAAAAAACATATACAGCCAAAATGTTTCAAACAGCTCCACATGCATCTATCTTTTCACTATTATTGGACCTTTGAATTTAGGGTGTAATTTCTGACCTCTTATTTCAGAATTATTGGCTGAAAATAGCTTTTGCTGAACTGATTTCCTCACATGAGAGGTTATGAAGGAATTGCTTTTAACTGACGCTCTAAGCAACAATATACAATGTTTACTGTAATGACATAATCTTATTTATGTTTTGAGAACAACAACCTTCTTTTGAACTGCCAGTTTCACTGTATTTCAGGTTTCAAAACATTTGGAGAAAGAAGGAAAAAGGCATATATGCTCTAAGGAACAGATCTGATGAGATTGCACAGGGAACTTATGCTTAAAAGTATTGGGTTTATAGCATGATAAGTGTCTTGGGCATATGATGACAGGCACAAATGAACATGTTACTTGTGATTTCTCAGCTGAACAAAGCAAATAACCTAACTGAGGTCGGTGACAATGATTGGTGGATCTGCTCAAGACTGTCACAGATTCACCGAACTCTGTAATCCTTGTCTCTTAAATGGACCTTCAATCAATAAATGAACAGTGGGACAATCCACTAGAACTGGGAGAAGCAGCAGCTAACAGAAATTCATGCTCTTTCTGTTGGGCCAGAAAACTCACTGTGCAGATAAATTGCTCTTTTTGGTCCCCCCTGTCAACATGTTGATAACACACACTCTCTGTCCGTGATCTCTGTATCCTTTTTTCGGGGGTGCCTGATAAAGACCACACTATGAGAGCAGTGCTGAGGTTTCTGAAGAGTCTTCTCTGTAGTGATTCACCCTGGACAAATGTTTCATTCATATCCAGTAAATGGTGCTGTCTCACCCGGAGTTGGTAGCAGGAGGAAAAGCGCTATAAAATAAACAGGGAACATATCTCTCAAAAATTGCTACATAGCTTAGGTTTTGGGTCATTACAATTCATTTGCTTTCAAATAAATTCATAATTAACTCTGGGCTGAACACAGCCATGACTATAGGATAGGATGCTGGGGCTTTTTCTGCATCAAGGTTCATCTTCTGGCATGTAAGAGCGTCTGACCCAGGGAAGACCTGAGCTTTCATCAGCTTATATGAGACGGCAGGGTGACCTCATTGCGGTTACAACTTCCTCATGAGGGGAAGTGGAGGGGCAGGCACTGATGTCTTCTCTGTGGTGACCAGTGACAAGACCAAAGGGAATGGCCTAAAGTTGTGTCAGGGGAGGTTTAGGCTGGATATTAGAAAGAGGTTTTTCACTGAGAGAGTGGTTGGGCACTGAACAGGCTCCCCAAAGATGGGGTCACAGCACCAAGCCTGACAAAGTTCAAGAAGTGTTTGGTCAATACTCTCAGGTATGTGGTGTGACTCCTGGGTCTGTCCTCTCCAGGAGCTCGACTTGATGATCCTTGTGGATCCCTCTGAACTAAGGATATACTGCGATTCTCTGATTCTTTCAGATGTCTGTCTTCATGCAAAACAAACCCAGGGACAAAACCCAGACTGGCATGTTGGAGGGCATACACTTAGATTTAGAAACAGGATATAAATTTAGACTCACAGGCTTGCCAGACTTGCATTTAGTTTGGGCTTTGTCTTTTCTTTCCTATAGAGTTAGTTTTGAGGTAAGGTCTTAAATTTTATGGTTTACATATTCTTTTTTTCTCAGCAGAGAATGCCATGTTGACAAAGTACTGGCCTCTTACAAGAAATCAGTGTTTCATGTAGATTTCTAAGCTGCTCTGGAGTTTAGAGAATAAGAAAGCAATGGTGTTACTCTGTCAGGATCTCCCAGAGGTTGTGTTTCTTTGCTAGAAATACAATGCAGGCATTTGAAATATGTCTGGCTTGGTCAGCTGCCCCTCACTTTCTCTGTTTCCTATCCAAGATGTATTTCCATCTATGTGGAAAGGAGGAACAGGAAGCAAAGGCAAGGTAGCTGACCTGGTTGGCAGCACATTCCAGTTAATGAACTCTCCTGGGAAACAGAGTTCTCCAGACATCTCTTTTACTACTTCAAGTAATTGCTCTACTTCTTTGGACTTTTGTGGCTGTTGAGTGTGAAACAGAAGGTTGCACATCTTCCCCAAATGAGTTTATTTGCAGAGCCAAATGAGATGCCAAGTGCTATAGATTGGAAGATCTATAAGCTTAGCTGTTTATTTGTTGACTCTTTTTTGGCCTGCAGTGAGGTAGTGAGGAGGGACAGAAGTTTTACATTGCTTTTTGTTGATAAGCAAAACTATCAAGTTTCTGCAGAAAAAAACCCCCAAACCCAGACAACTCCTTATTCAGCCTTATGGAAGGCTATGTAACTATTTCTGTTCCGGATTCTAGAAAAAAAATAGCACCTTCACAAATTCCAATTGTTAAAAAGAAGGCTGGAGGATGTTTTAGGACACCATACAGAGAGACTCCTCATTTTCCTCCAGAAACAGCAATCCCACAGACTCTCTGGGTAACTATACCTTAATGTTTCTTCTCAATTTCTCTCCTAGACCTTCCACATTGTAGTTTTACTTACTGATTCATTTTCCAATATGCCATATTCTTCAAGGATGTTTGTTACTTTCTCATCAGAAAGTATCACCTATGGATTAGAAGACTTGTATTCTCTCTGAACAAAACTACTGCTACTTCTTCAGCCATCTGTCAGAAACTGCATTCTGCAGAGCAATCTTTGTTCTGGATTTCCATCAGCTGGTTCACCATCACCAGTTAGAAGTTTGTTGAACTGAACTGTAACAGAACTAGGTGGGAAAGAAGTTTTAGTGTCTCACAAGGACTCATTCCACACTGTCCAATTAAGGAACACGTATCAGTGACCTCAGGATCCTGCCTTGCTGACTGTTGTGACATTTTATTCTGCTATTCACCATTATAAGAAAAAAATATTCTTTAACGTCTAGGCTGATTAAAAGGATAAAGGATCGTCATAGTCAGATAAGAAAGTATCTGATATATCACTTGTAAGAGCTCTGCAATCCTTTAACAGGACAACACAGAGACTGCAAAACGATCACAGTAAGACTCTGACTGGCAATATAACCTTGAACTATGCTCAGGAATTCTTCTCCTCTCAGGTTTTTTTAGGCATGGACTTCACCCCAAAAATGAGTGTATGACAAAACCAAATTCTGCATCCAGTCACAGAAGAGTAGACCTGGAGTGTTTCCTCTGAACAAAAAGAAATGCAGTTGGATTTGCATATCAGTATTGGGAGGGATCAGGATTTGTCTATCAGGGAGGTAATATAGAGGGAAGGAAGACACAGTTGTGAGGCTAGGATGTCTCTCCCATGGTATACACACAGCACTCTGTGCTGGTCAGCTTGCAATATGTTCAGAACACAAGACAAGATGTTGTCCCTGTGAAATTACAGGTCATTTTAGCCAAATTTCCCTGAACAGCCAGAGTTCTGCTAGATTTAAAATTAATTTAAATTCTATTATCTTGGAAAAAATACAAAGGCTTTGTCCCTATTTTCCTTCCTCTCCTCCTCCATTCTCTTTTCTCTCTTTTTCTAAGAAATAAGATGAAGAGCTTTAATTCCAAGAAATCAAACTAAAGAAATATACAGCTCACAAAAAAGGCAACGACAACAAAAACAAAACCCTAGGGCCTACAAGAATGAATAATGAATGATGTAATTTTCTCCATTAGAGAAGATGGAAATACAGGAAGCAGTCCTTCATTTTGTGTGGTATTACAGGCACAGATCAATACCAAGCATGGTACAATGCCAGCAGTGAGTCCATTATTGTGATCATTTTCCCTCAGAGTTGCCTGTATGAACAGTAGATTTTTATTATCACTGCAAAACTCAAGATGTCCTTTGTGCTTCTGTGTGCACGTTACAAGGGAGGTATTGAAGTAGCTGTTGTCTCTGTTGCCTCTTCATGGACTGTGAATCCTCTTTAAATTCTCAACACCCAAAGCTCAAGGCCAGAAAACCTGAAATAAGTTTCAGAGGGATGTCACAGAACCCTTTCATGATCCAGCCCTTCTGCCCCTCCAGCTTGCACTTCCACTGCAAGGCCCGGAATTAAACAAAAAAAGGTCGTGAAAAGTTCCTGAAAGGAATCATGTGGGAAAAAATAGAAGTTTTCCAGTAATCTTTGGAGCATAGGTTGGAAGGCATGAAAAAGGATGTAGCCACTTAGATTTATTTAGTTTCACCATACTGAGAAGATACTACTGATTTCAAAGAAGGTGTATGGAGGAGACACCTTTGAAAGCATGAAACAACAAAGCCCTATTTAAAAAGGGATTTTTATTTCTATTTTATTTTGAGATATACTGCCAGCTGCTAAGTTTTCATAAAACATGTTTTGGAGGGTGTAATTCAATTAATTTTGCTGAAGTGGCAGTGATTAGTACCAGTGGGGAATATTTGTTATATGATGTATGTGATTATATGTGTTATATATATCTATTATATGAGTATGAGCTATTACAGCTGTAATCTGATTATCTGAGTTCACATTTGTTAAATGTGAACTACAAAAGCATCCCCCAAAGGAAACTGAAAGAGGTGCTCAAAAATTTGGTCCTGAATGTCAGCTTTCTGCAGCTTCCCTTTGGAAAAGAGTAGTCAGTCATGGTGCAGTTCAGAAATCGAAGTAACAGTGAAAAAGAATGGAATATTAAGGGTGATACATTTCCTAAGAGTCAGTTAATTATTCAGTCTATTCCACTAGGTATCTGAAAATCTGAAGTATATTCTGAACAGTGCTTTTGGTGAAAATTATGGTATTTCTGAAGAATCAGGCAATTCTTCCTCTCTAAAGAAGAAATCAGAAGTGGTGAAATTAATAACTGGAGTAGGGAATTTCCATATAAATATTTTCTTATGATCCAGAATATTTTATTAAAGAGTGATATTGCAAAAAGTCATAGTAACTGGATGTGGTTTAACACTGACAGTGCGATTTAGTACTTGTTTCTTTTCAGTTGACAGCTTCTGAATGTGATTAAATCTTAACTTTGGTGACATTATGGGATGGAAACCTACATCTCTTACAAAAAGTAAGATCTGACACTTTTTTTTCCATTCAGCATCTCTTTTTTCTACAGGCAGACGTAGGGAAAACAGAGGTGCCAGGTATATATTATGTGTTTCTCGCTTGACATTCATTATTTGTGTGCATTTGGTCCTTTTTTAAAGTATCCTTGTTTTACAGTGGGCAATCTTCATCTTTTCAGCTGATATTTGCTCTTGCTGCATTTCTCCCCCCTCTGTCTTCCCAGTAATTCTGCAAAACTCCCTTCCCAGGCACAGGATTTTGTTTACACACTGTTTCACTAGTGCTGCTCTAAAATTTTGCACTCTAATGGTGTTGCCATGCTTCATTTGGGCTAGGTACAGCACAAATAGTATGACATAAGGTGATAAATGACAGTGGCTTGTGGGTCATCCTCCTCCTCCTCCTGCACAGAGTTTACTTGCTTCACCATTAATAGCAGGGGCACTAGTGTGAAATTTAAGGCTGTTCAGTGGCAGTGGCTGCTGCAACCCATGGGTGGGCATCGTATGCCTTCCCTGAAATATTTTGTGATGGGCTGGTCCTTCGTATGAGCAACTTCAGACTTGCTTGGTACCTATATACTGCTTTTCCCACTTCTTCACTTTAATCCTACTTCTACCTCCTATTTAAGACCTTTCTGATGTCTTCCAGACATTTGATAGAAATCCACTAGAAAATACAGGTGCTGAATATGGCGTTGTGGTTTTAGCCAAAGCATCATTTGCATCATTTTCTAATTCTACAGGTTTCCCACCCAGATTCACTCCCATTCACTGTGGGGGAAGGGTGGTAAGCTGGCTAGCCAGACCCTGCGGTGCCTGAAGCAGCAACGCACGGCAGGGAGCGGAGCAGGCCTGGAGTGGCCCAGACGGTACCAGCCGCCAGCTGGAGCCGAACCAAGAGATGTGGGGATGCCCTGCAGAGAGAACTTGCAACGGAGCAGAGAGAGAGAAGCCAAGCTTGGAGCGACTTGGGTATGGACTGAGCCAAACCCCAAGAAACCTTTGACCCGGGGGGGAGGGGTGGATCCTGCTTGGAGAGAGGGATCCCCTGAGAGCTTGCTTCACTGAGGGAGGAACCTCCACATAGCAGGGAAACAGAGTTTAACACCCTGTACTCCGTGGTGAAGACATGGTGAGACAGGTGTTCTCCTGAAGCCCATGGATGAACCCTCGGTAGCGTGGCCAAGTGGTTAGAGGCGGGGATAGACCCTCCCCTCCCCTCCATAGAAGAGAAAGAGAAAGAAATTTTCTAGCTACGGTGAATTGGAGCTGTGGCCCTGAGAGTAAAGGAGAGACTTCTTCTCCTCCTGGACTGATATGGGGGGAGGAGGGGTGATTTTGTAAATACATGAGTTTGTCATCAGAGGAAGATTAGTTAGAATTGTTGTATATATTACTTTTTAGTTTTTATTCTGTTAGCAATAAATTTTGATATTGTTCCCCCATGCTGAGTCTCTTTTGCCTGTGTGGAACTTCTCTCACACTTCAGCAATTTTGTGGGGGTTTGAAAATTGGGCCCAGGGTCAAACCATGACACTTGTCTAATCTCATAATCTCATGGTATCGTGTCTTCAATACGCTGCTCACGATCCAGGCTACTAAACTCTTATTCTGTTATTAATCATGCTTTTTTGTGCAGATAAAGGAGTTCCCTTGTAAGTGGAAAATGTACATGTAGTTCTAGATTTTACAACTGAAATTCGCAGCAAATTCATTTTCCTGTGTCTTAACATATGTTGATCTGTGTTTTGTATTATGTCCAAGAAAATGAATACATAGCTTTGTAATAAATAGTATCAAAACTAATGAAAATGAAATGAAAATGAAAATAAGTTAAAGCCTCATCCTCTCCTATTGAAGCTGTCAGTAAAACTGTTCATTGAATTCAGGGGAAAAAAGTTCCTGGCAAAAGGCAGGTTTAGAGAGATACTAATCAACTGTGCCTAGTTAGCCATGCTCAAAGGTGGCAGTCAGACGTAAAACTTCACAGTTCCTAAATTGTCCTTTCAGATTGTCTGCCAAGAGCATTTTGTGCAGTTAATTTTCATTGATACTTGAGGAAATAGAGCTTAGTAGCAAGCCTTTAAAATCGCTACAGAGTTGTTTATGTAAGTGAGTGTGGTTGAGATAAACATAAATTTAAAGTTATGGGCAATTATGTTGCTGTCCCTCTGAAATCAGACTTGTGAGCTGTATTATTGCAATGATTGCACTGTATTAAACAGTCTATAATATTCATTTATGTACATGGAAGATCCACTCTTGTTTTAAAGTTAAATTTACAAGGAGGTGAAGGAGACTGAGACAGGGAAGAAGAGAGGGATTAGTTAATGATCATGAATGACAGGACTTAATATTCTGTGTATTGAATTGCTTTTAATATTCAGGAATGAGAAATTATGCTTATTTCTTTGATAGCATAAATACTTTTTTACTGCATCTGGTACATGTGTGGGCTACATGAATGTCCATTTTCATTATTCAGTTATAGTGAGTATATTGGTTTTTTATGCATGAGTATATTATGTTTAGTGGGCAGCTCTGATTTTATCAAACTGTGGAGTATTAATCCCATGGCATGTCTTTATAGAAATTTAATGCCTCAGTCTTTTTGTGATTTTTATTTAGTACAGCAACATATAAATTAAGAAGAAAGTTATAGGAATTTTAAAAATAAAGGAAATTTTCAAGAGAACACATCAGTCACAGTAATAATAAAGTGAAGGAGATAAAATTATTGGCAAACAGAATGAAGCAGAATCAATACAAAATACACAAATTCATAAACTAAAAGTGCAGCACTTTGCCATAAATCGAAGAGGAAACCAGTATTTTATAAAACATAAGGCTGTTACTCATAGAGGGCAAGAGCCTTTTTTTTCTTATTAAGGATAACATACAGGTTGGGCTTGATGATCTCGGAGGTCTTTTCCAACCCAGTTGACTCTGTGATTCTATGATTCTCCTCAAAAATCTCCATTAAATGAGTGAACCAATTTGTTGAACAAGGAGCAATCTACCAGGACTATCGGGGTCCTGATATCATTTCCTTTGAAATCATCTGCCTGTTATGGGTATGTAGATGTGCTCATGACAATTATTTTAGCATCTTTCTGAGGTTTTTCATTAGAAGAAAATTTTGTGTTTTGCAAAACATTGAGTAATTTTCTTCTTCCATGTCTTCATCATTAGTGTTGAGAAAAAAACCAAACTCATACCTCAGCTTTAGCATTGTTAATTGCTCAGGTGTCTTCTTGTAGGTGTCGTCAAGCAGACGTTTCACA
Source organism: Pseudopipra pipra (assembly GCF_036250125.1). Taxonomy (NCBI): domain Eukaryota; kingdom Metazoa; phylum Chordata; class Aves; order Passeriformes; family Pipridae; genus Pseudopipra; species Pseudopipra pipra. The sequence goes on along the minus strand of NC_087581.1, from coordinate 43,548,472 downwards.
GGAATAAGGTTGTGGCCAAAGGATGCCTGTTACTAGCAAAAATACTACTTTCAGAAAAAGAGATTCTCTGCGTTTATTTTGAAGCTTCTCTAAGTTTTAAGAGTTGAAAGAAATAGTTGAAACTTTTTGTTTAAGGAAAATCCAAAGCTCTTCTTCAAAAGGCAAGCACTTTTTGACCCTTAGAGATGTTCCCTCATCCTGTATTCCTGTATTCTTTTCTGCAATTTCTCTCATTTGAATCCAGCTCATTGACTCAGGAGATGTTAAACCTGTGATCAGAAATACTAAATCCAGGTATAGATTCTGGCTTGTCATATTGTTAACCTTGCTTAAGCCTGAAAAAAGAATAACATTTATAAGAGCTCTGTAAGTGTCTGTGTCACCCAAATCTTCCTGCTCTGTTTAGAACAGAAATTTACTTCTGTTAGTCTTGAATATTATAAAGATTCAAGATTCCAGAAAATAATGATATTTTCCTGAATTGGCAGTCAAATTAGATCCAAAATGATTATCCAAATTACTTAGTTGTCCTAAATTCTGGATATTCTTCTAGTGTATAAACTTGAAGTTTGAGAGCCTTTGGAATTACATGGTCTACAAAGGCCTTAATTATAACTATTTAATTTAAAATGTCTGTAGTCTGGATCTGACCTAATCAGTCATTTTTCTTTCCATAATTCCCCATATCTTTCCACAAGTGTCCTAAGTTCCTTTAATCAGGGATTGTATACAGGATTGATGAGTAAATCTACAAGTCTTTTATTACTACCTTCTACTTTTGCTTGGTCAAATATGTGTTTAAACTACGGATGCTTCTGAGAATTAAACTAGTACTGATTTAGGTACGGGAAGGGATCATTAATTAGCAGTCTTCCAGGAATCCTCTGGTCGTCTCCTCCTCATTTCTTTTTTGTTTGGGCATTTTATCAATTCAAAGATTTGCAAAACTGGAACACATTTGTCTGGTTCTCACGTGCAATTGACCTTTAATATATCTGCTCTAATTAGCTATTTAATATCTTTGTTATATGTAGAATTGTGTGACACCAGAGAGATATTGATTAAAGTCAAAGTAGATGCGAAATTTCAGAAGCCAAAAGAAAAAAAAATCTCATTTTCTTGTGTTTGTGGGATTTTATTTTTTTATTTTATGCCATTTTATTTTTTTAAAAAATCTGATAAATGAACTGAAAAAAACTGCAAAACACAATTAGTGATGCAACTTTTCTATTTCAAATATTTTGGTGATTATTAATGTTCTAATAATGTAATGTTTTACATTTGGGTTAAGAAAAATACATAACAATGATAATTGAAGACATCAGAGAACATTAAAAATCTTTGGTTTGAGTAAACTCTCTAGAAGAGAACCTTGTTTTATAGCAAACCCTAGAAACAAAATTAACGGTTGTATTCATTTTTTTTCTGCACCTTTCTAAACCTTAGCAGAAGGATTGAGTTTTAAAGATTTCATAGAATCATAGAATCGTTTGGGTTGGCAGGGACCATAAAGGTTATCTAGTTACAGTCCGTCTTCCCTGGGCCAGGACACCTTCCACTAGACCAGGTTGTTCAAAGCCCTTCCTCCCTTCTGGTGGGGTAGCCTGTAACAGAGTCCAATAAAGCCGTCTGCGTCTGACTTCCCTTTATTCTTGATCCATTTGCTCTTGGTCAGCTCCTCATCCATCCCCAGGCAGAGCTCCCTGCACTCCAGCTGGTCCTAATACAGAGGGTGACATGACCTTTGTGCAGTGGCAGTATCATAGCCCACGAGGTTAATCCAAGGAGCGATTATTGGTAGTTGAAAACTTTTCCCAGTATTCCGCCGTGGCGACTTGAAATATAGTTGGCAAGGGCTTTAAACTAGGTTTGAAGGAGGAAGGGCTTGAAACCAGGGTCTCCAGTGATGAGCTTAAGGGTGGAAAGCCCGAGTTAAGAGTGAAATCAGCAGCCCAACCAAAGTGTATGTACACCAATGCACGCAGTGTGGGTAACAAACAAGAGGAGCTGGAAGCCATCGTGCAGCAGGAAAGCTGTGCTGTAGTCACCATCATGGAAATGTAGTGGGATGACTCGCATGACTGGAGTGCTGCCATGGGTGGCTACAAGCTCTTCAGAAGGGACAGGCAAGGTAGCAGAGGTGGAGGGGTGGCTCTACATGTTAGACAGTCTCTTGACTCTGTGGAACTTGAAGGCAGTAACAATAAGGTTGAGTGCCTGTGGATCAAAATCAGGGGGGAGGCCAACAAGGCTGACATCCTGGTGGGAGTCTGTTACAGACCACCCAACCAGGATGATGAGGGTGATGAATTATTCTACCAGCAGCTGGCAGATGTCTCAAAATTACCGGCCCTTGTTCTCATGGGTGACTTCAACCTGCTGGATGTCTGCTGGGAACTCCACACGGGGGAGAAGAGGCAGTCTAGGAGATTCCTAGAATGTATGGAGGATAATTTCCTGCTCTAGCTGGTAAGTAAGCCTACCAGGGATGGGACCCTGCTAGACCTGCTGTTCACAAACAGAGAGGGGCTGGTGGGAGATGTGGTGGTCGGAGTCCGTCTGGGGCACAGTGACCATGAAATAACAGGGTTTTCAATACTCAGGGATGCAAGGAGGGCCATCAATAAAACCTCTAAGCTGGACTTCCAGAGGGAAGATTTCAACATGTTCAGAAGACTAGTTCTGAGTGTACCCTGGAAAACAACCCTTGAAAACAAAGGGGTCCAGGAGGGATGGACATGCTTCAAGAAGGAAGTCTTGAACACACAGGAGCAGGCTGTCCCAGTGTGCCGAAAAGCGAACCAGTGGGGAAAATGACAGGTCTGCCTGAACAGGGAGATTTTGAAGGAAATTAGGGTAAAAAAGAGAGCCTACCAATTATGGAAAAAAGATCTGGCTACTCAGGAAGAATTAAGGAATAAAGTTAGGTCATGTAGAAAGAAAATTAGAGAGACGAAGGCACAATTTGAACTCAATCTTGCCACTTGTTAAGGATAATGAAAAGTCTTTCTACAGATCCATCAATAGCAAAAGGAGGGGCAAGGAAAACCTCCATTCTTTATCAGACATGGGCGGGAACATAGTTATCAAAGATGAGGAAAAGACTGAGGTATTTAACACCTTCTTTACCTCAGTTTTCAACAGCAAGACAGGTTGTCCTGAGGACAGCTGGCTTCTGGAGCTGGTAGAAAGAGATAAGAAGCTGAATAGCCCCCCTGTAATCCAGGAGGAAGCCTGCTGAACCACTTGGATCCTCACAAGTCTATGGGATCAGATGGGATCCATCCTAGGGTGATGAGGGAGCTGGAGGAAGAACTCACCAAGCTGCTCTCCATCATTTACCAACAGTCCTGGCTCACTGGGGAGGTCCCAGAGGACTGGAAGTTGGAGAATGTCACACCCATCCATAGAAAGGGTTGCAAGGAGGACTTGGGCAACTACAGGCCCGTCAGCCTGACCTCAGTGCCTGGCAAGGTTATGGAGCAGATCATCCTAAGTGCAATCACACAGCACCTACAGGATGGACAATGGATCAGATCCAGCCAGAACGGGTTTAGGAAGGGCAGGTCCTCTCTGACCAACCCGACCTCCTTTTATGATCAGGTGACCTGCCTGGTGGATGAGGGGAAGGCTGTGGATGTGTCTACCTGGACTTCAGCAAAGCCTTTGACACCATCTTCCACAGCATACTCCTGAAAAAGCTGCAGCCCATGGCTTGGACAGGGGTACTCTGTGCTGGGTTAGGAACTGGCTGGAGGGCCGGGCCCAGAGATTGGTGGTGAACGGTGCTGCATCCAGTTGGTGCCGGTCACTAGTGGTGTCCCCCAGGGATCAGTGTTGGCCCCAGTTCTGTTCAATGTCTTTATCAATGATCTGGATGAGGGGATTGAGTGTACCATTAGTAATGGGATGAGGTTCAACAAGACCAAGTGCTGGGTCCTGCACTTTGGCCACAACAACCCCATGCAGCGCTACAGGCTGGGGACAGAGTGGCTGGAGAGCAGCCAGGCAGAAATGGAGCTGGAAGTTTGGATTGACAGGAAGCTGAACATGAGCCAGCAGTGTGCCCAGGTGGCCAAGAAGGCCAAGGGCATCCTGGCCTGGATCAGGAACAGTGTGGCCAGCAGGACCAGGGAAGTGATTCTTCTCCCGTAGTCAGTGCTTGTGAGGCCACACTTGGAGTGCTGTGTCCAGCTTTGGGCCCCTCAGTTCAGGAAGGATATTGAGGTGCTGGAGCAGGTGCAGAGAAGAGGAAAGAGACTGGTGCAGGGACTGGAGCACAAGTCCTGTGAGGAGAGGCTGAGGGAGCTGGGGCTGTTCAGCCTTGAGAAGAGGAGGCTCAGGGGAGACCTCATCACTCTCTACAACTCCCTGAAAGGAGGTTGTAGCCAGGTGGGGGTTGGTCTCTTTTCCCAGGCAACTATCAGCAAGACAAGAGGGCATGGTCTTAAGCTGTGTCAGGGGAGGTTTAGGTTAGATATCAGAAAGAAATTCTTTACAGAGAGGGTAATCAGACATTAGAATGGACTGCCCAAGGAAGTAGTGGATTTTCTGTCCCTGGAGGTTTTTAAGATGAGACTGAATGTGGCACTTAGTGCCATGTTCTAGTAACTGCAGCGGTAGTGGATCAAGGGTTGGACTTCGTGATCTCAGAGGTCCTTTCCTACCCATCTGATTCTATGATTCTATGATTCTATTATGCCCATCTCTGTCTTCCCTGCCTGTCCTAAAGAGCCTGTGTCCTTCCTTGCTACATTAAATTGTCTTCTTTTGGTTATTTTTTTCTTTTTGTTCACTCTGCTATGAAGGCATTCTTGGGTTGTGCAGATAATTTTTTTTCAGCAGAAGAAAGAATTATTTGATGACAAAACTGGAATAATTTATACTGTAGTGTCTTCCTTTTTGAGTTCTGAAGAAAATGAGAAGAAATTTGAAAGGAGCCAGATAAAAATCCTGAAGAAATGAGTCAGAAAGAAAAAAGAGGGAAATGCTACTTCAGAGTGTGGGTGATGTGCAATCATCCCAACATGTTTCTTTCAACATGGAATGGCTCAGAGTTGCCCGATTTTGCCCTTTACAGCAAAATAGTCACACTGATAATGTCCTCCACAATGTCCTCATTGTGTTCATCCTATAGCTATATTCAAACACAATCAGCTATTCAAAGATATAATTGTGCAATTTTGTTGTGAATGGTGTATGATTTCAGAACCTTTGTGGTGCTCACTGGATGTGCTCTATCCACAATTTAGTAAATGAAGTTGTACCCTAGCAACTGCTAACAATACAAAGATGTACGAAGACCTGAGCAAATAAGTACCTCTGTAAATCAATATTTTTGAGGTGCCTGATAGTACTGTGATTTTAAACTGTATTTCTAGTGGTGGCAAGATATGGTGAAGTAATTGTGAAGGTCTGTGTCACAAAGAAGATGCTTCTATTTTCTCTCATTTTACTTCATATATATCCCCTTCAATATCCTTCGATTATGGGATGACTGTTTCGGAAGATCAGCCTTGCAAGAAGGTACCCTTCAGTCACATCAATAGAGGCACAGCTGGCTGAATAGTTTTCAAATTACTTTTTCAGAGGAAAATACTTGAGTCATTAAAACACAAACTGGTTGAGCATAAAGGTCCCTTTCAATGATATTACTATTACCAGAAAAAAAGTGTAAAAGCAATTATGTCAGTTGAAAGAACAGATTTGAGAATTTGCTTATTTGGACATTAAACATATCTATAGCAAATAATATAGATGAAATATAACAAGTCTCCAGAATTATTGAAACAAAGTATTTGATTTACTCCCTTTTATTTGATTTGAATGAGATTTTTGCTTTTCAAGCTTTTTTTGAGGTTTGAAATTTAGACTTGATCCAAGCCAGTGAAAATGTCAAGAATTCTTGCAGAATGGTGAAAGTGTTTTCATTCCCTTTTTTTAACAGTCTGCTCTGAATGCAAAGGAGAAACACCTCTCTATTCTTACTTTGAAATCTTCTGCTTTTTTGTACAACAGACACTATGCTCATCCTCTAACCTTGATGCACAGGGTGCTAAGGGAACTTATTGCAAGTTTTGCTTCTGATAAAACAGTGCTTGACTGCCTGAGCTGATGAAGAGCCCCTATGAGCTATTACTAATGATACAGCCAATTTAATCAGATAGATACAAATAATGAAGTTGGTCTAATTGACTCTGGCAAGATGCAGTGGTGCATATACTCACTATCCTATTTACCGTGAGTTATGTCAACATATCACAAGTTGGAACCTTTGAGAATAACCTTCTTATAGAATAACAATGAGGCTTATGCTTCATTTTCTTCTGTTTCCTGTTATACCTGATGGTTTTTTATCACATGGGGTCTTGATACCTGTAGGAACAAGGTACTCCTTCTAGTGATGCTGATGGGTTTTTTTGGCAGATCTTGAATCATAAAATCATAGGATGGTTTGCGTTGGAAGGGATCTTAAAGACCACCTAGTTACAAACCTCTACCAAGGGCAGGGACACCTTTGACTAGACCAGGTTTCTCCAAGTCCTGTCCAACCTGGCCTCGAAGACTTCCAGGGATGGGGCAGCCACATCTTCTCTGGGCAACATCTGCCAGTGCCTCACCATACTCACTGTGGAGAATTTCTTCCCCAGGGTTTTCTCTTCTCCAGGCTGAAAAGCCCCAACTTTATAATTTGTCTTCATAGGAGAGGTGTTCCAGCCCTCTAATCTTTGTGGCAGTTCCTTGAAAGAGGATTCTCTTTCTCTCCCTGAAATAGTTAGAACTAAGCCCAAGAGTCTGGAATTTCCATTAGCACTGAAATAATCTTAATATCAATAAAATATCCTTTTACAAGTGAAGATATGAGATGCTTACATGCTTGTTTCCAGTGGTGTTTTTAGCAAATTGTGTTTTCCTAGTCTAGCTTCTCGCTGTGGATACTTTAAATGTTTGCAGCAAAGCAACTGGATAATCAGGCTAAGTCTCCAATGATGGAATAAAGCCAATGGAATAAAGATGGTCCTCAATGAATGCTCAGGATGTTCAAAGTATATGCCTGCTGCATACTGTTACTGATTGCAAGGGTGACAGGAATGAGAAAATTTCCAGCTGATATGTTAATAAACACAATCACGTTATTAGATCAAAAAAATTCTAGGCCACATCTAGCAATAATATATCTGAAGCAACCTCATTTCCATCACTAAAGGGAAAGAATGACCAATGTTTTGTACCTTGGTAGTTAGAAGGGGAAGCTGGCTGCCTTATTGGATGACCATGTCTTACAGCTTCAGATTCCCTTTTAACTGAAAAAAAGACATAAATAGTGTATGAAGATACAGGGAGAGATTCAAGACAAAATGTCCTTGTGTAATTCTCTTCACTTTCCTTGGTCATGACGTAATTGGTTGCAAGGACAGTTTTGAACTGCCACTTAGGGGAAATCCAAAGAATTAAAAAAGAAAAAATGGCTTCTAACCCACTAAATCTATAAGCTGTGCTCCTTAGGATGTATGACATGTGCTGTTGCTGGTTTGGGCATAAAAAATGCAATGCTCTCACACTAATGAATGCCTAAGTACCTTTATTTTTGCATGTACTGTGTAATGCATTCTGTGAAAAACAATCCTTTGGAAATCAAAGGGACCACCCTGTGAGAACAGATGCAGTTTTCAGTCCCATTTACGATTCTCTTGCATTGAATTCCACAGTGACATTGCCAGACAAGGAATCTTGTCCTGGAATTGGATTCTCATTATGTTTTAATTCATAGAGCAATTATTGTTTCATGTATGATATATAGCAAAAACTCTACAAAGGTAACATAAAATGTAGGCATTGTTGAAGAAGCAGGATGTGAAGTTGCTTTGTCTCAAAGCCACTATGTTCTGTTTTCTTTCCTGCCTTTGGTTTCTCAGCTGCATCATGATAATGCAAAGAGGAAGAATATTCAACAGAGGTACTGGTTTGGAAACTTGAGGGGAAGAAGAAAGTAGACCAGCAAAGAGGAGTACCCTCTTCTGTACTCAGGACAGGTTAAAAAACTTCAATACATTTCTCAAACTAATAGCATATGTCTTTTGAAATGTTCCCACCAGAGGCAGAAACAAAACTCCTATCAGCTTTAAGGGTCAGTTTTGGCTTCACAGAGAAAGTCAGCATCTGATGATGCCTAACAGTTCAGCTGGTATGTGCAGAGAGGGAAGATTAAAGGAAAGGGGATTGAGGAGAAGGGCAAGAAGTAAACGAAAGACAGAAAATATGTTAATGAATTGTTATTTTGAACAGCATGATTTTGTGAGTCCAACACACAGGTGTCTGCCTTTATGGATACTTAGGAAAACATTTTAAAAGTCTTGTCCATGCTATTTACAATGACTGTGGAAAACACATACCTAAATAAAACAGGTTTGAGATTATGACCTGAGATGTTATGAACAGGAGGAGAAGTTTCTTTCAGAATACCTCTGAGAACATTTCACAAAGTATTTTGAGTGTGGTCGCAAATACAAACTTTCCTGCACTTCTGATACAAAACACTAATATAATTGACTTTGTATTTAAATCAATATTGTTAATCAGGAGTGTTTGAGAACATGTGAAGAAGAATTCATGAGAGATTGGAAGTCTAAACTTAACAACCCCTCCTTATTTCTTTGATTCCTCTTCTGCCTATTTGCACTTCAAAATATTACTGTGTTCCCATCACAGCCATCATGGTTCCACATAGGGTTTATTAAAGCTGCTGTGTACGTGTGATTCCTATAGATATATGAAAATTGCTATATAAACCAACCAAAGCTTTGAAAGTATTTTGAAAGTATTTTGAAAATTTGAAGTCTTGCAAACATCAAGGTATTCAACTATGAAATATGATGCATCTTTTAACACTTCTCAGTTATTAGATGAACTTGCAAAATTCAAGTAATACTTATTCAAAACAAGTCTCTTCAAATTAATTATTTTCATTTATGAATTGCAAGGTCCTGCAAAGTTGAAATACTTTTGAGGAACTGTCAAAAAAGCTTCGACTTTGAACTTAAACCTAATTTGTATGCAACACTCTAAAAGTCAGATCCATGTGTTTAGGTTAGCTAAAGGCACCAAATCCAATTAAAATATTTTGTGTGACAGGAGCAGGCATAGTAATTTTCGAAATGAGATTGTGGGGATTTTGTTGTAAAGTTCCACTGGAGCTATAGTGTATTTTATGGAATAAAATGAAAAAAGCACCAATATCACAGAAGAAGTGTTTTTAAATGAATGTAACAGGTTCTGAGGTGGTGCATTATGACCAGGACAATTCAGAGAATGCCTGATCCTGACTATGGTCTTCCAGCTTGCTCTGTTGGCAGCATTGTATTGTTCAAGCTGATACATGTTTTCATCAGTACCAGATATTTTCATGCCATTCCAATAGAGTAATTAGCAGAAAGAAATCCTGAGTAATTCTGAAGTTATGTACTACCGCTATTATTACTGTATATATTACTAAATGATACTACTGCTCAGGCCTGCTTTTTCCCTTGTACAGTTCAAATCGCTTACAAAATAAGCCCTGACCCCTTAGGAAAGCATAAAATGTTTCAGGATGGGCTTCACACTAGACTACAACTTCCAGTTTCTCCAGGTCTTGCCTGCGCTGAAAGAACTAGCAGGAAAAAATAAATTCACTTTTCAATTACCTGTCATGGTTTCAGCAAAATAGTCTATTCAATTTCATAAGAACTGTAAAATTTTCAATTCACTGTAGAGTTATTTTAATGAAAAAAAATGTAAAAAATTACAGACTGGCATATGAAAATTTAAAATATTTTTCTTAAAATAGAAAATTACTGAGATTTCATTTGAAAAAGAATGTCATTTGTAATTCAGTGTCATCTATATTGCCTCAATGACTGTTTTGGTGTAGATGCATTCCATCAGTGAAGTGGAATTTTCCTCCAAAATGTTCCAACTTATCCCAGAACCCAAACTTTTCTTTATTTGTAATGCACTTTGCATTTACTTGAAGTTATTCTTATTAATTTTGCAAATAATTGCATGGCCATTTTTCAGAGATTCATTCCTTTTTCAATGGACTTCAGCTGTGTGTTTGCTTGATCAGCTCATCAGAATTGACCCTCTCTTCTAGGAGATAGGAAATAGGTGTAAATATTTGCAGTTACCCTTATTCTTAACAGATATATCCAGAACAAATAAAATATGAGAAACATGAACATTCATATGCTTAGGTTTGTTTTGGTACTGCCAGTTATGTTTGTTCTCACGTATCCTTTGCAGTTCCCTCGCATATATGGGAAAGAGTATTTCGTCTTAGTATCACAGGCATAATTAAGGCTGGAAGGGATCTCAGGTGGTCTCAAGTACAAGGCCTGACACATGATAAGCAGATGACTCTTCTCCAGTCCCCAGCAGGATTGTTGCCAACAGTCTCCATTCCCAGGTCAAGGCTGCCCATTGCTCGTCCCTGAATTTTATGGAGACCCTTGTCATGGGGTATCTATCGTATTGGTTAGGTTTGATTGATAGAAAAAGCACACACACACACACACACACAGAGTTGAGACAAGAGTTGTCTGTCGCGTTAGCGCAGCAGCCTCCTTTATTGAGGCAGCTAACCCACATTTTCCCACACACTTTCTGTAAACATAATTTTTACAAAACACCAGAGTACTAACACATGCAATTGTGAACACAGCCAACATCCCTGTCCTTGCACATTCCATCCTGCTTATCATCTTTCCAGTCAACTCCCAGCTTCTCAAGGCTGCTCTGTTTATGGGCACAGTTAATTAGCTTCTGCTCTCATGGGAACAGCCTTATATCATCCAATATATTATGTTCATCAAGCTCTAGGGGCTCAGCGGGCCCACTGCCTCTCCCCACAGACCCTGTTGGCCTTTTTTCCCCTGCCGTGTCCTGCCCATCTGGATGACAGTCATGTCCTCATGTGTGTTGACTAGTCCTTGAAACTTGCTGTCAGCTTCGAAGTTGATGAATGTGCCCTCTGGCATGTCCTGCAGGTCACTGAGGGATGTTAAATGACATGTCCAACAACACATCCAACAGTCCACTTCTTACCAGGCTGTACTGTTCAAACTTGGATACAGGCAGGCTGTGGCAGAAAATGTTGACCAGCCTTGGCCAAATCCAGTCAAGTTGTTTCATCACAGAAGGTAATCAGCTGGGTCAGGCGTGATCTACCTTTGATGAAGCCAGGATGACTGTATCCATTCCCCTTCTACTCTTTCATATGCCCAGAAATGTGTTCCAAGAGGACTCTGTGATTTTACCAAGAGTCAGTGTAATGCTGACTGATCTATAGATCATCCCTGTGTCCTTTTTTGAAGGTGTATGTGGTTAACTGCCCTTCTCCTGTCTGTGAGCTGAGCTCTGGCTTGAATGACACCATCCCTACATGCCCAGGCAACTTTAATAAATTCCGCCTTTGCACCCTGTTCTTGATCCCACTCTTGTACACTGCATTTTTGTACGCTGCACTCTTGTACGCTGCTGGAGCTCTATCATGATGTTCTTTTTAGCCCAGTCCTGACAAAGTGATGGTTCCTATGCCTGCAGAATTCTCTTAAAGGTCTGCCAGCTTTCCTTACCTTCTTTGCTTTTCAGAGTGGCCTGCCATGGATCCCACCTACCTGGTTACCATTCCCTAGGTCCAACCTGGCTACTTAAGTGTGCTTGCTTTGGCTGGGGTAGAGTTAACTTTTTTCACAGTGGCTGGTATGGGGCTGTGTTTTGGACTCGTGCTGATGCTGAACATAGGGTTGATAATATAGAGATGTTTTTGTTATTGCTGAGCAGGGCTTGTACAGACACAAGACCTTTTTTTGTTTTCCACAATGGGGAGGAGGCTGAGGGTTCATGGGAAGCTAGGAGGTGACACAGACAGGACGAGTGACCCAAATGGCCAAAGGGACATTCCAGACCATATGACATCATGCTCAGTGTATAAAGGGGGAAGAAGAAGGAGGAAGAGGGGCACATTTGGAGTGATGATGTTTGTTTTCCCAAGGAACCACTACATATGACGGGGCCCTGCTCTCCTGGAGATGGCTGAGCACCCATGGAAAGCAGTTAATTAACTTCTTGTTCTGCTTTGCCTCTGTGTGTGGCTTTTTTTTTTTCCCATTAAAGTGTCCTTATCTCAACCCACGAGTTTTCCAGCTTTTACTCTTCCAGTTGTCTCCCTGATCCTGCTGATGGTGTAGTGAGTGAGGGTCTGTGTGGTGTTGGGCTGGCTGGGGTTAAACCCCAAGAATGTGTAGGATATCTGGTAAATGTTTGAAATCAATACATACTGTAAAACAGTATTTCTAAACATCACGACAAAACGTACTTATTTCCAGCTTTGGAGAATCACATATTTGAAAAAAACCAAACACCTGAATTTTGAAGACGTACTATATGAAATAATAGACTTTATTACACACGTAATGCAACAACCATCACGTGAATTCCTAAAATCCTTCCTGATTCCTTTAGAAAGCACAAGATGGGTGTTTCCCCAGCATTCTAAATAATGCTTTTATTTTCCCTGTTTTACAGGAAGGAGAAATGATGCTGCTGCAATCCAAGCACCCAGCAAGGAGAAACTTGAAAAATGACCTGACTATACATATGTTCCTTGCGTGGTTGTAGATGAGGACATATTGCTGTGGTCTCTGCAGACAAAAGCTTAAAGGATCTTTGTAATTCCATTTGATAGTTCAGAGGGAAAGAATACTTTCCTTTTTCTTTTTTTCTTCATCTGGAACTATCAAGAACATTCAAACAGAATTTGGGAGATCTTCATGATTGGTTGAAGCTGGAACTTTTCTCTGAATTTGCTGACTCCTCATTTCATTCAAAATCTGTCATTTTAACCACATGGACTTGTGTGTTCTTCAGCAGGAATTCCTTTTTAATTATTACTGCAATCAGAACAATGATGGGGAGAAGGTAAACAAGCTGGAGCATTTATTTGCTGTTTCCAAAGCTCCAGTCAGAGCCTGCCACAAAAGGCTGTTTAACAAGACATATATATAGATGAGATGTAAAGTGCTTTTATAGATTCAAAACTAAGATACACAAAAGAAAACAAGAAGATGGCTGCTTTTTAGCTCGACTAAAGCTGAGCAGCTGCTACTGCTGAAGCCTATGTTGGAACTGGTTTTTCATCCTAAATTCATTAACACTTCTTCCACCCTAAAAACCCCAGCAATCAATAAGATAGGAACTTCTCTACATTCTTTATTTTGTCCAAGATGAGACAAAGCCAAGACAGAGTTCATAGTATGGTCACAGGAAAATTTCATTACCAGAGTAATCCAGCACTGGTAAATCCAGTGCAACACAATATGAACTGAAATGAGACATTCAGCGATGAATAGTAGAATGAAATATAAGAAATCTGTGCGTAGCATTTAAGGCCAGGTGATCTCTGCTGAGAATAAATACTAAGACTTCTGTTAGTGCTAATGACAAACTTCCCTGTTCCCCATCTGTGTTTCTCCTCCGTGGAAGTGCTTTCCCTGTGTGGTGTCTTTGCTGGGTTAATGTGTAGTTCACAGTACTTGAGTTCTGCATGCTCAGTTCCTAGAGAAAACAAGCTGGTAATTGCATTCTGGCAAAAGGAGAGAATCGAATGTTCCCTTCACATCATCTCCTACCCAGCTTTACCAGGCTCAGCAGTTTTTTCTACTTGAGAAGCCACTCAAGGATACAGCAGTTAGATTTCAAATGGCTTGGAACTGACTGCATATCATAAAAACAAACCCTTTAAATGTTTCACCAATGGCATTTTTTTAATCTGTTTTTATAGAGGTCTATTTCAATCTCTATGGATTGAATACTCTGCTCCATTTGGATGCAACACAGCGGATGTACATCTGTCTAGGAGAACCACTCTCACACTCAGTATCAGACTGGGAACATAAACTGGACACCAAAGTTGTACAAAACTTTGTACAAAGTTGTACTGAAGTACAACAGAAGTTACTCAAGAAATTTTGTTATTGTTACTTATTAAATGTTTTCTTTGGTTATTATGTGCAGACATGTGCTCTACAGATAGATATATTTGTAAGTAATAATAAATAATCATGTATAGATGTCCAAACTGTCTAAGTGTATAAAAATCTAGATATAATAATATATAATATAGATATTTTATCTATTATATATAATAGATAATATATATGGTATGTATTATATAATATATAGATAATATGAATGTGCATTTTTGTGTCTAAATGTGTCTAAATGCAGAAATGTATGTGCATGACTACATATGGTTACATGCATATATAAATATATGTATTTATATCATCATGGCTGGGCTTCGCGAACGAAGATTTGGGAAGGCTCTATCCACATTTGCTACAGGCATGCTGGTGGCTTATGAGGCCAATACATGACAGACATATCCGATTGCAAAAGGCACAGCAGAAAGGCTCCTTAGATGGTGTATTCTGCAAGACACGGTTCTTTCTGCATTGCCTTTTTTCCTCGAGAGTGATCCTGCGTGTGTTCTCAAAGGAGACAGCAGCGTTATAGATGGTGTGTCTCCAGGCCTCCCGATTTGAGGCCAGAGTAGACCAGTTATGGTGATCAATATGGCCAATTCTGAGATGTTGTTTCAGGGAGTCCTTGTATCTTTTCTTCGGGGCTCCTCTCATGCGGCAGCCAGTGGCAAGTTCACCATAAAGCAGGATCTTAGGGAGGTGGTGGTCCTTCATCCTGGAGATGTGCCCTGCCCAGCGCAGCTGTGTTCTCAGTAACATGGCCTCAATACTTGTGACAGCTGCTTGTTCTAGAACAGATGTATTGGTCACATAATCTGACGAGTGGATGTTTTGGATTGTATGGAGGTAGCGTTGATGGAAGCGTTCTAGGAGTTACAGGTGGTGGTGGTAGATGACCCATGATTAGGAGCCATATAAGAGAGTAGACAACACTATGGCTTTGTAAACACTGATCTTGGTGCTTTTTTTCAAGTGTTTATTACGCCATACTCTTTTGTGGAGTTTTCCAAAAGCACTATATGCCTTTGCTAATCTGTTGTCTATCTCTCCGTTGATCTTACCATCTGAGGAGATGAGGCTACCAAGGTAATTAAACTGTTGGACTGATTTGAGCTCTGATTGGCCAATGGTGATGTGGGGATGATGGGGGACTTCCTGAGGTGCAGGTTGATGGAGGACCTCTGTCTTCTTTAAGCTGCCTTCCAGCCCAAAGAGCTCAGCAGCATCAGCAAAGCAGGATGTTAAACGCTGCAGAGCTGCTTCTGTGTGGGCAACAAGGGCAACGTCATCAGCATAAAGCAGCTCCCGGACAAGATGGTTTAAGGTCTTGATGTGGGCCTTCAGTCACCTTAGATTGAATAGGCTTCCATCAGTACGGTATCAAATGTAGATACCGTCCTGATCATCAAGATCTACTGTGGCCCTTTGGAGCATCATGCTAAAGAAGACTGTGAATAGGGTAGGAGCGAGAACACAGCCTTGTTTCACAGCATTCTTAATTAAAAAGGGCTCAGAAAGTGTGTTGCCATATCTGACTTGGCCGTGCTGATCCTCGTGGAGTGAGATGATAATTTTAAGGAACTTGGGAGGACAACCTAAACATTCCAAAATCTGCCACAGACCTTTTCTGCTCACAGTATCGAAAGCCTTAGTGAGGTCGACAAAGGTTACATAGAGACCTTTGTTCTGTTCCCTACACTTCTCTTGCAGTTGTCTGAGAACAAATACCATGTCTGTGGTACTCCTGTTGGCTCTGAAACCACACCGACTTTCAGGTAGGATTCCTTCTGCTATAGCGGGTATTAGTCTGTTCAAGAGTATTCTTGCCAGGATTTTGCCAGCAATGGAGAGCAGAGTAATACCACGGTAGTTTGAGCAATCTGATTTAATACCTTTCTTCTTGTACAAAGTGATGATGACTGCATCATGAAGGTCTGATGGTAGTTCACCGAGCTCCCAACAGCGCACCACAAACTCGTGAAATTTGGTGTGGAGTGCAAGGCCCCCATGTTTCCAGACTTCAGGTGGAATTCCATCAACCCCAGCTGCCTTGCTGATTTTCACCTGCTGTATGGCCTTGAGGGTTTCTCCTAAAGTTTACCGGTCCAGGTTTGGGGGGGAGGGCTTGGGTGGGTGGAGGGGGTGGATGGGGGGAGGATTAGCATAGTGTGTTAAGCAGGCCATGGGGGTTCACCGACCAGCAGGAGGGAGAGCGGCACAATCCCGTTTGAAATGTCGCATGTATTTATATACACATATGCAAATCAAATACCTAGATATCCATCTGTTTGATGTATATGTCATTATACAGCATGTATACAAGTAATTTCTGTTAGGGATATATTACATTATTCAGTAATATCTCTACTCAGTCAGGTTGATAATCTGCTTGAAACTGTGCATTAGTTCAGAAATGTTGCTTTCTTGAGCAGGACTACAGCAGCAAAAACATCTACAGCTGCGCAGACACTGTGCCACACCTTTACCTGTGCCACCAGAACCTGAACAACTGTTACAGGACTTCTTTTTCAGCATAGGTTTAAATTTTTGTGGAAAATGTGTAGCAAAGGTTGACTTGAAATTCAGATCCCACTAGGATTTTATTCTGGTTTATTCAATAGACGGAAACTCACATCCTACTCCAAAAGTCCACTGGACACTGGAAAATAGATATATAAGTGCTTTTTCAAAGTGTTTTTAAAATGTTTCATTAAATAAATTATATTTAACAGTAATAAAGGATGGGAATAATTTTTAAATGCCTGGAATCTGTGGCAAAAACTCTGTTTTTAGGTTTTGTTAGAGTGCAAAAGGTTTCTGACAGACTGATGTTTCTGTAATTGTCAATTTTAAATTTTTCATTAATTTTACTATATTCTTTCTATGCAACACCTGAGTTTGTCTTTGTTTTAACTTTTGTTTTAAGTAAGCGATATCATGAAGTATCATATATAATAGAGAAGTTAAACTACTTTAATTATTTTCATTCTCAACCCTCTGCTCCACCAACAAAAGGCCCTGGTAACTGTTCCTTCAAGCTGCTCTGTTACTTCTTATGGAAATGCACATTCACAGTCACAGCTTTTATCAAAGTCACACAGGTAACACAGGCACTTGTGGTGTGGATTGAAAATCTAACTTCACCAAACCTCTTTCATTAGCTATTTTGATATCTTTCATTAAAGTATAGCATCACTTTTCCTTACAGTTTTGTAATCCAAGTTAAAGTTGCTCAGATTTCTTTTTACATTTGTGGGTTCCTTTTTTTTTTTTTCAATTTGTAGGATCGAAATACCATTAAAAAACCTTCAAAACCCACATATTTACTATGAGTTTAGGGAAAAACATCCTTTCCCACCAAGCTGGTGGGACATAGGACTTATAAAAAATGAGATATATATTCCGCAAAGAATTTTTTTCACTTTCATATCTTAAAAAAAATTGAATTTAAAATATACTGCAATTCTGTATGTATTCTACCTGCATTAATTATAACCTTTTTGGCTGTCAAAAGAAAAGATAGTTTCGCATCAGCAGAACTAAAAAATTAGTTTCGTTTAACTTACAGACCTTTAATGCTATTAAAAGTGCACCGTGGAGTGCATTACTTTAAATAGATTAATTTCCTGTAATTTTTTTCCACTGATTTTGTAATAAAGTGATATTATTTGAATATAATATCTTTAAAGACCTTAAGAACATCATAAAAAGGCTTTTCACTGGCTTCTTAAAGAATTTTCACTCTTTAAATGTATGAGATTTTCATGTCCCTTTAATTCTAAATTTCTTTGAATCAGTTGCCCTGCCTTTTAGAGCCAGGAACAAGACTGCTTTTGAGATACTGATAATAGATCCAGTGTATCCTGTGTTTTGGATATGGCAACATGCAAGAGAAATGGTATAGAACAAAGTTTAATAGGGGTCCCACTTTCTGAAATGCTTATAAAAAGAATATACAAGTCAGTTTCCAGAAGAAGAGGAGCATATTTAGTCAGTTTCTGAATATCCACTGATGCCAGCATTGCTTTCTCATTAATGGAGATAGTGGTGAAGCCTCAGTTTGGTGATGGCCTAATTCAGCTTTGGGAGCCTTTGCAGCACTGGTGGTTCCAATCCAATGGATAACCATTGCTGCCTTTAGCCTTTCCCTCCTGTTCTTCTTTTTACAATTGTTTCTTCTTTTTATAATTCTCTCCCCTGGATCCTTTCAGTTCCTTAAGCTGGATTTAAGGACACTGGCAGCCACAAAACATGAAGTAAGACAAAATTAGTTTGGAGCATTGTACATCGTCTTATGTTCCCTGGCTATGATGAAATCGATAGCCTGAGTAAAAGACATATCAAGGCAAATCCTATCTGCTGTGCTTATAAAAGAGTTTGCCCTGTAACTTTGCCTTAAAGCAGTAAATTGTGCCCTACTCTGCAGCCCATGGACAGCGTGGGGCACTGCCGCGACCATCCCTAAGGCATGGAGGGCGGTGGGAGATTATGTCACCATGCCCTTAATATGCCTTTTCACATTCAACTGACTCTATTGATCTGTGCAGAAAAGATAGGATCCTCAGGAAATGAGATGATTCTGTGGTATCTCTTGTCCTCATTTACACCATTACTGGCTTTAACAGTTTGTGGAGGAACATCAGAGTGATTGGGAAAGATTCAAAGCCTGGAGAGACTTATTCGGAGCCTAGAGAAGCCAACTATCCATGGACTTTCATGTTATTCCCCAGTTTCCACCATGTTTAATGTACCCTCACATGTTTCTGTATTAATCCCCTTGGTTTATATTGTTCAGGGCTTGTCTGAACTTGCCCTCACGTTTTCCTGCCAAAAGTTGTTTACCATCTTGTCCTCCCCTGTTTTCCCACTCATCCCACTGTGATTGGCTGAAGGATGCCGCAGTGCAGAGTGAGCTCGCATTGGTTCCCTTTACCCCGATACTCCCAAGTTCCTCCCGCCTTTCCCTATCTCCCAATCCTGTGTTTCCCTGAGATGTCAATCCCATGCTCTGCCCTAGTTATTGAACCTCCCCTTACCCAAACTCTATATAAGTCCTTGTTCTCCCTCAATAAAGTGACCATTGCACCCTGACCTTCTGCTGTGTCAGAACCCTCTGTGCAGTGTCGCGTCCCTATTCTTCTCCCGCTGGGCCATGGCAACAGTTCATTGTATAGTTTCTTTTCTTGTAGGTGCATCAAGTTTCTGAGCTGTGGGAAGGAAGAATTGTGTCATCTCTCACAATCTTGTTTTCTTCTCTTTAGGTTAATCTTGCTAGAAATGCCTTTTGTCTTCCCAGCTCAGGTGAGACTTGCAGAGCTGGACATTGTCAACACCACGTGAGTGATGTGGTTGACACACCGAGGGCTGGGATGCCATCCAGAGGGACCTGGATGAGCTCGAGAAGCGGGCCCTGAAGATTATTAGAGAAATGGTACAACTGTCCTATGAGGAAAGGCTGAGAGAGTTGGGGTTGTTTTGCCTGAAGAAGTCTTCAGGATGACTTTACTGGGGCTTTTCAGTACCTGAAGGTGGGGTACATGAGAGCTGGAAAGAGATTTTTGACAAGGGCATGGAGAACAGGACAAGAGGAAATGCCTATAGTTTGAAAGGGAGTAGGTTTATATTATGTGTTAGGGAGAAATTCTTTACTATGAGAGTGGTGAGGAACTGGCACAGGTGTCCCACAGAAACTGGATGTCCCATCCCTGGAAGTGTTCAAGGCCAAGTTAGAAAGGCTTTGAGCAATCTGGTCTAGTGGAGGGTAGAAGAGGTCAGAATTAGATGATCTTTGGGATTCCTTCCAGCCCAAACCATTATTTAATTCTATGGTTTAAAGCCATCCAGTATAAATGTGAGAGCATGGAGACTAGGAAGGAAAATATCTTCCAGAGTAAAGCGGATTGTGCCCTAAGAAATAGCCGGTCTGTTTTAGACCACAAAACTGGACTCAGTGTGCTGAGAGAAGGGTTTGCTTTTGTCTGACAGATGACCAGAGATCTCAAAAGGCGTTTGTTAAGCATAGGCTAAATTGATGGGAAACCACAGAAGAAGGATACCACACATATTACTCCTTCCTTGAACTCTTTTCCCTGAGGATGACAGGGGTAGGAAGACTAATCCAAACAAAGGTTGGAACTGCTTCGAGCCATTTGCTCTGTACAACAGAAGAGCCAGTCTCTGAAATCGCTAGAGTGAACAAATATTTTCCTTCTGCATTGGCTTGAAGAGACACTGCAGGAAATGCTGCTGCTGAGCTTTGTGTTGCCTTTAGGTGTGTCACTACCCGGGTTCAGTGAATCGTTTTGTGGAGGAGAGAACATTTACTGGTGCTGGTGGTGTGGTGCCCACAAGAAACTGCAAGCAATAAAAGCTTCCACTTTGTGTGCAAGGTTAAGAATTATAGCGGGAAACTCAAAGGATATGAAGGTGGAAGGAAGGCTTTCTCAATACCATTAGTCTTCACGTTAGAGTGATATAATTGATTCTTCCTTAGTAAGAAGTCTTTTATGATCAGAAATACATCCCTTTGATATGAAAGGTATTTTTGAGCAGGAATTCCAGCGTAGTAAAATCTTAAGATTTGTTTTACATGCAAGTTTAATCTCTTCTTTAATACAGAGGAAATATGTGTCTGGATGCTTGTTTCCTGTGCCCTTTGCAGGACTGTGTTGTGCTTGAGTGTCTTGTTCACCATTATTTCTCTGCACTAATTCAGCTTGTAATTTTAAACCCTTTTGCATTTTATATAAGGGTATTAGGGGAAAAAAATGCTACTGTTTTTCCTGGATTTCCTCTACAGTTAATGGAGAAAAATAAGTATCTCCAAGCAGTCATTCTGTCATGGGCAATGGCAATGTATTATGTACAGAGAGGAACTCTAGATTCCAAACAAAACTATCACTTCTTTTTTTGGGATTAGTTGATTCACACTAGTTGATCTGTTGAAAATCACTATCTCATAACACAGAACCAATTTAGTTTATTGAGACTTGTTATGATTCGCTAGGCTCCCTGGACATTTATACCTAGTGATAGAGATGGCTCGGTTTCTCTCCCTGCCTAGTATATTCCTTTAAAAATAATCTGCTAGAGACAGCAGGCCATTTATGCATTCAGATTCAAATACATATTTTCAGAAGCAGGCAGAAGGATTTGTGAGAATGTATACAGAAAAAACATGTTGGATATAGCCAGTGCCTATAGACAGCACTGATGTTATCTACATTAAAAAAAAAAAACAAAAAAACAAAAAAACACCTACTGAATGCCATATGCTCAGACAACAGGTTAAAGAAGCTGCAGAAAAGCAGAGTGTAAGTGCAGTGAAGTGCCTTGGAAAGTGTGTGTTTGGCAATAAATAAAATAAAGTCCTTTGAGACCAAATAGCATAAATTGCAAGAATTTATGAATAATTAATTATTCAAGATTATGTTGTAATTATTAGCTTTAACCCTGATTCACACTAGAGAAGTGAGCTTTTAAAGGCTGCCAGTTTGGAATATTTAGAAAAGGATTATGAGAGTCTGATGGAAAGCGTAGGCTGGAGGGGAGGGATAGAGGACAACATAATTTCATGGTTTCTCATGCCCATCCCTATCATCTCT
Organism: Pseudopipra pipra; assembly: GCF_036250125.1. NCBI lineage: Eukaryota > Metazoa > Chordata > Aves > Passeriformes > Pipridae > Pseudopipra > Pseudopipra pipra. Next base: position 43,526,847 of record NC_087581.1, on the reverse strand, counting down.
ACTTTGAAGAAGAAACTGCAACGAGACAAGAGGAAGGGTCTGAAGGATGGCGTCAACAGTACTGAGTGTCGCCAGGTTCTTCCAGCAGCACCCAGTTGTCACCACTGTATTAAGGAAACAGTTTGCTCTGAACAGGTAAGCCAACAACTGGAATTCAGGAGACCATTCCAAACTTCCTTATGTGTTTATTTCCCAAAGTCATGCAGTAATATGATCTGTTGCAGTCACTTTAAAACATGTGTGTGTGTGTGTGGTGCTTGGTTAATATTTACCAATAGTATTTTAATGATGAGGTGTGGTTGACAACAGAAAATAAAAATGTTGCTGACACCAAGACATGGTCATTCATGATTCCTTTTAGTTAAGACGCAAACTAAGTCAAGGAACTGCAATGCCCATGTTCTCCCTATTTGTTGAATGCATTTATTTCCAATAAAAGCAGCAGAATCTATTCAGAAATATGCCAGTATATAATAAGAAAATGGAATTAATGAAATAAATTACTTGTGCATAAAGTGGACATTATCCTCCTGCAACTTGCCTAGTATAAAAAAGCAGTATAAGGAACACAATGCAAATTATTTGTTGAATGTGTTTTCTGTTTCTGATTGTTTCCAGGCTCTGGTAATAAATGCCAGGGTCTGGACTTGATACTGAACAATTGTGCTTGCTATGTTTCTCTGTTATCTCCCTGAAGGTATTTTCCTTCACTGCTTCAGTGGAGGTGATGGGGAAGTGAGGGAGGTGAATCAGTAGTTGTAACTGCCATTAGCTGACATGGAGGAGAGGGGAAGAGCCACAGATGAAGCTGTGCAGATGCTCTGAAGAATGAAGCAGAGCTCCTGCAGCAAAAAATCGAATTCTCATGATGCGTGACTGGCCAGGATTTCTTTTTCCCTGATCCATCCTGTGTTCATTGTTGGTTACCACCAGCAGAAATACTCTATCCCATCCAGCCTTGGGCATTCCATGGCATGGAGAGATGTACTACAGAGCAAGCAGAGATGACCTGATTAGTTTCATACTTCACTCACCTGCAGCTCCTAAGTCCAGGTTATTCATGGGGAGTACAAAGCTAATACTCCTGTCCAGACTGTAAACTTGGAGGGGCTGGTAAGAGCTAGGGAAACAGAAACATGTCCCGTACAAATCCCAGATATTTTGATAGTTTTTATTTCCACTTCCCTGAAGACAAAATTTCAATGATCTCTAGTAAAATGAAAAACAGTTTTGCTGTACCATTTTGTTGTTTTTTGGACATGTCATCTGTTATGACCAAATTTGATCTATTTATTCAAATAAAACCCTCACAAATAGCTCATGTTTTAGAGATAGTAATTTTGAACTATGAAGGCTAAGATTACCACTTAGTAAATATTAGTATAGATTCTTAAACTTTGTTGAAATGGGAAATACACTCATTTAGATACTTTCCTGCAAAAATGTTTAAGTTCAATGATTTCATGTTTTTTACTGGAAAAAATGTTTAGGAGATGAATTCACAAGATCAGCTCACTGAATAATACTAATTCACAGACAGAGGCAAAAAAGGCAGGGCCCCCTTATGCTCCCATTTCAGAGCGAGAGTAGAAAAACTGGGCAATGGTTTGCAACCACACTTTTTATTTAAATTTTTTAAGATGTCAGTTTAGTCTCTGCCTTTTGTGACAGTATTGGTGAAGTCAGATTTCAAGATTGTGAAAGATATGAATTGTAATAATCTGTCTTTTTTTTAGTGAAAAAAAATTCAGCTTAGGTATTTTCTGTATTGTACAAGTTTCGAGCTGGCTTCCCGCCAAGTCCCCCGAAACTCGACAGCAAGGACCCACCTCCCAGAGAGGGAAAAGAAAAAAAAAACCAAGCAGCCAAAGTTATAGCAAATATATATATATATATATTTTACATATAAGACAGATACACAAAAGGAGAATACCACACACCGGGGGGGGGGGGGAGGTGGAAGGGAGAAGGACAAAAGGGGCAAGGACCGAACAAGTCAAACAGCCAGCCAAAGGCAAACTAGCAAAAATCTCACCACTTCCCTTCGAACAGGCAGGATGGCCAGACACGGTCCTAGGCTCTCCCCTCACGCGTGGCAGATAACAGCAGTCACTATAGGCCTCGGCTCCAGATAAGCCCGACCGAAACAGGGACCCACCGTTCTCGAACCTCGCCGGAGAGGAAGAGAGCGAGGTCCCTCCTGCTGGCTTTATTTATACCTCAAGTTACATAAAGGAATAGCATGGAATACTTCCGTGATCACTTTTCTAGTTCCTTCCCGGTTACAAGTTGGTCTCCAGGAAGGCGTGGAGCGAAACCACCACATGTATTCTTACTGCATGCTAAAGACATAGGAGGACTTTTTGGTTGCCAGGTTCTCATCTATATGATTTTCATACTTCAAAAGTAGAATTTGCTTATTATTGCCATACAATGGTTCTTGCATTTTACTTCAGTGAAAACTCTATTTTATTTTGGTGAAACATGGATCATAAAATAAGGATAATGAATCATCATCATGGCTAGGCTTCGTGAACGAAGATTTGGGAAGGACTCTACCCACACTTGCTACAAAGGTGCTGGTGGATAAACAGGCCAAGGCGAGATAGACAAGTCCAGTTGCAAAAGGCACAGCAGAAAGACTCCTTAGGTGATATCAACAACACACGGTTCTTTCTACGTTGTCTTTTCTCCTCGAGAGTGATCCCACGTGCATTCTCAAAAGAAGCAGCAGCATTTTAGATAGTGGATAATCAATATTCAGTGCTTAAATGCAGCTAATTTAATGTTGCCATAAGGAATTTCAACAAATTCCCTCTGTAGTTTGTGCACAATCTGGTGGGTAATGCAAAAATGAAAGTGGATAGAGAATAAATGTATCCTTGTAAAAAACTCTGGGTTTGCACCCATTTCTTGCTCTTAATACAGAAACTTCAGCATAGACTATTGGGAGCCATTTTGATGCAGATTTCTGGACAGGTGTTCTACCTATAAGTACAAAAAAAGTCCAAAGACATGAAGGTTGAATGGAAATCCAATATTCACCTCATTTCCTCTAGATAACAAGATGAGTTTGGAGCCAGGGCTGAAACTTTCATTACAAAAAAACACCCAGAAACCTTCTTGGGTCATGGTGTCTTCTAAGACTACATCTGCACTAGCAGTTTTTCGTGTATTAACTGTGGCAAAATATTATTTAGGAGTTAAAACATTTCAAATTATTAATGGTTTCATGGATTTTGACTATAATAATATTGATATACCACATAATTTCTGCCTTTGCAGGAGGAATAATATGTAAGTGTGAAAAACTACTAGATCATCCAGAAGAGCTCAATATTCTGGACTATGTCATTCCCTGCCACAGCTTGGCTCTTGATAATGGCTGTGTTACAGCAATTTAGAAATGATCCATATTACACAAGCACAAGCTCTCTTTATTTAGTATTGTATGTATATTATAGCAGACATGGATTGCCAGAACCATATCTGTGGCACAAGAAGCAGTGGAGACCTACAAAATAACATGGAATTTCCATTTCAAAGAGCTTTCCATTTCAAAGGCCAGTAGGTTAAGAGACAACTTGCTCTTAAGAGAGGGAGTATGCATATGAGGTGGCAGGTTTGTAAAGAAATACGATGTTTCATCACAGCCTGTCAGTAAAATATTATTAATTATAGTGAGTAGTACTTCATTTGCATTTTCTAAGGTCATATACCTTGCATATTAAAATGAGTAAAATAATCCGAACCTGCTGCATTGATAATTTTTGAAAAAGTTGTGTGAATGCAGTAAAAGTTAGTGCAATCCAGGGCATTGATTACTCCCTAGCTGTATTTGATCCTGGGTAGGTCAGCAATAGCACATTCAGGATAAATGTCAAGGTGTTTTCCTCTCCTTTCTGCACTCTGGCAGTATAAAAAATGCCTCACTGAAAGGAAACATTTTAAATGGTGGTACTGAACTGTCTGAAAGAGACTGAAGAGGAACTTAGCAGGATTCACACATAAAACAGTGCGGGGACTGTCAGAGCTCTCAGCACTGGCACAAGTCTTTAGACATTTAAGCTGATAACAAAAGTAGATCTGCAGGCTGAGGCACTGGCATGTATTTATGTAGTGCTTTCTTTGCAGCCATGGCAGAGAGCTGAAAGTGTCAGGAAGGGGAACCATCCACCAGCGGACTTCTCCCAGAGTCACTGTGGTGACCCATCTCTCTTTCCTCTGTCCTCATGCTGCCTATGGAGGTGGCTGTCCAGATGACCATCCTGACTCTGTGAGCAAGAAAAGGGAGCTCCAGACCCAGTTTACTTGCAGAAATCGAATCTGGGTAACTTTGGGGCAGAGAAGAGGGCAATGCAGCTGAAAGAGGCAATGCAGAGACAAGGGCATTAAGAGGGAGGGAGGGGCTGAGCACCCTTCCAGTCAGTTTTCATTGCTGTTTCAGTTTTGCCATTTCTCTTAATGCTGTTTTACCTTCTTATAGCAGTACCTTAACTTTATCTCCCTCACATTACTGTGGGAATAAAAACAGCTAAATATAAATTACAATGGTTTTTATTTTCTGGCAGTTGAAGCAGGGGAACAACATATAGGAATCAACCAGATTGTAAAGCAACACAGCATGAGTACAGTCTCTGCTCATGACAATTTACAGCACAGATAGGCGGAACTGGTGGCTCATGATGGGGCTCACAGAACCACATAGACCTGAACTATCCTTCCCCAAATTAAAAAAACTCCCAGGTCGCAAAACTAAAATCATTAACAGTACCTAGTACAACCAGTTGGATAAGGAGCAGTACACAGTGCAGCACCGCCAAGTGAAGAAGAAAAAAACACATTTCTGTTGTTAATATGTCCAAATGCTTAATACCTTTCTTGAATAGAGGCAGAGCTTTCTTTCAAGTATAAATATTTCCCATTTCGGTTTTCAGCTCATGAGTGCTGATATGTATTTTTCTGCTTGCATAAGGAGTCAGTAACTGTAGAAGGGACTTTGCCATGGAAGACAGTGATCTATTTATCATTCATCTTTCCTGGAGATGAATGGAGTTTATATCTACCATGCAATCTAGAGAACAATGGTAAGTTATTTAAAGTTTATAGTCTTGCCTTGTGTCAGGTCTGTCCCGCTGAGCCAGACCAGTGACCAAACCAGCTGATGTATGCCAAGCTCAACTCTGTGGAGTAGAAAGTGTTCGGACTTCAGGAAGATTCAGCAGCCTCTGAAAGTGGCACAGTGGGCACATAAATGGTTCTGACAAGTACCACTTCAGAAAGAGCTCTGGTCCCTCATGTATAAGGCTTACAGGAAAAATCATGCTCTCCTGTCACATAAAATTATGAAATATTCATGACCCCAATGGAATGTTTCTTGTCTCTCTCTTAAGCCTCAGCTGTTTTCGCCGATGTCTTGCCCCATGTTCCTCCATGTGAATGCTAGCCCTAAGTTCAGACAGACTGGATAGAAGAGTCTGTTGCTGCACTTAGGGCCCTGACACTCATGAACACCAAAAAACAACTGAAAGGCTCATAGTTTGTACCATTCTGCATCCCATTCTTGTAAAACAAATTTGCCTATGATGATATCAATGTAGGGTTACATAAAATTGGAGATTACAGGCACTTCTCTTGGCCCATAGAAAACCAGTGAGAATTTTTGTGCTTTTAATTGGGAAAGTGGCCTCACTACACATGAATTCAAAAGGCTTTAAGCATCAGAAAGCCTTGTGATCATCCAATTATTTTGTTTCTGTTGTTCCTTTTAATTCATAGTAGGTCTTTAAGAACGAGTGTACTTAAAATGTTATTTTCATGAATAAATCTTGTCTTTACTGAATAAAGAAGCATAAGGCAGGTTACTATCTTGTTGGAATAAACTGGTCAGCTAGAAAAGGGCTTGTAGCTACAGCTTGCCTCACATATTTCTTCCTTAAACTCTGTGAAGTTCAAATCATACTGTAACTGAGCTACACAGTAACTGCCAGTCACATCAAGGGACGCTCTCTAAGGGCTGGACCCCCATTTCGGTAAAATCAAAAAACCCTGCATTATGTGTTAGTTACAATCTTTACTTAGTTCACAGATAGACAGAAGTTAGATATTCCTCTTAAGACAGCAATTTAAAATGTCTTTTTTTGTAATCAGAGAGAATTATGCATCTCCCAAAGCAATCTTGTACTAGCAGAGACAAGACATGGGGTAATGGTTATAAGCTGCGCCAAGAGAGGCTCACGGGGAAGCATTTCTTCAGGGAGAGGTAGTCAAACACTGGAATAGGATTCCTTGAGTGGTGTTTGATGCCCCAAGCCTATCAATGATCCAGAGGCATTTGGACAATGCCCTTAATAATCTTCTTTAAATTTTGTTCAGCCCTGAAGAGGGCAGACAACTGCGTCAACTGGTCTTTGTAGGTCCCTTCCAAATGCAATAGTCTAATTTATTCTATTCTACAAAATTAAGTGCCTCCAGTGTTAGAAAACTCATCTTAGAGACACTTAATGCCACTGAGGGTTTTGTCTCTCCAATGCAAACTCAGTTTAGGGGGTGACAGCACTGCTCTGGATTTTTGACTGGTGAAGATTTAGTGGATTTAGACATTAGAATTATTGGTATTATGAAAGAGTGTAGAGAAGGAATCAGAAAAGTGATCTAGGAGTTGTAGGTTAACAGTAAACATTAAGCTATCATCATGTCACTTTGGATAAATCACACCTGGGACCAATAGACACTCCAGAAAGTCCCTCCAAGCAAATGCTTCTTCATGGTGAAACTAAAATTCACCTTGTGAAGTTTATGTCCTGCCCTCTCCATCACAGAAGTGGCAAAGAGATTCATTGCTTCCTTTTAGCTACCCTTTACACCTTTCCAAGTCATTTTGTTGACTATATTTCTGCTTCTAGGATCCTTAAGCTGTTTGATTAAACCCAGATCTTTCAATGTAAAGGGTCTGAGAAGAAAAAGACAGAAAAGTCTTCTCTGCTTGAGTAAAACTGATCCCAAAATGTGCCCAAGGAATCCCTTACGTCACAGTATCCTGTTGTCTGCTAGTACCAGACAGGGTCCAAAAAACATTTGCAAAAATGGTGCGTGGAGTCTGTCATTGTGTCAAGTGGATCTGCTTCCTGTATCTTTTTGCCTCTGTGAAGGATGCTCTCCTTTGTGTAAGGGATAAGGTAGGTAAAGATGAACTTTCTGAGATCCTGCTGGTTGAAGGCATAGTTCCTACAGGCAGTCACCTAAATCAGCAAGGAAATATCTACAATCAGTTGTATAAGGCAGTGAGCAACACGAGCTAACCTTTTAGATTTTTGTTTTAGATAGCTTCCAAAGACCTTGCTGAGAATTAAAATCTTCCTGCTCACTTTGCATCTCTCCTGTATCTTCTCATTAGAGACAAAATTTAGGGCTAAACCTTCCTTGACTTGATACCTGTGCCAGATAAGTATTCAACATTTAATTCTTTGCCAGTGTACCCTTCTTTCTTTTTTACATTTTAAGATACTTCCTTCCCCCAGTCGTAGCTTCAGGCCACTGCATAGAAACACACATCCTCCCTTTTTCTGGACAGTTTGATATATAGAGTATTTAATCCAATTTATTATTCTTTCTCTTGTCTCTGATGGACTGAAAATGGTAAATGTTCTGATATTAATTATGTTCTTTAATATTTCATATTCTGTGCTCAGAGAAATCTACTCTTACACGTGATTTTTCAGCTTTTCTAGCTCATCTCCTGTGCACAGGTCACTTAATCCTCTCCATCACTTTTTAAAGGTTAAATGATTACTCATACACATAATCAAAGGAAATGTTTTATTAACCATTTTTATAAATGCAAACATCTAGTACCATTTTACAGAACTCTTGCCTTAAACATGAGAAATTAAGTGAAGCAAATGCCTTTAGTCTGGATTTGCATTTGTATAGCAGAGAAGAATTTACCTCTGGATCAAAAGGAGCATGAGAGAACACTTTTTATGTGGAATTCAATTGAGGTGTGAAGAGTGAAGATCAGAGAACGTACCAGGAAACCAGCAGCTGCTGTGGCAGCATTTTTATAAATAGTTGGGAGTCTGCTGAATCTTAGGAACATGGGATCTTGTTCTACCAGCAGTAAACATCCCAACATCGCAGACTACAGAACTTCATCCCAGTGTGAGACATAGCTTTTAGCAGTGCTTGTGTAGGAAGCCATATCAGTAACAAAATCTTTCCAATAAAATTGTAAACCCCTAGCCAGCACAGACAGAGAACATTCCGCTTTAATGCAATGCTGTTTTAAATGGTTGTAGGAATGAGAAAAGCATTTGGCTTTTCTGAGAAACACAGCATACATATTCTTGATAGAATATCCAACTGGATGAAGTGGGATTTTGTCCTATTTTCAAAATTATGTACCTCATTTCTAAAATGGAATTCTGGGCAGATAAAGGCTTTTCTATGTAAATCTCTCTATTTCTCACAGTGAGCTCCAAATACCTGTAATGAATACACATCTTGAGATGACCCGGACCACCTAAACTTTCTACACAGTCAGGGAAGACAATCTACTGGAAGAAATTAATCTGGTCTATTCTCACTGTCAGCTGTGACTTCACAAGTTCTATTGAAAAATCTTCTACTAGTTGGACACAGGGCTGTCTGCAACGTTACTAGGCTGCTAAATTTGATGGTTTTGTAGTTATTTCAGCCTTTTGAGGACCATCATCTGACCAGGAACTGACTATAATTCACACCTCTATCCCTGAAATGCCTCAACATCCTCTCTAGGATGGTAAAGTTTGCAGAAGATGCATTTGTTTACCAGATAGCAATGTATGGGCAGCAGAGGCTTCATCCATCACCACGTCCAGAATCCTTCCATTCCTACTCTTTAGTACACTTTACATGTGTCTCTGGAAGAACCAGTTATCTGAAGGAATGTCAGAGTGGGTGGGAGGAATACTAAAAAAAACTGTCAAGCTGTCCTTCACTAAATTGAAGTTTGGCTTGAGCAAGGCTGGTGTTTCCAGCTCCGGCAAGAGTTACAGGAGGATCTTCACACAAACTGCGACTGAATGCCTTGTTCTTATCAGCAACTTCTGCACTTATAAAGCTCAGAGACAGTTTCTTGAGCACTATGTAAATAAAAGTAAGAAAGACTGCCAACTGCTACTAGACCAAAAGAAATAAAGTGTCCTTCAGTTTTATAAATTATTGTTTATTAGCTCTAAAGGTTACACACCATTCCCCAGTTCATGTCTGACATATCATTCATCAGCTTCTACCTGTCACAATAATTTTTACATAATGGCTCAAGAGTTTTTAGAGGTTTGTGGTTTTGTTTTTTTTTTAACCTTCTTAATTTACAGAAATAAATATTTCTTTGCTTTATTTCTAATGCAAATTCTGGCATACGGGGTACAGAGCAATCAGACTGCCTTGCACAACACGAGAAGCAAAACTTTAGCAAATGAGCTAGACAAAAATTACCATCCTTGCTTCATAAGCACCCAAGGAGTTGCTAGACAGAGAAGGATCTTCGATGATTAAAAAGCTGCATATGTCTTTCACAGGAATTAGTCTAAAAGTCATATTTTACTTTGTCTTTACTCTTTCATCACCATCATCATGGCTAGGCTTCGCCAATGAAGATTTGGGAGAGGCTCTATCCACATTTGTTACAAGCACGCTGGTGCCTAATAAGGCCAATATGAGACAGACATGTCCGATTGCAAAAGGCACAGCAGAAAGACACCTTAGGTGGTATATTCTGCAAGGCACGGTTCTTTCTGCATTGTCTTTTCTCCTCAAGAGTGATCCTGCATGCGTTCTCAAAGGAAGCAGCAGCGTTACAGATGGTGTGTCTCCAGGCCTCCCGATTTGAGGCCAGAGCAGTTGTTGATCAATATGGTTGAGATGTTGCTTCAGGAAGACCTTGAATCTTTTCTTCGGGGCTCCTCTCTTGTGGCAGCCAGTGGCAAGTTCATCATAAAGCAAGATCTTAGGGAGGTGGTGGTCCTTCATCCTGGAGACGTGCCCTGCCCAACGAAGCTGTGTTCTCAACAACATGGCCTCAATACTTGTGACTGCTGCTTGTTCTAGAACAGATGTATTGGTCACATAATCTGACCAGTGGATCTTTAGGATTGTATGGAGGCAGTGTTGATGGAAGTGTTCTAGGAGTTGCAGGTGGTGGCGGTAGATGACCCATGATTCAGATCCATATAGGAGAGTGGACAGCACAATGGCTCTGTAAACACTGATCTTTGTACTTTTCTTAGTGTTTATTATGCCATACCCTTTTATGGAGTTTTGCTAAAGCTCTCTATGCCTTTGCTAACCTGTTGTCTATCTCTCTGTCAATCTTACCGTCTGAGGAGATGAGGCTACCAAGGTAATTAAACTGTTGGACTGATTTGAGCTCTAATTGGCCAATGGTGATATGGGGATGATGGAAGGCTTCCTGAGGTGCCGGTTGATAGAGAACCGCTGTCTTCTTCAAACTGACTTCCAGCCCAAAGAGCTCAGCAGCATCTGCAAAGCAGGATGTTAAATGCTGCAGAGCTACTTCTGTGTGAGCGACAAGGGCGGCATCATCAGCATAAAGCAGCTCCCGGACAAGATGGTTTAAGGTCTTAGTTGGGCCTTCAGTCGCCTTAGGTTGAATAGGCTTCCATCAGTACAGTATTGAATGAAAGTACCGTCCTGATCATCGAGATCTGCTGTGGCCCTTTGGAGCATCATGCTGAAAAAGATTGTGAAGAGAGTTGTTGCAAGAATGCAACCTTGTTTCACACCATTAGTTATTAGAAAGGGCTCAGAAAGTGCATTGCCATATCTGACTTGGCCACGCTGATCCTCATGAAGTGAGATGATCATTTTAAGGAACTTGGGAGGACAACCTAAACGTTCCAAAATCTGCCACAGACCTTTTCTGCTCACAGTATCGAAAGCCTTGGTGAGATCAACAAGGGTTACATAGAGACCTTTGTTCTGTTCCCTACACTTCTCTTGCAGTTTTCTGAGAACAAATACCATGTCTGTGGTACTCCTGTTGGCTCTGAAACCACATTGGCTTTCAGGTAGAATTCCTTCTGCTATAGCGGGTATTAGTCTGTTCAAGAGTATTCTTGCCAGGATTTTGCCAGCAATGGAGAGCAGAGTAATGCCATGATAGTTTGAGCAATCTGATTTAGTGCCTTTCTTCTTATACAAAGTGATGATGACTGCATCACGAAGGTCTGATGGTAGTTCACTGAGCTCCCAACAGCGCACCACAAACTCGTGAAATTTGGTGTGGAGTGCAAGGCCCCCATGTTTCCAGACTTCAGGTGGAATTCCATCAACCCCAGCTGCCTTGCTGATTTTCACCTGCTGTATGGCCTTGAGGGTTTCTCCCAAAGTGGGGGCAATATCCAATTCATATTTCACCAGTTGTTGTGTGATGGACTGAATTGCTGAGTCTTGAACTACACAGCTAGTACTGAAGAGAGCTGAAAGGGTTCAGACCATCGATTCAGAATGGAGGTTTTATCTGTAAGAAGTGTTTGACCATCTGTGTTGAGTAGAGGGTTTTGGACCTGGTATCTGCACATAATTGAGTTTTTTTCAGCTAGATTGATCTACCACTTGTTCTGAATGTCAGGAAGTTTCTGTTGGAACTTGCTGCATGCAAGAGGAACTTGCTTTTGTTGTGTGACAGGAAGGCAGTGCAAAGTGTGCTTGATGAGCAGTTCTCTTCTTCCTCAACAATTCCTGGATCTCTTGATTGTTTTCATCAAACCAGTCCTTGTTCTTCTTGAAGGAGAACCCTAAAGATTCTTCAGAGGACTGCTGGATGCTGTTTTTAATATGGTGCCAGATTGTTTCAGGAGAGGAATCTGTAGAATCTATGGAATGGTTTTCGAGCCTAGTTTGAAGGTTTGCCTGGAATCTGCCTCTTACTGTGGGTGATTGGAGATTGTTAACTTGGAGTCTTCTCCTTGGGATACTGCCCCTTTTAGGTTTGAATTTAAGATTGGAGTTGAGTTTACAGAGCACAAGTTGATGGTCTGTTTGGCATTCTGCGGTGGGTATCACGCGGGTATGGTGGACATCACGGACATCTCTCCATCACACCAAGACATAATCAATGAGATGCCAATGCTTAGATCTGGGGTGCATCCAGGTAGTCTTCAGTCTATTTTTCTGTTGAAAGATAGTATTAGTGATGGTGAGCTGTTGCTTTGCACAGAATTCTAGCAGAAGTCAACCATTATCGTTGCAGTTTCCAACACCATGCTTACCTAATACTCCTTTCCAACCTTCAAAGTTCTTTCCTACCAAGGATAATGATCTTATCATCTGCAGGATCCTTTTGGGTAAGGCGGTGCAGGTCAGTGTAAAATTTACCTTTTTCAGCAGGGTCAGCTTGGAGAGTTGGGGCATATATACTAAAGAGGACAACATGTTGCTTGTTGTGGAGTGGAAGGCGTAGGGAGATAATGCAGTCAGAGTGACCTGTTGGCAGATTTTCAAGTTTAGGGCCAATAGAGTTTTTGATCATGAAGCCGACTCCTGAGAGATGTTTTTCGGTTCTGGGCTTACCTGACCAAAAGAGTGTGTAACCGGCACCATGTTCTCTGAGGCTGCCTTCCTCGTGGAGACGAACTTCACTGAGAGCAGCAATGTCGATGTTGAGACGTGACAGTTCATGGGCAATTAGGGCAGAACAACGCTCAGGCCGTCCGCTATTTGCAGAATCAAGCATGGTTCTGATGTTCCAGTGTGTGATAGTCAGTTTGGTTACACCTCTGGAGGCAGGTGTATGCCTTTGTCTTTTGATCTTTGTGTGACCACATTAGTAGAAGATGCCCGTTGGCCTGCGGTTAACCAGCCGGGTGAAAGTGGAGATGAGCTTTGTTTAGGCCACCTTTTCTAGGCCCCTCTCCGAATGGAGCAAGCAGTGCTGTCCTTGAAAAGGCTGCTTGGTCGTTCAGGGTGCTGCCCCAAGAGACTGTCATCTCCGGTCAGTCTCAAATGACCAATATCCTGAAACGCCTGCATGTAGGGTTGGGTCTGTGGCTTCCAGTGCACCTTTCACCTGCTGTTTCGACCCTCGCCCATCACTACAGGGCTTTGTGAATGTGGATAAAGCCTTTGAGCCTGTGCATTGGATTTTTTTAGGTGAGCTGCAGTATGCATGGAACTGGGCCCACCCCACTGGGCAGCGAGGTCCTCAGGACGTAGGTTTGATTAGAGTGACCTTCTCTTAGATGGATGGCCTTACAGGGCTAAGCGAGCTCTATCTGCCCTGGTTTGGGATTAGAGTTGTTCTTCTCCTAGGATGTAACAGAAAGGGAAAGGCAAACCCAGATGTGTTAAGTGATTTCAGGGGCCCAGTTCAGCCTAGTTCTACAAGTTTGTAAATTCAAATGTGTGGACACTTCTACTGGTTAGTGGATTTATTCACATGCTCTGCATTGTGCATGTACTGAAATGCCCTGAGGAGATGGAACCATGATGGGCAGGTTATCAGGCTGAGATTTACAAAGCTGCTAAACAACACACAAATCTGAAACATGAGTCTGAATTGCAAGACTGCTAAATGAATATGCCTTAGAAACCTGAGTTTAAGTACAGAATACAGCGCAGTGTGCACATAAATACCCAGGTCTTGTGGTAATGGCTACGTATTTTAAACCTTCTCTGATCTCTTGATTCTGATACAATTTAGTAATAAAATAACAGAATTTTAATCTGGTCTTTGTGTTTGATATTTTTATCAGAGTAAGAAACTTATAGTTGTTTACTATCTATTCTTACCCTGTGGTTGTGATGAAAGGGAAGAATATTCATATTATTTGCATTTGAAAAGATGCGAGAAGTCTGTAAAGAATTGTAGTTGTTCTGTATCACAAAAGATATGATAAGGATCATCATCAAGCCCAAACAGAGCATATGTACATTCATTAACAGATTTTTCAAAAGAGTTAAGAGTACTTGTTCAGTCTTCTTGGGTTCTGTCTTTAAAGAAAGCAGGTTGTTGAAAGATCTGGGGTGAATATTTAAACACAGAATGATTCGAACTACACAAGATTCCAAGAAATCCACTGGTGAAAGTGATAACTTTGCATTAATGCTGATTAGCAGCTGAATTTTGCAGAAAGGCATATCAAGGAAACTCTGTAAGATGGAATTAATTAAAATGGAAATTGCAGACATAACTAGATTACAAAAGACAATGAGCTAGAAACTCAGCTGGTACAAATCACTACAGCATCATTGAAATCCAAACCTAGCTCAGTGGTTGCTGGAGGACATCCAGATCCTGATTCCAAAGTGCCTTATAGAATTTGTGCTATGCCTTTTTAATGGTGCCAGTGAAAATTATAGTGTTCCCGTAATCAAGTTATTAATGATTATACAACATAATTAACAGATTGTGTGCAAACTGTAGAGCTTTATTTGTTTTTCCATTTTCATCATAGTATTTCTGTTTAGCTCAGATAACAGTGCAAAGTTTAAAAAGAGCATATTGTTTTGTAAAAATACATTTTAATTGTTGGGTTTATAATTACTTTTGAATAGCATGAGCCTTATATCCCTGCTCAGAACAAGAATATCCATTTGAAAACAGTGACATGGGCTCTTGTGACCAACATGATGAAGGTAGAAATGACACTTTCAAGCAGTGAGCCTAAGCTGACGATATGTAAATATGTGAAATGTTTAAGTCCTTCTCTTTTCTGTCAAGCAAACATGGTTAGTTCCTCAAGTTACAACATATCAGTATTTTAATTTCATTCTCAAAAATCTATGAAGACAAATGTAAATATTATTTACTTCTCAAATAGGTGAGATGTTTACATTGCCTACAGAAAATTCTTTTTTGTGTGTTTCTTTTTATTTTAAAGGCCAAAATCCCTGGCATTTTGGTAAGAAATTAAGTTGAGAGTACCGAAGACATAGTTTAAACTGCTTTTCTCTTTAATTTTTTTCTGTAAGACTAACATAAATTACATTCAGATTTAAGCATTGATAAAAAAGGGTCATTGGTTTGTCTGCAGAATTTCATTCTTATACTGTGATACAACTAAAGAGAGTGATGGAGGTCCTCTAGACTTTTGCAGTTTTTAGAGCAGGTCCCTTCCCCACTCAGTTCAGTCAGGAAGAGGCTTATTATGCTTTGTCCAAGGGAAACTGATAATCACATGTGATGTAATCTGTTCCTTTTGGAAATGAGGAAAACTGGATGACTTACAAACGAGTCACTGAGTCTGAATGGAGCCTGAACAGTGAAGAACGAGTTACCACAATAGATAAAGTTCTCATTACAGAAATAATTGCTCCTATTTCTGTGCTGCCAGCTGTACCAGTGCCTCACTGTCAGAAATTTTTGGTAGACTTCTAGAAAGTATCATTATGGCATTATGGAAAATTTTCTTCCTCTCCTTTTTTTTTTTTTTAATTTTTTTTCCCATTTCAGTTTCCTTTTCCTTTTTTTTTTGATTTCTTTTACCTTTCCACTTCCATCTTAGCTTCCTTCAAATATCTCCTAAACTGTTTGTTCCAGTAACAGCTAAGGTCACACTAATTGAGCATACGTTTGTGCATCCACTGAAACTGGATGGATGGTTCTCCCTGCTCTCCCTGCAGTGTTTCGTTCTCACCTACTGCTTTCACAGACTGGAGAGGGTCTAAAGGACCTCCACAAAGATAATCAAAGGATGGGAGAACCTGTGCTGTGATTAAGACTGCAGCAGTCAGGTCTTTTCTCCCTGGACAACACAAGGCTTGAGAGGGGCCTCATTATACTGTTTGAGTACCTATAGGGGAGCTATGAAGAGGGTGGAGGATCTCTCCTCACAAAAAGTCACATGGAGAAAACAAGGAGAAACACAAACAAGTAACATTGGAGGGCTTTCATGGCTGTCTTAGTTTAACAAGATTACAACTTAGAAATTAAGAAACTTCAGGTGGGATTGTGGAAAAGAAAAAGAACACCTTTTTATTAACAAAATCAAAATAAACAACAAATGGTGCAATCAAAAACTTTCAGAAGAAACAAAACGAAGTCCCAGTTCCCCAGGTACGGTGGGGAGAAACCCACGGTAACCTGAGGTGGGGGAAAAAGTGGAGGAAACGGAAGGCAAAATGTCCCGGGAGCACAACAGCTGCTCGCAGCCACGTATGCTCGAAGCCATCGATGGCTTCGCAGCCAGCAGTGAAAGAGTGCTTTTTCTCACAGGCAGTGCCAAAGGCAGAATACCTTGCTCTGAGATGGGTCGGTCTCTCTCTCTCAGTCATTCTCCATGAGGTGTTCTGCGAGGAAAAAATTTTGTCTCAGGAAAAGAAAAGGAGGCAGCCAAAATCAGCCCCCCCCCCAATCAGGTCAGCAGACAAAACCAAAAACCTTCCAGCAAAAGACTCCCCAGCCATGCCCCCAGGCAACCATGCTTCTAGAGGACCTCCCCCTTACCCTGGTCCTGCTCTGGCCAGCATATATGGCTTCGCTCCATTCCCCCTTCCACACCCCCCGACTCCCCGCATCACAGAAGAAACAGATGGGGGTGGGGAGCACTGAGAAAAAGTTCCAGCATCTCTTTTCAAACCTATGACAATGTCAACATAAGAAAGAATTTTTTATAGTAAGAATGTGTACAGACATGTCTGTGAGTCATTGGTTTGTGGCTGGCCCTTGGCAGCCGAGGCGCAGGAACAGGCTGTGGGAACAGGAACTTTCCAAGATAGAGAGGAACAAGACTAGTTACAGTAGAGATAGAGGGCCAGGTGTGCCACCAATTGCCCAGTCAAGGAGACATAGAGGTTATGAAGACTATGATAGGAGGAAGTAACGACCCTTGAAGAGGTTAAAGACCCCCAAAGTGCTCCCGGCGCAGACACACTCCAGCCTGTCAGCAGACGTGACAATTCAGAAACTCCTCCTTCTGTTGCGTGATGGCCACACACATCAGAATGAAACTGCAAATTGCCCAGATAAAATGTCCGAACCTGTGCACCTGGGCAAGGCACTCAGAACACCAAGAACTATGTTGCCTCCACGGGGACTCCCGCCGAGTGTTTTGCCTGCTGAACCTCAGCATGACGGAACTCGGAGCTGGACTCCTTGACTTCCAAACACTTCTTCTGGTGTCAGTAAAACCTTCTAAGCTTACCACTGCTTTAGCTGGACATATCTGTTACTAATATTTTAGCTGGGCATATTTGTAACTAATAGTAGCAGTTGCTTAACAAAATAATATTTTTATTTGAACATACCTGTGGGTGTACTGCTTTTCTTTACCCTGGAATCTCCAAACCCTAGAACAATCTTTTACTGAAACAAATTCCCCAGAGATGTGACAGAGTCCCCATTGCTGAAGGTTTTCACGATGCAGTTGGACAGGGTTCTAGGTAGTCCCAATGAGGCTCCTTCCCTTTCCCACAAAAAGTTGGACTAGATGATCTTTTGAGATCCCTTCCACCCTGGGCTGTTCTAAGGTTGTATCCTTAAAGCAGGCAAATCACATTCACTATTCTATTTTTAATGGCTGTTTTTCAGTTCCATCAGTCCCTTGCCCTGCTCAGCACACAGCTCTGTTAACACTTGTGTAGATGCAATGCAGAGAAGAGATGAGAACAAGTAACTGAATGTAGAGAAAGCCTGTAGAACCTCTTATTTTATTAAACTTGTGGATGCAACGACCTTCTGAGCAGTGCTCATCTTTCAGCATTGACTTGTCCTTCAATCGTTGTTTTGAGATTTCAGGCAAATTTCCCCCAGACTCCATGTGCTGCTTTATGACCTAAAAGCTCTTCCACAGGTTTTTAGTGTCTATTGGTCAGGCTGCACTGGATTCAGTGTGAATTGACACAGCTATGGTCAGATTTAGTGTCAATTCCCCAAATATGAGCATTGGAGAATTCCCAGTATTTAATAGTTGAGAAGAAGTTTTGCTGATAGTTGTTGTTGGACATATATTTAGTTGATGAGTAAGGAAACTTCTTTTGGACAGTCAGACTTCCAGCAGATAAGTTGTGAGGATATGTAAAACAGACTATTGGTCATCAGTGCCATCTTTTTAATGAGGAATGGAAGTCTTAATATTTGCCAGCAATCAATATGCTGTTCTTTGACATCAGTTTTTATTCATAACAGAGCATTTTTCTTCAGGTGCTAGGTAGAACTCAGACTGCTGTAACAGCAGGAGAGATCTCAAAATTAGCTGTATTCTTGTGTAGATGGTATGATTACGAAAGCTTCTGGTGCTTAAACTGACATTCTGTTTGTTGTGGAAGAAAATTACAGAAATATAACTCAGTCTCTGTGATTATTTCCTGTTACAGCATAATCTAGGCTTGCTTATGGAAGGCATTTACCATAAGTACTGGTATCCTTGACAACACCAGAATACAATAAAGTGCTTTGTAATGAGCTACTTCTAAAAAATATATTCTTTAACTTGTATGCTTGCATGATAATAAAATTGTACTGGAGCCATTTTTTGAAAATATTTTAGGTGCTGTCACCTTAAAATATAATATTGCAAGGCATATTAAAATGTCTCAACTTGCTACCAGGCATACATGGTGAACTGGTGTGAAACCACCTTTGGTTTTTGCTGTATTTTGTTATATTTTCTGTAATTTAGCCAAAATGTGCCTTATCAGTCATAGAAACATAGAATCACTAAGGCTGGAAAAGACCTCCAAGATCAAACTTTCAGTCCTAACATTAATTAGAGCAATTGACATTATCACAACACGTATCCATACTATGCCCACCTTTTCCAAGTGTATTTCTTGCACAGAGACACATTTCCATTTAGATGATGTGAGAGCAGATCTGCTCAGTCAGTGACAACATATGAAGTGTGTGTAAATACAACCCTTGAGACATCATGAAATTGGTACATCTCTTTTTAATATGCTTTGGGGTCAGCCCTTCCAGGTCAACAAGTACCTAACACCGACTGAGAGAAGCTGACCTTGATTTTTCCACTGGAATGCCTGTGGAAGGAGAGCTGATGGAAGTGCTTCAGGTTCAGGACATGGATGACAGATGCAGTTTGAGCTGCAGCCACCGGATCCTGTGCTTGTATTTACCTGAAGGGTGGAACAAAGGGTCAGCCCTCATAATTTTTCAGTTTCAGAACACTATATGGGTTCCTTCCAAGCATTTTGAACTTCTGTCTAGTGAAAACCTGGCTGTCATGTGACAACCTTGAACTTGCTCCGTGAAAGCAACATATCACATAATGCTGAGGTACCTTCAAAGAACATATCCAGTGCTACATTCAGCTTTCCACAGCAAATGCCAGGAAAAACAAGTGCAGAGCACAAATCAAAAAGTAGCCAACTTGTTCCCTCTTAAACCAACTAATGTCAGGTTCCTGAAGGTACAGTGAAGAGCTACAAGTAAATGGATATGTGTCAGCACACAGACGATAAAGAAAGAAGTATAGTCATTGATGAGGAAGAGAAAATGCCTGGCTTCCTACAGAAGGGCAATAACATTAAAATGAAAGAAATAAAGGAAAATTTGGCCAATTTGTTATTCATATTTGTGAACCATTTAGATATTCCCTCAAAAGATTTATGTTGTTTCATATTTAGTATGAAAGGGCTGCATACTCAGCTGTGCTGCAAATAGGAGCAAAGTGCTTCTTGTCCATAGATTTGAGGGAATATAGAGATACATAAGACTGGAAGCAGCACTTTTTGGGTATTTGGAGTGCCTCTTTTGTCTGAACATCTACTGTGCTCCACTGCACAGCCTACACCATTCCCAGTTCCTGTTCATAATCACCAGAACAATGATGAGGGTGCCTATTTTTTAATTATACATTTTATGTTGTTTTTAACAGTTTCTGGATCAGTCAGAATTGAATTAATATTGTTGCTCAGCTGATGGGACAGGAAAATGTTATGCTTGAGTTCCAGGTCACGAGCAGCGATGGGTACGTTTGTTACACTCCCCCTACCAGTCCACAAGTCCATGAACAATCCATAATAGTGCACTAAATAACATTCACATGACATCTTTGAGTAGGTCACAGTGCAATCAGAAAAGGATAAATGAATATGAGATGTCTATTACTTAGAATTTAGATCTTATTTGATCTGAAATACAAAAATTATTTGAGGCTTTTTTGTTGTTCAGAATGATTATGTATTTTAGTCTCAAAGAACAGACTAGCTTAAAATGAAAATATTGCTAAACAGTGCTGATAAATGTTAAGAAGATTTGGAAAATCTCTTTTTTTTTTGATAAATGGAGGGCAAGTCAAATTTCAGTGCAAAATACAGGAGTAGAAAATAATAGATATTAATTGACTTAATTTGGGAACATATTATGTAATGGTGGTATTGACTCAAAGTTTAGTGTCAACCTCTTACTTCAGTATGCTTATTAGAAAATGACTAAATCAAATGAATCGTCATTAAATCCCTCAAATTAATTAATATCCAAAAGAAAAAGGAAGTGCCTGTGACAACGTCACGCATTTGGGATATGAGTATGTGCAGAATCTGTAATGACACACAACAATGGTGTTACATCTAGAGCACACTTGTGCCAGTCGAAACACCCATGGGATTAATTAGTACTGAAAATCATCAATAATGCAGTTAGAACTGAATACAGAAACACTTCCTAGTACCTACCACATCTGTGCATGGTAGCCCTTAAAACACTTTCCCAAGTCCCACAGCTCACAGTTCAGTCTGGGAAAGTTGTACAGAGTCATCAGTGTCCTGGATTTCTTGCTGGGAGGGCTGTGATGGTAATGACAGGGTTTTCCTCCTCTTCACTGTGAGGAGGAAGACACTGACGTCGGTAACATCTTCTTTCTTGTCCTTGGGTTCACCTGAGTTTATTTTTATAGGTTTCCTAATAAAAGTCTACCTACATGCCCCCTTTTATCCCTTGGTTCTCAGCTATGCAATTTTTCTGGGGTTTTTGTTGTCTCCAAAACTGTCTTTATCCAATGAACCTGAGGTCTTATGGTTCCTGATCGACAGCTATGACCTGTCTCCAAAGGTTGGGACCACTGGCCTGTGCCGTCCCTGCCCTCTGTCACACTGTCACACTGTCACACCCTGACCCTGTGTGGTCATAGGCGTTCACTCTACACAAAATAACCACCTGCTGTCACCATAAGTAGGAGAGAAGCTGCATCAAACTCTGGCCCTGCTCTCCAGCTGGTGAAATGTTGCAGTCAGGGCCAGGCATGCTGGAATGGCCTAGACTGGACACAGCACAGGGAAGTCTGGAGACCCCGCAGTGTTGGGTCAAAGCAAAACCAATGTTACTGGTAATGCCAAAACATTGTATTTACCAGGCTTCAGGCACAGGGCACAGAAGGTGCAGGATGGCAATAGCAATGAGGCTGAGGGGATGTGGATTCATTAATCTGCTGCTGTTGGAGAATACACTTCTTCTGTGCACTTAGAAAAGCTATAAAGGATCTTCCAAACCATCCTTAAAATAGTCTTTGCTGTTACTTTTGCTAGCTGCAGCTTGTGCTGCTGCAGTGTTTGGAGACAACTGGGCATAAAAATGTGTGATGGAACCAGATTTGATTTTGACACGTTCTGCATTTGCAAGATGGCTCATTGGCAGGGGAAGGTGACATCACTTGGACTCTGGATCAAGCTGTGATTCTATAAAAAATTCAAAAAGTAAGTAATTTTTTTCAGGGTGACCAAATCTCCATCCTTACTATGTTTTCTGTGACATTTACATCCCTATTTTATAAAACTGCAGAAATTTTAATATGCTTTGGCCCTGTGTGAAATGTTACTAACATCAACAAAAGTCATCAGATTTTACACACAAAAATACATAATTGTTTTTCATTTGGGAACCGAAAGAAACTTGTTTCTTTTGCTGATGACACAAAAAGAGGGCAGGATGGTGCCTGTGTGCCAATGCCTGTTACTGTTGGCTGAAGAACAGTCTTGAAAGCGGCACCCTATGGCCCTGGATGTCCAGAATGGAGGACCAGGAAAGCAGACAAGTTTTTACTACTGAATCTTTGACCCTTTTTTTTCCCAAACAGATTTATACATTCTTAGAACTCTATATTTAAAAAAGAAAGAAATTTAAAGGGGAGATGTCATACTGTGTGTGTGTGTATGCGCGTCAGACCTCGAACATAACTACATCATAATAACACACTCTCCAAACATCCATTCTGTTTTATGACAGTTATCCACAAGGAAATTTCATGTAAAATTTAATTCTTTGATCATAACTACCTCACCTCTGAAAACGAGTAGTATTGCTTAGAGGGCCTCAGTTGCAAATGTAAAACATTCAAAAGCCAAACTACTCGGTTATATTAGAAAATACACTTTGCTTTTCTTGAGAGGCTGACTGTGCTTTTTATGATATATTCATGAAAATATCCTGGGGCTGTGTGCATCAAGCACTGGGATTTTGGTAGCGGTAAAAGAGGGAGACTGCAGCATGCGTGGGAAAATAATTGTCTTACAACGTACATGTTGGAAGCCATATTGGTCAAAAGAATTTTTTTCCTATTGTTTGCTTTATCAGGAAAAGAGGGTCTTGTTTTTGGCCTCCACAAATGTCTAAGGCTGAACAGATGTTCCCAAAAAGACTGTGTCTTTTGAGGAGTGTGCCATACCTATGTGCAGAACTGACCATTGGTTGGGGGAGAGTCCTGCTGTCCCGAGCCCCCGCCCAAGCTGTCCTTGAAGCTTCACCACATCCTCTGCTTTCCCTGGTAGGGCTGCCCAGTGACCCTGAGCACAGCAGAAAGGATTCCAGGGATTTGTGAGCACAGGGAGGCAGAGCATGACCTCCTACCGATATTTCCACTCCAAGGGTAGCACCTCAGGCCAGTACTGATCCTGCAGCTCTGGCTTCACAGGTGCTGTTGGCAGTGCTCTTACAGCCTCTGTCACCAAGCAAGAGTGCCCTGCAAGAGCAGGATGGTGTGGAGATGTCTCTCAGAGAACTGAAAGAACTGAACTGAAAGAATGAGGGTGCTGTAAATTACTTTTGAAGGGAACAAATGATAAAACCCTCTGTATATGAAGATAAGAGACCACAGGAATGAAAAGGAGAAGGAGAAAGGGAAGGGAAAAGGAAAGGAAAAGGGAAAGAGAAAGGGAAAGGGAAAGGGAAAGGGAAAAGGAAAGGGAAAGGGAAAGGGAAAGGGAAAGGGAAAATGGAGGATGGAGTCTTTTGAACTTCTGATTTTATCTAAGGGGCATTTTCTGACAACACACTAGTTTGCTATCATACGTAGCCTTTTCCCCCATCCTTTAGCTTTCTAGCTCTTGATATCAACCAAAACCAAGGAGTTTTAAAAGTGATAGGAAAAAAAATAGTAAGAAGTTTTCCTTCAAGACCAAATATCTGCCAAACACTGAGTGCTGTGGTTAATGGCTTCTGAACATTGTATGTGCATGGGACTGATCAAAGCATTAAGGTAATTAAGCAAAGTTCTTAGAACCCAGCATAATTTGCACTGTTAAGGAGGTCAAATAACAATATTTAGTCAGAGATTCACAATGTAGTGTGGGTTTTCATAGGCTGGAAAACACAGGCTTAATAACACGCACACTTAACAGCACAGAAAATGACATGCCTTTTTATCTTGATAAGTGTTTGCTACAGCAGCTAGTTTTTTTGTAAGTAAAGTTTTGTTCAAAGGCCTTTTCCCCTCTTTCCTGTTAAAAACTGTTTCTTATCAAAGAAAGGATTAGTCCCTTATCTAGCCTTTTTTTCTTGTCAAAGAACAAGTTAGAGTCCAAGCAAATACAAAAGAATACAAGACTTTGGAAGTCTGGAAATTACA
Source organism: Pseudopipra pipra (assembly GCF_036250125.1). NCBI lineage: Eukaryota > Metazoa > Chordata > Aves > Passeriformes > Pipridae > Pseudopipra > Pseudopipra pipra. Next base: position 43,503,049 of record NC_087581.1, on the reverse strand, counting down.
GTGTTTATATACCTGACTTGAATTCAGTTTTGATTTCTGAAGAGTTTAAAATCTTTCTGGTAATAAAACAGTCTAACCTTTCCTTAGAGGTATTTGAAAAGCCAGAGCAAGGAAAGAGGGTCTGACTTAATCTGCTGGTGCTTGCTTATATCAACATATACTGTGAAATTACTGTTATTAGGAGAATAACAGTTGAAATTATGTGAAGACCTTTTGTCTTGGTGAACTGTTAGCTTTCTGTGATATACTTTAAGTCAATATAGACATCAGGTGGTTTGTTGTTTTCTTTTTCTTCCTCCAAAACATCCATATATCAAAATTCTTTTTAGAAAAACAGGACTTCTACTTTGAATTGAAAAGAAAGCTCTACAGGGCTGCTTCCTATATACAAATAAAACAGTCTGGTGCTCTTATCACATCCTATTCTCAAACTCTTGGCATCAGATTCCACTATGGGACACCAGATCTTCTTTGTAGCCTGAAAGAGAGAACAAATTAAAACTTAAAAATTGATCCTAATTTTAAAGCTCGTGTTCCTTCCACCAGAAAGCTTTTTTTCCTGTGATCTGCAACCTTTGCTGTTTATTACAATAAATTATTTCTTTCTGACTGGCTTTACATCAGTTTTATATGCTTTATGAACTTTTATGTTATCTTATCAATATATGTTCAATAACATATGTTCATTACAATTTTGCAGAAACCCCATCTGCTTTTGTCTCCATATTCCTGCAGAAGGTCACGTCACTGCCTAAAGCCTCTGGATTTCAGAGCAGTAAAAGTTTGGGTTGCTCAGATCCTGCTTGTGATGACCAAACACAACTTCTCAGCATTTCTGCAGCTGCTGACACAGAGATTCAAGACAAAACCCTCTGTTGTCATTGGAATACAAAAGAAGAAGCTTCTCCCTATTGGAAAGTCTCCTCTACTTACCCTGAAGGGCTCTTCCTCTTCCTTTCTCAGCAGCAACAGCAGGAGGCACAGAAGGATAAAGGGATTTGGTTGGCTGCTTTGTCCGGCATTTTAATAACAGTTGTAAACAAGAGCTCTGCATGTTAATAATGTCTTTGCAATGGCAAGTCCTTGCTGAGGATGAAGAGCTGTGTCACTTGTGTTTACTTTACATCAAATTAATGGTACGGTGGGTTTTCATCTGCAGATGTGACCTCTGTGATTGTTCACCTCTCAGGGAGGTTTGTACTCACAAGGACAGTATCATTCTTGTCAGCAGACCACAGTTTGTTCACACGTGAAAAAAAATCCAAGCAAAATTGCTTCTTAAATTAACATTTTCCTTTTGGTCTCAGACCAAAGATTTAACTGTAATGGCCAGTAAGAACAAATTTGCTGCCCCTTTACCTGGCAAGACAGCTGTAAAACACTACCACATCCAGAGAGCAAGGCACTAAATCCACTTCCACTGAGGAAATGTCTTTCAGCTTTGGAAATAAAGAAGGATTTGCAGAAGCAGGTAAAGGAATTTCTGTGTGAGTTCTGTCAGTCTAAATCAGTGTGATGCTTGGAAGATTTTACAGGTTTGCACCTATGTTGGTGTTAGAAAAGTACGTAAGGTTCAGTGTAGAACTGTTTGCACAGCAGACCTGAGACTGACACTTAAGGGAGCATAAATGAAACAACCCTTCCAATCCAAAAGGCTGATGAGAAATGTTGGTATTTCTCCTCTCCTCCATTGTTCACCGTATATTTTATGTGATTTCGGAATTGCAGCTCAAAATTATGGCCAAATTAAGCCATGCAAAGGGTGATTGTGCATATGTAATAGTGGAGGTTAATGTCAGTGTAGCTGCTTCTGATAATACAAAGAACTCTTTTATGGTACTTTTTAAGAGAACTGGTTTTTCCTTTTCATTCTTAACTGCAAAGCCTCCTCCAGAATATACAGCAAACAGGTCATTTACACATTTACATTGTCTTTTCACAATAACAGAAAACTCCCCTTTTAATCAGCCTGAATTGCAAAATTCTCATCTGTATTCAGGAATTTCATTTAGTCTCTCCTGTAAACAAGGGATTTCTATGGAACAGGGTTGATAAAGGACAAACTGCAACTGGAAAGAGTGGAATTTATTAAGCATTACCATTATTCATCTCCCACTTTCAGCAACCCACACTATCAAGCCTGAAGCTAATATGACTCCTTGTTAAATATTTCTGATGACTACATATCCTTGTGCAAAGAAGGAATTGGGACTTAATGCTAGTATTTATGCATATAGCATTGTGTATGAACATTGCATATTCAAAAGGTAAACCATATATAACCCATACCTGTACAGTGTATGGAAGACACTGCAATAACACAAATAGACTTCTCTCATCAGGCTCACAGGCAGGTTAAACAATACTGTGCTCGCAAATAGTCTGTTCTGACGTCTCTTGTGTTACCGAACCAGGAAAAGTTACCTATAGACACAGTAGGACCCTGAAAGTCTTTCCAAATACAAAACTGTCTCCAGGTGACACAAGTGACTACAGCAACCTCCAGTAATGTAGTGGGGCATCCATGGCTGTTGTGTTTGATTTGTCATCAGGTGTATGGTTTTGTAATGAATAGAATCACAGAATGGTTTGGGTTGAAAGAGACCTTAAAGATCATCCTGTTCCAAGACCTCTGCCATGGGGACATCTTTTGCTAGACTAGGTGGATCAGAGCCCCATCCGGCCTTTGGCAGATATTAAAGGACAACTTTTTCTCTGTTTTTTATGAGTCAGATTTCCACACTCATATTCATGCGTGGGTCCAGTCTCACACACAAGATTGCTGGGTTTATCACTCTTATCCTCACAACACAGCAGAGGTCCTATTTTGGATTGCTCTCATTGCTCTCAAGACCCCAGTGACCGTCTACTGCCTTTCCTCCCTCAGCCTGCTCTTCTCTGGAGGCTGCAGAACTGGTCTGTGCATGACCCTGACATGGGCAGGAGCCTGGATGGCAGGAAATGTGTTCAGCTGCTGAGTGGAACAGAGTGCAGAACCTGACCAGCCCTGAGGGGTTAGATCGGAAAAAGGGATCAGTGACAACAACAAGCCCTAAATCTCAAAAGTTTCTCAACAAAAATGACAAGAGGCATGTCTTTGCCAAAGAGTTGGCTTACATACAAATCATGGATAGTTCTATTGTTTTTGCTGACACACCAGCTTAACACAAGCCGGCATCGAGCCTGTACAAACTTAATCACTCACAGTACATATGTACTTGCCTGTAAACGCAGCTGTAGCACATATATTCAGATGGGAGCACGTGTTCTTCTGAACTTCTTTCCAGAGTGACTTTTTTCTGCTCCTAGTATGGACAAAGCATGTACTTTCTTGAGACCTTAAAAAAAAGGGCAGCATTGTCAGCAAATAAGTCCTGGTATTCCTGAAGGTAAAAGTATTCCACATCGTGGATAAAGACATTAGTGCCCTCTCTATTTATTGTTGAAATTGTTGGTGTGTTAAGGATTTTCTTTGTCTTTTACAGGACTTCTTTTTCTTATTGCCAGAAATATTTTGATCTGCATATGAAATATTCAGTCCCTCAAATTCTTTCAACAGGTCACAGTTTCACACTGATCTGTGGCATAGATTAATAAATTATAGCTTTAAAAGCTTTTCTGTACTAGAAATTCTAATTATAATTCTAATATTTTAAGGGGATAAAGGTCTTCCTTTTTTGAAAAAAAATGACAAAACCTATGGCGGGAAGAGATCCCAAGAAGTCACCTTCACTTTAAAAGAAATTCAACTGTAAATAAAGTATTCCTGATATTTATCTCATGATAGCTATCAGAACAACATATGTGACCAGTCCTTGTGCCCATATAAGGACACATGATCTCCTGTGATGCTCATCATGTCTGGATGGCTGCTTTTTTTGAGTCACAGGATAGTGTTCCCAAGGAAGTCCATAACAAGCTATTGGAAATAGTCTAGCCAGAAGCTTAGGGTGGATCTGAGCTAATTTTTTTTTAAAAACTTTCAATAACATCTATTTCACAGCCTCCTTGGCAGCCTATCAATGTGGTCCCAAACCCGGGCTCTTTCAGCTGCTGTGCAAGCAGTGGATCCACACACAGAGTTATCTGGTTTTATTTCAAACTGTGCAGAGATGGTGCAAGGAGGTGAATCCGCAGAGCCAGCACACCTCCAGTATGCCAGGGGCTCATTTGTACATCCTTCCAACTATAGAAAAACAGCATTTCCTGTTCCATAAGCTAAGTCCTCAGTCATCGGCTTTGCCTTCTCTTGTCTCCATTTGAAGATACCACGCACACTTGTTTTATTGTGCAGTGTGTGAGGAAGGGGCTTATGTGAGTAGGGGATGATCATAGCCTGTGTCCTGAAAATATATCCACTAAACCAAGAAGATACTGATGTCTTCTGATACTACTTATCATAGCACCACCATCCATGCGAGTTCCTTTGTGGAACTTCTCAAAAAAGGGCTTCTATCATTTTAGTGGTTACAAGAACTTGTTAATTCCCAGTTATCCACCACCCTTCTGGATTTTGGAACGTTTCAACATTTCTATCAATTGATTTTCATTCATCCACATGTTGCAGCAGTTACACTGGTATTGTTACTCCACCACTGTTCCAGTTGGTTTGCCAACACACTGCCAAACAGAGCGGAGCTAGCTCAGAGTCCCTGTTTGTTTCTGTCAGGGATTAAGTTCAGTTGGAACTCCCTGAGCCGTCTGTGAGGGACTTCCAGTCTGACAGGGTATGGATTTACCCTTGCTGGGTTTGCTCCTGGTTTGTTCTACATTGAGTGGAGTCAATTCTCTTAGTGGGCCCTTGCAGTAGGTTATCACTGAACATGTGACTCCACTGTCTATCCAAAATCTATGGTTTCATTTCCCAGCTTTACTGGAACAGGGGGATCTGCTGTGCATGTCTTGATATTTTCCCCCAGTCCGCTGCCAAAATCTTCAAAATTCTGCTAATTGCTTCAAAAAACACAAATCAACATTTATTTCAGTTTAAAAATTAAATTTATTGCACATTTCTACACCCACATTACCGATACATAAACATACAAAAGTAAATTTAAGTTTAAAAAATAAAATTTATTACAAATTGCTACACCTGTGCTGATTTATAAAAACACAAATATCGATTTAAGTTTAAAAAAATTTATTAGATTGCTACAACTATGCTATGTAAAAATATACAAATATTAACTGCAGTTAAAAAAGTTAATTTATTGCAGAGTACTACAACTGTACAGCCTATAAACTAATACAAAAATATCAATATACCTATCCAAATAACACCATACCTATAAGTAAATAAATATAATTATAAAACTATACAACTCTGTACCTACAGAAACATAACTACATACACCTAACAATAACAATATAGATATAAATATAATTACATGTTAAATATACTATATAAATACATATATAAATATACACATAGTGAACCTATATATAAATATACAAATATCAATATATCCATAGGCCTATAACTACATCAATATAACTAGACAGCTATGCAACTCTATACATATTTAAATATAATGAAAATATAACAATATACCTAAATATAGCAATATACATACATATTACTAGATACATATATGTATCTAAAAATCCATATACCTATAACTAGAATAAATATAACTATATAGCTATACAACTGCACACATATGTAATTATAACTAAATACAGATAGAAATATAACATACATATATAAATACAACTAGATACATACATAAATACAACTAGGTACATACATAAATACAACTAGGTACATATATAACTAGATAAATATACAAATATACCTATACAAATATTCAATCTACATATGTAAATATCTATATACCTATAACTACCTAGGTATAACTATAACTATACACATCTCTAAATATAAGTATATACAGAGGGATCCCAGCCGCCCCATCTTCACAGGCTCTTCCTCGGTCTCTCCCTCCCATGCAGAGCAGCCCTCCTGGAGAGGTACAGATGGACATCTGGGAAGCAAAGGGGATATTGAGTCAACATTGGTCCTCCTGTACATTTCCCTTGGCAGTAACTGCACTTCTATCAGGGATTACAAAATCTTAGATCCTGCCGGGGAGGGTTAGAAAGAAAAAATCCCGTGTTCTGAGGATTTTCAACAACAAATAACTTGTCTATTTAGCTCTCACCTACTCATTCAATCCTCGTGGAATACTGTCTAGCTTTGGCAGGAGACCTCCTGCCAGGTCTTACTCCCCTCTGCACAAAACTCACAGGATACTCCCGCCAGCTGTCCCTGCACAGGACACCATGTCCCATGGACTTCCAGAGAGCTCCTTAAGCCTCCCCAGAGCTGGGCAGGGAGCAGGGACATCCCTGGGCAGGGCTGGGCCAGCTCCCCAGCGAAGAGCGAGGGTGTTCCAAGCACAGCCCAGCCGAGACTGTCCTGCTGCAGCCCACGGGCAGAGCGGGACACACGGGAACAGGTCTCGGGCTGTGCCAGCAGATCTGCCTTCCCCAAGGACAACCCTGTCTGGCCCTGGGTGAGCTGAACTGAGCTGAGCTGAACCACCCCCAGCAAGGGCAGGGAGCCCTCCTGACTCGGGGCAGTGCCCATTTCCAACCCCAAACTACCCTCACATCCATTCTGTCTCACCAGCCCCAGTGGCCTCACCAAGGGTCTCAGGCAGCAGCAACAGGTCCCTGGTCAAGATGTGGCTGGTGGTCGTCAGCTTCTCTCTCTTGGCCCTCATCAGTCTCTTGCTGCTCAAAAAGAATTCAGGGCAGTCCTGGCAAAAGTGGAGAGTCTGGAACATGTGCTGTGGCCCAGCAAGCTTGGACAGGCTTGGACCCCACTGTGCTCCCCGTTGGTCCCCCACTATCCCCTCGGCCCCACCATGCCCTTGGCAAACCCAGAGCCCTCAGCTCCCCCAGTCCCTTCAGACCCCTCCACTTGCCTCAGACCCTATCATCATCTCAATGTCACAGGCCCCTTAGCCCCATCAACTGCCTCAGCCTTTGCCACTCCCTTATCCCCTCAGCTCTCAGCATCCCCCCCAGCTCCCCCAGCCCCCTCAGCCCCACTGTCCCCTCAGTGCCACCATCACCTCAGCATCACTGTCCCTTCAGCATCGCCATCCCCTCGGCCCCCCCAGCCCCCTCAGCCTCACCATCCTCCAGCAGCTCCTTGGGGAGTGGTGCCTGGTGCCACCAGAAGCTCCCCCCAGTCCCATGGGGGTGCGGGGGGCCGGGACCTGGGGCTGGAGCTGCTGCTCCCCCGGCCCGGCCACCAGCCCAGAGGCGGCACAGGGAGCGGGGACAGAGGCGGCACAGCGGGAAGAGTGAGGGATGGAAAAGGCAGCAGAGGTGAGAAAGCAGCCTATACCTATACAAACATCAATATACGTACCTAAACATCCGTATACATCTAACTATGTAACTATATACACCTATAAATATAACTAGATATAAAATTATATGTAGTGTGTATATATATAAATAAATATAATATATAAAAATATAACTATATAAAGATGTAACGATACATATATAAATATGTACATCTATAAATAAAATAAATGTAAATAAATAATATATATAATATTTTTAAAGAAATTAAAAATATTAAATTGTAAACAATATTAAATAATTCTAATAAGATATTGTAATAATATAGTACTAACTATAAAACATATTAATAACAACGATATAGAATTATATTATTATATGATAATATAATAAAATTACATAATTATATAATTATTAATATATTGATATTAGTAATAATTACAATACTAATAATATTAAATGTTATGTTAAAATAATAATAGCTATTAATATATTATTTCATCTCTATACATCTATAAATATAAATATGCAACTATATCTAGAAATGTAACTCTACCCATCTTTAAATATAACTATAAACAGAGGGATTCCAGCTGCCCTGTTTCACAGGCTCTCCCTCAGTCGCTTCCTCCCACGCAGAGCAGCTCTCCTGGCAAGGTACAGCTCATGGACCTCTGGGAAACAAAGGGAACAGAGTCACTGTGGGTCCTTGTGTACATTCTCCTCAGCAGCACATCGAGCACTTGTACTCCTGTCAGGGACTGCAAAAGATGGCCTCAAAGGCAGGCTCTCACTTGGGAATTTGAGGCCTGCTGTTTAAAGAATAGGAATTCTTCCAAGTTTTCAATACTTTAAAGTTTTGAAGCACCCAATAAAGTCCCAGCACTCACCCTGCAAATGGCACAAGAGCTTTAAACAGAGACAGTCACATCTCACAAAGACAGCTCCAGCCTTGTTCTTTCTCTGTGCCGCCAAAGGCCTCAGTCCTTACTTAAATGGTTGAAACTCATGGGCAATGTGAGCTGAGTTATTAACCAGCATCGTTATCTGGGATCTAGAAACTGCCCTCTGAAGTGAGCAACAGTTCCTCCAACTCTACCATCAGCTCTTGGAGGAACAGCTGGGAGGGAAAAGGCCTCCCTACAAGGCCAGCAGCCTGCACCACCTTTGCCCTAGAATAGATCTAAAGTGCTCTCTCTCTCCTCTTGGGTCTTGCTGATTTGGGGACATTCAGGTTTTCCTTTAGTTACTGGATTTGTGAATTGCTTGGCCTCGGATGTTCTGCCTCTTGTTTTTCTCACGCGTCTCAGCATAGGTATCAGCAGATTGGTATTAAATGTAGGTAGTGATTTGAGACAAAAAGCCTGGACTTCTACACTGACATCACCAGTTTGCTGGGTTTTCTCCCTGTTGCTTTAATAGTCACCTCATTACTCAGCACTGCCTCTGTAGCACATCTGGGTTGGTGGCGCAACTCCCAGAACGTCAGGTTTTGTTCACTGATCTAATTCACACCCTTTTGCACAGAAGAACACCTGGTCTGAGCACATCTAGAGAAGTGTGTTGGTGAGTACTCTGTGAGGTTGTACAAGCACAATATTTTCACTGAAGGCACAAGGAAGCACTAACACTGCAGACAATAACTCAGCTGCTCTGATCTCCCCTTCCTGTAACACTCAGCCTTAGAGCAGCTGTCTCGGTCATCTCTAAAAGAACGTAGACTCTCTTCTTACCAGGCTCATTTGGCTCCAGGGAACTGTTCCCGCTGCTCGCACTGCCAGGCAAAGCTTTCTCTGCTGCAGCCTTGTTCCCAGGCTCCCCTCCTGAAGACTCAGAGGGAACACTAATATTCCCCTTAAAAGAAAAACAAATAGAAATAAACCCAAGGATCACTCGATATTTTCTTGGAATCACTTTAGGGACACAGTAAAAACTGTTCTACGCTCCAGAAGGATGTGTAACACAAAGTGAACACTGCTCAGATGGTTTACAGGACAAGTGCTTTAAACTCAGAATTAAGGTTGCCAAAGTGAAAGCTCTTGTCCTATTAAGCAAAACATGAAATCAGAAAACCAGAATACACTAAGTGAGGCTGTGTGTCCTCACAGTCAGAACTTTGCCCTCACAGGAGCTGCAAGAAACCAGTCAACAGAAATCCAGGTGCCCTCCTTGCTACCCCACACGTGTGTCAGGTTGCTCACTGCACAGGGCTGCGTGGTGCAAAACTACACATGAGCCACACATTTCTGGCTGGGAATCCCCCCCCGCCTATCCTCCTTCTAAGACAATAAATTACAAGGTGTTGCTTGCTTTTCGGAGCCTTCTGCTGCTGCCCAACACGCACTTTGCAGCCAGCCATTTACTGAACTGGTGTATTTCCATGATCATGTGACAATAATCTGTAGGGTAAAAAGCTCCCCAAAACCAGACAACCAAGTTATGTTTCTGCTCTGCTGAGGAAGTAAAGACCCAAGGTTAAGCACCTGGAAATTACCTTTAGGCACAAAGATATTCTCACTATGACCAGTTCTAGGATATTCATCTCTTCTGCCATAGCCTATCCATCAGAATCCTAGAGATGAATGACTGCTCAGAGCCTGCAACATTTCCTTCTATTAAGCAATCAAACGCTTTTGAAAACTGGTATGTGTGATGTTACAGTAGACAAAAGGGCATCACACTTGGGAAGAAGATACTGGTAATGCCAAAAAATCACACTCCCCACCTTGACTTTGCCCTTACTCAATGTTAAATATACAAAAGGCAACAGGTCCGTACATCAATAGAAACAGAGACATTCTTTGGCAAAGTTGTGTAACAATAAGCAAAAAGGCCTGTGCCAGTACAGGAACTGAACATTCCAGAGAAGTCTGGGAAGAGCAAGAGTTAGAGAAAGGGGATTCCTAATCAGAAGAGGTAACTTGTCCAACAAAAAGTCTAATAGTCCATGAATCGCTCTTCAACACAGAATAAGCCTTTGACCACTTCAATAAGTCCTTGACCATTTCACATCCAGGACCAGCACTGTCCTTCACACCAATTACACAAGTCATGGGGCCTCGAAACCCAAACGCCTGCCCCCCAACAACTCCATGGCTCACACACTTAATCCCTCCTTGCTAACAAGGAAGTCTGGGCCCCAAAGGCCTTAAAAATAGAGATTTACTTCTCAAACACAGTTCAAAAGCTGTCAAAGCTGACAATGTTTAACATGCAGGTGACACCCAATACACTGAGAGGGCTCTAAGGAAAGAGTCCTGCCAACTCCGTGTGTGCTGGTGCGAGGACGTGTTCTTCCCTGCACTGCACTGAGCAGAACAGTCCCATCGAGGCTGGAGCTTTGCAGGGACTTTAGATTAGAAAACATATCCCTTCCTAGAAAGAGGGATACCCAAGAGGAAGACGACTAAGCTATGGGACATGGAGAGCAGTAGTGGCAAGTTTGCTCCGGCTGAGGATTTCCAAGCCAGAAACTTTACTGGAGACCTCAAAACACAAAGAGGACAATAAACTGTTGGGGAACGAAGAACTGAGTGGGAGGAATTTCAGAGATGGAGAGAAATCTACAGCCCCGAATGACAGCTGTTATACCAAACAAGACATTTCTACACCGGACTTGTGCTTTACACCGAATATGACATATATCACGGACTAGACAGTTATTCCCCGTTATTCCCCAGTTGTTGTTGTATTGTTACATGGTTGTTTGTACCCCATTTGTACCCCAGTTGTCGTTTTAAAATTTTTGTCCTCCATATTGTCTTCTCCTTCCCCTCAGAGTTTCCCGCCTTTTTCCCTGTTTTCCCGCTCCTCTGCCTGTGATTGGCTGAGGTTTGCTGCAGTGCAGAGGCAGCTGTTATTGGCCCTTTCCCCCAGAGACACCCAAACTCCTCCCCTTACTACCCATGTACCCAATCGTTTTCCTTCCTGAAATGTCAATCCCTTGCTCCTCCCCAGTTCTGGATCCTCCCTTCAGACCTTCCCTATTTAAGTCCCTGCTCTCCCTAATAAAGTTGGCATTGCCTCACCAGACCTCTATTGTGTCTCGGACCCTTTTTGCAGTGCCCGATCCCATTCCTTCCCCCCGGGTCGTGGCAAGTGGCGCCCAACGTGGGGCCCAGTAGAGGTCTCTCGTATCGAGAGAACTCCTGCGCCTTCACTGGACTCAAGGATCCTCAGGAGCGAGGATTTCTCCGCCGACCCTCCCCTGCACAGCGGACGACTACGGGCATCCTTTGCTGCCGCGTGGGTCGCGCACCGGACAGGTGAGCTGCGGGGGACATTCCCTACACCTGCACCCCACACCTTCCCCAGCAACAAATTTAAACAAAAAGGGAGGAATTACACCAGAGAGTGTCGAGGAACCTAATTAACACCATGGGACTCACACTCTCCACCTCCCAAAAGTATGTTTACAGACGCCTCAAAGACTTTGTAATTGAGCACGGTCACCCTTTAGACAAAAAGTCAGCAAAAGCCCTCGCTAAATGGCTTGACCGCCATGGCCATCACGTCAATGATAACACCACGTTTGACAAGTGGCAAGCCATAGGTTTCGAACTCTGGCGAGAGAGCGGCAGGGGTGACCGACTCGCGAAAGAGGCGCTTATCGCCTGGAGGCTTATTCTGATGGTGCTACAGCACCAGATGATGAATAAGAACGACAGCAGTAACACCAAAGAAGCTGTTTCCTCCAAGTTTACTGAAGAAAAGAAATCACACATGGACGCGGAAAAAGACTCTAAATATACGGACACGGACACTTGCACCACAGATAAGGACACCGGGAGAGGGAAGAAAAACATCGGACATTACACCCAAGATGGCGGGAGGGATTCGGACAGTGATTCGCAAGATGGCGGGAGGGCAAGAAGAAGGGACTCGCGGCGTTCGCGAAATGGCGTCGAGGAGGCGGGGCCCCGGGGAGCGCGGGAAAGATCTAGGCGGCAAAAGCGGAGGCGGGCTCTTGTAGTTCCACCCACTGCGCCGTCTCCGCCCCCGTATCGGAGCCCCTCCCCAGACACGCCTCCCTCTACGCCATCTTCCGCCACTCCAGACTCCTCCCCCGATCAATCCCCCTCCCGGAAGTCGCGCGGTGCAGTGGGCGGAGCCAAGGCGAAGGCCAAGAGGGACATCCGCCAAGATGGCCGCGCCCATAAGGCCCGGGCCACCGGGGCCTACTCCGCCCGCCGGCACTCCACCTCAGATTATTACTGGCCACCATACTCCCCGGACGAGACACCAGACGCTCCAGACATCTGGAGCGAGTTCCGGGAGGAAGCCGCATCCGCTAGGGATGCGGAATTCCTAAAGGCTTTCCCTGTATATTATGAGGAAGGAAAACCACCGGAGTGGCGCCCCATCTCATACCCCATGCTTAAAGATATCAAAAAAGCTATAGTGGAGTATGGGTTGGGTGCGCCCTTCACCATCGGTCTAATGGAATCATTTTTTCTGGCTTATACTTTGATACCTTTTGACATCCGGGGAGTGATGGGAGGGCTGCTCACGACGGTACAGGCCTCAGCATTCGAATCGGAGTGGAAGAAACGTATTGTAACCTGGGTGAACGATAAGATGGAGAGGCGAGGTATTCCCCCGAGGCAGGCAGTAGACATGCTTTATGGTGAGGGCGACTACACGCGCAGAGGGGATCAAGCTCGATTGGACCCAAAATTATTAGATAAATCAAAAGAATTGGCCTTAGACGCCCTGAAGAAGGTAGCCGACGCATATGTGCCGACCCCCTCCTTCACGATGATTGACCAAGGCGTCAAAGAACCATTTACCGATTTCATAACCAGGCTTAAAGAGGCTATTGCCAGGCAGGTACCTCAAAAAGAGTGCCAAGAAATTTTATTTAAAAAATTGGTTATCGAAAAGGCCAACGAGGACTGCCAAAGAGCATTAAAGCTCTTAAAGGATCCCACTCTGCTTGACATGATTGAGGCGTGTAAGAATATAGGGTCAAACTCCCATAAGGCACGTCTAATGGCTGCCGCATTTTCAGGACCAAATCATTGTTTTGAATGCGGGGACAAAGGGCATTTCAAAAAACATTGCCCTAAGTTATCACAATCAACGCCCAACCTACCTAATACCCTCTGTCGTAGGTGTGGGAAGGGACGGCACTGGACCTCCAGTTGCCGGTCCCTAACCAACATTAATGGCGAGCCTCTCCCTTCGCGTCGTTCCCCCCGGCTACAAAAAAGGGTTACCTTTTCGTCCATGCCGGACCTCCGGTCGGGTGAGTGTGGGCCGTCGGGAAACGGGGAGCTGAGCGCTCGGGGGAGCGCGATGACACCAAATGCCCCCCATGTGCGCTCCATCCTGCGCCAGTCATCACGCCCAGCTACCCCGTGACTCGACGGCCGCTCCCTGACCCGGTCCCCATGGCGAAACAGTACATTTCACTTCCCTGGGTAATCCTGTCCGTCGTGCATCCTTCCCTTCACTTAAGCTCGTACGAGCAGCTCGCCAGGGTCGAGCCGTCGACCGCAGTCGACCCTGACGCTACTTACCTCATAACCTCACATCTTTCGGCAGTAGATAAGGGAATATTAGTAGTGCCTTCTCTCCTGACCGGACTTACAAACAATAACATCGCTGTTTGTCTCTGTGTTCACACTCCCCCAGTACAGCTAGAAGAACACTCTCCCGTGGCCAAGATGGTGTCCATGGATGACCTGCTGCGCGTGCTGTCTGTGGATGAAGAGCGGAGAAGAGAAGACAACAAGGAAGTGTTGTGGTCGACTACAGTCGAATCTTCTCGCCCTCTTCTAACATGTCTTATTTACTATTCACAGCCCAGACACCCGCAGCGGGTCAAAGTGGAAGGCCTCTTGGACACGGGAGCTGATGTAACTATAATCGCCTCTAAGGACTGGCCGCACGGATGGCCCGCGACAACGGCCTACGTGCAAGTCAGCGGCGTGGGGGGAACACAATATCCGGTCCGGAGTAAGGAGGTATTAACTGTCTATGGGCCGGAGGGCAGACCAGCATCCCTCCAACCGTATATCTTGAATATTCCAATCACGTTGTGGGGACGGGACGCGATGGGGCAGTAGGAGCTCTCCTTGAGAACCCTGTCCCCAGACCAAAATTTTTAGGAGGGGTCACTGAAGTGAAGCAGCTCCCCAAACTGAGCTGGAAGACCGATGTGCCAGTTTGGGTGGATCAGTGGCCCCTACCATGCAAAAAGCTGCAAATTCTCAACGATTTAGTAGATCAAGAATTGGCCAAAGGACACCTGGAGTCTTCCACCAGTCCCTGGAACACTCCAGTGTTTGTTATTCAAAAAGCCTCAGGTGCCTGGAGATTTCTTCAGGACCTGAGAAAAGTGAATGAAGTCCTGGAACCAATGGGAGCCCTTCAGCAGGGAATGCCGTCACCATCCATGCTCCCTGCTGAATGGCCCCTAGTGGTCATTGATATCAAGGACTGCTTCTTTCAAATTTATCTAAATTCGGCTGATTCGGCGCGATTCGCTTTCTCAGTCCCAGCTATCAATGTTTGTGAACCCCATCGCAGGTTTCAGTGGAAGGTGCTTCCCCAGGGGATGAAAAATTCCCCAACACTCTGCCAGATGTTTGTGGCAGAAGTGTTGCGTCCGATTCGGCAACAATATCCACAATCAATCATCTTCCATTATATGGATGATGTTTTGATTTGTGCCAAATCCCAATTAGCTGTCGACAAGACACTAAATTCAACCATCTTGGCATTAAAAGATAACGGATTGGAGATATCCCCTGAAAAAGTTCAAAGGGAATCACCTTGGAGGTATCTTGGACTCAGAATCACAGAAAAAACGATTCGGCCTCAATCTGTTAAAATTAATAAAAGAGTCCAAACGTTAAATGACCTCCAAAAACTACTGGGCGCGATCAATTGGATCCGGCCTGTGCTGGGAATCACAACCGGAGATTTGCACCCACTTTTTGAGCTGCTTCGCGGAGACGCTGACCTGTCCTCCCCCCGCCATTTAACACCAGAGGCAGTCAGTACCTTATCCATTTTCGAAAGAAAAATAACAGAGAGACAATCACATAGGAAGATGGAGGGACTGCCATCTTCCTTAGTAATTCTAAGAGAACAGCGACAACCATTTGGCCTTCTCGGCCAATTTACTGACGGTCTAAAAGACTTCTGTCTGTGGGAGTGGATGTTCCTCCAACACCAATTCGGAAAGACGATCACCACCGTCGCAGAGATGATTAGTAAAGTAATATTTAAAGGCCGCACTAGATGCTTAGAGCTCAGCGGTGAGGAACCAGATTTTATTTACCTCCCGCTGACCTCTGAGCATCTGGATCAACTGCTGCAAACCTCTGTCGATTTCCAAATTGCCATCGGAGGCTACCCGGGAGAAATTCGGATACATCTCCCGGCGTGCCCATTTATTCAGCGATTAATCCAAATTCCATTAAAACTAAAAATTGTACAATCAGACTTGCCTATAAAAGATGCTAAAACAGTATTTACCGATGGCTCAGGGAGAACCGGCAATGCAGTAATAATTTGGCGCGAAAATAACAATTGGCAGTATGATATCCATAAAGTAGAAGGTTCTCCCCAAATCGTCGAGCTTTCAGCAGTTGTGCGAGCCTTCCAAATTTTCTGTGGTGAACCAATCAACATTGTTTCCGATTCGGCATACGTTGTTGGTGTGGTCAAACGTATCGAAAATTCCTATCTGAAAGAAGTATCTAATCGGCATTTGTTTGAGTTGTTAACCAAATTGTTATTTCTAATCCAAAACAGACAATTCGGCTTCTTCGTTGTCCACACCAGGTCACACACCACTCTACCCGGTCCCGTGGCGGAGGGAAACCAACTTGCCGACCATCTGGCAGGTATGGTAGTTACTCCCAATTTATACCAACAAGCTAAAATTTCCCACGAGTTCTTCCATCAGAATGCGCGATCGCTACAAAAACAATTTGGCCTCAAATTATCTCAAGCCAGGGAAATTTTGAAAACGTGCCCTGATTGTCAGGTAATCACGTCAGTCGCCCCAGAGGGGACCAACCCGAGGGGGCTCTCAGCGTTAGAAATCTGGCAATCAGATGTAACGCACGTCCCTGAATTCGGCAAGTTAAAATATGTACACGTATCCATCGATACTTTTTCAAAGATGGTCGTAGCCACCGCGCATACTGGTGAAAAGAGCCGTGACGTGAAAAAACACTTTCTGTCCGCATTCGCGAGGATGGGTGTCCCGAAGCAAGTGAAAACTGACAACGGACCCTCCTACGTGTCTGCGGACACGAAACGGTTCTTTGAACAGTGGGGAGTACACCATACCACTGGAATCCCTCACAATCCCACAGGACAGGGTATAGTGGAGCGGGCCCACCAAAACATAAAAAATTTGCTTAAAAAACAAAAGAGGGGGAGTATTGGCCTCTCCCCCCAAGAAAAACTAGATAAAATCATGTATGTTTTAAATTTTTTGAATTTGTTGGAAGAACAAGAAACTCACTCAGACAGAAGTCCCATAGACCGGCACTTCGGATCAAGCGTAGTTAACTCGTCCTCCCAAAAAGCTAAGATCATGTACCGGGACCCGCTGACAGAGACATGGGCGGGCCCTTTCCCCTTGATAACATGGGGGAAGGGCTACGCTTGTATTTCAGGTCCCGACGGACCAAAGTGGGTCCCGGCGAGGAGAGTCAAAATCCATCGCGAGTGAGCTACGCAGACAACATGCATCTGTTGCGCTCCATCATCATCGTCAGCGCAGTCATCCTGGAGCTCGTCCCTCTCCGCGACACGTCACCTCTGCGAGAGTGGATGAGCCAACCAGGAGAAAACCTATGGGTAACGCTGGCTAAGGCTACCGGCACGGACACCTTATGCCTAGCCTTAGCCAGTGCTGGTAGTCCATTTCGTACGTGCCTGGTTGGAGTCCCCATTACCTCCGCGGAATGGAGCTCCTTTGTTGCCCAGACAAGAAATAAAGGGGCAGGCCCGCTCAGTTCCCCCAACCTCGCCCAGACGATATCAGCCCTCACTTTTATTGACGTTCCTTTCGAAGAAATTGATTTATTAGGTTCGCTCCCAACTAATGCCTGTGTTTTATTCCATCGCTATACCCAACCTGTTTTGTTTACACCTCATAATGTGACAGCCAATAACCCCCTTTATCGCGACCTTACTTCGCCGTGGTGTAACGGGTCAATGGTAACAACCATCCCTACGGAGCATGTTCCCAGGAACATGAAGCTCCCGAAAGGATATTTCCTATTGTGCGGGGATCGGGCATGGCCAGGAATTAAGGCCTACCCCGAGGGAGGACCCTGCACAATAGGAAAGTTGGCCTTGTTTAACCCGGCGAAGTTTCACCTACAAAACCAATTTGTTTTCCCCAAAAATCGAGTTAAAAGATCCCTTTCCTTTTCTATGGGAGCACCTCTTCGTTTCCCCGGGTCCAAGTCTGTCGCCCCAAAAGTTAATTCTGAACCCCAAGTGATCAACGCACCAATTCGGCTCCAAAATTCCCTCCCTGCACCCCATGCGAATGTTGGAAGGCCTCAATATTGGCCCACTCCTCTGCCCTTCCCAGAAGATTGTGATTCCAACATTCACATATGGTCCAGGGTGAAGAATTTCTGGGCGTCCTTCCCTATCCCTGGGATAGGGACAGCACACGCCCTCTCTTTGCTAACGCACCTTGGTTGTTGGCTCACCAAGGAGGCGAATGCGACCACCCAAGCAATTGAGGGCCTGCTAGCGGACACCCAGAAATTAAAAGAGGTAAGTTTACAGAATCGAGCCGCCATCGATTTCCTCCTCCTGGCGCACGGTCACGGGTGCCAGGAGTTTGAGGGCATGTGTTGCATGAATTTCTCGGACCATGCCGAGTCAATCCACCAAAGTATTGACCGATTGAAGGGCCTGGTCCGAGAAATTCGTCAAGACAAGGGCGGAGGACTCGATGACCTCTTTGATTGGCTACAGCTACCAAATTTACCTAGTTGGACCCGGAAGTTAATTATTCTATGTCTTATTGCTCTTTTTGGTTTAACCTCAGTATGTGTTATCTTACCTTGTTTAATCGTATTTCTGAGGAAAACACTGATATCGTCTGTGACTGCCAACATCGTCGCTACCTCCGCTCAAACAAACAAAGAAGGGGGAGATGTTGGGGAACGAAGAACTGAGTGGGAGGAATTTCAGAGATGGAGAGAAATCTACAGCCCCGAATGACAGCTGTTATACCAAACAAGACATTTCTACACCGGACTTGTGCTTTACACCGAATATGACATATATCACGGACTAGACAGTTATTCCCCGTTATTCCCCAGTTGTTGTTGTATTGTTACATGGTTGTTTGTACCCCATTTGTACCCCAGTTGTCGTTTTAAAATTTTTGTCCTCCATATTGTCTTCTCCTTCCCCTCAGAGTTTCCCGCCTTTTTCCCTGTTTTCCCGCTCCTCTGCCTGTGATTGGCTGAGGTTTGCTGCAGTGCAGAGGCAGCTGTTATTGGCCCTTTCCCCCAGAGACACCCAAACTCCTCCCCTTACTACCCATGTACCCAATCGTTTTCCTTCCTGAAATGTCAATCCCTTGCTCCTCCCCAGTTCTGGATCCTCCCTTCAGACCTTCCCTATTTAAGTCCCTGCTCTCCCTAATAAAGTTGGCATTGCCTCACCAGACCTCTATTGTGTCTCAGACCCTTTTTGCAGTGCCCGATCCCATTCCTTCCCCCCGGGTCGTGGCAATAAACTGCTGCAGCTCCAGCACATGCACACCACAGCACTTTGAGCCACGGGCAGCAGCACCAGGTGCAGTCCAGCTCTTGGCTTTCTTTGGGGTTCAAAAGAAAAAGAGCTAGAGCCCACATCTGGTGCTGCAACAGAGGGACCTCTCACATGCCCCTCACTGCGTGTGAGACTTTGCCTTCAGTGGCAGTGCTCAAAATACTCTTCTCTTATTTAGGATCCAAGACATCATGTTATAACCTACAAAGCTTCCACTTCATCACTGTGAATGCAACTGCAGGAGGTATTTTTCCCAAGAAAATGAGTCCCCTAATTTGGCCAACACAAGCTAACCCACCTCACGCTCATGAATGTGGGATACTTTTTCAGTCCCTCTTCTTCTTTAAACCTTAACTTTACCAACCAAACTCTTTGCTGTCCACTAGAAGCTGAATTAAAGAAGCCTTTACTTCTCAGGCGGGCAACTACATTAAAAACAGGTCAGTCCAGCCCCCAGCATTGCTATTGAATGGAGTTACCTCAAGAAAGGGAAACATTTCAGGCAGGTTTGATGCAAGCACCTCCTCGAGCATCTGAAACACAACTTCCGGATCTACTCCTGCCCACTCGTCTGCAGCAGAGGGATTACAGGCCCAGCTGGAGATCCTTGATGCTGCAGAACCAGCACTGCCAGTCAGAGAATCGGGGGCTGAACTCCCCAGTGTGGCTGCAAGAATCCAAACGTGGTCATCAGGCTTCCAGAATTTGGGTTTGGTTTGCAGAGCTCTATTGCTTCCTTTGATCAAACATTTCAGGAATCACACAGTAAACTCAATTCCAGAAATGTATTTGTGCTCTCCAGGTCATCTGAAGACCAATTACCGATTTATTAATCTTAAAGAAAAGTATTCTAGTTGATGTGTAAATTGAAATTATACATAAATTATATATATTATATAAAATATTAAAATATGGATTGTAAAGTCTGTACACACACATAAAAGCTTCATAATTGCAGACTTCTGTATCTTCCCATCAGCTTTTTGATTTGGCTGTTTTGGTTTCTCATCACAACATACCACTGAAAGTGGATTCACCTAAGATGAGATTACATCTTCAGACGCACACACCAAAACTGAACTGCGATTTTATTCTAAAAAGCAGCGCTGTGGAACAGTGTTCTCCAGGTAGGACTGTTTGGGTAACACACAGACGTCATCTAAAAGTAATGTCATTCTTTGCAGGACAGATAACCTTAAAAATCTGCACTATCCTATCATTGTCCTAGTTTTGCTTAATTAAAAGAAAGATAAAAGTCAACCTAACACCGACTAGTTGTGGTCAAATGCTTTTCTCCTTGCCCTTTCACCTCAACAGAGAGGCTGTGTGCAAAACCCCCAGGGGATGCTCTAAATCTGGAGGAAGGATAGGAAAACCAGAGAGTGAATCTTTTTGCTTTCAAGATCTCTCTTCCTTTTAGATCTTGCGCTTTCTATCTGATTCTCACTTGAGATAAACAGGTGACAGAGCACTGAAGAAAGATACTTAAACCTATCACTTCTTAGTATGTTTTGAAAAGCAAGTGCAGAAGCTGTTTCCATACCTGCAGGATTGTAGCCTGGTGAGTTCTGCTCTGAAGCCGTGCAGCTGCTGTGCTCTGGAAGGGCCATGGCAGCGGTTTGAGGCTCTTGGTGAAGCAGTGGAAGGAAGAACACAGGCTGCACTGTGGATGTGGATGTGACCGGGACCTCCCTTGAAAACCTGAGAAGTCCTGGAGTGACAACCACTTTACTGCGAGGTGCTGGAGAAGCCTTACAGCTTTGAACACCTTGACTTGTCCTGGAAGGGACTGGAGGCACATCTAAACCTCTGGCTGGTAAAGTAAAGAGGTTCTGGCCCAAGCTCACTGTGTAGCAGTAGTGGAAGAAGAAAGGAAGAAAGGTGATAGAGAGTCAGTATTGGTCCTTCTGTACACCTCCCTTGGCAGCAATTGTACTTCTATCAGGGAATATAAAATCTCAGATACTCCCAAGCAGGGTTAGAAAGAAAAAATCTCATGTTCTGGGGATTTACAACAACAAATAACTTGTCTATTTAGCTCTCACCTACTCATTCAATCCTCGTGCAATACCGTCTAGCTTTGGCAGGAGACTTCCTACCAGTCTTCCTCCCCTCTGCACAAACTCACAGGATACTCCCGCCAGCTGTCCCTGCACAGGACCGACCCATCGTGTCCCACGGACTCCCAGAGAGCTCCTTAAGCCTCCCCAGAGCTGGGCAGGGAGCAGGGACATCCCTGGGCAGGGTTGGGCCAGCTCGCCAGCGAGGAGCGAGGGTGTTCCCAGCGCAGCCCAGCCGAGACTGTCCTGCTGCAGCCCACGGGCAGAGCGGGACACACGGGAACAGGTCCCGGGCTGTGCCAGCAGATCTGCCTTCCCCAAGGACAACCCTGTCTGGCCCCGGGTGAGCTGAGCTGAGCTGAGCTGAGCCGCCCCAGCAAGGGCAGGGAGCCCTCCTGGCTCGGGGCAGTGCCCATTCCCATTTCCAACCCCCCGCCCCCCGCGTGTCCCACCCGTCTCACCGGCCCTGGGCGGCAGCAGCCGGTCCCTGTGGAGGTGCTGGAAGCGGCTGGGCTGCCGGCTGCGCACCTCCAGCCCGGCCGCCAGCCGCTCCCTGTTGGCCCTGGTCAGGCGCTTGATGTGCACCAGGAGCTCGGGGCGGTCGCGCCGAAAGTAGGGGCTGCAGAAGCGGAGCAGGGACCCGGCAGAGGCCGGCAGGGCCGCGGCACCGCCCCCCGCCAGCACCGACGTCTTGTGGAAGCCGTACAGGTTGAGCTGGCGCACGAAGCTGCCGAAGTTGGTGGCTTTGAAGGCGCCCGGGGCCGCCGCCGCCGCATCGCCGCCCGCGCCGCCCGCGCTCAGCAGCTCCCGCTCGAAGAGCGCCCGGTCGACGAGCAGCCCCTGGGCGCGGGGGTCCCAGCGCACGGAGCGGACGCGTGGGCTGTTCACCAGCTGCCACAGCTTGGCGGGGAAGGTGCTGGGGCTGACGCCGGCGGGCAGCGGCAGCTCCTCCATGGCGCCGGTCGCCGACGGACGGACTGTCGCGACCCGCGGCGCCGCGAGGACACAACGCCCGGAGCGCAACGGCCGCGGCTGCGGCGGCGCCGCGCGGCCCGAGGGGGGCGCTGGAGAGCCCGCGGGGCAGAGCCCGGAGCGCGCCCGGAGGGGCCGTGAGGGGAGCGGGGACGCGAATGGGGGGGAGCGGGGTCCGGAGTGACGGGCAGAGCTCGGCGGCAGCTCATGAAACTGCAATCACGGCGAGTTTAGGAGTGAAGGGGAGTGTCATGATCTCTCCTTGTGCTGCATCCTGTCCCCGGCACCATCGATGACATAAAGGACGCTGCTGTGTCTTGGGTGCC
The DNA here is from genome assembly GCF_036250125.1 of Pseudopipra pipra. Lineage (NCBI taxonomy): Eukaryota > Metazoa > Chordata > Aves > Passeriformes > Pipridae > Pseudopipra > Pseudopipra pipra. The sequence continues at coordinate 43,480,599 of NC_087581.1, read as the reverse complement.
ATCAGAGCAGGAAAGCACTGAGATTTCATGGCCTTAACTGCACCATCTTCTTGTCATTAGATTTACTAGCGAGATGGCACAAACTCAAACCCTTTATTTGACTGAAACCATCCTTTTTGCTTTGGTTTATGCACATCACCAAAGCATCAAAGCAAGTGCAGTGAGTTTCACAGGGGTCAAAATTGAATAAAATGATGGAACACTGTTCCTATTTGTAAACTGAAAGCAAAATCACTCTGTCTTCTGCATAGCTGAAGAGAGGAACAGGGCGCTAGACTGAGTAGCTTCAGTATTTTTTCTGGGGTTGCTAACAGAGTTACCCACTTAAAAAACAGACAGGTAACACAGGACAAGGAAAAAGAGATTAGAAGACATTATTTTAGCCTCTTTTGCTTTAGACTAGCCCAGTTATTTCTTGCGGTCTCTGCCCATCTTTTGCAGATTTTGCACTTTTATCGTTTTTCAGAGTCAGCAGCAATGCAAGAAGGAGCAGAAATTTTGTCAGCATTGTCATCAAAGCTGCACCATAGAAGGATGTTGCTTTACCCAAGGACTTAATGGCCTACAATTCTAGTGAACTCATGCTGCTGTCTTCCCAAGAGGCTTTGCATTTTTATTTCCTTAGTAATAATTTATTTTCTTCTCTTTTTCTCCCAGTCTTGAGGGAGTTAGAATGCAAAATCCCTTTTGCAGCCAACTCCTTTCAATGTAGACGAGCAAAGCAGATCTTGCAGTGTGTAGATCTGTGCTTAGTGTCACTTGTTATTTTAATTTTAAATTGTCTCTTGAACTGGGAACACTTTTCCATTAATGGTAGGAAGAAATAGGCCTATTTCCCCCCCCCTCTTCTAATTTATGCCTTTTTAAAATTTATTTCCATCATTTAACCTTGATGCCCCGTGTGATATGTTTGGTTTTATTGTGTGAGCTCATCTGCACACACAGAGAGGAGCTAAGAGAGACAATGTGGAGAGACAGGGGACCCCAAATAACACTCAGTCCCGACTACAGGGACTGAAAGTTGTTGTAACCTTATGTGACATGTCTGATTTCTGCAGTGGGTTTGAGCTTAAAAAAAGAGTCAGTGCATGCAGAACAGGTAATTGAGATGTAACTGTAAGAACAGGAGTGGTCACATTCACAGCTCAGGAATAGCTTTGTTGTCCATCAGGAACGTGCCTGCTCCACATCTATATTGCAAGTCTTTACCTTCCAGTGACAACAGGAGCCTCCTGTCTGCCACTGACTGGTTCTTTTCTCTGAAGTCTCCTCTTCCTCTCCCTTTCCCCTCCCTCTCCCCTCCTCTTCCCTTCCCTTCCATCCCTTAAGGAAATTGCAAGGTTTAAATAATTAGATTTACATGTAAAACAAGAGTTATGGTTTATGATTGGACTTGACCTTAAGAGCCTTTTCCAGCCTAAATGGTTCTATTACTCTGTATTGCAATACCCTGGGGCAAGGAACATCAAGTTTTTCATTCAGTGGTATTAGTAGTTCTTGCCTTTGTACTCTGTTCCAAAGACTGCATTCACAAGTCCAGCCTGACTAGTGAATACATCGCAATTCTGCACATTGTTTTAGCATGTGTTTAACAGCAAACATTTCTGTTGACAGTAAACATTCTGCGATTCTATGATTTGAACACATGTTCCATTGATTTTCCCCCTGTAGGCTGCAGCTTCTTTAGCTCTCTTCATAATTAAATGTGTTGGGAGATGGGCATTTGATTTCACTGGCTTTCTTGAGTTTGTACCATGAAGAACATCCACAGCTGGAAGCACTGGGCCAGTATCTGCTGTTTGGACATTCATATATAAGAAAAATGGGCACACCAGGAGAGCTTGTGTTGCATGTGAAATTGCACATGATTCAGAAATTAGGAGTCATTTACTAATTAGCAAAGACCAAAGTAATACTTCACTAAGCACAGCTAGAACAGCCTCAGAGAAGACAACCAAGGCACATTTATTTATCTGTTTTTTTAATTCTGTAATACTCTGTATAACTTATTATACAAGAGAGAGGGATGGTGCCAGCAAGTAAGACTAGTAATACAGAAAAACATCCCTTTTAACTTTTTATTTCAGATGAACTAGTTGTCAGCCATTTTCCCAGGGAACATCCTACAGACATTCTGCAGTGCATGATGTTGGATTATAGCTTGCTTCTAGGGAATAAAGAAATCTGTTCTGGCAATCCTAGATAGAGCTGAGTCAGATCTGTTTGCTTGGTAGGGCTTACAGATATTCCCCCCCTCCAATATTGTTGATATGCTTTCTCTTCCTTACATTGCTAAACAAGTAACAAGACGTCGTTTAAATTAGGTCTTCTAGCAATTTCTGACAAAATATATATATACTGAGGATTTGAAAGCCCAGGGGACAGATTACATGTATTCTGCTAGTTTGGTGGGGCGAGAGCCTTCTGGTATCTTAGTCTGTTTGTGTTAACCACTTCCAACATGTTGATTGCCAACAGCAGCAAGTCCATTTGTGTTAAGGAACAGATACTAAAAGGCTCAAAGGGGAACTGCCAATAGACCAGAGATTCTGCCATCCTTTACGATCACTGAAGGCTGGCCTCTTCTCCCAGGGAGTTAGTGACAGGAGAAGAGGAAATGGTCTTAAGCTCCACCAGGGGATGTTCAGGTTGGACATCAGGAAGAATTTCTTCACTGAAAGCATGGTCAGGCATTGGAAGGGGCTGTCCAGGGAGGTGGGGGAGTCACCATCTCTGGAAGTGTTCAAGAAACAACTGGATGTGGCACTTTGTACTACTATGGTTTAGTTGACAAGATGGTGTTTGGTGAAAGGTTGAGCTCAGTGATCTTGAAGGTCTTTTCCACCCTTAATGATTCTCTGATTCTATTACACGATCACTAAAAAAGATCTGCCTGTGTTTGTACAAGAAGCATCTCATTCACAGAATCACTTGCAGTTACAGCATTATCACTTGCTTGGACAAGTTCCCTATGCTTGTGGGGGTATGTGCACAAAAACTCCAAGAAAACATTTGCCTCTCACTTGCTTTAAGCAAGGTATTTGTTTCCATTCTTTATATGGTCCCACAAAGCCATGAAATTCAAACAATGTTTGAGCCCTTTTTGATTCCAACAATCCATTTTATACTCTGAACTTGCTAAATCATTGCTTCAGTACACCTTCTCTGTCACATGCTATTGGCTTTACTGCTCCCAGTGCTGCTCTCTCAAGTGACAAATCTTTTTTCACAGACTAGGAAGTCAAAAATCAATTCCAGAGCCCCAAATAAGGAAATCATTTGTCATGACTTCAGTAAGCACTCTTAGTTGTATGTGGCATTAGTTCTTTTCACCAGATCAAAGCAGTGAGCAGTGGTGCCTTAGGATGCTCTTATGAAGTACAAAGGAGAAGTCACAAGGAATATTTCCTTTTTAATACACTACAGCTGTATCTTTACATATTTATGTTTGCTTGTATTTATGGGCAATGCTGGCAAAACCAATCTTTGGGAATTTGTTCATGTGTGTGGACATGCTGGTTCTGCTTTCAACTATCTGCTCATCTTGGCCTGTCAGATTTGAAACTTGCAGACATAATGTCATGTCTTAATTTAAATGCTAAGTTGAAGTATTTTACTTTTTCTTTTTATTTTAGTTTACCTTTTCAGTAGAATTAAAATATTACTGATTAACCAATACGGTTTGAGGAGCACAAAAAAGATTTGCAAAAGGAATCTGAGATCAGTTAAAGAAAACATATTAGAAAACTAGCTGACTCAATAAAAAAATTAAATCAGAAACAATTTTGAGTTTTGTCTTGAGTTGGTTCTACGTGGCAGGTTCAGGGAGCAGTTGAACTTCCTGCAGAGTTCAGTTGAACTCCACTGCTTCAGTGATTTCAGGATGATGAATTTTGGAGAGGGTATGGACAAGAACATATGAGCTGGGAAAACAAAGTAGATAAAATATTTAAATACTGTGGACCTCTACCATCTGTAAATTTTTCCTGCAGCACATCTACATATGAACACAAATGCTTCTTTGCCCAAGTCTAATGCCTACTTTACTACTTTCCTGTAATAATTCTTACTTCCTGAAATACTTTTGCTTCCTGTTAGTGTGCAACTGAGATGTTACTGTACAACTTTTATGTCTTAATCCTTTTAGATCTAGGCATTGGATCTCTGCCCTGATTATATATAGAACTACCATATGTATTTCTTTTATTTCATTTTCTATTGGACAAGAGCTAGTATAAAAATGTATTAAATTTGTGTGTAACATTTTTTTAAAGATAAGGAACAGCAGCTTTTATGTTGGCACGTCTATCCATTTATTGACACAACTATCCATGTTTTTGAGAACAGATTTTGCAGTAAATTTTTCCTTTTGTGCTGCTTCAGATATGAAACCAAGCAAGCATTTACTGAAAAACCCCTGTCTGGCACTAATTTTTACTGCCCACCTGGCCCAGTTGAATTGATAGCTGAAGCAACTCCTGCAGGCTAAAAAAAGGAGAAGATTGAAACAGAGCAGGAGACTTGTTTTCTTGTGGTGTTTGGTTTATCAAAAAAGGTAATTTTTATATATGATTTTTTTTTTTAAATCTCTATTTTGAAAGAAAGTGGGAGAAAAGGAAGTGGAAGAACAAAATCCACAGTCTCATCCTTCTAATGTGAAAATGACTGTAGAAGGGTTTGGCAAAGGCCTCTGTGGATGGAACCGGGCTGTGGATCTGACTCTCTTAAACTCCAGCTGAACATCTGTTCCTCCAGGTTGTTATTTTCTTGGTGTTTGCCCTGGTCTCCCCTCTCCAAAGAATTCCATTGCTCCCAGATTGTACATTGTTTCACAGCTTTTCCTAGGAATCCTAAATTTGGTCAAGAGTCTTTCAAATTCTTTCCGCAGTGGATCCTGATGAACTCAGTGAAAGCTCAGCCCTTTGGCAGCTGCTTTAGGAGCCAAAGGCATTTTCTTCTGAAATTCAGGTGACTTGTCATTTCATTTTTTTCTGGCTTATGACTCTTCAGCCTGAGCCCTCAAGACCTGCTAAGCTTTTGATTGATCAAACTGCTGTAATCACTTTGTTGAGGATTTTATTTTAAGAGACTCAGGAAGTAAAGAAAGGAACGCTGTGGAGCTGAAAAAGGGCAGCTCGCTCGAGACAAATAACATGGATGTGCTTCAGCACATGACCTGTAGTGATTCCTGAGCATTTTATGGTAGAAATGTAAAAGAGAAAAGTACTAATGCCCTGAACAGGCTAAAAAGCATCAGGGAGAGCAGTGTGTCTGGGCTGAAACTCCACAGAAGCAGAGAGGTCATTGGAAGAAATTTCAAATACCATTTCCATCTGTGTCTTTCCAGATCACCATAGAAAGTCAGTTGAAGCAATTGCTGTATTTATTAGCTACAGGCTAAACCAGAGAGAGGAGCCCAGCTTCAGAGCTGTACTATCGAAATATGCTGACTGTTCTCTAAACTCAAAGTGTGGAGTGTGTGATGGAGAGGCTACAAAAATAAGGGTGAAAATACAGAGTGGTTTGTAATTGATTTCTTCTTGAAGAGCTGATTTTACAATTTTGCAAAGATGATAAGAGACCATCTGTCATTTGAACCTGAGGCAGTAAAGGTGAAGTGAAAGGGGAAGAACTGATCTTTGACAAGACATCTGAAATTTGGTAAAAAGGAGTCAGTTATCAGGAGCATTGTATTGTGACAGTGTAGTTCTGACTGAGAAATCTGAAAATTAAAAGTAGAAAAAAATGAATAGGCAGAAGTCAGAATCAACTCAATCAAGCATTATATAAAGAAACATATTCATAACAACAAAAAACTGATAGTAAGCACAAGGCCCTGCATTCAGGATGAGATTGTGTAGTATTTATGAGGACTGGGAATTAATGGAGAAAAGGGATTTAATCAGAAAGAGCTGACAGGGTCTTTAACAAAAATCATTCTTTCAGAAAGCTAATCTTTATGACAAACTTGTCCACACTTTATCTTTGATTTCTGCAGTTAATTAGACATTGTAGCACGTTGAGATGTGGTGGACACTGGCTGGGTAGAAGGCATTGAGAAAAAATTCAAAATGCATTAGCATGTGAAAGACTTTTTTAGAAGTTACAGCAGCTTTTTAGCATTTTACAGTAATGGAATTATGTTCTGGTCCATCAACGTTTAGCTCACATTTACTCACTTCACTGAATCTTGGGGGTTATAGTTACCAGCTGGTCATAGATACTGCACTGAGAATTAGATATGGGTTCTTTCTCTCAATTTCTGAATACCTGTAATAACAATAAGAATGTTCTCCAGCTGCTGTGAATTTGGTTTTTTTCTTTTTCCATGCAGCCTTTCTATCACTGAATTCAACATAAAACATAAACAATTCAACAGGAAGCAGGAAGGCCTTCATTGTAGTGAATGTGGATGCAGATTTCAAATACTTGATCAGTTTATGAAGTGAATGTGACATTGATTGATTTGGGTTAGGGGAGTAGATAAATACAACAGGGAGGACAGTTTTTAGAAACCAAAATACAATGCATGAAAAATTATGAAAGAGGTCACTATTGATGAAGTTCATGGACTAAAAAAAATGTGACCCAGTGCTATTGACCCCTCTGACATGATGAGTGTAAAACTACAATGAGATTCCAGTAGAAAGACTGCATGAAATCTCATCTGGAATCTCCTTAAGCAAAGGCAAAGAAAACGAGAGAAAGAGAAAAAGCCGCAAAAGAATAAGGTTAGTAATCCTTTTACTAGGGCCTGTAATAACACTACATTTAGAATCAAAAGTTCTAAACCAAAAGTGGGTAGATTTAGATGGGATGCAGGGAAGAAAATTTTTACAAGTAGGCTGGTGAGGCCCTGGCACAGGCTGCCTGGAGAAGCTGTGGTTGCTCCATCCCTGGGAGTGTCCAAGGCCAGGTTGGACAAGGCTTGGAGCAGCCTGGGATAGTGGAAGATGTCCCTACCCGTGATAGGGGGTTAGAACTGATCTTTGAGGTCCCTTCCAACTCAAACCATTCTGTGATTCTGTTTCTAAACAGATGGTGTGATCTGGAGAGTCGTATCCTGAAGAAGAAAGTCAATAAAATTGCCAGAGAAGGATAAAAGTGTTTGCTCTGGCTCTTCTTTGTTTGGAAGGCAACACACTGTCCAAAATTCAGTGGTCTGTATTTGCTACTCTGAATTTCTTCTCTAGATGGACCAAATGTCATCATACTCAATCTGTTGCTCTCAGGACAAGTTATTTGGAATTGGTATTCTCATACTCATATTTCTCTTATATTCAAAATAACTTACATTTTAAATTGAGTTGTTTACAAATGAGCGCTGTGATGCACTTAAAAAAAATTGCTTTGTGCTCAAAATCCAATATTACATGCTAATTGTGCCAATGTGCTGCTAATTAACCTTTGTTCTGCTACTCTCTAAGAGATGATGGGTCTATCCATGGATTGATGGAATGACTGAAACTTGCAGCAGTCCTGCAGAGAGTTTTTAAATGATTGTTATGGTTTGAGAAGCCCAAAAAATCCAATACCCTAGTCCAAGCCCCCTCCCACATCTCAACCCAGTGTGAGATGGTTTTTCCAAACACTACACGAGACTCAAAATGGGGGAAAGGGAATAAATTACAATGACTGTACAAATAAATACTACAACACATTATATACAATCTTAGCTATCTCTACCATGACATAAAAGTATTTACAATGGATCAAATCTCTTCTCCCCTCCAAATAAAAGTCCAGGAGGGAAGAAGGAAAGATCCTTTCCACTTTCAGAGCAGCATTCTCTTCAGAGTAGCAATCTATCTCTCTCTCTTCCATGCAGCAGCTGTAGCTGGATCTCTGCCAGTACACACGAGGGGGTATCCAAGCCCTCTTCAAGCGAGGGTCTTCTTCCGTGGGCTGTGTTCACCCAGACACGGTCGCCTCACCACGGTCATATCAATGAAGCTCAGGGGTCTTCGTGACGTCTGTATCTTCATGGGAATCAAATTCCCTTTGCAGAGCTCCGTGCTCTGTCTCAAGCAGTGGGGAGGGCCAAGGTCACCCCCTCCACATTCCTTCTTGGAGCTTTTCGGCTCCTTTCTCCAGTGCTGTAGCACTCCAAGACTCTTTTAAGTAAGAGTTCATCATCCTCCTTTCTAGGAGGGGTCTCCAAGGAGTTTGGGGGGTTTTGGTTTCAGTCCTTACCCCAGCTTTCTCTCTCTCTCTGTGTAGAGCTTAGTTCTCTCTCTGCTGCTGGTTCTCTCTCGGCTTTCTCAGGCAACTCTGTGTCTTCCTGCTCAGCTGCGTGCTTGTTGCTGCTTCTCTTCAGTTCTTATCTCTTGGCTCTCTGCCACTTTCTCCGGCCAGTGTTGTTTTTGCCGCCGCTTCTGCTGCTCACGGTGGAGAAAAAACCTTCCAGCTTCTCAGTCACAGACCTCAGTCCAGTTCAACACTGTTCCAAGTCCCTGCAGCCCCCAGCCGGGGCTGGGGGGGCCCAACCCCCAGTGGGGCTGCTGCTACTTCTCCTCATGGCTCTACAACATGGCTACTTCTCTGACAACAACTACAACTACTTCTCTTCCGATCTGCTTGTGATATGTTTATATTTTGCAGAAGCGCTCATTGGGTAAGACCTCAAGGGTCACCGCCCCCTGGGGTTTTACTATTTTATAACTTCAGGGGAAAACTTTTTCACCCCACCACAGTGATGCACATTGCATCCTTTTTCTTCTTTTTCCTGAGGAATGACAAAGGCTGGTAACAGGAAGAGGGACAGCGACTGGAAAATGGAAGTGAACAAGATACTCCTATGGGTATGAGTTTAGAAAAACCAACTTTCAGAAGAAATAATTCATTATTGGTTTCTTAATGACTGCACTGTAGAGTCTGAAGTCTAATAGACAAGTCTCTAAAGCTGCAAGTGTCTTAAACATCCAGTGGGGTGGTAGAAGTCCAGAAAAAACATTTCATCTTGGATGTTTCCTTTTCTTTCATTTTCTACAAATACAGCAAATAAGAAAATTATGAAAATAAGGCATCTGAACTCATACTGTAACCAAATTATAGTTTTATTCTGAGCTTACTTTGAAAATCTTTTTATTAACATCATGAATTTAGTTTACATGGCAGAGTTTTTGGGGTGGGAGGGGCTGCAGGGGTGGCTTCTACGAGAAGTCATCAGGAGTTTCCCCCGTATTGGGCAGAGCCAAAGCCACCAGCTCCAGGACAGATCTGTCACTGGCCAAGGCTCAGCCCAGCAGTGATGGTGGTAATGCCTCTGGGATAATGGATTTAAGGAAGGAAGAAAATCACTGTGCAGCAGCTGGGAGAGAGGAGTAAGAATATGTGAGAGGAACAAGCACCACAGTCAAAGAAGAGCAAAGTCTCTGCTCCAGGTGCTGGAGCAGATCCCCCTGCAGCCTGTGATGAGGACCACAGCTGTCCTCTGCAGCCTGTGGAGGTCTGTGATAGAATGGGGGGAAGTGCCCTTAGGGAATCTGCAGCCCTTGGACAGCCTGTGCTTTAGCAGGATCCTGGCAGGAGATGAGGTCCATGGAAAGGAGCCCATGTCGGAGCAGATTTTCTGGCAGGACCTGTGACCCCATGGAAAGGACCAACGCTGGAGCAGCTGGTGGAGAACGGCAGCCTGTGGGAAGGACTCGCATTGGAGAGTTCATGAAGGACTGTATTCCATGTTTAGGACCCCACAATGGAGGAGGGAAGAGTGTGAGGAAGAAGGACCAGCAGAGACAGACATGTGGTCAGTGATGAACTGACCACGGCTCCCATTCACCATCCCCCTGTGCTGCTTGCAGAGAGGAGGAGGGAAAGCTGGGAGCAAAGTTGAGCCTGTGAAGAAAGAAGGGAAGAGAAGGTTAACTCAAAAGCAGCTCCCTCATCCCCAGAGAAAGCACTATGTTAGTCTAATGCAAGAAATTGTAATGTGTTTTCTATATTGTCTATAGCAATGTGTTCTTCTGATCATAGTTTCTGCTCATTCTGAAAATTGTTTTTGGAGCATAGAGGTGACAGACAGTCATGTGCCCATGACTTCATGAAGTGACATAGTAAAGAGTGGCAAAAGGATGTGAAGTACTGTCTCTTGAATAAGTGAGTATTTGGTCTTATGAGAAAAAATGATCTGCATTAAAATGAAAATAAGGTAAATAAAACCACCATGAAGTACTGTGGGATAAAAAGCACAACATTCCTGAGCTGCTGGAGAGATATGCAGAGACACCTTAGAGCCACCAAAGGTTGATATTAAAGGCCTTTTAAGTTAGGATTCTTCATGGGCACAGGGATCTGCTGACTATTTTCCCAGTTGTTCTGCATCCCTGTTGAGTTCAGTGTTCACAAGACAGAATAAAGTGACATCTGGTTTCTGATGAAGTAGGGCACTGTGTAACTTCCAGGATGAGCAAATTACTACAGGCTTAGTGCCTTCAGCCACAGCATTGGAGCCTGAATTCTGACCCTGGGCACTCTCCCTTCAGAGCTTACCCCTTCTCTGCCTGTGGGTAATTCTGTGGGTGGAGAGACAGAAATTTCTGCTTTACATTCTCTGATCCAGACTATTTGCATGTGAAGAGAGTCAAAATATGACTAGATTTCTCCAAACTTTAGAGCGGTATCTCAGGAATGCTGAGAAAAACAAGTGCAGGGGAAGGAGAGGGTGGCACTTGGTTATTTCTGAGCAAAAGGAAGATTTAGAGGTGGTTAAACAGAGATCCTGTTATATCTTTTTCTAGTCCCATTTCATTGCAATAGCAAGGTCCAACTATTTGGTCTGGCATAAACAGAAGGTCAGCTCAGAAGAAAAAAACCTACAATGCTTGCTCCTGATTTCAGAGTAGAAAGGCCAAGTGATGCCATTTTTAATTTTTAGACCTAAATCAGTTTGAGGCTTGGTTCCAGCAGAGCTCAGCATTGCACTCACACATATCTCTAGATATTACAGCAAGAACTGCTCCAGGAAACACATCTGGAGAACCTAGCACCAAATGATACCCTAATTCTTCTGTCAGGTAAATTGTTCTAGTTTGTATGATTACAGTGGTGCTAAAACAGGCAGTGCTGGAATTAAATCCTATTTTGTAAGAAACAAGATGTCAGTAAAGCTGGACTCCTTGTTGTTGCTGCTTATTAGCAGAACTAAAAGCACTTTCTTTTGGCTTACAAGCTAGCACTGACTAAAATTGTAAATCTGAATTATTCTCAGTGTTTAATAATGAGACAGCTATTGCTTAGCAACCAGAACTTTTCCTTTAGACAGTGAGAAAATAGTTAGTCAAATACATAACTCACACCCAGGTCAATTCAGCAAAGAAAGGGAAAAGTTGCTACTGGAGCAGGAAAATGGAGATACCTTTGATGAGGGAGAAATGTGGTTAGTTAAAGGGGTGTGTGCACAACAGTAAAGGCTGAAAAGCAGAGTAAAGAGGCAAACCCACCTTACAAGGAGTTTATGAGGTCACTGGCAGCGATGTGCATGGATTGTGGTGGACTTCAGTAAATTACATGTAAGTAAAACAGCACTGGAGACAGGAAGAGCTGAAGCAAAAAGCCATCACTGGAGCACATGCTGGGGGCCATCTCGCTGAGACAGCCAAACACAGATTGAGGCCAGCAGGCAGCAGAGGGGTGTGTGCTGAATGAGGACGAGCGTGCCAGAAAGCAGATTATCCACAACAGCCAGTCCAGCAGCAGCAAACACGCGCTGCTGATGGAAGATAATGTAGGCAGAGTGTGATACTGGTGGGCCTAACAGTAAAAATAAGAGAAGAAAGGAAAAAATGGTGGTAAACAGAGAGGGAACTGCAGTCAAACAGAATGCTTTTCTTTGGAAGTGAGTGTTGGCAGACAGTCCTTGGAAAATGAGCTGAACCAAGGCCAGTGGGGAGAAAATGTAAATTGATATAAGTAGTGCCTGGATGTTAATGTGCAGCTAATTGACACTTTCCAAATAGGCATATTCACACTTTGTGAAATAGAGATGGATCACACACATGTTCTTTGACCTGGACAGGTCCCTCTTAGTTAGATCTGATGTTGGTGTGAATTCCCTCCATGTGTTTTGCTGTGTGTAAAATGCTGAGCAAGATGACTTTTCCTGCATAAATCAAGAAAAAAACAGTTGAAATAGAACTCTGTTACAGAATTCCAAGGACAACACTTTGCATCAGGGAGTGTATTAGCCCTCACATAAAGTCTTTTGGCCTGACCTAACTTTAGCCTTTGAATCCAGCTCATGAGCTCTTAGTGACTCTTTTTATCCTCCCTTTGTGATCGAAACAGAAGGAAACAGAATGGCTTCTCGAAAGAGGTTCCTTGCAATTGGTGGTGTCATGTAACCCTCATGTTCACTTGAGAAGGGAACTTCTATTTCTTTTGCCTTTCTTGCTGCTGCTGTTGCCTACCGAAAGGAGATTTCAGAAGCAGAGTTGTCAACTGAGACCCATTGATTTCTTTCTGTGTCATGACGTGGATCAATCAGCTCCTAGGTAGGACAGAGGAAACATTCCCTTTGCACTATAGTCACCGTCAGAGACAAGCATAGGAATGTATTGATTACGGAATATAAAAGCCTCACCAGATCTCAGGTCTTTAATTTCTGGCTGTACCTTTCTATCCTATTAAAGACATGTCTTTTTTGTTGCTTTCTCCCTATTTTTTTCTCTCAATATTGATACAAAGTTTTCCTTATTCCTTCCTACCATATGCTTTGCTTACTCCATTTTCTGTCTCCTTCACTACACTTGCCTCATCTTTCCAGAATTCCATGGACATTGCACTTCTTGTGTTGCCAGTTGGGAAGAGTTCAGACCTGTTTTGGCTTCCCTTCTGTGGGGCTGGTTTGAGCTCTGCATCACACCCAGGCTGAGCTCTGGCAGCTCTGCAGCAGAAGCAGAGCGTTTGTGCAGCTCAGCACTCAATCCAAGACCCGTGACCTGCTGTTGCTGATGTCTGAGCTAAACAACTCACTACAGATTTGGAGGCAGTGGTGAGCCTACTCGCCAGACATGTCTGGCTAAGCTACATATGCTATTGGAGTGATCTTTCACTCTTCCAGATCGTGGCTTTATCCTTTATGCTACATTTTATCTTGTGGAAAAAATGACTTTTTCACTCTTAAAGTTTTTTTTTTTTTTCCTGTAATGAAGGAATGTTCTCCCAGGAAGGCCATTGGGCAGTTCCTCAGGGTCGGCTGGCTCAGGAATGTCTTTAATGAACCATGTGTCTCCATGTGAAGGTACCTCTTCAAGGAGCATCAAGCAAACTGTTTGTTTTTCCTCTGTGAATCTGCAGTGAGAGAGTGTTGTGACCAGCCATGGAGCTCTAATTATCCAGGCAAAGTGGTATTTAGATACAGAGAAGCTGTACTGCAAAGAAGAGCAAATCAGGAAGGTTCACTCAGGAGAGAGGACTGAGGGATTTTGGAAGAGCACTGCTTTTGTCAGTGATGCCCGTAATGCAGAACTGCTAAAAGGTTTGCAGAGATACTTTTAGCTGAGATCATTTATAACCACCTTCAGACCTTTATACTCTTAAGGGTCGTGCTAAGGCTTGTGCTGCTGCCTTATTCATATTACTGAAGGTACAGAGAAATAAGTTTTCTGCAGAATGAGTTTGGGAATTTAGGAGCAGACACCAAGTCTCTTTGTACTGCAAACCCTGTAACAAAGACTACATTTTCTTCCATTGCTTTCCCTGCTTGAGGAAGAAAGCATCTTTAGCAGATTTCTTCCTGCATTTGTGAAATTTAAAACAGCTACTCTGGAAATTGGACATCCTTCTTTCTTTCTTATTTTCTCTGACTGATATAGCGTTTTTTTATGGTGAAGTTCAAGGGGATTAATAGTCATGGCTATAGGAGTGGTGTGGAGGCCTTCAGAAATAGCCATGAATAGAGAGACATCTCTCTTCCAGGGGAAACAGAAATGAGACGCTCTGTGTATTGTCCTGGTGGAAAAGCAGATTTCTGTCATTTCTGCTCTGAAGTGGTGACACCACATAGTGTTGGTGTTGCATGAGCTTTGTGTGCAGTGGCTCTGACAACCTGCTGGGCAGCTCTGCCTCAGCAGCAGTATTTCATTAACCTTCCTGGTGTTGTTCTGTCTGATTCCTTATTACAGAGATCACTGTGCAGATTGTTAACATTCTGCCTTTACAAGTAGAAAACATTATGCAAACTCCCTGGACTTGGTAATGGGAACAGCATACTAATGTTATAGTAAAGGCATTTGTGAAGCTTTTAATGAAAACCTTCTCTGAATGTGCTGGCTTCCCAGTCAATACTGAATTACAGATCTTTGCTAGTATTAAGACAAATCTGTTTTTAATATGGCATCTTCACTCAACACTAAAGGATGACATTCAGTTGTTCCTAGTTAAAATGTGTGGTCAACTTCTCATATAATTTATTCAATAAATTTTACAATATTTTCATTTACATTAACTGAATAATTGTCTTTTTTTTTTTTTTTCCAGCCAGCTTAATTTGCACAGAATAAGCAACTGCTAGGGAAAGGGAGGTTTGACAGCCTACCTTTGAAAGCAGAAGATTAGTGCTTTAAATCATACTAATTTAAGAAAGAGGTTAAATTTCTTTTGTAAGAGGACTGCAGCTACAGCCTATGTACTTAATTTGGCTTAACTGTGCTTCAGAGAAGAGCACCTGATCCCTGGCTCCCTCATGTTCTAGGAAAAAAAGTTGCATCTGTAAGTTATTTCGTTAAAACAGATGACATTAATTTCCGTATCTGTCAGCAAGATTAAAAGTAAAATATTTTCTTGCAAGATGTTGAAGGATTTTTTATGCTGGGAAACTGACCTCAGTAATTTCTGTAGAATAAAGTATCTGTGAAACAATACTCCACAGCTGCTGGCAGTGAGAACGTGATCCAAGAGTGACTAGGAGACCAGGATCCAGGAAACCGGTGACGAGTGACCAGAAGTTCTGGAGAAACTATATGTGTGCCTTTATTTGAAGTTTCCTTCCTTCCTTTCCTCTCATTCTCTCTCTCTCTCTCCCCCCCCTCCCCCCCAAGAAAATTGATAGGGAATTGGAGATCATTGCAATGGTTTGGAAGACTGAAAAATCAAACTGCCTTTAAGCTTTAGACCAAACTGTTACCAGGCTCATATCGTACTAACACCTTCGTGGTGTTTACTTCGTGGAAATGTTTGAAAAATCCACAGTTCAATGGTTTCAACTACTTTTTACTTAAAAATTAACAATTTACTAGGTAGTTATCTCCTAAATAAGCTGTGAGTGTACAATAAGAGACTGATGCCACACTATTTGTGATTCAGGCTTTGTGGCTGAGTAGGAGGTTAAGGTGATCATGCTTGAAGGCTCCCTGGCAAGATCTTAAAAATACAGCCTTGATACTACTTGTCCCCATCCCAAAAGGGAATCATCTGCTCCTGATGGTGCCTATCTGTCCATAAGTTTACCAGCCACCCTGCATGTACAGCAACATCCTTCATTTTAGGCAGCATGTCCTACCTGTTTTCAGTCCTTTGCAACAGGTTTTCTGTTCTCATCTTACAAGTTCTGTGACTGAGTTCCTGTTTATGTATTTTCTCATGCCACCTCAGTGTTGGCTTAAGTACTAATAAAACCTTTAAAAAACACTCACTCTTGTTTTCTATTTTGATGGCCACTTTGCTCTCTTATGTACAATGCTTATAGGGCATCACGATGTTACAAAGGTCCATATATTGATGTTGCTTACACTGCTTTAGTGTTCTGTGGGAGTGGTTTTTGTTTGGTTTGGTTTTGTTATTGTTGTTTTGTTTTATGGCAAGGTAATATAGGTATAAGTATAGATATAGGCCTGGATTAATGCCCTCACAATTTACTGAGTGACATGGGCCTCACGTTTCAGTAGACTGTCCTGCATAAATAACAAGAACTGCTCTGAAATAGTTTGCAAAGAACTGCAAATTGTGAAAAATCAGCAAAGGAGAAAGGAGGTCAGCAGATCCTGACATTTTTCTTTTCAAGCCTTTCATTTTACTGTAATATCAGTTCAAAATAGTCATTGTTCACTAATCTACAAAAGAATGAGATAAGGTGGAAAAAAAATATTTGAAGTCTTAGGGGGGCGGATGTTTGTTATGTCTTACTCTGCCTTCCATGCTGTTTGAATTTATATCAGGCTTTCCTCTGTATATCCCAACACTGAACTTGCTTATTTATGAAAATGAAAGCAGAGATTCTGCTGATACTCATATCACATTTGATAGCCAGGATATGAGGGAAACACCAACACACTGTGTATGGTCAGCCTTATTATTGCTCATTCAGTGGCATCAAATTTCAAAGGAGGATGTAACTGCAGTGAAATATAAATCTGATATTTCACTTAACCATAGGTCAGGGAAACTTCAGTCCTGTTTTAATAAGATAATAATAATAGTAATAATAATCATGAGCATTTTAACACCACTAGTTCAAGCATGTTATTTTCTGGCATTAAACTGATTCTGTGTAGCCTGGTACCCTGCAGTGTTCCACAGAGAGTGTCGACCACCTTGAAACCACCTTTACTTACAACCACCCGGATCTCACTTTCCCTTGTGAGAAACAGTGTGAACCAAAAACCACTCAGGGAATCAGATACACTCGTTATATACACATATGTACACATTGTGAATGTATATACACCATATATAATATACATATATGTATTTATACATACACACACGCACACACTAAGTGCTGTGCAGCTGTACTGTAGCTGGCAGCAGCCCTTGCTGTCTTCGTTTGCTTTCAGTTCTGCTCCTAACTCCATGAGCTTTCTTTGCTCATGATGCTAACATTCTTTACTAACTAACGATGAAATTTTTGCTCCCTAACAATGTATCTGTTTCTCTTTGCAGCTGTGGAAAGCTTGAATTTTATTTCTGTTTGTTAGCCTCCTACTGCCCAGGGATGCTTTCTCCAGTGTCTTTGTTTACTGATGAATTGTGCTGCTGCTGGGCCTGTTGACGCGCTGATTATTTTTATCACACTGTTCTAGAGCCTTCACTTGGACCTGTCATATCTCCTCATTTTCTTTGCTGAGAGATTAAGCCCAACACTGTATAGCTGCTTCTGTCCCCCATTATATTGTTCCCCCCCCAAGTTATGTCTTTAATTTTCTGGTGAATCATGTCACATGTGGAGATTCCTCCCCAGATTAATCTGATTCTGGCTCTTTTGCTCATTCTCCTTCTCTGTCCTGCAGGGAGGTATTACCATCCTGTAAGCACAGTGTGTGGGCTCCCATCAGAGCTCCTAATACAGAAATAAATACACTCAACAGTGGATGCATTTGTGTTCAAAATTATTGTTTTATAAAACTTAATAATCCCTTCTCTACCTGGTTCTTCAGACCTCCCTTAATGGTTCTATTTTCATCCCTTTCCCTGGATAAATTCATATTACCATCCAAACCAATATTCCTTCATTAGTTATGACTCCATAACTCATGTGACTGTCCTTTTCTTAGGTCTGGAAAGGATATTGAATTGCTAATTACCTTCTATTTTAGTATTGGAAAATATTTTCTCACAAACATAAATCTTTTCATGGGAAGGGAGGAAGGTCGTGATACAATTATAATCTCACCTAATTTTTTGAGACCAAATCAGAATGATCCCTATTTACTACTTTCAGGCATCCCATTTGCTCTGAGGAAACTCCATCATATTATTTTATTGAACCACTTCTGTGCTTACCAAACCTGTGCCCCTGAATCATTCAGCATTTATGTTTCCAGGTGCTATCACAAATGACAGGGAATTTCTTCTAACAATGTTGGGGTAGAAAGTTTACTTCCACAGTTCAGCTGAGATGGTTTGTTTCTTCTTTTGCTTCCTCTCTTTCTCCTCATCTTCCAGTTGGAAAAATTTACAGTATTTTTATTTTTTTTCCCCCTACCCAGGGTGTAACACTGTGTGAGACTCAGTGGTAAACATGTACTTCACAGGAAACTTGTTTGCTCACCCTTCATTGCATGTCCCAAAACACTTAGCACAAGATGATGGAGTTTGTACCCTGCTTGATATGAATCAAATGTAGAATGGAGCTGGTTGTTTCCACCATGAGCAGAAAGAGCTCCTGTGCTCACTGGTCTCCTAGCACGGGTCAGGTCTCCAGGGCATTTCCCTGTGGAAATGCCAGAGGGCAGCTGCCCAAGGGCTGAGCAACCCTGGCATGGCCACCAGGAATCTGTGTCTTTTGCAATGGAATGTGGGATGTGAGCTATTTCCTAACCTTTCTGTGCTGGTTTAAAGGTAAACCAGCGGGAGAAATGAACCCAACTCAAAAGAGATTTTAAGTCAGAGTTACAATTTAATAAAAATAATACAATAAATACAATTATATGGACAAACAATTCGTTTTAACCCACAAACCCAGCACCCTGGGGCACAAACAAAATGATATTCATTGGCCCATGCGCTGAGCCCCACGTGGTCCCCCTGAGTCCAAAGTAAAAGGAAAGGAAAACCTGTTGGTGAGAGTGCTGGCCACAGTCTGGTCAAGGTTCTGGTCCTCCTCTGTATCCGATGAGTGGGCCAAAAAGTCCCAAGACCTCAAGATTATATATACTCAGGTTGGGGTGGGAATGCCTAGCCCCTCCCTCAGGGCAGGGAGTTCCACAGTGGGTGATTGTGAGTCGTGAGATATTTTAGGAATCCTTGGTGGCCCATTAGCAGACATAACCCTTCAGGCTGGGTGTGAAGGTGCTAATGATTTCCCGGAAGGGAGTCATCATGCCTGAGTTATTGGTGTGAGGATAGGAACATCCTCCTATCTCACAGGCTTTTTAAGAGACAGCTTATAGCCTGAGGGGTCTGATGTGCTCTGGGCAGCTGCTGCAAATGGTCTGTTGTTAACAGTTCCTGGGCAATGACATAGAGGGTGTAGAATACAGTTTTACACCCAGACAGTGATGAACTGGTCCTGGTTGCTCTAACTAGAACACTTTCCTAAACAGAAGAGACTGTTTTCCTATCAGTTTTGATTTGAACCTGTCAGTCACCGTTTGCCTGGCAAACAAAGTGGGGATTAAACATAATTGTGCACACTGTAAAACACCAACTGGCATGGTGGTGTTGTCTTGTTTAATTTGAGACTTTTAATTGAGGCCTATCCCTAAAGCTGACACCATATTCAGACAAACGTGAAGGCCATCAAACAGACTGCGTGAAGAGTGACTATAACTTCAGCCCTGAACTCGTGAAACACCGTAAACATACTCTGCAGAAGCTCAACGGTGACAAAAGCTCTAAAACAGAAATGGATTAGGAACAGAGAACAACACAAAGTCCCTGTGGTTTAACGTGCAGTTAACCCAAACTTACTTTCTTTTCTATAGTTCTATGAAAAACACAGAGAACATTGCACATGGGCAATATATATTCAAAAGAGCAAACAACTGAAATGCTATTGACTTTGTCTTAATGTATGAACTAAAAAGGTGTCACATTCTTTTATGATATTTGTGCATTATATTTCTGTTCTGCCTTTGCTGTTGCTTTGATCAGAAAGAAAAATCTTTTAGATCTTGATGTGGGCAGACCTTGGAAGAGTTCATTGCATTGGGACTTTGAAAGTCCCAGCTGATGAGTGTGTTTGTAATTCACTCTGGCAGTATCTCACCTACAGGAGCAGGTTTGCCCATGAGCACCTGTGGTTCCATCTGTTGTAAACTGACCTGTGTGGTTGCACTAAGAAGTGAGAGTTATTCTTCTCCTTGCTATGACTTTAAGCACCTTTTGAAAATGTAGGAGTGTGGTTTAGTTGCAGATGTGCTGACAAGGTTTCTTTTGAATAATGTGAAACTCTTGTTGTATGGACCTTTGCATCTTCCAACACAAAGATGAAGATCTGGTAAAAAAAATCATTGATTAGAACCCTATAGTGATGTACTTCATTTTCTTTGAACCATTAACAAGTATTTTTGTTGTGCAGTTACCAGATACAGAACTTCAGTTTTCCTCTGGAGCTAATATATATTACTGCTCATGTTCAAAATTATTGATACTTTCTTTTAATATAAATTGTTTTTAAAATCTGGCAAAATGATCAGTGCTAAAATGGATGTTTCTCTCCCAGTTTCCTTCTGTTTCACTTTGTTTTGAGTTTCTGTAAAGTTCTTGATCAGAAGCCTTTATAATGGGATTTGGGATTAATTTCGACAATTTCAGTAATTTTATGTGTCATTTACACAAATCTCCTGTTAATTATGGCACCATTTAGGAACCTGTAAAAAGAAAAATGATGTTTTTGTATGTTCAGTAGTGGAATATTCATGTCTGGGCAGTGTGATTAACTGAGTTTTAAATGTACTCATACCCTGAGAGTGCAACAGATATCTCAGGGAAAAACTAATGCCAGATCTCTTCTTCTATCAGACCCTATTCAAATGTAAAGTAACTTTAACAGGGAGAGAATTCTAGTGTTCACTTTCTAAAGCCTTGTTAAGGTGTTCTTAGAGTAATGGTGTTAAAATTTGGATTCACATTTTTAATTTCCATACTTTGAATTTGAAGATGGCACAGATGTGAACATCAGACATTATCAACCCATTTAGGGGTTTTCAGCCCAGATTCTCTGAGGCTTTAGCTTTTTGAATCTCCAGATGGTGCTCCAAGGTGTCTAAATGATTTTCAGAATTTAAACCTTTCTCCTTTTCTTCTTGATGTTGGTACTGGTGTGCGCCAGAGACCTTCAGTGAATGTGAATTCCACTATAGTGCAACTCCAGGCTGAATCTCTAACTGTGTTTAGAGTGATCTGTGTGTCTTCTGCACAGTGCAATTTAAAAATCTTTATTCCTTATTATCTGCCCTTCTTCTTCTGTTTTAGCTTACAAACACATGCACATATATCAGAAATGTCTTTTTTTTGATATATCACCTTCTGTAATTTCTTTTTATCACATGGGGTTTCCTGTTTCACTTCTGTTGTTTGCTACTTCTATGTGTTTTATTCTAAGTGCCACCGCTCACGTTTCCTTAAGGACTTATCTAAAATGCTTAAGTTTTATAATGCAATGCTCTCTTTCACTTTTTTTCATGAAACTCTTAATTAACATTAACACAAGCAACTATGTGGTCCCTTTCTGCTTTGTAGAAGATTTGGGAAACTTAAGTCCCATTCACTGCTAAGCTACATATATTGTTTATGGTGCTTGATAATTCTCTTAAGATTCTGAGCTTAAGTTAATGGTTAAGCAACTATAGCTGCTTATTGATCTCACAGAATTTTACAGAAGAAAAAATACACTGCAATTATTGAGGAATGCAGTCCAAGGACAATGTGCATCCCTCAGTTACCCAGAAAGATGGACATCCCTGGCAAAGTTCTTCTTTTCTGAAGAGGTTTTTATTTGCTTTGGCTGTACTTTGCATGGCAGCAGGTCATATTTTCCATGATTTAAGGAATTATCTTTCAATTTTTGAAGAAGTTGCCTTTGGGGATGGAAAAAGGGTTTTACTGTCCCTGGAAACTGTATCAGCTGCTCCTCCAGGTTTTTGTGCTCAGATGTACTGACAAGAGGCTGTAATGTCCTCATGGAGCAAAAGGCACAGCATAAACACAGATACTGTTCTTCCACATGAACAGTAATTTTGGCAGGACATACTGTAGAAGTGATGGAAAAAACCCACCTTCTGAAAAGTAAGGAGAAGGGCTAATGCAAAAGTCTCTCAGGTCTGCACAGTTCCTGTCTTCACGTCTATAAAACAGAGATAATTGTTGTTAAACAAGGATGAATTACTTAATTTTATTTTTCCTGAATGAGAGGCACTTGCACAAAAGTAAGTTCATTGTCATTTCATGGCTCATCAAAAAGTAAAGAAATATTTACACTTGTGTAGTGGGTTGACCCTGGCCAGATACCAGGTCCCCACTAAAGCCACTCTCTCACTCTCCTTCTGCAACTGGACAGAGGAGAGAGAAAAAAACCAGCTAAGGACTCATGAGTAGAGATAAGAGCTGGGAGAGGTCAGTGACTGAGTACCTTCACAGGTAAAACAGACTCAAAGTGGAGATCTAACAGGATAAGAGCCAAAGAGGGAGAAATAAAACAATATTAAAAACACCTTCCCCCACCCCTCTTTCCTTCCATGTTCTTCTCCCTCCTCCCCCCAGTGGTGCAGGAGGACGAGGAATGGGGGTGACAGTCAGTTGTTGTTTCTGCTGCTGCTCAGAGAGAGGAGTCCTTCCTCTGCTCCTGTGGGGTCCCTCCAAAGGGAAATAGTCTTTGATGGACTTCTCCAACGTGAGTCCATCCCTGGGGCAACAGTTCTTCCCAAACTGCTGTCCTGTAGGTCACTCCTCCATGGGGTGCAGTGCTTCATGAATGAGCTGTACCGATGTGGGTCCCCCACAGGGGCCACAAGTCCTATCCAGGAAAAACCTACTCCAATGTAGGCTTCCCTCTCCATGGGCTACAGGTCCCTGGCAGGACCCTGCTCCATTCTGGGCCTCCCACAGGGTCACAGCCTCCTTCATGCATCCACCTGCTCCAGTATGGGCTCCTCCATGGGCTGCAGATGGGTCTCTGCACCCCAAGGGTCCTCCATGGGCTGCAGGGGCCTCAGCTCCAGCGCCTGGAGCACCTCCTGCCCCTCCTTCTGCACTGACCTTGATGTCTACTTTGTTGTTCCCTGTTCTCATTCTACTCTTCCCTGGCTGGAATTTCTCCTGCGCAACAATCTTCTGTTCTTAAATATGTGATCACAGAGGCATTACTATCACTCCTGATTGGCTTGGCCTTGGCCAGTGGCAGGAAGTCCGTCCTGGAGCCAGCTGGCATTGGCTCTGCTGGACAGGGGAAACTTCTAGCAGCTTCTAACAGAAGCCACCCCTGTAGCCCCCCCCTCCACCAAAACCCAGCCACAGAAACCCACTACAACTTGTGATTCAAAGCAGAAGGTTACAAAGTGCCACTCTAGCCTTAACATGTCTGTTAAAGTTTTTATTGAATCAGACAAAGTTTTTGCCTGGTTTTAGAGTTATGACTAGTTTAACAGCTACAACATTTAACTGCAGATTTTAATTGTATAAACTTTCACTGCTGGGTAATTTTTCATGAACTACCACAGAGACCGTTTCAGAGGGAACACAGAGGTCAATATAATAATACTTGGCTGCACAGGCTCCTTATATGAAAACTCAGAGAGGCTAAGGTTGTCATAAGAAAAATAGGACCTGAGATCATGTTTGATTGTCTAATTAGGAATTACGCCATTCTGCAATTCTGATTATATGTACTGTTGTAAAAGATTTTTATGTTATTATCCCTCTCTCTGTATTTTCACACTTGTTTAACAAGGTCTTTCTTCCAAGAATATTAACCACTATCTTCTAAAGGAAAAGCAAATTGTTGTTTTTTTGTTCCCTAACATTAAAAACAAAAGAGAATAAATAAATCTGTAGAAATGCCAGATGCAAAAGGCAAATAAAAATAAATGTGAGTTCTGTCAAATATCCCAGGAAACAAAATCACATTGTCTATCAAAAACCCCATAATTATCCTACAGAAAAAACCAGACAGGTTTCAGGAGAGGATATTATTGCAACAGTGGTGCACAGAATTATAAGCTTTCAAGGTTCCTACACTTCATGGGCAATACCACTTTTGAACTGTAATGTTGGTTCACAGATATTTTAAAAATAAATAAATAAATAAATAAAAGAAGCCCACAAAACTCCAAAACTCTTCTAGTTCAACATTTACTAAGAGCCTGAAAAGAACAGGTGTGTAGCTTCATCACAGAGGGTCTGAGAGAGAGGCTCTATTCAGAACTGGGAAAGATGAACTTTAAAATGTGTTTCTAATGAGAGGAGTAATGCTCTGCAGATTTAAGCTGCTAAGCTCAGGTGTAGTACATGTGTAACCTATAAATACTGAGATTTTTTAGTTGGAAGGGAAGCTGCTCAAAGTTAATAAGACTGTCTCCAGGAATGGAAATTAATTTTATAGCACGCAGAAAAGCAAAAGTGACATCCCACAAGACCCTTGTAACTGAGACCTTAGTCCATTAAGAACTCTGTATAAACCCTTTGCAAAACTTTATGGAGTAATTCAATAGGAAGTGTTGGTTTTCTTCAAAACTAAAGCTTCTTTGTTTAGGTATAAGACTATTTAAAAAACATATTCTTAGGAGAGAGGTTTTTTGTAAACACGGCTCATACATATTCAGAAAATAATTGATCTGTAACCCATAGCTTCTGAGTCTGAGAATATTAATTTAGAAGTTGTAGGTTCATATCAAGAAGCTTGATTCTGTTCCATTAGTGACGACTCTATTGTAGCCAGTACATTTTCTTTTTCCTGGTGACAGGTTTTTATGTTGTGAAGACAGCAGTCTCCAAGCACTGAGCTGCTGTCCTGCTCCTTCCACAGTAAAATTTTTATCACCATC
Organism: Pseudopipra pipra; assembly: GCF_036250125.1. NCBI lineage: Eukaryota > Metazoa > Chordata > Aves > Passeriformes > Pipridae > Pseudopipra > Pseudopipra pipra. Next base: position 43,456,180 of record NC_087581.1, on the reverse strand, counting down.
TCTTTTCCTGTTGTTTTTCTGTGTATGGCCAAAATAAAATATAGATTAAATTATGAAGAGGTCAGAGGTAGCAAAGGTCTGTCTTTTAGTTTCAACTTCTGTGATTATAAATTGGTAGACCAAGACAGGAAAACAAGTGGTGCAGTAAATAGAGATTTCTAATCTGATCTCCAGTTTCACAGTTTTGTCAAAGTAGAATAATTATGTCCCATGAACTTAGTATTTAACTGGACTTGGTCTATGCATGGTTACTGAAAAAAAGGACTTAGGAATTTCAGGTACATAAAGCTCTCCTGGCAACCTTCACCCTGCAACACAGAAAGATTTGCAGGCAGCTGCTGCTGAATAGAATATATCCCAGTTAATGAAATGAAAATATATAGATTAATTAAAAAAATACAATATGGTGATTAAAATGCATTACGAAATAAAATATGGTGAATAAAATAAGAGTTCAACACCACCTGAGTTCAACGTCACCTCTCTTTTTACTGGAACAAAAATTACATTTTTTTAAACTCATTTGTTATACCCTATATTGCATTTTGTATTCAGAATATTTTTTGAAGATCATGACAATGGTTTTGGTCTGATCCTGATTTTGTTTTCATTTTTTTTTGCTACCTGCAAAGTGATATGTTGTACTCATACACCTGTGAGTACTCAAGGAAGAATTTCAGTACACCCAACATTTTGAGCAGAAGCAATCTCCAGTCTTCCAGCCTGAAAAGTCTCTGCAGTCTGGCAGCTCTCCTCAGCCACAAAGCCTCAGTGATGCTCTCTATTATCCAAGACTAAAAAACTCCAGTTACTGGGTTCTGCCCCATAAAACAAGTTGAACACAACATCTTCCATTGCACACTATGCAGAATAATATTAAACCTACATTTAATTAGCATAGCAAATGAATTAAACAGGACAACTTCTAGACAGAGACACTGTGCTGAGTCATGGCTTGTTTAATGAGAAATCATTACTATGCAATTAGTATTTTCGAAAGGCTATTGTCCTGGCAAGGTAAATCAGTTTGACACTGCCATATTCCCTGATCTTGGGACATCGGTAAATACATTATTTTCTTTTCCCTGTCAGGGAATTACCAGAAAAGAAACTGGAGATTCAGAGTGTGTAGTTGTAGAGTAATTATTTCCTGCATTATTTCCTTGGCTAGGAAACAACAGGCATGAGGTGACTATAATTATGTTATTCTGTCAAGAAATAACAGAATAAAATCCCCATGAATTTTTTAATTATTTTTCCATGGCTATCTTGGTAGGTGAACTAAAAGCATATTTTTTATTCAAACAAACCACTTCTTCCATCTGGGAAAAAAAATAAAAAATATCACAGACTGAAACTTAGAAATAGAGTTTAGTTCTTCCTTGAGCTTATTAATTGGAAACTTGTTTTGAGTCTTGAATTTTGCAAATGTATTATTTGCTGGAATACATTTCCAGCAGAGGGCAGAGGGCAGATTTAGATTACATGTAAGGAAGAAATTCTTCCCTGTGAGGGTGGTGAGGCCCTGGCACAGGTTGCCCAGAGAAGCTGTGGCTGCCCCGTCCCTGGAAGTGTTCAAGGCCAGGTTGGATGGGGCTTGGAGCAACCTGGTCTATCAAAAGGTGTTTCTGCCCATCACAGAGGGATGGAACTAGATTGTGTTTAAGGTCCTTTCCAACCCAAACCATTCTATTATTCCATGGTTCTTTGATGAGGAAGGCATAACCACAGCAGTGGAGGATGTTACCAGGGTTGTCCCAGTCCCTGCAGCTTTCCAGGTGAAGCAGCAGCCCAGAAGAAGTGACATGCAATAAGAACTGACATGTGTGTCCGGCTCCTGCCAGAGCTGGCACACAAGGTGACTCAGTCTATTCCCAGGGTGATGCCTTTAAAAAAAGCTGCTGTTGGGTCCCCTTTTTACTCTGGCTGTAAGCTGCTGGTGGCTGCCAGCCTGGTCCACTGTGTGTTCGTGCAGTGAACTTAAAGCATGGCCATTTCATGGTAAGTATTCAAGGTGAAATACTTTCTTCTAAGTGCAGTTAAAAATTCTAGGGTATTCTAATAAATGAAAGTATATTTTTCAAAGTTTGTGAGAGGAATGGGAAAGAAATACAGAAACATTAACTTATATTTATTTGATCTGACATATCACATTTCTCTGAGTAAAAAGAGCTGCATTTCGTAAAAACCTTACAAAGGGATTGAAATGCAATGTGACTCCGTGTTAGAGATGCATATCCCTTATCTGAATGTGGGACATGATGTAGAAGAAATGGATTCACCTCACTGTTTGTATAAACCTAACTGAATGTTAGGTATATTTTGCTGTCACAATTTTTGTTCCCAGATAACCATGTATATTCTTATAAAAAAAAAGCTCTATAAGGTTCTTTCACTAAAATGTTCTGATTTTATTGGTAGCAATGAAAGAAAAGTTCTGGACTCACTGATTATGGGAAACCAAGACCTGAGATTTGCGTGGTTCTTTAACTTGGACAACTCTTTAGTTGCCATTATTTCTCTACCTTTTCTTCATTATCATTCTGGCCAAGAAATGTGTTTCTAAATGCATCAATGAAAGGGGAGGATGTTGCCAAATACATGTCCCTGTGGCTTATCTTTTCTTTCCTCTCCTTTCTTTTTCTCAAACAGGAACATTGTCGCTGATGTTGTTGTTGCTGTTACTTAGTTTCCCAGTATCATAGCATGCTAAACATTCAACTCCTGCAAGTTTGCCATAAGATGACATTTAATCTTAAAGATTTGTGCTGCTTAGAAATTTACTTTCCTGAATTCTCTTTTAACTTCCTTTGTAAGATCTTTGGAGGATAAACCTCTATCTCTGCTGGAAGGATAATACAGCAGGGCTCAAGCAAAAACATTGACATTTGAAGTCGATTGTCTATTTAATAGACAACAAATCTCAATAGCTACGGTATGGTTAAAAGCTCTTATGAGGGAAATTCTCTTAGAATCTGTAGGATTCTGATCTGCATCTTTTCTCTGATCCTTTGCTTTGCTTCAAACATTTCCTAGGATACAGATGCAATGGGTGCAATGTGAAGTGGAGCTTGTGGTAAGATGTCAATATCCCAGGTTCCTCAGTGTGGTTTGGTGATGGAGACTTCTTTCTTCTCAGCCTTGGGTCCACTAGGGCTTATTTTTGTGCTTATCAGTTTCTTAGTAAAATCTGCTTGGACTTTTTTGGTTGGCAACTTTTTCTATTCGTTCCCAGTAGTTCAATCTTCCTGATTCTGTTTGTCGTTGCCAAAACTGGCTTTACCTAAAACACATGAGACTGTGCCCCTCTGATGACCACTATGATCTATGTGTAAAGGCCTTTGGTCCCATCTCTGCACTCTGACACACAACATCTTAATGTACAGGCACAGACAGTTCAATCCACACAGAACAACTACTTGTTATCATTATAAACCAAGGAATACCTAAACCAAATAGAGTTCACAGTTACCTTGAAAAACGTGAAAAAGCTTAAAAAAGCTTTAAAAGTTTCCAATAGCTTAAAAAGCTGAAACAGCTCAGGCCACAAAAAGACCAGGGTGTCCTGAGACCCCGCTCTGCCAAAAGTTGTGTTTATTGGGCTGCAGTTTCATATCCAATAAGCAGGAGGGCATGTCCCTTATAAGTCCTGGATCAGAATAAAGAGAATTGAATCATGTGAGAAATACCTTTCATCATTTTACTTGGACCTGCTGGGGTTTTTTTTGTGTTAGTTTGTGGGGTTTTGTTATTTTTATTTTTTTTTTTTTTAAAGAGGAGAAAAATAGCATTCCCCACACTGAAAATAAATGTCATACATTATTTATTAGTGTACCTGCCTACTGTGAAGTTTAGTGAAGTCACAGAGAAATATTGCACAATAACACTTTTTTATTTGTAAATATGGTGCCAGCTCTGGAGACTGAAGGAAAATTATTGAATGAGAAACTTCTTTCAAACTGTGGCAAATATCTGCTCCTGCAAATTTAACCGCCACAGCCTCTCAACCTTTTTCATTGCTAATTATCCAAATTCATCTAAGCTGCTCCTTTCCCATAAGTTGTCTTGGTCTTACAAAAAGCAAGCTTATTATTACAGTCATTTCAGTGGCATCAGACAAGAGTAAGTTGGAGACTATTGTATTCATTGTAGTCACAGAAGCTTATGTTGACACCTCCATTCTTGGGATTTCCCAGGAGTCTGTGGTTTTATCTGAACACTGCTGAGAAATGGAATAGCAGGCACTTGATATGCAGAGTTCTTAGACAGGATAAACATTTAGCAGTCAGATCTGTTCATTCTGCACAGTTGTAGCATCACAGTGTAAACTCAGGTCCAAATGGTCTTTCAACCACCTCCTCAAAGCAAAGCTAGATGCTGGTGCTGATCAAAACAGGCTGCTCCAAGTTTTGTCTCATCATCCGTTGAACTCCCAGGCCTCAGTACTGCCTGGCAGTCCTCAGGGCAGAATGGTTTCTCTTTACATTCAACTCGTCTCCAGTTCCAACTGCCTTATCTTGCCAGATACTGTTGTGAGAAGCTGTCATGGTTTGAGATGGCCCCCCCAGGAGTCAGGGGGCTCAGAGGTGATTGGGTGCCAGGGCAGTGTTCCCTGGAGAGCCGATCACCACTTGTCTTATTCGCTTCTGCTAAAAATCATATATACACAGCCAATGGAAGCTGTTGGCAGTTTTTCTGTTGGTGTCTGCTGTGTGTGGGTGTAGAAGGTCAGGGGGTGGCTGGGTTCCTTCTTTCCCCCCCTCCAGGGGGGAGGGGAGCCCTATGGCCCCCCAACTCTGCCTAGGCCAGAGTTAGAGACAGCACTGGAGTGAGTGAGTGTTTGTGAGGGACGTGACTCACAGCACCTGAGGTGGTAAGAGGAGAGAGGCAGGCCTTGCAGCCAAGCCCTCTTCCCCCCCTTCTGTGGTTAAGTTGTGGAGGGCGGCCTTTTCTTTCCCTCCACTCTAAAGTGGAGGAGAGACTCGGCATTTGAAGCAGAGCCAAGTAGATGGGCTGATAATGAAGCAACTTGGCGCTAGGGAGAAGAATCCTAGGCGAAGTTGGAGACGGGCCAGAGAGAGAGAGAGGCTCGGGAGCTGCCAAAGCTGACTGGGGGCAGCCAAAAACTGACTTGGAGGAATGAAGATTCCAAACACCTACTGTCATAAGCTACACTACAGCAACAGTGGACCAAGGTATGAGACTGAGAGAGAGAGATCCTACAGCAGAGACTGACATGGGACCAAGGAGAAAGGACTCACAGCTACCTTCTTGGACTTTGTGAGGAAGGAAGGACTTCCACAAACAGCTGAAGGTTGATGAGAGAGTGTTCAGGGGGCCCCGAACACTCCCACGAGAGAGAGAGTGCATTGCATATCACCCTTGAAAGGCTTCTCCTGGACTAAAGTTAAAGGGAGGGGTTTAAAAGACTGATAGAAGTGTAATATATATATATATAGCTACTTTTAGTTTGTACAGTATATTTATTTGTGTAAATAAATGTATATACTTCCCCTTCCCCCTACAGAAGCCTTTGGTCTGAAAGTTTCTCTCCAGTGTTGGGATAAATTCTAGGAAGGGGGTCGGGAAGCCTGGAAATTGTATTTTGGATTTTCTAATGTGGCTCAAACTACCACAGAAGCCCACACTGCCCCCTCAGTCCCTGTCCCATGGATGACATGCTGACACAATGATTGATTTCATAAGATTCTGGAAGAGTCTTTTGGACTGAGTGGTTTAAAGATGCCTTGTGATCTGTTCCTCCGTGTACTGGTTTTCTTAGAAGAATCAAAATGCACTACCTAGAAAATCTCTTCCAAATTCATGTGCCAATTATGAATGATCCACCTCAGCATGATGGGACTTGTCTTTCTTTAAACACGGTGTGACGTCTCTCCCAAAGAATCATCCTAGCAACTTAGAACAAATTTTCTAATGAATAGATTAAAAAAAAAAAGGAGAACCCAGGAGTCCAGGAAATAAGTGACATTTTCCTTCATGCTTCATGGCCCTTGTTTCCCACTCGTCTATATGTTTCTTCATCTAGAAAAGCTGATTTCTGAAGACCTCCTCTCTAAGCTGTGTGAGTTATGAGCTTTCTTTCAGAGCAATGCATGAACTCTTGAGCTGCGCCCTACAAGAGATGTGGAAGCAGGAGGTTGAAAAGTGGATTGTGCATTCAACAATAATTGGGATGCCAAATCACATCTCTAGTATTGTTGTGGTTGCATCAACTTTTTCATCCTAATTTTTGTCTAAGAATGAGAAGTTACCCCTAGGTGTGTTTTAAGGATACTGAAATTTTAGAAGTACATTTATCTTGTGTATGTCGACATGACTGTTTTCTAATTTTCTATGATACTGGTAGAATTAAATTTCAATTCTAAATACCATAAGGCAAATAATGAATTTTACAGCTCACTGTTTGAGCCAAAAACAGGTTTAAAGGTTTATAAACGGGATGGAAATAAAAACTCTTTAAGCTGTGGTATGTGATTTCAGACTACAATTTTTTTCTAGAAATTACCCTTTACCCTTTAAAAATCATGTATGAAGAATATAATTCAATTTATAGGGCTGATAACTTCAACTTTTAAATATTATTGATATTTCATATCTTTCTTTTTTTTCCCTTACACTGTTCTGTACATTTTGAATTGCAATTTTTACCACTTTGAAACTGTAGTTATAGTGTTTTTCCTATTGGTGAATATTTACCAGTTCCAAAATAAAGAACAGACAATTCAGAAAGTGAAATATATTTCTTGTAAATATATTCTTTTTCACTAGTCTCTTGGTATTCCCTGCAACAGGGGGAACTTTAAAAGAGTCCATACTGATTTATTTTTGAGAAGCTGTTATAAATTATTAATATTTTTAGTATATCTGTAATATGTTTAGTGCTGTTTGCTAAAAGAGAAGAATTTTTGTGCATTTCTTTAGCTAGGGGAAATGAGAATCTTGTAGGGTTCTAGGAGTTGTTACAGTTAAATATACAGTGTTTAAAAAATAAAGAAATGTTGAGGGCAACATCTAGTAATTAGGGCATGATGGTTTTTCTCAGTGCACCTACAAGCTACGAAATAGCCTTTGGAATACTGAAACATCTTTTACTTTTTACTATTGACAATAACTCTTTTGGGTTTTGTTTGGTGCTTGGTTTTGTTGTTTGTTTGCTTGTTTGTTTGTTTTCTCCCCTTAAACACTTTGTCAACCGCTGAATTAAACAACATTTCTTGTCCTCCTGTCCTTTCACTCATTTTTTTCCTCTATTCTAAACTAATTCCATGCTTCCTCCTTGAGCAGTCCAGGAGATGCTTTTCCCTCAAACACCCTTTAAATCAAGTATGTACGATAAAAAGTAAGATAACTAGTGGAAGCTGGAACAGATGAAACAAATCCACAGCTGAGCATGCTGTTATGCACCTTGTACTGTGGCACTGCCAGTTCATTTTCTTGACTCAGCAAAACAGTTTCAGAATCTCAAATTGTGGACCAGAACACGATTATGAAATCACAATGAAAGATGCAACCTAGCTACTTTTCCATGCTCTTTTGAGCTGACAGGACTTTCTTCATTCCTATATCTACAAATACTCAAGTTGGTTTTTGAAGCCACTACAGTCACCACATGGACTTGGTACTGGACTCTGATTCCAGACGGTTTTCTGACCAATACAGTCCAAGAGTTATATTTGGGATTGGCTCAAACTTTGCTTTAAATCTTCCCTATGAAGAAACTCCACTAAGTTATAATTTTGGATTTATGGTGCGTTTGAGATTAGTGGTCATGAGCAATACAACATTTCTTTACCACAGTGAGAACAACCACAAGGTAACAGTCTGTGTTTTTTTGCTGCACAGGAGCTACACGAGCCAGGAAACACTGGCAACTGTGACTGAGAGGGCACAAGATATTTGTAATGGCTTTTATGAGGGCTACAAGGGATAAGCTTCATTAAGCACTCGTCACAGCACTTGCTGTCTGAACCAGTACTGCTGTTTGATATCTCCATTAACATGTTTTGGCATTTTAATGCTAACGTGCATATCCATCTTCATACATATTTTTTCCTCTTTCCTTGTGTCAAAATAGCAATTAATTTCCAGCCTACCACTGACAACAAGACAAAGTTCAAGCAGTGTTTCATAAACGCCCAGAAACGCTGAGTAGTTAAGTTGAAGTGTTAGTGCTTGACATTGATTTATATCTGCTTCGTGCAAAACCTGCCATTTTCTCATTAAAAATTGAGCTTTACTGGTTGCATGCTATTTTCTCTCTGAGTATTGCTTTGTTACTTTGCATGAATTGGTTTGCCATGAATATGTCACACTGGGATTTCAGATACTGAGTTCTTTTCGGTATGAGTTGAGAAGAGCAGAAGGGGGAGGCTTTATAAAGGAAAAAGAAAATACAAATACTGTTGCCAGGTCACTGATAAAGGAAACTTTCTGTGTATTAAGCAACTTAATTTTCCAGATTTTTATGTACCTTTGATATGCTTCCATACCTGATATGCATTAGGTGATACAATTAACATCATTCTTCTTCCATACATTCCCGATAAGAGGATAAAATTTGTCTTGATGAAGAGTATCTTCTGCCTCTGCCTCTTGGCCTTGAAAGACACATGTCAGTTGCTTTATTAGAAGTCCTGGTATCCTCCAACCTTAAAAAAATATCCACGTTTCTTTTCTTCCTCTCTAATCTTCTTACTAGCTCTTTACCTCTAGTTATGAAAGTTCAACCAACTCTATGAGCTGAACAACCGACACTACTTGAATTCAGTCTCTCTGCTGCCATTGAGCCGAACATCCTTTGACTAATTTCTTTACGTATCCCTTTCTAAGGAAATAAAGCAAGTGTTCTCCTTGCATTTCAATAACTTTAAAATCTCAGCTGCTAAAGTGCTGTGCTAGAGCTCAGTTCCTCTGCCATGGGGAGTTTAGTTATTGCTTTGAATGGAAGAAGAATAAGAACATGTCTGGAGGCAGGACAAACATTATTAGGAAGGCATCTAGCATAGAAGAAGTATGCAAAACCATTTGGCATATCTCCATTTATTTAATGAAAAGAAAATCAGTTTCTGAGAATTGGAAAGCATGTGATCTTATCCCTCAACAATGATTCCATAACAGCTGTGTGTGGCTCTGCTTTCTCAGCTATAATTATTGTTTCACCCTATTTTAGGTGGTATGTTGAGAAATCAATTCAAAACTTACCTGGAGTTTTCTTTAGGGATTGAAGGGTAAAGCCAGGTCTAGCAGTAAAGGATGGAAGTTTATTACTGAAAAAACAGGATTTATGTTTGTGCAGAATTGCTTTTGTCACTTGAGGATTTATCAGTTAATAAAACAATTATGAATTAAATTAAAGAACTGTGAACAAGAAGGTGCATAATTTATTTCTTAAACATTTTCTACAGAGGAAGCAGAAGTCAGAAAACATCTATATTGGAAGAACCTTAGTCAGGAGGAATCTTAGTCAAGTTTGTGCTTCACGATGATCTTGAAGTTCTAGGGAAAAGAATTACGTATCAGTGCCGGATGGGGATGTGGATCCTGCCAGCCACATGCAGTTATTTGCTTATGTACCTCAAATACTTAGAGAAGCAGGATAGGTATGACACCAACCACTCCAATACAAAGTAGCATTTTAGCACAGACATTCCTGAGAGTGTGGCTGGGGGATCATTCTTTCCTGTGCTATGTCCCTCTGTAACATTCACCAACTCACAAGTCTCTGTGTGACTGTGCCGTATGGCTAATGCTGTTTTAAATGCAGATCCTGACATTTAATAAAATTAAACAAGAGTGTCAGTACACAAACAATTTGCAACAAGATTATCCCTCGGGCTCAAAACCTTTCAGTAATTGAATGAAACAGCAAACTGCAAACAATAATAAATGTGTGTAGAAGTTTGACAAGGAGACAGCAGATGCAAATAAAATTGAGCAAAGAAGCCCATTGCTGATGAAACACTGCCAGCTGGAGTGAAGCTGCCTGCCTCCAGGGAGCTGTTGGAATGTTGATGTATAAATTAATGTGCTGCAGAGAAACAAAAAGAATAGGAACAACAATTAATGAGATACAACAAATACTTGGCATCTGAGTTTTGATCAACTTGAAAGGCAGTTACTTGTTCTTGAGTATGTGAAATTGCCTACAGCATGATTTGGGAATGTTCCCTGAGGTGCACTGCTCCTCTGAATAAAGCTGTCCAGGAAGGAGGGTTTCATTGGTACAATTTCTTTCATGAAAATATATGATATTTGGTCCCATTTGCACAAGCTTCTCAGCTTCAGGGTGGACTTTCTGTTTGTTCACACTAGCCTGCTGCATCTAGGGTACCTCTTGGGTAAGTGCTCAGACTGAAAGTTCCCTACAACCTGCTTTCTGCTCTGGGGCTTTTACTTGGTTGCAAACTCTACCACTTTTTTTTTTATAATTATTTTTCTGTGTGTAGGTGACTTTCAGCTGAAACTCTCTCGTGTGTCCCACTACTGGCAGGTAAGGTCTCCTTGCAGTGTAGGAAAATAAACTTTTAACTCTCTTTGATTTGCACACAGCTGTGTCACTGCCTTCACTTTTTCGTCTCACATGCTTAGACACTTTTTCCTCCAACCCCTGTGATAACCAATATATCCTCAGGTGATGCTGGTATGATGGGCATGCAGCACCCAAACTGTTTTTGGTTTTAGATAACTTGTTCTAACCACAGCACCATGAATAGTAGAAGGTGAAAAAATAAATGTACATTTTTCTGAACAACTTATCTAGACTTGGTATTTGGAACTTACCTTGCTGATATAAGTGAGAAATCCCTGGAAAACTGATTCCTGCCAAACGAGTAAAAAGTAGTTAAATTTTGCATATATTTCTCAGATTCCTTGGCTACAGAATGGAGAAGAGAATCTTAAACATATTCTCCCTTCTTACAGATGTGGTATAACCTGGTGTGGGAACATCTAGACTCCAAGCTTTAGTTTCAAGTAACTAAAAATAGTTGCTTACAATCCCATCAAAAAAAAGTGAATCTTACCTGCAACAACAGATATGGAGTATCCATGCTTTTGCGTTCAGTGGATTCAAAACAAGAGGTTTGAAATCTCCTCACCAACACTTAGGTGGCCACCTTGGTCTCTGGATTTAGGAGTGTGGGAGGAGAGATCATAAAATCCCTTACATTTTGCCTTGCACAAAGCAACAAAGCTAAAAGTAACTGCCCCGAAAATGCACATCAGTTTTGGGACGAAAAAATTAATTCACCTGGTGTGAACTTCACATGCAGCTTCTGCCTCTTCCTCTTCTTGCTCATTTGAGTTTGTTTTGTCTGTGAACACAGTTTCAGGTTCTAGACCTGCCCCTCCCTGACTCTAAAATCTCTCTGTACATTCCCCAGCCGTCGGTGAATGTGTCTATGAACTGGTCCATGTGATGTCTGCACAAGTCTCGTAAAACTGAAGCTGTGATATTCTTGTTTGAGTCACCCTGTCTCTTCATGTGCTGCTCAGGTCTGCCAGGATTTCTGTCCTCCCTCATGTGTGCTGAGCTGGTGGAAACGTGCCAAGGCCAGGTACTTCAAGCAGAAGAAATTCTCATCATCTATGACCATTTAGGCCTTACTGTGTCTCTTCCAAGGGGAAACAGCATTTGTTTCCTGAGTAGCTCCAGGAGGACTAAATGTCACAGTGAAATATTCTAGTGAGGACTGTGGCAAAAGAACAAAACTGGGATTAAGGGGAGCTTTCAGTAATTATTACATCTCATTCTGGTTGCTTCAGTGGTATTTCAGTCAACTGCCTAAGGTATCTCAGAAATGACTTTGAAATGCTATTCTAAGTGGTGTGGACTATTCCTCGTCCAGATGACTGTCTGTGAGCCTGTGTGTTTATGAGGCATAGGAATATGAGAGAGAGACAGACAAATTCTGCAGGGCTGCTGGGGTTCTGGTGTTCCTTTCTGCATCCCTCAGCTTGCTAGAAAAACTTGCCTGTCATTGGAAGATAAATGTCCCTTTTCTTATCCAGGAATACCAGCTTGACCATCTGGATCTTGCAGCTCGTATCAAGGAAAGTACAGGGGACCTGGACATTTCATAGATGCAAAACCTCACTTCATATGTTTTCTGTGACCTTCAGTAAAGAATGTCTTCTTATCAAGGGAACCTGAAAACATTCTAGACCTAAGCCAAAGTAAAAGAAAACAAAAAAATGAAGGCATCTGTTATCAGTATTCAGGATAGAGAAATCGTGAATACTTGCAAAAGGCTCAGATGAAGAAAGGAAAAGATAAAGCAGGGTTTACTCTGTCAAATCTATGGAAAAAAAATGTGCTTCCTTATGCATTCAACTCCTTGCCAGGCATCCATCTGCCAGGGGTTTTACCTTTCTGCATACTTTAGGCCATGAGAAAGGAAAGAAAACCAACCAATCCGACAAACAAACACCAAATCAAACCAAACATAGGTGGAGAATGTTGCTTCCATAATCTTTCTCACCTTTGACAAAAGACAGTTTAAATCTCTTTTTGAATGTAAAAGAATATTGAAAGTAGCAAGATTCAATTCTCACCTGAATAAAAAAGAAAGGAGGATATTTTAGTGTGGGAAGAATTTGGCCTTGACTTTTTGGCAAAAAAAGAATTGGTATTTTACTTTCCTGGAAATATCACTTCTAGATGTCTTGTCACACTTGGTGCTGGATCAGTCAAATAACATCTCCTTGTTTGCTGATGAATACAATTACCCTTTATGAGAAGCATTTCTTTATTTCACTCCTGTATTGGAACTCAGGGGGAGTTAATTCATTTGTCAGTCAACACAAATATTAAATTATGGATTCAGGCACTGAGAAGCAAAGGCAACAATTTCAACACTCCTCCCCCTTTCCCAGGCTCAGTTTCAGCCCAGACACCCTCATCCCCCATGCCTGGGCCCCGCTCCCATCATTTTCCCTGCATGTTAACACTTAAGACTTTAAGCTTAAATTGAAGGAAAGAGGGGTATAATTCTCAGGGTATTTCAGAGTGTGGAGAGAAATGGGTGAAAAAGAGCACAAGCCATTTTCTCTGAACTTCTGCTGTTTATGGGAACAGATATTTCACAAATTCAGAGGTCTGAAACACACTCAGCACTCCTGGGCGTTAGCTGAGGACTACTGTGTGTGCTTCTGTAAGGCCAACACACAAAATTACCATTGTTAAGGTCAGAGCAAGGAAACTGTTTAAGAATTAGGCAAATCTATTGGACAAAATTGTTTTGAAAATAGAAGGTAAACAAAAAAAATTAGCAGATAGTACAGTAAATGATGGAAATTGCAATTGTATTACTTTAGGCAAGCTAGAATGCAAGATTGATGTTTTATTCTGAGATTTAGATCTTAATTGTATTTGTGCAGAACAAAAAATTGCATATTCCATTACAAGGAGAAAGAGGTGGGAATGCTTTGAGAAAGGAGGAGCATAGGCCATTTGTCACAACAAAGCAATGTCTGTGGTTGCTGGGCTGTCACAGGTGTCCAGCTTTCTGCCACAATGACAGTCTGATTCTAGGTATGAACCCAGTGGACAGCAATAACCACCCTCAGATAAATGGTGGAAAAAGGAAAATGCTTTCGTAGATGACCTGATGTTTTTGTAGTAAGTGTTTGCCTGACCATGAAAGAATAAGGAAAAAGATGAAAATTTTATAACACCATTTGAAGGAGCTGGGGAAAAAAAGGGATGAACAATGGAGCTGTTATCCTCCTCTGGTCTGAAATCAACACTACAGGTTTCAAAGTTCAATTTGAAATCACTGGCATTCTGGATAGTTTAATTCTTTTTAATCTGTTTAATTTATTAACATCAATATTTCACTGGAAGCCCAGCACAGGCAAGCATGTGTTCACCTGGGTAGGTCTCATCACAGAACCACAGGAAACGAGGGTGTTCAAACCCGCCTTGTGGAGCATTTGGTTCCAACCTGTCTTCTTCCACACTGCCTGGAAACTGTTTGGTTTGCGCTGGCAGTATGGCTCTAATGCTCATCTCATATCTCATCCATAACCTAAACATAAAAATATATTGTATGCACAGTCTTATGAATCTGTTTACAAGGAAACAACACTTTCCTTTAGAACTAAAATCACCGCTAAATGCTTCAGAAAATACTATTACTCATTTGATGTCTCTTCAGGGAACACATAAAATACCTCCACTACTAAATGTATTAGTTCCACTGTACTTATCTGAAAATTATTGCTGTGTTTTGCAATAATTATAACAGCAGAAGATTGGCTTAGTGATCAATTTCCCATTTACTTGATGTTTACAGTGTTTGAAATGGTTGTTTCACGTGACATGTGTTCTTGATTTTCTAAGGCTTACTTCTTTGTTTCTTTCTGTTTCAATCTTTTTATCTTTTTTTTGTTGTTCCTTTCATTGCCATCAAAAATGGTGGGCCTTTTGTCCTTTGAACTTGCTAAGACAGATGGGCATGTTTTTGTTTTAGGCTGTTAAAATGTTATAATTTTTAATGTTTCCCAGAAAGCACTTTCCTATACATGTTTCCTACCCAAGTCTAACTACTAGGCTTAAAACAAAACCTTTTATCACCAAAAGGCTGTACAGAAAGGAAAAAAAAAAAGGCAGGACTATAGTCAGCCCCTGGTTTGTAATGTTGAAATTTTTGCCTATATGTCACAGAAAATAATATATTCATTTCATTGTCTTGATAAAGGGTGAAAAATTGTTCAAGCTTTTGGGTTTGTCCTTTTTCATCTGCACAGATCCTTCAGCTAACAGTCTGGCATTGAGCTGAAGTGAAAGTTTTACAGCATTGGGAAAATGAATGATCAAAGTAACCATTTTACACTTTAAGGAACTTGTCTCCCATCAGTTTCCAAAATTAACAACAACAAACAGGTAGCTTGAAAGAAAGTGAATAAAAGCAAAGACATTTTGGATGTTGTTCAGGGCTATGCCCTCATGCTGTCAGAGGGACTGTCGAGGATCTGAACCAAGTGAGAGAAGAGCAAGCAGGAGCAGTGGAGGCTGAACACAGTGAACCACTAAGGAGCTCAGCATGTGCTCCTTCAAAACTGCCATCTCTGGGGGTTGACCTCCTCCCCACCTGAGAGAACAATCAGTTACAGATGCAATATTAAGAAGTATTTCATAGTGAGAGTGCATCTGTACTGAGGCAGCCTCAGAGATCCCCCTTGCCCAAGGCTTGGTGGCACTGTAACAGAATGCTGCTGATGGGTGGCCCTCAAAACTGTACTGCTGGGAGTCCCCGAGGGGATGAGATGGTGAGAAGCCCTGAGAGATGAGCTGATGGGAGTCCCTGAGGATGCACTGGCCAACAGCACTGAGGGGATGGGGCAGCTGAAGGCACCAGGGCACATGTGATTACAGGGGCCCTTGTGATATACTGTGACATGGGCACTGCTGATGGCATGGGGCATGGCAGCATGTCACAGTGCCCTTTGTGACCCAACGTGACATGTGTGCTGGCAGCGATACCCACGGTTCCTGAAGGACATGATAGAACATCATGGAACATGACAGAACATCATGGGATATGACGGAACAGCCTGGGATATGATGAAACAACATGGTATATGATGGAAAAACATGGGACAGAGTGGTGATGTGAGGATCCCTCACACATCTGCCTTGTTCCTTGCTGACCCTCTGTTTTCCCTAGTTACCTCCAGTCCCTGTGTCAGGAACCCTTAAGGCTAGAGAGTGGGATGGCAGCAAGACCTCAGAGTGTGCCCGGACGGGCCGGGGTAAAGAAGGAGGAGGAAGGCCCTGGGGTTACGCCTTCTCTCCCATCCCTGGGTCAGGAGCCCTCAAATCCAGACAGCAGTATGGCAGAGGGACAGTCCAATGTGACTGGACCAGCCAGTCCAGTGAACGAAGAGGAGGAAGGTCCTGGATCTGCCCCAGAATGGCCACCTCAAAAGATGGAGGAGTTCCAGCCGCTGCGGGCAGGTGAGTAGCAGAGCTGGGACACAGGGCTAGTGGCTGCAGCCAGCCTGGCCCCGTCCCATCCCCTGTAGACATCCCCAGGAAAGGGGAGAAAGAGGGGATAGGACTGATCCACATGGCAGTCGTGATCCATTCATTGATCATCTGGAGGCTGGCTCTGATTGGGGAGCACAGCTTTGGGGAGGCTTGACTATATTTTCCAACCTTTCCCATAGCCCCTCAGCTCTGCTTGCTCTTTGTCAGATCCGGTTGCAGTCCTGACAGAAGAGCAGGAGCTCATCCGTAAGCGTTTCAGCAGTAGAATACAGGTACCTGCCACCATCCCTGCCTGGGCTGGGCATGCTCTTGCTGCTTAGCTGAGCATCACCATTGAAGGTCTTGATGGGACAACTCTCTCTGCCTGACCCTTCCTTCTACAGACCTTTTGGAAATTTGTCAAGACCACTGAACGTGAAGAGATGGCCATCACAGCCATCGAGGGCATGGCAAACTCTGACTCCTATAACCCAGAGGCTTGCGCTGCCATGCTGAATTCGCTTGTGCAGAGTGACATTCCCAATTTGAAGCGCGTAAGTAGGCTGTAGCTGAGGCTCAGGCCTCCTGCGGATTGTGTACCCCCTCAAGTTGGGTCCTCTGGGCACCCACTCAGAATCCTTCCGGGCCATCATGGTGGAGTGGGAATGGAAGCAATTGTCTACAGAAGCTGAGGATATGGCTCATTTGGCAACTCTCTCCCACGTCTTCTCCAGGTGCCAACGATTGTGGCATATATCTACCGGTGGCTCAAGACCAACACAGATCTGTCTGCTGAGCACAGGCTTGACAAGAGCCTTCTGAAGCTGGCGCAAGCACACCCCAGTGATGTGGTAGTGACCCTCTTGTGCTGTGCCCCTTCATGTGACAGGTATGAGGCCCACCTGCCTTGGGGGCTCAGAGCTCACCAGCCTTTAGAGCCCATCACCCTGTAGAGGCCATCCCATGTGGGCTGCCAGACTGATGGATAGTTCTAGGACCCTCTGCCTGCTCTGTTTCCCAGCTTTGGCATGTCAGCCCCAGAGCCTGCTGCCATGCTTCCTCCCTGCCCCTAAAGGCACTGTCCCTGCCCACAAGGGTGGTCTCACTGGTTGATGCTGGTGAGGGGCTGTGGGCAGAGGTAGGGCTGGCAGCCAGCTTGGACTCTTGTGGCTGCCCAGGCCATGATGCTGTGGCCGAGACCCCACTGACAGAGAGCTCTGGACCTGCAGAGCTGCTGTGTCCATGTGGAAGGTGATGGTGTCCTCGAGCAGGACTGCAGAGGTGGTGCTGTCGGAGCTGCCCTGTGTGCTGGAGGACTGGCCGCTGCACAGCGCATGCACCTCCGAGGGGGAGAGCAAGGAAGTCTTTGCCCTGGCTGTGAGTTTCTCACCAGGCCTTTTCTTGCCCCTCTCTGACCCTCTCTCTTGGGTCTCCACCCTCCCCCACCTCTCTATTTCTCTGCCTCAGGCACTGGGCTGGAAGCCTGGCTTAGGGGCAGGTTCAGGGGCAGTCAGACTGGGTGCTGACCTGGCGCCTCACCTGACCCAGAGTAATGCCTGAGCGTGGTCTCTGGGTGTTTTGTTTTTTGCAGGCAACCAGGGCACTGTGGGAAATCATCCGGGTGCCCCTGTCCCCACAGGCATCATTTGTGGTCCCCTGCCTCTTTGTGGCTCTGCTCGTCCAAGTCTTCTGCAGCACAGAGCAGATGCCAAGTAAGATCAATTTCTTCTGGAGGAGATGCCGGCAGAGGCACCACCATCCTGCCAACCCCAACAGGTGCTCCATTCCAGTCCTTCCGTCCCTCCCATGCCTCTGGGGCTGAGGCCAGGGCTCCCTGCATTATCTGAGCTGTGCTTTACACACAGGTTTGCAGTGCTGACGGTGAAAGCACTGCTGTGTCGCCTGCAGCTTGAGGATGTGGTGCTGGCAGTTGAACGTAAGAAAGGCTGGGACACCCTGCTCAGCACTGACACCCACCGCTATGCAGTGGGTCTGTTGGCCAGGTGAGATCCTCCTTCTCCTGACTACCCCCATCATTTCTTCCCTGCAGACAGGGAGCCTCACGCAGTCCCTGTCATCATGGGTGAGAGGAACTTGTCACCAGGGGATGGCTCAGCAGACAAAAAGGGAGAGGCAGGTGCACAGGAGCAGCCACCTCCCAAAGCATCAGCATTCCCTCCTGTGGGGCCTAGACTGATGGCACAGAACAGGGGGTCTGTGCAAGCAGCCCCACCAAGGGCAGCCTGCTGGGGCAGGGCAGGTTGCACTGAGGGCCAGCAACAGAGCCTGGGGAACTTTCCTAAGTGTTTTTCCAGTGTCTTTCCCAAAAGCAGCCTTCTGGTGTTGGGCACTGCCTTTCTCTTGGCAAGGGATCGTGGGGAAAGACCGGAACTCTGGGAGTCATCCTGGGAGGGATTTGCCCACCCTGCTCAGGGTTGACAGTGTCTTCTTCCTGCCAGAGAGATGCATCGTGTCTCCAGGCCCATGCGTGAAGGGATCGCACGCTACCTGCTCACGCTGTTCACCAGGGAGGAGTCGCACTGGAGGGTCCCTGCCATGGCATTCCTTGTTGAGGTGAACCTAGTGGCAAGTGCTGCCTCACTGAGCTGCCTCCTGCCACTCTGCCCTCTCGTAGCCACTGCTGTGGGGGGAGCCCAGTCAGTGGAGCTGGGGCAAAGGAGGGGTTCTGCTGTGTGACCTTGGCCCCTTGCTGCTGGGGTGACACTTGTCTCTACCTGTGTTTCCTGCCAGCCTGGTACCAGCCCTCATTTGAGGTATGGCTCCTCAAGGTAGAGGAATCTGAGGCTGCTGAGGGCGGAAGAGCATAGCAGAGTTGGCAAGAGATCTGCACAGGGCAGGGAGCCCAGGAGCTCTGCACAGCCTTTGGGCTGGGCTGCCTGGGGTGCTGCCCATGGCCCATGCCCTATACAATGCTGGGGTTCTGCTGGCCAAGTACTCCGTTGTTGTGTGATGCAACCTGTGTCTTTCAGATCCTGAACTGCCTTGAAACAGAGAAATTGGTTGACACCATCCTGCAGCTCATGACAAGTCACCTGCAGAGTGACTGCAAAGAAATGCGTCACCTGGTGCTCAGAGGGCTCCTCATGCTCTGCAAAAATCCCTTGAAGGTGAGAAGGGGGCAGCTGCCTGAAGTTGTGTTGGCAGTGTGGGGCTAGGTGAGGAGTGCTGGGTAATGAAGTATTTTGGACTTGGCTGGGCTTTGGGAGCTGTGGCAGCTGCTCCCAGCAATCCTGCCTCCCCATTCAGCTGCTTGATTCCTTTGAGGCAGGCCTTTGGACTCTGAGGCCGGAGGAAGCAGCGTGGGGCTGCACCACCGGAGTGGGTTTGATGGAGCAGCCTTCCATTGTGTCACAGCACATCATTGTGTTTCACACAGGCCAAAAGGTTGCAGGGTCTTACTAAAAGCCTCATGGAACTACTGAAGGATGTAGATGGGGAGCTGGTTGAGTTGACCCTCCCTGTGCTCAGCAAGGTGCTCCTGGACAGAGACGTTCGGATTGCCACCCCCATCGCTCTGCAGCTGGGTGAGGCACTGCTGCCACTATTTGACAATGTAAGACTCTGCGCCCCCTACCATGGCTTCTATGTGCTGCCAGGAAATTTTGTGCTATGTGGATTTTCAGACCCAAGCCCAGGTGGGTCTGGAGCAGCCAGTGCTAAGGTCTTGCCCTCCTTCTTTCCACAAGGATGCCAGCCGAGTTCGACTGCTCTCCATTCACCTCTTTGGAGACATGATAGTCTATGTAGAAAAAGAGGGGAAAAGGCACCTGAAGACGTGTGTGCACCAAAGTCTGCTCCCACTCTTCTACCACCTGCATGATGAGAACCAGTGTGTGGCAGAGGTGGGGACTCTGAGCTGCTGATGACTCCATGGGAGGTGGCTCATCTGCCTCCAGCCCTGGTGACTCATGGACTGCAGCTCTCCAGCCTCCTGCTGGCTCTATGCTGAGGTACCATCTCTCAGTCTCTGCTGTTCTCCAGGCCTCTCTGGAAACCCTGCTACGAGCAACCAAGTTCCTGAAGAAGAGGAGGTTCATGCAACTGCTGGAGAGGGAGCAGCCATGGAGATTCAGCGAGTGTCTAGTAAGGACAGTTCCAAAGCCCCAAACCCAACCTGAACAAGCCCTCTGCCCCTAATACCCAGGGTGTGGGGCTGGCAGCTGTGCTCCTGCCCACTGCTGCACCCATTGCTAGCTGATCAAAAAAAGAGCTGTGCCAACCCTTCCCTGTTTCCCCTTGTGCTCTCTCCAGCTGTCAGAGAGCAGGAGGACAACAGACGAATACCGACGCCAGTCCCTGACATACTTGGAGAGCTCACAGGAGTCCATGAGAGAGACAGCTATCAGGTTCATTGGTGAGCCACAGCCCCGGGGTCCCTCTCTGCCCCACTACAAGCTCAGCCCCAGCCCTGGCTGCTACACTGGCAGCAGGATTCAGCCCACTGGCTCTGGACCCCCAACTCCAAGTGCAGGGTCATGACCCCTACCACCCTCTCACACCCCTGGGTATCATGATCTGGACTGGTCCTGGGCTCAGCCAGGCCAGAGGAGGAAGGTGTGTGGCCAGGCTGGCAGCACTCATGTCAGGGAGCTGTGCCACTGGGGACATGACAGGCTGTGTGTGTTCCTAGGGCTTGCTGGACAACATGTAAGGGGACAGCAGGAAGAGTTCCAGAACATCTGTGATGGTG
The DNA here is from genome assembly GCF_036250125.1 of Pseudopipra pipra. NCBI lineage: Eukaryota > Metazoa > Chordata > Aves > Passeriformes > Pipridae > Pseudopipra > Pseudopipra pipra. Next base: position 43,435,478 of record NC_087581.1, on the reverse strand, counting down.
AGTGAGGGCAGTGGGGTGTCAACTGGGGCTGATCAGGAAGGGGTAAAGAGCCTGGGCAGAGAGCTGCAATCCCTGCCCCAGCTGGGAAGAGCTCTGCTCCCTGTGCAGTTAAGGGATTGAGCAGGGCAGAGCAGAGAGAGATTTCAAGGGCATGTGAGGTATTTGTGGCCAGCATATTCCAGCTGATCCTATTGGGCCCTACTCCCTCCTGACCATAGAAAGAGCTGAGTGGGATGGTCCTGCCAGAAGAGCTCCGGGGGATCTCACAAATCTGGGGGCTGATCTTGGAGCCATTCTTCTGTGTTCCAGCCCTTGTAGGGATGACAAATGACATCAGCCCCTCCATCTCAACCCTGGCCGATCAAACACTGCACATCCTAAGAACTGCACCAAGACATCGGTTGCCCTTCAGATTCCAGCTGCTACAAGATAAACTCCGCAGGATATGGAGGAGATAGCCTTCTGTCTGGATCATCAGCTTCCTGTGCTTCCCAAGCTCTGATCAGAGCTGATCCTGGGAGCTTCATCTGCTGGGGCCATCTAAGCCTTCTGGGAAGGCCAAGAGGCTCCTGGCCTCTCCTGAACCACAGGACAGCTTTCTTCCACCCTGGCACAGGAATATAAAAAACATGTTATCATATACAGAGGGCCAGGAGCTTTTTATTTTGGTCCCTGGTATCTGCAGGGCAGTGGAGAAGAGGAGAAAAAGGGTCCTTGTGCAGCAAGTGACCTAGGCATGCAATATGGTAGGAAAAGTGGCCAGAAGACCCTTTACCCTTTGGTGGTTCAGCTGAAGCTATAGTGTTTCTAAGAGAGCTGATGGGCAGATCCCAGAGATGTAGGGAATCCCTGAGAAACTTGTCCTTGGAGATGTCCATGAATGCTCTCCCAACCATGAACCACCATCTGTGTCCTACCTGGGTATTGCTGGCTGGATTGTTGAGGGGTCTGAGGGGCCATTTCAGCTGGCTCCTGTGGAGCTCCTTCAGGGCTGCACTGCTGCAGGGTGGGTAGACCAGGCATGGGTGGTGGAGAGTGGTATCACTAAGTGGTGCATTGTGGCATCGCGGGGAAATAGATTGTAGTGCAACATCCCTTCCTGCTTATACTTGGGAGCCAGCAGAGTCTGGGCCAGTTCAGCTCAAGCCAGGACTCCTGTCAGGCAGGACTGCTAATGGAAGCAGCTCCTGGTCCTCAGCTCTCCCCAGCCTGCTGCGAAAGCAGGTATGGCCCCGGGACAGGCTGCACCTGCCCTATTTGCCAGGACACTCAGAAGGACATGGCTTCTGCTCTGCCCTGTTGACATCAGTTCTGCCTGGGCTGTATCCTGCGGTGGGCCAAGGAGAAATCCATTGTACCCATTCTGCAGAAGAACAATAGAGGCTGTCAGGTTTTCTGAGCAGGATAAACAGGACTATCTATAGTTTGCCATCATCCAAAGAGTCGCAAGATATCAGTACCCTGGCAGGGATTGCTTCCAGCCACCTGACTGAAAACAGCCCCCATTACTCTGTGGTGCCCCCTCTGTCTTCTCCACAGGGGACACTGTCCCCAGCTGAGCAGGGGGCTGCAGAGCCATAGCCTGTGGGTGGCCTCCTGCCCAAGATCTGGGCAGAGTTTTAAAAAGGGCAGTGTCAGCTCCGGGACCCCACATGCCAGAGGCTGGAGGGAATACACCATGAGTAGTGGTGGTTGGTAAAGAGTTCACAGAGCAGCATCCTGTGCGACCTCTGTGCCTATGGCCCAGATGCCAAAATCTTAGTTCCAATACTACAACCTCTCCTCAACGTATATACTGAACCTCTGGTACATGGCCTTGTCAATGTCATTGCTGGCCAATAACCACTGAGGTGATCGTGCCAGAGAAGTCATGAGTGAAAGGTTCACCAGACCTTCAATAGCCTCATAGCTAATCATATGTCAGAAGTTTTTACTATTTAAATAATAGATTGCAATAAAACAACAATTTAAAAAAAAAAGGATATGGAAATAAATTAAAGCCTTCATAGCTGCTGGCTTTCCTCATGATCCATGGTCTATGGATACACTAATTACATTCTGACACAGTCTTAATTGCACTGCCTTGTTGGAGGCTGACCACAAAGCCTTATATCTTAAATGAGCACTGACTAAAATCAGCTCCACAGAAGCAACTTATGCTGCCCAAGTGTAGAAGAAATACATATTCACTGCTCGGTGACTGTGTGGCAACAGCTGCTTGTGTCAACTTGTCAGCACTGCTCCATGGATTACTTCTGGCAAGGAACTGTGTGCAACAGCCATAGTATTGTTGCTTCTACCTCCTGTAATTACTCCAACCAAAGGATGGTCAGAGCTTTTAGGCAAAAAAGCACCATGACAGAATATTTGCCAATATTCTCTGAACTACTCCTATAGTTTTGATTTTCTAACTGATTAGGTTCAGTGTCTGGCCTTAAGAAATCAACCTAAAAAAAACTGGCAAACCTCACCTTCCAAGTTAGAGCGCCTGATCTTTCTGCTGCCTTTTATGCAGGATGTGCAAACAACTTTTCAATGCATCTGCTAAAAAATCTATTTGTTCTTTCTATACCTGCCCCAAACCTGACTCTCCACTCCCTTTATTTTGATTTGAGATCAAAGCACCTTTATTTTCTCGACGGAAAAGTAAGAACCAGCTGCAAATACAGTCTATAGGTAGGAACCTTTACTGTAGGCAATAAGCTGTAGTTTGAAATTAAAGGCAAGAAGTGGTGCCCTGGGAAATGGTGAGTGTTTAGTGCTGACATGGGAGACTTCTGCAATGCCCCACCAGCCCATGGTTAACATTGCTAAAAACTCTGTATCTGGTGTTACAAAGAGTGTAGAAGAGGGGACTATTAGAAAAAAAAATAGCCAAAACATTAATTTTCTTAGTATGGTGAACAATGAATTTCTAATATTACAGACCTCACAGAAGGGAGTATTCACTTTTCCACTTAATGCATGGTGGTTTTACTTTGAAATCAACAAGTCTGTATGAATCAACTTATCAGTACTAATGAATTCGTTCTATAACCTAATTAAAAAGACCTCATTCTCTGATAAAGGCAGGAGACGTTTGCAAGGACAGCAGTCCCTTGATTGCCTTTTCATTTTTCCTTTAGTGGTTATTCTACAGGAAAAGTTTTACAGGTCAATTTGGATGTGATGAAAATGACAGCGCATTTCATATACCTGTTTCAATAGCAGAGCAAAGCCATAAGACTGTACAGCATTTTAAAATACATTTTTAATTTATTTTTAAGTCAAGGGCCTGATTTCCAGATGTGCTAAAAATTGGCAGAAAGTGAAACTTCCCCGTTGGAGCAGATGGAAGCTTAGCACTTTTGGAAAGCAGCTCCTGAGGATTTAGATGTTGGATTCATGTGCTCCTGAGCAGCAAATAACCACTGGATAGCTCTGTGAGCACATAAAAGAATACACACCTTAAAGAGGTGTTTGCAGGTGGAAAAAACCAGGGACTGATGACATGGATTGGAGTTCTCAAGGGCAGAAGTCCAAGGTGTGTAACTTTATACCTTATAATTTTCCTTTTCTCTTTTTTCTTCTTCCTTTTTGTTCTTTTTTTTTGGTTGTTTGGTTTGGTTTGGTTTTTTGGGGGGTTGTTTAAGGAAACCAGTAGTTATTTGGTTACACACATAAAATTCATCAGAGTGGTTTCTGTCAGCTTCCTGCTTTCTTTTTTCTCCTTTACTCCTTTGCAAACATTACCACTGACAGCTTTAAATGCTTGGGTTTTTTTGTCACCATTAAAAATGTGAACTACCTTAAACTATGACACTTCCAAGGCCTCAGCAGAAAGTCATCATCTCCAAGGCAATTGTTTGCTTACAATTACGTTTTGTTGCTTCTTTTTTAGAGGTTATTTAAAATCTATTTTGAAAAAACCCTGAACATATATGATGGGTTTCTAGATTGTGTCATTTTTGTCATGGATTTTGCTTTTATTTCAAAACCAATGCAGGAAAAATATATATCAGCATCTTCCACTGTAATTTTCCCTCTGGCAGAGCATCCTGAAGTCTTTAAAGACAATAGCTTTCTTTTTTTTTAATCTCATGGAGAGATTTGTTGGTTCAATTCCTTTCCTCAGTCTGAGCTTATGTTATCGCTATCACCTTGCAGCCATGATGAAAAACATGTACACAACATTATTATTTGTGTTTTGTCAGCAAGTTGATTATCTAGTGATATCTTTAGATGCCTTTTTTTAGGGATAAATCTAGCTGAATCACACTTCATTCTTGTGATAATGACAGGAATATTGCACAAAAGCCTCACATTTTTCTACTGCTTTTCCTGGTGGTTGTAGAGAAGATTTTTAGCTCAGCATTATCAAGTCCATTTCTAATATATTCCAGCTTTGTATCCACTGGCAGCTCTCTCCCATTTGAGAAATACTGAGACTATGTAAAGGTGATATCGATTGGCTGGTCTCAGGAATATTACAAACACTAGTTCTGAAATACACATAAAAGGCACAAGTTATTTTCTCAAAGCTTCCTTTGCCTTTGCTTCTGTAGAAATTGCTGTGATTATTTTATATGAATTTTGATTCCTTAATTTAAGCAGGGTTTATGTTTATATATCTGCTGATCTGCACTCATTTTGATGTCTGGTTGTCCTACTAGGCAGTTCAGCACTCTTAGAAGGCCACAGCTTTTTATGGCATGAAGTTCTGGAGGAAGCATGCTTGTAGGAAAAATGGATGTGAGAAGATACAGGTAAGTATATGACATTCTCCCTCACCATCAACAGACTTGAAAAAAACCAACTCAGAAAGAGTTCCACCTCAGCCTTTTAAGTTTTCATACTTTTGATTGTGTAGTTGTCAGTGAATTGTATTTTTAAATGTATTGTTTTTCCTTGTCAGTACTTAAAGGAGGCTTTTATACTGTCCATGAAGGTGTGTGGATCTAGCCATAGATATCAAGATTTTCCATTGCTTCAGCTTATTAAAAGCATTAGGAGTCTTTGTTGTGTTAATTAAATGTAAACTGAGATGTGGAACAAGTAATAGGAAAACCAAAGCTATATATCCTAGTATTTCTGTATCTGCCTGGCACGGAAATTCTTAACTGTTACTGTGTGAGATTATTTTCCTTTGGGAAGAGGAGCTGTCAGATCTATGACACTTGTAGCTCTAGGTGGTGGTTGGATAAATAAACCAGAAAAAACAGGAACATGATCAAAATTTAAAGTATATTCTAATGTTTTCAATTTTTACTGCAGAAGTACAGGGTTTCTGTCTGCTACTGGTGGTCAGCTACCAGTGCAAGTGGACCCTGGGTTTTCAGGTTGCCTGTGAGTTTTAGTGCTGTTAGCCAAGGGACTGACACCTGACCAAAACACATGTGTATTTTGGAAAAGACCCAGAACTGATGGGAATGAAGAGGTTCTCAAAGGATTTCATGTCTGACATGAGACAATATCAAGCTTCACTGAAATGAAAGGAAACTTGATCTCTAACCTGAAGTATTTGACGCTAAGCTAGTTCAGAGATCTTGTATGAGAAGAAAGGGTTTGGTGAGTTTTCCTTCCTCATGTGGGAATTCAGAGCCAAAAGTGTTTTTTCCTGTGGTTTTTTTTTTTTTTCTCATTATCAAGTAAAAAAAAAATTGACTAGGAATCTAAACATATTCAGATTTTGTTTTACAAAATCACAGAGAACTGCAGGTCTCCAAATCAGAAGCATAGACCTAGAACCAGGAAGGCTGTAGATGCAGTTTTAATTGAGGGTGAAACTCCTCCAGTCCCACGGACTTGTATGGGGCTGAGTTGCATAGCAGTTCATTGACCATTCCCTCATGGATTATGAGGGCATGATTCCGCTCCCTGTCTCTGTCTTCCAGCTAATGGGAGCTGGGTACCTTGACAACAACTGTCAGTCTTTAAAAAACTGGTCTTGTTATTAAAGACTGAGACAAAGAAGGCAATTCCTCATCCTTTGTCACGGTTTCCCCCCACATCCAACAAAGGATAGAGATTCTCCTTGGCCTTCCTTTTGTTTGTAGAAACACCTTTTTTGTTGTCTTTTACAGCAGTGGTCAGATTAAGTTCTAGCTGAGCTTTGGCATTTCTAACTTCTCAAGTTTAAGTCCTCCATGAGAACAAGGGCCAGCAATCACGAGACTTCTTCCAGCTGCTTATAGAATATTTCACCTGTACCTTCATCCTGGTTGGGTGGTCTATAACAAACTCCCACTGGAATATCTGCCTAGTAAATCCTTCTCCAAGCAACCTTAAAGGAATTTCCATTGATCAATTTATTTACTGTCTTATGCTTATGTAAATATATAGTTAGTTGCATATTCCTGGGAACTTGGAAGGTTGCTAAACAATTATGATATTGAACTAGATCCATTACTCTGACAGTAATATATGACTGTAACACCAGATTCTTGAGATCAGTTAAATGTTTTTCACCCATTCCATTTTGGAATTCTGAGCTCTAGTGTTGTGACCATCCACTGTCCTCCTTGCAAGTGTCCTGAGATGGTTTTAACCCAACTGCTTGTTGCCTGAACAGCAAGATCTATGCCATTAGCAATCAATACAGTTATCCAGTGTCTCCATTTAAATGTGCAGTAGTATTTGTTTTGTATTAATCTCTAAAGGACAAGTCTAATTGAAATGCCCAAATGCATTAATGTGACGTGGCCAGAGGTCTATGAAGTTATTGAACCATGTCAACAGCAGAAACAGCTGCTCATTAATGCCATGGCAGTGCCATGACTCCAGACATGGTTTACAGCAACCACTGGCCACTGTTACGAGGCAGAAACTGGAAGTCACACATTGAGTCAGATTTTGAGTCACAAAATGAGTCAGATTTTGGAAATAAATATTTCTTTGTCTTCCTAAAAAAAAGGAGCATGTCTATGGCTAATTGCTATTCTTATATATTGCTGTGTTTCTGAATAAGGCATGCCTACAGCACTCTATAGCATGCAAAAATGCTTTATTTTTCTCCAGTGAGTGTATATGGATGATGAGATTGCCTTATATAAAGCCCAACATTTGAAATGTGCATACCTTTCCTTAAAATAGTAATGCGAAACAATATGAAGTGGGAGGGGTAGGAATTGCTGAGGAGATGGCAAGGAGGTGGCTGCAGATTTCTCAAATATTTATTAATGGGCTCTTTTTGTGGCATCCATTACCACAGTAACAGAATAACTCATGCAACCATGCCCTCATTCTTCATTTTCTGAAGATAAACAGATGGGAACGGAGATGCACAGATGAGAAGACTAAAAATCCAATGTCAAAACTGTATTTCTTCACCAGAGATGGTACTAAAATTTATGAACTCCTATTCATTGTTTTAACCCAAATTAATTTATCTTTTTACAGTAGGACAAAGTAATTAAATAATTATTCACCAAATAAACCAATGTTTTTCTTTTTTTTTTTTTTTTAGTGTTTTCCTAATCATCTTGACTGATTTACCTAAACCAGGTAAAATAAAGATGCTTCTTCTGTAATTTGAAATATTGAGAGAGAATCTTTTAAAAAGATTGTCTTAGAGGCCCAGATGAGTAATTCTGCCTCAATGGGAGGTTGTAGAACATGAATTGGATAAATCTAAAAAGAAACTGTCATGAAAAGCTATATCTCCAGATATATCCAATATATCCAATTCAGCTGAAGATTGGAATGTCACAAAATGACCTATAGTCACAGAAGAATAGGTGCAGTGTCAATGAGCTCACAGATCACATATTTTTTTTCTCACAATTAGGTTTCCTTAGGATGAAACCCTCCTGGAAAAGCTGAGCATTGTGTAGTGTCAATGAGTGTGAGAGGTTTCAGCAGCTGCTACCTTCATTTGCACAGTGTTTGACGTGGGTCAGAGGATGACTTCCAGCACAGGCAGAGTAAGGTTAATTCAGGGCACAGCAACTAGATGTGCTCCAGCACCGACTATGGAAGCTCCAAATCACCGTAAGCCCCAAATCACCGCCCCAGAGGGTCTTTCCCCTCTAAGTAGCTTGCTGTCAATCCCAATTCAATGATCTAAGCCTCAGCCAAGACTTTTCTTCCAAATGAAGCATATTTCTGAGGGAACTACGTTTTCTGACATGAAGAACACTGGCAAAAAACACTCAATCTGTTCTATCATATCTTTGTCCCTCTAAAGTGTGAATTCAGGTAATGGAAGTTGGGGTTTCATGAGTCTTTGCCCTCACAGATGTGATTTCTCACAAGGGACAGCATCAGAGAGCAGCAGGCAGGTCGGTATCACTGCAGAGCTGGGCTTTGCAGTGTGTGGCTCTTTCAGCTCTTGTCCTGCTCTTTGCTTTTCCTGAGGGAACAGTGAGGGGTACTTTCCAAGCCGCTCCCTGGCTCCTGTCCTGCATCTTTCCTGGCTGAGGCTATTGGCCAGCTGAGCTCTCCTCCCTCCTCCTGGGAGCAATTCTTGCCATCCAGGCTCTTGTGGACTGAGCTGTGGCTGCAGGTGGTTCAGAAGCATCTCTCAAGGTGATCACTGAGCTTATTGTTTGGAGGAACATCAGAAAAAAGAAAGGTGGTTTACTAAACATTATTACTTTTTTCCTCCTCTTTGCCTGCCTTTACTAATTTTTCCTTCTCTTCAACAGAAGGATAACCCTTTAATCACACCTGCAAGATCGATATGTATTATTGGTGTCCATACAAACAGTGTTTCTGATATTACCTCTTCTTCCTCTCCCAAATTTAACGCACTTTTCCTTTTTTCCCCACCTTCCTTTTACATCACTCTTTTCTATATGAATGCATTGGTCTTTTTACCCTCATTGGTTGAGTGAATTCCAATTGGTTGTTCCTTCAGGTTGTGCCTTTCCTCTGACTGTACATCAGCAACCTCATGCATTAGGCAGAAATTATGTTAGGCACTACTGGAGTTTTCCATATTTCCTGTGATGAGGGTCAGGTCAATCTTTCACTTGCAACTTTTCTGGAAGCACCATCATGAAACTTTTTCAGAAAATCTTCCACTGTAAAGGCTGCATCAGCATTTCCTGCAGCCCTGGGACTCTTAGGGGCTATTAGCCAAGAATGGAGTGTGAAATCAGGAGAAGGGGGAGAAAGCCATGTCCAGAGACAGTGTCAGGGAAAGAGCCATTTATTTCTTTTTTTGAGAAGATTTGCTCCAGACCTGTTTGTGCTGATGGTGGCAAGGCTTCTTGCTGGGCTGGGAGGTGTCTGGGTGCCCAGAGTCCCTCCTCTTTGGGGGGTGGCTGGGCCTCCCAGGCAGGTGGCTCCCGCCCTGGCTGGGAGCGAAGGGGCCGCAGCTCCTGCCTGGGGCAGAGGGACCTGTGGCGACTTCCTGCTCTGGCTCTTCCCGGGGCTGGACCTGCTCTGCAGGGATGGGCACAGATTGGAGGTGGCTGGGACCCCATCTACAGCTGGAGCTGCTGAAGCTGGAGGTGGCTTCGGAGTTGCCATCCTCATCCCTGGCAGTGTGGGAGTGCAGCAGCCCCACAGCTCTCTCACTGCACCAGCTCTCTATGATGCTGATGACACTGTGGACCAGTGGTCCTGTGTGCTCATGGAGGAAATGCTGCAGCCTCTGGACCAAGACCTCTGCAACTGGACCATGCATGCAGAGGCCACTCAGGATGCTGCTCTCTGCACACTCTACCAGCCACCACTCGTCCCAATATATTCCCACCAGCCTCTGGTGCAGCCAGGGCAGCACAGGGTCCAGGAGATGCTGTTGTTGACGGAAAAGTCCTGCCCAGACCTCGGGAAGGAGGCTGCCCACAGCCACAGGGCAATGGGAGTTGTTTTCAGCCAGGGCACGGGCAGCTGTCCCTGCCTGGCTGCTGGCCTCTGGCATCCCTTCCAGGTTTGTCCCCCTGTCCATTTTGATGTGTTGCAGAAGGCTGGAGAGAGCTAAGGACCAGGGGCTGCTTCCACTTGCAGATGTGCTTGGCAGGATTTCAGGGTTGAACCAGTCTCTGGTGGTGTCTGAATAAGGAGTGAGGGTCATGATGTCACAATCCATCCCCTGGGGATGTTACAATTTGGTAACATCATCCTCTTCCACCCAGTGGTGTCATAATTGAATGTGACAATTGGAAATATATAAAATAAAGACACAATATGTAATATAAGACACAAGGTCACAATCCATCCCCTGGTGATGTCACAAAGGACATCAAGGCCTTGTCCGTGACTTCAGCCCCCTCAGATGTCTTTGCCCTTCACTTTCTCCAGTACAGACTCCTACCAAAATAAATACCTCAGTCCTAATCACTTTTTCCCCATTGCTTCCACTTTGTCTGCAGCTGGCCCCAGCTTTTGAATTTTGAACAGCATTGCAAAGGCAATGTCATACTTGCAGTTGCAGCTACAGCTATGCTGGTGCTCTGCTCTTGCAGGACTCCCTTTCTGAACATGTTTCTAGTGCTCCCTTCCAGGTTGTTTGTGCATGTTGGCCATCACTAGGGACATTCTAAGGGGTTGTGAAATCCAGCCATTCCTCACAGTGCCATTTGAAACTTTTCCTGGCTTTCTGAACCACCCTGTGCTGCATTTCTGATGTTCAGCAATGGACCTGTCTGCTACCATGAATCAACTAACACAGGTCTGGTGATTTGACATTAAGTGATGGTGCTGTCCTTAATATTCTGGTTACAAAATCCCTAAATGTTCTAAAACAGGTAGTAGTGAAAATAAAAATGCAGGTATAAATTTCAAATTCTGATGGTTTGTTTGTGATTGAATGGCACAAGTTCACAAAATGTTTTTATAGACATCACAGTAGCAGAGGTTTTTAAGAGAGGATCAGGCCCTTTTAATGCTTCCCTTACACGGGAATGACATCCAGGTTGATATACTGTCTGGTGGAGAACTGACTTCTACTAGTGCCTCAGAAAACCAGAGCATAGTAAGACCTGTGTTGCCACACATGAAGCTAGGCAGCAGGACGAAAGGTTCTTATATAAGCACATCCTTAAATTTTTCATTAAGACTTGAAACGGTTGGAAAGAAAAAAGAAAGAAAAAAAATTTAGGCTTCTTACTTTGGAAGAAATGCTCTTTCATGATTTGTGTTTGTGACATTTATAAAGAGAAGCACAGCGACTGTATCAAGTAAAGGACATACGGTTTAATCACTTCTAGTTTTCATGGCATGATTGAGTTCTGAATTACATTCATTTTCCTTGCATTTACAGGCTGAAACAGATGGTGAAGGCTCAGTTATAGGAAATCCGCCCATGACTATAACTTTCTTTGTGCCAGGATGGCTTCCTTGGATGCAGGTTCACTGTCTGAATTGTGCTGGTAGAATCCAAAGCACTATAGGTTCTACTTGGAGCTCAGATGGATGTGAGAATGATTGAAGAATGGGTGACTTGGTTGAGTTGTATCTGCCACACTTTAAAGTAGGCCATAAGGTTGGGTTAATAGGGCTGCTGGCTTTGTACTCAGGAGCTTGGATTCTGGTCCAAGCTGTTCTTGTTTCCATTTCCCATCTTCATGCAAGTATTTGTCTTGCTTGCAGAGTTCTTCCAGTCATTTAGGTGAGTAGAATGAATGCAATTGCTGTAGTTCTGGAGCTCAGTCTCCGTTTTTCTCTATGTATGTCTTGTAAACAGATATACATAAAATGCGAAGAATGAAGTGACAGGACAGAAGCCAGATGCAGATTTGTGCATTTGAAATGGGATTAATGAGTGATCAGCCTTGATAGTGATGCTTAAAAGAAAACTCAGGGAGAAAAAAAACTCCGAGGCAACTTAATTTTGGAGGTAAGGTGAGGGAAGGTTTGATGATGCCTCTAAGGCAATGGGGTTGCAAGACGTGCACAGCTCCCCGATCCAGTGTTACAATTTTATAATACCGTCTGTCCAATTCCTGATTTTATCCACCCCCCGACCTTTACCCCAGCCCACCCCCAACCTGCCCCTTGGGAACTGGGTCTAGGGTCATCCTGGGCCCCTTTTCTTCATCATCTTGGTTTTCTTCGGAGTAAAAAGTGCACATGGTCACCCAGTTCTTGGTCATATCTTGCAGTTCAGGCTAGGGAACAAATGTTCTTAAACAGTAGAAGGCCTACCTAGGAGAGAGATTAAACATGCTTAAATGGAATTTAAGGGGGGGGGGGATTGATATGGGGTAAGAGGGTTGGGGAATCTGTGTAGCTACTGTGCTAAAGGGTGAGGGAATTAATGCAGCTGCTTCTAAAAATCTACATTTGCTATATAACTGCTTCTAAAACTTATAAAAATTAGAAAAATCAAAAATCAAAAACCCTAAGGCAACAATAGGAAGCTTGGACTACAAATCAGTTTACAAAATAATAATGCGAGAACATCCTTAACGAACAGATGAAGTATTCTACAACATTCTAATCTTCATACCTTTCTTCTCTAAAAAATTTTCTTGACAAAGACATGTTCAGTGGCACAGAAAATGTAATGCTCATACATGACAGTCATTGGCAAACATCACAGATCAATAGAAAGCAGTTAGAGTTCCACCCCGCCAGAACTCTTCTGCATAGTTGTGCACTGATGGAACTTTTCCTGCCAAGGAACGCAAAAAGGTGTACACAGTTGGATTCTGTCTTACAGCTGAGGCCCGCAGTCTCTTGAGATGTCATTATGATCTTTGTGCTTGTCACTCATTCAAACAATATATTAAAATGGAAATTAACTATTGCTAATTGTTCAAGAACTAGCAATCAAGCCATGAACATAATTTATTGCACATTCTGCTGAATTTAGTGTGCTCACTAGGGTCATCTCCTTGTGCCCTTATATGACCCTAGAGAGCAACATGCAGATGAATGTCCAGCCGGGACGTGTGAGTCCATGGGAAGAGAGTGTTCAGCACAGCTTTATGGGACTAGTAATCACATCCACAAACAAGAACTCCTCTTTCTGCCCCATGTCCCAAAGGAGGCAACCAAGTCTGTGATTATGTTTGTGCTCTTCTCACCAGAGCGACTGAGGAGAAATTAATAAATAAGCCAATTTTAACTAACTTGTCTGTCCCTTCTATTGAATGCTTAATGAAAGATTTATCCCTTGAGGTAGCTTTCTCTCTGCTTTGCAGAAAAATTTGTGTGACAATATTACAGTGCGCAAATCTTAGTTCTGTGCAGGGTTGAGATGGATAACAGCACTGTGACGTGCATCTGCAGTTGAATGTCTTTTGAATCAAGTCCTCTATGATTTATTTTTGGCCAAAGAACATGTCATCTCCAGATCAACACATTGGAGTAAGAGATCTTCAACAAGACAGGGAGTGTCATAATCTGATCTTTTTTATTACTTTGTTTTCAACACTAACTTAATTCTTGTAGGCAGCTACCCGAACAGGAACATGTGCTTGTAGAAAGACATGGTAAAGTAAACACATCAGTATATTAGTAAACACATCAGTTTTCAGTTATTCACACAGCCACTTCTGAAAACCTCTTGAAGCAATTAAATATTTGTAAATACAAGGCTGAGCAGACACAGGATGCTGCTGTTAACAGAATGCTGTTCACTTCAATAGCATTGGATCCGGTCTCAAAACAAGTGTGTGCAAGTTTGATTTATAGTTTGGGCAATCTGAACTGATCCATATGACACCACGCAAGCAGCTGACATCTTTAGCAGCAGCATGTGGTTTGAGCAGGTCTATTGTTAGAGATTTTCAGCCTGGCTCATCTGCTTTCCACAGGGGTGTAATAAATACATGATGCTCTGTGAGAAGGAATAAAAGGCAACTCACCACGGCAAAACATCCTTGTGCCTGCTGTGACAGGGGATTCAGCATTAAAGTACTTCAGGATTTGTGAGGAAGGGTTTGCATGGTTCAAGAGGGCACAAAGTGCTATAGAAATGACTGTAAATGAGGGCAGAAATTATGCATCCCTTCCTCATACTGAGGGGGCAGTTATTTCACCACTGCATATGGCACCAGTGGCAGTTTGAGTAGCAGACTTACCAGGGAGGAGGATGATGTAGGGCCAGACCTCTGCTGATTTGCATAATTGAAAAGACAGTGGTGCCTGAGACTGGAAATCCACTCATTCCTATAGCCAGCCTCTGTAGGCTTGGGTTTTGTGGCACATGGGTTGTTCAGGTCCTTTTAGAGGTTATCTTTTACCTATGGAAAGGAGCTAATGAGTCACAAGGGCTTTCAGTTTGATATATTTTTCACACTTTGAATTCAGTATTACAGGAAATAGGGAACAGTGTCATTCTTCTTGTACAATATGGAGATTCAGCTCATTTCTTTGAGTCAGGAGTTAGTTTTTAAGACATAATGTTAGAAATGGTTTGGTTTGTTTGGGTTTTTTTTTCCCTGACTGTATAGCTAATATAAAATATGGACTGATTAATAATGAATATTGGCTACTTTCTTGGTGGTTTAGACAGGTAACAACTGATTTATCTGGTGCTTGGTGCATATGAGAAAATGTGTTTAATATGTTCACTTATAAATTTTAATGTAATTAAAATTTGAGGAGAAATTTTCCCAAAACCAAAGATACATAGTTCCCACAAGTAGTTAGAGAGGTATTTCTATTAACTTAATACTCATTAATTGGACTCACTTGGTGCAATGAAGTCCCAAATACACAAGTGACTTTACAATTTCTACCTGTATTTATACTTTTATATATAGGTCAAGACAGGTTAAGAGAAATCCAAAGCAAGACTTACTCAATAACATTTCTTCTGTGAAATGGAGAGGAAAAAAATGTTTTATTTCTGAAACTGTTTTTCTCACTCAAGGACTGTTGGTCCTGGACTAAATTTTAATCTTGTTTCTAGTTCAGAAAAATAGGAAGTTCAGCTCTTGCATCAGGATTCAAGGGGGCTAGTGGTTCCTGTTGTAAAGTGTAAAAACGTGCAGCCTAGTGAATATATTTTTGTCATACAGGTAACAGGGCACAAACTTTTTGCTAAGCTAGAAATGCAGACCCTTGAATTCCTCAGGTTTTCTCTTGACATTTGTCACCTCTCTGGTGCTTTATTTCAGTCTGTTTTGTTGAAACAGAAATTGATGAATGATCAGTTGACTATTGCCTAATTTGGTTTAGCTTTTGCTCAGCTGTGCAAAGTTGTGTAGCGTAAATCCTGCTGGTACCTATCTCTACGTTGAGGGATAATACAACAGGTTGCCATCATTTCCACTATGTGGTAATAGTGTAGCAGCTAGGTTAACCTTATCCATTGATTAGACTGCAGTCTTTAATTAGTGGAACAATTAATTATTGACTTTGCATATTAGGTGTTTGTTTCCTTGGCTCACATAAAGTGCAAAAATTGTACGGAAACAAAATTACTGGAAAATATCAACAATCTAAATTGTAGTTTGGACACAGCAAATGGGTTTCAGGTGGAGTGGTGTTTGTCTGAATACATATGTCAGATGGTTTTATGAAGTTTGACAACTTAATTTATAGAGAATGCTCCTGAGGAATTTTCCCTTCAAGAGTATGTCACCACTTAAGTCATGCAGCAGACAGTTTTATCAGAAACAATGACAAGAGCAACAACAAAACCAACAAAATCTCCTCTCTCAGTTGTTGAAGACAAGGCTGTGGAAGAGAATAAAATGTCTTTCTCTGCTTGCAGGTACCTCTGATTCTTGAAAAGGGTTCACCAGGGCCGGTTGACCTTAGCTGGCTGCCAGTGGCCCACCAAGCTGCTCTCTCACTTCTCCTCTTCAGGAGGATCTGTGAGAAAATAAGATGAAAAAGTTGTAGGTCAGGATAAAGACAGTTTAACTAAAATAAATAAATAAATAAAGACTGTGCATAGAAACAAAGAGAGGGGAAAAAAGTATTCTCAGTTTCTCATCAGCTGGTGGTATTCAGTCAATTCCTGGGCCTCAATAATGGTAGAAGTTGCTTCAGAAAACAGATACCTTAAGAACAAATGTCCCATCCCCAAGCACCTCAAAATCTCCAGTAAGGTCTGTTCTTATTGGTGAATACACATCTAAAATGAATTGATGTACTACAAGAAATGGAGTACAATTTACTATACTTATTTTTTTTTCCCCCTGAAATCTTTGCACAGTAGGAGGAGAATTCAGTGGTGTGCAACAAAACTATTGGGAATTTTTTGAGCTCTGGCCAACTACAATTCCAAGGTGGAATGAAAATTAATTTTGTGTCCCCCAGAGAAAACTGCTATACCAAACCTGACATCACACTGCTCTTTTTAAAAACAAACTAATCAAAGGCTTACAATCATATGCCCTGTGGGAGAACACCACAGAAAAGGCATAAAAGGGACATTTTATATCACAAGGAATAAGCAAAAGCAACAAGTCTAAACAATAAAACCAGAAGATTGAATTATTTGTGAGACGAGACTAGAGGAGGTAGCTCTTCTCAGCACCCCATTGACAGAAAGTCCCGGAAAAAAAACTGATGATAGATAAAAAATGTGATGCTGCACTTTAATACCCATTGAGGGGAAATAGTGCTATGGCTCTGTAACTTTGCCATCCCATGACAATTCAATGTGATGCTGCTTAGGATGGGGTCATCTGCCAGTCAAGGCTCAGAGGACTCAACAAAGGTCTCTAGAAAGAGAAGGTATAAAGAGATGCTGAGAATTCTTAGCGTAATTAGGGAAGGAATTGTTTCAGGAATTTGTTTAAAATACAGCTTATTTTTTTTAGACCAAGGAATTGTGAACAGCCTGGAACTATGTAAATAAACCCCCTGAAATATACATTGCATAGGTATATTTCAGTGAAGAGTAAATAGCTAAGCTTTGTGTCACTAGACAGCAGGCAAAGCATTTCACTTCTGGAAGAAGAGGAATCTAAAAACTCCAGAGAACCCTAAGGAGCATAAAAACTTCAGTTGAACAAACACACAATTCATTTCACTGGCTGTCTAATGGAGCAAGGCAAAGGAGTTAGGCAAATGTAGTATCAGTCAACTCTGAAAAGTGGATCCAGCTGTAAACATAGAACTACTGTGAGCATTCTTATGCAGGATTTGGATTTTCTAAAAGGAATATTAATGTAAAACTTGGACAAAAAGAATAAATAGGCCCAAACCCAGCAATGCCCTTAAACCAGCACACCAGTTGAAATAAAATGTGAGAATCTCAGATATTTAAAGCTGTCTTTCAAGATAATCTATCTATATCAATGTGATATTGCAGCTGGATCCCCATTAAAGTGAAAACCATATCTGTGGCTATTGCCTTCATGCTTTCATCTTGTCTCCTCAGCGCTGATCCCAAAATAGGAATGACCAGTCCTGCTTTACCATACTTTTCCAACTTTTAAATAGGTCTCAGTATTTGGTAAAAAAGATGATTTTGCTTCCTTTTTGAAACTTACTTTTGCTCCTAAAGCTGCCAATCTGCAAACTCAATTTTCAACGTGAAAGTCAGACGAGGTTAATTTTGTCTCTTGCAAAGGCAGTAATAAACAACCCATGATCTGCACTCTGCTGCTGAATGTGTGATTGTGAGTGAAGACAGCATCCAGCTCCTATGACTGTGGGTGCAGTGGCACTGATGAGTTACTTGTAATTTATATCAGTCAGCAGAGGCGGCAGGTACAACTCCAGGCAGAGCAGGCCATTCTTTTCAAACAATTTTCAGTGTAAAGATAAAATTTATTATGCCCTCAGGAGGAAAGAGAAAAATGGTGTAGCGCTTCCACTGTTGTATAAAACAAATGTGTGGCTATGCTTTGATGTGGTGGTCTGGCTTTTAAATTAATCCCGGAAAAAAGAGATTGAGGAGATACTGAACGAAGCTGACAGAGAGGCAAATTAGAGAGACAAAATTAGCTGCATTAAAAGATTTCCATCATGGAAACAGGATTTAAAAAGGTAGGAAAAGTGAAATTAAATGGTGAGATTCCAATAAGCACCAATTCTGCAGCCCGAATGTCGCCATCTTTTGCTCTAAACATATAAAGACATTCTGCTTTTTTAAAATTTAATTATTTTTTTTTATTCCTACATGGAAAGAAATGTGAAATGTAAATAGGATGAGATATTTTATGTCTGTTTTATTTTTTATGTTGGATTTCATTTCGTGAGCAACATAATCAGAATTACCTATCTTTCTATGAAATCATTGGGGTTTTTTTGCTTAGTGCTCTCTGTCAAAATTTCTCTACCAATAAAGTGTTGCATACTGCTCTGTGGATCTGTTTCAACTGGCATTGATGAAGAGACATGGGTGTGCCCAGCATGCAACCACCACATGCTAAGACAGGATCAAAAATGGTTGATATATATAAATATATTCAATGAAAGTAAGATTGATTTAAATTGTGACGGTCCATGTTTTACTGACATCTGAAGAGCTGCAGAAATCACCATCAAACTTTATAAAGAGAGTCAACTTGATTAAATACTAACAAGGGACCGTACCTATGTACAGTACTAATTTCCTGTCTGATAAAAAATTAATACAATTGAAACTGTTTCAAGAACTGAACATAAATCTTGATTTGTCCATGAACTAGAAGGCAGGTCAGCTTCCTAACTTGGTAGTTTGCCTTAAACAATAGCCTGTGTTCATCAACAGGTGTAGGATATCTGTTGTATCAGAAGTTATCCTAATTCCATATCAGCTGGAATTTGTTCCACACCTGAAAACAGAAAATTTATATCCCTTCCAAAGTCTTCCTAATTTTGTTGTGTAACTTTGCATCTTCTCATTTTCTACCTTCTATCAGAGGAAGAAGAACTAACCCAGAAGAGGGCAGACATTTTTTATGTATTTCAGAAGTGCGAGAGATCTGCATTTGTTCTGATTTCAGGTTAGTTCTGAAATTTGTAGTTTCTTTCTAACTAATAACATGTTATTATGTTCATTTGTAAGAAGCCTGACATTAAGGTTGCTGTCTGAATACTGCAGCACCCATAAGATCCTGGATGTTTCCTTTAGGTTGAAATTTTGTTGAAATGTTTTGAAATTTGTATGTGCAGATTCCATATCATTCCCACATCCTAAGAACACTGGGGAGAAGAGTGATATATCACTTTATTTCTCAGTGAAAAGCCTCTGAAATTAGGGGTAAATAATTCCTTCTTGTGCCCCATCTTTCATAAATCTCTTTTCTGATGTTCAAAGGTGGTAGTAAGAGACAGGGTTTTCCCTCAGCAGTTCACACTTGGTTTGGAGGTCTTCTTTAACTCAGTAAATAATCCATGACACTCTGCTTTAAGAAATTCTTGCCTATGCTTTTGGAGCATGCTTCCCACTTGTTGATCCTGAATGTTGGAAATCAACTTTACCTTTTTTTTCCCTCTCTTAATCTTCTTTTGAACCACAAACTCTTTTGGCCAGAACTGTGCTTTACTCTTTGTTTGTATAGTGAAGTGGGAAAAAGTCATCTGGGCTTATAGGGACTAGAAAGCAGGTCACAGTCATAGTCAAAGTGACAGATTTCTGTGGCTTGACCCTTCTGCAGGACACAAGAGCATTTACCACATTACTCATGGCAAGTCAGCAAAGCAATCTAGGGACTGTACTAATTCATGTCTAAACTGGTGTAATGAGAATAATATTAATAACCAGCACAAACTAACATAGGATGTTAGTTTTGAGTATAAAACGTCTTTACTTTGATATGTAGGTGCTCAATCAAACAATAACCATCCTAGGTAAAATGAATGCTGTTCATAAATACTGCTACTGTCTGTGGTAAAACTGGATCCCAAGAAATTGCAGGTCTCAGAAGACAAATCTGTGTCCCACAGCAGCTATGTGGTCTGGCAGTTAAGGAAGATGGGACCTCTGCTGTGAATGAAGGAGACAGAGCATGAAGATGGGAATAGTGGCCTCAGATAAGAGCTAAATTGCTAATTCTGTCATTTTATCCTCTTTCCCTTTTGCTGGTGGTGGATGTACTAAGAACAAATTCAGAGATAACCACCTCTCCTTTCAAACAGTCACAGGACAGAGTCTCAGCACCATTTCTGTAAAGCGCTGAATCTCTTCAAGAATTGGTTTGTCTGACTCACACAAGCAGGAGTCTTAGAACAGGAATTCTACAGTAGGACCACAGTAATCGCTTTGGGTGATATTTCATCTGTGGTAACAAAAGATGAGGGATTGCGGGATGAGAGATTGAGTAGCTTTCTCTCTGCCTTGGAGAAAACAAGCTAGTGAATTACCTCAGCTACTCATGCATATGACATGGTTCTAAGGAAAGCTTTAAGTGGTCTCACCGAGTCTATCACCATGTGTAAAATGAGTACATGACTTAAACCATTGGGTGCCAGAGAGGAGTTGGATGAGCAGTGCTCCTGGGGACACCCTGTCACTATCACCTCTCCACATGGATGATAAACTGTATGAACATGTGATCAGCAAGTCAGCACTCAGTTTAATTCCTTTGCAGGCTCAGTTTCATTCAGAGCTTGCCACACATTTTCATTTTCCTACTATGGGCCTTAAATCTAGGAACGTTTTCTAAGAAAACGTTCCTTAGATTTAAGGCCCATAGTAGGAAAATGAAAATGTGTGGCAAGCTCTGAATGAAACTGAGCCTGGCAAAAGGAATTAAACTGAGTGTGATTGCTGATAATTTTCATACAGTTTATCATCCATGTGGGAGGGTGATAGTGACAGGGTGTCCCCAGGAGCACTGCTCATCCAACTCCTCTCTGGCACCCAATGGTTTAAGTATGTACTCATTTTACACATGGTGATAGATCGGTGAGACCACCTTAAAGCTTTCCTTAGAACCATGTATATGATGGTAGCTGGGTAATCACTTGTTGTTTTCTCCATCCCAGCCTCATAAAACTGTTAAATAGTATGCATTCCACAAGTTCCAAATGTGTTTTAAAAACCCCCAAACACTCATATTTTAATCCCTCATATTTCAAGCTTTCATATATGAGGAAAATGTACTCAGAGATTGGAATGGTTCTCTGGGTTTCTTGGGTTTCTGAAAAGCCTTGAAATAAGAGAGATATCACTGAAGAAGAGCTTGTTACCCTTCTGAAGATTCCTATGGAGGCTGTAGTTGTTAATACAGACTGACTCTACCTATTGATATGGTAACCAGAATATCGAAGTTTTTTCCTTTTCAAAGGAAAGCCAGATTTCTTCCACAGCAACTGGCAATCTTTGATTTATTGTGACATTCTGAGATGTGCAAAAGAGTTGCTTTTTTCCAAAATGTGATTATGTTTCTTCTCTCTAGTTGGTCTAAGCAACACATTACTCACATCCTTAGAAAATCATGGCCAGGCAACACAGTCATTAAAGGATAAAAATGTTATTTAGGGAAGAAACTTCACTACTGTTGTCATTTTGGACCCCATTCATTGCTTTTTCAAAACTCTTGTTGGGATTCACAAAAAGATAAGTGTATAAATGTATAAGTATCATGACAATAAAATTAGTACTGCCATTGCTCTGAGTCAATAACTTTTAAAAATTGCTTTCATTATCTCTTCTGATACTGTATGGCAGCCACAAATTCCAATGTTTTCAATGTCACATCAAACACTCTGTGTCTTTGGTCCTGGGTCTAGCTGTTAATACCATGAATAAATGATCAAGGAAGATGCATCTCCTTCAAACTTGTTGATAGCTTCAGATATCAGTAATTAAAACAGATGTTCAGATAGCACTTTTCTTGGTAACATCCACCACAGTTAAGAACCTCCTGGGAATGCATTTGATACATTGACATTCACAGTCACTAAATTGCAACTTACTAAAATATTTCCTTATATGGCAGGATTTCCACCTGAGGTTGCATCCCTTTTTCAAAGAATGATGTGATTTGAAAGCAGTTTTCTGGAATACTTACGCTCTGCAATTTTTTTATAATAGGTTTAGTTTTGTCAGAAATCTGATTAAATCAGATGGGAAGAGAGGAAAACAGAAAGCAAACATGCTTTAAGGCACTTACTTTACTTATTCCTTAGGAAAGGACAACAGGGACATGACAGACCAGGTACTAAGACATTGTTCAAATGCAGCACCTGGGGTGTTTGGAAATGTCAAGCCTCACAAAAGACTCAGACCTTCCTTTCCTAACTTTTTATTCTAAATGGAGTGAAGCTTCTTGATTGAAGCATAATCCCTCACCATAGTTGGGAATGTTTTGCCCCTTTCTAGATGAGGCTATATCAGGGCGATGTCTCAAAATGTCCTGTGTTGCAGCTTCTGTGTAACACTTTTAACTCATTCTGTGCATAGACATATTTCCTATCCCAGAAGACAAATCAAGGTCTGTGTCTGTGACTACTATAACTGCCCACTGAGGACCTAGACTTCCTGAAGAGTGCTTTAAGCTTGTGAAATCATTTTCTGAGGACATTGTGTTTGTTTCTTGTTCCATTCCTACCATTTTATAAGGTTTTGTTCTTCATTAACTCATGAACTTCATGAACTGGAAATAGATATGTGGTTCTCATGAGTGTGCCCCAGAGAGCGGCAATAATGCACAATAATGTTTTGACCAAAGCCTTAGAGTGAAGCCTGTGAAACCATGAGATACTATTAGTATAGTACTATATGTTATGTCTATGATTAATATAGTATCATACTACCTTATTGGTTGTGTTGTATATATGTTAGGAATGTGTATTTTACAAAAATAATACTTATTACTTATTTTACGGAGACATTACTTAATACTTGCTATAACTGTAGTATTATAGTGCCTCAAAAAGATGAAAACGCAAAGACTAATACCTGAGTAACTCAAGCTCTTACAGTAATCTACAGATCTACAGGAAATCTGAAACTCAGAACAACATGTGCCCAAGTTTTGCCGTTTGTCTGGATGTTTTCCAAGTGGTGTCTGGGTAATGGGAGGGCTGTCTGGGACCAGTGGTTCTTGCTGCTTGAGCAGCACTGTTTGGCAAACCAGACACGTTCCTGTAGCATCTCAGGGGAATGGTACCCTACATTGTGAGAGGCGAATCTTGGCTCTTTGAGTTAAGGAAGGAGGCTTTTTCAAAAGAATAGAGATATGGAACTTAACACCAAAACTTCTGGTTTTATAATCAAGATTATGGCCCTGATTTTCAAAGCCACCTGTCTTTCAATAATTCTTATAGACTGCAGCTAGAATCTCTATAGATTCTAATTCATTCTAGCGAGACATTGGTTTTTAAAAACAAGTAATATACTAAAATCTGTGTGTAGGGCAATCACATTACAAATAACTGGATCCCTGTTATTTTATTAATATTTGTTTCTCAAAATTGATAAACAAGTTCAACATAGAATCATAGATTCAATAAGGTTAGAGAAAACCTCCAAAATCATCTAGTCCAGCCTTTGACAGAGCACAACCTTGTCAACTAAACCACAGCATCTAGTGCCACATCTAGTCATTTCTTTAACACCTCCATGGATGGTGACTCCACCACATCCAACAAGGATGTAACCCTAAAATAACAGTAGCCTCCACCATCTCCTTTCTCCCTCTTCATTTTTAAAAGCTGGTATTGATATCAATTATGCACCTGATTTGATGAGGTTGAATATGTATCTCTCTGTGAGTTGTTAAGTACATGTGAATTTGATTTGGATATTGAAAGGCAGAGGTGACCATTTCAGGTCTCTTCCAGTTCTGTTTTAAGCAATTTTGGAAGACAGAGAATGGATTGGATCTCTTTGGAAACAGCAGAAAATAGGTACTAAGGCACAAGACTGGCTTTATTGGATGGTGAAACAGGAAGAGGTAAACATTAATATCTATAATCGCAACCATAAAAATAATAATAACACTAACCAGTTCTTTTGCTTTTTAATTGATATTAATTAGCTGAAGAAACCATAGAACAAATTGTTGATTTATATATATTTATCAAAACCAATTGTGAAAATTAACTAACTTCCAAATAAAGACTTTCAGCTGATTAAGTGGCACTATGCTTCTGCTCTATCTTATATAGAAGAAGTTTTTATGACCAGAATATCTTGGATTCCATAAAAGGAAAATAAGTGAAATGAAGGTATTTTTAATTCCAGGAAGTACAAGCCTAAAAGAAGGATGATATTTTTCAAATCTTTCTCCTTTTTTTCCCTTAAGTTGAGTTTGGGTGAATATTTGATACCGTAGAGCAGCAGGGCTGTAATTCTGGCAGGCGCTTGACAACATGCCTAATTTTAAGCTATGCATTTACTAAATAAAGAGCCAGCTAGGGCTTGTGGGATCATCATTCAACATTAAACTTGATTCAGTACTCTTTGTGCATTGAAACTCAGGAAAAATGAGCTAACCCACCTCTGATTCCTAATGGTGATTTCAGTTAAGCAAGTATGTGGGTGTTTCAGGGACTGTTCCTATTTCTTTCTATTTCTGTTTCATTTGTGCTGTGATTAAAATAAGCATATAATGGGTATAAAGTGTGCCCAGACTATTTCTGTATTCAGGGACATTTGTCCCCCAACTTCCCTTCATTTGAGGATGTGCTTATTAGGGTTTTGTCTTTCCCTGTCAGTAAGGTATAATTTCAGTAAGGTACTAGTATCTGAACTGTCTTCTATCTATTGTAAGTACTATTGATAAACAATTAATAATAATAAAAAAGTGAGACTATCTTACACTTTTTCTATGATGTGTGAGATCTTTCTCTGAGTTTAAAGGCAAACTCCAGATTTGCCCATATACCAGTGCAGCCAGTTTTCTCTTGTTCAGTGTAAAGCTGATTGTAATAGCAAATATGTGTGGAAAGAAAACTATCTTAGTAGCAGAGGGGATGGGAAAAAGCCAGAGATATTTGCGCTTACTGACCTGCAACAGAAATTTTAATTTCAGAACTGTAGGGATGTGAAATGTCACCTTTTATGCACAATGAATAAAGGCCATCCTGCTGGTGCAGATTTTTGCCTTTGTTGGACCAGAAAAAGACTTCACACATCAGAAAAGCCCCAGAGCTTTGTTCTTCTGCACATCGTCATATAGTTTAGAAGATGGTATTGCTTTTCACAAAGATGGTCAGAGGGCCAGAGCTCCTCTGCTCTGGAGACAGGCTGAGAGAGACAGGCTTGTTCAGCCTGGAACAGAAAGGGCTCTGGCGAGACCTTAGTGCCTAAAGGCGAGACCTTCCAGTGCCTAAAGGGGCTCCAAGAAAGCTGGAGAGGGACTTTTGAGAAAGGCGTGGAGTGACAGGACAAGGGAGAATATCTTCAAACTGACAGAGGGCAGGGTTAGATGGGATATTGGGAAGAAATTCTTGACTGTGAGGGTGGTGAGGCCCTGACACAGGTTGCCCAGAGAAGCTGTGGCTGCCTCATTACTAGAGGTGTTCAAGGTAAGGCTGGATAGGACTTTGAGCAACCTGGTCTTGTGGAAAATGTCCCTGCTCATGGTAGGGGGGTTATACCACGTGACCTTTAAGGTACCTTCCAATCCAAACCATTCTATGATTCTTAGATAATTCTATGATTATTGCATTTGACTGCTCTTTTTCTTCTAGCTCTTTGTGAACAAAACCAACCCTTTCCCACCTCAGGGTGATCCAGCTGCCTGAGCCCAGCTCTCAACCGATTCCCAGCACCGGCAGAAACTGTTCTCTGAATTTTAACCTGAAATGTAGGCAAATGGCTGTTGCAGGTGCAGTGGGAGCTTCAGACAAAGTTTACCAGGGAAGTCCTCCCATTGAGTCACGGGGTGCAGAAAGGACCCCCTAGCTTTCTAAACTCCTTCTCAGAAAGGAGCCTGGGTGCAGCTGGATTCAATCTTAGCTGAAGACTTAGGGAACAGTTTATGTTTAAAGGATTACACAGGTGTAATTTAGTCTTTACATGACTTTGTCCTGTGGGATTAAGGATGGCAAACCAAATATATTTATATAAGTAAATGATTTATTTAAGTTCATTATGATAATGATTAGACTAAAATATCAGTCAGAATTATTTGCTTCACAGTATAGGTAGCTACAACTACTAGTATAATGCACTATATTTGAAGCAGTGTTGAGGCAATTATATTAAAGCTAGCAAAAAACCAGCTATGAAGTAGAGATGGATATCACTCACCCATACCGAGGACCAGCCCCTGGCCATGGGCTGCCACATCGGGCAGGGGGCAGGCCCCCGGCCGTGGGCCACCACACTGGGTAGGCTCCCGGTGGCCGTCACACTGGGTAGGATCCTGGTGGCTGCCCCGGAGGAGAGGAATGGAGAGGAGGAACTTTGGAGCGCACAGAGGTTTGCCGGTCCAATCTAGGGGAGGGGGAGAGGGGTCTGGCGGGCCATAGGGTCTCAGTGAGGAGGAAGCCTGTGTACCCCTATGAGGTTGTGAGCTATGCTGGTGATGGCACATGCCGTCTTCAGGTCTCCCACATCAGACAGGTCAAAAACGAAGGGTCAGATATAATACGTCCATGGGCAGGATGGGCTCACTAGCCTTCTTGCAACCATCCTAGGAGAAGGACAACTCTAACTTCCAAACCCGGGCAGATGGCCCTGTAAGGCCATCCATCTAAGAGAAGGTCACTCTAATCAAACCTACATCCTGAGGACCTCACTGCCACCATCCAAGCTCGCTCGGCTCTGGCAGATGAACCTTAGTATTAAAGGGTGGGTTCAGTTCCACGCATACTGCAGTTCACCTAAAAAAATCCATTGAGTAGGCTTGAAGGCTTTACCCACATTCACAAAGCCCTGTAGCGATGGGCGAGGGTCTAAACAGCAGGTGAAAGGTGCACTGGGAGCTGAAGACCCAACCCTACATGCAGGCGTTTCAGGATATTGGTCATTTGAGACTGACCGGAGATGACAGTCTCTTGGGGCAGCACCCTGAACGACCAAGCAGCCTTTTCAAGGACAGCACTGCTTGCTCCACTCAGAGAGGGGCCTAGAAAAGGTGGCCTAAACAAAGCTCATCTCCACCTTCACCCGGCTGGTTAACTGCAGGCCAATGGGCATCTTCTTCCAATGCGGTCGCACAAAGATCAAAAGACAAAGGCATACACCTGCACCTAAATTAACTCTTGCATGCTGGAACATCAGAACCATGTTCAATTCTGTGAATAGTGGACGGCCTGAGCTTTGTTCTGCCCTAATTGCCCATGAGCTGGCTCGTCTCAACATCGACATTGCTGCTCTCAGTGAGGTTCGCCTTCATGAAGAAGGCAGCCTCAGAGAACATGGTGCCGGTTACACACTCTTTTGGTCAGGTAAACCCAGAACCGAAAGGCATCTCTCAGGAGTCAGCTTCATGATCAAAAACTCTATTGGCCCTAAACTTGAAAATCTGCTGACAGGTCACTCTGACCGCATTATCTCCCTACGCCTTCCACTACACAACAACCAACACGTCGTCCTCTTTAGTATATATGCCCCAACTCTCCAAGCTGACCCTGCTGAAAAAGATAAATTTTACACTGACCTGCGCCACCTTACCCAAAAGGTGTCTGCAGATGATAAGATCATTATCCTTGGTGATTTCAACGCCAGAGTAGGTAAGAATTTTGAAGGAATTCTGGAAGGGAATATTAGGCAAGCATGGTGTTGGAAACTGCAACAATAGTGGTTGACTTCTGCTAGAATTCTGTGCAAAGCAACAGCTCACCATCACTAATACTATCTTTCAGCAGAAAAATAGTCTGAAGACAACCTGGATGCACCCCAGATCTAAGCATTGGCACCTCATTGATTATGTCTTGGTGTGATGGAGTGATGTTCGCGATGTCCACCACACCCGCGTGATGCCTAGTGCAGAATACCAAACAGACCATCGGCTTGTGCTCTGTAAACTCAACTTCAATCTTAAATTCAAACCTAAAAGGGGCAGCATCCCAAGGAGAAGACTCCAAGTTAACAATCTCCAATCACCCACAGTAAGAGGCAGATTCCAGGCAAACCTTCAAACTAGGCTCGAAAACCATTCCATAGATTCTACAGATTCCTCTCCTGAAACAATCTGGCACCATATTAAAAACAGCATCCAGCAGTCCCCTGAAGAATCTTTAGGGTTCTCCTTCAAGAAGAACAAGGACTGGTTTGATGAAAACAATCAAGAAATCCAGGAATTGCTGAGGAAGAAAAGAACCGCTCACCAAGCACACCTTGCACTGCCTTCCTGTCACGCAAGAAAAACAGCCTTTCGTCTTGCATGCAGCAAGTTCCAACAGAAACTCCGTGACATCCAGAACAAGTGGTGGATCGATCTAGCTGTAAAAACTCAGTTATGTGCAGATATGGGTGATCACAAAGGATTCTATGAGGCCCTGAAAACAGCATACGGGCCTACATACCAGGTCCAAAGCCCTCTACTCAGCACTGATGGTCAAACGCTTCTAACAGATAAAACCTCCATTCTGAATCGATGGTCTGAACATTTTCAGACTCTTTTCAGTACCAACCGTGTAGTCCAAGACTCAGCAATTCAGTCCATCACACAACAACCACTGAAATATGAATTGGATATTGGCCTCACTTTGGGAGAGACCCTCAAGGCCATACAGCAGGTGAAAATCGGCAAGGCAGCTGGAGTTGATGGAATTCCACCCGAAGTCTGGAAACATGGGGGCCTTGCATTCCATGCCAAATTTCATGAGTTTGTGGTGCGCTGTTGGGAATTAGGCAAACTCCCATCACACCTTTGGATGCAGTCATCATCACTTTGTATAAGAAGAAAGGAGTTAAATCAGACTGTTCAAATTACTGTGGTATTACTCTGCTCTCCATTGCTGGCAAAATCCTGGCAAGAATACTCTTGAACAGACTAATACCCACTATAGCAGAAGGAATTCTACCTGAAAGTCAGTGTGGTTTCAGAGCCAACAGGAGTACCACAGACATGGTATTTGTTCTCAGACAACTGCAAGAGAAGTGCAGGGAACAGAACAAAGGTCTCTATGTAACCTTTGTTGATCTCACCAAGGCTTTCGATACTGTGAGCAGAAAAGGTCTGTGGCAGACTTTGGAACGTTTAGGTTGCTCCCCCAAGTTCCTTAAAATGATCATCTCACTTCATGAGGATCAGCGTGGCCAAGTCAGATATGGCAATGCACTTTCTGAGCCCTTTCTAATAACTAATGGTGTGAAACAAGGCTGTGTTCTCGCACCGACCCTATTCACAATCTTTTTTATCATGATGCTCCAAAGGGCCATGGCAGACCTCGAGGATCAGGATGGTATCTATATTCGATATCGATGGAAGCCTATTCAACCTAAGGCGACTGAAGGCCCACACTAAGACCTTAAACCATCTTGTCCGGGAGCTGCTTTATGCTGATGACGTCGCCCTTGTCGCTCACACAGAAGCAGCTCTGCAGCGTTTAACATCCTGCTTTGCTGATGCTGCTGAGCTCTTTGGGCTGGAAGTCAGCTTAAAGAAGACAGAAGTTCTCTATCAACATGCACCTCAGGAAGTCCCCCATCATCCCCACATTGGCAAATCAGAGCTCAGATCAGTCCAGCAGTTTAATTACCTAGGTAGCCTCATCTCCTCAGATGGGAAGATTGGCGGAGAGTTCGACAACAGGTTAGCAAAGGCATACAGTGCCTTCGGAAAGCTTCATAAAAGAGTTTGGTGAAATAAACACTTGAAGAAAAGTACAAAGATCTGTGTTTACAGAGCCATTGTGCTGTCCACTCTCCTATACAGATCTGAATCATGGGTCATCTACCACCACCCCCTGTGTCTTCCATCAACGCTGCCTCCGCACAACCCTAAACATCCACTGGTCAGATTATGTGACCAATACATCTGTTCTTGAACAAGCAGCAGCCACAAGTATTTAGGCCATGTTACTGAGAACACAGCTGCGATGGGCAGGGCACGTCTCAAGGATGAAGGACCACCGCCTCCCTAAGATCTTGCTTTACGGTGAACTTGCCACTGACTGCCATAAGAGAGGAGCCCCAAAGAGAAGATTCAAGGACTCCCTGAAACAACATCTCAGCCTTGGCCATATTGATCAACATAACTGGTCTACTCTGGCCTCCAAATGGGAGGTCTGGAGACACACTATCTTTAATGCTGCTGATGCTTTCGAGAAAGCACACAGGATCACTCTTGAGGATAAAAGACAATGCAGAAAGAATTGTGCCTTGCAGAATATATCTCCTAAGGTGTCTTTCTGCTGTGCCTTTTGCAACTGGACGTGTCTATCTCATATTGGCCTTTTTAGCCACCAGCGTGCTTGTAACAAACGTGGGTAGTGCCCTTCCCAAATCTTCGTTTGCGAAGCCTAGCTATGATGATGACCAAGGACCATGGGCAAATCTCTTTTGCTCAGCCTCGAAGAGTAACCTTGGAGGGTGTCCCAACTCAAGGCAAAAATCTCCTCACTGGAAGGGATGTTTTAGAAGTCCCTGCCATTAAAAAGTGGGACTGGGCTTTTGTGGGTGAACAGCAGGATTACGAAACCTGGAAAGAACAGCTTTAGAAACGGGTCCATTTCAGTGGCAGCTTCCTGGGACTGAGTGAAGCAGAAAAACCACTACTTGCACTTTTATTGTACAGGTTTTCCCTGAGTTATGTACTTCCCCCGGTCCACGCGGCCCCCCCCATTCGGAACCATGTTGTCTCCCCTCCCCGATTGCAGACTCTACCTCTGCACAAGCAGGATAGGCTGTCTCATCCACCTCTCCCCAGTCCCTGGTTCTGTTACTGGAAAGCAGTCCTTCTTTATCCTCCATTGGTCAGTAGGGCCCTCAAGCCACTCCCTTTCCCCCGGACCTTGGCCCAATCCCGTTCCTCCTTCTAGCCCTCCCCCCGAGCCCATATAAGCCACGGGAACTTCAAAATAAAGGTCTTTTTGCCTTGGAATGCAGAGAAGAAACTTGGCCACTCTCTCCTCCTGCCCAAAGAGGACCATGTGGCTGAGTTCTTCTCCGGGAAACCTGCAGCGGGGAGCCCATAATCAAGCTCTGTTAGGTTTTTACAATTTTAAGTGACTGACTGTCAGTCATATGTCTCCAGGTCAGCTCTGTCAGCTCAGCAGCCTTTGGGCAAGTTATTGTTACTATTAGTTTTTGGCTCCTTTATCAGGTACTTTGTTCTTCCTCAGGAGGTTTAACTTTGGGACTGAGTCAGGCTGGCTTCCTCATTCTTCAACACCAAACAGCGTGACCCTCCTTCTCCATTCACCACTGGTAGCTTTGCAAATAACAAAATTTGAATTGTTTTACCCTCCAGTCCAGCAGCCACATAAAAACATCCACAATTTAAAAGGGCCAAAAACCGCTGTGGCCATGGTGTCCCCAGCCAGAGGAAAAGCACATGCTGTGCTCCTGGGGTGCAGCCATGTCTTGAGCTCCCCCAGGCTCCCAGGTGCTGGAGGAGATTTCAGGGAGTGGAGACAGATATTCACAAATGTCCCATCACATCCAGGACATTGGTAGCTGTGGGACAAGTGGTAGCAATGTTGTGTAGATTGATTGTCACATCTCATGTATTAGCCCGGCATCCATGACCTTTGCACATGTACATTTGGAAACTCTTATTCCTTTTGTTTGCTTTCTTTTTTACACAGTGATTTGTTCATTATACACCCTGTTGAATTAACCACAGTTTAGTTTTCTATGCTGGAATACAAAGGTACCCATTTATATTTAGTAAAAAGAGAAGAACACTGTTTTTCTTTCTAACTCACTAGCAAATTTAGTTTTGGGGAAAAAAAAAAATTACCTGGGAATGGGAAAGCATATACTTTGCTGCTTTCCCTTGTTTGCTCAGGGAAATCCTTTTGTCACTGATGAAAAAAGTACAATGACCTTCTGCAAACTTTAAATATCTGTTTAATTTCATTTAAGTCATAAGTGTATGTAATTTTCTGTTTGAGATCACTTGGTCCTTCTGGTGCAGACTTTGTATGAATCAGAGAATGAAATCATAGTATTAAAGTCATATATTGAACATAATATTTTATAAGCAGTAATCACCAGTCCTGTTACCGTTGATTTGTTATTGATGTCAGAATGTGCATAACTAAACCTACAGTGAAATGTGGAACTTTCCCCCTAAACCACTTCAGCTCAGAATTTTTGGTGGAAATATTTATGCACATTAGTTTATGCATATTTACTACCATTTTGTTGCTACATTCGTTCAGGCAATAAAGTCATGTCAGGAGCACAAGAAATACCTGATCTTTCCTGTGATATATACCTGGAGCTGCACCTCCTTAAGAGTGTATATGTGAAAAATATTTACTTATGCTGTGGGAACTAAGATTAAAAAGGTGTTTAGAGGAGAACAGACTTATGCCTTATCTTACTGTGTTAAACAGGCAAAGTTGTTCAAGCTGCTTTTTAATGAATCTGTAATTTTTAAACTCTCTTGTACATCAGCTTTGACTCCCAGGAAACCTCAGCCCTTCATAAAAAATGCAGTTCTGCTCATGTTTCTGTCATGGGAGAGCTGTTGTTTGTTGCAGGGACAATAAGAATGGGTCCAAAGTAAAGAAATTCATATCTAGGGTATAAATTAAAGCAATACAGAGCCACATTGACCACTTACTTGGATTCCAAAATGCTGTGACCATTGTTGCACTGAAAGGCAGAGAGCAGCTGAAGACTTGAATGTAGATAAAAAAATAAGCAAGCTTATATAAAAATATTCATTAATAAATGAAAAAATATATATAATAAAATGCCAGTTCATTGCTTCTGTTATATTTGCTTATCTTAGGTTCTGCACAGCAATCCTATATATCATCCGCCACCTCCGTCTGGCATGGAAATTGTCCTGTAATAGTGAATGAGAATTTTTCCTGAGTTTTACCTGTGTTTGATACAGTTCCTCCTATTATAGCAATAGATTTTATCTATAAATGAAATCCATAGCTCCTGAAAAATCAGCTCATACCAAATGCTACTCTTTGTGTTTCTGGCAACACAGGCTACTAGTAAAGCCATTGCTTGTTGTCATAATATTTTCCCTAGATTCCTTATTCAAATTCAAGGTATCAGTTCCTTTTCTCAAAGCTTCCAGTGGTGTGGTCTTAACACTCCTCAGGATTGGTCTGGGAGTGTAAAACAACGACAAGATTTATAGCTCATCTGTTCAGATGCAAAGACAGATATTGAAACTTTCCCTGAGGCAGCTGTAAAAAACATGGAACAAAAATCCAGAGGGACTAATGGTTGCTCTAAACCTCAGCAATTCTCACTTCAAGTGACATGTCAGAATAAATATTTGGACTGGTCCTACCTACAACAGCTCAGGGCAGTATGATCATACAAGCAAATATATGGGCAATTACCACAGAATCTAATGCAGAATATCTGTCATCAAAACAAGACGTGTTGCTTTCAAGCTCAGCACAGTTCTGCAGGATCCATTAGATACATTAAATAGTGAGTGTACCATATGGTTATAGAACATAGGTTAATATCTAAAACTTGTTTCTGGAAAACAATGAACATCTAATACACACTTTGTTGCCTCAGCTCTACTATCTACATTACAGGTTAATTCATTACTTTGCTTACAAGTTTCTGTACATAAGTAAATGAGCTCAGTTCTTCCTTTCCTTTGCATTCCAGCTGTTCATTTCATCATCATGGCGAGGCTTCAAGAACGAAGATCTGAGAAGGATCCATGCTTGCTACAAGCATGGTGATGGCTAAAAAGGCCAACGCGAGATAGACAAGTCCGGTTGCAAAAGGCACAGCAGAATGTCTCCTTAGGCAATATTGGCAAGACGCGGTCCTTTCTGTGTTGTCTTTTCTCCTCAAGAATGATTCTGCATGTGTTCTCAAAAGCATCAGCAGCGATATGTATAGTGTGTCCGTCCATATCTCCCAATTGGAGGCCAGAGTAGACCAGTAATGATGGTCAATATGGCCAAAGCTGAGATATTGTTTCAGGGAGTCCTTGTATCTCCTCTTTGGGGCTCCTCTCTTGCAGCGGCCAGTGAGTGGCAAGTTCGTCATAGAGCATAATCTTAGGGAGGTGATAGTCCTCCGTCCTTGAGACGTGTCCTGCCCAATGCAGCTGTGTTCTCAGCAACATGGCCTCAATACTTGTAACCATTGCCTGTTCTAAAACAGACGCATTAGTCATGTGGATGTTTAGGATTGTATGGAGGCAGAGCTGATGGAAGCGTTCTAAGAGTCGCAGGTGGTGGAGGTAGATGACCCATGGTTCAGATCCATATAAAAGAGTAGACAGTACAATGGCTCCGTAAACACTAATCTTTGTACTTTTCTTCAGTTGTTTATTACACTTTTATGGAGTTTTCTGAAAGCTCTCTATGCCTTTCTAACCTGTTGTCTATCTCTCCGCCAATCTTACCATCTGAGGAGATGAGGCTACCAAGGTAATTAAACTACTGGACTGATTTGAGCTCTGATTTGCCAATGGTGATATGGGGATGATGCAAGACTTCCTGAGGTGCAGGTTGATAGAAAACTTCTGTCTTCTTTAAGCTGACTTCCAGCCCAAAAAGCTGGAAAAAACCCTGTAAACATGGCTATTATGTTTATGAGTGCCAAGGGAAGAGAGGGGAAGTAGTCACCTGCAACTCATTATTTTCGTTCCCAGGGAGGTTAATATTAAAAAATGGCCCTCACCAGTCACAGAAAAATTGGGCTAGAAAAGGTCCCCAACAAATATTCATAATACGCACATCCTTTTTATATTGTTACTGTCTTGAGAAATGCATATTGCAGATGAAGATCTCCAAGGTATTTATCACAAGAGAAAAAACTTGTAATTTTTCATGAATCACTCAAAGCAAGATTTCCACAGTTGTGGTAATGATTCCTATATGAAACATCATCAATCAGTCAGCACTGCCTGACTGGCAGCAAACAGGTATGTGAAAACCTCCATACTTGGTCTAGGCCAACAGCCCTTGGAGATTTGTCTGTCCTTGTTAAGAAATGATGAGCATTGCACAATTTTTTGAAAAAGACCCACACCATTTTTTGGGAAACAAATCAACCTTTTCTTTATGATACACAGCAAGCTTACAACACTTCCAAATAATAATAGGAGGCTAATCCATTTTAAACTCATCACCACAGGTTCAGGTTATAGATTATCAGCAGAAATATGTTAATAGAGTTTATGGGTCAGATTAAGATCACTAACACTTAGATTGTAATCTCACTTAGAGTAAAACATATAATTGGTTACAAATGTTGAGCTACCAAAGGAATTACTACATTGAAAGAAGCCAAAGGAATGGGACTCTTCTTTGCTTAGCATGTCTGTCTAACTGAGATGCTGTTTGGGCCAATTTATCTCATAGCACCAGAGTCAAGTGACTTGACAGATATTTCAATCTAATATAAAAATATTTTTGGTAGTGTGAAGAACCCTGGAAGCAGAGAAGATGGTGCTCTGAGGCTGAGGAACTCAGAAGTCAGCCTCCATGAGAGAGCAGCACCAAGGAGTCTCAGACCCCTTGTCTGGCTGTGGTGCATTCCATCAGCCCTCTGAAAAGCCCTGGGAAACGATTTTTCCTGTCTTATACAGGGAAGATGGATATTTAGGCTTTTTAAACTACCTTTCCTTCCACTACCCCTCCAAACATACTGAGTGTAAAGAGTGAATAAGAAAACTCTTCTTCATAAAATTTCCAATACACGGTCTTTCAAGTCCACATTTTCTTTGAGGGGGTGAGTTTTCTCTTTTCCCAACAAGGAAAATAACAGTAACATATTGTTTCATTCTTGGTGGATATTATGATCATAATTCTGCAAATCCTGTTAATTCTACCACAATATCTATGTGGATAAAGCCTGGGGAAATGTAGTGATCTCTATTGTATCCTTAAGCTTTTTCTTTCCTTCTGCCCCCCTCCTTTTTTTGTTTTAGAAAGTGATATTGATCATACAGTCTAGTACAATAAATTATTCTTAGGGCTTAGTGGGATCTGAAATTGCTGTGTATAAATCTGTTATTTGTGGAAGCAGAAGTACAGATCAATTGGGATGGTGAGAAATTAAGGTCTTCCCAGAACAATTAGTGATTTCTCATCTTCACATGCCACAGTCAATTGACATCTTGAGCACCAGTGTGGGAATTCATACAGTTTATCAACACAGAAAGAGCATGAATGTCAGCTCTTGCTCTGGAGAGAGAGAAAAGACCCTGCATTTGGGCACTGTGAATCCTTCAGCCTAACACAGTGACAGCTTGCTGGCAGAACTGGGGAAGCTTCATGGATGAGACACCAGGGCCAGTTCTGCACTGATCAGCCTTCTGCACCAGTCTGTGCTTCTCCATCTCTTTAGCACCTGCCTGAATAACTCTGTGTGTCCCACTGTAGTATGTGGGTTGCCCACACAACAGTGTTTTGCCTCGTTCCCTGTTCTGCAGTGTCTCCCAGGAGAAAGTAACAAGAGCTGACTGTAGTACCTATGATTCCTGGCTTTATCTGTCATAGCTGGAAAAGGAGAATGGTTTCTTAATGGTATACCCAGCTGTGATAGTGAAAGAACATCCATCTGGCCAAATCAGCTGGGATACATAGGCTGTGCACAGGAGTCATGGCACAGATATTTGACCAAAGGATTGTATTTTCTTCATGTTTTGGAACACATCTGCTACACTTCTGTCTGCACCAGCATCTCAGCACTACAACCTTACTCCAAGCAATGAAGTACACTTTTCTGTTGAAAATACCTGCAGTATGAGAGCTGTGTAATGAATAACACTTCAGTGAGCTCTGGACCCTCACTTTTCCTGATTAAGTTAATTACTAATATGGAAAAATATTTGACACGCAGATTTGCCTGCAGTCATCCCAGGACAAGTTAGATCAGAAAAATGCACCTGTGACAAAAGCTATAAATCTATATATCAGCCCAAACAGTAACAGAAAAGGAGGAACATGTTAATTAAACTGCACTGTAAAGCATTGAATCAGATAAGCATTTCAATTAACAGTTCAATTGGTTTTGACTTTATTTTGAGAAAGGAACAGTATTTACAGCCTAAAGTTGTTAACTCCCTTATGCATTTTTTGATGAAACAGGACATTCCCACAAGCTGTTCCTGCCTCCTTTCAGCTCCCAGACTTAAAATTTTCCTCAACAGATAGTGACTTTCCTCTGGGAGAAAAACATGCTGAGAAGATAGGGTTTGTGTTTCTAAGACCTGGATAAGTTTCAATTCCTTGTTCTTGAAAATGGCACAAATTTGAATTCTGTACTGTACTCAGAAGATGGTGTTTCTAATGAATAATTTTTTAGATTCTGCTGTTCTGAGAACTGTTCATGAAAGAGAGAGGTCTAGACTGCAAAATTCAGGCAGACTGGAGACAGCATTCTAACTTTCACATTTATGGGAAGAGCTATAGTGAAGTCAGGACTAGATCTTTGTTTTTTGTCTTATTTGACCTCATATGAACCCCATGTATATTGAGACTCTTTTATTGGGAAATTATAGCATTTATTATTATAATATTTATTTATTTATAACATTTATTTATTATAACATTTACAACCTCACCACCAGCACGGTCATCTTCACAAGCACCTGAGGATGACAGTTTTCGGCAATAATGGCTGATGAAAATGTTTGAGGGAGCAATGGGTGCTGTACTAGGCTAAGAATTAAAGTTTTTTCAGGAAACCATCACATAACGTAGCCTTCAGAAACTGAGGAGCCCACCTGTGTGTGATTCAGCCTGTCCCTTAACACTGAGCAGAAACAGAGGCTTTGTACAATGATGTCTTACAGAGTTTTGCTTGGGCAGGTCCTGGGGGAGCTGCTGCCAGGACACAGAGATCAGAACTGAGTCTCAGATCTCATCATGTCAGATGCTCTGCACACCCACATTCACAGTCAATACTTGCTCCAAACTCCTAAGAAACTAAAATATCAATAAAAACCCAAAAGGTGGAGTAATTTGCCCAGTTGGCCTAATTTTGATTTCAATGTCCCTAACACAGAAAAAAAAAATTCTTCCTATCTGTTAAGTTCTCAACTTAAATATTGAAAACTTGTGCTTGTTTTGGGCATGCAGTAGACTTAAAGAACTAAAGTTTACTAGAGTAAACCAGCCATTTCGATGACTTTGATAGCTTTTATGCATAACACCATGAAAGTATGCTCAGGGAGGCTAAAATAATGCATCCTGGTAGATATAAATTTTCCAAATACTGTTACATACTGCAAATGCTTTTATATTTAAATTGGAATGGACGTTTTTAAGTGTAAGCACTGTGGAACATAATTGCCCAACTATTTTGGAGAAGCAGCGTTGATGTTGACAACAGCTTATAAGGTATTTGTTCTCTTAGTTATTCTAAAACAGACAATTCCTTAATTGTACAATGAGTGTCTGTCTAAAGACTTCATTAAACATTGATCATGTAAAAAGAATTTAGCTTTTTTTGTTAGATGCCTGTACATAAAATAGTTTCAGAAATGCAACTGATGTCTTCAAGAATCATCTAGCTTTGGAAAAAATATTGTAATTGTTTATATTTGTTTTGCTCAACCATAGATTCAGAACCCAAACTGTCACTGCAGGGAACCCAAACTTTGGAAGCAATTGATGTGAAGAAGCTGGTAGCAGCAAACCTGCTGAGTGGATAAAGAGATACTGGGCTTTGCAGCATTCCTGTTCAGACAGAAATCTGTCAGGGCACTGGATTCATTTAGAGAAAAATGAAGGCTTGAGCTGAGCCTGAGATTTAATTTTTTGTGTTGCTTGGTCCTGAGAGAAACCTAATGCAATATGCTGGGCTAAAGGAAACATGCATTGCAGTGGTACTGAGAGAACCGGGGAGGTGGGGAGGGAGAGACCAAGGAAAGGAAGGAAGAATGAGTGTTAGATGGGGAGAGGAAAAATATTTGGGTGGTAGAAAGTTTTGTAACAATGTTTCTAAAGCAAGCTTTCAGTTTCTTCTTGTTTTTTTCCCTCAGAAAGACCAAATTTTTAATTGAAAATATTGTATCTTGCTAGAGCACTTATAGTTAGATATGCTTTTATTTTGCCTTGGTGTACTTACAGACCACAGTGTTTCTATCGTCACCAAGCTGGGGCCACACAGTGTGTGGTGCCTCCTGAATTCCATGAGATGCCAACAGAAGAGGCTGTGATGCCTCATTAGGTTAAGGCTGAAATACTTTAGTGTGTCTGGGAGATGAGTATTTTTTTGAAAAGTTAGAATACTACATTATAATCACTTGTTTTCTATTCAATTACAATGAAATGTCTTGAGACCAACAGAATAAAAAAAAAATTCAGTAATAATAGTCAATACCTAAGCTAACACATTGTTACATCAAAGCAACTTCATGCAGGCAGCAAAGTCCTGGAGCACGAAACCAAAGGGTCGTGAACAGGTAGCTCATAATAACACTCTACCTTTACAGAGTAGTAGGAAAAAAAGACATTTAAGTATATTTTGCAATTACAGAACAGAAGCAAGTGGTAGTCCTAGAGAACTAAGACCATATGGCTTTCTCTTGCTGAGTTTGGTTTGATGTTAGCAATGTAACTCGTTGAAAATATTACCCAGCATCTACTAATTGAATGGCGTCAAGGAGGAAAAATCGTTTTTGTGCTCAGTCGAGAAGGTCATTGAAAATCGAGGTTAAGAAAGTGAACAAAGAGCAAAAGGAATTCTATCTTCCTGAGACAAAAATACCATTTACTGCCTATTAAGTATTGCAAACATAGAGTTTTCTTTGTGCTCATGGGCTGAAAACATAAAATATAAATGCAACAAGGTTTTCAGAAATGTAACATTTGTTATAGAAAGAATGGTGAAGAGATTTGGAGCTAAGTGTAAAAGTAATAGTTTCTTTGTTCAATAAAGAATCATTTTAATGGCATTTAATTTTTTTCCCCCTGCTTTGTTTTTCATCTCTCCCAGTGTCCAATCCAATGGGTGGAAGTATAGTCAGAATATTGTTGCAGTGGTCAGCTTGAGC
Source organism: Pseudopipra pipra (assembly GCF_036250125.1). Taxonomy (NCBI): domain Eukaryota; kingdom Metazoa; phylum Chordata; class Aves; order Passeriformes; family Pipridae; genus Pseudopipra; species Pseudopipra pipra. The sequence goes on along the minus strand of NC_087581.1, from coordinate 43,395,690 downwards.
AGGTTGGCTTAAATAGATATTACTTGCTATAATAAATATTCCATCTCTACAGTTTTTGTCATGGACATAATAGCCTTATGGAAACTCTAATCATTGTAGTCAGTTATGTTACACATGTATCTTCCAATTTTTAATGAAATTTTTCTCTTCTTGTGGTAAGAGGTGCCTTGGTTATGTCAATGTAATGCTCTAGCAAAGAGATTCAAGTGCAGCAATTGAATAATCTGCATAAGGATTTACATATTTTTCAATTATTGTGAATTAATTGATTTCCTGACCTGGAGTTCATGTGCAGTGGAAGCTCTACTGTCTTCACTGACAGCCATGCCTAAAACTGTGGACAAGTTTATTGTATCAGTCAGCTTTCACTTTCAATACATAAAAAAACCCTCATATTTCTACTGTGGACCTTCAGCTGGACAAGATTATACCAGCAGTCAGCTTTAAAAATCAAAAGGCTGTTTTTCATAATTTTTCAGCACCCAAAGTATTCCTGCATTTTGATTGAATTTGATGTTTTACTTGTCCTCTTTGATGTTGTTGTAAAGGTTTTATAAGTGTGTGATGCACAATAGGGACTGAAATAACTGTTTTGGGCACAAGACATTGAAAATATGTTTTAAGTATAGTGCTTTGGGATCTGCAGGATCATGGATTCACAAATCCTGCAAAATGCAGTCACCACCAGAATGCAACAGGATGGCCTGCTTTAACTGGTGACAGCCAAATGAATATTTGCATTAAAGTTATAAAGTCCTTTCTTCACCCAAGGCCTTTTAAAAAACTAAAGCTGGCAGCAGCATTAATGTTGTTATTTTTAGTTATTATATAATTCTGACTGTAAGTAGAGTAATGAGAGCTGGTGTCACTAGCTGCAGATATTGAAGCAACCTCTTCAAGCAGCAAATTTAAGGCAAGAACAACAGGAATGGTTTTCCTTGCACTTTCTGTATCCATGGAAGCAGAAATTACAATGACATTGATAAATCTTTTATGAGCTGATTCAGTGGTAAAGCAGTTAGGTGTGAATTGTGTTGACAAAAACTACCTTGGTTTGGTTTTTTGACCACATTACATCTTATTTTTCTTTCTTGACATTGGAAAAGGATCCACAAAACTTTAATATTTATATATTAGAGATGATTTGTTAGACAATATATAGCAAAGGGAATCTTTGTCTTCTTCTTTCCACCTTGACCTTGAGTTTCTATGAGAATTAATCTCCTGAATCTGAAGAATCCTTTCTACATGTGGGGTTTCAGTCTCTTTTTATGATTTTGTCCCTTGGGGCTTATCCTATACATTGTAGATTATGAAACAGAATTCTGTCACACTAGAATTACAAACACCACTTTTTTGTCTTCAGGAAGAAAGATCCACCCTGCATGTCCCTTACTCTGCATGGATCAGACACTGCATTAAAAGCAGAGATTTAGTTCTCAACAACAGTTCTCAATACAGGCTTCAGACTTCAGAAATCCTTGCAGTGAGACTGATCCATGGGGCTAAGCCAGCACAGCTCTACCTTTCTGCTGCTGTATTGTCCTCTAACGAGCTCAGCAACAGCTAAAGACCCAGAAGCTTGAGACTTAGCCAAGCACCTCTTTTCTTGATGAGATTTTTCAGCACTTGGATTTTGATCATGTCTAGGAATAACACCAAAGCCAGCAGTCTTTTCCCAGAGACTTCCCCAGTACCTATTCCGGTTCTTGCCTGAAAGTGTTTTTAAATATGTCCTTCATTCTGGGCTGCAATTGAAACACAGAGCACACAAACTCAAACCGTGAAAGGAAAAGGTCTGAAAAGGCAGCTTTGACACGACATCTCCGCTCCTTGACTAGGGCAGTCTGACCAAGTTATTGGGAGTCAGTAGAATGTTGCTATGAATTGCATAATTTCTTAATTGTTCTCAGTTTGCCACTCAGTAATGTGTTGTGTTTGTACCATTTTTGAGAGGATTCCTCCTTGACCCATGCAGCAGAACATGCTGTCTTCTCAGTTGGATGATCCTGGATGTTTTTGGTAATGGACATCTCCCCGATAAAGCAACTGAACCGAAGCAAGGATCCTTTTCTCCCTCGTTGTTTCCCTGACCTGAGGAGCTCCTGTGGTCTTGGGGGGCCTTACAAAGACTGTAGGCATTACATCTGCAGCATCGGTCTGAGGCTATGCTGAAGGGGGAGAGAGGTTTGAAAGGCACCTTTTCATTCTCCTTTCTTATTTCCCCCCAAAATCCCTCCATGCCTTCCATGCAAAAGAAATACAACACAAATCAGGAACTAAGATAAGCTGTTTGCAAACATGTTATTGCATTGCTTAGCAGTCCACCAACTGAGTACCAACTGAAACAAATATATAAGTCAAAAAACCCCAACACCTAGAATGAATAAGTAAAATTACTAATTAAAAAGCTAAACTTGGCCCATTTATCAATTTTATTGCTGAGAGCAAGAGGTTAAGAGGCTCTGCTTAGATTTATTTGCTTAATTGATTTTGATTTCTTACTTGCATTTTTAATATTATTTTTCTGCCTTGTAAACTCTGTTTGATCATCTTCAGAGAGAAAAGCGTTGTTGAAAAATTCATTACTGCCACTTTTTACTTGTAGGATTTTTAATAAACTACAGCTTGCAGACACTGTGCTAGCATGGGAAAAATAAATATTTTATAGAAATATGTTAAGAAAATAAATTACCTATCTCAGAATATAGACAGGTCAGGCTTTCACTGGCAGCTAGAAATCAAAAAATACTTGATACTTTTATGTTTCACAGCATTGTCTTCCATCATGCCTTGTAAGGAGTCTATTTTTATTTCAATTCTCTTTTCTTATATTCCCTCCTCTTCTCTGTTTTTTAATGAATCAGTTATGACAACCCTGGTCAGCAGCAAAATTCATGCTGAAACTGTTGATATTGCATCAGGCACAGTTTACTAACATTTCATGCCCTTTCTTTCATCCTTTTGGATTTCCTTTTTTTGTGTCCTTGTCCATTCCTCAATATATCAGATCCTGAAGGTTGAATGGGCTGAGGAAATAGGAGAGATGTAATTTGCTGGACGAGTAGACAGCTTCATCTGACCGGCTCATAAAGATGGAATGCAAAACTGGACAATCTTGTGGACATACAGACTTTAGGTTTTCACAGCCCAGGTGACAAGATTTTTGCACCCCAAAACTTGATAATTTACTCCATCTTCAGCAGGCAATCTAGGCGTTATATTTTTCTATTAAGCTTGTTTTTCTCCATCATCTTAGAAAGTGAGCATCAAACACCTTTGCTTTACTTCCTTCTGCTTTTAATTCCACCTTTTGTTGTCTACAGTTGGTTTCCTTTCTGTCTGCCTGTGTGACTTGAGGTCTTTGACTACCTTAAGACCCACTGTTGACCCTCTTCTTCATGTCAAATTCAAATTTAATTCACTTTAATGACACATACAAAGACTGACGTCTTTGCTCCTTTTGTTCTCCTATCTCTACAGCTTCAAATCTCTCCATTTCAGACTTGGGAGCTGTTTCTTTGGAAATGTCTCATGAAATTGATGCAGATGTCACATGAGTGTAAGGTTATACTCCTTATGCAAGGTAAATAGCTTTTGGCATCTGCAACTCAGGGAAAAGATCCAATTGCATTGAAAGAATTAGGAAGTGAGCCTGAAATTTTAATGCGGGCAATTAAATTCCACTATTAGCATTCTGAGATTAATGGTACAGTGAAACAGGCCTACTCTTTGTGGCTCATTCTACTAAAATTAAATTAGAGCCATAATATGAACATGTGGAACCAGTTCCCTTCATGTATATTTAAATTCAATATTAATATTTAACACTTATATTCAGGGCTATGATTTTTCAGTCAAAATATGGCAAAGATTGGAGCAAAACCTTCCACTGCTGTAATTCCAGGAGCAGTTATTCATTTCAATGTAATTAATGTGGATTTAAAGCTGAAGCCAACAGGAAAGCTCCTGGTAGCAGACTACCTATGCATCAGTTTTAAATTTAGCCTTTAACACCTTGTGGTTCACTTTTTGTTCTAATGTGCCATTCACAAAAACATTATATCATTTTAAGAAGAAGAAAAAAACTTAACCAGAAAATGAGTGGAATGGAGTAACAGTCTCCACCACCAGTCAGCAAATTCACACCAGCTGAGCCTTATACCAGACTGTTGGAATAACTCGCAATCTACTGGAAAGGAGGCTGTATCCCTTGGCTGATGTTAAATGGCACTGTGAATGCCTGGCTCTGTCCAATTATGTTTCCATAAAGATGGTTCTTGAGCAAATCATAATTTCAGGGTGTTGATCCACCTCTTGTTATCTCCTCCAGGACAAGGTAAGAATGGGACACCGTAGCCCTGTAGTTGCAGTGAAGTTGCCAAGAAGTATCACCAGCAGAGTGAGGGAGAGGATTGTCCCGCTGTGTAAGTTTGAAGCTGGCTTGCCACCAAGTCTCCAAGACCCAGCGAAAGCCTTTTCCCTCCCTTCCCCTTTGGACAAAGGAAAAAAAACTACAGAAGCTGAAAGAAACCAAATCCAACCGAATTATACCAATATATATATATTTTTACATATATCACAATTATATACAATGAGAATACTATGTACAACCCCCAAAAAGGGAAAGAGAAAAGGGAAGAGGGGAAAAAGGGACAAAATGGGACAAAACCAAAAGAGATATGCACAATCAAAACCAGGGAACTAGCAAAATAAAGAACTAGCAAAATGAAATCTCAATACTTCCCTTGAGAAGACAGACTCACGCCATGCCACCAGACCACTTCCTGGATCGGAAAGAGAAACAACAGGCCTGACTAGGCCTCACTCCCACACAAGCAGAGCTGGCTGCAGGGAACCTGTTGCCTCCAGAACTCCCCAGAAGAGAAGAGAGCGTCAATCCCTCCTCCCCTCATATTTATACCTCTGTTTACATAAAGGGATAGAATGGAATACTTCCTTCGTTACCAGGAAAAAAGGCCTAAGACTCAAAACCATTACACCCGTTCTGCTCTGCACTGGGGTGGCCTCACTTGGAATATTGTGGCAGTTTTGGGCACCACAATATAAGAAGATATTAAGCTCTTAGAGAGCATTGAAAGGAAGGCAACAAAGATGATAAAGGGCCTTGAAGGGAAGCCATGTGAGGAGCAGCTGAGGGCACTTGGTCTGTTCAGCTGGAGAAGAAGAGACTGAGGGGAGACATTGCAGTCTACAACTTCCTCTTGAGGGGAAGAGGAGGGACTCTGTGGTGACCAGTGGCAGGACCCCAGGGAATGAAGTTGTGTCAAGAGAGGTTTAGGTTGGATATTAGAAAAGGTTTTTCCCTAAGAGAGTGGTTGGGCACTGAATAGGCTCCCAGGGCAGTGGTCATGGCACCAAGCCTGACAGAGCTGAAGAAATGTTTGGACAATACTCTCAGGAACATGGTGTGACCCTTGGGTGTGGTCCTGTGCAGAGCTAGGAGCTGGACTCGATGATCCTTGTGGGTCCCTTCCAGTGTGGCATATTCTGTGGTTCCATGAATAATTCCTCCCTTTTCCCGTTCCTTTCCATACAATTCTGAGCCTCTCAATTTAAAAGAATGGATTAACATCTCCCACATGTGGCTGGCACTGAAATGGAGACCTTTTAATTATCAGGGATTCTTCCCACACCTGTCACCACTCAGACACACCTGAATGTCCTGTCTCTTTTCTGTTGATTTTGGTGGTTGGTTGATTTCATAGATAACAGTTCCGGATTCATCCTTGAGAGAATAATTCAAACCCCTGTGTTTTGAAAATGAAATCGATGTACTGAGAGGGTAGTCATAGACTACAAAAAAGATGGAGCTGTCAGCCTGTGAGTTTGGGACTGTAGCTGATGGAGCTTGTGCAGTTGCTCAGTTGTGTATTCGGGCATGCTAAAACCTCAGTGCTTTGGAAGGTGTGGATTCCTGAAAAGGCAGCTCTTTGCAAACACTTGTAATTAAAAAACCCCCTGGTGTTGAGAAGTCCTCGTCTTCACTGCTATCCACAAGTATAAAAAAGGTTGAAAGCAATTTGGGCACAATGTGGGGAATTGAGAGCCCTTCCTTTTTCTTTCTTTTATGTCAGACTGTATTTACTATGGATTTCACGTGCTTGTAATCTACACACATTTTGATTTCCAAGTTTACAATTATCTCCAAAAGATACATAATGTTTTTGCTCTTAAAGAAGATTACCCTACCATTAGCATGACTTGCTTCTAACATGAATATTGTTGTGTTAACCTAAACTAGCAAAATAAGAAACAAGACAATCCATTTATTCCTTATTCTTGTTACTTTTAGTGGATATTTAGATTTTTTTAATGTGTTCAAGAGACTGTTCTTTTTTCCCTAATAACAAACAATTCTCAAAATAGAGAAAATATAGAATGCAATAAAAAGCCTATCTTTTACCTAAACACTTGTTGGGTTTTGTTTGTTTGGGTTTTTTTTGTTTTTTTCAGATATTTATCCAGCACTGGAAAAAAAAATGTGGTTTTGCAGGGCAATGTGGAACAACCAAATAATCCACAGACAATTAGTGACAGGTAAATAATGGCAGCAGCACTGGAAACAGAAAGGCAGTTAAAGGGTATTATAAAAATTGTCTTAATGATCTCATCATTTCAGGAACAGGCTGAGAGAGTTGAGGCAGTTCAGCCCGAAGAAGTGAAGGATTTGGGGAGACCTTATTGTGGTGTTCCAGCACTTCCAGGGGGCTTATAAAAAGGAGGAAGATGGACAATTTACATGGTCAATTAGTGACAAGCTAAGGGGGAATGGCTTTAAGCTGAAAGAGGGCAGGTTTAGATGAGATGTTAGGAAGAAATTCTTTACTCAGAGGTGGATACATGAAGGAGGCTGTGACCCTGTGGGAGGCCCAAGTTGGAGCAGGGTCTTGCCAGAGACCTGCAGCCTGTGGAGAGGGAAGCCCATGCTGGAGCAGGTTTTTCCTGGATAGGACTTGTGGCCCCTGTGGGGGACCCACATCGGTACAGCTCATTGGTGAAGGACCACACCCCATGGAGGAGTGACCCACAGGACAGCAGTTTGGGAAGAACTGTTGCCCCAGGGATGGACTCACATTGGAAAAGTCCATCAAGGACTGTCTACCATTGGAGGGACCCCACAGGAGCAGAGGAAGGACTCCTCTCTGAGCAGCAGCAGAAACAACTGACTGTCACCCCCATTCCTCGTCCCCCTGCACCGCTGGGGGGAGGAGGGAGATGAACATGGAAGGAAGGAGGGGTGGGGGGAAGGTGTTTTTAATATTGTTTTATTTCTCCCTCTTTGGCTCTTATCCTGTTAGTAATAAATTTAAGTACTATCTCCACTTTTGAGTCTGTTTTACCTGTGAAGGTAATCAGTCACTGATCTCTCCCAGCTGTTAACTCAACTCATGAATCCTTAGCTGTTTTTTTTCTCTCCTCTGTCCAGTTGCAGAGGGAGAGTGAGAGAGTGGCTTTAGTGGGTACCTGGCATCCAGCTAAGGTCAAACCACTACACACTTCTCCCAAACTCAGTCTCAACATCCCTTGCTTTCTTGTGCTCAGACCCTCCTACCCTCTTCAGCAAGGAGACAACTCCTTGCTGCTTGCTTGTTTGCTTCTTCTGCACCTGGCTTCTACTGATCTCCTGCCTGAGTGTGGGTACTCCATGAGTTGTAGGTTCTCTCTGGTGTTTCCCCATGGTGTGCGGCCTCCATAGGCCCCCATTCCCCAGGGTTATCACCCCTCTGGATGCCTAAGTCCAACTATACTGCAGTCCTGAGCTAGTAGAGAATGGCGCTGTGAGGCCACTGGCCAATTTCAATCAGAGCATCTCCAGCTGATCCCATCAATCTGGAGAGGTCCAGTCTCTACAGTACTCCCCAGCTTTGAGCTCTCTCTCTCTCATTGTTTTAAAGCTTCAAAAATATTTTTTCTGTGTAGCTCCTTTATTTTTAATTAGATTTCTGTCTTTTGCATGACCCAGTTATGTATGCTGTTCAATGTGTTTGATGTTTATAAGTTCTTTCTTTCTGCTTTTGCTTTCACTGCATAACTCTCTGACTTATCTGAATTATCAAAGTAATTAATGCAGCAATTATTAAATAAACCAAAATGCATATTTTTGAAAATGTTTCCTGTCTTTGAAACTACACTGTCCTAAATACTAGTTATATTTTAAGTTTTTCATGTTATCACATATTATTTTTAGTCTCTTTATCAGATCATTTTTTTCTTAAAATTCAAGGGAAGAGGATGAAAATTTGCAGTAGGAACAGCGCACCACAAATCTCCTTTTCCATTGACTCTCAGACAGCGACATATCCTGATTTTTTCAAATGTTGCAGTTGCTTTCAGCAGGTGAAGGACAGAGCTCATGCACCAGCATTGTACCTTATTTGCCACAAGGAGAGCAGGGAGTATGTTCTTTATTTTGGATTGAATGTTTAGTGGGTTGCGTGCATTTCATTTCCTTAGGGGACTTAGAAAATCGTAAGCTGAAGTTAGTTCAATTAGTCATGAAGGCTGCTTGAAAATATCTTTGGATCTTCCTTTGTGTTGGCATCAGAGCATATCAGGACAGCCCCAGCTGCACTTGTGAGGAGTACCGCTTGATCTTAGGAGAATTTAATATAGTAAATAAACATATCAAAAATTGGGACTAAATACTCTCTCCATACATAAACACTTCCACGAATTCATGTCAAAACAAGCACGTCAACTTGAAACAAAAATAAATCAAAAACCAACATAACAACAATAAAAAAACCAAACAAAAATAAACCCAAAAGCCAGATAATAATTTGTTTTAAATTGACAAAACATTGACTTTGGGATGAGAAACATCCAATTTGAAATTATGTGGTGACCTTAATTCTGCTTGAGTAATAATTTGTGGGATAGTTGTTTCTTTTAAGAATTCTAACTGTTGTAGGTACTGTAGGTAAATATTAGAATTAATTATATTGATGTTATTTTATGTAATTACTATTTTAATACTGTTGTTATTATTGGAATTAAAGAAACTGCCAAATCTACACACAGTCTTGGAATTACTTTTTCCTGTAATTTAGATTCTGAATTTTCTCTTACTATAAATTGCAGTAATATAAATGTATAATATACCATAATAATATATTAAATACATAATATAAATATATAACATAAATGTATATTCATACGCTATGTTGTATAAGTCTGTTGTGTGCTGCTTATGGCAAACCTTGTCTGCAGCTGATTACAGGTGTATACATGGCAAAATTCAAGGGATTGGAGAAAAAACCCCTTTTTTTCCCCTCTGTGGATCAGTTTATAGCCACCTCAATAACACATTTTCCATGGATCTTGTCCCAAATGAGTATAGTATTTCCTTATGAACTGCTACACAGAAGAACTACTTGAATATGCCTGTACTGAAGGATTTTTTGTTTGTTTGTTTCAAGAGTTCTCCTTATCTTGAAGGAGATACAAACCTTTATTAAAGTTTCATAGGTTTATGCTTTTCAAATCTTGAAGTGATTAATACTTTCTAAACTTGCTGCCAGTTCTAATAGACATCACCAGTGCAACAGACCAGGCTCTCGAGCTCACATTTATAAGCTTCAAATCCGATGTGAGGTCAGATGCACTTGCTGGGAAATTTTTCCTAGACATACTTTCATTAGCTCATGTTAATAAAATGGAAATAGTAGCAGCAACCTAGATACAGTGGAATCCGGTAAAATTACAGGAATGTGAATTTAAGACACAGAACATTATCTTTTGTGACATATCTGATTTCACTATTATATTTTGTTCTTCTTCAATTGTCAGAATATTAGATGCCTCTGTTAGCAGTTAATTTGGAACATCCAACTGAAGAGTGTAAAAAAGAGACTAAGACATGGATCTTTCAATTCAAGACTTTTTTTTTCCTGTCTTCTTTTAACGCTAACTGGAATATTTTTGAAACACTATTCTTCTGTTAGTTTCTTTGTTTACTTGCCTTTTTGTTATGGAGATGTGACTGGTAGAGATCACAGAGGCTTCTCCTTTCACTACAGGGAAGCAAAACTTGCCCTACAAGACCGCAGAGTGTTTTGCATTTCTTCCTTTGTGCTTGATGATTGTCTTAGTCAAGTCTACCACAGCGGTGGCACAGGGACTACCTGAAAACTTTCTCTTTCTGAACTAACAAGTGGAAAAGTGGTTAAAGCATTATTTTGATAGTCGTTTTCTGTAGATGATGGAGGGCACTGAAGCTCCTGTCTGAGTCTGGTCTCCCAATAGGCCCTGTAGAGGATGCATGAACAATCTTAGGTAAAGGACGGTGGTCTGAAGTGGTTGAGAAGATTTTGAGTGCAAGGACTTGAATAAATACATTACTCACTATTAAGTTGTAAACAAAGACACATATTAAATGCTGATGGAGGGAGGCTTTTCTACCTAGTGATGTTCAGTCTGTGGTTTGAGGACATGAACTACTCCTAAACCACCACAAACTGAGATTAGAAATGTAAATTCATTGGTATGATACAGCATTCAGCACACAGACATTTGCTTGAGGAGTCTGTAAATCCCCTTGCAATTGTTTGAGGGTCCCTAAATTATCACCATTGCTATATATTCACACTTGCATATTTCACACCTGTTCTGTTTATGCAGAGACAGTGATCAGCATGAAACACGAGGGCTGCCAAAGGGCCCTCTGCACTGCAGGCTGTGCAGTAGATCTTTCTGTGTGACATCTTTGTATGACACATTTATGCCCGGGGCTCTGGCTGTTGTGTCTTTTCCCCTGTGAACAGTGTGCATACAAAGGCATGCAGTCCTGCCAGACATCTGGGAGCAGAAGTGATGGCCCTTTCCAGACTGGTCGCTCCTGGTGGCACAGGTACTTTGGTTGCAAGAGAGGAAAGCAAGCTGCTCACAGAAGTGCTTTTCCCCTGAGCACTTGATGAAGAAGCAGATAAATCCTCTTTGGTTCAGCCCATGAGATATAAATGCCTCCCAGTCCTGAATGGCAGCAGTGATTTCCTGCTGGGCTTTTCCTTTATCTTCCCCACTTTGTACAGGGCAGGAATGACTCTTTGCCTCTTTTATCTGTCTGAAATGTGAAACAGTTACCAGATGTATTTGTCTTTGCCAATCATATTCCCTGTAGAATTGTTTCAAAAAACTGGAGATTTTAGTGAATAAATAAGTAAAATATTTTTTGCTTTTGCTTTCCATCATATAGTGTAGAAGCAGGTCTTCAGCAAAAAGCCCCGGAGATAACCATGGAATTCAGAAAGAGACCTTGGAGCCTGAACAAGAGAGAAAAAGAACTGCTAACTCCGCCACAGTGAGACCGTGCCATGTATGCCTGAGACAAGAAGCAATTCTGAAGCCAAAAGACTGTTTATAGTAATTCCATTTAGAGACTATATGTTGGTCAGTTAACTGATGGTAAAAAGTATGTTGCAATTTGGTTCATGAAGAGTTTGAATAGTTTGAAAAATGTATAGTTATGTGATGGAAAGTTCCGTGCATTCCCCTCACCCTGTAGTCTGTATATCCCTCCACCAAGTATGATAAATTGTAGCAATTACATGTAATAAAAGTTTTTCTTGGGATTCTGTTTGCTCCAGCAGAAACAGAGCTACACTGTGTCCTTGTAGTACTTTTTAGGTATGACAGTATAGGATGGAAAGTGTGAGGACCAGGGACAGGCCCAGCGAGCCACACCAAGGTTCAAGCACTGATCCCTCACCTGAGCTATAGGGCAGCCATGGCTTCACCTGATGCCATGTCTCTTTTCCACTTCCTTCAAAATATAGTCTTCTCAGGTTGGACTAAAAAGACAATTTCAAAAGTTAGGATTTTCTCCCATTGCAAATACTGAAATTTTGTGCTCTATCAAGTTTTATGCTGGAGAAGAGAGACTTGGAGCCCTGTAACAGAACTTGCTTTGCATTCACAGGAGAAATGTGCTATTGTAGTGGTTTGAACCAGGTTTTCCCCCTGAAGCTAAGAAAGTGGTAACCCCCAGGGGGTGGTGACACTTGAGATTTGAACCAATCTGCGCTCCTGTGAAATATAAACATACCACAAGCAAACAGAAGAGAAAGAGTTGTAGTTTGGTTGTAGAAGAAGTGGCCATGTTGTAAGACCACAAGGAGAGAGCAGGAGCTCCCCTGGGGGGGGGGCTCCAGCCTCCCAGCCCCTTGGCTGGGGCTGCAGGGACCTGGAACAGTGTTAAACTGGGCCAGGTGTCTGTAGCTGAAAGGCTGGGAGTTTCCTCTCCACTGTGGGCAGCGGCTGGAGTAGCGGCAGCCAGCACTGACCAGAGGAAAAGTGGCAGCACAGAGCCAAAAGATAAGAGAGCAGCAAACAAACATGCAGCAAAGTAGACAGAACTTCTGCAAGATGAAAGAGAAGGAACTGCAGCAGAGAGCAGAAGTTCTACAGAGAGAAAGTTTGGGGGTAAGAACTGCAAAACTCCCCTAAACTTTCTTTGAGATCCCTCCAAAATGGAGGGGGTGGACTCTTACTGATTAGAAGTCCTAAATGAAATAAAGGAGCTAAGAAGCTTGGTTGTCCTGAGAGCTCAGCCAGGACGGTTATGTAGGAGGTTGACCTTGGGGCCCTCCCTTGTTGCAAGCTACAAAGAAGCTCACAGCCATCTTGAGGCAGAGCACAGAAGCTCTGCAAGGGGCTTGAGTCCCCTGAAGATACCAGACTGTCACGAAGACCCCGTGTGTTTCATGGTATGACCGTGGTATAACAACCTTTGTCTGGGGGGAACGTAGCCCATGGAAGACCCCTTGCTTGAAGACGACGGGGCTGAGGGGGCTTGGATACCCCCCTCATGAGTGCTGGCAGAGATCCAGCTCCAACTGCTGCGTGGAAGACACAGAGAACCTGCTTCCTTAGAAGATACTGCTGCTCAGAGACTAGAAGGGATCTGTCCTTCTTCCCTCCTGGACTTCTATTTGGAGGGGAGAAGAGATCTGATCCATTGTAAATACTTATGTCATGGTAGAGATAGTTGTGATCGTGTGTATAATGTATTATAATGTTTATTTGCACAGTCATTGTAATATATTCCCTTTCCCCTTTAAGTCTCATGTGGTTGTCTGGCAAAAACACATCTTATATTAGGTTGAGATGTGGGAGGGGGCTTTGAATAGGGAATTAGATTTTTGAAGCTCTCAAACCATGACAGCTATATATCTATTGATTTTCTTTTTTTAACCAGAAGAGACTGACACCAGAAATTTTCTATTCAAGTATTCATTGCTAGCAAATTCTTTAGTCATGAATACAAAACAGTTTTATTTTTAGCTTTCAGCAGTGATTCCCTCAAAAATTCCCTTTCAGTGCAGTTTTGTCCTAAACCTGTATTTTTTCACTCAGCAAATTTTGTTTCTGCTGAAAAATCTGAAAATTCTTTGAGATTCTTTTAACCACCTTCATGTCCTTGTATCATATAAATACAGAGTTTCTTTTCCCTTATCTGTAAAATCACTACAACTTTTAAACCATTCCGAAGACATCTAAACAAGTGCCACTTGAAGCTTTTATCATGGTATGTAGATAGTGCAATCTGAAGATTAAACAAACAATTTTCGCCCCGTCCTCAGAACTACAAAATCAATTCCCAGCTCCTGGAAGTACTTTAGTTGTTTTGTGGAAGTCAGATGGGGCCACAATGCCTGAGCACCACTGCTGCTGTCCTGTCTGTGCAGAGGTGCAAAGAGCTGCTCAGCAGGCAGAGGCTGGACACACAGTTACTGGGAAATAAAACCAAGGCTGCTGTCTCTGAATAGCTCCACAGGCTGCCAAGGCTCCCAGCCAGATGCCTGCTTTGCTAAGGAAAAAATCTCTTTAGGTATTTACTAATAGGCCTTCCCTCATAGAGGAAAAAGCAGAGATAGTTGCTGGATATATTAAATTTCGGAGTCTATGAAATAATTTGGCTGAGCATCAATATCTATTAGTTATTGTTAGCCATATAAAAATCACTGTTTATCTCTAATGTGAAATAAATAACTGTTTCAGAAAAAGTAATGATGTGAAATGCTTTCAGAGAGCTGGAAGAAATAACAGAATACTAATTGAATTAGTTGTTTTATGGGGTTACTAACAAAAAAATATAGTCTTGACAGAAATTTTGTAGAAGATTAATTAGTACTTTAAAGAGATTTTTGGCATTTGTCATTGACATGCTATCTTAACTGCAGCGAAAAAGCTTGCACTATCTTCCATTAGGGATGTTATAGTTCATATAATCAAGAGCTAAAAACAATACGTAAATGTAGGGTTTGAGCAGTAATGAACGCTTTTAGTTACCACTGTCTTGCATAGAAGTAATGGAGTAAATAATCTATAATGGGTATGTTCTGGGAGAACAAGTCTTTGTCAAGGAAATGCTTGTTGCTACAGAAACGTAGTGGTTTTTTCTTAGCAAGTAGGTTTTGGAAGAAAATGGCTCACACGACCTTTGAAATATGTTTCTCCCTTTCTGAAGTGTACTTCAGTTTCTGGATCCATTTGTGGAAGATAAGCATCATTGCCCCCATGCATTATTTTTGTTCTTACTAGGAATAAACTCAAAAGAGCAGAGTGTAAGCAGACTGCCCCACATGTAAGAAGATGTTCAAGGGTTCTTGGAAAAAGCACACTTATTCTTGTTAAAACTTTGGAGATCACATAAATAGAAAAATCACAATTTCTTCTCCTTTCTTTCTTTCTTTCTTTCTTTTTCAACAAGAGCTGTTCTCCTTCCTCTTGCCACAGACATTTTTTCTTTTTCTTTGTTTATTTTTTTCCGGACTAGAAAAGCTGCTCCAGTCTGCAGGAATGTGAATTTTCAGTTTCTCTCTCTTTCTCTGATTTCAAAACCTGCCTTTACTCACAGTGTAGTCTGTGGAATAACCCTCAATGCCCTCAGCTTAAACGAGCACTAGGCAACTCTCTCTTTTCTATTTTCTCACGAGCACTAGGCAACTCTCTCTTTTCTATTTTCTCCCTAATTGTCTTCTACCTGGATTCAGTCAGGTCTTTCTGCAAGGCTCCTCTCTTTGTTTAGTGCACCACTGATTTCAGTCTATGTCAATTTGCCTCAGTGGGCTCAGCAATTTTTTCACTCAGGTCGTATCCAGTGTCTTGGAGGAGCTGTATCAAGTCTGACAGATTATCCTGACCAAGACACCTTCCGTAAATCTCTTCTAGCAGGGTTTTATCCTATGGAGGGCAAACAATAGCAGTACTTCAGAACAGAGTGTCAGAGCCTGAAATAATTAATGAAAAAGAAAACAAAAAAATCTTCCCAAACGCCCCAAAAATCCAACACTGGGAATCCAATAAGCTTCCCACTGTGTCTTCAATGCACTGGAAAAACATGGGTAGGAGCTTAAAAGTAATTTTGATTAGGGGACTAAGCCTTATTTCTGTTTATCAAGTCCACTGTGATACAAGATGCTTCAACTATCTTACTGAGACTGTATAGAGGATTGGTTAGAACTGCAAGGACATATGAACATGGCTAAGGCTATGGATGAGCTGCTAAAGTATAAGACGCAGTCTGACTAGGCCCATGAGAAAGTCTGAGATAGCAGGGCCGTGAGAAAGCGGCAGCATCCTTGGGTATTCTGAATTGAGCTGAAAAACAGGAGCTAGGCATTACCAAAACAGAGACACTTAACGAGCCACCTGTGTAAACAATGAAAGGCAGTTAAGATGATATCACCACCTAACTGAGTACCAATAATGAGCCTAATTTCTGTAATATTCATGAACCTATTATAGAGTGTATATTAAGCTGTTGTCAATCTACAATAAACGAAGTTCCTGGATTCTCACATTGAGGTGTCTAGAGCTTTCCGTCGCGACAAGACTGTAGGTTCCATGATTTCAGATATCCAAAGTATTGGAGGAGTCAGTATGTTTGTACATCTAACATGTGTTCTGTGAATTTAACCAGTTTAAGAGTACATATTTGGGGCACATGGGTGTGTATTTGAAACAATACACACTGAAAGAGGGAAATTCTGTATTTGTTAATACCATGTATTAATAAATCTCATCAAACAATTATGAAAGGGCTTTGGAAAGGTAAAAACCCTTCTAATTTCAAGTGTTATTTTGAGAAGCAAACGACTTTTCTTCACTTATTTGTGAAGAAAACAGAGACCTCTTTTCACTTTAGGTCTTAGAAGCAAGAAGAAATTGATGTGTAATGCTTTACAAACTGGCCAGGTAGAACAACAATGAGTACTGGAATAAATGAATGACATGCTTTCCAAACAACACAACATTTGTCAGAAAGAATTTTGGTATCTGTAATTATTGTATTGTCTTATATTCAGCTATGGTTGCTAGACTGGTGGTAAGGATATGAGGTAAAACTATTTCCCATTCCCTTACAGCACTGCCTAATTTTCCACTGGACCTTTCTGCCTCTTCACCACTGAGAGGGATTTACTCTCTACCCACACTCTCCTGTCCACATTGTAGCTGTGAAAGGTAAGAAATTATTTTACTGTTTTGTCTGAAAAATCTCCTGAATCTATCTCACTCCTAGAGATAAGAGGCAACTGAAATCTATATGTGATCTAGCAGGTTGTGAGATACCAGATATGCAGACTCATGGGGCAGAAACAAATTATCTCTCCCAGAACACCTTCCTTTGGCAACTAAGGAATTCCAGGTTCACTTGAAAGTCAAATAAAAACAACATTCCTGAAATTGCAGTGATGCAAAAGCTGTTAATCTGTTAAGCATATAAACTTTCTGTATCTTCTAGAAGAGGCTTAAAAGACATCTTCTGTTTCATATTGATAACCACTTCTCCTGCTTTTCCTTGAAGAAAACTTTAGCAGTCTACACTCTAAGGGTGTCCAGTAATGCCAAGAAACCTGAAGTCCTCCCCCATGTAGGACCTGTAGTGTGGCTGTAAGTGTTAATGATAATAATCACATCTCTGGAAATTATTGCCAGGTGTTCAGGTGCTGAAGGGAACTGCCAACCAACTAGTCATTACTCATTCCCTCTAGGAAGAACAAGGGCAGCTTAATTTGACATGAAATTTGTATGGCATAGATGACCTTTCAATATGAATGCGAACAACAGTGATGGAGAAATAGTGTAAACATGGATTATTAAATTATTGAAAAGGTTAACAAATATTAGTTCATTTCACCTAGACATGTGTTCTAGCAAACAAGACAAAACAAAACTCAGAGCTGAAGATCAGTCAAGATCAGGGCCTCGCTCTAATGCTCTCTTCCAGTTCTCTAGAAGTACAAGCTCTTTTCCAAAGACTCTGTCACAGTCCTATGCCCACATCCTTCAATTTAACCTTACCAATGAAGCTGCATGGACCTACATTGACTTTAGAAATCCAAATGTACAAGAGTTAGATTTGAAACTTTGCACCTTCGAAAACTTAAGTGTATAATTTTTATAACATTTTGACTTTAATTGCATGCAAAAAATAATTTTTAAAAAATTATTCTGATCAATAGCTTGAGTCAATGTATTTGGCAATGAAATACTTGGAAATATATATTTATTGGAAGAAGTGCATGACATTTTTATACTTTAAAATATTGCTCTTTACAGAAAAAAAATAGGAAGGGAGATGATAACAACCACGACTAAAGTAAAATTAATCAATAACTGCAACGTAATCACATTTGCTGCTGTTTCAGTTCAACCAGACATCTCACCCACCCCTACCTGTGGTTGTGCAGGCAATTAATATATATAACTCATGCACATCTTTGCCACTTTTATAGGAAATGATCTCCAGGTAGAGATCTTGGTGCTTTCTTTCTTCGTTGTGTAAAAAAAGTCCATTTAAGGCTGGCATTGATGTGTTATCTGTATTGACATTGCCAATCCATTTGACAACAGACTTTTTCATTGATTAGCAATAACAGCTTGACACAAGGAGAGGATGTACTCTTATAGGCCTTTCTTTCCTTGCTGTAGCACAATCTATTTGGTATGTCAGAATTTATTTTTACATCTATCCTTTGTTTTTAATGATTGTGGAAGACGCATTGAAGGATGTGAGGAAAATGGATATAGCAACAGAGTGTGTCTTTACACTGAGGTTGTGTGGGATGTGAGTAGTACAGAGCAGAATATTATCCCGCAACAGTTAAAACTCCTTACTTTGATCCTATCTCCCAGGACTATTTGAAACATAGATGTTCCTTCCAGTTTCTGTCTTTCTTTTTTTTTTTTACCTTAACAGTGAAATACTGCTACAGGAAATCCTTAATTTGGGGAATCACTGATTATAAGAATAAGCCAGATGTTATTAGGCATGAGTATTCATCAGCAGTAGAAGTTTAATAATGGAAATTTTGTTTTATTTAGCTTTTCCACTGTAGAACCTTCTTCACAACTTGTGTACAGGAACTCAGCAGATTAAATGTCAGTGAACCTTCAGAGCAGTCTGTCTGCTTCCTGCCTTTTTTCACTTCAGAGGATCTGAACAAGGCAATTAAACAAGTTGGAGCTGAAATCAAACCTTACCAGATCTATACGGAGCTGCAAAAACACCTTTGTGTTGTCGTTTCTTGTGAACATGTTTGAATTGCCACAAAGTCCAGTAAATGGCTCAGTTCTGTCACAGTCTTCTGGAGGTAAAAAAGGCTCATGGCACTGTTGAGCACAAAAATGACACAATATGGTCATTAACATTTGTTTCACACACTTTCAGTTTGTGGCCTTTAGAAACAGAGGAACTGTCAGTGAGTTCTTAAGACGGCTTTTACAAACTCAGCAAAATTATCAAGGTAAGTTGTTTTCTCTTTAATTAAAGATGTCTTCTCCAGTGCAATCATGCAGTATTCAGGAAAGAATTAAACTCCTTGGGCACTGTAGCTACATGTTACAGTGATGTTATAATGATGTGATAAAATACATGGATGCAGACCAAGATCAAATCCACTGAAGGATTTTCAGTGTACTCCTCACATGTACAACTTTTTCATTTCCCCTGCCAGTTTACCATTTTCTCATCATTTGTGTGCTCTAACATGTTTACAAATGTCAGAATATTTGCTCTGCACTGAAATTCCACTTAGTTAAACATCTTGTTTAGGACAACCTATGTGGCTAGAAGACAGTTTATTAGTGGGGCAAGAGAATTGTTTTCCTTCTTGGACAATGTGGTGAGACATTTATTTCATGTTCTGGGAAGTCTCTGCAGTTCAGAGCACCACCTTTCTGGTGTTTCCAGTGTGTTATTATTTGGCCAGTTCAAATAAAGTGTCAACTTCCTCCTGAAGTTGTTAGAGTAGTGAAAAAATCAACATTTAGGTATTTATTGCTATATTTAGCTGCACCATTCAGCACAAGCCTATTACTTGTTAGTGTGATTGTATTCAATAGAGCCATAGATCAATAAAGTGTTGATATATGCTTTGAAAAGACTGACAGACAAGGAAGAAGTCTCTGCTCCAGACTCTCTTGAACCTGTCAATGCTTTTCACTCATGTGTGTCTCCTCAGATGAAAAATCAGCTGTTTTAACAGTTCAAGCCTTAAATCCCAGGTTTTGCACTGGAAGGATGGGGTAAAGGAGCCAGAGAATAAAAAGATTCATCAGAACATTACAACTGGTAAACTGGTTTGGAAAATTATACATTAAATAATAAACTAGAGCTGATGTGCATTCAGCCTAAAGATGTGTTTCCCTTGGCAGTGACATCTGAGTAGTTTAGTCCCATGGGAATGGGAATGGGAATGGAAATTACTCCCTCAGACAAGTGGTAATTGTAGGACTGTCCAATCTAGTGGCTTAATTTCTCTCCCCACAGTCAGGTGTAATGGCCTGAATATCACACAGAATGGACAGATATAAACACCTTCCTGCAGTGCAGCAGGAGACCACACAGCTCATGCAAGGACATCTTAAATGGCCATAGAAAAGCCATCTTTTACACCTGAATTGAAATCCCAGTACTACTGCAGTGCAGCCATCAGATGAAAGACAATTAAAATAATGGTGTGTAGGTTCCTTGTAGCTCAAGACAAAGACTATATGAGAAAAAAAGAAAATTTTTATTATGTTCATAATTATTTCTTTTTTCCCCTCCTATCTTTGCCCTAATTTTTTCTCTAAACTTACTATTTTTATAAATCTGAGAATGTTTATGAGAAAACAAGCCTATTCCTTTCCTCTCCAGTTCAGAGATGGGAGAAATTAGGAGAAAATTTGAGCTCCTTGTCTAAACCAAACAGAATCATTCCTAATCTGTAGCAAGGGAAGTTTTAACTTGCAGATGTTTATTGCTGTAAGAATAAACCAAATCCAAAATGTACAGGTAGGCCCAAGATTTTAGCTTGGTTGCATCTGCTGTTTTGGAGTGATAATGGTGTGCTGGTTTAAAGGTAAACTGGCAGGGGAAATGAACCCAACTCAAAAGAGAGATTATAAGTCACAATAACAATTTAATAAAATAATACAATAAGTACGATTATACAGACAAACAACTGGTTTTAACCCACAAAACCCAAATGTATAACCCAGCACCCTGGGACATGAACAGAATGGTGTTCGTTGGGCCCCCTGAGTCCAAAGTAAAAGGAGAGGGAAAAACCTGTTGGTGAGAGTGCTGTTGCAGTCTGGTCAAGAGTGGGGATTGCAGTCCGGTCGAGAGTGGCGGTCTCAGTCTGATTGAGAGTAGTGGTCTCAGTCTGGTTGAGAGTGGTGTTCACAGTCCTTCTCCGGATCCCATGAGTGGTTAAAAAAGTCCCAAGACTCCAAGATTATGTATCTTCTGTTTCAGGCAGGAATGCCCAGTACCTCCCTCAGGTCAGGGAGTTCCACAATGGGTGTGAGGAGAGGAGCATCCTCCTATCTTGCAGGCCTCTTAGCAACCAGTTTATAGCCTGAGGAGTCAGGCATGCTCTGGGCAGATGGTGTAAATGGTCTATTGATAACAGTTTCTGGGAAATGGCATGGAAGGCTGTAGAATACGCAGTTTTGGATTACACCCATACAGTGATGAACTGGTCCCAGCTGTTCTAACTAGGACAAATGGTGTGACAAAAATCTTCATAATAATTTACTCACTCTTCTGTCTTGTGTTGTTTGTGTAAAGCCATAACTTTGGTTCAGATTAAGCATGTGAACAGTGTGAATTACATAAATATTACTTATCAGAAATAAAAAAATTATACAAAAATTCATGGCCTTTAATCTAATGCTGACAAAAGATGAATAACAGAAACACAAGAAAGAAGTCAGAGGTTTGCAAAACTCTTCTCCATGGTTAAGGTTTCCCCTTGCACACAAGTACTGCTGTAGCAAATGCAGTCAGTGCTGGTGTCATTGCCAGATTCTCAGCTGATAAAACTGGCATTAATTAAATTGAGTCCATTGAACACTGTATTTTTTAAACAAATCTATGACGTTGTTTGTTTGTTTATTTCGTTGGTTCATTTGTTTCATGTCTGGCAAAAACAAACTCCACAGTGGTTGCTAAACTTGTTTTTAGAGTTGCTTTGTTCCTGCCCTTTTCAGGTTTTGCGTCCTTTTTTCCCTCACTGAGGTGACAATAACCACAGACCTCACCCCTGAAAATCTTGTCCAGAGCAAAAGCTCAGTCTGTAGAGCACAGCCAGTTCTCACTGGCAGTACAGTTCCTACCTGAAATGATTCCTAATATAGTCTCTGTCCCACTAGCTGTTGAAGATGCCTTTCCTTTCCACAGCCCTTGCTCTGAATTCAGTGTCCTGCTCTTCCACAGACAGCTTTTACAAATCATTTATGTCCACAGAAAATGCAACTGCCTCTGTATGGGCGGGGTAACAAGCATGAGCTGCACACTAGCCAGTTCTGAAACTTTGCATGTCACTTGTTCCACAGTGTCCCCTGTTTCTGAGCATTCTCCATTCCTCCTAATGTCATCAATATTTTGCCACTACAGGAAAAATTTAAATTTTTAAGAGAGCTGCACTGTCTGGATGATGTTCTGGTGTAATTCAACCCAAATTTAATCAGTTGGTTTGGATGATTTTCAGGTTGCTTTAAATAACTGTACAAAATACAAAGCTTTTTACATTTTTTTGAACGTTCTGCAGTAAGGTTCTGCCTGCATTGCAGGCTTGGTCTCTTTGCCTCACTGTCAATTCCCCAGAAGGATATGAGTAACAAGAAAATCATGAAGGTGTACAAAAGCTTTCCTGCAGGGATAGTGACTTAAACAGTGCTGCAAAAGAGTGCTTGTCCCTAGCCAAACCTTTCCTCCAGGCCAGAGGATGATGTTGAGGGATGTGCTGTGAGCTCTTCTTAGTTGTCAAAGATGCGCCCATTGCTGAAAACATTGATCAAATACTTGGACGTGCAGCATGCAGAGAGCTGGTGCAGATTACTCTTTAGACCTTTTCTTCTCAGAGGAAGTAGAAGCAGCACAGAGAAAAACTGTCCCAGATTAAAACCATTCCATTGCACTTATTTGTGCAATGAAATAAAACTCAAACTTTTCTAAGTCTTGAGAAGGCTTTACTCCTCAGGGAAACTGAAGGGTCTCATTCTTATCCGTGACTATGCTGCTCCCTGAACTTTTTGAGAGATCTAGGGGAAGGGAGACGGATTCATTTAGCATGAGTAAAACTCAATACTGGGTAGAGAGGTTGGAATAATAAGGTAGGATTTATGCCAGACCTCCTGAACTCTTCTGTTTGCTGTAGTCAAGGCAAAGGCACCATTTACTCTAACTCTAATCCAATAAACAATTTAAATTGAACATTGAACCTCAGCTCCCACCTGCAGAGGATTTCCTCTGCACCCTGTTCAACAAATCACCTTGTTGCACATGACCTTTCTTTATCAGGGTATCAGCCACCTCACTCATGCATCTTCTAGAGCCAGTGAGGGATGCCTGCCAAGCCAAGCTCACAGTCCCTCTCATTTGTTAATGATCCTCACAAAATTCTGCAGTAACTTACTTTTACTCCTGTGACAGCAAATTGGAAAAAAATATTATTCCACAAGGACCAAGACTGATATTCTGATTAAGAGAATAAAGAATTACACTGTCAGACACAGTTGCTCAGACATAATAATGTCAGCTTATAGTTTAGCCCATTACCAGAAGATTAATTTATGACAGCACAATAAATGCAGCCCTAGTTTCCTTCCAGTGGTTAAGGTGGAAGATCAGGAGTGATTTCATTCTATTCTGTAAATCTCGAAGGTTCAACAGAGTTTATTTTTATCTCTTTACCATCAAGTGATGGTAATGATGCTCATATCTATATTTTCTTTCCAATTTCCATTAAAAATACCATGTTGAATGTGCATTTCAGCACAGTCTACCTGTCTGCCCCTCATAAGAAGAGATGATGCTTCCCCCAGTTTGGGTTATGGCATTTTACAAAAGTTTGGCAGGGACTTTAAGAGATTTATTTATCAGAGCATGATTAGGGTGACAGCTACTATAAATGATCTCAGAGAGAGGAGAGTTCTTGGAAAAGTTGTCCAGCTGAGTACAGCAATTCCTCGAGAGAACATCGGGGAAAATTCAAAAGTCAATTAAGTAGGAAGGAAAGGGAGGAGCAGAACAGCTGTACTGACATAGTGTCCTTCCTTTCTTAATCTGGTGTGGGCATCTGCTCCTATCAGTGAAATATACTCAGTATCTTTTTCCTCTGCATATCTTGGCTAGCTTAGAGTTTAGAGGTAGTTGAAGAGACTCATTCTTGGCTAGATGGTAGTCACTGAAGTAATGAGTGTGTGGAAAAATAAATGACTCAAATTGTTACCTGCAAATTGATGACAATGGGAAAGCAGTAAAACAGACCACAAAAGAAATTCAGAAGTTAAATGTCATGGTTTGAGATCCCCAAAATCTAATTCCCTAGTCTAAGCCCCCTCCTCCATCTCAACCTAGTATAAGATGTGTTTTTTTCCAGACAAAACACGAGACTCAGAATGGGGGAAAGGGAAATATATTACAATGAATATACAAATAAACATTATAATACATTATAGACACGATCACAACTATCTCTACCATGACATAAGTATTTACAATGGATCAGATCTCTTCTCCCCTCCAGATAAAAGTCCAGGAGGGAAGAAGGACAGATCCCTTCTAGTCTCTGAGCAGTTTCTCTATGGTAGCAGTCATCTGTCCTCTTCACGTGCATGCAGCTGATAGCTGGATTTCTTTTCAATACACACAAGGGGATCTCCAAGCCCCTTGGCCCATCGTCTCCAAACAAAGGGTCTTCAAGACACAAGGGGGTCTCCTTTCATCCCTCTTGGCTCTCCTTCGACTCCAAGCGAAGGCCTCACCTGTGGACTGCCAGCAGGGACTAAACTCGCTTCACCACAGGCATATCACGAAATGCAGGGGCATCTTCGTGAAAGTCCCTTCCTCGGGGGGGTTCACCCCTGAGTCAGAACATCTTGGGCAGCATTCAATTGAAAGCCTTTGCCTCAAGAGTTCTACCAGAGCTCCTGTGCTCTGTCTCAGGTTGCCACCTTGGCAGCAGTGGCGAGGGGGGGGGGGGGGGAAAGGCCAAGGTCACCCCCCTCTGCATTCCTCTCCGTCCTGGTCCAGCTTCCCAGGACGCTCTGAGCTTCTCAGCTCCTCTCTGCAGTGCATGTCGCACTTCACCCCTCCCTTCTAGGACGTGAGGGGTCTCCAAGGAGTTTGGGGGGTCTGGTTCAGTTCTTACCCCCAAAACTCTGTCCCTCTGCTGCTCTCTTTCTCTCTCTCTCTCTTTCTCTCTCTCTCTCCTTGCAGGAGTTCTTTCTCTGGTGCTGCATGCCTTTGTTGCTGCTTGGTCTTATCTCTCCTGGCTCTCTGCCACCTTCTCCAGCCAGTGTTGCTTCTGCCGCTGCTGCTGCTGTCTCTGCTCACTCACAGTGGAGAAAACTTTCTTAACTTTCAGCTGCAGGCACCTAGCCCAGCTTTATGCTGTTCCAGGTCCCCGCAGGCCCCTGCTGGGGGCTGGGGGGCCAAAGCCCCCCCCAGGGGCTTCTGCCCTCTGCTCCTCGTGGCCTCAGAACATGGCTACCACTTCTACAACCCAACTACAAGTAACCTTCTCTTCCGTTTGCTTGTGGTATGCTTACATTTCACAGGAGCGCAGATTGGACAAAACTTCAAAACTTCCAGGGGTCACCACCCCCTGGGGTTTTACCATTTTCTTAGCTTCAGGGGGGAAACCTGGTTCAAACCACTACATTAGCCCTTATCTCAGTTCAAAGCTGGAAAGGGTGGGACAGCGACACTTTTTCACAGCTTCTGGTTGGACCAGGAGTGAAGAAAATATTATTTCTCTCCCTTTGTGGACTAGCTACCTTGATGTTCTTGCCTTTTGTGATTGCTTGTCTTATGCACACATGATAAAGGGGATGCAATTAGTAGCTATGCCCAGTGAACCTGAAATGGCTACAAAAACACAGAAATTAATGGCCCTGAAGGCAGTGCCAAAAGAGTAATTATCAGATAGTTATTCTCAAGAAAATTTCACCTGAGATAATGAAGCTGCTCAAGAGGCAACTACTAAGAAAACAATACTTCCTTTTGAAAGAACATCATAAAAGAGAATGAAAGACAATAAAAGCTCTGGTTTTTTAGTTAGCTTCTCTGTCTCCTGTCTATTTATGTGTTTCCCAACACCTCGGTTTTTGGAATAAGCATGAGATGACAGAAAAGAAGAGGAGAAGGGAGAAGGGAAAAGAACAAAATAGGACGAAAAGGGACAAAACCAAAACCAGTCTACACAATCTAAAAACCTGGTAACCAGCAAAATGAAGAACTGGCAAAATCTCACCACTTCCCTTGATGAGAAGCAGGATGGCTGGACACGGCCCAGCACTCTCCCCTCATGCGTGGCAGACAACAGCAGTCACTGTGGTCCTCAGCTCCAGATAAGCAAGACCAAGACAGGGACCCAGCATTCTCGAACCTCGCCAGAAAGGAAGAGAGAGAGAGATCCCTCCTGTTGGCTTTATTTATATCTCAAGTTACGTAAAGGAATAGCATGGAATACTTCCGTGGTCACCTTCCTAGTTCCTTCCTGGTTACAAGCTGGTCTCCAGGAAGGCCTAGAGTGAAACCATCACAGGAGCTGGTTTTGAAGCCCCTTTCTACAGGAGCCTGGAATGTCTTCTGGGGAAGGCACCTTTGAGACACCAGCTGCTACAAACTCTTTGCTGGCAATAGCAAAGATGCATCTTCATATCTCTACTCAGAAAGGAAGAATGCTGAGGCTTCTGAGTTTGTTTCTGAGTTTTCTCTTCTATCTATGAGAGTTTTCATCCTTAGACATCTTGTAGCTGAGCCTAGACGTCACAGGTGAAGGAAGGAAATACTTGTGTACTTCTATTTTCTGAGGGCAAATACAGCTTTGCCCATTATGGAAACTGATAAATAATGGAATTTTGAATGACTGCTGTATTTAGGGACTTGTTTTTTCTTCTTCTCACACATCCTATTGCAAACAGACAATTTCTGGCCACTTGCATTAGATTTCAAACCTGAAGTAGGAAAAAAAAGGAAATCCACTATATATTAAAAAAATAGCATGCTGTTGTAAAGGATTGGATCACAGAAAATGTTGATCTTGCAGTTCAGTGTCCTACATAGTCCATTGAAAGTTTCACCCAGGAACTCCAGCAGCAGGCTGAAAAGATAAGCATTCCATTTTTCAGTCATCCTGGCACAACACACCTGTAGTTAATCCACTGTACACAAGAGCACTCAATCACATTCTCGAATGTCTGGCTAATAAATCAGCAGCCTTACAGTAAAAGGTCTTATGTACTAGGTTTGCCTCTTCATTAAAATCTGAAGCAGAGACACAGTTATGTCCTGAAGCAGCATTTTGTCTGCTACACCTCCAGTGGTGCTGCTGCTCACTGCCACTGTTTCCCTGACACCCAGTCCAGATCAGCAGAATATTAGAAGTGAAATGTGTATTAAACAGCAGATGTGCTCTGAGCTTAGCTTAAAGTCTGCATGCTCAGCTGGAGGCAACACTTCATGCTGAATATTGAACAATGTTCAGTATTGGATAAGTGCTTGATGCCCATTCATGAACACATTGTTTTGGAAATTCAGTGCCTTTGTTCTTGGGAAGCAGCACACAGAATTGTCTCAGACATGCTATAGAATACTTAGAAAACTGCAAACCACTGTGAGAAGGAAGACAACTGTGCATAAACTCTGTAAAAATAAAAAAAACAAAGTCAAGGAACATCAACAAATAGTTTGTCACTGGAATGAAAACTACATGGCGTTTACCAATACCCATGGAACACATCAGAGGGCCTGAGTCTACAAGACTGTGGAGAAAATGCTGGTCAGAACTTCCATGTTATTATAATTTGGTAGCTATAAAATGTAGAGATAGTGTCATCATTGTGATTGGTAACTGTGAAATAAACTCCAGGTAACAACAACAACAACAAAAATAATGTATTTATGCATTCTAGGGTCAACAGTCCTGTTTTTATTTAATTTTTTTCTGCTGCTTTATGGATTTGTTATTTATATCCTCAGCATGGCAGAGGATTTCTGCTGTAAACCTGCAGAGCTGATTATTCATTTATTTGTTAATTTACTTAAGCTATGCTTGTGTGCTTTTTGAGTAAATTAATTTTGATGTGATTCTTCCTAGGTACTGTTATTGGTAGTATAAAAATAATTAATGGGACAATGGGCATGGAGCTCCTTTTCACCAGTTCTGTGTGCATTTTGCAGGCAGGGGTCACCAGCTCAAAAGGAAGGTGGTCCTGTGTGGGTAATGGAAGCAGAGTGACCTGCTTGGGAATGCAAAGGAAAGCTGCTTGCTTTCTTTCACAGTTGAGGGAAAAGGGCCTTAACGTCACTTTATAAAAGGTCCTTTGGGTCCTATCAGCTGAAAGCTGTAATTCAAAGTTACCAACCATCATTGTCAGAATTAGATACAGGAATAGTATGGTGATAATCTGTATTTCCAGAAAAAGGTTATTCACCAGCAGCTGAAAGCCATGTGGGGCATTAGCAGTGTAAAATAACTCCACATTCAGGTCAGGGAGGATCAATAAGAGTCTGTATTACACAGTAAGACATCAGCAGGACTGGAAGAAGTTGGCAAGACCTGTATAAATTCCTGATCTAAAGATGATTCTACAATGCCCAAAAATGCTTCCAAATACTCCTGAAAGCCCTGATGGAGACTTTTTCTCTGGTATTCAACACTTAATGAAATTTAAAGTCACTTCCTTCAGAATATCACACATGATTAATAACACAGCTAGCTCCCTATGCCTCCCAAGACTGCGTGCATACGCTCTCAGAACACTTTTTGAAGGCACAATAATAGTGTTGTTATATCTGTCATGTTCTAAAAGTATAAATTAAGCCAAAAAATGTGAAAAAATATTGCTTCTTCCTGTAGAACTTGCTTGCAGGTATTTGCATTTCCTCCACTCCAGGAATGAATAAACCTTGGATTATGTCATAGGCTAAATAACAAGTGCAAAAACTCAGTTTGCATGTGGCATTCCTTCACTTCAGTAGGAAACATCACACAAGATGTTTCCTTCAAGTATACTTAAACCTTATCTTCTCACTAGGTCCTGAGTGATGCTTGCATTGATTCACTTGGGACTAAATCAGTAATTGTATACAGCCACTACTACTTGGCTGCTCTCTAATAGCATGATCCTTAAAATAAGAAAAAATAAAAAAGAAAAATAAAAAAGAAACTAATGAAAAAAAAAGAAAAATTAAGAAAAGAAAAAAGAGAAAGAAAAAATGTATAATTTGGTTTTCTCATGTGATTATATATAAAGCTATTTGCACTGAGATGCTGACATGTTGCTTACATAAATGAAATTCAGTAATTTCTTACAGAGTGATCTCCTGTTATTGCTGAAGTTAATGTGTCGAGTGCCTTTAAGTTTCATGAGAAATCATGGGTTTGCTTACTCAAGAAATAGGCCAAAAAAATTGTATCACAATCTGGTGCTGAACCTGGGAGGGACTATGTAATAGCATATTCCAAGTGGGACTGGTATTCAGAACACACACAGAATCATAGAATACTCTAGGTGCACTTCAGGATGCTCAGTGACAGTGAGACCAAAACAATTCTTTGTAGACATGTTTTTTGCTTTGGAGTAACTGGTCTTAAAATTAGTGTTCATGAGTTAAAATAGAGGTCCCAGCATCCTGAGGATCTTCGATGCTAATAGGCTCCACACCTTTAGATCACTTCTGTTGGCTGTTACTTCTGTCACATGTATATTATAATAAACTAAATGATGCTTACAAAGGAGCTGACATTACTGGTTTCCAGTTATTAGTTATGTCCTTGCTGCGAATTGAAAGATTCAAATAATTCTGGTTTTTTTTTTTTCCAAAAAGAGGGGAAAAAGTTCTAATGAAAGCTTTTAAAATTTTTTTATGGGAGAGTTATTAATACCTAGAAACTTAATCTGTTGGTTTTGGGGTTTTGTGGGGGGTTTTTTGTTTGTTTGTTTGTTTGTTTGTGTTTGGTTTTGTTGGTTTTTTTGTTGGTGGTGGTGGTGGTTTTTTCCTTTTTCTTTCTCTGCACTGTGTCCCACAATGGTATTTAGGACACCAGTAATCACCCTTTGATATTTTTCCATCACCTGTTATGAAGTGACCAAATGCCATTCACGCATTTCTGCGTGAACTGGAATCCTGTTGCCAAAGACAGGCAGAAGCACCTTTTATTCTTGGCTCTGCTAAAGAAAGACCAGATCCATGACTGAGCATTTTGAGACTAGATGATAAATAGTGTTCTGATGACTCAACATGCAAGTGCTCAGCTGGCCTTGGTGCCACTTGAGTCCCTGGAAAGTGCAGCTTTATTACCACAGAAATGAGGGACCACTCATATTGGCAGCCCTAAAGGTTCTTGTCCAACACCACCACACAAAGAAGGGCTGACTTAAAAGTTAGACCCAGCTTGAAAGTTACACTATGTTAGAAAAGTTTGTATTCAGAGAAGTTCTAAATAAATCCATGGCCAGAGTTCCAGTGCAGAGATTGTACCTCTGCTGGACTAAAACCAGAAACTTTGGGTAGAGGAGAAACAATTGTCTGTCAGTGCCAAATATTGTTTAGATTGTGGAGAGAAAGCTAAAATGACATGGAAAAATGGAAATTTCCTGCAACTCTCTGTAATGCTGATTCTTCTGCAAGATTTGCTATATGTGGGTGTGTCATGTTTGCAGTGGAAATTTTGCAGCATTTATGCAAAATCTGCAGGCATGGATTGGTAGAAAGTGCAATAATCTACCAAAAGAAAACCTTGCACAGGTCTTGTAAACATCACTTAGCAGCTAGGAAGTGCACAATAGGTCTGAGATGGTGTAAGAGAACAATAAAAAATTTCCCTAATTGAAAGGGGGGGGAAAGTGGTTCTGAAAATCTGCATTAAATCTTTTTTTGCTGATTATCTGTCTGTAGAAACATCTGCTGTTGCCTTTCTGGTCCATCACCAGATCCAACTCTGTATGGGCTTTAGCTTTTCTAACCCCATTCCCACATGCTTTCATCGTGTCTTAGTATTTCACTGGAGCTGATTGTCCCTGCTGCTGCTGTAGAAGCCTGTGCCTCCTTTTATACAACAGTTTAGTGAGGAGCTTTTCCTTTCACACAGGCTTCTTGCTGCCCCTTTGCTTGATTTCCTGTGCTCTTTGAGTTTGCAGGAGGGGACTTTTGAATATCAACTACAACTGCTACCTGTTTTCTTTGCTATTTCCCCTAAAATTCTTCCAAGAAAATCTGTGAAGTGGACAAAGCTTTTAAAAGTTATTTTGCTAGTTAGAAATTGTAAGTAGGAAAAGTTTATAAGCTTTTGTATGTTTGTCTTTTTTTTTTTAAGCTTAGTAGATGGCTTTATTTCATTCTATTTTTCTTTGGAGGAACGGTGGTGACTATTGGTAAAGAAATGATGCTAAACATGCACAAGGGAAAAAACCCCACCCACTATAATATAGTGAAACACAGAAACAAGAGTTTCTGAGATCAAACTGCTGGTTTCTGACTTCACATAAGATCAGGAACTGGTAATATTTAGGCACATACAGATTTAAGTATATGTGCTTAACTACAGTGGATATTTACTTTAAAAGAATGATGGTTATTTCACTGGCTAACTGTCTTTGCTACTTAACCAAAGCAGGCCTAAAATATACCTGCAGAAGCGTGCTGTGTAGGATTGCCCTGACCATATCAGCAGGAACAGAACTGTAAATGAAAACTCCCGATCACTATGTCACAACAGAGGAAGGAAAATACATCTTCAGTATAGAAAGCTCACATCTGAGAGAAGCCCTGTGAACTGGCAAATAATGGCATAAGCTGTCAGTGGATGCTGTTCAGCTCATTAGGACATCCAGAGAACAAGAACATATTGGGGAGACAGAGCACAATACTTAGAAAACATGCCTTGAGAATTGTTTTCTTTGTTACCAGTGAGAATAGATTGGGATATTTGTTATTGAACAACTGCTCTGAACTGCCCTAATTCAAGAAAAAAAATCAGTAAGTTCTATAAGGAAACTTATCGATTCTCATTACCTTTTTAAAAAGGTCTGAACTAATTGCAGAAAGGAGTTTGCAGTTACTTAGAGATTAAAGGGAGGAAATTCACGTTCAAGCATCTAGTGATGTTCTCAAAACTCAACTCCCAAACCACCACATTTGAAGACTGATTGTCAAATACTCTTTAAATAGGCTATGTATTTTTTACTTTTCATTGCATGTTATAATCTCAAAAGTATAATTTCTCAGCTGCTTTTGTCCTCTATAACCACAGGTCACTGATTTTTACCTATGCTACTACTGGAACTTGAAATTACTTTGCTTTCTTGTTTGTGTGTTGAAGGTCTCTGAACTCAGAGCAGGATTTGGACCAAGCTCTGCTCCCACGTGTTACTCATACATGTCTCTTCCCAGACCCATGTGGAGGCTCAGAACTACTTTCTTGAAGTAACTCTATGGTCAGCCATCAGAAATGTGCCCTCAAGCATTTTGAGTCATTCTGCCAAATTGTATTTTACAATATTTACATCTGTGACTTCTAATATTTCTGCCTGTGTGGATATGATTTCATGAATTTCTGTAAGTAAGAAGAGTTTCTCCCATGATATCTATCTATCTATCTATCTATCTATCTATCTATCTATCTATCATCTATCTATCATCTATCTATCTCCTTATCTATCATCCATCTATTATCTCTAGATAGATACGATATCTATATATAGATATGATATAAAGCATATATATATATCACTGATATGTGATATAGAGCAGGAGTATCAGAAAGAGGGTCTCCAATTCACATCCATTCTTGATTCAGCTTTGAGATGGATATAAACAGGGCAAAGAAAAATTGGAGGTGATGAGCTGGAGCAGGTACCATGGAGTTCCTGTTGTGAGAAATAAAGCAATGTTTTATTGAAGCCAGAGTGACTATGGGGGGCGAGGCTAACCCCTGTTTCTTGTTTATAGCTACTCATTGCTCAGATGTTCATACTGTTCCTTGCACCTGCACAGATTTGTTAAGAACCAATAGGAAAGGCTATTCTAATGATTTGCCAAAAATGAAGAAGATGAGGGGGGAATGGGGGAGGGAGACTTAGGGCAAAAGCAGGCAGTCTGGAGACAGTGTAAGTCCCTGAGTACCCAGCCAATGGGAAAGAGGACAGGGACCAACCCCTGCCAGAAGAAGGATAAAAGGTTGCCAGTTTTGGTGAGTGGTGTGTCTCCCTGGAGAGAGACACCCAAACCAGCTAACTAGTTTAATAAAAAGGTTTTGCTTTGGTGATTTTGTGCCCTCTCAAATTCATCAAGTAGTGAGTATTTTCTCACACTGTTGAAGGTCAAGACCGAGACCAGCATCTATCCAATATGGTAGCAAGGAATGATATTAAGCTGAATTAAATTCAAGTGTGTTACTTAATTCAAAAACTGAATTGGAATCCAGAATATCAAACATGCTGAGAAATGGGATTAAAATTCAAGCGCTTTATTCTCAGTTTTCTTAGGAATTACTGAAATAGACTTAGGATGCTCCAGAGGACTGGCTGGCGGATGTACCACATTGTTAAGTGTCTCAAGGTTGGCTTGAGGCTATTATTATTTGTCCACGGCGGTAGAAATGTACAGCCTGGAAACCGAGATTCCAAGTTTTAGGTTTTTGAAATTTCATTCTACAGGGTGGTTCCTTTATTGAACTTAATTTTTTTCTTTTTTCTTTTTTTTTTTTTAATTTCTTTCTGAAATAAGATCATTCTGAGTCCTAAGAAACTTATCCCTATAAATAAGTCCTAGTCTGGGGGAGGTTTTTAGGGAAGGTGAATGTACGATTCCTGTGCACTAACTCAGGTCAAGTGAGGACTGTCCAAAGACTGAGACCATCTGAGTGTCAAGTACAGAATTCCATGTGCTGCCAAGAATGCCCCTCAGCAATTTTGAATCTAAATGTGCCAAGCGTATGTGCTGTTCTCCCCAGGAACATGGTAGTGACATTGCACCAATGAGCAATGGGGCCCTGTAAAGAGATATGTGACACTCAGAAGGTGTTGATTTGCCTTTCTGTTTGCTGCTGAATGCCCCAGCCAAATTGTACAACTCTGAAAAGAGGTTGTAGTCAGGTGAGGATCGATCTCTTCCTAGAAGTAAGAAGTAGGATGAGAGAAAATGGCCTCAACTTGCGCCAGGTGAGGTTTAAGTTCACCTAAAGGGTAGCCAAGAGTAGTCAGCACAGGAAGATCCACCCACAGTCCCCAAATTCCACTCAGTTATGGTTCCGCTCAGGGTCTGCCTGCTTGGTCAAGAGAGTCCCGAGTAGCTCCTGAGACTGGGTTTGCACTCGGGGGTGAGGATGCCCAGAACCCGCTGAGCCTGGCGGTGGGGACAAAGGTTGGGGCTTGAGGGCTGGGAGATGTGGCTGTGGGGGTTGTGACATCACAGAGGCTGGGTCATGATGGGAGCTGTGGCCAGGGGCATCACGAGGCAGCCCCAGTACCAACACAGTTGGACTAAGGGGACCACTGAGTGCCCACGTAGGGGGAATGCTGGGCTGGATGGGGGTCAGGCTAGATACCCAGGGGCTCTCTAACCCAGAGTGAGAGTTGGGACCCCCAGAGCACGGCATAGTTCTCCCTTTGGGGCTGGGAGAAGGGGGCTCAGGGCTCTCAGTGGTGCCAGGTGTCTAGAGAATCTTTCTGGGTGGGACAGGTGCCCCCAGCCCCCTGTTCTCTCCCACCCAGACCTGCTCACCCCCTTTCTTCCCAGTAGGCCATGTCTCCAACACTGGTCCTCATTCTGGCTCTGTTGGCCACCCATGCTGGGTTGAAGCTGGACTACCAGATGGATGCAGACATGGTCAAACAGATGCTGGAACGGGAGAATTACCTACATCAGCAGATGACTCGGCTGCTGCAGGAGATTGAGGAGGGGAGCACAGACATGGTGGAAGACCCGCTCCTTTCTGCCCCGCAGCAGCATTGGCTGCTTTGGAGCCCTGCAGCAGCAGCCCTGGTCCTGCTCACTGGAGGCTGCTGGCTGGCCAGGAGAAGGAAGCGTGCCTCTGCCAGCTGCAGGGAGCAGGAGAGTTCCAGCAGCAAGGACAAAGGTGACAAGAAGGAGAGCTCCAGAAGCAAGGAGGTCAACAAGAAAGTGAGCTCCCACAGTGAGAAAAAGACCAAGGAGCAGGAGAGCTCCATCTGCAAGGAGAAAGGCGATGAGCAGAACTCCAGAAGCAACAAGAAGGTCAAGGAGCAGGTGAGCTCCAGGTACAAGGGCAAAGGTGATGAGTGGCAGAGCTCTAGCACCAAGGACAATGCCAATGAGCAGGAGAAGCTAAAGGGTCCACGCAGCAGTGTTAGCTCTTTGGCTGTGCCAGTCCCATCACCAATGGACGCATTCAAGGTAAGGCTGAACAGGGCCGTCAGCAACCTGATCTAATTGAGAATGTCCCTGCTCACTGCAGGAAAGCAGGGGTTCAGACTCAATGGCCTTTAAAGGTCCCATTCTAATGCAAGTATTCGGTGATTCCATAGCAAAACTTGTCCAGCACGAGTAAACAACTGAAGGAGCTGGTGGATGACCTCCTTGGCATATGCCGAATGTTTTCCAAGAGGAACTTCATGCCAGAATTGCACCCAGCCACTGGGACCAGCACTTCTGAAGCCTGGAGCATCCACGAGAACAGCATCAACTACCGCCTGCTCGTGATCCTGCGGCCACCCTGCGGGCATTCGTTCAGCCTGGGCCCCAAAGAGCAGCTGCCAGGAAGTTGCTCCTGCATTCGTGTGGTGCTGGAGTGCATGTGCTCGAGGGACCAGCTGCTGGGGAAGATGTGGTGCTTTCTCCACCGGTCTGGTGACCAGCTGCTGAGTGATCAGGACTCGTACCTCCTGGACACTCTGTGCACAGGCAACTATCTGGATGTGGAGAAAGTCGCCTGCTGGGTCCAAATGTTGGTGACATCAGCCTGGCTGCTTTTGCCTCAGTCACGGCACTGTCAGCTCACGGTGCTGCCCTCCTACAGGTCCTGCAGGTTCCAGCTGACAGGCACCCCAGGGAGGCAGATCACCACGGAGATGGTGTTTGCAGTGCAACAGGGCAGCTCAGGTGCCTACGTGAGTCTTGAGTAGGCAGCAGCCAGTGTTGCCAGTAGACAGTGGGGCTGGAGAGCAGCCACTTGTCAGACTCACAGCAAAGACCACCCACCAGGACAATTTCCACCTCAGAGCTGTGGACACCCTTCCCTGTCACCC
Organism: Pseudopipra pipra; assembly: GCF_036250125.1. Lineage (NCBI taxonomy): Eukaryota > Metazoa > Chordata > Aves > Passeriformes > Pipridae > Pseudopipra > Pseudopipra pipra. Next base: position 43,359,936 of record NC_087581.1, on the reverse strand, counting down.
AAGCGGGTGATGACGTGGTTCAAGAGGAGCTCAGCACAATCAGAGCTCGGGCAATCTCTGCCTGCCCAGTTGAACTGCAAAACATAGACCTATTGGAGGACAGAAGTATAGAAGAATACAAGCATAGGAGCAGAGAAGAATAGAACTGTGGGACCAAAGGAGAGTAGAAGACTAGAACATAGAAGCGTCAGAGAATAAAAGCGTAGGGGAATAGAATAGGAGAAGTTAGAAGTGTAGAGGTAGAGAAGAATAGAACTGTAGGACCATAGGAACATAGAAAAATAGAAGCATAGAAGTGTAGAAGCGTAGAAGAGTAGAAGCATAGTACCATAAAGGAGTAGGAGAATAGAAGAACAGAAGAATAGAACCACAGAACCTTAGAGTTGTTTGGGTTGTAAGAGATCTAAAAGATTATTAAAGATTTTCCAGGAAGGAAGGAAGGAAGGAAGGAATAAAGGAAGAAAGATGTAGGAAGATGTCTTCTCCATTGTTTGCCTCTCTGAGAAGAAAAGATATTCCTATTAATAGTTCCCAAAAGCTGACTCAAGAAGAATGGTGTTGACTGCAGTACTGAATCCATAGGCCACACTAGTTTCACAACCAGCAACATGGTTGAATTCTAAGTTAGTACTACAAAGTACACCAAAACAATCTTAGTCCAGACCTCATGGAGGGAGGATAAACATCTGGAAGCAACAGGACAAGAGGAAATGGCCTCAAACCATGACAGGTAAGGTTTAGGTTGTCTATTAGGGAACATTTTTACACCAAAAGGATTGGCACAGGCTTCCTAGGGCAGTTGTGGCATCACCATCTCTGGAGCAATTGAAATCCCTGGAGATGTGGCACTAAGGGACATGGTTTAGCAGTGGGCTTGGCAGTGTGGGGTTAATGGTTGGACTCAAGGATCTTAGTGAGCTTTTCCAACCTAAATGACTCTATGATTCTGAAGGAGACATGGCTAAAGCTACCTAGACTATAAACATGCACCTGATGTGCTACCTAGAGGAATCAAAAGAGCTCTTCAATGTGTCTTTTAAAAGTGTGTAAGGAAGGGCTTATTCTGGGTTCATGATACTTGTCATTCATGTAATGCTTTAGCACACCTGGTAGGTACTTCCTTTTAGGTGGTGGGGACTTGTCTAATAGCCATTTGTAGGTTGTGAGGATGATGTTGGCTATTTTCAGGGTAGTTTGGAAAAGAGGAGGAATGTGAAGCAGACTGATGCACCACAGGCTGGTGGCAGTCTTGAAGAAAAATGACTTGAAGAAAGAAGATCAATAGTCCATGTAAAGTAAACATGCTTGCAGTCCAGAAATCAGAAAAATGGAAACAATAAAAATTGGGAAACTTTCCTACTAGGGCTCTACAAGGTTTTTTTGGTTTTAATTTCCCCTAATGTTTCCCTCTCTTTTATCACTCACGTTTCCTGCCTTTTTCTCCCCTCACATTTCTCACCCTTTCTGCCTCATGTCTTTTGCCCTTTTCCCCTTACATGGTGCTAGAGTGCTCGTGCTTGAGGGGGCAGCTGCTGGGGAAGACATACTTTCTCCACCGGTCTGGTGACCAGCTGCTGAGTGATCAGGACTCGTACCTCCTGGACACTCTGCGCACAGGCGACTACTTGGAGTGGCAAAAGTCACCCACTGCATTAAAATGTTGGTGGGATCAGTGTGGCTGCTTTTGCCTCAGTCGAAGCACTGCCAGCTCGTGGTGTTGCCTTCCTGCTGGTCCTGCAGGTTCCAGCTGACAGGCAGTACTGGAGAAAAATGAGTCAAAGTAACAAGGTCAGTAGTCCAGAGGTAAACACGCTTACAGTCCAGAAATGAGAAAAATTGAAACAAGAAGAGGTGTCTATCTTTCCTGCTAAATCTCTACAACACACCAAGCCTGTACCCCGAAGGCTTCCAAATTACTCTGAACATAGAAACCTTTGAAAAATCCTTTAGAAACTGACAGAGAGACATTCAAATGACTGAATGCCTTAGGAAGGGATGTCTTAGTTATTTTTTGGCATTGCTGTTCTTGTTCTACATCTCTTGTAGGTGGAGATGTCATCCTAAAAAAGAAGATCCAACTGTTAATTGCAGAATTTATGCTTTTTCCTCTATGTAAAATCTATTCATTACTGTTAAATGAGAAAAGAATACTTCCTACAATAATTTGTCTTTGTAACTATAAAACTCTGTTCTAAAATAAGAAGGAATTAGACTATTGACTGGGTCTTGAGATGGGTTGCCTCATTTTTTTTTATGAGCTTGATGCAAACTATTTTTAAACGTAGATTGGTAGGAAGGGGGAAAAAAAACAACAGAAAAGAATCTGTGTCTGTTACTTTAAACATGCTAGAGGGGAAAGAGCACAAGGGAAATCAGAATCCTTTCTTGGGTATAAACATGCTGACATACATCAAATATTCATCAACTAAGTCTTTCTATTGGTGTCCAGGATCCTGTGCTTCAGAGATAAAAAGGAAAGAAAAAAAAAGCAAACACCATAAAGAAAAAGATGTGGAGTAATCTATCCCAAATTAGATGTCAGCCTGACCTCTGACACAGACTGGCTGAAGTCTTGAAGCCCTGAGTAAATTGATGGTTAAAATCTTAAATGGGATATAAAGTAATGAATATAGGTCAAAGGGACATAAAGTAATGACTGTAGGTCAAAACGTTCTGAGATGGCTCCTCAGATACAGAAAGAGAATCCTTTTAGTTTAAATGTTGCCGTACAGCACTGAGCTATGATAAAAAGAGCTCAAAGATGTCCATCCATGATTTTTTTATATATGCTTCATATGACAGTATAAGAGTCAAAGGTAATCTGTCTGGCAGCAATCCATCCATGTGCCGCCTTAGGATGTCTTTAACCAGGCTGTAGCACGTGGACAGCTAACGCAGTGACTACTGTCATTGCAGTTACTGATGTTGCTCAGATGTAGAAAATACACATCTCCATTCTTCATAGCGTCGTAACAGCAGTGGCATCCAGTAATAGAATACAAATAAAGATAAATTATAAAATAGATTATTTACTTGTGAATCCTATGAAGACATTAGTTTGGGTTTGTTATAAATATAACACTAAAGCTTGCATTTGGGAAATGAACTAACAAGGTCTCTTTCTAGAATCATAGTAAATTAGTGTGGGCACAGTCTCAGTCTCATATGAAAAAAAAGAACCTCCTCTGATTACTAATCATGAGGGGTATTTTAAAAGGTCAATAAAGTGGGAAACAGAATTCAATTCGATTTATTGGGAGCAAGAATTAGCTTATGCAAAAAGTTAAACTGGTCACAGTGAATGTTAAATATGGAGCAATTTTATTTAATTTTCAGCTCAGGTTATAAATCACTCTAAACGTAATGATCATTATATATGATTCCACTTCACTGCTGCATTACTTAAAGTTAAACACTGAGAAACTTTTTTTATGGAATCTGAAAAGGCAGAAAAGACAAATTGCTAAGCTCAAACCTTGCTTTCACTGATGAAAAATAGTTAAATGGTGACAGCAACTTACGGTTTCTCAGTGTAGGTTTTTATTAAAGACATACTATTGTGGTTTTTCATCATTGTGGGAAGTCAGTCAGTTGCACCCTTCACCTGATCAGTTACAGAGTTCGAAATCTTCTCCCGCTGTTTCTACCCACAGGCCTCCGGAAGGAGGCAAGCAAATTATTCCTTTGTCCACAATGGTGGAGGTTTGTGTAGGGTACCCAGAACACGGAGAAAATTGAGGCAAGGATCTTCCAAGGTGCACTGTGAAGTTTTCCTTCTCCAGCAGTCCCTGCTTGTTTTGTGACTTGCATTTACATAAATTAAATAAAAAATAAAATTATATGGGGTTTTCTTGGAATGCCCTTACTTTTTTTCAGAGGATGACTGTGCCTGCTCAGAAGTTTCAATAAACATACATATTATGACTTCCCAGGGAAAGAATTATCCTTTTTTCTCCAATGCCTCCATAATCAAAATATCTTACCTTCTAATCTTGTTCATGGAAGGAACCATAAAATAGAACTAATCTTGTATAGTAAATCAAGTATGAATGATAAAAACTTCAAATATTACTCTTTTTTAGAACTGGTCAACTGTATGCATTGCTTATGAATGTAATAAAACCTGAATATTTTGACTGATGTCCTTAGGAAACAATGGAGTTTTTTCAGGTTCTAATAACCAAGACATTTACTTTTCCTTGTAAATTTTCCTTCCAGTGGACTGTGTTCAAAACCAGATGTTTTTAGGATCTTTCCAAAATTTGGATATATATAAAATTATTCCATTCTCATGCAGCTTCCTTAGTGATATTGTTTATTTTTATGAAATTTTCCAGGAATAAAATTCATTCTATCCATAAAGATGGTGCTAGTAATGCCAAGGTCATGGTTTCAATCCCCATATGGGCCATTCACTTAGGAGTTGGACTCTATGATCTTTGTGGGTTCTTCCAACTCAGAATATTCTGTGAAAGCTTTAGATTTTTATTATATTTACATCCAAAGCCGAATATTGTCAGGAATTTACAGATAATTTCAGTTGAAAGCAGATTTCTCTCCCCCTACCCATCTCCATGAGTGGAAAGAACATGGGAGAGAAGAAACACTGTGCCATGGTATTTAAGGGAACAAAGAGTGTTTCACAGTCGGTCAGTGATGATGCTCTTCTCAGCCCTGCAGGTGCTGAGCCTTCTGGGAGATCCCAAGAAACAACCTTGCATCCATGTCTGCCCCTTCCAGCTCTGCAGGTCAGGGTACTCTGCTTCATCAAGCTCCCTAAGGAATCTGGGTCTCGAGTTCTGACATAATTTAGGCACTGATCCCTTAGAACCACCTCCTGGCCTCACCAGAGGTTCAAATGTTGGGTATGTTTCAGCTGAAACAGTTTGGAGTGAGCAAACTGACATTTTCCATAAAACTTCGGAGTTTTGTGAAAAGACTCACACTAAGTTCATTATATAATAATAGCAAGACTAAAAACAATGGCAATAATAATTTTAGTAATATATAGCTATGTAGCCATAATTGTACTACATCACAATAACTATGTATTTACCATAGATGTGTGAGACAATGACCAAAGTAAAGTTATATTTTCAACGCATTTGAGTAGCCCTTGGGGGTTCAGGACATACAGAATTCTTAAATTAAACACTTTTTGATAATTATCACCTGAGAAGTTAGGCAAATGGAATAGCATTTTAGTCTTTGCTTCAACAACTTTTTTTTTTAATAAAACAGATAATTAGTAGTAACTTTTGAAAACAAACAATCATTTGTAATTCTTTTTACAGTAGACTAGACTATCACTGTCTTGCAACTCCTCCTACCAATTTAGAGGTAGTGTTTAATTTGACAAATCTATTTTGAGGTGATAATAGTGAAAGTGGTAAAATTGTTCCTGGTTCTTGTGAGTTTTGGATGCAGGCAGGTTTTTGTGTTGTTTTTTTAAAAAAAATTTTGTTCTGTACTGTTATTGCATTTATTCAGCCCATTAATATCTATCAGGATGACTTTCTTGAGCAAGGAGATTTCTGGGAAGCTTTCAATGATCATTCAGACAAATGGCAGTGTTTAAATACTTATGGAAAATCAAGCTACCAGTAACCTCCAGCACACTCAGGGAGCTTGTCTCTTTTCCTGAAAATGTCACTACCTTTAAGCTATTTTTGGATGGGTTAAAGGGTGCAAAGTTAGGGTGAAATGACAAAACCCAGAAAAACTGAGAAGGTCCTAATCATCTTCCACATAGATATTCACTCCCCATCTAAGGTCCTAATTCAAAATACATCCATAGTCAGAACTCCAATAGTATATACTTAAAAATAATACACTCCATCATGTGTTCAAATGATGTGTCAGTCTCTAAAAATAACTCAGTTTTCCTCAGGCTTCTATAACATCCTAGTCAATTTACTGCATTTTGGAAATAAGTGTACTGCCTGATTTGGAAACAAAATAAAATAAAACCAAACAAATCCATTAGAGGTTAATATTTTTCCATAAATAATCGACTATAAATTTGGTAGTGCAGGTTAAAGAAAGGAAGTACATTAAATAAGAATGTTCTCTGCTGCAAAAGAATGTCAGGTAGAGATACCAATTCATCATTTTGCTTTCAGTAGTTAGTTGGATGGAATTATTAAAGTAAATTTTTCTCCATCAGCTCAATGCTGGCAGCAGTCTGAAGGGGTTTCAGGGTTGCAATGAAGCGTTAATTAATCCTGTATGTCTCACTGAGCACCAAAAGGAACAGTCATTTTGACTGATGTAACTGAACAAGGGTGAATATTTTCATCTTTAGGGCTAAGATATTAAGAGATGGAAGAACTGCACAAAGGAACAACTTGAATAGGAGGTGTGCACTAATTCCCTTCATTTTGTAGAAGCCTTTGTGGCAAGAAAGATCTGTGTCCTTCTGTCAATGCCTTTCTCAGCCTACAGAGGCTGGTAACCTCCGGACTGTTGTGCAGGATGTGGCTCTGCAGCTGGATGTCCTGTAAGGATACTGCCTGGGCCAAATGCAACCTCTTCCTCCTCCAACAGTAAGAGGCTTGTTTTTCACCCAGATTGCGTTTAAGAATTAACACTGAACTGTTCCAAATCAAAAAGACCAAATTCCTTCTAGATGTATCCCACTCTACCTGACACACAAAATCTTCAATATTGATGTGACTATTGTAAGGAAGGAAAGAATGTTAAGAGCTGCCGAGGCAGACATCCCAGGAAAGTGATCTTTGCTCCTCAGACCCTGGGGGAGATTCACAGGGAATTTAAGCCTTTGAATTCCTGTTCTTTTGTTCTGGTACCAAGTCTCTTCAGTAATTGTAGTACCAAGTGTCTTCAGTAATTGTAGACCTTGATTCAACTTTGTATTGAAGCTTAAAAAATTGAAACCTTTTTTCTCTGGACACATCCTTGGCTTGAACTTAGACATCATATTCTCAAGGATATGATGCCTTTCTAATGGCCTGTTATTGTGAAAGTACACATGCCTGTGTACTCCCTCGTCTTGGGAGAGGGAGAGAGTTGTGTGGCTAAGAGTCATAGTAGAATTTGTCAGGAATCCGTTGGGGGATTGTCTTGAGCCACAAATACAGTTGTTTGCCCAAAAGTATTTCTTTGAGTCTACTCAGAATACTCTTGTCACTCCCAAAGTAACCTGAAATTATCTATGAAATAATTTCTCCTTTTGATCTTCCCTCTAATAGAATTAGTGGTCCATTTTTCTTCTATTGCCACTTCTGTATCAGGCCAGATAGGAAATAAAATACCTGTTACCAAATGCCCTGCTAATGTGCCAGCCACAGCTGCAGCTAGATAAATGCCATTGGATTGAAGAAATTGGAATTTAATGCAATGATGGTTCAAAGGTTTTTGTCTTGGTTTATTTTGGTATTTTGCCTTTGTTTTGTTTTTTCTTTGTTGTTTTGTTTGTTTGAGGTTGGCAAGTCTATCATGTGAGAGAACGTGGACTGTGTTTTGGCACTAGGTGAACAAAATGCATGGCACAAATCCTTTGAACTGGAAAAACTGAAACATGCTTATTAGCTTGTTTTCTGATTTCCTTGTGCCTTCTTCTGTTATTAATTAGCCTGTTTCTGTCTAAAATAGCTTCTAAGGAAACATGTAAATTTTTCATTAGAATTACTCACACAATGTTTCCAAAATTCAGGAGTTCAGATATGATTCAAGATTTGTTAATCTGAGAGGAAAGTTCACTTTGATTAAAGCAGATTTTAAGTAAAACCTGCAAATAGTTCCTAAGCAAACCAAAACCAATTAAGCATGAAATATATTTGATCCTAGGTAATGTAAATAGAAATACCTTGTGATTATTCATGATAGACATCAAAAAAGAGAAAGGTATTGAAATGCTGCATAGAACTATACTTAATACAGACAGACCAACCTCATCTACCTAGACTTGTTCACACCAGTTTCCACAACCACAGGCTTTCATAATTCTTGGGTATTTTATGAAATTTGATTATGTAGTTAGACAGTTGATATACCTCCAGGTATGAAATTGCAGAGATGAACTTGTGTGCCAGACTATTCATTCTGTTTACTGTGCCTATATAGAAAACAACACAGAAAATACAGACAGAAATTTTTATTTTAGGTTCCTGACATTACCAACACTGTGCCTGAGGTTCCAGAGCAATGCTCTGCAGTATTTGCTGCTTCACAGATGGGGTCTCACAGCGGGTTCTGGCTGGCCAGCAGCCAGTCAGGGTGTGCTGACTTGGTGTTAGTGGTCATTATTTGGGAAACAGTCTGTCTGAGGAGACAGTGTCTGGTGGGGAGTCAGAGATTGGCACGTGGTAAAGTCTGTTGCCTGGGTGAGGAGAAGGATGAGGGGACTGGACTTCCCCTGGGACACAGTGTGGAAAAGAGGACATGTCAGCAGGGCAGAGAGGACATGTCTCCTCTGCAACAGCCTGGCCTGGGCTGGTTCCCATCAGATGAGCTGTGGGAACCCCATCATGGGCAGGTGGGGGTAGGCCTGGCTGTGACATGGCAGCTTTACCAGCCACCTCCAAAGATCCCTTCTGACATAACTTCATGACTCAATTACTGTCACTATCTGCCACAGAACACCAGTTTTTATGGGTCAGCACTTCACTGTATATCCAAATAGAGCCCTACATAGAGAAGAGAGACTGACATTCTTAGGCACTGAAGCAAAAGATTCATGGGGTCAGAGAGTAATGCATGCCAGCTCCTGAGCAAACGTGTAAGGCAAGGTTATAGCATGGAGATAAAGCCTTTATGGGCTGGAGTTCCTGGGAATCCATATGAAGATCCAGGGCTTTGCTAAAAGAAAATTGTACTTGGACTCACGGAAGAGACTGAAGAGAGAAGGGCAGTGGCAGCAGAGGAGCACTTGTAGCTTGATATTTTGTTCTTAGTCTTTGCTTTGTATTTCCAAAAGAAACAGTTCAGTTACACTTTAATTACATCAGCTGGACCACCCAGCAAAACGTATCACAACCCTGTATGTAAAGAAGTGACCTGATATTCTCCCTTTGTGCTTCACCTTCATCATCTATACAGCATACTTGCAAAATTTTAAAATGAAGTTTAATTATATAAATGAGAATTACCATCAATAGAGGCTGATAATAATAATTTGAGATATTTCAATTAGTTCATTAGCTTTTTCTTTGCCAAATAATTGGTAGGAAACACTGGCATTTAACTAATTATGATATTTTTTCTCTATTTTTAATTCTGTTTTGATAAACAGTTCTTCAAGGGGCAATGCAGCCTGGGGAGTGTCTTTGAGATAATTATTTGAACAGAAATGACAGTCATCCTTGTTTCTTGACACCAGAAATGGCATAGGTCTCTCTGCCTTATGCCAGGGAGGCTCCCTGTTAGAACTGATGAACCCTGTGAAGTGTGGCTCTGAGAAGACTCAAAATCCTTTTGTCAGATCAGAATTAAATTTTTGCCTCCTATATATTGAGTGGCTTATGATGGATCAGGAGCAGCAGAGGTGTGTGCTGCATCAAACTCGGGACATTTTCTGTGTGAGTGTTTTGGTCTCTGGTGAGTTATGAGGACAGGTAGCACTCTGCAGCCCTAAAAAGGTTGGGGTGGAAACAGCATCAGTCTTCACAAAAGCACTAAGAGCACGCGAGCAAAGTAATGACTTCTCTTCATACACAGATGTGCTGCTTCCTGACAGTCACTTCTGTGAGGGTTTTAGTGGTACAAGGCTAAGGCAGAGCTGAAGAAGAGGGCAGGGGACAGATGATGCTGTGGGGGCTGTTACTGACCACTAGCCTCTGGCCAATCCTGCTTCTCCTGTGGGACTTAAACCTCTCTGACATCAGCTGAAGGGAAATGAGGCTGGGCATGAGCCATAAGGGGATTTTTGGAGTGTGTCAGGAGGGACTTCATGGTGCAGTTTCTGAAGGGACCAAGCAGGGACAGGCAGAGCTGGACCTACTGGTCAGCAAGGAGGGGATGCTGGGGAGGTAAAAGTCACAGGCTGTGGTGACCATGGAGCAGTGATGGTCAGGGTCTAGAGACAGTGAGGATTAGAGCAGAGGACCTACCCCAGGCTTTAGGAAAAAAAAGAAACTTTGGCATGTGCTGAAGAAAACTAAAATAAGGGGCAAGGGAAGATGTACATGTGTTGGTGCGGATTTTCAAGGGTCCTGGTTTAAGAGTAAATGTAATGCTTTTCCATGGGACAGAAATTCAAGTACATTTACAGCCTCAGGGTAAAAGCCAAATCTTCAAGGAAAAGCCAACTAACCGCTTTTTACTGAGTAAAAAGCAGACTCAAATCATCAGTACTGAGATCTGTACTCTTGTTTTGCAGCACAAAATTTGCACCAATGTTGTACAATGTTTTGAGGAACACAGGAATTATAGTTCAGGTACTTTATCTCTTCATTCCCTCCCATGGGTTAGGCTCCCCAAATAACCCTTTTTTTCCTTGACACAGGGTCAGCAGGTGGCTCCCATGGTGCACTACATGCCGACCTCAGGAGGTGTTTGAGGTGTAGCAGAAGTGGACACAAAGATGGACAAAGTCATTGCCACTTAAAAAAGAAGGGGACACGTACACCCCACAGCTGTCCAAGGTGCTTTAAAAGGGAAATGCATTATGTAAATAACTGAAAGGAAAAGTTTAAGGTAAAGACAAAATAAAAATCCCAAAGCAACCTCCCAACAAAATGTTTCAGTTCAGATCAATCTGACCAAGGAAAATGCTTCCCCAGCGAAATTAAAAATTTTGCTCAGGGAATTTCTCTTTTAATGATGCTCTCTTTCCTATGAATGTTTTTTAGCTAGTAGCTCCCAAAGGTCTTTATTAGGTACTAATTTCCTATAAACTATTAATGAGACACTGCTAAGTCCCTTAGGTCATGCTGAAAAATCATATTGGAAATAATGGCAAAATCATTTTGGTTTTATATGTGTATATATATGCACTGGGAAGGAATAGATACAGCTCTAGGGATCATACTCAATCCAATTACTTTGAAATTACTCAAAATGATGACTGAAGTTGCTGTTATCTGTAGTAATTTGTCTACAACTTTATGGGTTACTAACCTAAATGTTGACGATACACTTCAGCTCAATAATAATTTTTGTTAAATGTGGTGTTAAATCCAAGCTTTCACTGATGGTGGTGAAAGCTGTGGCTTGAAAATGGGGTATTGTCTGATTTGTCCATGAATTGGTACATGTAGAAGTTTAACAGTTTTTGTTCAATTCTAGTTTTTATAAGACTGCAAAGTGTCAAGGCCCAGAGACAGTATATGTTGTGTAAATGACATCTAGGCTTTCCTGTTCCAGCCACAGCTCATAATCCACCACATTTCTCTGTCCCCTAAATCAAGGTTTTTTTAAATACCACAGTCCTCATTTTTGGCTCTTGCCAAACAGCTCCTCAAGACAACACTCCAAAAAAAGGATCAATTTCACTTGTTCTCCCCATTCCTAAGTCCAATCTCTTGCAGAGTCCATCCACAGGGATGGGGTCAGAAGAGCTGCAGAGGGACCAGAACCACTTGTCCCAGGAAATCCCAAGAACGGGCCATCTGGGAATCGGGGAAGCAATTCACTGGAATCTACTTCCCCTAGTAAAATAGGTCTCTCCACAAGTGAAAGGGCCCTTCACTCTTGGAGGGCCTCCCTTGGTTACTGAGACCTGAAGAACCCAAAGGAAAAAAAAAGAATTAAATAAAAAACCTATGCATTAGCTCTGCATTACTGTTGGGGATTGACTGGTGGGTTTCATATACTGTCTTTATTTTCTAATTAGTAGAGCTCTCAACAGACAAAACAAACCTCATTACACAATTTCTTTCTTTTCTTTTTTAAGTTTTTGTTGTAAGTTTACCCCAAACGCAGAGCATTCCACTGCCTTCAGTACAGGTGTGTACACTGTGGGTAGATGTAAATGATCCCACAACTCAGAAAAAGTGTAGTTTTGTTTACATGCTTCTGTGGGAATGCTTTTCTCTTTAAGAAAGCCCCAACCTACAGAAAATTCATAAAGAACCCTTTATACCTTCTTGCAGAATAATGCAATCAGTATGCCATTTAATGTACAAACACCTTTCAGGAGATGAGAGGCATTTAAAATTATTTGATAACTAAATTGCTGATGGTACATCTAGCCCCACCATTTATAAAATCATTGTGCTGTTTTCTCTCTACCAGGACAAAACCAGAAAAGAGAAGTTGCAATAGAGGTCCTTTGCAATTATTGTGCATAATGGTAACTTTTAATAACTGAAATAATGTTTTTTCCATCAATAGACTTACACTGGGTCTCTGCTGGTTGCAGCTGCCTGCCTAGTGAAACTACATGAATCTGGTTGCTCATTTGCATACCCTAATATTTTGGTAAACCACTCAGCATTTGATGCCAACCCACTCTTACAGCCAGGCAAGGTGCTTCATTTGGGTATTTCTTAGCTCTGCCTGGGTCTGTGAGGTCATCAGTAATTAGTGTTCAAACTACTAAATCTCTTAATGACTAAAACATTTTTAGAAGCTTGGTTTGGAACAACACAGAGTCAATTAAAGCATCATGATTTGTCACAGATTTAGAAAACTACACAGATGCCTCCATCCTACTCGCTACAGAAACACTGAAATAACACCATAGGTCACCATAACCCAGAAAGCTTTTCTTTAATTTCTGGAGATTTAGCAGGAAAAGCAGATCCACAGTGCCTATAGATGAGGTTTAATGGCAGGCAAGGACTGCTCACAACCAAAAGGTTGCATTAAAGCCCTTTCCTGGGGCAGTCAACGAAAGATGTGACATTTTCCTGTTCCAAGGGGCCTGAAAGACATTTTTTTTTATGGGATTCAACACACGCCACAAGGAAGACCAGCATCCCAGAGAATGTGGACACCTTTAAATTCAAACTTCGATCTCAGCCCCCAGCCCCTCCACAGCCCTCTCCCTCCCCTGATGCATCTTTGTTTTCATGCACGCAGAGGTACCAGTCACTGATAACCTTTGTGTTTTGATCCCTCTCCAAAAGTAGCCCCAGGCAGAGTTATGTAGCTTTTATTTAACCTGTCTTAACTGCTGTTGAGAGGGGGACATAATTTGACTCTGCCTAGCACAGCACAGGCAGCTGAGAATTGTGAAAATTTGCAGCCTAGGGAAGTAAATGAACAAAACCAGTTTCTGATGGGATTTTCTAAATTAATTTTTCTCCCTCCCAATATATGCACATGAGGAGAGTTATGTAAATGAATGTGATTGGATGACAAGCATAGCAATACAATCCTAATGTGAAAATTAAAACTGACTGAAATGGGAAGTCAAATTGGATGCAATTAGAGGGGCCTCAACAAAGAAACTTACTTAGAGCTACACTAATTTGTGCTTATCAGGTCTCTCAGTGATGTGTAAAATAACGAGTCTGATTGTCTCTCTGTGGCCTTGTTAAGTCTGCCGAGCATCCCCTAGCCCTTTACAGGACCTTACCTCATGCAGGGCTCATTTTTTCCAGTTCTTTACTTCTTTTTGCGGGGAAAGCCATGACCTGTAACATCAGTCTAGTTACAGGGAAAAAAAGAAATGGTGGCATGTAGCCTAGTACTTTCAGTGGCAAAGTACTAGTTTGGAATTTCAATGAAAACAAAAAAAAAAAGGCTTGGTGTAAGGGGGCAATAATGCAAGAGTTTAACTTCTCCTGTTTGACATTCCCCTTTTTAGCCTGATTCTCCATGGAAGTGAAAAATAAACAGTTTGTGTTTGTCCTCTTCTCACTGCCACTCAATTTCTGAACTTAGAGATTGAATTTACAAGGATGTTTTATGTGTGGGAAGATTCCAAAGGTTCCCCATGTTGCCTTAAATCCACGAATTAAAGGGAAAAGGGAGAAAGGGAGAGACCCTAAACCTTCAGAAAAAGAAGAGATGACAGTCTAACTTCTCTCCAAGGAAGTGGTCACAGCACCAATCTTGCCAGAGTTCAGGAACCATTTGGACAACACTCTCAGGCACATGGTTAAGTGTCCTGCTCTCTTGAGCAGACACAGCCTTCCCTGCTTTTCCCCAACCTTTTTTCCCCCTCCTCCCTTATGAGAACAAAATTAAGCACAGAGATCAAGGCAGCTAGTACATTCCTTGTTTTTATTTCTTACCCTGGTTGCTCTAAGCAGCTTCACTGCTGGATCATAGCACCCTCTGCTAGGAAATGTATGAATAGAGAATTAAGAACAAACACATAAATAAAATTTATAAACTAGAAAACATCAACAGAAAGTAAAAAAAATTTTTATGTTCTACTGATTGCTAAAAATGAAGATAAAGGAGCAGAATATTGGCTTGACTTGATGTAAGTCAAACTGCTTATAACAGCCTTGTTTTTAAGTCATACAACACCTTACCTTCTTTCTTTAAAAGAGTGTAAACTGCCAGCTGACAATGTTGCTTTAAAACACAGACAGATATTTCCTTTTTACTCCTTTGAAGGGAAATGCAGGAAAACATTCTCTTAATTTTCTTAGCAAGTGTTCTTTCTATGAAAAGTTTCATTCATTCATGGCCAGTCTTCACGAACGAAGATTTGGGAAAGGTCTGGAAAAGGTCTTTACCCTTTGAGCCTGCGCAGTGGATTTTTTAGGTGAGACATAGTGTGTGCTGAACTGAGCTCACCCTTTAATCCTGAGGTTCATCTGCCAGGGCTGAGTGAGCTCAGACAGCGGCAGCGAGGTCCTCAGGACGTAGGTTTGTTTAGAGTGACCTTCTCTTAGATGGATGGCCTTACAGGGCTGACCAGCTCCATCTGCCGGGAGGGGTCCCCTGACCGGGAATTGAACCCAGGCTGCAGTGTTGAAAGCACTGCATCCTAACCACTAGACCACCAGGGGTCCTCATGAAAAGTCTAAGTTATTGCTAATTTATATTATCATGAACAGTAAAGCTCTATGGAAATTTTGCTGGATAAGGCTTTCCCAGGAAGTTCTGTACTTATGCTTAGAATCACAGTATCACATAATCATTTATGTCAGAAAAAATCCTAAATATCGTGTCAGAAAAAATCCTAAATATCATCGAGCCCAACTGTCAAGCCCACCACTAAACCATGTCACCAGGTGTCACATCTACACATCTTTTAAATCCCTCAAGGGATGATGACTCCACCACTGCCCTGGGCAGCCTGTTCAAGCGTTTGACTCAGTGGATCAGAGATACAATCTGGGCTTGTATCTCCTTGTGACATCTTACTATTTTAGTAAACATTATTTTTTTACAGATCTTGGGAAATGTTCATATAGAATTTATTAGTACCCTTTAAAACTTGCTTCATGCAAGACAATCTCACAGTATATAAATCTGTACTGAATTCAGTCGTTTCTCTGACTCATTTTCTTCTTTTCTGGTTTATGAAAAAGAAAGACCTCAAATGTTTCCCTGCACTGAATTTAACTCTTTTCTCTTTTGCACTCAGCGTTCTCAGTTATGTCTGTGAAACATCTCTAAAATACAACAAATTGTAGTCTGTGAAAGGAAACACACCTGTAGAACCACAGGCTGGGTGCTGTTCAATGTGGTCTGCACTCAAGGGAGTGACCATTAATATAAAAAGTGGAAAAAGGCAACTGAGAAAATGCAGCTCTGTCTGAAGGGGCAATGCAGGTTGCAAGGGAATGGTGGGCACATGCAAAGTGGTGGGGAAAATCTTTCTGGTGGTATGAACAGTACTGCCCTGTGTTGATGTGACCCATGACAAAAATGCTCAAGCATCCACAAGGGTGAATGAAACTCCAACCTTTTAAATTCTTTTTCTGTCCTTTTTTCCACAAGCATTATTTCAAACTATCCAATTTTTGCAATCAAGTTCTTAAATCTTTTGCACCTCTTCCTCTATTTCTCTCTCTGTTACTCTGTATGTTGGGCTCAGGGCAACACACACTATCTATTTATTCATTTATGAGTGAAAAGACAGACACGATTCCCATGATGAGCCAAGTTTATGTGAGGTGGGTTTGCAGGTCCTTTCTGGATTGCTAACAGTCTTATCTCTGAAAAGAAGAAAGCTCTATAGGTACTCTAGGTTAAAGCACTGAGACCTCCAGTCAAAAGGATTACCCCCATTATTGCTTTGTATCTGTAAATGTACGTGTCTTCCAGGGAAACGATAACTTTTTAAAGTATGTCATACTTGGGTGTATGAGGAATGTGGAAAGAAGGGCTAGACACTGCAGAGGTTGTTGCTGAATGAAGTTAAACCATTACTGATCTAAGTTAGATATCTCTGTGGTTTTCAAGGTGTGCTTCCTTTCACAGCCTACAATTTATTGTATTGTCAGAGGTATTTCAAGTACTTAACTAAGAATGCTGGATGCAAAAGAGAAGAGTGCTAAATATTGATAAAGTTAAATACACTTGATGGGTGCCAAAACCAGTCTCTTGGTAATTATACTATAATGGAGCTAAATATGCTAAGTCTTTTAATTGTGGACCTGCTAAATTCCACATTCCATTAATCACATGACAATCTGTTTTCAGTTTAGAGGATTTTTGTGTGTGTGGTTTGGTTCTTTTTAAACATGTCAAACCATTTTCTGTCTTTATAGCCCATCAAATCTGACTGTTTTTTTGTGATTTGAATGTTTCATAGGAACTATTACTTTCAAGGCAGAGTAAACAGGAAACTTTTAAATGTGAGTCACCAACAATAATACAAAAGTCAAAGTCACTGTTTTGAAGTAACTCCTGTCAGAAGAAAACTTGGTGGTTTGGTTTTTCCCCTGTAGCTTTAACTTGGTGTTCTAGGAGAAAGAGTCACTGTAATTCTCTACATTCTTCTCTCTTTCTCATGGACATTTAACTTCCATCCTCACCCTATCCAATCGGTTAATGCTCCCTGATTCTCACAGCATTCCTTTGAAGAGGGAAAGAGCTTGTCACTTTTCCTGTAGATGAAGAAACGAAGCACAGAGCAAGGACCATATCTAAAGTGAACTCAGAACCCATAAGCACGGTTTCACAGGACCCATCATTTGGCTTACAACTGAGATATTGCCCAAATGCATCCCCTTTCAGCCCTCCTTCAGCTCCATGCTGCTTTCCTTGAATTGATGCCAACTACTGCTGTGGGTATGTTCAGCTAGTTCAGTTCAGACATCAATCTAGAAACATAATCAAATAAGAAAACAAAAAAAAAAAGACCAAAATATCCCACTGGCACCTGACCACACCAGCACGTGGCATGGCATAAAAGGTACTACAGGAATCAAGGGCTAACAGGCCAAGGGACAGTAGTAGACTGTGATTTCTGTTTTGAGCATTAGAACAGAGAATGTTAAGCCTTATATTCAAAAATGTGTTGTAGTGAAAATAAAGCTTTTCAATGGCACCCCCCATCATGACTCAGGCTCTTTGGCTGCCTCTGCAATGTTCCAGAGAAAAGAGGTAGATGTTTCCATACAGTACCCATGGAAACTGGCAGAATGCATATACTTGTTATACATCATTAAGTGATGCCCATGCCAAGAATAATAATTTATTTGGACCTAAGCTTAGCTGAAATAAGGCAGATCTGCATGCCCAGACACTGTTTTCTTTAAATGTCAGGTCATATGCTGTTCTCTTTCCCTCTTAGTCTGACTTCTGTATCAATGCAGATTTCATCTGGCTCACACTCAGTGCAGATGGAGAGCTGTCAGCTGTACTGTAAATGACAGTCTGCCTGTCCCTTGCACACAATACCAGAGCTGATGAGTTGAGCTAATTATGTCTATCCCACCCTCACTAGCCTTCCAAGAGCCAGCAAGATTTCAATTAGGGAAAGGACAAGGAAGAAAGACTTTGAAAATCCTGAAGGCTGTCATTTGTAAGACTCAAGACTCTGGATGAGCACAAACATTGCCAAGAAGTTTCATGAAGGCGGGAAGGGAAGAGTACCTCAGCAGAGAAATGCTGCTCCTTCTCTGGCCCCATTCTGACCCATATATTACAAGTCCTTTTACATTTTTGAAGTTGCCAGAGCTCACCCACCTTCCAATTCCCATTGTCTCATCACACCTCTAGACAGAAAGAAGACCCAAGGGAGCATTACTGATGATAAAGGGCAAGCTAACAGTAAGCAACTCAATGAGGGATTCCAGGACACACTGAGTCTGAAAAAAATGAAAACAGGGGAATCTTATTTTCAGCATGAAGGGATTTGGCACATTCTCAGCATTTTCTCTCTAACATATTAATTACGTGAGGAGAGAAGGAAGGAGGGCAGGACAATTATTCAGACTGAAGAATACTATTGGCACAAGAACAAATGGGTATCAACTAGCTATTAAAAAGCTTAGGATGCAATTTAGAAAATGATTTCTAATTGTCAAAGAAGGTCACAGAATAGCTTTCTTAATAGACCTGAGGACAGAAAACTTGGTGACTGTAGGACAGAACCTGATGTAATTTACGATTGGGATTATAGGATTTTATTTCCTGACCCAAGATGTTCCTTCCATCATTTTCACCTCCATAGTTATGACATCCTTGTCAAAAACACACAGTAATTCATGGGTGTCCCTGTTCACATGTTAATATGAATGGTACAGAAACAGGGGAAAAGATCTGGCTAGAGATTCCTATTTTTGAAGGTAGTGACAAGCATCGATGGCAAAAAAAATATGCCATGTAGCCTTTCAGCTGTGCTGTGTAATATTTGGGCAATGGACACCAGCATCACAATGGGAAGGAAAGGAGAAGCCAAACTGACTTTGTGCTCAGCATTCAGGACAGGGCCACAACAGCAGCCAGGGAAAACCAGGGTCTGTTTAACATGCCTCATCTGTACTGACTGCAGACCTTGCTGAAGGCAAGTAGTTCTTCTTTAGTCTCGCATGACTCAATTCCCTCAGCCTTAGGAAGCTAAGGAGGACAGCAGGGTATATGTGTATGTGCAGACTCAATTTTCTTCAATCTCTTGAATAACCACATAATGCTTCAAGTATCACCAAGAAGCAATGAATCTTGGCAAGCTCCTTACAAGTTTCTACTTTCTTTCTTTCTTTTTTTTTTTTTTCTCATTATTTCTCTTTTTATCTTACTTTTTAATCCTTGTGATTTCTTGACTTTCACTTCAGGTCATTCTAAATGAAACCCAGGGCTATCTTTAGGTGTCTATACTTATGCCATGAATCAGATTTTCTTTTCTACTCTTATCAAAACCCTGGGAAGGTTTTACTGAGAGAGAGACTTCATTAGCACAAAAGCAGAGTTTTGCTGCTGCTCTGATGAAGCACAAGATGCCAACATAACTGAACAAGGGGAAGGATTTGATGTGCTTTTATGCAGGGTCACTACTCTGGAAGAATAATTGTACAAGATGTCGCTAAACTGTCAGAAGGTTCTTGATATGTATCTAATTTTCTGAAGCCTTGTGCATTAGTGGCAGTCTGGGTTACATAGAGTTGCTGGATCAAGGAAGAGAACAAATGCTCTTATTCACTCTCATTACTCCCATTCATGCCCTGTTTGTGTTTCCTGCTTTTATCATTGCTGCCACTTGACATGAACTTCTTCCTCTGGCACTAGAGCCACATCTTTTTCTAGCTCTGCTGCCTTGCAGCCCAATGTGTAGGATACAATTCTGCTGTGATCACTAGCAGAGGAGAAAGTGGGGCAACACTGTCAGCTTTTTGCTTGTTTGTTGGTCAAGGCTTTTTGATCTCTGTTAGGATAAGTACTCAAGAGTACTCAAGTTAAAGGATGAGTAAATTCCTTAGAACAACCATAATTAGTTTTGTTTCCAAAACCTTCGATGTTCTTTCTCTGAATATTATGAAATATAATAAAAACTGCCCGACTTATGAAACCTGGATAGGTACCTCATTGTATTGAAACCGTAGGAATTAGTGGCTTTAGGTACCTGGCAATTCTATCTTGGTAGAACAGAATCATCTGATACTCCAGAGAAGCATCAAACCCTCCAGTAGGAGACCAGTTTGTGAGAAACCTCTTGACACAGCATTGTTAACCTGCTGTGTTGTAAAAGGTGTTCAACACACTGTACTTTGTTCCATGCCTCTGGATGGGCAGAAGTCCCTTGAAACTCCTGAGTCTTGTACAGCACTGTGTTAGAAGGCAGAGAGTCTGTCCTCCAGAGAGTCATTACATATACTTTAGAATTTAAGAATTTACACTTCGTTCAATGGAATGACACCAGCATAAAAATTAGTCCCCACATTTATAGTTAGCAAGGTCAGGTTGTTAAGAAAATGTTATGTCTTTGTTAGACTAAAACATCACTGAAACCCAAAGAGATAATATTTTCAATATCTATAATCTTCTTCCTAATTGCTTCCCAGAGAGCAAAAGTTCAAGCCTCAAAACCTTCACATGCAATATACTTTGCAGACAACTTCTTAAGAAAAGATGAGAGATGTAATGTTAAGAGTACCACAAAAATGGGGGCAAAATTATAAAGACATGCAAGCAGCGGCTAAGAGGACTAAATCTAATTGGTTTCATGTATGTCACATAAATCTATATTAAGCTAAGTTTAATTTGAGTTCTGTGCAGCTCACTTTGTTCAGTGTCCTGCAGGTATTCCTTCCATATGGTCTTGCAGATCAAGGTTTCTTCTACAGCCAGGAAGTTTCAATCAGTATTTTACAGTATTTCCTGAAGTTTTGGAGATGTTTAAAATTATGGGTTTTTTACTCTCTGAGAAGGTAGCCAGATGATACTTAATCTCCTTTGTCATGAAAGGGTAACCAGCTGCAAAGAAAACTTGTAAGAGAGAGTGAAACTGTTATACTTTTCCCAGCACATTAGGATATGAAAATGCAATTTAAATATAGTGCTTATGCATTTTATGAGATTAACTTTTTTTTTCTTTAAATTAGAAGCTTTGTTTCCCATATTTACCTATCCTAAGCATGTTGAATTGCCCTGGAATGACACGCCGTCTGTGGAGGACATTTCACCCTCATGTAAGCAGTTGTGGGAGCTTTCATAGTTTCTTTCCATTCTCTATTCAGCCTCAGACCTCTTCTGCTTCAGAAGTGCAGAATTTTTATAATACTTCAAGTCAAAGGGACACACTTGTACTTGGATAAACACCATTCTCACACTCCTCAGACAATCAGTTTAATTAAAGGTGCTCTGTTCTGGCTTTTTTGTTCTCTGTTTTCTCTTAGAATTTTCAGTTTCCTCTGACTGAGCAATATTTTCAAGTATCTTGGTCAGCTAATACAGACACTTCACCTTTTACAAGTCTTTTCACAAATCCTTACTGCCATCTGATCATTGCATACATTGCTTAATTTTTATTTTTATTTTCTGAAGTCAACACAGTATAACTCTGGACTTACAATCATACTATAACATACTTCAAAAATAACATCCTAAAAGTGGCAGCAGTAGGGATTTTATTTTAAAAAATTGTGACTTTTTTTCCTCCTCTGTAAGAGAAGGTTCCTACAGAATGAGTTTACATGGCATTTATACAGAGATTGTACACAATAAATTGAGTGAGACATATGAAGAAGGATATGATTCAGAGAAGAAATTCACCTTTTTTAGGCAACTATACACAGATGAAAATTTAAGATGTAACCTGTGTGACCAACAAAATGTATTGTTCTGAAATATTTGTTAAATTTGGCACACACATTGTGACTAATTTTTTTCACTATTTAATAACAAAAACTAGTTACAGGCATTACCAGGAAAGACAGGACCAAGTGCATGGCTTTAAAAGTGTGTCATTTTCAGACTGCATCTCCTTTTTTAAAGTTTTCTAAGTTAGTTTCTTTCCAGTTTATGCTTTACAAAATATGAAATCAGGAAAATATATATTGACATGGACCATAAAATAATGACTGAATAATAATGAAGTGATAGCAAAGGGAAGCTGGAGTAAATCCTTCCTAAGTTTATATCTTTACCACTCAGCCCTTCTGCCCCAACATGGACACCTACTTGGCTTCTCCGCAAACAACACACTTGAGTCTATCGATCACCAGGGAGTGGACAGCTTTTATAAGCTTGTGATGGATTTTTGCAGGCTAACAAACTGGTCATGTACTACTTTTCACTGAAAGTGCATTTTACAAGCTAAAGAATTAGATGATAAAGTGCTTATCAATGGTTTGCATACTGAAAGCCAGCAACTGTAGAAGGCTTGAACTTTCATTAAAGCCATTTTAGGAAAAGCCTCTTGCTGCAAAAGCATTCTGTCTGACATTTCTGCATTTATCTCCCCTGTTTTTCTTGATTTCTTTTATTTTCTTCTTACAAAAAAAGAAGCATTTTCATGATTTTGCAACAGTTAACCACAAAATTGGTATTACTTAGGACTCCTGCCTTCAAGAACAAGCTGATGTAGGCCTAAAAAATTTGAAGTGTCCATTACATATTCCTCTAGGACTGTGTCATGACTGTGAAAAAAGCCCTAACCTGTGAAGAAAAATTGAGTGAACAAAGCAGTTTCAATTCTGATGGATTGACAGTAAAGTTTTCCACTGTGAAAACTGTAGGTGTTTGGTCACAACAGGTTTTTGTCACACATTCTGTGGCATACTGTGATGCGTATCAAGCTCTGCGGATTTACACTTAAAATCCTGATTCCCTATTTCCTTGCTTCTTCCCTGGTAAAATGTTGACAATTTAGCAACATCATATTTTACAGGTAACTTGAATTGTGCAAGGTTATGAAAAGCAGCACAGGTTCCAGCACAGATCCTGATGATGTTCATATAATCGTGATAATGCAGATCCTGTGACTTGGAGTGCAACTGTTTTTTGAATAGAGCAATCACAGAGAAGTTGTTCAGCATTTGGGGTTGCTGATGGTGTTTATTCTTGTATCAAGTGTTCTGCAAGATAAATAAATGCTTCAAGTTTTGTTGCTTGATCGTTTGAATATTTCAGGACACATTTTACTTTATTTCTAGAACTGCCTGCTTGATACATGTTGTTAAAAACCACTCTGAGTTAAAAAAAAAAAAAAAAAAAGACTATATCCTGTGAGACAGTCTGGCTCTGTAATTTCTACTTGTAGAGAAAGAATGAGTGAATGAGGTGCTGTGATCACAATTTTCACAAAACACTGATTCATCCCCATCAGAAGCCAGTAAGATGTTTAGCCAACATGTGTTCTTGTATAGTGAATATCTTTCCTTTGCCTTGGGGCAGATTTACAGAAATGCTTTGGGAAAAATATGTTTTCAAGTTTTTTAACCACACAGGCAGCTTTTTGCTTCCTTAGATTCTTAAATAAAAGTATAGGTATGGCACCAGAGGCTACTAGATGTTTTGAGACAGAAAGTCCCATGTCTTATATGTTTTCAGTTTTTGAGGCCAGACAGTCACATTAGATAACCTATTCTAACCTTTGGTTAGTAATACAATTAAAGAAGAAGAGTAAGTACATTTGTAATAATGACAGGAGAGATAATTTCTCTTATTTCAAATAGTTGCATCATTTTAATGTTCTAATATTGCGTAGAAAAAGTTCTGAATAGATTTCCAACTGAAAATAACAAAATGGGAAATGAAAACAAGAAATAGTGAATAGGGATAGTATTTTGTTTTCTGCATTTGCAACTTAGTTGACAACTGAATATGGCAACATGAGATGTAGATAAGATGAGAAAGGGACAATTACAACCGAAGATGTTATGTAGGAGGCCTGTGCAGGGGTGCAGGGGATGCACCAGGGCAGGGAAGCCCAGGGGACATGTGCCAGAATTGATAATGTCATTGGTCACAAGGTCACATGGTTTTAAGATAAAAACAGTGCCGAGTTTGAAATAAAGTCTCTCTGATCACCACCTCAGTGGGGAGAAGACTCCATTTCTTTATTATATAAAGACCCCACGCGACAACGTTACACATTTTGTTGCTTTCTATGATAGACATTGATTTCAATTCTTTATTGGGAAAACCACTACTCCATCCAATTGGCAGGTACATTGCGGTATAATACATATATGCACTATACTAATACGTAGTAGCTATATTTCTACAACTAAATACACAATACAATAATATGGGTAGTTTTTATTCTATATCTACCAGATGTAGCTGACTTTTTTTCTGTCTCACCTCAAATTAAAACCAACACTTACACTGTTAAATAATAACAATGACAATTATAATTACAACAACAATAGTAAATTTAAAACACTTGATCTGAACTTAAGAGATTACTTTGATCTCAAAGAGAATTTTCTGTTTTGTTAATTTTTATACTATCTTGAAAGAGGACTTTTTCTAACGCAGATCAGAGCATGAGTACCAGAGGACAGTGTGAGTGTCATCTGTGTGCGATGCGAGCAGGTGAATGATTTGCTATGCCTGGTGGCAAAGCTCAAGGAAGAGGTAGAGAGGCTAAGAAGCACTAGGGAAAGTGAAAGGGAAATAGACTGGTGGAGTCACACCCCTTCCCCCCCAAAAGAAGTCCAGCAGGAGATGGTGAAGCCCTGCCCCTCCTGCCATCAGGCAGATGGAGCAAACCAAGTATATGGGGGGGAATGGAAACAGGTTCCTGACCAGATGGGCAAAAGAGTCCTCTCCCGACCCCCCATCACCTCCTACAATGCCCTTTAAGAACAGGTATGTGGCCCTGGACCCAGAGAGTCAGGCAGAGGACAGTCAAGAGGAAGATCTGTTTGGAGAGTCTCCTGGTTGCACCCCATATACCCCAGATGCATTACAACCACAGCTATTAAAAAAAAAAAAAAAAAAAAAAGGGTAGTTGTAGTTGGTGACTCCCTTCTGAGGGGAACTGAGGGCCCTGTGTGTCGACTGGACCCATCCCACAGGGAGGTCTGCTGCCTTCCCAGGGCCTGGGTTAGGGATATTAGTGGGACACTCCCTCAGCTAATCCAGCCCTCAGATTATTATCCACTGTTGGTGGTCCAGGCTGGCAGCAATGACATTAATGACATGAATGCAAGAAGTACCAGGGTGATTAAAAAGGACTTCAAGGCACTGGGTCGATTAGTTAATGGGATAGGAGCACAGGTGTTGTTCACCTCAGTTCCTGCAGTAGCAGGGATGAATGAGGAGAGGAGTAGGAAACTCATCAATAGGTGGCTAAAGGATTGGTGCTACCAGCAGAATTTTAATTTTTTTGACCATGGGGCAAATGCCATGGTACCTAGTCTCTTCAAATCAGATGGGCTTCATCTATCTAGCAAGGGCAAAAGGACTCTAGCCCATAAGTTGCCAGGGCTGATCAGGAGGGCTTTAAACTAGATTTGAAAGGGGAAGGGATTGAAACCAGGCTCTCCAGAGAGGAGTCTAAGAGTGGAAAGCCCAAGTTAAGAGTGAAATCAGCAGCCCAGCTGAAGTGCATGTACACCACTGCACGCAGTGTGGGTGACAGACAATAGGAGTTGGAAGCCATCGTGCAGCAGGAAAGCTGTGCTGTAGTCACCATCATGGAAATGTAGTGGGATGACTCGCATGACTGGAGTGCTGCCATGGGTGGCTACAAGCTCTTCAGAAGGGACAGGCAAGGTAGCAGAGGTGGAGGGGTGGCTCTACATGTTAGACAGTCTCTTGACTCTGTGGAACTTGAAGGTAGTAACAATAAGGTTGAGTGCCTGTGGATCAGAAGCAAGGGGAAGGCCAACAAGGCTGATATCCTGGTGGGAGTCTGTTACAGACCACCCAACCAGGATGATGAGGGTGATGAATTATTCTACAAGCAGCTGGCAGATGTCTCAAAATCACCAGCCCTTGTTCTCGTGGGTGACTTTAACCTGCTGGATGTCTGCTGGGAACTCCACACGGGGGAGAAGAGGCAGTCTAGGAGATTCCTAGAGTGTATAGAGGACAATTTCCTGCTCCTGCTAAATGACCCTACCAGGGGTGGGGCCCTGCTAGACCTGCTATTCACGAACAGAGAGGGGCTGGTGGGAGATGTGGTGGTCGGAGGCCGTCTGGGGCACAGTGACCATGAAATAATAGAGTTTTCAATACTCAGGGATGCAAGGAGGGACATCAATAAAACCTCTAAGCTGGATTTCTGGAGGGCAGATTTCAGCCTGTTCAGAAGACTAGTTTGGAGCGTACCCTGGGAAACAAGCCTTGAAAACAAAGGGGTCCAGGAGGGATGGACATGCTTCAAGAAGGAAGTCTTGAACACACAGGAGCAGGCTGTCCCAGTGTGCCGAAAAGCGAGCCAGTGGGGAAGACGACCGGTCTGCCTGAACAGGGAGATTTTGAAGGAAATTAGGGTAAAAAAGAGAGCCTACCAATTATGGAAAAAAGGTCTGGCTACTCAGGAAGAGTTAAGGAATAAAGTTAGGTCATGTAGAAAGAAAATTAGAGAGACGAAGGCACAATTTGAACTCAATCTTGCCACTTCTATAAGGATAATGAAAAGTCTTTCTACAGATACATCAATAGCAAAAGGAGGGGCAAGGAAAACCTCCATTCTTTATTGGACATGGGTGGGAATATAGTTATCAAAGATGAAGAAAAGGCTGAGGTGTTTAACACCTTCTTTACCTCAGTTTTCAACAGCAAGACAGGTTGTCCTGAGGACAGCTGGCTTCTGGAGCTTGTAGAAAGAGATAAGAAGCTGAATAACCCCCCTGTAATCCAGGAGGAAGCCTGCTGAACCACTTGGATCCTCACAAGTCTATGGGATCAGATGGGATCCATCCTAGGGTGATGAGGGAGCTGGAGGAAGAACTCACCAAGCTGCTCTCCATCATTTACCAACAGTCCTGCCTCACTGGGGAGGTCCCAGAGGACTGGAAGTTGGAGAATGTCACACCCATCCACAAAAAGGGCTGCAAGGAGGAACTGGGCAACTACAGGCCCGTCAGCCTGACCTCAGTGCCTGGCAAGGTTATGGAGCAGATCATCCTAAGTGCAATCACACAGCACCTACAGGATGGACAATAGATCAGATCCAACCAGAACGCGTTTAGGAAGGGCAGGTCCTCTCTGACCAACCCGACCTCCTTTTATGATCAGGTGACCTGCCTGGTGGATGAGGGGAAGGCTGTGGATGTGTCTACCTGGACTTCAGCAAAGCCTTTGACACCATCTTCCACAACATTCTCCTGAAAAAGCTGCAGCCCATGGCTTGGACAGGGGTACTCTGTGCTGGGTTAGGAGCTGGCTGGAGGGCTGAGCCCAGAGATTGGTGGTGAACGGTGCTGCATCCAGTTGGCAGCCGGTCACTAGTGGTGTCCCCCAGGGTTCAGTGTTGGGCCAGTCCTGTTTAATATCTTTATCAATGATTTAGATGAGGGGATTGAGTGTCCACCATCAGCAAATTTGCAGATGACACTAAGTTGGGGGGGAGTGTTGATCAGCTGGAAGGCAGGAGGGCTCTGCAGAGGGACCTGGACAGGCTGGAGAGTTGGGCTGATTCCAACGGGATGAGGTTCAACAAGGCCAAGTGCTGGGTCCTGCACTTTGGCCACAACAACCCCCTGCAGTGCTACAGGCTGGGGACAGAGTAGCTGGAGAGGAACCAGGCAGAAAGGGACCTGGGGCTACTGACTGGCAGGAAGCTGAACGTGAGCCAGCAGTGTGCCCAGGTGGCCAAGAAGGCCAATGGCATCCTGGCCTGGATCAGGAACAGTGTGGCCAGCAGGACCAGGGAAGTGATTCTTCCCCTGTACTCAGCACTGGTGAGGCCACACCTCGAGTGGTGTGTCCAGTTCTGGGCCCCTCAGTTCAGGAAGGATATTGAGGTGCTGGAGCAGGTCCAGAGAAGAGCAACGAGGCTGGTGAAGGGACTGGAGCACAAGTCCTGTGAGGAGAGGCTGAGGGAGCTGGGGCTGTTCAGCCTGGAGAAGAGGAGGCTCAGGGGAGACCTCATCACTCTCTACAACTCCCTGAAAGGAGGTTGTAGCCAGGTGGGGGTTGGTCTCTTCTCCCAGGCAGCTATCAGTAAGACAAGAGGGCATGGTCTTAAGCTGTGCCAGGGGAGGCTTAGGTTGGATATTAGGAAGAAATTCTTTACAGAGAGGGTGATCAGGCATTGGAATGGGCTGCCCAAGGAAATGGTGGATTCTCTGTCCCTGGAGGTTTTTAAGATGAGGCTGAATGTGGCACTTAGTGCCATGGTCTAGTAACCACAGCGGTAGTTGATCAAGGGATGGACTTGATGATCTCAGAGGTCCCTTCCAACCCGGCTGACTCTATGATTCTACTCTATGGCTTTGGATCAAATGACTGCTGCTCCCGTGGGGCCTCAGGAGTCAGAAATGGGAGCAAATGTCTGACTTGTCATGACAATAAAGTGCAGGTAGGATGGAGATGGGGAACTGACAGAAACAAAATGAGAGCCTCCAGAAAATTAATATTAACACACCAACTGGCCTGGAGGCAGCCCCATTGTAGTTCATTTACAGTGGTTTATAGATATATGAGTAATGCTGATACTGGAATTAGTGCCAGGAGAGGCCTGAGACCACAGTGGTCTGTATTCCAGAGACTGTCCAGGACAAGACTTTCTAAAAGTTGTGTTGTCTTTTGCTATAAATCTGATCTTTAGTGACAATGTGTGATGCAATAGTTCTCTTTTTAATAAGGACTTGGATTTGATTTTATGCTCTCCAATTAGAGTGATCAGTAATAGATTAAAAGAAAGAAAGAAAAGCACATGGATTTTAAGACTCAAAGATGCTTTTTACTGATACATTATCACAAAAACTGCAGTTAGCAAAAACATACAGTCTGTTGCTGAAGTTTCTGTGAAGCTGACAGCCTGTTTTGCTTTCTTAAACTCACAGTTTGCAATCAAGGTTTGGCCCATAATTTGCAGTTAAGTAACTGAATTTAAGAAGTCAGTGGGAAAGTCCTACTTGACTTGGCACTTGGCTTAAATGCTGATAAATTTGGATTGTCTCTGCTGAAGGCAGTGAATTAAACCTTAATTGACTGCCAGATTCTGAATAATAAATTCTGAATTCCTTTAATGATCTTCATCAGCATTTTTATGCTTAAGAGCGTACACGGAATAACTTCATCACTGCTTCGCTGACCAGCCACCTGATGCCTCATCTTCCAGGCAGCAGCTCAAAACAAGGTATATTTTTGCATTTTTTCACTGAAAACTTGTAAATTTTGCCTTCTGTTTGAAAATGTGACTAGTCATTTTGCAAGTTTTCTATGTGTTTCTGATGTTTTCCAGCCTCCTGTAAAAGCCTGGCTTTCCATCCTTTGGCCTTCTTCTCAGAAGGTTATACTTGTCTATAATACAGTCTCAATGGTTTCGTAGGAAAGGAGGGAAAAGAGAAGATCCCAAGGTAACCAAGCTACTGAGTCCTGTGCTGCTGAAGACTTTTTTGGGACTGTTCTCAGCAGGAGTTGCCAGGATGCTTTGCAATAGGAAGGAATCAGGGGATTCCCATGTCAGAATCAGTAGTGCATCCAAAACCTTGGTCAGTTGGTATTGAATTGAAGCCTCTTGATGCCTGTTTACCTAAGTTAATATGGCAGATTTCCCTTCACATTTTTTCATTTGTTTGTAGCTTGAATGACACTATACACTTAAACTGTCAAATCATGGAATCATAGAATACTCTGAGTGGGAACAGACCTAAAGGGATCATCAAAGTCCAACTCCTGGCCCTGCACAGGAAAACCCCAAGAATCACACCTTGTACATGAGAGTGTTGTCCATAATATCACTGAAAACGTATATTTGTTTTCCCTACACACTACACCTTTTTGTACATATTATTGTGTTTCTAATGCAATTTTTCAGATGCGAAACAAAAAGAAGACTTTTCACTGAGACCTTGCGGTTTGGTTTTAATGAAGAATAGCTTGGTTCACTACATTCACTATAGTTTGTCCCAAGATTTGAAACACAAACTGTCTTGCATTTCACTGTGGGTTTTCTGAATAATTTTAAAGCCTTTGGAAGTGTGAATTCCTGCTTGCTCTTTTGGTTCTGAAAGCCTGAAAATAATTAAATTGAAATAGGATTGTGTTGGTAAGGCATGTGGACACGTAATATGCTTTATAATGCTAAAACTCCTAACAGGGTTTTGCCAAGTATACGATGAGAAATCAAGGTTTGTAAAAATGTCAATAATGGACTTCTTGTTAACCATACCTGGGAATTCCTAGGCCATGGAGGCTGTCTGGCACTGAACAGACTGTGTTTACCCTAGTAAACATTCTTAACCTCCAAAAGAGGGTAGCCTGATACAAATCACTTCGTGTGAGCGGTCTCTTGAGAGAATTTGTGCTCAAACCCTTTCTAGCAATTATTGTACGGACTGTTAATTGGCATGGGACAAAATGATACCAGAGAAGGCTTAAAGAATATACTTAGAAATGTTTCAACACCTTGGAAGTCTCTCTGGGTTATTCCTCTAGCCTAGAGATAACCTTATCAGATTATGGCACTGCTGGCTGTGATATGTTACGGTGGAATGAACCAAAAGAGACTGAGGAACAGAAAAGAAGGATGGATGGAAGCCTGAAGAAGGCAATTAAGTTATGAAATCAGTATCGTGCATTTTTTAAGGGAAGGTTCTGTTTTCTTTCTCCTTGCACTACCCAGGGGAAGTATCTGAGATGTATGTAAACATTTCAGGTCCAGGTATCTAAAGACACTTGCATTAATAGCAGAGTTCTGGAGTTATAGAAATGTTGGATCTCACATTCTGGGAGCTCAGACTTAAATAAGGTATATACATCAACTGTGTGCCCTGGGTGCCTTTTGACAATCACCATCAAAATGTTTCAAGAAATTGCCTGCAGTTACTCTTCAGATTATTGAAGGCTTCTGAAGGCCTGAAAATAATTAAATTGAAATAGAATTGTTTTGGTAAGGCATGTGGACATGTAATACACTTTATAATGCTAAAACTCATTACAGGGTTTTGCCAAGTATAGGATGAGAAATTGTAAAAATGTCATTAGTGGACTAAGGAAGGATGTTAATTATCCATTTTCCATTGATTATTGGAAAAAATATGAAGCTCACTTCAACGAATTTTAATTGATAATAGAAATGCATTTGTGCTTTTCTCTTTTTTTTTTTTAAGATAAATACTGCCTTAAATGTGTCTCAAACCTTTTTGTAGAGGATATACAAAGCAAACAAAACATTTTTTTATAATTAACTGCCTAAACCTTTCATTACAAAACCAACAGAAGAGATATTTTTTACTGTGACAGGGAAAAAAACCAACCCCCCAAAGCTTAATTTATTCATAATTTGGCCACTCCAATTTTAAAATAAAACCAGATACATATGAAAGATCTCTTCTTAGAACACTTTTTGTTTGTTTGTTTCATAATAATTGTATTTTTTGATTCCTAAATAATTGTTCTTTTTGTTGATTTTCAACAGTGACCTCTAACCAATATATTGGTCAGAATGATGTAACTTTGCCTTTCCAGCAGTCTGACCCCAGCTAATCCATGGCACAACTGTCCTTGAGTCTTCAGTGCTAGATTTGTATCAAAAGACCAAAGATAAGACAACAAGATCACTTAAGCAAAATACTTGCTAAAAAGTCTTACTAAAAAGTC
This sequence comes from Pseudopipra pipra, assembly GCF_036250125.1. Classification (NCBI taxonomy): domain Eukaryota; kingdom Metazoa; phylum Chordata; class Aves; order Passeriformes; family Pipridae; genus Pseudopipra; species Pseudopipra pipra. The sequence goes on along the minus strand of NC_087581.1, from coordinate 43,328,451 downwards.
AATGCTTTAAATTTTGAGAGTCAAATTAGCACCATTTTTTGATAAAATGAAGACTTAAAAAAAAAGGGTGGGGGAGATGGCCAAACAGAGGACTTTTTTCCCCATTTTTAAAAGAAATACATTTGTCATGATATACTTTTGACATAAAAGTCTCTTATTTTGAAAGAAGTAAAAAAAACCCACCAAAGCAAAACTAAGAACTAAGAAAAGGTGTTAGAATAGTAATGGTAATTTCCCAAGATGTGTAGGGAACAGAGACTTCTATTAAATATATAAATACTATCTGTCTCTGAGGAGTTGTATTTTCAAAAATTAGATTTTACTTCCTTCCACTGAAAAAAAGCTGTTCTGCTGTCAGCTGTACAAGGAAAAACTACTGCTAAGCCATCTGTTCAGTTACATTTCTTGGTGTTAAGGGTAATGGACTGGTTGCAATTCATGGCTTGTAGATAATGAAACATCAGTTTATTTAATTATTAATATCAGTTTCAATAATTATTGAAATTAGATTTAGATTTTAATACTTGTGCAGGAGAAAAGTCAATTATACAGAATAAGCTTTAAAGAGGCACTTCTACATTTCATTTTTCTTATTTTTCATTGAAATAATTGGTGAATTAGGGAGCTCTAATTAGCTGTTCCTTCCTCTCCCAGTCTGTGGTACAGTCACGGCGTCTAAACACAGGACTTTCTGTACAGACCTGGAAGCAAAAACTGTTTCTTGCAAGGTGTGCAGATGGATTTTTGTGTGCTGCAAAGCCAACTGCTTGTAGTGCACACAATTTGCAGCAATGGCAATGAATGTTTAACAACTATAGAAGCTGTACTGTAACCCTCAAAGGAACACCCACTGTCAGTGCAATGGGTCTCTCCACTGACAGCTTGGAAATTTTGATCTTTATGGTTAGAAGGAGCAAAGGACAATTGGAATATCCCCATATTTGATTTTCTTTTGAAACAGGTTGCCCTTCTTCCAATTTATCATTTTCAGCAAGATTCTAATCACAACAGCTCTGGCCATAAGCATGGCACATCCTTTTCAGCACTCTGGACAGAAACTCTTTTAATACCAGAAGCTTTTTCACATTCAGAACCAGCCCCAGCAGCTCACTTTTTGACCTGTCTAGCATGAACAGTTACCTTGATAAGGCATTTATTACTGCTACACTAGTTAATTTGCAAAAACATGTATTTTTGGCTTATCTCCCTTGTCCAACCAACATACTGATACCCAGCAATTTTATAAAAAGTCACCGTGTGCATAAGCTCATTCAAAATGCAGTTAGATATTTTTATGGCACTGCTTGTAATGAATCTGCTTATTTTTCCTCTTCCTTATCCTGTTGAGGTAACCCAGGCTGTCTGAGTGCACCCTGGCCTTTCTGTGACTCCCCTCTCACTCTTTCCTGTGCTTCTCTGAGCCATTTTACACTATACAGAGCAGATGAATTCAAAATAACATTCAAAACCAATCTGTTAAAACCAGAAAATTCAGGAGCCTTTATACACTTGTGGGACTTTCAGATTCTCTACGTTGTGAAAGGACTTAAATGAAATTGTTTATAATCAAATTAAGAGACACACAGTGGCTGCTCCCATCCCCACTTTTCAAAAGGTGCTGCCCAGATGGGAATTTATCCATTTTGCCAGGTCTAGGAATGTCCCATGAGAGAGTAGTTTATTCTGAAATCGATCACTTTTGCTCATCGTCTTGCATATAATGCCTTCCAAATGCCAAGAACATGTTGATAAACACCCATATTTGCTGGTTTCTAATCTAATGGACTATCCATGATTCAATCTTAACAATATTATTCACACTCAAATACTCCCAGAGTGCAAGCCTTAATCTCTAACCCCACATCCAAAGAAATAAGTCTCTGTTTGATTCTTTTTTTTTTTTTTTACAGAGCATGCCACTACTGAAGAGTTTAAATGTCTTCCTTATCAGGCCCACAGTTTTGGTGAAGCTTTTTCAAAGGCATTGACATGTCTGTCTTCTCTGATTCACCACCCTGTTGCTTTGAGTTCAACTGAGCAGCTGATACTTAAAATTTGGGTATTAGTCTTCAATAACATGGCTTTTGGTTTCTGTTTACTTAGTTTAAGCAACTCTATCAATGTTTTGCAAAAACATGGCATTGTCTTTTAAAGAAAGGTAAAATATACTCAGCTTTCCTACAATATTGGGCTGCGAGTTGTTTGCAGAAGAAAACCCCGTCCCAGTCATTCAGTGCTGTATAGACCCTTTCTGCATTCTTTTCCTTCCTCTTTTCTTTCTCTTCCAGACTGAAGCATCCCAGGCTTTGAGGACTATGAGTACAATTGACAATTGGTACATTTCTGCACAATTTACAAAACAGATGAAACCAACTTTCTGCATTCAACACCTTGAGTGGTGGGTATGTTTAAACTGCAGAAAGTTGTTCTGCAGCATCACCTTCATTCCAACTCCTACAAAGAAAGCTCTATACAAACACAACAGCAACCAGTTGAGAAGGTAATATTCGCATTTACTGGTTAATAAAAAAAAAAACCTAAATTGAAGTTAGGCATTAAAAGTTTCAGGGTTTTTACCTCTTTTCTCCTTTTCACTTGCTTTTACCTGAATCTCCAGTGGGTAACATAACAGCAAATTAACACAAACAAATTAATAAACCTGAACCAACTGAACAAAACCCCCACCTTACTCCCACTGGTCCCTGCCCAAAGAGTTTATTTTCAATCTATATGATAATAGAAGAAAGGTCCACAGGTGGAAGCAGCAGAAGAGATGCAAAGACAGCTTGATGATGTGTTTTAGGGTGCGCAACAAACCTCTGGTGTTACTGTAGAAGCAGGATTTTTGGGCTAGCTATCTGAGAAATGTGCACATGGGCATGACTCCGATATCTACAGTCATAACTGAAGGACCAGCTTGAATTTCACACTCCTGACTTCAGCACCATTGCTTTTGGCACAGCTCATACAGCTAATGCAATACTTTATAAGCCTTTCCTTATTAAAAGGGAATTTGAAAAAGAGGCTGAGAATGCCCACAGAAAATCTATATTAATCTACCTTTTTTTTTTGTACAATAATAAATGAAACTGCAGCTGAGAAGTCAGTCTGCAGTGGCTATCAATAAACACCCATCCATCCCCTTGTAAATGAAATAAACCACTGCTATGTTTTCATTAATTCTGAAATGCAGTTAAGAAAACCTCAACCTCCTTTTATGTTAATATGTAGAAATATATGTGCACACAGCCAAAAATATTCTTTCCTTTCTGGGTCTTCCCTAGATTATGTATTGAACAGATTAAGGAAACAAACAAAGGAAAGCTTTAATATAAATTAATATTCCAATACAAATATTTGCAAGGTAGCTTTATAAGGTAATCTCTTACAGGATATTTTATGTAAAATTAATTTCTGTTTCAATCATACAAATATGTTCTCGACTTGCATTGGAACAACTTTATCCCTGTAGAATACAAAGGATAACTTAGTCCATACTCTGGTATTAGACACGATCTGAACTGAAGGAAATAGTGACACTCAGCAAAATATTTGTCTTGATCACATAAAGTAGTGCTCAGAATACACCCCTTCTGAAAAACCATTTCAGTGTAATGCTGTGTCATTGATATTGCAGTATTAAAGTAAAGAAAAACAAATTTCATGCACTTGATTAAATCAATACTTTCATATGGAACAGCTCAATAAAATGCAGACAGAACATCCAAACTTCAGAAACAGAGAACAGACCCAAAGTAGATGTGTTGTAAATGCCAATGAAAATGAAAATGGAATTAAGAGATAATAAAAACATCAAGAAACTGAGTCTTCATTAAAGTATTCCTATAATAGAGCATTATAATTTTATTTTTTTTTTGTTTCTTGTGGTTTTTTTAGTTCTTTTCTTTAGTTCTTTAGGACTTGTGTAACAACAGCAACAACATATCTCCTGGCTTAAGTTTTTAATTAGTAAAATACTTGGAAAGTATTAATAGTCAAGAGGTGTTACTGTTGCAGTTGCACTGGCATTCCTACTCTATTAATGGAGGAGCTCACTAGCAGGAGGCCACTTATGAAGAAAATCTAACCATGATACTGATTTCTGCTAATTTTTTTTGTACATATGTATATTGGAAAACGGTCAGTTCTGCTTTGCAAAGGCACTCGGTTAACAAGGTATTATGAATGTCCAACCTACCCTATTTCTGAGAGGTGATGGTGCAGTGAACATTTAGGCATAACTGAGAATATAGAGTGAACATTTAGGCACAATTGAGAATACTGATTACATTTTTCCTCCCTGAGTGCTGAGATCCAAACCAAACTCCCAGGGTTAAACTGAGTTCTCTCCTTTCAGCACCAGCTCTGGAAGATCTTTGAACTGCGTTCACTGAGCTATGGAATGTGGTTGTTCACCTTTGTGAGGAAGACTTGCAGAGTTGAGAAAGGTGTTCAGTACCTATGTGAGAGGCAGGAAGAAAGGCATAATTAAATCACATCTATGCTTTTGAAAGCTCTTAACCCAGGAACTTTGATAGAAAACAGCATAGACATACTTGTACCGCACTGAAATCTTTCTCTCCATAAAGATGTAAGAGGCCAAATCCACATGTTTTGGGTCTGGAAGCAGTCTAAAGGTGTTGATTTGATGCCTTTCTCTTGAGATTTCCCTAGCTTTTCCTTTCCCAGGATGGTTCAATGACAGCTTGGGCTGTGTAAGCAGGAAAAGGGAGCACCATTGTTTAGCTGTGGCTCAGCGCTGTAGCAGGTGTCTCAGCACTGGGGAACTGTCAAGGGCAAAGAGTTACATCCACCATTTCATTTCTTCATGTGCCCCCAAAAATGAAGAGCATTGATCCTTTTACTGCCACACGAGAAAACATCTCCAGGTATTTAAAGGCAGTTTCGGCTTTAAGATAAACTGTGAAAAATCCTAGATTTATAAGGAAGAAAATCCTCATCCGTTAGATGCTGAATGTAAGGAAGTATATCCCTAAAGGTATGTGTCAGCCTGCTTTACTTGTGTCTTCAGTAATTATTTTTCTTCTCCATGTTCAAAATGGAAAGTACTTTCGTTTTACTTAAAATGAAAAAGAAAACACCTAAGAAGAATTCTAGAAAAAAAAGAAATTCCAAGGAACAAAAGTGAAAAATAATGGAGAAAATCACATTGAAAAGCCTAGATCTGCTGCAACTGCCTGTTCCCCTCTCCTGCTCCCAGAAAGTTGTACTTGCAGGACACAGAATAGAATACATCACATTTGCTTGGCTGCAGACACATATTTTGCAGTCTAAGTTTGAGTGAAGGACTTGTTCTTGTTCCTGTTCCCATGTCATTCTGAGGCAGGAGAGTGGGAACTCGCGGCTCTGAAGTGTCAGTTGCAGCTGCCTTCACACCTTCTTCTTTTCTGTAAGTTTTAAATGTGGAAAACAACTTTGTAAAGTAAATAAATTATGCAGATTCTGAGTGAAATATTAAATATACTCTGAACTCTGATCTTACACAAACTTGTCTATCACAGCTAGCATGATTTGCTCCCAGAAATGCTAAATTTCATGAGTTGGAAAGTAAGAAGCATATATAAATTAAACCAATTTGACATTATATTATAACTGTAAAAGTGTGGGGTTTTTTCTGTGGGTTTTTTTCTGGGCTATACGAGTTTATTAACAACAAGGTGTGGTCAGAGACAGTCTGTTGTTTATAAAATTCAAAATTATTTGCCAAGGGCCTTTTTCTGTAGACCAATTGTACATAGGCAGAAAATAAATCTGTACTTGCCATAGTTGCTGTTTATACTCAACTTAGGTTTGAAAATGTTTGTAGCACAGTGTAAGTGGAAGAATGATCAGTTTGATAATGATTTATTAATGCTAACATTTCTAATTATTTTCAGGTCTTAGTAGACATAGAGCATTCCAAAGTTTAAAATTCTGCATTTCTCTTTTTCTAAATTTCTAATTAATTTAAACTTAATTTTGATTTTCAAGGTTTTCATTTTTTATATTAAGTACACTGTTCTTTGTAGCATCTGATTTTGACTGTGGAGTTATACAAGGATATGTGTGCAGGATTTCTACATCCTGTGTTCTAAATGTTCTCGAAGTTTATTAGTAAAGCCTTTTGACTGAAGGTGAGTTAGAACTTCTTGGTGAGCCCACAGTTATGTAACTGAGGACACTGTGGAGGAAGGGGAAGAGTGTGGGGAGACAGATCAGATGCTCTAAAAGAAAAGAGATCATTACTATAATGTACCATATGAATATTGAAAGCATAACATAGAAATAAAGACATTTTTGTGGATTTGTTGAGTCTACTTGAATAAATTTTTCCCCTTAGCATTGTCCAAGCAGAAACCTTATATGTGACACCACTATATATGTCACAACAGCAAATGAGCACACCAGATCCTTCTGATGTACTTTTATTTATGCTTATGTGTTTATTTACCTCTTTACATAACTGCAGATATCTTCAGGGTTCTCTAAGCACTCACTATCCATTCATAGTGATAGAGTTTATGTTTATGTGAGTTGTATTGCTCTGCCTGGTGAAATAAAACCACAGAGAAAAAATGGAGAGTAGCTGAATACGAGCTGAGTGGGCCCTGTATAATGGAAATTGTACTTTGTGAGGAAAAATTCCCTGCCATTTGCTGGGTAAGACAGTTGTGAAGACAAAGAAGCTGTCCCTGAGATTCACTGGAGATATTAGGACTAACAGGAATTCGAAGAACTACAGGGATTAATTCTATTCCCACAGTGGATTGCATTTACCATCACATAGTGAAGCCACAGGGGTGCATTATGGCTGAATTTGATCAGTTAGTTTTTCTTGCTGTTAATTTGCTAAATTAGATTTTGGGTTGATCTCTATTATGTTCTGTGTCAGTTTCATTGATATGTCCCCCGTAAATCTAAAATGTGCATCCATAGCTGTATTTCCAAGGGTGGGATTAATGTTTTTTTCTCATTTTTCATTCAGTCATTAATTTTCATAGGAGCAAGGCCTGCTTTGGACTGCAAAAACTTCATTCCCTGTTGTATTGTGTCTAGCTGATCTGGAGTTCATTTCCCCACAGTAGCCCTCACAGTGCTGTGCTTTGCGTTGGCAGCTAGAAGGGTGTTGATAACACACCGGTATTTTGGCTACTGCTGAGCACAGCACCAACACTGTAACATTCCTTCCTTAGGTGAGGGCAAGATCCTGGGAGGGGACCCAAGTAGGCCAGCTGACCCAAACTGACCAAAGGGATATTCCATACCATATGACATCAGCTCAGATATAAAAGCTAAGGCACAGAGCAGGAGGGTGGGCATTCATTGTCTAATGGCTGCCTGCTGAGGAACCGTCACGCGTACCGAAACCCTGCTTCTTGGGACTGGCTGACAATCACTGCTCATGGGAAGGAGAGAATAAAACCTGCTATCTTTCGCTTCTGCATGCGCAAGCTTTGGTTTGCTTTTTTTCTTCTTTGCTTTAAATAAACCATCTTATCTCAACCCACAAGTTTTTTTCTTTTTTTTCCCACCTTACTCTCTCCCCTGTCCCTCTGGGAAGGGGAGTGATAGCGTGGCTGGGTGGGCACCTGGCGTCCAGCCAAGGTCAACCTGCCACACCTGTTTTTGCAAAGCTACAGCCTCTTTTGGTACAGTTAAAACTCAAACCAGTGAACCTTTGGTCACGTGCTTCCTGCAACGTTGGGTAATTTAAACTTTGCAGGCAAATTCTGCTCAGTGTAATGCTGCACAATCAGATTTTCACTTTGCCTTGCTCCTATCTTTGCTCCTGTTTCCTCATATCGCAACTTCTAAGCTGTGCCACAGACTTGTGCCTTCACCTAACAGTGAGTAATGCCTACCCAGCCTGGGCTTTAGGATGTTCTTTCATGCTGCTTCCTTTCATCCCTTCCATCTTCCAGTCACAGATAACAGAATCTTCATGAGTCCCAGACAGGGAACAATTAAAAGTTAGTGTTAAGAAATTGTTAGTATTGCATTCTATTTCAAATGCATCCTTCAAATTGAACCTGGGAAAATGAGTATTTACTATTTACTACCATGAGGAAATCAGTCAATTGTGTCTGTCTGGATCATATTTTGCTATTTTTATAGTGACTGACATGGCTTTTGATAAAAATCTCTCTAAAGAGTGCAAAATGAAGAGTAGAAATCTACCTCACTTTTAAAAAAATACCTGAATGCAGAGCATGATGTGTGCCATTTATTTAGGGAAACACATGAGATCAGATGGATTATTTTCAGATGGATTATTTTACTACATAGTTAAAACAATTAAGCTAGTAAAGCATGGAGTGTTTGGTGTTTTTTCATGTCCTTGCCAAGCAATGAAGAATTGTCCGAGTCTTGCATATGAACTTAGAAATGAATTTTCAATTTGTATTAAAGTATGAAGGACTGATTCCAAAGTGATTTCTTGTTAGATTTGGGGTTGTTTGTTTGTTTGTTTGTTTGTTTTTTTAATCACACTTTTACTTAAAAAAAGGCTGGCAAATCTATGGAGGAGAAAAGTCTTGAAAATAAGTATAAGCTACCCTTGCTGAAATAGACAAGCACAGGCTTGAGAGCAGGTATTTTGCAAACATCATAACACAGGCCTGGGAGTGCAGTGGTAAATCACTGCGGCTGTGCTGTATATGGCAATAACTGTGGTTTATTTAGATTCTAATTTTGTCTTTGAACATCCCTATCTGATTTATAATGCAAGCTAAATTATGCTACCTTAGCAGCAGTACAAATTCTTTCCATGTACACATATAAGTTATTTTAGAAGCACTAAATGAGGTCAAACAGTTAATGTGAGTGCATGAAATGCCTGTGAACACAAAGACTGCACACCTTGCAAAGCCCTGTCCCACAGCATACATGGAGTGCAAATTGCATCACAGTTATGCAAATTCCCAAAAAGGACAGATTAGAGACTTCTCTAAGTGAAATGTTTTGCTGAATTTCAAAAATCTTTATAATTTTGCATATTGCCTGAAGTGCCACATGTGCACAGGTTTAGGGTGCACAGGACTAAATCAGTTTTCAAGTGAGTACAAAGAAGGATGTTGCAAACCCTGCATGCAGACAAGGTCGATGAGGCTTGTTCCAGACCAACAGTTAGGCAGAATTACTCTGTCTGCATTCGTTTTGCCAAAGCAGATCAGGAAAAGTTTCCAGAGCCCTTTGTATCAGCAGAATGATGGGAAGATACCTTTCAGGTGTTGGTAAGAATTGCTGGTGTAGTACCACTAACACACATCACTGAGATACAGAGTTAAGAACATTTTAAAAATATTTCTGACTGTCCACAGATTCCACATCAGTACAATCAGCACATTATAGACATAGCCTCAGACCCAATGTGTATATTTCTGTATTTGAAGTTGGGGAGAGGTGTTGTTTTACCTACATGAAATTTTTCAAGGTACAATTTATCTTTTTTCTTTCCTTTCAAATTTCAAAAGTAGAGGAACTGATTTATTTCTTTATAGTAGAGATAGGTACCCCACGTATCTTGCAGCAATCGTGTTTCACACCCAAAATTGAAACATGACTTGGACACGTGTCAGAAATGTATTTTTGCAGACTCTGGATTGGCAGAGTGCATAGTTCTTCGCTACTGCAGTGAATGAAGCAAATAACCATTTTAATTTCATATCTGGAAAACAGTCTTTCAGTGACTTCGTAGCCTATTTCATAGGCAAATGCCTTTTGCTCAGTGACTGTGTGTCTTTTTTTTTAGAGGCAGAATTTTATGATGAATTATGATAAGCTATGCCACTCTACCTATTCATTTAATATCACCTCAAGCTGTATTCCAGAGCCATTCATCTGTAAAATATGTTCATACCATAAAGAAAACAGAAGAGGGAGGTGAAGCCATGCTTCAACTCTTTTAAGTGCCATTGAAAGTCTGCTCATACTTTGGTACTTTTCTTATGTGTCATCACAGTAAAAGGTGAAAAGTTCGGGGGAAAAAAAAACAGAACCAAAACCCACAAGCAAAGAGAGCAATGCCACACAAACTAAGGATATGATTTTAGAATAATCATGCTGTGTACATAATACTTTAATCTGCCCTGTGATTAGACCACTGGGGTCTTGGCAAGAAATTCTGCTCACTTCTGGAGGTTAGCTCTAAGTGTACCTATAATATCAATACAAAATCAAGAATACCTGAAGATATTCCTAATATTACAATACTTCACAACACCTGTACATGTTTTCATCAGGAAATAACAAAAGGGTATGTGCAGTGTGCTGTTAGTCACACAGAATGGAAGCAGGATGCACAGATTCAGGTATAGGCATGTCCTTAGGTCTGCCCTCACTTCCATCTAATATCAGTAGAGCAGTGCTTCAATTACAGAGAGAAGTGAGAAACGTTTTAGATGTAGTAAATAAATTCTAGGCATCATCGCCTCTGAAAATAAATATTTTCTTTGGTTTTTTTTTTTTTTTTAACTGAACCACTACCATCTGTTCTGCTCTCTAGTTGCAAGTGCACATACAAATAATTCACAAATACGTAATAAAAAATGAGATAGAAACTATTTAGATCCCTGCTTGTGTATCTCCTAGTCTTAATTCTACTAAGGAAACATCTGCCTTATTTTTCTCTGGTTTTTCAGGCAATCGGAGAAACTGGTCCCTTGTCACAATGAGATCTCCGCCATGGTTTAAAGTAGACCAGACTCCGTCAAAGAACCGTTTCACTCACACAGGCTGCAACTTGGCAATTTAACATTTAAATGCACTGAGTATATTCTCTGGATTTTCTCATCATGTCTGCCGCTCTCCTGAATTTATTTTTAATGTTAGTTCTTCTTTTGAAGTGGCAATTAAGTGCCTTCAGGACCATTCCCACCACATTGGAGGAAATATTTAAAGGACAAAGACTAAGCAGACTTAGGTTTTATGATGATATCTCTCTTACAGTTATTATTTGGTGAAGGAAAAAGATAATGTATTTTCTTCAAGAAATGGGCCAACTGTGTTTGGAGTAAGAATTAGTTTGTTATGTTAAAATGGTCTGAGAGTTAATGTAGTCCCAAAGGCTGTTTCATCTGTTCACAGAATAAAAAGTTACACCAGCTTCTTTACCACATTTCCATCCTTTCCCTGCCTTTCCTTAGACAGCTTCACACTTTGTGTGGCAGGTGACACAAAAACTACATGGAGAAGGTGTCCCAGCTGAAAACTGTCCCGGCCAGAATAGTGAGTGTTCCCTGGCCAGATCGGGTCCTGCATCTGTCTCCCCAGGTCTGTCGATACAAGCACAAACAGCTGTGAGGAGAAAAAGCAGGTCAGGTCTCCTCTGTGGTGAAACAGGAGGCCAGGCCCAAAAGAGTTAACTAAAAACATTCGGGCCTGCTAACAAGCTACCAACATCCAAAATGATCTGTGCTTGTTCTGTTCTACTTACTGGACCTAAACTTAAGAGAATGGTGAAAGGACATGTAATAGGCCTAGAGGTAATAAATTAGAAATGCAGTAGGATAAGGTAGACATTTGAATAGAGGAAACAAGCTGGGAGCCAAGGCTTTTTCCAAGCTTCAGTGAGCAGGTCGAGAACAACAGAAAAGAAGAGAGGTCAAGCTGAGGAAGATGAGAATAGCCCCCAGACCCATGGGAGAAAGATCGAAGATCGTAACTACCACCCAAAATTGAGGGCCAAAAGAAGCACCGCCTTAAGCCCCGCCTGAGCTCCACCTATACTCTGCCTGTTATTAATATGTATAGATAGATGTTGTAATCACTTGAATATGCATTTAATCATATATGAAAATTGTATAAAAACTGCTGATTCTGTGTGAAGCCTTTGAGCAAGTTTTTCCAGCAATAGCTGGCTTGCTCTGAGCGCTGTCAATAAATACCTTTGCTGCTCAAAGATCAAAGCCTCTGGGCAGTTCATTATTCCGGATTTTTCGGATTCAGTGGGCAGCTTCTTTGTTCACTCTGGAATTAATGCCAGTAAAGGTGATGAAAAAGCCCAATTATTATGAAAGCACTCTAGATTGTATTTCTGGCAGAGAAAAATCTGCACTGAATTCCACCCCATAGACTTCAAATTGGTTTTTTTATACCTACCTTCCTGGAGCACACAGCTCCAGGAACCCTTTGGTCCTCAAGGCTTCTGCTCTGGCTCAAGAGATGATCCCAGTCCCAGGAATCCAAGACTATCTCTGTCAGTGAACATTTTGGCATTTCTAGGGCTGGAGAAGGAGTTGCCCGGGGTGGTTTTTTTGTTTTGTTTTGGGTTTTTTTGTTGTTTTGGTTTGGGTTTTTTTGTTTTGGTTTGGTTTTTTTGTTTTATTTTGGTTTGGTTTGGTTTTTTGTGGTTTTTTTTTTATAAAACCCCTAGTTGTTCTGAGCAGATGTGAGCTCCTCACTTTGCAAAACATGAAGATAAACATCACTGAGAAAGTGGTCAGGACCAACTAGTCCAGAAAAATCAGAAATGTCCCAAGCCCACGCACTCTCCTTTCTGTACTTAGCTTTACATAACCCTAAGAGAATTACTATTTCTCTCATTTGAAAACTTAGAGACTTTAGGGTGTGTTTTTCTTGTCCTCCAAATAACAAAGAGCTGTTAAGGCATGACTCATTAAAGCCGAGCGTCAATGTGCTGAGACCTGCACTTCAGAAGCACTCAGTGTGCAGGTGGAAAGAAACCTTGCTTCAGTGCATCCTTTTAAGGGCAGACAATATTTCACTCTTCTTGACTCCGAGCTAGCTAGCAAACAGTGAAAGGGAAATGCTTTATAATGATGACATTGACAGGGGTTTTGTTGCATGTCATCCAAGCTGTGATAGAGCAAATGAACCCAGACTAGTGGTAGGCCATTCTTGCAAAGGACTTATGAGTATATACAAAAGTATTTAGCATGACAGAAGCTTCAAAAAAAGCATAGGACTAAGGACTCCACTCCATACAATTTTCCATGTAAAGACATTACACACTCAGCAGTAAAGTATTTCTCTAACGCACATGGTTTTATATTCATGACCAGATTTCACAGATGGCTCTAATTTATCTAGGCTGCTGCAATGTGAAGTACAATAAATATATCTAAGGAGCATCCCTTTTATTACTACCTTCTCGAGATTCCATGACAATTTCTTTACCTCAGCAACAGGTTTTTTTCTCTATTAATTTATGAAGTTGAAGGGAAATTTCTCCCTTACAGTGAACCAGTATATGAACACTTTACAGTTACTAAAACTTTGATCGATGTTATGCCTGACCTTACTGAATCTGCTGTGACTCATAGATAGGAAACTTGAAAGCCAGCCTCTCAATATGTCTGTACCTCTGTGTGCAGCTGTGTCAGACTTGCATGCACTTTTAAATCACAAAGAAAAAATTATTTGGAGAAGAAAAGGGTCACAATTTATTAGATCCTTTCAGAAAAAGGATTTATTAGAAGAAAAGAGTTTCAATGGAAAGATAGGATCATTTAAAAGAGGAAAAATGTGAATTTCTTCTTTTGCTCATTAGCTGCATACAGAAAATGATGTATACTTTAAAATCCATTACCAAGGTTTCAGTTGTTTTCCCTTAAAGGGGCACTGCTTCTCAGCCTGAATTCCTAATCTCTCAGTCCTAAAAGTGTGTCAACAGATAACAGACTGGGAACATCCTAATGTACATCATAATTCATGTGTATTTTTGTAGTGTGCACATTCCCCCTATTGGTACAAAACTGAATTTGGCTTTAATAACAGGTGATTTTCAGAGAAAGTATGGAGAGTGTAAGCACAGATCTTTACATCTTTAGGAACAATGAAGCAGAAAGCTCAGGTGCCTCATGCTCAGCATCATCCAGCTGAATCTGGACAACAGTGTCACCTTAAAGTCATGGTCTCACCATGACTTCCTGGGATTTTCAGGAAATTGCAAGATGTGCTTTTGAAAATTGACATGAAGGAGAAGTTAGATGTTTTGCAATGAGCCAACATTTCCTTGACTAATGCCAGTAGAGTGGATTTATCTTCTGCTCCAGAGTCTTCTGTTTCAGAGATACAGGTAGACATAAGGCAGCCGAGGTGGTTAGGTCAGAACCACATCTTTAATCCTGCTGTTTAAAGTTTGCATAAGCCTCTTTGAAAAAAGAGGTGAATCATGGCAGGCTCAGGCTGCATGTTGGACACAGCCTTCAGACTTTTCTTAGTCATTGGGAATTAGTGAAAAAGTCTGCAGATGTTACTAAACCATCAAAATAGTAATCTGAAGACCGGTGTAATTGTAGAAGGACCTTCTAAGACTCATGTTTGAAGGTAAGTAAATTCAATGTAGACAAAAGAAGAAGGATGGATGCATATGGGAAAGGAGACACAGACAACTTCACATACACAGCTATGGGCATGAAGATGATCATTGTAATAGCCAGTCCCAGGAAAACACAGATCAGTGTTCCGATGTAGTTAAAAAATAAATTATTTATTAGGAACTATTTGGGTAGGATTGGAGCACAGAGAAGTTTTACACTGTAGTAGTCCATGTGCTATCTTCAGTTTGAAAACTGTGTTCTGCTTTGGCTTCCCTCCTCTCAAAATGTAGAAGACCAAGAAAAATTAAAGGGTGACAATGGTCTAGAGCAGAAAGCAGAAATAAATGAAAGGAAAGAATGAAAGTTGAGCTGAGTGTATGGTGAAGGCACTGTGACTGAAATGGGAGAAATTATCTGGGTTCTGCAGAGTTCAAGCAATCAGGCCATTCCTGTGCAGACAAACCTCTCTGCAGGGCAAGCGTGGACCCTGGTGTGCTGGATTGTGGCTGGGTGAGCCTTTCTTCCCTTTGCCACCTCTTTAAACAGCTTGTTATGAGTCATGACTTGCAGTGCTGTAGAGTATTGTTTGAGCCAGTGGTGTTATTTTGAGTCACAGCACTCTGAGACAGAGCTAAAATTCAGCCGATCCCTCCCAAGGCTCATTCTTTCAAGCGGAGAATGAAAACAAACCAAAGACAAATTCATGTTGAAGAGAATGGTGGGGGATCCCGCTGCTTTAACCCTTCCTCTTGCTGGCTTTGGGAAGACTGCTGTGTGGCTGAGGTTTCTTTCAGGCATAGGACACAAAAAGTCTGTCTCTGCTGAAATAATTTCCTTTGTAGAGGCCCAGACAATAAGTAACATGCACATCCTTAAGGCAAACATGGATAATTTTATTTCAGCAAAGCCTTGTTGTTAAACTCCTAGATATGTCAAAACCAAAACCAAACCAACTGCAGGCAAACTATTCCTTTGTCATTAACAAGCACTTTTCTTAGAAAGACATCAGTCTTCTCCTTGTCATAGGCCCCGCTGGCCCCTAAGAGGGTCTCTCACAGCTCAGTGTTGCTGCCATCAGGCCCATTGCTCAGCACAAACTCAGCTCCCCCCAGTGCCCACCTCAACACTTGTAAATAGCCATTGGTTTTAGGTAATGGCAGTGCTAATGCATTCAAACTATCCACCTTTTTCCAGCAGCACTCCTAATAGACACTAACTTTGGAAACTGTTTATTTCTTTCTTCCCCACTTGGTCTACCTTTATGTGTGAAGATTTCCCTGGAATAGCCTCAAGCTGAGTAATTACATTTAAGAACAATGAGGTTTTCCATGCAAGCTTGATTAAAAATGAGAGCAGTGGCTAAACAAGCAGCTAGGCTATTTAGGCTGAACCTACCACAGTGTGAAGTTAGTAAGATGAACCAAGTGTTACGTGCACTGGTTGGCACGATTTAGAAACATCTTGTCAGAACTAGTCCTGTCACCTGTGAAAATAAATATTTTTCTGAATTTTCAGGGGTCCTGAGGACCACAAATGGTAGAAAGCTGCTGTAGTTTCATTCACTGCAGAATTTCTGCACAACTCTGCCCCTGATGCTGAGAATCAGGCAAAAGTCTGTGCTCTTACTGACCAAAGTGAGAAGAAAACAGTGTGCTGTGACCTGTGCACTGGTATGGGCTCCCTGTGTCCTGCATCCACAGAACTTCCTCAGGAAGTCCCCTGAAGTGGATATAATCATTCATATGGGTAAGCCCTCATTAAATGAGTTGGATTGCAGTGTCTTGTTTTTAAAATTTACATCCATTGACGAAAGGAAAGTTTTAGTGTTTATGGACTGCTCAACCTCATTAAATCAATCCTGTACCTTAATGAAGATGAATATCAGAAAATAAATACAGAAAAGTGGCAATCATTCAGACCTCAGGTTTTCATCAAGAAACTGTATTTTTTAAAAGCTGGTTTTAGGGTCTGTTTCTTTTGTTTAGCATCATAAGAAACACCTCAATCTCTGCTTATTTATTTCAGATCTTTTTAAGTGAATAACACTAATTCTATTGTTTAAAATGCTGTCAATTTAATCTTTAAAAGGAGAAAAAAAAAAAACAAACCAAAAAGAAAGGCCTATTTAAACCTCAATTCTTGCTCCAGACAGAAAAATTCCTGAAATTTTTGGAAAATGGGAAAAAATTATGATTCTCACTTCCTAAGTCTAATTGACCGTCTTTTTCATACTGTAACTGAAAAAATTAAGGTCTTTTCCCCATTCCCCTCTCGTTTGCCCATCAAGGTGGGCAGGTCTTTGTCCCTAGTCAGTGTTGGACCTACAGTGTGGATGGCGATGTCTGTCAGCAAAGTAACTTATTTCCTTGCTTTCCCCTGGGTGCCTTTCTGAACAAATGATCTTTAAACTGTATATTCAACTGTATATTTTTTTTCCCAGGTAGAAAAAGCTTTTGAGAGTTTTTGCTTCATTTTCAGACCTATTCAGCACTGTGGTTTCCAAGAAGAATTTTCCCTTACAGTTTACCTGATGCCTCTACTCTAAACGATCTCAGTACTAGATGTACTTTATTTTAGGGTGTTTTTCTGTCAAACCAGAGTCTACAGGTTGAATTTCTAAGCAAACAAGCTATCTAAAGACAGATGACAATTAGCTTAACCTTACAGTCACTTTATGGCAAGGATGTAGCTTTCAGAAAGGTAATTTGTCAGTGAATGACAGAAAAAATATGACTTAACTAAACAGGAACGCTGTTGTGAAGCTAATCTGAATACTATAGAGTAGATGGTCAGTTTTAGTCCTTCAAACAACTTCAGAAAACCTTTTACTGCTCTAAGTAAAGAAATCAAGAATCAAATAGGAAAAAAAAAGTCAATCTTTCTACAAAGAAATTAATTACTAATGAATAATAATGAGGAATAAATACACTTAGTAGACCTCTCACTATTTTTCTTTCAAGAGACCTGCTCACTACAGCTTCAGACTAGTCATCTGCATGCATAAATGATTAGTCAATCCAGACTATCATATGTAAACAACAATAAGAAACTAATCATAGTGTAAAATAGCTCAGCATAAATTTTCATTATTTGTCAGCTGCCTATTAGGAAAGCAGCTCAGACAAGGTATAAGGTGAAAATACTGATGATGTATAGTTATCGGTGGTAAAAGGCGATTCAGAAGCCCCAGATAGATGAGTTCTTCACATGCTTATGGAAAAAGAGCATATTTAGCTTGGTAACTAGAGGCTATCTTAACATCAATTTGAGGTTGATAGTCTAAAATACAGCTTCTCCAAAAATGCAAGTTCCATTTAGTTCCAGATTATCACTGCATTGTGATGGAATTTTTCCTTAAAATTCACTGGACATAGTCTATACTACTTCATACTCTTCCATTTTATGTTGTTTCTCATCATATTCAGATGACTATATCATGGAAGCTAATAGAGTTGTAAATCTTGATATAGTGATGTCCTGTGGTTCACACCTGTACAAATGGTGGATTTATACTGGCACCTATGTAGTGTATGGAAGCTTTTCCTGAGAGCCACCACAGCCCTATTTGGTGTTTATTTACGCTGAATATTTACAGAATGTTAACTTCAAAATAACAAGATGAAGCCAAAAAGATCATAAACAGATATTTTTGCTCTCACAAACGGATTAGGAGCATACCCAGGAAAGGACTGAAACCATGCTGTTATCCATACAGATGCTTAAAGCTGTTTCTGCAGTTACAAACCACCTGGAAAAAGAATGAGTGGATGATTTGTGCCAACACAGAGGAGGATTTCTAGGAACAGAATATATATAAGCACCCAGACTCCAGCACAGTAAGCTGGCACAAATATTCTTAAAGCTTCCCAACACCCCAGGGCAGTATGAAAAAATTTGATATATATGTATATTTAAAAAAAAAAAGTTATCTAAGAAATCGTTTTTGAAAGAAAAAGACTAATGGTTTATTTCTCACATTACTGGAGGGATTAGAAGTCCTTCATAAATGGGCATTAAAATTTTCAACTTTACGAAAGGTAAAAAGTCAGGAAATTTGACCAAGAAATTGGGAAAGGAAATACAGACTGTATCTGTAAAATAAGGAGAGATACTAGTAAGGCAGGAAAAAAATCTATAGAAAGGCACATACCTACCCCAGGTATTGCTGAAATAACAAAAGAGAACGATATCCTTTTTGCAACAGAGCTTATTCCAAAGGACTGCATGAATGAAAATGTGTATAGAGATGGATCTTAGCATGGCCCAGGACAACAAAGGTCAGTCAAAAGAAGTGTGATTTCACTCGGCAAAGTGGCCTCACAGCATTGCAAACACATGCATATACATGGATGCTCCAGATTGCTCACTCAGCCCACAAGGCACCCTCCTTGGTCTCATAGGAGACCATTCACACAGCACATACACACACAAACACCACTACAATTTGGAATCAAACATCTGACCATCTCTTCTCCCCACATGCAAATGTATCTTTAAAGATTCTGGTGTTTTTTCTATGAGTTACACTATCTCTAGAGATTAGCTGTAGAATAGGAGGCTTTCACTTGTGTGTGTGTGTGTGTGTGTGTGTGTGTGTACATGTTTAACTCTGTCACAATGGTTGGTTCAACAGTGCTGAGATTCACTGGGATAGGGAATCCCATATGGGACACTGCTGTCACTCATGAGAGCAACAATACCACAGCCAGCTGTTGTGGAGCTGCACCCTCAGATGAACCACTGGCATGGAGTCAGTCAGTGTGGAGGCATTCTCCTGTGGAAATTCTCAAGAGGAGCATCCTGAGAAGGTTTTATGGCCAGAAGCATTTCTTTCCACAGGGGCAATGCATATCTGATGCTTCATGGCAGAACACAGCTGAATATCTGCCAGGATTATCCTGTAAAATACCACCCAGTACCTGAAGGGAGCCCACAAGAAAGCTGGAGACTACTTACAAGAGAATGTAGTGATAGAAAAAGGGGGAAGAGTTTCAAACTGAAAGACAGTAGGTTTCTATCAGATATTAGGAAGCATTTCTTCCCTGTGAGGGTGGTGAGACCCTGGCACAGGTTGCCCAGAGAAGCTGTGGCTGCCCCATCCCTGGAAGTGTCCAAGGCCAGGTTGCATGGGGCTCGGAGCAACCTGGGCTAGTGGACGGTGTCCCTGCCATAGCAGGGGTATTGGAATGAGGTGATCTTTAAAGTCCCTTCCAACTCAAACCACTCTGGGATTCTATGACTCTATGACCTTTTACAAGCCAGAAATGAGGGGAAAATGTTATATGAGACTAGATCTACAGTTCCACTTATCCACAGGTTTTCTTTCACTTAGAACTTCAGCATCAAAAGACAATGAATAACAGTTTTATTACAGAATATTAAATGTGGCATGCAAATATATTCAGAACGCATAATGAGAGCACTGAGATATGGTCTGCATAACAGTGATTGAATATTCACATTTTAAAGTGTTCCAGACATATCACACCCTTCTAAATAGCGCTCTATAATGTCCATGACTGTTTTGGTGCATGCTGCAAGTTGTTAATCATGCTGGGTTTTTGAGCACAAGCTAAGATACAGTTTGGGCAAATACAAAGTTCAAAGATTTTGTATATTTATTTTATTTCTGGAGCAATTTGTCATGCTAACACACAAAGTGTTATTCAAGTTATAAAAATGTAACAAGAAAAGAGGAAAATGATAAGTTTAATATAGAATTACACATTAATTCAGCTTGGAATGGATGGCAGGAGATTATCTACGTATACACAGATTTATAGATATAACTAAATACATTTATACCATTAAAACAACCCTTACTATATGCTGTGGTACTAGTAGTACTTGTTTGATACTTATAATAAGTGATCCAACTGGACAGGGAATAGAAGAGGAAAAAGAGATAAATCAATTTCTCTAAAGTCACCTAAAAGGAGGCAAGACAGACCTTCTGATTCTTACACCTAGCTTTTAATTAACAGTAATGCTCAAAGAGATCCATCCAAATGTGCACGACCTGTAGCTACAGTAGCTGGAAAAACCAGCCTGTGTTCAACTTTGTGTGGGGAATTCACTCCTCCTCCTGGACTGACTCCTAAAGCCACTGTGCTACCAGGATATGATCTTTTTATTACTTTGTTCATTACTCAGACTACTGTTCTCTGGGATCAGCCACAAGAACAGGCTATTTGGTCATGACAAGTAGCAGAAAAAAGTACTAATACTGACCTTCAGTGAGCTGTTTCTTTTGTTCCTCAGCTTGAACACTGTCAAGATCCAATACTATGAGAAGGGAATGTAAACACATTTCAGTAAAACACAGAGCTGACAGACCAAGTCTAGAGATGCTGAGAGCAGCGCTGTGCTGATCACATATCCTCTGAAACTTCCCCAAAACAGCATTGAACTTGTTGATATAAAACAAAAATAAGTAAAAAGCAAAGCTATAATGAGCCCTGTAGATACAATTTAATCAGCTCCTACAGTTGCATTAGGTGTAAGTGCAAATGGGAAAACCGCCTTGCCTTCACTGACTGGTACTGCTAATGATGCATTGTGTGTGCTCTATGCTCACTGCACACTACTGGGACCCTGCTGGGATCGCAGTTGTAGCCTCCAATACTCATCATGTTATGACTCTTTCAAAGGCTAAGTCTTGCTCAGCTCATTAATTTTTTGGCTATTCTTTCATGTGTGTGCTTGTATACATCATTAAGCAAACACTTCTGGTTTTGTCTCAAAGTGCATGCAAGTTATTGAGCTGAATTGCTAATCAGCTTAGAGGTAGGCCAGGGACATTAGCAAAAACTGCAGGTAGGTTCCTGCTGTGTTACCCTAATGTAAGTTAAAATCAGCCCAAAAAATGCATCCTGCTTTTTCACTGAGTGCACCGTCACAAAGGTCAACGTGCTTACAGTGAGCTTAAAAGAGCAAAGAACACAACCTCTTAATTTTTCCTGCTGATAACAGCTAACAGAAAAATTTCTGCTTTTTTCTAGAAAGCAAAATGGTTCAATTATTTTAATGTTTTTGAAGGGTTCACTTCTAACCTCACTCTAACCTTCACTTCAGTGGCAAAGCTTGTGCTGATAGTGATGTCACCTGTGTTTGAGAATGAAATTTTGCTCTTGATATACTCATATAAACAGGATTTAGTTAGCAATAAGTGGAAAACATCTGCAATGTGCAGGCTGTATTCCATTTTAGGGTCTGAGGTTAACGCTACTGCCAGGTAAAAGTGCTTTGCTCTCAAGCTCAAGTGACAGAGATTTCACTCTGATGATGGTTAATGCATTCCAGACAGGATGACAGCATGAACTTGGTTTTCTAAAAGGAAAAAAATGAAAAAAAAAAAGGTTAAGAAGAGATATATGTATGGGAAAGCCTTTTAAAATAAGTAAGAATAAAGTGCTTGAGTGCAGCATCACCAGCTCACCAAAGCCTTATCTATGAATTGCACTCAGTGTGTTCAGGGAAATATAAATGAAGCTGATGGCCCCGGCTGTAACTAAACACTGTCACAAGAGATTATCTTCCCAAAACATGCTGCAGGTCTCAGCTGTGCGGGGGCTTGCTCACTGGAGTTGCCCAGGTCTAGTTCTGATTGAGTGATCCCAAAGGATCATCTGACTTATCCTCTTCTTTTCTCTCACACTTGCTTTCTAAAGTGCTAGCCATGCCCACTGCTCCAGCAGCAATTCTGGGCTCTGAGTGCTCTGGGTCAGGGAAAGAGGTCTCTGTGGCCAGGGGTTGGGGCTATGTCACTATCTGTGTGTCTGCTGTCACCCTCGCTGTGACTTCTTGCTCCTCTTGCCTTCTGCAATGGATAACACACAGTACAATCTGGAAGGGGCACAGAAGGAAATGTCTCTTTTCAGCTTAGATCTTTCCAAGAGAGTTTGAACCAGTGGATTTTGGACTATAGAAAAAAAAAATCCTCCTTGTTATCATCACCTTCATCACCATTATCATGATCTACTAACAGACTCCTAAAGCTTTTCCCACTGTGGCAAATCTTCTTATCTCAGAAAGGTAAGGCAAGCTGCAGCAATCTCTGGAGATCTGCAGATGGATGTATCACCTAAGTTTTGACTATTTGTGACTCGGATCCATTGTGAATAATCCAAACTTTAGTTAGGCATCTCCTGAGATGACATAAATGTTTTAGTTTGTTACATTTATTCAAAAGTAACTGGATATCAGCTTCTTATTCTTTCAAAAGGGTCTCTTCTCTTTCTCCTTATGTCAGGCAGAAATAGCACTGGAAATCAAACCTCACATGATAATAAAAATATTAAGTCTAGGAAAAATTATAAAGTACTATGAGTACATTTACTTTGTGCTTAAAAATAGAAATGAATGCTGTGATTTTGACCTTGTAGTTTCAAAAACCCTTTTGACAGTTCTACCAAGGTTAACACATTGACATACTGTCCCCTCCACACTGTCTCACCTACACAGGGTACCGAGAGTACGATGTCATATCAGTGAAACTCTGCTTCCTTTCCACTCCCCCATGTCTCCTTGTGTTATAGAAAAAGGTATCCTTTGCCAGATATCAAGATTCATCAGGTGTTGAACCATGGGGGAGCAAGGAGTCATCCACATCGCTTTGGAAGGACAGCAAGACAACAACAACAGAATTATATGCAGGACACAGGTATTTGTGTCATACCTTGAGCAGGGGGGAATTTCTCTGGACAGTCCATAGCTCCGACAAGAGCTGGGATTCCCTGGTGCTCAAGGAGCTTGGACATGATGTATAAAAATGACTTTGTGGTGAGAAGGAAAACATGACTGTGCAGTGCAGGCACAAAAGTTTTCAAGTAGGAATAGCTAAACAATTCTACCTGTATCCTGGATGCTCCTGTGGCCATTTCTAGAAGGTCTCTATTCCCAGGCTGAAAACAGAAAGAAGAGATGGCTAAAACACATGAGTAGTTAAAAGCTACAAAAAACAGATGAAAAGTTAGCAAAAGTTTGCAGATTATCATTGCATACTGAAATTGAAATACTTGAGGAGCTGACCAGAAGCTACAGCCAAATAAGGAACTGAAAAGTTATCAGAGGTGGCTTCAGCCTTCTCCTAACAGAGAGAGCTGGAAGCTGAAGCTTGACTTCCTCAGAGCAAATGTGAAGCAAATGTAAACATTAAAGATAACTCGGTAGTAATGTACCACTGATTTGGGTGAGTCCTCCCAGAGCAGCAGCTTTATGCAACAGAGATGAATAATTTTTCTAAATTAAACCTAATTTGACTGTCTGGGCTTTTGCAGCCTAATTATATGTTGTGACACAGGAACTACTTCATAAAACCCTATGACTTCTGAAACTCAGAAAGCCAGTTTGAGGGGACAGAAGGGGCCTTTCTCCCCTTCATGGAAGAATCCATAACAGTGGGTTTCTAATGGACTGGGTAGCTCTTAGGCAACTCACACTAAGAGTTTTAAAGACACTTAGCAGCCTTGATTTTTAATACAAATGTCTGACTAAGGTGATTCCATAATTGCGAACTGGAAAAGCACAGAGGGTTCCACTCATCTCCATGGCACCCTGCTGTGTTGATGCTGTAGCATTTTGCTACTTGCTGAGACCATCTTGCATCAGTGGCATTTGCTGTGGTTTGTCTTAAAGGTAGAAAGTTTTGCTTTGCAATCTCAGGCACATTCCTGTTATAAAGAAAACATTTCTCAAAAAGAGGCTTTCCATTAACATAATAATAACTAATGCCTGAGGCAAAACTCCATTAGGTATGGGTGATGTTTATCCATCCCAGGATAAATCCACTTCCTTTGAGGAGACAGATTCGAATTACCACTCAGAACCACTGAAAAGCATTAAACAGAGTTTACAGAGTGAGGATGTTTCTGTCAGTAAGTGCTCAGCACAAGTGGCTGCCTCTGACCATCCCTCTGAGATCTCCTTGGCACCAGTCATCAGCAGGCAACAAGATGAACCAAGATATTCTCAGCATTAATTCAGCACAATACAGAGTCCCATATTCAGACACTGTGTAATCCTGCACACATTTATTATGCTAATGGCCTAATTATACAGTTTTAGGCCATATTGCCTAATTTTGACTCAAATTAGAGTGGTTTAGTGATGCATGGTTTGTTCAAGGGAAGAAAAGAATAAGCAAAACAGCAACATCTGAACAATGTGCAGCTCCAGAATATTAGTTTTCAGTGAAAGATGTCTAAACTTATACATAATTCTCAATGTTATGAGAGTCTCCAAGAGAATAACATGGAAAATGTAAAACTTATTAATTAATAATTTTAATTATACGTCTTAGGCAAACATCCCTAAATGTTAGTTTTCTTGGGAAAGCCAAGGGGTGTGCCATCATTTCTGTGCTTTAAAAAATGTAAGTCAAAGAATGCAAGATGAAAGGAAGTTATATAAATATGCTTAGGATATATTAAAATACACACAGAACATTGAGAGGTTTATGTTTTACTATAAAACAAATTCCACAGTTTCCTGTGCACTGGTTGGTTTACACCATGTCAAGATTTACTCATCAGGGATTTTGCACACAGCTGAAAATCTGCACACGTTTTGAAATGTAAGTATTGCCAGGTTATTGTGCTATTGCTCTTAGCAATCAAGAGGCCCAAAGGTGGAACAAATTTCATGCTTTATCGCACAGGAACACGAGAATAGACAGGAACAGAATAAAAAATCCAACCGACTTACCTTCCCCTTGTCCTATCAAGAGCTGAGCAATCATCAACAATCATTACACTTCCGGAAATTACTTGCTCAAACAAAGGGTAGAGAGCATTCAAATGTTAAGACTGTCCCCTTTTGCGTGTCTCCAGTAACAGCTGAAATAATGTTTTATCAATCAAGATTTTTAGGGACTTTTTTCAATTAACTATAGCATTTGAAGGGCAATTTGGGGTCTATTCTAATTCCGTACTCTGGCAGGTGGTGCATATTTCTGCTAATGATTTTACTAGAAATCATTATTTCTCTCAGCTAGCTGGGAAACCAGTAAACAATGGACGTTCTCTGCAGCAGAGACATATGGCACACTTTACTGAGCTACTGAAGGGGGGATGCAAAGGAGATGGAACCAGACTCTTTCCAGTGGTGCCCAGCGACAGGACAAGATGCAACAGGCACACAGTAAAACTCGGAAGGCTCCCTTAACACCAGAAAACACTTTTTGCACTATGCAAGTGACCAAGCACTGACACAGGTTGCCCAGAGAGGTTGTGGAGCCTCCATCCTTAGACGTGTTTAAAAACCATCTGGGCATGGTCCTGGGTCAAGGTGTCTTTGCTCAAGCTTCAGGGGTGGACCAAGTGACTTCCTGAGATCCCTTCCAACCTCAACCACTCTGGACTATGAGGAGTCACTGGTTTTGCAAAAGTTCTTCATAGTGATTGCTGTGAGTCAGTCAAGTGGAAATACTTACATTTCCTTTGTGAAGATCACAGCTGAACACTTATCTATAAATTACAGATCATTTAAAGACACTTAGCTAACTCTTTAAGCCTAGATCCAGCAAATGGTGTACCTATTACAGCAGACTTAAAGAAATCATCTGGATAGTTACCATTCAGCCTTCTTGAACTGAAAAAAATTACAACTAGTCTTTTTTTTTTTGTGGTGTATATTACTACTTTCTAAAATAGACATCTACTTTGCAATCAACAAAACCATAAGAACTTCAGTCCGCAAAATAATAAGCCTTAAGAGGTAAGAGAAAATGCTAGGCTTGAGGTTTATCAGTCTCTTTCTCTGGTTAAGGAGCTGAAGCCACATTTTTCTTTTTTTGTGTATGTGTAGCTCTTTCTTAAGCTTTTTTAACAAATATTCATGACATTTGCTAGAATGTTTATGCCTATGCTGTATTCACACCCAATAGTTAATAAAACAAATACAATTTAGAAACTTTGACTGAGTGAGAGATTGGAATGGCATTATCCTTCACTTTGGGTTGTCAGATAGATACTGAATTTATTTTATCAGGTAAACCAAACACCATAGAAACACCAAGGGATGTGCTAACAAGATGTGCTAACATCTACATTGATGTTTGCTAATGACCAAAGAACCAACCCAGTGACCTCCAATTGCTGCATCACATCCTTAATTTTGTTTGAACAAGACTGTTCTTATCCTGATGCACATGAGGACAGCTCTGGAAACTTCTTACAAGATTATCCAACCTATCCTGTGGAGCATAGTCAGGCCTTAAATGATGCTCCTCCTTGCAGTCAGCAGCAGGTTTCACAACTTTGATGTGGTTGGGCTAATCGAATTTTACCATGGCATTCTCTGGGGGCATCCAGAACACCTAATGGAATCCAGCACACAGAAAACTCCTAATTTTACATTTCCACAGTTCCTGAAGGCACAAGAGTTATCTTGCCGTGACTGAAGTTACACATGTGTGTGACAAGATTGGGATTTAGCCACTAGGCAGATTTATTTTTCTATGAGAGACATTAAAAACTTGTTCTTGGCTCAAGATACTGTCCTGACTTAAAAAAAAAAATACATTTAAGCTTTGTGACTAAACCAACATCATATAATGTTATCTCTGCTGTAAAACTACTTGCACGCTTGTGTGAAAATCATGAAGTCTGCTTAGTACTCTAAAGTGGTACCTGATACTTTGGCAAATTATATTCAATGTGGACTCACCTCCTTTGGCTTAATTTTCAGCACCTGCAACAATCTTTGTGGGAAGCTGCACACAGTTAAAATATTATAAGTCTTTGAAGCCAGCATTAATTATCAGTTAGTTACAAAATCCCACACGGTTTGTAGTGTTCAGAACACAGCACTTTTCCATTAAACAGAGGAGCTGTTCTAACTGAACTTGTGAAAAAAAGAATCTGATATTCCTTTCTAAACAAAACAAGTTTTATACAGAGAGGCAAAGGTTAGGACTTAGGGTTAGGGGTTAATTTTCATGCTTAGAATAAGTATTTATATTTAGGATTAGGGCTAGGTTTATAGTTTAAATATCTATTATATTGTCATAAAAATATTAATATATTTAAGTGTTTATACTGAGAGTTAAGGTCAGGCTTAGAGTTTATGGTTAGGTATTAGATTGAAGGTAAGGGTCATGTTTAGGGCTAGGATTTGAGTTAGAATAAAGTTGTAAAGTAAAAATGCATGGTAAGGTTTAGGTGTTTGTCTTAGTTTAACAAGATTACAACTAAAAATTAAGAGACTTCAGATGGTAGTGTGGAAAAGGAAAAGAAACAGCTTTCTATTAACAAAATCTGAATAAACAACTAATAGTGCAATCAAAAACTTTCAGAAGAAACAAAACAAAGTCCCAAATACCCCGAGGGGGGGAGAAATCTGCAGCAATCCGGGGACGGGGTGGGGGAAAGGCAGGACTGTCCCGGCAGTTCAAAAGCTGCTCGCAGCCACGTGTGCTCGCAGCCAGCAATGAAAAAAAACCCAACAAGTCCTTTTCCCATAGGCAGTCTTCAAAGCAGAATACCTCGCTCTGAGATGGGTCAGTTTCTCTCTCTCTCGGTCGTCCTCCGCGAGGTGTCCCGTGGGGAAATAAACTTCGTCTCAGGAAAAAAGAACGAGGCAGCCAAAAACCGAGCTCCTGCTCTGTCCGGCCCCGTACCAAACCCCCCAAAAGCTCCCGAACAAAAAACTCGCAGCCCTCCCCGTGCTCCCCAGTGTGTGCGGCTGCGGTCAGCCCCCACCCCCATCCCGGAAAAAACAGATGGAAGGGGCGACATTGGGAAAAAAATTCCAACATCTCTTTTCAAACCTGTGTCAGCGTTTAGGACTAGCTTTCAGGGTTTGGTTTAGGGCTAGGATTAGGGATCGAGTTATGTGTATAGTTTTGCTAGTGCTTAGGGCTAAACTTAGGGTTCTATATTCTACTTATTCTACACATAAAAGAGACAATAAAAATCAATAATCTGAAGAGTAACTGCAGGCAATTTCTTGAAACATTTTGATGGTGATTGTCAAAAGGCACCCAGGGCACACAGTTGATGTATATACCTTATTTAAGTCTGAGCTCCCAGAATGTGAGATCCAACATTTCTATAACTCCAGAACTCTGCTATTAATGCAAGTGTCTTTAGATACCTGGACCTGAAATGTTTACATACATCTCAGATACTTCCCCTGGGTAGTGCAAGGAGAAAGAAAACAGAACCTTCCCTTAAAAAATGCACGATACTGATTTCATAACTTAATTGCCTTCTTCAGGCTTCCATCCATCCTTCTTTTCTGTTCCTCAGTCTCTTTTGGTTCATTCCACCGTAACATATCACAGCCAGCAGTGCCATAATCTGATAAGGTTATCTCTAGGCTAGAGGAATAACCCAGAGAGACTTCCAAGGTGTTGAAACATTTCTAAGTATATTCTTTAAGCCTTCTCTGGTATCATTTTGTCCCATGCCAATTAACAGTCCGTACAATAATTGCTAGAAAGGGTTTGAGCACAAATTCTCTCAAGAGACCGCTCACACGAAATGATTTGTATCAGGCTACCCTCTTTTGGAGGTTAAGAATGTTTACTAGGGTAAACACAGTCTGTTCAGTGCCAGACAGCCTCCATGGCCTAGGAATTCCCAGGTGTGGTTAACAAAGAAGTAAAGGCATGACCTCAGTGGCCTTAGCAAATATTACTGTCATTTGAGAGAAGAGATTAGATTGTATTCCAAGTCTTTTGAACAATTTCTTTTGGGAAATCCAAAAATTTCTGTACACGTTATTCTTTGGTACTATAACAACATTGCTTGCTTACATTGCAGCGTGACTGAACACCTGAATTCATAATGGGAGACACCATGGTTAGGGTAGCTCCTATCCTGCCCAAGGTCAGGTTGTATCCTCTTTTTTAAATTATAAATAAACAACACCAAATAAACATTTTTCTCCAAGCTGTTGTAAATGGTCTTCTCATAAACTTAGTTTTTCATTGCTCAGTCTAGATCCATGGCTTATGCATTGTTGACTTCTGCAGCAGTGAGAATAAAGTGCTCTGAAGCCAGAATAATCTTGATGGCTGTAACATCACTTGAAGTGTTCAGCTATGTATGGCATCCCACCCTTAAGAGGAAGGGAGCACTCAAGATTTGTAAATGCTCATGAATAAAAGGAACGACAAAAGTCAGAGAGTCTGCAACCATTCACAAAGTTTTATTATTAAATTAAATACTTGGCATGGAAATTGGTATAAGTTAGTCCCTGATCTCCTTGTATAAGCACACAGCAGTGGGTTTTGGATAAAGGCGTAGGGTGAAAGGGAAGAGAGAAAGGGGGGTGGAAGAGGAGGAGAGAGAAAGAAAGGAAGAAAGAAAGGAAGAAAGAAAGGAAGAAAGAAAGGAAGAAAGATCACCAGTCCTGGCTCCAGCGTTGATCCAGTTGATGGGGGTACCTTTTTTCATAAGCTTTTCCCACCCTAGAGATAAGTTTCTCACTTTCTATGCAAACTAGTTAACATGAACAGCTCGTTCTTCTTTCCGGAAATGGGTCAAAGCGCTTCAGGAGTCCTGAGTGGTCTTGATCCCTCTCTACATTCCACGCCCACTTCTCAACCTTATTTCTGCACTTGTGCTGTACTGTATTGTGTCCATTTCCAGGAGCCAGAACAAGGATGTTTATCCCAGAAGAGCTCTGCATTCCCTCCATATGGCTCCCTTCTCCAGTCACATCCTGTTCATTTTTTCAGTTTGTCATTCCCAACAATCCTTGGTTGTCTCCATGGTTATTTGTCTCTCAGTATCTGAGACATACACATCAGGCCCCTTATTTTGTAGGCTTCTACACCATGAAACCATCTTCCCTACAAAGCTAGAGGAGAAAGTGTCTGTATATGCACCCTTCTATTACTTCCAGGAATGCTACAGATACACCAAAGTAGTTTGTGAGTTGAGCCACAATGGAATTTCACTTGTGCTCTGACCACCCCTTTCGCTCATGTGGCTTGGCTGCCCGATTGGTTGCATGTAACCAGAGTTGTGGCTGTTCACGATGTGCCTGTGAAACCATTGTGGTTCACAATGTGCCCATGAAATCACCTGCAGCTGTTAGCTCCTGAAATTATTAGTGATGTGCTTGTCTGCACATTTGCTCACAGGCATCTTGGCAGGATCTGTGTTTCTATTTTACTGCTGTGTTCTTTGATCAAAAAGATATTAATCACCTTCTGAGAGAGTAAGACTAGAATAATGAGAAATTCATGACTAAATGGGTTTGCCATTATTAGCTCTGTAATTGCTCCATTTTCTCCATGTGGCTGCTCACAGAACCCGCTCCAGTGCTCTGCACCATTTCTAGGACTGTTATGTCATCTTTTGAAGAACAGCAAGTGTTGTTTTGTACATTCTCCACACTACCCTGGTTTTCCCTCTGGTCTCTGCAAAGGAACCAGCATGATTCAAGTGATCCCTGAACATGGACTGCTGTGACGAGGCTGCAGGTGATGGAAGACTAAAAGTTTCTCCTGGGAGAGTTTCCAAGTAAATGTAATTATTCCTGCATTTCCAAAGAACCCTGAATTTTGCATACAAAAACACCAAAGTTTCCCCCTATTTCTTGAGCAAGACTGAATATCTCAAAGATGTAGCAGACCCTTCATCCTCTTAAAGAGTAACTATGAAAGTGAGGGCAAAATATCTTCCAGTCAGAAGTGACAGTTTTTTACCCATGTTAAGATTAACTGTAGAGAGTCACAATGTGCCAACATGTTAAGGAGGAAGCGTAACTAGTTCAGAATAGTGCAAGTAGATACTTCCAAAATCCTGGTGGCATCTCTGTTTCTTTATTGTTTGTTTTGGGGGTTTTGGTGGGGTTTTTTGGCTCATATCACTATAGAACTTAAATCCAATGCACATGGAACAGTGAAGTTACAGTTCTAACAGAATTTCCTTGTTATCCTTTTTGCCCTGCTCGTCACAGCCAGACCTATCTCAACAGTCTTCTCCAGGTTAACACACAACAAATTCTCCTTGATAGATGCATTTTAAAAATAAATAATTTATTTAGGTTATGAGGGATTTTTGTTTGTTTGTTTTTGTGGGTTTGTTTGCAGTTTTGTTTGTTTGTGTTTAGGTTTGTTTGGTTTTTTTAAAAAAATGTAATAATAATCAAAGGAATAGAAATTCAGGCAACCCAAAAGCCCCTCCAAAGACTTGTAAATTGTGAGATCCTGGATCAGAATATCACTGAATTATTGATATGGGTCAGAACTAACTCACCGTGTGTGTGCATGTGGGGAGGGGCTGGCCCTGGCCCTGCAGGTCCATGGTGAGGCCTGCACATCAGGCCTGTGCTGAGGGCACAGGGCAGAGCTGAAGGCAAGGCCTGCAGCCCACGCAGAGCACGTGGCAGAGCTGAAGGCCCGGCAGCCTTGTCAGTCGGGCGGTCAGTCAAGGCAGAGCTGCCTGGCAGCTCGCCCACACCACACCCCTGCAGCCTGTGACTGGCTACAGCACAACTCAGCTGGGGCTGGAAGGCCCTGACCAGATATCCTGCCTGGGAGGGAAAACTGAACTCTATAAATACATGACACTCCATGTGGTCTCTCTCTTCTCCCTTTCCAACTGGCACTATGTGAGTCATCGAATCTTGTTGGTAACTTTTCTCCTCTCCTTTCTCTCTCTCCTTCTCTCTGTCTTCTCTCTTTCTTTACTCCTTTTAATCTGTTTCCTTTACTCTTCCTTCTCTTGAGGGTAACTTAAAAGCAATGAACTGTGTTTTACTAAAGCTGGTATATGGATTGTTTCAGTGGGTGTTTCCTGTGGAGTGGGTCTTTGTGCTGAATGTTTTAGTGAAAGTGCTTTTTTCTTGGTTGTATTTTACTCCTGTAAAAACCTTTTCCCAAAATATCTTATTTTTCCCAGTAAATTAAAAAGAATTTCTCTTAGAGAAGAGTGTGTGGCTCTTTCTCCGGATGCTAATTAAGGGTTATAATGAACCAAAAGGTTTTTAAAAAGTCTTAAAAAAAAATGTAACTGCTCTAGGCAATTTATAGCTTAATCCAGAGCTCAACATAAATATCATTCAGAAGACCATGACTGTGATGATGTGATCTAACTGTAGTAATTCAGACTATGAGATGTTATTACAAATTGCAGAGTTTTGTTCATGCTGTTAACTGTGCCTGAGAAAACTGACCAAAAATAGGCCCATTTAGCAAGTGGAGTTCTGGCAGCAGTGCATTACTGAGATAAAGAAAGGAGTTCTGATTTGTTAATTTTCAACGTTGCCAAAGCCTGTTTTCAACATCTCTACCTCATTCTCCACCGTGACAAACTCTGGTGCAGCAGAATCAGCTCAGTGTTACTGGGCCACACACAGTTGTAGCTCCTGTGAACAGTGAAAAGCCACTGTAGTAGTGAGACTTTTGAAAAGCAGATAATTATGTAGAATAAGTTTTAAAAAGAAAAAATAGAGGTACAGCTGTGAAGTTCTGCTTAAAAAAAACCCCAAAACATTTTTGTTTATCACATCTTGTTTTTCAAAGTTTTTCAACCATAGTTGACTACTCAGGATGAAACAGCTAATGGAAAGGCTGTGATTGCCACTTGTATCACATCCTGTACAAATACAGTGACAGCCCTGCACTTCGTTGTGACTGTTCTTGCTTCTCTATTTCAGTTCCCCACTTGTTGCCTACCTTACCATGGAAGGCTCAACGTCGTATGGAGTCAAAATCAGAAGTGAAGAAAGGGTTGCTATGGAGTTTGAAAAACACTGTGCGATGTGTAATGTCTTGATAAATCAGCATGAGCTCTTTTAACCCCATGACAGTTTGGAAAAATATCCTAATCCACACATTATTGTCTACATATATGGGCTCCATCTTGGAAAGAAGATTGGAATTTGCCTCCCTAAATAGGATTCACTCAGTAGTTTCCAAGCAGCTGGTGGCTTCTGTGACCTTTCTGCACTCAGCTCCAGTAGGACTTGCAATGGATTCCATGGATCACAGCCATGAGTGAAACCTGATGAACCTTTGCCATTGGGAAGCCTCTCAGGAGTTCACATCAGTTCTATACTGTGTAATTGCCGTGGTGATTTATCTCCTTCTTATCCTCATGTTGGCTTATACTTGATTATACCAACTCAAGTGCTTTCAAAAGCAGTGTCTTCAAATTCATCCACATTTTCTTTCAGTCTTCATCTCTCACTTTTTTTCCCCAGCCTGTTAACCGCTGCAGTTACTGGCTTCTTTGGGCTGCTGCTTTGGCTTCTCTTTTACAGCTGGTAAAAATTAGAATTGTTTTGACCCACAGTGTTTGAAAAAGAAGTCCAAAAACACCCACAATTTTTAGGAGCTCATTGGTTCCTCTGAGGGACCTCTAATTTGCCAGTCTGTGACTGGCACGATTTCTCTCCTGTGTGCTCATTCCTGGTCTACTCTGCAATGTGTCAGCAGAGGATGAAGCAGAGGATCTTGGTCCAGCAAATGGATGAATCTGATTTAGAAACAGCATGTCCTCTCGTGTCTATAACAGAAGTAGACAAAATAACTCCAGTATGGGCTGGCTGCCACAAGTGCACCCCAAACGAGACCGATGATAACAAACAGGCTGACAGTAACAGCACACAGCAGCATAGTCAGGTATTGAAGATAACTGCTTCATAAGAGTTTGAAATCAGCCTTTTTAGCATAGCCACCACTGGATTCAAATAATCAGGAAGAAAAACGCATTGACTTTAACACATTTATGTACATATTTACCTTTCTATTGATCTAGCAAACAGAAGGAAATTAATCTTAAAGCAAAAGAAGCATTGTGTTGACTACCTCAGTTGCTGTTTCAGATCTTAAAGGGTGTGGGATGCATGCTAAAGCTAAGATGATCTGTACTTTTTTTATCATCTGTGCATTGTCTTGATGCCAATGGAACTTACTTCCTCTCCCTCCTTACTTTGATGGGAGCACTCCTCTGCCGTGAAGGAAGAGTCTATAGCAGTAAGATAATATTTCTTTTCTCTTTTTGGTTTGTTTGTTTGTTTGTTTGAAATTTTGCTAAGGCAGTGTTTTAGATGTGTCATCTGTGACACAAAAGAAAAAATCGATGCTTTTTGCCCAGCCATCAGGAAGTTACTAAATCTCTGAAGCAGCCCAAAACAGATAAAGCCTCTGGGAGTGGCAGAATGTCCACTGAAATGCTGAAGTTTGGGAGAGAATGATTGTGCCTTACCCTTCTCTCAAGTCTGGGGGGACAGAAAGTGCTTCAAGAAAAAAGCAGCAACCACACCCTTCATGAAACTCCCTGAGTGTCCTTGTAGCTGATTAGCACTGTATTACACATCTGTCCCAAAGTGTTCCTCTCATTGCCAAAGTGATGTCTGACAATTAACTATGGCTTAATTGCAGTCACTCACAGGATATTCACAGATCTGCAGATTTAGCAAAAATGTGAGTAACAGCACCACTCTACTGAAGCTGTAACTACTGGAGTGACAGATTTGCCACGGCTGTCAACCATGTAGGTCTGATCTCTCCTGACAGGGTCTGTGTGTGCTGTCTGCTTCCACAGACTGGAAAGAACATCCAAGGCCCCCAATGGCACTAGTAAAGGCAGCTTGCCTGTGGCAAAAAGGCAGCTCAACGTGATGAAGGAAATCCTGGAATCCTCCTCAAAGTCTGTCAGATGAAAGTCAGTAACAATGGGAAAGAGGCTTTTGGTCACAAGGGGAAACAGGCTTTTGTCAAGCACCTGGAGATGAATCTGTTTCTATGCTGCCACGGATTTTGAAATAAAATACCTATTCCAGCTCCCAGAACAGGAGCTA
Source organism: Pseudopipra pipra (assembly GCF_036250125.1). Taxonomy (NCBI): domain Eukaryota; kingdom Metazoa; phylum Chordata; class Aves; order Passeriformes; family Pipridae; genus Pseudopipra; species Pseudopipra pipra. The sequence goes on along the minus strand of NC_087581.1, from coordinate 43,293,406 downwards.
AAAAAAAAAAAGGCATAAAAACCTATGATACTATCTTTCAAACACCAGCTTTGACCTGTTCAACTTGCAGACACTTCTGTTTACTGTAGATTCACCTGTTGTAAGCTAGACCAGGTGGATGTGGATGTGGATGGCCAGTGAAAAATAAACAACTGTTCTCTGAGATAAACATTTCTCACAGCCACTATCACAGATGTATCTGCAAATCATTTGTCTCATTCTTTCCTTTTTAAGTCTGATACTGTTTGGCTAAACATGTGCAAAGTGGGGAAAAGTGACTCAATCCTTTTGAAAGCATGATGTCTGTGTAGGGAATTCCATCAAAGGAAAGTGCTGGGTATTGTTGCTGAAGCCTTTAAAAAGAAAATGAAGCTAGGAAAAAAAGCTGCCTCTGGCCTTTCAGTCTGTTTCTAGGGCACCCCTACTTGTGAGCAATTCTGCTCCTAGTCATCCACCATTTAACCAGACAACAAAAGAAGGAGAAAGGAAAAGCAGCCTGTCCCTGAGGTGATCTGGGGCAGCCTCAGAGCCTGAGCATGCCACAGCAGCATCTGCTCACTGCCCATCATCAAAGCTGTGTCTCCAGAAGCTGTTCTGGGACACTGCCAAGCGAAATAGATGTTCTGCCAATGCTTCTCTTGTGAGGGTGCCGTTCTAGCAGAGAGACTTTGATCCTTTCTACAGTTGCATCATAGAATTACAGAATGGTTTGGGTTGGAAGGGAACTTAAAGATCACCCAGTTCCAACCCCTGCCATGGGAAGGGACACTTTCCACTAGACCAGGATGCTCAGAACCCCATCCAACCTGGGCTTGAACACCCCCAGGGCTGGAACATCCATAATTTCTCTGAGCAGTTGAGAAGTTGGTCTTGTGACAGATGAGAAAAGCAGGCACAAAAAGTACTCCCATTCACTGACTGCTCCTGTGCTTCCCTCAGTCTGACCCAGCAGATTTTGAATGCCTGCCTCCTCTGTGTAAGGCCATTGTCCGCTCAGTGAACAGGTTTACTGAGGTGTTTTACTGAGGAAAAGTAAAATGAAATATGAGACTGAAAAAAAAGGTGTAAGGGAATATACCAGTATGACCTAGATACATTTCCAATATAAGGGTACTTTAGCTGTGTTCCAACATTCAGAGTAAGAATAGAACCATGATTTTCTGACTAGATGTATGCAGGCATGATGCCCACACTACAGATTTATTTGCTTTGCTGTTAATCAAATGAAAATACAAATTTAAGGAATTATTTAAATAATGCCCCACACTTTTTTTCTAGCTGACATGGAGCAATCAAATGTATCAGTTGAAGAGAAAAACAAGAGGAAGTGCTGTTCTAAATAAATGAATTTCCTTTCTATGCTATAACTTATTCTAAGAAAGGTCTGAAAATCACAAAGTTCAGTTTAGGTTATTTAATTAAAGATTTTTTAGGGTTTTTTTGTTTGTTTGGTTAGTTGGTTTGGTTTTGTGGTTTTTTTTTTTAAATCCAAGGGATCTTCTAAAATAAATAAAATTTATTTAAAAAAACATTAAAAGCTTTTTTTGAACATCTCTGCAATGCAGTGAAAGTCTTCACACAATTTTCTTTTATTGAATGAATTTCAAGACAGATCCATGGGTGATCACTGTGCTTCCTCAGTCCTGCTTCCACTGCCACAGGTCTGCCTGTGTGACCCTCAGCAGGTCACTTATATGACTCTCAGCAGGCCACGTTTTTGCATGTCATTTTTGGTTTTTGGAAGCACAGACAGATGGCTAACTGAAGTTTTAGAGGCGGACACCACCAAAATGTCATCCATTTAGTGCATTATAGCATAATAATGAAATATATAGTCATCAGTTTCATATCATTTAACACCATATAAGACATACTTTAAACCTCACAGTCTGTCAGGTAACTTTGTCCACTATGTTTTTCTGACTAGAAGTAGTCCAAATTTTTGTTAGTAAAAAAAAAATGTATTCTTCCTCTAATTTAATTAAATGTGTTAAACCTTTGTATTTGGATATACAGTTGTGCATATGAATTTACACAGATTATACTCAAAACCAGTCCCATCAATATTTCTACAATGGTTCTGATGTGATGGGAAGTAGATTGCACTCTATAAATTATCATTACTTAAACTCTGCACTGAAAAATGAAAAAGCAAGTAAGATAAATCAGCTATTTTTACATATTTTCATAAACCAGAAAGATGTCCAGTACCAATCTTTAGCTCCTTTCAACTGAAATCCTCATGTCAGTCATGTTGTGTGACCAGCGGTGAGAAACAATGTCAGGGTTTAAGGCTTGAGGTGACAGTTTGAAACCAAGCTGACATTAACCTTTTTTTTTACAGTACACTTTAGACCAGACCCTTGGCAGCTGTAGTGCTGTGTCTCCATTGAACCAACCAAGCAGAGCTAATTCCATGGCAACTGAGAGTCCACCCAGGACTCATAAAGTTCAAAGACCAAAGTCTTCTTTATAATCACAGAATGATATTAAAGGAACCTCAGAGTGACATTTGAGCACTAATGTGAAGTGGGAACTGGATCATCTCAGCTGTACCACACTGCAGCCTCAACTGAACAGTATCAGACACTTTCTTCAGATGTGCACATCAAGGCCTCTTGCACTTCAAGACTGTGTGGGCTCTATGCACTGGCACAGAAATTTGCCTCTTTTTTTTTTTCTTTTTTTTTTTTAAAATGTTTTCTATAGGTTTGTTTATTTCCCTGCTCTGATTAATAGGAAATGAGACATATTGGTGATAGCCTGCTGCTTTCAGGGAATGAAAAGTACCAAAGAGCTCCTATTGAGAAGTGCAGTCTGTGTTGGTAGTAATAGCAGTCTCCAATTAATATGCAGAAAAAAAGAGGCATTAAATCCCTATTAAGACAATTTTCTCTCTCTCCTTTTTTTTCAATTGTCCAGAGTAAGTCAGTTACTTCAAATTGTGCTTCAGCTGGCCACAGTAAGTTTATCAAACAGGATAATGTATTCTACCAATTCAGGATGTCTCACCCTACGTATTACCTACTCACTATTGAGATATTAAGTGCTTACTGGTTACTAGTACTGTAGCATAATAATTTGCAGCATTTTTTTTTAATTATTATAAATTTCCCTTTTCTTTCATACTCTGGAAATCCAGGAATAAAAAAGAAAGCTAGCAATTAGCAAAGTGGTACAACCAATTTCCGTAATGTTCATAATGGAAAGAGAAATGGGATATGCAAGTGACAGTTCATCAGAGCTCCAACGAGGGACGTGCAGCAGATTAGATTCAGAGGCAGGAACTTCATAGAATCCAACTCTGTGAGGGAAGTCTGGTTGTCTGTACATAAAGTCCAAACAGTATTGAGTTTAGAAGAAATAAAAACATACCTCTAGGCAAATTGAGCAGCTCAGTGACCCTTGAAATAAAGCCTTTTTCTGCCTTTTGAGCTTGTTTCCATTGTTCTGCAACACAGGCAAAGTCTACTTTGCAATGAGCTCTTTATTGCTGTTACAATCGCCTGTTCTGAAACCACAGAAACATCACTGAACTTCAGTTTTTTTATGGCACAAGCAAGACTGGAGACATTTTGGAGTTTATGCCTGACATTTCTGGAGGTGAGTGAGCCTTTTCATTCCTGTCTAGCAGGGAAGGTAGGCAGAGACTACGGCTCTCGTGAAAACCATTAGAACAAACTCTCTGAACGCATCTGAAGAACTGGACTTGCTGAGAACATACACAGACTGTGAAATAGATGAGGAACTGAACTCATCCAGATAAATATGTCCAAGGGATTTCCCCGGGAACAAAAGTGTCTGTAGAGTCCTGTTTCTTGTGTGGTTTCCCCTCAAAACTCTACAGAGCCTCTATATTTCGCATCCACTCCCCAGACTGAGCCTGAATTCTCTTTCAGAGAGAATGTACATGAAGCTTCAAATATTTGGGTTTGGTTGTTTCTGGTTTTTGTTTGCTTAGTTTTTTTTTCAAACAAGTTTAAGAAAAAGCTTTTAAAGGCTTGCATTCTATTGCAACATGTTGCCACTAAATTGCTCTTACAATCTTAAAAAAACATAATAATCAATAAATAATTCACTTTTGTAAATTAAATTGATTTTTACAAGCCAGTATTGAAAATACAAAATTCTCTGTTCAACACAAACACATGCCACTCTTCCCTCCTATTTCCTTTTCAACAGTTTTATTAGAAAGTTGTATCTTAGGACCTGAATTTCAATTGAATTTGTGATCTCTGATAAACTGACTGTGAAGCTTAAAGATACTGTGGAAAGCAACATCCTGTAATTTCCTAATTTAAAGGCTGGCAATAACAGCTAATTCTTCAGCAGGAGCTAATGAAGGACATATAAAGCAACATTCTGTTTTGCAAATTAGAGATGGGTACTTAAAGATGAATAGAAAGTGAGACCTTGTGTTGCATTGCAGTCTTTATATGATAAAGAATTGCAGTCCGCTCCCCTTCTCCCTTTTGGAGGCTTGCGGGGTGCTACTACTAAGGGTCTCCTAGGACAATCTCTTTGAAAGTGGTCAGGGGCACTTTTGGGTTTGGCTCCTTCCTGCAGTCTTAGCTGGGCACTTAGTGCTGTTGCTAACGAGTCAGCCTGATGTCCTACTGAGCCAACCCCTTGACAGGCGCGAACCAGGTCAGCAATGCTGGAGCTCTCCCTCTTAGGAAGGGCCTGCAAAGCTCTTTTACAGTCTGGGTTCACATTTTCGAAAGCCAGCTGCCTGTTAAGTATTTGTCTGGCTTCATCATTTTCAATCTGCCTGTCTAAGACAAACTGCAGCCGATTCAAAAATTGGATCTTAGGGCATGCTTAGCTATTACCTCGTATATCTCTCTACGACACTTACTTTGTGCAACTATCGAACTATAATCTCCATCCCCGGTTAGTTGATGTGCTGTGACGCCTGCTTGTGGGTCATTAGCATATGCAGAGCAACTCTCCCTAAAATCGGTTAGCCACATGTTGTACTGCATGTTAGTAAGACTTATTTTTAGTAGGTTCTTCCAATTGAGTGGCATAAAAACGTAGGTGGAACTTAGGGTCTCTAAAAACGCAAGGGTGTTAGCGGAGGACACGCCAGTTTCCCTTACCAGTTGCCTCAGTTCCTTTGTCAGCTCATGTGGCAGAGGTTGGAACTGAGGGGTCCGATGTGGGCGAATCACGACTGGGCATGCTTGAATTACTTGCAAATCTCTCACCCATAATGCTTCCTCCTGACACAGTCCCCACCTGTCAACTGATCCTTCCCCGCTTGCCTCCTCGCTCCCTCCAGACGGAACTATCTCTGGTTCCTCCTCCTCATCCCCCCATGCCACCCCCCCTGCAGCCCTAGTGAGCCCGGTTCCCTGTGGGGGGGTGGTGCTGGGTGGTGGAGGTGGCAAGAGGGAGGGGCCACTCCCCTCCCTCGTGCCGGCAGCTGGGGTGGGGCAGCGCTCGGACCGGAAAAGACGGATCAGTTTCCGGTCTGTTTGGTGGGCAAGATGGCAGCTCCCCTGGTCATTCGCAGCGGGGGGGGGGGCAGAGACGCTGGGTTACCCCCCTCATCACTGTAACAGAGCCCCATGCACTGATCCCATGGCTTGGGATCTCACATTTCAGGCTCTGTTCCCTCCCGGCAACCCATGTTCCTGTGGCCCCTGGCTCGCGACCCGTAACTTAACTCATGAACGGTTCCTCCCCCTCCCCCCGTGGACCTCGTGTGTTTGTCCTACGCCTAGGGGTCGGGCTGCTGCTAGCAGTGTGGGCAGGGGGGTGCATGTTGGTGTTGGATGCTTGTATTGTCCGTTCGTGGGCTCTGTGTAGTGCAGACATTATGATTTGCCAGGCTGAAAAGGCGTTGTTAGCCTGGGGGTCCCCCCCGGGCTTTTAGTTTTATGAAGTTTCCTATTTTATGCCAAATCTCTATGTGAAGAGCTTCCACTAAGGGCAACTCGGGTACTGCTGCTTTAATGAAACGTACAAGCTCTGTTAGTTCAGCCCTTGTGGCTTGTATGTGGTATGGTTTTAGCAGAATGGCTAGTGCATCTGTGTCTTGTGAGGTTTTCGTGGAAACAAAGCCTCCCATATTTACCTTAGTCTCCGTGCAGCAGGCACACATGGGTGGAGTCCTTTGTCTGGCTGCAGAGTTTCAGTTTATTGACTGCTTTTCCACGGTTTTTTTCTTCTTAGCGTCTCTGTCGGTGTCCGGCGGGGCTCTCCGGCGGCTCCGGTGGCATGGGAGCGATGGAAGACGGCGGCAGGCAGTGGCGGTGGGGCAGCCCCTCGGTGTGGTGCACGGTCCTAGCGCTGCTCTGGAGGCGCGGCAGGCATGGCAGAGAAGCAGTGAAAGGTTTCTTCAGGGTCTTTGCTGCTTCTGGTGGGTTTCTCCTTGGCGTGGAGGCATTGCGCTGGCATGGACTGGCAGAGGGTGGCTCTGGGGGTCCTTTGGTACACTGGACACTGTGGGGGGGTCCGGGTGCTGGCGGGGTCGCGGTGTGGCTTTGGTGGGTCCCGCACAGCTTTTAAGCGTAGCACAGGGCCAGTGGAGGCAGCCGTCCCGGTGCGGGGTCCCTGCGGCGGCTCCCGCGGCGGTGGGAAGGGAAGGGGGCGCGGCCGGCGGCATGTGCGTTGCTCAGCCATTTTCCCGCGCTTGCAAACTGCGGCATGTGCAGGGGGAGGGGCGGTGGATTGGCACGCGGGCGGGCGGCAGGCTGCTCGAAGCTGCAGCACTTTCCGCTGCGTGGGAAGGTGTGCCGGCGCAGAGTTTATGGGGTTGGGCGGTGGGGCTGGGGGTGTTAGAGAGACGGCGGCTTTTTCGTGCGCTTGGCTCAGCCGCGGCGGCGGGGGACAGGGGTTTCCCGTCCGTTTTAGTGTGTTCCGCCGCCTGGGTTTTCCAAGCTGCGGACACGCAGCCGCTCAGGGAGCAGTCCTAGTCGCAGTGTTGGCGCTAGCGTCACTCTCAGCTCACTCACCGCTCCTCGAAATGTTGGTCTCTTTTCCGCTGCCTCCAGCTCTTGCCCCGGTCTCTCGGCTTTTTTTCTTTGTTCTTTGTTCTTTGTTCTTTGTTCTTTGTTCTTTGTTCTTTGTTCTTTGTTCTTTCTTCTTTCTTCTTTCTTCTTTCTTCTTTCTTCTTTCTTCTTTCTTCTTTCTTCTTTCTTCTTTCTTCTTTCTTCGTTCTTCGTTCTTCGTTCTTCTTTCTTCTTTCTTCCTGTGCACTTTTCCCTAATATTTTTGAGCTCACTATATTAACTCCCATTTCTCATATGCGACTGAGACAACAGTTTTACAGACGTCTAAGTTTTTTTCGGTTAAAAAAACCCCTGATTCAAGGTAAGCTAAACTTGCCTAATGTAGGTTTCATGCCCCAAGTTCGGGCGCCACGTGTTGCGTTGCAGTCTTTATATGATAAAGAAATACAGTCCGCTCTTCATGAGGTGGAAATCAAAGAGACTTTATTTGAATTTCGTTCCCCCTTTTATCCCCTAAAACCATGTGACCTTCTAACCAATGGGGTTGTCTGTCCCTGCGCATGTCCCTTGGTTTCCCTGCCCCTTGGACACGCCTCCTACAACCTTGTTTAGTTTAGGCATCCTTTTGCTTGCACACAGACCCACTAGGGTCTGTCAGGACATAGGTATGATCCAAAGGCTATTGAGACTTGATTGGATTTACAGTTCAAATGACAGACATTAAGGAATGAAAAACTGCTTAAACATCCACTCCTCTAAGTAAAGGGATCTTAAACTACAAGTAATTGTAGGAATACTTACTGTCAAAGTAAATTATTTTCAATGTCAACAAAAAAATTGTTTCCTAATGTTGGTATCTCTCTTTTGCCCTCTGACTTCCAGCAATGCTCAATGAAAATATCTGTGATGAAGAGCTTTTAAAATGAATACAATGAAGAGCTTTTAAAATGGCAATTAAATTCTACGATAAAAACACAGCAGAAGTGATTTTTCCCACCTTCACCTGTGTGGCTCAGGCCCCTGAGCAGGGAGTGAGGAGAGGGGAGGGAGAGAGGGGTGGTCACAGTGTCCCTGTCCCTTGGCTTGTGACAGACTGGGGGGAGAAAAGGGGTGAACTAACTCAGTGTGCTATGGCAGCAAAAGCACAGCTTCCTGATGAGACTTTAAATGTTCCAGTTTAAGGCAGGACATCATGAAAATCGGACCAGCTTTGAAAAAATCGTGGCAAACAATCTGCCAGATGTAGTGAGATCCAGCCTCCTTCCTCAGAGTGAAGAACAGAAGGAAAACCTCCTTGTCAGAGAAAACCCTCTCCCTGAGGTACCCAGGCAATGTTCTCCAGCACTTGATGAATGCCTCCTGTGGATCCTGAGCGTCCTCAGCTCTTACCATCTTGAATGATTACTGTAGCATCAATTAATAAATATGACAGCAAAAAAAATGCAACTACGTTGTTATATTTTCAAAACAGCACTAACCCAGTTTATCTTCCATTGCACTCATCTTTCCACCGCTAGTCTGATTCCTGCATTTCCCGCTAAAAGCATTTATCTATGTTTCTTCCATTATATTGCTTTCACATCTTTCCTTCAGACTACTTTCTTATCATCTGATCTCTGACTTTCTTTCAGTATAAATATCCCATGAGTGAAATATGAGTTCATTTTAAATGAGCAATAGCAGTTACAGTGAAATCTTTACATTGTATTGGTGATTTTGGGATTCTCAAAGTCATTTCCAATAAAGACCTCCCATAATGAATAGGTAAATTTCACATTCTTAGTCTGAGTGTTACATTTTTTCTCATTCAGAAGCTGTGTTTGTTTTAATAAGTAAAGTATAAACCACAGAAAAACCAAACTGCAAACTTTCTTGAAGCTTTTCCTGCATTTCTGTGTTTACTGAGATGAATAGCTATAGAAGGAGTATAACACCAAGACTGGAAGATGCTGTATTGCCTTTGGCTAACTGAGAAAAAAATCACCTGCCTGTGCAGCCTGAAGACAGGATGTGTCTCAAGCTGCCTACTAGTTTCATGGTGCAATCCAGAAAAATCTTTGGGTATTTAATTGACCTTAAGCTCATACTGATGAACTTGAGAAATAAGTCTGAGCATTGCAAGAGGAGGGAATCCAAAAACTGCACAGTGGAAACTTGTGTTCTTCCTTACTGACGTCTTGTTTTACTCTTGGAGTCATGTTCTTATAGCTCGTAGAATTTACTTTGTCCAGCAGAAAATCCCTCTTGTGTGATGTTCCTGAGCCGTGAGAAAGATAAAGGGCCTTCCATACTTTAAAAACAGGGCATTCTTGATTTAGATACAGCAATATGAGTCACTTGAGAAACTGATTGCATGCTTTAGTCCTAATCCTTCTAACCTGTATTGAATAGCAAAATGAAAGGTATTTGTTAAGATAAAACAAACAATAACAGCCCAAATTTTATTGGCTTTAACCTACTTTGTGAGAACAGGCACACAATTTATAACACACCTGAGAACTTCACAGTGGCAAACATTGAGGGAACTTGGGTCATGAGTTACACCAGGCAAGGAACTGTTTGTGCAAATGTTAGCCCCACTTCAGCCAGCATCACATCAATCATGGCTCTGACGCCTAGGAATGAGCAGATTCCTTGCCTGATGTAGTTGTGGTGCGGATTTCAATGCTTTTGGTTCTTCAGTGTGTGTATGCAATGCAGGATGTACACAAGGGTTGTTACACTGCATGTGTGAGTACAAAAATCATTTTTGTGTAACTACATGTCTCCACAGACATGTGAGACATGTAGAACATCATTCTTTCTGTGGGTGGAACTGAAGTGGGACTCAGGAGTGGGACTCAGTTTAGCTCCTTGATCCTCCTGCCTGCCCAGTGTACTCAGCATCATTAACTCCCTTAGGTGCCCATTTTTGGGATGGAAAACAATGATGCCTTCATTTACATCTTTAGATTATTCTTGGTGGCACAAACCTGAAATATTATAGATGATCTATTCCTGTGTGTTAAGAAAACCCAATATAACCTCATCCTGCATTTCTTATCTCTTAGTTTCTATCTAGTGATAAAAATTATGAATAAATATATAAAATAAAGTTTTCTATGACTTCTCAGTGCCATGCTAGTTGCCAACAATTTGAACTAGGCTATACAGTCTTTTATTTTACCTTTTTGGGAGGGATATATATATATATAAATTTTTGTTTGTTTGTTTGTTTTTGTTGTGTTTTGTTGTTTTTTTTTTAATAGAAAACCTCCGATTTTTCTTGAGGGTAACAGTTCTAAACAAGAGAAAGACTTTAGGTCACTCAGTCCTTCACTTCAGTCCTTATTTTCTTTCTCCATCTCAAAATAAAAAAAAGCCAATATATGGACTGCAATTAATATATTCACGTATTTGAATTCCTGAAACCAACCTGAATGCAGAAGGCAGTGTCATTCTCTCTTTACCTTCCTTGCATGCCAGGCTTTTTTTCCTGCCCACTGAAACTGGTCCTGGCATACCATAAGCCGTTTGGCAGTGTGATTTTTTGTGTTGAATTCTGAATAGAATAGGAAAGCAGAAACTGATAGTGTTAGCTACATCTTATTTACAATCGTAAAGTGTGATTTTTGAGGTTTAGAACTGCTATGCTCATAAAAATGATTTTCTAGTCTCTGAGAAAAAACCCTTGAGATCACTTTAGTGTGCCAATAAATGCCACAAGTATCAGAACCTGACTATGCAATTATTTTGCGGTGCAGTTCACCGATGTTGTTGTTACTAAACCAACAATGCACTTGGTATTTCTATTAAAGTGTCCTCTTATTCCAGTAGAAAATGTGATGAAAGAGACATTTACAGAGGGAAAGGCAACATTCCAGCTTTTGAATGTGTGTAGGGGGACCTAGTGATTCCTGGCAGGAGCATCAAGCATCACTGATGTAGGAGGGGGCATTCCCCTCCAGATCTGTCTCTCATCTCCACTTTCCCTGCAGCCACCTGGGATGGTTCCTCCACAGAGATGACCTGAGGTCAGGTGGACATTGGCAGCTCATCTCCCAGTGAGACCTTGACATTTGATCATCCAGGCACTTGTCTTGAAGTACTTCAAATGGTGAGCAGAGAGCTCACTGATCAAATGTGCTACATAAGACTTGCAAGGAAGACAAAATACCTTGAAAGAAACTTCATTTCACAACTTCTGTCACAGACTTGCAGGTCCAAGCATTTAATGAAACATAACCTCATAAGGATGTATCATCACTTTCAGTGGTACCAACCAAGCAGCACTTTGGTCCCACATTTGAATGTGTTCTGTTTCCAATGGCAGCTGGGGACACATCCCCCTGAGCTTTCTGTTATGAATTACATTAATTTATTGCATGAAACCAAGATCCACCAACCCTGTAAGTCCTTCTTATTCAGTAAGAATGTAGCTTCTTCACTTTCTATCACATTTAGCCAAACAGTTGCACATAGGAATGGATAAGCTTGCACAAATTTGCTGACCTGTGTAATCTAGTAAAAATATGGTTGATATTACCAAATTTTAACTGTGGACATGTGTTCTCAAGCAGAACTCTAAGAAGTTGTCAGAGGAGGCTTTTAGACTATCCCAAAGTTGCACAGTGTCAAAGAAAAGGGATTCTCACCTTTGCAAACTGCAGTGTTGGTTTGGGAGATGTCACATATGACTGAAGATCTGCACTGATCTGAAAAAACAAGGACCTGCTCCTTGCACCTGAGTGTGATGATGAAAGACAAAACACAGCCTGTCGATACACTTTGTGAATGGTTTTCTGGATTGATGGTATACAAGCGGCTGAAGTCATATTTCAGATACTTGGTGATATTACGTGACATGACACAGACACATTAATTCTGAATTGTTGAAGCAATTGTAATATGGAAAACACAGAACTAAAGCTTTGGAGTAGTGTGTTTTCCATTGAATCAGCCCAGAAAAGTGAATCTTTATTCACAAAGAACAGTAAAAACTGTTAGAGAAAACAATTGTTTGTAATTTCTGTTTGAAACAGCAAGGCAAGTGAGAACAAGGCAAAAAATTTTCTCTTAGGAAGAACACCAACTGTCTTTCACGGTAATTAAAAGGCAGATTTTTGAAAATCTGATAAACTTTCCCTCCAGTGTGTTGAATGGAGGCAGCCAACAAACTGCTGTGTTCCAGAGGAAAAACAAAAATTCTACACCTTCACTGAGCAGGAGTAAAAGAATGCTATGAAGGCATCATATTTACCATTTTTCAAAGAATTAAGAAAAAAAAACAAACAACAAAAAAGAAGCAAAGGTAATGATTTATTCTTGCAGCTGTTGTTTGTTTCCTATGGCTGACTGAAACAACTAATTCTTAAAATATATTTATCCCATTGTCTTTAAGACAGTTCAAATCACAGCCTCATTAAATTGTATTGGCTGTTAATCAACTGTAAATATTTAAAACAGGCAGTCAATGCAGTGAAATGAAATTTAGATGCTTTAGACTGCTCATTTACAGATGTTATTCAAGATAGTTTGGTATAATAGCAAGGGAATGTTAAGAAAGGAGCAGTTCAAGCCAGAAGGGAATATTTTGAAATGTGAATACGCCTGTGGATAGCACTGTGCTGCTTTGATTCTACTTTGGTTAAGTATATCACCAGACTTTTACAAAGACTTGGTCTGTGCCATACAAATTTAGCTCTGTAATGTCAAAACATTTTCTAGCAGCAGCAGATCAAAAACTGTAACTTGTGTATCATGTGAGGTTGGTTTTATCTCCTAAAGGAAAATATGGCTTATGCCATGGGGCAGAGTTTGCTTGTTGAAGGCTCTACTTTAGAGATGAAAAAATGAAGAATGATAGTGGAAAGTTATAGCTTCTTTTGCGACTTTGCACTGCAGACTCTTATTGAATATCTGGGACTTGGCAGCAGCTCTTGTTTTCTTTTTCTGTCTTCCTATTTCTTCATGTTAAAAATTCTATGAAATTAGTTTTTGGTGGAAAATTCATACAGGGCATGGCAGAAGTGAAATCAGCAGCAGCTGGACACTCCAAGGTTTAACCCTTACTTATTGCTAGCAGTAATGAAAAGATTTATCCACCTCATCCTCTAGGTGTTTTCTATCTGTAGCACACTTCTGCTGTATTAGTTCATATTTCTCCTCCGTTTTTACTCTGCAGTCTCAGCCTGAACATTGTACATGCAAAAAGGAGCCAAGAAACCATGAAAACTGAGGAGACAACAGGTTTGTCCTGTGACTTTGGCATCCCCCAAGTGCCCAGGAAAGGGAAATGTTGTGAGACTTGTTTGATGTGAGACTTGCTCGTTATGAGCCAGAACAACAACAACAATAGCAACAAGAAGGGGGGATATGAATATAAGCCTCACCTCTCCTGGAGCATCCTCCCACCTTGAAGGTGGCACATGCAGGCGTCCTGCCAAAGGGAGAAAATCAGGCTTGTTTTTACAATGACTGTTTATTTTCTTCTTAGGAAAACCAGCAGTTCCCTCCCAGTGGTGTCAAATCATACTGGTGTGTGTCCCAGGGGACAAGATAAAAACCCATTCTGCTCTGAAAGTGGTTTGCTGCTCAGCAAGCAGCAGCATTACACTCCAAATGTACCAAATGTCAGCTGCTTTTCAACAAGGGGCACCTTGGTAACCACTTCTCTTGATTCTTAAGGGCTGCCCAGTGCCAAAGGTACGCTGAAGAAATAAATGTTTTAATGTATGCAGAAAAGAGGAAGGATCCATTCATAGAGAAAAAGATAACTAATGGATGAGATTCAGCTTTATGCTTCTTTTCAGAGCACTTCAGAGGCTGTAAAAGAGGTATTGAAACTGAATATAACCATTTCATCCCCTATAAAGTGGAATTAATGATCTAAGCTTGATACAATGATTTTGTGTCTGCAGAAGTGTTTTGTCAAGTCATCTAGTTCTTACTAAAAAAGGGCAATCTGTGCAAAACATATAGGATATTTTAAGTTCCCTGTTTCTTTTTTAACTCTTGCTTGTTTTGATTTTAAGTTTCCCACAGGAAAGAAAAAACCCAAACACACACACATAAAACTGACCAACCAACCAAAACCCCAGAAAACAAGAGTAAAACCGCAAAACCACAAAGGTCCACAGAAGAGATGCATGAAACTTCAGAGGCTACATTTTTTCTTCGTTTTTTTTAATACTAGTGTTATCAGGAAAGGGTCATTTCACCTCTGCCTGCTGTTGCTGAGCCTGTCTTCAGTGTCCTGTGCCTGGTTTGGGCCTTTTCAGGACAAGAAAGTTCAGGTGAGGCCAAGAGGTGGTTGTGTGACTGAAGGACATGACATCCAGGGGGAAATGGGCAGAACTGCAGTTACTCAGCCTGGAGAAATGAAGGATAAAGCAGAGATTTTAGCAATGCCCACAGCTCCCTAAAGGGAGGGCAAGGAGAGGCACAGTAGTCAAGTGGTGCAACAGAAGACACTGGACATGAGTAATAGAAGAAGCTTTGACCAGAGACCAAAACAAGAGATCTTCACAAAATCTTCCAACCACCTGGACCAAGGGCAAGAGACTCTGTGACATCTCTGTCCTTGGAGGGGTTCAAAACATGAATGGTGTGATCCTGAGCACACAGATCTGATTTCAAAGATGGATTCAACTTAGAAGATGACCCTGATGGGTCTGAAGTACATAACTTCCAGGTCTCCCTTCTGACCTGAATTATTCCTGATTCTGTGATCTCCAGGCTGCAGACTATCTTAAAATATTCCTAGCTGTGAAGCCCAGTGATTGTCTCCAACAACAGCCAATGGCACATGCCATTGGGAAGAGTACAAGCACAGGGTGGGACATAGTATACTATCTCCCCAGTTTACAAAAATTGATTCAAGGACACAGAGTCAAAGGTGGTATTTTTTTACTGAATAGCCCTCACCGGATTTTCCATGCATCAATCTGTCAGGCTACCTTAATTTTTAGCTTTCCAGCAATCCTGAGACATGCTCAGGTGTTTCTTTCTTAGTGGATTAAGGCAGTAGACTGGACATGCACTGCGTTTCCAGCTCCCACGTGGAGTTGCATTGCAAAGTCATTCAACCTCTGTTTCACAGTCACTCTTGTCCTTGCTCAATTCAGCTGTGAAGTACTAAGAATAAGGACTGTTTCTTCTGTAACATTTGTGTGCCCTTAGCATGTCATAGGTGTGATTAAAGCAGCAGAGACAGGAGAATGGTTACACTGGGCAGGACCATATCCAAGGTCATTGCATTGATAAACAAAGTGATGTGAACCACTGTAAGGGTTAGTGACAAGCACTTGTATGTTGCTTCTTCAAATCTTTTACTGTGCATTATTCTTTACTGTCATATTCCACAATAGGGCTTAAAAAAAAAAAAAGAACAACAAACAAAAGGACCAGACGGAATGGCTTCATGTATCCAATAAGCTCTTTATCTTTTCTGATGGAGAGAGCCCTTTGATTAAACTCATAGGTTTGGATCCAGTACACTGTAGTAAATTAAACACTCCTGGCATTTTAATTAACTCATATTTCTACAGCTAAGGCAAACCAAATATGGATGATACTGAAAAATGTATCCTGTTCCAATTATTGTAAGGGACAAATGTTTTTTAATTAACTTACCAGAATCCATGAATCTTTGTTTTAAAAAATCGATTCTCTTTTCAGTAATTCAGTCATTTATGTAGATTTTTTAAAGTAGAAAAAAAGAAGATAAATGGTTTTACTTACAGAATGTGGCCTGCAAAACTAATCTGCAGAAGTGTGACTCTTCTAGTTTCTCAGTCAACTTTCATCCTTTGTCTTTCTGATTTGCAAATTTAAAAAATACATAAACCCAGAACTCTCTGAATCCATGATCTATTGCACTTCATCATTAATCTTTCAGACATTCTGACTTCTTTATCTGAATTTTTGACAAAGAGGGAGGATAACTGAGTCAGGCCAGCACATTGGTGTCGATCACTGGAGCTCCACTGTCTCACTGTGGTGAATCACTGCATGTGGGCCAGTTGTGTCTTTGGAGCAGAGCTGCAGTGCTCTGCAGTGATAGCTGTGATGCTGCATAGAGCAGATTTTTGGACATCAGGCAATTAAAAAAATCACAGTTTGTAAAGCTACAGAAAAAAAGGGATAATTTTGTTCTTGGGTCTCAGAGTTCAAAAAATCCCTGTGAATTTTTCTGTAAATATCAGTAATGTTAAGTGAGGCATCTGAGTCAGTTCTCACAGGATGGAGCTCTTAGCAGGTCCTTCCAAGCAGGCAAAAGGATCTTTCAAACAGGAAAACTTCTAAAAAAGCTCAATTTTACAGTGTTACAGCTAATTTTTAGTTTCTATTTTAATAACAAAAAAAGAAGAAGTAATGGAGAAAGGAGGACTTCAAACCTTTTCTTGATATGTTTGCATTCTGTCTTCTCATTGCTCATTTAGGGAGGAAATGATATTTCAATGGGCAAATTCAGACTGAAAGACACAGTTCCTGAAATCCCCCCCAGTATTCTGTCTGACCCTGGCTCACCCTATACCTGCTTGTTGTCCTTTTGACTAATCAAAATGCGGATAAAATCACCATTTGAGATAGGATGTTGCAAGTAAACTTACAGTCATTAGAAGAATCTTATTTTAAAAGAATTTCAGCCATTAAAATAAAGAGAACGTTAACAGATTACAAGCACATCTTCCACTTTCAGCATCATTCTTTAAGAACTGCGTATCTTAACTGAATGAAGTCAATTTTACAAAATACTCTTGGTTTAAATTCAGAATTTCCATCTTACTTTAATATACAATTACTGTGGTAAGAGCAGCGAGATTACAATGAAAACTTTTTTCACTGCATTGGAACTGTTTCTGACTTCATATTTAATTGTGCCTTGTTTCCTCTGCTGATATAAATAGAAATGTCATCATGTACATACTTTTGTTGGGGTTTCTGAACAGTATTTCTCAGCCATGTCTTTCTTTGTGAACTTGTTTCACAGCCGCAATTTGTGTGCACAAGTACAGGACACCTGAACCTTCCCATGACATGTGGAGGGCTCTTCACAGCCAAGCCCACATGAAACACAGGGTACGGATGGGATCTCCCAGTAACGGAGGAAACTGGGGATTCAAAACTCTGGTTTACTGAACAAATTTAGCAGCTTTTGCAATCATAAATTGTTCTCATTAGCCTGAGAGATCCTGGATGTTATTTTCAATTAAGGATATTCCCTTTCCCTCTGCCTTTCCCCCAGGCTATCACTCAGCCTGCTGGGGGCACTGCCTCCACGATTCAGGGGTTGTGTGAAGATTTTGAAAACCAGCAGGAAGGGATCTTATCCCCCACCAGATCGGTGATCTCTCCAGAGGTTTCCAGATGCTCCTCTCCCTTTGCCCTTTTCAGGGGGAGAGGGCAGGGAGGATCAAATGACTTCTATTAAAATATTTTTTACTGAGGACAATCTTTAAAAATATTAAGTATTTAAAACTAAATGGCAGTTATGCTTGGTTACTATCATATCCATCAATTTAGTTAATTGAGAAGATGTGCATGTAAACTTTAAAGTCCTTGGTAAAAGGTAACATACATACTACAGAAAGCACAAGAAGAGTAAACAAAATTTCATTTATACAATTAAACTTCCCACATTCCCCATCAGTTTGCTGCATTGCTCCTCAAATCTGGTTTGCAAGACAGACATATGTCCAGCAATGCTTTCCCCGAAAAAACACATTGTACTGTAGGAAAAAATCCTGTCTGACAGAGGTGATCTCCTACACAGACTGATCTGCAATCTGTCACATAAACAGGACAATTTTTCAGCCTGAGAATAACCAGGCTGGTGTGAAAAGGGATCTGGATGAGGACACTTCTACTGGCACTGGCTGGTCAGTGAACAAAGCTGCCAGTGTTGAGGAAACTGTGCCCTTGGTATAACCAGGGGTAGGTCTTCTGCCAGGGCTGGAGGCAACATATCACAGGGATATGGACAGCTACAAAACCGTTAAGTATTGAGTAAAAGTGTGGCAAAAAAAGGATTTGATAGTTCTGAAAGAGACCTGCCCTTCCAATATGTGCTGTTCCTGCCTTCTGATCTCAGCCCTATGATGTTCTCTTTACCTCCCCTGGAACCAGCATGAAATTGTCTGAACTCAGGTTTTCTAACAAGGAGGTTACCTGGTCACTTTCTGATATTTGAGGTGTCCCTGGCTGGTCTGGCAGCACCTGGCAAATGGTAGATTTTAAAATGGCCTTAGTTTCAAACAGGATATGTGTTTATTCAGTGTATGCACATGAACACAACTGTGACAAATAATACCTAACCACACCACTTGAAACACTGTCCTCATTCATTGCAGCTCCAAAATGTGGCATTTCCTTGTTTTTATTAATTTTTAAACCTGTTCTAATTGACTTCTGCAAGAACGTAATATTAATTGTGTCTATTTAAATGTATTAAACATCAAGTAGGAAAGAAATTACAACTTTCTTTTTTTTTTCCATGTTAAAATTTTTGCCACTTGAAAAAAATATTAAATATACATCCTTATTTTCAAAAATATGCGTTTTTTTCTTTCAAAATCTAGAACTGGAAAAGATGATGCACATAGATTAATGTTGTCTATAAAACAAAAAAAATTATTTTATTTAGTTGTGAGTGGTACTTATTTTTTTTCCTATGTTAATCTTGAAGTTTGCATTTCTTTTAGCTAGGTTCTTTCTGTGATGAAATTTGGAGTATCACAATTTTCCTCTTTGCATTGCTGTTTGACTGCCATCCTGCCCATGTCAGTTTCTATTTTGTATTTCCAATGTCACAGGATTTCAGAAATTTTTAGTGAGAGATATTTAGGTAAATTTTCAGCACTCTTTCCCCCTCCTCTGGATTTAAATAGTGACCAGGACCTGCCTGTGGCAACACATAAAGGGAAATTTTTTTCCAAGCCACTGGGTAGGGAAACTGAATAAATAATCAACTTCATGTGTCATTTTCACCTCCACTCCCTACAGCCCATCGTATTTCTGTAATAGAGGAGCAGAGCTGACACCTGTTTCCTACCCTTCATGCTTTGCAGACCATGTTTATTCTAACCCTGCAAAAGCATTTGGTCACCCACAGCAGTCACATCTATTCAGATCAGCCAATCCCCAACAATGCTGTAGAAAAAACAAAGTTAATTAAAGTACTGTGTTATGACCCACTGATTAATTATTATGAGCTGTTTCTGCCCGTGGTTTTTATCGGTCAAGAAGAATATTCCTTAGGAAAACAGAGATACCATAAGTCATGAGACTGCAGCAGAAGCAGAAGAAAGTCAAGGCTCCTTGTCCAGACCTCCAGAACTGAACTGGTCCTCCAGGCTGAGGGACCACAGTTTTTGTGGAACAACAAGGGAAATGTAAGAGTCAGGACTGACACAAATAGCCTGATGTTCTAAGCAATTGCTGATCCTTGAATCCATCTGTGGGAAGCTATTGATTCCCTATCTCACACCTGTATATTTAAATTAATTCTAGGTTCTGGGTTGTGTTGGCTTGTTTGTTGTTGTTGTTTGTTTTTTTTACAATATACCTTGGAAAAAAATCACCTTTTTATCTATTTTCCTGATGAACTTATCTTGACTTTACAGCTGTCTTCTCAGCTATTCTGTGAATGAATGACATGAGTCATAATGAATGTGGCCCTCAGAAGGAGTTTGCAGTTAAGACTTGTCATGAGCTACAGTAAGTGTTGTCTTGTTTTAGTAACAGCATCTTGCAAAATGTGTTGTATTTTGATAACAGGAAGGTGGAATAATCCGTCATGTCTCAGAGTGCTGGAGAAGGGCAATGAGTTCCCCTCCACCTCACTGTTTATTTGCTCCAGTCTCAAGCACCTCCCAAAAGCTGCATTTGTGCAGCTGCTCCTGGACTCAGAGAAGTGTAATTATAGAGGAAATTCCCCTGCCCTTTGTTGGAGAGAGAACATGCTCATGGGCATTAGCAAAGAGAAAGATGAAAAAGCATTTCACACACATGTTCCCCATGTGCATTTCGTGAAGTTTTTGTTATTTATATGCCTTCCAAAAGGGTTTTTTATTTATTCATAGATGTTAAGAATAGAGCATGAGGGATGAATAAAGGAAATGCTCTTTTCATTACCACAGTGATGGTAAAGGCCAGCATGGAGACTCTCTCCTCCCACCAACCCACACACAGATCTCTACCTTTCTTTTTCTACTTTAGGATAAAATCCAGGCCAGGATCCCAAATTCCCCACAACAGTGTAACTTTTACAGAGAGGGCCCATAAATCTCAGATAAGCAAAATAGATAAGTGAACGATGTTTTACTGGATCACTATGGACTGAGAAATTCTGGGTAAAATCCAGAGAAAATACAATATTTAAGATGTTTTTGTCAAATATATGTATGTATGGCCAGTCTTCGCGAACGAAGATTTGGGAAAGGTCATCACCCTTCCAGCCTGCGCAGTGGATTTTTTAGGTGAGACACAGTGTGTGCTGAACTGAGCCCACCCTTTAATCCTGAGGTTCATCTGCCGGGGCCGAGCGAAGCTCGGACAGTGGCAGCGAAGTCCTCGGGACGTAGGTTTGTTTAGAGTGACCTTCTCTTAGATGGATGGCCTTACAGGGCTGACAAGCTCCTTCTGCCCGGGGAAATCCTCTGACCGGGAATCGAACCCGGGCCGCGGCGGTGAAAGAAATATAATTGTGTGAGAAAGTGCACAGGCCAATAGTTCCATTTCACTCTCACTTCAGTACATTTTTCCTGTTGATTCATTAATTACTTTTTTCTCACTGCATGAATGTCAGTGTTATGTTAATGCCTTTTTCACCACAATTTAGAAATGCAACTTATCAGAGCATTGAAAAAAGCATATTTTAACTTTCAGCTTTTGATGAAAAATATTCCTCTTTATAAAGCACTCAAATCCAAGTTTCTCTGAAGGCCAGAAATTGTGTTAATAGAAGCTAATTTAATATGCACTTAAAAAGTTAAGTTTATGTATAACTGGAAAAAACCCTAATATTTTTTATTATTAGCTTTTTCTTTCAGAGTTATTTTTTCTCTTCCCCTTTATTCTATTTTCTGCAAATGCCCTATTTTACCCAGGAGAATTTTCCCACGGAATTCTTGCAGAGTCTTGCAATAGAGTCAAATGATTCATGTTAGTACAGACACCTGACCAGACTTTCTGCTTCCCAGTGTAAGGCCCATGATATCCATGGGATTTAATCTAAAATAAAAAGCAGTGGGTCACTCCAAGTTTGAAAAGGCAAAGGTGATATCAGACAACTCACAGCAAGACTATTGGTTAAAATAATTATGTTATTTCTAGGGTACCAGCAGGAAGGACATTCTTGAGCTGGTTCTAAAGTAGCTGTAGCTACCTGTGAGTGCTTATCTTTTCTCTGTAAGATAACTGAGCAACCTAAATTAAAAAAAAAAAATCATTAGGGATTAGGTTAAAAATTATCATGACGAGCCAAATTTTCTCAGATTTATTCCATTCAAACATGAAGAGTTGTAACTGATGCTATAAACTAAGCTGAGACATCATGTCATTATCTCCAGGAAAACATATTTTTTGTTGTTTTTGCCATCAACTGTGAAGTTCCTATATATTCTGTGAAAATCCTGCCAATCTTTATGAAGTCAGCTTGTTTTCATAGGGGCTCTTTAACAGATAGAAGATAAATAACTATAGGATAGGTCATCACTATCTTGCAGGCAATATCTAGTTTTTGATTCTCTCAGCTATTAACATGCATAGAGTCAGAAGCAGAGACAAGCTTGGGATGTTATATTTTTACTTTCTAGTGGAAAGAGAGGATACACAGAAAGCTGCCTTAAGTAATACTGTGTTCATATACATACTCACCTATACAGCCACCCCAAATATCTCTATATTTGTATATGTATAGTTTTATAGCTGTCTGTATATTTGTATTTATGGCTTTGGAGGAGTTCTGGCACAGTTGTAGGATCATTTGGTATGATTCTGTGTCCATTGTAGCCACAAAGACATGAACTGAGACATAGCTCTTCTGTCAGCCCAGTCCATCTTGTTGTACCTCAGAGGGCACTGCACAGACCATGAACATCTATCCAGTGCCTTCAGGGAATATTTACATACAGGCCCACAGGCAACTGAATGTCCATGTTAAAATATATCCTGTTAGGATGTCACCCAGCACCAATATTCAATCAGAGCAGCATAAAAACTAAGACATAGTGAAGTTAAGGTTAAGAAAACCAGAGACTACAAGAGGTTTCTGTCTGGAGAGTTCCCCTGTGCAGTTAGCCACACTTGCTTCAGTGAACTTCAGACAAAGTCTGAACACCTCAGTCTACAATGCAGACTGATGGAGCCCAGCACAGAGTAGGGGTGAGGACAAGAGCTGACACAGCTGATGAATCTCTAGGCAGTCCTTGAATATGCACAGTATGCCAACACCCTCAGATATTGTTGTGAAACACTATGGCAAATTTCATATCAATCCCTTCCCCCCAGCTTTTCTGCAAATTTCCTGAACCACCCAACAGAAGAAATCACTGTGATCCACTTATGGGTTTCTGAAAGGCTGTTCAAGGGAAGCCAGAAGGGATAGCAATAGTGCTAAACATTTCAGGATTTTGGAGTAATATCTATAAAACTCAGCTACATTCTTTCAGAAGACTAGAGGTGCCACAGCTTCTAAATGCCACACACTTTTTTCATTAGAGAATTCAGACATTTAGTAAGAAAAACAGGAGACTGAAACAGAAAAGTAGTGACTGGATGTTGCTATGTTACAGTGATTTGTCTGAGAAACCTTTGCAGTGGAGGTAAACTGCAGAAATGGTGCACTACAAAGCCAGTCATATAATTCTGGTCATCTCCCCCTGTGTGCCAGAAGATTTCCCTGTTATCCCTGGCAGTGGATTTCCCTGTGAAAAACCAGGAGATCAGAGTATGTGGGGAAGAATCCTGGGACTCAGAGAAACATGCAGCCCCATGAAGATCCAGATGCAGGGTCTGCAAGGTGAACCAAAATCTCTCTCCCACAGCACAGATGCAGTCTGTAATGATCCTGCTTGCCATGAGCCTTTTTAAAGACTTGGAAACTGAGGTTCTCAAGCAATTCAATTTGTTTTGAGACACTACCTCAATTATTGTGTATGCAAAGTGAGTCTTAAAGCAATTAAACTAATTATCATCTCAAATGTGAAGTAGGAAGAAACAGACTGTCTCAACAATCAAATTAGTCTAAAGCAGGAATCCAGCTCTTGATATATAGGACAAAAGGGAGACGCTTTCATCTCTCTTGCTAACTTTTTCCATTGATGTGACACTGAAAAGTTCCTGATATGACACTGAAAAGGTAAACCTGAATAATGGAATTTGTATAGTATGTTTAATGTTTTCAGTAGAAAAAACTAGATGTACGTGTGCATTACGTCTATGACTACAAGTCAGATCATTTATCATAAAGAACATCTAAGGCTTTTAATGTGGTGAACATCAGTTTGAAAACTAAATTTACATCCTCATTAGTGCACTCATTGCTGCCTGGGACCATTCCTAGACACAGAAAACCGGTTGGCTATACCAACAATTCATTAGGTCAGTCCCTGGCACAGCTTTGGCCTCTGCTGACCATCAGGTAACTCTGTAATTGCTGGGCATGACACGGCAGCAAGAAAACTCCAGACCTTTCCTAACTTGCAATTTGCTTTAAACCATCTTGTTCTGGAAACAAAGAGAGCTCATGATGATCAGCCTTTGTCTCTTGTGTGCTTGTTCATGTCAATGGGCAAAGGTGTTTCCAAGTACATTGAATTTTCTAATTTAGACACAGCATTTGATTTTCAGCTCCATGGTAACAATTGCAGTATAGAAAAGAAGATGTTTGCTTTTACCCAGAATCCTTACTGGTTTCATTTATGTGCAAAATGTTTTCTTTTTTGAACACCAGCACTTTCCAATAAGAACTTCAGCTATTTTTTCATACTTCATGCTAAGGACAGAGCACCAGCTGGAAGACTCAGTCACACCACCAAGAAAGAAAGCACTTCTTGGGCATCAAAACCTTGCTAGAGTGCTGGACTATTGTTTTCCAAAGGCTGTCTATGGATAAAATACAAGCAGGATACATCAAGCCCGAGGGCTAAAGGATGAGTTACAGAGATACAATGAACTTAAAAAATGCCCAAAGACTCAGCATTCTCTGCCATGATGCACATGAACAGAATGAGGTTATGTGAGTGCTGCAGTGTAATAAAACTCTGTCCCAATTCTTCCTACTCCTACTTGGTAGTATATGACAAGTATAAAGGCAGTGGGAAAGAAAGGGCAATGTGTCGTGCATCTTGGAAAAAGGATGAGTGAGTTAAAAGTTCCATTTCACACAAGAATAATGTACTTTCCTCTTAAAAATGAATCACAAGACTCTTGTGTACTTTATATCAACTGTTGCAGGTTTGTACCATGTCGTGGAAAAAGCATATTTTTCAAACAGTTGCTGAAATTAAAGGGGAAAAATAAAAACAAAACAACCAACAAACCCAAGCCCAAACAGAACAATATTTAACCAGAAACAAAAATCTACAGAGAGGCAGAGATATACCAAACTATTCAAAATTAAAAAAAAAAAAAAAGATACTTTTTTTTCATTAAGAAATCTTGCAAGAATTAACAGTGGTAAGGTATGAAGAGGTAAATCATAAATCTGGATTGCAGGAAAAGGAAGATTGCACACACAGAAGTTTCCAACAGCACACATGTGATCAGTGCTTTTTTAACACCCCTCATCTCTGATGAGAAAAAGATCACAAGGGTATGTCAAAGACTCATGACCTCTTACAGCGATCATTACACTACTTATATGGAGACCTTATTGCAGCCTTTCTGTATTAAAATGGACTTACAAGAAAGGTGGAAGGAGGGAGAGATTGTTACCTGTGTATACAAGTTTTGCAAACTTGAACAGGATGTTATATTTCACACTCATATTTATTTCCTTTGTTGTAAACTCATACACATCTGTGTGATAATATGCAAAAACAATTACAGACTATAACTGAAACAAAAGGTTTCTCCAAACCCTGTATATTTCCAATACAATTTAAAAAAACCTAAAGAAACAAATAAAATCCAGAATGATTTCTGCATCCAGAAATTAAAACAAAGCTGAGAGTGTCCAGATTACAGATCTGACTTTTGGTTTACCTGGGAAAATATTACTTACAAGCCTCTGAAAAAGCTATATATGTATGTGCCAGATTGTTACTATTATTTGTGTTCTGTAAAAGGCTCCAGCGCATCACATGTTGTGGGGGAAAAAAAAAGATAGAAGCATTGCCATCATCACTTAAAAGACATGTAGTTACAGCTAGGACAAGAATGAACTGATTAGGTGATGAGTATAAGTGGTGAACACATACCTACAAAGTGACAGATAACAAAGTGTCCTGGCCTGCTAAAATATGGTCTTAGAATTCCAAGAAAGAAGTTTTCAAAAGCCTGATATGTTTTTCTGTCACCACAAATAAAGAGTTTTAAGGAGGTATTGGAAGAAAACAATGATGTGGCTTTTTTGTCTCAGAGAGGCACCAAGAATTTCATGCCTGGAGGCGCAGAAGGGCTTCACTGGAGGCAAAGGAGGCTACAGCCACAGACTGACAGGATAACAGGGTGGGTTCCAAACCGAGTAGGGGATGTGCCATGCAAGATCTCTGAAAGCTCCAACATTTAGGTCTTTCATGAGATAATAGAATTGGTGAAAGAGAGAGAAAAAGGGTGAAACAGACAAGATAATAGGCAAGGAAAACTTGTTTACAGTGACAGCCTGATTAGATATGAATAGTCCAATTCTGCATTTCTTTTGGCTATTCACTGTATCCCAGTCTTTCAACTGGGTGCTGGAGGGACAAAGAGAAATCTGGCTTTATGAGAGAGTACCCTTTTCAGAAGGCAGCAACTGGAAGACTTAAGTGTCAAAAGCAACACTTCAGAAGAAAATCCTTAAAATACTCCAGGATAGCACTGCTCATGAATTTCTACAGGAAAACCTTCACAGAAGCCTGACAAGTGTATTAATTGTTCTTGTTTGGTCTAATGGAATTGCTGCTTTTTTAAGATTCTCCCCATGTGGAAGGCAAGAACACTTGCCCAGGTGATCCCACTCGATGCCAGGTGATCAAACTGAGCTTTGAAATAACACCCTTCAAATGAAGATTAAAGGTTCTTTGAGGTAATTTCTTGTTTAAGTTTTGTAAAGTAGGGATTAATGATTAGTGAAGAGACATAATGGGCAATAAAATGTCTTGAAACAGCAAACCAGGACTAACACTAACAGTCTCTATATTGGAGACCTGTGCAATGAAACTAGTGCGAAAATACTTCCGGTTTAAAACTGATAAGGAACCAAAATAAGTGAAAACAGACCAAGATTTTCCATTTATTTTATCATTTTTGTCCAACTGATGATGAAATTAACTTGATGAAAAACTGCTGAGTAATAGTTTTAAAACTATTTTTTAAAAATTATGCTCTTTAAATGACAAGCTTTTCCAGGAACAGAGATTGTCTGGACTTTTGGTTACTATGCCCAGATCATCATTCTTGGATCGTTCTCCCTTACCTTCATCTCAGAGAATTGTGGCAGTCCCTGACCCCTGCTGATTCCTGCAGTAGGATTTCCAATACCAGTTTCTTGCCCCAAGGAGAGGGATTTTGTGTCACTGCAGCTGAATCTTTGGTCCACTTACACTGAAGCTTATTTGCAGCTGCCCTCTGGGGGAGGAAAAACATTATCACTTTAACAACAGTGAAATAAGTAAACACAGAGCCATGGTGGGTTTAGGAACACACCACCACCTCTATTGAGGGAAAGCTAAAATATCAGTGATTTACAAATCAGACCAAGCTCCTGGGACAATCTATATCAGAAATGGTCTCCTACCTGCTCCAAGGAAAGGGACCCAATATGAGTAGTCAGAGCTGTGAGATACACATTGTTATTAATATCAGATAGTAAGAGGGCAAAACTACAAACTGTGGCCTCCTGATTTACACCTCCAAAATATTTCCTGGTGGGGAAAGCCCCTGGGCTCCTAGATGAGATTTTGTAGACATGTACTAATACTGGATTTGTCATTTGCAGAGAAACACCCTGAAAGGCCTAGTTATCAGGCTGTAATTCACTGTTTCCCTTGGCCACATGACACTTTTCAATAAATTATGATTAATGCTGACAGTGATTGAATCAATCTAAAAAACATCTGAACGTCTACAGTGTTGGGTAGGTTTGATGGTCTTGCAGAAAATGGAGGCTCTTCTTTGTGAGAGCCTGATCCTTCCAGTAGTTGTGTAAGACCCAAGAGAATAAGATGGACTAATATTGATGATATTCTCTATCATGGTAATCGAGACTTTAGAGTCAACCTTAGGATCCTAGGAAGACCTATAGGTGCCTTTGCACTCTCACTGCCATGAAAGAGCTTCAAAGAGGTATGAATGCAAGGGGAGCAAATTAATTTTAGTATTTCACTCCTCGTGGCAGTTGTTTTAAGGACTTTGCTAATCTCTACCCCAGAATGGCAGTGAGAATTATGACTCAAAGTCTTTTTGTCAACCCACAGAATAAAACAGTGGTACCACTGATGTTGCTAAGAAAGAAGTTTACAGCACACACCAGCTGCCACACACTTGCTACTCTGAACCACTTCTACTACTCACAGATGTCCCCAATATATCCTTATTTGTTGTTTTTGTTGCTTCTGTTGTTGCTTATACTGTTCTCCACTGCTTTGCAGTCCTTCACACTTCTGTTGTGCCATTTTTCTCCACTAACTTCTTTTCACACTCAGTTGCCAAGAAACTGCATTCTTTAAAGCTGATCCTGGTGTGTTGTCCCTCTTATTTGCTACACATCAATAATTACCAGCAGCCACCTACCTGTTCCTGCCTTGATAATCTGTTTTTCAGACAAACATGAAAACACTTTCTGCAGAGAGCGTTTGTGCTTTTTTGGAAGAGATTTTGATTCAGGTGACATAGCTCTTTTGGGAGTTAGAAGAATCGGACTACAATTTTCTTTCTGATATTTGCATGTGGCTGCTTTGCCTCTTAGACTGAGCAGTCTGAGGATAGACAGATGAGGTCACATTTGCCCCTGTTAATACTCATAGGTTTACTTAGGCTGTTAGAAACTGATGCAGAAAAGACATGGTGTGAAAAAATTGGAAGCAAATTTGGGCAGCAACATGAAAGGCAGTGAGGTTGTAACAGGAGAGGTTGAATTCTTCTTCCATGTATTCATGTCAAAATCTCTAAATATTATAAGTTTTCTTAGCTGCAGATGAATGGAATTTCCACATTTTTAACTACCACGTTCTTTTCTTTCCCTCCCTCATCATTTCTGCAATTCATTTCCCCTCTGACTCACTTTGCTAATAGTCCTTGTTGACTGCTTTGAATCAACAGAGGTTTTATTAAAAGGCTTTGGTATAAATTTCACTGCCACACAGTGAAAATAAGATTATTTTTTTCTAAGTGTCTTTACTATCATCTTTGGGACAACATTTCAGCTTCTCTGTTTAGCCACCATCAAACTTCAGCTTAATGTTGTATTGCCTAAGAGACCTGTGATAGTGGAAAGAAAAGTGATTCAAGTAATTAAAAAAGGAAAAAAATACAACATTTCAATATAAAGAAGTGATATAAAAAGAGCATAACTAGATCATCTCAATTCTTCTCTCCCTCTGTCTCCTATTACAACACATGTGTGCAATTACAACATCTGTTATCCTGATGGCCTGGAATGTATCACCAACTTCAGTCATGGGATTCTGTAAACTCCGTGATGTTTAATAATAGATACTCAAAGGATGCTATCAAAATTGAGTGCAAATGTAAACTGTGGTAAAAATTGCTAAATGATAGGCAAGGGAAAACACACTTAATTTGCTTTTGTTCTATTAACAGTTCAGGACATTGGGAAATGTCCTGAACTTTTTCACCTTCAGGAGCTTCTAAACCAGAATTTCAAGCTATTGCAAATTAAAGAACTTCAGCTAAGAAGAAAAAGTAATTTATTCTCTTAACTCCATCCACTCAGTTGGACCCACAAGAGTAAACAGTTTCCTCTTTTCCATGGTATTAAACATATGCAAATTTGTTTTCCTGAGTCAGAATCTTAATTTAGTTTGTCATTTGAGGCAGAATCTGCTAAGTTATGCGTTTCAAAATTAGCCACCAGGAGGGATAAACAGGATAAACATTTTCCTTGGTGACTTGGTACAAATACAAAATACTGGAAGAAAACTTTAATAATGCATTTTGGGAGAGATTAATAATTAGAGGCTTTATTACTTTCCAAGATACTCTGTTGTAACCTTTGCAGCACTATCCTCATTTCATCAGGGTGACTTCACATACTCCTTGATATTTAGCAGCTGTGCTGTATAAAATCTGCAATCCTGGGTAACTGCAAAAACATTTTTACAAAATGTCAAATGAGTAGGAGGGATGGAGGGAAAAAAGGATATGCTTGCATAGACAAATTTTCATTCTTTCAAATAGCACAATTAGTAAAAATAATTTTTGTAAAGCTTTCTGATAACACCTTGCATGCACATGCACAGCTCTCAGTCTCCACACAATAAACCTAAAAAGACATCTGGAAAACAGAAAAAATGAGTGAACTATTGTTCCAGGGATACAGTATTTTTTTTCCTGAATTAAGAACATTTTCTTCAAGGATAAGGGAAACAAAGACAAGACTGTTGAGGCAGATGATAGCTGAGCTCAATACACTTACTTAATCCTTCTTGTCTCTCGTGTTTTGGCAGGGAAATTGGGAACAAGGAAAGATTAAGTGCTTTGTTTCAGATAAATTAGGATGCCTGGGATGGAGAGTCAAATATGTCTCCATGTTCAAGTGGTATATGAATGCAGCTCAGCTTAGCAGGTTGTCTTTTGTAAATTTCACAGGGACAACATTTCTGAATTGCTTTTTTAAATTTCATTTTTTCCTTTTGGTCTGCCCTGCACACTTACTGAGTAGGTTTATGTCTGCCAGCTCCCATGAAGAGGCATGGTTTCATTATGAGTGAAAGATTAGCTAAATC
The DNA here is from genome assembly GCF_036250125.1 of Pseudopipra pipra. Taxonomy (NCBI): domain Eukaryota; kingdom Metazoa; phylum Chordata; class Aves; order Passeriformes; family Pipridae; genus Pseudopipra; species Pseudopipra pipra. The sequence goes on along the minus strand of NC_087581.1, from coordinate 43,263,354 downwards.
TGTAGCACTGGCAGGCAAGCGCATCAATGCCAAGGGCACCACTACATTAAGCCTTGAGGAAGAACCCTTATGTCCTTAAGGAACTCCAGGACAAAGAGCACACAAGGTTCCCATCCTTCCATACACTGGTATACATTTTATGTGAGAAATCTATATCTTAACACATGATAGTATGTGTACTGCATGATCTTGAAATGCATATTTTTATATTACTGTACATGTCTCTTTTCACAGTTAAACTGAAGAAAACTTGTCCATCATGTGCAGGCTTTAAATCTTCATTGTGTTTCCTCTATGAGACAATTACAGTGTGACTTTTTTCTTTGTGGAGAAGGTGGAGAACAGTGGAAGCAGAAACAAAGGATGGAAAAGTGGGAAGAAAGATCTGGGGTGAAGTCATAGCCCCACAACTGAAGTTTGAGGGGTTTGGAATGTTACAAAGTGTTGGGCCGTTTTCCATGGGAGCAGTAGAGCTAATTAGATAGTTTCCATGGACACAGCCTTGAGCTGTGTGGCTGAAGTGCAGGTGCGGCATTCCTCTGTGTTTTTCTAGGAATATGTTTGTGTTGTGTGTGTGGGAAAGTAGAAGTGGGAGAACTGAATAAAAAGCTGCCTGCTGCACTGAGCAGGTAGACATCTCTTTGTCTCACCATCCTCGTGTGTCTTGTGTGTCGTTTTTCCCCCCTTCGGACCGAGGCCTTTCAACAGATACCCAGCGACAGAAAGATTTAGGAGTGTGAACAGAAACTTGTGACTTGCTACATTAGGACTCATTCTTTCCACTTTCTATGCACATTTCTAGTTCATAAAATCACAGAACCATATAAAACTTTGGGCTGAAAGGGACCGTTAAGGCTCATCCAGTCCACCCCCTGCTGCTGTGGGAAGGTGTCCCAGCCCATCAGTATGGTGAGTGATGTTCATCACAAATTCTCGTCAGGCTGAACAAAGACAACAGACAAGTGTCAGGGAGCTCTTGTGCTTTTATTGTACGGGTCGCCTTAACTCCACAACCAGCCCACTTTTTAGACTCAAAAGGTGTTGGCTAACAAGCCCTTAATTTTGTACAGTACACTTCAATAAACTCTCAGCTCCTCACAAGAAACTTCTCAAAGGGGCTGGCTCACAAGCCACAGAACACAAGCTTGTGGCACAAGCTCCCCACTCCCACAACAAACTTCGGTGCGGAGTGTGGAGTAGAACATGAGAGTTGTGATTTGCCTAGCAGAGCAAGGGAGGAGAGAAATAAAGGCAGAGAAGGGAGAGGGAGAACAGAGAATAACAGTAGTCCTTAGATCTCACACTGGTTTTGCTGTGTGGATTGTCCAGAGCTGGGCTAAACAATGAGAGTAAAAGAGAAAGAGAGGAGGGAAAAAAGAGAGCAAGGGGGCCTGATCGGCTCCCTTTCAGAGTTAACCTGGTGCAGACTCTTATGTAAATGATATTTTTCATGCTGTTTTGTTCACATCTGCACAGCCAGCCCTTTTAGCCTTTCTCCAGGGAGTCAGTTGAGGTGGGGGGACTGAGCAGTCTCCAGGAAGAGCAGGAAGTTGGCTCAGCACAGCACTGCCCCACCTCCACAGGACCTCTGTGAAATGAGAAATATCAGGGCAAGGGCAAGCTGGAATTATTCATAACCACAATGTTTAGCTGCTGATAATTTACTGTAAGGATGTGGGACATCTCTGTATTTGCATTGCAAAACAATGGAGGGCATGTATAAATTAAAAAAATCAGATGTTGCCAGAAATGCATGTGAAAATGAGGTGAAGATGAGCTTCCAGCTGGTACAGGGAACTGCAGCATCTCAAATTTTCTTTGAATTTTATTGTTTGTTAGTGTCAGTGAAGTAATGGTTACAATCAACAGCTTATTAGTGGTAGAAATGGTGCAAAAGTACTATCAAAGTTATAAGTGAATAAAATTTTTCTAGAGGCTAATGGAAAAGGAATTGTAACCTGGTTTGTCAGGGCCATGATAGCATGCGTGTCATGTGAAAAGGGGCAGAAATGTAAAGATTTCTTGTCCCACCTGTATTAATATATTTTTTATTGGCTATTAGTGTCCCCAGAATATCAAAGCCTTTTAAAAGCCCAAAACAGTCTGTCCATGCCTCACCTAAAGAGACCCTTTGCTAGACAGATTCACTGTGATGGATAGGACATTTGATACCCTGACATGGGGATGGCACTTAATAGCAATGGAGAACTTTCCCAGCAACGTTCTCCTGCAAGTTATGAGGCTGCCAGCACCAGAAACAAACTGGACTAACTCCAACAGCTCTTGAAATAACTTTTATCAATAAAACTGTGTGACAAACTACTGTAGAGTTTGCATCGCTGGTGATAACGTTTAACTGCACGATTGCACTTAACTAATAAAAAAACCCAAGAACCAGAAGCATTCTGTACAAAACAACATAACTCCCTTTAGCCTTAATACAAAACTCAAGCAACTCCCCCTCCACGACAGGCCAATTTACAAAGATTAAAGCAAAATCTAAACACACTCGTTAACACAAAGTAAAAAAGAAAGAATATAGCCGCTTCCCACTAACACATATTTTAACTCACTAAGGTAAGGAAATGCACACCTTAAAGCAAACCATAAACAACGAGTTGGCAATAAAGTACAATATAGGACAACAAACAAAAAAAAGAATATAAAGTAAGATATATACCCAGTAAGTTACCAAGTGTAGGGCAAGGTAAAATTAGTATCTGTAAAGCAAAGTAGCAAAGTAAAATTAGTAAATAAGGTATCTATGGGGTAAAGGTAAAGACGGTAATCTATAAGGTATAAGGCAAGGTCAAGGTAAAGAAAGCAGAGTAAATGGTTGCTCACCCCTACAGTGTCCGAAGGAGTGGAAGGAGACAGGGCACTTTGTTAGTTACCCCCTCAGAGATGGTGGAACTTCTCCCCGATTTTGCTCATGTCCAGTATCTTTTTATACCTTTTTCCTTAGGCAGTTTGAGGGACTATAGTCAATAATAATTTTTGTAGTGATAGACAGATGACATAGGCCTAAGGGTGGGTTCCCTGTTTTCCCACAGGATGTTGCAAAGAAAGGCCATACTATTTCCATAGCACTTCATCCTTTGTTGATCCTATCAGTCTGTTGCTGGGAAGTCTCCCCATTTTGTTGAGGATTTTCAGGAAGCCATCAGGGTCTCTTTGTCCCTTTTTGTGTAACCCATTATCATCTGACAATGGTTTTCTCGGAATGTCCTCTCAGGTGCTGAGGTATTTCCCAAATGGATCAGGATGGTCATCATGGCCTTAAATTGGTCTATCACCCTGCACTGCCCAGCCCTTGCAACTACATGACAGCCCTTACAAGAGAAACACACTCATCAGTAAATGAGATAACTGGGAGCAAGGTAGCTTTGAATGTTCACCTTGGGAAATCAATGTTAGGCTTGTTAGATACAGAGGAGCACATTTAAAATAAAACAGACAACAGCAATGACATGAAAGCATTAATTTTGTTTTTTTTCTACTTGAATCTCAGTGAGCCATCACTAATGGTTTCAATTGGAAGACTTATCCTTCTCTATTAAATGTTATTTGGCAATGACATCTGCAAATTGAAACCTCTGAACCAAAGGTCTCTCCAACACGTGGAATAGAGAACTGAGTCTCCAAGTACTGCACTGGATGGTTAGAGTCAAGCACAGAGCAAATCATTCTCTGTAGAGATGGACAGGAGGCTACTGTGGAGTGATGCTCCTGCTACTGAAGCACGACATTTATTATATTCATGCCTTCAACTGTTTTTATTTTTTTTTCTTATACTTCTGCTGAAATCTTGGAAGAGGCTGATTTACAGCTCCACGAGTCTAGGTGTCAGGCTGTCTTTTATTACATAAGAGTACAACTGGTGGTTACTGTATTACCATGAGTTAGAAGACAGGCTCTGCAATCAGAGATGGGTTTATCACAGACAAACCCATCAATCTGCTCTTTCATGTTCTTGCAGACAAAGTAGGGAGAAAAGACACGGTGTTGTGCAGTGAAGTATTAAAAAAAAAAAAAAAGAAAAAAGAATTTGCAGTTAGGAATCACAATGAAAATTTACGGGCGTTGTCTCTCTCTCTCACACACACACACTCTGAAATCCATTTACTGTGTGTCCAGGACAAAGAACTCATCAGACTGTGAGACTATTTTTTTTTTTTTTTACAACAGGTATCTGATGCTAAGAGTTAAAAACATTCTTTATGATTTAGCTTTTTTTAGCAGTCTGTCAGCTCTGTAAGCTGGCATGTGTGGTACAGACTTGATTTTCAGTAGCTGCAGGTTGATCCATGCTCCTCTGCTTTTCTGCTTTTTTTTTTTAGGTAATAAGATACAGTAAAACATAAGAACTGTGCTTATGCACATTTCTTAATGATTTAGGAGTTTAAGGTAACTATATTTAGTGCAAGATGTGTTAATAGTTCTCATTTAAAAATCCCTGAGTTTTACTTGAAACACCAACCTCATGGATATTCCATGAAGTAAATTAATAATCATGTTCTGTGACTTGAGGCAAACCTCTAGAGGTAAAGATGGCTTAGGATTGAATTCTATTGTGGGCACTATTCTCACCTATTAAAGGCATTTGAAATAAACTGCTTAATTTAGAAACTACCACAAAATCCAACAGACCCTTCTAGTTTAATTAAAGGTTTTCAGGAAGACTTGATTAATTATATACTGTATTAACGACTTTAAAATCTATTATCTTTGCATTCTTAAAACAAATATGCTTGGTCTTTAATAATTAGGGAAGAATAGAAGGAAACCTACAAAATTGTAGGGTCTTCTCTGTGCAAACTGACAGCAGAGACCTCACAGAAGTTTTTCACATCTTTTTTTTCCCATCTGTTGTTCTGCCTTGTCAGCCTAAGGGATGAACAGCCTTGTGTAGTTGTTGTGTTAAACTTCAGACATCCCAGAGCTCAGCGTGTGCCAAGGGAGGCCAGTGGGTGCCCATGTGCCCAAGCTGAGCTCTCGGGATCAGCGCTGACACAGAGTATTCAACATGAAGGCAGCTGAGCACCTGGATACACTGGCTCCAAGCATCAGGAAGTGGTTGGAGTTACTGCTCTGTTACAGACACCTGTAGGACATAAGCACATCACTCAGGCTTTTTGTGTCTCAGTTCCTCAACTACTAATGAGGAAAAGAAAAAAACTATGTTTTACTTTAGAATGTATCTTAAGTGCTTTATTTCTATATCAGTGCAGGTAATACAAAGTACTTAGATACAGTCCCAAATAGAATGTTTAAGTGTGAGACATTATTAGCCCTATGCTGTTTAGCTATAAACATGAAAATAGCTTTAATAGAAATCCCAGAGTGCTTGGTAGAAGTGATTATTACTCTCTTCACTCTTTATTTGAATATATTTTTAAATTTTGGTTGATAAAGGTTCTCTCTAGGCTGTGTATATCCAGCCTGTACTCCTGGCGAGGTCCCACAAGGGCCATGAGGAGCCTTCCCTGCTTCTCACAGTGCCAAGACATTGCTGATTTGGGAGTTTCTTCTCTTTGATGCAGGTGAAAGGTCCTGAATGAAGGGATTGCGGCAGTGCCAGAAAGTGATGGTCGTCAATCAACTGTGCAGATACATGTTCCTTCCTTGCTTCTGCTGGATCCTGCATTCAGTCTGCATTCAGTGGTGAGCCTTGCTGAGGAAAGCTTTCAGCTGCTCCCTTCCCAAAGGAACCTATGGCAGCTTCTCAAGACCTGAAATTCTCTCTAGAGAGACAAATACCAGCTCATCTGCCTGTATAAATCTGCATTAGAGCCACTCGTAATCTGGCCAACACAGCCAAGGAAATTTCAGAAACCTTTCAAGTCATCCTAAAAAAGGCACCTTCATTTTCTCTCACAAATCGTCTCTCAAGCTCCACTGACTGTCCTGAAGGATCTCCACTAATAACATGGATCTAAAATTAGTGGCTTGCACTTTGTCTGTGCTTCACAGAGATTTTCAGAGAGGAAGATCCTGGTCTTACTTGGTGATTTTCAGTATTTTTGGTTTTATTCCATTTACCAGAAAGATATTGTCATGGGTTTACTTTTAGTTGAGTCTCTAGGAGTTTTGTCTTTAAGGGAGGGAAGAATAGAATTTCTAGAAACCTGAACTGATGGGATTTTTGAATTATGAGATCATACACAAAGCTGAGCACACAGCTACAGCCCTGACTCAGTCACCAGGAGGCATTTGTGTTTATCCATGCTATAGTACTGTGAACTCACTTGAAATTTTGGTATTACTGCAGCTGAGTGAGACTTTGTCACAGTTTATGCCGATGCTGAGTTCCATCCTTTCCTTGCCCTAATTTACCAGAGGGCAACAAAAGCAAATGTAAAATAAAAATGGCAGCAGTTTCCAGAAAGCCAGAAATTCCACAGCTTATAAGAAAAAAACTAATTCCCCTAGAAACAACACTGCCAAACCAGGAGCAGGATCAACCTTACCTAGGGACTTGCTGCCTAACCAGTCAGCATAAGTCCTACCAATTGACACAAAGATAAAACTTATTTGACACCAGAAATGTGTATGGCTTCACCACTTTCCTAAAGTAATTGCAGCTTCATTGGAGGAGGGAAACAAATTCATGCTTCAGCAGCCGATCCAGGGGTCTGTGCATGGGGCCAGAATTAAGGCAGACTCTTTATACAGTATCTAGTTCACCTTCTCTTTAATTTATTCCCATGTGAGAGGAGACAGATTTCAGACTTATGGCTTCAAGAATATTTGAGCTTTAACCACCTCATAATTTTCCTCCTCTGCCTCTTCATACAACCTGGCCTCAGGAAACAGGCAGATTTTTATTTATTTACTCTGGGACACATGAATTGCTCTATCATAGCAACATCTGCCCCACTGATTTCTATTCCAACAAAATTGTATAGGAAAGAAATCCCATTCTAGAAACATTCCATCTGAGTCAAAACAAGGCACTACATGGTTCAGTTAAAATAAGATAATTTTCGGAAGTAAACCACAATGAGTGAGAGTAAGGGTGTGAAATTGGTATAAAATGAACTAACAAATTGAGTAAATTCATGGCTGGGTATTATAGATACATGATCAAAGGAGGCATTTCTTGGTTAATCATTGCCATATCATCAGAAAGCATTTATGTTTTGGGTTTCCAATGTGTTTTTTTTTTTTTTTAATAACTTTTTTTAAGTATCCAGGACCCAGTTCCTAAAAAGGCAGACTCGATGTCTTCAGCCCCTAGTCCATCCAGAAGAGAAACTTCACAACTGCTCTGCAGGCCCCCGTGGGGATGGGCGGGGAGGGCAGGAAGTCTGCTGGGTGGTGTCACAGGGAGATCTCCTCAGGGCCGCCGTGTTGTTCTGCGCCTCCTGCGCTTCTGCCTGCGCCGCCGCAGGCGGCGGATCCTCCTCCTCTTGCGCCGGGGAGTGTCCTGGGGGCTCTGAGCCCTCCTCTTCGGGAGTCGCCCAGGGGAACGATCTCTGCCCCGACCAGGAGCGGAGGGACCCGACACTTTCTCTGCTGCCTGTCTGGGGATGGCCAAAAGGTGGTGGGGACCACCCTGGTGTGTGGCTTCTTCTGCCTGTCCCTCGCTCAGCTTGCTGGTCCCGGCAGCCTTTTCCTGCTGCCTCCCGCGTAGCCAAGGCCACATGGGATCCAGGAACAATCGTGCCCAGACCCTGGACCAGAAACCACCTATGGCCTTGGGGGCCTGAGGGCTGCTGGTATCCAGGGGGCTGGGACCAGTCGCAGTCTCGCTGCTGGCCAGTGGCAGAGCTTTGGGATCTGGCTCCATGGTCCTGTCTACTTCTCAAAAAAGGCTGTGGAGAGTGGAGGACTGAGAGCTGTCACTTCACGTAAGGAAATGGCTGGCAAGGACAAGGTCAGTCTTTCATTGTGACTCAAGTGTTGTCACAAATGGATGTCATCGACAACCAGTGGCAATTGGTGGTGACATCAGCAGGGGATGCATTGTGACCTCACATTCCCCACACTAGAAATACTCAGGCAGAGCCTGGCTTAGCCTTCTGCAAGCAGCAGATATGGCCATAGAGATGGACTCCAAAGCTCTGCCAGTGGCCAGTGGTGACTGGTCCCAGCCCCCTGGATGCCAGCAGCGCTCAGGCCCCCAAGGCCATGGGTAGATTCTGGTCCAGGATCTGGGCACGATGGTTCCTGGCCCCTGTGTGGCCTTGGCTACACAGGAGTCAGCAGGAAAAGGCTGCTGGGAGTGGCCTCCTGCCCCACAGGCAGTGAGAAGAAGCTGCCCCCAGGGGTGGTCCTAGCCATGCCCTGGCCATCCCCAGACAGGCGGTGGAGACAGTGTCAGGTCCCTCTGCTCCTGGTCAGGGCAGAGATTATTCCCCTGGGTGGCCCCTGAAGAGGAGGGCTCAGAGCCCCCAGGACACTCCACAAGTGCAAGAGGAGGAGGATCCACCGCCAGCAGTACAGGCAGGAGCGCAGGAGGCGCAGAACAACACAGCGACCCTGAGGGGATCTCCCCTATCACCTCCTAGCAGACTCTCCACCCTACCTGCCTGTCCCCATGGGGCTCTGCAGCTCCAGCCCACTGCCCCTGGTAGCCATTGCCCAGGGGCCGCCCCACAACAAGGCTCCAACCTGAGCTACCAGGGGACCATGGGCTCTGACCACAGGGCCTGGGACGAGGCTGTTCTGTCCCACCCAAGAATCCTTCTCTAAGTCATAAACTAAATTTATAGTCCTTTGTCTTTACACTATAAGGCCCTTTTCCCCTCTATACACTTAGTGTATATAGTTATAGACAGGAATCATAGGATTTTTTAGGCTTTATTTTTTTGCACTGAATACACAATCATACAGAATAAATAGGAGAGAAAAAAATTCTTTCCAGTTTATTAATTTGTTTGGAAAGTTCTAGCCACACAGATTGTGATCCCTGTTCACGTCCTTCTTTATCTCCAGGCCTATGATTTCCAATTTTTCCTTTTTCAAATCACAGATACATACTTTAACTCTTATTTTTTTATTAGCAGTTGCAGTTGAATAAAAAGATTGAGCACTGATGTTAAGTGAAAACAATTTTTAAAGTGATTTCATTATGTAGTGAAAAAAAGAAAATAAAATGTGATGTATTGATAAGGGAAAATGTTAAGTTGACATGTAATTTGCGTAGTTTAATAAGTGTAGTTTTGTGGTTCGTGTACTGTTGCTAAGAAGGAAGTTGTGTTACCAGTAAGCAGCCATAAGGAGACGCCAATAAGCAGCCAATGGGAAAGCTGCGTGATGGTGTGAAGGGGCAGCCAATGAGAGGGTGTGTAATGTAGCAAAATGCAGCAAATAAGCAGCCAATGAGGTGCTGAGCAGATGGGCAGCCAATGAGGAGCTGTCGCTGTGAGACGGTACTGAGGGACTGCGCGTGCTCCGAGAACAGGGTGAAAAGTTCAGAGAGAGGAAGAGTTCGAGCCTTCATCCCCACGACCACTGGAGATGACCACCAGAGACAAGGGTGCAGGTGCCAGAAGGTGCATCCTAAGATCCTAAAACATGGCCCAGTCTCGGAAAGGTCATGAATATGTAAAAATATGGAATGAATATGTATGAACTAACTGTATAAAGCAGAAGTTGGGAAGGGGGAGCAGGTGTGTGTTAGGCAGAGCTATCCCCCATGCATCCAGTGCCGAAATAAACAAATACCGGCTTAATAGCACCTGTGGCTCTTGAGTTTTACTGCTGTTGCTTTTTCTTGGCATCAGTATTTGCAATAAACTGATTCTAATTCTATGCTGAAATGTAAAAAATAAAACTGCATCAAAGCCCAGGGTAGAAGGTCTCATCACAGCCTTGCTGGTTTTTTTGAAACTTTATTACCGTGGTGTAATGGACTGATTAAAAGATGATTCTGCTTCGCCCTTGTCTCAAGCATGGAGCTAAAAAGCCTTGATGCCACAGCTAGGCTGCTGCAGGAGCTGAGCTACTTGCAAAAGCTCCAAGAGGCACCTAGAAAGCCATCAGAGGCAGGTAGACAACCAAAAAAAAAAAAAAGATTAAAATTTGTTACAATCAAGAACACCACAAGGACTTACTCTGCCAAAAACTATATGCCAGGCAGATCTTGCTTGGAGACTGGGGAACCGGCCAATGGACACTCAGGGCCCATCTTGGTACCAGGCGACCTTTGCTTGGATACTGGCGAAGTGGCAGTGGGCATCCAGGGGCTACCAGAGTGAGGCTATTTAAGGCCATGCCTGGGGACTGTTGGGAGAGCTGCTACCACTCTGTTACCCTGCCGGTTTGGTTCGTTCCTCGGAGGCTCCAAGGGAAGAAGCCCAGCAGAGATCCACCAGCTTGCAAGCCAGCAGCACTTCATGGTGGTGATAAGTCCTGTCCTGTGCTTTTAAGAGTTACTCTTAGCTTTTCCTACTCTTCTATCTTCCTTCTTTCTCTCTGCTCCTTTGTGTTATAAAATAAAGTTGAATTATTGTTTTGGGATCCAGCATCTGGCTTTGTTTTGTGCCTTAATCTCGCTTATGGGAATGTTTTAGAACATGGTTCCCCTCTGCATCTAAGCGAATCGGAATACATTGGGTCTGCATTTTGGGGAACTGGCTCCTGGATTCTTAGAAACTGTTTATTTAAAAACAAAAAAAAAAGGACATTGGAAAGCCAAAAGATAAATACCTTTCACTGACATGGTGACAATAATGACATTCCTCTTTTGATCATATACCTATAGTGCCCACAATTTATAGAATTTGTGAGTTTATTTTATAACAATTTCACACCCTTACTCTCACTCCTGACTTGGTCTTTAGTTCTGAAAATCAGCTTGTTTTAACTGAACTGTGTAATGCCTTGTTGTAACATTTCTAGGATGGGACTTGTTTCCTATGCAATTTTGCTTGAATAGAAATCCAACACCAGGGCAGATGGGGCTATGCTAGAACTGTTCTTGTATCCCACAGAAAAGAAATAAAAATCTAGCTGTTTCCCGAGGCCTGGTTGTGTGAAGATGCAGAGAAGTGAAATTATATTTTTTTCTATTTTTGAAAAAAAAAGCATCTTATGAAATGCAAATACAGAGATGTCCCACATCCTTACAGTAAATTATCAGCAGCTAAACATTGTGGTTATGAATAATTCCAGCTTGCCCTTGCCCTGATATTTCTCATTTCTAGGCAGGTCAGCCCTGAAAGCTCATCAGTGAGTTTAGAAATGCCAATGTCCTGAACAAAACTCAGGCTTTACAGAATCACTGCTGCAGCTCAGCACTGAAAATTGCTAATTCCCTTCTAATCTCGATAGTCAAGGAATTTGTTGGTGTTTTCCATGTTATCACAAATCAGTTGGAATAATTTTGAAGGGGATTTTGGTGGGGGCAAGCACAGACCAGGAGCATCCAGGCTGGGATTCCCAGGTTTGCTGTGCGCTGTGTAACCACTACTCTGCACTGTGAAGGATTGTGTTTTTCAGCTCTTGTACTGAGAGTGAACCCAGACCAGCCCACAGCACTGTTTCACTGCTGTTAAGAATAATTTCACCATGTCTGACTTCCACCACAACCAACCTTTTAAAAATCCTTCAATGAAAGATGACAGGTATGTGGTACTTCCTCCACATGGAACAAATTTGCCTTTATAAATTCACTCATATGTATTGATAAACAACCTCTGTCCTCTTTGCAAGTGACATTGTATTCTCTTTTGGTGGGTTTTTAACCACACATAGCTGAGGCTTTCTAGTCAAAGCTTATGGCCCCAAAAGAGAGGGATTGAGGAGGGAGTGCAAGATTTGGGGGCAATTTTCTTCTAAGACATGACTCATTTCTCTAGCATCCTGGACTGACGGGTAAAAGGAGCATCAGCTGGTGAGGTTGGCCACATAGTGTGGTGAATTTGGTAGATCCTTACCACTTGTGATTTCTCGTTAATGTATTAAAAAGTAAAATTGCAATTCATTGGAAATGAAGTGTTTAAACACTTGCCATATACTAACTTATGGGATGGGGGGGGCAAACTTTCTTGCAAGAAATGGGAAAACATTGAAGTTAAATAATTTAAAACGCTGACAGTTTAATAAAACAATAATAGTTCAACTCTACATAAATCTGGGAAATATTTCTTATTCAGGTTTTACGGATGGAAAATAAATATTCCTTTAGAGCCATTAGGGTGTATCCTTCTAAGACCTGCTGCTGCTGGGTCCCTGCATTACACCCATCTCACATGAGCAGAGGAGGCAAGAGGCACGCCCTTGCCTCTGTTCTTCAGGAGATACCAGTTAGAAGAACATTCCTGGGGATGGGTGGGAGTGCATTACATGGGTGTCGTCAGATTCAGTGCCCTGCATAACCACAGTTTCCACTTGTAGGTATTACCTTATATAAAGGTATTTTGAGCCCTTTATTTCCTCTGAAATCACTTGTGTTCTGTAGTGACCAAGTGCAAAGAGTGGAAATGTAACAGCCCCCCAAAGCCCGCTGCAACCAATCTGATAGTCATGACAAGAGAGGAAACTAGGGGGAGAATCCCTGCCCTCGACCTGCTGCCCATGATTCTTTTCATGCTGCCCAGTATATGGTCGACCTTCTGCAATGCTTCTCTTTTTACAGTCACCAGGGACTTCACCCAACTGCCAAGATTTTTCTCATATCATGGAGAGTGGCTCAGCAACTACATCAGCCAATTCCCTCGGGACTCTGGGACGTATCTCATCAGGTCCTGTAGACCTAGGTCTGTTCAGGTTCCTCAGGCAGCATATCCTGTCTTGAGTGCTACAATGCATGTTTTTGTAGTTACGGAGACAAATTGTCCATGATGTGGAGGCCAGGCATCAGCGGATTTGTCTCAAACATTCTGACTGTTATGATAGGATAGTTGTGATTAGAACAGAGGTCCTGTGGAGGTGGGGCAGTGCTGTGCTGAGCCAACTTCCTACTCTTCCTGGAGACTGCTCAGTCCCCCCACCTCAACTGACTCCCTGGAGAAAGGCTAAAAGGGCTGGCTGTGCAGATGTGAACAAAACAGCATGAAAAATATCATTTACATAAGAGTCTGCACCAGGTTAGCTCTGAAAGGGAGCCGATCAGGCCCCCTTGCTCTCTTTTTTCCCTCCTCTCTTTCTCTTTTACTCTCATTGTTTAGCCCAGCTCTGGACAATCCACACAGCAAAACCAGTGTGAGATCTAAGGACTACTGTTATTCTCTGTTCTCCCTCTCCCTTCTCTGCCTTTATTTCTCTCCTCCCTTGCTCTGCTAGGCAAATCACAACTCTCATGTTCTACTCCACACTCCGCACCGAAGTTTGTTGTGGGAGTGGGGAGCTTGTGCCACAAGCTTGTGTTCTGTGGCTTGTGAGCCAGCCCCTTTGAGAAGTTTCTTGTGAGGAGCTGAGAGTTTATTGAAGTGTACTGTACAAAATTAAGGGCTTGTTAGCCAACACCTTTTGAGTCTAAAAAGTGGGCTGGTTGTGGAGTTAAGGCGACCCGTACAATAAAAGCACAAGAGCTCCCTGACACTTGTCTGTTGTCTTTGTTCAGCCTGACGAGAATTTGTGATGAACATCACTCACCATACTGATGGGTTGGGTCACCTTCTCACAGCAGCAAAGAGTGGAGATGTAACAGCCTCCCAAAGCCCGCTGCAACCAATTTGATAGTCATGACAAGAGAAAAAATAAGAAATAAACAAACCCCAAATTTTAGTAACTCAATCAATGATAGTTTTACTTCCAGTTAGAAAATGTGATGCTTCATGTGGGAAAACAACATTTATTCAAATTTTGTTGTACGTGTTTTCTGCTGTCTAATGGAAATGTGCAAATAGTTCCCTCATTTCTGTGACTGGCAGGCGTGGCACAGCATGGAAGTTTCCATATCAGCTGTGCTCTGTTATTGCTATTGTTAATGATAAGGAAGGATTATGTATGATATAAAACATGAAATATTTCATATTCATACAGAGGTCAAATCAGGACTCTTTTAAACTTCAGCATTTGTAAAACCATCCGAGTAAGCTCTTTCTTACTGGGATGTTCACTGTTATCTAGACGTGGAAAATAGTATTCAAGGAACACCACTCAACAATTAACTCTGAGTAGACTGCTCTGCTAAGGAAAGCCTTAAGGAAGGGGCACCATGGAGAACAAAGAGGCTATTGCCTCTTTGCCAGGTAAATGCCATCATGTAAAACTGGCAAGTGTCTGGGGAGAGCTTGGTTTACCTTAAGACCTGTACTTTTAAAATAGATGAGTGACTTTACTTACAGGGGTCTCCTTTGCAAACATGTACAATAGTCAGTGACAGTTAAAATTTTTCAATACAATAAATTCAGTTTGTAAAATCCAAGGACTGGCAGGTAAAACCAGACACAGATTCACACATAAGTGAGTCGTTGCTGATGTATTTATGATGTTATCTGTCAACAGTTGCCTGAACAGAACTCTTGGTCAAGGCAATAGAAACAACATACTAATATCAAGAAGGCAGAGGTTATATTGCTGATGTTCTTGCAATTAACTCATATTCACTGTGAAAACCTTAATTATTAAGCCAGTGAATATGAAATATCAATCCTTGTATGTCCAACTGGAAACTTATTTTCTATTCCCATTGTGTAAGTATAAGGAAATGGGTTTCAATTTAAAATCACAAAGGTTAAAGCTTTAAAACAATTGATAAGAACAGAAAGTTTCATACTTTATGACCTAATGCTCTCCCACAAAATGAAAAGCAATATAAAATGAAAAATAGTTATTATCTACTAATGAGAGAATAAATCATAAAAATGAAGACCTTAACATCCTTAATATTAGTAATAATCTAAGTTACATGACAGATTTACCATGTATTCCTGTGCCATGAAATCTTTGTTAGCTTTAAATATATCATGCTCTCATACAGTTCAATTTCCTCAGCAAGAGAAAAGTTTTAACATAAGTCTGAAGGAAAATTAAGTCTTTAAGCTCATCAATCGAATTTAGATGGATAAAACTTTAAGTTATTAAGTTTGTCCTGACCAATCCAAAAGTCCAAATTATTTCTATATCATGTGACACTTTAGGTCATAACAATGTTCTTCAACATTTATTGCATTTCAGATATCTACACAAGCCACTTTTCATTCCATTGTTACCCACTGTAAGTATTTATCCTTTGATATCTGTTTAGAAGGAAGGAAAGCCCAAAAGAATAACAGATATAGAATAAAGAATAACCATTTCAGCCATCAGTCAGTTACAAGAAAATAATGTTAAAATAAGACAAGACTGTCAAAAACGTAGGACTATGTATGTTCCTCTTAACCATATGCCAAGGAAAACATCACCTGAAGTCCCACAGACCAGCAGAACTGCACCAGCATTTCTGCTGTGTGTCCTGAGCTGTTGTCTGGTCACAGAAGTCTGTTCTCAGACTGGCAGAGCCATGGTAGGAGCCTGGGAAGTTCAGAGGTGTAGCGAGTCAATAACTATGACGATCTCAGTGGAGGCAGAAAACTGGAATCCTTTATTCACGCAAAACTGGTATTTTTATAGGTCTGAGGTACTATATATTCATGGAGGGGTTTGCATATTCATTCTGTTACAACTGGGGACTTTACAGACATGAGGCAAGAGACACGAAAGCCCAGGTTAATGAATTTGGGGTCTTATACTTACATCATAGGGGAAAACCCATTTTATCTTGGGGAATTACAGGGGAAAAAAAAGGTATTTAAGTTTACAGAATGCAAGGATTCAGGGAACAGAAAGGGGGAAATAAAACATAATAGGTCTTCTGCACAGGTTTGATGAGATCAGGGTGTGGACTCTCTGGCTTGGGCAAGGCATGTGATAACTTCATGCAAAGAGTCTCTTCACATCCTGCTGGAGAAGATAGGAAAAATCCACAGGGATGAGGTCAATGAAGAGAGTTTTTCCCAGCTTCTGTAGCCCACCTCTTTTTGCAAAGACCACTCAGATCTCTCTCTGCAAATATTATATTTTGGGATCCAACACAGAGGTACCTCCCTGACCATGACATTGAGTGAGAGACTGTAGTTATTCTCTTTATTCAATTATTCTAGTTATTCTTTGCAACCTTGTTGAAAGGGGGAAAAAGTTCTAGTTTCCTCCTCAAGGCAGCACATTGCATCTGATAAGAATACCTGCAGTGTTTGTGTGTGATTCATGTGTCTGAGGATTCCCACACTGCTTTCTAATTTTCCTCTCTGGTTTCAGTAGGGATCATAGATAGCATGGACTGAACGAATGAAAAGCAAACCCTTTCAAAGCTAGCCTTTGTCACACTTAAATCTCTCCTGCTTGACTCTGGAGGGAATGGATTGCATTCTCTTCAGTGTGGTGTTGCAGTGCACTTTTTAATTTCTCATCACATTGCAGCAGATTGCAGCCAAAACAGCTTTGTGACATGGGAAAAAGGGAACAAAGAGATGGAGAGAAACTCTCTTTTATATTTTCTCTTTTATATTTTTTCTCTTTTCCATTTTTTTTTTAATCTTTCCCTTGTCTCTGAAGGATTGTACAAAGGCACAACACCACACAGTTGTCTTGTTCAGTGCCTAATAACTACAAAATGAGTTTCCTCTGAGCCTGGATTCACAGTGAAGCACAGAGCAGTTTGGAACACTGGGTAAGTGCCTGGTATATGTGGCCACAGGATGACAGCAGGGCCTCTGAGTTAGGAAGTGGATTACTGATCTTCCACAGAATAACTGAGCTTTGTGGGATGGGTTATTTTTTTAGGAATAATAGAGAAGTCAGAGCAAGTATCCATTAAAGATAAAACATAAAACTCTCCATGCGTAGTAAATGCTGATGAACTTATACACCAATAAGTGAAGAACAGGAAAAGTGTGTTAGCAAAGAAGGAGGGAGCTCAATAGGGAGGAGAAAGACACCCCCATCATCAATGTCAGACTCTCCCAGTGAAGGGCTCTGGATGCTGATGAGGGTCTGCACATTCCCTCTCTTCCCCTGCCCTTCTACAGGCTGAAGCCATCACCCTGGGAACCCAGAGGGGCCCTGGGAAGGGAAACCACACCACCAGAGAGAGAAGGAGAAAGGTGGTAAATTATTCAATGCAGCTTGAACTGATAATAACTCAAGCTGAAGTTATGGCACCATTGTAACTGTCTTAATCCTGGTTCTGTGCAGGGCTGGCAGGACTAACCCTCAAGAATGTCACCACTTCAATTACTCCCTGTGGGTTTTGTGTCTGGGGAAGGGAAGGGATTCTACTGTTTTGGCTAATCCCCTTCAAACTGTGACATTTAACTTCCTTCTCTTTCTCCAGATTTTTAATACTCTCTTCTAAGTCATATGTATTAAACCTATATCAATACATCACAAGAAAAATAATAAAAAATCATTGAGTGATCACAGACTGCAGTCTGAAGCAGGCATAGATGTACTATGGAAGCCTAGAGATCTTCATCGTCTTCTTCCCTTTGGCACCAGTCACTGCAATGTGAAACCTCTCTGCCCTGCTTAGAATGACACTTTTTTAAGACCCTCTCAGTTTCATATGAGCTTTTGCATTTTATAACAGTTTGCGTTTTGTGAGGTGTTAATATATAATTAATCACCTGCTGATCAAATATCCCCCTTGTGTAGCATTTTTCAGTAAAATGGTGGGGTTTTTTCTAAGTTGAAAAATTGCACCTTCACTCTTGGGGAAGGGAGGAAGGAAGTGGAACAGAACCAAAAGGATTTAATTTTCCTAATTAATTAGAAATTATTTTGAGCCCTTTCAGTGGATACCTGTTATCTACTCTTACACATGGATTCACAAAGCTTATCTAGTAATTTCTTTCCAGAAAATAAAGTCTGTTGGAGTCTCAGGGAGAACACCACTCTCATTAAGTGTGAAGGTTCTCTCCCTACAGCTGTGTGGCCAAGGGGTGGAGGGAGAGAATGAAATCCCCAGCCTTTGAGGTTACAGCTCCCCCAGCTCCAGCACAGCCCAAATGTTGGAATAGTTCAAGGACAAATGCTGCAGCCCTTCTCCCTGATGAGACAACATTCAGCATAGAATCATGAAATGGTTTGGGTTGGAAAGGACCTTAAAAATCATTTAGTCACAAACTCTCCCCAGAAAGGTACTCTGCTTCTGCAGGGTTCTCTGTCTTTGAAAATCACGTTCTCATCCTTCAGGCATGCAGGAGGAGCAACTGCAATTTATAACCCATTGCTCTGTGTTAGTCAGAATTGTTATGTATAAACATGGGGCTGTACAGGAACAAATTTTCAGGGATTATTCATGTTCAAATTTATTTTTTTCCAGACCAGAATGAAAACAAAGATGAGGTTCACTGCTGGTGCCAAGTTACGTATACAATTATCTTAATATTAGTAATTAAGTTATTATTAACCTAGTATTAGTTATTAAATTAATATTAATTTTCAGTTTAAAATGCTGCAGGAAGTTTTTCTGATGAAGGCTAGAGAGTAGATTATTTTCTTTTTCCATAAATGAAAAATAATGTATATATCATAAAACACAATTTCTCAATGAAGCTTTAATAGCCACAGAAGTGTCAGCCATCAGTGCAATAGCTCTCTGCCCAAGAGCTGTCTGCTGGCAGCAGTCAAAAATAGTTAACTGGGCTATTGGACATTTTTAGAAAGGAACAGACAGCACAGCAGAAAACATGACTAGGCAGCTCCATAGATCTGTGATGTTGTTTTGGATATTGTATGCAGTTCTTGTCCCAACACCTAGGGAAGGTTATAGTGGAAATATGAAGGGAACACAAAAGGATTGCTAGAATTTTAGAGGCTGAAACCATGGTGGAAAAAAAACCAAACCAAAACAAATTAGAACTTGTTAAATTTATTAGATTGCTTCAAGCTGAAGAAAAAATGGTAGAAGTCCTTGATATTTATAAAGATAATAGGGGAACTGTATAAACTCTGCCTTGCCATATAAACAGAAATAAAGGACCAGCAAATTATTATCAGGCCTCAAGAGGAAAAAAAAAAAGAAACAATTTGCACATATTCTGTAATTCAACTCTGAAATGCTCTGCCACAGCACATGGCTGATGACATCAGTTCGAAAAGCAAACACAGAAGTCTCTGAGGGAACAATTCAATGAGACTGCTCACACTAGTTATTTCACATAATCTCCAGATCAGGAAGTCCACACACTGCAGGAATACTGTGCATCTGTTGTGTAGGCTGCCATCAGAAAAACTTTTCCCAGTGTCAAGATTCCCCGGGTAGGTGGATCATCACCAGTTTGGGTGATAGAAAGGGCAAATTCTTCCCTGATTCGAGACAATGAGGGTGGGTAAAACTCAGAGATAAATGATACACGTACATACATTCTAAAATAAGTAAGATTCATGATAGTTGCTGTCATGGTTTGAGCTGCCCCCCCCCGGGGGGCTGAAAGTGGTTGGTCCCAGATGAGTTTCTGATGAGAGGCCAATCAGAGCTATTTTTCGCCCCAGTGAAATTAGAACATTACAACAACCATAAGTTGTTGGCAGAGTGTGAGAGAGAGATTCGGAGCCATGAGGTGAGAGGAGGGAGGTCTGTCAGTCCCCTTGCGGGGGGGGCAGGCCCTCTTCCCCCACCCAGCCGGGCTGCGGGGAGCCTGGGACAGTATTATAACTGGACCAGGTGCCCATGGCCAAAAGGCTAGGGGGCTTTTCCCCCTCACTGCCCAGGAGAGGCGGTGGCGTGGACTTGGAGGCCAGCCAGGGGGGTTGGAGCTAGTGAGCCCCCTGGCAGGCAAGCTCAGTATTGGAGCCAAGCCACAGATGGACCAAGGGGTGGTCTGGAGCCCGGAGAAGCAGCTGTGATTATGCAGAACTGGAAGAACTCCAGGCAGAGGAGAAAGACCTAAGCAGCCTTGTTGCTACCCTCTTTCCCCCCCATAATGATGGGGGAGAGGTAGCGACCTTGAGCTAAGGCTGAAGAAACAGGAGAGGGGCCAAGAGGCTCAGAGGTGCCCTACATGAGGTTTGGACGAGGGCAGCTGAAAACTGAATGATGAGGAATGTGGGGGATGGCCCCCCTTGCCATGTGGTAAGTTGAGCTGATGCTGCAGCTGAGACAGAGAGAAGCCAAACCAAGCAGATTTTTCTGGGTAAGGACTTTTGGTGAAAACTATTTGGGGTAAAAAGACTGAGCAAAACCCAGAAGCCCTGCAACCTGGAAAGGAAGGGTGAACATCTTACTCCCTGGGAGGAACCATCACACACCAGGGGGAAAGAACTCACAAGCTGACTCCCTGGACCTTTGTGGTGAAGACCTGGTAAAGCAAGTGTTCCCTTGTAGCTCAGGAGGAGACCTCAGCGGAGGCTGAGGGCTGGTGGGGGTGCAAGAACACCCCTTCCCTGATGCCCCAATGAGAGAAAGACCCTTAACTATTGCCCTGAAAACTTCTCCTGAACTGATGTGGGAGGGTCCAGGGGTGGTAGAAGTTGTGTTAATACTGTGTATTTCTTTGCTTCTTAGTTTCTATAATATTTATTGTGTAAGTAATAAATTGTAATATAATTCCCCCATGCTGAGTTGTGCTTGTCTGAAACTTCTCTTCCATGTTGAGGTAAATTGTGGGGGGAGCTTGGAGATTGGATTTTTGAGGTCAAACCCTCACAGTTGCTTACATTCATTCACATGCCAGGAAGAAGCTTAGATACGAAGGACACGTACAAAGGCCATTATTCCAAAGTGACTTGTTAAATAATTAACAACATGGGAGCCCTGTGCAGTTTCACACAGGATGAACTTGATGACATTAATCTGAAGTGAAAGTACAACATAGCGTAGATTTGTCAATAGATACTCAATTGGCTTTCTGAAGGGTGTGAACTTACCTTAGCTAGAAACATAACATTTAAAAGGCAAAAGGGCGAAATTTCCAGGACATTGTAATAGTTTCTCTGAATTATATTATCTTCTATAATGAGAAATTGTCATTCCTTCATTTTTTAAATTATTTACAGGTCATAAAGGTAACACAAACTCATGTTGCTGTTAGGTTATCATAAAATCATAGAATCATAGAATGATTTGGGTTGGAAAGGACCTTAAACACCATCTTGTTCAAACTCCCCTGCCATGGGCAGGGACACCTTCCTCTAGCCCAGGTTTCTCCAAGCCCAAACCAACCTGGCCTTGAACACTTCCAGAGATGGGGCATCCATGGCTTCTCCGGGCAGCCTGTGCCAGGGCCTCACCACCTTCATGGTGAAGAATGTCTTCCTAATATCTAAGGTACGTCTAACTTTTTCAGGTTAAAGCCATTGCCCCTTGTCCTATCACTACAGAACCTGGTAAAAAGTCTTTCTCCACATTTCCTGTAAGCCTCTAACATGTTGAGAGGCTGCTGTGATGTCTCCCTGGACCTTTCTCTGCTCCAATCTGAAGAACTCCAACTCTTTCAGACTTTCTTCATAGGAGAGGTGTTCCAGCTCTCTGTTCACTTTCCTGGCACTTCCATTATGTCCACATCCTTCTCATACTGGGGAACCCAGGGGTAGATGCAGCACCTGAATTATTTAAACCTGTTGGGCATTTTTGCTAGTTTTCCCTATGATGCAGGGAAAAAAAGAAAAACAAGCATCCCAAATTTCCTCTCTCTTCCTCAATGCATGACTTCAGCATATTTTATGTCAAATATGTTTTTGCTTCTCTTAGGATGTGTAATTTCAGAAAGTTCTGATCCAAGTCAGAGGTTCAATGAAAACTGTTTGAAACCCTTCCCATTGAGAAGCTTGTCCTAAAAAACTAAAGACAAAACTTCTTGATTAAAAGATTTCTAAAACAGATCTGAATTAATAACTTTTTAGAAGATTATTCTTTCTCATAAATTTCTAAAGCAGAGAGGTCGGTGGATTTTTTTTTCCCATTCTTGTACGTAAGGATATTTTTTGTAGAAAATGAAACTGTGTTCTGATAAATTATTTTATTAAAACCTAACATCTGTATAATCAAATCATACCTTGTATTCTGATAAACTGTAGCTGCATAGATCTATAGCTGACTTTTAAAGGAATTTGTTACACAAATACTGTTAGGAAATCAATGAGCCCTGATTTGGAGAAGGCTGTTTTGTTTTGTTTCTCTTAAAAACCCCAATAATTGTTGAGAAATTCTGACAGAGGAAGTTTGCTGAAAACGCTCATTACTTATGGATAAGACAGAAAAATGCAGGAGAATGAATGAGAATATTTATCTGTCCAGGGAAGTGCCCTGATTAACTTAATTGTCCAATAAATGAAGATAGTTACGGATTAAAGATTGGTTCACCCTTATGCACTGATGCACTTGCCTTGGGCTTCTGCCAGGTCTTAAAGGAAAAAAACAACTCAGAATTCTACTTAATAGATATTGCAGGAATTGATACCTGGCAACTAATCAGACGGTGCTGATCTGTGTTTGTGAGAGTGTGCATGAAGACTGTGAGAAAACAGAAAAGTGCAGTTCGGGTCCTTGAAGTAAATTACTCATTTTGATTCTCATCTGGTTGAACTAATTTTGACTCAACAAATCCCCCAGCTTGCAAGTTGAGTGTCAGAGATTGTTTGGAGTGGATGAGGACACAAGGAGCAGCATCCCTCACACCAGCTGCTCAGTAACCTGTAAAAAAAGGCTCATCATTCCATGTGCTGCTTATTGTGAGAATTTTAAAAGTTTTGAGCAAACAGGAGTTCAGGCAGTACATTTATATAGCGGCTGCTTGAAGGTTTGAAAAAAAGACTTTTCAGTGCTGTGCTGAAAATGAGCAAAGGTTCTCTACACAGTCCTGGGGCCCCGTAACCCAGACTTCGTAATTAACAGTAATTTATTGTCCAACTTGAAAAGCAGAGCTTGCAGCAGCAAACTGGGTAATTCAGTTGCTTCCAAGGTGTTACATCAATCTCCTGAAAATTTCAGAGTAAATTGTTCTCTCCAAGCCCTTTTCCAAGGAGCTGGAAGAACAAGCCAATTCTGTCAGATTGGGGGAACACATTTTCTCAGGATCTTTTACAACACCTGCAGCATGAGCTTCTGCTTGCGAACAAGGGCTCCACACTGGAGCGGTTTGGACACTGTGTGTTTAACCCTAACTTAAGCCTGACTTTGCTACTAAAACATGGAGTTGCAAACTATTGTTCAGCACATCATTCTTTTTACCTGGAGGCTTGGAAGGCTTTGATCTTGAAAAGACTGCAGGGATTTGTGAAAAGGCAAATTACAAAGTCCTGTGCTCAGAAATTAAATTATTTTTCTGATTTTCTTGCCTTTGAAGTTATGTTTTTAAGGATTCTGCTACCTCCAAATCTTCTATAATGACTAGCTCTACAATTTTTAAACAGTACATAAAATACCAGATGTAATTTTCTGGCATGGTGAGCTTTTCAAAAGCTTTTCTGACATGAAGTTCAGTTCTTTTTAAACTGAAGAAATATCTGAACCCAAAATTAAGCTCTAGTTAAAACTCGTATGTGTCAGTGTGTGTAGTTAGAAGCTTAGATCTCAGCAGTGTCTTTTCAGCTGAATTTTGTGTGAATTTAATATCTTCTATCATGTGCAGGAAAGTTGTTTTTATGACTCATGTTTCTTGTGTAGATTATGAATGCCAAATAAATACAGTCTTTGTTCTTCTGATGCAGCCCTATTCATGATGTAGTACAGCATTACTAGTACCCTGCAGACAAAAAAAAAAAAAAAAAAAAGAAAAAAGTTAAGTTGATTATAATTATACTTTTCTATTTCTGCTTAGGCATGACTTTCTTTTCACTACTCAAAATTGAGTATAGAAGCTGAAATTAATTCATCCATGTGAAAGATAAATAGACAGCTCTACTTAACAACGATATTCTTGGTTTTCTCTCAGTTTGCCATCCTATTTAGCTGCCCAAACAGCTGCACAAAACATAACGTAAATGTGATGTCTGTAGTAGGAGAAAATATAAACTGTATCCACCACAAGCTGCTCAAATATGCTTGATGAATGTGGGCTAGGCAAAAATGGACGGAATATTTAATATGCATCTGTCTTCCTAAAAAGTAAAAACCCACCTTTCCACCTCACCCTGCTGATGCCTGGGAATTCCTGCTGAGAGAAAGGAGAGGGATGAGGATGAAACAGGCATGGTGCCAAGCTGGCAGATGGATGAGTTCTACCAGTGGTACTGGAGCGGCTACTTATTTTACTTTTTATTTAAATGCTGGTAAGAACTTAACCTGGAGTGAATAAGTAGAGAACACCAGACTTAGAAGCCCTTTTCAGTACTGTGTCAGCTGAAGGGCAGAGGGAGTCCAGACAGAAACCAGTGAACTGAACCACTGTGGTGGGAATGAGCAGCTTTGGGCTCAGTCACTGCTTGTGGGATTCTGTTTAATCATCTCAGAGGTCCCTGTTCTGCTCACTTATATTTCTAAATTCCTACCCTCTTTGTGTTTGTTGTCTTCTGGACCTTTATTTCTCCAAATTATAAGAATGTCTAATGCACATTTGACAGAGGATTTGTAAAAAAAAATTTGATGTGCATGCTGTCCAAGTAGACAGCAAAATGCCCCCTTCATTTTTTTGCCTGAGAATTCTCTGGGCTCTTATAACACTGAAGCCTTGATCCCCTTAAATTAAATTGACATTGAGAAGAAATAAATACTTTAAAAACTCTAGGAAAATGGTTAAGTAATAAGTTCTTAAAAAGTATTAGCAGAGGATAATCTAAAAAATAAATATGAGTTTATGAGAAAGGCCAAAACTGTGACTTCTTAGAAATTAAACAACAAAGAAATTATTTTCATAGCACTGAAAACAGAAGATAAACACTGGAAGTGGAGTTGAACCAAAGTTCCCTATCCTTCATAACTGGAGACGCAGCAAGTAAAGAAATTAAAGAAAGAGAAAAGCAATCTCTGATAAAAGCCAAGACCAATCTGCTGATCCCCTCTCACATTTTACTTGGCAAACCATAACAAATCCTGAGCATAATCATGAAGATGTGATTCATAGCGTATCTCACACCCTAAGAATATGTGAAGGGCACAGTTGGCCTCCTTAAAGGATGACATAGACAAATTGAAAGCTTTGGTACTTGAAGCATTCCTGGCTAGAAGCCTAAGAGCCAAGATCCTGAGTAAGGGAACGCTCTACCGTGGGAAATGTTTCCCTAAGGGGGAAGTTGCTGCCATCCTGGATCACTGATCTGACTGCAAATAGATTTGTCAGTGGAGCTCTGAGCTGATAGTGCATTAGGGATGCTGCAGGGTGGGGTGGAAAGAACAGCTCTGCTGTTCAGAGACATTTAGGACAATTGTAATCCTCTCTAAATCTTGTTGTTCCCACAAATTCCCTTGAGAAGAAATTCAGAGGGGTCAAGAAAACCTCAATTCTAAATTGGCAAAAATTCAGTGTAATTGTGTAATAACAACTGGCATTATTTCTTTATTTCTTGTTGCTTGTTTGTTCTCTGTTGTACAAATGTGCAATTAAGAATGAAACCAATGCAGTTTTCTGTTTTGTCTTCAAGGTTCTGGGAATAATAAAATCTGATATTTTTATCTTTTACATGAAACATGCTTAGATTTTATTATTTTTTACCATTAAAGTGAGAAGAAGCTTTCATTTCACGTTTCCTCCTACCATATACTTTAAAATGTGTAATGAAAGATCTCTAGAGCCCAGATGCTCTGTTTCTGTGTGTCTCTAGAGCCCTGTCTCCTGTGCTGAGCTGGTGCTCTGCTAGCTGGGGGCACGGCGGCACAGGTGACAGAATAAATCTGCCTTTGACTTCTGGACTTAGACAGATCATCTTCTGAGAGTCCTGAGCAGCCAGGATAACACTCAGGGGCAGTTTCCAGCGTGCCTTCCTTCCCACTGATCTCAGACCAGATCGTAGGAAAAATCCTTGCTTCCAGTTTAAGAAAATGGCAAAAATACCTGCAGGACAAGGAAAATTACAGCAAGAAGTTCTTTATTGCAGTGCTGGGTGCAATCCTAAGTCACATGGGCCTGGAAAGCACACCTGCTGCTTGAAAAACGTGCCTTTTTGTACCCTCTTGATTACATAAGCTGTTACACATTCAGTAGGTGACAGGTGTTTTACCTTAAAAGGTAATTTCTCAGACTCAGAAGGGGTTGTTACCCTCCCTCCTGATTGATTTTTGATGTACCCCCCCCATACATTGTACAGGGGGGTCTCTTTGCACACAAAGGCCGACCATGTGGCCGAGAGTACATTTTTATTTTTATACTTTTCCCTATTCCTGGCCACAAAAGGTTTTCTGATGTCAGGCTCAGACAGGACCTTCCACCTTACAGCTTTCACGATACACCTAAAAAAATCTTGGAATTCAATGAAAGAAAAGAAAATCCGGCCCCCTTCTGTTTTCCACTAAATTCATTTTGCTTATAATAAAACTGGATTATTTATTTCTCATAAGATCAAGAAATAACGGCAGAAATGGCAACCTGAATCACACTCCTTATTAAGATCACGTAAAAGCTATGCAGACTGAAAGATATTATCTCAAATAAAGAAAAAGATAAAAAACCCTGTACTCTTCCAGAGCATCCCATTGGAATACATACATCACCACATCACTACCAGAATTTAGGAATATGTACTAAACCTCACAGTCTCTTTAAAGGCTCCAGCATGTGTTGTAATCAGTCTTTAGCAGAGAGGCTGAAATCTGAGAGAGCATGTTATTCTAAAATTTTCATCTCTATTCTGGAAATAATTGAAATGGCTTCACATCTGATTTGTTCCTCATAAAGTATCCCTTAGGTGACACAGGATAATCCTCCAGATGTAAAATTTTCATACCTGCAGGTTATTTTCTACAGCAAATGTAGTAAATACATTTGATGGGAAGCTAAAGCAGTAGATCAAGTTAAAGCAGCTTCATTTCCATCCCAAACCTCTAATGAAAAAGGTAGTGCAGTTTTTAAATGTTTACATTAGGATCAAGATATGGGGATTTTAAATAACTTTCTTTATGGATGATTTTGACCTGCTACTTTTTCCATTCTGTGGTAATAATGGCTTCAAAAATTACCAACTCCTGTTCTTCAGAAATAAAAAAAATTACAGCACCATGATTGAAATTTAAAAGGACAATTGCTTAATATTTAGAGGGATTCATGCCAGTGTCATTGCATTATTTTTTATCTTTGCATTCAAAGACCTTTTGACGTACGTGAAAATTTGCACATCACCACGTAATCAGAACATTTGCTCTTTTTATTTCAATTCTTTACATCTGCTGCAAGGTCAAATCTTTTACAAGAGATGAACAGTCTGACTTTGTGTGTCAATGTTGTCTTCTCATTTTGAATTCCTCTAATTCTATGCCCACACCTTTAAATGATAAATGAGAATCTTAACCCAACCCTGTCTGTGGTTTAGTCCCTTTTGTACAGCAATTCTCAAGAAAGAGAGCTCTCTGTTGGCCAGGCGACTGAAATAGTTTGAAGAAGATAGAGAGAATGATCAATTTTGCACATTTACATCCTCTCTTCAGCTTCTCCGCAATGGAAGGAAGGTACACCGGGATCACTGTGTTTTCAGGATCCACTCTTTTCAGCTGATGAACAGAGGCCAGAATTGTACATGTGATTAATCTCAATTTACATGATAAAATGTACAGGAGGTGTGCATAATTAGAACATTTCTGTTTTCACCTATTGGAGAGCAGGGAAATGAGTTCCAGTGTCAGGTGTTCCAGATGCAGTTTACTAATGAATTAACAACTCCTTCTGTCTTCATGCCTGATGCACATTTAAAAAGCAAGATACATTTGAAGTATTTCACTGATGGGTGTTTATAAAAAGACAAAGTAGCTTAAAAAGTTTCAGTTTTCCATTTAGCATCTCCACAAGTATCTCCACAAGTAAATGGAGTATCAGAGAGCTGAAGACTCTGCATTGGGCCACAGCTGAGCTCAACTCAGCACAACATGCTGTTTGCAATGATAGCCTGCAATGAGTGCTCAGAGAAATCTGTATTATGGGTCAAATTCCCAGTTTCCCCAGTGAAACCTTGTCAAGTGACCACATTTTCCTAAGATGTTGCTGGAAGACTTGGAATATTATCAAGCACTTAAATTAAGGTAATTATGGATCTTAGTAATATAACAACTACTATGTAAAGAAAGCTTGTTATCTAATGTGAAGATGTTTTTAGCATGTGGATGGAAATTCGTGTCACTTTAACTGCAGAAAGTACACTCATGGCCACCCTGTGAAGAGTTCTTTTATTTCTGAAAGCAATGGAAAGGGTTGAGGGCAACTTTATCACCTGAAAAAAGTGCAGTGTCACTGCAAGGAGAACTTAGTCTTCCACCAATTTAAACTTCTAGTGTTTCAGCTAACAATGCATAAAACCAAAACAATAAACCAAACATTTTATAATTCCACTAATATTTTCTTCACAGTATTGTTTTCTTCACAGTATCATTTTCATTTTTGAAAGCATTAAATTTTATTTCAAAAACAGTTAGCAATATCGAAACTCAAAATGTCAGATCTGGCATGCTATTTGAATTTTTCCAGTACTGCTTGTTTTGTTATTTTCCCTTCAAATTGTCTGTAGGTAAGGATGGTGAAGGGAAAACAATGGTTAGAAAAAGACTCAGAAAATTTTTCAGGGGCGACCACATGATTTCAAAGATCTGCAAAGAAATACCATTTCTACATTTTAAAATACTCATAGCTGTATTGTTTGGATTATTTTTGGAGTTTCACAAGCAAGACACAGACTCATAGTGGATTTGACAGATAATTGTAGACCAAAAAAATGGGGAGACATAATACTGAGTCCGTATTAGAGAAATCCTTGTTGCCAAGCTCTTTGGAGTTCTGAATTCACTGAATTTTTCAATGTATACCATGCACATTTGTAAAAAGTGACAACAAAATGTCTTTCTCCTAGCAGAACAAAATTATAAAATAATTACACTTTGATCTATATTTTTCAATCATTCAGTGAGAAAGTGGTGTACTTTCAAAAAATCCCAAAATAACAGGAAAAAAAAATCCCTTTTTTTTTAGACACAAATTGTTACAAACTACAGGGGGCTACAAAAATCCAGGATTTTGCAATTGAAGAGAAATGGTAGGTGAGAATCTGTATTCAAGAAATTCTGAATGTTTTTGCATGGATGTGTTTAATTTTAGTCTGTAACACTGTTCCTGAAAATCTTGTAGTTCACAGGTATGTGAAGGAACTCATATCTGATCTCAACTCAATCAGGTTTTCCTTGGGATGCATTTTTACAGAAAGCCCTGATTTCCATTTTACTATGAGTCAGCTGTGCAGGTCATCAGCAGTTTATATGTAGAATGCCTCTGGAAAAACGTGAGAAAAGAATTTCTGAGCAGTGTAACAGATTTCAGTAGAAATTAAAAACTATCATGTCTCATTTATACACTCAAAGTATTAACTGTGCTTTGTCATGTAAAGCTGGTTTGGTTCTAGTTTGATTTGTTTTTCCTTTCTGTGTGCTTGTGTGTTGGCAGAGGGGAGTATTTTCAAATGTACCATGGTTAAACATTGTATAAATTACTTTTTGGAGCCCTTTGCCATCAATTCCATCAGGATTTGCAAACTTCTTGTTGCAGTGTACTTATGACTTGTGCAATTTTGTGTGTCAGAGCTAAACCAAACACTATAAATTTAAGAGGACTTCCATTTTCAGTTCTACCTATCTTGACTCAAACCAAGATTTAAACCAATTTTGACCTAGACCAGAGAACTGGTAGTTGTCTATAATAAAAACCTTCTCAAAAATGGACTTTTGTTTGGTTATTTACCAGGTAACTTAATTTGTTCACAGCTCAGGCATACACTAATTGAGAAAAATGGAAATTTGAACTATGTATTTCACTCTTGAGGCCTTATTGGAGGCACATAGTGAAATAAACAACCAAATTCACAGTGAAACAGCAACCCATTCACGGAAAGCTCTTTGTCTTCAAAACATCGTTTATCTGATCACATGCAATTTAAAAAAAAATTTTAATGAATTTGGGTTAGTTGGATAAGGTCTGTGTGAGATTTAAAATTGCAAAATGTGTCTGATTATCCTGATTCATTATTTAGCAAAATACTCTTCCAAAACACCTGAGAGTAGCACTTCCAAATGGCTAGAGGGATAAACTCCAAGCTAATTGCAGTTATCTGGATCTTTTTAGCTGCCAGTACTGAACAGCTGAGAAGGCAATACTCAGGAGATGGTGTGTATGTAAGCCCTGTGTGCTCCCAGCTCAATTTCTGTGGTTCCTGGGAGCAGCTAATAGTAATTTCAGATTTCATACCTGTGTCAGCTATTGGGAATCCCAGAGTTCTCTCCAGGTCAGAACATTTTGGAAAGCAAGACATTTTGATGGACCCTTCCAGCTTCATAACTTTTGGCCTGAGTATATATTTGTAACATTACAAATACATATTTTGTTCTGCTTCTACTGATTTCCATTTTCATGTGCAAAGGAACTTTTAAGCTTCATTGACTACTGTGTTGTCTCAGATTAACACTGTGCTGTTCCCTAAAGAGAGCTTATCCCTAATTTCCTTCAGGCTCATATTTCCTCTAGAGATATTCAAACAAGTACTAAAAGGTCATGTACCTTTGCCCTTAGTTCCTCAGAGGAATTAAAATTTTGGGAAAGCACTTTTCAGCTCAAACTGGCAGTCTCACTCAGACATATGAAAAAAGAGAGACTAAAATTAAGTGTACTACACCTCCTTGCCCCCCATGCCATACTTGAAAAATATGGTTTCACCATTTCTTGTAGGGATTAGTGTGTAGTTTACAGATAACTAGAATCAAAACAGATGAGATCAAGAAGATACAGAAAGTATCTGAACTGAGATAGCTTAGTCTTAACAAAATAATTTTAAGAAATGAAATGGAATTAAATACATTTATTAAATATATTTATTAAAAAGCATGAATAATCTACAATGCTTTGTTAACAAATGTAAGAGGTACTTTTTTCCATTTTTCTTTTTAAAAAGACCGAATATGTAGCTTAAACAAAGTCTTGCTGCAGGTTTTGGGGTTTTTGTTTTCTGGTTTTTTTGTGTGTTTTGTTTTTATTTTAAAAGTTTACACTGTGAAGAAGAACTGTCTGGCCTGATATTTTAGTCACAATGTAAGATAAGTTGGCCAAGACTAGAAACAGCCCTACAATGTTTAATACATGAAGAGAGGGCTTGGGAAACCAGAGACATGTTCAGCAAGGTTGACTTACAGAGTTTGTTTGTGTTTTCTGAAGCATTTCTCTTCTGAACAGCTCATAGGGGACATTCTTGTTGCACCACTTCAGTGTCACATGGGTAAACATGGAATGAAGAGAACTGTAAAAGCCAAGTAGATGAATAAGAGGTGCTCACATACAATAATAATAGAAAATGGTGTACAGCTTGATCCAGGTCAATGTTAGCAGCACAAGAGTCTTTAATTAAGTGCAAAACTATTGGTTCTCAGTGGTCCTTGGAAAACCTTTAGAAAAGATGCAGTCACTGTATGTAGAGGGCAGGTAAAGAATCTGAATTTGGAAACTGAAACAAGAGTTGTTCTGTTCAAGCTATAAGATGAGCATTAAGTGGATGCATTTCTCATGGGAATGATACAGAAAAACATTTATTATACAGCACATCTAAAAGAGAGTAGAGACTTGAATATTTGCCTCCTGTATATTTGAAA
This sequence comes from Pseudopipra pipra, assembly GCF_036250125.1. Lineage (NCBI taxonomy): Eukaryota > Metazoa > Chordata > Aves > Passeriformes > Pipridae > Pseudopipra > Pseudopipra pipra. Next base: position 43,231,721 of record NC_087581.1, on the reverse strand, counting down.
AAATAGATAGAACTAGCGACCTTCTAGGCACAACTCATATTTAATTGTATTCATTGTGGAATAGCTCAACTCAATGCAAAAATGAAAAAATTATTGTAATACCTAAAATGATTTACTGTATAAAGCAACCCATTTTCTGCTCAATAAATTGACTTTATTACACAGCTAACTTGTACCAAATTGGTTTTTAAATCGTAAGCATCTTTTAACTGCCAAATAAAGCCCACCTGCCTTTACTTACTATTTGTATTTCTTCATACATAGCATGGGATCATTAAATGCACTTGAAGAAAAGCCATCATCTATTTCACAGGTGGAGAGAAAGCCAAGAACAGCCTACTCTGTTGCTGTTTATTCTGAAAATATCAGGCTGTTGAACATAGGGGATTTTTTCGGGGAGGGGGAGGGGAAACAGCTTTTTTCTTTGGCAGCTGAATCATAACTGAATCAGGACTCAGTAAAACTTTGTGTCTGTAAGACTAGGCAGTGACTGGCATGGGAACCCAGAATGAAGGGCTGAAGAAACTCAGTGGTCCACCATGTGTGAAAGAAAAGAGGTGTAATGGATACTTGTGGCACCAACTAAAGATCAGCAGCAGACTGGAAATCACACCAGAGGAAAGGAAACTTTCTTGGAGGAGGAGATGTGACTGAATCCTGTGGTATTTCTGCATTTGCGCTTTCCCAGGGCAGTGGATTCAACAGGGCCAGTTTCCCAAGGATTTGTTCCTTAGTTTTGGCCTTTATGTTCTTTGTAGTTACAGCAGACAATCCTAATATCCAGTCACATCTGGCAACAGCAGCATGAATGAGACAATCTTTGTGAGATGCCTGGACGTATTTCAATATTCCTAGTAAAGAGCAGTGAGAAAAGTCCTCATAATAAAAAGTGATCTTGGTATTCTGACCAGTCACTGGGCTTTAAAACAACAACACATCTTTTTTCCGAAGGATTATTTTTTTTCCTTGTTTATGAGATCTATATTAAGTGGGAAATAAAAACTGTCCATTTTCCTGCTTAAAAAAAAAAAAGAAAAAAAGAAAAGTGTTGTAAAAAAGTTGTTTCCATATCATGATTATAGGTCATGAAACCATTTTGCCTTATGCAAAGAGTTAGAAAATAACTCTGCAAAACCCTGTAGCTGCCCTCTCAGTCTTCGTCCAGTTGCCAGCCAGAGGCTGTGGATGTGACACCACCTCTGCTGAAAGACAGAGACAATGTCACTTCCTCTCCATCTCATCCTTCTTGGGTGTTTGGAATTTCCTGCTTCCCTGTAGGAATGTAGAAATGAGCAGCATAATGGGGATCAATTCAGAAAATATTTTACCTCTCACTTGTTCCATCATACTGTGATAAATAATTGAGATTTGTGAAACAAATGGATGATTACATCAAAATAAAACAAATGGATTGTAAAACTTAATTACCCCCCCCCCATAAAGAAATAAAACAGACCCTTACAAGGTCAAGGGGCCCTAAAACCTCCCTACTATCCTAAGAATAAAATATGGTAGAACTTTAAATCATTAGGCGTCTGTTCATCCAAGAATGCATGAATTATGACTGGTTGAAGAGATAACCATTTAGCTTTAGCTGTAAGAAAACCCGTATACTAAATGCTTAGCAAAAAACTGTAAAATGTATATGTATATGATATAATTATTATGCATGAAGTAGCTAAGATAAATGCCAAATGTACACTGTAGAGTGTGTGCAGATTTGGGAAATTAGTCCCAGTTTCTGTCACCCAGCCGGCTGCTTGCTTTTACCATATAATAAACTCCTATTCAAAAACTTATAGAAACTCGAGATTTTGTTTATCACAGTACCACATGCCAGAGATTAAAGCTTTGGGGTCAAATTATAGGAGAAGCAAGACAACTGCAGAGCCAAACTGAAACTGTGTGTCGCAGAGAAAGGGTTGTGGGGCCAACTGGTATTTGTTTCAAATTTGAGAAAGAAAAGGTGAGAAATAAGTCAGTTAGAAACATGGGCAAAGGTAATATATAACTACTGTATAAATAAGCAAGAACTAGTAGCTCATAAAAACTTGATTCTGTCCACCAGGTGCTCAGAGTGCAGCCTGGGTTTAACCATGATGAACCTGCCACCGCCCTTGAGAGGCCTGGGTTTGTGACAGCAAGAGCTCTAAACTATAAGAGAAACTGCTTTGGTTGGAGTGAGAATTATGTTTTTCTCTATTTCTATATCCTTGAGGCTATCAAAGCATTATTGTTAAACCACGCTGACGAGTAAATCAGGCTGCCGAGGTGAGCACAAGTTCATTTATGACTGTATGTGCTCAATGGATTAAGCAACAGGGCATGACAGGACAACCCTGACAACCCTGAATATTTTTTTTTGGTTTTGTCCATGTAATTTTTCTCAGTCTAGACAAGTCTGCTGTTACTGGACTGACTATTTGTCTTCTTTTTGTCTGCAATAAGGAGCCATCTTGGTGATTGTTTTCTCTTGAGCACAGCAGGCTCAATTACAGCTTGAATGGGTATTTATGGGTGCATTTTGCAAAAGAAGTGGCACTGTTTCGAAGCTGAAGGAGCATCTTGGAAAGCTTCTGTGAGGCTGTTGATCACCTAATTGCTCTTTGAGTTGATACAGTACTTGGTGAATATCTAGAAGGAGTCCACAGTAAAGAGATTTAGGTAGCCCTATTACATAAATCAGACTCATTACCCGATGTAAATCATCAGAGTTCAATTTCCATACATCTGCCATGATTTATACTAGCTTAGAGCCCAGTCTTGTATTTTCTCAGTCTGACTGGATTATTATTTTTTAGAAGTGAATTTGTTGTTTGCAGTCCCCTAGAGGTGCAAAAGACCTAGGTTTCAGACTTAATTTCACTGAATATGAACTAAGATCATAGGGAAACAATAAATTTGGAGTATTTTTTTCAGTAGTATTACTACAGAGACAATTTTGTGTTAGCTGTCCAGAAAGTCTAAACCACATTGCAACTAATGTTTTATACAAGAAAGCATATGAGAAAACACATGGAATGACTTGTCTTTACTTAAACATTTAGACAGGTTGTGAATCTGAATTGCTGTAGCTGTTCTGCAGTCTTACAAAGAGACACACCTAATCTGCAAGGGAAGACTGCTGAGTGGAACTGTTCCCTTAGAGGTATTTGGGAGTGATTAATATGGACCAATGTGACGCAAATTTTCTCTATTACGGTCTATGAAGTGGCCTTGGGAGGAATGAAAGTGCTACTACTGCATTTCCGGAAGGCTGAACTGGCATGGATAGCAAGAAAACCAAGACTCCAGAAGAAATGCAATCCCCAGCATGCCATGCACACCACAGACTGGATTTTCCTGAAAACAAAATCCAGAAGGAACTGGACTGTGCAATTTCCATGACAGGGAAAGAGAGCAAAGAACAGAGGGTGGGAAATTTCCCTTGGATGGCCATCAGCCTCAGACAGAAACAGCCCTACGGGATTATGGGGTACACATGGCATTTATTGCTGTGGTGGAATGTTAAAACAGGTCAGTCCATGAGAAAGTCATCTCAGTCTTAATTCCCTCAACTACAGACAAGTGTACAGATGTATCAGGCAAAATTAGGGAGTCAGTTTCAGTATTTCTGCTAAGTATATGAAACTCATACTCCAGACAAAGCAACAGGTGGTGAAAAACACAACATGGGTAAACATGGCATGAAAAACCAACATGGATATATCCTTAAATCCAGACTTTTCCCTTCATCAACCGGGGACTTGCAAAAGGGTTTTAAAATACACCACCTCTGATATGAGGTCTCACTCAGCCAACAAATTTCAAGGAGAACAGTAACAGGAAGAGCTGGGCTGAAGCAGGGTTGATATGCAAGTCTTCGACAGATTTCTTTCCCAACAGTGTATATGATGAACCTGCTCCACAGATTATAAGAGATTGTTTGACTCTCAGCAGGCATCTTTGATTCCTTGACTGAGACCTCAGAAGCTCTGGTTTTTATGTCTTTATTTAGCCTAAGTGACAAGGGTGTCTTGGTTCAGCCCACAGCGTGTCAGCCAAGACAGCAGCTGTCATGGAGACACAAGTGGAGGCGTTTCCCAGATGCTCCTCTCAGGGGGACCTTCTGCTTTCTTGGGACTCCCCTGACACTACAACTACCAGCAGGGATGGGAAATCATATCGCAGAGCAAGCTGCATCTCTGCACAGTGGCCAACCCCTTCAGGGACATGTTTCCTTCGTGGTACCCCCAGTGCCTGCAGAGCTCCGGTCCTACCTGTTACCATGAAATTCATTGACTGAGCTCAAGCTTGACTAGTTTTCTGTCTGTTAATAGCCACATGGGACCTGATTCTCATTTTTCTTCGGCATACCTTCCCTTCCATCTTCAGAGTGAGGATAGACCAGAAATGACAGCTGTCACTCTGTGGCTAATGGATGTTCAGTGTCTGACAGCACTGGGCACAGGGCATATACTATGAAAGCTTCATTCCTGCTAGAGAAGATTTCCTCCATTTTACTGTTTTTCAAGAATGATTATCCTTGTATAGAATTTTTTCACTCTTTCTTCTAATTTTTTCTTTTTTTTTTTTTTCTTCCTCTGGGGTGCCTTACAGAACAAAAATATCAGCATGTTAGAGAATAAAAGTAGAGTTCAGATTTGCTGCATATTTTATGTGTCAGTTCTAATGACTCTAATACACATACTCCTTCTTTATCCTACTTTATCTGCAGTGGTATTCTTTCATCCTGACAATGAGGGTGCCCTCATTTTCAGAGGAATTTTCTCTGCATGCACCAACTTACCTTAAAGTCAGATGGATCCCTTAAGGAATGTGCTTCTTGTCTCGTCTGTTAGCATTGAGCATGGACCAGGAGTTCAGCTTTCTGAAGACTACATGGAGACAACACATGGGTCTTCCTTGGCAGCAGAAATATCAGATTTCAAAGGAGACCAAAACTCAGTGTATTCCTTCATTGTATCTGCCAGTGTTAGCCACCAGAAACCAGTGTCCTGTGTGTCATACTGTCCAGTTCCAGTGTTTGAGACAATATCCTGCGTTCCAGCCTATTCCTTACCTAGGGTATCCCTGCTGCTCTGATGGCTCCAAGCTGTGCTGACAGGCTGTGGAAAGAGTTCATACTGTTATGATAAATATCTACATTGACAAGGAAAAAGGGAAAAGAGGGTAAACAGTTCTGGACAGTTTTGTTTGTTTGTTTATATGAAGGTACCTATTGGAAGGTGTTTGTTCCTTCAAATACTGAGTATGAGGACAGTGTAGTTATTAGGTTACAGTCCTTCCCACGCTCTCTCTTTCACCTCTGTGCCACAGAGACACACTGGTGGTGTTGGCCCGCATGGTGTTGGCACAGTGGCACAGGGAAGGTTGCATCCGAGGCTCCCCTACTGCTCCTCACTGCAGAGTGAAACTGGTCATGATGGTGCCTGGGAGGAAAATATTCAGCAGAAACACAGCACTTTACCTAGAAAAATCCATAGTTACTGCTATGTGGCAGCAAGTAATTTTTTAATGTGACATTCCTCCAAAATACAAGAACAAAAACCAGACAAAATCTCTGTCTTCTCTCTGATATATTAAAGCGTTTTACACTTGATATTTCTGTCCTGTTTTGAGGACTGGTGAGTTCTGCCTTTAAAACTAGATATTAATCTGAGTTTCATTTTCATTTCAAGTCAATTTTTCCACTTGCATTTTCACTATGAGTTCAAAATTTAGTGTTTAGGTCCTTCCTTGAAGATTTGTGTTAGCTACCTCAGGCACCAAAAATCCCAATTTCTAAAGTTTTGTCTTCTTAGGCAGTGTAGAAAATGGACTTTCTCCCAAATACCTTATGTGGGCAGGTGTTGAGATCGTATGTGTGTTTGGGTACTTTGAAACACTAGAAAATGCTGAACTTTTTCTACCCACCTCTGAGAGCTGTAATACCCAGTAGAGGAATATCCTTGGCCTTTTGAAAATAAATATTTACCCTCTATCCAATAGAGGAATATCCTTGGCCTTTTGAATATTAAATATTGAATATTAAATATTTAAATATTTGAATATTAAACATCTCTTTGTTTTGCAAAAGGCAGACATATAAAAGATATATATATAGATAGATAGATAGATAGATAAATGAAAGATTTTTCTCTACAGGTCTCAAAAGAAATTAAAAAAAAAAGAAGAAAGAAATGGAAGAATAATTCGGATTGGAGGCCAGCCTCTTGCTCAAAACAACACCATCTCTGGCCTCAAACCAGGTTACTCAGGATTATGTCCAGCTCTGGAAGGAACTCCAGCAACAATCCTCCCTTAAACTCCTGCACAGGCTGCTCCAATGCTTGACTGTCCTCACAGTGAAAAGCATTTTATTTTCCTCTCCAGGTGTATTTTTCATTTACATTTGTTGCTTCATGTCCCAAAAACCACAAATACTATTTTTTCTCAGGTAGAATGGTTTTGCCCTCACTTCCTCTTAGAAATATAAAATCTCCAAACTCAAAAAGTAGCAGAACTGTCCCGGCAGCTCAGATCAGGACACTGCTCACACTCATGGAGATGAATGCAGCAGTTAAGGCTGGAGTAGCTTGATCCAAATTGCTTTTGACCTGCTCCTTCCTGAGATGATGCTCCTTGGACTGCAGGAGGATTGGAATGATTCCCTCCACCACACCCACAACAGGCAAGCTGGACTGCATCTTCAGAGCTCCTGGTAAAATAAGGGGCAAAATCAGTTTGCAAAACACACACCCTGAAGGGTTCATCATGACTGGAAGTGGGCAAATGTCATGCCCATCCACAAAAAGGGCCGGAAGGAGGACCCGGGAAACTACAGGCCCATCAGCCTGACCTCAGTGCCTGGCAAGGTTATGGAGCAGATCATCCTAAGTGCAATCACACAGCACCTACAGGGACAAGGGATCAGACTCAGCCAGCACAGGTTTAGGAAGGGCAGGTTCTGTCTGACCAACTTGATCTCCTTTTATGATCAGGTGACCTGCCTGCTGGCTAAGAGGAAGGCTGTGGATGTGTCTACCTGGACTTCACCAAGGCCTTTGACACCGTCTCCCACAGCATACTCCTGAAAAACCTGGCAGCCCATGGCTTGGACAGGGGCACTCTGTGCTGGGTTAGGAACTGGCTGGAGGGCTGAGCCCAGAGAGTGGTGGTGAATGGTGCTGCATCCAGTTAGCACAGGTCGCTAGTGGTGTCCCCCAGGGATCAGTGTTGGCCCAGTCCTGTTTAATATCTTTACTGATGACTTAGATGAGGGAGTTGAGTCCACCATTAGCAAATTTGCAGATGACACTAAGTTGGGGGGGAGTGTTGATCAGCTGGAAGGCAGGAGGGCTCTGCAGAGGGACCTGGACAGGCTGGAGAGTTGGGCTGATTCCAACAGGATGAGGTTCAACAAGGCCAAGTGCCGGGTCCTGCACTTTGGCCACAACAACCCCCTGCAGCGCTACAGGCTGGGCACAGAGTGGCTGGAGAGCAGCCAGGCAGAAAGGGACCTGGGGCTACTGACTGGCAGGAAGCTGAACATGAGCCAGCAGTGTGCCCAGGTGGCCAAGAAGGCCAAGGGCATCCTGGCCTGGATCAGGAACAGTGTGGCCAGCAGGACCAGGGAAGTGATTCTTCCCCTGTACTCAGCGCTGGTGAGGCCACACCTGGAGTGCTGTGTCCAGTTCTGGGCCCCTCAGTTCAGGAAGGATATTGAGATGCTGGAGCAGGTCCAGAGAAGAGCAACGACGCTGGTGAAGGGATTGGAGCACAAATCCTTTGAGGAGAGGTTGAGGGAGCTGGGGCTGTTCAGCCTGGAGAAGAGGAGGCTCAGGGGAGACCTCATCACTCTCTACAACTCCCTGAAAGGAGGTTGTAGCCAGGTGGGGGTTGGTCTCTTCTCCCAGGCAACTATTAGTAAGACAAGAGGGCATGGTCTTAAGCTGTGCCAGGGGAGGTTTAGGTTAGATATTAGGAAGAAATTCTTTACAGAGAGAGTAATCAAGCATTGGAATGGGCTGCCCAGGGAAGTGGTAGATTCCCTGTCCCTGGAGGTTTTTAAGATGAGGCTGAATGTGGCACTTAGTGCTATGGTGGTAGGAACCTGGTGATAGTTGATCAAGTGTTGGACTTGATGATCTCAGAGGTCCCTTCCAACCTGGTTGATTCTATGATTCTATCTGCAGAGGACTTGTCACAAGAGAAATCATTTGTGGAAAAGCAGAAAGAGTGGGGTTTGCTTTTCCTGTTGAGAATATTAAGCCTTCTGTATGGCTAGCTATCCCTTTGTTGGTGATGTACTGGGAAGGCAGTGAGATGTCTTCCAGCTCACCTCTGGGGTACGCAGGATGCCTGCCTTTGGTCACTACATACTGTACAGGAGTGTCCTTGCCAGGGAATAGCGGACAGTATTCCTTCAGCAGATCACAAGGAAACTGACAGTGGACTTTGTTTGACTGATTTGTGAAAATGATAACAGCTTTATATTGCAAAAAAATACGAAGATGTGAAGTTATACCTGCTATCCCTTCTAACATGATTAATCACTAAAAGGAGACTAATTAAGGGTTTTTTCCCCTTTTTGGATGAGCAAAGAAGAGCACACCAGTGCCTTGGCACCCCTGGCTGTTGATGTCACATGAGAACCAGGAGAGGTCTTGGGGTTTGGTGTCCTCAACCTGTTGGTGAGGTACCAACAGGTGACTTTTACACTTCATGGCAATGAACAAGTAAAGAAGAGATAACACATGACCTTATGAGGAATCAGAGGGAGATAGAAGGGAGGGAGGAACCTTGATCACTGGGTATGTCTGGAGAACATTTAGGATGGTTTTCACATTTATCTCTTGATTTTTCAGGTGACTTTCTCTCTGTATTCTCCCTGACCTTTGCAGTTTATCTCAACATGATACAGGAAAAAGAATTCTTAGAGCTACTTTGCTTGACAAGATTGCTTAAATCTCAGTCTGTATTTTACATTAAAAAAATCTGTCTTCTCCTTTCTTTCTTTATTGCAATTGGACTATACAATGTATGTTCTATATCTATCCAGTAACTTTGAATGTGATCCAGATTTTCTTCATTCACAGACTTATCTTTTTTTTTCTGTGCCTCATGTTACCTTATTTCTGCTTGTCACAAGCTATCTTTTGTTTACTTGGAAGAGAAATTTTGACAATTTTGTCAAAACGATTAAGAAAAAGAAACACAGATGTCTTTTCTTCTTTTCTTAACAATAAGAACAATTTCCTGTTATTGTATGTCTGGCATAAAGCCCATTTTTAAAATTAAAGTAGTGATCCTTAAGCTTTATCTCCATGTTCTACCGTATTCAAGTCATATAAAAAGTTTGGTATTAGCAGGAACATCTGATCACTCGACTTTGTGACTAAAATGACATCAATCAGCATGTCCTCCATTTGAAAGGCAGAGTGACAGAGAGCAAGGTGATCTGATACTCACAAGATACTGAAACATCCATCTCCCTGCAACGCTGACCTCCAGCCAGGTAAAGTGCTGACAAAGAATAAACCCTAATTAGAGATGATCAGACTATTTGGGGCAAGCTGGAGTTTCACTGGAGACTTCTGTTACACTGGAAAGAATTTAAATGGCTTTGATTGTATTCCTGTTTTAAAAGGAAAATTGGAAAAAAAGAAAAGGAAAAAAAAACAAACAAAAAAACCCCAAAACAAACCAAAACAAAAAACCCCCCCAAACAAACAAACAAAAAAATTCAAATCTCCTTATAGTGTTTATTTGTTCTCCTAATAAACTAGTGCCTAGAGTTGTATGATGAAGTCGATGTTCAGAAATATTTCAAGTAGGAATATTAAGGTTAAATTTCACTTTTGCTGTTTACTCTGAGAGAACAGCCCTTCACTGGCCTCTAGTGTAATATGATTTATTTCTTTACTTCAGCTGCTGCAGCACCCCAGAGAGTTGGGTGCTGAACAGTAGGGGACAGCATGGCAGCCTTGGTTAATTTACAGAGGTCCCTTTGAAAATTCAGGCCAGACAGCAACGACCTGTTGACCAGAGAATGCACCTTCTTGAGGGATTTTCTTTGTCCACATCTCCAAGGCAGTTGTGCCTCACACTGTGTCTGCCACATCATTCTCCAAACAAACCTGTAATTATCATAACACAGGGACACAGTGATGATGGCACAGAAATTCATCTTTTCCCTTTATGGATACTTTTTTAGCACAGCTCAGGTACTTTTGCAGGTTTGTCTGCTTGGTCACATCTAAGAGAGTCAGTCTGTGCTTTATGCACTGGGTTTCCTGGGAGCTTTCTCTGTTAACTTTTCTGAAAAATTTTTGACAGGTTCTTCTCCCAAAAGTTCTAACAATATCATGCTAAAACTTTTCTTCTCATGGAATGTCTTGGTTTGAGTTCCCCTCCCCTGGGAGCCAGGGGGCCTAGAAGCCTAGAGGTGATTGGGTCCCAGGAGAGTTCCCCCTAAGGAGCCAATCGCAGCTCTTCTTGTTCGCTCCTGTAAAAATTAGATGTACACAACAACTGGAAATTATTGGCAGTCAGTCTGTGTGTGTGTGTGAGAGAGAGAGAAGCCGAGGGATGGATGAGGCCCCCAACCCGGGGGCCCCCATGCCCAGTGGCCCTGGCCAAGCCGGGGCTGAAGGCAGCGTGTAGGAGTGTGTGTGTGTTGTGAGAGAGAGACTCACAACCACTGAGGTAAGAGGGAGGGAGGCAGGCCTTCTGCCAGGCCCTCTTCCCCTGCTCCCAGCCAGACTGCGGGGCGTTTGGGACAGTTATAAATGGACCCAACGCCTGTAGCTTAAGCTGGGGGTGGGGGGGGGCTTTCCCCCCAGTGTAGGTGGGGGTGAATGTAAGGCTTAGTATTTGAAGCTGAGCCAAGGAGGAGGGGCTGAAAGAAGCTCAGTACCAGAAGAAAAAGAACTCCGGGTGAAATTGGAGACGGGCCAAGCAGGCTCGGAGGTGCTCTGCGTCGACTTTGTACGTGGACTGCCGAAATTGAGAGCTGCAGCAGCTGGAGAAGAGTGAGAGAGTCAACTACCAGCAGGCGTGTTCCTGGTAAGAACTCAAAACAGCATCTTACCCCTGGGAGGAAATCTTCACGAAACCAAGGAGGAAGGACTCAGAGCTATCTCCTTGGACCTCGTGACGAAGAGAAAACTTCAGCACAGAGCTGAGACTGGTGGTGGGGTGTGATCAGAGGAACTCATTTCCCTGATACCCCAATGAGAGAAAGACTGCTTACCTATCAGCCGGAGGGCTTCTCCTGAACTGATTGTGGGAGGGGTCCGAGGGGTGATAGAAATGTGTTAATATTGTATATATATAATTGCTTTTAGTTTGTACAGTATTTATTTTGTATAGGAATAAATGTATGTATATTCCTTTCCCCATACAGAGGTGTGCCTGCCTGAAAATTTCTCTTTGGTGTTGAGGTAAATTATGGGGAGGTGGGGGAAGCTTGGAGATTGGATTTTTAGTGGGGTGAAACCTCCACACAGAATCACAAAAAGTCAGCAATGTTGGTAAGGACTGCTGGAGGTCACCTAGTCCTGCACAAGCAGGATCTTTTCCCCCCTTTATATAAAAGAAAATCTTAACATTTACACCAAGTCTGATTTTACACAGAGAAGCTTCTGAGCATTCATCACAGCAACCGAAAATCTTTCTTGGGAGATTTTTTAATTTATTTTTTATTTTATTGATGAGTAGTGGGAAACAGCAGTGAAATGACTTGCAGATTGACCCATACCACATATCTCATGTGCTGTACATCTAGGAGGGATGTTTTTGTCAGAGGTGGATGAGAAGCAAAAGCACCTTCTGCAAGTGATTAAAATCCAAAATGATGTTTAAAATGGGACGGTAGGAGAAGCCATATTTTTCAAGAATACTCCAGGCCCACCAGTATCATTAATCTTGTCTGAAATGACAAAAGAATAATGAAGAAAAGCATGTGGGGATGGGAGTAGATAGAGAAAACAAGGGAGAGAAAAAAACTGGTTATTTGGCAGGATTTTGACAGACTGAAGAAACAATTATGTGCATAGCAGTCTCCAAAGAGGGAGATTTATAAAAATAAGAGTTCCTCGTGGAAGACCACACTTTAGACTGAAAAATACATATGCAAAGGTATTTGTGTTTCTGGTTGGTCTAACCTGGTTAACTGTCTTGACAGCAAAGAGAGCCTTGGGCACACCAGTTCCTGGAGCTGCACCATGCTGGAATTCAGACACTTTCTCCAGCACCTCACATATCCCTGTTGAAGATTCAGCTTTAGTAAGAAACCATTACCCAGTTAGCACAGAGCTGGGATATTGCAGAAAGAAGGCCAATAAATTCATTTCACACACAGCTGCAACCTAAATTCCCATTAGTAATGGCTTAAAAAGATGGACTGTGAGTCCATTCAAAATAGCCAATATTTCAACTACCTGCAATCCTCCCCATCTTGTGCTACAGGTAATAAATTTTTCCTCTGCAGTCAATGTAGTCAATTGTCTCTCAAGTGCCCTTTTAAATGTATCAACAACAAATAAGCCGCTGTCAACACATTGCAGAAATTGATTCCCTTCACAAAACACATAAATACCTCTCAGGAATAATTTGGTCATTTCTTTGTATATGTTCAAAAATTCTCATATTTGGCTGAGCAGAAAGTTTTTCCTTCTGCATCCCTTAATAAAATTTCTTCATAGAACAGCTTGGTGCTGCTTTTTTTTCAGTTTTCCCATTGATATTAAACAGTGCAGACCAGGGACAGAAAGAGGCATGTTTTTCCAAAGAGATTGGGAATAATATATTTACTTTAAATCTACATTTTGCTTAGATAATACATTTAACAACACCGTATTTTTTCAATAGGAAGTAGTCAATCTCTTAAAATACTTTGACTGTGCAGCAGGACTTTGTCAGGAATCTTTCTGAATTCCTGCCTGTCTATTCTTTTTTCTCAAAAGATATTGACTAGTTGAAACAGAGCCTTTGCAGCAACATTTTGGGAACACTAAAAGCTCTTCCCTGGCATAGTGATATGTTCTGGATGTAAACTCAGTAAAATTTGCTGGTAATACAGCTCAGGAAATACAATAGTTGATCACTACGGGACTTGAAATGCTGCACTCATCCTTTGTCAAGTCTAACCTCCTTTGAATTCACCTGGCAACTTTCCACATTGAACTTACCTTTTCATGATCAGAACATATAACTTATCTTTTGCAGGAGTCAGAAGTTCCTTCCTCCCAAAAGGATCTTCCAATAACAGCTCTTTACTTCCTTACTTTGTTGTTCATTTTTTCTTACTGAGAATTTTGTTGCTATTCGCTGGATGGCATCTGAACGTCTCATAAAATTCAATTTGCATCACACTTTCAGCTTCTTGGTTTGCCTGGCTTGCTTGTTCTCGAAACAGCCGGTTATAGCAGCTTCCACTATGGAACGTGTGAGGTCAGTGCTTTGGTAGTCTGTTACAAGAATCAGATCTTCAAAGTGATTGCTCACGTGGAGGTATTTATTCCTGAGAGATGATGGCATTTGGGCAGATGGGCTTTCTTTGATTCCCATCCAACATCATTTCCAGGGCTTTGCCACTCAAGGCAGTGCTGCCCATGGCTCCTGCCTGGATTGTGTGGGGCCCCTGTGGGTCTCTTTCTCCTCTGAATGGCAGCCCTGCCCTTGGACATATTGACTGGCCCTCCCTTGCCATGATGTCATCAGTCTTGATGGGACTACACCATGCTGTTGTATCATCTCATCACATGACTCTGCACAATGCATTTTATGCCACAAGCCATTGCTAACGTTTAAAATAATTAAGAAATAAATAAACATATGAATTGAGGGTCAGGAGCAAACTCTTTTCTACCCAACTTCAATGGTTTAATGATTAGAATATGAGGTTAATTTCCTGTTTCCTTTTCTAAATCAGTGAACAATATTTCTTCAAGGTGTTAAATGCATTTCATTGACTCAGCATTTGCACCCTGTGGAACCAACGTTTTAGAGAATTTTCCCACCGAAGTTAGTGAAAAGCAGCAGTTATAACCCCATCCACTCAACAGCTTCTGCCCCAGTTCTAACATAATGGAAAAAATGCCCACACTGGTAAAGCTGCCCAGCTCAGGGGTAGATTTCATCAGTCTCCTGCTTTCCTTTTCAAACATATTCTTAACATATATTCTAAATTGGCTGAAGGATGTAAAACACTCTGTTTTCCCCCAATAGAAACACTTTGACCACTTGGCAACTCAACCAATTGGTTGTTTTCTGTCTGGGTAAGTAATTATTATTTTTGTTGTTTCCCTCTGTTGTTCACAGTTCTATGTGCCACAATGCTTGCTGACTTCCAATGTAAAATGAGGCAGCTATTTACTGCAAAGTGCTTACGCAGATGCCAGTTCCCTTTGCAGCCTTGTGAAAACAAGTGATTGATTGCTGGTGCCCAGATTTCCTTTCTCCCCAGTTCTCCTGGAAGTCTTTTTCTTCTGATGTTCACAGACAGAAACTGCAAAGTCCTTTGAGAGGGAAGCTGAACATCAACCAGAGTGGGAAATCCATTTGAAACAAATGTTCTTGCCCTCTCAGTCCTCCAGTGCACCGATTTTTCACATAAACTGTCCTTTCCACTGGACAATGAGGCCCAAAATACATTTTCAGCAGGATGAGCCAGCAGAGAGCTGGAAGCAAGAGTTAGACAGGAAAGATTGCTATGAAAAGGCTGAACCCGCACTCAGAATTTTATTCAAGTGTCCTCTTCTGCTGTTCTCTCAAAGTCTGGAAGCTGCCCTGCAGCAAATGACTGAAGGGAAAAATAGAGTTTGTCATGAAAGTAGTTTAAAATAGCCTTGCCTGATAAACAAAAACTGCATCAGCCTTTGTATCAAAGGGAGAACAGACAATAAGCTGTTATGAATCTCACTTTAAATAATGAGGAGGAAAAAAAAAAAAGAAAAGGTACCGAGTTTTTTGGGTTTCGGTGTTTGGTGGTTTGTTGTTTGTTTGTTTCTTTGTGGTTTGGGTTTTTGTTTTGGTTTGGGTTTTTTTGGGTTTTGTTGTTGTTGGTTTTTGTGGGGTGTTTTTTGTTTGTTTGTTTGTTTTGGTCTGGGTTTTTTTTATTTTTTGGGGGGGTTTTTTTGCTTTTATATGGATTGAGGTATTTCCTTGCATTTCCTCTTCACTGTGTCTCTGACTTTCTGTTTCCTGCTGGAGTAGCCCAGTCTGACACAGCTCCTCTTTTGACCAAGGCTGCAAGACTTTGAGAGGCCCAAGGAATGTGGCAATGTAAGACTGACCCTGCCAGCTGAGGTCCAAGGGTCAGTAAGTCCAGATCATATTCCATAAGCTTTTTTAAAGGATATGAATGATTCAAGCCTAGAACTCATTTCTGTACTGATGGTTAAGGTTAACACTTTCTCTACAAACAGTTAAACTTTATGGAGCATCAGTAATGCATTGCCATTCATCAGACACCACAGAAAAGACATGTTATCTGTCACACCCACCTTGGAGCACTGATACAACTTTCAGAGTATTTCAGTTTTGCTGAGCCTGTTGTCAGTGTCACTAGATTTTACTAGCTTGGTTGAAAACAAAGGCATAAAAGGAGAGAGGGAGGCTTATCAGGTAAATTATTTAGTTAAATTCTAGGCAGTATAAATGTTGTATTGTAAGTCTGGCATAAAACAGAGAAGAATAAACACTAACCACAGAATTAAATGCAAATAGCCCTCTAAGAGGTCCTGTAAATAAATATGTAGCAAAATGACCTTGGTATCAAAAGCATGTGAAATTATTAAATCTAAGAAGAAAACCTAATATTTAGACTGGACCTGCCACCAAAATATGAAAGTACAGAAAGTAATTAGTCTTCTGCTGATGAGACTGAGCGGAAAAATGCTTTTCTACAAGGAAAAATATATGAGAAATGACACAATCTTAGTTTAGGAATGGAAGTCAATTAGGATATTTACACAGTGCATTAGAGGTTGTTCTTTCTGCTCTCTGAAACCAGACCAGGCTGCATTTGAAAGCTGCCATCTGTGCATAGGAATTCTGTCTTCCTCTCTTCCTTGCTCACTTCCAAAAGGGACATTTCCTTCTCCTTTCCCTGCTGTGTGGCACCAGAGCTGCTCTGCCCTGTGGAACAGTAGGTTCAGATCCCAGCTGTGATCCAGAGCTCACCAGACACTCATTTTAACACACATCAAATACAGGGTATTGTTTCTTCTCCTGGTTTCTGTTTTGGGTCAATATGAGCCAATACTGTTGTGGGAACATCATGTGGTTTCTCAGTTCTGATCCTCAAAGACATAAAACACCTGCTTCACACAGAGCAGTACTAGCTTTACTGGGTTTTCTTCACAGTCAATAGCGAAAAACAACTTAATGTGCTCTTCTTTTTCCTAGTTCCTTTAGTAGAAACCTCTTTATTGATGCCAAATGTAAGTTCAAACAAGTTACCTGAAGCTCAGTAACTCAACCAATGTGTGGAACAGAAAATGGAAATAGTTCTGTCTGAATTAAAGGTCACAGAAATGGAGGATTTGGCTTCTCTTTCATGCTGGATGACATAGTTAAAGCAGTGAACACGGAATTAGAATTGCCTTTGAAAGATTTTTGCAACTAAGCAAATACATCTAATTAGTTTTAGAAATATCTCATTAATGAGTGTAAATAACAGTGAAAGTAATTAACTTATGCAATGAAAATTGCCCATTGCCAAATATTTGCAATTAGAGTTTTACTAATAAACTTCAGAGGCAGTTATACACCAAAAGAAAAATGAGGGTTAACATATTATTGAAAGCTCAGACATTTTTTTATAAGCATCAAATTAAACCAATCATCACTCATCAAAAAATTATTAATTGCAACTTGCATATCCATGTCCTCAAGGAGTTGAATTCCTTGTAATTTCACAGGCCAAGAGAAGAATGTCTTTGAGAAAAGCAGCAGATTTTCCTCTAACAGGTCTAAAACACCCACTACTCATAAAAAATGGAGTTGCCAGAAATTTCAGGAGTGTCTTCCCTCTGCAAAGTATATCCTACTAATTTCTGAAAGAAATAAGAAATCTTGGGGAAGAAACACCACTCTAGTATTTCTAGAAGATCCTACATTTTTTGCTTTCTGATCAAGCCATGCCATAGTTCCAGTTGTGCTGTCAAATCAGCTCCAATACTCTTCATGAAAGTACTTAAAAATCCTGAGGACTCCTTTAGTGCTTCGAAAAACATAGTCTAGTTTGTTGTTTTGGTTTTTTTTTAATTATAATTTTGAATCATAACTACACTTACGGAAGCAGAAGGAGGAGAAAAATACAGATGAAATTGTCTTAGAGGACTAGCTAGAAATACTGAAGAGAAAATAAAGGAAAAAAAAGTTGTCAGACAAAAAAGACTTCTTAGGGGTAGAAGAAATATGGCTCCAGGAGGGCAGGCAGGAAGGAGCAAGCTTGCAAAGTGAGGCCTTGTTCTCATCCTCTTTTTATGTATATATTTATATACTTTTGGGAGAAAAGTGAGGAGGTGAGACCAAGTCCTGTTTCTGCCATCATTAATAGGTGGTGGGCGGGGGGGCAGCGCCAGATGTAACAGAAAAGTGTACAAATAATAAAAACATCAAAAATATAAAAATTAAGAGGAATAACAACACACTGCTCATTGTCATAGTATTGGTTAAATGCTTGTAATCTAAAATTTCAAAAGCACAGAGCACATCCCATTCAAGGAATGAACCGGCTTTCATTATGTGCGGAAAACTGCAGATTTTTGCCCAATTACTTTACAAAAGGACCCACTTTTGTCAATTACACTATTCAGGGAACAACTCAAGGGAAGGATGTTTCTGTCCAGTGAAATTTAAGTAGCAAGATTACATCAGTGTTACCCAGATAAAGAAGATGTGATTTAACATTGTATTTATACAGATTTAGATGCAGCATAAATACCAATGCCAATGCAGTGACATGTGCTTGCTACAGAATGATTACTGAAGGAAAATGGAAAATAATCATTCATAATTATACAAGAATCCCAAGACAGGCGAAACAAGAGCTGAGACTACATCTCTGACCATCTCTGATGGGATTTGCACCAAAGCAAAGGTTGTCACTTCACAGCAGATCATTTTACTTTTCTCCTCACTCAAATGCATTTCCTAAATAATTTATATAAATGGAAAAAAAACCACTGGAAAACTAACCAACCTCAAACATAATAAAATTTTTCAGAGGATTATTCAAGTATTAGTTAGTGTATTTATCTGGTCTCACTATACCACCATTATGCCTCTGCTACTTAACTTCCAGATTAACATTGTCAAAATTAAACACTAAGAATACCTGACAATAAACCCCCAAAGTAGCAAATGCTCATGTTTTTTCTTTAATACCAGCAGTCAGCAAATATTTAAGTGCACAGAAATTAGGTCATGGAACTCTTCGTAAAAACCAATAAATAAACATGGATGAAGAGTGTTATGCTAATTTTCTCCAAGCTTTTTTTTTTTCACAGAGTGTGTAATGGTTTGAGAAAGGAATGAAATGGGAAAGTTACCAAGTTTTTCTGACAGACTCAGTTTTGGGGGTTTGTCTTAAAAGTTATGTTTTCCCAAGAAAAAACAACAATAGACTGTGACATAACATTAAAAAAATCAAGACAGCAAATTAAAATTTTACATAAAACAATCTGTAACATTAAAAAAAAAATTACCCTTCAAAATAATTTTCTTTATTTTTGGCTTATAATAATTTTCAATGTTTCACCCCTGTTGCTTATTGCTTGCATTCAGTTCTTTAGATTTTCCTTTATAAATTCCCTTGAAAAATCCTTTTTTTAGCCTCCCCCTTCACATAAGTGTACTTTGATGTTTTATCCCAAAGGTTTTCAGAAACTTCTGATCAGTTTTAACTTTCCAACAATGGCTAATAATAAAGTTATTCTGGATGATAAATATGGGGTTTTTTCTAGTACAAGAATGATTTTTTAGTTATATGGGTCAGAATGTCAAGCAAGCACACTCATAAAAGAAACTTGTGCTTAAAATTGTTTAAGAATTGAATATTTATTTTAATAATATTATGAATAATATTTACACTAAATAAAATATTTAGTATAATGTTAATTTAGATCAGTAGATTTCATCACTAACGTTTTAGAAGTATTTTGGTTTTTCATCTACCAAAATATGGCTTATGTGAGGGATATACGGTTTGTGATAAGGATTTTGGTGTCTATCACGCTCCCAGTGTTTCAACCACGTTTAATTCCGTTTTATGGGATTTTGATTTTTTTAGTTATCAGCACTTGCAAAAAGGTGTGTTTTCCTTTCAATCAGAGAAAAGAAATTACCAGGACATTTTCAGCTGTTTTGTTTTCCTACTGTACTTTGTAAGGCTCTCTCTCTCTCTCCCAAATCCTCCAAAGGATCCATCCCCTCCGCCTTTGCCTCCCCAGCTGAGGGAGGTCCCTGGCTGACGCTGTGGCCCTGCAATGGTCCAAAGAAACTTCACGAGGTAGAGACACCAGTTTGTCTCAATACAAGCAGATTGTATACAGTTTTTCCAGGTCAGCAAAAGATAAAGGGCTGGGGAAAAAGATATGTGTTAAACTACAATGCAAAACCTGCCCTTTCCTCAGAAAGGGTGAACTTTCACTATGGAATTAATGGGCAAGTACAGAAATAGAAATACCGGGAGTTTTCTCTGAGGAATTGTGGGACAAGAGGGGAGGAGAAAGGTTCTCATTTTAAAAGAATTTTTGGTACAAAATTAATAAAGAAAAAAAAAATCGCAATCTTAAAAATAAATGAGAAAGGCTGTTTTTTTTAAATATCAGATCATAATTTTTTCCAGCTAAGCATCATCCCATATGTTGTCAAACAATACAAATTTGCAAGATTTTTCTCTTTATATTTCTGATGTGTATTACTTGAGTTTTGGTTTTCTTAAACCGATGTTTCAAAATTAAAATTTATGGTGAGCCTGAAATATTTAGCTGACTGACAAAAATGTCAAAACCACCCTGCTGTTTCCTCAGTAGCTTTCAATTTCTGTGGTGGAAGAAGTAATTTGAACTGCCATTGGACATAAAATTCAGGCAAAATTTACATATGTCTGTAGTAGTCTTATAATGAAGATAAAATGAAAAATATATCCACAGATGCCCACACCACAACAGTTTTGCCCTACTAGAAACACTCCAAGTGGTCAATAGATAGTGGCCTCTGTGGCTTAGCAGGGTTTTTCTATACAGCTACAGCAAGCCTGGGTCTCATTGTCCCCATCATACAGCTTTTGTGATGAAATTCATTTGACTTCAGTAATCAAGGAAGGTACATGGCAAAAGAAATAGAGACAAAAAAGGCTGAAGTGGCATGTCCACAGGTATAAAACTAACCACTGACTGAGAAGAATGGAGCCAGAATGTCCTTGCTTGCCAGCCAGGCCACTCTTTAGATATCACAGTAATTCTCCCTCCAAAGGTGGCTAATTTCAGGGGTGGGATATTATATGAAACACACCACTGGTCTGCCAGCCTCATTTCTAAGTTTGACATCCTTGGCCTACTGAGTTCAGCAAATATGAAAATGTAC
Organism: Pseudopipra pipra; assembly: GCF_036250125.1. NCBI lineage: Eukaryota > Metazoa > Chordata > Aves > Passeriformes > Pipridae > Pseudopipra > Pseudopipra pipra. The sequence goes on along the minus strand of NC_087581.1, from coordinate 43,211,138 downwards.
AGGGCAGCTTGGAGCATGAGTGAAGAGCGAGAGAGGTTTTTGTCTGTTCCATATTTCAAACACATCATTAGAGGTTTAATGACTGACATAATTATGATACAGTGCTTGTGAGATTCCAGATCATTAACCTCCTCTTCCATGTGTAAAATGGAAAAAGTCTGTGGTAACTATTAAAAGAACAATACACGGAAATAATTAATACTTATTAGACAAGTCACACTGAAAATATGCAAACATCAGCAGGTGCTGAGACTGCCTATGGGTGTGCACAGGGAGCACAGCATAGCTGTGCAAGGCCCTACTGTCATCCCAGGAGAGTGGGATATCCCACCCTGCAGCAGCTGAACGTTGGAGGACTGTGATTTCTGTAGGTCCCCTAAGGTGTCTGCCAATCCTAGATGGACACCCACATTTACACAGTCTAGTGTCACTTCCATAGACTCTGGAATTGCCTCTAGTTGCCTTTTCACGTTGCATACTCATGGTCAAAATCTGCCTCTTCTTGCACAGACATGACAAAATAATTCCTCTGGTCCAAATTGTATTGAAAACATTGTTTTACTGACCAAAAAAGCTGTTGTCATCTTTATGTTGGTGTCCTAATAAGAGGAACTTGAGGACTGAATTCCCTTACATCTGGCCTGTGACAATCAGAGAGCTCTGGGACAGGGCCCTCTCCAGCGTTACTTCTCATCAGCTGGAAATAAATAGATTTAATCGAGAAGAAGTCAAGAAGGCATCACTGTCTCTCAGACATTCCACACAAATAAATGGGGGGGAGGGGGAGAGAAAATAGAAATTCCTGTGCACTTTCTTGGGTTTTTGAGATATTAACCTCAGACATGTTCTGCCAGCAGTTCCCAGCTAAGTCTCCCAGTGATGACAAATATTTCATCTCACTAAAGGAAGGCTTAGTGACCCTAAGTTGGGTATGCCCAGCTGGATCCTTCTGTTTGCTTAAGAGAAGTGTCCAGCTGGATCACCTAGAAATCACATCCAACTTCAGATTTCTCTTAACTCCAAATTAAAGTTAGTCAGAGAACCTAGTCAATGCAGTCCACAGTCATCATGGGAACAGAGCTGCTGGTCAGCCTGTGCCAGTCTGTTCCAGGAGCCTTCAGGCAAGCACTGGGAATGCCTGTTTTCCATACAGTCCTTCACTCTGATTAGTGGATCTGCCACAGCATAGGAGCTCAGTGAACCGGCCAAACATCCAGACAGCAGATCCAAGGAGGCTTAGCTCCTTCAGTCACCTGGCAATTTTGGTTAAAACCGCTGTTTTCTGCCCCACTTCTATAGCACTCTTGTCCAGACGGAGGATCAGTTCATTGACCTCCAACATCCCTTTCCTCATCAGGGACACAAAAAAACAATAACAGGGATAAATAAGCACAAATGAGTTTGGTAAATCTGGACACCCTTGTTAGTCCTCTTGAAAGTAGCATCTCGTACATGTCAGATGGTGGGAAGGCAGGACCTGCTTAAAGACCACATAAAAAGACATGTCTCACCCCAGACAAAAAGTTACTTATTCATTACCATAAATGCACGTGAATTATTAACATTAATTTGAATACTTTACAGCTTACATTTTGTAAGCCTTAATTCACAATTTAATGAAAGGGTTCAGTGTTAGTTGTGGCTTCAAGAAAGACCAACATAATTTCTGAAACTGCATATCTATAAATGGATAATACAAGTGTATTACCACTTCATCTGAGCTCAAGAGTATGTCTGGAGAGTGAATTTCCCAGTCATATCTATGTATGACTCACTCATTTCATGGAGCCCTTTCAGAGCGTGACTCTGAGTTTTATTCTGGAAACACCTTAACCAAAACCGACCATCCACGGGGTCTCCTAATATGCTTCACCTCCTACAGCCTTTCAGTCCAGAGGACCACTTAGGGTTTATCTAAATAAAATACCCTGACTCTGTGTAATGTGAATGTCAGCCCTAAATGTTCTGCTGTGCAGATCTACTCTTTTGGCTCTACAGTTCATGCTAATATATATATATATATATATATACTCTTGTGTTACTTCTGGTCAGTGTAATCTTGGCTTGGCTTGAGCCATATCCATAGTTCTGCAAAACACAGATTGTCAGACAGTACTATTCTGCCTATAGATGGTCAATATCTATAGAAAAGTGCCTGATTTTATTGCCTGTCAAGATTAGCAGCTGAAATGATGCTGCTACAATCAGGCCATAATTCTGATGCTCAGTACTACAGAAGGAAGATTCCAAAGATTCTTGACAAGACTACCAACATCAGGCACAGTTGAAAAATGTTTCTGTACTCACTCCAGTATTCCTCTATTGGACTTTTTTTTCCCAAGCCTTTTTAATGAAAGAAGGTCTTTTTCAGTTTTGTTTCAGCTTTAGGGTAAGTCAGTCCCTTGTAGTTTAAATAGACTATTGGGGACTATACTGAGTTGACCCCAGGCAGCAACTAAGCCCCCACCCCAGTTGCTTACTCAGTCTCTGCCAGAGGAATGGGGAAGAGAATCACAAGGGCAAAAGCGAGAAAAGCTCATAGGTTCACGCATAAAAACCATCTAATAAATGAAGGGGAGATAAAAGAGGAAAAAGAAAACTGATGCAAAGGCAATAACCTATGACCTCCCACCAGCAAACTGATGCCCAGTCAGTCTCCAAGCAGTGCCCACTTTGGAAAAATCTCTTTTCTGCTTCCTGCAGTTTCAGTGCTGAGCATGATACTGTTTGATATGGAATATGATATCATATGGAAATAACAGGAAATACAGTTTTGCTCACTTTGGGCTGGTTTTCCCAGCTGTGCCAAATCCCATCATGTTGCCACACTCCAGCTGCTCATTGAGAGAGTAAAGAGAAGGAAAGAAGGTGGTGATGCTGTACAAACAGTGTTCAGCAACAGTAGGTCACCAGTATGTTTTCACCAGTATGTTTTCTGTGCTGTTTTGGTTCCAGATCTGAAACATAGCCCGATACAGACTGTTAGAAAGCAAGATCCACCCCAGTCCAGTCTAGTACAAGAATTACATTATTTTTTGATTTATTTAACACTCTTGAGTGGCACAGAAGTTTTCAACCATGTGTTTTTAAAATTTTCCCAGAATTTTAATGCCTCAGTGAGAGTGCCATTTGCATCTTTGACTCACCTTTGCTCCCTTTGGCTTTGCCATACACAGACAGACCACTTCTGTCAATAGAGAAACTCACTCTGAGAGTTTGCTGACCCCAGGAGTTCTCAGGCACCTGAACTTTCAAGGAATTTCAGAAGAAGATGACAACAATCACCTGGGGAAGGCAGAGCCTATTTTGAGGGAAGAAAACAGCAGCACCCTTCTGGAAGCATTTTACCATGTCATAAGTCAAAGTTGACTGTGTTGAACACGGGAATCTGTCAGTAAGAGTAAAGGATGACACCAGATGTAAAAGGATATATTATAAATGATACATGAGATATCTGTCGTGTTGATGTTAAAATTAGAGCTGGTCTTTAATATTTCATAGAGGACAAAGCCATGTATGCTTTTGTAACTGAGTTCCTGCCACTGCACGATAGACAGTGACTGCCTCCTTACATCCCTCATAGAGACATAAGGTGGCATGTAATCATTTTCATAGGTGTTCTTGTCACTCAAGACAGCACAAAGTTTTAAGCCTATTTTTGCCTTCTCTCCTCATTTTTATGAGCTACATAAAGAGAACTGAGAAATTTCTCCACTTCTCAAGAAGTTTTCTATACCAATTTTAATTAGAACATTTGTGTTATTGCCACAGTCAGAAAAAAGTTCAAGGCCAAAACCACACACTCAACAAGATCAACTAAGAATGTTTACTAAATCCTGCAGACCATCTGCACAAATCTTGTGAAAGCTGGCCTCCTAAATCTTGAGCTATTGAATATCAGGGTTGATTTAACTAGAGATATTAGTGGCCAGGTACAATGGCCACTACATAAAGCCCTTCCCTCGAAAGAAGTGTGAATCAGCTTGTCCCTATTAATTGTACACAGGTAAAACTACAACTCAATTGTGACAGGCTAAATGTGAGAGGTGAACCATTAGCATAAACAATGCATAAAGCAGCAACAAGACAGTTGTGAGAGTCACAGTTTAGCAGATCTGACTACCTGCGAGGAAGGAAAAAGAAAAAAAGAGGAAAGAGGATATGTTATCTTCTTCATCTTTTTCATGGAGAACATTGCAGTTCTGTCCCACAAAAATTTTTCAGTGGGAAGCTTTTTTCAACCTGATCTCATTGCTTCTTAGAATTAAAAAAAATGCTAATGTTTCCAAAAATGTTATTTTTAGCACACTGTGAATATTAAATGATCAATGGTTGATGTGATTTTTTAAATAAAATCTACTCTACCTGGTTGCTCCCAGGCTTTCCTGAGCTGAACAAAGCCTGAGTGTGTTGTGCAGTGTTCAATGTCATCACAAAAAGAAGCTACAGTTTGATCAAAATAAATAGTTCCTAAGAACAAGTTAGTTGTGTAATTTGAGCTTTTTAGTGTCGATTGTAGCTGGAAACTGCTGTTAACAAATAAAATTCCTTTCTAATGTAGTGCTGGTCAACTTTTCACAGCATAAGGCAGATGTTGTCTTGGCAGATTATTGACTCACACCGTGATGCACAGATGCATCCAACACAAATATAATTCAGTCACAAATAAATGCCTGGTAAATAGAGGAAATTGAATCCTAAAATATTTTGTTCTTTTAGTAGACCGGCTTTGTTTCTTGACCAGTTTGCACATGTGATTCATGTGTTTCTTATTACTAGATAAAGGACTGAAATGGTTGCATGTAAAACCACATTTGTTCTGCAAAATAGAGCTCTTGGCATAACATGATGTGCCCAAAGTTTAAGTCTTTCAACATGAAGCCCATCTGTTCCAGATAACATAGGAGTGAGTGGTGACTAAGATGTTTTTGCACCTTTGAAATCTCTTGGCCAATTCTGAATTGTTTTTGCCAAGAAAGCTGTACTTTAAAATCTTAAAAGCTTTAAAATCAAATATATTTTAAAGTAAACTTAAAGTAAATTATAAGTTTTCAGTTAAAAAAATAAAAAGAAATTGCTTTCCTTTTTTAACTATCTTAGGCATTAAATGTTGAGATTTCTTGACATAAATAAGGGGATGAAAGTGAACTTTATGAAAATTACATTTTTTTAAAAATCCAAGCTTTTAGCTCTAGCATATTTTTAGCAGTAACAATGTAACCTGCCTCATTTTATAGGTAGAATTTTTTTAAATAAGCCTTTGCTAATAAAACATTTGCTAGTTTTGATGGAACAGAGTCACAGACAAGCCCATTTTAAATAGGAGATTAGTCCTTGTTTTTCTTTTTAATTTTCTGTAGTATGACAAGCCAGTTTAATCACAAATTCAATAATGTGTGCCAAGATTTTTATTGCAAAGCTGTAAATGAGCTTCTTTGTGTATCTCCTTGTACTTTCTCTTTTCAAAGGCTCATTGCAAAAAGATTTAATGCTACTAATGATAAATACAAATAAACCCCAAATGTCAACCAGGGACCTCCCTGGTGTCTCTTTCTCTTGCTTCTAATTAGGGGGCATAAGAAATTTGAGCACAGGGATTGAAAAGCAAACAGAGAAACCACTGGAGAGCAGAGAGAAGACACTGGCACTTTCACTACAAGCTTGCACTGATAGATATTCCTGCAATAACTGTGCAACACTAAACCACCACTACTCTCCTGCTGCTGCAGAGCAGTGAGTGGCAGCTGTGCTGCACCTCTGGGGCTGCTGAGGGTGTACAGAGTCTAATTAAAAAACCTGTTGGCACCCCTACCAGGTTACCTGAAGGAGTCAAAGGGAGATAAGCAACACCCAGTGAGCAGCCAGGTAACCTGGCTTGGTCCATCATCAGGCAGATGTCTGCAGCAGTGACTGATGGTGGCATTCTAGCATGCTGGAGATGCCATGTCACCCATAATGGGGTCAGACTGTCCTCACCAGAGTCTGGAGACCCTGATTAAAAAATACCAGGCTTGCTTTCCTCACCCAACTAAGGCTGCCCTTGGGCACTACAGACAATCATTCAAGCCATGCTTTTGCCAGCTGGATGACAGAGATCATTAGCACAACAAAAAACAGAATACAGGAACTGCCACATCGGATCAGACCAGTGTTTCACTAAGTCCTGCATCACAGCCCTGCCCACAGCCCATTCCACAGGCTTCAGAGGAAGGTGAGAGAAACCACACTGTTGGAATGCTGTGATGTAGGGCTTCCAGAAGGAAAATATGGCTGGTATGTCAACATGTCAACTCCCTCTCTCAACCTGAAAAAGAAGGAATGCAGCTCTAGTGTTTAGGGTCACAGCTGCTGAAGCAGAAGGCAGAGAAGGAAGGAGTTTAGACACTACCTCACCTACCCATCACAGGTGGCTAAATTAGGCATTGTGACTGTCCTTCCTTGGTCCCACCATCTATTTTCTCTGCTTGTTGCATGTGACCAGTGATATTTTTCTTCCTCAGAGAAGTGAGATAAGAATAAAATTCTGAAAGATGTTCAAGTTTGCAAACATTTTTACCATTAGGAAAAATAAAGAAAATAAATACCAGAGACAGGAATATGTACCAGGAGATCTCAAAGCACTTCACATAAGATATTGAGAGGCATTTTCTCCATATCATAAAGAAAGTTAACATTTCTTCCTGGATGCATAGTAAAACTCTTGTTAACTCTAAATGTCCCCCCTTCCCTATAAACATAGAATTTGTTTTGAAATTCCATCACTTATTTAGTCCTGGAGACACATAGAATCACAAGTGGTTGGCTTGGGGGCCCATTATGTAGTTTGTGTTCTGTGTTTCTCCACTGTAACTCTTGCTGGTTCCAGTTGTATGAATTACAACAACATCAGTTTTCTCACGAGCCCAAATGCAGCAATAAACATTCATAGCACCATGTTCTAAGGCCAAGATTTTAAAACTAGTGGGAATTCAAATGCCTGACTTCAGGTGTTTAAACAGCTGGTTTTCTAAGCAGACAGAATTTGTGCCAATTGATTGACCCTCCTTCAGGGGCTGAAAGTTGGATATTCAGCAAGGGATCCATCCAAAGTTATGGGTGAGCTTGAAAGACTTGACTTCCCAGATTGTATCTTTCGGGGGCACCAGTGGATAGCAGGCCAAAAAAGCTGCTTTTCATAGTAGATAGAAAGAACAAACTGAATTTCAGAAGGAAACAGCTCCTTTAACTCAAACTACATGTTACATACTACATATGTAAATCTCTTAGTTCAGCTTAAAGTTTGGTCCAATCCAGAGCAAACACAAGCTATCACTTAACGCTAATTGGAATCAGCATGATCTTTTCAGTATTCATGTCCCCAGACAGGAAGATGCTAATGAAAACAAGCTTTGAAATCAGCATTTAGCATGATTTCTGACTAGCAGAAGTGCAATTTTGCTGTTCATTCCAGTTTTAACAGTGCAAACAAAAGCCATGCATTATGCCAAAGCCTTAAATAAGAGAGGAAAAAAGCAACACACCAAATGCAAACCAAACAGACCTCTCCAGAACACACTAAGTTACTAAGAGTAAGAATTTTTAAGCAATCTGGTTTTCACCCCGCTTGTCAGCAGAGATTTAAAGCAGTGGCACAAGATGACTCCCAGCATTAACCTTTCTGCTGCTTCTCCCTGCAAGACCCTTGCAGAGTTGCTACCTGCACTCCAGCCTTGCTCAATCCAGCGAAGTCACACAGCAATGTATTCATGTTGATTTGCAGATATCCCTCACCTGGCTCTGAACAGCTACACAGAGGGGAGACCCCACAGACCCCAGCCCTTGCTGGGAAGTGGCTCAGGGACCCTCCTTGATGTGGGACACCCCCCTTGATGTGGAACAACCCCTAGTACCTCATGAAGGTATGTTATGATGTCAGCAGGAAGCCAGCACAGAGGGAAGAGAGGAGATGGGTTTCCCCTTTAGCCTGGGATGTTTAGGAGGGAAGGAAGGAGGGAGGTATAGGGGGTGAACATTAAACCCTGACCATTTACCACACCTGGCCAGAGTGGAATGGGTTGTGAAATTGAACCTAGAATTCTGGAGAATTCAGGAATGGGATGCTGGATCTTGTCACCCATGGGGATGTCTCAACACTTGTGGGACCTATAGGGATGTTGCCATGGCTGTGGGACCCACAGGAGTGTCACAGTAAGTGAGGACCCACAGGTGATGTCACAATGGGTATGGGACCCACAACGGATGTCGCGATAGATGTGAGACCCTTGGGGACCTCACAACACATGAGGGACTCTATGGGGTCGTTGCAATGGGTGTGAAACACAGGCACAATTCCTTAGAATCACTGCCTCCTCCTCAGCCCCAAACCAGTGTCTCCAGGGGGGTGAACCCAAATCTGTCTGAGTTTTTTTCCAAAAACTAATGAGAAAAGTCCCAACTGAGAATTCTGGAGAAGTCTGAGTCCTACTCCTGGCCAAAAAAAGGCTTTAAAAAGCTTAAAACCACCCATCTTGAACTTGGACAAATGACATTTCTTAAAATAAAAGCAAATAAAATATGTTTTTCTTTTAAAAAAGATCAAAACAAACCAACCAACCAACCAAAAAAACCACATCCCCCCACCCTAAAAAAAAAGAAAAAAAAAAGGAGAGTTATTAAGATAATACTTTTAAAACTCTAGGTAAATACAGAAGGACTTTTCCTTAAAGTGAAGAGAATAAAAGGAGGTTTTTCCTTAAAAAACACCCATAAAATACAGATATTTTTAAAGGGTTTTTTTCCTTCCCAAAAAATAGAATTCCAGTGCATAAGGGCTTTTCTCCTCTCTCCCCCTATCCTGGAAAAAAAGCCAAAATACATAAGAAAGATTTATTTTTTAGTCTCAAAATAATAAACAAATAATTAACTTTAAAAGGACTTTTTCATTTAGGAAAATTAAATCAGAGGATGGGAGTTCCCCTGAAAAAAAGCAGGAAATGAGGAGAAATGAGAAAATAAGGGAGAATTTCTTGAAAGTCCTAACATGCAGGGATTGAGGGTTTTTTCTTCTCTCCGCAGTAAATGCCATAAAATAACCCCAAAACTAAGGGAAGTCATGCAGGGTTTGTTTTTTGGTGGTTTGTTTTTTTTGGCAGGGGGGAGGCTGTTGCTCAGCAGAGAAGAAACCTAGAATCCCCCATCCTGAAATTCCTGAAATTTACTATTTTGGGAGTAAAAAAAACCCTGTGAAGTGATGAGGGATCCAGAGGTGTCTCCAGAACCCCAAAATTATTCATAAAGAGGCTTGTCTGTGCTTAAGAAAAAAAAAAAAGAAAGAAAGAATCTGGAGGAGCCAAAAATCCACAACCCGTGAACTCAAATACCCCTTTCTGAAAAATCCTGGGAGAGCTCAGAGAGCTTGGGTGGGCGGGAAGTTGGCAAATTCCCTATTTCCGTGCTTTTTTGATAAAAGAAGGAGCTGCATGAGGTAAACTCCAGCATTTTTAGGTGTTGGAGCTCATTTTCAGGCCCCGATTCTTCAATTCATCGGAATCCAGGTGAGGGAACTTTTATTCTGATGTAGATTTCAGTCATTCCCTGGAATCCTCTTTCTTTAAATTCCTTATATTTCATGGATTAAGAAAGCTTTCTCTCTTTAAATTACTTAAAAATGCATGAAAAAGGATAAAGACATCCTGATTTTATGCATTAAAAAAAGGGCAAACAATCATGTATTTGTGCACAAAAATGGCAAAAATCTTCAATTTGTGCACACAAAGGGCAAACACTTAAGATTCAATTAAATAAAAATTTATTAAAAACCAAAATGAATAGAAAATACATAAAAATCAAATTAAATTAAAAAGTTAAATAAATAGTCAATTAAATTAGAACTAAAAATTTAAAATTAAATGAAATAAAATTAAATTGAAAACTTCAATTAAAGTTCAATGATATTAAATTAAAAATAAAAAAAATAAATTAAGAAACCACCAAAATTAAATTACATGAATACTGGAAAATAAATTAAAGATAATAAAATTAAAATGCCAACTTTCCAAATACTTCACTTAGTTAAAGAAGTGTTTAGAATAGCACATTGCCCCTGCCTCCCACAAAACATTCCTGGGAAAAGAGCCTAGATGGTGTTTCAAAGTGGGATTTTTTGACTCCAGACACTCATTCTTGCTTCGTTTTGCCTCCAGACCCTCATCACTTTCTGGGACTTTTTTGGGGGGATTGTGGTTTGGGGATTTTTTGTTGGTTTATCTTTTTTAAATTTTCCCCGATTTTCACATTTTTTTTAGGGTCGAAGATGTTACCCTCTGATGTTTTTCTTCTCCTGATTTTGGGTAAATTCTGAAAAATAGTTATAATTTTCATCCCTGTTGGGGAATGATGGATTGACTCATTTCTCCCCACTCCCTTCCCCCCTTTTCTTCTCCAGGATCCGTTGTGGACACCAACACCTCATCTGAAAAAGGTGAATTTGGCAGGTTTTGCCTTAAAAACCACTATTTCCACCTAAAACAAGCTTTCTCTAACCCCCATTATACCATTTTCCCATTATTTCTCCCCAAATCTATATGTTCCTTATGTAATCCCCATGGGGTAATTCCCTAACACCCCAGTTTCACCTTGATCATATTGTAGCAGACAAACCCATTTTTAGGTATCCAAGAACACAGAAACCCCAAATTTGGCATGTTTCACTTCAGTATCCATATAGTTAGGTGGTTTTTGAGGGGAGAGTTCCCAAATCCTGATTTTGCCACAGGGTCCCTGCTCTATCCCTATGGACCAGACCAGGGGGACCAGACGAATCCCAAACATGATGATGGGACATCTGAGAGGATCGCCCTCTTCACTCCCTTCACCTTCTATGGCAAAACCCATGAAGCTCTCTTTGTAGGTCACTGAAAATTCAAGATTTTGGGGAATTTCCTCCATTTTTCCCAATTTTCCCTCTGTTTCTGCTTCATTTTTCACTTGTCTGTGTCCCTACCCCCAAACTCCCTTCTCCAAATTCAACCCCATTTGAGTTCATAGAGGAGTTTGTTTTGGGGTATTGAAAAGTCTTCAGGTGGGTCTTGAGGGGGTTGGGGAGTACTGGAGGGTTTGGAGGGTCCTGTGGATCATGGGTGTTGGGCAGGTGGTCCTTGGTGGTCCTGTGGGTGATGGGTGGTGTGAGGTCTTGTGGGTAGTAGGTCTTGGGGTGTTGGTGAGTGTTGTAGAGTCCTATGAGTAGCAGGTTTTGGGAGGGTCCTGGAGGGGTGGGTCTTGATGGGGTTGGGGGGTGTTGGGTGCTTTTGTGGTTGGTGGGGGGTTCTAGGGGCATTTGGGGGTCCTGTGAGAGAGCATTTCTATGGCTGGTGGGTCTTGGGGGGGAGGCCTGTGGGTGGTGGGCCTTAGGGGGTTGGTAGGTGTTGGGAAGTCCTGTGGGTGGTGAGTCTTGGGGGCCTTGTATAGTCCATGTCCACACCCCAAGTCAAGATGATGCACCCCCAACCCCTGTCCCCATCCCTTCCTGGTGTCACCTGCAGGTGAACAACAATGGGGTGATCTCCTTTGATGAACCTGTCAGAGAATACACCCCCGATCCCTTCCCACTGGTGGATGGGCGCTCCTTCGTGGCCCCTTACTGGGCAGATGTTGACAACGTGCTGGGTGGGGATATCTTCTACCGTCAGACCACTAATGCGGTGCTGCTGGGGGACATCAGCCGGGACATCAACCAGTACTTCCCCGAAACCCTCTTCACTGCCACCTGGGCCTTTGTGGCCACCTGGGACCACGTGGCCTACTACGGCTCCACCTCCACAAAGGTGAGTCTGTGACTGGGGCATGGAAGTCACTCATTGGCTCTTGTGACTCGCTTGGTGGCCTTGGTGACCAACCTATCTTTGGTATCCATGACCCACCCTTTACTTCCACAGCCAATCCTTATCTCCATGACCAGTCCTTGACCTCTGTGACCTTTTCCATAGGGCAACACCTTCCAGGCTGTCCTGACTACTGACTCCAAGACATTCTTCATCATCCTAAACTACTGGGACATCCAGTGGACCACAGGAGCGGCGAGTGACGGGGATGCTGAAACGGGGCTCGGAGGGATTGCAGCACATGTAGGTGGGGAGGGGGGGAGGAGAAGGAAAACGTTGTCCCACTCCATCTTCTGGGCATGATGATGAAGGTTAGGGATTGGCCTATCCCATCTTTTGAGGATGATGGTGACAATGATGATGATGATGACAATGATGATGATGATGATGATGATGGTGATGATGAAGACTAGGGATTGGCCCAAAATATTTTTAAGGGGAAGTCTAGGATGTCCTGTCCCATCTTCTGGAGATGATGATGAAGGTCAGAGGTTGGCCCATCCTATCTTCTTGGGAGGAGGACGATGAAGATCAGAGGTTGGTCCAGTCCATTGTCCAGAGATAGTTATGATGAATGTCAGAGATTGGCCCACAGTGATTTGGGTGGAGATTGAGGTTGTCCCACCCATCTTCTGAAGAGGCTCGTCATGATGGTGAAGGTCATGGATTTGGTCCATAACATTTTTGAGGGCCACCAACAGTTAGTGCTCACCTCCTAACATAATTTTGGGGTCCCAACACCCCCTTGGGTGGGGTCAGTCCCCACAAATTCCCCCCAAATTTTCCAGGTGGGATTCAACAGTGGTGATGACACCAACTTCTACAACATTCCTGGATCCCAAACAGATGCCATCATCAACATCACTGCCACCTCCAATGTCAATGTCCCAGGGCGCTGGGCCTTCCGGGTGGACAACTTCCAGTTGACGGGTGTGGACCCTCCCAAAGTGAACGAGGACAGTGACTGCTGGTTGTAAGTTGGAATTTTGGGGAGGAAAATTGGGAATTTCAAGGAAAAGTGGGAACTTGGGGGGATAATTTGGGAGTTAGAGAGAAAAAGTGGGGATTTTGGGGGATAATTTGTGATTTTGGGAGGAAAATTGGGGATTTGGGGCAAATATGGTGAATTTGTTCAGGGAAATTGGGAATTTGGGGTGAAAAGTGAGTATTTGGACATGGAACATTCAGAATTTTTGGGGGAAAGTGGGGATTTTATGGAATAATTTTAGAATTTGGGGCAAAATTGTGAATTCTGGGGGGAATACTGGGGAATTTTTTTAAAATTGGGAATTTGGGAGAAAATTGGGAAGTTTGGGGGGAAACTGGGAACTTTTTGAGGAAATGGGGATTTTTTTTTGGGGGGGGGAAGCGATTTTTCCTCTTGGGCTCTTGATGTCTCCTGTAGGTGAATCTAGGGGGCTGGGACAGAGGAACATCCCCATTACCACCACTGTCCTCAGTGAAGTCAATTGGAAGGTCAAGGTTGTGTCCTCCTCTACCAGAGCAATAAAATCACATCCAAGACATTGATTGTAGTGTCCATGTCATTATCACAGCCATGGTACCCATGGTGACATCATCACAGCCATGTTACCATCACTGTTCCCACAGTTCCAGAGGATCTGAGGGGCTTTGGGTGAAATGTGCTGGAGTTCATTCATTTGTGCCTTTTTGGGTGCTAATTAATGAGTTTTTGCACTGTATGAAGTCAAGTTCACGCAGTACCTGTGCATAACACAGAATATGGCACCCTCCCCAAAAATGTTGCACCCACAACATGCTCCAACATGAAACCACACACGCCCAACACTCCACGTGCTGCCCAACACTCCACGTGCCACACAACACAAACAACACAAAAACTAGGACAATACGCCAAAACTGTTGCTCCTACAACACACTCTGACATAACACAAGACACACAAGACAAAACTTTACCCCTTCACTCCCATTCACAGAATCACAGAATAATTAAGATTGCAAGAGAACTCCAAGATCATCAAGCCCAACCTTTGACCAAACACCACCTGGTCAACTAGACCAGAGCACTGAGTGCCACATCCCATCATTTCTTGAACACTTCCAAACTTGGTCACTCCACCACCTCCCTGGGCAGCCACTTCCAGTGCCTGACCACCCTTTCTGCAAAGAAATTCTTCCTAATACCCAACCTGATTCTCCCCTAGCATAGCTTGAGACCATTTCCTCTTGTCCTATTGCTGGTTACCTGGGAGAAGACTCTGACCCCCACTTGGCTACAACCTCCTGTCAGGTAGTTCAGAGCATGAGGAGGTCTCCCCTGAGTGTCCTCCAAGCCAAACACCCCCAGCTCCCTCAGCTGCTCCTCACCAGACTTGTGCTCCAGACCCTTCCCCAGGTCCATTGACCTTCTCTGGACATGCTCCAACTGCTCAATGTCTTTCTTGCCATGAGGGGCCCAAAACTGACCCAAGGATTTGAGGTGTGGTGTCGTTTTTGCCCAGCACAGGGGGACAGTCACTGCACTGTTTCTTGCTGGCCTTACTATTCCTGATCCAAGCCAGGATGCCATAGGCCTTCTTGGCCACCTGGGCACTGCTGGTTCATATTCAGCCCCTGTTGACCCCCAGGTCCATTTCCACCTGGCAATTTCCCAGCCACTCTGCCCCCAGCTTGTAGCATTGCAGGGGGGTCTTGTGACCCAAGGATGGGATCCAGCACTTCCCCTTGTACCTCATACCATTGATCTTGGCCAATCAATTGTTTTGTTTCCTCAAAATGATTTTTTTTCCTTCCCCCCCTCCCTTTTCTACACCAATCATCCCCTGCCATTTCTGCAAAAAATACCTAACCTTCCCTATTTTTGCCCTCCCCCTGATTTCTACTTGTTGTTTTGGGAAAATTTGAACCTCATCTTCTAAAAAAACCACAACTTTATATTTGGTAATGCCAATTGTTTGCATTAGTTTCAATAAAAAACCCTGTTTTTCTCCCCTGTTCACCTTTTCCAGCCAAAAATTATGTCAAGGCACTGGGTGGGGTGGTCCCCCAAGGGTGCCTGGATTAGTCATTTTTTTCCCTGTTCTTCTGCCAAAATTAAAAAATAATTGAGGGAGGAGCCAGAGCTGCTGCCCTGGGATTGTGTTTTCATCACAGATTTGGGGATAAAACAGAGCTCTTTGGGGATACGAAGCTAATTTGGGAATATAACGGGGCCAGAGGCAGGTAAGGGCAAAACTACATCTAAAAATTGATAATTTTTTTTTTGCAGGAAACCTCCGAATCGGGAAAATCCACCTGGAAATTCCTGAAATTCCTCCCCTCACCCTCCTTCGCTCTGGTTCTGGTCCTTAGAACAGTGGGATTGGAAGATGTGTAAGGGGATTTGGGGGAAAAAAGGGCAGGAAAGATGGAGGAAAGGGAAAAAGGGGGGGGAAAGGGAGGAAAGGAAAAAGAGCAGAAAGGGGAAATAAGAGAAAGAAGGGAGGAAAAGGGGTAAAAGAGCAAGTAACAGAAAAAAGAGAGGAAAGGGAAAAGGGGGAGGAAAAGGAAAACAGTGAAGAAAAAGAGGGGGAAATAGGGAAAGTGGAGGAAAAGGGAAAAAGTGGGGGGAAAGGAAACAAGTGGAGGAAAGGGAAAAAAGCAGAGGAAATGAGTGAAAAGAAGAAAAAGGGAGAGGAAAGGAAAAAAGATAAACAAATGGAAAAGCAAAAAAGGGGAGGGAAGGAGAAAAATGGGATTAGAGTGCAAAAGGAGATTGAGGACAAAAGGGGGAAGGGGAAAATGGAGCAAAAGAAACAAGAGAATGAAGATAATAAGGGGAAAAGGAAAACAGAAAAAAATTAGAAATGGTCAAAATGAAAAGGGAGGAAAGGGGAAAAAGAAGCAAAGGGATCTTGAACGGTGGGGGAGGGCATATAGAAATGTCCCCCAAAAAACTTGTTTTGGGGTCAGGTGCACTATACTGTAGATGTCTAAATATGTGCAGTAAAAGTAGTGGCCTTGGGGGACTATGTGAGTGACAAAATCAGATTTTTAGGGGCACATTCAACAGAACACCCCTTTTTGGGATGAGTGCAAGGGTGAAAACCACAGATTTTGGGGATTTGTGAGTTTTAGGTTAAAAAGTGAGTGAGTTTGGTGCAAATTCTAGTGAGATTTCAAAAAATCTGAGAATTTGACTGTGTTCTTGCCTTTTGCACCCAGAGCATCATGGATGGCAGCCTGGGAAAAGCAGATGTGCCACACTGGTTCTGGATTGTCATGTTCTGGGGTAAGTTCCAGCTGGGTGGAGAAATGCCCCAGAAACTGCAAGATTCCCCTCAGATAATGAATTTGCCTCAAAATCAGGGTTTTCCAGTCCCAAAGAAGGGTTTCCTAGCTCCAAATCGCCGTCTTTTGCCCAAGAAATTAATTGGGGTTTTGTCAAATTTGTAATTGTTCAAATTATTTGTTTCTGTTAATGATGATCTAGCAGATTAATCTAATCAGTTAAATATTTGTTCAGATCAATGGAGTTTATTCTCTCATCTGGAAAATGCAGTGTATTGAATGTCCATCCAATTAATGATCTAGCAAATCAATACTTCATCAAATTAATAGTCAATTACATTAAAAATAATCAATCAAATTAACAGTTTGTCAAATAAATAATCATCAAACTGTACATTCAATCTATTTTATCAATATTCCACCAAATTAGTAATACATCAAATCAGTAGTCCATCAAACTAACAGTCCATAAAATCAATGATCTAAAAGTCTATCAAATCAATCAAGTCTATCAAATCCATCATTCATCAAGTCATCAGATAAATGTTGATTCAAATTTTTATTTCTCCAAAATAATATCCCATCAAATCAAATCAAATTAAATCAACAGTCCATAAAATCAATAATCCTGCAAATCAAAGACTCAGTAAGCCAACGACCCATCAAATTAATAGCCCATCAGTCAGTAGTCTGTCCAATAAAAAGTCCATCAATTTAATAATCCACTAGTCCATAAATCCATTGGCTCAATAATCTGAATAAATAATCCATGAAATCAATGACCCACCAAATCAATGGTCTATCAAATCAAAGCTCCATCAAATTCAAGGTCAATCAAATCAATAACACATTAAACTAATAATCCATTAATCAATAATCCACCAAATTGATCAAGTTATGAAATTAACAGTTCATCAAATTCATAGTCCATCAATCAATGATCCATAAAATCAATAGTCCATCAAAAATCCGTCAAACCAATCAAAACTCCATCAATAAAAGGTTCATCAAATCAACAGTCCATCAGATCAATCAAGCCTATCAAATCAATAGTTCATCAAATTAATAATCCATTGAACCAAAATCCCATCAAATCAATAATCCATCAAATCCATGATCCACCAAAATAATAATCCATCAAATCAATAATCTATCAAATTAACCACCCCTAGTCTTCCTCCCCTTCATCCAATTCCTTCTCTTCCTCCCCTCCCCACAGCTCTCCTCCATGCCTTCCATGTCACCTCTGTCATGTCACCACCTCACCTGGGAGAGGAGTTCCTGGTGGCCTTCCAGCAGAATGGGGACCAACGCACCCTCCGCAGCGACTTCCGCCTCCTCCTTCTCACTGGCCCCTCCCCATCCACCACTGCCACCATTTCCATGAAAAGACCTGGATTACGGATGACGGTACAGGCAGCTGCTAACCAGCCAATCCTGGTGAAGATCCCACCCCAAGCTGAGATGGTGGGAAGCCAACTTTTTGAAAACGCTGTGGTGGTGAAGACCACTGCTGCTGTCACCACAGTGATGATAAACGACAAACCCTCTGCTGCTGACTCTGCTGTCATTATCCCAGTCCACAGATGGGGGACGGAATACCACGTGGTCACCCCCAGCCCTGGCCCCGCCCACTATTCCCAATTCGTAGTGGCCACTTGGGATCAACCCACCACAGTCAATGTTCACCTCAATGCCGACGTCACCTTCCGTGGCAAGTTGCACCCACGTGGTTCCACCATCACCATCCTGCTGGAGCCATTTCAAGCGGCACAGATCCAGAGCGCGGCAGATCTTTCTGGAACACGGGTTGTAGCTCAGAGACCCATTGCCATCTTCAGCGGCCGCACATGTGTGGGCAGGTTGAGCCGTTGCGATCACATGGTGGAACAGCTCCGCCCCATCACCCAGTGGGGGACAACCTTCATCGTACCACCAGTGCCCTTCCGGGGACAATCCAATGTTGCCTACATCTCTGCTGCACAACCAACGTTGGTCAAGGGTCACAGTGAGGTCACCGAGACCACACGAGAATTACAACCCAACCACGCAGTGCTCTATGGTGCCCAGTCAGGAAAGGGCTTGTTCCTCACTTCCGATGCCGGGATCCAGGTTTTTCTTTTGGGGAATGGCAGAAATAGTGGTGAGGTCACCTTTACGCCATTTTTTGTCACCGTTCCCGATGTCACCAGTTACTGCAACTCCTATGGCATTGTCACGCTGGAGGGATATGACAACCGTGTCCTGCTGGTAGCCAAGACAGCGGAAACTTCCAGAATACTGCTGAATCAGAGGCCATTAGGGAGCACAGCATGGGAACCAGTCCCTGGGACAGAATATTCGTGGATTGGGATAAATTTGGGAAGCGGATTTGGAATCCATCGGGTGGAGCATGAGACAGCGGCATTTGGGGCATGGAGCTTCGGGACAGGGGAGGGGAAACGCTACGGAGCAGAGGGAGCCTGTGACAGTGGTGAGTGGAGGGGGACTTTGATATCAATAAATAATCTATAATTATATGGATATAAATAACAGCTATAGTAATTATGGTTAATTAAATCTAATTATAAAAACATATAATCATGGAATTATATAAATGACAGCATTCATTACATACAAATTAATATATTACTATATAAGAATAATGGTAAAAGAACAACTTGTAATATATTTAAATAAATAAGGATAAACAGAGACAAATATATAAATAATACATAAAAATTACTGTCTCTAAATGTAAATAAATAATATAGAGAGAATATAAAAATATTAGAGATAAATATAATAAATATTAAATTTAATAAATTTAATATACAATATATTAAGTATATATAATAAAAATACATTCCAGTGATACATGTATATTTTTAAATTAACTAGAATTATGTAAAAGTATGATATTTATAATAATGCTATACTATAATAGAAATATGTAAGCAAATGTGAGTAGATAATTAATATATAAATGAATATATAAAGAATATATAGAGATATATAGATAATTTAGAAAAAATATACATACATATAAATAAATGCAATCAATAAATAAGGCATAATATATAAATAAAGGACCATTCACTTAAGCGTTGGACTTGATGATCCTTGGGCTCCCTTTGAACTCCAAATATACTGTGAAATCTCTGAAATGGATCATTAAGCATATCAGTAATAGAATTAATTAATACCAATTAATCACTCGTCATTAATAAATCCCCAGACCCCTGCCGAAAGGTGCAGTGCCGCCCCAAGGAGACCTGTCACCTGGACAAGGGCGCGCCCATCTGCCGTCACGATTATCTGGGCACCTGCACTGGTTCCCCATCCCTGCAGTACCACACCTTTGACGGGGCCCCTGTGTCCATCCATGGAGGCTGCAGGTACACCTTGACCAGATACTGCGGGGCCGACCCCACCCTGGAGCCCTTCTCTGTGGAAGAGGAGTGGAGCCAGGATCGCTCTGAGGCACCATTGGCCAACGTCTATGTCTACGCCTACAATGTCTCCATCCGTGCTGGGGGGGGCAGGACCATCCAGGTGAGTTTCCCCAGGTGTTGGTACTGATAAAACCATTTATTCTCAGTGGATAAAACTTTCCAGGTGAGTTTGACCTTAAAAAATTAGGAAAAACACACAAAAAAATGGAAGAGTATAAATCACTGCAGTGTTGATGTGGGCCTTAAAAAATAAGTACAACTATCAAACACATGGAATTTTGATTTTTGGTTTTCCATCCCAAACAACCCAAAAGACCAAGGAGAAGGTCTTTTATCCCCAACTTGAGGTGCCTCCAACCCACTCCAGGTTAAATCCACTTCTGGTTAAATTCTGGAAAAAAAAGGCAATTTTAAAGTTTGAAACCACCAAGCCCACGGAATTTTGGGAATTTTTCCATTCCCAATCAAGTCACAAACAAGGAAGAGGTGTTTCATCCCTGACTCCAGGTTTCTCCAACCAACCTATCTTCATGTTGGGGTTAAATCCCAGAAAAAAAGGCAATTTTTAAGGACATGAGCCAATATTAAGGTCAGATTTCTCCATGAGTTTCATGAAACACAAAGAAATCTGTCAAAAATGAAGTCTAGGTGACACAACTCTCAATTTTTCTGGGTGGGATGTCATTACTTCCAAACACGGTCTCAACACAAACAAGATCTTAAGCTCAGAAAGTGTAGAAAAGCTTTTCTTGGTTTGGATTTTGTGGAATTGGGGCAAAAATTCCAATTTTAATGAAAATTGATTATTCTGAAAGTCACTTCTCCTTCTGTTTTTTGAACCATCCACTGAGTTTTAACCCTTCTCCTCCTTCTCCTCCCCCTCTTTCCACTCTACCAGGTCAACAACAAATCCACCAACCTTCCAGTCACCCTGGAAGCTGGAAAAATACGGATTTTCCAAAATGAGGGTCGGACCATCCTCCAGACAGATTTTGGGCTGCAGGTGACCTATGATGAGGACCAGGTCATCATGGTGGCAGTGCCCAGCAGCTATTTTGGGGCCACCTGTGGCCTGTGTGGCAACTTCAATGAGGATACAGAGGATGAGGCAATGGTTCCCAATGGTATTCCTGGTGAAGGTGATGAAGGTTGGGCAGAAAGCTGGAGAGATCCTTCATGCCAGAAAGACTGTGGAGACCAGGAGACTCCATGGGACACAGAGAGGTGTGGTGAGTTCATGTGGGGCTTCCAAGGATCTTGGGAAAGGGAGAAGAGGATGTATGTGGGAATTCAGTTTCAGGGATCTGCCTAGAGCAATGATGGTGTTTATAGGTGTCAACATAATCAACATCTTCAGCACATGGAAGGGTTGTGATGGTCTTTTCATCCTAAAATACCCCAAAACCCACCTGATCTGGGCCAGGTGCCCAAAATAGATGGAATTATGGTGGGATTTTCCTGAGAGTGTCCCTCTGGGATGTCCCATGAACACCAGTTCCTTTTAAGCGTCATTGTGACCAACACCTCCATTATGGGGAAGGTTTGCATTGGTCTTTTCACCCTAAAACACCCCAAAGTCCCACTGATCTGACTTTGGATGTCAATAACACATGGAATTACACTGGGGATTTCCTGAGGTCCACTCGTCTTGGGTGTCTCACAGACTCTAAATCCCTTACAGGCATCAATGCAAACAGCACCTCCAGCACTTCCAACACCTCCAGCACCTCCAGCACCTCCAGCACCTCCAGTACCACCTCTTCTTGTTTCCACAACAATCGCTTCTACAAGCTCCACGAGGAATTTTGGGAAGACAGTAGCTGCCATAAGCGGTGTCGGTGTGAGGGCACAGGGATGGTGAAATGTAATCCAGGAAAGTGTAAATCTCAGGAGAAATGTGTCACAGTTAACGGCGTTTCCAAGTGTGAACCCAACAAGCACTACACCTGCATCGGGACAGGTGACCCACACTACACAACTTTTGATGGGAAGAGGTTTGACTTCCAAGGCTCCTGCATCTACCAGTTTGCTGCCCTCTGCACCCCCAAACCCATGCTGGTCCCCTTCAATGTCACTGTGGAGAACAACCACCGCGGCAGCCGCGCCGTAAGCTTCACCAAGACTGTCACCCTGGAGGTCTATGGGAGCATCATCAGCATGAGCCAGGAGCACCCGCGCAAGGTCAAGGTGGGTGGACACTAAAAAATCATTTTCACCCCTGAATTCCCTCTCTTTTTTTCCCCGAAATTCCTCTTTTTCCCCTTCTAATTATCTTTTTCCCTCCAAAAAGCCCTTTCTTTTCTGCAAATTCCTCATTTCCCCCCCAAACTTTCCATTTTTTCCTCCAAATTCTTTTTTTTTTATCCTGTAAGTCCCCATTTCCCCCTCCTAAAATTCCTCCTTTGTATCCTCCTAAATTCAAATTTAATTTCTGCCCAGAACCTCTAGGTTGAAGCCCTGAGAGGTGAGTTTGGGGTTAAACCTCACATTTTTGATATGTTTAGAAGTTTGTCTAAAAAAATAAATAGGAAAAATACTGCAATCAAATAATAAAATAAAAATAAAAAATAACAATTAAATAGAAAAATAGAAGTAAAAAAATAAAAAGAAGAGAAAATAAAATAGAAAATAAACTGTACAATTAAATGAGACAAAAATAAAAACAGATAAATAGATATAAACAGAAAATAAAAAAGTAAATTGAACTAAAATTGAAAATGAATGATAATAAGAACAACTCAAAGATAAAAATACAATTAAAATAAATAAAAAGAAAAATAAATTATTTAAAATAAAATTAAGATATAAAAATAAATGACAATAAAAATAAATAAAAACATAAAAATTAAACAAAATAAAAACTTAATAATAAAAATAATCAACAAAAGAAAAATATAATTAAAAAATTAAAATAAATAAACCTTCAAATAAAATTACAAATCAAAATAAAATAAAAAATATAGAAATAAAAATAAAATTAAAATAAGAAATACAATAATAAAATAAAATCAGAAACCTATGATTTCAATACAGTTCCTTCTTGTCTTCACCCCTTGTCTCCCTCCCCCTTCCTCCAGGTGGACGGCACCTTCGTGTCCCTACCCTTCACCCACCCCCACTTTTCTGTGTTTCACCGCGGTGTCCATGGCTTTGTCATCACTGACTTCGGCCTCACCGTCACATTTGACTGGTACAGCTATGCTCGTGCCATCCTCCCCAGAGCCTACTCAGGTGCAGTCTGTGGCCTCTGTGGCAACGCCAACGGTGACCCCGAGGATGACTTTGTCACCCCAGGTGGCCACCACGCCCCTGATGAGACCCGGCTGGGTGAGAGCTGGAAGGTAGGGGATGTCCCTGGGTGCTCAGCTGGTTGTGGTGACCAGTGCCCAGTGTGTGACACGTCACGAGTGCAGCCATACCGTGGGGACAGATACTGTGGGGTGATTGCCCAAGCAGGGGGGCCCTTCCGGAAGTGTCATGGTGTCATTGACCCGAAGCCATTCCTGCAAGACTGTGCCTTCGACGCCTGCCACTACAGGGGACACCGCGACACTGTGTGTCAGGGTGTTGCCGCCTATGTCACCGCGTGCCAGAGTCACGGAGTGGATGTGGAGACATGGAGGACAGTAGAGTTCTGCGGTGAGTGTGGGCGGGGTGGGGGCAAACAGGATCCTTCCTTCCTTCCTTCTTTCTTTCATTCCTTTCTTCCTTCTTTCCTTCCTTCTTTCTTTCATTCCTTTCTTCCTTCCTTCCTTCTTTCTTTCCTTCTTTCCTTCCTTCCCTCCATCCTTCCTTTCTTCCCTCCTTCCTTCCTTCCTCCCTACTTTCCTCCCTTTCTCCTTCCTCCCTTCTTTCCTTTCTTCTTGGAGGGACTCCTCTGCCCTCTTGATATTCTCCTCACTGCTTATGTACTTCTTTTTATCCCCAGATCTTTCCTGCCCTCCCCACTCCCACTATGAGCTTTGTGGGAGCCCCTGCCAGCCCACCTGCCTCACCCCCTCCGTCCCTGCTGCCTGTCCCGACTCACCTTGCTCTGAAGGCTGTTTCTGTGACCATGGTTACATCCTCAGTGGCTCTGACTGTGTCCCCCGCTCCGAGTGTGGCTGTGAGTACCAAGGTCGCTACTACCAGAAGGACATAGAGTTTTACCCCTCATGCCGGGAACGCTGCCGCTGTGGAGCCAATGGTGCAGTGACCTGCCAGGAAGCATATTGTGGTGCTCATGAAGAGTGTCGGGTGGAAGATGGGGTGTTGGGGTGCCACCCCACTGGTTATGGCCGGTTGGTTGTATCAGGGGACCCCCACTATGTCACCTTCGATGGACGAACCTTCAATATCCCAGGATCCTGCACCTACATCCTGGCACAGCTGTGCAAGCCGGCACCACGGTTGGTCAACTTCACAGTGTTGGTGGAGCATGAGGCGGGCAGTCATGGTGACCTAGTGATGATGAAGAGGGTGGTGGTGTCCATCCATGGGTACACCATCACCATGGAGCGGGGACGGAGGTGGGAGGTGAAGGTAAGTTTGTAGAGCCCCATGGTGACACAGTGACAATGAAGAGGGTGACAGTGCCCATCCATGGGTACACTGTCCCCCTGGAGGGGGATCCAGCAACACCCATGTTGATGCAGTGGTGATAAGGAGGGTGGAGATGTTCATCCTTGAGTACACCATCACTGTGCAGCAGGGTCTGAAGACCCTCACAGAGACATATTTATAAAGAGGGTGGTGGTGTCAACCCATGGGTACATCATCAATATTGTGGGGCAGGATCTGGAGACCCCCACAATGACTTGGTGGCAATAAAGAAGGTGGCAATAAAGAGCAGTTGTCCGTGTGGACAGAGCACTATTACTGTGGAGCAGGGTCTGGAGACCCCCACAGTGACGTAGTGACAATGTGGTGATGGTGTTTATCCTTGGATACACCGTCACTGCAGAGTGGGAACCAGCTACTCCCATGGTGACATGGGAATGGTAAGGAGAGTGGGGGTCTCCCTCCATGGCTACAGCATCACCAAGGAGTGGGGTATGGTGACCTTATACTGTATTTCACAAATGTGCCACCCTGTCCCCAACCCAGGTGGACTCAGAGCGCTACACCCTCCCACTAGTGATGGAGGACAACAAACTCCGCATTGGCCAAGAAGGGAATAACATTGTCCTCCACACCACTGCGGGAGTCCGTGTCCTCTACAACGCTGCTACCTTCCTGCTCATTACTGTCCCCGACATCTATCGTGGCCGGCTCTGTGGGTTAGGTGGTGACTATGACGGGGACCCCAGTGATGACTTCCGGCTGCCCACAGGGGCACTCGCGGGAAACACTCAGGAATTCATCACCTCCTGGAAGATTCCAGAGAAGGATGGAGCATGCAGTGATGGCTGTGAGGACGGCATGTGCGGCGAGTGTGATGTCACCGATACAGCATCCTACAGCAGAAATGGATCCTGTGGGATCATCCGCGATGCAGAGGGACCATTCCGGGCATGTCACCCACGCGTCAGCCCCATGGAGTATTTCACTCACTGTGTCCACGATCTCTGTGCTGCTGGAGGGGACCGTGGTGCCTTGTGTCATGCACTGCAGGCATATGTCGCTGCCTGTCAGGCTGCTGGTGCTGTGGTTAAACCATGGAGGACGAAGGAGTTCTGCCGTAAGTCAGGCGGGATTTCGCCAATTCAGTCCTATTTTCCTCAAAAGCCACATTTTCTCCTGTAAAAAACCCTGAAATTTTGGAAAAAAGCTCCTCAAATTTTGGAAAAATTCCCTACAATTTTGGAAAAAAAAAATTTTTTGAAAAAATTTCTCCAATTTTGGAAAATTTCACTTGTTCATTTTGGAAAATACTCCCTCAAATTTTGGGAAAATTCCCCTCAATTAAAAAAAAGCCAAACACTCCAATTTTGCAAAAATTCTTTCAAAGTTTGAAAAAAAACCCTCTCATTCGGAAAAAATTCTAAAAATTTGAAGAAATCAAATTTCAAAATGAGTCCTCCATTTTTGAAAGAACTAATTTAGATTTTAGAAAGATTACCTTCCATTTTGGAAAAAAAAATCCTTCCATTATGCAAAAATTCCTTTCATTTTGAAAAAATTACCTGCCATTCTGATAAAAACTTTCCAGTCATAAAAAAAAAAGGCTCAAATTCCAAAAAAAATCCCATTTTGAAAAATAATTTGAAACATATCTTGAAAAATCATAGAATCATAGAATCAACTGGGTTGGAAAAGACCTCCGAGATCATCAAGTCCAACCCTTGATCCAACACTGCCATGGTTTCTAGACCATGGCACTCAGTGCCACATCCACTCTCATCCTAAGAACCTCTAGAGATGGTGAATCCACCACTTCCCTGGGCAGCCCATTCCAATGTCTGATTACTCTTGCTGTAAAAATTTTTTCCTAATATTCAACCTAAACCTCCCCTGGCACAGCTTAAGACCATGCCCCCTTGGTTGCCTGGGAGAAGACACCAACCCCCACCTGTCTACAACCTCCTTTCAGGGAGTTGTAGAGAGTGATGAGGTCTCCCCTGAGCCTCCTCTTCTCCAGGCTAAACAACACCAGCTCCCTCAGCCTCTCAAATTTTGAAAAATTCCCTCTAATCTTAAATTTTTTTCCTCCAATTTTGAAAAAATGAACTTCAATTTTTAAAAAAATATTGCAGAAAGCTTTTTATTTTTGGCAAAAAACGTTTGGATTTGTAAAAAAAAGCTCCAATTTGAAAAAACAAAACCAAACTGAAATTTTGAAGAAAACCCTCTAATTTTGGTAAATACATCCAATTTTACTGAAAACCCTTCAATATGGGGTAAAAATGCCACATTTGAATGATACCCTCAAGTTAAAAAAAAATCCAATTTTGGGAAGAAAAGGTTTTGATGGAAATGCTCGAATTTTGGGGAAAGACTCCTCCAATTCTGGAAAAAAACCAACTCAAATTAAAAAAAAAAACCAAAAAACACAAAACTAATATTTTTCTGAACACCCACAAATTTTGACAAATAAAACACTCACAGTTTTGGAATCGTCCCAACAGTGTTGCTTTTCCCTCTTTTCCCCAGCCCTGTCCTGCCCCCCCAACAGCCACTACGAGCTCTGCACCCGCACCTGTGATGTCACCTGCGCTGCCCTTGTGGGCCCTGCCCCCTGCACCTGGGGGTGCTTTGAGGGGTGTCAGTGCAACGAGGGGTTTGTCTTCGATGGGGACACCTGTGTGTCACCTGAGCACTGCGGCTGCTTCCACATGGGACGTTATCTCAAGGTCAGTGAATGGGGCAGGTGACCATTGAGGCTGGGGATTGGTGGGGTTTGTTTGCTGGGAGCCAGACTGGGGGTTGGGCTGACCCATCTGGGGGTTCGGCTGACCCATCTGAGAGGTTCCAGAGGATTTTGGGGAAAAAAGAACAACTGATGGTGAAAAAAAGGAGAAGTTATAGGGGATTAGCCAGGAAAAGAAAAAAAGAAAATTAATGGGGAAAATGGACAGTTAGTGGGGAAAAAAAGACAACAGGAAAAAATTATAACTAACAGGGAAAACACTACCATTAACTGGTTGAGTTTCCCAAAATCTACCAAATCCACCTGAATTTCTCATTCTCTGACATTTACCCCCCCTTGGACTTTGGGAATTACTCTTCAAAATGTGGGAGATGGGTCATAACCTTCAAGATTTCCTGTTTCAGGCAGGAGAGACTGTCACCTTCAACAACTGCTCCAAGGAATGCCATTGTCACCCATTGCGGGGACTGGTGTGCCGGGATATGCAATGTCACCTGGATCAGGTGTGTGTCACCCGTGACGGGTCACAAGTGTGCGCCAAGAGTGAGGGTCACTGCCAGATCACACCTGGAGCCACCCTGACCACCTTTGATGGCGTCCCTGGGCTTCTGTTGGCCAGTGGTACTTACAAGGTGTCGGCCCTCTGCGATGAAGAGGCACCTGATTGGTTCAAGGTAGTGGTGGAAGTCAGCGACTGTCATGACATGAATGTCCCAGCGGCCACGGCTGCCATCGTCTTTGTCCGCGAGGGCGTTGTCAGCGTCAATGGCAACATGGAGGTGTGGGTGAGTGGGCAAGGCAAGGGGCAAGCATGTCGGGGTGGTTTGGGTCATCCTAGAGAGATCTGGGCAAAAATCTTATTAGATTTTGCCTCTTACTGAACTACTTCATCCAAAATAATGTGGTTATGCTCAATAATTAACCATTTTTGCAAAGAAAAAGGATGATTATGGATAATACGGAGTGATTTTGCCCAATTTAGAGCCCTTTTACCCAAGAAAAACTAGGGGTTTACCATGTTTTTTGGGATTGTCGGGAATTTTCCAGGTCAATGGCCTCTTCACCCGCCCCCCCGCCACTATCTCCGACTCCGTCTCTGTGACCTCATCCCCTGGGAATGTCACAGTCACCCATCGTTCAGGGATGTCTGTCACGGTCACTCGTGATGGAGAGACAACCATCACCGTGGCTTCGAACCTGGCCACCCGTCTGTGTGCCCCCTGTGGTAATTTCAATGGAAATCCTAGAGATGACCTGAAGCTTCCAGATGGACGTGATGCCCAAAGTGTTGGCGAGGTGGTGGACATGTGGAAATCCCGTGATTTTGCTGGATGGTAAGTCTTAATTTTTTTACCCCCAAATCCATGGTTTTTTCATCCAGAAATTTGGGAATAATGTTGATGAGGGAGGGGATGGGCAGATTCTGGAAGAAATTTTCCAGTTTCTCTGGTTTCATCCGCAGCGACTGAGGAGGGATCCTGCAGGAACGAGCCTGGTAAGCAAATTTTGCCCAAAAATGAGCCATTTTCCATAATAATGGGCCTTTTTTTCCCCAATGAGATATTTTTCCTGACAATGAGCCATGTTGCACAATAATTACCATTTCTGCCCCCAAACGAGCCATTTTTGCCCAATAATGAGCCATTTTTCCCCAAATCAAGCCATTTTGCATAATATTGACCCACTTCTGCATAGTAATTACTTATTATTTATATATTAATATTCCATTTTGCATAATAATTCCTGTTTTTGCCAACAATTTTTTTCTTCCCAAAATGATGCAGTTTTCTCTCTGTTCCAGCCACATCTCCCACCAGATCCGTCAGGAAGTTGATGCTCCCATCTATCCTGTCCCATAGGCAGATCCAGCTCTAATTGCCCCAGATTTAGGAAAATTTTGGATTTTGCCTCAAATCCATGAAATTTTCCTGGATTTTCCCCAAAAGGATCATCTCCATGTGGATCCAGATGCCACAGTATCCCATCTGACCTCTGAAACCTTCAAAAAATACCAAATTCAGGTCAAAAAGACCTGAATCCCCCTGCTTTTTCCCCTATAAAAATTATACTTCCATTGGACAACAATCAATAAATGCTTTTAAAGGCTTTTTTTGAGGGTGGATTTGAGGTTTATTTGTTAATTTTGAAAACTGGGAGGTAACAATTCCAAAGTGTGTGGGAGTACAACTCCCAAGCATAAGACACTCTGCTGACCCCTAAGTGTGGGGCAATGTTATTCTCAGTGGGGGGGGAGGGTTGTGACCCCAAGTGTAGGGCATTGTGATCCTCATGTGATTCAAATTGCAACCCCAAAGTCTGGGGCATTCTGACCCCAAGGTGTGATGGAACAGTTCTAAGCGTGGAGAAAAACATACAGCAATTGACAAGATTTTATTTTATGGATCTTACAGTTATTATATGGACTTTACTGTTATTATGTGGTTTCATTGTATTCACACTACACAGTGCACAGCCTGGACATGCCCAGGCTTGCCATGAGTTTGCCGGCTCCCCGCTTCCCCTGCACCTCCCCCTTTTGCCCGTGTCCCTATCCTGGTTTGTCCCCCAGCTTGTCTGTCTCATGCTCTGCCCTGTGTTCTGGCCCTTTCCCCTCCCGAGCTGATAAAAGACCACGTGCATGCATGAATAAAGGATTCTACTTGCACCCTTCCTCGTGTCCCGGACCCATGCGGTGCCATGGTCCCATACCCCCTTCGGACTGCAGCACCAAGGTATAGAGCACTGTGACTCACAAAGTGCAGGGTGTTTTTAGGCCAAAGTGTGGGGCATTGCAAATCCAAAATGTGGGGCATTTTTACTCCAAAGTAGGGGAGCACCATGACTCCAAAATGTGGGACAATGTGACTCCTACGTAAGGGACAATGTAGCCCATAAGTGTGGGGCATTATGACCCTAAGTGTGGACCACTGCAATCCCCGTATGGGACATTGCAACCCAAAGAGTGGGGGGGTCTTACCCCAAAGTACTGGGCACTGACCTCCAAGTGTGGGACATCATGACACTCCAAGTTTTAGTCCTTTTGACCCACAACTGTGGGGCACTGTGACCTCCAAGTGTAGGGCAATGCAATCCACAATTGTGGGGCACCATGCCTTCCACATATGGGGCAATGTCACCTCTAAATGTGGGGCACTGCAACCCCCAAGTGTGGTGTGTTGTGACCCCCAACTATGGGGTGTTTTGACCCCAGAATGTAGGGTATTTTGACCCCAAAGTTTGGGGCACTATGACACTTAAGTGTGGGGTACCACACCCCACACCAACACCTGCCCCCCCATCTGCCCTCTCAGTGCTGAATCGCCCCTCTTCCTCTTCCCCCATTTTTCCCCATTCCTGCTCTATTCCCACCTGGATTCTTGGCCACTCAGACTGTGGGGTGGGGACCCCCAATTCCCTCTCATTTACCTCCATGGGAGCAGGATATTGGATGTCTCCCACCCCGCCCTGGAAGTTCTCAGATTTCCTCATTCTCACCTCAAAAATAATGACAAATTCTAAAACTTTGGCAGTGTGATCCAAAATTCCCAGAAATCCAGGAGGACCTGGCGACATTCCCAGATACTTGTGCAACAATTTGGGTCTTGCGAGAAAAACTTGGAATTCTCCTGAAAAAAAAGTGCTGCAAGAAGCTGATTTTTAACCATTTTTTGCCTTCTTTTTTTTTACCTCAAAATCTTGAATTCTGTGGGTGGCGGATCCGGTTTTTGGGGCAAAAGTGGAAAAGCTGGTGTGGGAGTTGTTTCCAAGGATGGGTTCACAGGGCTGGGGAGGGGCTTGGCAGAGGGGGGAGGGTTGGGAGTGTGTCTCAGTCTGAAGGGACTGGAATGTTTGCTAAAAAGGATGATATGAGGCAGATCAAACTTCTCTCTCTCAGCAATTGTAAATTCAAAATTAAGGGGCTTTAATCAAGGAAGTGTGGAAAAAAAAACAGAAGAAATAACAACCCTTTATTAAAAGATAAATGTATGTTGGCAAAACCAGTAACAGAACACAAAAAACCCCTAGACAGTAGTCCTGTACCCAAAAGTCCCCTTCAAACCAAAGGAAAAAACCAAACCAAACCAAAAAGTCTGAATGAATACTTCTCTGTCCTTTAGCGCAGCCCTAATCGTGGTCTGCAGGGGGCACTGTTGGGTCGCTGGAGGTGCAGAACCTGCAGTTCTCTGTTGCTGCTTGCAGGGGCCGCTCTTGGGCTCTGGCGGTCACCATGCGAGGAGGGGCTTGTTGTTCTGAGCTGACGGTGTTCCAAGGCTCTTCCCTTCTCTCCAATCAAGCACAGACCTCTCCGATGAAAAACCCAGCAGATCCTGGCTGGAGTCACGAGGCAGTGGAGGCGCAGGGCCAGTGGTCAGGCCTCACCAGGACGAAAGAACCAGAAAGACTGGCTCCCAGGCTTTTCCTCCAGAAATGCCCAGACACAGTCCTTGTCTCCGTCCTGCTGAGAGACCTTAGCCGTCTGACCTCTCCTCCCCTAAGAGTGGCCCGCTACCCCCAAAATCTCAAACTCCAGCCTTCGAATGGGCCATTAGCTAGGAATGCAACTCGGCTGACTATCCCCTTTGTAAAGCTAATAACCTCCCCTTCCCCCTTCCCATTCCAACTCCATTTTTTCTTACAGTGAAGCAGGGAAAGAAAAATTCGCCTCTCAGATTTATAACCTATAACGGGGTGCCCTAAGGCAAGGGAGTAGTTTGTGGGCTGACCTAAAGTGGGAGAAGGGCTTGCAGAGGGACAGGGAGGGAGAGAAAACTCAGCTGACATGTTTCAAATATTATTTAAGCTACTAAAATATTTCTATATTCAAGGAATATTCAATCATTATTGTTGTGTTGGTTTCTTGTTTGATCTTTTTAGACACAACTAAAAAAGGCTTTTTTATTTATCTTTTAAGTCAAGAATTAACATGGTCACATTCTGCAATGAGAGTTCTGGTCACCCTCACTGTGAGCTCTATATGTGAACTGAAAACGTGCTAGTGGTCTGATTTCTTTTTTTTTTCCCTCCCCTAATTTTTTTAAGTGTTTAAAGATTTTCATTCACCTATTTACAATGGTAAATAGCCCTGGAAAACCTTGAGTGGAAAGGATGTCTCAGAAGTCTTTTTAGGTTGTTGTGTTGTAAGACATCAATTGCAATAAATCAAAGGTTGATCAATATTTCATGTTTTCCTCTGAGATGAACGTGTTTAATCTTTTTTTGTGTTTTAATGGAGAAAAGCTCCACCAACACACAGGGGTTGGTCTCTAACTCTTGGATAATTTATTCTGTTTCAAGTATTATTTTCATCACATGGTCACAAGAGATGCCCAAGTCTCTTGGGGAATTAAAAGCATTAGGAGAATAAACTAAAATCCTTATTAAAAAAAAAAAAAAAAAAAAGAAGAAAATTCCCTAAAAATAAAACTGAGCAGTATACGCATATTCCAGGTGATGTTTCACTACCTGTTCAATCCAAATATCCATCAGCAGTTTTCCAGGGGGAAAACCTCTTCATCTCAAAAATAAGCCAGTTGTTTCTACATGTCAAAGACACAATGCAGTTCTTTCTCAGAATCAGCAGTCTGAGGAAATACTTTCAATTAAAACAAACAAAAATTCTTGTTTTGTTTTGTTGTTTTGGTTGGGTTTTTTTTTTTTTTTTACTTTTGGCTGTAGGTGCCAACACTTTAATTCTTGTTTTCAAGACCATACACTAGGTTTGGTTGCCAGGCAACACTAAGTTTCCACTGAGAGTCTCGTGTGAAAGCAGAAGTACAGCTTTGGTCACAGAAATACAAAGCAAAGGGTGTGAATCTCATTGTTGGTTTTGGTGTTTTTTTACAGAGGACATGGTGGTGACAGCAATGGGAGGGTGCAGGACATGGCACACAGAATCATAGTCATGGAATGGTTTGGGTTGGAAGGGACCTTAAAACTCATCCTGTTTCAGCCCCCTGACAAGGGCAGGGACATCTTTCACTAGACTAGGTTGCTCCAAGGCCCATCGAACCTGGCTTTGAACACTTCCAGGGATGGAGCAGCTACAGCTTCTCTGGGCAACCTGTGCCAGAACCTTACCACCCTCACAGGGAAGAATTTCTTCTGTATATCTAACCTAAATTTCCCCTCTTTCAATTCAAACCCATTACTTCTTGTCATATCACTACAGTTCCTAATGAACCGAATCCCAGATTTTACTTGCCTATCTGTTACTCCTAGGCCCTTTCCTCCCTGAAAGGGATCTCTGTGGGGCATCCACATATTATACCCTAACTATTGGATTTCTAATGCATCATAGGCCTGTGTTTTGCTCTGAGATCCATGGTGCTTGCCTGGGGTTTCAGTTTTTCAGTGATCTTATGTATTTGAATGGTCCACACAGCCCCCACGTGCTGGGGGAGAGAAGAGGCCCAGCAGAAGCAGGTACCTCCTGCTTGTAAGCTTGTGCCATAGCACAAGGCAATTGCTCTTCTTTCAGAAAGTTTCTTCAAGCAAAATCAATGAAGATTACTGAGCCATAGAGAATCTTTTCTCCCCCTCCCCACTGGGGAACTTTTTATTTGAACTAAGCAGACAAGTTCCTTTTCAAGAGTGAAAGGGCTCAGGAGTAAATCTGCCTCCAGCCTTGTAGAGTTAGTTACCTCTGCAATTATTTTCTGCCTACAAATTCCACAGTACAAATACCAAAGATGTTTTTTTCTGTAAAACAAGCACACATGTTTATATATGTCTTTGTTAATCCTGTTTCCATGAAAGTGGATATAATCTAGAAGATTACATAATATTGCTCTGGGAAAGAGGAGCAGGTATAAGGATGTTACAGAGCTAGATGGACCAAGACAAGGCCAAACAACGAAAAAAAGGAAGAAATTACAGTACTGCAGATAAGTCACTGTGATTTTGGTACTGCTGAGCCTCAACCCCCTCAGAGCTGAGATACTATCACAGTAGTGGTGCCTTACCCAATGCTGATAAGGCAAATAATGACAGAAAACGGGAAGAGGCTGTGATGCCACCCAAGCCAGAAACAGCTTTTACTCCTGCGGAACTATATGAAAGTATGTGCTGTGTGAGCAAACTGTGATCACCTGACAAAAAACATGCTTTCCATGATTGCATCCTTCTTGCTATCTGCCAGCAAACCTTTTCCTCCTGCCTCTGCCTCCAGCCCTGGCATGGCAGACAGTTAGCAACGCAGGGAGGCTGAGAATATAATCCTATTGTGTTTTACAAAGTCCAACACAGTTTTAGACAGCACCTTCAAGCTCTTTGTTCAAGTTGTTCAATAATGTGCTCAGACACCAGAGCTGGGAATTAAAAACCCAATGCCAGGCATTGTAGGAAAAGTTCAATGACTAGCTTGCTGATGAAGCAGGAGTGGAGTTTGTGTGAAAGTGAGTTGTGCAAGGATACAAAAGTGTATCAACAGACATGGTTTGGCCACTGAGTGTTCTCTGATCTCTAGACTGGGCCTTACATCAGGACAAAGTTCTGAGGCTGTGCAGATGGGCTGGCACACATTCTGTGGCAAGGGGGGCTTCAGCTTCTCAGGTACTGAATGCAGAGAAGAAAGGAGGGGTGAGAGAAGAAGGAATATCTCTCAAAACAAGAATAAGCTACACTTTCAGCTTGGCTTTTACTCCAGAAAAGATGTCCTCTCAAGCTTCTAAATAAGTGTTCTGTTGTTCTGTAATGGAAACCCCTCTCAGTGTATTTTGTGCAGAACAGCACAGCACTTTGTGACCCTGCTCTCATGAAAGGCACAAGGAGCCCCACTGGGGCTGGTTTAAATGCCCAACTCTGGTTGGTGCTCTCTTGTGCTTTGGCTGCAGCAGATAGATGTTTAGAAATATCTCAGGCTTTATCCCTCCAGACGGGACTGGGGAATAAGGTAAAAATCACTGCTAATTTGTAAATGTCTTCCTTTGCCAGCCTAAAAATATCTCAGACTCCCACCTCAAATAACATTTTGCAGGCTGAGCCACCTGTGTCCAAAGTCTGTGCTGGGCATGAAGCTGGATACAGCAGGGAGATTGGAAGAGTCAAGGTCAAACTCCAATATTTGGTGCTTTTTAAGTGACATACTGTAAGAACTTATTTTCAAAGACTCTAGCTTCAGTTTGCCTTGTCCTTTCAGATGATTTTGAAGGGATTTCCTGACTAGCAGAACAGCTTCTCTTTTCCTGAAAAACTGAAAATTACTTTATTTTACTAGAAGGCAAATTGAGTCTCTTCTAGGCTGAGGAATTAGCATTTGCATCACTTGACACAGATGCATGCACCTTGTGAAGTATTTGGAGTGTGATTAAATCCCCTGCTGCACCAGAGCCAAGATATGGATTCAGACAGTCATGTTTCACATCACCAGGTCAGTGGGTCATAACTATATGGGTCACTCAGCAGCTGCAGCTCCTCTGCCAGATGGTTCATGCACACACACTGGTGCCATCTTGAGCAAGGCTCTCAAAGTCACTCTGGAGTTTCACCAGCACAAGATCTGTCCATTCCATTGAGATGATACCTTCTGTCCTTGGAAAGTGATGAGAACATTGTCTTGTTCTCCCTGCAGTTGGCTGAGTGGCCAGTGCCTGCTGGCAGCAGGAGCAATTTCACAGGATGACTGGTGAGACCTGAAGCTGAGATTATCAACACTTAATGATGGGAATTCCTAAGTGTCAGATTGGGTAAGAAAAACACCTGAACCTTCAGTTTCTGACATAAGAGTCACATTTATTACTCTCCTCACAGACCTAGGTGTAAGGGTTCTTAAAATAAAATTGTCTTGAAAATTAATTGTACCCAGATTATTCTCTCTGCTGCTAAAATAATCACATTCCTGTACTTTCCACAAGGCATCTATCTCCTGCAGGAGGAAAGGGACTGGAAGGACTGGAAGGAGCTTCTCAGCAGCACCAGTGACATGAATGTAGTTGTCAGTTATAGACACAATGTGGCAAACAGCACACAGCAGATGCGAAATAGGAAGAGATCATTCATTGCCCCTTGTGTAAGGCTGAGCAAACCAACAAACCAACCAGAAATACTTCCAGCAGAGCACGCTGGCAGTCAGCTTCTTAACATTGGTCTAGTCAAAAAAACCTCCTTTTTTGCCTCAAAAAACCACATTGAATAGATTACATCTGAAAGTCTCAGACTTCTGTACTGCTAAGCCCTCCTATGATTGAAAAGACAATAAACCTAGGGCACTTAGGTGCGTGAAGTCCCCTTAAAAGATGAGCTTAAACTCATATGAACCAAATGAGATGTCCTGCTCATTAGTTTACGTGCCAATATCTATGAAAGATGAGGTGCTTGTACCACTGAACCCCTTACAGGTCAGAGTAACTACTCTTTGCAGTGTCCTGGACACTTCAGGGGAGTTGCAGCAGCATCGTTTCTGCTATTCCCCTTTTCCTCAGAGGCAGGAGTTATGAATCATAAAAGGAAGGAAAGAATATAAACTTCTTTTCCTACCAATTGGTTTTGAACCACCCTCAGAGTAATTTTAGCAGTCCACAGCAACTTGTATAGTACTTGATTTAGTCACAAATCCAAAACCTATAGACATAAATCTTCCTTAAATTTGGGGGCATTTGGATAGGAGCTTGCAGCAATAATCTCACCTGTCTCTCTCCCCTCACACAGTATAGCTAAATAAATGTGTACAGAGACATTGTATTTGCTGTTTTTCAATTATTTGTCTGAGCATTGAACCATGCTTCAGCCTTTTGGTTGGAATCAAAGGGAAGAGGCAGGTGGGGTTGTGTTTCTGTGCAATCTACATGTTTTACTGCTTCTTCCAGATAAAGGAAATGATGATCTGTCTGTCTGCCTGACACAGAGGGTGATTTGCACACCTATTACAACTAAAACACAAAAGCCATATAGTTGTAAAGCACATGCCAGTATAATTAAAATGGGATATAATTAAAACTATTAGATGATAGCAAAGAGGCAATACAGCACTATAGGGTGTTCACACAGTAAAGCTATACACAAAGGAGAATATATAAATGTAAAAGGTACCTTGCTCAGGATGCAAAGATTTAATTAAAAGCCACAGATATTATTATCCCATATTAACTATAATACTTTTCCAGAAGCTTTTCAGTAATAAACTGTCTTAGAGTCTCTCAGCTACCTTTCTCTGCCCAAGTAGCATTTTGACTTTGATGGCTGTGAACGGAAATAAATGAGTTTATGGACAGACAAGATTTCCCTCAGGTCTGAAAATGATTAAGAAAGGTCATAATGTGACTGAAAGGAAAATTTAACAAAAATAAAAAAAAAGGAGAGAGAGATATGTTTTTAATTCTCCCAGAAAGGGCACAGTTAATGAAAACTGAGTGGCAAAATCTTCTGAAAAGGTGCAAGAAAATAGTTGGGGTTTGCTTTGTTTGTTTGTTTGTTTGTTTTTTTAAATCCAGAAAGAGTGATATTCATGGTAAATCAACATGACAAATTATATTTATGTCTTATCACACTTAATGAGATTAGAAGTGCTGTGAGAAGACAAGTCAATGCAAAACCACAGGTGATCCTGCTGCTGACAGCCTTAGCAGATGCAGAAAATGAATCACTGCCCTGTAAGTCCCTGTAGAAATGCTTCAGGAGCCTGCTTAATGCTTAATGCCATCATGACCTGATAAAAATAAATCAGCATTAATTCTGTTAAGGAAAAAAAATTGCCTTTCTTTTGAGGAGTGAAACAAGGCAGCGCAGAAAGGAGAGATGCCGCCCAAAATACAACTGGAGAAGTCCTCAGTGAAGCATGTGGTCAAACAAACTGCAGTAGCAAACACACTGCCAAAGCAAGATGTGTGCAACATCAGCAATCAACTGGTGTAAGTTTCATTCTTTATAAAAGAGGAGTTAAACAACAAACAAAACTCCAGTAACAGGGCAGTTCAAGCAGGAATCCATTATAGCTCATTAGAAGATTATTCAAATGTTTTCCCTAGGAAGGAGGCATCCCAGCATGTTTGTAAAGCCTAGCCCTTTTTTTGAAGGCCAAATCCTGTGCTGCAGGAGGAAACCAAGGCATAAGCCAGGTAAGGATGAAAGAGCTGTCTC
The DNA here is from genome assembly GCF_036250125.1 of Pseudopipra pipra. Lineage (NCBI taxonomy): Eukaryota > Metazoa > Chordata > Aves > Passeriformes > Pipridae > Pseudopipra > Pseudopipra pipra. The sequence goes on along the minus strand of NC_087581.1, from coordinate 43,173,234 downwards.
TTCCCATCACCCACTGCCCATCATGCAGCCAAACTGCTTCATATTTGCCCCAAGCTAGAGATACAAGCATGGTTCCCATGGCTCAGAACTACTGAGTTTGTGTCCATGGCTGTGTCTGGACAGGTTGATGAATATCCAATTACTCCAGAGAAGCAAAACACTTATTTCTTTAAAATGCTTTTTTGATCCTGCAGAAGGCAATGACTATTCCTTTAACAGCTGCATCACAAAAGTAAAAGCATTGTCCTTGTCCTGCATGCACCAATCTATTTTTCTGTCTCTTTGAAATATCTGCAAATTTCTTTGTGATTGTGACTGTATTCAGAGACCAGGAACTTCCGAATGCCACCAAACCATCACCCTCAGGAAGCCTGACAACACAGCTCTCAGCCAGGCTTTGGCTGGTAAAACCCAGAGGCATAGCAAATCCAGCATCAAACAAAGTTCAAAGCCACCTAACATGCTGATTTAACTAAAATGTGTACAAAATCTGCTAATCTTTCACTCAGAGCTGGCACACACTGAAAGGAGCAGCTGTGATCATGTGTAGTCTTTGTGGCATGGGGAGTGTATTCCAGTGATGTTGCATTAAGCATAAAGAAGAAGAAAAGAAAAATAAAAGCAGTTTATGCATAAGATTAAGCAACTGGGACCGCTAAAATATCTTTCTCATAGGGTTCAAGGGATTCTTTATCTTGAAAGCAGAAGGCAGCACAGGCTGAGCTCACTGGCCCAGCAAATATGTCAGGCATCTTGTCAATAAAATCACCCTTTTCTTCAGGGGTGCAGGAACAGTTCAGCAACATCAACAGAAAAGGCAATGGAAATCCACTGTTCTGTGCATGCATTTTATGTTCAATAGGCCAAAAGGAGAAGATTGAGTTACACAGAAGCTGCCGATCTGCAGAGCTGCTCAATTTTTAGATCTTTCTCACAATAACTTGCTGTTGCATTCAAATACTGCAACTCTGACTGAAGAGCATGAGCAACACCAAACCTGAGGCAATCAATCCTTTACAACTCAAATGTGCCTTCAATTCTTGAACCTCATTAAAATAAACTAAACATGATGTTCTGAGCCATCCAAAAGGATCTGGTGTAAAGTGTCTTCAGGGACAGGAAATAATAGTACGAGTAATGGATTTGCAATGTCCAAAGTGGATATTCTCCCTCTTTCCCCTTCAGCTGCCCAACTGCTTTTAGAAATGATGTTCAAAACCAATCTGCTCATTTCTACATCTCTTAAAAATGAATCTACTTCGTTATTATCCTGCAAAATTGAATATTTAACTTCAAGTAAAGTGCTCCATGCATGCTGAGTTGTTTTGTTTCCTTTGTGATAGAAATGGAAACACAGTCTTCAATCTCAATAGAAATATTTTGAAAATTTATTTGAAGACTGCAAAAAACAACCAAAAAAAGACAATGTTTTCTTTATCCCAGGGAAATCTGAAGCATCTGCTGGGAATAGAAATAGAAAAGTTTGCAAAATTCAGTAGAAAAAAGACTGGCTTACAATTCTTTATGAAGGGAGATGTTGAAACCCTTAGAGAAATTCAATAAAAATTTTATTTTCAAGACTTGTCATTTATTATGATATTTGCAATATCGTAATTAATGTGCTCAACTCTTAAGCCTAATGCACCATTTCTATGTGTCATGAGCACTCTAGAGAGGTACATACTTTATAATTTTCAGGATTAAAAAGAACCAGTAATTATACAATTTATGAAAAGCCATCTAATAAATATGTTTAGATGTTTCCTACACCATGTCTGCAATTATAAATAAATAGCAGATTCCATATGCCTCTCTTAGAATAGCAAAGATGGCTAAATACTATAAAAGCAATGTTTTCTATTCAAATCCAAGACCCTTTCCAATTTTGCCACTTGTAGTGGATTTTACTCATATAGGAAATGTTCTCTGTTAAGTATTTGTATGTTACTTTTCCATAAAAATGGGTGGGAAGATCTGCTCTCCATAGAAGAAATTTCAACTAGGAAAATATTTAGGCAGAAATGTGGAGCTTTTTTTTTTTTTTTTGACACATGTAATGTTTTATTTATTATACTTTAGTTTCAAGAGAGGCAAAATTTCCACTTTGGGTGCAAAACAAAAACGGGGTAATCTGTCTTTAACAGATCAAACATGTATATATAATCTATAAATATATTCATGTTGTGACACACTTCCTGATTCCTGGAAAAATTATTCCAAAGTACAGGTAACCTCTGAAGGTTGTTTTTGTGTTAAACTGAGCACTGAAACTCACATTTAGTCTTCCAAATATAGTGCAGTCATGGCAACTGAGAAAAGAAGTTTGGTATATTTATAGGAGGAAAATAACCATATCAAATTTCTCCTGCCTTTACAAATTATATTTAAAGGTCAGTAGACCAGAAAAATACTTCAGAATATGTTTAGCTTAGAAACCTATGCAAATTATGTGTGGTAATTTATAAATGAAACTATAAATGTCTGAAAACTCCCTGTAATGACTCCCTTAGCAGATACAATTAATTTCCTTTGTGTACATTCAGCATGGGGAAGTGCCGATTTCCTCAGAATTTGCTTTGTACCTTGTTTAACCATCATATATCTACACACCACCACGGAGTAAAACTTTGCCTCTGGGGTTTTAGAAGCTCAGACTGACATTTAGATTGAATATACACGTATAAAAATGTAAAACAGACACACAAAGCCAAAAGCCAGAGATTAATAGCAACCTGATATGCAAGTCACTGAATTAAGATCTGACAAATGGTGCAAGGAAAATAAAAATTTAAAAAAAAAACCACCACCAACAAACTAAAACACACAAACAAAGAAACAAATCAAACCAATAAAAAAACCCCCCTTACATTCTAAGTGCTAGAGGTAAGAATTGAACACAGGAAAAAAAGGCAATTAAGTAGACACAGGGGATGAAGGAATTCGTTCAGATTCTCCCTTAGCTTGATGTCCTCACTCAGAGGTACAGGGGTTTAACAAGTGCAAGTGAACAGGTGAGCGGCCCCTTGTGGGTTCTGGAGCCTGATCTTCAGTCTGCAGAGCATCTCAGAGGCCCACAACCAGGCATAGCTCCCAAATGACCTGATCAAGAAGTATTTGAAACAGAAAGCATTATCTCCATTTGCAAATTTAAGGAAATTTGCAGGGCAGACAGTTTCATAGGGAAGAGTTCTGCTGTATCACAGAGGTTACTTGCTGTATCATAAATGCCATCTTGCATGGGGGAGGGAAAATGAGCACAGAGGCAGCTGGTGGCACTGGAAGAAAAACAGCTTTTTCTGAGCCCCGTGTAAAAGCACCTGCTTATTTTTAAGGTACGGTTACATACATTCAAAATACTTCTATGGAATCTTTGCAGCCTGTCCATCCACGGTGTTGCAATATTTCTCTGGTTTTATTTTCCACAATATCTGGTTCATGTCTCCAAACTGGAGTTCCTGCCCATCCGGGTCCAAAGGAGTGCTGCCAGGTTTCACTGTATTTTACAGCAAACCAAAGAAACAAACAGGAGTCAGCACGCCCAAGAATTTCAGAAAATGGAACTTCACACCTTGAAATATTTAGAGTTGAGTGTGTGAGTGTGGTGGGGTTGTGAGCAGGGGAAACCCATTACACTCTCAGGATTGCCTTCCTCTGAGCCTCAGGAGGCAAAGCTTTTGTGGTCAGTTTTTTAAGTCTTTTTCTAAGTTTTTCTTACAGCTTAGCTATGCGAATTTTGTAAACAGCTGTGTTTGTTGATGACTCATTCTACATGCATACACAGATACATGCATACATACACCTGTAGGCATAAGCAAAAAGTTAGGGAAGCAAATAAAGATGTAATCCATGGCCATCCAAACAATTCAGGAAGCAATTTTTCATAAAATTTAGAAAAAGCCTGTCACAGAAAGGCTGAAAATAATTATAGTAGCTAAAGAAGTACAAGAGAGAGATGAAGAGAGGAAAAAATAGCAACAATTCCAGCTTCCTATGTCACAGGAGCTCCAGACCTGAGAAACACGTTCCACATTTAGAAGGAAAGAGAAAATAAAACAAGACAGGTGAAGCACAGGGTCAAAAAAGTTTTTCAACAGTGTTATCTACCTAGAGTGTTCAGGAACTGACCTTATTTCTACAAATTAACAGTAGGTATGAGTAGTATCTAACAAGCAATCTCCCATCTCCTTTGAGAGTTTGAACCTGTCAAGAGAATAATGGGTGAAAAAATACATTCTTCAAATGAGGTGACACTGTGCCATACAACAAAATAATTTAACATGATGGAAAAATAAAAATAGAAATTATAGCAAGATAATTCTACTAAAAAATAGAGCAAAATCATATCATTTTAAGCCAGTTATTCCAATATGGAAAGCTCTGCTCGGCTCCTGTCCAGGGATGTCGGGGCAGGAAGTGGCGGCAGGATTTGCTCCGGAGCTAGGACTGCTCCTGGCTCCTGAAGGCGTTCCGCAGGTCCAGGTGACTCTTGGGTCCTCCCCGATGACAGCCCTTTGGGGGTGGAGTGGAGTGCATCTTGGGTCAGCGCCGCTCTGCCGCTGGGGTGAAGCTGCCGGAGTGAGACTTCCAGCATGCTGTTCCTGTGGCTACTCACACATTTTAAACTTGAAATAGCAGCAGGAACACAAAGATAAGTGGGCAAAAAGCAACCCCCAGCTCCCTGACGTTTTGTGCTTTAGGCATGCTTTTACTGAGCGAAATTAGTGTTTTCCTCTAAACTCCAAACAGGGATAGAGCATCATGCTCCAAAATCGTGAGGTGTGTCACCGGCTGTGTCCTGGTTCCGCAGCTGTTGTGGGCAGGTACAAAACCGAGTTCTGGGTTGTACAAGCCCAGAGCAGCCCTTTCAGGTGTGTACTACGAGTTTTAGGGCCCCAGAACATGTGCGAGAGAATGGGAGCTTCATCTGTGTGGACAGTGCCATCGTGGGAGATGAGAGGGGAGCCCCAGAACACACAGAAGAGAAGGATAACTCTAAACCCAGGCAGATGGAGCTCGTCAGCCCTGTAAGGTCATTCATCTAAGAGAAGGTCACTCTAAACAAACCTACGTCCTGAGGTCCTCACTGCCACCGTCCAAGCTCGCTCGGCCCCGGCAGATGAACCTTAGGATTAAAGGGTGGGCTCAGTTCAGCGCACACTGTGTCTCACCTAAAAAATCCACTGCGCAGGCTTGAAGGCCTTTCCTGCATTTGCAAAGCCCTGTATCACCAGCACGCTTGTAACAAACGTGGGTAGAGACCTTTCCCAAATCTTCGTTCGCGAAGACTGGCCATGACGATTCCAATATAGGGGATAGCAAATGCTTGGTCAACATACATCAAATACTTACAGCTGGAAACATTGACTCTGGTTTACTCCAACAAATATTCTCAAGTCCTGATTGTAGTTGTGGGGTAAAATGTGAAAAGTTAGCTCTGGAAAAAGACCACTTTCAGGAGTCTGTTTGGAAAGAATGGAAAAGAATGTGAATATTTTTAAGCAATCTATCATAATTGCATTACACTCTTTGTGAGGAACAAGGTCACTGATTAAAATGTGTCAAGAGGCAGAACCATGATACCTTCCCTAAAATAAAGCCTTACACGGAGCTGGAAGATATGTGAAGAAACGTCTTTGGACAGCATCCTGCCTCTTGTTCAGGAGGAACAGCAGAAACAGTGAACTTTAGGCTCAGGATTTCAACAAGAGAGGCTGGAAGAGTAGCTACCCTTCTGCCTGAAAAATTATGTGAACCACACTAGTAGTCTCATCTTATATAGCTCTTGATGCTTCTTGTCTTGTCATCATCCTTAAAACCAACCTGCATTTACACATTCTGAGTTCTCTGTTCTGTAAGGGCTGAAAAAAAAGAGAGATAAAGTGCCTACAGAACTGAATATAATTGGTTTAATTCACAGTAGGAAGCATATCACCACTGAAATCAGAAATTCAGAAATTCAGCTCAAATTACGTTGCTTGTGAATCAAACCCCAGATGTATGAGGGATGACACCGTGAGCAGAGCAACGTCTCCCTCCGCACCACAGGACAAAGCCATGCAGGAGGCTGAGGCCGGTTATTGTTATTCTCATCTACAGTCACACTGAACTCAGAAGAGGCCCCTTAATGAAAAAAAACACGATTTGATTCTGACTGAAACTAAGCAAAGATTTCAAGACAGACTACTCTAAACAAGCTCCTGGTGCTCCTGTGACCAACACACCCAGGTTATTGCCACATGTCTCATTCATGCAGAGGTTCCTACTGCAGCTCAGCAAGAAGAGCAGAAAACATACCCTGTGCTGAATAAAATGCAATGCTCACCAGTAATTAACTTTTCCAGCTTCTCACTCCTGAAATGAATTAATCTAAAGTGCTGGGAATTGGATTTTAGCTTCAGTCTTTATTTTAAACATAATTCACCATCATGAGCTGGATTTAATGTTTACTTAAGTGATTGAGAGTTCAATCACTTTTGCTTATCAAATTTCTGTGCATTAATTGGTTAATTTAAGTTAGAACAAAAGAAGAATATCAAAACAAATGTATCTAATCAGGCATTCAAAGCTGTCCAGATAAGCAGAGCATCCTTTCATTACATTACCATTGTCTTTGGAAGATAGCAATTAATGAAGTCACATCACAGATGGTTAAAAACTGACTTAGATATTTCATATTGTTTTTCCCTTCAACCACACAATTTTGGCAGTATGACATAGGTGTCTCAGGCCACATTTCATCAGATCAAATAGAAGCTTTGGTCTCACAGTACAAGGTAGATTTTACTTTAAAATTTGAATGTGATTACTGTCTAGTGAACATATAAGCAAACAGATTTAATGAAGATGTGATAATATCTTAAATACACAGGCGAACAGATTTTCTCCCTTTTACCCCCATACTGTCAAGCCTTTCTATAGTTTTGCACTTAGTTTGCCCAATTTTTTTAAGAGTATTTCTTATGTCTAAACTTTAGTCTTCATCTGTCATCTCTCCATAAATCATCAAGCCACTTTTCATGCTAGTGAATTGGGAGACCTATTCCTGAGACCTTTGTCTTGCTTTAGTCCTATTTTAAAAATCTGAATGAAGATGAGATGATGCATCCAGTCTCCCATTGGCCCCGTGACATCAGACCAGTGTCTTTGCCAGGAGAGAGAATGTTGCATCTGCCACTCCTGACCCATGCTAAGAACTTCAGCACGAATGTAGGGGTTCAGGAGCACCTTCCTTTAAACTTGCCTTCTGGTACAACAATTTTCTCATGGTAGTTTACTTCCAAACAGAAATCATCACAGATTGGGAACACAGTACCATTAGTGTCATTATTAATTAATTTATTTTTCAATTTCTGATGCAAATAACAGATGAGTTATGTGAAACAGAAATTCCTGCAAGGCAGATGCAAAATCCGGGGCAATGCTTCATCTCCAGGTTATGAATGTTGGGACAGAATTTAGTTCAGCATATGTGCTGGTTTGGGCTGGGATAGAGTTAATTTTCTTCATAGTACCTACTATGGGACTATGTTTTGGATTTGTGCTGAAAATAGTGTTAATATTACTGGGATGTATTTAGTTGTTTAAATTCTGTCTCTTTTCTTTCTAACTTCATTAGCATTATTAGATCTGTGCAAAAATAGACAAAGTAACAAGACAGTTAATCAAGAAAGTGATCTTGTTGATAATTTAATGCACTCTTAAGGGATGCTTCTCATGAATTAATTCACCACTATCAAAAAAATTTGTAAATAATGTTTTTACATTCTCCAAACATGTTACAATTCCTATATTTCAGAGGGAAAAGTGAATGAGCAGGGATACTGCCGAGAACTAGACTTTTTTAAATGCCTTAAAACATTGTTACTGCAGTGAGCTGTGCAAGCCTCCTGCCAGTAGAGTAAAGATAAAGGTTGAAGGAGGAGGCTGAAGTCTGTGTAGACCCGGGACGACTCTTTGGGTGTGTGATGCTTCTCTAGGTGAGTTCTGTTTATCTAAAGAAGACCAGTGGCACTCTCTGGGCATGTGATGCTCATCTCCTGTGAGCCAGGCTGTGTCAAAAAGGGCCCTGCACGCACACACCCACCACTACCCCGGAGAAGGCCTCTTGGCAGGGGTCCCTTAGGCACCCCCTCCAGAGCCTAAGCGACTTTGCAAAAACCAGCACTTACAGCCTCTGCAAAACCAGCCTCCCCCCACCAACACACACATAGGGAAGCACTAGGAGGGTTTCTCAGGGTGTATAAACCCATCAAACTGGGTTTCATTGGCTTTTCTCCCCCACTACTCCCCTCTCTCTCTCTCTCTCTCTCTCTCTCTCTCTCTCTCTCTCTCTCTCTCTCTCTCCTTCTCTCTCTCTCTTTCTCTCTCTCTCTCTCTCTCTCTCTCCCCTTTCCCTTACACATTTTCTTGGGTGCTATATTACAATCAGGGGCCCCCTGGTGGTCTAGTGGTTAGAATGTGGCGCTCTCACCACCACCGCCCAGGTTCAATTCCCGGTCAGGGAACCCCTACGGGCAGATGGAGCTGGTCAGCCCTGTAAGGCCATCCATCTAAGAGAAGGTCACTCTAAACAAACCTACGTCCTGAGGACCTCGCTGCCACCATCCGAGCTTCACTTGGCCTCGGCAGATGAACCTTAGGATTAAAGGGTGGGCTCAGTTCAGCACACACTGTGTCTCACCTAAAAAATCCACTGCGCAGGCTCGAAGGGTAATGACCTTTCCCAAATCTTCGTTCGCGAAGACTGGCCATACTACTATACATACTATATTACAATCAAAACGGCTAAATACCTGTTTTCCCTTGTAATATCTTTATGCCTTTATACTGCCACGTTACTATAGATAATAACAACCAAAAGGGCTGCATACTTGTTTTCTTTTGCAACCAAATTGTTCTAAAATAAACTACATATATATATGTATATACATATGTATATAAATACTGATCATCTAGTACTGATTTATTTTAATTCACACCAAGGATTTATTAATAAAACAAAAGTTACTCCTGCCTGGCAGGGCAGGTCATAACTGATAAACATGATTGTAAGGCCATGACTGCATAGGAGAGTGGAGATAGACATGCAGAGCCCCAACATGTGTGTGGTTACTGCAATGGTGTAAAACCACTGCCAAGGAGCTGGCTATGAACTACAGCTGCAAAGTCAGAAACATAGAAGAGCAGATTACAGTAAAGTCAGAATGCTCTGAGCAGAGCAGGATACATTTGGCAGATGATAAAAATGTCAGTACACAGCTACTTTTGAAAGGAATGAGCACAAAATGCTTAAAGCCTAAAAGTGGCAGCCTAGTGAGTCTGTGATTCCATGCATTGTGTCCTCTTCCAGACTCAGCTTCCCAAAGCCTTGCTCCTCTTACTTCCTACAAAAGGGTCTTTGGTTTCTTCTGATGCCAGTGTTCTGGATTTCACTTGTTATTTTTGCAAGCCATGGACACAGGAATGATGTTTTGGTTGGAAAGACGTTTCTGTAGAAAATCTAGATCATCTCCACTCATGACACGAAGTGATCTCTGAACACGGGAACTGGCTTTCCTGACAAGAAAACCAACTCCCAGGAGTGTCCCACAGCAACAGGACCCTAACAGTCCCGTGGGTCTGCATCCAGAGACTGAAATGGAGATGTTTCAAGGGGTACTGGGGAAGTCTGTTGCTTTCTCAGAAGATGGAGATGACAAGGGTATGTAGCCCTTTTGGTTGTTATTATCTATAGCAATATGGCAACATAAAGGCATAGTCTCCTAGGGGCTCCTCAGAGGCAGAGATTCTGTTTAAATCCTTGCTTACAGCAGGTTTCAGAAGGGTAAGTTCTGGCTACGTAGCTGTGAAAAGAAGGAAGATTTTTAGGATAAACATTGTTGAAACTACGTGAGTTCACCCAAATCATGATAGAGGAGAGGTCTTTTATTCAACTTACAAAAATGCTGTGAAGGCAAGTTTGTGCAAATATGAGGCAATTGATATTCAATAAAGACTCATTGTAGTTTTTTGTCTCAGTCTTAAATAATCCTCTTCAACTTAATTTGTCTTAATTTCAAAATGTGTTTTTTCAGAGTACACTCCCTGTATGACCAAGCCCTAATTCTCATCCAGAAATGAGAAATACAAAAAGACTGGTTATGCCATACAGCCACACCCGAATGAATCCAAGGAAAATTAATTTAGCTGTATGTTATAAGGTACATGACATTTGAACAGAAAACTGTGTGTCAGTGCTGCACACTCTGTAGAAATGAACATTGTGTTGATATCCATTTTGCTTCAGAAAAGACAATTCATCTTTCACTCTCACAAAACATGATAATTGACTGATTTATGCTTTGTCATGATTCCCATTATAGTCTAATTCCATATAATAAGTGAATAAATAAAACTGATTAATCAAATGCTGGGTTCAGAAAGTATCCCAGTGGGTATTATAAATCTACAGTTTATTACACTGCATGGCTGTCTTATTCCGAGTTGGCTGTTTTATTCTATGTTTGAACTTTTTTTGGCCATAGAAATTTGTGCAAACATTAACAAAACCAGTAAGCAAATCCCAAGGGCCACAAGTTCATGTCTTGTGAGGAGGGCACAGAGGCTTGACATCAGAAGCTCAAAACCAGGCACTGCTCACACACTGGCTGTAGGGATTTTACTGATTTCTGATGGCCATGAGATTTTGTTGTCAGACACACCAATATGAATCTTGCAGTGAAGTTTGATGAATTAGACAGGGTTTAGTGATTCTCACTGGAGCAGGATCTGATGGCATACTGCATCACTTCAAAGCCATTCAGTCAAGTTTCCTGTGTCAAGAGTGTTCTGCATTCATTTCCTTCATGTGAAACAGTGATTTAAAGACTTCCAGGGCTCACCTATTCCTCTGTAGGGCTTTGTCTGCTCATGCCATTCCTTACAGTAATGAGGACTGGTTACATACTATGTCCTGGTGCACTGAGAAAAAATGAAGCCTTGTTCCAGAGAGCGATGCCCTGAGTGGAGTTAGCCGAGCCTGACATTTCCTGCCGTGGTCCGAAAAGGGGGGGGGACCGTGGAACAGCACGAGTCTGGGACACGAGGGTGGGATGCAGATAGAATGCTTTATTCACGCGTGCACCTGGTCTTTTATCAGCTCAGGAGGGGAAAGGGCCAGAACATAGGGCGGAGCATGAGACAGACAAGCTGGGGGCAAACCAGGATAGGGACATGGGCAAAAGAGGGAGGAACGTGGGAGGAACCGGGGGGAAAAGGGGCGAATGGAGGCTGTCCCCTCTCTGCAGCTTCTCCAGCCAATTGGCAGAGAAACAGAGGAGCAGGGAGGTGAACAGGCCGGGATATGCCCGGAAGATAGAAATTCTGGGGGAACATACAATGTGTGTATACATAATAACTATAAAGTCTGCATCATAAAGTCCGTTCAATTGCTGTACATCTTTTTCCACTTCTGAGATTTTCCCCATTCGATTCCTGGTCCTTCACAATTTCCAGTGCATGGAAAGACAGGAGCCATCAAGTTGCTCCCTACGTGTATCTTTCTAATATTTACCTAAATGGACTGTTTAACTTCAGTCACATTTAATAGGACAACATCTGTAAGTGTATTTCTGCTTAAATGGTCAAAAATGGCTGATGATTTTATGCATCTCAACTTCTTAGCATTTATGAAATAAAAAGCCTCTATTTAAGAAAATGAAAATGGTTGATTTTTTTTTTTTTGTGTTAATTTGGTCAGAATTCACCTTGCACCTGTAAATGGAGAAAAGAGATAGAAAGTTAATGTTCAGCTCATGGCTGTACACACTGTGGATCTCTATGTCTGACTGCAACTTTAGGAACTCCAAGGGCACAACAGGACAAAAATTGACAACTATCACAAACAACTGCAATGCAGCTCATCTGATCACTAACAGAGGGATGTAATCCCTCTCCCCAAAATCAATGTTGCTTGGAATTTATTATAGTATTGTAGGCATTAATTTCCCCCTGATTTATATGGAAAACCAATAAAACTATAAAAGAATGTTCTTTAAGACCAAATGGCTGAAAATGAAATTACAGGAAAGGAAAAAAAAAAGGAACACTGAAGTTTCATTAGAGAGAATATATTTTTTTCTGTATTCTGAACTTAGGTGTAGGTGTAGGAGAGTCTAAAGATGGCATCAGGTGTGCCACTAAGTCACCAGCAGCAGAACCAGATCACACTGGAGCAGGTCCCAGCATTCTCTGCACCCACAGGGAACACACAGCCCTTTCTCGAACAGTGGGGTTGTTTCACCCCTGTGAGTTCACTACACATGCTCAACCTTCTCAACCAACAGCCTGTGGCAGCTGGATCATCCACATAGCATTTTTCCTCTGTTCTGACTGAATTAACCTATGCCTCCATCAAGAATAATTGTGCATAAATATTTAAAGGGCGGTTTCCATGACAACCTGAACGCATGACTTCAGATTTTGCCTTCTGCGAGCACATTTTGTCAGTAGAACTGTGTTACTGAAGTACCTCTTTGGGGAAGTGGAATAAATAGGCAAGTGTTTAGGGTGACACTGTAGTAGTGTCTGCACCCTTTTTAGACAGCTCTGAGCATGAGCCTGATCTGAGAACTGGATCCTCATCACTACCATGGTCTCAATGAAGAAATCAGGAAACTGATTTATAGTAAGAATGGTGTTTCACATGAAAATAAAGCATTGCCATTTATTTCATTGCTCTTTACAGAACTTGCTCTGGGTACTTTCTTGAGGGACTCCGAAATTGTACTTAATGAGGAAACTACCCCACACTGACATCAGCTTTCACAGGGGTTGGTTGGGGTAACTCAGTTTCTCAAGTGTCATTTTCTGAAGCAGAATAACCTGTAATTTTATTTTGTTGGTGGGGGAACAACTTGAACTGACAAGGGCAGATTTCACTTCCTAAACCAATATATTCCTTTGGACACAACTACTGTCTCTAGCTTAATGAAAGGAAACCAAAATGAGATAAACATGAGATGAGATCTTCATGAATACAAAAAGCATTTCACGAAGCATGATTCAATTATATTGGCCAAGTCTTAAAATGTTTGGTTGTTGGTGTTTAAAACTATGTTCCCCTCATCAATGGGGTTTTGGAAGAACTTCAGAATAACCAGAGGTTTTATGTTTCTCCTCACCAATTTAATACTGGCATTGATGAAATCAACAAGAGCTATACCTGACTTCAGCTGTCCCTCTCAGGATCCAGCTCATAGATTTTCAGACACAAGGTATGTTTATCCACAGATCTCACAGTATGTAGACATTTTCATTTTGGTATATAGATGCAATTTCAGTTAGAAATTTTCTCTTCCGACTAGTTCATTTTAACCACAGGCATGCATATTTTTTTCCTCTCTGGGCATTATTTTCCTTCCTCGCAGGTTCTAGAAATGCATAAAACAAAAATAAAGATGTAATCAGTGTGGCACTGTCTTTTTCCTTCAGCTTTTAGCTTGTGTAGCACATTATCTGTCCTACAATGTGGTGTAGTTTGCTCATCTGTTTAAAATGAAATCTTTTACAAGTCCTAATTTTTTGAAAGTTCCAGATTCACTTACACACTAAAAATGCTATTTGTTGCATGGAGGCACAGTACGTTAAAAAGCAGAGTGTCTCATGACGTAAAGGCAGCTCTCTGTTTACACTGCTATTTCAGCCCCCTTGTTCTCAAGTGCAGTGTAAATTCAGTGCTGACTCTGTGAACACTCCACATCTGAAAACCTAACATACATAAACTGTAAGGAAATTTCTCTTAAGAAATACTTAAAATATATATATTTTTTTATTCTTCCAGAAGAAAGTCATTTGGATCACCACAATAGCTTTTCTTTTTCAACTTGCCTATTTCTAGCAAGGTAATGGCTCAAGAATTGATCAGCTGCATTGCCTTCTCACATGCTCAGCCATTGTTGATCAGGGGGAAACCTTATACACTGAAGGGTTTTTTTTTCCTGACCTTCTTGGGGGAAAATAAAAACAAATATCCATATTTACCATTTCAGAAATTCTTCTTATAATGAGCCCTGTGTCTGTACAATGCATAAGGTATTCAGCATGAAATGGCAAGCACAATTTTTAATGGCAATCTTTTGAAAACCACAGGTTTCCCATAGCTCTTTAACATGCAAATTGTTTTTTTCTGAGTGAGACAAGATTGCTCTCAGAAAGAGAGAACTTCAGTCTATCCCCTGGCATTTTTATGGCTCACAGGGCTTGATCTGAACTGTCAAAATGGTTAGAGTTTTTCTGACAAGGTAAAAAGAAACACTGATCTGGGCTGAATTCTTGCAAGTACCCATGGAATAAATGCATCTTAGCTAATCTGAATAAATTGCTATGAAAACACATTACATTTTGGATTTAAAAACTTAGGCTTTGTTCTTAACAGGAACCTAATTAGGTAGCTAATAAAACTGGCTTAGCATTCAGGTGTGCATAAACAAAACAACTGCTCTTACACCGTGCAGGGACACAGGTGATGCTAAATCCGCAGGCACTGCTGATCCCCTACACTTCACATTGCTGTGAATGATCCCCTAAAACATCTTGTGCGGGAGTGAACAGTTGTTACAGACCGAAAACTGGGGTCAGCCTGGTTGGAGAAACATCCCATTAGTTTATGAAGATGCTTTTAAATTCTCCATCAGAACAAACATCCTCAGAAACCATGGGAACTTGTTACTAATTACTATGCATTCACCTTCTGCCTCATGCCCTCACTGTGCCTTATTCTTCCTCCTGGTCTCATTAATTTGTGTGGGCTTTCTATTCTTCCTCTTTTTTAATTCACAGATGAGTAAAGCAAACACATTTCATCCTATTTTCCGTGTTTTAAATTAGTAGATAATTATTTTGAACACAAAAAATTTAAATGGGAATAAATCATTGGGAGTACACCTTCAACCTCACTGCTGGTTGGACGCAGAGAAATGGAGCTGCAGCAGCCTCATGGCTGTCCGGATACTGCATTCAACAGTTCTAACAGAAACTGATTGTATTTTTAGCTACATGTTTGTGAGATGATAAAAATAATCCTCAAGGTCTCATTTTTACAGCAAGAGACTGATAAAAGAGTGAGCTTTTCTCGTGAATTTCCCAGAGGAAACTTCCCTCGAGCTGACCAGAACTCTAAAGTGCCCAGGGTGAGAGGCATCTGTACCTCCTGCCTTATCCTCCTGCTTCAGTCTGAGAACTGGATGCTGAAGGCTCCCAGAAAGGGGATCTCTTGGAAAATGCTCTAGAAATTGGGAACAAAAAAAAAAAAAGTGGATTCATCAAGTAACTAATTCTTTCAAATAGCTCCTAAAATCCTGCCAGACTTGAAACAAGAAAACTGTCAAGCAGAAATAAGAAAAGTCAGTAGATCATGAGGGAAGGGATAGAGGGGAAACTTCTGCATCAGGAAGAGAGTCATACTTTTGCCAAAAGGATAGTGTAGCAGATTTGCATTGATAGGAAATGGTGATGGCTTCTCTCAGCACAGAAAACTCTTCTACAGGGGAGAACCAGCTGAGAGGAATTAGGTCTGATCAAAGACTGTGTGCGCTTTTTCAGCCATGAGAAAGACCTGATACAGTGGTGAACAGAGAGGGATCAACAGTTTTGGTAAGTATTGAAACAAACCTCTTTGCTTGAGTTCTCAGAAAGCCCATTTCTCAACAACACAAACACAAATTACACTTACAGCCCGCTCATTCCTCTCAACTCACAGCTGGGCTGTCCTCTGTGGCAGGGACTCTGGCAGTTGCCAGACTTTAACTGTTGAAGGGCGGGGAATAAAAAAATCTTAAACATGTTTCTCTTGTCACAAAGGAAAACGTTTTGCTCCTATATCTGTTTTCTCTATCCATGTGTCCTTACACAGGAGAGATTTCAGCATGTGCAGATAAGTTTTCTGGAGAATCACTCTGAAATTACTACAGAACTAGCAAAACACTGACACACTTTAGTGCTTTGTGGAAGGCCTAAGCCCAGGATGCTACATCAACCAAATTTTCCTTTTCCTGAAAGGTGGTGGGTGGGGAAGGAGCACTGAGGAGAGGTGAGGGGGGATCTCCTTGTGTAAAGATAGAGGCTGTTACAACAGGGGCACTTACAGCCAGTGTGATCAATGCTGACAGTTTCTCCAAGCACTTTTATAATTTCCTTGGAGGCCTTTTCAATACCTTACTAAATTAAAAAAAAAAATAAATCAACTTGGTGTTGGTTTAATAGGTCAGCATTTATCTTCTTGAAGCAATTCGCTTTCTCTGAGGTTGTAAAGGACTGTAAATGTAATCCAAAGAGTTCTCACACACTGAAATGCTGTGTCCCCCCCTTTTTTTTTAGCTACCTTGAACACCAACTGAAAGAGAGCCACAGTGGAGAGATACTAAAATCACAAGCTGATTTATTTGAGTGTCCTTTTGTGCAGTATTTTGCCCAATCACCCTGGAACATAGAAGTTGGCAGATTCTTATGTCTGTCCAGGCTGACAAACAGGCTATAAAATAGTAGAAATAACTCAATCTTGCTCTATCAATTAATTAAAAAAACATTTACTATGGACCTGAACAGGATTAATTTAGTTTTAAGATGCTTCGGTTTCTTACTCTTGCTGTCATAATTGTATGACACTGCAATGGATAACTTATTTTAATTAAATTTAAGGAACTTGGGAAATATATTTGACAGAGTACTTTTTATAATGGAGAGCATAACTTCTTTTTCTAAAAAACAGTGGTTATTTCTTGGCTCTTTCCTGTCCCTAGAGCTAGATCTAATAGCTACTATCTACTTAAAATTGTTTATGTTGTTCCCCTCAAAAGATATTTAATTCCCTTAAAACTGAAGCTAAATTTGCCACACACTATCCCTAAAAGTTCTTGGCTTTCAGTGGTATCATGCTACCTATGTGAGGGGGAAAAAAAAAAGAGGGAGAGGAATCAAGGCAGAGAAACATAAAAATGCTCAGTTTAAAAGCTTAAAAACTTTGTTTTGCACATAAAGCCAATTAATGAAAAAACATCATTACATTGAATCAGGAAGGACTAAGTACCACAGGATTTCACGTGATGAAGAGCTGTGATAGAACCATTCAGCCTCTGGTAAGACCAAGGTGAGCTCCACACCTTTGAGGAACAGAGAGGTACACGGTCATTTTCCTGCTGTCACTTTTTCTTCCTCTCCCTGCTACTGTTTCTTAGACATGTCTGAATGAAATGTTTCTGGCTTGGTTTCCCCTTCCTGTTTTTTTGGTCTGTTATGGATCCCCCTTCCCACTCCCACAGATAAGAGCTCCATCATGGTATCCCCTTTGCTCTACAGCAGCTTCCAGAAATCTTAGAGCCTTTCTACAGATATCTGGGTCTATCACAGCCCTTGATGAAAATCCTTTGTGCAACATCAGGAAAAACAGAAGGAAAAAACCTAAACAAGGAAAAAAACCCCAAGCAAATAAACAAAGCAAACACACACACACACACACCATGACAGCAAAGTGGAAGACATGCAAGCAAGCCTGTGACAGAGGCTGTGGTACCAGGGAGTGAAGATGGAGCAAAAGGTCAACACTGTCCTTTCCTCGATGTCAAATCTTCTGTAGCACCAGTTTTCCATGAGATAGGAACCATCTCATTTGCTCAACAGTCTTCAATCTTCTGGAAAATCTCTGGCTTACAGCTCTTTTATGCAATATCTATCTTGCCTGACATTTAGGGTTACTAATGTCACAGGAATGGACCCTTGGGGCCACAATCCCTGACCCATAACCCCAGAGCTGGCACTTGGCTTTCCATTTGGGTTGCTCTGGCAAACCATTCCCTGTTCAAGGGCTGATCAGCAATATTATTTCAAAGTGACTGATATGCAAAAGGATATTTTCAATATAGAAACTAGCTAAGAGGTGGGAAAAATCAGCTGTGTTATAATCGGTCAGGGGCCATTTTTTTCTGTCTGGTTGCATTTAAATAAGATAAATATTTCACCTGAATAAAGATCAGGTGAGAAGGATTCACAACAATTGGAGATAAAATAGCCGTGTAACTCCATGTATTTCTACTGCTGCCAGCAAAGAACACCACAATGGTCATGTATGGCAATACCAAACCAGACGATCTGAAAAACTATTTATGGCTTCCTGCAAAACACAGCCCCTGCTCAGGCCAAAAAAACTCACCCATAAAACATAATCAGACAGGGGTTGTGATGTCTGCAGATCCCTGTAAAAATGTACAAATAAACTTCTGTGTGTCCCAGGCATGTGGCAGGTGGAAGAATTCATCAAGATGTGTGTTTAAATTCCTCTGGAAGGCAGAAAGTTCTGCCTCTGACAACCATTACCAGCTGCCCTGCAGGGTTTCTGTGGTTTGCCTGAACCACCAAGCAGAACATGGCCTCACCTGCAGCTCCCCTGTGGGCTTTGCTGCCTGATGCTTGGACATGAAGCCCCTGTGAAAACTGCAGCAGAGACATGGGGAGGAGCAGGACAGAGGGACCACAGAGGGGTGAAAACTTGCTTGGCCTCCCAGAGGCCAGATAAGACTTGACTCTCGGAACAAGGAAAATTTATTTGTTTGTAGAACTTGTCATATGAAGGACAGACAGTGACAGCAAACCTCTTATTGCTATTCCATGTCTCCTCAGAGACCTTTAACACTGACATCATAACACCAACACAAATTCCCAAGGCTTGTGCAGTGCTCAGCCTTGTGCAGTGCTCAGCAGGAAAGCAGGAGTCTGAGCTGTTCAGTGGCATCATGGAGTCTCCTGTCATGTGTCTCTGTTTGTACCTTGTCTTCCTCGAGACCTAGGAACTTGTCAAGTCAAATATGACCAGAAGATCTAGCTCTCACATAGGTTCAGCTCCGTAAAATGTTTTGACACCAGAAGGTCAGGCAGAGGAGAAACACTACATCATTGCTCACTCCCAGGGAAAATCTTGGCTCAACACTTGTCTAATTCCATTAGTCATAGGACACAGAGGTATGGAAAATCTTGCTTCATTACTTCCACTTCCCACAGAGCAACATGCTTCATTATGCACTTGTAACAACAAAAAATATGTTTCTTAGTCCAGTAAAAATACTGGAGCTGTTTTTGAAGTTCTTTCACATTGTCTTCAATACGAGCTCAATTCTCGACAACTCTACACAGTCAAGTGTGTGAGAAAGAAGTGAGCATTTATAAACTGAGACTTTTTGAACAACCTGTGCTACAGTCTTCTGGCTATTGCCCTTTGAAGAGTCCAGTCATAGGGAGATTTTTTAAAAAGGTCATTCTGTCTCCCAGGCCTTAAAGGAATTAAAATCAGGCTTTGTATCAGTGTAAACTGATTTGAATTTTCTGCTACAAGATGATTATGGCAGCAAGAGTTCATCAGAGCTCCCACTTTTTACTCCTCAGCAAGAGGCCAGGGTGGTGTCCCAGGGGTGCTTTTTCCTTGGACTTTTCAGCAAAGTCCTCATTAGGACCATTAGCTGGAAAAAAACAACCTACCCAAAGCAAAACATGTGTTGGCTTTCTTGCTGTGTCTTTTTGAAGGTTAGACTCAAGGACTCCTGGCGGTTCCTAAAACGCCTCTCTCAACACTTTCTGGATAAAATACTCCTACATATTTCATCCTGATTCATCATTAGTTTCTTCTTGCCACACTTCAACAAAAATAGAGCGATCCTATGGATTATTTTTTTCTCATTCATGGTGATTTTTGAAATGATGGTTGCCAAGGGTTTTTTGTCTGGCACTCAACCAAAATTCAGAGGTTGAAGAGTTTTGTGATGCCAAATTTCTACCCTGTAGACCATTCTCTCCCCACCTGCTGGATGAATGGGAAAGATAGAATGTTTCCTGAAATTTTACCTGTCATTTCAGTCAGAGTTAAGAGAGGACCATTTTACCTAACCAGTTATCTTTGTGTCTTCATGGCCTATGTCTCCCATTCAAATTCTTAAACAGAATAAAACAACAGTTTTAGTGGCAAGTTTTATTTCTCTGTGAAAGCAAACTGCAGACTAATTCCTTTCCTGGAATTCATAAGACCCAAGTACTTTCCTATCTCCGTCTAATTTTACTGACAGACAGATTGAACTCCCATTTGCAGACAGACTTTGAGGGGCACTGCAAAGGCATTAGACCTCTGTACCTGTAACTAAAACTTTACAGCCTGTGGGTTGCTTTCTGCAATTTTCATACCTTGATGTCAAACAATCCTGGAAGGATTAGATTAGGAAATTTTTGTGATTCCTTAAAAATTCAATAGTAGTGTTTGCTCTTCGCCCATTACTGTTTTGTTTAGAATCTTGTATAAAATACATCTATGGTCATGAGATACAGACATTGCCATGAACACCAGACAAAGAGCTACCAAATTTTGGATGAGTGTGTGAGTTTAAAGTTTGTACCCTGGGCCATCTTCACTTGTTTCAACATCTCCACCGCATGAAGGGAACAACTCTCCCTTTTCATATACTGAATATTGTTCTGATCCAAACCCAAGGAATAGTATATGTCTGCATAACTAGTTCCAGAAGTTGAGAAAAATTTAGGATGAGATGCTCAGAGAAACACCTACAATGAATGCGCTTTTCAGATACTTGGTAGCATAAGGTCAAGCTAGTAAAAGAGGGGATAATTTGAGATTGATGATTCCTTTTGTAAATCTCCAAAGAAGTGGAACATTGGTTCCTCGTTTTAAAGAGTGCAGTAAATACAGGCAGCTTTTTTTTTTTTTAATTTTCTTCCACTAGTTTCATTGGAATAGTTCAACTAATACACCACTGAATGCCACCGCCTCTACAGGAAGTCAGCCCCTGAAGTCTTACGTGCAAAAAATCTGTAACAACTACAACTCCAATTTCATCATTAGGCACATTTTTCTCTGATCAAGATTTGAACAGCGTTGTCAGTGATAAGAGGTGTTGGAGGACGAAAATGAAGCTTGGAAGAAAAGTATCGAGTTCAAGATTCCTCCTGTGGATGAAACCACTGCACAAGTGGATATAGACTGCTATGGACTATTTGAGTTTATGCGTTTCAGGTTTTATGTTGTGTTTCATAGTTTTTTCTGTGTAATTCCCTATATACTGTACTTTAAGTTCTAGTAAATTCCCTTGTCCCTCATGGCCCTGGATCCTTCCCTCTCATTGGTTGAATTTTGCTGCATTGCAGTACCCTTCCCTATATGGTTGTGCCATCCCTCTGTTTTGCATGCTCTGCCCTTGCTCCTCCTGAGTTACACCCTCTTTCCAGTAAGTTCTCGCCCTACCCTATATAAGGCGGAAGCCATTTTAATAGAGAGGCCGTTTCACCTTGGACCTTCAAAGTGTGCTGACCCTTTTTTCCCACGCTGAGCCGCAAAGGGGTGGTCAAAATATGAAGTGCTGATAAAAGATTATAGCCTTAGCTGCTTGCTAGAGTTAATTTTTAGATAGAATACTGTTAAATTAGAATAAGGACTTGCTTGCTTATACTGACTTACAGACAAGATATGGTTAACTTTATAATGAGGATTCTAACAGAAACAGAGGCCTTGGAGTTGTGATAAGGAGCTTTGAGAGAGACCTTGAAGATTGATTAAGGGGGTCTCTGAGAGAAGGAGACAAGGTGAAACCGATTTTGAGGTGAGTGGCCAGTGCCAGCTCAGCATTCCTTGCAAATGTGAAGGGGTCAGAGCCAAGGAAGACTCTTACTTCATCCAAAAGACCCCCAAATGAAGACCCCCAAGGGTTGTTCCAAGGCGGAATTGTAGGATTGGTATATGTTAATGATTTCCCCTCCAAATTTTCAGAAATTTGCTGACACCACTAATGCATATGTAACACAACTAATGTATATGTAACACAACTAATGCATATGTAACATTGTATCACATTAAAAAAAGGTTGAACAGAGGCAATAGGTGTGCACGTTTGGCAAAATGTAGTAGGTTGGCTTTTGGATTTTTTTAGGCCTTCCTTAGCAATGGGGGTCAGAAATCTAAGGAAATATTCCATATCATCCTTTAGCATAACACAACATATAAATAAGGTGCAGATAAGAGAGCTTGCTCTCTTTCTCTTCCGATGGCTGAAGACGACAAGTCTCTCTGCAGACAGTCTTTGCTCGTATGGGCTGAGGCCTGCCTGTTTAGACCTCCCATTATCTCCCTCCAGGAGGCATGGGGCGTTGGTTGGTGCTTCACACAATTATGCTGTCTGGTTCAGGGAAGTATTTAATTCGGGTTTTTTTGTTTGTTTGCTAGCTCTCTATTAATGGTGTATATTTGAAGGATATTTGTTTTGGGCTTTTTTTGTCCCTGTTTCCCCCCCTGTTTCCTCCCTTTTCCCTTTTTTTCCCCTCGGGAGCTCCCTGTTGTATGTACAATATATTCAAATTGTATACATTATTGTAAATATATGTACATATATATATATTTGATATAATTTGGTTGGTTTCGATTTCTCTCAGTTTCTATAGTTTTTTCCTTACCTAAAGGGGGAGGGAGGGAAAAGGCTTTCGCTGAGTTCTGGAGATTTGACAGGAAGCCAGCTCTAAACCTGCTCACAAAATTATTCCCCATGCATCTAGCGCTGTAAATAAACATATGCATTTCAATATTCTTTGTGAGTTTTGGGGTTTGATTCTGCAGGGACACAGAAAATCACCCAGACAGCAGCATCACAGTTACCCTGTTGTGAGGATGAGGATGATGCACTCTAAGGTTATGTCCTAAGAGGTTTAGGGCGCTTTTAGATCAGCAGGTCCTGGCATTTTCCCCATCCTGAACCTGGGGTGGGGAAAATGGCACATGCATGACACGACTGGGACACCAATCACACTGTCAGCCCCCAACAGCATTTGAACTTCTCTTTTAAGTCAACATTTAACATTTTCTGCTTTAGGCTTAAACAAACTTTGAACCCATCTTGCCTATTTTTAAAGAGTGACAGGGTCTCACAACTCCCACAGTTACACTTTCCATCCAAACATTTTGCTCATTCAAACTTCCACATGGTTTGCTTTCTCTGTCCTGGAAAACTTACTTCTGTGAAGACCAAAAAAAGTACCAAGACCAAGGTTAATAAGGACAATACTGTGAAGGTGCACAGAACTGAGCCTTCCTACCCTCCAAAACAAACAAAACAACCCATGACACTGTGTTTGGAGACAAAGTCTGAACTGGGCCCACCTTGGAGCAGCCAACAATGTAGCCAGGGACACAGATGGAAATAGAGCCACACCCTGTATCCAGAGCTCACACAAATAAAAAAAAAATGAGCTGGACTGAAAACCAACACTCCAGCAGCATGGATCAACCAAGGAGCAGGCTTAAATGCAGCTTCTGTGCTGATGTATGAGACATGGGGTCAGGGATCATATGCAGAAGTCTCAGTAGAAGCTTGTCAGGGCCAGCAAGGCCAGTTAGGATCCTATGGGGCCTGATACAGACTTTTTGAGGGTCATTCTGCCTCCTCTCTGCGTTATTTATGTGAACAGTAAACCTCTCACTGTCTTGCACAACAATAGATAATGTCCACACTGCACTCATTCTTGGTTGTCTGAAATAGAATTAGATAGTGGCTAGGAAACAAATGCATAAACCAGAAAGAAGTGATGTCCATCATGACCTGAGGGTGAACACTCTCACTGATGAAAAGCAGTGCTAGAGGAAAACGTCTTTGTGTTTCTCACCTGACCCATGGAGCGACATCAGTCTTGGACCACTTGGAAGCAGCTGGATTTTGACACTGTAACTGAAGACCAAAATGTTAAAGGTTTCTAACATTCAAATTCTGGAGTTCATAACTCATTTGGTGGCTCTCCAGTGGGCTTTGCAGTGTGTCCCACCTGTCTTGCTCTCTCTGGGACTGGATGCTGCAATGGCTGCAGTGTAGCTGGAGGTTTCCTGCAGGAAGGGAATTTTAATGTGGCAGGGGAAACCACAACAAAGCCTTTGATTTACCTTGCTTTGTTCTGTTTCTGATGTTCTGATGTCTATGACTGACTGCCAGACTTTCTAAATTGCATTTCTACTGATGATGTTAATGGCTTAATCTCTCATGCTGTATTCACTGTCTTATAAGAAATACTGCCAACATTCTTTCCTTCCTCATTTAGCACTTGCTCATTCCAGCTCCACAGCTACTCACTCAGGTTTCTGTGCACAGTCACCTCATTAAGATTCTGCTGCACTTCGAACTTTCTAAGGAAAATGTCAGGTCCCTTTCTCCGGCTTTTCCAAAGACCCATTGTCTTTTAGTCTCTATATCTCTCCCAAGGCCATATGCTTTATTCTCCTCTTTGCTATATGAGCCTTTCCAGAGATGAATGTGAAGAACTGCAAACAGTTTTCCAAATGAGACTCTTCCAGCTGGAGCAAGGCCAATTACCAGATCTCATAGTTGATAAATGTATATGTGAATCTCAGGATGCTGTTGATTTTATTTGAACAGATGTTAAGCATTCTGCCAGGGATCTCACACTTTATCCACTACTACCCCTCACTCTACCTGAAATTTAACAGCATATGGAAACAATGCTGAGTGTGTAATATGGCTCAGTAAAACAAAATAAAAAAGCAGAATAGCTAGCAAGACTTGTTATATTCTCATTTGGTTAAAAAAAAAATTACAAAGAACCCACCCCAACTTTTCTTTTTGGAGCCAAGAATCACTTTGTGACCCATATACGCAATACCTGACAGTGCTTTCCTTCAGAACATATTGTCCTGAAGTGACTGAGAATTCATTCTTTCATGTAGTTGAGAAAACATTTCTCTAAAATTTTTATACGAAAGTATATAAAAGTTACCTGCCATTCTTTTCAAACAGGAGGCAATTAAATTTTATTTTGTTATATAAATTTTATTGTAAACGTTTCAAAATGTTGTTAATGTATAAATATAACCACACAACAGCTTTAATCAGATTTGGGTAACAGTTCAGCTGCAGTGCAAAAATGGACATGGGCTTTGACACACCCCAAATATCAGCTGAGAGCCTCTGAAGCCACAGGTTTTGGGGTATAGTGGGGTAGCAACAGTTAATTGCAAACTGATACCCACAGGGAAGTTGTTCTCTTACATAAGCACTTCAAACTCTGCCCTGGGAATCTGATTGTCTCAGGATGATATTTGGGGAATTGGCTGATCATCCTTCTTTTGGATGGATGGGACAATATTTAAACAGCAAAAGTTTGTTGAAAGGAAAAGCCTTCTTAGAAGAAGAAACAAGAATTTTGCAGATACTCACGTGAAGGTATAAAATAATGAAGAAATAAACATTGCATTTTCCTTCAGGTATTTAAAAACACTTTTAGTCCTGGTTTTGTTTCTATTTTTAGTTTAAAAATCTACTTCAAAATAAGAGCAAGTTGAAAAAAAAGCTAACACTTTCATTTCACAAGTAAAATACAGAATATTTAGAACTGGATTCCATATTTACACAGCAGTACTTCCACACAAACAGGGTAGCCTTAGGAGGTCTGGAAATGAAGGAACTCAGCCCCACCATCCCTTGCTGGGTTACTTATTTGTAAACCATGATTTTTGACACCATGATAAAGTTAAATCAGCCTCTCTAAAACTCCCCATGGGTGTCCAGTAATTGGCAAGTAGCTAAAGCATCCTTGAAACCTCTTCTTATGGTGGCTGAGAGGCAGCAGTCAAGGGAGCTTGGATTTGGAGAAAACTGGGGAGTGACAACACCAGGAAGAGGTGAAACAAGAGAAAGAACAGGCAAAAATCACACTGCAGAGATGTCCATGGTGGTCTGGGCAGCAGGGAGGAAACAAGACCAAAAAAAGAAAAGGGCTCCAATACCCAGTGAGCCCAGTGTGTTGAACAGGTTGGGAAAGCATTAGTATTTGTGCATTTTGGTGATATTCCCTTTACCATCAGTTGTCTCTGAATAAAAAGAAACACTGAGTGGAATAGTCAGGGCCTCATGACACCCCAGCCACATGCTGCCATCACCTGCCTGGGAATTTAAGTGATTACACCTTAAAGTAAAGCTTCTTAAGTGTTCCATCATCATTTAAACAGGCAGCAAGGAGATTTGTAACTGGACATTAATGTTCTATGGTGCATAGATGGGTGAGACTGTGATTCAAAAGAAGAAAATAAAAGTTGGCTTGTACAGGCATTGACCTGTACAGACTATCAGAGCTGTAGACTCCAATCCACACGGTGGTGACCAGCTTTTCTGAGTGATGACACAGCTACTTACAATGATCTCAGTAGATGATTTTTTTTTGGCAGTACTGAATATGCCATGCAAATGCAATTACCAAGTGGTGTATATCCAAAGCTGCAAGTGCAAGTCATCGCATTTTATGAAGTTCTAATTTCAGTGTATGAGATATGTAACATTAATTTCCTTCACGTGCCTTTGAATTATCTTTTAATATGTGTCTTCTAATTTCAAACTTACTAAAAAGAGTGAAGATGGGGTAGAAAGATTCAAGGGAAGACAATCCACTGGTTGGATTATCTAGCCTTTCAGCATCTTTATCCTGAGAAAAATATAATAAAACTGAACCAGTAAAATTACACTGGTACAAACCAAGAGCACAGGAAGGTCAAACGGTATTTGCATTTCAAATGAAACAGTTTTGAATATGACCTTGATCTTTCACTTCTTTTAGAAGGATTTAAATGTTTAATGAAAAAATCTGAAAATCTCATGGAAAAAGTGTCCCAAATCAAACATATTGTCTAATAGTGTCTGACTCCTAACCAGCTTTTTATGACTAATTTATTAAATAGCTTTGTTCCTCTTGCTGTACATTCATCTGTTTTAAGGAGAGCAACCTCTGGAGACCAGTTTTGTGCTGTGCAGGAGCCAGAAACTGGAAGCAGAAAAGACACTTAAAATGGTAAGAAGATTGAAAAAAGACCTCAGTTCCGTAAGTAGTAATGAAATATATCATTTATGAAAAAAAACTAAGATACCATAAAACCCAAGGTAGATGCATGTGTGCATCTCTGTAGATATTTACGCATTACTGAGCACTGTACAGATCCATCCCTGCATATATATAGGAAAAGATATAGGCATTTAATAAAATAAATAGCCACAGTAAAGAAGAGTAATGTAACAGTTGGTATCGCCATGGGCATATGCATGAATGAAGTTATATTTTACTTATATGTGCTCTGTACATTTTAATGCATATGTGTTCACCAATAATTTTGTTTTTTTTTTTTAATTCTGTATGAATTGTATCTTGTACTTTCTGCACCTTGATTTTTTGCTACTAACTGCAGGAGAATTACTAAGGAGGATTTTTTTGGGAAGTAAATGTTCTTCTTTCATGTTTTCTCTATCATCTGGAAAAATAAAAAAGAAGAAACAGAAAAAGGAAACCACTATGAATATTATTTGTCTTTTCTTTCGGTAATTGACAAAATAAGAATATGCACCAAAAAAAAACCAAAGAGCTGCTTAAGGAAAATAAGAAGTAGGAGAATAAACACCTTTCACTTATCTTGTTCACTCTAATCACTGGTAAGGAGAGGTGACATCAGCGTGATGAGAGGTTTGAAGTGAGATGTCCTGAGTGTCACCAGGAGGGCTGGTTGGGTCGCAACCAAACAGCCCATTCAGAGGGAAGAATGGGCTCTCCCTTGTAGTGGTGTGCAGATCTGCTGATGGAGCAGGAACTCTGAGCCACCAGGCACAGTGGGATGCACAGGTTTGCCACACCAGCTGTCATCCCTGAGCTGATCCCAGCAACAATCAAACTCCTTGCTGTGAAACATATCAAAGCTGAATATGAGTTAGCAGTGCCCTAGCAGCCAGGAGGGACAACTGTGTCCTGGGACCATCAGGTCTACCACTGCCGGCCAGGTAAGGGAGGGGATTTGTCCTGCTCTGCTCTGCACTGGGGTGGCCTCACCTGGAATATTGGGGCAGTTTGGGGCACCACAATATAAAAGAAATCTAAAGCTGTTAGAGATGGTCCAAAGGAGGGCAATGAGGATGTTGCAGGGCCTTGAGGGGAAGCCGTATGAGGAGCGGCTGAGGGCACTTGGTGTGTTCAGCTGGAGAAGACGAGACTGAGGGGAGACCTCATTGCAGTTACAACTTCCTCTTGAGGGGAAGAAGAGGGGCAGACACCGATCTCTTCTCTGTGGTGACCAGTGACAGGACCTGAGGGAAAGACCTGAAGTTGCATCAGGGGAGGTTTAATTTGGATATTAGGAAGAGGTTCTTCACTCAGAGGGTGGTTGGGCACGGGAACAGACTTTACCAAGGAAGTGGTCACAGCACCAAGCCTGACAGAGCTCAAGAAGCATTTGGATGGTATTCTCTGGCACATGGTATGACTCTTAAAAGAGCAGTCATTGACTCTTAGAAATGGTCTTGTGCAGGGCTAAGGGTTGGAATCAATGATCCTCGTGGGTCCCTTCCAACATATTCTGCGATCCTTCGCATATTCTGTGATCCTGCAATTCTGTGATCTCCCTGAGAGTGTCTTTGACCAGAGCTGTATGAACTCACTCACATCAGCCTCACTCTTAAGACATGTACATGTGTGTCCTTCCACCAAGGGAGAAACAAAACTGTTCTGCAGAATTCAGTGCAATCATTTTGCATGTGTAGTACAAGATTGTTGGGGAAAAAAACAAACTGACAACACTACAAGCTCAATGCTCTGGGGTATATTTTCCCGAAGGTTTATCTGGCCCCTGTTGATTTACTTGCAATGTTTTCTTTAACCAGGAGCTGCAGTGCAAAGGCAATAACATATTTCTTTAATCTCACTTGTTGTCCTGTCCAACTGGCAGCTTTTCCACCATCAGCTCCAAGCTCAGGGGAGCACCTAACTCAAGACAACAGCCTCTTTTAAAAAAAGAAACTGAACGCAGCTGCCAAATATTTGCTTAAGCAGTGTGTTTTCAGGAAGTATTTTATTATGTTTCATCATTACTCTTCCATCTACTTACTTTTGAATCATTCACTGTAGTTGTACCCAGACTTTCTGCTGCTAGCTAACTTACAGCATCTGACAACAGCTGCACCAGGACAGCACATACTGCTGGTAGCAAGGAATGCTGCTGTTCCCACCACTCTCACAGTCTCTGCTGGAACAGCAAGCTGGGGAGCACAAGTGATGGCCACAGGTCTTTCAGGACACACATGCCCACAGAGGATATTATCCCCAGTTTCAGTGTCAAGAGCAACATTCATGGCCCCTGTTGGCCTGTGTGCTGAACCAGGCCCATTGTTGTAACACATGTATCACAGAAACTGACTGCAGGGGAACAGCAGAACATGATGGTGCAGTTGCTCCCAAAAAGAACTTTGGGATGAAAAGGTATGTGTTTAATGCAGTGGTTTAGTTTGCTGTCTGGAGGAAAATAATGTGCTAGTCCAGTTAGTCCGACTGTTGGGGTCACCTAAGCCCTGAAGTTTTGTGTTCTCCTCTGTCCCTCCCTGGACCACCTCCCCTCCACTGCAGAGACCAGTAATGCAGGGATGCTCACACTACGAAGCCAGGATCTCCAGGGCTCTGTCCCCAAAATGAAATCAGGTCTGACACACAGTTTGGGAACAGCAATAACCTCAGAGAATGAGCGAAAACAAAGCAAGTAATTCTTGAGGCCGGAGCATCTTACCACAAAGGTAATCCAAGGCTCAGCACTTGCCCTGTTCTTTTTTCCAGTCAGAAATCAGGTTCCTTTTGAAAACATTTTGTACTGCATTCTGCTTGCTGGCTCTTAAACTTCCAGTTCACATTAATTCCCACTAATCAGAGAACACTTTGTAGTTTTTAAGAGTTTATTTACAGTTTTGTACATCTTGCATGGCTGCTGGAAAGAGTAATGAAATGGATGATTAGCCATCTTCTTGGTAATTCAAGAGTGGTGATGAATGCTAGCTCATACTGTAGTGAATATGGAAGAAAGAGTAATGAGATTTATTTTTAATGCAAATCTTAAATAAATAAAGCCAGTGTTAAACTGAATATTAGCTTTTCCCCTCTTCATAGAGCAAAATATTAATTCTGTGCATATATGTATATTTTCTCTTCTCTGCAAACTTTAATGTTGATGATGTCTAAATCAAGTAGATCCTTTTGCTCCACAACCACTTCACCATCTTGCTCTTAAAAAAATTAATGACACTAAGTCTTCAGCAGAAGTGAAAAACACATCAGGTCATGAAGATCTATCTTCTCTTTTACTCGCAAAGTGAGCTGCCATTTGGGATAAAAATTCTGTGATGTAGTAATCCTTACAAAACTCTCTTTCAAGAATTCACATAAATTTTAAGATGGTATTTGATTGTAGGACTGTGAGAGTGAGAATTTGTGTCTTTCAGGATTGCTAAAGCCAAGAGTCAGTGCAGCTTCAAGCAGAGTTGCCAAATGTGCAAAGCATATACGGTTTGGGGTATACAAAGTTTGTACTCAGGACCATTCATGGAATGAATGAGTTATTGACAGCTGCATTTTCAATGCTTCAGGATTTCTGTGTGTTTACGCCAATCACTTTTCAGAGATAAAATACTGATAGTTGAAAGCATCAGTACTTGTGCAAGTATGTCACGGATGTTGCCTGTGAAAGCCTCAAGCACAGTTTATTTTCTAAACAAGTTAATTACACGGCTTCTATTTTAACTGGCAATAACACCAAATTAATCTTCATACCTAACCTTTTTTTTTTTTGTTAGAAATTTCATAGAGCAAGTAGTGAGCTAAGAAAAAAAATCAAATTAAGTGTTGGAAAAGGAAGAAAAATAATCACTGACATAATGTTAATTGGAAACAAATAGTTTTTGAAGGGATTTGAGCCTTTTAAGAAAGAAAGAGTGAAAAGATCCAGATTATATATGCACAGCAGATAAAGATTCTAACAGTAGGCTCCAAAGATGGTCTTTTTCAGTTAACATGAATGAGCAGACTAAGCCAAAAGTAACAGCACCCCAGAGCAAACAGCCTTTGGCAGCAAGGTTTATTCCAAGGACAGTGGTCTCGCAACCTCTGCCGCTTGTTTTGGGGGAACTAATGAATTCCAGTAAATAGAAGAGCCATAAAATGAAATCATCTCTCTGTAAGAGAGAAAGAGAAAACCCACCTCAGCTTCAACATGCTACTGCCTCAAGCTGATGCCAAAGAAATTTTGGAACAAGATTCATGGGATTATGTGCCCAGAGAGGTGCTGGCACAGCAGTGCCTTCAGTGTAATTTTTGCCCATGAGAGAACTTCAATTTGCCTTCTGGAGCTGTAGAAGGAAAAGAAGTTGATAATGGCTGTATACAAATCATAAGATATTTCCAGTTTATAAATTTGTGTAATTCTCATAATGAAAGAATTAATGAATCTCAATTACAAAGGTTGTTTGTACTCCATTATATATTAATACACTACCAATATTTGAATTCATTAATTGGAAAAATGCACCAGAAAATTTATAGATATGTACACACATATAAGTGTGTATTACTTTTTCTGCCTTAGAAAAATAAATCAAAAGCAGGGAAATTGTATATTTGTAAGCTTTTGTCAACAAATTTGTTCTTAGCTTAGGATCTTGCTACACCAAATTGCCACCTGAAGCAAAGTTTTGTGATTTAGACATAAGCATAAATCCCTAAAATTATGGAAACTGTGACAGACCCTTAATTACAGCAGTAAGAACATGAAATTTAGCAATACATATTACTGTCTACCAACTTTTTCTCCTCCTCAAGAGAAAATTGACAGCAATATTAAGATATTGAGGCTAATTGTAAATTACCTGGAAAGAGTCATGCCTGTTCTGCAGTGCAGCAACACATCAGGTGTCCTTGCAAAGCTGGTTCCATGGGTTTGAGGCACTGGGATGGAGAGAGCAAAATCCCTGTCCATCTGAAGCAGGGAGGCTCACTGACACCACAGAGTTGCTTGGCCACCAGATTTCAGCAGTATTTTGGCTGATGCTTGTGGCACCTGGAGCATTTTCTCCCTGTCACCAAGCCTGGCAGAAGCACAGCACCAGTTCACCCTGTCTGTTTGTACACATCATTGTGTACCTGTCAGGGGCCAGACAAAGCTCTATCTCTCCCCTCACCCAAACAGGTCACTGTTACTATGAGAAAAATCGGGTGCCAGAGGTATTTCCTGGGGAATATATTCCAGAATGTCACTATTTTTGCTGGTTTGAGTTGAGAGAATAAGTAAGGTGCAGATGTTGCCTTCATAATGGACTGATAAAATCCAATCAGGAGATGACTGAGCAGACTTAAGAATTGAGCCTCATTGGGTTTTGTGGATCCAAAAAGTGAGAGAGGACTGTGATTCTCCCTGGATCCAAGTAGTTTTCATCCCTGGGATGCTCACATCACTTGCTGGCTATTTCTGAGCACCCCAAAAAATCACCACCGTGGCAATTCCAGTGTCACCCGTTCATTTTCTCTGGATGCTGGGCAAAGAGTCAGCACCCTGACTAAGTGTGCGGAAAACTCCATGGCATGGCTTGTGTCCTATTCCATCCTGTGCAGCTCTCCTTGATCAACACCTGTGAAGCTCCAGAACTGTGACCAGTCCTACCAAATTTCCCTACACAGTCAGTCCTTGGATAGCTTTGAAGATCCATCAGGAAAAAGGCAGAGTTCTGATGGATTCAAGGTACTCTAACAGAAAATAAGGTTTTGTTTCTGCCTTCTTCATGCCTCCAGTCTCTGTAATTACAGCAAAACCAGTTTTAGACTATTTTGTCTTAGATATATTTATTTTTTCAGAAGGAGCTGAAGATCTTATGTTTAAGCAGTGCTTGCTTCCTATCTAGCGAATGAAATATCAAAACCTCCACCCTACAACAGTTTTTCCCATAAATATGTCCATTTGGAGGTAACTGCCACTCTCTGGAAAGCCAGTGAGGCTGGAAAACTTGTTATGTTCTTGAAGTGTCTCACGTCAGACTGAAAGTTAAAAGATGCATTTTTGCTGAACAGCAACAAACTCTTCTGGGCAGTGCAGTTATGCCTTAGGAGTACAAGGTTAGATATTCCTCTGAAAGGCAAACTCTTTCCCAAAAGTTTTACTTTCCCAAATCAGCAGTGACACACGGAGACAGGAATAAATCAGACACCACTGACTTTTTAATCATAAAGTTTAGAGCTGATCAGCTAATACAAGATAGAGTCTGTGCTAGAGCTGACAGGCAGCTTCCCATTAAATTTGATGGAAAACTAAGAATACAGTGTCTCAGGCTGTCACTGACAAAGTCAGGACCTATAAAAGTTACAAAGG
Source organism: Pseudopipra pipra (assembly GCF_036250125.1). Classification (NCBI taxonomy): domain Eukaryota; kingdom Metazoa; phylum Chordata; class Aves; order Passeriformes; family Pipridae; genus Pseudopipra; species Pseudopipra pipra. The sequence continues at coordinate 43,140,014 of NC_087581.1, read as the reverse complement.
GATACAACATTTCCCGAATTGTGTCTCTTTTATTAGTGCTAATCTGGACATTTATAAAAAATACATATAAAAAAATGGTTTCTTCCTTTGTGGGGAATTTACATACACAACAGAACAGGTTTTCAGGTGCTGTATTGAAAACGGACTGTGAGGAGGATGGGGGAAGTGGGATTTATTCCCAAAGCTCGACATGAGGTCACTCAGCATGAGGTCTGTATTGTTATAGCAGATGTCATGGAAGCTAAGGAAGATCATTCAACCTTTCTGTCTCTAATTAAAAAAAAAAGCCAACAAAACAACAGAAACAAGGGTATGTAACTTAGCTTTCACATTTCAGAATTTGAAATGGATTTTATATTACCCCTTGCATTTTTAATATGCAAAATAATAGTTTTCTTACATTGTTCAATAAAAATATTTAATACATACGAATAGATATGCCAGAAAGGAATTACATTCATGTGATTAAAACATTAAATTGCAACAAAAATTTATATATACATTCTTTTCTCAGAAGCTTCTTCTATGAGCAAAACTATGTTTTTATAAGAAAACTGAAGTGAAAGTGTCTGGATCACATTAATTTTTGTCTGTAGGGGTTCTTCTGGTGCTCTGCAGAGCTGGAACAGCATCTACAGAGTGCAAGCTGTATCTCTAACTGAAACATACATGCTGCTGTGTCAAAAATTGCTAGTTCTTGTGGCACAGCTGTTGGTGTCTCAGACCGCTCTCCATCTGGACTTGTCAGAGTCACGTAGAAAGATGCTGAAATGCCCTCCACAGCAACCACCACCCCGCTGAGGGTCAGGAGCAGCTCCAGGCTTTTTGATGCTCACACAAAGCAGACAATTGTATTTGGCATTCAATGTCTTACAACAAATCCATGGAACCCAGTAGTTCTATGTATAGGAAGCACAATGCACTGGCAGGATTTGAGCCAAGATGGAAAATTTTCTGACTTCCAGCAGACTTGGCACATGATTTTATCAAGCCTCTGCCAAAAAGTACCCTCAGGCTCTGCAAGGGTTCAGAGATCTCAGCTCAGCTCTGGCTCTGCACAAGCACTGTGACATGCTGTGTATGAAATGATTCCTGTCTGCACCAGCCAGCCCAGTTAGTTGGGCAATGCTGGTGACAGCTGGGTCCTGTGGAGGCACCAGTAATATTCTCACTCCAGTAAGGTTCAGCTCAGGACTCCCAGTTACAACTTGTTCCTGATCTCTCTGAGACATGTTCCTCAAGTTGTCACAAACAACCCATGTTTGTCCAGATTCATCACATAATAATATGAATAAATAAATAAATAACTGGATAAGTAGAACATACACAGAGTATGATGATGCTGTTTTTTCTCTTTAATCCTGATAAAGAGATGCCTGAGGAAATGATATGAGATTGGAGAACTAGGGTTAGCAGTCACTAGGAATTCTGATGTAGGGCATTGAAAAGGACCTGGTCTGATAAGTTTAATTACTCTGAGTATTAATTAATCTATAGACTATTGAAAGTGGCTGACACCCAGAGTCTAAAAAATAATTCAATGGATTTAGATACATATAACATACTTCTTTAAACAATATAATTTACTAGCTAAAAGAATGAGATTAAAAAAACCCCCATCATTTAATATTAACTTTTTAGGCAGGGAAAATCAAAGAATTTCCACAAGACACTGCGCTCTCTATAAGATTCAGTTTCTCGTCGGAGTGGGCACTCTATGGACATAGCAGCTACAAACCTCCACATTCATCCATCCTTGCAGGGGCAAGACCAGTGATTTTAGGACATTGTCCACTGTGGCACTGAGGCCCAGATGCCGCTGGTGTCCTCAAGACTAAGAGGACAAGCTTCTGAGGGATGGTTTTAACTCTTCCAACCACATTGCTAACACTCTGGGAAGCAGGATAGGCAGGTCTGGGATTGGAACTGATGATCTGACAGGCACCATGAACAATACCTGTATTTGGCAGGAAAGGCACATACAGACTGCTGAAGACAACCCACTCTAAAGCTCCATTCTTGTTTGCAGACCACTCTCCAAATGCAAGAGATAGTGGCCTCACATGGAAAGATCTGCAAAAGTGTTTTTCAAAAGGTTTAGTGAGGGTTTTTTTGAGAGCAAAATACTGATATAGAGTATATGAGGAAAATAATTCTCTTCAATTACTTTATTTTTTTAAAATTTGTCAATGATAAATAACAAAAATAGCTGTTTCATAGCACTTGTTTCATAGAGGTCCTTAAAAGCAAACAAATACACAATTAAGCAAAGGCATCAGGAGACTATGGCTTGGATTAGGATGGGGGAATTCAAAGTGTTTTCAGAATTTTGGATGTTCTTGGATGTGGAATATGTTTCAAGAGTACCTGAGGCGATAAAATCCTGCAGTCCTTCTTAAGCAAAGAGGTCAGACCTGTGCAGCTGTGCCAGTGCTGACAAGCTAAGAGTCTGGCTGCAGAGAGGTTTTAAAGGGGTCTGAAGTTGAAGTCTGGAAGTAAAATGAAATTGATGCTCACAGTGATGATCTTTTATTATTCTGCATTATATCCTGAATAAGATATTGTGCATTCTTATCATGTGCTTACAAAAAGAAGGTTTAAATTCATTAGCGCATGCTTGGGAAACAACCACTCTATACAAATGTGGGTTTGTGTAGGACTGAACATCTACTCCTTTGGCATAATAAATGCAATCACTCCTCCTAGACCCATAATCTTCCTTCCAGCTTCAACCAGTGTATACCAAAGTATGAAAACATGAATGCTCTTCCATCCAAAACAAGGGAATATTTCCACTCAGATTCACAGTACACAGTGAAATAGGAAAGCATGCCCTAGCAGAGGAGAGGCAATTCATTTGTAAGTGCAAATCTGCCACTCCCTTGAGCAAAGCTTTTCCTGCTTGTGTGAGGAGCAGCCTATACACAAACCACACATCCTGTCCTGCTTTGCAAGAGATGTATCTGTTAGGGCTGCACAGGCCTGTTGGAGGCTATTCTGCTTTTTTCTAGTTTCCACCTGAATTTATTCTGCAAAACCTGGATAGAAGCTCAGCTGGAGAGGAGAATCTCATTCCAAAGAGGAAAGGACATGCCTGGATTGCAACAACTCCTCTAGGACAGGAGGTGGATGTCTTCAGGAAGGTGGAAGGAGAGAAAACAGACACATAAACACTGTTATCTGTAAGAGGTGTGAACAGTTCTGCCTTTTTGGAAGAATAAGGAAAGGTGACCAATTTGTCTCCAGTGCCACACTCAACAGTATGATTTCTCACTTTTCTAGCTGCCAAATACCAGAGAACACACTTCTAGATCACCAGCAAACAGGAATGCCTGACTCAGACATACTTTGAAACCAAGAGTTAGTTTGCCTGCACAGGAGGATTATGAGAACTGTGGCAACAGGAACAGAGTTTAGCCTTGAACAATTTCTCTTGCTTGAAAAAAGGAGGACTTTAGACCAGTCATAGCTTAGGATTTGCATAAGAGAGTTAACTTTTGTTACTGGATCACTGAATATGGTTGTCTGAATGTAGGGAAAATATTCTTATCATCAAAATGAAAGAAAGTTGTGCAGTTTGAGAGTGACTCAGACTGAACAATGAAACCACCCCTGCTAAAAGAGAACAGCTGATGTGCACATTTGCACCTGCTGGCTGCAAGTGACAGACCCTGCTGCACAGGCACAGGGAGAAAAATAAAAGACTACAAACAGAAAGTTGCTTTGTTTGCTTCTGAAGCCTCTGTGCTAGCACACAGACATGCACAGGAGAAGCAGCACTCCCTGCATCTGGTCTTCTGCACCCCAAACCACCGCACTAATGACCCATCACACTTCAGGTAGCAGAAAGGAAACAAAAACCTGGACACCATGATAATTCCCCTGCAGACATGCCTATAACCCATCACCAACACCTGTTTTAAGGTCAAATGAGACTTTCTAGTATTGAAAGGTCTGGCCACTTGCTACAACATGTTTTTCTAAAGACTAAATGTTGCAAGAGCTAAATATTTTGGACTACAGTAATTTGAAACAAGTATATTTATTTTTAAAATCAAGTGAGAGCTTAACCTGTGCTTACAGTCTATTCCAGATGGTCATGCTACCTGGCTGAAGTCAGCAATACCTGTGTGTGACATAGCTGTAAGGAAAGTGATCTGCCAGGATTAGTGTGCTCCTCCATCCAATAGCCCAGGCAGCCAGTACTGATCCATCCTTGGATTATGCTCACGCCAAACATGGCATGAAACATGGGGAAAGCATTAACTGACAATACAACCAAGAGAAGTTTTTCCCCAAAGCATAATTATAGCAACCAAAGGTGCTTCAGGGACAATTCTGCCAAGAAGAAGAAGGTGAGACCTCTTCTTCTCCCAGCAATATATAAACTGCTGTTCTAGGCCCTTCTAGGTAAACAGTTGTTTACCTGGACAATTACCTGTCTCCTCTTCACCTTGATGGATATGTCCTTCCATATGTTTTAAACATGACACAAGTTTCTTTGAGGAATTTACATATGCTTCACTTGCAATACTATTAAGAGCAGGGAATTAAATCTCCTCTCCTCCTTCCCTGCTTCTTTTTACCAGCATTTACTTCTTTAAGAAGACAAGGAAATAAAAGGAAACAAACTCTTTGAATTTTTATAGGTAATAATAATGGCTATAACATAGAAATAACAAAACCTGCCAATAGAAAGCAAAGCTCTTCATGGGCAAAAAGTTCCACTAAAACAGCTGGTTTGATTCTGTTTCAGAACATTTTAATATTGACATTTTAAAAATTTGGAGATTTGGTTTGTATTTAAGAATTCTTGAGATTTTTCTTCTCTTGAGGCTCAATATTACAATATGATTTATAATTACTTCACACAGTCCTGCCAAATACTCTAAAAGAATTTCAGCCATAACTCGCACCTGGCACTGGGAAGCATTAGCAATAACAAAACTTTGATACAAATTAATCACAGATCTCAAAATGAATTCAGCATCTCACAGAATGTGAACATTTTACTCACAGTAAGGTGAACACCAGTTATATATTCATGGGGACCTTGACTCAATGAAACGATTAAACCCATTTGCAGGTCCAAGTATCTTTGAGACTGATGGGACCAGGCAAAGACTTTGGGTCAGATCCATGATTATAGTACATTGTTGGAATGAAATGAAAAATGTGCTTTGGTTTTTTGGTTGGTTGGTTGGTTGGTTGGTTGGTTGGTTGGGTTTTTTTGGCTAACGATATGTGGATGCATTCAATCCCCAGAGTTTGAAGAAAAGGAAAACATTTGTACTGTAATTTTCAGCTGCATTTCAGGTAAGGGTCTTCAGATTTGCCAAAATTTTCGTCTTCCATTTCAGATTAAGAATGTAGGAGTTTCTACCAACATTTGTTATAAATGTTTAAAACTTCTGATAATTGCCTAAATAGAGACATTAAATTAACATCAATCATTTCTACCAAAAGATATAGCAGTGAATAAAAAGCTCTATTTAAAACAAGGAAACTTAAAGTCCCAGAAGAAAAAAACTAATTTGTAAAGAAAAAAAAAAAACAAAACCCACCACCACATATAACTAGAATGTTTTGAAAGACATATTAAGATATTGCCACATTCCAGGAATGAGGTAGATCCACATCTCAAGAACATCTCAGGGGAATCAAAATTCAGCAAGGGAGAGAACATCTCAAACAAGCAAAAATAAAGTAAAACTGAAGAGATTGGAAATTTCCACACAGCATCTTCAAGTTCAGATCTCTCTGGCAGCAGCTGTGTAGCAGACAGAACTCCAGGCCCCTGGAAACACTGCTCAGGACAAATCAGTTTTTAAAACTGATGCTGCTTGTTCTTTATTATTAGTTTGAGTTGTGTGTGCACCAGGTTTATTTTAGTCCTTTATTATTTGAGCTCAAGGGAATTTATTTTCATTTACCAATCCAATAAAGAAAATTGGATTAAGACATCTAATACAAAAGAGCCTTCTAAACTCAAGCTTTTCATGAATCTCACAAATAGTAACCTACTTATCCCCTTACATGTATAGTGGAAATAAAAAAAGCAAAGTGTTTACTTAAGCAGATCTGGAAGCCCTGTGTCTATACAGATGTTGTAAAAGCAGCAATTCCAACAGCACTGAATGGAAAAAAAGGGCTCCTTTTTGTAAAATATCACTGATTTAATATCTAGCTGAAGTTTTTCCTATTATTTGTTTCTTAACAAGATTTTGCCATAGCTAAGTTGGTTCTAAAAGGTTCAAGGAGGGGTGGAAGGAGAGGTTGAGGGAGACTAAAATATGTATGCCCTACAGGACTCCGACCTACTTTAGAATTTGAGTTGGCAAAAATGTCTGCTTTACATTTCTATTTCCATTGGTTATACCTGATGAACATGCATAGGAAGACTGGTGTTTCAAATTCCAAATCAATTCCACTTTTCTTATTAAGGTTGTTCTTAAATCCAGATGTGCAGAAGAAGAGAGATGTCAATGGCCATAAGCAAACTGAAGTGGGCAACACATCTCACCAAAAACATGTTTCAATGCCTGTTTTGCTTTCTTGCTGACACCGACACACACTGGAGCACCAAAGTGTTCCAATGGGTTCAAAACATTCCAGCTGAAGAAACTGATGTTCCATGAGGTATAAACTTTGACAAGGCCATCTTCACCAGAGATTGCCAAAAGGTCAAATATTCCTTACGTCTGTGATGAGGCCCTCAAATACCTTTGAATGCTTTCAAACAAAGCATTTCCAAGGAATTTCACCCAATGGAAACGTTAAATCCTTCTGTTCAGGTATAAACACTATTCCCAAACCTCCAAATTTCCTTTTCCATTGGGCTTCAGTGTGGCCTCCAGCATCTCACTGCTGTGAAGAGAGGGAAGACCTGGTCTAGGTGCTTTTTCCCCCATTTCTTCCTCATCCCCAACCTCTCTGCCTTCGCTCTGCCCTTGTTTCTGCCAGCAAATGGCACTCCAGCCCCTTATGGACCTGCTGGATCCTGAACTCTGCAGTCTCAAATTATTAGAATGGCAAAAATCACCCAGGGCTGACTGAGCTCAGTGACAGTTCAGACCTTTCAGGTCATGCAGCAGAGGGGACAACTTCAGTAATTAGGATTTTCCAGGCAGACGTGAGCTTCCTTTGCCCATGTTCTGGAGTCGCTGATGCCATGTGCGTGTAGAATGATGTCAGGCTGACATAACATACCTCGTCTCTCTGCAAGGCTCCATGGCTCAGGATCACACCAGCTTCCTCAGTGTCCTCAGTGGTAGGTGAAGCTTCCCACCTTTAGAGACTCCATCTGAAAAGCAGAACATGGGTTCTGTTATTTATTCTTAGCATGTAGACCAGTACCTTTTCTGTCCTACTTCAGTTGAAAATATATTACTAGGGAAGAAAACATGGCTATACTACACGTCTCTTTCATGATATAATTACAGGGACAGTGTCAAAGACACTTTGGGCTTCTAAAACAAGGGTAGAATTGTTGCTTCATTTGACATTGCATTTTCTTTGAAATGTTCTTCAAAGAAAAGCTTACCTCACCAAATAAATTTTTGACAGCAGATGGTCTTAAAATTAGTTTCTTGGAGATGAATCCTAAAAGAAAAATTCCTTGTAAGGAAGTTGATTAGCTATATCAAAAATTTTAGGATAGGTAGAAAAATTTAGGATGTCTGTGCAGTAAGTTAGGCAGAGACAAAGGTGACAGCAGGTGTGAAAAAGTATCTGCTGCAGATGTACTCACTCACTGTGATGTGAAAGCTCCAGACAGTGCTGAAAAAAAACCCAAAATCAACCCCCAAACTTCTGATGGCAAAATTATTTTAAGTGGCTTAAAGACAACACTGGAAAGTTAACTGAAGACACCGGTGGAGATATACCTGGTTTACAATAAATTAAAATAATTATTATAAGTGGTCATTCACCCCATCACTGCCTCAGTTTTTCTTAAAAACTGCACAAATAAATTTTTATGGAGTTTTTATTGGAAATAGTGTCTTGTCTCTACTGGCTTATCCTAAGACTACTTACACAATTTCACCTGCACAGAGGTGTTGGGAGCCTACAAAAAAACAAAAGTGGAATTTCTGAACATGTCACAATTTCATAAATGCTCTTCTTTTTTTCTTTGTTTTGGGCTTTTGTACTTTCGACAGTCAGATACTAGAACCTGCTCTGCTGTCTCCTCTTCCTCCCTCTTAATCACCATTTTTTTCATATGTCAGTCATAATTAGTTTGCTGATTACATATTCAGAGAAGGGAAATATAATAGTTTCCAAGTTGGGTATAAAAAATGGTCAATTGAACAACAAAGCATGAGCTTTGCTTATTCCAAATTTCACTTCTTTTGGAAACAGACATTAGTTGTAAAAGCAGGATGCTGCACTCAGCACTTTGAGTACAGCAATGAAAGTATCTTAAGTTGATGATCACAGTTTTACTGAGAAAAAACACACACATGCAAAATAAACCACAATATCATACCACTGAGAGCTAAACATATCCAAATAGCGTCCTGTCTGAAGAAGTTTGATTTGTTTATTTTTCCATACACAGAAAGACTGTGAATCATTGGAAATGTTGCATTTTTGCTTGGAGGTTGTCTTTGAACTTAGTAATATCCTGTGATGAACATTATGCAAGAACAAGTAAGTCCCTTCTAGTCCTTATCTACTAATAGAACCAGAAAAGAAATCCTATCTTTCTGTTGTCCCGATCATCTAAAATGCAGTACAGACTGATTAAGGCAAAAAAAAGTCCTGGAACTTCCACTGAGGTGACTGAAAGCCATCACTGTACTGCAAAATAACACTATCCATATGCAAATCCTTTTAGTTAAAAGAAATCTCTCTCGGATTGGACTTAAAACAGAGAATACGGTTATGAAAACAGAGAAGATGAAATGCCTTCTTATTTGAAATTTATTTTAGGGTTTACATGTTACTTTTAGTAATATTCACTTGAGATGCAGTCTGGAGAAAAGCTGCTGCTGGATCCCTGGGTTTAAATCTTTGTTGATGAAATACTAAATAAATACAGAAAGCAAGCTCCAGCATACAAGAAGGATGAAAGATGAGCAGTCTGGGAAAACCGTTGTATTTTAAGTATATTGAATACAGGAGAACATAATAAGATCCTCTGTAGCAAACACAGCAGCAATGAAGCATTTCAGAGTACAACCCCCTGAAATCAAGACTGGTGGGAAAGGAGAATGTCGTACTGGCTGCATCAAGGTGAGCAACAAGGTGAGCAACAGGGTTGAGACTGTCACAAGCACTGAGGTTACACCAGGTAACTGCAGCTATGTCAGGCATGGCACCTGCATCAGGGAAAAACTGCACTGCAAGTACATACAAGCCAAACCTCCTGAGAGTTTTTGGGATCAGCAGCTTTGGTAAAGGCTTGCTTGTGCCAGTCAATGCCTATGCTAATTTGAGACACCAAGAATAAGATGTCACAGTCTGACCAACAGATAGGAAGAGTCCACTCATGTATGAGACCTGCAAGCTCAGCATCTGTGTCTCTCCTGGTCTGGCAAGGCAGGTCATTCAGATTCCTTATCTGTACTCACTAGACAGGAAGGACAGCAGCTCCAAGAAGACCTAGAAAAGTTTGAACGGATATTCAAGGACTAGGCAGTTGGGGAGTCTGGACTCACACTCCAATTTTCTGTGCAAAATGAGATGAAAGCTCAGAATTGTTCAGAAATAAAAAGGATAGGAACATGAGAGAAAACATCAGCATAAGTGAGGGAGATCATGGCTGGTGGAGGAAGGTAAACAGCTGAGAATTAGTTATTTATTGGCCAGAGTAGTGTTACTCCGGCCAATGTCCAACTGGGTAAAGTGCTACAGGAAAGTTAATGCTGATGCCACACACTTGCTGGAAGAGCATCGAGCATCCAGCATAGGGCTGTGGTTTGTGCAGTGGTGATATACTTGTGGAACATGCAGCTCATCTACCTGATGAACTCAAGTAGATTTTCCAACATTCCTAAAAATGTAGGAGGCACATCTGTTTGAGGCATAACCATATGGAGTTAAAATTCATGGTTTCTAAGCAATTTAAACAATGTTTAAGCAACCTCCTCTCTCAAGGATCTGCACTGATGACAATCCACTGCCCTGGAGACTGTGCCTGGACAGCAGCTGGGACTCCAGAGGAAGGCAGCCATTGAATATCTGCTTGACCGCTCCATTTCGGGGCTGGTAAAGAACTGTGCTTATAGCAGGTTGTGTTTAATTACTGCCCAAATTGCAGCTGACTTTTTTTGACTGGAAGAAAAATATCTGACTCCTCAGTCAAAACTCAGGGTAGAAAGAAACTCACTGATCCTAGAAAAAAATGTCCAATAATACATTATTATTAAACTAAGCACAGCACATTTTGTCAGATCTTAAGAATCACAAAATCCTCCTAAAGACATGGATTTAAACATGAGCATATTTTATTATCCTTCATCACAAATATGTTGATTTTAAAGAATAGCAGCAGACAGGGGAAAAAAAAACCAGAATCACACAAACCCCATCAAAAACCTAAACCAACCTCAGCAATCAAAAAGAAATGAGTAACATTGTTTAATTCAACAAATGTTTTCCCACTGTGCATTAAGTCATCCGGAGTATTTTAGTGGAACACAACCAAGATACAATGCTAATGAAGGGCAAAATTCATGAACGTGCATAAAAATATGAGGCTGCTGCGCGGGTTTGCTCAGAAGGAATTAGGGATGAAATCTTGCACACTGAATCTTACTAATGCCCAGTAAAATATATTCATCACTGGTTTTTCTGTGGGAATAAACCTACTTTGACAAGCCCTATATAAGGAATTGCACAGCCACTAAAATGCTGAAATGCTGAAAATATTCTCAAGTATGCTAATAACAAAAATGTGGGTTTTTTCCCTTTCCTTGTAACATTTCAAATAATGGCATCCTGATTGTGTGACTGAGGTAAAAAACAGACTCCTTTAATTTATGCCTTTAAGAGACGCTGACAAGTCTAAGAGCATTTGAAAAAAGGTGTTCCATAAGATTTTCTGGAGGAAGCATCTCTGTGGAGACTGAGTTGCAGAAGTTTGTCAGCTCCTTAGTCACTGTAACCTGTTAATAAGAAATTGTTATTTGGGTTTTTTTAACTCTCACTCTGTGCAGGGATTTAGAGTGCAGCAGAGAAAAAACCTCTCCTGGGACTCAGCAAGGTAGTTGGGCTGACAACCTGCCCCACACATCTGCTAGAAAAGGAGAAAGATCCTTCCCAGCTCTCAGCTGAAGAATACAGATTATTCCACCTCTTCAGGGTAAACAAGAAACCACGGAACCAGATTTGAACAAGCCGCTTGCTGCTTGTGCCAGCTATTTCATCTACTGCTCTGTGAAACACTTCAGGGACATACATTCCCTTGGGCCTTTTGGGGGAAATCTCTGGTCAACTTCACAACATGGAAGAAAGACACCTTATCTCTGGGACGATGGCTAAGCTACCAAGGTTCTGGTGATGCATGAGGATCCCTGTGGACTGAGCAGTCAGACTGTTGAATTTGCTGCCACAGTGATCTGGCACAAAGTCATGACAGAAATTACAGGAGTGGAGCATTTTCCTATTAAGAAAAGAGAAAAATCTGGCTAGTAATGTAGTTGAAAGAGTTGTAGGGATGTCTATAACTATCCTTCATTAAAAAAAAAAAAAAGCTGTTCAGTTACACATTGCTAAGGTTCAATTTGCAGAAGAGATATCCTCATCTCCTGGCTCTCTGCGGTATAATTAATCTCCAAAGCAGGCAATGAATTCTGAAGGGTTCCACTCACCCTGTTTTTTGTCAGCCATTTTCCCATTTAATAAAATAAAGGAAAAAAAGATTTTCACATACTTCAGGTAGCAGGTCTAGAAATGAGGGAGAAAATGAGGAGGGTAAAATCACACGTGGATTCAGAGCTCTCCAGCATATTTTGAAAGAAGTCCCAATGTGCAGTATAAAGGTTTGCAATAAGCAGCTTTTTAACATAAACTGGCATCAATCTTTTATAAAGAAATTCTGTAGTGGGTGGTTTCATTGCCTGGAGATACTCAAGCCTGAAACAGGTTCAGTCCCTTAATAACAACCGAAGATTTTGCTGTTAAGTCCCCACTGCAAGACAATGGGGAACAATTACAGCATGGACTGATGTCAATGCTTGTTCTAGGGTCTCCTCTGTCCCCCTTCCCAGAACTTGTTTCAAATCCATCCCTGGACAGGAACACAGCCAGACTCCAAGTGATAATGCTTATGGCAGGTGATGGTTCTCATTTCTCCAGTACTAAAAAGACAGACAAAAACTATGTCTCCTTTTATGATTTCTCTGGTTCCTTCAGAGAAAGTCCTCCTAGAGCAATGGACAGAGACCATAATTAAGTGCTCTTTCTTTTGGGGCATCCAGAGTATTGACCTGATGTCCCAGAACAGCAGCAGTAGACAGTCCCACTGTTTTTCTCCAGCTAAATCCCAGTGATGTGTAAATACATCCCTATTACAGACGCCACTGGGCTCTCTCTCTTGGCTCCTAGAAAAAGAGCAGCTAGCTCAGATTCTCTGAGGAGAAACACAAGACAAGGATGAGAGGAAAGCGGCTTCCAAGAGCTCCCTTCCACAGAAATCTGCCTCCTCTCCATGACTAGGGCACTGTGGTGCTTTGGGACAGGCTTGTTTTTTGTGGCATATGTGTAAAGTTTTTTTTTGCCTTGCACACACCAGAAGTCTTTTCCTTTTGTCCTGGCTGAATGAATGATACTCCCACTAACTCTTGCTGCTAGCTGTGTCTTTTTATGTCCACAGTGTAGATTAAAAAGACATTTAAAAGCTTGGAAAAAATCACTTTTATGTAGCTAAATGCTTGGAAGCCCTCTGCCCCCACATCTGTGTGTGACTTGAAAGAAATCAACTAAACTGTGAATTGTCAGTTGATTTTCCTTTAAATCATGAGATGTTGGCAGGGGGCACCCTCTGTTTACAGATTTCCCATTAAGTGTTGAATGTCTGCATTTTGAAGAGGAAGTGAGCAAGTTCATTGACATTCACATCACCAATTTGGTGGTAAGAAGCTCACTTATTACAATTTCCAGTTGGTCAAATGCAGTTATAACTTTTTAAAGGGTTCAAAATCCTTTTTTAAAGGGTTCAAAAAACGCAGGTGTTACCAAGTCATCTAGAAAGAAAATCTGAGTGAGAGATATCCTATATCCTCTGTGTTGAAAGGGAATTAAGGAATTAAATGTTCTAAGTCTGTGGACTTAGAGCTGTGCTTGTGCTTCAGCCTTTGGAGTCTTTGGATTTTCATGGACAAACCTTCACCCATTGACAAGACCAATGACGACATGACATTCCTGACCCTGGAGACCACATTTCAAGAGCTCTCAGCTGCATGGTGGCTGTCATTTTCCCTCTGTACATCTTGAAATTTTGCTGAAGTAATTCAAATAAATTAAGAGAGCTGAGCTTAGAAACGGGGGTAGAAACTACTGAACTTGCAACTATAAGCACCGTAGAAAGACCATTCTGATTTTCAGCTAGTCCCTGAAAATGATGAAGGGATGCAAGGAAAAAGAGACACAAAAAGGACACAAACTCTGGGAGGTTGTGGAGGATCACCCGTTTAACCACTAATAAAAAGCAAGCAATAAGGATAGGTTAAATATACCTGTGAATAAAAAACAGCTAACAATCAGGATTTAACATTGACCCCAGGAAAACTGAAAGCTTACAGACTGGGGAAGATCTAAAAAAATGCTGAGGATGGACTTAAATATTTGTTGTCCCCAGTATTGCTGAAGATTCAGTCACATTAATTACGTGTAGGAAAGAAGGACTGATGGGGACATTTATTATGAGAGTTGTTAATTTTTATCTGATTCCATTCTCCAAGGTTGGTTGGCTTTACTAAAGACAATTGCTTTCATTTGCTGATTAATGATATAAATAGTGATTTGTGATAAATGAACCTGTTATAAAGTCTTTTTGAAAAGGCGGAACATATGAAATTGATCACTGCATATCAAACAATGCCATGCCTGAGGAGTTAAAATGTGGTCTCCTGAAAGTTGCAGTAGTTTATATTAGTAGCACAAACCAGCAAATGACTGCATTTCATTTCTTGCCATTCTCTTGTTTTGATAAGCTCCATAACAAGGACAAATATTTACAAGGTCCTGTACCACAAGGAAGGTTGCAGATACATCATGGAGTCCACTACCAAGAGGGAAATAAGGAGACACATCTCATGTTTTTACCCTTCCAAAATTCTTTGCTGGAAGACAAGGACCCTATTCAGGACACAATTTTTCAGTTAATTTTTATATAATCACTGAATGACATGGTCTTAAAACCTTTATACGAGTACCATACATTAATATTTCACAATTGGTTTCTCTGAACCATTAGGTAATTTATGGAAATTACTTTTCCCAGCAAATAACTTTAAATCATGACCACTTGTCCAGGAGCAAGAGGGAAAAAAAAAAAATGGAGTGGGCAGAGTGTGTCAAATCCCACTCCTTTCTACCTTTTAAAGGTAAAAAATATTACTTCTTCCACCTACCTGCTGCGAGTCTTCCAATCTCTCCCTGTCCAGAGAAGACCACAATACATGAGGAAAATTAAAATTACTTACAGGCTGTACCTGTGAGTAATGTTCCTCACCCAGGAGACCTCAATGGGTCTTTGGTGTATCAAGAAAATGACAGCTCTCACAGCAATGAAGTTTATATATCTTTTTATGAAAAATTTCCCAATTTGCTTCAAGCAAATATCTGATTTTCTTCCAAATGAAGGAAAGCTTGTCCAGGGAATGGCTGAGGGTTATAAGTGCTGGTCACAGGAGACACAAAGGCACAGGGACACCTGACCAATAGCTACTCTGATCCACAGAAACCAGGGTTGGCAGGGATCCATTGGTGGAGATGGTTGTCAGTGTGAGAATGTTACCCCAAACTTAGAAATCCAGGGAAGAGAGTTACCAATATTAACGCTCTACACTCTCCAACACAGACAAATGAACTGCTAAAATGGTTGGTTTACGACTCCTTAGAGTTTATTGTCTTGGCTTATCACAAAACTGATGGAGAAAAATTAAAACTAACCCAAATTGTGCCATGTGAATTTCCCTGCACTGACTTCCTTGGGAAGAGGCAAGGAGCTTCCTCCATTACACTCAGACCTTTCTGTAAGCCAAGCAGCCTCTATATGCCAGCGAAGGAGCTGGAGCTTAAACCACTACAAGCATCATTATCTGTTAATAGAGGGCAATAAACAGACAACCTCAGGTAATTTAACTAGCCCAGAGTGGCTCCCCCTCAGATCCCAGAACAGAGTCATAAAGAGACAGGAGCTTTGGTTACTCTTCCAATACTTCCAGAGGGCAGTCATTTCCCTTCTGCTGCTCTGAGTCAGCTCAGGAGTGGCCTGTGTGTTTACATCTGTGCCTGAAGAAGACGTTCTGAACTCCTGGGAGTCCAAACACCATGCAGAGTAAGCTTTTGCATTTGAGATATTGCCTTGTGTTTGCAGCTGGCAGGAAGAGGGTATGGATTTGCTGTGGATCTTTAAGTGCAATGCATCTGGCAGCTTTGTTAGGCTGGGTGCACAGGACATGGTGCTGTACTGAATATATTATGTATTTATGTGTATATATCTTTAACAGGGAGTTAGAGATTACTGTGACAAGTGTTTTTGGAAACTCACAAGTCCATTCAGTTTAAAATAAAACTTTATTACTAAATTCATTCATTGCAAATCCACTTGTGCTAAATGTTTATGTTTGCTATCTTCCCTCCTTATCACTCCATATGCTGAACTGCTGTTCCCAACAGTTACCCTAAATTAGCTGTGGGTGTGCAATGCCAGGGAGCAGATGCCAGGCAGCCAGTGCTGACGGCTGAGGTAGTTTGATGAAACCATCACCTGGCTGAGATCACAGTTCAGAGGGTTAAGGTGATTCAGGCTTGAGAGACCCTTGATAAGAGAATTAAGCACAGAATCAGGAAATTTTCTGTGCCTTTCTTCTGTTCCTTTCTGTGTCGCTTCCCCATTATTGCCAGAGGATCACATCGGCTGCCAATGTTGCTTGTTTTGGGTTTTGTGAGTAATCTCTCCTCTGTGTTCACTATCATACCTGGCCCATTTGCTGTCCCTGTGTTTCTTTGCTTAGAAACTCTTTGCCACATGCAACACATGCTTTCAAGTACAACACAATGCTACTGTTTGCCCCTAGTTACTAGTTACTTTCATTCCTCATATTCATTTACAGTGCTTATACATGTTTGGCTACAAAATCCTTGTAAGTTCTTGTGGTTATACTACTACATCTGTGTTTTTGGTTCAAGACAGGATAACATTATTTGCATCTTTATGAGTGCATTTTAACTCATACAGGTCGCAGCTCACATTTATCTACACTGATATCTTCTAATGATACACAACCCCCCCACACACACTCATTATTTTTCCTCTGTACATTTTGAAATTTTGTTGAAGTAATTCAAATAAACTAAGAGAAAGAGAGCTGAGCGTAGAAACAGGGGTAGAAATTACTGAACTTGCAACTATAAGCTCTGTAGAAAGACCATTCTGATTTTCAGCTGGTCCCTGAAAACGATGAAGTGATAAATTGTTAAATGAATCCTGTACATTTTTTTAGCCTGCCCCCTTCTAATTGTCAAACAAACCACCAAACCACCAAGTTTGTGTCCTGGCAGAGACCAAAGCACCACAGAAAATTGTTCTCTGGCATTTGCTGGGTCACTGCAAATTGGCTCCTCCCTGCCCTAAAAAAACACAGCAAAAACACATCAAGGAGGAAATGGCTCCTTGGTCTGCAAACCATAGAATTCCACTTACAGCCACTTTGAATATGAGCAGCACCACTTTAATTTTCCCTTTTTTTTGTGACACAACACTTTTTATCTCTCGCCTATTGGGAGCAGCAAGGACAATCTGGTTTTGCTCTCATTACCACTTGGCAGAGATGCAGACAAACCCAAACACTGATTGCAGCCTTTTAACCCAAATATTGAAACTACAGAGCTGAATGCAAGGCAGCAGTTTGCTAATTCCTATTTTCCTCAACAGAATGCAGGTCTCTAGGTAGCCCAAGAGAAATATTTGCCATCCTCCTGCTTCCTCAAGGCCAGCAGGCTGTGCTTGAAAATTCCAAAATTCTTCAGCCCCTCCTGGTTTTGACAGTGACTACAGACATCACAGTGGTGATGGTGAGAATGAAGTGGTGGTGGTGAGAATGAAAGACTGCAGGATGAGGACTTTTAGTTAAAATCATCCCGGTCTGCTTTGTTAGGGAAGCTCTTGGAACTTAAACTACACGGATGCATTTCTTTTCTTTTATCCACATATTTCAAACATGACACTGAAAAGCCACTTGCTCCTTTGCCTGCTTTCTCTGAAGTGGTTTGTCTGGATGTCCGAAAATCCTTGCTTCCATTTTGAGTGCATTTGGCTTTATTCCTGGAGGCAGGTTCTTACTGGAGCTCTTTATATGGCCAGAGTTCATTACTGACCTGAAAATTCTGCCTTCAAAGGGTTATTTAGAATCATAGAATCATAGAATCATAGAATCGATTGGGTTGGAAAAGACCTCCGAGATCATCGAGTCCAACCCTTGGTCCAAATCCAGTCCATTTACTAGATCATGGCACTCAGTGCCACGTCCAATCTGCGTTTAAAAATCTCCAGGGACGGTGAATCCACCACCTCTCTGGGCAGCCCATTCCAATGCCTGATCACTCTCTCTGTAAAGAATTTTCTCCTGATATCCAACTTAAATTTCCCCTGGCGGAGCTTAAGCCCGTGCCCCCTTGTCCTATTGCTGAGTGCCTGAGAGAAGAGACCAACCCCCACCTGGCTAGAACTTCCCTTCAGGTAGTTATAGACGGTGATGAGGTCACCTCTGAGCCTCCTCTTCTCCAGGCTAAACAACCCCAGCTCCCTCAGCCTCTCCCCATAGGACTTATGCTCCAGTCCCTTCACCAGCCTTGTTGCTCTTCTCTGGACCCGCTCCAGCACCTCAATATCCTTTCTGAACTGAGGGGCCCAGAACTGAACACAATACTCAAGGTGTGGCCTCACCAACGCAGAGTACAGGGGAAGGATCACTTCCCTGCTCCTGCTGGCCACGCTATTTTTGATACAGGACAAGATCCCATTGGCCTTCTTGGCCACCTGGGCACACTGTTGGCTCATGTTGAGCTTCCTGTCAATTAGTACCCCCAGGTCCCTTTCTGCCTGGCTGCTCTTCAGCCACTCTGTGCCCAGTCTGTAGCGCTGCAGGGGGTTGTTGTGGCCAAAGTGCAGGACCCGGCACTTGGCTTTATTGAACTTCATCCCATTGGAATCAGCCCATCTCTCAAGTCTATCCAGATCCCTCTGCAGAGCCCTCCTGCCTTCCAGCAGGTCGACACTGCCTCCCAATTTGGTGTCATCAGCAAATTTGCTGATGATGGACTCAATCCCCTCATCTAAATCATCAATAAAGATGTTAAACAGGACTGGACCCAACACAGACCCCTGGGGAACACCACTAGTGTTGTAAATTACAACATAATTTACCTGTTGATCCTTCTTTTAATAGGCAGGATTTACTCATTCACCAAGTACTGCAAAATATTTTGATGATCCATTAGTAATTTCAAGACTTTTGTCAATAGCCAGTCCAGGTTTACAATCTTCATTTCAAAATGTTGACATTAGCGACTGGATCACAGGTATGCATTTTAGCAAAACTGTAGAGGTGTTTCCTATATTCTGCTGCCTTCTTCTCAGGCTAGACCAGTAAAAGTAAAAAGAAAAAAAATACTGGCAGTGTGTTTCAGGTTTTCCCTTAAAACCAAATCAAGAGTATATAATAAAATTCTTCAATGAAAGAATTATTTTCTGGTTTTTTGTTCATTTGTTTTATAAAGCTTAGAATCATCTTCAAAAGTGTCTCCATTCTCCTAAAAATGGAGGGGCATTTTACCCTTTCTTTCAGAAATAGTCAGACCAGTTTCAGGAACAATCTGGCATCAACAACTGCAAACCAAATTCTGGCCCTTTCTCCTCCATTTCTCTGAATAAATGTTATTTGGCAGGACATTCCTTAAATACAGCTCAGTTAGGCAATGACAATAACTTAATCAGTGTATGCAAGTAGGACTAGAGGCAGACATTTAGTTGAATTATTGATTTTCTCTGGATAATTTCAGATGGCATTACAAGGAATATTAGAGTCTTTCACACAGGGACTTGATCAGAGAATTGGTGAACTATGTAGTATTCTGTTTTCTAGTGAATATCCTCAAAGATACACATGGAACTATATTAGTTTTTTGGCTTGTAATAATTTTATGGGTTACATTACTTGGACATCAGTCTATTTGGCTTCACATGCACTGTTTTCTTATTTGTATAAAATGCACTATATTATCATTACTCCATTTACTTCCAGAGAAAAAGTTATTCACCAATAAAAAGCACAGCAAAAACCATGTAGTCAGGCATTTTTTTCTGAGAACAAGATTAAAGACAATTATTTTGACATTGGATAAACCACAACAAATCCACTCTCATCTTCCTGCAGTCTTCATAACTCTCCTTCCTCTGAAGTAGAAAGGCAAGAGGAGCAGGTGGTAGCACAGGAAATGCCATCTGTAGATGTGGAAGCAAATAAATTATAGTGGCAGAAGTCAGATATGGGAGTAGATGCTCAGAGAGAGGCTGTGGGACCTCCACCCTTGAGGAATCTCAAAACTCCACTGGAGGCATCTCTGGGCAACTTACTCTGGTTGTCACTTGGGCTGGAGATCTCCTCATGGACCTTCCCATAACTTTGACTTTATCATTCTGTAAGGTATCTTTTTTTGTCAGTTTGAAAGGGGAAAATTGTTGGGTTTGGGGATTTTTTTTCAAAGCCAGAGTGTTGTATTTTAGAGCCATTCCAATGTAAAATTGCATTGTAAATGGTTGCTCAGCTATGGAACCCAAATATAAATCCCTTCTGTCAGCTTACTGAAGAACAGGAACTGGAAAAACAATTGCAGAGAGAGGTGACCGATACGCCACTTGTTATATTTCAAATATATGAAGATGTATTAGCAATCGTATACTAATAAATTCTAAGACAAAGATGTACTACTAAATTATACTACATCCACATAGGAATAATCAAAAACTACCTTAAAGGAAAGAATGCCAAAAAAAAAAAAAAAATTAAAATAAAAACCACCAAATTTGAAAGAAAATCAAAGCTCCAATTTTTTTCTCAAAACCTGTTTATGTTTCCAAGCAATGAAGATAGCAACGTGTCCCAATGGCTCTTCACACTTGAGTGTGCTCTGTACGCTCAACCATTTCACAGGATAGAGCAGGGAAACAGTTTCCATGTACTCAGACAACAACAGATGCTGAAATGATAACTAGCCAAGGTCAAACATGACTTCCTGCAGAGTCAGGCAAATGCTGCAACTTCTCCCATTATCCCGCCCCTACAACCCCTGCAATGGACCAAAGCATTTTGATTAAATTTGGATTTCAGCAATCCTGACCCTGTGGGAGCATCATCATTATCAGCCGAATCAAGCAGCTGGTGACAAGCAGGGACATGTGGTAACTTGATACTGAGGGACTCCTCTTTCAGAAGGGCTGAGCAGGCAGCCTCCTGCATCCCCTCAGACCTCACAGTGACACAAAGACACAAAATCCATGGGCTCCATGGGCTCTGTGTGTGTTTTGCCCTGTCTGCCTGCTGAGCTCCCACTCTTCCCCAAAAGGCTGGGACAGGCAGGGTACTCCCTTCCAAAACTTCTGCATCCCACACCCTGAGCATGGAGATGTCTCGCACTGAGCCTGATCAATCCGCTCTGGGAAGAAAAACTGATTTGGGAGGAAAAGCAGGGCAACTTTCTCAGGTTCCATGGGAATCATGTCCAACATCACACTGAGCTGAAACAACAGGGTGAGTGCCATCCCTCTGGAGAACCATTAAATACCCACCACCACAGAAAAACTTCCCTCACTCCTCTGAGAGAGGAGGCAGCAGTTTGGGATGTGCCTTTGCCAACAGCTGGAGCCACAGCAGGCCCTACAGGACTGACAAGAAAGTTCCATAAGCTTTCTTAAGCTTCCTCAGTTCAACAGACTCCTGAGCAGGGTGTGAGGAGGAAGCAACCCAGAGCTCAGACATCTGGATATCACAGTGCTGTGAAAGGACACAGAGTCCTACAGAATTTATGGAGAGAACTGACAATTTTACAAAGGGTATAGCACTAAAATATACTGCTTAAAATAAGTATGCATATTAAAAAAGGACTACATTTTAGTTAACTACAAATAATTGTCTGTAATGTTACTATACGCTGTAAATGATGCATAATTATATTAATAAACTAATAATTTTATCACACTAGGTTTGTCTCTTAATGTGCATATAATTCTTAAAATACATGTAAAATTACTGCATCCCTTAAGCAGTTCTTAATAAAACTTTACCTCCTCTGTGTGTGTAAGTACACTATTTTGCAATAGATACAGTATAATTTTCATTTACTCATTTCAGTAGAAAATAGTGCATAGAAATAAGAAAGTTGTGGGGACCGTTTTAAAAAATTTATTTATAATGTAATATAATTACTTCTTATTTATATTAAATGGAAATGTACTTACCTATTGTTTCCCCATTACAAATCCAGTGAATGTTTCATAACCACTGGTATGATATTGTCCACATGAGACAACCTCATTTCCTCACATCATACATATTACAAGCCTCACACACCAGGATAGAAGAGACTTCTGTGGTGGGACTTTGACCTGGCAGCTTGACTTGCATTAAGAAGAATTTCAACCGGTCTAAATGGGATTTAGCCCTCTGAGAGTTGAACATGTGCTGGGAGTCTGGCCCTGCTAATATTTCTGCATAGGCAATAAATAAACATTTTCTAATACACAAAATACTGCTGGCAGCTGTCTCTTGCATATCAGGGCTGAAGTTTGAGGGTTTTTTACGACTTGAGATTATTTCAAACTATAATATAATGCTGGGATAGAGAAATACTTGCCGTGTGTACACCCCAGTGCCTGCTTGCCACCATATGTAATTGGGCACCTCTACCTTCAATTACTGTGACTATTAAAACATTGTTTTATTATACAGTGCTAAAGAATATTGAAATTACCTCTGGCCATTATATGCATTGACTATTCAGAAGAAGACTGCTCCATTTTTGGCCTTTCTTTTACAGATTTTTAGAATAAAGAGGTCCAAGCTGGCACCAGTAATCATGCACAGGGGAGCTCTTTGAGGTAGATTCCTGCTAACTAAAGCTGACAACCCAATGCCATCAAGCATTTAGTAGCACACAGTTGTGTATAAACTAATATTTAGTTGCACATTTTGCCAATAACCTGTGAAATCAACCAAGGAAATCTCATTATTTCAAAGCTGTTGCATGCAAAAGCCATTGGAGGCCATCAAGGCACTGCTGATAAGTGTTTGCACATCTGAATGCTCCACTGTTCATGTCCCGTTTCACAGCCGGCAAAAACAAGCTTTATTCTGCCCAGTGACAATAAATACTGACCTCTGCTCATAGGTACATTGATACCAAGGACATACCTGTGCTTAATCTGGTTTTGTGCACTTGAGTGATGACTTTGACCCCTGCTTTGTCATTTGAATTTTGTACAGGAGCCAGGGATGCTCTGGTCCTGCCACGGGTACAATTGTATCTCAAGTTTCCCATTGCTTCATTCACAGGAAAAAACAAATCTGCTGAAGAACCTTTCCATTCAAAACACTTAGTGAAAGTCTCTTTTCCCTACTGACAGACAGCTCACTAGTGGGCTGAGATCAGATTCTTCTGTTGAAAGAAAATTGAAACCGGACAACTATTCTGCAGTCAAAGAAGCAAAAGTTTATTTTGGCTCTGCACGAATTCTGGCCACAATCTAATAATTTTGTCTGTTCTTCAGAACCTTGATAGTCCTGCCTGACAGTCCTATCTGACAACAAATGTTCTGCACAGCTTCCTGCAATTTCTGAATTGAATCACACTGTAATATCCTGAACACTGCAGGATCCACACTGCTTTCATTTTATATTTTCAGTTATAGTGGGTTTTAAGTCAATAACCATGGCAAATAGTCACATTAAAGAAAAACTCTATTCTACAAAGAGATCTTTTTCTGTTTTAGTTCAGGTTATTTCAAAGACTCATTTTGTAGATCAACATGAAAAGATCTCCAGCCATGTGCCGATCACTCCTATTGCTCACAAAATCATGCTTCTGACACATCCATTCAGTTGTTTTTCCCCTTCTCTGTGCTCATGATCTTCTATTCTCCTTTGCCAAGTGCTGCAATAATGGAATAGTCATTTTATTCACAAGTCCCTTATTCCCTGAGAGGTGATCACCCTTCCCGAAATCTCTGCATTTACAGGAAAACCGTGCATTCATAAGAGAATTAGACCTAGTTTCTCAGCATTCTTATTAGCCACAATATTGCACATTTAAATGAGAATTAGTCACAGGGAGTGTGCTGCTCCATTCATCTTCTTAATGACTTTTGCATTTCTAAATACTTGCAGAATTAGGTATTTAGGGTACAATGGTTGTTACACTCTGGATTTAAGCTATAAGCTGCCCAGAGTGGTTACATTTTATTTAAGACATTTTAAAAGCCTTTTGGTTTGTTCTAACCTCAAATTAGCGTCTGGAGAAATAGTCACACCCTTTTCTCTAAGAGAAATTATTTTAATTTAGTGAGAAAAATAAGATATTTTGGCAAAAGGTTTTACAGGAGTAAAATACACACAAGAAAAAATATTTTATTAAAACAGCACAAAAAACCCACTTCACAAAAAGCACTCACTACAAACAATCAATATACCAGTTTTAGAAAAACACAATTCATTGGTTTTAAGTTACTCACAAGAGAAGGAAAAGAGTAAAAGAAGAAAACAGATTAAAAGAGTAAAGAAAGAGAAAAGAGAGGAGAGGGAGAAAAGGAAAAATTATTATCGTACAAGACCTGATGGTTCACATAGTTCAGGTTGCAGGAGAGAGGACAGAGAGGAGAGCAGAGAAGGACACACATGGAGTCTCATGTATTTTTATAGTTCAGTTTTCCCTCGCAGGCAGGATACCCAGTCAGTGCCTTCCAGGCCTGAGTGAGTTGTGCTGTAGCGAGTCACAGGCTGCAGGGGTGTGGTGTCAGTGGGCCTTGACTGACAGCCCGGCTGCAGGGCTGCAGCTCTGCTGTGTGCTCTCCATGGGCTGCAGGCCTTGCCCTCTGGCTCTGCCCTGTGCTCGCCGTGGGTTCAGCCATGTTGGCCACAGGCCTTCTGGCTCTGCTGTGTGCTCTCAGTGGGCCTTGTGTGCAGGCCTTACCGTGGACCTGCCGATCTAGGCCCAGTCCTTCTACACACACACACGCACACACACACACACACCCCCCCTCTCACACTGAGTTGGTTCTGACCCATATCAATAATTCAATGAAATTTGGATCCAGTATCTCACATCTCACAGTGGTGCAGAATGGGCATTAGGAAGTGTGGCTGCTACCAGCCCTGACCGAGAGAGTACTTAGACAGTCAGATTTGCAGTTTCTGCACATGAAGAATCTGGAGTTTAATAACCTGAGTTTAACAGCCACTTGCCTCAGCTGAGATAATGGCAGGATGGTTGTGTTTCCCAATGAAGCATCCTTCCTAACTGGTGCTCCGGATAGGAAGCCATGGGCATGTCTCAAGGCAACTTTGTTACTGGGCAAGTCATCAATATTTTTCTCTTACAGAAAACAGCTATCCTCTCTCTGTTACGTTTGTGTTGCTGCTTCACACTTCAATAAGCACAAGAGCACTTCTCTGGGAAAACGGAAGAAATAATGCTGGTAAATAAGGAGTAATGGCAGCCAGGCACACAGCTATCAGCTAGTTTAGCAGTGACAGGTTCTCCCATTCAAATCCTGCTTTAGGTCTCAAGTCTGCTTGAAGATGAAGTTTAGTGGATCCACTTCTGGGAATGCAGTGGCTCCCACTTCTGGTGTAGGCACATCCACGTCTGAGTGTATGGGCAGTAAGGGGACTGAAGCAGATTGAATGGAGGTGACTGCACAGAGCTATAGGCAAAACCTTTATTTTCCTTCACACTTAAACCTGAAGTTCTCTCTAAATCCCTTTTCTCTTTTGCCTCCTGTTTTCTGTTTTTAAAACAGATTTCTGGTATTTAATGTAATGTCTCCAGGGCAAAGACAGCTATTTGCATTTCTGAGAAAGAGCAGAAAGGTCAGGGTATTGGTTTGACATCTGCAGAGGTCAGTGCAGTCTCAGACAGAATGTGAGGGTTGTGAGGACTTTCAACTTTTCCTCTCATAGTTACTGGAGAGTGGAGGCATCAGAAACACTCTCAGATAAATGCTCCTGGCCTAGACGTTGCAACAGCAAAGTGTCTCTCTCTGTCAGAAAACCCAGAAAAATGAGCATGATTTTTGTTTCATGCTCATTTATGGAATTTCACCTGCCTCCAAAAGCAATAAATTTGACTCTCAGATCCTTTTATTAGTGCCCGTGGCCCAATAGGAGTTAAACAATTAAACAGTCCTTCTTTATAGGCATCCAGCCACAACAGATGAATTTGTTTAGTAACTTTCTATTAATGTATTTTGTCATTATCACTACATTTCTTTATCTCGTCCCTGACACCTTTTTCATCTTTGGCTACTCTAATTCTAAAAGAGATTTCTCTGACACAAACAATAAGATCTGAGTTTAGCATCAGATCTGCACTTGCTGCACATGTCATTCTTTCAGTTTCTCTGCATCTTTCAGCAGACAAAACTCTGTTTTGTCCAAATGTTCTCTTTCAGGCTTGCTAAATTCTTCATAACCATGAAGAATTTCTTTTGCTACTCACTCTGCCCTTCTCTCACACAGTCACTTGGAAAGGAGAAGATTGTTCAGCAGCATCGAATAGATGCAGTTCCAGCTTAAGTTTTCCCTGAAGGTCACTGTCCTTTTGGCTGCTCTTGCTCCTGTCCAGGGCCTCTAAAAGTACCCTCCTGTTAGTAATATTTTCCTAGTCTTGAGTTAGTAAAACCTCAGCAACAGCCTTTGAAGCCAAACAGGCTGAACACGACCCAAAGGGCACAGGCTGGACTTTGTCAGAGCTGCTAGTGGGTGTTTTGTGCTGATGGTTTGTGACTCACAGGCCTGTGCTGCTGTTTGAATAGCAAGTACCAGCACAAAGCTGTCTTCTTTTTAGTGAGTTTCTGCTTGATAAGGTGTACCAGTCCAGAAATCACTGTTTCCTGTCCTTGTAAGAGTTAATATAATAAAATACTGCAGTGAAGTCTGGTATAGAAAATGGAATGACAAATTGTCATGTCTTCCAAGGACGGCAATGTTTCAGCTATAAAACTGAAGTGCAGACATAAAAATCCCACCATTCATTCTGACTTCATAAAGTTATATGCCATTTCATAGCAGCAATTGTATTCTACCTCCTCTTATTCTCATTACTACAGAGCTGATCTGAATGAGAAATTAGAGCTTTAGAACAAAATGCAAACTGCAAGTTACCACAATGCTCTGTACTTGACCTTTTTATCACCACTTCATTGCCTGTTCCCCAAGCACCTTCTTCGTCTCCCAGTGCCTGACCAGGCTTGGTCAGTGAGAACCCTCTCTGATGACCATTTCCACTTATCTACCTCCACATGGAATTACAAGGTGAGGTTCTCTCCTCTTCTTGCCCTACCCTGAGCACTCACAGACCCCTCCAAACAGGGATGGGGATGCTGAGCAGACCTGGCAGCCAGCAGCTCTGAGCCTGAGGTCAAGTCCTTCCTCAGTCTCTGGTGCAAAAAGTGACCACGGAACAAAGTAAGGGCAAAACACAAAGGCACAAGATCAGCATCAGCAGACTCAGCTATTTAACCATTCTTTCCATTTCACAGAGCAATAACATCTGTGTCATCTATGGGTGAGCAGAAAACACAGCACTGAGAGGCTGCTCAGTGCCATAAAGAAGGAAAAAGCACAACTGTTTGCCTGATCTTTTCTTCTGAACCCACAGCACTCGCAGATCCCTCTCTGTCCACGGTCTATGTGTTTAACTGGCCCTCCTGTTCCAGTCTCACCATCTGAAACTTCCATTGCCACTGACTGCTTCCTATTGTACCCGTGGGACACCAAGGACAACCTATTTCATTCCCCTTTTTAGCAGCCTTCTAAATATTTGAATGCTTTCTTGTCTCCCCCAGGCTGCTGTTTTGTCAATTAGGTGAATCCTACTCTTTGTATATTCTCTCCAAGTGTGGTCACGGACTCTGAAGTTATTTCATGTCTTTCTTTAAATCCTTTGCCTGTTAGGGACCTGCTTGCTGAGGTGAGGCCTCCAAACCAATGGCTTCTGGCCTTCCCCTTCCCAAGTGCTAGGGTGACACCACTGACTCAGCAGCCCAGTTCACAGTCAGCTGTGTCTGTTTTTTTCCACCAAAATGATGTGATGCACTTTCTTAATGAATCTCATCTGGCTAGTTGTCACGCTGGTTAAAATTATAGTTGTTCTTGTACTTCTGCAAGATAAAGAGGGTTTAGGGTTTGGAAAAAACCTCAAGCATGTTCCTGCTCTATATTACATAGCAAAGAAACATCATCAATGTTTAAACTTCAGGAAGACAATACTTTCTCAGAAGGCTCCAGCTTCCTGCAAATTGGTGACTAAGGACTTAACTAAATCACTTTGTTGGTGCAAATCACTTAGAGAGTTATGAAATCCCTCCCTCTCCCACTCTCCACTTTCTGTGTTGGCATCCCCTGCACCAGTGGTCATCTTTGAGGTGCTGAAATGTAAACAATCTAATAAAGAAAATCAATTTGTGGAAGCATTTGTATTCTGCCCTTCAGATATCTGTCTGAGTTAAAACCACCTCACTGTGCAAACCAGGGTCAACACTAAACGTCTGCTCAAAAGGATAAGCCCTTGAATTAATCCAGAGTCTGCAGCTGAAACAACCGACGTCAAAGAAAGGCCAGGAGCCACCAAGGCTGGATGACAAAGTCTTTGTCATGAAGCCAGTAACATAGTTTTAGTCATGAGGGATTAGACCCCCTCCTTTTTTTTTTTTTTGATGAAAATCTAGTTAAACACAGTGAAAGTAGGTTAGTTCATAAGCCATGAAGAATACAAACAACCATCCAGGGCACTGTTGTTAACGCTGAGTCATGTTTAAACACTGACCCTGCAGAGCTGCCCACCTTATAGGATTTGCAAAGCTGTAAACTTCAGCTCTTGCTGCTCTGTCATTCATTTTCTCCCATCACTTTTTCCCAGACCAAGAGGAACCCTATCTGGTGTGCAGATCTTTGCCTAATTAAAACCATTTAATGAGTGGGACAAACACCATTCTACAAGCCATTTACTACACCTGTTAAAATACACACAACCATGACTAAAGTTACCTTAAATCATTTTCCCTGATTAAGTGCATGTGCTGAATATGGCTCTAGTAGTAAAGTGCAGAACAGACTCCAGTGCCCAGAACTGCTCTTCCTCTATAAAAGAACAGACAATATAAACACCTTTCTAGCTGTTTCAAGAGGCTTTGGGTCAGCCCATACTTGACTTAAGGTTGCTGTAGGTACAAGATATAGGCTGAAACTGGAGCTAGAAGTAGAAATCAGGTTACTCCTTGGAGATCTGTTAGTGGCTTAACCTCTGAGAAGCTTTAATAAATCACTCCATTATTCACTATTTAAATAAGAATAGATAAATGAAGCTTCTTACTTGTCTTTAATCAGCCATTAAACCACCTTTAATGAAGTTCTGATTACTGATTATTGCCTGGAGGAAAAATGGTGTAAATAGATAAATAATCACCATGGAAGCCTTCGTGTCACTAAAGTCAATGAAGAAGAATTTAATTGATTTCATACCCATGGCCTCTAGGAGACAACAATTTCCTATGCTCTGTGTTATTAGTGACTGAAATTTCACAACATGGGAAGTGACATATTGCTTATTGTCTGTGATCTGGCTAAAAAAACACTACAAGATTTGTAAGTAAGGCAGCATTCAAATAGTTTGCTATTTTTTTTCTTTTCTGTGCACTCTTCCAAAGGGACAGTTATATATAATAGGGTCTGTATTTCAATTTGATGGAGCAGTTTCTATTGAAAATGTAGATGAGTTGAAACTAAAACACATACTCTGCAGAAATGTGTCACTTGTAATGACAGTTTTTAAATGGAAAAAAAAATCTTCAGTAGTTTTGAATTATTAAGTATGAATCTTTTAAAGTTAGAATGAAACAATGTATGTATATATTTAGTATATCATTATAGCATTTTAATTATGCCATGTAAACTTATGAAAAATCTAATAAAACCTTACCATTCTCTGTCTTTTTAGTTTGTTTCAGTGTTGATATTGACAGGTACAGGCAGAGTTTTTGCTATTTTTTAGTGATAACAACACTGAAAGAAAAGCAACTGTATTTATTTCATCAATACCATGCAGATGACCAAAACAGAAGGGTGATTTCTAAGGTTTCAGCTGTCACTAACATTTGTTCTCAGCCTGAGCTTGAAAGGTTGGACATGGGGAAAGTAGTCTGTGTGTCCAGAATAAGATTTTCTGCCTTGGGTATGCTAATCTTCCATATCTTGAATTGTCCCAATGTGCTAATTAGACTTGCTCCTGGCTTTGAAGATGGTACCACTGAAGATTTTTCCTGAACTTATTTCCTCCAATTGACAGTCACTGACTCTCACCCTGCCCCCACATTTAAATACCCACTTCCAGTGATTTTCAGCACAGTCTGCACAGCAGCTGGAGTATTGCAAACATGCCGTGTTTCTGCCTCTCCAGCACATGTCCTTCATGGACCATGGAATCTGGGTCTTTAGCAGCTGGGAAGTTTTCATGGACTCACAGGGAAAACCACAAAAACTGTGGTTAAAGGCCCATCCTGTGCTGGATTCTGTAACTCCCTGTGCAGAAGGTTTTCAGCGTTCTGCAACCAAGTCAAAACACATTTATGGAAAATAACATCATGCTTTACCAGGAAACGTGTTTGATTCTCTCTACTCACATGTTTTCAGTGGGATAATGAAGCAGTAAAATAAGAAGATAAAATATGAAGTTTGGGAAAATGTCTGCCTCTTTTCTGCTGTGTGCATAGAAAAAAGGAAGTGTAGGTGTGCCTACAGACAGCACCAGCTTTGGCAGGCAGCTGGACTGGGCTAAGAGCCTTTGTATATTTACGCAAACAAGATGGTGCATGAATTTATGTGACATTATTTTAGTCCAGACAGAACCTCATCTGGAAAGGCTGGTGAAGAAGCATTCTACCAGCAACCTATCATAACAGTTATAAGATGTAATGAGGAAAATCAGCTGAAGTGGAATGGTTGTTCTCCTAGTGACTATGGGTATTTTTTTTTTTGCTATAGTAAGATGTTGCAATCTAATGCATTAGTAAGACATATCTGTAATTCCATCTGTTTGATGCCAATTTAGAAACTCGTCAAAGCTCATTGTTAGAACTGTACTCAGGGATCTCACTGAATATTTGTGGGAATTATTTAGACAAATACATGGGAATGGTGGTAAACACATTTAGAAAACCACATTTAGACAAACACACTGCTCAGGCAATTTGGCTGCCCCATCTCTGGAAGTGTTCAAGGCCGGGTTGGATGGGGCTCTGAGCAGCCTGGTCTAGTTGAAGGTGTCCCTGCTTATGGCACAGAACTGAAATGAGATGATCTTTAAGGTCCCTTCCAGCCCAAACCAGTCTGTGATTTTATGATTCTATGACGCTATTAAAATTGCCTCAGATGTTTGAAATGCTGCCGGAAGGCTGTAAGGGTGTTACCCTTAACCTTTCAAAGGTTTTCCTTCTAATAAATAACACCACTGTCATTACAGACACAGTTTATTCTCTGTGAAATTGACACTGTAAGCAGGATGCATTTTGTGTGCAGAGAGATTCTGGATATGGATTGGAATTAGGTAAGAACAGATGTCACATTAATATTTGGCTGCTGAGAAGACAGATGAGTGATTGCAGCATGGAAGCATTAGGCAAATTGATAATGTGCTTCCCAACACCTGCTGCTGTTGTTTCCTTTTGCTGGATTGAATATAGCAATGACATAAAGAAGAAAGGTGTATTACAGTTCATAGTTCTCAGTAATAGTCAATAATAGTCAGTTTCAGCATTTTATACATGTTCCTATTCATCATGCACCAATATGCAACAACCAAACCCGAGAAATCATTAAGTTGGGGGGGGGGGGCAGGAAGAAAAAAAAAGAAAAATCCTGCAGAGCAATAAATTATCCATTTTTCTGGAGGGAAACTCATTCAACCCCTAATGATCTGCAGCAATGAAAAACCCAGGTGACATTTTAAATCTTTCTTTTTCCCCAGGCTGGAATTTCCCAACGACTTAGATATGAATCATCAGGACTTAAGTCAGCAGGCTCACTTTTGCTGTAGCCCAAACTAGAATGGGAAAGGAACTCCCAAGGTATTCACCAGCAGATCAATATCCTGCAAGAAATACATCCCAACATAATACACGAAGCTTTTGCAACTAAACAAGACTCCCTCAAAGCAAGGAAAAGCATCAAAACAGAACATATATTCTTTTCTACTTACATTGACTTATAGCATCACTTCCACAGCATCGACTTTGCTTTGTTTTTCTACTTCTCCACCTGCCTTTGGCTGGTTTTGAGTTTATTGAGTATCAAACTGTTGGTGTGTACTTTGTACCCACCTGACTGAACCACTCAGAACTAACCCCACACTAACAAGGCAGCTCAGGGTCTTTCAGATCCTGAAAGGTTGGTGATTCAAAAGTTGTCTGATATTGATTTCAGAATGCATAAACATAAGATATTAAAACCTGATGCTTCAAAAGCTTACATGGGAGCAATTCAACATTTACCTGAAATGTTCCTTTCAAGTCTATTTCATCCATATTGAATGGATATCCATTAATCGAATGGTCCAGTTGCTGAGAATATTGTGATCTTTCTTCTGAGGTAGAATTGTACTCACATTAGTGAAAATTGCTCCCTATCAATTTAGGTGAAGACTCCTTACCTGATGAGTGCACTGGGAAGAAAAGAGAATTAAGAGATAATTTGCTGGTTTGATCCAGATCCTAAATTCAATCCTGGTATTATTTCACTCAGCCACACCATATTACCATCTGTTTTAGGCACAAAGCCACATGCTGGTACCCAGTGAGTCCTGTGAGTGTGTGTCTGTGTCTGTGTCTGTCTGTCTGTCTATTAGTCAGAGACCAGCTAACTATTTTCAATTTAAAACAGGATTTGCACCTTCTGAATCACGCGCCACCACTGTATCACCAGTAAACACAATTTCTCTTTGCCTGCAGAAAAAAAGAGCTCCTGCTGGCAACACTGGGAGCCAGTGTTTAGAGTTTCATTCTGACAGATAGAGGAAAAAGATGGTGAAGATTTTTATGAGCAAGGACTCAGAATAACTGGTACAACAGAAAAAAATAGTTCAGAAAACCAGTTGCTTTGACATAGAGGGAGCATGCCTGCACCTCACTTTATATGTTTGTCTCCAGTTCCAGTTGGAAGCTGCACATTCTGGGCAGGCTGAGAGGTGCCAGTGTTTTTCTGACAAGCAGGCTTAGGGCCGAACAGCACGTCTGCTGGTGCCTCTCCAATAGCTCATCTGTCACACTCAGGTTCAATCACTTCAGAGGCAACAGAAAGATGACCCTCTGCTCCAGGCCAGCAGCCCCTTGTCCTCACACAGAGCAGCCAGGCCTAGATAGTCACTTCCTTCCCAGCTCCATGCTGAGAATGCCAAGGAGCTGGCTCAATATCAGCCACTTGCTGCAGACCCTTCTTATGGTGTGGGCTCAGGTTTACACCTGAAGAGGAAAGAAAAATAATTGGGGCAGTACAAGTATTGCTGGTGGCCATTGCTATGTGCCAGCCAGTGAAAACAGGATTTAAAAAGGAGAGGAAAATGAGTTTAGACTAGTTAAAGCACCATTTCTGGTATCTGGAACAATTCTGACAATATAAATTAGGTACCAGTTCCAAAATCCCAGCTGGGGATTGTTCATTGCACCTGTGAAAATGCAGTTTTTCTAAGAGACTTGCAAATAAACTCTTTGTCCTAATGAAGAAACCCAAACTGCCTGACAGCAGCCATATTCTTATAGAGACAGGGTTTTTTTCCTCTTTCTTGAAGGGTCATGTATCCGTCCTTTTTAGCATTATTTTCCCTTTCATTTTTTATGCATGCTGTTGTGTGTAGCTGTAGGTAGTTTTTACGTCATTTCCTACTTTAGTAGTAATTTTCATTCAGTTCCACACTTCCTGTTTGAGACTGATGAAGGACTTTGTCCATGTATTCTTACAGTTGTCAGGTCTCCTCTATGGTGATTTATCCCAGCCACTTCCAGGAACAGTTTGGAGAACATCTCAGCACAGTTTAACAGTTTACTCAGAGATAAACTGCCTCAGATTAGAATTGCACATTTCTCTGATGGCATCTGCTGTACAGGATGCTGACTGATGTGTTTACTAAAAATATCAAGAACAGCAGCAGAACCTTGTATTTTTGTATTCAGGAAACCCAAAACTAACCTTATTTCCCTCTGGCACTAGTAGTTGCAGAAAGAGCAATTGTTTAAGAAATAAATTTTGGAAGTGAAAAGCTCCAGGAACCAGAACATTACTAACCACAATCTGCAAAATTCTGTAAGACGTACAGTGACAAAAGTAACAGAGACACGAGTGATGCTGCATTCCTTTGGACATTTAGTGATTCATCTGCATCAACCTGCATGACTGGTCACCTTTGGATGGGGACAAATCTGTTGGGAATATGCTTGACTTCTTGAGATGCTGTGACCTTCACTGGCTCTGCTCTGACATCAGCTCCACACTGTGTTAAACAGCAGGATTAGAAATGAGCCATCAGTGTTTCAAAAGCACTCAAGCTCCCTTTGAGACTTGAAAAACTCAAAAAAAACCCCAAAAAAACAAAGAAATTCAAACATATATGCTTACACACAATGATGGATTATTGAAAACTTCCAAGTTTGCCATATTGAAGTGTTTAGTCCAAACATTTCTCATTTATTTTCTAGCTAGAACTCATAATAGACTGAGGGGGGTAATCACCAAGTTCATTACTGTGTGTTTCTCTGTTTGAAAGATTTCATTTAAGACTTAATGCTTTGAAATAGGTAAACTATGCATTTAATCAGAGAGCATCACATTCTATAACCTCTTTTCCAATCACTGCTGCAATTATAGCAAACCACACTCAGAAGTAGGTAGTAGCTAGTGATAATTTTCAGGTTTAAAATTTCAGACTTAATAAAGAAAATTTAATTAGAGTTTGTAGCCATTTAACTGTCTAGAATATTATCTTTAAGACAGTGGAGGAAACAGCTTATTTTTGTTTTGATTCTGTGAGGTCTTTTTACTGAATATTCTTTTGAATTAAATATGGTTTGCTTTCAACCTGGGTGACCCCAATTCCTCCAAGATCCACACATAGAATTTCCATGAGAGAAAAAAAAAAGAAAGCTGACAACCAATCCTTTGACAGTACCACCTCTCTGCTAATTCTTCATTTTTTCACCATCTAATTCTCATCACCCAAATTTGTACAGTCCATTGCTAATGTCATTCTGGTTAATCTTCACCCTGGGGATATCTTGGATAATTTGAATTCTTCATAACTGCAGTCAGAACTTGTGATTGCATTTTTCCCTTCAGTCTCAATGTATGGGGGGATAGGAAAGGGCTTTACTCTTCAAGCAGCACTTTGGCATCACGGAAAAATACCTCTGGGAGTAAAATTCACCACGTAAAACTAAGTGTAGTGCTCTGATCTTTCTTAGTACTTCCACAGATGACCTTGGAATGATGGTTTACAGTGCAGTTCACTGGCTCATTGCCAGATCACAGGGGTTGTCTCAGTGCAGTATTTGCCCCCACTGATTTCTTTTATCCCTTTCATTTCCTCCATGATGCAAGCAAACATTTTTCCTTAGATCAAACAGCCAACAATCCCACATCTTTTGTATCATTATTTCTCTTACTGCTTGGACTGGACAACAAAAGCTGCCACAAAAAAACCAAAATTGAGCAGACTGGAAACTCATCTGTGTGGCCAATAAAATTCTCCCATGAGGGAGAACATGTCCCTCCCAGAGAGCAGAAACCATACATATGGGACAAGACCTCACCTTAGCACAGTGAAGCTCACTCTGTAAAAGCACGAGTGGATCTGCACAGAACAATTGCCCAAGCCTGGTCCCAGATGCTGCTGCTGGCACTATGTAGGGGTAAGGAATTCTCCCTGTCCGTCACACTGCAGGATGTCTGATACAGTCCTAGTGACAAACACCACTGGAAAAGGGCTTCCTAGTTTCCCAGTCACCCAAATGTGACTGAAACACACAGCTTGTATTTAACTACACCAATTTCACTGTAGTTAGCTCTGATTGCTCTTCTCCCTGAGCTCCACAACGCATCAGGAATTCAGCACAGGAAACCAGGGGATAAAGTAATGGTGTACTGAACATAACTCTCTGATTTGTAAGACTTTAAACCTGGACACTAAGGCACAAAAACATGACTGGCAAGCTGGTTAGTGCTTTAAACACCCAGAGAGGACAGTGATGTCTTAATGTTGATTGTGATCTTAACTGACACCGAAAGAAAAGATTCCCCCTAAATCCTTCCATCTACGGAAAAATGCAAAGTGTGTGACAGAGTTGTACCATAAGCAAAGGGAGCAATATGTAACTAGAGTCATGTTGCAGCCAGTATTTGATAAGCCCCTCCAAAGCAGTGGAGCTACTTCACTACTTGCAGGGGGCCAAGGGGAGAGGACTGGGAGGAAAAATTTCTCCTTTGCTATGACTTCTCACCTAAGACTATCACCATGCAAGTCCCATGTCCAAATTATATCATGCTTCTAGAAAAGAAAGTCTGCAGAAATAAAGTTTCAAACAAATCAGAGAGGCCAATGAATTTGAGTTTTGTTTATGGGTCACATTTTGACATTATCACAGCCATAGTAAACATTTTTCTTCCAATATGCTTTTCCTAAAACCAAAAATGATTCCTCTTCTTCTCTCAAAACACTGTTTTGGGACAAGAAAGATTGATTTACCAGCATGTTGCTTCAGCAGCACCGTGTTTTTTCATGCAAAATTATTTTGCCAACATTTGTTTTATGAACTTTACATCTCTTTAACAGAAGAGGCAGGAAGAAATAATTGTCTTTATCTTACCATTTGTGGCTTCACCTTACTGAAGGGGCCTTGGGAGAAGGCGGAAGTGAACTGCCACTGATAACTTCAACTTGGTAGCATATGCTTAATATTTTCTATAAACAGAAAAGTTGAAATTTGGCGTACAACTGTCCAAAACCGTCTCAAGGCACACTAACCTTACTACATGATGTGCAAAATTTGCCAGATTTGTGCTGATCCTTGGTTTATTTGAGATCAAAAGGCCAATGACTAAATTGTCATCTCATTCCACAAAAAAAATCCCTCACAGGAAGTATACGTCATTTGTGACTGAAGGAAAGCTGGAGTCTTAGTTGTGCAAAAGAGACAGCATGAAGCACAGTGTAAATGTTAAGACTGAAACTATTCCTGTTATTCCTATGTGGGCAGACCTGTTTAACATCCACATCCAGTGCTGCTTCACTTTACATTATA
Source organism: Pseudopipra pipra (assembly GCF_036250125.1). NCBI lineage: Eukaryota > Metazoa > Chordata > Aves > Passeriformes > Pipridae > Pseudopipra > Pseudopipra pipra. The sequence goes on along the minus strand of NC_087581.1, from coordinate 43,103,230 downwards.
TCATCCTGTGTTTGCTCTTTCATCACCAAAACTTTACTCAAGGCATGTATCAAGTTAGAAACCTTGAAAAATCACTTCTATTTTAAATTCATGTCTTCTCTACCAGGATGCAAGCAAGAAAATGGACTATTTAATTGCCTGTGACATCTCCTTGTGGCATTTCTGGTTCACTTACCTACTGCACTCTTCTTTGATGAAGACATAAACCAGAGTTCACATTGTGAAACTTGCCCCAGGCTTTCCTCAGCAATACGTGATAGGCTTGTGCAGCTATGAAACTACAGTGTGTTGGAGAAAAGCTGAAGTCCAGGAGATCCTGTTTCAATTTGTGCATTATTATCTGTTATACTCAAAATAGATACACTATTTCAAGATACTGGAAAAGGTCATAACCATAAGAGGTTTTTCTGTAATGATCTTCATTTGCATAAAGCCACGATGTGGAAGGAGGAACTCAGTCCTACAAAGGAGAGATGTCTATATGTGTTAAATACCATGTCCGTGTGTACAACCATGTGCAATTCATTCAAAGTTAAATTAGGCTCTGTGAAGGATGAACCAACAGTAATGTCAAGCAGAAGTTCAACCCTGTTTGCAGGTGGGCAAGCTAATGTAGCACCTGTAAAGCAGAGACCTGCAACCCATGACCATGCAAATTTCTGTCTTTATTTATAACTGCTGTCCATGACATTTCTCTGTCACTCCTTCAGACAGTAGATCCTCATGCAAGCAACATTCTGCTTGGGTACAGGCTGTAGATTTTCCTCAGGATAATGAAATGCAACATTTATTCCAGCACACATGCTAAATGTGCAAATTGCATCTGTCACAACCTGATGCTGTGCTGGGAGAGAAAGACAAATTACCAAAGACACATGATGGTCTTTCTTTCAGGGAAATCAATGCACTCCCACTAGAGTAACACCTACTGAAGAGATGTAATATTAAATCAACCTCAAAAAATTTAAATTACATATTTGGGGGGGGTTTTGTAGTTGTTGTTTTGTTTTGCAGTTGGTACTACCTGCTGCTGACATTCTATTTTGCTTGTTTTAATCTTTTTTGCTTTTTTTTCTAACAGTCTTACACACATGAGCTGTATATGAAGATGATAGTACAAAACTGGCACCTCTGACCAGTTTCTGTTCCTGACAATGAGGGAATGAGGGTTCCTGGCAATAAGGGTATCTCAGCCCTGATCTCTTGGCCACTGAACCCCACTGACACTCCCTTGTACTGCCACTACTTTTGAGCCTTCAGTCCCAGGAATATTCTTCAGTTTTTATTTCACTGAATCTTCTGCTCAGAGAGGAGACTTCAGATACATTTTACTTGTATCTCAGACAGCAAATAGATTTGGCGGTGAATTTAGAGAAACTAACTCTGTAGCCTTGGATCCAGGCATTATTCCTCTCCATCCTTAGCAAATGCATCAGCTGAGCCTCCAGCATGCCAAGGGAGAGACTCTGCCAAATAGGAAGCCTGTAGCTTATGAATGAGCTGTGGTTTTGGAGAAACCTCCCTCACTGAGGGTTCTTCATCAAACAACAGGATGACACTTCTCTTCATGTCTTGAATAGCTTGAAAAACAGCCTTTTGTGTAGCATTATCATCCAGGGGTACCAGTGTTTGACTTACAGATACGGTGAAGGCTCCCTTCCACAGGTCAAAGAGGAGAGATCCTGCTCCCAAAGTAGTCTTTAAATCCTGAAAGCAAACATTAGCTATCTTTAGAGTCCTACAGTGAGAGGTTAAATTAATTTGACGGGATCACCACACACTGGTAGACACATTTCATTTCTCTAGCTTCAGTGCTGTTTTAATATTGTTGTTCTGTTGCCAGTAGAACTGAGTTATGGTCACGTTACAGAACAGATGCTAGACAGTCCCCTCAGAGCACAGTGAGCCACAGGTCAAGTGACAGACACATTTGCCTAAGCATCCTAGCCTGACTGGCATTGCCATCGAGCCTATGAGGTGGCTCAAATATGCCTTTCCCACCTACAAGGTACACTGGTGCATTAGTGTGAATAAATGTCAGCCAAAGGCACTATATTCTTTTCTCAGCTTGGAGGACTATCAACAACATTGTAAGATTCAGTGTTAAGGAAAGCCATATTTATTTATGTCTTGATCAAGTAGCCTTCAAATACACTGAATGAGTTCTCTAAAAAATCACCAAAACTAGAGAAATTAAAACAATCATAGGTCATGCTACAGTACTGGAAAATAAAATATCAGTTTAAGGTAGTACTTCAAGTCCATCTGTAATCAAAAGGAAATGGTATGTTTGCCTTGCAAACAAAGACAAAAAATTGCTTAACTAATTATGCTAAGACTTACACAGGAATTGTAGAAGCATTTGTCCTCAGTATGCCAGAATACATCCTGAAGTATATGAGTTTGGGTTTGCTGTTCTTGAATAATTAGTCAGGAGCCTTTTTTTCTTTCTTTTTTTTTTGTTAGTTAGTTTGTTTGATTTTTTAAATTTTGGGGTTTTTTTCTTTAAATAAAGGAAAGTGAATGTGAGAATTTAAACTTGCATTGATTCTAGCCCCAAATAAAACTGCTGTGGTATTACACAGAACATGGAGAAAATTGCACCACAAATGGTTGTAAAAGATTTTAATTCCAGAGGGAAGAGGAGCAACTTGAGCAGTTTATATGACCAGTTACAGAATTTGATCAGGCAGAAATTATACTCATTTAGACTCCAGAAGCATAGTTTTGCTATAATCAACTTCCTTGAAAGTCTTTTATCACAGGATCTGGGTTTCTTTAATCTTGCTTTATGTCCCTGACTCATATGTCTTTAGCAGTTTTACTTAACAGCAACAGAAGTGGTTTTTTCACAGGGAAAAAAAGTCATCATACTCTCAAAACAACCACCAGCTTGACTATCAAAATTCTTCTGGTTACAGCTGGGTACTGTTGTGCACACCCACACATTTTTGCCATGCTATCAAGCATTAATCATCATTGATTAATGTTGCTGTGATCATTTACTTTCCCAAGATTGCAGATGGCTGCAGGGATTTACAGCTCCCTGCACATTGCAGTGGAGTGGACTTTGGAACATAATGGTCCCTACCAGCACAGAGAGGAGGATTAGAGCTTAATGACAATAGAGGGATTCAAATTTTTTGAAGGATTTGCCCAAAATTTTCCTTATGTACCTATTTTTCTCTCATCTGTCTATTCTCGAGTTTATTTTGGAATGGGATAAGAGTACAAGGCTTTAATGAAGACACTGAGTTAGTGACTACACCATGAACATGTTGTCTAAAGATATTTTCTTTTTGTTTTTTGACTGGAAGAGGAAAGTTAAGGAACAGTACATTTGATTTATTTTCTTTTTAAAAACCCAACACAAATTAGGATTTGTGTAATTCATACATACTTTTATGTATTCCCACAGTTCTGTAGCTTGAATGATCAGGAAGGGGCTTTCATTTGGTCAGTAATGAAGGTGTCAGGTGCTATTCAGATTCTTCAGGCTTCAGGTGGTGAGTACAGCTTCTCACCAAAGTGATGTGAGGCAGGAGGAGAAGACAAGTAGACCTGTACACCCAGGGCTGAGGGGACCATTTGTGTATTTGCTGATTTATTCTGTTCAAGGGCCCAGATGCTGTCCTTTGGAGCCTGTCATTTCAGGAGTGTTCCCAGGATGGAGGCCCATCCTTGTTATTGTGCCGGTGAAAACGAATGGCAGAGAGAACTCTTTACTGGGTTTAGAGCTCCCCTACTGCTAGATAGCACCAAGAGTAGCAGTTTTGCAAGCAAGGCACAGCCCTAAAAACAGGCACCAACTGTCCTTGTGCCCATCACCCCAAATCCAGGAGAACTGCAGAGAGGACAAACCCTGATTTTAAAACTAAACAGGAAAAATCTTGTGCAGGGACTGGCCTGAAACACCTGGATGTGATGGCCTTTCCCAGTGAGGCAGAAGAGAAGCCCTGTGAATAGCGAACACGGGCTATCTCACCTGGTGATATTTTAATGGGCAGAGCCATGTGGCCACCCCACACAGAAATCTTGGCCTCGCACCAGCCAGCCCTGAAACTAACAGATGATGCTCTTCCAAATGGAAAAATAAGTGCTTGGGCTAATGCCTCTCCATGATGACAGTAGCCAAAGGCAAGAAGGGATGGTGGGACAGCCCAGCCCAGTGGTGATGGATCCTGGGCTCTCCAGAGTCATGAGCAGGGTGCCACCAGCCCTTCTACCCTAGTCTGAAGGGACAGCAACTCCAGCTCCTTCCTGCAGGTGTGGGGCCAGGTTCCATCGCCCGTGCTTTTGAGGAGCACCAATGCACTGTCTTCCAGAAGCATGGAGACTTGGCAAGCGGAGAGAGACCTGGCACTGTGAGTGAGTGCCACTGGCACTGGATGAGCTGAAGCAAAACATCCCTTTCTGCTTCTTCCTGCCAGTAGGGGCACAACCCACAGGGCTAGGGGACTCTCACCCAGGATTGGCCACTGACCACCCAAGTTCTCCAAATCCCAAGGAAAGGCAGTGAGAGGAGAAGGTGTCATCCAGCTGCAGGCAGTCCATGCTGACTATTCCCACCACTCTGCCCCTCACAGGAAATTTAGCAAGGCATCGGGAGCAGGGATGAGGCACAGGGCCACAGACACACAACAGGTGGCCAAGAAAGAGTAACATAGAAATGTCTCCTGACACTGTGAGTCTGCAGAGATGGACATCCCATTTAGACGTCACTGAGGGGTGGAGAATGACATCACTGAGCAGCGGATTGTGATATCGTAGAGGGATGAATTGTGACATGTCAGCCCTCATTTCTTATATTCAGATGTCAGGAGAGCACTGGCCAGTCTAGCTTGAGACAAAAATGGCCAAAGAGACAGACAGCACCTGCCCTATTTGCCAGGACACTCGGAATGATGTGGCTTCTGCTCTGCCCTGTCGCCACCAGTTCTGCCTGGGCTGCATCCTGCGGTGGACAAGGAGAAATCCATCGTGCCCACTCTGCAGAACAATGATAGAGACTGTCAGATTTTCTGAGCAGAGTGAACAGGACTACATACAGCTGGTCATCACCTCCCCTGAAGAGTCACCAGAAGGGTATAGACAGGCAGAGAGAGCTCCTGGCCACCTGGAGATCAACAGTCCCCATCTCCCTGTGGTGTCCCCTCCATCTTCTCCACAGGAGACACTGTCCCCAGATGAGCAAGGGGCTTCTAGGCTGGAACTTGTTGGTGACCTCCTGCCCGAGGTCTGGGCAGGACTTTTCCGTCGACAACAGCAGCTCCTGGATCCTGTGCTGCCCTGGCTGCGCCAGAGGTTGGAGGGAATATACTGGGGCCGGTGGTGGTTGATAGAGGCCACAGAGAGCTGCATCCTGCGCTACCTCTGCATCTATGGTCCAGATGCAGAGGTCTTGGTCCAGAGGCTGCTGATCTTCCTGGAGGAACACACAGCACTGCTGGTCCATGGCCTCATCAATGCTATTGCAGAACAGTGCAATGAGGAGGCCATGAGGCTGCTGCATTCACACGCTGTTGGGGATGAGGATAGCAGCCCAGCAGCCAGCACCAGCTCCAGCTCCAGCTCCAGTTCCAGCTGGTCCATGTCCAGCAGCACCCACAAGGGCACTCCTGTCAGCTGCTCTGCAGGCTCCGATGTGGAGGAAGAAACTGCTACAGTAGAGACTGCCCCCCACCAGGGTCCCAGCTGCCCCCAGCCTGAACCCATCCCTGCAGAGGAGGACCAGCCCCAGGAGGAGCCAGAGCAGGCAGCAGTGGCAGGTCCCTCTGCCCAAGGCAGCAGCCACAGCCACTCCACTCCTGGTCAGGGCAGAGGTTGCTCACCTGGAGCAGCCCGGTGTGCCCAGAAGAGGAGGGCTCCCAGCCCTCTAGACTCTCCAAAGCCCAGCAAGAAGCCATGACATGGACAGACCTGACCCCTGCAGTCCTGAGGGACACAGATGAAGTGATGAAACTTCATCTCTCTTCATTGCCAATTTCCCATCCAAGAACCACAGCCTGAGGCTAATGGAACCCATGGTGGGTTTCAGGAAGTGGCCTCCCCTTTCCATGTCTGGCTTCTTGAAGGGGCCAAGTGAGGTCTCTCTTAGGTCCCACAGAGCCAGGCGTCTGAATAAATCTATAAATATCTGAGTCCCTCAGTAACTGAGAGAGCTTGACATACTGAAACACCAGCATATCTGAAAATCTTGTGCCAGATTCCGTCTGGCTTGTGAAAGGAAAGTTTGGATCAAGCACCACAGAAGCTATGGACAAAGAGAGTTCCAATACAGTTCTTGCAATTTTAATTGTGGATTTGAAGTTGATTGTTAAGTCTTTAAGGACCTCAACAAGAACCCAGTAGCTACTAGGCAGCAGTGACTTTGGTCCACAAAGACTCTTCTGTGAATGGGCAGTCAAGGGCAAACAGTCTTAAGGTGGTTGACTCAGTTGTTCTGCTCCAATCAGCACAAAAGTTGTTCCTTGATGACCTCCAAGGAGGAGGCCAATATCAGACAGACAAGGTAAAACTGAAGATTTAGATAAAAATGATGACCAGACATTTACTCTTATTTTTGCTGCTAGAACTTACATTAAGTTGCAATGGCAACTCAGTCTGTATGCTGGATATGTGATTTGTGCTATATCAAACAAAACTTCAAATGTGCTCCAGAGCACATGGGCTCTTAGACAGCCACAAATCACCTGTGCTTGTGAAGATAGATTTGGTGAACCTTGGCATAAGGGAGAAAAAACAATACAAGCATCTACGTGATGAGAGTTCTTAAGGTATGTTACAAATAATAATAAAAAATAATAATAATAATCCCATGTCCATTTTGGTCCATCCCTTTTGGATTTTGGCTCAGATTTCTCCCTCCAAGTGTGGGGTATCTAAAAGAACCTGGTCAGAGAGTTCTGCACTCTGACACACATCTGCACAGAGTCATATCTGACTCTAAATCCTTCAGCAGCTTTGCTGAGCTCTTTTAAAGCCTCTCTCCTAGGAGAAAACAGCTACTTGTTGATTCCAAGGCTCATGAATTTTCCTTTTTGCCTTCTGGAAAAGGGATGCACCTTGTGTTTGTAAACATCAGAGAGGCACAAGAGAAAAATTTCATGTTTAGATGGTAATTAAGTAAAAGGAAGATCACATGCAAAACTTTCAGAAAAAAATTTGACTGTCTTGCCCCTCTACAAACATTTAATCTTTCTGTGCTGAAGTTTCCCCAAAGCACATTTTCTGTCCCTATTGACTGGCTGCTTTCAAGAATTGCTCCAGAAGGATGACACTGTCTGTCTTGTTTTAGCTGCTCAGATCATGTTTCCTATTCTTTCTTGCCTGTGATTTCCTTGCCTTACTGCAACATGCCCAAGAAAACCTATGGGTTTTGGAGGTGATCATTATAATCCAATCTATAAATAATACATCCTTGCAAAGAACACACTGGACCATAATATTTGTACAGGATTTGGTCTGAATGACCTTGATCCAGTTTCTGGAGGGTCATTTTGTAATTTAATGGTTCAGCTGAATTCTTTGTCCTGAAAGATTAAGTTTCTCATCAGAAGCCATTCCAGACCTTTTCAAGATGAAACCAGCCATGAGAGTACTGCATATCTTTGTGGATTTTCTGAAGTGATTACTTTCCTTGTCTAGTCCTTCTGAAAAATTATCCTGCTGAAAAACAATTGCTGTAATTGAACTGAAAGCCTGCTAGGTAAATTTATTCCAAAGTGTAAGTTTAATAGTTATATATAAAGCAAAATATGAGTTTTGCCAGTCTTTCTAATGCTATTCTGCATATTTTCTTTTGGTGGGAATAATTCCTGTGGTCTTTTTGTTGGTCCCACAATTGCAAAGAATGCTATAAAGCAAATTACAACTGAATATTTTTAACTCCCGTAGAAACATTAAGCAAAATAGCAGAAACAATTACATTTGAGCTGTATTTCCAAAGCAGGTGTTTTATTTTAGTACTCAAGGTCAGAGAAGGGAGAAGGAGAGGATGTGTGTGTTGAACAAAAAGCCATAATGGGATTGTGCAAATTCATTCTGTTCTCTCCTAAATGGATATTCACACATTCAAAACATCATTGAAAATTGAGGCCAAAATTTCAAGTGATTTTATTTCAATCAGCTGTGTTAAACCACTATAAAGAGCATTATTGGTCTGACTTAACAAGTGTCTGAATGAATCACAGCAGAAAATCTGCACATTCAAAATGACACTTTCTTGCATAAGTCAGATTTTCCAGAGGATTCAGAAAACTGGTTCGAGTTTGATTTTGGGGTTTTTTTCCATCTCTAAAAGAAGCCAAAAGAGCTCATATCTTCACTTAGTCAGTTCAAGGTAAACAAGTTCCAAGGTGTCACTTGGCTGCCACTGAGATCACAGATATTGGATACTGAGCACTTCCAAAAGGATGTCCTTCATTTTCAGACTTACGACAAAAAAATGTAATCAAACTAAAAATTAAATCAATTGAATTCAGGCACTGTTTTGCTCTCCACTAAACCACAAAACTGCACTCTACCCTTCTCATTAATACAAATACATAAACACTGACAGCACTGGTTTGGGGAAAAATGAAAACTGTCACTACCAGTCACCTCATCAAGAGAAGAGCAGTCAGTGTTGGCAGCAGTGCTGCATGTAAGTGTCTAGCCATCATATTGACTTACTGTATTCAAATTAAGTGGAAAATACAAAATGAACTCAATATTTACCTCCAAATGAGCTACCGTGAATATAAATTTGCTTACCTGTTTGTCATCCAGGCATTTTACCAAAAAGGACTGTAACATGAATCCCAAAGAGAAGACTCCTTTTCACCCTAATAATGCTGCTACTTTATTGGTCATTTAAAGTAAGTTATAAATATCTAAAATATCTGTGGCTCTGCACTCAAAGAGGATTTGTATCTACATTTCCTAGATAAATTCAATTGCCATTTTACAATTGCAATTCTGTCCTCAAGAATCAAGATCATGTAAAACAACGAGGTGGAAATGCAACCAAAAGGTAAAACTCTAAAAGATTCTGTACATTTAGGTGTAAGAAACATTTGTACATTCCACAAGACACCTTCGTGATGGAAAACAGTCATTTAAGGCTGCATTAATTGTGTAATAGATTTTGTCTGGTGACACTGTAGCACTCATTTGAATCCCTGACTTATCACAAACTCTGCCTTTAAAAAAGAAGTCATCTAGGTGGTCACACCACAAGTTCCAAGCTCTATGCTCACAAAGCTAACCTCTCCCCCGTGGAAGTCTCCAAAAACAGATGGACCACTCAACTGTAGCTGGAGCCTGCACCGGGGAACAATTGCCCTTACCAAAAGCACACACTACCAAAGCTCCTCCAGCTGTTACCCAGCCATAAAATGTCCCCTTATATAGGCAGAGGGGCACGGACAGATCGCTCATAGACCAGTATGATCGACAAAATGTTGGCTTTATTAGAAGAAAGACACTTTATATACTATGTATTACACTCAAACATGTGATTCTTCTTCACACAGCATTAGATACATAAGGAAAACATACTTTGTTGTCCACTGTTAATTGGACTACAACAGGTGTTCATATGAGCTGAGGACACACATTTACCCTCCTGAAACTCCACCTCAAATTTGGCAGGGAGCCTCCTTTGTTCTAACTTCAACGCCTGTAGCCATACTTAGCTAGCAGCTGCTTTTACTGTCCACACCCAGTTATGCCAAAGCAAGGCTCACAGGAATGCAAAGGAAATTGTTCACATATAATCTCTATTCTCCCAACACCCTTAGGTTCCCACACACCTTGCCCATGTGACACAGGGAGCATGGCTGAGCCATTTCATCTTTCCCAGCTCATCTTTCCCGGCAGCATCAGCACAGGCAAACTTTTCTCCTCTCCTGCCCCCCTCAACAGTAAATTTAGCCTTAGGGCAGTCAGGGGTTGATGAAGATTTAGTTTCTTACATCAGGTATCAAGAAGGATCATTTTCTGGCTCTGCACTGAGTACAAACAAAATTATGTGTGTACATACATATCTCTATTGATTTCTTCCTGTAGGTACAGGGCCCAGAAGGGTCCAGCTGTGGAGGCATTTCAAAAGCAGGTACTGTCCTGTGGCCTTCTCTGAGCAGTGTGTGGGACAAACGGACAGCCAGCCTGCCCTAGAGGGTTCTTTGAAGCCAAGATCAGCTCTTGGCCAGTGAGTGTTTTCTTCTGCTCTCTTTTCATGGGCCACTTCCTTGCAAACTGAGCAAGGGAGAAACCTCTGCACTGCTCTCTGGTTGGCAGCAGAGTGGTAGCACATGGGTGTCCAGGAGGCTGCAGCCACTGCGTGCTGCTGTTCAAAACAACTCTAGGCACCATCCCAGTGACACCGAAAATGTGTTCCAGATGTTTGCACAAGGAAAGACTGACTGATCTCAAAGGGACATGCTCCAGGGCTCTGAACCACACAAAGAGAAAAAAATAACTGGAGACATGGAAATTGAAGTGCCGTTGTATTAGTGAAAAGGTCTGAAGTATACTGGAACGTGAAAAGCTAGACACCATTGCTACTCAATAAAGCAAATTTTTTATTATGAAAGGTGGCTAACAATGAAGACAGACACTCGAGAGAAGGGGAATAAGAAGGGGGGGAAGAGAACCAAAAACCAAAGAGGAAGGCATGACACCCTACTCACCCAGGTGTCACTTACAAGATGGTCTTATCCACTCTAACTACTTATAAAGCCCTCTGCAGCAGCTGCGTTTTCCAAAGGGTTGGCAGGCTCCCACTTCAGCAGGAGTCCCCGCTATCAGCAACTCAGTCCTTCGTGTAGAGCCGGCCTCGAACACGGAAAATGTGTCTGCTTTTATACAATTCATTGGGCACTCCTGCCCAGGGAGGAGTGGCCAGTACCGCCCTGCCAGAGGTTCCCAATCCCACCCTCTTGGTTATGTAAGTGCACCTCTTCTGCGCATGGGTGAGAACTTCGGAAATCCCCCTACGCATGCGTGGTGTGTTTTGGGGGTCTTTCTTAATTGAGTCTGGGGGCGAGCATTCCTCACTTCATCATCACTTTCTCCTCCAAATGCCATTGACGGACAATTAACCAATCACAGGACACCAGTTAAAACAGTTTATACAGAAGTTCTTCCTCCAAGGACGAATTCACTGTTTTATCAGTGAACTTGGCAGGGAGAACTATAAACTACTGCAGGTGGCTAAGGCCAAACACAGACCAAAAATGTCATCACAACTTCATCTCAGTACAGCCGTGAAGCAGAAAAACTAGACAAAATTACATTTAAATTCATGTTTTAATAGAACAAGCTGAAATCTCTGAGATGCAACCTGGAAGTAACATGATAGATCGTGTCAGTATCAGCTGTTCACATGGATTACTGTTCACATGGATTAATTTTCACATTTCAATAATCCATACTGTATTGATTTCATGAATCCTCTTTCACATACAGATTCCAAACTGCAACAGGTTGTAAGGTGACTGATTTTATGCTCTTTATTTAAGAACTACAACCATTGCTTAGGCATGGTTTCCTATGGATAAATCCAGAGGCAAGTGTGATGCACCACACAGTGAGAAGAAAATTACATGTTAGAAAGGTCTGGAAGGGCAAAAGCTAGTACTAGAAATGCATGTTAATTTTGAAATCTAGACAAGAGACTACCATTTTCAAAAAAGACCAAATTAAAAATACTCATTAAACTATGACTCACAAAGTGGAGGGAAACCTGAGAGACTCAGTTTTGTTTGGTAATTCCTGGTTTTGAAAGGGGCAGGTTCAAAATTCAGGCTGCAGTGCTGCACCTGCTGTGACTGGGCAACCTAATCCTGGGATGTCTCTGAATCACTATCAATTGAGAAAATTCTGCTCCTACTTAAAATTATCTGGAACATCTTGGGATGCTAAAACAAGACTATTTCCTATGCACATGCTCTTACAGGAGGGACATGTGTTCCTGCTGGCTGGAGTGTAATCCAATGCCATGAGAAAGGATTTAATTTCATTCTTTGGAATGAGCATTTCTTCGTATTTCTCTTTATAAAATGAATATCATACATCTCAATGCAGTTCAGTTTACAAGTTGGTTGAGAGATTCAATCTCCTTCTACCTCTAAAAAGGTGAGGTAGCATTTTGGTGAACACCAGCTGGGTGAAAGGTTCTGCTGTAGTTTTTGTTATCTCAGGTCTGGTTTAATTCCGTAAAAGCCCTTTTAGTGTCACTGAGCACTTAGCTCATGGTTGAATTTAATCAAAGGTAACGGCCCTACTTCATCACAATTTAATAGTATGAAGTATCGGGAGAGTATTAAATATTACAACATGTAGAGTAGAAAGAGGGTAATGTTACTCATTCTTTCCACACAGGTCGCTTTCAGCTGCCTGAGCTGTAGTTGATTGTTCTTGTAGCTCCCTCTCTGCTAGCTCATGACAGCTATCAACAGACCCACAGACCAGACAAGAAGGTGTTCTCCTCTTCCCTCTCTTCCTCTCCCCTTCTATTTCATGGATGGAAATAGAAGTCATCAAGTCTGTGGGGTTTTTTCCCAAAATCTCTTAGCAAAACACTGTCTAATTCACAGAATAAATTATTACTATCTAATATTTCAAAAATCAACAGCCTAATTAAGAATAACATCTTTATTATTTGGATGATCAGGTCCTTTTGCAGCTGAATTAAAGATCACAGGTTTGATAAAAACAGTGAAGCTCTAGAAAAGAAGAAGCCAACTGCCTTGACTATCCTTTACCAAAGCATGTCAGAAATTCACATGTCCTTCCCTGGCTAACTGTAAAATTAATGTTGTATTGCACACCTTGTAGAAGGTGTGTGCCTGATGAAATGACTGAGGTGCTGTAAGGTGTCTATTATCCTGCTAATCGTTCATTAACTGGCACTCTACCTCTGCAGCAGTAGCAGCAGCACAAGACGCTGAGATCCTGAGCTGTCCTGCATGTTCTCTGCACGGTCTGTGTGAGAGGCAAAGCAAGCTTGGGGTTTCCTTACATGTGAGGACCCACACGCATTCTACAAATTCATAATTCCCTAAAGGTCAGTGGATCAGATGGCAGGAACAGCTGATCATCTCAGTAGACCAACTAACAAATAGCACAGCTTGAGCTCTGCCAGTGGGTGGAAAGTCTTACCAGAACCATGGCATATAAGGAAAAGAGGCACAACACATATATAGAGTGCCAGCTCCAAGGCTGTCTTGGAAGGGAGTCCTATATGTGTGCAGACATGTAAGGACTTGAAGAGCACCACTGATGGTCTCAAAATGCGGGCAAAGCCACCAAAGGAACTTGAGATAAGCACAAAAGGGTGGAATTCGCAACATGAAGGCACTAATTCCAGGCTGAGCAAGGCATATCCTAGTTAACGCATCCAGACAAAAATTTCCACTGTGTCAGACTTTGGGAAAGAAAGCAACTGCTTATACACATGCCATCCCGAGTTACAGGAATGGCATCTACACCTTGTGAATACCCAGAACCTGGACTGTATAAAGTTGTTCAGAAGAACAACTCTGGGACCTCCATCACTGAGAAGACCAGGGTGAAGAAGGACTAACGGGATGTCCCTGGAACCACAGGGTGGTTACTATCTTCTGACAGAGTTCCCTGAGTCTGTGGCTTGATACATAGCCATGTGGAACCAGAAGGGTGGCTGAAATGAGGAGAGTTCCCAGTAACTGAGTTGGTTACTGAACCAGTAAAGCCTCCACTTTTTTCCCATGCATTGACTTTGACCTACACTTGCTAAAAAAGCATTTTATTAGAATGTCAGGTTTCAGCCACTGAAGGTACATCAAAAAGGCTGACACAGAAATCACGGGCTCCAGGATAATTTCCTGAAAACTATGTGAAATGAAAGAGGAAGAAAAACAGCAAGGTGGAAAATACTAGGTTTTAGCCACACTTGGAGGCAGAGATATTCCCCTCCTGAGGCCTTCTAATTTGAAAATGCTTACAAATTCTTCCTTTCTTTCTAATGTACTGTCCAAAGCCTGTTTAACCTTCAGCAGCAAAAGCTTCCTCTTATCCTGAAAGAGGTTGATTGAGGAAATCTTAGGCAGGTAAGAAGAGACAGAATTTTTTTCAGAATATGTTTCTTCTGGATTAAACTCTCAGAAATGCATCCAGAAGTGAAGAAAAACATTTTCTTAAGCACTGTAACTGAAATAAAGGGCTGATTCCAAGCACACAGATCTTTTCCTCCCTCTCTGAAGCTGTTCCCCAAGCCCCAGATGAATCTTCCAATTTTGGTCTGTCCACTTGAAGTGCTTTAATGTGGTTGTTTCCTGGAAAGCAGCAAATTCTTAAAGATCTCTTTGATCTTCCTCCATCTCTTCCCAGTAGGAAGGTAAGTCACAGCTGCTTTAGAGTTTCTGCCATGTGAAGGGACCACTTTGCAAAGTTCGCCTGGGGACAGGTTCTGAGCACCCCTTACCTACAGACCTCCTTCTCTCTGCTCTCTGCACTGACCCACTGCACGTGTTCAGCAGCTGGTATGGTGGCTTTCCTGTTAGGTATTTGCTTTAAGAAATATTTGCTTTGACAAGTGCTCTCATTCTGCATTGTTTCAGGAAATTTCCATCCATTCCCCTTGTACAAATCATTCCCTATTTGTGTCATTTCTGTAAGGTGTTGGCCCACAGGTGCTGGGTCACAACTAAGATCCTGTTCTGAATGCATATCCAGAAGCAGGTGAAGAAGAAAGTAAGTTTTATGATATTCCCTGGGCTTTTCTTTCCCATTTAGAGATATCAATAAAACTTTGTTTGTCAAGCCAATCAGTCTGGAGGGGAAACAACTCTGCAGCACAACAGATAAATAGCAAAATGCACAGCACCTGAAGTACAGAGACTTCACAGCCCTTTCTCCAAAGAGAGATCCTTTGTAGGTCAGGTTTTCTTCCCCTGCTCTTCAGTAACACTGACCTACAGCCCTGAGGTCTCTTTTCTCCCTTGGCAGGCAGCAAGGACTAAATTACACTTGCACTTACCAGGTGGTGCCAGCATTCCCACCTTTGTTGTTCCCTGCAGGTTCCATTGCCTCAACTACTCCTCCCCATCAGGTCTCCGATGGGGGGGAGGGGGGGGGTCAGGCGTCTTAATTGTTGCTGTTGCCGTTGTTGATGGCCTCGGGCCAGGGCTGTACCAGGTTGTGTCTCCGTGTCCTGCTGTGAGCGCGGGGGGTGCGAACGCGCTGCGGGGGCGTGAGGGTGGGGCCAGGCCAGCCCACAGAGCCAGCCTGGAGCCGGGGCAACCCCTCGGCCACACGGGGTCTCGCAGAGCTGCACCCGGAGACCCTGGGCTCGCACCCCGGGGTGCCCTTAGCTCCTCCGGCTCCCGCGTAGCTGGAGCCGCCACCGCCGTGGCGGCCCCGAGGCAGCTGCACCGCGCCAGGGTTGAGCGGGGGGGTCTGCCACGCCACCAGGACTTCCAACCCAGCATGGCACGGGGCAGGCACACCCAGTAGGGGTGAGTCCGCGGTGCTGGGGGCTCGGTTCTCACCACACGCCCCCCGGCTGCCTCTCACCCCACCACGCCTGCGGTTCTTCAGTGCGGTGCAGGCGGCACCGCGGGACCAGAAGAGATGAGCCCTCCCCTGCCACGCGGCCGGGAGAAAATGGCTGCTGGGACAGAGGAGAAACCTCCGCTTCCTGCCCCCAGCACGGGCAAAATGACCACATCCATGCAACCACGCGGTCGCCACACGGCTGCACTCCACAGCAGCCCCACGGCAAAAGCCATCTTGCATGCACATATTGCAGCAGGAATCCAATAACCGCCCCCCCCCCCCCCATAACAATTCCGGGTTTAAATCATGCACTCGCTCCCTGGAGCCTGCGCGCTCGCAAAAACTCAGCACAGAACTACCGCTTATAACATTTCCCTCCCGCTCCTGACTGCGGGAAGACAATGCCGACCCCAACAATATACCTTCTCCTTCCCATGTTTTTTCCTCCCATGTTCCCAGTGGTCCCCCTCCACCTCCATGTCTTCGCCCAGTGTCTAAGGGGTTTGGGGGGGGGGAGGCAGGAGGGTTAGAGTCGGTTTCCTTAGAGGAGTTTGAATTCTTTTGTGCAGACTTTAAAGCATCCATAAGTTCTGTCCATGTAGTTAAATTCCTGAAGGCTTCCATATCTCCCAAAGTTGCTCTTTCTCTCATTATCTTCCCAACTTTTTGCCAAGCAGTCACATTAAGAGTCCTGATCAGCAGGAATCCTGGTATAACTATGGCAATATATATTAAGAATGCCAGCAGTTTAGTTTCCGTTATATCATTTTTCTGTGTTTTTAAAAATTGGCAAATGGCTTCAACATTTTCTTTTATTTTTTGGGAAAACCTCCCTTTCTGGGAAAACCTCCCTGCTATCCTAGTAGCTCACCTCTTTTGCTGAATGCTTCTCTTTCCTTTTCAGTCCTTTTTCCTTTTTGTCCCTATCCTTCCAGAGGTGACTGGTACACACAATATGTTTTGAAGAGCTCTTCCTTTTTCCTTTGATTTCTACCAGGAGATGCTACTGCAGACATCCCAAAGCCTAGTGCTTCTGGTTTACCAATGCCTGTTGAAAGAGCCTGTTCCAGGGCTTGTAGCATTTGTGGGCACGGACCCCGTCACATGTAAGGCATGCAACAGAATCAACTTCATTAAGAACAACAAAAGCTTATATAGACAATTCAAACTGTGATACGTCATAACAGTGATGGATTCTGGACTCTCCACAATTGTGAGCAGGGTGCCACCAGCCCTTCTGCCCTATTCTGGAGGGACAGCAACTCCAGATCCTTCCTGCAAATGCGAGGCCAGACTCCATCGCTCGTGCTTTTGAGGAGCACCAATGCACTGTCTTCCAGAAGCATGGAGACTTGGCAAGTGGAGAGGGACATGGCACTGTGAGTGAGTGCCAGTGGCACTGGATGAGACTGGAGCAAAATGCCCCTTTCTGCTTCTCCCTGAGGCAGGGACACGACCCACAGGAGTGGGAGACTCACACCCAGGGTTGGCTACTGATCACCCAAGTCCTCCAAATCCTGGCATAGCCCAAGGAAAGGCAGTGAGAGGAGAAGGTGTCATCCAGCTACAGGCAGTCCATGCTGACTATTCCCACCACTCTGCCCCTCACAGGAGACCATGACACAGGGTAAGACACATTGCCATCTGTGGCTGAGAAAGAGCAACACAGAAATAAAGGCGTTGAAAACAAGAAACGTTATTTCCTTTTTTTCTCCTGATACTGTGTGCTAGTCAGGGCAAATATTATATTGTGACATCACCTGCTGGCTGAGTGTGACATCACTGAGTGCCAGATTGTGACATCATGGAGGGATGTACAAGGACACTTTGTCCTCCACTGCTTATATTTGGACTTGGGCAGAACCTTACTAGTCTGGCTCAAACCTGAACTCCATCTGAGCAAGACTGTGAGGCCAAGAGGATTGAGCTAGGCTTCTTTGGTGGTGTCTGGTGCCTGTCATTGGCAGATCTCAGTGCCAGACCCAGAGCAGTCACGCCTGTTTCCCTGGCCCTGCCTGGTTCAGGCAGCCAGGAACTGCAGGTGCTGGCAGCAGTGAAGGTTGGCTGTGTGGGGACATCAAGGGTGGCCGTGGTGTGGGTGAAGGGGAGCAGGGACCTGAGAAGTTGTTGTTCTCAAGGGCCCTGGGCATTTCTTCCCTTCCCAGGACACCAGTCACCATGGCCTCTCCCTCCTTCAATGCGTGACACCAGTGAGGGAAAGCAGCTCCTGATCCTCAGCTCTCACAAGTGTGCTGCAGAGCACAAAAATGGCCATGGAGATAGAGAGGAACTGCTCCATCTGCCAGGACACTCAGAAGGACGTGGCTTCTGCTCTGCCCTGTCGCCACCGGTTCTGCCTGGGCTGTATCCTGCGGTGGGCTCAGAGAAATCCATCATGCCCACTCTGCAGAAGAACAATAGAGACTATCAGGTTTTCTGACAGTGAAGACGACTATCTGGAGACAGCCATCACAGCCCCTGAGGAGCTGCCAGATGGCAGCAGCCTAGCAGGGACAGTTCCTGATGTCCTGGATGAGAACAGCCCCCATTTCCCAGTGGCATCCCATCCATCTTCTCCACAGGGTACACTATCCCCACCTGAGAAGAGGGCCTCAGGGCTGGAGTTTGGAGGTGGTCTTCTTCCTGAGGTCTGGGCAGGACTTTTCCGTGGACGACAGCAGCTCCTGGACCCTGTGCGGCCCTGGCTGCGCCAGAGGCTGGAGGGAATATACCGGAGCTGGTGGTGGCTGGTTGAGGCCGCAGAGAGCACCATCCTGCACGACCTCTGTGTCAAGGGGCCGAATGCACAGGCCTTGATTGAGGGGCTGGAGCCTCTCCTCGAGCAACACACAGCACTGCTGGTCCATGGTGCCATCAACATAATTGTGGGCCAGTGCAGCGAGGAGGCCCAGAGGCTGCTGCAATCCGGTGCAGTCAGAGATGAGAACAACAGCCCTGTGGCCAGAGCCAGCTCCAGCTCCAGCAGCTTCAGGTCCAACAGCTCCTGGGAGGGGTCTCCTGCCAGTGGCCCTGCAGGCCCCAATGTGGAGACAGAAGCTGATACATCAAAGGCCACTCTACACAGGGGTCCCAGGCACCCCCCTCCTGTGCCTGTCCCTGCAGAGCAGGACCAGCCTCAGGAGGAGCTGGGGCAGGCAATGACAGTGGCAGGTTCCTCTGCCCAGGGCAGCAGCTGTAGCCAGTCCAGTCTTGTCCTGGGCAGGCACCAGTGTCCTGATGGGCCTGGACAACCCCCAGATAGAAGGGCACCCAGCCCCAGGACTCTCCCCAGCCCTGCAAGAGACCACCCTTCTGGCAGCACTAGCAGGGCTCCTGCAACCCTTTGTTCAAGGAAAAGGAAATAAATTGTTATTTCTCTCACCCAGTCTCTGGGTGCTGCTTTCTTTCCCTTCTGTTGCCTTTTCACTTCTCTGGCTCCATTGTGGGTGCGCTCACATGCTGAGGTACACAGCCATGGGCCCCTGCAGCCCCAGGGCCATTTTGGACATGCTTCTTCCCACAGGAATTCTTACTGCAGCCGCACACTCACACTGCAGCAGATGCCTAAGGCAGAGTAGGCAGCAGGGGCAGCTGGGCTTATCACAGGACGATGCCCTCAGCCTACTTCTAGTCCCCCTCTCTGCCCAGCCACCCACACTTCTGCTCTGGTTTCTCTCCACTGTCTGATGACAAACAGGGCAGCGTGCAGAGAGTACATGTTCTGGCAGACAAGCAAGTACTAGTGGAAACTTGATCCTGAGTCATAATTTTATCTCTATGTCTTAAACAACTGAAATTGTTTCAGCACAGATTTATGTTATTGACAATATTATTGAAGGAGACAGTAAAAGCTTTGGCTTCAGCCACTATTAAATCCTGGAAAAGCACTTTTTAAGACAATACTCTTCATTTCCTATTTATACAAAGGTTGATGTTGCCCAGTTTGAGGGAATTTACTGAAATTATACATCAAGCAGATACACTATCCTAAGAGAGTAGAATAAA
This sequence comes from Pseudopipra pipra, assembly GCF_036250125.1. NCBI lineage: Eukaryota > Metazoa > Chordata > Aves > Passeriformes > Pipridae > Pseudopipra > Pseudopipra pipra. Next base: position 43,083,703 of record NC_087581.1, on the reverse strand, counting down.
AATGACTTATTGCAAAAAGCAACTAATACAACAGTGCTGAATGAGAATCATATATCTGGCAGGGGCACAGAAGACTGAAATTAACCGAGACCCAAGAGTTTAAAAGCAGAGGGATCTGTTTTGTTGTTCAGTATATAAGTGGGCAAATTTTAGAAGCCACATTGCCTTGTAATAAGAGATAAGAAAATTACGTTTTCAGAAAGAGCAAGAAAAGATGTTTTAAAAATCTTAATTTTTTTACAATATTTTAAAATAAAAGAAGACAAGCAACTATTTTGGTTTGATAAAGAAAAATCTACCAGCAGGATGGATAATGGACAACTTCATTTTCAAATATTGCATTTTTTTAAAAAAAAGAGTTATTTCTCATCCACTACTTACTATTCAGAATCAATTCTGCTGTGTTGATCAAAGGGCTAGAAGTGTACAGTCTCTGCATTTGAGTTATAAAAGAGACTGAAACATTATTCCCGTGTTTCTTAAACAAGAGCCTAAGCAAGCCTTTAAGCTTTTTTATTTCCTTTGTTTTCAGCACTAACCTTTTTATTTGCTCTTGCTGATTCTCAGCACATTTCCAGATAGAAGGCTTTGGGTTAAATCTTTTTAGAACCAAAATCTAATGCTTGTGCTGAATGTGTGTGCACCATATTCTGGGTACAGCATAAGAAGGACTTCAGTAGTAACATGGAGAGAAGTTCTGACTGACAAGATGTGTCTTATAGGGGCATTCAGTTCTTGTGCTTTACTTCACATTACTCTTGTGGCTGTTTTGGGGACATGAATAGTGCTAAGTATTAGACGGAGTGTATTTAGGCCTTAAAATAGAAATGCTGAACCATATAAAGGTTTGGCCTGAAATGGATCTTTAAAAATCTTAGAATTATGGAATGGGTTAGGTTGGAAGGGTCCTTAAAGATCATCTGGGTTTTCTTCTTTTCTGCAGAGCGCTGCCTTTATAATACATTTATTGGCTTGATATTTCTCCCAAATTCAAGTATCATTTTAAATGAATAGCCATATCCACAGTGCACCACTGATGTTGTTTTTATAAAATTTCAGTCAAACTGGTAAGTTTAACCTCATATTCTCCTTGTAGTGGAGCATATAGGGTTTTAAGACACAATTAACTTTGAAAAACTCAGAAAACCTTCATCAGGTGCTTATTAGCAGAAATTTAGCTCCCTTTCCCAAGACAGATTTATTATTTTAACATTTTAATTGATAATCAAGGATTTTTATTAAACTGATCAAAATGATTCAGCAATATTAAAAAAATTGAACTTAGTATATAGATTTAATTTTTTAATTTAAAAAAATTTAATTTTTGATAGGTTTGTCTGAACTGCATAAATAAATAAGCTAAGAGAATAAAAGATAACATTATTAAGCATGATACAGTTCCGTTGAGGTCAGTGGCATCCTCTGTACCAATGAGGGCAGGAGTATTTTTAGAATGCTTATTTCTCTACGTAAAAATCTCCCCTCAAATAGATATTAATACTTAAAGGATGAAGGATTCTGTTGCTCATTTTCTTCATTCTCCCACAAGAATATTTAGCTACTCCCGCCACACTACTTCTTGCCAAACCAACAAGTTTCAATTTATTGCTAAACAAGCCCAGGTATTTTATTTATTTTTTTCTCAGACACAAGCACCAAGAGCATATAAAGTCAAGTCCCTTAAGAATCTCATGTAGTCAAGTGCCCTGATTTTAAAGGACCTAGAAATAAATTTTTTTCCAAGTAATTTTCCATAAAACTTGCCTTTCCATTTTTTTTTTTTTTTTTTTACATTAATTTGTAACAGTGAAGGTATGTGCTACTGAAATTCCCTTCTCCCAGATTTCTGTTATCTAACTAGTGGAATTATTAAATTGCTTATAGTTTCAAAGTCCGTTGATTCTATGTCGATTTAGAAATTATGCATGACTTTTTGTGTTTCTCCTGGGATAGAGAGATAGACCAGCAATTTAAAAGGAATGTAATGCTTTATGAGCAGCCCTGGTTGATACAGCTCTTATTTTTCAAGCTGAGGTCCCATACACACAAAAATCCTGCCATTTGTAGATGCATTTTACTTTACCAAGCCAATTTTTTCTTGGTGAATTTGTTCTGTTCTGCTTAACTATACCACAGTAAGCAGTAAGGTACTAATTATAGTAATCTCTCTTCAAGCACAGTATAATTTATGACCAAGTCCAAACTCCTAGTTAAGGTCATTTTCTGAGATTCCTTCTACAGCTAGTGACAATTCAGAGGCACTAAGCTGAGTTCCTGGAGTGCCTGAAAATTATCTGTTTCTCTCTACTGACTACACTGGATTTCTAAATAAATAATAACAAATAATAATAATAATAATAATAATAATTGGAAAAAATTAGTCACCTTGTTCTAGTTACCTTGATTTGTCTCCACAGATATTTCACCTGGTTTTTACCCTTACAAAGGGTGAAACTTGTTTTGAAGCTGAAGACAGGTCACACAGGGGGGTGAGAAGTTCATAACTGCTTCTACTTCTTAGAGCCAAAATCCAGACCACTCCCAAGAAGCTGCGGTCAGGCCCCCTTTGTTGGAAGAATGCTCCTCTTGGAATGAGGAGTTTGTCTTTTCTCAAAACAGCAGAATTCACATCTCTGTTTTTGTTATGATTTACTGATCCACGCTATTGCCCAGGTACTCAGAGATGGCTGTATTGATTATTACTTTAACATATTGTGATTTTTTAAGATATATCCTTTCAGGAAGTCTGTGTAAAGGCTTTGGAAATTCTTTTCACTGTAAGAGTTTCAGGCACAGCAGTTCTTTAGTTTCTGAGATAGCACAAAGCATTTCAATTTCATCTCCTGCTGCCATTTCACCAGTAGTACCAAGTCTTCCTGATGGAAGAAAATACAGAGCTTTTAAGATTCTCATTGAAACATTCAACTTGTAAATCATACTGTTGGAGGCGTGTCCAAGGCACGGGGGATGTGCTGGGGCAGAGAGGCCCAAAGGAGCATGCGTCTAAATGGGTAACCCTACTGGTTAGAAAGTCACATGATATCAGGGTATAAAGGGAAGCGCTGAATTTGAAATAAACCGCTTTGATTACCACCTCAGAAGAGCGTGCATCCTTCTTTACCATGTAAAGTACCCTTCATGCTATATCATACCTCTCTTCTAATGAATAGTTTTGAAAACTACCTCCCAAAGTGAATCTCTCTCAAATTGGATGGTCTGGCAAAACGCAGCCACAATCAAGGGATAAGACATAGTTTGTACTCTAATAAATTTATTTTTCTTCCTAACACCTCTGAAACCTTGTATATTTTTATAATTTTGTTTGTTCTCCAGAATCTACGTGCAGAAGAACTGCACATTTTTGCCTATTGGAAAATGCCATGGCAATCTGATGTTGAGTAGGCATTCTCTTGTCTTTACCACAGAGCAGGGACACCAAACTACCAGAAACCTCAGGGATTTTGTGGGGAGATAGGAGACACAAAAACTGTTTCATTCTAAGTTCTCTTGAATAATTCTGCAAGTTTGGAAAGTACACGTCGATGCGGTCACTAGAATTACTAACATTACTAACATCTAGATCCCCAAGTCTTTGCTTCATAGTTTGTAATTGAGAGGTAAGTCAAGGTTGGTCTAAAAGAGAATTAGTAAGGATAAAGGTACACTCAGATGGGGGTGCCCCTGCAGTCCCAGGAGATACATTGAGGCCAATCCTTTAGTTTCATTTCCTCATAATAGGAAATTAAAACAAACAAACAAAACCAGAAAACACATACAAAAAAAAAAACAAAACCCAAACAAAACCCCCCCACAAATCAGCCTCAAACCACACAAACACACTTGTTAAAGTAGTTTACTAGTAGTAGTAAGTACAGTCACCATTTGCACTGCCATTTCTGTACATACTTAAGGCAGAATAGTCATTGTACATGCAAAACCATTTTGTTTTGACGTCAGGTATCTGCGACTTTTTTTTATAGTGTGGGTTTTGTAGGTTTTCCTTTCTACATTTTTAAAATAATACAAACATACAAGGTAAGAGCATCTTACTTTGGTTCAGCTAGTTGGCTGGACTCCCTGCATAATCCATTAACATCCTTGTTCCAAGAGAGGAGATAAAAATTGCTAGAATTAAAGCAGCAAGCTGACGGTCACCAATGCCATACTGGACCACACATTATGACTTCAAGTCATGGGTGTGCCCTTGAGAAATGGAAAGCTACCAGGGAACAGAAACATTTGCAGTGCCAAGTTTTACTGTTTTAGGAAGTGTGGAAAGAAAAACAGGACCAGTTATCCTAACTTTTTGCAAGACACAGATAGTAAAAGAACTCAACAGAAGTAGCATGGCAAACTACAGAGACGGTTGCAAAATGCCACCAGCCTTTCTTCCACTAGAGGACATGTGTGAAAAGATGAGTAGTTTATCAATGACCCTATTCCAGATTTCCCAGGAGAGCAGTGTCATTTCAGAGAAATTCATCTTTCCCTCTATAAGAAGTACTTATTTTGTTCCAATGTCTGAAACAAAACCTCTCTGAAGGCCTTGTCTCAGAAAAAATAGTCAGAAACTGGCTTAGAAAAGTGACATAAAACTGCTCAGAATTGCCACGAAAACTGTTAGAAGCACAAAAAGCCTATGACTCTCAGACAACACTCCTGACTCTAAGCTGTGTCTCCTGGATGGGTGCTCACACAAGAACAAGTCAGTACCAGACATGCTCCCATCATGATCCAATCTCAGCCCCCACGGACCTTGTGGCACTCTTTGCACCCCACTGAGCTGAGCTCTTATTCTGTGTCCCCGTCCCCTCTTATTCTGTGTCATCCACACTCACAGCATGGTGCAGGAATTCACTGCTAAAGAGAGCAAAAATACTTATCTTTGCTGTCTGTTACTAAACATACATATCAGGGAAGGTGCAAAACGCTGCCTTTGGATCATATTCAGTTGCAATAAAATTGATTCATTTTGTAGAGAGGATCATAGCATTAGAGTTTTAATTTCTTATAGAAAATATAATGTTTACTTAATTTATCATTTCTAATCAAATCAGTGCATCTGCTGAGCTAGGTCAGAACGAAAAGGTAACTGTAAGAATGGTTCTGCAGAACACTCCATGGATTGGTCCCATTTGAAGTTAAGTGCTTAAGGTTAGGTATCCAAGTGCCATTTATGAAAACTTCTCAACACCATGTTTGGGTTATTAAATCAAAAAGACAGAAAGGCTCAAATATTATCCACTGAGAAGAGAGGGATTGCAAAGGTTCACAGTGGCATAGCATCATGCTTTCCACTACATTACCTGGAAGCATTCACTAGCATACTATACGATGAAATTTAGCACTTGCCCAATACAATTTTTCTAAAACCAGATAAATACTAGAAGTGCGAAAGACAAGTAATTTTTTTTCCCCCAACAAAAACATTGAGAAGACTGACAAAAACATTAATTTAGACTGTGGGAGCCCAAACCCAGCTTTCGGCAAAAGAAAACAAGGCTGACAAACGTCTCATGATTCAAGAAGTTTGGACCCTTGTCCTAAGACCTGTTAATGTGTCACCCGGAGATATAAACCTGGCTCAAAGAAGAATTAAGAAAGGACTTTTTGAGATGATTGTTAAAACCATGTCTAAACCCCTGTAATCCCTCTATCACCCATGTAATCCTACTAGAAGAAAAATTAACTATTTGGAAACTGCAGTAAAAACTTGTGTAACTCCGCAATTAACATAGGTTGTCCCCTTCATTAGCATGTCCAGCCCCAGATGCTTTTAAAATAGTGTTCCCATGTTCAATAAAGCATTCCAGCATTCCCCATGCTGGAATCATGTCTAGCTTTTATTTTTCAGACCGCCACTTTAGACTTCTTCTCCCTAAATATAAAGCAGTGGTATCCACCTGCTTCCATAGATTTAGAGTTCAGCTCAAATTTCCCTTGAAATGTCAGTAGGAAAGATGCCAATGTGGAATAACAGTCAAAACATCATCATAAAGAGCCTATCTTTCAATTTCAGTTTCTTGCTACTTATGTTAGAATACCCAGTTTCTCTTTCTCAAGACAGTATAAAGCCATGTTTTATGAAATAGGAGAAGTTTAAAGTCTGCATAACAAATCACTTGATTAGAGCCATGTAATTAGTTTGCCTTGAGAGAGCCCAGTAAAAGCAGCATGTTCTCAGTAATTAGTTACAGTAACAGTGATAGGAGAACAGGAGATAGAAAATCACTAAAATCTTGGTATAGCAATGCAATCTACTTTCCTTCTTCTAGACAACTTAATAAATGCCACAACAGTATAGATTTAATACTTCAAAATGTATTTCATTTTCTATCAATAAAGAAATGGGACAGCTAAACTCTGCAAAAAAAGAATGAATAGGCAAAAAAAAAAAAAGATCCTTTTGAATTTTTCAGTAAAATCATGTAGCCATTTGGAGAGGAGCAGTCACTTACATTAAAGGTTATTGACTGCCTGAGCTTTCCCTTTTCCTTTCCCAACTCATTTTTGTAAACATGCTCCTCCAGCTTGTTAAGGAGCATATTACCTTTTCATATGAGGTGTAAAGTTTTGTAAATGCTTTTTCTTGGCTGTAAATCCTACACTGTGACTCCATTACAGACTGCCTATAATCCCTTCAGCAGTCCATATGTTCATCCTTTTTAATATCATCTTGTTCTTTTTTTTCACAGTTTCAATAAGTTTGTGATGTCAACAATGACATAACCTAAATCCTAATGTACATGTCCTCTTGATAAGTATCATTACTAGAAAATAATCCTTTGAGTCAAAAGACTGATAAAATATTTATGTGTGCAAAGGTATATGTGTATAAATACACATACACATAGCTGTGGAAATAATGCATAAAATAGTAAAAAGCAGTAGAAAAAAACACAGTTCCCCTCTACTCAACAGTTGTGAGACCACATCTTCAGTTCTGTGTCCAGTTTTGGAATCACCCAGGCTTTGACCAGTTGGGATTAATCCAGCCAAGGTCTACAAAGATAGTTGCATGGCTGTGTAGCATGTAACAGGATGGGTTAGTTAAGGGGGCTTTTGTGTAGGCGGGGGACGTGGTGGTGGAACCCAAAACACTCAAAAAAAGCTAAATTGGTATATTCAGGTCCTCCTGAGTGATGGATGATGATAATGGAGAAGATGGAGTCAAGACTCTTAGATGGAATCAGATTCTTAGAAATGCTCAGCAGAGATGTGAAGAAAAAAATTGCAACCTGTTGTAGGAAACATTCTGATTAGCCAAAGAAAAACATTCTTTTCTATGATGGAGAAGAGTTCAGAGAGTCTTGCAAGTCTCCACCCTTAGAGATAACCAAAATCCCTCTGGACATGAGCCTGAGCAACCTAATCAAACTTCTGAGTTGCTGTTGTTATGAGCAGGAATGCTGGATGACATGATCTCCAGAGGTTCTTTCCTCTATGATTTAGTTTCCACTGGTCAGATTATGTGACCAATACATCTGTTTTAGAACAAGCAGCAGTCACTAGCATCGAGGCCATGTTGCTGAGAATTCAGCTGCGCTGGGCAGGGCACGTCTCAAGGATGAAGGACCACCGCCTCCCTAAGATCCTGCTTTATGGTGAACTTGCCTCCAGATGCCGCAAGAGAGGAGCCCCGAAGAAAAGATACAAGGACTCCCTGAAACAACATCTCAGCCTTGGCCACATTGATCTCCATAACTGGTCTACTCTGGCCTCAAATCGGGAGGCCTGGAGACACACCATCTATAACGCTGCTGTTTCCTTTGAGAACACACGCAGGATCACTCTCAAGGAGAAAAGACAACGCAGAAAGAATCGTATCCTGCTGAATACACCACCTAAGGAGTCTTTCTGCTGTGCCTTTTGCAATCGGATATGTCTGTCTCGTATTGGCCTCATAAGTCACCAGCGTGGCTGTAACAAACATGGATAGAGCCTTCCCAAATCTTCGTTCACCAAGCCTAGCCATGATGATGATGAGTTTCCAGAAAGCTGAATATTGTCTATAAATATATCAAAGTGCTAAAAAGTAATTTTTAACCTTAGCTTAATGTCCAGGCAGCAAAGGGCTCTATTGGCCTTCTTTAAAGGTCATTAGCACAACATGACATTGGACTTTTTTGTAGCACCTGTTCCAGAGGCCTTGACAAGATCGGTACAAACCAAGGAATCCAGGAGGGAAGATGACATGAAGGAGACAGAGATGTCATTGAAAGAAATGTACTGTTTTTCTGTGCAGTCAGTGTTGCAAGGTAAAACCTCTCCAACAGTTTCACTTGGGCAAAAGGGACCTTGTGAATACCTGCTAACTGTAACTCAGGGATGATTCTATATGTGCTGGAAAATAGGGCAAAGCACAGGCCAGCTGTTAGAAAGAAGGATTGGTCAAACCTCTCTACTATATTTGCATCTGCTTGGCTCTGGTGAGGCCATACGCGGAGTGCTGTGTCCAGAGATGGGCTCCCCAGTACAGGAGAGACGTGAACGTACTGGAGAGAGCCCAGCAAAGGGCCACAAGGATGATGAAGGGACTGGGGCATCTCTCTTAGGAGAAGAGGCTGAGAGAGCTGAAACTGTTTATCCTTGAGGAGAGAAGGCTGAAGAGATAAGAGGGGATCTTATTAATGTATATAAACACCTGAAGGGAAGGTGAAAGAGGACGGGGACAGGCTCTTCTCAGAGATGTCCAATGACAGGACCAGATGCAACAGGCACAAACTGAAACACATCAGTTTCCCTCTGAATATCAGGAAACACTTTACACTGTGAGGGTCAACAAGCCCTGGCAGAGGTTGCTCTGGGGAAATTGTGGAGTCTCTGTCTTTGAATATATTGAATATTGAATATATTGAAAAAACAACTGAATATGACTTTGAGAAAGACAGACTGTCAATAAGTTTCACAAGATCTGACCAAAAGGAAAAGAAAGCAGTAGAAAACTATGTTCAGTTTGGTTCAATTGCCTCTATGGAAGGAAAATGAGTATATAATGATTAGTTTCCATCACAACTGGAGCCAGTACACTTGGATACTTAAGGGTTTGTCTGTTTTTTTTAAGAGATCTCTTGCTTGATTAAGAAAAACATAGAAAACCAAAATCAGAAACAGCAAGACTTTTCTTCCTGTAAGATTAAAAAAAATCACATTAATGTGTGTACCATGGCATTATATGAACGATATCATCTTCCGTATACCTACTTTACATAGAATTTACAAAATTAACTCTTCTGGGCATTTTGGATGGCTAGACACAATTTTCTAGCATAATATCCAAAGATTTTTAAACATTATTGTCTGCTCAATTAATTAATCTTTTCCAGTGATGAGTGGAAGAAAATGACACAGTGATGGACTGGTGATTCATGCTCGGGTCAAGACATACTATCAGGATCCTGGGCTATAATCTAAAGATTGAAAAGAGAGCAACTCTCTAAGAAACACTTATTCTCAAGCCTTGTGCATTCTATCCAACTGTTAAGTACTCCAATTTTCAGTTTACCAGTTATAGGAAATCATTATAATAATGGTGTCCAACTGCTAGTTAGACTCGGATCTAAAATGACTGACATGATAATACACTATTAAAATTCATAGAATTGGCAAGATATTATTAGTGTTTTCACTCTCAGTCACAAGACTGCAATAGAAGTTAAAACTCATTCTTTGGAAAGATTTTAATTGTTAAATCCAATCTTATTCATATCACACTTCAAGCAATTTTTTATTTCAGAAATGGATTTCACTATGAATTATATGATGCAGTGCGGGAATAAATACACCACCCCTCCAGCTATAAACTGACAATTCAGCATTCAATAGACTAAGGGAGAAATAAAACCAGAAAGTGTAATGATATTGTCAGACAACTCAGGTGTTAAATGAAATGAATTTTTCATATCAATTTTTCATACTTTCTTCCCCCATTCTCACTGCATCAAAATCAGTGAACACTGGTTTTTTCCTCAGCTTCAGCAAGAGTCAAAAATTCAGTATTTCTAAGTTTCACAGAAACCCAACAGTCCAAGGGTCACGAATTGACCGAAGCTGGGGAGACACATATTAGTTTTTGCTCTTTCTGTCCCCCAGGCAAAAGAGAAAGTTGAAAAGGTCAGCTCAGAGTACAATAAGTTATAAGCTGAATGAGAGATCCAGGAGTGTGGGGATGACATCATTCCAGTGAGATGCCCACAAGCTTTAAAGACAATATGAGGTTGTGACTATCTGGAGCGTCATTCCCATTCTAGGCCCATAAAGACCTTGAAATATCATGTTATCAAGACCATTTGCCAGTCGTTTTCCCATGTGATGTGAAATAGAAGGAGCATAACACATTGCTTCTGTAAAACTATCAGGTTTCATACAATATTTATGATTTTGGGTTGCAGGCACAGGGACAATATAGAATGGGCAATAGAAAAATGAAAATAGTTGGGTTTTTTTTTAGCTCTAGAGCTCTATAGTCTCTATAAAGCATATAAAACACTAGAAAGTATAAGCAATTTATTTGTTATTCCAGTAAGCAGATTTTTAAAAATAGTGACATGAAAGAAGAAAGAACTTTATAGAAAATATATTTTTGAAGGTTTCATAGAATTAAAAATCTCATAGATGTTTTCCCAAAGAAAAATGTTACAATAGGTCTGTTCTACGTCTGCAGATTATCTTTCATATCTCACTATTTTAACTTGTATATAAAACCAGAGTCCTTTATATATACAAAAAGTTGGCATTCTTTCTTTGACATCATTATTTTATGTCAGGCAACTCCACAGTACTTTATTGACAGACATAAACTCAAAAGCAGGAGTGTCTCTAATAACATCACGTCTATCTAGCTGGGTCAAATAAGAATCCACAAAAAGAAAATAATTGCAGGAGGGCTCCAGTACTGTGACATATGTTGATAAGCCAGTCCCAGAGATTTCCCTTAATAAAAGGAGAAGATGCAAAAAACGAGCTCGAGAGTCAGAGACACATCCTCATAGAGGTACAGGCAATGCTCTAACTTTATTCCAAAAATACACACATTATCAAGGGTCCTACAGGGTTCACACGCTCTGTTCTAACTTTCTATTGGTTACATTCACTTTCACACACTATATCTGTAACTTTATTGGCTCTATTAGTCAAGGCACATTTTCAGGCCCCCCCATCTTCTGGTTTCTCACATCCTGGATAACAACCTCCTTCTTTGTTTTCCTCTATGCAGCTTTCTGATATCTGCTGCTCAAGGACACACATCTGCTGCTGGAGAACACAGGTCCCTGCCGTCCGGCACGCAGGCCGGATTGTGCAAGCAGGCCTGATGCAGAATATGTCCTGCATCATCTAAGATTTTCTCAACAATTCCCCCTTTTTCTTTTGCACAATCCAGGCCTGACTGATGGTCTTTTGCTTGGTTCATCTCTTTGTTCCATGTGGTTCTTGAGAACTTTTATTTTGCAAATGAAACTTCATTTAACTCAGGGTTATGTGCCTCCCACTCTTTATCCAAAGGTGCTTATGCATATGTAAGGTAATATGGTTTACGCATTTGTGAGCAAAACCAGAATATATTAATAATCATATATTCATACATTCATATCCATACATTCACACAACTTTCATGCGTGATGGCCATCACTTCATGCTCTCACACAAACATACTTTTGAGTTGTATTTTGCTGTGTTTTCTGGTTGTGAACTGAGAAATTATCATTCTTGTGTTTTGCCCTCATCTGAGTAAGATCTAATTATGCATTTCTTGTTTTTATGAAAGTATAACTTGGAAAACATAAACATATTTCTGCTTCACGTTCAATTCAAAACCCAAATACATACAAACATTCTTATAGTTTAAAGATAAATATATACTCTTATTTTTAAAGCAAAACACACACTTCTCTATGCAAATGGGCTTTTGGACTTCAAAGAGAACTTGTCAATAGTCACTACAAAAACTTCAAAAGCTCCTCTTCTCCACCATGTTTAAAACAATTCTGGCTATTTAGGCAAGCAACCTCAAGTAACAGTCAGCAAGACCATTTCATGAACTTATCTTTCCTCACTCTCCCCCCCCTTTTTTTTTTTTTTTTTTTTTTTTTTTTTTTTTTTTTTTTTTTTGAGTTCGGCCAGAGGAGGTCTCCTACTCAGTTGCTCGGCAACAAACTATCTCTATTGTGTGAGCCACTAACACCTTATCTCTTTCTCTGCTAAGGCAAAGGCAAAGTTTTGCAAGAGGGCTTTTTATCCTTTTTGTCAAAACCCTGCTTTTTTTTGTTTGTTTGTTTTCTGTTTGTTTGTTTTCTGAATACGATGTTTTTTCAGAAAGGTTTTATAGGGGTAAAATACAGCTAAGAATAAGGCATTTCACTAAGATTTTCGTACAAATACTCATTTCCCGGAAAAATTCCCTAAAACTGTCTGCAGACTAGCTTGCAGGTAAACGCAAGTCTTTGGGTTTAAGTTACCTACGAGTGAGTAGAAGGACTAAAGAGAGAGATTTCGCTTTTAACGACACCGTGAGCGCACAACGACACACCGGACAGACAACAGAGTCAACACGAGAGTTAACAGAAACACGGGAAAGCAGCCTTCTAGCCTGCTCCCCTTCTCAACAAGAAGTGATACTTTTCCGGGGTTGCTCCATCCCTGTTTCCCTCTGGGGCCGCTCCTGGTTTGTTGTTGGGGTTTTTTTTGTTTTTTTTTTTTTTTTTTTTTTTTTTTTTCTTGCACCGCTGCGGCCGGGCTGCTCTCCTGCCGGCTCTCGGGTACTCCTGCTTTACCCCCGCGGTGCTGCCTCGCCCTACTCTGCTACGCCGTGAGAGTCTTCCGGTCATAGCGTCTCTCTGGTGTTCGTCTGCACCACGATTCTGCACGGGGTGGCGGCGGCCACGGTTCGAATTCACACGGTTCGGTCGGGGCAGTGTGTGCCAGGCCGCGACGCACTCCCCCCTTCAGCAGGATGACTACACGGCCGAGAAGTTTCGTAGTAGCAGCGAGGGTTTTCAAGTCCCAAAGTCTATCTCCCAAACCCCGCCATTCCTCAAAGGCGAAAAGGAGAGGGGGCACTTTAAAGAAACCGTTTTCACAGGTCCAAGCAATAAGCTTGTCAAACACCTTCTCAGCTACTGTTTCACCTTGCTTAGCAAGGATAGCTAACAGCAGCTTTTTAGCTGCAGCAAACTCCGATTCCATGCTTGCAGCAAATGACAGGGGGAAGGTAGCGACCCTTCCTACCTCGGTTCGCGCCGACTGGCCCACGACCGAAACGCCTCTGTCCAGCTTCTATCAGCCTCTCACGTCTCCCACCGCGTCTCACCGCAAGGAGATCAACCGGCTCAGCCTCTCGCGTCTCCGACCGCGTCTCACCGCAAGGAGATCAACCGGCTAACCGCATTCTTCTACCGTTTCGCGCTTTTTATCACCTTTTCGGGCGCCAGATAAAAGGAGAAGATGCAAAAAACGAGCTCGAGAGTCAGAGACACATCCTCATAGAGGTACAGGCAATGCTCTAACTTTATTCCAAAAATACACACATTATCAAGGGTCCTACAGGGTTCACACGCTCTGTTCTAACTTTCTATTGGTTACATTCACTTTCACACACTATATCTGTAACTTTATTGGCTCTATTAGTCAAGGCACATTTTCAGGCCCCCCCATCTTCTGGTTTCTCACATCCTGGATAACAACCTCCTTCTTTGTTTTCCTCTATGCAGCTTTCTGATATCTGCTGCTCAAGGACACACATCTGCTGCTGGAGAACACAGGTCCCTGCCGTCCGGCACGCAGGCCGGATTGTGCAAGCAGGCCTGATGCAGAATATGTCCTGCATCATCTAAGATTTTCTCAACACCTTAATAGTCTATGAAGTAATTGAATAACACTTGGTGATTCTCTGCCAGCAGGTATCCTGTCTGTTTAACAGACACCAACAGTTAATGCGTTTCTTGGTACAGTGTTCCAGGAGCAGTCCGTGTCTACAGAGAGGCTGACATCTGAGACTGAGATTCTGACCCTCACTGCAAGGATCAGAAGAGAAAGTGTCTGTGTCAAACCAGAAAAGATTTGAAAACAGTTTCAAAGCAGAGGAAAATACTCTAAGATCAGATGTCTCTGAAGAGGAGACTGCAGCTTAGTGTAAGGGAAATAGAGCTGTTACAGAACAAGATTATGACCTATGTCATGGCAGATCAGCTAAAGGTCTCAGGAATCTCTCTGTCTACACCTGTTTAAAGGTCAATCTATACCACCTACAGAGGAAAAAAGGAATCCAGCTGTAAGAAGAAGAAATAGAATCAAAATCATGAGATATTTAGTCATGTGATTGATGCAATGCACTTCCATTTCCTCAGGTCATTCATGTCTGCAGTGCTGCAGTAACCATTACTATGTTCAACAACAATTACCTCCATGAGCCTCAGTCCAGGAGGTCTTGCTTTCTTTCTGTACCTATTCATAATCAGCACAACAGAAAGAGCAAAAACCCCAGTTAGGAAACCTACATGTAATTGGGTTTGCCATTTACACTTTCTATGCACTACACACCTTATGATGCATCTGTCACTTTCCACAGCTTATTTTTACAAAGCGGGAAGTTTGTTCCTGTGTGCTCAGTTTTGTATCCTGATATGTATTCAGGAGAGTCTCCAGAGAGTGCCCATAGATCAGACATCAGAAATGAACCATTTTTTACCGTCTGAGGCAAGACATGCAGATGAAAAAGCATGCTCTGTGCTCTACTGCAAATAGCCTGATCATCAGAGACAAGTCCACTCCAGATTTGACAGCGATGAGCCAGTTAAGCAGTGAAGGATATTGAAAATGCTGTGAGGAAAAGTTCTAGGCATTGTATGTGCTGTCCTTGAACAAACAATATTAATTTCCTGAGGTTTTTTTTTTGGTTGGTTTTTTTGTTGCTGTTGGTTTTGTGTACTCCTAAAACACAACTGCAAAGCTTGTTTCAGAGGAGGAAAATTCTGTGAAAGCAAGAGGTCTCCAAAGACTCCAGTTACCACTGTCTTTGTGTAAACAGAGTGAAGCTTCTCGTTCACAGTGAGGGAGCTTTTTCACTGCTTTGGTTGCAGTGAACTGTCAGTCTTTAGAGTAAGAGAGAAAATAAAAAATCGTCCACAGGAATGAGTTAAAGCCTAAGAGCTGGAAAACAGCCATGCCGTCCAGTGTTTATTTCAGCAGTTTTTAGTCCTAGAAAGACATGGCAGGAAGCAACAAGGCCTTTGACATTTGAGGAAATAGCGTCCTCTTATGTGGTGATGAAATTTCCTAAAACAACACCTCTTTTAGACAGTGTAGCATTCTGACAACTTAAGTGTGTTGTGTGTAACATTCAGAATAAAAAAGCAGAAATTATGGGGGAAAATGTTCTCAGTATAAATGAAAACACACTGACTTTCCCTTTTCTTTCCCCAGGAAGAAGTGGAGATGCTAACCCACCACAGCTCCATTTTCTTCCCATATCTATCATCCACCTTCAAAATTATTTACAAGATATTGAGAATGAGTGGTTTAGGTTGCTCAAAGAATCACCAGAAAGGGTATTGGCAAAACAAGGTTTAATATTAAAGTGAAAATGCGACAAAGTTAATTGGCAAGGTTTGCTCTACTACTTACTAGATGGTTAAAGCATATGGAGAAAAATTGTACTAAAAATCTACAGTCATTCAATCTAACACTCAAATCAACCAAGAGTTATCTAGCTGGAGACTAGAGATGGGAAAAGGGCAAGGAAGGAAAAGGATAGGGATAAAAGGGAATAAGGGAGACCTTCCCCTTGAGTAACAAGGTTCAGAGGGGAACCTTTGCCAAACTTGGGCCTGGACTTGGCCAGTGGTTTAGGCTTAAAGTTTTAACAGCACTTAAACCTTAGCAACATTCAATTAATAGTCTAATTTAAACAATTTAACAAAAGATTCTTATATCATTTAATATAAGTACCACAGTAGCTCACCTATAGGCCTAACTTACAAATCTAACATAAAGAATCTAGGAAAGCAACTTTCATAGTACATTTTCTGCAACATATTGACATTCACACACACACAGATCTAAAGAGTATGTGCAAGAAATATATCCATGAAAAATTCCCATTGAGTTCAGTGAAGTAGTCTCGTCGGATGGCTTTGTATCTTCTCAGTGGGCAAAGAGTTGAGCCTTCAGGAGTGGGGATATCAGCCCATGATCCATCAGCAGAGTTCGCCAGCAGTCCTATGAGTATAACAAATGTGAGAGTTCCCTGGTTCTGAGAGGTGTCCCACTCACAGGGACATCACTGGTCACAGCCCACTGCAGTCAAGGAGGGCTCAAAGGATCTTAGGATTGTTGTTTATAGGGTCACAAGAGTTGGCTATAGTCATGACAGTTTTTCATGCCGTCTGCAATTTGAGTGGGAAACTTCCTTTGAAAGTTCAGTCAGAAAAGTGTTGTTCTGCTTGGATTGTTATTCAGGCAAGAAAAATAACTTTCCAGCACAAGTCCCTGGGAACAGACAGTGTTTCTGATAAGCTCAAGAGTTGCTCACCCAGGTGGCGTTCATCAGGGCTGAGGCCTAACGAGTGTTTCTGAGGCCACAGTGTGGTCAAGGGGTGGGGCGGGGAGCAGTTTTACCACTACAGAGCCCTAAGATTTATAAAAAAGGGAAACATACTTTAAAAGACTTTTACAACCTTAAAGTGCTGAAAATGTACTGCCTTCAAAAGCATAAACAAAGTCAGAGACATACTCAAGAGTAAAGAAGCAATAGTTTCTTTCCCTCCACCCACTCCTTCCCACCAGTTGATGTCATTTTTAAAATGCTTGATGTCAGTTTCTGATAAAAAACTTGAAGAAATTTTGACAGCAAACACCACCATCATTTCATTTTGTGAAGCCCTAATGAAATGTGTTAAGACCTGCCCCAGAAAAGGGGGGGGTAACCCAGGTTCTTATTAATAAATCCCTTGGGGTGGATTAGGGTGAAACGACACTGAATAATCAGTGTTTGAAAACATATATATGTTTATTTTAGAAAAATTTTGTTTCAAAGGTAAACTGATATGTTAGCATTTTGGGTGTTATCATATGTATCTCTCATCTATAGTGATATGGCATAAAGAAAACCTTTGGGGAAAATGCATAAGGGAGAGAAAGGAAAGACAGGATAAGGTTAAGGAGAGTAAGGGAAAGAAAAGATGAGAGTGGAAAGATGTATATAGTCATCACCCATGGGGTCCAGCGATGAAACTTGATAGTTGCAGTTTCCATGTCTGGCAGCTGAAGTGGAAGCCTTGACCTACTGGTGGTTGGGGAGGGAAGCCCCCACACTCAAAGAAGTTATGAGTTATTGTATCCATGGATAGTGCCACGAGCCATGCCATGAGCCTCCAACATCTCCTGGGCCTGCACAGAGTTTCTGTGAGGGGCATGGTAAAAGGGTTTTTCCTGCCTTTCAGGATTGGCAGGGGGATGAGCTTTGACGGGCCATGCCATGAACCTCCAACATCTCGGACAGCCCAGCGCAGAGTTCACATGGAGGGCATGACACCTTCAGCAACACTGGAGGGGGAGATGGACCCAGCTGCCCATCATAGGTATAATGCAAAAGTCCTGCAAAAGCCTGTAAAAGTTTCCTGGCAATTCTAGAATGCATAAATCGTTAACTGTTTCAGTCTCTGACAAAATGTTATTAGTACAAAATGCTACTACCTTTGGTTCAAATTTCAGTGACAGAGTCTCTGTAAGTGTCCAGTTCTCACTGTCTCAAGTGCCTTGATATCTGTCTTTTGTGAGGTCCAAACTGCTAAGCACCTTTCTCTTCCAGGACAGGATCTTCTGCCTCCCCTCATACTTTCCTTCATCTTGTTTATGAACAATTCCCTTTTTTAATAGTTTGTTTTTATTACCAGAATGAACTTTCTCCAGACAGAAGGCAAAATCTTTCTTTCATCAGTGAGCTTAGAGTCACTGAAACACAAGTGACATACTTACCTTTGCAGTAAAAAATATTCTATCCAAGTCCATGACCAAATTTTCACAAGTGGCTAATTTTAATGTTCATTCTAAAGGCAGCAATAGCGTGTGACATAACTATCAACCTTACCAGATAAACGTCCAGCACATTCAGGAGTTAACTTATTTTCTGAGTCACTGATATTCAGGTGTCTTTTCAGGCTTGGTTGGAGTTTAGGAGTAATAATTAATGGATTCCCTGACCAATCAATTTAATGGTTTTAATTGAAGGAAAAAATTAAGTTCAAGCATGAGTAATCATGGATAACACCCAATAGCATACTATGTAAGGGAGGGAGTCATCTGAAAAAAAAGCTCAAAGCATAGTGGTGACAAGGAATGAGCAAAGTTTTCTGGTCATAATTTGTAGAATGCAAAAGAGATTGGCATTTTAGGCAGCAAGACAGACTAGAAGACTGGTCTTGGAGAATAACAGCGTGCAAGAGAGATTGAGCAGACATAGGAGGCTGAGAAAGAGCCAAAGTTCAAGAACATTAAGTGAAAAAAGAGCAAAAGTGTTGTGTGAATACATTATTTGAATTAACAGTGGACTATAAAAGGTTGAGGTACTGCAGGTATCAAAATTAAAGTGTCAAAGCAGACAACGAAAAGGCATGAGCAATGTGAACTAAATGGGGAGTTTAGCAGTGAAGTTCATCTATTTCAGAAGGATATTGGACAGATTTCCACTAGTATGGCAGATGCCCATTACTGTATGGATGTTCCAGACAGGGAATTCTGAATTGCCTACAGAGAAGAGGGAAAATTTAAAAGTGTGGAATGGATAAAGGTGCCTTACTCAGAATTACAGCACTTAGACCTCTGAGTGAGGAGAGAGACATGATTCTCTCACAAAACTCCTAGCCAGTTTCAGGGAAACGGAATAGCTGTGATGACTGAACCTGTCACAATTCCTCATCAGATTAGTGGGTGTGAAGTTGTGCCTCCTAGTCAAAATACATGTTCACCAAGGTATCTTTGGAGAATTGTATGGCTCTCATGAATCCGGGATGCATTTCAGAAATTTTGTCTCAGCTTTGCCTACAAAAGAAAGAATAAACTCAAGTTTTCTTAATCTTTCCTCATTATGAGAACACGTAGGTCTGAAGCATCTTTGACTGAGAGTACTTTTATGGCCTTTATGGAACACCATCAAAAAATAAAGATGAAAAAACAACAACTTACTTTGAGTTACCTTACACTATTGAGCCTCACTTAACTCATT
Source organism: Pseudopipra pipra (assembly GCF_036250125.1). Classification (NCBI taxonomy): domain Eukaryota; kingdom Metazoa; phylum Chordata; class Aves; order Passeriformes; family Pipridae; genus Pseudopipra; species Pseudopipra pipra. The sequence goes on along the minus strand of NC_087581.1, from coordinate 43,064,487 downwards.
AGGATCTGGTAATTTCTAATATTTCTCTGGCATTTTTATGTTCAGTTGTGCCTGTAGAAATGTTAACTAAAACTCATTGCTTTCTATGGATTTTTCCTCAGTTAAACCAACCAACCAAACAAACAAACCAACAAAAAAACCCTTCAAAAACCACGACACCAAAACTCCAAAAAGACAATTGCCGCGACCCGCTGGGATATAGGATAGGGTCGGGCACTGCAATAAGGGGTTCTCACACGGTGGAAGGTGAACAAAGCAATGCCAACGTTTATTAAGTGGGTAACAACTTATATAGGGTTGGATAAGGGGTGGAACTTGGGCTAGGGAGGAGCATGGGATTGACAACTAGGGAAGTAAGGTGATAGGGCAACTGGGTCAGGAGAGGAGGAGTTTTAGATGTCTCCAGGGGAAAGGACCAATGAAAGCTACCTCTGCACTGCACCAAAACCTAGCCAATGGCAGGCAGAGGAGCGGGAAAACAAGGAAAAGGCGGGAAAACTCAGAGGGGATGAGGGAGACAATATGGAGGGGATTTTAAAAAACAACAAATGAAGTACATAACACAGTATAACATCACAACAACAAACTGGGGAACAACTGGGGTACAACAGACATGTTTGCTAGGTGTCATAATCTGTATTGTATGTCAAGTCCAGTATTTCAGAGTCCATTTAAGGGTTATATATCTTCCTCCATGCTTCATAACGCTCCCACTCCTCCTTGTCTCCTCCAACAGACAATATTTTGATCTCAAGGGAGAAAGTTAATTTAATGCAAGGTAGATGTAGTTGAAGCACTTCACTATGCTGTCATAAATACAGGTTATTCCATTTCCAAGTCATTTCAGCCTAGTATGAACATCCTTTCTTTGCATATGAAATTTGCCCAAAGTTTTCCAAAGGGTAAGAGCCCAAAGTGAAGGAGCCCTAAATGGTGGGTTTTTTTCAAAATGTGTGTACCTTTTTCAGCTCCAGGATTTCTCCCTTTGCTCCTGACCCTGGAGAAGGGTATCAGGGAAGGCTCCAGCAGTTCCACAAGGATTGGAGCTGTGTGTAAGCAGCAAGCTCACCAACCAGATGTTGGGATGAAGAGTGGCAATCCCAGGTCAAAGAAAATCTTTGCATAGATAAAGATATGTTATTACTTAAAAATTGTAATACTAAAGTTACTTTTGTGTTCATTTCCTAAAATAAAAAATTATTTTAAGTATAGGCAAAGTTTAAGAGACAGCAAGATTCACAGTCTTGGCTTAAGCTATTGCAACAAGAAAGTCGTCTCCATAGGTGCTGAATAATGACAATATTCCTGCAGAGATGCAGCTAACCCAGTCTCTTCAACCAGTCAATAACAGGATGTCTGTAAAAGAATTTAATAAACAAGGAAGAAGTGGAGAACATGTTTCCAGTTGAAGGGTTGGAGTCCTAAGGAACTTAGCCAAATCCCTACACACTTGTCTCAAGAATTTGTATTCCTCATCTCCACTGGGTCACCACTGTAGTTCCATTCCTACTGCCTCACAGTTACCAATAATTCATGTGACTGTGGTGAACAGCAGTGCCATAGCACCACTTGGAGACTGCCAACTCTATTGCTTCCACTCTTATTTCTGAAAGCAGTAATAAAAAAATAGACCCTAAGTTAGAAGCTTCATGTTTTGCACGTGTCTAAAGGAGAAGGGAAATATGCAAATTAACTTTTATCTCTATAGCTGAAATTAAGTTTTTCAATTAGCAAAAGTTGCCAACTAAAGGCCCTACTCATTATCATAAAATCCCTAAAGTGTGGTCCTGACTATGCTGAAATATCTTTTTAATTTACCTTTAGATACATTGTGAAGAACGAGTCCCTGAATTAATACCAACTAAGTTCTGGCTGTTTCCTTGCAATTGATTTCTATCCTGATAGATGCTTCTGTACTTTAGCGGCTTGCAGTAAAAATCATTTCTACTGTTCACTCTTCTTCCAGTGGTCTATGCAAGAATGTGTGATTGCGCTTTCATAATTATTTTCAAACAGACAGGTTTTGTGCTGAGTTTTCAAGCAGAAAGTGTCTTTACTGATGCAAACACAGCACCCCTATCTGATGGCAGTTACCAGTGTTAAGCGGCCTTCTCAGACCAACTAGAACCCTGAAGACTAAACAGCAAGTAAAGTCTTTTAAGACCTTAATTTGTATTTCCAGAAGATTGGTTTTAAGACTAACTGAGATCTATAAGACTATAAGGAGAACAAATATTATATTTATTTAAAATTAAAAGCAATGGGAACCATGGATTGCTATGGGAAAACATTCAAATACTTCTCCCTCTTGTCTGGGAGACATTTGCTATTTCTGGATTGCAAGGCAGAATACCTTGTTTTTGCTACACTCTGGACAGAAAGATGACCAGCCACACATCACCAGCATGTGCCAAGAGCAGTCCTGTCTTACTTGCAACCATGTGGACACCAGTCCCTAGTGAACATGAGGATTACTGGGGTGTTTCTTTTTGTGGAAAGGATCCTGAGGAGATGAAGGAGATGGAGGTCGGCTGTCAGCTCCATGTGTTGCTACTTTCTCCTCCTCAACTGAATACATGCCAGTGACAACTTTTCCATTCACACTGGAGTGTTTCCAAGTTGCTTGTTTTGATTCACTGGGCTGTAAATCAACCCTACTGTAATTTTAGACACTGTTTTTAGCTCTCCGTGCAATTATAGTGGCTCGTTATAATAGAGATCGGGTACTGCAGCAAGATTTAGCAGCACAAAAACTAGGAGGTCCCAACACTACACTGGCAACAGCTTTCAATATCTGAGTAATAAAATAAGAAATCATTACTATGTACACTTAATTTTGATTCCTTATCTTATTGAATTTTAAGAGTGTTTGCACTCTAAAAAATGTTAATGCTTCAGTTTTATGAGCCTGATATATCAGCTTCTTACTCTTTTCTCATCTGTATTTTCATATCTATCAAGAAATCTGAGTGTAGAGTAGATAGACTCATGAATGGTAGGCCTCAGTGCTACTTGCCTTGCATTTCAATTTCTTTTCTGTCTTTCTGTGCCAAATTTGCATAACCCTGAAATCAAGATGAGCTTTAGCTTTCAGATTTTTATGGCTTCCCAACTGTGTGCCTAATGGCCATCTCCACTTTTATGTGAGCAGTTTACTTTGCCCAATCAGTAGTAGTGCTAACAGCCAAATGCTTCATTCCTTGAACATACTCTAGTTTCATTTTACACTATTCCACTTAGCCATAGAAAATTAGGTGAGTTTAAAATAACATAAAATAAAACAATAAAATAATAACACATTATTAATAGTGAGAACCTGTCTCTTATGAAGAAAGATAATCTTATTAGTAACTCATGTCCTTGCAGCTGGCCTCTCTTTCTGCACGCTCATAAGTTTAGTTGTTTTCCTCACCCTGTAGAGCTTTAATATTCTCATAGTCTTTCTATACAAATCTCAGTCCTACTGGTAATTGTCAGTAAACCTAGCTTTTGCTTTCTTCCCTCTCCTTTCCAATATTTTATCTATCTAGTTTCCCTTACCATAGCACACACACAAAAAAAAACAAACTCAAAAAAAACCAAAAAACCACAAAATATAGAATATATCATGGTTTTTCTTGTAAATGCCGCATAAAATTCAGACTGCTTCTATCAATTTATTTCATAGCTCCACAGCTCTCCTTTCCTTCAGCAGCATACTGTGGTCCTGCTGACTCCCTGTTCATCACAACAGTCTACAAAATACATGTTTGCCCCTGCTTTCTCATTCCATATCCTTTGAAGTACCCACTACGAACAGGAGACAGTTTGGGGAATTCTTCAGATCCTTTACCTGCATTATTTCAAGCCTCTGTAAGAATCTTTTCAGCGTGTTCTACTTTGCAACACTCCATTAAAACTAGAATAAAACAATAACTATTTTTTATTAATACATATATTTCAGTGCAGCCAATGCACTCAGGCATGCAATTATGTTTTAACTGCTTTATTATAACTTTTTAGTGATGTCACTTGACATTCCCAGGTTATGTGGTCCTAGGCAATAAAGCAGATGGTACCTGGCACAACTGATTCAAGGAACTCCACTGAGATGTACCTCAGTACAGACAGCTAACATGACTCTCTCATCTCTATTTCAAGCTGAAGCAGTTTGCCAGTGACCACTAAAGGTCATGAAACTAATGTGCAGATCTCCAGGTCAGCATGGAGGCAGGGCAGCAGGAAACAGACATTCAGCAGTCAATAAAAATAGGCAAAAGCAACCTGGAAAACCAGGAATTTGCTCTCGTGCTTCTTTGCATAGTTCACATCTGGGAAAATTTGATTGTAAACGTGTTACATGGAAATCAGAATTATCAGATACCCAAAGCTAACCCAACTACTTGGAAGAAAGTTCTCAAAATCTACATTCTCTCTACATCTAGCCAGATGTAGAGAAACAGAATTTTATTTTTCAAGTGCTGCAGTGCCCTCAGGGAAGTGAAGACAGATGCTTTCTTACCTTGATACTTTGCTTACATAGGAAGTGAATAACTATAATACGGTCAAAACATCACCATCTTAAAAACATTTGAAAAGCTGTGCAAGATTTAAGGAGTTTTTTTACCCTCATCCACCTGAAGACTTCAAGTCTCAAGCCCACAAAGTTATTACCTTGCCTGTCATTGGAGAAACAACTGAAAAAACACATTCCCACCACTGGCATTTATAGAGAAGGCTTCACGATCATCATCCATTTAGTTTCCAGAGTCAGAAGGCAAATGAAATTGTTTGACTTTAATTTCAGCCTCCTGATTTTTTATTTTTTTTTAATCAGCCTGAGTTGGCAGAAGTACTAATGCAAACCAGAATCTTCAAGTTTCACCTCTGTTAGTAAGTGCTTAGCACACGAGAAAAAATGAAGCACAAACTGGAAGATGCCCAACATTGTCTTAATTGTGTGAGGCATTTTAATAGGAACAAAACCAGATCCAAACCCCAGGTGATGAAGAGAAGGATGATTGTGGCTGAGTGTCTATTGGCTCTCAACCCTAAAGATGTGCTTTCTACTGTAGTTGTTAATTGCATGGGAAATACATATGGGTAGCAGGTAAACAGCTGCTGTTTACCAGCTAGTTGCTGTTTTAGAGACAAAACCCAAGCACAGCTGTATTTGGCAACCGAGGAACTGGCTGGGTTCAGAGTGGAAGTTTTGATGATGCTCCACAGATCATTGTTCAAGAATTTGCAGAAAAGGATGTGCAGTCTGTAAGAACTTTCTACAAACAATATGATGAGTTAAAGTAGTGGGATTCTTTGAAACTTACTAAAACAGCAACAGCAACAGAGGCTGAGGTATTGACCAAATGTTTCTGCATTTTTCTATCCAGACAAGTTGTGTGGAGCCTTGAGCAACTTGGTCAAGTGTGTGGCATCCCTGCCTGTGGCGGGGGGTTGATCAGAAATGATCCTTCCAACCAAATAATTCTGTGATTCTATGATTTTATAATTCTATTACTGGTTCTATGATTCTAAAAATATATCTTCAGTCAGGCGGCCAGATTGTTTGACAACATTATACAGAAATCTGCAGATGATATTTATTACATTGTCGTGTGACTTTTACAGCACTCACACTAGGAAGTATGTGGGCTTGAACTTTCGCAGTTGCACATTCCTGTAACTGAGCTTATTCAATATACAAATCTCAGGTAGTTAGATCAAGACATATGAAAGGGAAATAGGTTTGGTAACTGCACAAAACAAGATGTGAAATATGTCATAATATATTAATTTATGATTTACAGTGTTCTTTACTTACTTCCTCTTCTGAAGCTATTCTGATGTGAGAAGAGCATTTCTGAATGGATGTAATTTATTCTTACTTCAGGTTTCCCTTTGGCCTATGCCTTCTAACCTCATATTAGCTCGAATCATACCTGCCCTTGATTCTAACCTGCCATTTCACTTTGACTTTAACTGTACCAGAAAGTACCTTCTTACTTCTCAAAAACAAACTCAGATCAGACCAACCTGCACCAGACTGCAAATTTAAGTCCCTGCTCATGTAAGCACTGTGCTTACATGTCATCTTAAATAGCCTGGTGCAATACACACATCAATATATTACAACTTGATGTGCCTAAAAGTTAGAAATTCATCTAACTATGTTGCTAAAGTCTAGGCCTACAAAATGAAAGAATCAGCCTTCAGAGATTGGCATACTGGAAGATGATCTCAATTTTTTTCCCGAAAATGATAAATGACTATTTGTTTCGTCTCCCCCTTCACTGTGTTCAGTTAAAAAAGGAACAAAAATCTGATGTTTGGTTGTGGCTGTTTTTAAAGGATTCCCTCCAAGTCCAATAGCCACAATATTATTTTTAAAATCCAGTGTAATAATTCTTAAAAAGTATGCAGCTGAAAAGCTGGAACTTTTTCGTAAACAGGAAGGCAAAAAAAAAAAAAAAAAAAAAGAGAGAGATTGAAGTCATTAATAAGAATAACAACTCTGGGACCATGATACTATAATTTAAGGAGAAATTGCACTAATTGTCTAGGTCCAGAGGGTTTTTGCACAGTACCCTATTTACCCAGGTCAGTAGTGCTTGTCCAACCTCCACATTTGCTGCTACATTCATTAGGGCATATGACTCAACTGAGGATGGTTTATTTGGGAAGACAACATCGTTGACGCTGCTGGTTATGACAAAATAGCTGTTCCATCAGTGCTTCTGTTGTAGTATGCCTGAGTTTAAAATGTGTTTTAGAGCCACAAAGATGATGGAGAGATGAGGGATCTTATCCAAGTGTGCGGATACTTGATTGAGGGCATTAAGAAAGAGGGAGTGAGATGTTTCTCAGTGTCACCCAAGGACAAGACCAAGGTCAATGAGCACAAGTTAAAGCAAAAAAGGAGGGAGGGAAGGGAGGGAGGAAGGGAGGAAGGGAGGAAGGAAGGAAGATTTTTAAAAAAAAAAGAGAAAATTAAAGCAAAACACAGCAGCAACTCAAATTTGAAAACACATTTGTATTACCATCTCATCACATAAGGATGGGCTTGTTTCTTGTCCTATGTACTTTTTCAGCAGCTCTGTATTGAATTCTATAATCCAGGATTGCAGCCAAAACATTAAAATGAGAGAGGGACCAACAAAGTGACTGTTGTCCTTTAACCGTTCCCACAGATTCATGTATGATCCATAAAAGGATTAAGACCAGAGAGACCTACTCTCCACCAGGGTGTTTGAATGTTTGTACTTGTAGTTCCAACAAGAGGTGAGCAGTATTAGTTAGAAGCTTGTGGCTATGCTTACTTTCTACAGATGGGATTGCTAAGTGCATTAGAAGACATTGTGGAATTCAAAGCCTTTTCCCAGGCTTATTCCCAGGTTCTGGTAAGGTCTGGTCAATACCTGGCACCTTCAGGTGTTATGTGTCACACTGCATAATTTTCTCAGGAGGCAAAGTAAAAATTTTCCCCTCTGGAATACTTGGATCAGAAAATTCTGCAGCAAAAGCAACATTGGTGAAAATTAATTGATCTTACAGAACTATGCATTTCATCTCTTGGCATCTTATAAATGTCATCCTTATAATGTGATTAGAACAGAGGAATTCATAATCCTAATTTATTATGTTATTATGAGAGCTGAATGGGGAATTAAGTACATCTGGTCTTATTCTGAGCTCATAGTTATTGAACAGAACAAACAGTTTTCATTTCTCCAAAGACTTTGTATCTGCCTAATTACTAAAGCAATCTGTTTAGTTTTCCCAGCTGCAGTAAAAACAGAGCTCTCAGATAGCTTGGGGCTGGTGTTCTCCAGTTCCTTTCAAAACAAAGTAAGACCTAGTTACTCTCTAAGGAACTGCCATGGTTGGTTTGAAGACACCGTACAGGCACACAGAGTTTGCCTCCAATCATAGGTAAATAATTGAGCCTGTCAGGGTGTCAAGCCAGCACTACAAACTGGCATCAATAGCCAAGCTAAACAGATAATTAGGAAAAGCCAACCCATTTATGTTTAAATGGAATACAATCTCACTTTATTAGTCTGCTGTGCAGTGATATTTACAGGATTGAGACTACAGATGTCAGGGCTTAAATCTTTAGAGGTACCTTGTTCTTTTTACCTGCAGACGAATAAGTTGACCCATATTTTAACAAGCTTTTCAAATTTTCTGACTTCCTTGAAGTTCCTGGACCCACAGCTCTTATGTAAATTTCTAATCTGCTGTGATTTATTCCCATAATGACACTGTCATCCATGAAAGCCAAAAAATCTTTCTTCTTTGCAAGTAGGTGTACATTTTTACAACATTGCACTGCTGCTGTCTGGAAATGCTATGACTTTAATGTCAGTATATATGAAAACTCAGACAGGACCACTGTCATATCAGGACAGAACCACAGCACAGAAAAGTCCAGGTCCTCTGCACATATCAAGACAAAGATCTGATCTCCTCACAGCTTTCTAGAAGAATTGCTGGAGGCCTCAGGTGAATCTCTGAGAAAATATCCTAAGGGCCTAATGGCTGTGTTTGAACTGTCATGGAGTTTCAGCGTTACTGCACACCAATCTCTGCCTTCCTTTTTCCTTCCTTTTGCACAAACTCCGTAAGTCCTCTTTTCTTCCTACATTTCTTACATTGTTTTTCTTAAAAGGAGAAATCCAGGTTTTGGTTATTTCTGTGGTGATATATAACACAGATTTTTGTGCTCAGAGGGCAGTATCTTCACTGGAATTGAGAAATTTTTTTGTCACAGAAGTATAAAATTAAGTGAGAAATCAAATAAACCAATTAAAGCTCCATCAACACTTGAACAGAGATATGTGACATCAAATGGAATTGGCACTACATAAGTGACTTAAGAATTCTTAGGGTTTTAGAATGGTAACCTGGAATGCACAATCCCTCAACTGTTAAAGAGAGGAATCCCAATCTCGAGGAGTTACCTTGGGTGGTGTCCTGACCAGTGGTTTAACTGCAATGGTTTAGTTCCTTTTGAGAGAAAAAAGGCAAAAATATGCTTCATTCCCTGCCTGAATTTGCTAAGTTTCAACTTCTACCCATGGATCTTGCCCTAACTTTTTACTACTACAGCAGACCTCTAGACATATTCAAGCCTTTAAGATTTTGTTAAAAACTCACAGATAATTGACATGTGTTCAGCTGCCAATGTAGTCAAAAGGACACCTCCAAGTGTCTCAAGGACAAGTATCTCCACAGAATGCTCTTGTAAATTCACTGTGCTGTACTCTGAAGATGTCATAAGTAACAAATATGGTTTTCAATCCACCAAAGGCCATTACACAGCTGATCTGATTCTAGCCCTAGGGATTTTGACAAGTTCTTCACACCCACTTTTCATTTTTATGCATGCTGCTTTATATAATCAGAGAACAAACGCATCCAAATTTTACTTAATCTTTGTAAATAGAAATATAGTAATTGGATTAACACAAAAATGAGTCAATTTGCTGATCACAACAGTTTTTCAACCCAATGAAAAATTGTAACAGAAGAGCAAGCAGCCAGATTCCTGCAAGCTTTTAAAGCCTTTCTGAGCATATTCAAGTTTAACACGTTAGATGATGAGCATCCTAATATTAGCAGTGCTCAGATTAAAAGTCAATTAAAGGAAAATTAAATGAATTTTTCTTTGGGTCTAAATTATGAATCATTTCTACACTGATACTCTCAGAATTATCCAGTGGACAGGTAAAATAATAAAACTGATAAGCATTCTCATGTTCTGTGTTTCCAATAAACCAGCTTGCATACTGTACCATCAGTTTTTCACGCTGTGTGGGATTGCAACTTTATTAAACCTCTTAGATGTAAACTTTTCAGACCAGTGTCAAACAAGTTTTAAACAGCTTCCCTTCGTTGTGCAGACTGATGGTGCCTCCACACCGAACAACCCAATGGAGAGGGAAAAGGTTAGGCTTCCATTGTTTCTTTCTAATACACTGGGACTGTAGATACTATTGCAAACACAGTGATAATCTCAGTGTCAAATTGCAAGTACAGTGGTAGAAAATTAATCACAGCTCAAGCACTTTAGCTTGCAAAGGAAGAAACGATTGCAGAGAAACATGTGGTAGCAATTACTTCTATGAAATGGGACAGACCTGTGACAGAAAGGTCCTGGGGAAATTGTCAAGTACGATTTAATCTGAGCTATATGTCCATCAAAAGAACAATCTCCTGAAAGAAACTGAAAAATCCGATTTCACCTAAAAGCAGTTTCTCTTCTGACTCCAGAGGAAAGCACAAGCTTAGAGAGAGAAAGGTGCCATTTTTATATGCAAATTCTGATGAAATAGGGATTTCCCTGCAAGTGTGGCTTTCAACAACTTCAGGGTAATTCCATTTATTTTACAGCTGTGGAAGTGGGGAAGCAGCCAGCCCTCACAATATGTTTACTGACTAATAATACTGAAGCAGCTGAAAGCTGAAACCATTTCTGATATAAACATGTTCAGAAGCAATTCTCCCTTAGAGAAGTAAAATTGTGACCTTGAATCATAACAGTCCAGGGACCATTACACAGCAAGCCTGACAGCACCAAAAACCAATAAATATCACCCAAGTATGTGAACAGTAGGGATAACTAGGGAGGATGCATGTTCTTGCGTAGGCTTTAGCTCACCTATGTCAAGAGGATCGAAAAAAAGAACGTGCAAGACAGCACTGCCACACAATCAACCCTCAGAGAAAGAATAATCAACATCATATGATTGGACAACAATCATAACTAAACAGGAAGGACTACAGCTGAGTATTTTATTCAAGTATTAAAGCTAGGAAACCATACTGTTTTTTCCTAGCTTTCTGCCATGCTAAGGCTGTTTTGTGACCCCACATCCTTATTCTCGTGTTTTCACTGTAACAGCTCCTAGAGCATTACAGCCCCCAAGGCACCTTTTTTCCCCAGCTGAGCTTTCTCAGAACTGACTCATGCTGAAAACTGTACTTTATATAGTTTCCTATACTGCTTGGGAAGCTAAAACTATAATTAACTTTGGTAATTAGACTTGGTATATTGCAATAACTCTTCCCCCAGAACTACATTTACCATGAAATTATTAATCTTTGGAGCCTATTCTTGCATGAGCCAATTAATACATTGACAACATTGGGATGCTGCATAAATAGTCCTAAAAAACGAATACCCAGAACACTGCAGTCTCAAGGATTAATGAACAACAACCCGGGCATCAGATTTTAATAATGGTAGACACTGCATTTGAAATTTTTATATGAATACTAATGAGTTAAGGGCCAGCTTCAGTCCTCAATGGTAATGAGGGGAAGAACCTGGCAGTAAAGCTTTTAACTTTATTACTTGCAATTGTGTACTACTGAGGCTCTTCAGGTTTACAAGAGAGGAGGTCTTGATATGTTTTGTTTCATAGCATCATTCCACCACTTCATGGCTTTCCACATGAACAACCCAGCACTGATTCCCATCTATTCCCACAACAATCCTACACTGCAGTGACAAGTAAAAGTTGTTCAAAAAGCCCTTGGAAGGAGCCAAGCTCCACTTGTGCCAGCTGGGCTGTCACAGTGGACTGCAGGAAAAGCAAAGCAAAACCAATGCTGAGGGGTTTCAGAAGTTTCTGTGAGAATCACACAGATATGATTGGCTTAGCTGTTTCAAAATTTAAACTGGGCTGGAATTTTGAATCAAAGCCCATATTTTTATAAAAATTTTAGGTTTTACCAGAGCTTCTAAGATTCAGATCAACCAGCTTCAGACCCGTCCAGACAGCACAGCATGGAGTCATCCTAATCCAGACTACTGCCACACTTCCACTTTATGGCAACTCGTTTGATCTTTTTTCTTCTGTCTTTTCCAGAAACATTTTTCCTCCTAGAGTCAAGCTGCCACAGCCCACAAGGAACAGCAAAGGGCTCTTTTTTTTTTTTCTTGCTACTTACAAGCATTTCTACAACAAATGCATTTGTTGCATTTCTACAACAAATAAAAAATAAAACCAAATTAATGAAGGCAAAAAGAAGCAAGTATGATGAAAATACCATGCAGTCGCTGCAAGTTAAGAAGTGGTTTGGGTAACATGGTTCACATATTATCACATTATGTGTCAGGAACCCTCTGCCTCTTTCCCTTTTTATCAGCACTCTGTATAAGTAAGAGTTGTGAGAATCTCCAAGTGATCCTCTTGCGCATCTGAACAGCAACATACAAACTTCTGTTTGGGTTTCAAAGTGGAAATGACATCCAGATTTTGAGTGAGAAGTTTGAGAAACAGGAAGATAAAACCAATTTAAAGGCACCACTAGCAGAAGTGGTACAGATTTTATCTACCTAATTAAAACAGTTGTAATTCTTCTTCATGTTCTCAGAAAATAGTTTGCATTAATTTAAGAAAGTCAGTTTAAATTAAAGCAGTTGTTAAAATTGGTGGACCACCTATATTCAGACAGCCTGGTCCTCTTGCTAAACCTATTCTTTCAAGAGAAAAGTATGACATTAGAGTTCAAGACTTCCTACAGAATTAGTAAAAGTTATTACATGAGACAGGTCTTGAAACAAATAAAACTTCACAGGAAAAAAATCAAAGTGCAAAGTCCTGACAGTGTTTTTCCTAAAAATACATATATTAGGAAATTAAACAAGTTACAGCTTCTATACTTCAGTTCTATTTTCAAAAAAGGAATCAGCATTGGTCAGGTTGATATTGATTTTCTAAGCTACCTTTAATACAGAAAAGAAATGTACTAGGTAGTCAAAAGAGAACTCAAATGTTTCAATATACTCGGTTTTCTTTCCATCGGCATTTCATTTCCTTAACTGAATACCTACACATAGACAGAAACACACCCATACGTATGTATATATAGTGTCTCTTCTAAGAAACATTCCGATATTTTGAGTTTTGGGGACTGGAAACCCTGGGGACATCCACATCCACATATGGATAATTTAGCAGCAGCAGTGTTGTTTTTCTAAAAGCCTGGATTAATGCACCATTTATGAGGTTTCTTGCCAGATGGTTTGCTATTCACTTGATCTTTCAAAATTCAAAAAGTGCTTTCCTCTAAGTGAGCCTTGTTAGTGAAGGTTATACATCCTTAATTTCTTTTGTCCCACAGCACTCATCTGCCAAATTATTTCTTCAGTCTGGGTTGGGAGGGTAGTTGGTATTTTCCCTGCAACAATGTGTCTTCCAGATTTCACTTTTGAATTCTATCCCTCTGTATATCCTATTTAGTGATGTCACACTGAAGTCACCATTCAGTCAGTGCATAATGTTGCTTTTTAATTAATTTTAGGCTTTTTCTGCCATCTCCGTCCTTAGATGTCTGTCATAAATGATTGTTTCTTTTAATATAGACTCTGTAATAAATCATATATTGGGTTTTTGTTACTATATTGTTTGCCTTTTTAATATAGTGGAACAGAAAAAAATAATCAGACTTATTTAAATATAAACTTCTGGAAAAGAAAACTTACAGGTCATTTTGAAAGTTAAAATACTCTTAAAAATATTTCCACTAAACATACCACCTCATTTTGTCCCCTTAAAAGTCAATTTTCTCTAAGCAGTGTAAAAACCATGCAAACTAGAAAGCACTCACAGATTTACTAATAGCCTCAAATATGTATGTTTTTGCAAATGTAAGTTTCTCCCTGAAACTCCTCCCAATCTCAAGAGATGCCATCATACAGATACTGTTTCTGAAATCACTATTTCAAAGCTTTATTCACCTATATCTGGAAATTACTCATCAAGTACAAGAAAACACAAAATCTGGATGGGAAGGGGCAGTGCCCTAAATGGTTCAAATGAAATTTTATCTGTTTGTATGAGAGTGATAGGGAATCAGATATCCTTTCATTGCCAGCATATATTTTCAAGTGAGAAGCCTTAAAAGTTAGCCAGAAACAAAGTGACTGTAATAATCTGATGACTGCACAGACCAGCCCGTGCTTTTTTCAGTCAGATTTCTGTAGACAGTTGAGGTTGATTTGAACTGAGTCCGAAAACCTCACTTTTTCACCCAAGTGATATGTTATTCTGGTGGCACGGAACCAACTACAATTTCACATACTCTGACTCTCTTTAGAAACTACAAATTATGTGCCACGTTAGTAGAAGAATTGCCCTAAAATTAACACAAGACACATTTCTTTGGCTTTCTTTAATTATTTTTCTCATTTCTGTTAAACTTGTTTAAAGCAGACATGAACAGAGAAAATGGTACCCTTTTCTCTCAATTTAGTACCAGCATTGCTGTCAAAAAAAAGTCAGTTTCACAAAGCAGCTACAGAAAACTTCCATAATGCAAAGTGTTGGGACCAGATATGTTTAAAAATTTGGTTCCACTGGAAAGTTCCTGACAAGCACCTGTTATTGGCTGATAACAAGAGATAAAAGTTTTAGGTAGATGAAGATATTAGTGTTACCAGCACAGCACAGCAATAGTCAACCTCATCATACCACATAAGAAAAATCTTTATTTCCAGTCCACATAGTTTGGTAGCTTTAGGAAATAATATGCACATTTGTAGAATTCTGTTTTCAGAACATGTAAAATTAAAAATGAACAAACAGACAGAACAAAACAAAAAACAACCCCAAAACCCAACCAAATACCAAGAGAAAACCAAACAAGCCTCTCATACAACATCTGAATTGTAATGGACAGCTTGGGACACATTGAATTATTTCTCACTTAATATTTTGTTGAATAGTGGTTTCCCTTGATTTATCGGGATGCTTAAAGTATTGCCATTCATGTGGTTTTTTTTCAGGAGTACAAACAGAGATTATATTTTTATGTGATAATTTTTCAAGTCCTGCATGTGGGACTGTCATGGGCAAAAGATTTGTTGTTCTCCTGTGGGCACAAGCTGTAAGAGTTGACAGCATGGCACTGAAAAAACTGCCATACAGAGGCCTCTGAGACCTTGGCCACAATAATGTAGAAAAAAATTGAAGGGAGAGAAAGCAAAAATAAAAACTTCCAAGATACTTCCTATGGAGTTGCTGTATGTACTGTTAGCATATGTGTCTACTGTTTAAAATGACCTCCAGTAAAGTTGTTCAGTAAGTAAGTCACTCTCCACTTCAACTTTCCAAAAATCTCACATTTCAGTGGCAATTGTATTACCATGTGTAGGGGTTATCCAAGTCTGAAGCAGTAAACCAAACTGTTATAATTCACCCTGTAGACACCTTCCAAAAATGAGCATGGATGTTCCATTTAATTAACAGAAATTAACTGTTTGGATCTTTCAGGCAGCTTGGCTATGGGGAAGAAAAGGGATAGGAAGGAACTTGTCATGGTTTGAGATAGCCCCAAAATCCAATCCCTAGCTCCATTCCCCCTCCCACATCTCAACCTAATGTGAGATGGGTTTTTCCAGACAAAACACACCAGACTCAAAGTGGGGGAAAGGGAATATATTACAATGACAGTACAAATAAATACCATATCACATTATACACACGATTACAACTATCTCTACCATGACATATAGTATTTACAATGGATCAGATCTCTTCTCCCCTCCAAATAAAAGTCCAGGAGGGAAAGGAGGACAGATCCCTTCCAGTCCTTAAGCAGCAGCATCTTCTAAGGCAGCGATCTGTCTGTCTTCTCCACATGCAGCAGCTGATAGCTGGCTTTCTGCCAGCACTCACGAGGGAGGTATCCAAACTCTCCCTCAGCCCCCTTGACACAGGCAAAGGGGTCTTCCGTGGGCTTCGTAACCCCAGACAAGGTCGTTTCACCACGTCATATCACGAAGACACGGGGGGGGGTCTTCATGACCATCTGGTATCTCCAGGAGACTCAGCTCCTTGCAGGGCCTCTGTGCCCTGTTCTCAGGCTGCCACCGTGCCAGCAGTGTGAGGGGGGAGCCAAGGTCAACTCCCCCTGCATTCCGTCTGGCCGTACCGGTCCAGCTCCAGGACGCTCTGAGCTTCTTAGCTCCTCTCTCTCTCCGGTGCTGCATGTCCAAAACTCTTCTCCTTAATAGGAGTCCATCTCCCTCTTTTCTCAGAGGGATCTCAAAGGAGTTTTGGGGGGCTGGTACAGTCTTACCCCCAGAACTCTGTCTCTCAGCTGCTGGCTCTCTTTTTCCCGGCTCTCCTTCCAGGAGTCCTTTCTCTGTGGTGCTGCATGTTGCTTCTGCTGCTCCTCCGGTTCAGGTCCTTATCTCTGGCTCTCTGCCACCGTTTCTCTGGTCAGTCCCGGCTGCTGCTCTGTGCCCATGGAGGAAAACATCTCCCAGCATAACTACAGACACTTAGTCCAGTCTAAGACTGTTCCAAGCCTCTGCAATCCCCCCAGCCGGGGCTGGGAGGGCCCCAGAGGGCCCAAGGGGCTCCGACCCCCTTCCTCGTGGCTCTACAACATGGCCACCTCTCCAACAACCAACCAAAACTACAACTCATCTCTTCCGGTGAGCTTGTGGGATGTTGACATTTTTGCAGGAGCGCCCATTGGGCAGAATTTCAAAACTTCCAGGGGTTTCTACCCCTTGGGGTCTACCACTTTCCTTAGCCTCTGGGGGAAAACAAAGTCCAAACCACTACAACACTATAACAAAATAAAAATGTTCAAAAGTATGCAAATGCACTCTAATGTTCTCCTTATATGCCTTAAATCCAAAGATAGACTTCAGAATCTATGTAAAGACCCAAACTCCAGGGTCTTTTTGCATGCAAATTTTTAAGTCATGGCAAGAGATGAGTTGCAATGAACTACAGAAAATCACAGCTGAAATTCTGCAGTAAGGCTGTTACAAAGCCACACCCACTATTTTGCTATCCCATTTTTAATTCTGAACAACCTGACCTGTGGAATGTCTTGCTTTTGCAGAAAAACTTAGGGCAAAGCCTCATAGAACCCAAATCCATTCAAACAAGCTGATGCTGCAGGCAAGAACCACAGGAAGTAAAGCACAAACTCTCAGGTCTAGACCAGGGTGTTGAAGGAAAACTGGACTCTGGCTATATTAGGCAAGGTTTCTTAGCATAGCAAAACTGACATTTTTTCACATTTTAAGCTGTCACAATTTCTGCTGAGTGTTACTTGGCACCCGAGAGTCCCCTATCTATGCATAATTCAGAGTAGCCATCAGGAAACTAGATAAGGAGTGAAAGTCTTGCACACACTCAAACCAAGGATTTTGAAGTTGGAATATCACACACAGACACACACCTGTAGTTCAGGTTCGGATATCAGATGCTGATGATGATCCTCTAAACACAGACCTGGCCCAATATGCCAACACATGGTAAATGCCCACACTACCTACACCCTTGTTCCCACTCTTATTGCACTGAAATACTGCTGCCTGTCCCCAGCCTCCTGATATTTCCCTCCCATCACCCTCAGGTTGCTCTGACATCTTCCAGGTCAGAGCTGGGGTCTGTGCTACCTCATCATGCTCATTTCAGTGATTCTGGCAGAGGCCTGTGTCTTTGCTTAGAGGGAAAAAAAAAAAGAATAAAAATTATACTGCCTGAAGACAGATTACTCTTCACACTTTCTGTGCACTTTCCCTTCCTGCACACAGAAACAGGCTGGTAACCTGAGTATCCCTGGCCTTTCATTGTGGTTGAACTGCCACTGTTACATCACAGCCTGGAGATGGGCTGGGGACAGCACCTCTGAGCATGTGGGGAGATTTGAAAGACAGGCAATCACATGAGAAATGAATGTGCAAGAACAGAAAGCACTAGAATAGATTCAAATAAAGCTAAAAAAGGCCAGGAGCTTTCTGAGGAATCTGCTTATGACCATTAAGGATCTGAATTCCTACATGGAAGAATGTAAAATACTATTTTTTAAAATACAAAAAGAACCCAGCAGTACCAGGTTCCTCTTTGGCAGAAAGCTACTGAGATGCTACCTAGACATAATAGGTAATATAGCTCCCTGGAAGCAGGAACATCACAAGCCAGAGCATAAATTCCGCTGAGATCAATCTCCCACCTGGCAGACTAAGCTCAATTGTGTGTAAATTCATAAAGAATAGACATAATCCAGGTTTTCTAGACTCAGAGTAGTAAATATCCTGATTATCTGTGGATCATCAGCCTAGAACTGGGATATTTTCCCATTCCTACAAGATATCCCAACATTGTAAAACCAGATTCAAAGTACAGGATTACTGACACTCATTTTGCTCTCATCCTCATTTATGAGAAGTATATGTACAAACATAAGCTTCATCATGGCTAGGCTTCACGAACGAAGATTTGGGAAGACTCTATCCACGTTTGTTACAGGCATGCTGGTGGCTTATGAGGCCAATATGAGATAAACATATCCGATAGCAAAAGGCACATAAGGTTATACATAAATATATATATATAGCTATAAAAAAAATATATATATAGCTATATATATATATAGCTAATATATATAGCTATATATAGCTATACTTGCAAAAACACACTACACACGTGTTAAAATGTGAACCTCAATCTTACAGGACTGTTATAAAGAAATGGATTAGCCTTGCAGAGGCAATCACCTACTGTGTTGATTCAACACAGCCACCCTTCTCACCGAAGTATTTCCTTCCCATTCCTCTCATAACTCAAAGCCATTGCTACCCAGCCACCTGTCCTCCACATCTCCTCTGCAGTATCAGGAAAAAGCAACTTCATTTTGCCAGTGAAAGGGGAAAAATGTTGACCTTAGCAGGTTGTCTGTGTCTAACAGTTCTCCAGCCAGGGCATCCTTTTCCTAGAGCAAAGTTCTGATGATCACATCATCATGCAGCAGAGAAGCCACCCAAAGTAATTTTAAATAGCTAGGTGATAGGGAAGAGTATAAATTACCCAGAGAAAGACAAAAGGATGAAACAGGGTTTAATTAAAGTCTATATCCCTTTCAAGGAATATTTCCTACTATTTTCTCTGCATTTCACAGGCTCCCCAGAGAAATGGTCACAGCACCAAGGCTGACAGAGTTCAAGCAGCATTTGAACAACACTCTCTGCCACATGATGAGATTGTTGGGGTGTCCTCCAATGCCAGGAGTTGGACTCGATGATCCTGGTGGGTTCCTTCCAACTCAGCATATTCTATGGTTCTATGATTCTATGATTCTATGGTTCGTTTTGCATGCAGTAGAGAAGCGATTTTGCCAAGAGTTTTTTAATGGAAATGTGAATTCATGCTTAATAACAACAACAAAAACATCTAACCTCAAATATTAGTCCATTATTTAACAAGGATCTTAACACAAAACCCCACCCCACGTACACTAATCTTCAGCTGCCTGCTCTGAAGATTGGCTTCTAAATTGCTCCCTCTTTTTAAGACAGTGAATACTTCAGTGTTGGTTCTGCCAGAGGCTGGACATTGGGTTGTCTCACCACCTGCTGAAATGGCCAGGACCCTGCAGTGCACACGGGTGCTCACCGTTCTCAGGGGACCTTTCTGAAGAGTGCCTGACAAAGCCAATGGGGTGAACCAAGAAAGAAAGAGAACCACCTAGTGGCATGTCGAGGCTGGTCTTTGCATCTTGTGAAAGTGCTCTCAAGTTCCAGTGTTTCACATATGATCCACCACTTCTTTTCAACATTTCTTTGCTATTATGAGTAAAAGATCAAAAAAATATAGGTGATTGTTATTATTTTTTTCACAACAGGCAATCGGGACTATTTGAAAAAGCCATGAGGGTTTCATTTTTATTATCTAATTCTACAATTCCTCACATTTATGTTCTTCATCAATGGAGAAAGATCAGGCTGTAAAGTGTCAGTCATATTTTTGCCTGTAAGAGTATTCACAAGATTAAAAGTGCTTGTGAAGTTCAACACTTGACAGTCTAAAGGTCAGCTTCTGAAACTGTAGAAAGAAAGAGCAAACTGTCCGAGCATCCTTGAGAAGCAGAAAGTAATACCAAGGAACAATTTTGTGACTGATGAAAGGTTACAAGTGTTACAGTTATTTATATATTCATTTTACAGATCTTGTCTGTTAGTACCTGCCACCATGCACTGGTAGACACATCAAGAACCACAAGTGACCACGAAATAATTGAATTTTCAATCCTCAGGGATGTAAGGAGAGCCATCATTAAAACTCTACTCTGGACTTTCGGAGGGCTGATTTTGGCCTATTCAAAAAACTAATTCAGGGCATACCCTGGGAAACAACCCTTAAAGGCAAGGGGGTCCAGGAGGGATGGACATGCTTCAAGCAGGCAATTTTGAGCGCACAGGAACAGGCTATACCAGTGTGCCGAAAGGCCAGCCGGAGGGGAAGACGGCCGGCTTGGTTAAATAGGGAGGTTCTAAAAGAAATCAGGGATAAAAACAAAGTTTACAGACTGTGGAAAAAAGGGCTGGCTACTTATGAAGAATTTACAAAGAGAGCTAGGTCATGCAGGAAAAAAATTAGGGAAAGAAAAGTGGAATTTGAAGTTAATTTGGCTAATTCAGTTAGGGATAACAAAAAGTCCTTTTATAAATACATTAATAGCAAAAGGAGAGGCAAGGAAAACCTCAGTTCTCTGTTGGACTTTGAGGGAAATATAGTTAACAAAGATGAGGAGAAGGCTGAGGTACTTAACACCTACTTTGCCTCAGTTTTTAGCAGTAAGACAGGTGGCCCTCAGGACAACTGGCCTCTAGAGCAGATAGACAGAGAGCTGAATAGCGCTCCTGTATTCCAGGAGAATGTAGTTAGTGACTTACTGAGCCAGCTGGATCCTAACAAGTCTATGGGACCAGACGGGATCCATCCCAGGGTGATGAGGGAGCTGGCAGAAGAGCTTGCCAAACTGCTCTCCATCATCTTCCAACAATCCTGGCTCTCTGGGAAGGTCCCAGATGATTGGAGGTTGGCGAATGTCACCCCAATCCACAAAAAAGGCTGCAAGCAGGACCCTGGCAACTATAGGCCTGTCAGCCTGACCTCGGTGCCTGGCAGGGTTATGGAACAGATCATCCTGAGTGCAATCACACAACACCTGCAGGACGGACAAGGGATTAGACCCAGCCAGCATGGGTTTAGGAGGGGCAGGTCCTGTCTGACCAACCTGATCTCTTTTTACGATCAGGTGACCCACCTGGTGGATGAGGGGAAGGCTGTGGATGTGGTCTATCTAGACTTCAGCAAGGCCTTTGACACTGTCTCCCATAATATACTCCTGGAAAAGCTGGTAGCCCATGGCTTGGACAAGTGTACCCTCTCCTGGATTAGGAGCTGGCTGGAGGGTCGGGCCCAGAGAGTGCTGGTGAATGGAGCTGCATCCAGCTGGCGGCCAGTCACCAGTGGTGTTCCCCAGGGATCAGTGTTGGGCCCAGTCCTGTTTAACATCTTCATTGATGATTTAGATGAGGGGATTGAGTGTATCATCAGCAAATTTGCTGATGACACTAAATTGGGAGGGAGTGTCGACCTGCTGGAAGGCAGGAGGGCTCTGCAGAGGGATCTGGATAGACTTGAGAGATGGGCTGATTCCAATGGGATGAAGTTCAATAAAGCCAAGTGCCGGGTCCTGCACTTTGGCCACAACAACCCCCTGCAGCGCTACAGGCTGGGCACAGAGTGGCTGGAGAGTAGCCAGGCAGAAAGGGACCTGGGGGTACTAATTGACAGGAAGCTCAACATGAGCCAACAGTGTGCCCAGGTGGCCAAGAAGGCCAATGGGATCTTGTCCTGTATCAAAAATAGCGTGGCCAGCAGGAGCAGGGAAGTGATCCTTCCCCTGTACTCTGCGTTGGTGAGGCCACACCTTGAGTATTGTGTTCAGTTCTGGGCCCCTCAGTTCAGGAAGGATATTGAGGTGCTGGAGCGGGTCCAGAGAAGAGCAACGAGGCTGGTGAAGGGACTGGAGCATAAGTCCTATGGGGAGAGGCTGAGGGAGCTGGGGTTGTTTAGCCTGGAGAAGAGGAGGCTCAGAGGTGACCTCATCACCGTCTATAACTACCTGAAGGGAAGTTCTGGCCAGGTGGGGGTTGGTCTCTTCTCTCAGGCACTCAGCAATAGGACAAGGGGGCACGGGCTTAAGCTCCGCCAGGGGAAATTTAAGTTGGATATCAGGAGAAAATTCTTTACAGAGAGAGTGATCAGGCATTGGAATGGGCTACCCAGAGAGGTGGTGGATTCACCATCCCTGGAGATTTTAAAACGCAGATTGGACGTGGCACTGAGTGCCATGATCTAGTATGGACTGGATTTGGACCAAGGGTTGGACTCGATGATCTCGGAGGTCTTTTCCAACCCAGTCGATTCTGTGATTCTGATTCTGTGATTCTGTGATCAAGAAAGGAAACCACAGTAGTACACATATCTGAAACAAAGTTATATACAGAGAAATAACCTTTTCAACACACACTTTTCTGAAGTATCCCTGAAGTCAGTTTTATTACCTAGACCTGACCAACTGCTACATTTCTTTATTCTTTATGTTGTGAGATATTTTAATATTAATGGTTACTTAAAATGCTTTAAAAATTTTGACTTTTTAGCCTTCCTGCAAAAGGTTTCAAGTATCAAAAATATGGATTTTAACTGAAAATTAACAAGCAAACCCCAATAAACTAAAAGGGAGAAAAAGCCCCTAAGCTAACAAAGTGAGAATTAAGATTCCTTACAAGATGTGTAGGAAATTGTCCAAGCTTACAAAATATAGCCAGTTCAGGTGCTCTCAACTGCAAAGGTAAATCCAGTTACATTACCAGGGAGTGAAAGCCTCAGTTATCACTCAGAGAGAAAACAGTTCACTTAGAAAACTGAAGAATATC
This sequence comes from Pseudopipra pipra, assembly GCF_036250125.1. Classification (NCBI taxonomy): domain Eukaryota; kingdom Metazoa; phylum Chordata; class Aves; order Passeriformes; family Pipridae; genus Pseudopipra; species Pseudopipra pipra. Next base: position 43,041,746 of record NC_087581.1, on the reverse strand, counting down.
CTGAAAGGTAAATATTACAGGACTCTTGAAGCATCAGTGGCTTAAGCTGATGATATATGGAGTTTTTATTAAAATAAGAAGAATTCATATAGGCAGATTACTGGAAAACATATGCAGGATTTATGCTATCCTAGTAAAAAAACCAAAGACACAACTAGAACAAGATAAAATCAGTAAAACAGTGGTGGTAAAGGTTTCCTGACACAGGTAAAATTAATCTATACCGCATTGCAGAGTGCAGAAAAGTCCTGAAGACTTGATTTTGCCAAAATGGTTCAAATGGGCTATCTTTCTTCCTTAAAAAGTTAAATCTCAAAGTAGATGTCAACACAACAAAAACACACATGGTTGCAATCCTAGTTCCAAATCTTCCAACAATCAGCTGCAGGCATCCTTAATGCAATCATTTTGCTTGGAAGTACCTCCTGGCATTTTTTCAAGGTCTTCAGGAAGAAGTCCAGCTCACTGAGGTGTTCTCGTTGCACTGGAAGTGATTTTTTTCCAGTCTGTTGAGGCTCCTTGGCACTGTTTAAAGAAATCAAATGTGCTTGAGTTCATATTTGGTGTAAAAAGTGAAGTTCCAAAAAATATATATACATGACCCCAGTGTTACACATATCATCTATGAAATGTTGGCAGCGAAGTTACTCAAGTTCCTGAGACAAAAGTAAAAAGTGGTCATTATTGTCATGTGGGTCTTTATATAATAAAGAAATGGACTCAGCTCTCCGATGAGATGGCAATCAAAGAGGTTTATTCAAACTCAGCACTCCCTCTTATCCCCTAAAACCATGGGACTTTGTGACCAATGGGGTTGTCTATTTAGGCGCATGCCTCCTTGGGCTTCCCTGCCCTTGGCGCATCCCCTGCATCCCTGGGACACACCTTCTACACATTATAGTAGTGTCATTTTCTGTCTATAATCCTTAGACAAAAACTTAGTGGAGGTAAGAAGTAATTGTTGAATGTCATTTTAGAGACAGCCTCTATGGAGTCTCTTAGTTGCAGCTCCATTTCAAAAAGTTCTCCATTATTATGTATCTCTGTAACTATTAACTGTACTGTGTTAAATTAGGAGCTATGAGAGGTCTCAAAATAGAAAATTAAATAAAGGTGTTACCATTCAGAATTCATTAGACAGGGGAAACTGGCTATTATATCCTTTTTTTTTTTTGGTGCTAACTCCATATCTTTCCCTTGCAGTGTTTTCAGCTGTGCAACACTTTGCCTCTGACCATTGACAGGATGTACATCTCACTTTTAGGAATATTGGGTATGAGATCTTTTCTTTTTCCAGAAGACATTCAGCTATTCTGAAAAGCATCCTGTTGTGATCAGGAGGAAATACAGTGCAGGGAGGAAAGGAAAGGTGGTAATTTTGTCATTTTTCTTTATTTTTTCTTTTCTTTGTTCACCTACTTACAAAGTAAAACCAACTCAAGACTGAAAAACAGCTCCCTTATGATTTCAGAAGCAATATCATGAAAATGGCAAACTAGTATACCCTTTCTAGCTCTAATTAGCCTTCATTGAATGATTCCCAACAATTCTAAATCCATACTTTAAAGATTGTGGCAACTGTGGACTTTTAGTTTGCAGAAGAATCCTCCAAGTGTAAATATGCTGCCATAATGCACATTATGCTACTGCCAGATGTTAAATGATATTGCTTTTGTTATTACATTCATTCCCCTATTTGTTTTTTCTGGTTGGGGAAGATACAGAGTTTTGGAAAATCCTATTCTCATGTAATTCAAGATTGCTTGTAGTCACAGTATGGCTTCTTTGTCCTCACAAACTACTTCATAAATATGCACTGACAAAAGCAATAAAGCTGGCTGCTACAAAATTATATACAGATTTGTTTTTAAGGTATTCTCATAAGAAAAAAGCTTCACTTACACAAATCCTCTGAACCAAAAGCTCAGCTCTTAATTTTAATGCTGCAAGCAAGATTAGTAGACATATTTAAAGAGACAAATTAAAACAGAAATTCAATATGATAAACTATTCTTTAAATTATTGTTATGAATCATGATCTTAACCTTTTTGAAAAATTTAATGACAACATGGGACTGAATAGAAATATTCTACAGTGCCAGGAATCTCATCTTCAAAATTAGAGTTATCTAGAATTTCCTGAAGTGTTTTCTTTCAATTCAGAAGTAGTGGCAAACTTTGCATGAGAACCTGGAAAAAGAAAAACTGTTTTGTATCCAGGAGAGACATAAAACTAGTGGATTCCCTGTACGTGGGAATATTTTCTGGCATGCGTCTTCTATAAAGAGAGAAATGTCAATCTTGATCCCTCAAGGGCACAGTTTAAAAATTTAGGGCCAAAACTCAAGAAACAGAGCACCACAAACCTTTCTTTGCCCACCACAGGTTACAGTTGCTGTATCCAGTTCATTTTGCTTCTTTGAAGCTTTGGACAAGATGACTTTTGGAAGCAAGAGTAGCATATGAAGAGGTCACAGCCTTCCTTCAGTTGTTTTAAACTGTAAGAACCATTACTTCATCAAATCAATACATTCAGTGGCTTATAAATACACTTTCTTAGCCCTTTAAGTAAAGATTGAGATTGTTTGCAAATCCCAAACATCTGAACTGTTCAAGACGAGCAGGTACCTCTAACCAAATACATATTTGGGAATGTGGGTAAGAACAGTTCACCCAGCACATCTGAGAGGACAGTAGCTTTCAGTCAGAACGGACATTTGGGAATATAATCTCTTCACTGAAAGACGATGTCTGACTTCATCTTAAACATAACTTTAGTAGGACATCAAGCAGAAAGTCTTCTGTGAGAGTACCTCCAAACTGTTGTTTGTCCTGAGTCCTCAGTAGAAAAACCTCAGCTTGTCTGGACCATCTCTCTTTCCTCAGTTGTGCCACTCACACCTCAAGGGAGAAGGAAAAAAAAAAAAAAAGGTAATTCAAGTTCATAAACATTGGAAACTACAGAATAATGCAGAATTATGCCCTCACCTATTACTAAAAGGGATTTATCAATGTGACTTGATATTATTCTGATATATGGAAATGTGTAGAAATCATCGGGCATATAAGTTCTGTTGATTTCTTTAGTAAGAGGGGACTAGGAAGTAGAATAGCTCCTCTTGTATACTGACAGCAGAAATCTGATGAGCAGGAGAAGGCAGGAAATGTCACTATTAAATATTTCTGTGGAAGTGGAAAACGTTGAGTTAGAATAAACTCTGATAATAATCCAAAGCAGAAATTTACTCCAAGAGTTTTTATTGCCCGGTGAAAATAAGCAAGTGCCTCTGTGTGTGTGTTGCTTGTGAGGGAGTGGCATACATTTCTTATGCAATAGATAACTTACAATGTACTTACTTGTCTGAAAGGTCTGCAAAGTAGGATGCTGAATAGAATCATGGACACATAAGAGGCAAAGGACTTGCAGTAAACACCTTATTATTTACAAGTGCCTAGTGTAATTTTTGCAGGAATTTTGTAAACATTTTATAACTACCTCTGAAATGGATTCTTGATGACTAAAAGAAACAATGTGTTTTCTGTATAAGACCACATTCTGTACCGTTATAAGATGGTAAAGCCAGAATCTGACTGACTTATTTATCTTACTTTTATTGTCAACAAGGAGAAAAAGGCATTCTCTTTTGAAATCTGCATTGCAATGAAGTCAATTCATCATAGTTTTGAGTCTAGGCATTTATGGAATAGATTTGTTGATGTTCCATATGAGTACATTTAATAATTTTTAATGATTCATTTCTTATTCTGTTAATAGCTTCTCCAAATCAAATGTTTTAATCAAAATTAGTATCTATAGTTAAATGGGTAGGAGACTGAAAACTTTAGGTTTTAATTTTTTTTCATGCTAGAGCATATTTTATTGATCAGAGTACATCATCTGACTGGCTTTTATTTATTTTATTGGAGGGTTTATGTAAGACAGGAGATAATACTATCTCCAAGCTGCATCCAACAAAGTTTAGTCACTCACCCTCTATTAATGTTGTGTGGTGATAACAGGTTTCTGACACTTAGAAGCACTCCTCCTTGAGAAAAAGTGCTGAAAATTAGCAAAGCTCACTCAAGGAAGCCCTGATCCTTCCTTTATAATAAAAGATTTATGCCAAGCTAGCTTGATTTCACAAAATTTTTCTCTCCTATTCATTACTCAGAGCAGGTTATAGCACAACCTGTCAAGAGCCAGCAGGTTTTTCTTCAAGTCAGCTTCAGGCACAGATATGAATGCTGGTATTTTATATGTTGCCAAGGGCTCCAAACTTTTGGTTATTGGATGTGACTTAGGAAGCAAAAAAACTGATCCTTACAGACACATCACTAGTTTGCAAAGACTGACTTAGCTGTTTTATGCATCTGGCTCCGGGACAACCAACATAGCTGTCACATTCTTGATAAAAGTCCCTTCATCCGGATTAGAGCTCTAGCACTTAAACTCTTACTGACACGGACTTCAAAATCCAACATATTTAGGAGAAGCAGTCTTCCACTCCTCCTTTTAATAAGCCCATTCAAAGCAACTTTTCTTTCTTTATGCATTTTAGATCACATTTCCAGAGCACTGCTGTGGCTCAGTGCTGTCGTACCTCATTCTAAATCCCCTTTGTGGTCTAATTGGATTTTCAGTGCCAGGACACTTTGCTCCAATGAAAACCATTAGAAGCTAGTTTTCATTTTTAGCCAGCTGTTCTCATTATCAACTACCCAATTGGTTGATAACCCTACTCGACATCTTATCGCATGCTTGAAAAGCTAATTTGCTTTAAAATTTGGCTATTTGCAGTAATTTTCTTGGTGTTTATTCTTGGACAGGAAATAAGAATGAACTTCAAGAGAGATCAGAAACAATCAAAGCTTCTTCCCCATATTAACATTCTTAGTGAGATTGTTACCTCATGCCACTCTTATTTCAGTGCTTCAGCATTATTTGAGAAATTCAGCATAAATGAAATAAGGAATGTTGTCTTCTTTTCTGTGTTTTTCTGACCTCGTATCCCATTAGGGTTAATCACAGAATCATACAATCACTTAGGCTGGAACAGACCTTTGAGATTATCAAGTCCAGCCACTAACCCAGCACTGTCAAGCCCAGCACTAAACCATGTCCCTGAGTGCCACATCTACAGGCCTTTTAAATCCCTCCAGGGATGGTGACTAACACTGCCCTGGGCAGGCTCTGACATAGCTTGACAACCCTTTGGGGGAAGACATTTATCCCAATATCCCATCTAATCCTCTCCTGGCACAACTTGAGTCCATATTCTCTTGTCCTGTCACTTGCTACTTGGGGCAAGAAACACTCATCCCATTACAACCTCCCTTCAGGCAGTTGTAGAGAGCAATAAGGTCTTCCCTGAGCCCACTCTTCTCCAGGCTGAGCTCCCCCAGCTCCCTCAGCCTCTCTTTATCAGACTTGTGCTCCAAACCCTTGAGCAGCTCTGTTGCCCTTTTCTGGACACACTCAAGCGCCTCAATGTCTTTCTTGTTGTGAGGGGCCCAGAACTGGACACAGAATTCAAGGTGTGGCCTCAGAAGTCCCAACACAGGGACGGGCACTGCCCTGGTCCTGATGCCACACCATGGCTGGGACAGCCCAGGTGCCTTTGGCCTTCTTGCCCAACGGGGCACATCTGGGCATGCCGTATCATTGCAGCAGTACTCCTAATATCTGCCAGTTAAGAGAAGAATATCAGCTTTCATTTTCCCCAAATTATAGAAAGTTTTTAGCCACCTACTTTGTATCTTTATTCATATAGTAATTTACTTCATAATAGATCCTTTTGGTTTCTATATAATACAGATCCCTCAGTGATATTATCAATGGGATCCTCAGAGGTCCTTGCAAAGTTTTGTTCTTTTGTTCTATCACAAAGATGGTAATTTTAGCCCTATAATGGGGTTATCTGCAGAGTGTGAATAGCTGAAATTGGTTGGCCCTACGGGGACTAGTCAACATTTGCAAGTGTTAAACCCACATTACTTTGTGTTAACAGCTTTCTGAAAACTGAGCCCTGTGAAAGCTTCTTGATTTGGGAATTTAAACAAGGCATTTTATATTGTTAGACTCTTCTGAAAACTTTAGCCTCTTGCTACATAAAGCAAATCAGGATGAGTTGCCAGGAACTTCAAAGAGGGGAAAAAAGAAGAAGAGAGGCAGGTCTTCATCACTAGAATTTTCTCTATAAGTGTCCTGGGCACTTAGATTAAAACAGTCCCCCAAAAGGGTAACAAACAAGAGAACCCTTCTTGTATTTTGAGTAATATTAATTCCTTTTTCTTTCAAGAAAAGAGGGAGGAAAAAGCTCTTTGAGGTCTTTTCAGGGCACTTACAGTCTCCCTTTTCATATAGCTAAGTAACCCTTTTAGCATCTAAATAACTTTGTGTCTTGTGCTGACTAAAAACTACTGTTACTCTGATTCACACTGAGAAAACAGAGGTCACATATGGCCACTTGCAAGAAAGAGCATTAAGCAGTCAGTGACTCAAACCCCCTGTGCATGTTTCTCTCTGTATTCCATTCAGCAACCAGTCATTTATTCCCTTTCATTTCACTCTTCCCTGCCAGCTGCTTTTGCTACAAAGCTGCCACTTTGCACTACGTCTTGACCTCCTGTTCTTGCAATTAACAGCTACTGCTGATGTGCTCAGCTGCAGGTCATTTTGCTACCACCTCTCTGTCAGTCAGAGTGCTCCATGACTCCTCCTACACTCATCCTTTAGCCTTTACATAGCTGGGGAAATAAAATACGGATACTTTCTTCCTAACTATTAAAAGAGAACAGATACATTTCTCAAGGAGAAGGTTGCATTTCCAAAACTTCTCTTCTCTTCTACAAATTGGTTTCTAATTTCCAAGCCATCGAGAAAAGAGCATCTAAAAAAAGCAACAGCAGAAATTCTACCTACTGGAAGAATCCCAGTGCACAAAATCCTAATGACAGCTTTTATTTCTTAGTAAATAACTGAAAATAATTAATCTATGTTAATATTTTTTTCTGAATGAAATAAAACTACCAATAAATTCACTCCCAGACTCCTATTAAAAAAAAATCCAAGTAGGTATTCCAAAAATGTATAACTTATTGCATTAAAATTTTGACAAGGGCAGATAGACAATAGGACAAGGGGGAAGAGTTTTAAACTAAAAGAGGGGAGATTTAGATTGAATGTTAGGACGAAATTCTTTACTCAGAGGGTGGCGAGGCCCTGGTAGTTTGCCCCGAGAAGCTGTGGCTGCCCCATCCCTGGAAATGTTCAAGGCCAGGTTGGACAGGGCTTGGAGCAACCTGGTCTAGTGCAAGGTGTCACTGTCCATGGCAGGGGGTTGGAATAAGGTGGTGTTTAAGGTCCATTCCAACCCAAATTCTTCTAGGATACTTTCAAACCCATTATTTTCCCACTGACATTCAAGTAATTCTAGGTGAAATAAGTTAAAGCTCATGCAACATAAATCAGTATGTAACTAAATGGTTTTGATGGTGAGGAAAAGACATTCTCAAATGCAGAAAATCTACCCTGAATCAAATATGCTACAGTTGTTTTAATTAACAGCTCTTCATCACAAGGGATCATTCCACAGGTTCTTAAATTTAATGACTCCATAACTAGGACTTTCTGGCAATTTCCTGATCTTTTGTTCTGGTCACCTAAGAATAAGAATGTATTCTGTAAGGCTGTAAGGTTTAGGGTTAGGCCTTTTTCAGTAGTGGGTGTAGGGCTTGGAGAATTCAGCCAAAAAGCATGGAGGAAGCATAGCAATAAATTAAAAATTAAATTGAAATTCATCTCTTATACCAACCCTACAAATGTTTGGAAAGTTTTATGAATCATTAGGTTTAGGATCTATTCGTAATGCTTGACAATTTAATAATTACTTTAACATTTTAGGTATTTTATTGTTGAGATCAGTTTAAATACTTATGTTGAATTCTACTTTTATGGTATGTCTTGAGACCAATCTCTTTTTTCAAAGATTTTAAAGATGATCAAGAGGTAAAGGTCACCAAGGATTACTGAATGTAAAAGACTGAAGTGCATCATTCTAATATTCCCTAGTCTATGGTAATAACTTAGACAAGTAAAGTGAACCACAAATTTTGTTAAAACATTATTCATTGTTCAGAAACCACTTTTGAAGGAGTTGTGCTGTCCTTTCCACAGATAAAAGCATTTAGACAGAACTGACTTACCCACAAAGCAGACCAGTCTTACCTATGCATTCCTGGCAACCCAATAAAACAGCATAATAATTGGTAATCACATTAATCATATGGTAAACAAGAGTTTCTTTCCTTCTAGTCTCTCCCTGTTGCTCTGCTCCAGGGTTTTTTTCCTGCCCAACATACATCTCCTTCTGTCCTCCTCCATTGCCCAAACCCCTTGTCATGGGGTAAAAAGTGTTTTCCCCTGGAGTTAGAAAAGTGGTAACCCCTAAGGGGGTGGTGTTCTTGGTGTAGGGCCCAATCAGAGGCTACATTTCGCTCCTTTGAAATCAACATATTATAACAGACCGGAAAAGAGGGGAGATGATGTAGTTGGAAGTAGTAGCCACGTTGTGAAGCCACAAGGAGAGAGGGGCCAGGAAGCCCCGCTGGAGGCCAAGGCCCCCCAGCCCTGACTGGGGGCTGCAGGAACTTGGAACACTGTTAAACTGGGCCAAGTACTGTGGCCAAGAGCTGAGGGAGTTTTTCTCCACTGTGAGTGGGCAGCAGGAGTGGCGGCAGAGACAGCACCAAATAGAGAGCTGTGGCTGAAAGCCAAGAAAGATAGCCAGCAGCAACGAGATAGCCCAGAGCCAGGCTGAGAGACACAGAGGTGTCGTGCAAGGAGGGAGAGCTGGCAACAGAGCAGAGAAAACTCAGCAGAGACTGTTTTGGGTAAGACTGGATTACCTTCCCAAAACCCAGAGACCTCCTGAAGAGGAGGGGCGGGCTTCCAAACCTTTAGGGAGTCCCAAAATGCAGCAGCAGCTAGAGAGAGAGAGAGAAGAGCTGAGAACTCGGAGATGTACTGTGGGCTGGACCAGGAGGGAATGCGGGGGAAGTGGCCTTGCCCTGCCCCTGCTGCCACATTGGCAGCTGAGACAGAGCAAAGGAGCTCTGGTAGGACGCTTGGGGCAAAGACTGAACTGAGAGCTGCCCTGAACATTCTGACTCGAGGGAACTCGACCCCTCGAGGAAGGGACTTTCACAGGATGCCCTGCGTTCCATGATATGACCGTGGTGAAACGAGTTTTTGTTCCTGGTGGCAGTCCACGGGCAAGACCTTCAGCTGGGGCTGAAGGGCTGAGAGGGGTGAGAGGAGACCCCTGCACTGTAATGAAGAGAGAGAGAAAGATATTTTCCAGCTACAACAACTCCTGCTACGACTGCTGCCTTGAAGAGGAGAGACACTGCTGCCCTGAAAGTGGAAAGGATCTTTCCTTCTTCCCTTCTGAACTTTCCTTGGAGGGAAAGGAGGGACTTGATCTAATGTAAATATATTGCTTTACCATAGGAGAGATAGTTAGAATTGTGTATATAATGTATTATAATATTTATTTGTGTAAGTAATAAACTGTAATATAGTTCCCTTCCCCCCATACTGAGTTGTGTTATGTCTGGAAAACCCTCTCACACTGAAACAAACTGTGAGAGGGGGGTTTGGACTTGGAAATTGGATTTTTGGGGGTCTCAAACTACAACACCCCTATGCTGTGCTCTGGACTGACAGATTTGCTCCTATCTCTTTGACATAGAGAGAAAATGAGATTTATTACTGGTATGCCAAACTGTGCAGCTTTTGGCAGTCCTGCCTCCAAGCCCACAGCTGGGTGGGGGTAGAGAAGGCTGTGCTTAGTTTTGGTCACAGAGTGGGGCTGACTTATCCTTTGCACACGTAGAAGAGACCTCCTGCCCTATTTCAGCAGTGATAAAAGACTGTGCAGTTTTTACGACTCATACAAAGAAAAGGTCCAGGGTTTTTCTTAGAGGAGAATTTGATTGCATGGCCCCTGCTGAAAAGACAAAATGCAGGTCTATATAGCTCATTTTCTTGAGATGGTGGAAGGCACTTGGACTAAAGGAAGGAGGTGGAAGGAAGGATTTGCTCTTGGACTTCTTTCTCATGCTTCGACTCATCAACTAGCACTCCTTCAAACTATTTATCGAAAAAACAAACAAAACACACCAAAAGAAGCCAAAGAAACCCCAAACAAAGCAACGAAAAACTCTCTAAAAATACTTTTTTTACAGAACTCTCAGAATGGAAGGTTTCTGTAAGCTGCTTCTATGTCTGGGCTGACACAGAGTTTCCTAGAGACAGGAGCCTGCTGAGAGCTCCCATGAGAGCTGCTCACTAATATGAGTGTGCTTGGGAAAGCATCCACACCACAATTAAACATGTTTCTCACCAAAACAGCTACCAGAGTAGGCTTCCCAAAATGGGGAAGCAGGCTGCTCTGGTGCCCAAATCAGAATTCCCCCTCATAGTGAGTTCCAGAGGAAGCACTCTTATGGGCATCACTATCCTGCTGCCTGCAGGTATTACCAGATGGTTTGAAATAAGCATAGTTCTTCCTCTTGTTCATAAATTTTTTGTCCCCATCTTCCCCCACCAGCCAGGTCTGGCATGATCTAGATTATTATGATGATTTGTTTCTTGTTTCTTTCTTCTCCAAGTGGTATGAAGGAGAGCTACAGCCCTAGTCCTGTCAGCAAGAAAGGATTAATCCCATTTAACAGAAATAAAGCTTGTCAGTACAAATTTAAGTAATTAATGTAATCCCTTAATCTTTTGATAAAGCATTCTACTGTTTATTCTAGTTATTAATTATTTCTGCATTTTTGAAGGAAGAATCTAAAAGGCAGCTTTTGCCTGTTTTCAAGAATGCTTTGCTTTTCAACGTCAGAGGTGTTTATGCTCTGAAAGGGAAAAAGATATCTTCAAAAGTTGTGGGGAAAACTGAATTAAAATCTGGAGACATGGGCCAATTGGGAGATTTACACGTTGATTTAAAAATAAATAAGTAAACAAGTAAGTAAATAAATGAATAAATAAAAAGAAAGAGAAAAAAGCCCTAACTCATCCTTTGTCAAATAGGTAGTGAAAAGGTTCTGTGTACTTGTAAACAGCTTTCCACATCAGTCATAAGGGGCTACAACAAGATCATTTTCTTCAGCTCTTTATAACAGCCTGAATCCACAGTGGTTAATGGATTTAGTAGGTTAATTGTGTTTGTTAACTTCTCAACCAAACTAAAATATTTATTATTTCGGGATAGAGACTGTCAAGTGACCAAGGCAACAACTTGGGACTGCAAACCTGAATTCAGATCCCAACCCACTATGAGCTCAGCTAAAGTGAAGTTTGCTACCTGCAGGAGAGATGTCAGGTGACATATGTTAGGAACTGCAACTCATTCAGATGCTAGAATATTAAATACTTAAAAATGCTGCTGTACCTGTAGCTTCATTAAAGCAGCCAAGTTCTGGACAAACCTTAGCAGACTTTGAAAATGAGGCTTGTTTTCAACATTTTTTAATGCTGAATGTCTAATTGAAGGCATTCAATGATTTCAAACAGTCATTTAACATAGGTGGAGTTTTTGGTGTTCACTAATGTTCTCACTGTAAGACAACTTCAGTACTGTTGTCAAAGCACATAAACATCCAAATTCTACTAACGTTGCATAGTCCTGATTTCAAAACACTTCAAGTCTTTCATAAAGTTGTTTTCAACATAAAAGCAGCACAATTTAGCAATAAGCTTGGTATTATCACAGCATCACTACATTGGAGGGGATCTCCAGTCAAAATCTAAGGGCTCAGCTCAGGACTTTGCCTCACTGGGGCCTGAAATTTTCCAAGGATGGGGATAGTGCAATTTCTGAGATTCCTCTGAGATGCTTCACTTTTTCTCATGCACTGGATACAAACCTTAGACACTTAACCTGTGGCTGAGAAATCTACTCTGTTAGACTCTGTGATTGGATGGTTGCTTGAGTTTCTTTTAGCCCACTAACCGAACAGTAGCTAGAGCAGTGACTGCTTTGTACTGGTCTAGAATTCAATAAAAGACTCCAAGCTCCAAATTCTACTGTTATCTGTCTTCCAGAGAAAAGACATCTTAGGATATCTGGATCTCAAACAAGTGCCTTATTCCTCTGTCATTTTTGACTACAGCTTCTCACAAGTTTTAAATTTTAATTAAGTAAATTTTAAGAAGCTTTTTACTCATATTAACAATCCGCAAAACAAACAAACAAAAACAAAACAAAGAAAAAGAAAACCAAAGGAAAAAAAGGAGAAGCCTAAAAATTATACTAACTAAACAGGAGCACATGCAAAAGGTTATGCCAACTAACCTGAGGAACAGTTCTGGGAAAGCCTCAGGGGGGTTTCTTAGGTTTGGATTTATAGGGTCTTTTCCCCTGATAATATCCCATTTAAAAGCATGTTATCTAACACATGCCCTGGCCCATTACTTTACCCTCTAGTCATTACTCTGGTACAGAACTTTGGCCCTACAAGAAATTCACTGCAGCTATTGCAAAGGTTAAAAGATCAGAAGTTGTAGAAATTTTTACATTAATCATTTCATATTAATCTTTTTTATATTTAGGACATTTTGACTTTAATTCTGCCTACACTAAGTGTCAATACATATCCAAAGAGATTGAGCTGCATTTACATATGTATGTGTTAGTCACACACTGCACTTTCTGGAATGAGCTTCTTGACAGCGGTGAGAGTGAGGTGGGAATTGTGAGGGCAATCTCAGCACCTGCCTCCTGGCAGGAAGTAGAGGAAAGCTGAGCTTAACACACCTATCTGACACTGTCAAGTAATCCTTTCCAATTCCAAACAATGAATCACACCACTAAATCCCCCATACTTAAAATAATAAGGAAAAGCAAAAACTACAGTAAAATAAACTTCTATGATAACTAATTACTGCTTTCTCAAGACTGAAATAAAGCTTTTCCGGGTTTCCATCATACTTCCCCTAAGACCATGCAAAGTTTGTTGGTAGCTTTCTATGTCAGTAACTAGATGTCTTTCATGGTTATGATCTACTGTGTCCCAGGGCTCTGTAGCACATCCTGCAGTTGGAAAGCTCTCACCCAAGCTGAAGACCTGCTCCTCTTGGCCACTCTCACTGAGCTCCCCCTCCCACGTCCCCAGGCACAGACAGGTCTCAACTGCAGGGAGTTTTATTTCCCAGGTTCTGTCTGCTCTTTACGAAGAGTACATACAACATCCAGAACCTACATATGACTTAATTTTGAATATTAATATGCCTACTTATTTCAAGCTACTGATTAGAATGAAGCCACCCATGCCACACACAGAGCTGGGTAGCCAGTTTCATATGTATTAAGGATGCGTGAAAAGAAGGCAAGCAAACATGATTGATGTAGAAATTAATTATGTTGGAGTCGTGGGCCCCTTTCATTGTCTCTCCATGAGATGTCAACAGAAATCTCTTGTCCGTCTGGGCTTTTCTCTCCTCTTATAAGTTTCAGAGAGCAGCTAGCACACACACATCTTTGTTTACAACACATAGAGAGAGCAAGTATAAAACAACACCACTAAAATCAAATCCCATTTCCTCAAAAAAATTGCGATGAAACAAGTACATTCCTTTGAAGTAGCTCCATTAGAGTTTCCACTGGAAAGTACTGATAGTCTGTGTGTGAAGCTTTACTCAAAATACTGTGTCAGTTACAGGTGTGATCTTCATTTTCAGGACAATTTTAACTGTAAAAGACCTCCTGCAAACCAAATTGCCTCAGTTGTAGGGTATATCTCCAACCTGAACACACTGCTGCTGCATCATAATTCTGGAAGGCCATGAAATGCAAAAAAAAAAAAAAATAAATAAAGGCTATTAGTGGACACTTGAAGCAGCAAAACATTTTCCCACTTAAGATAAGTGGAGCATTTAATGGAGTTGCACTGAGATGTCCTGTACAAATGAATAGACCATGGGACTGGGGTGCCAGTGAGCCACTTGCTAATCTGAATTCCCCCTCTGGCTTAGTAGACAACCTGATATGTATTTTCTAGACTTTCACAGCCTCCTGTCAGGGGCGACAGCAGGTCTGTCAGAAGCCTGGCACTTATCAACGAAGCAATAGACATAAACCAGATTACAGTATACCCCTGAAAGGAGGAGAACACACAGCATGCAGAGGAATGTGGGCAACTTTCAGAAAGGAAGATGGAAGACAGAAACGGACTTCCTGTACTCTGCTCTAGTTGGGTCGTGATGACTTGACAAAAGCTGTGTCAGCATGAGTTTACTATTTTTCAGCCAATCCTGATGTATTTATACATGAAGACACCAATAGTAGATTGACATGTGTATGGCCTGATGTATGTGTACATGAAAGTACCAATACTAAACTGACATGGGTATGGCCTGATGTATGTTTACATGAAGATACCAATAGTAAGTTGACGTGTGTTGTGTGAAAAGTATGAATGTCTGCAACCTGTTGCAATAAAAGTCTTCCAGCCTTCTTGCTATCCTGTCCCTGCTTTGGAAGAAAACTCTGTCGCTTTGGCCGTCTCAACATAACAGCAACAGCCTCCCCTTACTTTTTCTATGTGTAGTTTTAACAGTAGGAAGAAAATTTTTTTCCTGTTAAAACCTCATGGTCATACTACCTGAAATTGAGGAAGATTACAAGTTATTTAGGTATTTTCTATGTAATTCTCTGTCCTAGTTAGAACAGCTGGGACCAGTTCATCACTGTATGGGTGTAACCCAAAACTGTGTATTCTATAGCCTTCCATGCCATTTCCCAGAAACTGTTATCAATAGACTATTTACACTCTCTGCTCAGAGCAACCTGACTCTTCAGGCTATAAACTAGGTGTTAAGAGGTCTGCAAGATAGGAGGGTGCTCTTGTCCTCACACCAACTGTGTGGAACTCCCCATTCTGAGGGGATACTGGGCATTCCTGCCTGAACTGGAGGATATATGTAATCTTGGAGTCTTGGAACTTTTTTAACCACTCGTGGGATCCAGAGGAAGACTGCAGACCACCACTCTCAACCAAACTGCAGACCACCATTCTCGACTGGACTGCAACCACCACTTTTCAACCAGACTGCAACCACCACCCTCGACCAGACTGCAATCACCACTCTTGACCAGACTGCAACAGCACTCTCACCAACAGGTTTTCCCCTCTCCTTTTACTTTGGACTCAGGGGGCCCAACAAACACCACTCTGTTCATGCCCCAGGATGCTGGGTTATATATTTGGGTTTTGTGGGTTAAAACCACTTGTTTGGCTGTATAATTGTACTTATTGTATTATTTTATTAAATTGTTATTCTGACATATAATCTCTCTTTTGAGTTGGGTTCATTTCCCCTGCTGGTTTACCTTTAAACCACATTCTCCCAACCTTATTCTTGCCAGAAGAGGGCTCCATTCAGAAAAGAATAATAATTCCATGTTTTCAAGTAGATGCATATAGCAATATAAAATACGACTCCCATTGATTTTATTAGTTGTTAGCTGAGGCTATCAGTTCACACACAAATGATTTAAAATAATTCAAGTCTATAAAATCAGTTATGCGCTGCTCTTCATGGTTTATTTTTTATAATTAAAGGATAAAATTTTGAACACTGCCTTGCCCAAGGCCTCTTAAAACAGGTATTTCAGAAAAACAACTAAGCCACATCACCTCACTTCATTTATGTGATGGCAAACATACAATTAACTCTTCTGAAGGGAGACCTGAATTTGTTACTTATTATGAATAACATGTAAACATAATAATATTTTCATAAGACTAACAACATGGAGGATAATTATCTTTTAAAACAGTCCACCTGAAAATCTATTTTGAGGGCTTTATTTGGCAAAGTGTGTCAATTATGGAGAAGCTAGATGGAGCATTAAAAAAAAAGTATGGAAAAATAAAGGACCTAATTTTTATTTGCAGAGGTTTTTGCCTGACACAGAGGAACTTTCAAAGTTCAAAGTATCAAGGTTTTTTCTTGGTGAAACTTGCTCACTTACAAATTTTTCCTACAGAATTCTAGAATATGCAGTTACATGTTTTAAGATAGTTGATTTCAAGAGTACAAGATCAAATGGAGAGACTGTCAACCCTGACAGTGGTCAGCAGCAGATGTATAACAGACACAAATCTTCCCTCTTCCTCCCTACTACCTTGACTTATTAAATGGTGCTGGTTCAAGAGACGCAGTGGCATGTCTAACTACCTGGGTGTATAGTGCTAGAAATAGCAGCATGATTTAATTCTTTCTCTCCTTATAACTTCTCATTGATTCACTTTTCTGCTGGTTTCTGAGGACAGTCATTTTGTGCCTGCACTTGTCATACCTCTGGGATCTTGTTCTCTAGTAGTAACATCCCTCCCTCTGTAGGTGATTTTAGGATTGTTCTTTTTACACTTGCTTTGCTTCATCTACACTGAATTTTATCTAAAATGTTTTATTCCTGCAACTCCTTTGTGCAGCTTTTTGCAGATGGTCTATCCTGCCACTGTCAGCAAAGGATTGCAAGATCATGCATGATCGTGTTGATTAGCAGAGGTTGGGCACAAATTTCAGTTCTTGGTATCTGTCATGACACAGTCAAGCTGCAGAGTCAGAGACAGTAACACTCTTCACTGTCTTATTGTCTTTGCATCTCTCTGTGGGCAAACACACCAAAAACCCCTTCCAGACAAAAGAAACTCATGGAAACCACTGGCAACTATACAAGCTTGAACATGGGAACATTGTTTTGAGGCATGTCCATTGCAAAACAATTTCCCATATGCAGTATAAAGGTAGTACAATCTGAGCAAAAGATGTCCTTCAGTTTTAGAAATATCACATCTTTCT
Organism: Pseudopipra pipra; assembly: GCF_036250125.1. NCBI lineage: Eukaryota > Metazoa > Chordata > Aves > Passeriformes > Pipridae > Pseudopipra > Pseudopipra pipra. The sequence continues at coordinate 43,024,873 of NC_087581.1, read as the reverse complement.
GTGTGGAGCAAATTTCACTACAGGGTATACATGAACACCTCACAGAAAGGCAGAACAACTTCTATCCCCACATGTGAGCAGTGTGAGTATCAAACCATCTTCCACTTTATCATTACACTATGTCTTTTTTGATCAATTTATGCTCAGATATACAACTCATCTAGGCACCAGATACAGGTCAGCCAGTTAGCCAAAAACTGGCACCTTGACACCTCAATTGAAGTATAGAGAAAACTTTGAAAATAGGTTTTTGTGTATGGAAGTTTGAGAGAGAGTCAAACTTCTTCTGTTGGGACAGTTGCCAAAAATTTGTTTGACACTGTAAAATCAGATCAAATACAAAGCACTCCTCTGTACTAATACACAGAGAGAACAAACCCAGAGCAACTCAGATTGTCTTTTCTAAGTTGCCTAATCCTCAGTGTTAGAAAACAGCCTCCAAAGACAGCATTATCTATCAGTCTTATAGAATATTTCACAAATTGTCTATTCACAATATTCAGTTTTCTTCTGAGGAATGTTTTCAATCTCTTAAAGGCTCACTGATTTTGTACAAAACATCATACACAGTAGCTTGAGAGCAATCACTCTCCACATGGTCTTGACATGATGGACTCTGACTTCAGATTTCATGTCAGGCATTGGATAAGCAAAAAAATGCAGAAGTTAAAACCTATTTTAATTGCTCTCCTCATTGGTTTCACTACAAAAGAATTCAGAATTAATAGTGCTTCATTAGTACTTTGATAATTCACTGAGTAAAAGCAAAGAGATAGAGAGAGAAGCCAGCAAAGAAAACTGTTATGAAAGAACTCCATACACTGGCAGAAATCTTTTCAGTTCAATTTTGGATAATGAAGGTCTAATTATTTTACTTAGTAATTGCTGGCATTGACCTGGCTTATGGATAATTCTGTCTTTCTCAATTAGTCTCTTTTCTTTGAATAATCTGCTTGGCAGCTCTGATGCCAGCTCTGCTATGAAAGAGGTGATAGACAACATTTTGGTACAGCTAATAACAAGACACTTTCTGTTTAAGGGGCTGGATATTCCTAATTAACTTGCTGCAAGACCCATATACTACTATTACGAAAAGAGAGGGGTGAAGAAGAAAACTGAAGGATGGCAGCTTTTTATACTCTTTTAATGAGATTTCTGCTCAAACCATTAGAAAACCTTTCTTTTTCACGGAATTGGAGTTCTAGCATAGCATATTTTGAACAGTTGACTTGATTTAAATCTGATTCACCGTGTTTCCTATTACATGAACCAGTATACAAATACCCAGAGACAAAAGCATAGCTGGAAATCTGTGATCCCTCTTCACAATTCCCTTTAATATTGCACCTCAGGACAGTACTTTCTCACTGATCTGAAGAACTCAGACAGTTACAGTTTGGTAGTCAAATGTTTGTCCGTTACCATGAGACATAGATGAAGAGAAATAAAACCTGTAAGACGCAAAAATACTCTCCCAGCTCTTTCTGATTCTGCAGACTACAGGCTTATCTTCTTAATTTATTCTTAAAATAAAAGATTGCATTTAAAACTGTCCATTTACAGACAGGAAAAAAAAAATAATTACATGTGAGAAAATGACACTCGCTTCTCTCTGCCTGGTTACTGTAGCTGACTGCTTTACACTGGAAAGTACCACTCAACTGGGAAAGGCTAAACTGGATTCTAATATTTTAACAAAGTTCATATTCTTGCAATGATGCTGCTACTCCTGCTCAAGCTACAGCAGACCTAAGCCTTCTCTGGCTGCACTATCAGCCAAATTCATCAAAGAAACCATGACCTGCATCAGTTACAAACTATTATGAACTCAGCAGGAAGACATGGAAATTCAGCTGAAGCAGGAATAGAATTCTGCCACCTAATCTCTTAAAAATTAATTTCTGTTGACCCACTGACCCATGAGAAAAGGTTAGGCGTTCTTCACTTGGGTGGAGATTTTTAAGAAGGAAAACGGAATAATTCTGGATGATAAGAAAAATGTCTGGCATCCACAGGGGAAAAAAGAAAAGAATAAAAAGATGTCTGAATGAGGCAGCCGCAACTTCTCTGGGCAACCTGTGCCAGGGCCTCACCACCCTCACAGGGAAGAATTTGTCCTGTATATCTAACTTAAATTTATACTTCTATATAAGCATAATATAAGTAAAAGAAATGTCCTGGCTTTAATAAGCTTGTGGTTCACCAAAGGAAGCTCTTTATTTTTGATATGTGAACCTGTTGTAAGAGGTGGTTTCATGTCTTACTCTTTTTGTTGTTTTCACATTGACCTGTTTGGTGAACACAATGGCAGACTCTGTCTTTAACTCCGGGCAGGGCTGTCTTCATCTTTCTGAGAGGACATTTTTAGACCACTTGCCAGCCCCCCTGGAGAGTCTACAGCAGAGAAAAGCTACATTTTCCCACCTTGGCAGAGCCAGCCTGCCCAGATACCTACGGTCTGACCAATCAGCAGCGTAGAGGAGTAAATATAAGCAGCAGTGTGAGTAGCTTCCAGCACCGTCCCTGATTTAGGTGCTGTGAATTAGGTCCTAAGGGACAAAGAGAAAAAAGTTGTGTAAAAAATTGTGTTAATGAAGACCAGTTTCATTAAGCTGAATTTTTTTTTTTTTTTATTCTCTGTAGCTTTTGAAGTACGTACCATTTTGTCCTAGTGGGAAGACCACATCAGATACCATAAAAAGTAAATTGTGATCTTTCTAAGTGGGCTAGTTCTCTTGTAATAACAATCTGCTGGTAGAAGCACAAAGAATCTTCTGATAAACAATCGTACTACTGAAAAAAAACCATGCAAAAATTTGCAGCTCATATAATTCAGAATAATTATCTTAGTAGTTTAAGCATTTGCTGATTAAACACAAAATAAGCTTCATAGAGCAAAAGAGAAGTATGCATAATTTGGCAATAACATTATAGGAGCTGGAAAGATAAATAAATACCCTGCAGCTGCTCATTCACACGTCTCCCTGTCGGTTGGGAAGGAGAACCAGAAAAAAAATAAATTCTGTGGGTTGAGACAAGAACAGTTGAACAGTTAAATAACTGAAAGAAAATAAAACAACAACAACAATATAATAATAGTAATGAAAAGGGAGTTAACAAAAAAATATATATAAATAAATCCCCAAAACCACAAGTGGTGCACAACACAATTGCTCGTCACCTGCACACCAGTACCCATCCCACCCTCAGCAGTGGTTGGCCCCTCCTGGCCAACTACCCTAGTTTATAAACTGGTCAGAATGTTCTATGGTGTGGAATATCCCTGTGGCCAGTTCAGGTAAGCCCTCCTGGCCATGCTCCCTCCCAACTTCTTGGGCACCTGCTCACTGGCAAAACTGAACTTGAGAACCTGAGAAACTGAGCTTGACATAAGGTGAACAGAACTTAGCAATAACTAAAACGTCAGTGTGGTATCAGAATTACTCTCATACTGAATCCAAAATGCAGCAGTGCACCAGACACTGGGAAGAAAATGAACTCTGTCCCAGCTAAAACCCGAACAAACTCAAGGCATGCTTTAGCAGTTCTTTCAATGGTGAACAGTGAGAATTTAGAGCTGGAACTTAAAATATGATGAATTTCAGGTCCAAAGGATAAACTACCATGTCTTAAAGGAAAAAAAATCAGGAAAAAAGCAAAGCATGCTGCCCCTCAGTAGCCTGCACTGCTAACAAACACACTTGGGAGGCAAGTAGTTTGAACCAGACTGTTTCCAATTATGACATATTTACATTCTGTGATTTTTATAAACTTTCTCTGGGTAACCAACATCCAAACAGTCCTCTATTTTATTTTTTTTTTGGTACAGACAAATAGCAAATGGTAGGCGTGAGCAGTAGTGTGCTCTGTTGACATGCAACTGACAGAGCCACAAAAATAGTTAAGAATAAAGACATAGAGTAAGCAGATTAGAATTTCATACTAAAACCAAGAATGAAATGCTTCTTTAAGAAGCAATAGTGTCTATTTATGAGACAACAATCACTCACTCAGCACAGAACAAGAAGATAATGTGAAAAACTTCCCCAAGTCAAATTTTCCTTGTACAGGAAGAGTCTATTTGCACTTCTGTGCTGACTTCTGTTTTCTTTTTGAAATGTCCTGCTCTTCCTTGTGCTCTGTTTTCCTGGAGTAGCTGTGTGCTTTTTTCCTCAGCAGTCAAATTAATCTTAATCAATAGCAGGCTCCTATGAGATATATTATTACAAACACTAATTTGAATGCCCTTGCACCCCAGCTGCAGTGTGGTCCCTGATCACATGTATGATAACATACAATGTCAAAATGATGTTGCAATAGGACAAGGGATAAGGGTTATAAACTAAAAGAGAGTTGATTTAGATTAGATATTAGGAAGAAATTCTTCCCTCTGAGGGTGGTAAGGACCTGGGACAGGTTGCCCAGTGATGCTGTGGCTGCCCCATCCCTGGAAGCATTCAAGGCCAGTCTAGTCGAAGGTGTTGCTGCCCATGGCAGGCAGTTGGAGTGAGATGGTCTTTAATGTCCCTTCCAACACAAACTATTTTAGGATTCTAAGCTATACAGCTCTTTGCACACCAATGTTGATTAATGGGAGAAAAATAAGAAGGATTTTTTTAGTGATACCAATTCAGAGCATATACTCATATACACTTTCGTTAAAGGCAGGACTTCACAGAAGAAGACTTCGCATTCAAGACTCCTATTTGCTTGGATTGTGAATTATCTTTGTGGTTTCCATTATGCCTAAATTTACTCATCCATTATAAATAATTTTTTATGGCCTTAAAGTGAATGTGTTGCTGAATCAGCCTGCCATTCCTATGCTACTTGATCTGAGCTCAGGGTGATAGATGGTGTCCTAGAACCTGCCAAATGAATTGGAGCCCTGTTGTTATTCCCCATCACTCACATTAATAAGATGATTCTTCAAGATGAGTGTTAGAGAGGCGTCTTATACATGTGCAAGTATCTCTATAAGCAGCAATATGGTCTGTGGTCACCCAATCTTGCTCGGGACAAATGATCATTATCACTAAACCCTTCTTTTTGCTGGTTTTGGAAGAAGCAGATTTGGATCTCCATGGTTACAGTAGGGTGGAGCCATTGGCACAGTGGACACTCCTGCAGGGGGTCACCTGAAACATTCTCAACATCAGTCAACATTCTCAACATTAGCAGTCATGCCCCCATAGCAAAATACAACCCATACTAAACCAAATTGCCCTTTTAAGGTAGAGGGAGAAGGGAAAAAAAAGTTTCACTGAGATTACGCCGGAACAAGGCATACATTTAATACTAATTTCAGTGGAAATGAAGTCTTAACAAAGTCCCCCAGTATCTTGCTGATCAAATGACTGCTTCTCCTTTTAAAGTTCTCACATTGCCAGAATTTCTTCCTGTCTCCATTTCCTAATTTTGAGAGAAGACTGTTAAAAATAGCTAACTGTTACAGTGATGGATGAATTATGCAGGAAATCTGAAGAAGACTTGTTTTATAGAGTCTCATTTAAACATTACAACTAATGAAAAGTGTAATTTCCTTCTGTCTGCTTTCATTTTGGTAAGTTATTAGTAACCATGTTGGGAAATGTGTGAATTATTCCCCATTTCTGGTTGGGAAGCATTTGTTTTTGCAGGCCAATAAGTGTTTCTTAAAATAATTAATCAGATAATTATTGTACCATAGCTTTTTTCTGCAGTAACTGATCAAACTTACTCCCTACGTTTCTTAAATTTGTTCAATTTCCTGCAGGCTCCCATAAGCAAAACAAAAAACAAAACAAACAAACAAACACACAAACAAAAAAGAAAACCAATGTTGATTACATTCCCAAAAGTGGTCTTTGTTGTTGGGCAAAGGTACATGACTCAGTTAACAAGCTTAGGCTTTTGCTGAGATATAATGAATTCAAAGCCCCCTTTTACTTCCCAGGGCTTCTGTAAGTAGATCACGTAGAGGAAATGCAAAGCCTGTGAACAGGCTCATTCTGAAGGAAGTGTTCTGATGAGTTTGACAAATACTCTGTCTATTTTTCCTTTGGCCTCTCCATGAAAAATTATTACACCTGCCCAAGGAAACAAAATGGGAAGAAAGCATAGTTTGTGTGATAAGGCTGTAAAAATGTTGCTGAAGCCATCAATCATTGTGATACAAAGCAGTCATTTGGGCCTGAAGAATAGCACCACTTTCTCTTCAGCTACACCATTTTCTCTTCTTCTCATATGTTTTCTGGAGTGATCTTCCATGCAATTATGTGGGGCACTAATTGCTGGGCCTTCAAATACTTCCTTCAAGGTGAAAGCATCCTTCAGAGTCTTATCCCACCAATGGCAACATCAGAGTAAAGAGATCCATCAGAATTAGACCTGTACCTGTGCTTGTGCCCAGCTTGATATGCTGGATTATATAAATCATGCAGAGGATAAAAATAGTTGAGGTTGGAGCCCACTGCCTCACCTCCATCCTGGCAACACATTAAAAGTCCAGGCTAAGTGCATTTTTTTTGCTTATAACAAACAACTACAAACATGTCCCCTCACAATTTTGGACTAACAATCATTTGGGATGTAAGACTTGAATCCATTTTCTTCTGCTCTTTTTCACGGTTTCGACTGCTTCTGCCTCCTCCTTTCACCAGGCTGTCCCAAGTCTAAAACCTCAAGTGCTTTCCCCTGTAAGGCTCCATTAACCATGATTTATTGTACAGAATGGCAGGCCAGAAAACATATTAATTTTTTACAGCTGCTGCCTTATGCTTTAAGTAAAAGTGCAGGAGAAAGCTTTATTTTCTGCAGCATAAAACTTTTGCATTTGATGCACTACTGCCCTTGCTTCTGCAGTGCTCTTACACTTTTTACATTTTTTTGTAGTAACACTAGCAAACACTATGCAACTTTAAAGCCAAAATACTCCATATTTTAACTGAGATGCACTAATGCTACAGTTCAAGAACTAATTTCAAAGGATTCAGCACAGAGAGACAGTTTAGTTCATTTATATGTATGCTTATAAAAGTTTTGGAAAAGTAGGCAGCTGAAACAATATTCTGATGATAAACTAGTAGACTGCTCTCAATGTCTGCACATCTAAACATCTACTGAAATGTAATATTTAGCACAAAAAGTACCTTTTAGGATGCAGAATCTATGTGAGAATGGTTGCTGAAGCTGTAACCCTGAAACCCTAATTCATAGCAGGACACCAAGGGTAACCAGCAGGCAACTCAAGAACCTCCTCACATTGCATGGAAGTGGCACAAAAGCACCTTTTTGTTAATTAAATGTGATGTCCCACAGTGCTGTAATAATTTGATAGATAAGTCCATGCCCATGGTGGGATCTTGCCGTCAGTGAAGGAAGGTTATTCTGATTTTGGTTTTATCTTTAAAAATACATGACTAGTTCCTTACCAAACAATCAAATAAGCAAACAAAAAAATCCACATTCCATCCTCCCCATCCCACACCTCCAAAACCCCAAAATAAACCAACCAAACTAAAACAAAACAAAACAAAAAAACCACCACAACCAAACTCAAACAACTCCAATCCTCAAAAAACTCAAGCCCTCTTCTTGGGAAGAATGAAAAAAAGTATAAAGCAAGGCAGCAAGCCACAAACTCGTGTACAAAACAAGAAGTACCTGGGACTTGAAAAAAACTCATGATGAACATAGCAAAACACCAGGGTGGAAATATGTAATACAATGAGTGGTTATATTATTTCATATAACATTCACACAGAACCCCCTTGGAATTATACTGTGAAATGTTATCACTTTTCTGGTCCTGGAAGAAATGGCATTAGCAAGTGTCTGTAGCAGATAGAGTTGCAAAGCTTGAGAGCATTTGAGCATATTTTTCAGATGAACAATTTGCCTTTCAGACATTAAGTAATTTGCAGTATATCAACATATCACAAGTGTGAAAGCCACCCAGATATCCAGTAAGAAAGACATTCAGTCACCTATGAAGACCAGGCTGGATGGGGCTCTGAGCAACCTCATCCAGTGGAAAGTCTCCCTGCCCATGCAGGGGGTTGGAATGAGATGATATTTGAGGTCCCTTCCAACCCAAACCATTCTGTGATTCGTTCTATGAAAAAGACATAAAACAGACATTTTGTGTTACTTAGCCAGATGTTTGCTATGCATATTAATAAAGAGTGAAACATATATTAACATATAGAGCTGCAAGAAAGTTTTTATAGGTTTTTGTTTGGACACTGAGCAAGAGAGCGTTGGGGGAATATACATTTTGGCACTGACAAAATAAAAATTAAATACATGGGTCAAATCTGGATGTATTTTAAAAGGATATTTATGTAATTCACATGGCAAATCCCCAAGCTCCATCCGAAGCACCAAAATTTTAATTCAGACCTCATCTTGTAGAAATGTGTATAGCAAAGAGATTATTGTGTTTTAAGCCACATGAAGAGTATACACCAAGGAAATGATTGCAAATCTATGGTTATTAGTTACACAAAGATAAAACTTTGCAAGTGTGAAACCTACTCCTTTAGCTTGTGAAGCTAATGCCATCTTCCATGAGACAAGCTATATCAAGTTCCATGATTTTCTGGCACAGGAGAAACCTTCTATTCCTCACAGCTGAGTAACTGGTTGGTCTGAGAGTAGAGTTTAACCCAGTAGTTTCAACACACATTTTACAGAGCCACCCTCTATATTAAAGCAGAGTACAAATTATATATCCTGTAAGATTTCTGCATATCAAGTTGAGACTTATCAGTTTCTGTGTAATCCAGGAGGAAACAGTGACCTGCTGAGTCACTTGGATCCCCACAAGTCTATGGGATCAGATGGGATCCATCCTAGGATGATGAAGGAGCTGGCGGAAGAGCTTGCCAAGCCGCTCAACAGTCCTGGCTCACTGGGGAGGTCCCAGATGATTGAAAGTTGCTGAATGTCACACTGATCCACAAAAAGGGCTAAAAGAAGGACCCAAAAAACTACAGGACTGTCAGCCTGACCTCAGTGCAAGGTTATGGAGCAGATCATCCTAAGTGCAATCACACAGCACCTGCAGGATGGACAAGGGATCAGACCCAGTCAGCACGAGTTTAGGAGGGGCAGGTTCTGTCTGACCAACCTGATCTCCTTTTATGATCAGATGACCGGCTTGGTGGATGAGAGTGGTGGTGAACAGTGCTGCATCCAGTTGGCAGCCGGTCACTAGTGGTGTCCCCCAGGTATCAGTGTTGGGCCCAGTCCTGTTTAATATCTTTATTGATGATTTAGATGAGGGGATTGAGTCCATCATCAGCAAATTTGCAGATGACACCAAGCTGGGGGGGAGTGTTGATCAGCTGGAAGGCAGGAGGGCTCTGCAGAGGGACCTGGACAAGCTGGAGAGATGGTCTGATTCCAATGGGATAAGGTTCACAAGGCCAAGTGCTGGGTCCTCCACTTTGGCCACAACAACCACCTGCAGCACTGCAGGCTGGGCACAGAGTGGCTGGAGAGCAGCCAGGCAGAAAAGGACCTGGGAGTTTGGATCGACAGGAAGCTGAACATGAGCCAGCAGTGTGCCCAGGTGGCCAGGATCCTGGTCTGGATCAGGAACAGTGTGGCCAGCAGGACCAGGGAAGTGATTCTTCCGCTGTACTCAGTGCTGGTGAGGCCACACCTGGAGTACTGTGTCCAGCTCTGGGCCCCTCAGTTCAGGAAGGATATTGAGGTGCTGGAGCAGGTCCAGAGAAGAGCAACAAGGCTGGTGAAGGGATTGGAGCACAAGTCCTTTGAGGAGAGGCTGAGGAAGCTGGGGCTGTTCAGCCTGGAGAAGAGGAGGCTCAGGGGAGACCTCCTCACTCTCTACAACTCCCTGAAAGGAGGTTGTAGCCAGGTGGGGGTTGGTCTCTTCTCCCAGGCAGCTATCAGTAAGGCAAGAGAGCATGGTCTTAAGCTGTGCCAGGGGAGGCTTAGGTTGGATATTAGGAAGAAATTCTTTACAGAGAGGGTAATCAGGGATTGGAATGGGCAGCCCAGGGAAGTGGTGGATTCTCCATCCCTGGAGGTTTTTAAGATGAGGCTGGATGTGGCACTTAGTGCCATGGTCTAGTAACCACGGCGGTAGTGGATCAAGGGTTGGACTTGATGATCTCAGAAGTCCTTTCCAACCCAGCCAATTCTATGATTCTATGATTTAGAAATTCTGATTTTTTTTATCTTGATGGCAAGTTTTGTGGTTTTGTGTGTGTGTGTGTAGGGAGATGTATGAACTGGAATTCAGTACAAAACATAGTATAGCTTTAACATTGATCCTTTTAGCTAGATTACTTTGTATCTTCTATTCATAAACAATGTAATAAAAATATACTGTTTTGTCAATAGAACATAATTACGTATTATAGCAGCTTTTTGTGTGTTTCCAGTTTTCACACTAATCCCAGGGTCCTAATTTATTATTCTCCTCTAAGAAATTCACATCTGAACGCACTTTTCTTCATACTACTTCCCCATCACAACAACATTTTAGAGCAGAGCAACAATCACATCTACATTTCCTCTGCATTAGGTCAGAATATCTGGCCTCAAGCTTAACTACAACACACACACACACACAAAAAAAGAAAATATAAAAAAAATGTTGTCAGAAATCCAAAACTAGTGCTTGTTTTGTAAACACACCCATTGGCTGGGAAAATAGACCTCCCCCCTACCTCATACCCTTCATAGGAAGGGATGTTTTTAGAAAAAAATTTATAAACTAAAGTCTTGTTCATCAATAAAATAATTCACTTATATTATTAATATAGCAGTTTGATCGCTTCTGTAGCAGTTACTCTACATAGGTTTTTTACTAATACAGGAGATATCATTTACACCTTTTATTTTTTTTGCTGATGTCTCAGCCTCAAGGGAGCATGTGAGAAGTAAATGAATGTGACCTGAATATGGCACAGGAGACTTCCAGTCAGGCAGTGGCTATGGATTTCCCCATCTATCCCAAAACAGTCTCTGTTGCTGTTGAAAACCCAGTGGCCAATCTGCACTGCAGGAGAGCCAAGCAGTCCCTTGTGCATTCCCTCACAATCCACAGCAGATCCAGTCTAAGGCACAGCTCATTTTATGAAAAGCATTCCTGCATACAAGTCAGCTGCTCCCAAAAAAACACTCCAACACTCCAAAAAGGTCTCCAATATGCATGAGGCCTCATACCCTGCAATGAGCATATTAACCTTCATCTTAAAAAACTTCCACCTTGTTCTCCAGTTATTCTGATTTATGATACACCAGCACCCAAAATACCCAAGCAAGCCAAATTCTTCACAAAAGATGAAAAAAAGTAAGTAATTTTTGCATTTGGAGCTCAGAGTCTGAACCCACAAGAGATCATACCAGCTATCTTTTCCAGCTCAGAAGGACATACAAAGAGATCAGGCAGTGAGAAATCACACCCAAAACCTTGATCTAGAGATAGACAAGCACAAGCCTCCACTCTGGTGTGTGAGGTATAGTGCACATACACAACAAACATGCATTTATCACACAGCAGCTAATGAAAGGGCATCATCTTTCATCCGGAAAACCCCAAATCTGCTCATTATTTTCAGTGATGCATTTTTTCCCTTAAAAATCTGTCTTGAAAGCAGATCAGAAAAGAAAGATATTCCCAGGCTCAAAACATCATTTCAGACACTATTCTGAATTATTTCTAAGCAAATATTAGAAATCCAAAAGGACCTTAACCAGCTTGTGTTTCCTTACAGAGAAACCTCATCCCAGCAGGAGCTCTGCAGGATTCAGGAGTTACTTTCAGAGGTCACAGCTGCTTGCAGAGTGCACATTGTTCCCTCAAACTGTGGAGTCAGAAATCCCTTATGTGATTTACAACCTTATTCTGTTTCCCTCACCTGATACTGTTAAAATAAGGATGTATTTCCCCTGTAGCATTTTCATTCCTATAGACACCTTCATAAAAATTATGGCTTCAACTAATATCCAAAAAGTTTAAGAATAGAAAAAAGCATCCTGAGCACATAAAAGCAAACAGAGACAGGGAGGTTATGTTTCTAATAAGATTTAAAATCCAGGAGTAGTTTTACAGGCAAAGAGAGACAAAAAGCCTCACTATGGTAGTGTTCTGTGGGCAGGAATATATCTTCCTAATAAAGAGATTGATTTAACCAGATGAATGAGGAGAGAAAAGGGGAAAGGAGAGGAAGAAGGCAAAAACTCCAGATGTTTTTAATCTGTATTTAATAAACTACATACTCAGGACATGATGCAGAGGAAGGAATTGGGGTCTCACTCACCCCTGGCACACACTTTCCAAATGTAGGAGCTTTAGAATCTGGAGATGCTAGAGCTATTTTTGTTTTGCTCTTAGTTCTGGTAACATATGGACTCAGCAGGGCAGGATTTATTCCATTGGATGAAGCACAAGTTGCCAGTTACTGAAGGCTGGCAAAAAGTCAGCGTTGAGGAAGGAGGTCCTTTTGCTAAAACACAGGCTCAACTCCTGGGGTTGAAGGGTTAGTCTGAGCACACGGTCTGAGGACATCAGCTGCAACCATGACAGCAGCAATTTTGTCCACAATTTTTTCCACACGGAGGCTTCATGAACTCTGTCTGCTGGTGGCTAGATCAGTACAGCTGACACATCCCATGGATGGTGACCTTGAAGGAGGTCTGCAAATAGCTGAGCAGATTATTTATTAAAGTAAGATATGAAAGTAATTTTCTGACTGTTGCTGATCTTTGGACATATCCCCTTCTACAGAGGGGAAAATCCATTTGCTCACTCTCTTATCTTTCACTTGCTTCAAGGACCTTCTAATTTAGAAATGAAGGTCAGAGCCCATTAAGGATAGTGGCAGAGCACCACAGACATACAGATCCATCTCATACAACTGCTGTATTTTAGCATTTTGCTTTCCACATTCCGATATCAAGCAGTCGAAGTCCAGGGATAAATAAGGCTGATTGGATGATATAAAATCTTACAGCTTATAAGTCAACATCATGAACTAACAGCAGAAGTTTCCCTTTTTTCAGCTAAGTTGTTTTGTATACTTCTGGCAGCTGGTGTATCTGGGAGGGATATGAGATTGCATGATAAAAATCCTACAGCATGCAAACTTTAATAAAGAAGAAATACAAAGAGGTTGCAATGGTGGAGGAAAGAGGGTAAACAGGCTCTACTCTGTTGTGTAAAAGCAAAGGGAAAAGACGACCTGCAATAGCTTGAAAGGACAAATCATTGACACCAAAATGAAAGGAAACAACCACATCAACTTTGTTTACACTGCATAAGTAACAAACGTGAAACTTCAGCCTTCTGGATAAGGAAGCCCACAAGATTTCTACAGTAGAGGGAAATTAAGTATTGCAATGAGGAAGATGAATAAAGGTAGAGAAGATGCAGAATCACAGCCTTTTTCTTTTAGCCTCTTGAATCATATATTCCCCTAAACCAGCCATGGCAATACACAGGACCACAGAGGCAAATACATTTCTTTTGATGCTGCTGGTTTCAAAAGTGGTTCTAGCATGATCTGGAGCCAAAAAAACTGTGTTTGGTTCTACTCTGTCTCCAAGTGAGTAAATTAAAAAAAAAGAGAGATATTTCTGTGACACTGTAGTAAGTGAAAACCAAGCTTTTATGCACAAATACACTTTTGTGACCACCTGGGCCCAATTCAAATTGACTCACACGTCACAGACTTTTCCCTTTGAAAAGCAGCTGCAAGAAACTCACCACTTTAGAGTTAGAAATAACTCCAGCAGACATGGGCTGCAGAAAGGAATTACTCCTCTCTCCCACCTGAGACCTGCCTACTTGAAGCAGTAAATATTAAACATATCAGCATACTGAGGAACACTTCTGCAACTCAGATTAAAAATTAATTCAGTTCCCAATATAACCTGTTGCCTGGTTATGCCTGGACTTTCTACTAATACTCTTAGAGAGCTGAAAACTGAAGTCCTTTTACAAAGGTGGAATATAGACGTAATCATGTCACAAAAACCCATTACATTAATTTACTGCAAAGACACCTGTGCTTCACAATTCAAAAGAACAAGCCAAGAGATTTTTCACTGTGAAATATCAGTTTTGCAGTTATGAACTCTGCAGAAAAGTGATGGCTGCCTTTGCAAAGTCTTGTGAATTCCCACAGCAAACTCTGCTTGCATGTCTGATAGTCAGGCTGCTGGTTCACTTCCATAAACAAAAAATAAGTGCAAAAATCTCTGGAACTTTTCTTTCCTATATTCTTGCTCTTTGAAAAAATAAATTTCTGTGGTGGAGGAAGAGATGGCGAGGATCACAGTGGGACTCCAACAGACTAAAGCTTATACACGCAAATTTAAAAGGGATTTTTCTTTGCTTTTGTAAGATCTGGCATCTGAACTGCGCAGGTCCACCCCACTTTTATGAATAAGTTCACCAGGAATTTGATTAAAAAGAAAATGAAAATGAAAGTTATTAAGATACTTTCCTTTTTTTGTGTGTTGGTTTGGTTTTTTGTTTGATTTTTTTGCTTGTTTTGGGGTTTGGGGGTTTTTTTGTTGTTTTTTTGGTTTTTTTGCAAGCAGGGGTTTACATCGAAAGAAAAAGAAGATGCTCCTGGAAAAACTAAATTATAATAAAAATGTTTCTCTCTATCATGGGAGCCCATCAGAACTCCAGATGGGCATCAATATGTATTTAACCATCTCTCTGGATTTGGGGATGAACCATTAAAGAGCTATTGATAGCTCATAGAAAATGTGGAAACAATTCTATTTAGAAATAATTCTACTTATACATTACACATGCTTTGAATTTCTTTCCCCTTGTACTTTATTACTAAGGACATACAAATGATAACACTTTTTAAACAGCTCATCTGTTCATCTTCTTCTGCTCTTCATCCCTGATCCTCATTTTGAAGATGGAGTTACTGGTTGTAGTAGAAAAGAGTGTTGTAGAAAAGACAGCTTAATTTCTTGTGGGAAAAGGGAGCATCAGAATGTCAAAAGAATTAACAGATTCTGTAATAAGGAGATGCAGAAAACATATTTTTCTTATATTGGAAAGACATATAACCATGACATTCAAAACTTAGCCAGAGCCCCTGCTGAGAAAAGCACTTAAGCACATGCTCAGCTTCCAAGTGGTTGCTTATGTTCATCAGATTTGGATATGGATCTGGAGCTCTCCAGCTGGTTAAATCACTACTCAACAGGGTAAACCACTCAACCAGGGCCTAAGAGAATTATTCTTACGCCATGCACATCTGACTTCAGACAGTAGTACTCAACCAAGTTCTCAGTGGGGCTAATGTTCTCAAATCTTATTACATAACATTAGCCCCAGAGTATTTTTTTAATAAATTAATTAGCAGTCCTTTACAAAATTAATTTTCTGAATTACATGTCAATATTACCCAGATGCCCAATAATTGATACGTGCTACAGGAGGCAGAAGTTCCCACAGAGACTCACTGCTCCTATATGCCAGCTTCAGTAAAAATAATATTTTGGAAAGCGATGTCCAAAAATCTACCAAGTCACTTGTGTCCCCTGGAAAACAAGCATCAATAATTCTTACCCTTCAATACCCTTAAAATATTTTTCATCAATCTCTCCTGTCACTTAATCATGGCCATCAAAAGTGTTATTTTACTGCAATGCAGTCTATTAGTTGCATTTTGTGCAACAGAAGGTGTCCTTCCTTTATGATGTAGCATACCTCTATTTCAAAGCATACCTCTGTTTCAAAGATCCATTGGTAACATAGTGTGTTCAATATTTCTTTTGTGGAATGGATCCCAGCTGGAACCTGAAATCCAGGCCAGCCTGAAATTGTTCTAAAAAAAATATTCCTAAGAGATCTGCATCTAAATTTCATACAGCTTGTCTCCAGCTACAGGATCTCATTATCACAATCTTTCTAAGACAAACTAGCAGAACATTCAGATGAGGACAGAGTTGAAAAATACTGGTTTGTGTTACTTATTTAGATGCCATTCCTCTATAAACATTAACTAGTTTATTCAGAAACTGCCATAACGATGCTGAAAGACATATCTCAATGAAAATTTCATAACGGTGAGGAACTAATACTGTTCCCATAAAAACCTATTCGAAAAACCAGCCAACTGAACTGTGTTGCTCCTAATAGCTATTTAAAAGACAAATGATCAGTTTGAAATAGGAAATCTAATTTTGGTTTAGATTAAACACTGTATTACAAAAAGAAAACTTAGTCTAAGTATAATTGGATGAAATTATTTTGAACCAGTGCCAAAATCTACTAGTTGAATGCAGCTCATTATCGCTTTGCTCTTCAGCTGGAACAACCATTAAAACTCAAATCTCATGTTTAGTGGATTCTAAAGGGTATTTTAGCCACTTGTAGATGGGTCATACAATCCCAATACCTATACACAGTTTTCTGTGTTGGTTTTTCTGTCATGAGAGAACATCTATCACAGTCACAGGGTCACAGAATCACAGAACTGTCAAGGTTAGTTAATCTGAAAGAACACGGAAGATGGGAGAATAAATTGTGCAGGCAAAGGTTTGCTTCATGACATGGAGTAGTCAAAGAGAGTTCTGACCGAAACCTCCCAGAAACTAACCAAAATCCTGAATTACATCTGAAAGCTCAGAGCAAAATATCCCAGAAGTGATAAGCCTGTTGAATTACATTTTGTTCAGTGTTTTTTTGTGAAGTGTAACAGTGTTCCAAAGCTTTAAAAACAATCTGTAGTAATCCTTCATACTTTAGCTTTAATTACATTCTTTTGTACAGACTCATGCTCTCCAGAAAGAGAAGGGATTGGTACCAGCTGCTTGGCAGGAGTGATCCCAGATCACCATGTCAAATCAGACAGGGCACTTATAGAATCATAGAATGGTTTGGGTTGGAGAAGATCTTCAAAGCTCATCTAGTCCAAAATCCCTGCAAGGAGCAGGGACATATTCTACTGGACCAGGTTCCTCAGAGCCCCATCTGACCTTGAATGTTTTCAGGGCCAGGGTATTTACCAGCTCTCTGGGCAACCTGTCCCACCATTTCCCGACCATAACAGCATTTACAGAAACTTCAGAAAATCTTTACATACCTCCAGAAAGATGACATCATTAGCCCTTCCCTTGTCCACTGATGCAGTCACTCCATCATAGAAGGCCACCAGGTTAATTAGGCAGGACTTGCCCTTGTTGAAGCCATTTAAAACCTAAGTCTGGCCCACACACAGGAATGACCCTCAAATGGACACTGGCCTCTATGTCTCATGTTGATACTGAAAGTAACATAGAAGAGGGTCAGAGATCTGGAATTTTGTTATGAAGCACAAAATATCACCAGCTATCTTGCAAGACTAATCCAGCAGGCCAGTACTCAGCGTACATCATGCTCCAAACCACTTAGTACTGTCAATAACTTTGATGTCATGAGTTTTTGCCACACAAAGTATGTAATTTTATATTTACAATCCTACTAGAATATTTGAGCTCCGATTGGCCAATGGTGATATGGGGATGATGGGGGACTTCCTGAGGTGCAGGTTGATGGAGGACCTCTGTCTTCTTTAAGCTGACTTCCAGCCCAAAGAGCTCAGCAGCATCAGCAAAGCAGGATGTTAAACGCTGCAGGGCTGCTTCTGTGTGGGCAACAAGGGCGGCGTCATCAGCATAAAGCAGCTCCCAGACAAGATGGTTTAAGGTCTTGGTGTGGGCCTTCAGTCACCTTAGATTGAATAGGCTTCCATCAGTATGGTATCGAATGTAGATCCCGTCCTGATCAGCGAGGTCTGCCATGGCCCTTTGGAGCATCATGCTGAAAAAGACTGCGAATAGGGTAGGAGCGAGAACGCAGCCTTGTTTTACACCAATCTTAATTAAAAAGGGCTCAGAAAGTGTGTTGCCATATCTGATTTGGCCGTGCTGATCCTCATGGAGTGAGATGATCATTTTAAGGAACTTGGGGGGACAACCTAAACGTTCCAAAATCTGCCACAGACCTTTTCTGCTCACAGTGTCAAAAGCCTTGGTGAGGTCGACAAAGGTTACATAGAGACCTTTGTTCTGTTCCCTACACTTCTCTTGCAGTTGTCTGAGAACAAACACCATGTCTGTGGTACTCCTGTTGGCTCTGAAACCACACTGACTTTCAGGAAGGATACCTTCTGCTATAGTGGGTATTAGTCTGTTCAAGAGTATTCTCGCCAGGATTTTGCCAGCAATGGAGAGCAGAGTAATACCACGGTAGTTTGAGCAGTCAGATTTAATTCCTTTCTTCTTATACAAAGTGATGATGACTGCATCACGAAGGTCAGATGGTAGTTCGCCGAGTTCCCAACAGCGCACCACAAACTCGTGAAATTTGGTGTGGAGTGCAAGGCCCCCATGTTTCCAGATTTCAGGTGGAATTCCATCAAATCAGTCCATCAAATCAGTCCAACAGTTTAATTACCTCGGTAGCCTCATCTCCTCAGATGGTAAGATCGACAGAGAGATAGACAACAGATTAGCAAAGGCATATAGTGCTTTTGGAAAACTCCACAAAAGAGTATGGCGTAATAAATACTTGAAGAAAAGCACCAAGATCAGTGTTTACAAAGCCATAGTGTTGTCGACTCTCTTATATGGCTCCGAATCATGGGTCATCTACTGCCACCACCTGCGTCTCTTAGAACGCTCCCATCAACGCTGCCTCCGCACAATCCTAAACATCCACTGGTCAGATTATGTGACCAATACATCTGTTCTAGAACAAGCAGCTGTCACAAGTATTGAGGCCATGTTGCTGAGAACACAGCTGCGATGGGCAGGGCACGCCTCCAGGATGAAGGACCACCGCCTCCCTAAGATCCTGCTTTACGGTGAACTTGCCACTGGCTGCCGCATGAGAGGAGCCCCGAAGAAAAGATACAAGGACTCCCTGAAACAACATCTCAGCCTTGGCCATATTGATCACCATAACTGGTCTACTCTGGCCTCAAATCGGGAAGCCTGGAGACACACTATCTATAACGCTGCTGTCTCCTTTGAGAACACATGCAGGATCACTCTCGAGGAGAAAAGGCAATGCAGAAAGAACCGTGTATTGCAGAATACACCATCTAAGGAGCCTTTCTGCTGTGCCTTTTGCAATCGGATATGTCTGTCTCGTATTGGCCTCATAAGCCACCAGCGTGCCTGTAGCAAATGCGGATAGAGCCTTCCCAAATCTTTGTTCACGAAGCCTAGCCATGATGATGACTAGAATATTAATAAGACTCTCATTAGTTATTTGTCTTTTTCCTTTATCTTGGTATCTGAGAGAGAAGATAGAAAATAACAAGAATAACAAGAAAACCAAGTTATTTCATGTCTGAATCTTCCTGTCTCCCTCTCCTTCAGGAAAAAGTTTTCTTTCAGTGCGTGGTTGATGGTAGCTCTAATTGGAATGTTGAATGCAGGCTATTTTCTTCAAGTTTAGCTTGAAAATCTGCCTGGCATTTTCAGCTAAGAATTTTCCTTTAGATCTAAAGGCTCTGTATGTGTCTATCTCCTCTTCAATGTGTTTCTATACTATAGTTCCAGGAAAAGAAAAAATAAGAAAAATTATTTTTTAGGCAAAGCAGAAGACATATGCTTACAACTAAACTTGGCACTGAATTATTTCAAATATCTATTTTTTTTAAAACTGTTCTATTTATATTAGAAACATATGCTGCAGATGCCCATCCCAAGGGCCACTGAACTACTCTCACATACTGTATGGAGACAGAAATGATTAATCTTTGTGTGCTGGGGAACAACATGGCACTGTGACAACACTATAAGGTATTGCAGAAGCAGCATATAAGGAGTTATGCTGGGACCTTCTAAAAAAGAGTTTTGCCCTGAAACAGAAGTGATGGCACTAGTTCTCTGAAGAGAGTGAAAAATCATTGAGGGAAATATCAGCACACAGTTTAAGGTCTATTTAGCTGAATAGCCCACTGATCTTGGCCCACCTTCTCTGACTCCCCGTATAATCAATAGATATGCCTCTTCGCTCGACAATCCCAGGCAATGAGGACAATGAGAGTCCTGCTTGGAGTCATGTTCTGGAAAAAACAACTCCTTGTTCAGTCCAGAGATACCTCTCTCTCTTTGGCTACTGCCATCCAGGCAGGTTCCAACACCCCTTCCTTCCCATGGAATTTGAAGGTGGGAGCCATCCACCCCCAAAACACCTATATCCAAGCTAGTCAGACTCAGCAGAGATTCAGACAAGAAACTTTGAAAGGCATTTTTCTGATGATATTCTACTTCAGGATAAAATAAGTTGCACCCAATCCTCGGCTGATGCTGACAGCTGGCTCTCCAGTGCCTGTAAGGAGAATGTATGTACCCAGCTCAGATCCACCTGCCTTTTTCATAGGAAATCAAATTAGGCACTAAGTGATATGACTAATATCTGCCAGTCACAATTCCTGTTCTACTTTCATCTTCTCTGGTGAAAAATATAGGCTTTCCTTTGAGCGGAAAAAAAAAAAGAAAAATGTGACATTATTTAGACACATGCTATGCATCATTTTCCATGTTCATGACACAGTAAAGCTGACAACAATAAAAGTGTAAAAGGAGCAGTTAAGGTCTTTGAAAAAATTGGTTCTGTGTGTTAGTTCCTGAGTCTCTTCAACTACAAGGGCACTTTCCCTGGGTTTAAATAGCTTCGTTAGCAAGGGTTAGCTCATTACTCTACCTAGCAGACTTCGAAAAGAAGTATCAGTGTTGATGTGGATGGATATAAGTAGCACTTAAGGGGTTAACAGGTTGTGTTTCCAGATAAGGAAGTAACAAAGCCAATAATCCTAGAAAGAAACAGAGTACAAAGAACAGCCTTGCATAAAAACCAGTGAGCTGGAGGACATGAATCACAATGTCTCTATGTCTGGAGGAAATGGTAATTTTCATAGTGCTATGTATGCCTTGTATTAAATGTATTTAGCTAGAGTTTCTGGTTTCATCCTTCCCCCAAGAATATAAATTAGTGCCCCCATGAAACCAAAACTATAATGTTGCTATGAGATGGAGACTGAGAGCACAGCTACAGAGGTTTTCTGGGGCACTATAATTTTATACTACCACATATTTCTTTTCCACATCTAATCCTTTATGCTGAGAGCAGATTTCTGCCCTGGTAACGGAGGCACAGTTTCTGTCCTGAACCACTTCCAGTCAAGTTCTGTCAATGACAGACTCCTGGGTTGATTGCTTAAAATGATTATTCTTTTTAAACTGCACTCAGAAAGAAATACTCTGGATCATTGGCTAATTCATTGAGCTACCTGATCTTTCATTCTAGAAGTATGCAGAAAAACTCATTTTATCATGAAAAATAAGTCCCTAGTAAACTCTAAACAAAAAGAAAGAACGAGCTTGTTATTTAACTGTCACTTTTGATGTGTGTCAGATAAATCCAATTTTGAGACATCTTAATTGAAACTAAATTGTTTTATATATGTGAATATTTGTGAGTTTGAGCCTCACTTTTTACCTTTATTGAAAAATGTCAGAATCCAAGCAGACATAATAGCAAGGAACACCCAAAGTATTAGAGAAGAACTGATAGCAAAAAAACAAAGGGACCATCTGTCATCTGCTGCTCATCAGTATGGCTCTGCTAGCACCAACAGAACTGAGATAATTCCTGGAAATTGGGTCTAAGGAATAAAACACTGTAATCTTTTGGTATCAGAAGAAAACCTATTGTTAATTTGAGGTGCAAAAGCAGGGAACACAAGCAGAGGTGTAAAAGACTTGGGTTTGTATCAAAGAGAAAATGGATGTTATTGCTAACAAGAAGCTTCCTTGACTCCAATCACATTTACTGACTAGCTACCTACACAGACATGAAATATGTCCCTTTGTTTGTTTTGAGCCTACTGTGTGTTCATTTTACCTGACATCTCCTGTTTTTTTGTTATAGAGAACAATCATTCCCATTCACCACCTCAGTGATTGCTCCTCTGACATCCCATCTCAGCTGATCATTGTCCAGGCTGCAGAGATTAATCTACTGTTTCCTTGAACAGAAATCATCCCCTGACACTCTTTACCACTGTTTTTCATAAATTTGCTATTTTTCTTTTACCTTTTCTGAGAGGGAAGACTAGAACTGGACACAGTACTCAATATATGATTGTACAATAGGAACCAAAAATATTTTCTGCTTTATTCTTATTTACACACACACTTTTTCATTCAGATCTTCCTTTTCACAAGGCTTTGCATTTTACCATTCCATTTAAACTCATCCTACTTGTGGTCGGTCTTACCAGCTTGTGTCACCAGTTCAATGCTGAGGCTGTAGCCCTGAAGAAGAGGGAATAAATTCCCAATTTGTCCAATCGAAGGTGAACAAACTCCAAGCTAGAAAAGAAAGCATCAGCTGTGGCCACTGTCCAGGCTGGTATAGCTAATTACAGTGCATTTCCAAAAATAATTTTTCCCAGTAGCATCTGAGATATCTGCAAATGAAGACATGATGCAGTTGCCACTGAGAATATTGAACTTTGGCATTGATTACCAGTTCCTACTCCTAATAGAGTGAATAATGTTGTTATTTGAAAAGTCAGCAAATTACAGCAGCCAGAAAACTCAGCATCTGATTAAAAACACAGGGCAGACAGGGACATCCAACTGAACCCTTCAGGAGCAATGACCTACCAACCTAGAAGGGAACCAATGTAGAGAGATTTACTGCATCTCTCCTTGTGGAAAAAAAAGTAAGCAGAGATCCTCAGGCTAGATCATTTGCCTGCTTAAACTGGTTTAAGCTGCTAAAAGGCCTCATTTGTGCAAGGGAGTGAGGTGCTTATTGTTGCACCAATCCCACTACTCATACCACGGAGTGCGACAGCAGAATTACTTTATTACAAAGGACATCAGTTTAAATACAGTTTTAAATCGTGCCACATGATCTTTCAACCAATGACATTATAGTATTTCATTGAGGATGTGTAAGAGTCCAGAAAACTACAAGTCCCAAAATCCTTTGCTAGATTCTTTCTGAAACATGAACCGCTATAAGGGAGGATTTGTTATTTCGTAGTGACTCTCAGACCTAAATTGAGAAAATAAATCTGTAGGGAACTAATTTTTCATCATTAAAGAATACCTTTATGAAGTACTTTTCTACCTGCAGGCCATGGATCCCAAGGATTTAAGCAGCTTATTTGTTTAGCTCTTACCTTTCAATGTTTGTCCTTTGTCACACAAGACTCCTCTCCTAAGAGAGGACTTGTACCCCTAGTCCTTTATTTCCATCCCTACACTCCTTCTCTTCCCTTTTATCACAGTGATCTTCAGTGAGAGATAAGAAAGGTCTAAAATAAGCTACAAGAAGCAAGAAGAGAGGAGGTCCACAGTGAAGGGACACCAGATCAGGGCATATTCTCCAGTGCCTTTGGAGAAACTGTTACCACTGCTGCATTCCTAATGCCCAGGGGCTATATCAGCAAAATAGAACTTGGTCTCCATGAACGTGGTGTTTTTCTGAAGTAATCACTTCTACTCCCATGTCTGCTTCTTGTTTAAAGAAGCAGTGAGCCAGATCTCTGAGGTGGCCTTGCTGGACCTTCACACATAACCAGCTTCTCAAAAAAGTTTGCAAAAGAGCACCGAGAGGCTGGAATGCTGTTGTTTTAAAGAAAGAATGAAAACCAGATGAAGAAAGCAGAATGTAAACAAGTTTGGACATAATCTTCCTCTCAGCATCGTGTTCCTGCAACTCAGTTCCCTCCCATGGATAGAAAATTGAGTGATTTTGTAAATTGTGGCCAACCCCCTTCAGTTCCCTCCAGACTCTAGTTTCAACCTCTGCATCTGGCTCTACATAAGGTTCCCACTAGCCCCAGGAAATGTGTCCCCTAAGCAGGCTAAAGCCTTCCTCTGAAAAAGCGACCTGAGCCCTTGTTTAAGAAATGTAACACTCACCTCCAAGGATACCTGTGCTGCTCACTGTACCGACACAGCTTCACTGAAATTTAACAGCATGGGTAAAAGGCTCAGACTTCAGGCTGTGCCTGGGTTTGAGGGCAGACAGATGTTTTCACACTGCTGTGGTTTTGGGAAGCTCCATGACTGGCTGCAGTTGCAGTATTGGCTTTCCCCAATATCTCATTCTCAAATAGTGCAAAACCAGGACTTTATCTGAAGAACTGCCTCCACCTTTCTTTTTTTTAATTTTCCTCTAGAGAATAGCTAGATCTACTGTGTTTGTGTTGGTAGACCTACTGGAATGTTGTAGGGAAAAGAATGACAGGGAGATGGGGGCAGAAGGGAAGTTGCAAACTTCTGGAGGCCTATCTCAGAAAAAAAATCTTCTAAGCACCTAGCAAAAACGTAAACCACTTATTTGAAATCCTCTTCTGTGGAACCTACATGCTATAGCATTGTTTAGCCAGCGAACAAAAGCATTCTTACTATCTCAGTGTAGCCACACCAACTTGAACAACTTTTTATATTCACATCATGCATTCCTGAGTACAATGATACTCAGTATCAAACTGCCCTCAGCTTGACAGATGCAAAAGCAAGGTGAACTGTGGATAAGCAGCCCTTCCATCAAAATTGGTTTCTGCATTAGTAATGAATTCCTATTAGTACTATATCAATTTCTGCTGCTTTGCATAGAAGCAACTTAAAGACCAGCAACATCTTCTCTGAAACATTTGTCCTTCCTTTCCACAGCCTTTAAAGAACATCTGCTGCTGGTATCAAGTCTTCTACCATTGTACGACTAGAGGGTACTTTGCTAAGAAATATGATCCTAGAAAAGATGTTTTATTGAACATAACTTTTCTCTACAGTGGCAGCAATGTAAAAACAGTACAGGCTGAACCAGCAGTGGGACTAGTGGAAAAGATTCCAGCGACAAAAAAAAATGTGGTATTTGCACTTCCTTAACAAAAACTCTTCAATGTTTAATTTCTGTTAAAAAGAGGGCCTCCCTCCCTGTCTGTAGGAGCAAAGCAACATTGTCTCAGATTTTAGAGAACAAAAAGGGACATAAGGACCTGCACACCTTACTTTAATAAGAAAGGCTTACACTTATATTGCAGTCTGAAGTCCACCGGTGAATGTAAAGGATGAGACAGATAAAACAAAGACATTGTCACTTTGTAATGCTGAATGAGAAGTGCTAATGAAAGATTAATACATATTATAAATGTGGTTGGGATATTAATAACTATTAGGGTTGATTTCCCTATCATCTGCAAAAGGAGTTCAAAGCAGTAATAACTAAGAATTACAACCTGTCTGCTAGTCTATTGAGCTTTTGGAAAACATATCATTAATGAAATCTCATATTAGTTTCTTACTAAAGTACTTTAAGCAGTTTGACCCTAATTCAAAAGTTTTCAACAGAAAGATATTCAAATTGAGGTATTTCAAATTCTAAATCCAATTTATTTCTCTGGGAATTGGACCTACGTATCTTTTAGGTAGTTTTGAAAATATCAGCCTATGCTGACATTGGGACCACTGAAAAATAGGCAATTTTCTAACTACAATACAAAAAAAAAGGTCCTTTTAATTCAGCTATTAAAAAAAAAAAATTGACATTGCTAGACTGCACATAGCTGCACATTAAGAGAGCGCTGCTTGTGAGTGAGAAAGTGAAATGAGTGCATTTCTAAATCCACATTTCAGATGGTTAAATTATGTTTCTTTGGAGATATAAATTAATGCTTTTAGAATAATATTGCACAAACAATGAATTACTGTTCTGACCCTAATTTACTAATACTGTATAAAATTCTGTTTAAGTAAATTAAAGTCCTTATCTGTCTGGAATAGTAGTATTTTTTTACCAGTCCTTTTGACAAAGATGAGATCTTTCATACACATTTATCAAATTATGTATTTGCATTTGTCTCCACAGTTCAATGTGGCAATATTTTCCTCTCCATTTTGTCATTATTATATGAAAAACCTTACACTTCCCCTCCCAAAATAAATTGCATAATTTCTTATTTTTATCCTATTTCATCTAATACATACACACATGCCTTTTAAAGACTATCTCCAAAGGAAGCCAAAAATTGCAACATTGTAAACAGTTTAAGGTACTAAAGGAACTATTACGGAGTTTTATTTAGCTGAGAACCAAAAGTACAAACAATTTGCCAAAGCCAGTATAATGATGGTATGTTTTGATGAGTCTGTATCCTGCACTGATCATAAACTCCAGTGTCTGATATTGAGAGTTCAACTCACACATTCAAAGAAAACAAACTGTTTCTAATCTTATAGAAATTAAATTCGTGCAATTTTGCTGTCAAAGTCCTTAAATCCTCATTTCCAAAAAATATGCTGTCCCCTATTCCTCTTTTTCACAGTGCAATCTATGTGTTTCCCATCTTCAGATTTCCTTGTAAAAATATTTTCTTCTATGATACTCGTGGCCAAGGTAATGAAACATATACAACTTTGAACCATTCAGAGTTCTACAGGTTGGAAATTGGGTATAAAATATGAACAATAGCTTTCCTCTGAGGTTTTGTTATTTTCTGATCAGCCCTGTTTGAAGTCAAAATCAGGAAGACAGAAACTTCAGCTCTGAGCTGCTCTTTTGTAAAAGGCCTTTGAAAAGCTTATTGTGGGGGATGCATGAAACCCCTCTAATAATTTTGTATGTTTGACTGTTTTGGGGTTCAATATATGTTAACACTGGGATAATTGAAACATGAAAATTTGTAATTTTTTTTCCCTAAATCTTCTGATTTTCTTGAAAAAATGATGCAGAGTAAGGTCCTTTGATCTCAGGACTGCTGAAGTTAACTAGTGGCAGATTAGAGCATGGAAAACCTTATTTCGCAACCTAGAGGATTCATATACAAAGTAGCTGGGGACCAGACATAAACGGCACAGCTGCATGGATGTGGTGTGTAAGAGGGATACATAAATACACACCTTTAGGCTGAATGTCTTTCTCTCAAAGCTGCTAGGAAAATAAGGACAATTTTATGTAAAAAAGACAACTTGGGAGCATGCTATTCATTAGCATTCATGATAGGTCTATCTACTAAAGATTTATATTTGGTAATTTTCTAGATTCTGTAATTTTCCAGGATCATTGTGTAACTTCTATCACAGCAAAGTTCCGAAACACTGTTGGGCAGCGCCCTGCACAGCTTGATCTGATATTGCAATCGTGTCAGCTTCAAGGAGGAGGGTGGATGAGATCATTTCCAGAGGTCTCTTAAACAATTTTCTTTTTCTGTAATTCTTTGTTTTTTACCAGGGAGACATTTCTCTATTGTGAGCAGCTACACATTTACTCTAGGAATCTAAGGGAAAGAGAGAGCTGGAGACGAGAACGGTTTATTGAAATTTGTTTTTCCTTTATTTGTCGTATTCCCTAATACTTTGTCTCAGTCTGTCCATGTTGTTACCATAGAGCTGATTTCAAAACAACAGAGAAAAAAAAAATTACCCAGGCCTATTCATTCAATACTTCATAACAAGCCACTAATGGTAATGCAAATGCAATTAGTCTAACCCCAATCTACACTGGAGGAGAGTTGCCTATTTTCTACTCCTGAGTAAAACATTCATAAAACTTAGAAGGTAAGTGCCTTCCACACTACTGCTCCACAGCTGCACAATAAAAAGAGTTGAATTTCACCTTTTTTTTCTTTGATCCTGAAGCTCCCCAAGGTAGACCTGAGATTATTGACTATAAATTACTACTGTAGTAGGACAATTTCTTGTGTGTGTGATAATCATGCAACACAGATGCCTATAATAGAAACTAAGCAGGAACAGACAATAAACAGAAAATTTCTGGGGACAAGGGAGGTGAATGTGAGAGAAACAGTGCAGTGTAGACCTTTAACTCTGTTATGGTTACAGATACTCTGTGCTTTAAATTAGTGAATCAGACTAATAGAGGTATGTGAGCCAAGGTGGGACATGTAGAAATGTTGAGCCTAGCTCAAGATGTACGCTTGCCAAATTCAACACGAAGTCTTACTTGTCAAAAATAGGGATACTGGGATTTCCACAAGCCTAGATGCTCACAACCAAGAAGAGAAAGCAATTGGGAGATAGGTCATGGCATTGCAGACAGGCAAGTCTGAGCAAGGTTTTAGTGATGCACCCACCAGCTCTCCAGCACAATGTGTTTTCAGGATCAGTGGGTGTTTGAATAGCCAGGAATACCCAGCCAGCAAAATAGAAGCAGGAGAGTGACAGTAAATAATAATGGTATTCACACTTTATGGGAAAATTTTCTACCATGCAGTTCTGGTTTTGTCTTGTTGGCCACTGTTGGCAGATAATGCAAATTTCTTTTTGCTCAGACAACCTTCCTCAGTTGCATAAGCTAAAGGACACCACACTGTAGCTCTGCTTTCTCTCACACATCTCTTGCTATGATTTGGGACTTTATAATTGGGGTTTTCCCCCTTTTTCTCTCTTAGGGATAATCACAAGGTTGCCATGGTTCGAGAATACCAGCTGATTCAGAGGAGTGGAATTCCATTGAGATAAATGAAAAGTATTTTAGTTATTACAGCTAAGAATATTCCTTCCTCTTATTTGGGGAAATTTCAGATATTTGTTCCTCCTGAGTTTAAAATTGTCTGATTTTGGAGATTATAGATTCTTACAGCGTCATGTGCAACTTTTTGTCTTCAAGTCATGGGTAGTCAAAAAAATTAGCTGTCCTGAAAGTGCTTTGTAATGGGTGGAGAACTTGGATGCTATGCTACTTTTAATGTTAATTAAATGGCTGTATAAGAAAAAAAAACTGTCTTGTTCTTTGTTCCATTCAGATGAGATTCTATGAAGGCATTAAAGAGTGCTATCTTATCATCCCCATCTTTTAATGTTTCTATTACAGGCAGTCACAAAATACATAGTTTAGCACTTTGCCCTGAGGTGATGCATGCTCCTAACCTGGTCTATACTTGTTTTGCTGACAGGTACTCTGCCTGAAATTTCTCTCATGGGGTATACAGCTCTTTTATACACTATGTACATCTCTTAGCTTTTTGTTAATGAAAAAAACAAACAAAAAAACCAACCAAACAAAAAAAAAAAAACCAACAACAACAACCCCCCCACACACCCCAATCCTCTGTAATATTTTTTTACCCATATATACACAAAATATATAATTATATAAATGTATAAAATATATAAATAAATATAGGTTTCTGTTTACTTTTACTAATAGTTTTTGTAATCTCTTAGATAAAGACTATTTTACAACAACATAGAAATACTCAAAGGTAGCAGAATATAAAAATGTAAGAAACAACCAACATTGTACTTCACACTTAGGTATTTTCAGTTTGCCAGCTCTATTTCTGCATCTCCTAATTTTATGTCTTCAGTATTAACTACATTTAAAGCTATGATACACAGTGTTACAAACATCTCCCATAACCCTTGAGAGCGAAGCAGCCACAACAGACTGCTGGCATTAATGGCACTACTCCATAACTCATATGTGCAAGAAACTCTGACTCTTAGTGGTAACACCAGCCCAAGGAGAACAGAAAGCGTGGGAAGCAACACTAAAGAACAGACAGCAGGCCTTTTTTAAAACAGCAGGAGGAATTCAACAGCTGAATTTCCTGCTCAGAGCACCTGATGTGCTGGGATTACACTCATGGTGAGATAAGAGTACTGATTTCAGGAGAGGAAAAGGTAATATGTAGAGTCACTCATCAAAGATCTGGTAAACACTTTGATTTGCTTGCTAGAAAATGTATCTTTTATTTTCCTTCCTTTATCATTGCCAAACAATCACCATTGTAGGCATAATCATGGCAGGATGGACTTCTAAACAACCAGAAAGAGTGAAATCCTGCATTGCACTGCTGTAGCTGAGGCTGTCAGGTCATATCTCTGTGGCTGCAGTTGTTGAATGGAGGCATAACAGTGGTACCTAAGTGTTGTGTGAGCTTCCTTTGGACAGCAGTGTGGATGGGCAATTTCGGTCACATTCATTTTTCACTTTCATATTTTTTCCACTTTCCCATAACTTCTTAAACTACTACTTCCAGAAGTGTAACTCTGATTTAGCAGAGCTCACAGTTGCAATGGGAGCAGGCTTCTGGAGACAGACCTGACACTTCTTTTGTAGACCCAAGCTGTGTCCAAACACAGAGGGTGTTACAGAGGACAAAGCTATTATCTTTCCCTCTTTATATTTTACCATACTCTGCATTAATAGTCTGTTTGAATGAATAAATCTGTCATTACATCACTGAGGGAAGGCTGGACTTGTGGTCACATGTGAACAACAGGTTATAGCTCTGTCCAAAGTTCCCCAGTTCCTCTCTATGCTCTGTATTGGGCTAAGAAATCTAACTAGGAGCTTTTTATGAATATAATTATGTTGGGCTATTACTACATAAATCAGTTGTCATATCACTTGTCTTTGTCTGTGTCCTTACAAGTCTAACACTACCAAAGAACCTTTAAAAACTACATTCAGGGTAATTCAATAAAATAATATCATTTACCCTCCTACTTAAAAAGCACTGTAAATAGAGTTGAGGGCAATGGTTACTGTTATGTCCTGTGATAGTAGGTTGCAATTCAGGACCCATTCTTAAAAATCAGTGATGAGGTTTCCAAAAGCATGTTAGGCTTCTCATCTAAACTTTCCAAGTTTAGTATTCATTGCAGAAGTAAATAAGATATAATGAAGTAAGGCTCACCAAGAGTATGCCTACTTCTTTTTTTTCATTAACCCACTATGTAAGAACAGGAAACAAAAGCATACAGCAATTGTTTATAGAAAGTGGACATTGTTCATAAAATAGATTGGTCTTCTTAAAGAGGTTCTCTCCATCAGTCCTTTACTTGACAGTCTAATATAAATTTACAAGTAGAAGTTCCTGTGGAAGTAGCCTTCCAGCCCAGAAATTCAGATGCTTTTAAACAGACTGAGATTTATCACAGATAAAAGAAATATCTGCATCCTTCACTTTTACAGCCCAGTTCAACAATTTGCAAACAGACATCCCTCTTTCCTTCATTTCCCTTCTCCTTTCCCTTGAGGGCTCAGAACTTGAAAGTCCCCAGAGTCTGCACTTGGTCTTCCCAGGTCTCTGCTTTCCTGGGCAGAAATCAACCTTGACTCTTCATGCTCAGTTATGATTGGCTGCAGAGATTATGCAGTTTGGTAAGCAAATAATATTGTATCTCTAGGTCAGTGACTTCGTGTGCTAGAAAAGTCACTGGATTATGAGTCATGACACTTGAAGTGATTAACCACAAATGCTCTAGGCCAGCTGAAGGGAATAAAGAGGATTAGTATGTATTAATCAATAGATAAAGGATTTCAGAGTTAAATGGCAGTCTGTTAAACCATTCTAAATCAGCTGCATTAGAGAATAATGTATACTGCTTTCACTCCTCTTAATTAAAGAAATCCATCGGACTGTAAAATCTGGATTCTTCTCAGTTAGGAGCTGGGTTGTCTCTGGCAACAATCTCTTTCCAGCATTTTTGCTTAGATAAAGAGCAAGGTGTGGTGGTTTGAAAAACCTTTTCTCTGATGTAGTAATGGTTTGCCCCACTGATAATACTGGACCAATCAATAGTCCATGTGCCCTACGGAAATTACATGCCCACAGAAACGGAAGAGAAGGTGGTGAAGATAGTTTTAGAAGAGAGGTAGCCATGATCTGAGCCAGGAGGAGGCAGGGGGCTAGTGAGCCCCTCTGGGGGCCAAGGGCCCCCAGCCCTCAGCTGAGGCTACGGGAGACCGGGTATAGTGTCAAAGCTGGACCGGGTCCCGTAATCAAGAGCTGGAAGAGTTTCCTTACTGTCAGCAGCAGCAGAAGACATTGAAAGCAGCAGCAGAGCAGTCCTGAGCAGAGACAGCGATGGCTAAAAGCCAGAAGATAGCCAGTAGCAGTGAGATAACGTGAAGCCGGCTGAAAGACACAGAGATGTTCCTGCAGGAGGGAGAGCTGGCAACAAAACAGAGGAAAACTCAAAAGAGCTGGTTTGGGGTAAGACTGTATTATTTTCCAAAAAAACAGAGACTCTCTGAAGAGGAGGGGTGGACTTCCAAACCCTTAGGGAGTCCCAAAATGCAGCAGCAGCTAGAGAGAGGGAGAGAAAGGAGCTGAAAAAAAAACCAAACCAGTCACCCTGAGAGCTGAGCCAGAACGGAATGCGGAGGAGGTGCCCAGGCCCTCTGCTGCTGCTGCTGCTGCTTCTATCATGCTACTGAGCTGAGACAGAGCACAAGTCTGGTAAGACTGAACTGAAAGCTGCCTTCAATGTTCTAACCCAAGAGGAGTGAAGATCTACAAGGAAATCCCCCGAAGGCTCGGGCTCAGGGTTGAAATTTCCACAAAGTAAGAACCAAAATCCTGACTGTCATACGTAAATCTGCTGCCTTGGGAAAAATGAAGGACACTAACCAATTCCACAAAAAACTGAAATGAAGGAACTGTGGCCTGAGAAGTGATAGAAAGACTTTTCTCTTTTCTTCTTGGACTTTCATTGAAGAAAAGGAGAAATTTAATTTAATGCAAATATATATGTGGGTGTAAATAAACCTTTGTAAATATTTTCCCCTTCCCCTAATAATGAATGGTTGTGTTCTGTCTGAAAACTCTCCACATGAGGTGAAAAAGATATCAAGTCCATACCATCACTAAACCCTCTCACAGGGGCAACCCGGGGGGGGGGGGGGGCTTGAACTTAAAAATTAGATTCTTGGGAGTTTCAAACCACCACACAAGGTCATGACATAAGGGATCCATATTAATTATGAAAAAATGAGCATGTAAAAATGAATGCAGTGTGTAATGGGATTGTTCAGTTTATGTGGTGCAATAAAATAAAATGTTGTAAAGATGAAAAGAGAGATTTAACCATAATTGAAAATGTACCCATACAAACCTGCTGGGATCAGGAAGGTTTCCTGTCAATCATTTCATGTGTCAAATAAAAAAATACCTCCAGAATAGGCTGATGACTAGTTTTTGTACCTTAATCCTTGCATAGAAACTGTATCATGACAGCTAAATACAAAGTTGGTTTCTGGCTCTTGACAGTTAATAATTTTTAAAACTGGAACTGAGTTGCCTCTATGCCTAAATTTGCATGAATTAATATTTTTCACTATTTTGCTAACTGTTAGTGACTTTCTCAGAGCCATGAAATGAAAGGTCTTTAAGTCTTCATGTAATTTAAGACTTTTTTTTATCTTTATTATCTACCCTGTATACTGCACCAGATCTCCTATGGTGGTTGACTGACCTCAGCAAATTGTGTAAACACAACTGAATTACGGTCTAATTATGAGAAGAACCATTAAAGCTGTTGGGTTTTGGGGGTTTTGTTTGTTTGTTTTCATTTTGTATAAGGGAAAAGGAAGAACACCCAACTCAGCATAAAAAGCATCTTTAAATAAGCTCAAACAGTCAAAGTGAGCTTATACAGGTATTGTTTATGATACAAGTTTAGGAACCTCTTCCGAATTTTGTCATTTTATATGATCATATTATTAGTGGTACTCCAGTTTTACACGTTGCTCTTTCTCATCCCGGACTTCTTTTTCCAGCTAACAGTCCTCCCATTCAAAAGTTTCCTTTTTCTTTCATAAAAGGAAAGGACTGAATGTGCTAACAATAACTCATACTTCATGATCTTTACTAATCACTGTGATGTACATGTTGGTTTTTTTTGTTCTGCCTGATTGATTTGCTACTTCTGGGTATTTTCACATTTAATGATTAGCAAAGTGTTTGCAATGACCTGAGTTTAAATCATGAAATAGTCAACAGTTCAGTCTACGGAACTGTTAAGTGAAGTACTCTGGAGAATATTTCAAAAATAATTTTTAAATTAAAACCAATGTCAGCTCACCCTCTTAATAATTCAAATTATTTTCACTTTAAATGTAGTCCACTAGAAATTATAATGCATGATTGCCATCAACATGAAGCTGCACTGAAGGCCCGGGCTAATACAGGTAATTGCAGTCAGTCAGTGGATGACTCCAGTGAAACTAGGAGCATTCGTATCAGCTACAAATTCTCTCCTTGCTCATTCAGTGCAGTGCATGTTAGAAAATGGGTTACCTTCATTGAAAGACAAATGGCACCAGAAAAAAATTAAAAATATCCCATGACTTATCAAGCTTTGAAAACCATACTGTTAGTCCACAGAACTTTTTTGATTCAGGTTATTAGGCTGAGAAAAGTTGATTCATTTATATTTAGGATTTCAAATATTTTTAAACTGTAGATTTTTATTGCACAAGTGATACTGATACATGACCTTTTGGAAACAGTGGATTAGAGTGTAACCCAGTCATTTCCTGCTTTGGAGGGTGAAAAACTTTTGTTGTTATTGCTTCATGAGGCGAGGCAGGAGAGCTTTAACTCCCTGTCCAAAAGACACACTGCACACTACTATGTTTACATTGGTGTCTTCTGGAGATTTTTACCTAGGTGCATTTAGGATGGAGGAGTGTACTCAGAATTTTCCTAAACAAGATGGAATTTCTGCATTTGTTGCAAGTCTCTGAGAGACCAGAAAAAAGTACTTGAAAACCTGAATCTGAATTGGATGTATCACACATCAGGAGTCCTGACGAGGTCTAGGCAAAATGAATAATCCTGACTGCCTCTTACATAGCCCAAACACAAATTCTGATCATATTGGCTGGAAAATAATTTAAGATTCCACAGACAGATAAACAAAAGTATTTCATCTGGTTCAAGGTAAAAAAAAAGCAATCAACTCTTCATTTCCCAGTAGCTGTCTGAACCTCCCATATCTAATTTAGTATCATCGGCTCTCCTAAATTTCCACTCAGATCTGAGGACGTCATGTGTTTCACTCAGTGGTCTCATTAAACTTGACAAAGCTTGGATGGTCTTTACTGAGAAATGCATGGGATTTTTTTTTCCTTTTTTTTTTTTATGGAACAGGACAGCAGCCACATTCAGAAAAGACAAAACTATTGGGAACATGGTTTACAAGAGCCAAGGGAGCACATGGGGAAAAGCTGTTGAATAGAAACAGTACCTAAGGTTCAGTAAATGTTCAAACATAATTTTTATCTCCTTTCTTTCCTTCTCTCTCTTCTTCTTACTCCTCTTACTTTTTTCCCTTCCTTTCAAGAGACCTGCTGACTGCAACTGTGATTGTTGAGGTAAAGCAAAATATATGAAATTATGGTTCTTCTCCAAAAGAGGGGACACAAAAAATCTTACTGAAACAGAACTCTTTTGCTGAAACGGCAAGTCTCTGAATTATGTCCCAACAAAAGCTCTGCCAGCAGCCCTTAAAGTGCATCGGCCTCCATATGAATGCCCTGGATGGTGCCTTTATTGCCAGTGCTTGGGCAGCTCTGAGCAAGCTGCACATCCCTTGGCATCAGCTGTAGCACTGAGCTATGAGAGGAGAAAGAGCTTTCCTGCTCTAGAGCACTTCTAGAGCTTTTCTGAACACAGACCTGAGCCTTTTGTTTGTTTTATTACTTAAAATGCTGTCTTCACCTGGGCTGTGAGCTGAAATGGAGGATTTAGTACAGTCTGTTCCAAAAGTATTTCTTCCTTATGTCTGTTTCTCTAGGATTAATGTCAAAAACACAGTTTCTCCTCTTCAATGTACAGTCTCACTTTCTCTTGTCTCAGAGCTGTTATATACACACACTGACACAGCAAAAAATACATATTTATTAAATCTGAGTTTGAAAACTTCATTTTTCTCCCACAAGTCTCTTAAGTGCCACATCCCATATATTTTGCTTCAGTTGGAAAAGGGTTATTCCTCCGCTTTCAGAATCTTAAATCATCGCCTACAAAGTAAAAGAGTGGCTTTCATGAGCCCAAATATTCGAGGGTTTTACAGTTCTTCTAAAGGGCACTTCCACAGAAATGAGGGGTTGGGATTTATTTCCATTTCCTGCGTAACTCAGAAAGTCCATCTGGCTGCAATACAGTCTTGGAAGACGTGCCTTGCCCTAAATTGTCAGTCTGCACACTGCTGACTGCTGGGAGATAAGGTATGAGGCAACCCACCCTCCCAACTTACACCTCTGCCTTAGACTGTGTAAATATTTCCCCTGATCCTCAAAACCTTACACATTTGACAGTGTCATCCTTTGCTACAGGGAAAGGTTTTTCTGATGCCTTTTCCCAAACCTTCTAATGAGATTTTGAGACAGCTACAAGGTGAAAGCATCGGCTTTACCTCCCTGAACTCTGAAAGTAAATGGACCCATTCCCACTCCTTTAGATAGAGAGATACACTTGGATGTTTGGGTGAGGTGATACCCCAGCTATGTCCTAAATGCACTTCCAGCTGTAGGGTCTTCACTCATATAAGAACACCCACAGTTAAAGCTCTGTGTGCTTTGGCCTGGATCTTTAACTGAGTTACCAGCATGATGCTTTAATCACTAATTACAGCCTACCACAGCTACAGTGCTTTATGATATTATATATTTCTATATCACTAACTTGTTAGATAATCAGCTAAAGGCAAGGAGGCATCCCAAGTGAATCTGGACTATCCTTTACAAAGCCCTTTTCAGTGGAAAGGCTCAAAGGCTGTTGCTAACTCCAGTCAATTGTTTCTGTTTACATCTATCTCTAACTTGTAATCCACTGCTTTCAGCAGAAAAGCTTGCTTTTCTGTACTATAGTTCCTTGTTGATTTAAATAAATACTTAATTAAAGTTAAATTAATACTTAATTTAAGAGGCATGCTGGCCTTGTTAATGTGAGCACTCCAGATGCATGACTAATTTAGGAAATGAAGATGACATTTATGCTGCTGGATATGTTAGTGGTAGAACTGAATTTTCATTGGGACTAAAAAAACACTCACCTTATTTGTTTTGCTACCTAGACAAATTGTTCATCTGTGCATTAATATATGGATATTATATATATTCCTATTTAAGATATATAATTATATATGTAATATATCATATAATATATAAACTTAGCCATATTAATTCCTACAAGAAAGTTTCTGCTGGATCAGATATTGCAGAACACTTTCAGAGGGAGGGGGGAGAATTTGTGTGCATATGGGTGACACCAATGAATAAATTAATAGCTTGGGGAAAAAACTGTCACTCAGAAGAGTTAAGAGAATAAAACCTGCTCTTCTTCTCTTTCCTACCTGGAAACTTTGGCACAGCCTGGAACTATACCAAATGTACAACTACAAATATAAATTTATAGGGGAAAAAGAAAAAAAAAAAGAAAAATATTTTTGCATGTGTATCATGAACAGCAGGAAACATGGGAAAGCAATTACCTAACCCATAGAAGAAAAAATTATTTGCTGTCTTTTAATAATTGTTACATTTTTTGAGATGCAATGTTGCATTGCACAGTGCTTATTGACTTATTTTTTTCATTGGGAGCCATACTATTTCTTCTTACCAAAAAAAAAAAAAAAGAGAGACAAAAATATTTACCCAAACAATTTATTTCATTTTTGTGGTGCAGCAATAACACCATCATGGGAAGTTTAGTATAAATAGAATGAGCAAAAGTGCAACTGGTCTTTTAAATTACACTTTCCAGGAGTTCCAACAAGTGAACAGAGCAATTATAACTTTCATAATAGTCTCCAGTGTTAAAATTATTTCAGGAGAGAATTTTAGTCCAATATTTTAAAAATATGGTGTGACAAGGTTATTTCTAAATTAGAGTAATTAAGACCACTACAAACCAAGATCGTTATGCAGATTTTGTAGCTTTTCAGTTTTTGGTTTTCCTACTGACGCATTTCTACCCATTTTAAAGGTGTTCCAAGGCTTTTGATTGGTTTTTATCAGTCATAATAAAACATTCAGATGAGATTCATCTTTCATTCATTTATCTTTGCAGCGGAGTTGGACAATGGCTATATTTATTTCTGTATTTATGCATTTCCTGACTGGGTGATGGATTTAAAATCATCCAGACTGATTCCAGTTAATTTTGTCTAAAGCTGTTCAAGATCAGAAGGACTCCCATTTTTTCTCCTTGCTTTGATATGGAGATAATATTAAGCTCTATGTTCTTGGACAAAAAGTTTCTGTAACGTGGACTAAAATTTTGTTAAATCCAAACATCAACTTATGGTTCCATTTTATTCCCTAAAAATGTATTTCTTAAGGTGTAAGTGACAAAGTTGCAATTTTATTGCTTGTATCATTTACTGCAGGTATCCCGGTTTTCTGAGTATTGCATGACATTTAGCAATGCATGACACTGGAGTGCTGTAGCACTTATGAAGACCTCATACACGAGTTTAACAAAAGCCCTTTTTGTTAAATAATCATTAGTATAATCATCTGACATATTTAGATAAATAATTAAATTTTGCTGAAGTGAGGGCAAATGTAATCTCTGTACTATTTAATACAAACTGTACCACAGAGTTACCTTCCTCCACTCACACTGACCCATGGCTCATTGCCTTTCTGGGAAGACAAAACCCTTGTCTACCATCTTCAATGCAAACATGGTGATTCAGTCACTTAATCCCAAACAAGTAATTGACAAGAAATTGCTGACCATTTCCATTTCAGTTCCACTTGCTGCTCTCATTGCCTCTCATTGCACATGTTCATCTACCAGCCTCTGTTTTAGGATCCTCTTGGTTCAGTGTAGAATTATTTATTTTTCCTTTATTTCTTTCTTCAATTCATAGAAAATTTAGCTCTCATGCCTAGAGGCATTGGGCAAGACAGGAGCCCTATCTGACGTGCCATGCATGGTACACAGCACAGACAAAATCACTGCCTGAAATAAATTCAGAGTCTGAATAGTATTTTAAAGAAAACAGTTTGTATGTGAAATGCTGTACACCTCCCAGAGAGAAGATGTATATAGAAGCGTCAGAAGATACTTATTTTTAAGAAGAATTGGAACAGGTATAGACACAAGAAGAAGAATACTATGAACTTGAGCAAGTTCACAAATTACTGTAATAGATTTGACAGATTTCTAAACTCTGAATTCTGTAAGTCCTATCTACCTCTGAATCAATTCATTCCAAACCAATATGGTGCCTGAGGCTTCACACTGTTGGTTTAGTGCTCGGCAAAAGTCACTGGCAGACCTGAAAGCTATTAGCTGCTCTCAGTTTAATCACTACCTTTTATTCTGACTTGTTTAAAAACAGCTGCAGTGACTACAGTTTAAAAAAGTCCTGAAACCAAAAATTACATTAAACCAAAAAAAAAAAGAAAAAAATACCCCAAAAACAACAACACCCCCCCACAAAAAAATCCACAAACAAACAAAAAAAACCCACCAAAAACAAGCAAACACAAAAAAAACAAACAAAAAAACCCAACAAATAAAACAAACAATAAACCACAAACCCAAATACAACTGTAACGTGGACTAGTACTTGCAAACATCAAATGCTGCAGTGACACCAAGAGGTGAAATGCCAGTTTGCATTATGCAAGTACAAGGCCGAGCGTCAGTTTTAACACTTCTAAATTCTTTCCCATCTACATCTTCCTTTCTTCATCAAGTGACTAAGTGTCAGTATCGATGTTGTAATATATTTTTAATGGCTAAATATAGCTTTTGCTACACAAATCATGGATAGAAATCTATCTATCTTCCAAAAGAATTTTGTTCGGTGAAAGAGAAAAAAGGTTGTGCATTCCCCAATGGGTCTCTCTGTTCCTGCTTGTACCACATGTCAGACAATGGTGAGACAATTCACTGAGAGTAAGCCACTAAATCAAAATGCTCAGGACTTTTAAAAAATATATCTGTCATAGAATCATAGAATAGTTTGAGTTGGAAGGGACCTTTTAAAGGTGCTCTAGTCCAACTCCCCTGCAATGAGCAAGGAATACAATTGAGAAGTGTGTCTTTCCTCTCCCTCAATTTGAAGACAATCATCCTTTTGTGATCAAAAGGACCACAAGATGATTTGTAATTTGTCTTAAGGTCTTAGCTACACTCATTTTTGTGAGCTTTTCTTCACTGACATGTGGACTTTTTTGGATAGATGCCCAGAAATGATCAATCAGGAGGAACAGGCACAAAACATGGCTTCCCACTCACGTAGTAATGTCTTGTACTCTTGAGACTTTTGTTCGTACTGAGTTCTTTAGAACTTTAGTTTATCCATCCAGAGGCATTTTTTTCTCCATATTTAGAACTGGTACCAATAAAACATCAATACTGGGAATTTTTAGAAGTTTTTACTTGGTACTTTTGCTATATACATAATATTTTATTACACAATCCTACTATTTTTGTTGACATCATTACTGCATCTCCAAAATTGTTTACTCATGTCTATGATATATATACATTCCTCAGCTATCTTCATAGCAACTATGTCATGTAGGACATAGCCTAATAAAAAATCATTCTCATTTCCAGGTCCTAAATTGGACTGATGCAGGAATGTATTCCTAAGTACGAACAAAATTCTGCTACACATTTTAACTCTATAAATGCACTGGAAGTACAGACTTGATATTACTCAGATGTTAATTCAGAAATGCAACAAAAACTCATTAATTTGGAAATGAGCAGAGGTAAACAAATACTTTAGATATCTAGCTTTACTGTTAAAAAAAATCCAAAAGCAACTAACCCAGAATAATTAGTTATAAACACATTGACAAATTAATTCACTTGAATATCTAGAAAATAATGGAAGAAATTCCTGCATTAATGGACAGGAACTGCAAGTCTACTGACATTGAATTACTACCAAAAACTTGAGCTTACTAAATCAACTTCTAGGAGATATTGATTATGTAAGTAAATAAATTGATATCAGAAATCATGTTTTCTTTTATTGATATGGAAAAATATTATTCAGGATAAAAATTAAGGCGCTTATATTTTTGGTGCCACAGGAATTTTCTTATGGGAAATCGTCAGCCATTCCACACAGACTGAAAAAAAAATAAAATGCACAGGTGGTTTAATTGCCTTCTATATTTTTCGGGAAAACTGAGTTGTAGTTTTGTCAAGTTCCTGTTGTTCTTGTCATACGAATGAAGAAGAATCTAAGTGATAAAAACATATCATCTGCAGCAAACCTATATGGCTTTCTATTAATCTTCACCCCCATTGCCTGGGGAGCCATCCCATATCTATTCTGCAAGTCAAGAAGGTGACAGACAACAGACAAAGGTCTGAGCAGGGTCTTATGAGACTGACCTAACAGATATTGCAGGTCCAGAAAGAGTCATTTTAAAATTCTGAATCATGGATAATTTCTATTCTGGCCCAAAGATTAAAGGTATTAGGATACATTCTTGGCCGTGACAGAAAGTATATTTCTTCCTTTTTTATTTTTTTAGTTTAGAAGTTTATTTTATTTCCTATCCAGTAGATCCGAATTTCAGAAGCTGGAATTTAGGTGAGAATATCTACAACAGATATTTGAAGGATCCTTAACAAAATTTGCAAATACATATATACACACATACACGTGTAAATACACTAACAACCTTAAGCACCAGGTGAATGTCTAACTATGAAAGGGCTACACAGTATAATAGCTTGAAACCACCTGTAAAGGACTGATTAAAAGATGAAGTCTGCTTAGCCATTGCCTCAAGCATGGAGCTAAAAAGTCTTGATGCAACAGCTACACTGCTGCAGGAGCTGAACTGTTTGAAAAAGCTCCAGGAAGCACCTAGCAAGCCATAGAGGAGCAAAAAAGCTAAAAAGTGTTACAATCAATAACACAGCAAGGACTTAACTCTCCCAAATAAGGTATGCCAGGCAGATCTTGATGGGATGCTGGGGAACCAGCCAGTGGACACTCAGGGCCCACCAGGCAAACTTTGCTTGGATACTGGTGAAGTGGCCAATGGGCATTTCAGGGGCTACTATGGCGAGGGCATTTAAGGTGATGCCTAGGGTGGTATGGGGGGAGGGAATGCTGAGTGGACTGCTGCGGGAGCTGCTGCCACTCTATTAATACTCTGCCTTCCAAGGGTGCAGGACTTGGCTCTTCTCCTGGCTGACCCGCAGGAGGTTCCTGTCGCCCCTTTCTCAAGCCCCTCCAGTCCCTCTGCTGGGCAGCAGCACAGCCCTTGGGCCCAGGAGCCTCCACCCCCACTTGCTCAGAGCCATCTGCAGCTGTCTGAGGGGACACTCAGCCCTGAAGGTGAACAGGGTCCACAGAGGATAGCACAGGGTGTGCAAGCATGCACCCTGAGAACATGCAAATCTCAAGTTGACAGCTACTCTCCTCTATCTTTAATTTCTAAGTATTTTGTATTTTGCTTGAGCACATGCCTAAAACATTCAAGAATCCATCGTCGATAACAGGTTAACAAAACATAATTTTCTGCGATATTAGAATCCCAGTTTGGTT
Source organism: Pseudopipra pipra (assembly GCF_036250125.1). Taxonomy (NCBI): domain Eukaryota; kingdom Metazoa; phylum Chordata; class Aves; order Passeriformes; family Pipridae; genus Pseudopipra; species Pseudopipra pipra. Next base: position 42,982,564 of record NC_087581.1, on the reverse strand, counting down.
TTATTTTTGGCACATGATGTCCCGCTGTACCTTGCAAAGCTTTAGTCCTGAATGCAGATTCATATCTCCAGAAATCTGGGAGCCTTTCCCAACAATGCCTTCCCATCTAATAAAAATAGGAAAGTAGGGGCAAGAAGTTTGGAAAACACCAAGAGGGGCAGAACATTTGGGAACAGGGTAAATCAAAGTGGAAACAACAAAATTAATTTTGTTTTCTCTTTAATTACAATAGAGGTTTCCTTTGAGCTTCTGGATTTACAGACTGTCCCATGCATTTTACAGACAGTAGTCTGCTCAACAATATCGCTACAAGACAAGTTTTTTTCTCTTCTTTGGTTTACTTTTGACAAAAATATGTTCTGCTGAGACAAAATATCCTGGTTTACCTTTAAGATTCCCGCTCTGAAAGCCAATGCTCAGCAACATCTCTGTGCTTGTTAAGGAAGTTTGTTAAGTGAGTTCAAAGCAAAACAGTAGATGACAAAATGTTTTCAGTCCAGGAGTTGCATTACTTAATGGCTAGACATACCTCTTATTTCCTATTCCTTACATGAAAACACAAAAATTTAAAAGGAAAATGAGAAATTGAACCTACTTGGAAAGCATTGGTCTTGAAGAGTATTTTTCATTCTCCATCAGTCACAATATTTGAAAAAAACTTGAAACTGAGCTGCCAGCAAAGTGACGAGTTACTATATGGAAATATTTTATGTGACACATTTCTACAGTTTTCTAAATGGGATTTAATTAATTGAGTTTTATTCTTATTTTCACACACCCATGGTTTAATATGTACTTCTCTACTAGGGAACCTGTTATTTTACAATCCAGTCATTTTATGAGTTCAATTCTGACCAAGAGAAGCTTGAAGCAGTCAGTAAGAGCAAAAAATTTGATAATATCACCCACAAAATTGCTGAACTCTCTAAAACATAATTAATTCAAGCCAGCTATAAATTCAGCCCACAGAATCCTGAAATGGAGTGAAAGTAGGCTCTTCAAACACCTTACCCAGCTCCTTGCAACCCCTTTGTCGCTGTAAGAAGCAACGTGGTAAATGCCCATCCCTTGGATACAGCACGGCATAAACATCTCTCAGGTTCTCCAGATCCTCCAGTCTGTTTGATGGCCTGCAAGCTCATCCGAATATGGTGTCAGCTTTGGGGACAGGCCCAGCTAAAGGTCCTCAATTAACAAACCCCCTGTGCCGGCTGGTGTTTTACAGTGTGCACAATTATGTTTAAGCCCCACTTTGTTTGCCAGGCAAACGGTGATTGACAGGTCAAATCAAAACTGAAAGGACCAAGGGCCTCTGCTGTTTAGGAAAGGTTAGCGAAAAGCTCGCATCCCACACTCCATTGCAAAAGAAGACACGGATTCCTGATGGCTATGCCAGGCTTGCTCAGCCCTTGGACAGCTGCTCTCTGGCATTTCCACAGGGGTTTGCATTTAGCCTTGAAGACCCGACCTGTGTCAGGAGACCAGTGAGTACAAGAGCTCTTTCTGCTCATGGTGGAACCAACCAGCTCCATTCTACATTTGGTTTCTATCGACTCGCCGTGATTGCAGTTTCATGAGCTGCCGCCGAGCTCTGCCCGTCACTCCGGACCCCGCTCCCCCCCATTCGCGTCCCCGCTCCCCTCACGGCCCCTCCGGGCGCGCTCCGGGCTCTGCCCCGCGGGCTCTCCAGCGCCCCCCTCGGGCCGCGCGGCGCCGCCGCAGCCGCGGCCGTTGCGCTCCGGGCGTTGTGTCCTCGCGGCGCCGCGGGTCGCGACAGTCCGTCCGTCGGCGACCGGAGCCATGGAGGAGCTGCCGCTGCCCGCCGGCGTCAGCCCCAGCACCTTCCCCGCCAAGCTGTGGCAGCTGGTGAACAGCCCACGCGTCCGCTCCGTGCGCTGGGACCCCCGCGCCCAGGGGCTGCTCGTCGACCGGGCGCTCTTCGAGCGGGAGCTGCTGAGCGCGGGCGGCGCGGGCGGCGATGCGGCGGCGGCGGCCCCGGGCGCCTTCAAAGCCACCAACTTCGGCAGCTTCGTGCGCCAGCTCAACCTGTACGGCTTCCACAAGACGTCGGTGCTGGCGGGGGGCGGTGCCGCGGCCCTGCCGGCCTCTGCCGGGTCCCTGCTCCGCTTCTGCAGCCCCTACTTTCGGCGCGACCGCCCCGAGCTCCTGGTGCACATCAAGCGCCTGACCAGGGCCAACAGGGAGCGGCTGGCGGCCGGGCTGGAGGTGCGCAGCCGGCAGCCCAGCCGCTTCCAGCACCTCCACAGGGACCGGCTGCTGCCGCCCAGGGCCGGTGAGACGGGTGGGACACGCGGGGGGCGGGGGGTTGGAAATGGGAATGGGCACTGCCCCGAGCCAGGAGGGCTCCCTGCCCTTGCTGGGGCGGCTCAGCTCAGCTCAGCTCAGCTCACCCGGGGCCAGACAGGGTTGTCCTTGGGGAAGGCAGATCTGCTGGCACAGCCCGGGAGCTGTTCCCGTGTGTCCCGCTCTGCCCGTGGGCGGCAGCAGGACAGTCTCGGCTGGGCTGCGCTGGGAACACCCTCGCTCCTCGCTGGCGAGCTGGCCCAGCCCTGCCCAGGGATGTCCCTGCTCCCTGCCCAGCTCTGGGGAGGCTTAAGGAGCTCTCTGGGAGTCCGTGGGACACGATGGGTCGGTCCTGTGCAGGGACAGCTGGCGGGAGTATCCTGTGAGTTTTGTGCAGAGGGGAGGAAGACCTGGCAGGAAGTCTCCTGCCAAAGCTAGATGGTATTGCACGAGGATTGAATGAGTAGGTGGGAGCTAAATAGACAAGTTATTTGTTGTTGCAAATCCCCAGAACATAGGATTTTTTCTTTCTAACCCTGCTTGGGAGTATCTGAGATTTTATATTCCCTGATAGAAGTACAATTGCTGCCAAGGGAGGTGTACAGAAGGACCAATACTGACTCTCTATCTCCTTTCTTCCTTTCTTCTTCCACTACTCCTACACAGTGAGCTTGGGCCAGAACCTCTTTACTTTACCAGCCAGAGGTTTAGATGTGCCTCCAGTCCCTTCCAGGACAAGTCAAGGTGTTCAAAGCTGTAAGGCTTCTCCAGCACCTCGCAGTAAAGTGATTGTCACTCCAGGACATCTCAGGTTTTCAAGGGAGGTCCCGGTCACGTCCACATCCACAGTGCAGCCTGTGTTCTTCCTTCCACTGCTTCACCAAGGGCCTCAAACCGCTGCCATGGCCCTTCCAGAGCACAGCAGCTGCACGGCTTCAGAGCAGAACTCACCAGGCTACAATCCTGCAGGTATGGAAACAGCTTCTGCACTTGCTTTTCAAAACATACTAAAAAGTGATAGGTTTAAGTATCTTTCTTCAGTGCTCTGTCACCTGTTTATCTCAAGCGAGAATCAGATAGAAAGCGCAAGGTCTAAAAGGAAGAGAGATCTTGAAAGCAAAAAGATTCACTCTCTGGTTTTCCTGTCCTTCCTCCAGATTTAGAGCATCCCCTGGGGGTTTTGCACACAGCCTCTCTGTTGAGGTGAAAGGACAAGGAGAAAAGCATTTGGCCACAACTAGTCGGTGTTAGGTTGACTTTTATCTTTCTTTTAATTAAGCAAAACTAGGACAATGATAGGATAGTGCAGATTTTTAAGGTTATCTGTCCTGCAAAGAATGACATTACTTTTAGATGACGTCTGTGTGTTACCCAAACAGTCCTACCTGGAGAACACTGTTCCACAGCGCTGCTTTTTAGAATAAAATCGCAGTTCAGTTTTGGTGTGTGCGTCTGAAGATGTAATCTCGTCTTAGGTGAATCCACTTTCAGTGGTATGTTGTGATGAGAAACCAAAACAGCCAAATCAAAAAGCTGATGGGAAGATACAGAAGTCTGCAATTATGAAGCTTTTATGTGTGTGTACAGACTTTACAATCCATATTTTAATATTTTATATAATATATATAATTTATGTATAATTTCAATATACACATCAACTAGAATACTTTTCTTTAAGATTAATAAATCGGTAATTGGTCTTCAGATGACCTGAAGAGCACAAATACATTTCTGGAATTGAGTTTACTGTGTGATTCCTGAAATGTTTGATCAAAGGAAGCAATAGAGCTCTGCAAACCAAACCCAAATTCTGGAAGCCTGATGACCGTGTTTGGATTCTTGCAGCCACACTGGGGAGTTCAGCCCCCGATTCTCTGACTGGCAGTGCTGGTTCTGCAGCATCATGGATCTCCAGCTGGGCCTGTAATCCCTCTGCTGCAGACGAGTGGGCAGGAGTAGATCCGGAAGTTGTGTTTCAGATGCTCGAGGAGGTGCTTGCATCAAACCTGCCTGAAATGTTTCCCTTTCTTGAGGTAACTCCATTCAATAGCAATGCTGGGGGCTGGACTGACCTGTTTTTAATGTAGTTGCCCGCCTGAGAAGTAAAGGCTTCTTTAATTCAGCTTCTAGTGGACAGCAAAGAGTTTGGTTGGTAAAGTTAAGGTTTAAAGAAGAAGAGGGACTGAAAAAGTATCCCACATTCATGAGCGTGAGGTGGGTTAGCTTGTGTTGGCCAAATTAGGGGACTCATTTTCTTGGGAAAAATACCTCCTGCAGTTGCATTCACAGTGATGAAGTGGAAGCTTTGTAGGTTATAACATGATGTCTTGGATCCTAAATAAGAGAAGAGTATTTTGAGCACTGCCACTGAAGGCAAAGTCTCACACACAGTGAGGGGCATGTGAGAGGTCCCTCTGTTGCAGCACCAGATGTGGGCTCTAGCTCTTTTTCTTTTGAACCCCAAAGAAAGCCAAGAGCTGGACTGTACCTGGTGCTGCTGCCCGTGGCTCAAAGTGCTGTGGTGTGCATGTGCTGGAGCTGCAGCAGTTTATTGTCCTCTTTGTGTTTTGAGGTCTCCAGTAAAGTTTCTGGCTTGGAAATCCTCAGCCGGAGCAAACTTGCCACTACTGCTCTCCATGTCCCATAGCTTAGTCGTCTTCCTCTTGGGTATCCCTCTTTCTAGAAAGGGATATGTTTTCTAATCTAAAGTCTCTGCAAAGCTCCAGCCTCGATGGGACTGTTCTGCTCAGTGCAGTGCAGGGAAGAACATGTCCTTGCACCAGCACACACGGAGTTGGCAGGACTCTTTCCTTAGAGCCCTCTCAGTGTATTGGGTGTCACCTGCATGTTAAACATTGTCAGCTTTGACAGCTTTTGAACTGTGTTTGAGAAGTAAATCTCCATTTTTAAGGCCTTTTGGGCCCAGACTTCCTTGTTAGCAAGGAGGGATTAAGTGTGTGAGCCATGGAGTTGTTGGGGGGCAGGCGTTTGGGTTTCGAGGCCCCATGACTTGTGTAATTGGTGTGAAGGACAGTGCTGGTCCTGGATGTGAAATGGTCAAGGACTTATTGAAGTGGTCAAAGGCTTATTCTGTGTTGAAGAGCGATTCATGGACTATTAGACTTTTTGTTGGACAAGTTGCCTCTTCTGATTAGGAATCCCCTTTCTCTAACTCTTGCTCTTCCCAGACTTCTCTGGAATGTTCAGTTCCTGTACTGGCACAGGCCTTTTTGCTTATTGTTACACAACTTTGCCAAAGAATGTCTCTGTTTCTATTGATGTACGGACCTGTTGCCTTTTGTATATTTAACATTGAGTAAGGGCAGAGTCAAGGTGGGGAGTGTGATTTTTTGGCATTACCAGTATCTTCTTCCCAAGTGTGATGCCCTTTTGTCTACTGTAACATCACACATACCAGTTTTCAAAAGCGTTTGATTGCTTAATAGAAGGAAATGTTGCAGGCTCTGAGCAGTCATTCATCTCTAGGATTCTGATGGATAGGCTATGGCAGAAGAGATGAATATCCTAGAACTGGTCATAGTGAGAATATCTTTGTGCCTAAAGGTAGTTTCCAGGTGCTTAACCTTGGGTCTTTACTTCCTCAGCAGAGCAGAAACATAACTTGGTTGTCTGGTTTTGGGGAGCTTTTTACCCTACAGATTTTTGTCACATGATCATGGAAATACACCAGTTCAGTAAATGGCTGGCTGCAAAGTGCGTGTTGGGCAGCAGCAGAAGGCTCCAAAAAGGAAGCAACACCTTGTAATTTATTGTCTTAGAAGGAGGATGGGCAGGGGGGGTGGGGGGGGATTCCCAGCCAGAAATGTGTGGCTCATGTGTAGTTTTGCACCACACAGCCCTGTGCAGTGAGCAACCTGACACATGTGTGGGTAGCAAGGAGGGCACCTGGATTTCTGTTGACTGGTTTCTTGCAGCTCCTGTGATAAGTGAGGGCAAAGTTCTGACTGTGAGGACACACAGCCTCACTTAGTGTATTCTGGTTTTCTGATTTCATGTTTTGCTTAATAGGACAAGAGCTTTCACTTTGGCAACCTTAATTCTGAGTTTAAAGCACTTGTCCTGTAAACCATCTGAGCAGTGTTCACTTTGTGTTACACATCCTTCTGGAGCGTAGAACAGTTTTTACTGTGTCCCTAAAGTGATTCCAAGAAAATATCGAGTGATCCTTGGGTTTATTTCTATTTGTTTTTCTTTTAAGGGGAATATTAGTGTTCCCTCTGAGTCTTCAGGAGGGGGGCCTGGGAACAAGGCTGCAGCAGAGAAAGCTTTGCCTGGCAGTGCGAGCAGCGGGAACAGTTCCCTGGAGCCAAATGAGCCTGGTAAGAAGAGAGTCTATGTTCTTTTAGAGATGACCGAGACAGCTGCTCTAAGGCTGAGTGTTACAGGAAGGGGAGATCAGAGCAGCTGAGTTATTGTCTGCAGTGTTAGTGCTTCCTTGTGCCTTCAGTGAAAATATTGTGCTTGTACAACCTCACAGAGTACTCACCAACACACTTCTCTAGATGTGCTCAGACCAGGTGTTCTTCTGTGCAAAAGGGTGTGAATTAGATCAGTGAACAAAACCTGACGTTCTGGGAGTTGCGCCACCAACCCAGATGGGCTACAGAGGCAGTGCTGAGTAATGAGGTGACTATTAAAGCAACAGGGAGAAAACCCAGCAAACTGGTGATGTCAGTGTAGAAGTCCAGGCTTTTTGTCTCAAATCACTACCTACATTTAATACCAATCTGCTGATACCTATGCTGAGACACGTGAGAAAAACAAGAGGCAGAACATCCGAGGCCAAGCAATTCACAAATCCAGTAACTAAAGGGAAAACCTGAATGTCCCCAAATCAGCAAGACCCAAGAGGAGAGAGAGAGCACTTTAGATCTATTCTAGGGCAAAGGTGGTGCAGGCTGCTGGCCTTGTAGGGAGGCCTTTTCCCTCCCAGCTGTTCCTCCAAGAGCTGATGGTAGAGTTGGAGGAACTGTTGCTCACTTCAGAGGGCAGTTTCTAGATCCCAGATAACGATGCTGGTTAATAACTCAGCTCACATTGCCCATGAGTTTCAGCCATTTAAGTAAGGACTGAGGCCTTTGGCGGCACAGAGAAAGAACAAGGCTGGAGCTGTCTTTGTGAGATGTGACTGTCTCTGTTTAAAGCTCTTGTGCCATTTGCAGGGTGAGTGCTGGGACTTTATTGGGTGCTTCAAAACTTTAAAGTATTGAAAACTTGGAAGAATTCCTATTCTTTAAACAGCAGGCCTCAAATTCCCAAGTGAGAGCCTGCCTTTGAGGCCATCTTTTGCAGTCCCTGACAGGAGTACAACTGCTCGATGTGCTGCTGAGGAGAATGTACACAAGGACCCACAGTGACTCTGTTCCCTTTGTTTCCCAGAGGTCCATGAGCTGTACCTTGCCAGGAGAGCTGCTCTGCGTGGGAGGAAGCGACTGAGGGAGAGCCTGTGAAACAGGGCAGCTGGAATCCCTCTGTTTATAGTTATATTTAAAGATGGGTAGAGTTACATTTCTAGATATAGTTGCATATTTATATTTATAGATGTATAGAGATGAAATAATATATTAATAGCTATTGTTATTTTAACATAACATTTAATATTATTAGTATTGTAATTATTACTAATATCAATATATTAATAATTATATAATTATGTAATTTTATTATATTATCATATAATAATATAATTCTATATCGTTGTTATTAATATGTTTTATAGTTAGTACTATATTATTACAATATCTTATATTATTAGAATTATTTAATATTGTTTACAATTTAATATTTTTAATTTCTTTAAAAATATTATATATATTATTTATTTATATTTATTTATAGATGTACATATTTATATTTATATATGTATCGTTACATCTTTATATAGTTATATTTTTATATATTATATTTATTTATATATATACACACTACATATAATTTTATATCTAGTTATATTTATAGGTGTACATAGTTACATAGTTAGATGTATATGGATGTTTAGGTACATATATTGATGTTTGTATAGGTATAGGCTGCTTTCTCACCTCTGCTGCCTTTTCCATCCCTCACTCTTCCCGCTGTGCCGCCTCTGTCCCCGCTCCCTGTGCCGCCTCTGGGCTGGTGGCCGGGCCGGGGGAGCAGCAGCTCCAGCCCCAGGTCCCGGCCCCCCGCACCCCCATGGGACTGGGGGGAGCTTCTGGTGGCACCAGGCACCACTCCCCAAGGAGCTGCTGGAGGATGGTGAGGCTGAGGGGGCTGGGGGGGCCGAGGGGATGGCGATGCTGAAGGGACGGTGATGCTGAGGTGATGGTGGCACTGAGGGGACAGTGGGGCTGAGGGGGCTGGGGGAGCTGGGGGGGATGGTGAGAGCTGAGGGGATAAGGGAGTGGCAAAGGCTGAGGCAGTTGATGGGGCTAAGGGGCCTGTGACATTGAGATGATGATAGGGTCTGAGGCGAGTGGAGGGGTCTGAAGGGACTGGGGGAGCTGAGGGGACTCGGGGGCTCTGGGTTTGCCAAGGGCATGGTGGGGCCGAGGGGATAGTGGGGGACCAACAGGGAGCACAGTGGGGTCCAAGCCTGTCCAAGCCTGCTGGGCCACAGCACATGTTCCAGACTCTCCACTTTTGCCAGGACTGCCCTGAATTCTTTTTGAGCAGCAAGAGACTGATGAGGGCCAAGAGAGAGAAGCTGACGACCACCAGCCACATCTTGACCAGGGACCTGTTGCTGCTGCCTGAGACCCTTGGGGAGGCCACTGGGGCTGGTGAGACGGAATGGATGTGAGGGTAGTTTGGGGTTGGAAATGGGCACTGCCCCGAGCCAGGAGGGCTCCCTGCCCTTGCTGGGGGTGGTTCAGCTCAGCTCAGTTCAGCTCACCCAGGGCCAGACAGGGTTGTCCTTGGGGAAGGCAGATCTGTTCCCGTGTGTCCCGCTCTGCCCGTGGGCTGCAGCAGGACAGTCTCGGCTGGGCTGCGCTAGGAACACCTTTGCTCTTCACTGGCGAGCTGGCCCAGCCCTGCCCAGGGATGTCCCTGCTCCCTGCCCAGCTCTGGGGAGGCTTAAGGAGCTCTCTGAGAGTCCGTGGGACATGGTGTCCTGTGCAGGGACAGCTGGCGGGAGTATCCTGTGAGTTTTGTGCAGAGGGGAGGAAGACCTGGCAGGAGGTCTCCTGCCAAAGCTAGACAGTATTGCACGAGGATTGAATGAGTAGGTGAGAGCTAAATAGACAAGTTATTTGTTGTTGAAAATCCTCAGAACACGGGATTTTTTTCTTTCTAACCCTCCCTGGTAGGATCTAAGGTTTTATAGTCCCTGATAGAAGTGCAATTGCTGCCAAGGAAAATGTACAGGAGGACCATTGTTGACTCAATATCCCCTTTGCTTCCCAGATGTCCATCTGTACCTCTCCAGGAGGGCTGCTCTGCATGGGAGGGAGAGACCGAGGAAGAGCCTGTGAAGATGGAGCGGCTGGGATCCCTCTGTATATACTTATATTTAGAGATGTGTATAGTTATAGTTATACCTGGGTAGTTATAGGTATATAGATATTTACATATGTAGATTGAATATTTGTATAGGTATATTTATATATTTATCTGGTTATTTTTATAAGTGTATGCAGTTGTATAGATGTATAGTTATAGTGATGTAGTTATAGGTATATGGATATTTAGATAGGTGTATTGATATTTGTATAGATATATTGATATATTTTTTGATATATGTATATTATATTTATATCTGTATTTAATTATATTTATGTATGTATACAGTTGTATAGCTGTATAGGTTTATTGATGTAGCTATAGGTATGGATATTTAGACTGGCATATCAATTTCTGTATATTTATATATGGATTTCCTGTGTATATATTTATGTGTTATATATAGTATACCATATATAAGATATATTTATAAAAATATAAATATAATACACATTTAATACTTAATTATATTTTTGTCTCTATTTTTTTATCTGTTTATGTAGTTATATTTAAATATGTATGGAGTTTTATAGTTATATAATTTTATTTATGTACGTATAGTTATAGGGTTATTTAGATAGGTATATTTATATTTGTGAATTTATATATATAGGCTGTACAGTTGTAAAAATCTGTAATAAATTAATTCTTTAAACTTAAATTGATATTTGTATAGTTTTATATCAGTAGCACAGTTGTAGCTATTTAATAAATTTAATTTTTTAACTAAGTTGATTTTTGTGTATTTATGTATCAGCATCACGGGTGTATCATTTTGTAATGTAATTTTTAAACTTAAAGTGACTTTTGTGTATTTATGTCTCAGTCACAGGGGTGTAGCTATTTGTAATAAATTTCATTTTTTAACTAAGTTAATTTTGTGGTTTTATATATCAGCAGCATGGGTGTATAATTTTGTAATAAATTTAATTTTTTAACTTAAATTGATTTTTGTATTTTTATTTATTGGCAGCGCAGGTGTAGAAATCTGCAATAAATTTTTAAACTGAAATAAGTGGTTTTTGAAGCAATTAGCAGATTTTTGCAATGAGAGAAGGGGACTGGGGGAAAATATCCAGGCATGCCCAGCAGATCCCCCAGTTCCAGTAAAGCTGGGGAATGAAACTGCAGATTTTGGATATACAATGGAGCCACAAGCTTGGCAAAAACTCAGTGCAAAGGCCTACTAAGATAACATGACTCCACTCAATGTAGAACTCAAACCAGGAGCAAACCTGGTAAGGATAAATCTTTTAAAGTGAAGGTGACTCCTTGGGGCCTTTCCCTGCCACAGGTTTTGTCATTTTTATTCAAAAGAGGAGGAACTTTATCCCAGGAGGGAAAGTAAACTCCGTATGCATCAGTAAGGTCTGGATGATATCGGGTGGCCTGAAAAAGTGCAAACTTTTTCTCAACTTTGACCACAGTCGATGTCCTTACTAAATCTTAAAACAATTGTATAGTGCATGTGCTATGGCTGTATCCCCTCCAAAAAAAAACATGAGAACCAAAAATCAGCCAGGAAATCAATAGAAAACAATGGGCAACAGAAATTACGCTGACTCACCTGGCTCTTTTCTGCGCAAATATCACATCTTCAAGCAGCATGCCCAATGGAAATGACCTGGGACAAACTTGAAAATGGTGCTAAAAGAATTAATCTTGGAGGGTAGAAGATTTATGAATCTATTTGCAGAACACTGGTGTGAAGGACAAGGAATCAGAATGGGGAAAATCTCAGAAATGGAAAAATATGTAGAGCAATTGAACGGACTTTATGATGCAGGCTTTAATAATAATAATAATAATAATGGCCAGTCTTCGCAAGCGAAGATTTGGGAAAGGTCATAAACCCTTCGAGCCTGCGCAGTGGATTTTTTTAGGTGAGACACAGCGTGCGCTGAACTGAGCCCACCCTTTAATCCTGAGGTTCATCTGCCGGGGCCGAGCAAAGCTTGGACAGTGGCAGTGAGGTCCCCAGGACGTAGCTGGATTGCCATACAAGGCTGACGAGCTCCAGCTGCCCGGGGGGCCGGGAATTGAACCCGGGTCGCAGCGGTGCGAGTCCTGCACTCTAACCACTATGCAGGCTTTATAGTTATTATGTATACACACATTGTATGTTCCCCCCCCCCCCCCCCCCCCCGAGTTTGTATCTTCCGGGCATATCCCGGCCTGTCCACCTCCCTGCTCCCCTGTTTCTCTGCTGATTGGCTGGAGGAGCTGCGGGGAGGAAACAACCTCCATTCGCCCCTTCTCTCCCTGGTTCCTCCCACGTTCCTCCCTCTTTTGCCTGTGCCCCTATCCTGATTTGCTCCCCCGTTTGTCTGTCTGATACCCCACCCCATGTTCTGGCCCTTTCCCTACCTGAACCGGTAAGAATCTGGTGCATGCCTGAATAAACCATTCTACCTGCATCCCACCCTCGTGTAGTGCCACGGTCCCATCCCCTCTTCGGACCGCGGCACACTGGTGCGTAAAGGAATTAAATAATCAGAGGATGACTAGATGATGAGCACCAAAAGAATCTCATAGTTGTAACAGGCTGAATGAAGTTCACAGAGATGCTTTTGGTCTACAGAAGAGGAGAAGAAAAGTTTATGTGATAAAACAACAAATGTAGGAACTTACCATCCCAGTGGAATTACAATTATCACCAAAATATATGACTGATAACTTTACCTATGAGAGGCAACATATCTGTGGAACAAAATATTTATAGCAAGGCAATGAACTACATTTCTTAACTGTGTGAGAAATAGAAACCCAATCGGGCAATTTCCAATCAGAATTTTATTATATGATAAAAGCAATTTCAGCGCTGGGTGATCAGGGATGGGGTCCAACAACTCCCAACGCCTGTCACACCCAAAGAAGATAGTTGTCCTACATTTATTTCCAGCTACTTCATGAATATTCATTATACATAAGCATAAACATTACACATTGTTGAGTCAGACATTCAACAGATGTTTTTGCTACAAAGTTATAACTTTCAAGAAAGGTCCTATTATCTAGCATCCATAATATATTGTCAAATCAGACACTCTGCAGATGTTTGCTTGCTACAAAGTTATAAATTTCAAGAAAGGTCCTATTATCTATCTAACTAAACAAAATTGTCTCACTATAAATCCTACACAAGGTAAAAGGGAGGTAACTTGTTTTATCTCTTTATAGGGGCCCAATTAAGTTTTACGACTTGTTTTTCTTTTCTCTCCAGGTCATATTGACCCTTCACTGTTTCCTCTTAGTCAACTCGAATTATTTTCTCAATTTATCACAACTGTATGAATATTTCTGTGAATATCTGATGCAAAAATATATAGCTGTCAGGTCTGAGCCATTACTCACCCAAGGCTATAGTGGAAAATTTCTTTGTGGGCACACTGTTTTCTGCCAGTTTATGAACTTCTTACCTAGTTCTCAGTTCACAAATTACTTCTCCATGTGAACATTTTCACAGTGCAAAGCCTGTGGAGTAACTTTCTAGAAAAAATGCTGCTTGTTTCAGGAGAAGTATTGTCCCTCATTAATAGAAACTATCCCCAAAGCTTCAGTGAAATCTGGGAAAAGGCTAAAACTAATCATTGAAAAAATACTTTAAAAAACCTTGTTTTTACTGGGGCAGGTACAATTGATTAAAGGGTCTACAGGCTCTAAGACAATGCTTCTGGGGGGGTCAGGATATAGCAGGAAATCTTCTCAACACCTGGTGAGCAGAGTTCTGTTACCTTGCATCAACCTGTTTTGCCGGTATGGTATTTTCCTAAGAGCAGCTGCTTACCTCCAGCAAGGAACAGGCTACCACAGCTGGGATAAAACACGCCAACTGACAGACACTTCAGGTCAAATGGTTGCTATATCTCTTCCTTCTATATTCTCATATGACACTTTTCTATGCCGCCCAACTATGGCTGAAAAGTGCTCGTTAGTGTATCACAGCTGTCTGTTTCCAGATGAGACACTGTGGTGCTGAGAAAAATATCAAAGACTGTGTTGAGCATTTAAACCAGAGCCCTCATTAGCATGAGAGACACAAAACACATTACTATCGAGTACACAAACACATTTACCACCCTTTCATCCAACAGCAACAGCAGAGGGTGGTTTAAATCCAGACTTAGGGAGGGAGGTTTTCTACAAGCTGACAGTGACAGGATAAGGTGCAATAGTTTTAAACTGAAAGAGGACAGGTTTAGATTAGATGTTAGAGAGAAAGTCTTTACTGTGAGGGTGGTGAGGCCCTGCCACACGTTGTCCAGAGAAGCTGTGGATGCCCAACCCCTGGAAGTGTTCAAGGCCAGGTTGGATGGGGCTTAGAGCAACCTCGTCTAGTGGAAGGTGACCCTGCCCATGGCAGGGGGGTTGGAACAAGATGGTCTTTGAGGTCACTTTCAACCCAAACCATTCTCTGATTCTTGGAAAACAGCACCGCTGCTATAATAAAATTCTTGTTGATTAGCTAAATCAGATAGGAGAAGGGGATTATCTTTAGCAAATGTAGTTTTCAAGGGGGGTTTGTTTGCTGTTTTTATTGGGTTTTGATGGTTTGGCTTTGTTTTTGGTTTGTTTGGTTGTTTGGGGTTTTTTTATTTCTTGATAGAACTCAAAAAGGTGCAAAGAAAGGAATTAAAGATTTCAGAACTGGAAAAAGATCTGAAAACAATTCATTTCTCAGCCAGGCCTTCCCCTGACTGCTAGCAGTTAAATAGGCTTGCTTTGGTAGAACTACAGGTTTTCAATCACTCTGTACAGTAGCATTTTCCATCTAAAGAATAATTTCTGAAACACCTGACCTGGTAGAAAACAGCCACATCCTCTGAGTTTCCTTCACTGACATTTGACATCCTTCCAGGTGCCAGAACTATGCCTGAGACCTAAACCTGCAGCAGGATGTAGGCAGACAAAGAAACAGATAAACCTTGTTTTGTTCAGCTAATTTGTGCCAATAAGGGAAGCAAACAGCTTTTGGTGTGCAATCTGCTGTCTCTGGTTTCCTTCCATCATGTAGTATTGCTGCTGGAGCATGTCTAAAGGTCAGTTTCATCATGAAAATTCAGTCTGTTGGGCCTGAACAATTTTTACAAATCAAGAGCTGCTTTTTTGCTGCCATTTCCATCTGTTGAGGAGTGAGCAGAGTCGCTGCAAGCATCTGAGACTAATGACCTGCTTCTCACAGCAAAAGATAAGCCTCTTTATTTATCCTCCAGTATGGCAAGAGAGATTAAGGTGTGAGGGAGTTGTAAACAGTAATTTCATTACAATAGTGGTATTACCAAGTACCAGAGATATACCTGTGTGCACAACTGATGAACTTCAGACATTAGTCCTTTAAGTGGTCCAGAAACTTAATTTCTAGTTATTTTCATAGCTCAGATAATGAATTGGATTGATGAATTGGATCAAAAATGGACTGGCTCAATACTGGGTGGCTGAGTGACTTCTGTCCACTTTCACAACTCAGAGATGTGGGAGCTCTCTGGGTGGGAAGCTCCAACTCTCCTAAGAAATTCCTCCAGGCAGCTCCTACTGTGACTAGAAGAACTTTAAATGTGTCATTTGACATTGCAGGTGAATAATCTGGCCTTTTTAAGTGATGGTTCTTGCTGCAGCATTGATCTGCTGATACACAGGAAAGACAGTTGTGAACAGCTGGTGCTTCAGAGGCAGAAATAGTTACCCTGGGTAATTGCTTCGACATGGAAAAGCTAAAACGTGCTTTGTACATACTTTCAGAAAGTTTGCGCCAGAGTGTCACTCAGGGCCTTGGACCATCTGGACTATTAGGGATGAACTGAACAGCAGCAATTCTGACCATCATTTAGAAATGCAGGATGGAGCCAGGTAAGCCAAGGATCCCCAAACCCTTAGGCAAAAGGCAAAAAAGTTAACATGTTGGAGGAGACAAGGAGGAGTGGGAGCGTTATGAAGCATGGAGGAAGATATATAATCCCTAAATGGACTTTAAAATACTGGACTTGACCTTTGATACCAATAATGACACTCACTGGATATGTCTGTTATACCCCAACAGTTCCCCGAGTTATAGTTGTAATGTTATACTGTTTGATGTACCCCTGTTGTTGTTTTGAAAATTTATCCTCCATGTAGTCCCCTTTTTCTTCCCTCAGTTTTCCCGCCTTTTCCCTGCTTTCCCGCTCCTCTGCCTGCCATTGGCTAGGTTTTGGTGCAGTGCAGAGGTAGCTTCCATTGGTCCTTTCCCCCAGTGATATCCGAACCCCTCCTCTCCTGACCCAGCTGCCCAATCACCTTATTTCCCTGGTTGTCAATCCCATGCTCCTCCCTAACCCAAGTTCCACCCCTTACCTAACCCTATATAAGTTGTTACCCACTTAATAAACGTCGGCATTGCTTCGTTCACCTTCCACCGTGTGAGAACCCTTTATTGCAGTGCTCGACCCTATCCTATATCCCAGCGGGTCGCGGCACTAACACATGACTTGCATGGCCTTGCCTCTTCACTGCTACTGTCTTTTGCCAGAAATAACTGAGCATTAGCCCACATTCAAATGCTTCCACCAGCACACAGCCTATGATCACTTGCTCCCTGAGAGCCCTGTGATGGCTCTAGCAAACATAACAAGGATAGCACAAGCTCCAGCAGCTGGCCTAGAACTAGCACTGATGTCTCCCTGATCGTTCAGTCTGACTCCACAGTTAGAGCACAAATAGGTCTAAATATCATCTAAGTTTCCTTGTCCATTTCCCCCATCCTTCAGTGATGTCAAATCTTCCCCTCATGGCATCGCTATCCTGAATTCCCACACATGAGAACTTCTCCCCGTGTTATTCCTGGAAGTCTTTCTTATTCTGTACCCTGAATACATCCACTGTCAGCACAAGCATTGGATTTTGGTTCTAAAAAAGACTTAACCCAGTGCCTTCTATCTGGAGATGAGCTGAGTTTGGCTTTGAAATGGCTCTGCTTTCAAACCAGCAAAAGCAAATACTGAAAATAAAGGAAATAAAAAAGCTGATAGACTTGCTTAGGCTCTTGTTTAAAAAATATCAGAACAATGTTTCAGGTGAAATGTCAGTCTCTTTTGTACTTCAAGTGCAGAGAGTACGCACTTCTAGACCTTTGAGAAACAGAGCAGCATTGATTCTAAAAAATAGTGACTGAGAAATAACGCTGTTTCCCTTTAATTTTTTTGCAATAAAAATGACTTGCAATATTTGACAATGAAGTTGTCTGTTATCCATTCTAGTGGTGGATTTCTTTACCAAATTAAAATAGTTGCTTCTCTTTGCCTTTTTTAAAAATATTTTTCTTTAAAAATCAAAATACCTGTTCTTCTTTGCCTTTTATATTAAAATAACTTAAAAGAATAATATTTTTAAAATAAATCTTTTCTCTTTCCTGAAAGAGTAATTTTTTATCTCTTATTGCAAGGCAATGTGGCCTCTAAAATTTGCTCGTTTAGAAACTGAACAACAAAACAACCCCTCTGCTGTTTAAGTCCTGGGTCCCCATTAACCTCAGTCATGTGTACCTCTGCCAGATATATGATTCTCATTATGCACTATTGTATTAATTTCTTTTTGCAATAAGTAATTTTTATTCTACTCTCCTGAGACAGTGTATCTACTTAACATATTATTTCAGTAAATTTCCTTAAACTGGGCAACTCCAGTCTTTGTATTAATAGGAAATGAAAGGTATTATCTTAAAAAGTGTTTTTCCAAGATTTAATACGGGCTGGAATCAAAACTATTACTGTCTCCTTCAATAATATTGTCAATAACATAAATCTGTGCTGAAACAATTTTATTTGTTTGGGACATAGATAAAATTATGACTCAGGATGAATTTTGCACTAGAACTTGCCTGTCTGCCAGAACATGTACTCTCTGCACGCTGCCCTGTTTGTCATCAGACAGTGGAGAGAAACCAGAGCAGAAGTGTGGGTGGCTGGGCAGAGAGGGGGACTAGAGGCAGGCTGAGGGCATCGTCCTGTGATAAGCCCAGCTGCCCCTGCTGCCTACTCTGCCTTAGGCATCTGCTGCACTGTGAGTGTGTGGCTGCAGCAGGAATTCTTATGGGAAGAAGTATGTCCAAAATGGCCCTGGGGCTCCAGGGGCCCATGGCTGTGTACCTCACCACATGGGTGCCACCCTATAACACTCCAGCCCTGGAGCCACAAGCTCATGGGCTTATCCTAGAGTTTTACTTTAAAATATATATGTAGAGGGTTCTTCAATACCTTGAGACAGTGTCAGGAGAATAAGCCACACACTTGTTCCCAAGAGGCACTTTTTTTTTAGGGAAGAAAATAAAGGAGCTTGGCAAAAGGAGGAGACAGATTATATAGCTACCAGCTCTCACATCTGGATGGCAGGGCCACGATTGCATGGCAAACCTATGCCTTTGGTTTTACCTGCTCTGGTCCTTATTGTCAACCCCCACCAGGTGGGGCCTCTGACCCACTGGACACTCTGGGGCTCCAGGCCAGGGTGAAGGGCAGTATCCTCACTGTCCCTGCTAATCTGAGGCTGGGTTAGGGGCTCCAGGAGCTGTGGGGTGTTGAAGTTTTCCAGGACTGTTTGTGACTGACAGCTGCTCCAGGGCTTCCCCATGTGGGCTCCAGGCCCTGACATGAGGGATACAACACCACCTCAGCTCCATGAGGTTTGACCCATCCCTTCCCCCTCTGCATACACCTCCCTGAACCCGCTTCAAGGTGTTTCTGACCCAACAATTACTGATCTGGTGTGTAAAACACCATCAGTGGGGCACAAGGGGAAGAGGAAAGGAAGTAGAAGAGAGAGAAAGCAGCAAGAGAGACTGTGTGAGGGAAATAACAATTTATTTCCCTTTCTCTGAATAAAGAGCTGCAAGAGCTCTGCTAATGCTGCCAGTGGGGCAGCCTCTTGCTGGGCTGAGGAGAGTCCTGGGAGCTGGGGGCCTTCCTGTTTGGAGGGTGCCAGGATCCTCCGGGCAATCACTCCCTGCCCTGGCTGGGGCATAGAGAGGCTGCAGCTGCTGCCCTGGGCAGAGGAACCTGCCACTGTCATTTCCTGCCCCAGCTTCTCCTGGGGCTGGTCCTGCTCTGCAGAGACAGGCACAGGTGGGGGATGCCTGGGACCCCTGGGAGAAGCAGCCTCCAGTGTGCTGACTTCCTCCTCCAAGTTACAGCCTTTGGGACCACTGGTGGGACTCCTCTCCCAGGAACTGCTGGTCCTGGAGCTATTGGAGCTGGAGCTGGAGTTGCTGGAGCTGGAGTTCCTGGAATTGCTGGAGCTGGCTCTGGCCACAGGGCTGTTGTTCTCATCTCTGACTGCACCGGATTGCAGCAGCCTCTGGGCCTCCTCGCTGCACTGGCTCACAATTATGTTGATGGCACCATGGACCAGCAGTGCTGTGTGTTGCTCAAGGAGAGGCTCCAGCCCCTCAATCAAGGCCTGTACATTCAGCCCCTTGACACAGAGGTCGTGCAGGATGGTGCGGCCTCAACCAGCCACCACCAGCTCCGGTATATTCCCTCCAGCCTCTGGCGCAGCCAGGGCCGCACAGGGTCCAGGAGCTGTTGTCGTCCACGGAAAAGTCCTGCCCAGACCTCAGGAAGAAGACCACCTCCAAACTCCAGCCCTGAGGCCCTCTGCTCAGGTGGGGATAGTTTACCCTGTGGAGAAGATGGATGGGATGCCACTGGGAAATAGGGGCTTTCTCATCCAGGACATCAGGAACTGTCCCTGCCAGGCTGCTGCCATTTGGCAGCTCCTCAGGGGCTGTGATGGCTGTCTCCAGATAGTCGTCTTCACTGTCAGAAAACCTGATAGTCTCTATTGTTCTTCTGCAGAGTGGGCATGATGGATTTCTCTGAGCCCACCGCAGGATACAGCCCAGGCAGAAACAGTGGTTACAGGGCAGAGCAGAAGCCACGTCCTTCTGAGTGTCCTGGCAAATGGGGCAGTTGCCATCTGTCTCCATGGCCATTTTTTGCTCTGCAGTGCACAGGGGAGAGCTGAGGAGCAGGAGCTGCTTACCTTCGCTGGTGTCACACACTGCAGGAAGGAGAGGCCATGGTCACTGGCTATGGCAGGAAGGGGAGGAAGAAATGTCCAGGTCCCTTGAGAAGGATGCCCTCCAAGCTCCCTGCACCCCTTCAGCCACCCCAGGGAGACATTGTCCCACACAGCGAACCTTCACTGCTGCCAGTACTCCCAGCTGCCTGAACCAGGCAGGGCCAGGAGTGATGGCCCTGGGACTAGCACTGAGATCTGCCAATGATAGGCACCAGCCAGCACTGGACAAGCCTGGTTTGATTCTCCAGACTTCACTGTCCTGCTCACATGAAGTTCAGGCTGCGACCAGACAGTCCCAGGCTCTGCACACACAGAAGGAGACAGGGACAAGATGTCACAATACACTGTGATGTCACAATACACTGTGATGTCACAATCTACTCCTCAGTGACATCAGCCTCCATGCCCAGTGACAGCACAGAAGGCATTCTGTCCCCCAGGTTCCCAAGATAAGTCATAAGGGAAGTGAGGTCACAATCCATTACCTGGTGATGTCACAGTTCACAGCTTGGTGACATCAGCCTCCACCCCCCAGTGTTGTCACAGCAGGCCTTCCCATGCTGCAGGCACATGGCATCAGCTAAAACTGGGCAATTCAGGCTGGAGACCAGGGTCCCTCTTCCCTTATGAGGATAGACTGGCAGGGGCCAGGTTTCCCAGTGAGGTTTTTGCCATCTCTCTGCTTGGTGGTTTCAAGCCCCATCTGGACAAAGCCCTGAGCACCTGATCTAACCCCAGCACCAACCCAACTTAGGCAGAAGCTTGGACCAGAGACCTTCCAAGGTTCTCTGCACCCACATCCATTCTGTGATCTTTCCCTAATGCTGTGAGAAGATTCAAGTTTAAGATGGCCATCAACAGAGTCCATATCAGCAATTTTAGCAGGGTTTTAGGTTCATGTTCTATATCTCTGCAGTATTAGTCAGTTTAGCATCTGCTAAATTTGCAAAGTGTAAAGTTCTCTCTTCACACAGCCTTGTCCCACAGTCTGGCAGTGCAGCAGAACTGATGAACTCCAACTCAAACTGCCAAAAGTAATTGCCTCTGGATCGATGGATAAACAACAGTCATGAGGGATGTTTGCAGCAGACTGGTCACATAGACCCAGGGCTTTCTAAAGGTCTCGGTGGTAAATTCTGCCCGTGCTACCACATGTGGGTGGCACCCATACTGGGGCATAAGGGGAAAGGGAAGGGTACTAGAAAGGGGCAGAAAACAGCACCTAGAGATTGCATGAAGGAAATAAAAAATTCTTTGTTTTTCCTTGAATAAAGAGTTCCGAGAACCCTGTTATTGCTGCCGGCGGGGCGACCTCTTGCTGGGCTGGGGAATGTCTTGGGAGCTGAGGGCCCTCCTCTTTGGGGGGTACTGGGGACCCCGAGGTGAGTGGTCCGTGCCCTGGCTGGGAGAGGAGGGGCTGCAGCTGCTGCCCTGGGCAGAGGGACCTGCCACTGTCATTGCCTGCCCCAGCTCCTCCTGGCGTTGGTCCTGCTCTGCAGGGACGGGCACAGGGTGTGGCAGATTGTGATGCCTGGGTGGGAAGGCCTCCATTGTGCCAGCTTCCTCCTCCTGCACAGAGACTGCAGGGCTGCTGGTGGGAGTCCCCTCTCGTGAGTTGCTGCAGCTGGAGCTGGAGTTGCTGGAGCTGGTGCTGGAAGAACTGAAGCTGGAGTTGCTGGAGCTAATGATGGAGGAGCTGGAGCTGGAGTTGCTGGAGCTGGTGCTGGCTGCTGGGCTGTTGTCCTCATCCCCAGCAGCGTGGGAGCGCAGCAGCCTCCTGGCCTCTTCACTGCACTGGCCCACAATGATGTTGATGGTGTCCTGGACCAGTGGCACTGTGTGTTCCTCCAGGATGTCCTGCAGCCTCTGGACCATGATCTCCTCATCTGGACCAAAGACACAGAGGGCATGCAGGATGCTGCTCTGTGCATTCCTTGCCAGCCACCACTGGTCTCCATAGATGGTCTCCAGCCTCCGGCGCAGCCAGGGCCGCAGCGGGTCCAGGAGTTGCTGTTGTCGACGGAAAAGTTCTGCCCAGAGGTCAGGCAGGACACCACCGACAGCTTGGGGTGGTGTCCACTGTGAAGAAGATGGATGGGATGCCACAGGGGAATGGGGGCTGTTTCCTTGAGGGCCATCAGGAGCTGTCCCTGCCTGGCTGATGGCATCTGGCAGCTCATCAGGGGCTGTGATGACAATCTCCATGGAGTCGTCAGAAAACCTCACAGTCTCTATCATTCTTCTGCAGAGTGGGCACACGGGATTTATGTGTGTCCACCGCAGGATGCAGCCCCGGCAAAAACGATGGTGACAGGGCAGAGCAGAAGCCACGTCCTTCTGAGTGTCTTGGCAGATGGAGCAGTTGCCATCTGTCTCCGAAGCCATTTTTGTGCCCTACAGCACACTGGTGAGAGCTGAGGATCAGGAGCTGCTTGCCCTCTCTGGTGTCACACACCACAGGAGGGAGACACCGTGGTCACTGGTATCCCGGGAATGGGAAGAAGAAATGTCCAGCTCCCTTAAGAACAACACACTCCCAGCTCCCTGAGCCCCGTCACTCACCCCTGACCACCCTAGGGGATGTTGTCCCAGCCTTCACTGCTGCAAGCACCCACAGTGCCCAGCTGCCAAACTAGCCAGGGCCAGGGAAACAGGAGGGATTGCACCGAGTCTGCACTGAAATCCACTCAGCACCAGAGAAGCCTGGCTCAGTCCTCCAGACCTCACAGTCCTGCCTGGATGGACTTCAGGCTGGAGCCAGACTGGCCAGGCTCTGCCTACAGAAAAATATAAGCAGTGAGGGCTGATATGTCACAATGCATCCTCCAGTGATGTCACAATCTGCTGCTCAGTGATATCACCTTCCACCAGCAGGTGATGTCACAATGGGATGTCTTTCCCTGCCAGCACTCAGTGTCAGGAGAAAAAGGGAAAGACTGTTTCCTGTTTTCAACTTCTACATTTCTGTGTTGCTCTCTCCCTCGGCCACCTCTATCATGCATCCATGGCCTTGCGTCTTATCCCTGCTCCTGACCCCTTGCCAAGATTTCCTGTGAGGGGCAGAGTGGTGGGAACAGTCAGCAGGGACTGCCTGCAGCTGGATGACACCTTCTCCTCTCACTGCCTTTCCTTGGGCTATGCCAGGATTTGGAGGACTTGGCTAGTTAGTGCCCAGCTCTGTGTGTGAGTCTCCCACTCCTCTGGGTCATGTCCCTGCCTCAGGGAGAAGCAGAAAGGGGCATTTTGCTCCAGTCTCATCCAGTGCCACTGGCACTCACTCACAGTGCCATGTCCCTCTCCGCTTGCCAAGTCTCCATGCTTCTGACAGTGCACTGATGCTCCTCAAAAGCACGAGCGATGGAGCCTGGCCCCACACCTGCAAGAAGGATCTGGAGTTGCTGTCCCTTCAGACTAGGGTAGAAGGGCTGGTGGCACCCTGCTCGTGACTCTGGAGAGCCCAGGATCCATCACCACCTGGACTGGGCTGTCTCACCATCCCTGCTACATCTTTAGCTCCAAGGAAGCCGTGAAGGTCAGGCCCACATATGTTACAATAACTCATAGCTCAGAGAAATGGACGAGACTGCCTTGTGCAGGTGGCAGAGGTGTAGGATTGAACGTTTGGCTCCTGCACCCAAGTCTTCAGCCTTTTGCCTTCATGCAGCCTTTCTTCTGTGGACAAGGGGAAGGTGTGTTTTATGAGAACAAGCTGCTCTTTTCTTCTCATCTTCTCACATATCAAGCCTCAATTTCTTCACTGAGCTTGAAAGCTGGAAGTACCTGTTTCTAAGACGGTTCAGATAAACTAGGCTTTAATGCTTTATAACCGAGAAGTTGTTTCCAGAAGTACATGAAATACTGCATCCTTGAGAGCAAGGGGAAGAAGCCAAAGGAGCAGACACTGTCTTTTCAGACTTCTCCCAGATCAGTCTGTCTGTGTTCCTCCAGACACACTCCGAATATTGCTAGTAACATCTTGCTCCACATTGTTGTCCAAATCAGGCATGAGGGAAGGCCACTAGCCTGGCATGTAGCCTCCAGCAGAAGCTGCTGTGGTGGACTATGTGCTGGTGCAGGATCTGTTGCTTAAAGCTCCCAGCTTAATACATTTATTAATACATAGCTCCAGATTAATACATTTTACTTCAGTCAATCAGGTATCGGATTTAATTATTTTAGCTTTGTGTTCTCTCTCTTCCGTATAACCAGTGGTAATAGCAAGTAGACGGAAGCCTTAGGTGCCAGGCCACCTGTCCCTGCTCCCACTGGGTCTCCATTTCCTTTTTCTCCTCATTTCAGGAGCAGATCCTTGCTTAGCCATGGAAGGATGAAAACATCTACAAAAAACATTTACAGAAAGAAAAAAAATCAGTGGTTTTCTGCAATGGAAGATTTGGCAGCTCCTGTTTCTTAAGGTTTGTTTGTTTTTCTTATATTTAAATCGTCAGTAATTTTGCTCACTTTTTTACTGTGGAGAGTCTTAAAGCACACGATGATTTTCAGTCACATATTTGGCAGCAACTTAAGCTTTAGTCCTGAATGCAGATTCATATCTCCAGAAATCTGGGAGCCTTTCCCAACAATGCCTTCCCATCTAATAAAAATAGGAAAGTAGGGGCAAGAAGTTTGGGAAACACCAAGAGGGGCAGAACATTTGGGAACAGGGTAAATCAAAGTGGAAACAACAAAATTAATTTTGTTTTCTCTTTAATTACAATAGAGGTTTCCTTTGAGCTTCTGGATTTACAGACTGTCCCATGCATTTTACAGACAGTAGTCTGCTCAACAATATCGCTACAAGACAAGTTTTTTTCTCTTCTTTGGTTTACTTTTGACAAAAATATGTTCTGCTGAGACAAAATATCCTGGTTTACCTTTAAGATTCCCGCTCTGAAAGCCAATGCTCAGCAACATCTCTGTGCTTGTTAAGGAAGTTTGTTAAGTGAGTTCAAAGCAAAACAGTAGATGACAAAATGTTTTCAGTCCAGGAGTTGCATTACTTAATGGCTAGACATACCTCTTATTTCCTATTCCTTACATGAAAACACAAAAATTTAAAAGGAAAATGAGAAATTGAACCTACTTGGAAAGCATTGGTCTTGAAGAGTATTTTTCATTCTCCATCAGTCACAATATTTGAAAAAAACTTGAAACTGAGCTGCCAGCAAAGTGACGAGTTACTATATGGAAATATTTTATGTGACACATTTCTACAGTTTTCTAAATGGGATTTAATTAATTGAGTTTTATTCTTATTTTGACACACCCATGGTTTAATATGTACTTCTCTGCTAGGGAACCTGTTATTTTACAATCCAGTCATTTTATGAGTTCAATTCTGACCAAGAGAAGCTTGAAGCAGTCAGTAAGAGCAAAAAATTTGATAATATCACCCACAAAATTGCTGAACTCTCTAAAACATAATTAAGTCAAGCCAGCTATAAATTCAGCCCACAGAATCCTGAGATGGAGTGAAAGTAGGCTCTTCAAACACTTTGCCCAGCTCCTTGCAACCCCTTTGTCGCTGTAAGAAGCAACGTGGTAAATGCCCATCCCTTGGATACAGCACGGCATAAACATCTCTCAGGTTCTCCAGATCCTCCAGTCTGTTTGATGGCCTGCAAGCTCATCCGAATATGATGTCAGCTTTGGGGACAGGCCCCAACTAAAGGTCCTCAATTAACAAACCCCCTGTGCCGGCTGGTGTTTTACAGTGTGCACAATTATGTTTAAGCCCCACTTTGTTTGCCAGGCAAACGGTGATTGACAGGTCAAATCAAAACTGAAAGGACCAAGGGCCTCTGCTGTTTAGGAAAGGTTAGCGAAAAGCTCGCACCCCACACTCCATTGCAAAAGAAGACACGGATTCCTGATGGCTATGCCAGGCTTGCTCAGCCCTTGGACAGCTGCTCTCTGGCATTTCCACAGGGGTTTGCATTTAGCCTTGAAGACCCGACCTGTGTCAGGAGACCAGTGAGTACAAGAGCTCTTTCTGCTCATGGTGGAACCAACCAGCTCCATTCTACATTTAGTTTCTATCGACTCGCCGTGATTGCAGCTTCATGAGCTGCCGCCGAGCTCTGCCCGTCACTCCGGACCCCGCTCCCCCCCATTCGCGTCCCCGCTCCCCTCACGGCCCCTCCGGGCGCGCTCCGGGCTCTGCCCCGCGGGCTCTCCAGCGCCCCCCTCGGGCCGCGCGGCGCCGCCGCAGCCGCGGCCGTTGCGCTCCGGGCGTTGTGTCCTCGCGGCGCCGCGGGTCGCGACAGTCCGTCCGTCGGCGACCGGCGCCATGGAGGAGCTGCCGCTGCCCGCCGGCGTCAGCCCCAGCACCTTCCCCGCCAAGCTGTGGCAGCTGGTGAACAGCCCACGCGTCCGCTCCGTGCGCTGGGACCCCCGCGCCCAGGGGCTGCTCGTCGACCGGGCGCTCTTCGAGCGGGAGCTGCTGAGCGCGGGCGGCGCGGGCGGCGATGCGGCGGCGGCGGCCCCGGGCGCCTTCAAAGCCACCAACTTCGGCAGCTTCGTGCGCCAGCTCAACCTGTACGGCTTCCACAAGACGTCGGTGCTGGCGGGGGGCGGTGCCGCGGCCCTGCCGGCCTCTGCCGGGTCCCTGCTCCGCTTCTGCAGCCCCTACTTTCGGCGCGACCGCCCCGAGCTCCTGGTGCACATCAAGCGCCTGACCAGGGCCAACAGGGAGCGGCTGGCGGCCGGGCTGGAGGTGCGCAGCCGGCAGCCCAGCCGCTTCCAGCACCTCCACAGGGACCGGCTGCTGCCGCCCAGGGCCGGTGAGACGGGTGGGACACGCGGGGAGCGGGGGGTTGGAAATGGGAATGGGCACTGCCCCGAGCCAGGAGGGCTCCCTGCCCTTGCTGGGGCTGCTCAGCTCAGCTCAGCTCAGCTCACCCGGGGCCAGACAGGGTTGTCCTTGGGGAAGGCAGATCTGCTGGCACAGCCCGGGAGCTGTTCCCGTGTGTCCCGCTCTGCCCGTGGGCTGCAGCAGGACAGTCTCGGCTGGGCTGCGCTGGGAACACCCTCGCTCCTCGCTGGCGAGCTGGCCCAGCCCTGCCCAGGGATGTCCCTGCTCCCTGCCCAGCTCTGGGGAGGCTTAAGGAGCTCTCTGGGAGTCCGTGGGACACGATGGGTCGGTCCTGTGCAGGGACAGCTGGCGGGAGTATCCTGTGAGTTTGTGCAGAGGGGAGGAAGACTGGTAGGAAGTCTCCTGCCAAAGCTAGACGGTATTGCACGAGGATTGAATGAGTAGGTGAGAGCTAAATAGACAAGTTATTTGTTGTTGCAAATCCCCAGAACATGAGATTTTTTCTTTCTAACCCTGCTTGGGAGTATCTGAGATTTTATATTCCCTGATAGAAGTACAATTGCTGCCAAGGGAGGTGTACAGAAGGACCAATACTGACTCTCTATCTTTTCTCTCTATTCTTCCTTTCTTCTTCCACTACTCCTACACAGTGAGCTTGGGCCAGAACCTCTTTACTTTACCAGCCAGAGGTTTAGATGTGCCTCCAGTCCCTTCCAGGACAAGTCAAGGTGTTCAAAGCTGTAAGGCTTCTCCAGCACCTCGCAGTAAAGTGGTTGTCACTCCAGGACTTCTCAGGTTTTCAAGGGAGGTCCCGGTCACATCCACATCCACAGTGCAGCCTGTGTTCTTCCTTCCACTGCTTCACCAAGGGCCTCAAACCGCTGCCATGGCCCTTCCAGAGCACAGCAGCTGCACGGCTTCAGAGCAGAACTCACCAGGCTACAATCCTGCAGGTATGGAAACAGCTTCTGCACTTGCTTTTCAAAACATACTAAGAAGTGATAGGTTTAAGTATCTTTCTTCAGTGCTCTGTCACCTGTTTATCTCAAGTGAGAATCAGATAGAAAGCGCAAGATCTAAAAGGAAGAGAGATCTTGAAAGCAAAAAGATTCACTCTCTGGTTTTCCTATCCTTCCTCCAGATTTAGAGCATCCCCTGGGGGTTTTGCACACAGCCTCTCTGTTGAGGTGAAAGGGCAAGGAGAAAAGCATTTGGCCACAACTAGTCGGTGTTAGGTTGACTTTTATCTTTCTTTTAATTAAGCAAAACTAGGACAATGATAGGATAGTGCAGATTTTTAAGGTTATCTGTCCTGCAAAGAATGACATTACTTTTAGATGACGTCTGTGTGTTACCCAAACAGTCCTACCTGGAGAACACTGTTCCACAGCGCTGCTTTTTAGAATAAAATCGCAGTTCAGTTTTGGTGTGTGCGTCTGAAGATGTAATCTCGTCTTAGGTGAATCCACTTTCAGTGGTATGTTGTGATGAGAAACCAAAACAGCCAAATCAAAAAGCTGATGGGAAGATACAGAAGTCTGCAATTATGAAGCTTTTATGTGTGTGTACAGACTTTACAATCCATATTTTAATATTTTATATAATATATATAATTTATGTATAATTTCAATTTACACATCAACTAGAATACTTTTCTTTAAGATTAATAAATCGGTAATTGGTCTTCAGATGACCTGAAGAGCACAAATACATTTCTGGAATTGAGTTTACTATGTGATTCCTGAAATGTTTGATCAAAGGAAGCAATAGAGCTCTGCAAACCAAACCCAAATTCTGGAAGCCTGATGACCGTGTTTGGATTCTTGCAGCCACACTGGGGAGTTCAGCCCCCGATTCTCTGACTGGCAGTGCTGGTTCTGCAGCATCAAGGATCTCCAGCTGGGCCTGTAATCCCTCTGCTGCAGACGAATGGGCAGGAGTAGATCCGGAAGTTGTGTTTCAGATGCTCGAGGAGGTGCTTGCATCAAACCTGCCTGAAATGTTTCCCTTTCTTGAGGTAACTCCATTCAATAGCAATGCTGGGGGCTGGACTGACCTGTTTTTAATGTAGTTGCCCGCCTGAGAAGTAAAGGCTTCTTTAATTCAGCTTCTAGTGGACAGCAAAGAGTTTGGTTGGTAAAGTTAAGGTTTAAAGAAGAAGAGGGACTGAAAAAGTATCCCACATTCATGAGCGTGAGGTGGGTTAGCTTGTGTTGGCTAAATTAGGGGACTCATTTTCTTGGGAAAAATACCTCCTGCAGTTGCATTCACAGTGATGAAGTGGAAGCTGTGTAGGTTATAACATGATGTCTTGGATCCTAAATAAGAGAAGAGTATTTTGAGCATTGCCACTGAAGGCAAAGTCTCACACGCAGTGAGGGGCATGTGAGAGGTCCCTCTGTTGCAGCACCAGATGTGGGCTCTAGCTCTTTTTCTTTTGAACCCCAAAGAAAGCCAAGAGCTGGACTGTACCTGGTGCTGCTGCCCGTGGCTCAAAGTGCTGTGGTGTGCATGTGCTGGAGCTGCAGCAGTTTATTGTCCTCTTTGTGTTTTGAGGTCTCCAGTAAAGTTTCTGGCTTGGAAATCCTCAGCCGGAGCAAACTTGCCACTACTGCTCTCCATGTCCCATAGCTTAGTCGTCTTCCTCTTGGGTATCCCTCTTTCTAGAAAGGGATATGTATTCTAATCTAAAGTCCCTGCAAAGCTCCAGCCTCGATGGGACTGTTCTGCTCAGTGCAGTGCAGGGAAGAACACGTCCTCGCACCAGCACACACGGAGTTGGCAGGACTCTTTCCTTAGAGCCCTCTCAGTGTATTGGGTGTCACCTGCACGTTAAACATTGTCAGCTTTGACAGCTTTTGAACTGTGTTTGAGAAGTAAAATCTCCATTTTTAAGGCCTTTGGGGCCCAGACTTCCTTGTTAGCAAGGAGGGATTAAGTGTGTGAGCCATGGAGTTGTTGGGGGGCAGGCGTTTGGGTTTCGAGGCCCCATGACTTGTGTAATTGGTGTGAAGGACAGTGCTGGTCCTGGATGTGAAATGGTCAAGGACTTACTGAAGTGGTCAAAGGTTTATTCTGTGTTGAAGAGTGATTCATGGACTATTAGACTTTTTGTTGGACAAGTTGCCTCTTCTGATTAGGAATCCCCTTTCTCTAACTCTTGCTCTTCCCAGACTTCTCTGGAATGTTCAGTTCCTGTACTGGCACAGGCCTTTTTGCTTATTGTTACACAACTTTGCCAAAGAATGTCTCTGTTTCTATTGATGTACGGACCTGTTGCCTTTTGTGTATTTAACATTGAGTAAGGGCAGAGTCAAGGTGGGGAGTGTGATTTTTTGGCATAACTAGTATCTTCTTCCCAAGTGTGATGCCCTTTTGTCTACTGTAACATCACACATACCAGTTTTCAAAAGCGTTTGATTGCTTAATAGAAGGAAATGTTGCAGGCTCTGAGCAGTCATTCATCTCCAGGATTCTGATGGATAGGCTATGGCAGAAGAGATGAATATCCTAGAACTGATCATAGTGAGAATATCTTTGTGCCTAAAGGTAATTTCCAGGTGCTTAACCTTGGGTCTTTACTTCCTCAGCAGAGCAGAAACATAACTTGGTTGTCTGGTTTTGGGGAGCTTTTTACCCTACAGATTATTGTCACATGATCATGGAAATACACCAGTTCAGTAAATGGCTGGCTGCAAAGTGCGTGTTGGGCAGCAGCAGAAGGCTCCAAAAAGCAAGCAACACCTTGTAATTTATTTATTGTCTTAGAAGGAGGATAGGCGGGGGGGGATTCCCAGCCAGAAATGTGTGGCTCATGTGTAGTTTTGCACCACACAGCCCTGTGCAGTGAGCAACCTGACACACGTGTGGGGTAGCAAGCAGGGCACCTGGATTTCTGTTGACTGGTTTCTTGCAGCTCCTGTGATAAGTGAGGGCAAAGTTCTGACTGTGAGGACACACAGCCTCACTTAGTGTATTCTGGTTTTCTGATTTCATGTTTTGCTTAATAGGACAAGAGCTTTCACTTTGGCAACCTTAATTCTGAGTTTAAAGCACTTGTCCTGTAAACCATCTGAGCAGTGTTCACTTTGTGTTACACATCCTTCTGGAGCGTAGAACAGTTTTTACTGTGTCCCTAAAGTGATTCCAAGAAAATATCGAGTGATCCTTGGGTTTATTTCTATTTGTTTTTCTTTTAAGGGGAATATTAGTGTTCCCTCTGAGTCTTCAGGAGGGGAGCCTGGGAACAAGGCTGCATCAGAGAAGGCTTTGCCTGGCAGTGCGAGCAGCGGGAACAGTTCCCTGGAGCCAAATGAGCCTGGTAAGAAGAGAGTCTACGTTCTTTTAGAGATGACCGAGACAGCTGCTCTAAGGCTGAGTGTTACAGGAAGGGAAGATCAGAGCAGCTGAGTTATTGTCTGCAGTGTTAGTGCTTCCTTGTGCCTTCAGTGAAAATATTGTGCTTGTACAACCTCACAGAGTACTCACCAACACACTTCTCTAGATGTGCTCAGACCAGGTGTTCTTCTGTGCAAAAGGGTGTGAATTAGATCAGTGAACAAAACCTGACGTTCTGGGAGTTGCGCCACCAACCCAGATGTGCTACAGAGGCAGTGCTGAGTAATGAGGTGACTATTAAAGCAACAGGGAGAAAACCCAGCAAACTGGTGATGTCAGTGTAGAAGTCCAGGCTTTTTGTCTCAAATCACTACCTACATTTAATACCAATCTGCTGATACCTATGCTGAGACGCGTGAGAAAAACAAGAGGCAGAACATCCGAGGCCAAGCAATTCACAAATCCAGTAACTAAAGGAAAACCTGAATGTCCCCAAATCAGCAAGACCCAAGAGGAGAGAGAGAGCACTTTAGATCTATTCTAGGGCAAAGGTGGTGCAGGCTGCTGGCCTTGTAGGGAGGCCTTTTCCCTCCCAGCTGTTCCTCCAAGAGCTGACGGTAGAGTTGAAGGAACTGTTGCTCACTTCAGAGGGCAGTTTCTAGATCCCAGATAACGATGCTGGTTAATAACTCAGCTCACATTGCCCATGAGTTTCAGCCATTTAAGTAAGGACTGAGGCCTTTGTCGGCACAGAGAAAGAACAAGGCTGGAGCTGTCTTTGTGAGATGTGACTGTCTCTGTTTAAAGCTCTTGTGCCATTTGCAGGGTGAGTGCTGGGACTTTATTGGGTGCTTCAAAACTTTAAAGTATTGAAAACTTGGAAGAATTCCTATTCTTTAAACAGCAGGCCTCAAATTCCCAAGTGAGAGCCTGCCTTTGAGGCCATCTTTTGCAGTCCCTGACAGGAGTACAACTGCTCGATGTGCTGCTGAGGAGAATGTACACAAGGACCCACAGTGACTCTGTTCCCTTTGTTTCCCAGAGGTCCATGAGCTGTACCTTGCCAGGAGAGCTGCTCTGCGTGGGAGGAAGCGACTGAGGGAGAGCCTGTGAAACAGGGCAGCTGGAATCCCTCTGTTTATAGTTATATTTAAAGATGGGTAGAGTTACATTTCTAGATATAGTTGCATATTTATATTTATAGATGTATAGAGATGAAATAATATATTAATATCTATTATTATTTTAACATAACATTTAATATTATTAGTATTGTAATTATTACTAATATCAAAATATTAATAATTATATAATTATGTAATTTTATTATATTATCATATAATAATATAATTCTATATCGTTGTTATTAATATGTTTTATAGTTAGTACTATATTATTACAATATCTTATATTATTAGAATTATTTAATATTGTTTACAATTTAATATTTTTAATTTCTTTAAAAATATTATATATATTATTTATTTATATTTATTTATAGATGTACATATTTATATTTATATATGTATCGTTACATCTTTATATAGTTATATTTTTATATATTATATTTATTTATATATATGCACACTACATATAATTTTATATCTAGTTATATTTATAGGTGTATATAGTTACATAGTTAGATGTATATGGATGTTTAGGTACGTATATTGATGTTTGTATAGGTATAGGCTGCTTTCTCACCTCTGCTGCCTTTTCCATCCCTCACTCTTCCCGCTGTGCCGCCTCTGTCCCCGCTCCCTGTGCCGCCTCTGGGCTGGTGGCCGGGCTGGGGGAGCAGCAGCTCCAGCCCCAGGTCCCGGCCCCCCGCACCCCCATGGGACTGGGGGGAGCTTCTGGTGGCACCAGGCACCACTCCCCAAGGAGCTGCTGGAGGATGGTGAGGCTGAGGGGGCTGGGGGGGCCGAGGGGATGGCGATGCTGAAGGGACAGTGATGCTGAGGTGATGGTGGCACTGAGGGGACAGTGGGGCTGAGGGGGCTGGGGGAGCTGGGGGGGATGGTGAGAGCTGAGGGGATAAGGGAGTGGCAAAGGCTGAGGCAGTTGATGGGGCTAAGGGGCCTGTGACATTGAGATGATGATAGGGTCTGAGGCGAGTGGAGGGGTCTGAAGGGACTGGGGGAGCTGAGGGGACTCGGGGGCTCTGGGTTTGCCAAGGGCATGGTGGGGCCGAGGGGATAGTGGGGGACCAACGGGGAGCACAGTGGGGTCCAAGCCTGTCCAAGCTTGCTGGGCCACAGCACATGTTCCAGACTCTCCACTTTTGCCAGGACTGCCCTGAATTCTTTTTGAGCAGCAAGAGACTGATGAGGGCCAAGAGAGAGAAGCTGACGACCACCAGCCACATCTTGACCAGGGACCTGTTGCTGCTGCCTGAGACCCTTGGTGAGGCCACTGGGGCTGGTGAGACGGAATGGATGTGAGGGTAGTTTGGGGTTGGAAATGGGCACTGCCCCGAGCCAGGAGGGCTCCCTGCCCTTGCTGGCGGTGGCTCAGCTCAGCTCAGCTCAGCTCACCCGGGGCCAGACAGGGTTGTCCTTGGGGAAGGCAGATCTGCTGGCACAGCCCGGGAGCTGTTCCCGTGTGTCCCGCTCTGCCCGTGGGCTGCAGCAGGACAGTCTCGGCTGGGCTGCGCTGGGAACACCTTCGCTCTTCGCTGACGAGCTGGCCCAGCCCTGCCCAGGGATGTCCCTGCTCCCTGCCCAGCTCTGGGGAGGCTTAAGGAGCTCTCTGGAAGTCCATGGGACATGGTGTCCTGTGCAGGGACAGCTGGCAGGAGTATCCTGTGAGTTTTTGCAGAGGGGAGGAAGACCTGGCAGAAAGTCTCCTGCCAAAGCTAGACGGTATTGCACGAGGATTGAATGAGTAGGTGGGAGCTAAATAGACAAGTTATTTGTTGTTGAAAATCCTCAGAACACGGGATTTTTTCTTTCTAACCCTCCCCGGTAGGATCTAAGATTTTGTAATCCCTGATAGAAGTGCAATTGCTGCCAAGGGAAATGTACAGGAGGACCAATGTTGACTCAATATCCCCTTTGCTTCCCAGATGTCCATCTGTACCTCTCCAGGAGGGCTGCTCTGCATGGGAGGGAGAGACCAAGGAAGAGCCTGTGAAGATGGGGCAGCTGGGATCCCTCTGTATATACTTATATTTAGAGATGTGTGTAGTTATAGTTATACCTAGGTAGTTATAGGTATATAGATATTTACATATGTAGATTGAATATTTGTATAGGCATATTTATATATTTATCTAGTTATATATGTACCTAGTTGTATTTATGTATGTACCTAGTTGTATTTATGTATGTATCTAGTTGTATTTATATATGTATGTTATATTTCTATCTGTATTTAGTTATAATTACATATGTGTGCAGTTGTATAGCTATATAGTTATATTATTCTAGTTATAGGTATATGGATTTTTAGATGCATATATTAATATATGTATCTAGTAATATGTATGTATATTGCTATATTTAGGTATATTGTTATATTTTCATTATATTTAAATATGTATAGAGTTGCATAGCTGTCTAGTTATATTGATGTAGTTATAGGCCTATGGATATATTGATATTTGTATATTTATATATAGGTTCACTATGTGTTTATTTATATATGTATTTATATAATATATTTAATATGTAATTATATTTATATCTATATTGTTATGGTTATGTGTATGTAGTTATGTTTCTGTAGCTACAGAGTTGTATAGTTTTATAATTATATTTATTTACTTATAAGTACGGTGTTATTTGGATAGGTATATTGATATTTTTGTATTAGTTTATAGGCTGTACAGTTGTCGTACTCCGCAGTAAATTATTTTTTTTAACTGCAGGTAATATTTGTATATTTTTACATAGCATAGTTGTAGCAATCTAATAAATTTTTTTAAACTTAAATCGATATTTGTGTTTTTATAAATCAGCACAGGTGTAGCAATTTGTAATAAATTTTATTTTTTAAACTTAAATTTACTTTTGTATGTTTATGTATCGGTAATGTGGGTGTAGAAATGTGCAATAAATTTAATTTTTAAACTGAAATAAATGTTGATTTGTGTTTTTTGAAGCAATTAGCAGAATTTTGAAGATTTTGGCAGCGGACTGGAGGAAAATATCAAGACATGCACAGCAGATCCCCCTGTTCCAGTAAAGCTGGGAAATGAAACCATAGATTTTGGATAGACAGTGGAGTCATATGTTCAGTGATAACCCACTGCAAGGACCCACTAAGAGAATTGACTCCACTCAATGTAGAACAAACCAGGAGCAAACCCAGCAAGGGTAAATCCATACCCTGTCAGACTGGAAGTCCCTCACAGACGGCTCAGGGAGTTCCAACTGAACTTAATCCCTGACAGAAACAAACAGGGACTCTGAGCTAGCTCCGCTCTGTTTGGCAGTGTGTTGGCAAACCAACTGGAACAGTGGTGGAGTAACAATACCAGTGTAACTGCTGCAACATGTGGATGAATGAAAATCAATTGATAGAAATGTTGAAACGTTCCAAAATCCAGAAGGGTGGTGGATAACTGGGAATTAACAAGTTCTTGTAACCACTAAAATGATAGAAGCCCTTTTTTGAGAAGTTCCACAAAGGAACTCGCATGGATGGTGATGCTATGATAAGTAGTATCAGAAGACATCAGTATCTTCTTGGTTTAGTGGATATATTTTCAGGACACAGGCTATGATCACCCCCTACTCACATAAGCCCCTTCCTCACAACTGCACAATAAAACAAGTGTGCGTGGTATCTTCAAATGGAGACAAGAGAAGGCAAAGCTGATGACTGAGGACTTAGCTTATGGAACAGGAAATGCTGTTTTTCTATAGTTGGAAGGATGTACAAATGAGCCCCTGGCATACTGGAGGTGTGCTGGCTCTGCGGATTCACCTCCTTGCACCATCTCTGCACAGTTTGAAATAAAACCAGATAACTCTGTGTGTGGATCCACTGCTTGCACAGCAGCTGAAAGAGCCCGGGTTTGGGACCACATTGATCGGCTGCCAAGGAGGCTGTGAAATAGATGTTATTGAAAGTTTTTTAGAAAAAAATTAGCTCAGATCCGCCCTAAGCTTCTGGCTAGACTATTTCCAATAGCTTGTTATGGACTTCCTTGGGAACACTATCCTGTGACTCAAAAAAAGCAGCCATCCAGACATGATGAGCATCACAGGAGATCATGTGTCCTTATATGGGCACAAGGACTGGTCACATATGTTGTTCTGATAGCTATCAGTGAGATAAATATCAGGAATACTTTATTCTACAGTTGAATTTCTTTTAAAAGTGAAGGTGACTTCTTGGGATCTCTTCCCGCCATAGGTTTTGTCATTTTTTTTTCAAAAAAGGAAGACCTTTATCCCCTTAAAATATTAGAATTATAATTAGAATTTCTAGTACAGAAAAGCTTTTAAAGCTGTAATTTATTAATCTATGTCACAGATCAGTGCGAAACTGTGACCTGTTGAAAGAATTTGAGGGACTGAATATTTCATATGCAGATCAAAATATTTCTGGCAATAAGAAAAAGAAGTCCTATAAAAGACAAAGAAAATCCTTAACACACCAACAATTTCAACAATAAATAGAGAGGGCACTAATGTCTTTATCCACGATGTGGAATACTTTTACCTTCAGGGATACCAGGACTTATTTGCTGACAATGCTGCCCTTTTTTTTAAGGTCTCAAGAAAGTACATGCTTTGTCCATACTAGGAGCAGAAAAAAGTCACTCTGGAAAGAAGTTCAGAAGAACACGTGCTCCCATCTGAATATATGTGCTACAGCTGCGTTTACAGGCAAGTACATATGTACTGCAAGTGATTAAGTTTGTACAGGCTCGATGCCGGCTTGTGTTAAGCTGGTGTGTCAGCAAAAACAATAGAACTATCCATGATTTGTATGTAAGCCAACTCTTTGGCAAAGACATGCCTCTTGTCATTTTTGTTGAGAAACTTTTGAGATTTAGGGCTTGTTGTTGTCACTGATCCCTTTTTCCGATCTAACCCCTCAGGGCTGGTCAGGTTCTGCACTCTGTTCCACTCAGCAGATGAACACATTTCCTGCCATCCAGGCTCCTGCCCATGTCAGGGTCATGCACAGATCAGTTCTGCAGCCTCCAGAGAAGAGGAGGCTGAGGGAGGAAAGGCAGTAGACAGTCACTGGGGTCTTGAGAGCAATGAGAGCAATCCAAAATAGGACCTCTGCTGTGTTGTGAGGATAAGAGTGATAAACCCAGCAATCTTGTGTGTGAGACTGGACCCACGCATGAATATGAGTGTGGAAATCTGACTCATAAAAAACAGAGAAAAAG
The DNA here is from genome assembly GCF_036250125.1 of Pseudopipra pipra. NCBI lineage: Eukaryota > Metazoa > Chordata > Aves > Passeriformes > Pipridae > Pseudopipra > Pseudopipra pipra. Next base: position 42,945,200 of record NC_087581.1, on the reverse strand, counting down.
TTGTCCTTTAGTATCTGCCAAAGGCCAGATGGTGCTCTGATCCACCTAGTCTACAGAAGATGTCCCCATGGTAGAGGTCTTGGAACAGGATGATCTTTAAGGTCCCTTTCAACCCAAACCATTCTGTGATTCTATTAATTACAAAACCATACACCTGATGACAAATCAAACACAACAGCCATAGATGCCCCACTACATTACTGGAGGTTGCTGTAGTCACTTGTGTCACCTGGAGACAGTTTTGTATTTGGAAAGACTTTCAGGGTCCTACTGTGTCTATAGATAACTTTTCCTGGTTCAGTAACACAAGAGACGTCAGAACAGACTATTTGCGAGCACAGTATTGTTTAACCTGCCTGTGAGCCTGATGAGAGAAGTCTATTTGTGTTATTGCAGTGTCTTCCATACACTGTACAGGTATGGGTTATATATGGTTTACCTTTTGAATATGCAATGTTCATACACAATGCTATATGCATAAATACTAGCATTAAGTCTTAATTCCCTCTTTGCACAAGGATATGTAATCATCAGAAATATTTAATAAGGAGCCATATTAGCTTCAGGCTTGATAGTGTGGGTTGCTGAAAGTGGGAGATGAATAATGGTAACGCTTAATAAATTCCACTCTTTCCAGTTGCAGTTTGTCTTTTATCAACCCTGTTCCATAGAAATCCCTTGTTCACAGGAGAGACTAAATGAAATTCCCAAATACAGATGAGAATTTTGCAATTCAGGCTGATTAAAAGGGGAGTTTTCTGTTATTGTGAAAAGACAATGTAAATGTGTAAATGACCTGTTTGCTGTATATTCTGGAGGAGGCTTTGCAGTTAAGAATGAAAAGGAAAAAACAGTTCTCTTAAAAAGTACCATAAAAGAGTTCTTTGTATTATCAGAAGCAGCTACACTGACATTAACCTCCACTATTACATATGTACAATCACCCTTGGCATGGCTTAATTTGGCCATAATTTTGAGCTGCAATTCCGAAATCGCATAAAATATACTGTGAACAATGGAGGAGAGGAGAAATACCAACATTTCTCATCAGCCTTTTGGATTGGAAGGGTTGTTTCATTTATGCTCCCTTAACTGTCAGTCTCAGGTCTGCTGTGCAAACAATTCTACACTGAACCTTACATACTTTTCTAACACCAACATAGGTGCAAACCTGTAAAATCTTCCAAGCATCACACTGATTTAGACTGACAGAACTTACACAGAAATTCCTTTACCTGCTTCTGCAAATCCTTCTTCATTTCCAAAGCTGAAAGACATTTCCTCAGTGGAAGTGGATTTAGTGCCTTGCTCTCTGGATGTGGTAGTGTTTTACACCTGTCTTGCCAGGTAAAGGGGCAGCAAATTTGTTCTTACTGGCCATTACAGTTAAATCTTTGGTCTGAGACCAAAAGGAAAATGTTAATTTAAGAAGTAATTTTGCTTGGATTTTTTTTCACGTGTGAACAAACTGTGGTCTGCTGACAAGAATGATACTGTCCTTGTGAGTACAAACCTCCCTGAGAGGTGAACAATCACAGAGGTCACATCTGCAGATGAAAACCCACCATACCATTAATTTGATGTAAAGTAAACACAAGTGACACAGCTCTTCATCCTCAGCAAGGACTTGCCATTGCAAAGACATTATTAACATGCAGAGCTCTTGTTTACAACTGTTATTAAAATGCCGGACAAAGCAGCCAACCAAATCCCTTTATCCTTCTGTGCCTCCTGCTGTTGCTGCTGAGAAAGGAAGAGGAAGAGCCCTTCAGGGTAAATAGAGGAGACTTTCCAATAGGGAGAAGCTTCTTCTTTTGTATTCCAATGACAACAGAGGGTTTTGTCTTGAATCTCTGTGTCAGCAGCTGCAGAAATGCTGAGAAGTTGTGTTTGGTCATCACGAGGAGGATATGAACAACCCAGATTTTTTCTGCTCTGAAATCCAGAGGCTTTAGGCAGTGACATGACCTTCTGCAGGAATATGGAGACAAAAATAGAACCACATATGCCAATGTCCAACAACAAATATCATCAAAACTTCTTCTGAACTATTAAATAGTTCAGGAATTCCCCAGTGCTCATATATGGGGAATTGACAGTAAATCTGACCATAGCTGTGTCAATTCACACTGAATTCAGTGCAGCTTGACCAACAGACACCAAAAACCTGTGGAAGAGCATCTGAGTCATAAAGCAGCACATGACTCGCTGTAGGTTGAAGGACAAGTCAATGCTGAAAGATGAGCACTGCTGAGGTGGTGGTTGCATCCCCAGGTTTAACAAAAGAGGAGGTTCTAGAGGCTTTTTCTACATTCAGGTACAGGTAGTTGTTCCCATCTCTCCACTCTGTTGCATCTACACAGTGTTAATACAGCTCTATGCTGAGCAGGGCAAGGGACTGATGGAACTGGAAAACAGCCTGGAAAAACTGAGTGATGAATGTGACCCTCTACTTTAAAAATATAGCCTTAGAACAGCCCAGGGTGGAAGGGACCTCAGAAGATCATGTGGTCCAATTTTTTGGTGGAAAGGCAGGGAGCCTTTTTAGATTATCCAGAACCCTGTCCAATGCATCTTGAAAACCTCCAGCAATGGGGACTCTACCACACCCCTGGGGAAGTTGTTCTAGCAAATACTTGTTCTTACTGTAAAAAATTTCTTTCTTGTGTTGACATGAAACCCCTCCAGGGTTACTTGTTTGTGTTCCTCCTTGTTGTCTCCATGTGTCTCTTTGTGAGTAGAGATCCTCCACCCTCTTTGTAGCTCCCTTATATGTAGCAGAGTAATGTGATAAGGTCCCTCTCAAGCCTTGGGTTCTCCAGGGAGGAAAGACATGACTGCTTCACTCTTCCTCATAGCGCAGGAACATATGGTTCAAGAGATATTTGGAAGAAGCAAAAATGGAAATGGAGAAATAATCAAAAAAAGGAAAAGGAAACCGAAATGAAAAAAAAAAAAGAAAATAAAAAGAAAAAAAAAAAGAGAGAGAGGAAGAAAATGGTCCCTAATGATACTTTTTAGAAGTCTACCAAAAGTTTCTGACAGTTAGATACCAGTACAGCTGCCAGCACAGAAATAGGAGCAATTATTTCTGCAGTGAGAACTTTATCTGTTGTGGTAACTGTTCTTCACTGTTCAGGCTCCATTCAGATGCAGTGACTTGTTTGTAAATCATCCAGTTGTGCTTCTTTTCAAAAGGGGCTGATTGACACAAAATGTGGTTATCAGTTTCCCTTGGATAAAGCAGAATAAGCCTCTTCCTGACTGAACTGACTGACTGGAGAAGGGACGTGTTCTAAAAACTGCATAAGGCTAGAAGACTTCCATCACTCTCTTTAGTTGTATCACAGTGTAAGAATGTGATTCTGCTGCAAAGTTTGGACAATTGCTTACAAACTAATGACCTTTTATAATCTATGCTTAGATCTGAACATAATTTATGTAAGTCTTATAGAAAATATTTAAAGAGAAAACCAGTTTAAACTATATGTCTTCTACAATCTCAACTTAATTGTTTTCTTAGCAAAATGGCAGGGATTTTACCCTTTAAAATAAAAACAAACACACACAAAAGATTGTCTTTTCTCTCTACACAAAATGTAGATGTCTCCCCTATTTGGAAAGTAAAGAATATTTACATTTGTCTTCATAGATTTTTGAGAAGTGAAATTAAAATACTGATATGTTGTTGTGATAGTTTTGACCCTAGGCCTTCCTGGAGACCAACTTGTAACCAGAAAGGAACTAGGAAAGGGACCAAGGAAGTATTCCATGCTATTCCATGCTATAAATAAGGTGTAGATAAGAGAGCTCGCTCTCTTCCTTTCCATCGAGGTTCGAGGATGGTGGTCCCTGTCTCGGTCTGGAGCTTGCTTTTCTGGAGCTGAGGCCTGCAGTGACTGCTGTTGTCTGCCATATGTGAAGGGAGAGTGCTGGGCCATGTCCAGCCATCCTGCTTCTCTCAAGGGAAGTGGTGAGATTTTGCCAGTTCTTTATTTTGCTGGTTACTGGGATTTTAGGTTGTTTATACCTGTTTTGTTTCTATCCCTTTGCATCCTTTTTTAGTCCTTTTCCCCTTCTCCCTTCCCCTTTTCCCTTTTAGGAAGCTATTTGGGTTTTCTAGGGTTATATGTATATAATATTCTCACTGTATATATCTGTTTATATGTAATATATATATATTTTGCTATAGCTTTGGCTGTTTGGTTTTTTTTCTTCCCTCTCTGGGAAGCAGGCTTTTGCTGAGCATTGGAGATTTTGGCAGGGAGCCAGCTCAAACTTGCTCAGTTGTAATTTGAGGAGCCAACATTGTTTGGGCAATAGAAGGATCCATTTTTACTCAAAGAGAAAGAGAAGGGCCTAAACATTTCACACATTTACATGTCCTCAGCTTGGTCTCACCACTTGAAAATGTCATTTCAGCTTTCACTGTGTTGGTCACGAGATCCCATGTCATTGTTTCTGAAATGGATATTTGTTCATGCTATTATGAAATAGGCTCATACTATTCAAAAGGCTCATACTATTCAAAAGTTGCAATCAGATGTGTCTGTCACATATTGGCCTCATAAGCCACCAGTGTGCCTGCAACAAATGTGGATAGAGCCTTCCCAAATCTTCGTTTGTGAAGCCCAGCCATGACATGACTATTCAAAAGTTGTTATAAACTCAGCAATAAAAATGTACCTTTTTGTGCTGGTTTAAAAGTTAACCAGCAGGGGAAATGAACTCAACTCAAAAGAGAGATTATAAGTCAGAATAACAATTTATTAAAATAGTACAATAAGTACAATTATACAGACAAACAATTGGTCTTAACCCACAAAACCCAAATGTGTAACCCAACACCCTGGGGCATGAACAAAGTGGTGTTCCTTGGCCCCCCCCCCGAGTCCAGAATAAAGGGAGAGGGGGGAAAAACCTGCTGGTGGGAGAGCTGTTGCAGTCTGGTCAAAAGTGGTGATTGCAGGCCAGTGGAGGGTGGTGAGCTGCAGTCTGGTTGAGAGCAGTGAGCTGCAGTCTTCCTCTGGATCCCACGAGTGGTGAAAAGGTTCCGAAACTCCAGGTTTATATATTCTCCAGTTCAGGCAGGAATGGTCAGTCCTTCCCTCAGAGCGGGGAATTCCATAAAAGGGTACGAGGATGCTCAGAGCGGGGAGTTCCATAAAAGGGTATGAGGACAGGGACATCCCCCCACCTCGCAGCCCCCCCCTTCCCCCGACAACACAAAAATTGTAATGAAAAGAGAAAAAAGAAACCAACTCCATGGTTTGCACATAGTCCATTAATTATGTTGTATTATCATTAATAATTTGATTACAAGAACACTGTAATTTTCCCTGGCACCATTAAAAAGGCACAGCACAAATTCTATTAAGGCACTTTGGGATCAGGATCTGGATGTCCTCCAGCAACCACTGAGCTAGGTTTGGATTTCAATGATGGTGTAGTGATTTGTACCAGTTGAGTTTCTAGTTTTTCCTCTTTTGTAATCTAACTGTGTCTGCAATTTCCATGTTAATTAATTTCATCCTAAAGAATTTCCTAGATACGCCTTTCTGCAAAATTCAGCTGCTAATCAGCATTAATGTAAAGTTATCACTTTCACCAGTGGATTTCTTGGAAACTTGTGTAGTTCTAATCATTCTATGTTTAAATACTCACCCCAGATCTTTCAACAACCTGCTTACTTTAAAAAAAGAACCCAAGAACACTGAACAAGTATTCATAACTGTTTTGAAAAATCAGCTTTTATTATATTTATTTTAATGAATTCTATTTATATTTATTTTAATGAATATAGTTATGCTCTGTATGGGCTTGATGATGATCCTTATCCTATCTTCTCTGATACAGAACAACTACAATTCTTTGCAGATTTCTTGCATCTTTTCAAATGCAAGTATTATGCATATTCTTCCCTTTCATCCTGACCATAGGATAAGAAGAGATAGTAAACAACTATAAATTTCTTACTTGTCGCTGTTAAAGTCGGGGACAGCCAATGTGACATAGAATCTTCTTCCAAAGTAGGGACAGGATTACAAGAAGGCTGCAATCACTTTATTGTAACAGGTTGCAAACATTTATACTTTTCACACATCAAACATGTTAACTTTCTATTGGTGCCTTCATAGATCAGGCCACACACATGTCGCTTTCTATTGGTATACGTACATCAGGCCATCAGGTCATCCACATGTCAACCTGCTACTGGCACTTTCATGTATACACACACCAGGATTGGTTGCAAAATAGTAAACACAGTTTTTGTCGAGTCATCCTGACTTGCAGAAAGTACAGGAAAGTCCATTTCTGTTTTCCATCTTCTTCCTTTTTGAAAGTTACCCACATTCCTCTGCATGCTGTGTTCTCCTCCTTTCAGGGGTATACTGTAATCCGGTTTATGTCCACTGCTTCGTCGATGAATGCTAGGCTGCTGACAAGCTTGCTGTCAATCCTGACACTCTGATAAAAATATCAAACAGAAAGACTTGGTTCAAATTCTGTTATTTTGTTACTAAATTATATCAGAATCAATAGATCAGGGAAGGTTTAAAATATTACTACAAGACCAGAATATATCTATGTGCACACATCTCTGTCTTCTGCACTTAAACTCAGGTTTCTGAGACATATTCATTTAGCAGTCTCGCAATTCAGAGTTGTGCTTCAGATTTGTGTTTTGTTGAGCGGTTTTGTAAATGTCAGCCTGACAACCTACAGGTCAGGGTTACACACCTGAATTTACAAGTCTGCAGTACCAGGCTGAACTGGACCCCTGAAATCACTCACCACATCTGGTTTTGCCTTTCCCTTTTTGCTACAGAGCAAATAAAAAATAAAATATGACTTTCAGACTGAACCATCAGTAGCCTATTTTGTACAAAAGCCATCCCTCAAACTGCAGATCTACTTCACACCTGGAAACAAACCATTTAAGTCCATTTTAATATTTTTAATTTGGACTGCCCAGGTGGTGACTTACAAGCAAAAACATGGCAGAAGCAAGATAGAAAAAAAAGGATACCTAAGGCTGAATTCTCTTCTGTTTTCAGCTGCAACACTTAAGAAAACACGATGAAACACATCTGGCATTAAACAGATTAAGTCTGTAGGATATTTTTTTTAAATAAGGAAAAGTAGTTAATCTACACTGCCTTTGTTTTTGTTCCTCTGCCTAAGCACCATTGAAATGTGGGAGTCCAAAAGGGTGAGCTTTCCCCTCCCAACACTTCCCTGCTGTTCTGGTAATTTATGGATTGGGATTGGCTTCCTTTTGGAGATTATTCAGTGAAACCAATTCCACACACTGGAGTTCTTCATATCATCTAGAATCACTTGACTATCACAGACTACCTGCCAGTGCTGAGGAAATAGAAAACCAAGTAAAAACAAGAACTTGTGTCTCTGTAACTATCTAAAAGCAGTGAGAAAAAAGACCATCTGATAATCGGAAGGATTTAGCCCTCAGTGCAGCCAGGTTCCTGCTCCTCCCCTCCCTGGAATTGTCAAATTAATTACTTTTAATATTCCCAAGGTATTAATGGTTCAGACTGGGGACTGTTCATGCGCCATAACTGTTTTTCATAAATGTTTTAAAGGATAGGGACCCAATTCCACTGAGGTCAATTAGAAGTTTCCAAACAAACTCTTCCTTCCCCTCCTGGCAGTCGTGTGCAGGTTGTCAGAAGCCGACACTGGGCTTTTATCTTAAAATTATATGAAAAATGATTTTCCTGTGGGAAGAACTGTCACTGGAGAATTGGTGGGTTATACTGAATGGGATGAGACTCAGGTGAAAAAATTCATTTAGGGCCTAATTTTCAGACCTGCTGAACACAATTCTGCCTGAAGTTAAACAGGTTTTGGTGGTCATTAACTCCAAAAACAAACCCAGAATTGGTCACAGCTCTCATTTTGCCTCAGGCTGATGTTGACCAGAATTAGGTTTAGAGGAGTGCGGAAGTGCATTGCGAAGTGTTTTTTTTCTGCAAAGTGTGTAACAAAATGAAGTGGTATGTCATAATAAAGAATGTTCTGGTTTATTTATGTCTTAACTTCATGCCCAGGGAGTGTCTGACTTAAATAAAATTCATTTTACATAGACCTTAAACTTTAAATAACTCAAAGCATCTTTCTTCACAGTAAAAATATAGTAAGTCTTTGGTGTTGAAAATGCAGGATGAGTTGTAAAATACCTGGGGAAATATGGATTTGTTTGTTTTTTCCCATTCTGGATGGCCAGCAGATAAATACCACTGTGGTTTGGTGTAGAAACCCATTTCAAATTTCAGTTGTACCTCTGAACTTGCAATGTGGTTTGATGTTTGTTGTTTTCATGACAATAAAGAAAAACGAGTTCTGTCTTTTTGAGGTGGGGCTGTGTGGTGGGTTTTGGTGTTTGTTTGGGTTTTTAATTTATTTTATTTTTATTTTTTATGACTCTTACATCTTACACCTTATTAATAGTAGCACCATATAATTAAATCAAATCTTTAACTGCAATGTGGAAGTTACAAATTTGGCAGCTGATTGCTACTGTCCTGTTCTGTGTAACATTGCTCTGTGTGGAGCCTCTGTTCCCAGGGGTCCCTATTTCACTGTCCATGGAGATTCAATTGCATGGCTCACATGTCAGAAAGAGAGTGTTCATTACAATTAAATTTATTGCCTGAGCTTTTCTAGTCCAAGTACTTGAGGCATGTTTTCTGACATTGTTGGTTTTTCTCAGCTTCTGTTGATATTTGTTATTTTATAACCAAATGTTCCCAGATCTGATTTCACAAGATTTTGTAACTGGCCTCATATTTTTCTCATGGCTTTTTTGATCATGTGGCAGAACTGAAGGCAGTATATTTGGGTGAGGAATGTCGTGGTTGCTTTACTTAGAAAGTTGCAGGGGGAGGGAGAAGCCAATGGCTGAGAGTTAAAATCCCCTGAGGAGATTCAGCATCAGTTTCAAGGGTGGATTCGAGTCCCTGGTGAAATTCCTTCAGGGCATCTCAGAAGCAGGGTCGAGGGGGAAGTGAGGGGGGTTTTTTGTTGATTTTTTTTTTTTAGCTCGTAAAAGGGGGTTCAAGTCCCTCCTAGCACTTGGAAGGATGGGACATAACCCTGGCAAGGCAAAGGGGCCGCCACTGGCAGAGGCTGTGCAGAGGAGGGAGGGGGTATCCAATGGGGCCACAGCGTTATCCCGGGAACCGCAGCATTATCCCAGGGGCCGCAGTCCCACTGTGCAGGAGGGATGCTCCTGGATGCTCACCCGGAGCAGAATGCTCACCTGGAGCAGGATGATCCATGTTGCTTCAGGTTGCTCACCTGAAGCGGCAGTTCCACATAGCGATGCTCTCCCAGGATCTGCCAACGGATTGCAGCAATTCCCATTCCTGCAGCAGTGCCTGGCGAGTGGATTCCCCAGTCTCAGGTACTATGGGTCTGTGGGAAGGATGGCATCAGGCATGTGGGAACAGTGCGGATGCGACCGGCCGGCCCCATGCTTTGGGAACAAGGACTATGGAAAATTGTGTGCTGTGTGGTGTGAAAGAGATGGTGTTTAATGTAGGGTGGTTCCTTCAAGTCACTTGAACTAAAAGTTGATTTAAACTTTTTTTTTTTTTAATGGGCTTCTGAAAAGATTTTCATGTTTTGCAGCTCCCAAACAGACCCTGACGCTGGGAACACAAACACCCACAGAGTAAGCTGGTCGCTCTGGGTTGTGCAATGCTGAGACTCCTCAAAATGGGGGATTCAGGAAATCTGCTCATAGAAGCACACTCAGCTTCCACATCTGTGTTATTTATGTCTTTTTTTTTTCCCTGGAAAAATTAACTTTATGTGAACTCATATTTACTTGTGACTATTTGCAGCATGGCAAGGAAGCCTTCCTCAAATGAAGAATATTTGTTTAAGAGCCTTGTGATTTTCCAAAATGCATGTTGTGACTCAACGGTCTGTGGAGACTGACTTTCTTCTTTAGTGCAGGTCCACCCATCAAAGATGGGTGATTGCCACTGTGTGTCATAAAACTTCATCTGATTGATGCCTATGGATTTTTTTGATTTTTAGCTTCTTGTAGATTTTAGGACTAGCTATAGTTAGCTCACCCTTTAGCACAGTAGTTTACACATTTACCCAACCCTATTACCCCATTTCATATTCAACTTTCTAAATTCCTTTCACTTGCTTAGACTTCCCTCAAGATAGGTCTTCTTTCTGTTTAAGAACATTTGCACTCTGGCTTGAACAACAAGATACATCATAGTCAAAGCATCCCTCAAAACCCAGAACTTTGGAGGAGCTCCAAGGACTGGACGTGCTGTGATGAAGAGGAAGATGAGGAAGAGGGGGTCCCCAAACCCCTTGCCTCAATTTCCAGAAGGGTGTGCTGGGGGGGAGGACCTGGGGGGTGGATAAATCTAAGATTGGATGGAATAATACCTTAAATTGTGGAACCCCCTGGACACGTGTGCACATGTTTCTATACCCCTGTGGGGGAAGACCCTCTATTAAAACTGCTCTATTATCTTATCTCTACTAATAATTGCCTGGTGAGTAATTTTTGGCTCCCAATCGTAAGGCAGCAGTTAAAACCAACTCCATGGCAAAATAATGGCATCTCCAAAGGGCAATAATTCTTCATTTCCCTTTCTTACATATTTAAGGAGCTCGGATTTTCTCAAAGAGATTTTTTTTACTTATTTGGTTAAGAAAAAACAAAGGACTATTGAAGCTTTCGCCAGTTCTTTCTTAGTTTTAAAAATTCTTTTCTGATGTTCAGGGAAGATGGTCTCTACCAGCTAAAAATATGTAGGATTGAGACACCTGTCTGTGCTAAACAGATAATGGGAATTAAGTGGCTCAATGCCTTTGAGGTGCTGGATTTTTCATTAAACCTTAGGGCTGGATTTTTCCTTTCTATCTATATTTTTGTTTTAAAATTGCAGTTGCACTGGAGATGGCAGGTGCAGCTCTTCTATTCCATGGAGTGTTTGTGCATTGATCAGAAAACAATTACCACTGAATGATGACAAGGGCACTGAGGGCACTAAGCTGAGTGAAGGGCTTCACCTTCTTAACCGCAGGGCAATACCTGGCCTCTTTTTTTAAACACTTTTCCTAGCGTTGTGTACCTTGCACTTCTAGTTGCCACAGCCATAACATGCTGGATGCCACTTCTCCTCTATGGAAATAGGGGAATATCTGTAGTTAAGGCATCAACCTGGACAGAAGGCCATGTGAGGTTAAATTCATAGAATCATAGAATCATAGAATCAGCTGGGTTAGAAAGGACCTCTGAGATCATCAAGTCCAACCCTTGATTCACTACCACCATGCTTACTAGACCATGGCACTAAGTGCCACATCCAGTCTCATCTTAAAAACCTCCAGGGATGGAGAATCCACCACTTCCCTGGGCAGCCCATTCCAATGCCTGATTACCTCTCTGTAAAGAATTTCTTCCTAATATCCAACCTAAATCTCCCCTGGCAGAGCTTAAGACCATACCCTCTTGTCCTACTGCTGATTGCCTGAGAGAAGAGACCAACCCCCACCTGGCTACAACCTCCTTTCAGGGAGTTATAGAGAGTGATGAGGTCTCCCCTGAGCCTCCTCTTCTCCAGGCTAAGCAACCCCAGCTCCTTCAGTCTCTCCTCATTCTTCCTAGCAGAACATGAAGGAATCTCTGTGTTCAGTGCTGCTTGGAAAAACCAGTAGGATTTTATAGAGTTTTGATGCAGAATATTCTCAGACCAGAAAATACAGGCCTAGTTGTGTTGCTTATAATTTTAAATTTAATACAACTTAAATTTAAATTTTATTAATACCATTTAAATTAATTATAATAATTATATTAAAATTTAGTATCATTAAATACAATTTAATAGAATTTTAATTTAAACAAATACAACTTCTGTTTGTAAAAGTAGACCTACTCTTAGGGGTTTCTGCCACCCAAACAGGGACAGCTGAGCACGACTTGTCCCAGCCCCAGTTGCTGCCTGGCATGGTCAAGCAGATGAGAACTGCTACAGGGTTACCACCAGGTTTTATGGCAGATCGGGAGCTGCAGAACATGACAATGGGCTGTCCCTGCTGGGAAGGAACATGCCAGGCAGCACAGAAGGGGCAGGGGATGGAAATGTAGACACTGCTCTCCCTGCAACCCGGAGCAGAGGACATCAGCTCTCTGCCACTTGTGTCCCTGCTCTTGTCTTGGTGCTGAAAACCTGTACCTCAGTGGTCTTCACAACAACACGAGGCCTAAATCCTACTAGGATCAACATTTTTTGGAGGGATTGGAGTTTCCTGAGAAATGGTTTATGCTCCTCATCTTTTTTGACAACTAAAATAGCCCATGTCTGCAGAAAAGAGGAACCTGAGCAAGCATTTTGAGTTTCCTGAAAGGAACAAATCTCTTGGACAGGAAGAAGCATTCCCACAGAACTAGTAGGGTGAAAATCCCAGTTATCTGAAGACACCTTGATAATGGATTCAGGGGATTATGGGCCACATCTGCCTGAGATTGCAAGGTCCTGGGCATGATCATGTAGGTGCAGATGGTCCTCTCAGTCCTATTTCTGTGTATTTCTGGGAACCGGAGAAATCCTGCTTCAGCCTGTGAGGAACTGAGTTTGGGAAGTAAAAGTTCATCTCTTTTTTTTTTTTTCCTTTGGGCAGCATCTATTTGTAACATCAGCCAAGCCTACCTCCAGCCTGATGCCTCTGATCATTGCAGCGAAACAATTTATGACAGTCAGGAGAAATCAGCCCTTCCAGAAGGTTTTGTCCAGTGTTAGCTGTGAGTGAGACTCAGAATAAAACCATTATAAAACCTCAACCACATTGGTAGATTCCCTTCCTTTTCACCCTGCAAATAAGTTCTGCCTTCACTTCTGAATTGTCAGTTGTTCCTTAAGAATGGAAAGTCCTTTTTATGTTTTGGTTGGTTTTTTATTTTATATCATTTGGAATTGGGGAAGGGTCTCCTTCATTCACCAACTCCAGACCACACTGCCTTTGGAATATCACCCACTGACTGTTTTTTTCCAGCTTTGGTACTTCTAGATGAGGAAGAAAGTGCAATTGCATTTCCAGCCAAAACCAAATGAAGAGTGGGGCAGCCAGAAGATCTTGTGCAGATGCAAGCTTTCAGCTGGAACTATAGAGCATTTGGGTTCCTGCCGAGGGGATTTGTATCACTTACTGCAATCTCTTTGCCTGGATGAGACTCTTACGCAGCTGAAAAAGCAGAAAGATCAGTGAGTGTGGACCAAAAGAGCCATCACACCTTTTCTATTTTGTTCAATCTGCTTCAAGTATGCAACTAAATGTATATCTTTAGTTGAGCTGACAAGGGAAAAGAAGAGGCTCAGGGAACCATGGCAGGGCTGCCATGAAATGACAGAAGTCATTTGCATATGCTTTACAGAGTTCTCTCAATCTTAATGAATTATTGCAGTCCTGGTTTAAAATAGACAGGTATGAGACAACTTTGACAGAAATAGACTAAAATAGCTAATGGATTTTTTTAAGAATTAAGAAAATTACCCAAAATGTGTTGTTTTGTAACATTAAAAAATATACTACATAAAAATTAACTGCAATAAATAAAACTTAAAAAAAATAACTGTTTCAGGGTAAAGAGAATGAGAAACAGAGAAATGTGAAGATATGAATGCGTATTTTCATAAAAATATAAAATTACAGACAAAAACCACACAGACACCAAACTACAACTCCAAGGTAGTTGTTAGATTATATTTTAATTACATCATTTTACACTAACACATTTTTTTCCTTCTAAAGGGGAAGCTGACATATAGCTAAGGGAAACTGACATAGCTAAGACTCTGGAAATTGATTTCCTTCTGTTTTTCTAGTACTGGATAAGAGATCCTGGCTGAAAGTCCTGATTGAAGGCAGTGAACTAGATCTGTTTGGTGTGTCCATTGTGTCCATTGAAGACCCACCACCAAACTGGTGTGGTCTCACAAAGAAGAATGCGTCCACTGAAGGCCCAGAACTGATTCTGTCCATCAACACACCAGAGGATATGCCTGAAGACCCAGTACCAGTACCAGTTCTGTGTGGTATCACATTGGAGGATAAGTTTCTTGCAGACACAATAAAGGTTCTGCTCTGCCTCACACCAGAGGATATGTCCAGTGAAGAGCCAGTACCGGCTCTTTCCGGTAGCACATGGGAGGATATGTCCAGTGAAGAGCCAGTACCATCTCTGTCCAGTATCACACCAGAGGACATATGGATTGAAGGCACACTATAGGTTCTGTTTGGCTTTGCACGAGGGGACATAGAGATTAAAGGCGGAGTATGACTTCTGTCTGGCGTCACAGTGGAGAACATGCGAATTGGAGACAGAGTTCTTGTTCTGTCCAATATCTCACCAGGGGACACGTGGATTGTAAACGCAGAACCAGGTCTGTCCGTTATCACACTGGATAACACTTGGATTGAAGACCCAGTACTGGGTCTGCCTGGTATCCCACTGGAGGACATGTGGATTGAAGGCTGAGTGCTGCTTCTGTCTGCTGTCCCACTGGAGGACAGGTGGATTGGAGGCTGAGTACTGCTTCTGTCTGGTATGTCACTGGAGGACATGTGGATTGGAGGCTGAGTACTGCTTCTGTCTGGTATCCCACTGGAGGACAGGTGGATTGGAGGCTGAGTACTGCTTCTGTCTGGTATGTCACTGGAGGACAGGTGCATTGGAGGCTGAGTACTGCTTTTGTCTGGTATCCCACTGGAGGACAGGTGGATTGGAGGCTGAGTACTGCTTCTGTCTGGTATGTCACTGGAGGACAGGTGCATTGGAGACCGAGTACTGCTTCTGTCTGGTATCTCACTGGAGGACAGGTGGATTGGAGACCGAGTACTGCTTCTGTCTGGTATCCCACTGGAGGACAGGTGGATTGGAGACCGAGTACTGCTTCTATCTGGTATCCCACTGGAGGACAGGTGGATTGGAGACCGAGTACTGCTTCTGTCTGGTATCTCACTGGAGGACAGGTGGATTGGAGGCTGAGTACTGCTTCTGTCTGCTGTCCCACTGGAGGACAGGTGGATGGGAGACCGAGTACTGCTTCTGTCTGGTAACCCACTGGAGGACAGGTGGATTGGAGACCGAGTACTGCTTCTGTCTGCTGTCCCACTGGAGGACATTAGGGTTGGAAATAGACTACTGCTTCTGTCTAGTATCACATCAGGAGACATGTGGATGGGAGACCGAGTACTGCTTCTGTCTGGTATCCCACTGGAGGACAGGTGGATCGGAGGCTGAGTACTGCTTCTGTCTGCTGTCCCACTGGAGGACAGGTGGATGGGAGACCGAGTACTGCTTCTGTCTGGTAACCCACTGGAGGACAGGTGGATTGGAGACCGAGTACTCCTTCTGTCTGCTGTCCCACTGGAGGACATTAGGGTTGGAAATAGACTACTGCTTCTGTCTAGTATCACATCAGGAGACATGTGGATGGGAGACCGAGTACTGCTTCTGTCTGGTATCCCACTGGAGGACAGGTGGATCGGAGGCTGAGTACTGCTTCTGTCTGCTGTCCCACTGGAGGACAGGTGGATGGGAGACCGAGTACTGCTTCTGTCTGGTAACCCACTGGAGGACAGGTAGATTGGAGATCGAGTACTCCTTCTGTCTGCTGTCCCACTGGAGGACATTAGGGTTGGAAATAGACTACTGCTTCTGTCTAGTATCACATCAGGAGACATGTGGATGGGAGACCGAGTACTGCTTCTGTCTGGTATCCCACTGGAGGACAGGTGGATTGGAGACCGAGTACTGCTTCTGTCTGGTACCCCACTGGAGGACATTTGGGTTGGAAATAGACTACTGCTTCTGTCTAGTATCACATCAGGAGACATGTGGATGGGAGACTGAGTACTGCTTCTGTCTGGTATCGCTCTGGAGGACAGGTGGATTGGAGGCTGAGTACTACTTCTGTCTGCTGTCCCACTGGAGGACAGGTGGATTGGAAATAGACTGCTGCTTCTGTCTAGTATTACATCAGCAGACATGTGGATGGGAGACCGAGTACTGCTTCTGTCTGGTATCCCACTGGAGGACAGGTGGATCGAAGGCTGAGTACTGCTTCTGTCTGGTATTGCACCAGGGGACACATGGATTGAAAGCTCAGTACCAGGTCGGTCTGATATCAGACCAGGGGACATGTGGGTTGGAGACCGAGTTCTGGTTCTTTCTGGTATTGCATCATCAGACATATGGATTGAAGGTCCAGTACTGGCTCTGTCCGGTATCCCACTGGAGGACATGTGGATTGGAGACCGAATACTGCTTCTGTCTGGTATTACATCAGCAGACATGTGGATTGAAGACCCGGTTCCAGCTCTGTCTGGTATCTCACCAGGAGACACATGGATTGAAGGCCCAGTACTGGCTCTGTCCAGTATCCCACTGGAGGACATGTGGATTGGAGAATGAGTTCTGGTTCTGTCCAGTATCCCACCAGCGGACATTGAAGACCCGGTACTGGGTCTGTCTGATATCACACCTGAGGACACATGCATTGGAGACTGAGTACTGGCTTTTTGTAGTGTCATGCTGGAGGACATTTCAGCTTTTGCTGGCAATGGCCAAAACTCTGGGACGTAAGTCTGGTCAGCCTGACTATCTAGCTTGAAGCTACTTGGATGTTTAGACTCTTTCCTGCTTTCTGCAATAGAATAAAGAATAAAAAAAAAAATCAAAAGGGAATCTATATTTACTGTTAAATACCTTTCACAAAAGGTATGTATGTGAAGCACTTGAAAGTGTATCCTTCTTGTTTGAAGCACTTATTTAAAATACGTGGCACCTGACCACATACATTAATCTCTAATAGATAGAAACAAGGACCTTTTATCAAGTATTCTGCACCAGGAAGTGTTAGAAAACAATAGCGTACTTTATTTGAAGAGCTACAAATACTTAGAGAGAACTTTTAACCCTTATCATTATAATTTCTAGGGCATGGGTCATTTTAATCAAGTAAACAAACTTATTTTACAGTCTCCCTATCACTGTCACTAGGAAACATTTGCCATGCTAACCATAGAAGGTACTCATTTACTTTTTGATTTATTTTACCATCAATTGAAATCAAACACTTAATACTCTTCAAATGTCAATCTGTTAGAAGATGGTGTGCCTATGACTTCCAGATTATTCCAACAGGAATTCACAGAAATTAAGGAACAGCATTATTGAAAAACCACATCGTTACTTGCTCACAGCAAGATCCTTCCTTTGGGGATGTTTATGCAGCTGTACTGCTGCAGAATGCAATTCTCTGACTACCACACCCCAGAAGTCTTGTGCTTCTACCACCTGCCAGTGGAAGACTGCCCTAAAATTCAGACTACCAACTCTTCTTATGTGACTTTTCACCTCAGGATGTTGCCATCTCTGTTTCAACAGCTCAACTGTCCTGCTCTTTTTCTCGAGAGCAGCTATTATTAGCAACTTTAACATAAACTTTCAAACCCAGGGGTCACTGTGAAACTATAGATATGGAGGCTCCAGTCACTGAGAGCTGGTTACATTTGGTTCTGCACTTTAATTACACTTGCATCCTATTAGCAGAACCTTTTGCCTTGTAGGCAACATTTAAATCAAATTACTATAATTTCCAAATGTGTTACAATAGCCTAACAAGCTAAAAGTATACGTACCTAGATACTCAGTATCCAAAAAAATTTTGTATAGAAAAGGTTAGATGAGGTAGTGAGAAAGCCAAGCAGAGGTTTCATCCAGCCTGCATCCAAATCTGCTCTTGCAATATCTGGGAAGCATTCCCCCAGTCATGTCCTAACACATGAAATACGTTATGGCTTTGGCCCATGAAAGACACTCTCTGGCACTTAACATGACACCAATGGACTGAGTGTCTTTCTCTTTTGAAAAAAGTCTCAGGCGGTTTCTATTGACACTAGTTTTACTGCTCCATTATGTTTATAATTAAGTATTAATGTATTTGCCTACAGAAACTATGCAGCTTGAAGGGAGATGCTGGCTAGGAAACTACATCGAAATGACAAAAATTGCTTGAGAAGGGATTTACCATAACTTTCACGAAAGGTGAATGTTTGTTGTCTGGATCTTTGGGCTGCAGTGTGAAGCTGAGAAGATTCTCTCAGTAATGTTTCAATTCTACTAGCTGCAAGTTGGTAGACGTCCATAAAACTTCGAATCACGTCCTTTGAAAAGTAAAATAAATCATCAGTGACAAGCAAGCTATATCTAAATGCCAAATAGCATACTTCCAAATTCATTAGGGAAGAGAATTTTTTGTTAATTGGAGAAATTGAACAAGGTTTATAAGCCAGACAAAATAATCTGATTACAATACAGCTTGGAAAATATAATTGTTTTTATGTATATACTGGAAGTATGTCCCAGTTGTAATATTGATTAGATTGATAATAAAATCAGCAGCATGACAGAGTACCAATGATCAGGCAGTACTGAAAACTTTATATCTACCATAAGTAGTCTTCCTTAAAAGTAGCTGATCACATTTTATAAGTTATAGTTTTCTCTTCAGATAATATGAAATTGTCCTTTTGAATGTAAATCTGTGGTATAGACAAAAATAAATTTAGTACCTCAAAGAGGCATTTAGAAACCTTTTTTGCTGTTTCTCTTTCTCAAACACACTACTGCTTTTCAGAATAAAAGTTAACATAGCTGAAATCAATCAGGTTTTGTCATTGTGAAGTGAAGGAAACAGCAGTAGCAAATTAACACCATCATATATCTTTTCTCATCAGAAAAAGCATCCAAAATGTTTCAGTGCTATGGTGCTAGTCCTAAAAGAGGATTCTTGCAGATCATATGTGCCTGTCACAGATTGATTATAGCAATTCTAGAGGACATGTCCACAAACAATTCCACTCCTTTTAATAAGAAGTGTCCCTAAAGTGATTATTAACTTCTTACCTCATTCAACATCACAGGATATAGTTTTGCATACAGTGAAATTAAAATCAATTAGCTGACTCCTAGTTATAAAAGGCAAATTTTACAATAAAATCTCCATAATGTTCTGAGAAAGTTACCAAACAGGCACAATGTAACCAGAGATGAGGAGAGGGAGAAAAGGGACAGGGAGAGAAGGGACTTCACAGTGACAGGACTGTGAACCATTGATGCTGTTTGCCAACCTCCTCAGTAACCACAAGTGTTTTTTTTAAATTTGTCTTGCTCATACGAAGAGGAAGAAAGGGAGGGGAATAGAGGGATATTAATTTTCAGGTATACGTGCATTTCTCCATGGTCATATTCCTATCAGTTATTTAACACCCGCAAAATTAGTACTTCCTATTAGCTCTGAAATAGCATGTGCAAGAGTATATATGGAAATTATTTGTCTTTCAACTGCTGACTGCAATAGTTTTGAAGCTTTTTGCTCTCCACATATTCAGAGCAGTCTAGCTGCTTGTTCTATCTCAGATGCAAAAAAAAGAAAATGAAAATAAAAATAAAGAAAGAAACAGGATTGTTTTAAACTCTAACCTGGAATGCTATAGCCTCTGGCCTGCCCCAGAGTTCTTCATCTGGAAGGGCTTCTATTTGCAGTCTGGGTAGCTCCAGGCAGAACTCAGTTGTGGCTGCTGCACCACTTGGCACCAAAGTCTGCTCTCTGACCTAAAAAGAAAAAAATCTCAGTATCAATGTTGATTCTCCTTCAGAAAATTAACGGGAATGAACTGGTCCACTTGAGCCCTTTGAGTGGACTTGCATGGATGACTGAACCTCCAATCCAAGAATAAATTTAGGACTATTTGATTTTTCATTGGAAATAAATCTCTAATTCAGAGTGCTGGGAAAAAACACTACAAAGAAAAGGATCTTTCTCCAGTCTCAAATGAGAAGGCCAAGGACACAGCCTGTACATGTTACTGTAAAAAACCAGAAGTTTCTGCATGACATCCACCTCAGAAGCTTAAGAGAAGTTGTATGAAGATGATGGTGGCACGAAGCAAATTATCTGTCAGCATATTTTGCTACAGCTAAAACACACATTTTAGGTTCTGTCACTTTCTGTGAAAGTTAAAAGAAAGAGAGACTTGAAAAAGATATCTGAAAATTAAATTAACAACAGTTTTGGTGAACACAGAATCTAAAATAAGGAATAGATACCCACGTTGCTAGGAATTAAAAATGTAGTGGAAATTAACACTCTAAGGTAATTAAAAAAACACTTTTTTCCCCCCCTCTATGCTGCTCTGGATTAAAAATAGTTATAACGCAATCAGTCATTAGAGCTACTGTTAAAAAACAACCAAACAAACAAACAAACAAAGAACAAAAACCCAAAACCAAAACAAACCAAAAAGCCACCTTTCTCCCAAATAATTAATGTATACAGCTTTGCTGGACCTTCAAATAATCCTATACCTGGGAAAAATAGTACAAGTCAAAGAGACAACTTAATATTATTACTCAATTTAAAAAGGGTTTTAAAAATATCAATTAAGTTTCTGACCACAGGTTATTACTTACTGTCTTCTCCTTATTCTGTTTATCATGTATCAAAGGTTTAAGTAGTACACACAAAGCCAAATATTTTATGGCCACCATGTATGTGACCTCAGCAAATGACCTCCACCTCACCCAGTAGAGAGTTAACTCAACAGCAGTTGCCAGTTTTTTGGATGTTCCATAGTCAACCCTTGGCAACCAGAAACAGTAGTCAGTGATTGAGGGAAAGAGAATTTTGTAGTAACTTTTATATTCAAAATAAGAAGCTTGTGTGCTACAAAATTACATTTTATTTCACTGCAATTTTTTAAGATTAAAGAAGTTGAAGAGGGTAACTTCACCCCTAAGGAAAGGAATTTGTTCTAAAACAATTTCTACTCCCCTCCTTCCCTGAGGATAAGTGGTTGTAAAACTCTGATGTCTTTAGAAACACAAATCAGAGGGAACCCTTCAAATTCTTACCATCTGAAGCGTGGCTTCCACAGCTTTCATATGAGTAATGATCAATTCTCTGTCACTATTACAAGAAAAAGAAAAGCAAAAACAAGTGAGTAGTTTATAAAACTAAAGTTCTACTGATGTAGAAATAAATTTTCTGCTACTTTATAACTGTCATGTCTTGTAAAATAATTCTTGATAACTCAAACTCTTACAATTTTATCTCTCCTTTTTATATCTCCCATGCAAACCCTAAAAATAGTTCGTGTACCACTATTTGGCAAATTTCCATATGAAAAATGCTTCTACTGGGGATAAGACTAGGTCCAAAATGGGTTTCAGCCCCTTTGGCAGCTAAAACCTGTAACCCAGCTGATGCTTCTGTACTTATTATAAATAAACTGCATCTCTCCATAAAAAGACTATGTGGAAATAGAAAGAATAATGATTTCTTAAATGAACAGACTGCTAAGGATTTGCCAAAGAGATGTTTTCAAATCCTTAGGATAACTGTAAACAAATGCCCATACTACTTCAGCACTCAGAATCTGGAGACTATTATGGGATAACTACAGAAAACATATCATCTAGTATTTTGAGCTAATAGTTTTCTTTTTAGAAGACAATCTCTGAATTTCAAAGAGAGGCAGATGTACTTTTGTCTTCTAGCATCACATTAGCCAAGGCTAAAACCCTGCACATGAAAGTAGGAACTGATGTTTTGTCTGGTTTAAGGGATGTCTCCAAGGTCCCAGAACTCACTTCTCTGCTGTAAGCAGGGCACGCTCTGCATTTTGGACACTCTCTTGCAGTTGACGCCTGTCCTGCTCCATTTGGGTAAGAAGCCTCTTTTGGTGGTTCAGAACTCGGTCTTTTCTTCTCATATCCATGGCTGTCTCTGGGAGACTCTGAAAGCAGATAGAAAGCAGAATTACTTGTCAGCTCAAATAATTAACTTCAGTTTATGCCATTGCTAGTTAACCAAAGTGGAAAACTAACTGGCTGTGAGGTAGATTTGGACCACTGCGTACTAAGTTTTTGCTTGAGAATTCATAAAACCATTACTGACTCAGAACCCTCCGTTTTTATTATATTGCCTATGTACAAATATGCTTTAGCAAACGAAGTGATTGTAGTCACTTACATAATGCCACTTGCTGTCACAACGTCTGTAATTTCTAGATAATAGTCTAAAACATAGATCTCAGATATCCAAGTAAGTTTAGGTGCCACAGGCATTTCACCTCTAGTGGTTTAGGCTGAATTGCAGTGCCTCAAAGATTTAAACCAAGTTTAACATCACTTTGCTACAAAGCAAGCATTTGTTCTCATGAGAATATCTATTCTAATCAACAAGAAAAGAATGCATTTTTCATTTGCATTAGGTCAAAATGTTTAGCAAGGTATGATTAAAAATGCTTTATGAAGCCATTGAGTTGTATGTACTTTCGAGTTAAAGAGCTTAGTAATTTAAACATACTAGCTGTTCTTGAATAATTCAGCGTAATAATACCTCTTCCAGAACAGACATCCTATGTTCACATGTCACTCAGCTTCAAAGTAAAACTAAACAAAACTTTTAAAGTGTGTGCAATAATATTAATAAAAGAAAACGTATAAATAATGGAAATTATTTTTCAGGGACATTATGCGGCTATCAATGCAAGAAGAGGAAAAGGAACAGAAGGCACAAAATTGTCTATCACCTTCACCTGAAATCCACCCATGAATAGGGAGGCTGCTCAGGGAAAACATTCATTTCTAACAAGCCTAGAAATCCCAAACTCCACCTGAATTTAATGAATTTAGATGTGTGTCTTTAGCAAAGGACACTACGTTTTCGGAACACAGAATGTGCATATAATGATTTTAATGAAATAGCTAGTGAAAATAAACATGCCAAACCTTCATATCAGAAAACATTTTTCCATGAGTGTTATCAAAGCATTTGGATGAGATTCTTTTCTGACTTATTATGTTGTAAATCAGTGGCAGCTTCACTAAAATTAGCACAGTAAACAAGCCCAAAACGGAGGGTATCTTCTTCTAAAACATGTATTGAAGACTATTTTGGGGTATATCAGTGGCAGCTACATGATTTAACATATATTGCACTTGAAATGCAATTCATTAACAATTTATATGACTTACTTCACAAATTTAAAAATAGATTGGTTTTATTACAGATACTAATATCTCTAAAAGAAAGTAACTATACACACAATGACCATCATTAGGGAGAAAAAAAAATTACTGCATTAAGACTAGCTTGTAACAGGAGTAAAATTTCTGTCTGGCATAGATAACCATTTAGCGTTTGTGTAAAAGTATCTTTTCGAACACAGAGCAATCAGAGCTACTGATTTACCACATCTAATAAAAAACAGTAGCATAAAAGAGTTACTTAGTCCCAGTTGACCTTGACAGTGATGAGCTACCTTGGATGTTTCTATGGTATAAGCCATTAAACAGATAAAAATATGCAAGATTAAAATTTGAACTGATAAAGTGAAGAAATTAAGTATTACTGCTTTAACAAGCCTACTTTATGAAAGTACATGAATACCAAAATACCTCCTTATTGATAGCTGCTAAGCATGAATAAGTTTAAAAATAAGCTATCAAAACCAAAAGTAGCTAATATTATATTTTTCCCCCTCTTACGCGTTTAAAAACTGAATAAAGAATTCAAAGCAAGAATTTGTAAGAACACTGTTTTACAAGATCAAGATTGATTATCAAAGATTAGATTGTTCCACTGTACTGCAAAATAAGAGCTACAAAACCAAAAAAACCCCCCTTAAACAAGCAAAAAAAGACACCCCACCCCCAAACAAACAAACTAAACCAGCATTCTGAGCCACAAAACCCAATTATCTAAGAGAAAAGGGTCTGTCAGTTGGCATGCCAGGGCACAGGCAGAGACCCTTTCTACCTGTCATTAACAAAGGCATGAATAAAGCTGAGTTTTGGTAAGCTACGAGAGAGAAAAAAAAGTTCATTAAAGTCTTTTCCTCCAAGTTTAAAAACAACACCTAGAGCTCAAAGGGGGGGGAAAAAAAAGTAGTTTAAAATCTTTTCTGAGTACCCAAAAATTCTGACTCAGCAGTAAATGCGCATTTTCTCCTGTAATTTTATTTGCACAAGACATGCAATATTAACGAGAGGTAAATTTCTGGTAACTATTCCAGAAGAATAATCTTACCCTTACGGATAGATTTAGGTCTTGGCCTTTATCTGCTGTTTCACTGGAGAGTATTTGTAGTCTATTGTTTAACTCATTTAGCTGTTGCTCCTGTTTAATTAAAAGCAGTCTTGCCTCATGCTCACGCTGTAATGCATTATTTAATTCTTCATGTATATTGTCTTGGGTGATCATTCTCTGAAAAGAGAAATAAATTGTATTTGATTGTATTGATAACTATATTCACTAGTTTACCTGCCTGAATTTCTAAGTTCCACTTGCAAACCTATCAAATTCTAAAACAAATGCATGCTAAAGATTAATAGTTAGGTTTTTTAACATGAAGACAGGTTACTGAACAATAAAACCTCAGACTAGCTTATTAACAGTGTTTTTTCTAAAGAGCATGCAGAGTACTGTTAAGACTAGGCATTCATTATTCTATCCAAATTAGCACTCTAGCTTGCAAAATATCAATTTTTAGAAGGAAATATATACAGAACAATGTCCAACATTTTAGTGCATATCTTGTTAACCCTTGTGAACACTTTCTTGGACTTTTTCTCCCCTCCCAAAACTGTTCCAGAAAGAAGGAACAGTTCTTCAAGTAAAATCATCTGCATTTGAATGACAATCTAAATCTGAATTGACAATCTAAAATGAGACAATTTCACCTAACTATCCAGAATTGTACAGTAATAAAACTCATTAAGAACAAAACTGACGATGATCACATATAGCCTTCTTCATTCGAGAAAAAAAAAAAAATCATTTTCCCAGCTAGGAACAGGAAGGAGAACAGGTGTAACATCATCTAGTAAATATTCTCTGCTTGGAAGTGTTTAGGTTGGGGCACACTGGAAAGTTTACCAACTAGGCTTCAGGATCAACACAACCATGGAAAACACTGCTTATTTTGGGACACAACTGTTTCAGTTACACTGTGCCCCTGTAGAGCGTGACTAAGGAACCTTACCCATTCACTTTCTCAGGAAGCTCAAATGTGAGCTCAGTTCTGAATTCAGCCCGTAGAAAATAAGCATGGGAGGAAAGGTGCTTAGGGAACCTCTAGCATGCTAAAGCAAGACAGGTTTCCTCCCTTCCAAGAAGGACTGAAGGCACAGTTCCATAAGTATGACAGGGATCAAAGTGACAGTTCATCAAATGGCATCAGTTCTGCAAGCACCTCATCTGTTTCTCACTATCTGAGGGCTTCAACTAGTTAACAACTTTTTTGTTGTCTCTTCTCGTTCCCATCAGACAGTGGTCTTTACAGGTTAATGAACCCATGGTGTTTAAGTAAAGCAACCAATGACAGTTAAGACTCAGGGGAATTTGGTGCATATGTGCACTGAGAAGGTAGAAGAGGTATTTTTTCCCCTGCCATAAACTTACTCACTCAAGGAAACAGCTCCACTAAAATTTGTGTTAACTATCTCAGGATATAACTCACAGTCAAAGACACAGTAAAATGTCTATCATAACAGTCAGCAATATCCATGCAGAGTTTAAATGGCTGTATTTAGACTTTATGAACTTCTCATAAACACATTTACTGAGTACCCTCATTCCAACTGACTTTACTCTGCTGAAGTGAAATCTATAAATTCTTTCAGGTTATATAAGTCACATCAACATTTTCAACAAATGGAAGAAAACCTGGGTTGCTGGAGACCAAACATGTAATTTGCACAGAATACCTCCTTCTACAAATCAAAAAGAAACTTCAATGGAAAGGAGATATTTCTAAATACATCTGACTTCTAGTTTAGTGACATTTACAAGGCAAGTTTTCTGGAAAATTCTATCAGGACTAGATTTTATATTTGTTTTTCAAAGGAACACAAAGCAAAAAATGTGTAAAAGGGAAGTTCTCTGATGAGCAAGACAATCTTGAAATCAAATATGCTTACATGCTGTAATGTATTTAATTGCTCTTGCAGGCTCCTGGCTTTTTCAGCATCCTTTTTCATCTCATTGAAACTCCATTTGAATTCTTCAAGTTGCAGGCCCAGCGAGCGGCACTTTGTCTCTGCCATATGAAGTCTTCGTGTGTATTCAAACACCAGCTGCTGCAAGGATGTTACATTTCTCTGTTGGCAATAGAAACAAAGTAATGTGCTATAAAACGTGCTGGTTTAGTGATAAAATAAATCACAGCTAACACCCAAGAAAATTAAGACAAAGCCTTTTTGTCCTCTGCCTCTAAAAGACACTCACAAGTGCAAAAATATGAACCTGTTTCACCTATTGAGGGTTACTGAAAATTCTGTTTAGAAGGAAGTACTGTTTTCACGTAAGGCCCACAATAAAAGACAGAATATGAGAGAAAGAGTTTATCCTTCCATTATAATTAAAGGGAACAAGGTTACCTTCTCATGGTAGACATAAGAAAATAGGAAATACTTTAAAGAAAAAGAATCTTGACAGTTAAAACCAAAAGCAAGTTTGTTCCTATAAGCAAATACAGTTCTGATGGAACGTCAAAAAATCTTTTACTTGCATACACTAAGCCTCTTCTAAAAATCCTTTCACAGTAAAAGAAAAAAGGTCTATTCATGCCCCAACACTTTTGGGTGTTACAAATCAACTTCTGATTGTCCTTATTGTTGACTTCATTGCAATGGATTCAAACAATCTGAAACACAATTAATGATACTATAAAGAGAGACTCACTGTAACACTTACTCTGTGACCCTTCTGCTTCCATGAAGTAGCACTATAAATATGCTTACCACACTGGGCAGTCTCTCATGCAATCCAGCTTCCAGGGCCTGGTTATTTATTCTGAGAAGTCCACACGCCAGCCTCTGTATCAAGGAGTCCTTCTCCAGGTAAGTGATGCACCTGGGATAATTTAGTGGAACCGTCCTCAGCATTAAGCACAGCTTGTCCATAAGTTTTGAAAAGGAGCTCCTGGCTGCATTTATAAGTGAGTTTCCAGAAAGCCAGGAGTTTGGATCTTTAAGAAACAACAACAAAAAAGAAACATCAAGTAGGTTTTTTAGTGTCTATCGGTGTAATACATGATTCTTTTTCAATTATACAGTATGAACCCTGTAAATATTCTGAAACACAGAATGTTGAATCTGAAACACAGTTCAAACTTTGCTTTGTGAGGACATAAATTCAAGTTACTGAAAGCAACATGATCAAAGAAGAAAGCATCTGCAACTGAATCAAAATAAGGTGGCAGTCTTCTGGTACCAGTTTACTCTTTAGCCCTCTGGGAAATGTGTCACCTTATCTGTCCTGCTACTTCCCTTTATTCACATAAAGTATCCCTCCTTCAATGTCCTTTACTCTGTGACAGAAATGCTAGGCCTTTAAAATACAAGTTAACAAAGAACCAGGGATGGCAACACTACAGATGAACTAAGGGAGCTTATATCAGTTCTCACTGCAAATAAACTCCAGAATCACTCTCCAGCCTTCTGCCTTCATGACTCTGTATACTTAATAAAATATCACCAATGAAATAAAGTTAATCTATTCTAGCAATACAGCTCTTCAGAGATATAATCCAGAATAGTTTACCTAAAATCCTGAAACTGGAAATTATGCGATCACCCTGGGGTTTTTTGGTTTTGGTTTTGGGGTTTTTTCATATTTCTATCACAAGAATATACTTTTAAAAGTACCTGGTTTGCTAAGGACATCCTGCAATTCAGAGAGGGAACTGATTATTGCAGAATGGAGGTTAGAGCTAGTTAACCAGCCAAGTGCTTCAAGGCAGTCAGCTCCATCTCTGTAACCTGTGAAACAGAATTGCAACTATCAATATAACAGGATCACTTAGATATGGCACACTACTATCTCCAGCTCTTTCAGAAATTGACCAAAACTAAGCATATAAGCCACAAACTAGCCAGGACTATTTAGACTGTATTAAACATGCTTTCAAAACTACTGAAACAGAAAAGTAGATGAATCTCTAATTTGCCAGTCATTTTTGATACCACTTACCCTTTGTGGGGGGGAAGCATAAACTGGTCTGGTAAAAGAAATAGACAAGCAGACTACATGATCTCCAAAGAAAATTTAGAAATCCCATACTAATATTCTACACGAATCAGAAATCAACTTTTTGTATATTTTTTAGTAGGAAATAAATATTTAGAAATTATTATTAAAAGAAGAGGAAATAATCTTCCACCAAACATGTTGGTGTTAATGCTTTACCACAGCAAAGATGCAGTAGCACCTAATTTTGAAATCCATAACACAAATATCAAGGATATCAAAAAGTGTGAGTTCATGTGTGTAGTTGCAACTTTATTTGCAACGCTCAACAGACTAGGTATTTACTTCTAGGCGAAATTGGATTGCTCAAGAAATCTAAAAATCATAAATCCAGAAATTATATTTGTCAAAGGATCATTAAATATGTCTTTACACTCTAGTAATAATAATATTGCTCTTTCTTATTTGCTAGCCATGTAATTTAACAGAACATTTATCAAAAGAAGAAAATAATTAGCTTATGTGACACATTACGTCTGCCTTCAGATTCTCCCACACAAACTTGAATCCCATTGCCTCCTTCTAAGCCATTTGTCCAGGTGAAGAGGGAAGTAGAAGACCGGGCTGCAGCTCTGAGTCTATTGGCTGCCAAAACTACAATCACAGCTCTTCGGAATACATAAACCAGGTCTTTGGCTCTCCTTTGTCTTCGTCTGGCTTCATCTTGATTGTTTTCCTCTTCAGCAGGGAAACTATGAACTATAGTCTCAATCCTCTGGTTCAGAAGTTCATAAAAGTTGACCTGATCCTGGAGAAGGTCTTTTTGGGAAGTCATAGCACATAGTCGGCTGTAGAGGGGACACAGGGTACCAGATAACAGTGCACAGGCTGCCAGGAGAGATGAACGCTCCCTCTGAACATTTGTTAATGTATTTCTCACAGAAATATTTTCATGGGTCAGTTTCTCCTGGTTTTTTTCAAGGGCATACATTCTTTCCCTGTTTTGCTGTGCTGCTTCTTGGTATTCCTGGGATAACAGGGAAGAAAAAAACCCAAAACAAAAAAACAAAAAAAAAACAAAAAAAAACAAAAAACAAAAAAAAAAAAAAAAAACAAAAAAAAAAAAACAAAAAAAAAAAAAAAAAAAAAAAAAAACAGAAAAAATGTTAACCTGATCATTTTCACCTAGAAAAAAGCTAAAAGAAAATAATATTTTCACATTCAAATGACACGTTAAAGTAAGAAAAATTATTAGTAATGATAATAAAAGTATTTCTTCTAGTAAACAGTTACAGAATCAGATGTATGAAACCAGATCAATAGTGTGAGGAAAATTTCCAGTCTTCAACAACAAATGGACTCCTGATTTCTGACAACAGTCAACTAGTACTGTGATAGCTTAGAGAAGGTCCAACAGCATATGGTTGTCCACAATACAGTTTTATGAGTTAACTTAACAATAGGAAATTACATGCTCCAATTTCAGAAAGAACATTGCTCTACAAAGCAGAAACAAAGGTAGTGTAAGCAAGAGAAGAATAAGGAAGACTCTGGAACATAAAATTAGACAGATTAAATATATATATATATATATATATATATATATATATACATTTTTCAGTGTGCAAAGACTTCCAGCCCCCAAATCTGTATCAAATACAGCATTTTTTGATGAAGTAAAGTTGTAGTAAGTCACAAATAACAAGGCATAACTATTTCCTCTATTTCGCAACATTTTTAATTTAAACAGGTGTAAAGAATGTGACTGTAAAGACAGTGAATAGTGGTTGTAGAATAACAGGAAACATTTTAGAATGCAAATAACTTGTCTAACAATCAGTGATGACAGCTGTACACTTTTGAACCACTGCTTATTGTAGTATCTGTAAAACAGAGTCCTTTGACACTGTTGAAATCTACCACTGTAGCTGCTAATTGGCTCTTGGGGTCAGAATGTACATACCTACATTTACCCCCAGACACCACATTACTGTTACTCTACAATCTTTGCAAAGCAGACACTGAAAAAGTAACTGCTGCCCTATGCAAGTCTTAAAATAAGCAAATTCAACCTCATAGCTTCAATATTCTCAAAAAAAATATCACTAGCAACTATCGACAAAATTAGGCTTCTGAATCAGGGCTGTAGACCAAATTCCTTTCAGAATGCTTTTAAAAAGTCATTTATTTCTTATTAGAACTGAAGTTAATAGTAGCACAAGGTTTTTTGGTTTTTTTTTACTTTAAAGATAAACTAAAATTCCTAAGCAACCTTAAATTGCTAAGGGACTTAAACTACTGAAATAACCCATTAAGTATTCACAAGGAAAAAAAAATCAGAAGTTTACAGTGCCATACCTTTGCTCTTGCGTGAGCTTCAGCAAGGAGACTTGAATATTGCAGTTCAAGATGCTTTTTTTCTTTCTGCCAACAGTGGTCCTGTGCTTTCAACTGTTCAGCTATATTTTGAAAAGCATCTTCTTGGCTCCGCTGAAGATCCCTCATAGTATCAGTTTTGTCCTTGCAAACATGTTCCAGGTGAGATATCTATGTGACAAGCATTTAAAAAGAAGGAATTATTTTATCTCTAAGCACCTTTCTACTTTAACTGTACCTATTAAGTTAAGCACAGACTATTCCAGCATAAAGTCTAAATTCTAATTTCTTCAATATATTTATTAAAAGTAAGTAAAATCCTTTCACAACAGATTAATTAGTTGAAACTTACAACAAAACTGAAAGATACTTTGGAATAAAGAATTTCATTTACTTTCAGTTTTCCCATCCTTATATCACCTTCCAGACATTTGTTGCCTTCTTTGTCGGAAATCTGAACTGGATGCTTCCCATCTTTTTTTTTTTTTTTTAAAGTGCATGAAATTTTGTGCTGTTAAATTATTAGTCCAAGTATACCAGTCCTTTAGAGGTTTGTGATGATTGCAAATAATAACTAAAAAACAGTCCTTAATATTTTTGTTTTGTTTTCTTGTAAAGCAAAGACATTCCAGATTATAATTAAGTACTAAAACAACTTCAGGAAATTCCAGCATAGAGTGTTTTTCTTCACAAGTAGCTCATTAATTTATGATGTTTCAACAAGCATGGAGGAATTAATTATGTGGTTTAGCACTGCCACTTCCATGCAAATTAAATGTAGGAATAAATCAAGCTAACAGTGGTCTCTAAATGCACACACCTGCACTTTGTTACTAGAAAATATCGATCACACAGAACTGCAAGAGAAAGATTTTGTTCTCAAGAAAGCAGGTACAACACAGGTAACAACACAGCCCAAAAATCCCAGAAAAGCTGCTAAGTACATGTGAAGAGCTTCAAAGACCTCATAATCACTCTCAATAACAACACTTAATTAAAAAAGAAGAAACAATAAGACACAAGCCCTACAAACACTAAAACCAATATTTACTCCCTTCCCTTTACTCCTCTGCTTCAAAAGGGAAATAGAAATGTGCATCAAATCTACATAACCCGGATTTTATTCCACCCCTCTTTAGTAATTTTTGACTGCTGGGCTATTTATTAAATGATGGGCAGATTTAAAACAATTCAGTGCAACCAGAGCTCTGTCCTATGCTTGGGCCAGAGGAGTGGTCACAATTCCAGAGGATGAGAAATATCTGAAAGAACTTTTCCCTTCCTATGCTTATGGAACTAAATATCTGGGCGCTAAATCCTGAAATTATGCTATTAGACTGTAGGACTGGGCTGATCGATGGACCTAGAACACAAACTGAAATCCAAAAAAAGAGTGGCATATGTTACTCGCTGGAGCCAGTTGATTTAAAGTCCTAAAAATGCAGGGATTTCTGGAGGGAAAGGCCATGTAAGCTCATTCATACTAAAATCACTCAGAAAACTACAGCTTCTCCCTTAAACAAATACTGGTATGTTTTACAAAAGTAGATATTTCCTATTGTGTTTCTGAATACAGACACAATAACCAAAAATTTACAATTAAGCAAAAAAACCGCACACTGGCATTCTTCCAAATAGTACCTCTGAAACATAAACACATAATTTAAAGATAGTAATCCTGGAGTAAGTGTGTTTTTCTTCTGAATTATGGAAAAATAAAGACTTGCTTTAAGATCGTAAATTACTATGTTCCTTGAATTGTTTCATCAGTAAGATTAATTTAATTTTTTTTAATTAAGTTCCTGTGGCTAATACTGGATAGTGCTATCAGCATGCCTGGCACAGAAAGTGGAGCTTAGCGACTTCATACAGACTTCAGTCATCAAACTGAGATACAGACAAGCCATAATTAATGGTATTCAATTATTAACGTCCAAATTCTTTTTGAAAGAAGATGAATATAACTCTTTTTTAATGAGACTGTGGTGTGGACAAATGTCACTGAATTTAGCAGAGGTAGCTGATGCCTAAGGACACTTACCTTATCTTGAGCCCTCCTGAAGTCTAAGACCAGGGTATCAATATTTTCATACACGAGGACACAAAGCTCTGACCAAGACAAACTGTCTATGGGAACTTCTGGTTGCTTTGTAAGCACACAGCTTTCTACCAGATGCTGGTATAAGCTACGGAGAACATGCACCTCCTCCTGAAACAAACAGAAAAAATTAACTGTTGTATCTGAGGAATGTTAGAATCAAAAGAAATCCATTAGGTGTATAATAGGAGCTGCATGCGGCTGAAAACAAAGCCCACAAAATTCATTCTCAAACCTTTACAGAATTCCTCAATTCCTTGTTAATGTTTGCAGTCATGCATATTGAAGCCAGGGTAAGAAAACTCTCTAATTAGACAGCATTTTGTAAAAAAAGTATATAAATAAAGTATTTAAACAAAGCCCAGTCCTGCAGGGGTCACAGCCATGACCTGCTACAGAGAAAAACCTCCATGCTATCAGTAGATGCAATTCATTCATTCATGTTAATACTTTCAGGTACATTCAAACTGTACCCACTTCCAACACCCGCAAGCAGAAAATTGTCTGATTGTCCTGGCAGCACAACACGCTGTCACTCTAAAGTCTTTTAAAAAATGCTTTTGCTTTGATTATGTTTGACTACATAACTAGCCAAAATAGGCTTACGACTTCATTAGTTAAATCCCACAAGCCATGTCTCATTCATTTACACTAAATTTAGTCCATAGTATAATAAATTGATGTAAGTTATGAATAAACTTCATCAACAATAGCATGTAGCAGAAATTCCAGCCTTCATATCTTTAGTAAATATACACAACTTAACAAATAGAAAGCTGTATCTTAAACACGACAACAACAAAGACCGTAAACCATTGTTTTATAATAGTACAGTGAGAAACCAACATAAGATTATCAAACTAGAGTGGAAAAGACTTATTTGGGATGTCTAACAATAGTATAAAATATAAGAAAATAGTGAATAGATCAAGAAAGCAGGAGGGGGAAATTAAGGAAAGAGAACACACTGACATTTTCACACAGTAGTGAAGGCCAGTAACAGTATATTTAATGTTATCTGTACTCAGGTTCTGCTACAGTCTTCTGCTTTTTCATTTTGAGAAGAAAAACAAAATCTGTCCAAGCTGAGTAAACAAGACTACATACAGGCACTCCTGCTTCCCAAAAGATTACAAAAGTCTTCAGGAAAAATACAGAGCCACCCAAGGTAAGAAATATCTAATCTCATAGGGGACCACTAATACAACTCCTCAGAAAATTATTATTTTTATTACATGTTCAAGACAGTCCTGTTCCAGTAAAACAATTAAAACAATCCCCTCTGTGAATGACAGTTCTTTTAACAGAGATGCTTTTTTATGGCAGTTTTTTACCTTCCAGTAACATGCTAATTTTGAGTATACCATTTAATCCTGTTTCCACTACTAGAAACCTTGACCATGAACAGAATTTTGTCCTGCATTCTTGTCAAGTATAACGTACATTTTACTAAGGAACACAAAAGAAAAAGGAAAACAGTATCACAGCAATTTCTAGCAAGTGCTTAAGGTTTCTAGCAGATAATTTTCAGCTTGGAATCATGTTTTGTAGTCATGAATAACAACAATTGCTGTCTGTAGTTAGGGCAGATAGTTGCTTTTATCTTTTTGTATTTCTTTTGTGTCTGATAAAATGACTTTTTTAGGTTAACTAGGAGAGCAAATGTCTTTTAACACATTAATATTTGCATGGAAGAAGCTGTTATTCTTCCAGAGGTAAAAGGGGATTTTTTTTTTATTTTTCCTCAGTTTATTAATTGCCAATTGTAGCACTAAATCTGATGAGAAACTTGTTTAAACGTCTTAAAATGGCTCTTTGTGGTCTCTTTGCAAACACGTGTTTCTTCTTCCCAACACCCCCCACAACAACGGTTATCTCCCATGCAGGAATGTCCTGGGAAGATGTCCTGAGGTGTTTCATTGGACCTTGTTAACCCCTTCCTGTGATTGGGTGTTCCTGTAAGGCCCTTGAGACTTCTAATTGGTTAACCTGTGATTCTCCCTAACCCTATAAATGTAACATCCCCAGCAATAAACTCTCTCTTGCCTCCTCTCCACGCCGGTGTGCTGTCTCTGTGCCAGCCATGGGACCACATGGGTGCTGGGAGGAGGGGAGGGCACCTCTCCCCTCCAGGCTCAGGGTCAGAAACCCCTGAAGAAACCCCTGGAGTTCCCTTTCCCCATCCCTCAAGACGTCAGAATGGCTCTTCAGATGGAGATGGAACCAGAACTGGGCTCCCCCACGTTGTGTGTGGGGAAAGGGATCCAGAGCCAATCTTCCTGAGCAGTGGATAACAGTAAGACAATGGATGGAATAACTCCATCGGCTGCACAGAAGACACCAACAAATCTGAAGACCTTCTGCAGGTCTCTCAATGATTATCACAATGCCTGTCAGCAGCAGGGAACAGACCACATATACCTTCCACACCCAGAGGTCCAAGAGAGAGAAGGAGGAGAAATTTGCAAGCCAGTACCCAAACAAAGTTTACGTTCCTAAGTGTAGAAATACTGCAAATGCTATCACACAATGAAAGGAGAGAAGATTTTCTAGATATGCTAAGACCTTTCCTTTGTTCCTGCTGCTATGCAATGGGATAGAAAAACTGGGTGTCAATGTCGAGTTGGGTAGAGACAGTGGGAAGGTCCTAACTGGTCACATAAGAGGAGAAAGATATCAGAAAATAATCCAGTAAAATATATCCAATGTGCCAAATCCACACCAAAATAAGGGAAAGGGGAAAAAAGTTACATGAAATAGAAATAAGCAAGTCTACAATGGTAGCTAATAAAACTTGACAAAAAAGTTTGGGTAGAAAGATAGAACATTCTTCACAAGAAATCATAATCCATATCTACAAAATGCTTTCTTGATTAAAGATGCGAACACAACTTACTCATATCCATACTTTTAAAATAACTGTTTTCTGCAAATAACTCTTCAGTTAAATACACAGCATATCACTTAAAATACATTCTCAAATTATCTTCTTCAAGTTATTGGATATATTTATTCATGTTTTACCAAAAAAAAAAAAAAGGAAAGTAACATAAAACAGGGCAGCAAATGCAGATTATTCTCACAGTATAAAAAAGCCTAAACAGTGAGTGCCACAGGCCTTTTGTCTTACCGTTTTACCTTCCTCCATGCTGGAGCTGCTTTTGGTAAGGTCTAGTTTCCCAGAGAGACCTCTGTTTTCCTTCCTTTCCTCAGTCATCTCTTTCAGTTGCTTGCTTGAGGAGAAATGCTCCCTTTGTAATCTAGAAAGTTTCCACATTAGAACATTTTTATCAAAATTACTTTTGTCAAGTGTACTGTGTACTTTTAAAAAATAATCAATAGATATGGCACATATCATGTTAGCATATCATATGGCTTCTGAAGTTGCTTGCCTTTTTTAATGAAATGAAGAAACATATATTCCCTCTGAGAAAGACTTTTCAAGAAGTGGTTGTGTTCTTCTCAGTTACCAGGCCTTGTGTTAGATTACCAGTCATGAATTCAACTGATTATTTGGATACAGTTTCTAAAATTACATATAATAAACAGAAATGGACTGGCTTCCACACAAACCAGCTAATTTATCAACAGCAGACAGAATGATCACCAAACTCAATGTCTTTTTTGTCTCAATCTTCTCTGACAAGGTCTCTCAAGCATCTATGATCAGGAAAAAGGGCTCACAAAGGAGAAACATTGCTAGCAATAGGTGAAGATTGAGTCTGGGATAACTTCTAAGGGCTCAACCCATAGAAACTGAAGAGGCCAGCTCACCTACACTCAAAGGTTCTGACAAATCTGGCCAATGGCACAGCAAGGTTTCCCGTTATAATTGTGGAAGGTCACAAAAATTGGGGCAGGTCCCTGGCAAATTGGGAAAGGCAAATGTCACACCTGTATTTGGAAAAGGGCAAAAGAAGAAACCAGGGAACTATAGAGCAATTCATTTCAGTCCTGGGAATGTCAAGGAACAAGTCCTTTCAGAACAAAGAAGTTTTGGAGGTTCATTAGACAAAGGCTTAAAGACGAACTCATGTGACTCTTCTAGAAAAAGGGAAAATAAATTAGGATGCCAAACTATGGCTTAGGAAAAAAAGCCAAGATCCTGACCCTCTCTGGAGTACAAGGGCCACAGCCTTCAAAGGTAAATAAATCAAAGGCTCTTTTACTGTTTCTGAAGGTGTCTAGTGAAAACAATCACTGATATTCACCAATGTTACTGATACTTCAATGTTTCAAAGAACAAAAAGGGCACAGGAAACAGATGAGGCAGTACCCCACATAATTCCCTCTAGGGAACAGAGTATATTGGTGTCCATCTCAGAAAAATCTTGATATTCACCACCTATCTTTGTTGTCCTCTGGAAATTTGTGTGTCCAGACTAACAAAACTGTAAGGATAAGCTGCTTCTGTTTCCTCAAGCTCTGTTAACAAAACCACCAAAACTTAACTGTGTTAACTTTCATGGTAGGGTTTGTATTCTCTGAAATCAGAGAAGGTAATTTGCTTTGAAAAAACTCAGTTGGTAGAAGCTCCCAGGAGTAATTGCCTAAAGCAACAGATGATTGTAATAAGTGATAAGTAGTGTTTGGATATTAGACAAAAATTATTCTCATATCCAACTAACATTTTTTAAAAGTTCATAAAGTGCAGATTAGATTGTTATGTAAAATCCATGATCCAACTGTCATTCCTCCAAACAAGGCTGTTTTGAACAGAAAGGAGCTTTTTAAAAAACAAAACAACAAAAACCTAATAAA
Organism: Pseudopipra pipra; assembly: GCF_036250125.1. Taxonomy (NCBI): domain Eukaryota; kingdom Metazoa; phylum Chordata; class Aves; order Passeriformes; family Pipridae; genus Pseudopipra; species Pseudopipra pipra. Next base: position 42,907,865 of record NC_087581.1, on the reverse strand, counting down.
ATGTCAAATCAATGACAGGTCTTCTCCAGTTCAAGGAAAAACCAAATAACTAGGTATTAGTTTAGAGTTGCCTATGTTGCTGCAAAAACAACTGGACAGAGTGAGATTACAGTTTAACTAATTGATCTTATTTTATTACCATAGGAAATCTTGAAATACACTAATTCAGTTTCCCAGCTGTGAAGACCACAGTCTTCCTGAAGCACCACCTTAGATTACTACCATAGTGTATTTTAAACATTTTCACAAATTTTTATCATAAAAATTATTTCCTTTTCTTTCAGAGGGGAAAAAAAAGCTTTATATTTTTTTTAGGTGACTCTAAATGGTTTACCTAAATGCACAAGTCTACACACAAATTTCTTCTGGCCTAATTTTAATAAAGAGCTCTAAGGTGCTTAGATAGCTCAGGTTTGAACTATCCTACTAAAAGCATCTACATAACCATGAATCTGGAATTATTCAGGCCACAAACTTCTTTCCTTGTAGGAAAACCAGTTTCTTTTGTTCTCCACTAATCCTTGCATGAGAAAGTCAACATAAATACCTATGTATACTAATCCATATAATCCTAGACTGAAAGTGAGGCCAAGTCTGTGTTTTCTAACTTTTTCTATTACCTTGAGTCTCTTCCCATATCCTCACTGTGCACCACTCATTTTTAATCCTCTTAAACTTCCTCTTTCCCTAAATTTCACAAACTACTATCCTCTATTTCACCTACTCAGTTCTCTGTCTTCCAACACCATTCTTCATTGTGCTACTTTCTCACCCCAATATATAATTGATTCAGCCAATGAAGAAGACTCAATACTGCACATTCTATATCTACAGAAGTTCCAAAAATCGTCTGTTACCACAGACACAGCAGATTGTGCTGAGCAGGAAAGGCATCCCAAGTAATTTCATCTGCTCTCTCACACTTGATCCCCTTTTCTTTTCTTTTTTTTTTTTTTTTAAACCGATTAAAGATTTCTACACTTATTCAAATGATGAAAACAAATATTAACCACTATAAATGATACATAACTTCTTACAGTATCCTTAGATATTCATATAGCTCACTGAACTGGAAAACAATGTTTTCGTAATAATACAAGTGGGTATAGAAAACCCATCTCTTTAAACCTGCCGGATATGTTTTCCTACACTTCTCCGAAACACCACTAGAGGGCGAACCCCATCATAATTATTTTCAGCATTTTTGCTTTCACAAGTGACCTGTAAGATTACTGGTATGGACCTGTTACTAATGGATTACCAGGTTCTAAACCTTTGTCTTGGTTTGGCAAATTGCATTAGATTGTGTTGTTTTCTACTGAATGAAATTATAGGGAATGTAAACTATAAGTGGTACTCAAGCTGTCTACTGCCATTTTACAATGGCTTCAGAGGAAAACTTACACGTTTCGTTCCCTCTCATCTGCATTTGCTGGCTTTCTGAAATCTCTCTTCATATTTTGTAACACTGAAAGAGCTTCTGCTGAGCTGCCCTTTTCTGAATTCAAAGCTTCTTCGAGTTCTTGAATTCTTAACTACCAAGTGATAAGAAAGCAATTTAAAGCAAGTCAGGAAAAACTAAAAAGGTCTTCAATACTGTTTTCTGTTCTGTTCTGCTTTACAGGCAACTATATTCTATAAATTCTATATGGAAGTATATACACAGAAAGCATTAAACGCATGTATTAATATGGATGTGTTAATGCATATAGTTCAAAAATTCTGTCTGGATTTTCCTGTTTTCAGTTATTAATATTACTGAATTTTCTGGGGGAATTCTATTTTTAAAATAGATACATGAAAGTGTGGGATTAACAATAAAGGCTAAACTTCCACTCAGAACAAAGCACACATGGAGCTTGTTAATGTATACAAACAAGGAAGAAAATCTTACCAATTATTTACCCATAAAATATAAGTCTCTAACTACAAAGAATGTTACCATCCCAGTTCCTTTGTAGGTTGCAAAAGTAGAGAGGAAATTAAGAACAGGAAATTATTTCTAGTTGTTTATTCATAATTTCAAAAATTTAAGTGCCTGTACATAGAGAAGGCCATAAGAATAAGAAAATAACTGACAGAAGAATGGCAATACTTATTTTTGCTCCTCAGAAAATAAGGGGGAAAAAAACCACTGAAATTACCTTTTTTTTCTTGCTTAGTTTTTTAAAAATCCAGTGTGAAGTGCTTGTTAGTTAGTATGAAATTATCAAGCAATCGACATTAAGCTTTTTCACAATTTTTTTTAAATAAACCCTAATTGCTTTACTGGGTCAATATAGGAGGCAAGTCCAGAGGATGTGAGCAAGGCATCCCGGGAGAAGAAGTCCAGGACATGCATGGGAGTCTGTATTCCCATTGGTTACTTGGTCACATGTTCCCAAGGGGATAAAAAGGCACTACCGTTTGAAATAAAGCCCTACTGGCTGCAACCCAGCTAGGAGTCGGACTGCTCTTATTTATTGTATTAATAACCCTACACGTGGCTTCCGACTCAGGGGCTAGAACCTGTATTAGGACCCAAATTAAAAAACCCTTGTAGCAAGAGAATCAGTAGATTTCGGAACATGTTCGTTACAGAACATGGGAATCTTTTACCAAAACAAATTTAGATGTCTTAGAAGTGTCAGTTCTCAGCTGGTACTGAGAGATGCAGATTAGCAACGAGCTCAGAAAAAAAATAGGGAAAAGTGCATGGAAACAGAGAAGAAGAAAAAGAAGAATAGAAGCTGAGAGACCGGGACAGCAGCTGCGGCGAAAAGTGGAGAGGAGCCGGCAACCCCGTGAGTGGGGGTCAGAGCAGCAGGAACCGGGAGCGGCAGCATAAGCAGCCAGCACCGTGGCAGGGGCCGCTCCTAAGCAGCGACTGCAGGCACCACCGCTCAAAAAGCCGAGCGGGGGAGCCATGCCACTCAGCTGGGACCCTGTCACTGCAGCCGCCACCGCTGCAGCCGTCGTTGCCGCCCGCCCCGCGCGCTGCGGGACCCCACGAGCCCCGCACCGCCGCTGCCGCCAAAGCGCCAAGCACCAAGCGCCGTGACCATGCGGACCGCCACTGCCGTGGACCGCCGCAGCGACCGCTTCCCGCGCACCACATGAGCCCCCTCGCCCACACCACTGCCAGACACATAGCAGTTGCCACGGGATCCCACCACCACCCAGACCACCATGCTAATCCACCAAGCGGAGAACCCTCACAGACTGCCGCTGCTGCCGCCGCCGAATGCAGCCCCGCATCGCCTGAACACTGCCACCGGGAATTGCCGCATGCCGCCGCGCCGCCGAGACTTCACCACCGACGGAGCTGCCGTCGGACCTCAGTGCCGCGCCAGGAGCGACCCAGTCACCTGAAGCAGCCGGAGAAGCAGTAGCAGAGACCCAGAGAGCAGCAGCTGCCGCAGGGAGCACCGGATTGAAAAAGGAACCATGAAAGATCAGCCAAGCTGGAACCAAAACCGCAGCCGAACAGGACCACACACACGTGGAGCGAAAAGTGGCCAGAGTAAGGTAATATCCCTTATGGGAAACATAGTTTCTATGGAAATATCTCAGGATATAGAAGCATTAGCTCTCCTACTGAGACTTTATCACATACTGACAACAAGGGCTGAATTAACAGACCTGGTGCAATGGATTAGATCTGTGGCGCCAGAGCTGCTGCTTGTAGAAGCCTTACACATAGAGATCTGGGACAAAATCGGAAACCGCATGAGACTAAAAGCCCGGGCGGGAGACCATCAAGCTAATAATGCCATTCCAGCCTGGACAATAATAAAGTCTGCCTTACACAGAGCCCATAAGCGAATGGGACATTGACCCCACTCTAACACACAGACCCCCAACCAGGCTGCTAGCTGCCGCCCAAATCCCATACACAAACTGGGGGGAACTCACCAGAGATAACCCAAATATATATAGATCCAAGGGATTTGCTGAGGAAGGGAGGAAATCAGGCCATGGGTCAGGCACTGGTAGCCACGGGAGCACGAGTCGCAGGGAGGGAACAGAGCCTTTAACGCAGGAATCCAGCCCATGGGATTGGTGTATGGGGCCCCGTTGCAGTGATGAGGAGGGGAACCCAGCCTATTTGCCACCCCATGCTGCGGATGACTGGCGACCACGTGTACCAGCACGGGTGCAGTCATCTTGCGTGCTAAACGGACCAGAAACTGACCTGTCTCTTCTGGCCCCTCCCCGCCGCCCCGTCCATCATCCGCCACCACCCTGCCTTGGGGAACTGGTTTTACTGGGGCCACGGGGGGGAGGCATTGGAGGACGAGGAGGAGGGACCAGGGATGGTTACACTGGGAGGGAGCGAGGGGGCAAGCAGAGGAAAGTCAGTTGACTGGTGGGAACAGTGTCGGGAGGAGGCAGTCAGAGTGGGAGATTTGCAGGTTATCCATGCATGCCCAGTGGTTTTTCGCCCACGTCAGGCCCCCAGTTCCAGCCTCTGCCATATGAGGTGACAAAGGAACTGAGGCAATTGGTAAGAGAGACTGGTGTGTCCTCAACCAATACGTTCGCATATCTGGAGACGCTGAGTTCAACGTATGTCTTCACCCCACATGACTGGAAGACGCTACTGAAATTGGTGTTAACTAACACTCAGTATAGTGTCTGGTTAACTATCAGGACAACTGTGCTGTGTATGCTAACGACCCACAAGCAGGCATAACAACTAACCACTTAATCGGGGAGGGGAATTTCACCACATTAGATGCCCAGTCAGGCTACCCCCGGAAGGTGTACAAGTTAATTGCAAAACTAGCCCTGAGAGCCATGAGGAAATTACCCACTACAGACCGGGATAGCAACCTGTCATTTACAAAAGTGTTACAAGGTTCTACTGAACCATTTTCTCACTTCCTAGATCAGCTGCAAGCTGCTTTGAACAGGCAGATTGATCATGATGAGGCTAGAGAAATGCTTTTTAGGCAACTGGCATACGAAAATGCAAACCCAGATTGTAAAAGAGCTTTGCAAGCCCTTCTGAAAACAGAGGGCTGTAGCACTGCTGAGCTAGTTCGAGCCTGCCAGGGTGTTGGCTTCGTGGAACACCAAACTGTCTCTTTAGCCACAGCCTTAAGCGCCCAGCTAGAAGTGCAGGAAGGAACCAGACCCAGAAATGGTTGCTTTAGATGTGGGGCCCCTGAGATCACTGAATTTCAAAGGGATTGCCCAAGGAGACCCTCTGCAGCAGCATCCCACAGGTACCCAAACAGGAGAAGGGGGCCAAGAAACTCCTCACAACGGGGAAACTGGAGGTGGGGGGCAGTATCGCGCGCCCCAGCACAACAAATAAATACGAATCACAGGAACAGGCTCGCCATCTGTGCCCCACCACCTCAGCCAGCGCTGGGTTGGATTTATCCAACCGAGAACCAGTCATCATAACTTCCACTGACATAGTACTAATCCCTACGAGGTGTTGGGATCCCTTTAATCCAGGGGTGCATGCACTACTAATTGGGAGATCTTCTACCACTGGAATGAGTTTATTCATGCTACCTGGAGTAATAGACTCTAATTCAAATTATGGCCTGGACTCCTGCACCCCCTTGTTTCATCCCTAAGGGCCAAAAAATTGCCCAACTAATCCCTTTCTACAGCACGTCTCCTGCAGGGGAGGGGGAGCAGGGTTCAGGGGCTTTCGGGAGCACAGGCCAGCCACAAATCTTCTGGGCAACGGCCATCACAGCCATACAGCCTTGCATGACGTGCCAGATTGATGGGCACCGATTTACAGGCTTAGTGAACACAGGAGCTGATGTCACCGTAATAAAGGACTCTGAATGGCCCCTTGACTGGCCTACTGTTTGCCCAGCAGCAACCATTCAGGGGGTGGGAGGCACACAAAGACCCAGACAGAGTGCTCAAATACACACAGTGATGGGCCCTGACGGACAAGTAGCAAAAATCGCTCCTTTTATTGCTCCCATTCCATGTACATTGTGGGAACGGGATGTTCTCGGACAGTTTGGCACAGTCATGCGAATTGCTCCTGCAAACAACCAGGTTTTTCAATAGGGGCCATTGAGAAGCCATCCCAAGGACCGATTAAACTGTTCTGGAAAAGCGAGCAGTCAGTTTGGGTGGATCAATGGCCCATGAAACAGGAACGGCTTGTACATCTAAGAGAGCTTGCAAAGGAGCAACTTGAAGCAGGTCATATTGTGCCAACAACCAGTCCCTGGAATACACCTGTATTCTGTATTTCCAAAAAAAGTGGAAGGTGGAGAATGTTGCAGGACTTACGAGCAGTTAGCACAGTCATAGAGCCCATGGGAGCATTGCAGCCTGGACTCCCCTCACCTGCTATGCTTCCAGCAGGGTGGCCTTTGATGGTAATTGACTTAAAAGACTGCTTTTTTACCATCTTTCTACACCCTGAGGATGCACCAAGGTTTGCTTTTTCTATCCCTGCCCTGAACAATGCACAGCCACGCAGAGGTATCACTGGGTTGTCCTTCCTCAGGGGATGCGAAATAGCCCAAGGATATGTCAGATGGTAGTGGCAAAAGCTATTCACCCCATCAGGAGGCATTTTCCCTCAGTCATCATATAGCATTTCATGGATGACACATTGATAACCACGGCCACAGAAACTGAGTTACAATCTGCTGTTACTGCTCTAACCAATGCTGTCCAAGATGCAGGTTTGCAGATCGCTCCAGAGAAAATCCAGTGATCACAGCCCTGGACCTACCTTGGATGGAAAATCAGTCAGTCAGTCATGGCTAGGCTTCGCGAACGAAGATTAAGGAAGGCTCTATCCATGTTTATTACAGGCACGCTGGTGGCTTATGAGGCCAATACGAGATAGACATAACTGATTGCAAAAGGCACAGCAGAAAGACTCTTTAGGTGGTATATTCTGCAAGACACAATTCTTTCTGCATTGCCTTTTTTTGCTAATGAAATGTTTGCCAAGCTTGTCATTAAAGGCAGAGGACGGCTGCAGGAGCTGGATGGATAGGATCCTGCAACCATCTACATCCCAGCTACAAAGGACAACCTCGACTGGATGCTAGCCGAAGATGCAGGATTCCAGGTTGCCTTGGCAGGCTATGATGGTGACATTTCCATTCATTTCCCTAAACACAGACTGTGGACAGAAATCAATAGTTTACCCTTAAAAGCCACAACCAGATACAAACATGAACCCGTAAAAGGCCTCATGGTCTTTACAGATGCATCTGGGCGGACCTGAAAAACTGCAGTGGCATGGGTAAACCCTGATGCAGGACAATGGGAACGAGAGGTACACACCATGAACCAAGGCTCTGTACAGGTTCTGGAACTGGCTGTCATATGTATTGCCTTGGGAAAGTTTTCAGAACAACCAGTTAATATTGTTACAGATTCCTGTTATGCAGCAGGGTTAGTGTCCCGTCTTGAAAGTTCATTCCTTCGAGATGTTGCTAACCGTCACCTGTTGTTTGAAATGCGTTCAGTATGGTTTCTTGTTAATCACAGGAGGTTTGACTTGTACATTATGCACACAAGATCACACACAGAAATGCCATGGCCCCTAGCAGAAGGGAACTGGGAGGCTGATGCAGCAGCAATGTTTAACACCATGCCCAGAGTCTTAGAGCAAGGAAAATTGTCTCACTCATTTTTCCACCGGAATGCGCATTCACTGAAGAGACAATTTGAAATAACACTCAGTCAAGCTCGAGACATAATCATGTCATGTCCAGACTGCCAACAGATAACCTCCATGCCATCTCAGGAAGGCGTTAACCCCAGAGGGTTAACGGCAAATGAAATACGGCAAACAGATATCACACACATCACCGAATTTGGTTCATTGAAATATGTACATGTCACAGTTCACACCCACTCACAATACATAACTGTCACAGCACACACTGGGGAAAAAGCCAAGGATGTAATGAGACACTGGCTTAGTTGTTTTGCAAGCCTGGGAACCCCAAAACAAATCAAGACCAACAATGGACCTGCCTTCATATCAGAAAAGGTAAGAACTTTCCTATCAAATTGGGGAATTTCTCACACTACAGGCATTCCACACTCCCCCACTGGACAAGCCATTGTAGAAAGGGCACATTGACCCTAAAAGACATGTTAACAAAACAGAAAAAAGGGGAATCTGTCTGTAGTTCACAAGAGTGTTTGTGGAAAGCCACATATGTTATAAATTTTTTAAATTGTGATAGTGCTGAAAAAAGTAGGCATGAAAAACAACACAGACCTCAGGCTTTCTCCTCTCCTAGACCACCAGTCATGATAAAGGATCTAATTTCAGGGCAGTGGGCAGGACTGGTGGATCTTGTGCCATGGGAGAGGGGTTATGCCTGTATCTACAGGAAAAGAACTAAAATAGATTCCTTCCAGATGTGTCAGACCCTATCTAGGCACACAATCACAGCAGCAAGAATCAGAGTAATGCAGAGTTTATAAACACAGTTATGTTTACCATTTGGTAATAATGTTTACATTTCAGGTTTACATTTGAAGATGACCAGTGTGGCAAAATGCAGAGTCTATACAAAACCCATGAGTGTGTGTGTGATGAGTGGAATGACGGCCATCAGTGAAAGTGTGATTGAATGGACAAAAGAGCTGTATGACTGTGTAAAGCACCTTAATCACCAAATGCTTTACACATCAAATGCTTTACAAGAATAACACTACCTTAGCCACATGGTCACATTAAGAGAATTTAGTTTGCTATGTTTACCTTGTTTTTGAAATAAGAGTTGAATTTCCCAAGTTTATATAAACCCTGAGACTAATAAAGGTTATAAGTTATAGGTAAGACACGGTTGAGCTAAGGCCCTTAAGTTAATAAAGCTGTTTTTCCAGGTTGCATTATATTCCTTAGGAGAATAAAGGTTTAAGGTAATATAAGAAAGTTTAAAAAGGTTAAAGAAATGTTTTCTATAGAGATACAAGTTATTAAGAAGCCAAAGCAAGCGGTGTGCTGGGTTGCTGCAATGTTATGGTAGTTTATAATGTATTGTTCTGTTATTTGCACTGTTGTTTTTGCACTGTTTTCATGACCCTCTTAAATAATTGTAGGGGGAGATGTAGAAGGCATGTCCAGGGAATGTGAGCGAGGCATCCCGGGAGAAGAAGTCCAGAACATGCATGGGAGTCTGTATTCCCATTGGTTACTTGGTCACGTGTTCCCAAGGGGATAAAAAGGCACTACCGTTTGAAATAAAGCCCCTTTGGCTGCAACCCAGCTAGGAGTCGGACTGCTCTTATTTATTATATTAATAACTCGGCAGGTCAAACCTGAGGGATATGGTTTAATAATACAAAAATTTAATATTCAGGTATATATACTATATTTTTTCATATAATCAAACTTTACTGGTAACTGCTTATATCATGGCTTTGATTCTGAAATGTACTTGGAAAAGTTATATTTGGAACTGCAGTTTCAGTAGGTATTAAGCTCTCACTCCTAGAGAAGTTGGTTGTATCTCCAAATTGCTCTAAGTGCCCATTTAAAAGACACAGGGCAGAATATTTAAACAGTAATAAAATGTTAACTACTGGGAAACATTTCCTTTCCCCTCACTGAAATATATGTTGCTGAGAATTCTCAAACTAATTAATGTGACTTTTTTTTTTACCTATTTTACTAATTTTAAAGTTCCCTGAAAATAAGACATTTTTCTATTCTCTACTTTTCCATGCTAGTTATTACAATTTTGACACTTGTTGCAAAAAATCTACTCAGTGTTTTCACTGAAGCAAGTAAGTGGTCTTAACATGTTCGGAAGATCATACCTTTACAACTTCAACAACAGTTTTCCTGTAAACTTCTACAAAATATTTAATAAAAATTTACCTGCATCATCCGTGTAGTGTACTTGCATTCCAAATGTGCTGCTCTCGCTGCTTCAGTATCTCCTTCCAGTTTTCTAGTTCTTTCTGTAGCTGCCTAAAAGTACATTTGGAAAGTATTTCAACCCAGACAGATGGTAAAGTGACAAAGATGACTGTTCATTCAGTGTATTATGACTCCATACAGCAACCTGTTGTATTACTGTTGAACTACTTGCACTTTGGAACTGTGAAAGTTCATACCAAGAAATACATATAAAAATATATCCAGAATATTAAAATAATATTTTCTTGTTATTCAAAGAAATTGATGTAGCATTATGTTCTTGATGCATTTTTTATAATCAAAACTGCAGCTGGAGTCAGAAAGCAGACATGCCAGATCAAGAATATATCTACTCCCCTACTGTTTGCTTTTTGCTAAGATTGTCAACTGAGGCAACATATCTACACCCTCTGAGTGCCAAAATACAATGGGTATCAATAGAGCAACTACAATATGGTGACAAGAAAATATAGAATATCTCAAAAATATGTCGGCTGTGGCACCTAATATCCAGCTTAGGTGCCCAGAACAGATTGCTTTGCAGATCTAACCTAGTTACAGTTTCCCTACCACGAACATCTGTAAGTTCTGTAATATTTTAAAGCAATAATCAAGTTTGGTTTTTTTTTTTACTGCTCGGTTCCTTCACCTATAACTGTTCAGTTATGTTTTTGACTAGCAATTATCAGGAAGTTCTTTTTTAACAAATATTCTGAATACTTTAGTTAGTCACTTCATCTCATTGTACAGATGTACATAAACCTGTACATGCGTACATAGTTTAAGCAAAATGAGATTCTCTGAATTAAACTGTTACATCTTTCTTATCCATTCTTACAACATTTAGAAAAGTACAAAAATGCAAATGACTATGCTAAGAATGTATTTGGAAATTTGGATTGCCTACAAACAGTTCAAGAATTTGTCTGTATTATTAATAAACTTTTTTTAAAAAAAGGTTCTCCAAACTGAAAAAATTTCTTTCAAGTTACAATGAACACAAAAGCAATCACCACATCCAGATAAAGGCCTGGACACAGAATTTCATTTGGAAAAATATTTTTAACAAAAGCAGTAACTACAGAACTGCTATAATGGAAATTCACATGTAATTTTAACTGTACTATTTTCTACCCAAAAAAGTCTTTTCGCTTTGACTGATGACTGAACTGAAAAGAAAAATTCACCCCAAAATGACTCTTGGTTTCAAGTGACATGACAGAGATCAAGAAAAAGAAGTTAATATTAAAAGTTGTTTAACAAGAGCACATTTAGTGTTACATAAATACAAGTGAAGACATTGATTTTGGAAAAGTAAAACAAACTAGCAAGGGTGTGAGACAGCATTGATTAGAAGCACTTAAGTGAGAGAAACATTAACACATTAAAATAAAAACTCTTGGCAATACATTTAAATTTTTTATAATCTCAGACATACACACAAAAGAAAAGACTTTGAAAACAGACATCCCACTTAAGAGAAAATCAAAAACAGTACAGAGATTACCAAACCTACTCCACAACAAGGTCTGTCAGAAGGCTTAAACTTTGCCTCATCCCACAAGTTTTATTTGCTTAATATTCTCAGTAGTAAAAATTCACAAATCTTGCAATAACACTATTCCCACATTGCTGAGAGTATTTTCACTTTATATGTGAAAATACTTTCCACACCTTCTGTTCCAACACCAGTTTCAAGTCAAATTCATAGTGTAAATAGCATCCACCTGTGAAATCCCTTTTATGTGAAACAGATGTTTGACTTTTTGTTAATCAGGCACACGGCATTCACAGCCTGACTAGAAGGTTCCACCCCTCAAGAAATGAAGTTGTTCAAGGTGCTAGTGCTTACTGAGACTAATAGCAGTAGTGACAAAGCCTTACTTCAAGCTCTCTCATGAGTCGCTGGTGCCGGTCAGCTCTGAATTCCAGCTCGAAGGCCTGGCGCCTCAGCATGTCACTGCAGCCATTGTGTTCTGCCTCCACATCCCTCAATTTCCTGCGCATATTTTGCAGTGCATCATTCAGGTCCTAAAAAAAAAAATAATGCTAATAATAAGGCATTAAGAGAGTTTTTCTAAAAAATATAGTGTAGTAGAGAGTTCAAAAGAGGAGTACAGACTGCATCAGAACAGCTTGTTAAAATCTAATACATTAGCACATGTCATTAGAACTGTCTACCCAACATCAGACATGTTCTTTTTTCACCATCAGATAATGATGATAAATATGACCTTCTGTGATAATATTAAAATTAGAGCCATTTCCCACAAGAAATGTTTCTCTAAAAAAGTACAAGACAGCTCCCCCAATCTCTTCCCTTTCCCAGATTGATGGCAATGATGTAAACGGTTAAGTGCATTTGATGAAGTGATGCGTAGGGACAGAAATTCTATTTTGTTCTGATTTTAATTGCTAGAACCTCAAATAAAATTAGACATTTTTTCAGAAACAGTTACTCCCACAGACTAAATAATTTTAATTTCTGCTATTCTGAAAAGAATTTTCTTCTGTTTAGAAATGGAATTACTTTAAAAAATTATCTACATGAACCATGAAATTCACAGGAGAATAATAAAACTAAGCTGTCCTCACTTCAATTTCTGCACTCAGAAGTTGAATCAAGTTAGAGTATGGGATAACTACTAACATTATTGGACTCAGAAGCTCTGTGGAGTCACTGTGACAAAATGCCCATAGTCCATAACCATACAGACTAAGTTTAAGATAATCCTCTGGCTTTGCCTGTGAGGCAAACCACTGGCAAGCCAGTGAACAAGTTTCTTCCCACCATGCAAAAAATACTTGATCATTTTTACAGAAATATACAACTACTTCCACTCTATCCCTACTGGAAAGATAAAGAAATATTTATTGCTTCAGGTTTATCTTCTAGAAATTAACAAGAGTGAGCTGGGAAAAGTGAAATAAATAATACATAGTTTGCTGTAAAGTAATTAAAATACTCAAGGCTGAGAAACATTTTCTGCTGGAAATGTAATTAACATTAGCAGACCAAAATTGTCATGAATACATCAAGCTTGTTAAACAAGTCAGCATGAGTTGTAGGATTTCAGAATCTTGAAGCCTGGACTTTTCAGATGTTGTACGACTGTGTAAGGCTCTCTCAGTAGTCACCTGCACACATCTGCTCATGAAAAACACGACTCTTTTTTGGGGGGGGGAAAAAAAAAAAGAAAAAACCCAAACCAAACCAAACAAAAAAACCCACAAAAAACCCCGAAATGAACAAAACAAAACAAAAAAAGGAACAAACCCCCAAAAAAACAAACAAAGAAACAAACAAAAAAACCACAACCAAAAAAAACCCTGTGTGTAAAGGACACAATTTCACATGCATTTTAAGGAAAAATTGAGTGCTTTTGTGAAGGAATATTATATTCTGCCTAACCACAAGGTGATGCTATTGCCCTTACTATCGAACTCCCAACACCTTTTATCCCATACCTGATGATGTGCTAAGCACACCCGATAGAGCCCACTATGAACCCGTCTGAAAGCAGAGGGTATTACTTTTCTGAGTATGTGAAATATTGAATATTTCCTAGTATGATAAATGTGTTTTAGGGATACATTTCAATAGGGTAACTTTAATTACAGCTTATGAAGTGCAGCTTTTCCAACCAGGATTTGCATACATGCTTAGAATCCCGTTTTTCCGTACATATCAAGACCGTAATTAAATCTACTTTCTCCAGCTTTTAAGGAAATTTAAATCAAGCCTTAAATACACAACACAAAAGACTGGAATACATTCAAAGTAGTAATTTATAGACCCAGATATTTCTGATATTTTTCTGCCAAGTTTAAATGAATTAAGCTTTTAAACAACAACTAATGCAGTCAAGTCCAGTTTAACATTTCTGTATGTCTTTTTCATTTCCTGGAATTTTGTAACTGTAGATAACTGTAAGTAGAGCGATGGGCAAGGGAGTAAAAGCAAAGTGGAAAATTGGATGGTTTTACTATGGAAAGCAGGTTAGGGGTTGACACTTAGTGAATCATATTTTCCTTTGGAGTGCACCCTGTGTTTTTCACTAACACTACCACTGTGCACTAATAACTTTGTTTAGGTGTTTACCATGACAAAGAGCCACAACACATTTCAGCAAAGCATGAAATACTATAGCACACTAAGTGTAACCTTAGTGTTCTTCAGAACTATTCTGCAGTATTCAGCTATTTGGGGGATTTTTTTTTTTTTTTTTTTTTGTTAAACCAGAACGACCCCATGCTTTGCACCAAAAACGTTCCAGCCACTATCTCATGCAACTTTCCAACTATGAACACATCATACCTGAGTAGTCCTTTCTGCTTCACTTTTTTCTTTGACAAGGAATAGAATTTCATGGTGGTAAACTCTACGAATATCGTCCTTCTCCTTTGCACATTTTTGGTGTTCTTCTTCCCATTTCTGCTGAGCCTTATAAAATGATTTCTCAGCCTCTGCCACTTTCTGCTGATTTTTGCCACTGAGTACTATTGTTTACAGAAAAAGAATAAAAGACAAGTAGCATTGCAAAGCATGTTCAGAAAAAATGGATAATGAGTTCATCAGTTCTTTTGTGTATTTTGATATCCTGTGGAATACTGGAACATAAACACTTCCAGCACTGGAGAGCATGACCTTCACTATAAAGAAACAATCAAATTTTGTGTTTCTAATAGCATCTTTCACACAAGGACATAGGGCTGTTTTGGTGATTTTTACAAATTGAAATCCTTCTCCTCCTGGAAAAGTGTAAAAACTTGAGTTAACTCTTCCAGGTGAGGCCTCTATAACTTGGAGAACTTAATTTCAGACTTCTGCAACATTTCGCCAGCTTATTTCCAAATGTCTATTTGATATAGATATTAGTCTGCCTCAATTAATTTTAAGCTCCTTTTAAGTGACAGTAAAGACAGACACCTGCCTCATGAAAAAGATGTAGGAAAACCTAGGGCAGGTTGGGCTAGTGAGTAAAGGCTTAGGTTTTCCAAGGAACCTTACTGCTGTGCAGGAAATGTAAATCTTCAGCCCAGCAAATGCCCCAAGATAGGGAAATATTGAATATACCCTTCTGTGAAAACTTAAATGCCAAGGAAGACTTCCTTACCTATAAGCAGTTTTACCTGGAACTTTCCTAAATTTCACAAACTGGCTTTTGGATGAAAATATTTTGTATTATCTCTTCATTTTTCTTCATTTGGGTAAAACTAGCTACATTAACACTTAGATGATCACCACTTTCTAACAGATTTTTATTTCAAATTCATCCCATTTTTCTGAAATTTCTTTCTAGCTGGAGAAGGATAAAATAAACAGAAGTGACATATTAAGATAACACAGAGAATCAGTGGATACAGCGATGGGAAAGAACTGTCAGATGTCAGAAAGTCAAGCCTCAGTGAGATTGGCAGAAAAACAATTCAGAGGAAATCCTAAAGAGGACAAAGCCCAAATGAGTTCTCTGTCCAAGGAGCTAAGCTGGGATCACATCACAGTATCACACAAGGTGAGGAAGGCTCCAAGAGATCAGGGGGAAAGAAGCAATAAGTTATATACCAAAAAAGAACTGAGAATCGACAAATGATAACTTGGCTTCCTTGGCACTTGTAATAATAAAAAAAAGGTTTGAGAAATTTTAACCACTGTAATCTCTACTATCACTTAGCAGACTTCTAATTACTGACTCCAGTATTGAGAGAAACACATGCATTCAAGAAACACTACCTTGCCTCTGCAAAACCTCTCCTACCCCCTTTTTGTTCTCCAGTCCCTTCACCACACCTTATAGCAACCCAGCACACTGGGGTCACTGTGCTGTAGTTCCTCCATCAGCATCAGACCCTTTTGAGTCCTGCCTCTTGGTGCCTGTATGGGCAGTCATTGCTCAGGCATCTGCTCTGCCTGTCTCTCCTGTTGTTTCTTTTTTTGTCTTCCCGTTGGCATTTGCCACCCTTTGTACAGGCTCTGTGCATGCTCTGGTGGGCAGTTTGGCGCACAGTGGTGAGTGAGTTTTGATATTGTGGAGCTGACCAGGACCAATCCCACACAGACCCAGACCTTCATCCTTCTGCACAGGTTGCCCTGCAGACCCACACTCACCACAGACACTCACCATCTGTGCCTGATGCAAAGTGAATCACAAAATCAGATTTAAAGTATTTTAAAATACACACTTACTACTGCCTTCTAAATTAGCAAACAAGCTAGTGAGCATGCATAGAAGTAAACTTGACTTTCTCAAGTATGAGAAAATTGTTCACATCTTCAGCTTGCAACCACAGGGAAATTTCCAAATGGACAGAAAAATGGTTTCTTCCAGTTTGTAATCCATAAGATTTTTTAGAAGATTTTTTTTTTGTGTTGTCCAAAAGAGTGAAAGTTCAGCTTTCTAACTGTCTCAATATCTGGCACTATAAGTACTTGCAAGTTTCAGAGACTCTTTCCATCCTTGGAAGGTTAAAATCTCAAAGAGGAGTGCTTCAAACTCTTCAGACATTATATTTACTTAGGTAACTAAAAATGCACCTCACTGCCTTGAAAGAATGAGAAATCTCTCTGTTTAAGAAAGATTAAGAAAATCTCAGTTTCTGAACGCAAAACTAGTAGGGAAAAAATGTTTACGTAAAAACCTTCCTTTCCATATACTACTGTCACAACAGTAAATAACAAAGATGATGAGTGGAAACCAGACATGAGAACAAAAAAGCTAGAAGCATTGGAAAAGATAAAAGAAAAAAGCATCATGATGAGAACTCCTGGAAAAAAAAAGTTATTGGAAATAGTTTGAAAAAAAAGAACAGGACTGGATTAGTAGTAGTAGTAGTAGTAGTAGTAGTAGTAGTAGTAGTAGTAGTAGTAGTAGTAGTAGTAGTAGTAGTAGTAGTAGTACTTTTCCCCCTGAAATGGAAAAGGAAAAATTGCTGGACATAGGATGTGCACATAGGAGATGGACACTGTGATTATAAGTTTGTAAACAGACAGGACTGAAGGAAGAAATAACAGAAGGTAAGGGACAAGACAGAAAAAGAGCTGACAGATTTAGCAGATCATGTTGCTGTCACACGAGATAGCAAGAGTTTTGTAAACTCTTGTGAGTTTACAAATGCAGATGGAAAAGACATGGGAGATCCAAGAAAAACAGCAGGAACTAGAAAATTTGTTTTACCAGCTTGAGGCTGACAGCCTCTGGTTCATCTTTGCTTTTTTGGAACTTACCTTGCAGTTCCATAAGTTCACTTTTTGCAACACACAGCTCCTCTTCTGCAGCATACATTTGCATCTGAGCCTCTTTTCTGGCCACTGACAATTCATACTCCAGACCTCGACGAATAGCCTCCCCTCTCTCAAGTTCCAAACGTAATTTAATTATCTCTTTTTCATACTGGGACTTCTAGAAAATAAATTTGTTCCAGAAAACTGGCAACAAAGTGCAACATGTTACAGAAATACACCTACAGAGTATTTTTTAAAGATATTTTGGATTGTATTCACAGCTGCCATCTTATTCCATTTGAATTTGAAATACAGTCTTGCAACTGCACATTTATGTACATTTTAAATATTTTCAGAGGGGGTTATGCAAACTAATCAAATTCTTAGATTAATTTCATTTACCTTTAACACACTCCTCTGTTTTTCCAAAAATACATGATCTTAAGAAAATAAAAGTTATAATACTGTCATCTGCTGGGATTTTGGAGGGGAAAATGCAGCAACAGAAACATTATATTCCACAGGCAGTTTTCTGGTAACTTTATTTAACACTTAAAAAATAGTCATGTTGGGATACTGGGGTATCAGACACCTAGTAACTCACTATGTACAAACATAAACTGCAGTCCAATAATATTCTGTTGTCAAACAGGATGATATTAAACAAAGGAAGGATGGAAAATGCTTCAAAAAAGGACTAAGAAAGATAGTCTAGTCACTGTCGCCAAAAACTGGATCCAGAAAAGTGAAATTCAAACTATTTCAACACAAGAACATGGAAAGTGAAACACATTTCTTCAGAACATCTACAAAGGAGCAACATACTTGTTAACAGGAACTTCTTTCATGGGAAATAATTTACTCCTGTTACAAAGGTTTTCCCTGCTGCTGTCAGAGCAAACTAGTATTGAAATGAAGTAGCAGTAAGAAAATGCTTCACTAATATTTTCTTTGGTTTGAATATCAGCTTTCACACTAGCAAATAGAAGAAAAGGTGAGCACTGAGTAGAGCACTAGTTGCAATCAGCTTCAGGTTTGTTGCTACTTGGCACACTTTGCACACCTGCTAATGTCAAACTGGCAGCTGATATCCTGTTTTAAACTGTGCTGCTGAAGTAATGTTACTACTATAGGTAACTATTCTGTTCTCAGCAGTCTGTTAGGGGGCAGATAATGTGGGTGCTCATTCATCCATTTTTTGTTAAATCCAGCCAATAAACCCAGTTTAATGTTCCATATCCATTTATTATTGGGGTGTGTATCCAAATTAAGAAATTCCTGCTTCTCCTACAATGACTTGTTCTTTCCTGTTTCCGTTGTCCCGTGAACTGTGGGGTGATTCTGTAAATTGTGTCCCTGGAATTATCTGGATTAAAACACTCCAACAAACAATCCAAACACCTCTTATTTACATCGAGAATTTGAAAGCTGAGGTTGCACAAGATTCTTCTGCATCATTTTGCTGTTGAGAAGTGCTCAAGTTACTTACACACACCTTTAACTATTAACTTTAACTATTAATAGTGACAGTACAGGTGCTAACAATTCCTGTGAACAGGTATGAGAAGTCTGTACAGTGGTATTTCCTAGTTATTTTCCAACCAGTGGCTGTGCTTTTGATTCAACCCTTGAGAGTATTATTTTAATGAAATCAATTACATTTATTCCAAGGATAAAATAAAGCAAATAAAGAAAGTCCTTACTTCTTGCTTGCATTGAGTAAGTAATTCAACATTTTCTTTTTCCGCCTGATGGAGTTTCCTTTTCAAATCATCCACAGTGTCCATGTCTGATGGATTTCTATTCTATGCCTCATGTAAGCTGAAAAATATTAATGCTTTTGAAAAAAAAAGTGAGTAGTCCCTTTAAGTTTTAATGCTCCTTTACTTCAGTTACTCAGTTGTGGGCCCAAAGTTCTAAACATTCACTTAAGTAAAATTATGCCATGCAGTTGTCATCATACTATTGCTCTTTGAAAAAAAGGGTCACACAGAATTGCATACTGTGCAAGATAGGAGAGATGTAGCAGGAGGAACTTGAAACAGATATGCACTTTGGATAAACAAAGTTGTTTTAAGCATGACATGTTCTTTATTACTTTTCACTATTTTTATTATTGATTTGATGAACTTCCAGGATGCTTGAAAGACATCATTCCATGTAAATTAAAATGACTAGCAAGTTTTTGTTTGTCCCTGCAGTAAGGCACATTTTTTAACGTGGATTGTCATCTCAAAACTGTATCTGTCATGAAATAAATGCACAAATGTGGAACAAATCTCACTTTTACACACTTTGTCTTAGAAGATACAAATATATACATTTCAACTACAGACAAGCAACTGATCACAAATACAATAAAAATTAGAGGTCTAGTCCTATAAACTACCTAGTATGCTGATTTCCACTACTATTTCAGTTAAAAGAAAATCTACTCTGCAGCTAGGAGAATCAGCCCTTGATCACTAAAAGCAATAATAAAAGAATCAAACAAGCTTCTATATCTAAAGTGAAAAATTATTATGTATTATAAAAATACATATTTATATAACTAGTTTAATTATAACTTCAAACTGGACAACTTAAAGTTATTTCAGGAGTCAAAAATCGGTGTTCACATTGTCTGATATATGCCAGTTTTCACATTACTTTAGGTACATAAGACTGCAATAATTAGTTGCTCCACACAAAAGTGCAAGAGTTCAGGGGCAGTAAATGTGAAATATAAAAAAAGAAACGTTTAAATTTAATTAAAAATACAGAACTGTAAATACTAAAATATCTTTGTCTACATGAAGTCTTAAATATTAATTTAAAAAGTGACAGTATGCTGGTAGTGAATTAATTGTTTCTTTCTAAATAAAAAAATATCACTTTGCCCCCGGATTTTCATACAGGCAGCATTAACATTTTTCATGACTGAGAACTTTTTCTGATGATATATATTTTCTCACATAGGTTGAGTAGCCAAAAGGACACAAATGCTGTCAATGAGGGGAAGAGTAATTTAGATTAAATCTTGCTTTCAAAGACATTGCTACTGATAAAGGATGAATTTTCATTTTTTTAGCTGCAGCCTATAAATAGTTTATAATTGAATAAATAAGAAATTTAAAAAGAGGACTGACTTCATCTATGAGACTAGAATAACTGTATGTCATCAGTAATTATCCCACAGCGTGCCATGTACTTAAAGTATTTTATATATTTAATAAATGTAGGAGATAAGGAGTGTTAAAAACTGCATGTACTGCTTGAAAAACATAAGCACATTATTAGCTTTCAGTATTTATTGCAACAGCCATACCCAGAACAACTGACATGACTGAAAGGGTAAAAGATCAGCAACAAGGCACATAAAATGAAAATATTTAATGTTACTCTTAGCTACTGCAATAAGAAGATATGGAAATAAGAAGAACCTGAAGAGCCAGAGCATCTGTAAACTGAATAAAAGCTTGTTCGTGGACATTATATTATAGGTTTGAGAGACTTTTGTTTTTCCCTGGCTGGGGAAAAGAGTGATGAAAGAAAGGCAAGTCATCTTATTCAGAGATGACGCAAGAAGTGTAAGAATCAGGTCAAGGCAGCTAAAAGCTAGGCAGCAAAAGCTTAGCAAAGCACTGGTTAGGGAGGAAAAACAGAACCCAAAATGAAAACTGGGTACGATCTGGGAAAGGGCAACTATTTAATTCATTTGTGGGCAGCAGGGAGGTTATTTGACTTCTTTAAACCTGATGATATTTAATATTTCTTGCATGGAGAGCATGTGGAATGAAAGCAAGGAGAAAACCATTTTGTAAAGTAAATAAAAAAAACACCTTTAAATCTTTAAGTAAGCTACATTAGTTTGTATGACAATCAGCTTTAAAGAAAGCTGTTCCTTTACACTCTCTGATTACCTATTTGGAAAAAAAAAAAAAAAGCACAATCAAAATACCTACATACTAAAACTTACTCAGTGGCAAATTTCACTGGACCAGCAGGGAGGGGGGGAAGCCAAAATAAAGCATTAAATTAGGAAAAAAAAAAAAAGCAACCAACCAAACAAACAAACAAAAAAAAACACAAACAAAAAACCACACAGAAGTTAGGTGACATCACAAAAAATAGCAAATTAAGGAAGCTATAGAAATGCAAAATATGTATTAGAGCATTACAGCGAACAGCATAACAGAGTAAGTACCAGGAAAAAAAGTCATTAAACACCTTTTTGAAATAACATTTCATGCACAGCTTCTTAACTCACAATGCCATTAGTGGAAACTTAAAAATATAGAGCAGAAAACTCTTCTTTTGTTCTTAGTATAGAAGCAAAACAGCTACTTAAAAAACAACAACAACAACAACAAAACAAACAAAACCAAAACCAAACCAAAAACCAAAAACAAAACAAAATAAACAAAGAAAAACAAAACAAACAAACAAACAACAAAAACCCAAACAAAACAAAACAAATAAAAAAAAACCACAGGAAAGACGGTGTAATATTACTATGTTATTCACTTCATTGTTTTGTTTGTCTTTTCAAACATTTTCAAATAAAACAGAAAATAGCCTCAAGAATTCTTATTTCTGTGATATTTCCTTTAATCATCACAACATTGCCAGAACATAAATGAAAGCTTCATACTACCTATTGTAGGAGATTCTTCTTTCCTTATTCATATTGCAAGCGGAAATGCTACAAGCACAAAGCTCTCAGAAGCTTAAATCAGAGACAAAACCGCAGAAAACCTTGGGAAGTCTCAAAGCATGATTTGAGGTCTAACAGGAATTCAGGGAAGGCTTTCTCCTTCCATTTTTATATATTCCTAGATCATCAATCATTTGTTTTGAACCCAAAGATGTATTTTACCAACTACAACCTTTACCTAAGTCACCAATTTTAGTAGACTTTAAGATTATTCAGGAAAGCATATGAGCGGGTGAAATAGCTTTTGAGTTCTATACCTCAAAAAGACTATTTGTATCTCAAAAAATAAATTCAATTTCACTTCACAGGTTAGCTAGTCACAGTCAACATAGGCCATTGCAGAAAAAGAGCTTTCACTAGCTTTTCTTCCACAACTGACAAAAAATGTGGAGGAATTTTGTAACAGAGAGAAATTTTCTTTATTACCTAGCAGTGTAAGTTTGCTGAAAGAGCAGTCAGTAGTCTGATTTCTTAAGCAATGTTCTTATTCGTGGAATTTCACTGTTCTTATATAACTGGCAGTTTTGTATAGTCAGACTAAATGGAGACAAATAGCTCTCACAGCTAAGATAAACAGAATGAATTAAAGCTTACTTTTATTGTGCCAAAGATGAAGCTCTTATCAGGTTATAAGAACAGAAGCCAGAAGGCTAGTCTGCACACCTGCAAGTAACTCTTTTTATCTAGTGACTATATTGCATGTATCACACCATACTTGGTTCTTCTTTGATCTGAACTATATAATTTCAGGGATTTGGAAAATAAATAAAACATAAAAAGAGGAACCCTATAGCTAGACTTAAAAATATGGAAGTAGAGCTCAGCAGTTAGCATCTGTGGAAGGTAAGTTGGACGAACTTGTGATGACCAATAAGCAGTTTTTGAAGTCTATAAACTGAGGAAAAATGAAGATCATCATTAGCCATACATATTTTTACTTGAGAAGAATCAAAGATTACCCCTTTCTATATCATAAAAATACTAAAATCTCTAGCAGAGACATACTTCAGTTTATTTGGCAGCTACTAAAATAATAATAATGAATAGCAGGGGAAAAAAAAAGGTATAAGTGAAAGACTTCATCAAAATCTGCTTTTTCATCTCCAGAATACAATTCACTTACTCTACCCAGTAAGTAACAGCTGCAGTGAAAAA
This sequence comes from Pseudopipra pipra, assembly GCF_036250125.1. Classification (NCBI taxonomy): domain Eukaryota; kingdom Metazoa; phylum Chordata; class Aves; order Passeriformes; family Pipridae; genus Pseudopipra; species Pseudopipra pipra. Next base: position 42,884,921 of record NC_087581.1, on the reverse strand, counting down.
AAAAACAAATTAGTCTCCTAACATAATCAAAATATTCTCTGTCACATCCACATCATTCTGAAGTTTTAAAACTTCTTTAAATTACTCTGAAGTCACACAGAGGGAAAACAAAATAAAACAAAACAAATAGACAAAAGAAAAAACCAAAACCACACAAAAACAAACAAAGAAACCATACACCTAAATCAGAAGAGTGCTTCCTGTGAATGCTAATGATTTTGAATATGCAATATTCATCTGTTAAAATATGTATCAATAGCTTATTAGCATGGTTTTTCACTTAGGAAAAAATATCCTAGTGCCATAAGAGTGGCTTGTAGGAGTCCCATAATTAAAGAAAACAGTAGAATAAATGTTTGGTTGAGGATTTAAGATGTTTGGTTGAGGATTTAAGATGTTTGGTGTGTGTTACCCAAAAAAGTTGCGTCATATTCTCCTGCCAAACTTCTGATATACATTTAACTAACTAGCAAGGCCATTGAATTCAGACTGGATATGAGGAAGAAATTCTTCCTTGTGAAGGTGGTGAAGCACTGGAACAGGCTATCCAGAACAGCTGTGGCTGCCCCATCACTGTCCAAGGCCGTTTTGGACGGGGCTTGGAGCAACCTGGGATAGTGGAAGGTGTCCCTGTCCGTGGCAGGGCGGTTGGAAAGAGGTGATCGTTGAAGGTCTCACCCAAACCGTTCTATGATAGAAGCCGCTTACAGATAAACCTAACAGCGATCTTAGGACGCACTGACTTAAAACATGCAAAGCCTGGCGTAACTAACACACCTGCAGTGAAACTCACCAGATGCTCCGCTGCGGCGGCGGGGCGCGATCTGGTCGATGCCCCTCCGCTCGCATTACGAGCCGGAACTCCCGGAAAGCCGCCGCTACCCGGACCTCTGGAATTCTGCCGCTCGCGGGACCGAACGCCGAGCCCGGGACGGGACGGACACGAGCTCAACACGCTGAAATTCCGCGGTTGCCGGGGACGCTCCCGGGCGGAATTTCCACAGCACGCAGCGGTTGCCACCGGGGACCGCCGCCCTTCCAGCGCTCCCTGCGCCATCCCAGCCTCGTCTGAGGGATGCCGAGTTACCAACGCGCAGATTAAAATGACCGGTTGACAGGAAAGCCATACGGAGCTATGGATGACCTAAGGGCAGCTCACTCTTCACCCGAGTTATGGAGAGACACCGCTGAAAGATTTGGGACGACTGCGAGACAAAATTCACAGCGAGGTGTTCTCTGGAGTACAGGATTGTCTTCAGGAGCTCCTCTCCCTCGATGAGGGAGACAGGTAGCAAAGTTACCACTCTCCTTCTTTTTACTTCGCTGCACAAAGGGAGAGGTTCTTGTGAAACATCTCAAACCGAGAGATTTCAAACCCCATGTGTGAGCATATATGATGTCAAACAACAACAGCACAACAGACTGAATAAAATCCATCCTGCAGAATCCTAGAAAAGCACTTTCTCCTTCTCCCAGCACGGCTGCACATTCTACGGTTGATTTTTAAAGCCTCTTTTAAAGTCTCTCTGTCGGCACAGTTAGCATGCAGATGATTTCAGTCTTTGTTGGCATCAGCCACAGTATTCTGAGCCTCTCGAGGTCTTGTCTTACACCACACATCTATCAGGTTGTCAGGAATACATCTTTCTAAGTACTGGTCGAAGTTTTAGTTGCAAGAGACAAAAAGGTCCATACCCTCTGAGACAAATCTCAAAACTTCACTTCTCGTTTGTGACCTTATCTGTTAAATCTGGCTTTTAGCTATGATTTTGCTACTTCTGCATCATGCAGGTATTTTAAATGTACCAAATGAAACAGGGTTTTCGGTTTGGGGTTTTTGTGTGTGTGGTTTTTGTGTTGTTGGGTTTGTTTTGGTTTTTTTTAGTAATTGTTTCCAGGAGAAGATTTTAATGCACAAGTTTGTGATTTTAAATCAAATAAGATAAAAAGTAGACAGTAAGACAACAGAACAAAATAAGTCCATGAACATATCATAGAAGAGTGAAATTTAAGGTGAAGTTTAAGTTTGGATATCTGAAATACAGATGGAGTAATAGAATGCAGGCTTTATCACAGTTGTTTTCTCTTTCATTTTGTGAAGAGAAGCTCTCAATTCCGATCCACAACCAGATGTTCTTTATGTGTCTTCCTTTACATATTCACTTAAGGCTTGGCTTTTATCTGCTTCTTCACTGGAGTGCAATTCTGTTTTGTTATTTAACTGTTGCCTTTTACTATTTAACTTATTTAGCTCTTGCTCCTGTTCATTCAAAAGCAATTGCATCTGATGCTCCCAATGTAGTGCATTATTTAATACTTCAGGTACACTTTCAAACATCTCACAGGTGATTAATTTTTGATGAATCACATTTATTTGCTCCTGCAGGTTCTGGGCTTTGTCAGCTATTTTTTCCTCTCACTGAAATTTCATTTGAATTCTGCAAGTTGTAGGTGTAGTGAGTGGCACTTCACCCCTGCTGTATGAAGTCTTCGTGTAAATTCAATATTAAATTTAATATTGGCTTCTGCAAGGATGTTATGTTTTTTTGTATTGGTTAGTCTGTCACAAAACTGAGCTTCCAGGACTCGGGCACTTAATTTACGAAGTCTACAAGCCAGGCTCTGTACCAAGGAGTCTTTCTGCAAATAAGCAATGCAGTTGCTGTGGTCTAGCTGAACTGTCTCCATTATTACATTCAACTTGTCTATAAGTTTTGAAAAGGAGTTCCTGGCTGCACCTACAAGTAAGTGTCCAGAAAGCCAGGACTTTGTATCTGGCTTGTTAACAACATCCTACAGTTCAGTGATAGAACTGATTATTGCAGCATGAACTAGGAAACCAGCTGAGTGCATAAAAGCAGTCAATTTCTTCTTCTTCAGAACCTGAAAGATTACACGTGTGTTTGGATTCTCCTACACAAACTGCACAAACTAATTTCAATGCTTCCTTTTAAGCCATTTGTCTTTGAGTAGAGGGAACTAGAAGACTGGGCTAAAGCTTTAAGTCTCTTAGCTGCCAAAACAGCAATCACAGTTCTTTGGAATACATAAATCAGGGCTTTGACTTTTTTTTGCCTCTTGATTGTTTGCCTCATAGGCAGGGAGAGTATGAACTATAGTCCTAATCTTCTGGTTCATTAATTTGTAAATGCCAATCTGAATCTCAAGAAGGTCTCTTTGGGAAGACATTCCATGAAGAAAATTGGAAATTGGGACATAAATAAAACTGACTTGACCATCTCATTTTGAGGAAGCCTTTGACAGAGCTGCTGAAGGGAGAATCTTCCCCCTCATTTGGATTTTGGTGATGTATTTATGTGCTGCTTTTCCTAACTCCTTTGTGGGTACCCCTGGTGAAAAAGGACCAGTGAAATCAGAAATTAGAATGAAGATTCTGCTATATATTATGTGCTTTGCGCTTGTCCCTACTTTAAGGTGTCTCAAGGCTAAACAACCCCAGCTCCTTCAGCCTCTCCTAACAGGACCTCCCTCTAGACTCTTAATCTGGAGAAGAGGAGGCTTGGGGGTGACCTTCTTGCTCTCTACAACTCCCTAATAGGAGGTTGTAGACATGTGGGGGTTGTCCCCTTCTCCTGGCCACTAGTTAGAGGACAAGAGGAAATGGCCTCAAGCTGCACTGGGGGATGTTCACCTTGGATATCAGAAAAATTCTTTCCCTGAAAGGGTGGTTCAGCATTGGAACAGGTTGCTCAGGGAGGTGGTGGAGTCACCATCCCTGGAGATTTTCAAGAAACAACTGGACATGGCACTCTGTGCTCTAGTCTGGTTGACAAGGTGGTAATCAGTCAAAGGCTGGACTCAATGATCCTGGAGGTCTTTTTCAACCTTAATGATTCTACGGTTCCAAATCCTAAACTCTGAAAAAATGCTTGCATGCCCTAATTTTCTTTTTATCTTTTCTTATAGTGTATCCCCAGCTGCTCTGAAGTGAAGAACAGATGTCAGTAGCTCCACAACAAGCTGTCTCACATTAGGAGATTAATACAGGAATTTGATAAACAGCAGGCGGTATCCTGGCACCAGCTTTCTGCTTCGGTCAGGACACATCTGTGAACTGTTGCTTGTTTATTAAAAACTGAACATTAGTTCCTCTGAGATTATTTATGTTAGTATTACACTTTTGCATTAAAGAAGCTTCAGTAATGCTAACTTCTTTTGTTGGTGGTGCTTATATCATAACTGGAGCTGCTTTTTTCTGGTCCTTTTCTTTCTTCAAGACTTAGGTTTGTCCATTGAAATAATTTTTTCAGTAGACGTTGGAAAGCCAGTACCTCTACTATGAAGTTGTTTACATTTTAAAAAAATACTGTAGCAAATTGAAATACTTCAGGGTAAGCGTAAGGCTGTTGTCTGACCTTTCTCATTAATGAAAACTCTTTGCCTTAAGTGGTAGAAGCTGTAGAAATTTGCACAAAACCAAACAGGATTTGGAGGATTAAAGAGGCAGAAACTCACCTGTGCAACTTCAGCCCCTACTGCACATGTTGTCTTAAGGTGTCCATTTACTGCCATTAAATTATTCACAACACTGCTTCCCACCTAGCTGAAGCCCTGGAGAAATGCTGTGTGGCCTCGCAGTGGGTGGAAGTGTGTGCTGGTCCTGTGGGTGTGAGAGGATGTGTGGCTGTGAGCAGGAGTGATGGGGAACGAAACAAAGCTGCTACTCTCAGTAAGTCAAACATTCAGGGTAAAACCACTGATGAGTTTTGCTGTCAGTTTTTCCTATAAAATTGTTACTTCAGTTGAGAAAGATGAGAGCATTTCCACTGCATGATTTTTCAGCTTTAATTATATTAGGGAAAGTAATACTTTGTAGAAATGAAATATATCTAGTCTTGGGACAAGATCATAAATTAAACATGTAGGTACCTATTTTTACAATGCTAACAAATATTTTTTGAAGGGATTGCAAAAAAGCCATTGCCTACATGAAAGATTTTTTTTCCTGGATGCCAGGAATATAACAAAGAACAGTTCTATTTAACTATAAACTACTGTGATTACTAAATAGCATAAATTTTCATTTTGTGCAGTTTTTTGGTTTCTTTTAATGTAAAGCATTGTTTACTTTATTCTGTGAAAACACGTTATTTGGTCAAGACTGAGCCACCTCTGCTTGTCTCACCATGTCTGGCTTTTCAAAGTGCTGCCAATTGAAAAGGGAAGCATTATGTTTACAAATCTGATTTTGGAGGTTTTTTCCAAAATTTTGGTGATATTGTTAGTACTTTCCAGCATCAAAACAACCTGTTGTGTAAACCAGAAAATGTTTACTAGCAAGAAAACATGCATTCAGGTAATGGGGATCAATGGGAGTTTTGCCTTAAATTTGTGGGCTCAAAGGCATTGCATTCCTGAAGATGGAAGGGCAGGCAAGGTGCATGCCTTCTTGTTGCATGACAGGGACATTGGTGTTACTTCCTTGAAACCAGGTTGCCCTTGGGTCCCCAGGGTTAGTGCAGTGGTTTTCAATTTCAATTTTCAACAGCAAAAGGAAGAGAAGCCTTTTGTATCCCCCTGTGTCAGCCTGACCTGAGTCCTGAATGAAAATGAAACCATGAATCTCTCTACAAGCTATACAAAAAAGCTCAAACAAACAAACATGGATGAAAGGGAGACAATAGCCCTTTGCAGTTGTCTGAAAGAAAACATAGGTCAGGAGGACAGGTTTCCAGTCTTTCTGGGGTTTGACAGAGAAAAGCTGTGTCCAAATATTTGCTTTTTTTTTATTCATAGGTATGCTCTCAGCTGTCAGTTGAAGCAGCTCACTGGACTGCTTTAAAGTCTTAGGTTCACATTGTCAGTGGTCCAAGTAGTACTCAGAACTCTGGAAAATGTTTTGTAAAACACATAGACAGGTGTTGGAGGCACAGTGTAACACACATAGACAAGTGTTGAGGCATGGTGTTTCAACAGGTTTTAAACAGAAATTGGGTTAAAGTGTCGCAATGGAAACTTTCCCCCTTTGTTAGTTTGTTTTAAAATAATAATGTCATAACCAGTCTTTCTAGAGATGCAAATGCTGATTCCTGCATAGACTTATGGTAAGTTGAAGTCTAGTTCTTTCCCTGAGTTTACTACCATTTATTTCTTTACGTGATGGGCGAGAGGTATGAACAGCTTCTTTTGGGTAAGGATATGAAATTGACCGAGGGAGGACACTTGGGAACATTAAAACAGGGCCGTGAATCCCCCTTTCTTACTTGGAGAGTATTTCATAGCTTCCTCAATTGTCTCCATGCAAAATCTGTTAAGCACCTGTATGTGACACACCCCCATTTTGTGATTGAACCCATTGTTGCCCCTCTGTTCACCATCAGTTGAAGTTCAATAAAATGTTAACTCTTAAATCCTGAGATTGATCTTTTTTGCCTGGGGACAGGGGTGCTGCCTCGCCTCACCCTGATGTCCTGCTGCATGCAAGATGCTGCTGTCAAGTATAGGCAGAAAAATGAGAAAGATGTGCATTACACTGGCTGGTGAACAGGAAGGGATTTGTTCAGGCCCATTTGAGCGAACATTGTGAGTTCAGTGGGTGCTGGTAATCCACGGCCATTTCTGGGGGAGTTCACCTCCATCACCACACCGATGCTGCAGGTGCCACAGGCAGGTGAGCAGGCTGAATGCCTCACGGGAACTCTTTAATCCTTGATTCTGGCTGATGTAAATCCTCAGGCTGGTATTTAGCATCTCTCTGCTGTATTTTTTCCTCTGGCAAGCCAGCGCAGCTAACTGACACCAGCTCAAGACATTCCACTTGGCTGCTCACCTGCTGAAAGTTTTTCCCATGTTACTGAGATTTCCTCTTACTGAAGAAATATTTCCTCTGGCTGCAAGTTCTTCAGGTTTCTCTTTTTTTTCTCTTTTGTTTTCCGCCCATGTGCTTTGTGCCTTTTGTTGTTCTCTACCCTTGATCCTGGTGTCTGTTGTTTTGCATTAAATTGCAGCTCTCACCAGTGCTAATCCTCCCAAGAATCAAATCTCATTACATGCTGCTTGTTTCTTCTTCTGCATCATTAAAGAAGAGGTTAAATGGAACAAGTCCTGCCACCAAATAATTTGACAATTGACAATTACCAGTATTAAGACCATCCTTCATTTTACACCTTTTACCGAGAAGGTAATTTTGATAAAATCAACACTTCAGTCTAAGAATTTATCAAGCAAATAAAGGTTGATTATCACTACTTGATAAAAGCTTCAAATAATCAATGATAAAGTACCACTAGTATGAAAATCTCTTGTTCTTTCTATTTACCAAATCACCTTATCTGTTGGTGTAACAATTACAGCATACAAGTTCAAGAGTAGTCTCAATATTGCCATCAGTTAAATGGAGGGAAAAATAGTAATACTGTGGAACATAGAAAAGCTGGTTTTTAATTTTCATGTTGCCTTGGAACCTTTGAAAAGATTTTCTCTCTAGCACTGCACCTTTTCCTTCAGCTCATCAAGATGATGTTTTGTTTCTAACTAAAGCATGGCCTTGCAATGAGGATGCCTGCCACCTCATCATGAGCCACACGTACCTTTTACACATGAAGTGTCCTCATTCTCTGAGCAGGGTTTTCCAAGTACAAAAAATTACATCCCTACTTGTGATAACATACGTCTTTGGACTAAAACTTCTGTTTTACTGACTAACATGGCAGGTGTGAGGACAGTACTAATGACTTTTTATCTCTGCCCTGTAACCTGTTCTCCCTCTGCAGGTTATATCTTCAGCTGTTATTAGATTATCTACTAAGAACTTCATCTTCTTATATCAAAAACTCGTTCATAAGTAGGAAGAATTAGAAGTTTAGGAAAGCTTTCTATACATGGTGAGAAGTAAAAATGCTGCTATTAATCACAAATACAAACAAGGAGGAACAAAGCAAAGAGCAAATGAACAGCCACTCTTGGGTAACAAAATATGTGAGATTTTTCTTCCATAGCAAGACCCAGTTATTGAGAATTTGAGTCAGGTGTTCTGTTTGTGGCAGCTCACCTTTACTCTGCAGCTCAGCAATCACATGCTCTGACTATCACACTGAGTACATCCTCCAAAAAGAAAACACACCAGAAAAAAACACCTATTTCCAGAGGCCACTCTGAATTCTGCAGGAAGAACAATGATTTGTTTTCTTCTGAGTCAGTTGGCTGTTGGGAAGCGGAATCCCCACAAAACCAGTTATAAATTGGACAAATTAAGGCTGGTCCCAGGAATTTGCATGTTGAAGCATTCAGCAGTTTACTCTCCATCCGTCAGCTCCTGAGGCAAAAACCACAGCACAAAATTAGAGTCAAGAGGAGAATTTAGACAGAGAGGTCAGACATCTTGGGGTTGTTACATTAAGCAGAAAATGCTGGAGAGCATTTAGCCTTAAGTTCTGCTGCTGGGAGCACCAGGTCTAGATGGATCCTGGTCAGAAACTCTGGGTCTTGGCCCTGGGAAGTTCCCAGAACAAAGCACGAATCCTCCTCACAAAACACAGGTTAACTAAAATCAATAACCAAATACTCTCCCAGGAGCTGACAAAGCCATGCTTAGTATTTATGCCCAAAGCCAGGAACTTCTGCTGTCTCTGTTGTGTTCTTAATGCCACCTGATCTAAAATTTGGGATGGGAAGAGCTGCTCCAGCACTGGCTCCCACACACAAACTGATGCTGTTGCATGTGGTGACTGGGATGAGACCAACACAAAGGTGTAGCTCAGTGAGCTGCTGCCCAGAGCCACAGCCTGGAGCACAGGTTGGTCCTTTGGAGAAGAGCCTCACCTGATGGGAAGTGATGGAAACCTCCAAATATTGCTGGTTTGCAGGTGAATTTAGCTCGTGGAGGGACCTGCCTGGTCCAGTCCGAGGTATAAAGCGGGCCTGTATTTGTCTGGGATGGGGAAAAACTTCTTGTTCTGTCCTGCAACTGTTAGTCAACGGGCCCCTGGGTTTGCTTGCTGGGGGGGTTAAACCTCACTTGCAGCCCTGGGGCTTAAGGGCATTTAACAGTGACTTCAATATCCCTGGTATATGTGGGGAAAGGAGCTCTTTTGTTTTCTAAAACATGCCCCTCCTGCCAGCCTGCTGTCCTCGCTGTCACAGGGGCCAGTGCAGGAGGGGAAGATGTCATTGGGTTCTGTCTCAGCAGCCACCTTTTCAGCTGCAAAAAGACAGCTTAAACATCACTGAACACTACTGAAACTCAAGGAGCAATTTTTTTGGGTGTAAACACATAGTGTAACTCCTTTGTTAGAAAGCACTTTATCTCTCTCAGTCTTTATATAGGGCCTCATGTAGGACAAAACTACAGCTGTGAGAAATATGAGTATCTCTTATGCCCACTCATTTACTTTTTTGCCTTCCTTCTCCAGTGCCCAAGCCAGCTGATTTTATTTTGGGTTTCACCAGATGCACTTTTAGCCCTTTTCTTAGTTTTGTAGTTCTACTCTGAGCAGCTCTGTGGGGTCAGAGACTGTACTTTGCTTTCTAAAATGCTCCACCTGGTCCTGCACCTCTGCAAGTGAGCTGGCACTGGGGTGATGCTGGAACACCTCCCGCCGAGCTCATCCAGGCAGCGTCCAGCAGCACCTAGGTGCACTGAAAGCCTGGCTCCTACAGTGAGTCCCTGAGGTCCCTGAGGGCTGGCTTAGCCAAAGGGCTTCAGCAGGAGCCATTAAGGCGCCAGTGAGTATTCCCTTGCCAGAAAGCAGCCCTGAGAGCAAAGCACCTGGGATTGGGCACAATAGATGTTACGGGTCTACCATGAAGGATGATAGGGGTCAGGGCAGAACAGTGGCCAGTGAGGCGGCCTGGACCACAAAGCAGGACTTGGAGTGAGAGCTGGAACACCAGCTGATAAGCACAACCCTTCCCAGTCTTGTGCAAGGCATTGTGAGCCCAGCACAGTCTCTTGCAGCTACAAGACAGGAGATGGGTTGTTCACCAACTGCCTCCTACTACATAAACAAACATTTCTTTACATGGAAAGCAAGCTTTGAGGTGGTTCTCGCAACCAGACATAAGGAATTTTTCACAATATACCTCCAGTGTCAAAACAACCCGAACCCGAAGGAGGGGTGCGGGGCTACCTCCCAGGCTGCAGATCTGCAGAGCAGCTCCAGCAAGGAGAGCCTTCCTGTGTAATGCAGCAGTTTCTGAGCCTGCACACACCGAAACTGGCGCAGGCAGAGCTCATCTCGGCCGGCCCCCGACAGGCAGAGGAGCGGATGGGCATCGCCGATCCCCCTCATCAAGGGCCTGGCAGGGCCCGCTGACCCACCGCCCCCCGCCTCGGCTTGCGCTGGCAATTGCAGCGCCGTGAATCGCAGCTCCGGGAAGCATCGGAGGAAGCGGCAGAGGGGCACACGTCTGCTCGCAGCCCCAGGCCCTGTCAGCGGCAGAACAGTTCAGACAGAGCGATCTCCTCGGCCTCCTCGGCCCTGCCGGCTCAGCGCCTCCCGCTGCCCGCACGGCCGGTCCAGGAGCCACAACCTCTGTTGCCCTCGGGGGTGTGCAGAACTACCCCCTGTACCTCCAGCAGTTCCGGCCGGCGACAGGAGCAGGGACCTCAAATCCCCCGGCACTCCATTCATGAACTGCTCTTGGATAGCTCTCGTCAGCAACCTGGCACCAGGGTTATACCCCGCAGTCAGGGCATGAACTTCGCCTGTCTGCCCTGGCAAACCAGCACCTTTGTCACTTGTGTACCCGGGCCCGAGAGACAACATCAGCTCTGCAGGGTCTGCACGCACTGTCAAGACCTCACAGCCAGTGACACAGGGCAGGGGCTGAGACCTCCTGGCCATCAAGGCCCTTCATATTTCGGAGCCGGAGATACTCCCTCTGAACTCTGTGTCAGGAGTCACAGGAGTCAATAAAGCCTTGTCAGCCACTGCTGAGGAAACAGAGCCCCAGTGTCGCAGGCTCATAGAAGCCGTGCTGCCAAGCACTCCCCAGGCTTCTGCCAAGAAGTGTCTAAGAACTGTTGCAACTCCTCCAGGATGTAAGTCTGTGTGACCTGCACCCCCCAGTGCAGCAGATTCTGCTGATCCCCCACATACAGTTGGGGCTGGGCTACCACCCACCCAGCAGCTCCTGGGCCAGGCTCAAATGCAGCGAAGAGTCCATGGTCCACATCCATGGACTCTCCTCCCAGCTTCTGGAACCTCGGAGGAACCCTTGACAAGGGCAGGAACCCGGGAAGGTGAGACCATACCTGTACCCTGTGCCAGCTGCTGTGCATGAGCCATATGGGACACTGAGCATTCCACAATCCATTGCAGCTCCTGGCAGTGCTCTTCTTGAGCAGCCAACACTCAGCCAAGCTCTGTGCGTGTTTCAGCCCTTCCAGGGCTGCCACCGGGTCCTGCAAAGCTGCAACCTCCTGGCCAAGAGTGTGTCTCAAGACTTGCACACCAACACCCAGGGCAGGGTGCACAGAACTGCATGGATGGTCTGCAGGACAGTCTCTGTCACAGACTGTATTTCAAGGCAGGCTTCCAGGGGGGTCACGGTGGCCAGGAAAGCAACTACAGGAGATCAGTGTTCACTGTCAGGGCATCTGATGACATGGGGAGACACCATCCTGACCACCCCACTCCCCGACCTTCTACATTGCCACTGTTGTTCTGGGTTGTTCTGGGATAGGGGGATGCAACTACACCAAAATGTAAAGGTCCAATGCACATAAGTACCCCCAAAATACCTGGCAGTGGAAGGATTTAGGAGAATTTATTTCCAAAGCCAAGAATACTTCATATCTCAGTGCAAATCTGCAACAGGCCAAGGAAAAGATATACACCCTGTTCTTCTCAGGGTTTTTATCGCCCCAGCCCCTGGGCCTTGAAAGATGTCTGCAGGAATTTCTCTTTTCTCATTCCAGGGACAGTTTTTCTGGAATGCAGGAGGAGAGAACCTCTAAGACTGTGTCTGACAAAGATGCCTCTTTTGAGGCAGGAAAGCTTTCTTAGGCACAAAACCCTCATTTCCTCATAGTAAAATCTTCCCGAAGGGTCTTCTACACTTACAGACAAAGCCTCAGAAGTGCACCATCCCACACAGGCAGGTGGAACACAAAGAATTGCCCTTGGAAGGTGCCGGTGAAAGCCGCAGGCTTCCACACACCCCGTGGTTCTTGCAGTAATGACTTGAAGGAACTAGACAGGGGACAGACATCACCTCCCTCTCTACACTTCCCTCTCTGACCATCTAATGGCCACCACTGCTTGCCTAGAAAAGTTTGACAAGCACTAGAACAGGTTATCCTGGGCGGTGTTGGAGTCACCACCCCTGGAAGGATTTAAATGGTGCAGTAGACATTTAGGGACATGGTTTAGTGGTGGGCTTGGCAGTGGCTGGGTGGGACTTAATGATCTTAAGGGTCCTTTCCAACCTCAATCGTCCTATGATCCTATTCTGTTCTAGGATTATTTTCCGTCGTGTGTGCACATTATGGGCCCAACAGTGGCTTTGGTAGGAAGCATTGGTAACGTAGCTTCTCTGAGTTTTCTCCAGCAAGACCACCCTTTCCTCACACAAGAAAACTTTTCTGGAATTTTAACCTAAATTCATAATTTATTGTAATGTCTTGGTACTCATCCATAAGTTCAAAAAAATAAGAGAGAACACCTAGACATTTTTTAAATATAGGTTTTTATGTAGATCTGAGAGGGCTTTAATCTGTTTTCCCATGTATTTCTCCTCTCATGTATTCATGCTTTTAGTTCATTCTAGTCTCTCCTCTGTTTCATCCTACTTGAAATGAAAGATGAAGAGGAAGAACACTGTACAAGAGCCATTTAAAATAATTAATCTATGTATTTAGTCTTCTAAAAAGACTTCTACAAAAACACTGCCTTTAAAATAAATGTGTAACCAATATGGTAATTTTGAATTCTCAGAAATGTTTTCATCAACCCAGTACAGCTGTGTTATGACCTGCCCCAGAAAAAGGGGAGGGGGGTAACCCAGGTTCTTATCAATAATTCCCTTGAATAATCAATGTCTGAAAACATATATAGGTAGGGTTTATTTTAACTATTTTGTTTTAACAGGTATGTTAGCATTTTGGGTGTTGTCATCTATATTATCTATCATAGGGATAATCCCTGGGGGGAAAATGCATAAGGGAGAGAAAGGAAAGACAGGATAAGGGTAAGGGAGAGTAAGAGAAAGAAAAGCTGAGAGTGGAAAGATGTATATAGTCACCACCCACGGGTCCAATGATGAAACTTGGTAGTTGCAGCTTCCATGTCTGTCAGTTGAAGTGGTGGCCTCGATCCGTTGGGGGTGAAGGAGGGCAGCCCCCACACTCAAAGAAGCTATGAGTTATTATATCCATGGTCAGTGTCACGGGCCGTGCCTCGAGCCTCCAACATCTCCTGGGTCTGTGCTGAGTTCCCGTGAGGCGTCTGGCCAAAGGGTTTTTCCTGCCTTTCAAGATTGGCAGAGCAGGCGATGGGCTTTGATGGGCAATCAGAGGTATAATGCAAAAGTCCTGCAGAAGCCTACAAAAGTCCCTTGGCAATCCTAGAATGCATAAATCATTAACTGTTTCAGTCTCTGACAAGCTGTTCTTAAAATAAGTCATGAGTTTATGAATTTATTGGTTGTCCTGTAGGGATTTATTGAAAAGCTTGTTAGTGAGGACAATAAAGTCCTTACTGAAAGTAAAATAGTACTAGAGGTGAAACCCAAATATGCAGAATTTTAAAATGTCAGGTTTTATATCTGTGCAGATAAAGGTGATAAAGTATTCCCATTTCTTGATCATCTCTGCTCTCAGGGTTATGAAAAAGCAGGCTATGAACTGCAATAGTGCCTCTTTCTATTGCCATCAGTAAAACTCTTCAGGTACAATTTGTCTTTTCCAAATAGTGATATTATTGCTTTTTTTTCTGTTTTTTTCCACCTCTCCTACATTCCCACCTCTGCATTTTCCATGCTTTTGCTTGAATTATTCTCAGCCTGAGAGCAAACAGAATTAGCCATGAGTGGTTGTTCACCAAATGCTTTCTGCTGGCCTGGGAGCTGCAGCCAGCAATGCCTGGTGTCACTAGGCCTCTGTTAAACCACCAATTCTAGCAGTGGAATGACTTGTGAGAAACACAACTTTGCCACTAAAGAGGAAATGGCCACAAGTTTACACAAGTTTATATACTACACTGGAGACACTTTCTAGTGAGTACTAAGGAAAGTCTGGGGCTTGGCAGCTGGGGGATGTGGCTCTGGGGGTTGTGACATCAGAGAGGATGGGTCACATCCTGAGGCAGTCCCAGGCCCAGGCCAGTCAGATTCTGGCAACCAGTGAGTGCACTTGCAGGGAGAATGATGGGCTGGATGGGACCGGGACAGGTGCCTTAAAATTTATGCCATTTCATTCATTCTTTAGAGATGGTCACTTAACAGTGAAGGCTGTCTTAAATTTTTTATCCAAGTGATACCTTTCACCCAACTAGCATAACGTCTTACGTGATATACTGCAGAATGCAGTATTAAATACTAGTCACAAAGTCAAGTCAGATTTTTACAGGAGAAAACCATTAATAGAGAAACAGTTGCAAGGAAGTGAAATGTCTACAGCAATTCAAAGATGAGCTAGTACATCTTGCCTTCTCTATTGACTTTGCTTTCTGCTTAGCAACAGGATCTCATATGGGATATATAAAATACAGAGAGACCTGCAAATATTCCCTTGTTATGAAAACAACCAACAAAATGATTCAGGATCAACTTCTCTATAAATATTGCTGGCATTAATCTTTGATGGGATTGTTTTTAACTTGGAAAATTTGAGCAGTAAAATACAAACCTGAAGTATCTCCTCTGTGGGGAACTAGTTGGAAATGTTTGCTTCTATCTAGAAAAAGGTTTGGTCTTTAATTTGATTAAATATATCTTAACATGGAGTCTGTTCAGAGATATTGCAAATACCAGAAGAGGCAGGACAAAGGAGATGGGTTGATGGAAAGCAGCTTAGAAAAGCAGGGTGTCCGTAATGGCATGTTTCAGAGAACAGGGTTTGTTAAGCATTACGTAAAAATCCAAGACAAAACAAGTATTTCTGTTTATGTAGTTCCATTCAACTTCCCAGCAATGTTATGGTAGCATAACTGTGGGTCTACACCCAATCTGGTGGCTGTTGCAGGATTCTGAAACACTTATTTGAGACGACTGGCCTGCAGTTTCAGATGCATGTGCTTTGATTCTGCTGACCTTTTACGGCTCGTTTCTAATGATACTCAATTGACTGGATTCCCCAGAAAGCATATATTTGCCTGTGGTGAGACACTCTCATCCTGGAAGATGCTGAATGTTTTCCACTGTCCCTGGAATTAATTTATCTTATTGGGAGCTGAATTATCTTTGCTCACACAGCCAGCTTTGTTTGCCCTGCAAGGTCCTCTCTCCTGTCTCCCCAGTCCAATGGCACTGGGCCCTTCCTGACTTGTCTTTTCTTAGAGGAAAGGCTGGAAGATTGCTCTTGCCTGGACCCAGCAGTGGTAGCTGGGCAAATCCCAACATGTCTGTTCGAGGCAGGAGGAATAAATTTCTGTGACTGTTTGGTCTAAGAAAGGTGATTGGTGGAATGCTTTGAAGACATACACTTTTCTCTTTGTTTTGTGGCTTTTTGAGAATGAAGCACCCAGTGACATGTGAAGCTGTTACTTTTGTAAATGACAAAGGAAATAGTTCTTCAGAGAACTGGCAGACACCGTATGGAATTTAACAGTAAAAAAAGTCAAGGAGCTGGGCTCAGGTTCCACCCTAAATTCAGTGATGCCAGTGTGTGTGCCTAGGGATAGTTTTCCTGCCTGTTTAAAGCCTGCAGTATCTCCTTTGGTAGCCCACCAGCCCTGCCCATTGGTCCTTGGACAGCTCCTGGTTCAGCATTGCTTGTGGGGATCAGCTCCCTCATGAGTCAGAACCTGAAGCTGAGACAGGTCCCGGTAGGGAAGGGGTCTTCTATCTCTTCTTGGCTCCCCTGTCTTCAATTGCAAATGTGACAAGTCCTAGATGTCAACGGATCCATTACCTTTGTGATAATTTATAGATGCTAATGACATGTGGTAGTGTGCTGACTCCAGCCAGCATCCAAGCCTCCACCCTTCCTTTCACTGCTTCCATTTTGCTGAGGGATGGGAGAAAAAATCCAAGGAAGGCAAAAGACTTGTGGGTTGAGATAAAGGAGTTTAATAAAGAACACAAAAGCTGTAAAAATAAGCAGGGGAAAATAAAGAATTCCTTCAGTACATGCCACAGATGTCCAGCTGCTTCCTGAGAAGCACAGACTCAGCTTGGCGAATGGCTCCTTGTGAAGACAAATGCCATGATCACTGACATCCTCTCTTCCTCCTCCTCTCCCTGAGCTTTTTCTGCTGAGTGTGACATCCTATGGCATGGGATATTCCCTTGGTCAGCTGGAATGTCTCCATATCCCCTCCAAATTTTCATCTCATGCCCAGACTCCTTGTTTTGGGGCAGGGTGAAGGAGAGGAAGCCTCCATGTGGTGTGGGCACCAACTGGCAATAGGCAGAATACTGGTGTGGCACCAACACTGGTTTAGCCCCAAACGTGAAGCCTTGCACTATACGGGGTCCTGTGAGAAAAGTGACCTCCACCCCTGCCAGAGCCAGAACTGGCATCAAAATGGACTGTAGTGGGTTGACCACAACTGGCAGACAGACAGAGAGACAGACACCGCTTCTCTTTCAGTCCCCTTCCTCAATGGGGCAGGGCGGAAATTAAATGGGAAAGCTCGTGGGTTGATGTAAAGAAAGCGATATCACATACTGTTTACCATCACCTGGCCCCCTGCACCCACCCCTGCCTGCACTGCAGTGTGCTGTCTTTACTGCTGTCCTGCCCTCATCTTGAGGAGCCTTGACAATATAGAGAACCTTGCTGTGGCACCCCAGCCATTGGCAGCAGTGAAAGTCCCCCAGCACCAATGCTGCTTCCCTGTGGCTGTTGGCATTGCCTGTGGGTGAGGGTGGGGGTGGGCTCTGCCAGGGTTGGCACTGCTTCCCAAGACACGCTAGCAGAAGATGTGCATTAAACAGTCCACTGTACTCTGTGTTTCTCTGGCAGCCTAGTACCAACCTCTGCCTGCACCCTTCCTGATGCACACATGCCTGGCAGAGGCTCCATCACTTTCTCCCATGACTTTGTCCCGATTCTCTCTGAAGTAAAGGCTGCAATTTATACGCTACAACACTGGGATGTGTGTGATGGACTGTATTTTGTAGATGGCATATGGACACTGCAGTACTTTAAAAGGTCTTAGCTGACCATTACCTCCTGAAGGATCAGGGCAACATCTTAGCTTAAGAATTGCAAGTGCTTGTCCTCTAACTATTGCTGTTAGGCAATCAGCAATCCTGATTCATGACAGAGCAGAAAGAACTACCAGACAGACCTCCCAGACACAGAGGTTTCTCTAACTGTGACTCTGACATGGACATTTAAGATAGATTGAATGGCACTTGCAGTGCATTGATCAGCGTTGAAAAGCAATAGTAAAAATATAACCAGAAAGTGTGTCCATACCTCTGACAGCCCGGCTGAGCTGCAGACACCTAAGGGGTTTGACAGGTCCCAGCATCCTTGCCCAGCGGCCACTGCTGGTGGCCAGCATCCACGAGGTGGAGCTCCGAATCCTACGATGAGCTGGGGGAGCAGAATTCATCTTGAACTTTGCACTCGGTTTTTATTTCTTCTCTCCTGCGGGACTATAGAGCTGTGGGCGTGTAATCCATTTTCTCATTGAATGAGTGCTTATTTCAAACGTCAGCTTGAGGTTTTTCTTTTCCATCTGTTTCTCTGGCTTTTCCAGTTTGCTCTCTTGTTCAAGCGCGGATCCTCTTAGACAAGCAATACCAACCCAAGGGTATGATCAGAAAATAGGGCACAGTTGTGAACAAACAGCATCGTGCGAGCCTCCCTGTACTGTCCTCACACCTGCCATGTTAGTCAGTAAAACAGAAGTTTTAGTCCAAAGACGTATGTTATCACAAACGGGGATGTAATTTTTTGTACTTGGAAAACCCTGCTCAGAGAATGAGGACACTTCATGTGTAAAAGGTACGTGTGGCTCATGATGAGGTGGCAGGCATCCTCATTGCAAGGCCATGCTTTAGTTAGAAACAAAACATCATCTTGATGAGCTGAAGGAAAAGGTGCAGTGCTAGAGAGAAAATCTTTTCAAAGGTTCCAAGGCAACATGAAAATTAAAAACCAGCTTTTCTATGTTCCACAGTAATACTATTTTTCCCTCCATTTAACTGATGGCAATATTGAGACTACTCTTGAACTTATATGCTGCAATTGTTACACCAACAGATAAGGTGATTTGGTAAATAGAAAGAACAAGAGATTTTCATACTAGTGGTACTTTATCATTGATTATTTGAAGCTTTTATCAAGTAGTGATAATCAACCTTTATTTGCTTGATAAATTCTTAGACTAAAGTGTTGATTTTATCAAAATTACCTTCTCGATAAAAGGGGTAATTTTCCATTGGTAAAATGAAGGATGTTCTCAATACCAGTAATTGTCAAATTTTTTGGGTACAATGTTTATGTTTTAACAAGCTTAGTGAGTTTCAAGGCAGCCTGAGTGCCCTGCATGGTATGTCAGCAGGCTAAATAGGAAGGCACCTCTCAGTGTTTTAATTATACATGGTCTTCTTGCTAATCAGGAGAATAAGACCTGAGTGTGTTTTGTCTTGCTGAATGTGAAAAACATATCACATTTTCTCACACCAGAACACAAACCAAATATTATTCAATTCTCTTTCCACTTCAAAACCCTTGTTATTTATTAGTGCCTACCAGAGCAAAAATGATGCCCGGTTAAAAAGAGCTCTGCATCATTCAGCAGGGACAGCTATCACCAAAAATATGATGAGTCTGGGTGCAATGATAAATCTGGTACCACTGATACAGATGTCTATCCACAAATAAAGACTTTGCTGATGGAGACACTGACCCTTGGGAAGTAGCTTATGCTTAAGAAACAATACTCTGTACCTGATAATTGTACCAGATAAGCTTTGTCACTGGAAAGATTGGCTGAGTCTTAGCACAGAAGTGAAAGACAGATTACAGGGATGGCCAAAACCTCCAGAGCAGCAAGCAACAAGTGTTGCCTGATGATATTATTGGCATTCTCATTTTGAAAGAATCCAAACCAAAAAAGCACTAGAGGACACAGTTGCAAGAGAGCAAAACCAACCAGATTTGGACTGCAGTGAAACACTTGACACAGTGATGGAATGTCTTTCTGATAAATTAATGTAAATCAGGCTTGGAAGGAACACTCTCATTTCAAAGTTGGCTGAAAGACTGGAACAAAATGATAGGTGACAATATAGCAAACTGGAGAGTGTTTGTATGATACGATGGCACAGGGAAAAGTGGCAGGAAGTGTTCTATTTAACATCCTCATTAGTAATCCAGAAGAAGAAACAAGTAGAGTGTAATGAGATTTGATACTTGGGAGGATTAATTAGGACTGGTGAGAGATGTAAATTAATGCAAAGCAACAGGCACCAGGATCAAGGGTAGAGAACAACAAAAGGCACAAAGCACATGGGTGAAAAGCAAATTTTAATAAAAAGAAACCTGAGGAAATTGTAGCCAGAAGAAACATCAATTCAGCAGGAGGAGACCTAGGAAGTAGTGACATGGGAAGCTTTTTCCCACAAGTTCACAGGAAAAAACAGGTAGTAAAAAAATGCTAATTCCTCCACATAATATGGTCCATAAATCCTCCATGCTCTCATATTCTTTTTTCCCAGGTTGCTCTCTCTGCCAGGCACCCTGGAATCCCTCTAACCACAGTGGGTGCTGCACAGTATTAGCAAGAAGGTCATCAGAAAACTGTAGCTGTTCCCACATGTCCTTTTTTGGAAAATCTCTGGACAGAAGAAGAGGCTCAGGCAACCCTACCAGGGGAGGGACCTATCTGTTCAAAACTGCAGACCCTGTCCTTTCAAAGGACCAGCAAAGGAAGTGAGGATTATTCTGTGTCTGGACAGCAGTGGGATGTGGGTTTTTCTACCTGGCCTGAGCAGAAAGCAGAGCTGTGTCAAGGATGTTGCTGAGCAGCATCCTAGGAGCAGGAGCTCTGAAAGCTGGAAGCTCCCAGCAAAGCTTGTAGCCTTTCTGTTCACAGCAGAAGAAAGCAAGTCATTCACAGAATCACAGAATGTGTCAGGTTGAAAGGGACCACAGTGGGTCATCTTGTCCAATTTCCCTGCTCCAGTAGGGTCATCCCAGAGCACATGGCACAGGATTGTGTCCAGAGAGTTCTAGAATATCTACAGTGAGGGAGACTCCACATCCTCTCTGGGCAATCTGTTCAGTGCTCCTTCACCCTGACAGAAAAGAAGTTCTTTCTCATGTTCAGGTTGAACTTCCTGTGCATCTGTTTCTGCCTGTTGCCTCTTGTTCTGTTGCTCAGCACTACCAAAAAGAGTCTTGTTCATCCTTTGACACCCTCCCTTTAGATACTTTTGTATGTTGATGAGGTCCTCTCTCAGTCATCTTTTCTTGAAGCTGAAGAGGCCCATCTCCCTCAGCCTTTCCTTGTAAGAGAGATGCTCCAGTCCATTAATTATCTTTGTTGTCCTTTTCTGGGTCTGCTCCAGGAGCTCCATGTCTGTCCTGAAGAGCCCAGAACTGGACACAGCACTCCAGTTCTGTGGAGTTCAGTCCAGATGTGCCTCACCAGGGCTGAGTAGAGGAGTAGGATCCCCTCTCTGACCTGCTGGCAATGCTCTTCCTAATTCACCCCTGAATTCCACTGGCCTTCTTTGCCCCCAGGACACACTGCTGGCTCAGAGACAGCTTGTTGTCCACCAGGACATCCAAGTCCTTCTCCACACACTTGCTTTCCAGAAGGTTGGCCCCCAGTCTGTCCTGGTGCCCAGAGTTATTCCTCCCCACACGCAGGACCCTGTTGAATTTCAGATCCTTGTTGAATTTCAGACAGTTTTGGGCATCCTTGGTCAGATTTAATTCCAGTCATGCCTTGGCCTTCCTCGTCTCATTTCTACTCACTTTAACAACCTCTTTATATTCATTCCAAGTGGCCTGACCATGTTTCTGTCTCCTCCATATTTCCTGCTTATGCTTAAGTAATGGCAAGAGGACCAAACACAAATACCATAACCACAGGTGTGGTCTTTGCCACTCCAAATCGTAAGAACAGCTGTTGGGTAACTGGACAGTGACAATGAGTGATGATCACTGGACTGGCTGGATCTATATGCACAGAGAAATCTCTGACAAACACTCCTTTGTTGTCTTACACCCATACCCCACCTTCATCCTTCTTCTTTCTTCATTCTCCAGTCTGCTCAGAGGAAGAACTGTCCCACCCATCTACCATCCCCCATCTACCAGCTGTCTCATACAGCACAGCTTCATCTTGCTCAGGCTATGTTTATCAGGATAAAGCCAGAGTACTGTCAAGCAGAGAAAAGCATATGTGGATTCATATATTACCTGAATCTAAAAATGTCATAAATAACATTTTAATCTGGCTGAGGGGCTTCCAAGCAACCTATTTGTCAGCAGTAGTACTTAGGGTGTGCCAAGAATAACCCTGGATCGAAAGGCTTTTGAGCAGCAGTCACACAGATGGCACAGCAAGCCATTAAACATGAGATGTATCTGAACATGACTCAGCCTTCCCTCCTCCAGGGTAAACAAAAGGTGATCTTAGTCCTCCTATGTTACTTTTCCTGTGAGCTGAAGTGCTGATGTTCATCTAAAAAGAGATTTTCAAATATATTAATGGCAAAAGGCAATGTAGAAATAACATCAGCCCATTACAGGATGAAGATGGTCACCTCACAAACAGGGACAGAGACAAGGCAGAGGTGTTTCATTCATTTGGACAACACTTTCAGGCATATGGTGTGACTCTTGGGGTGTCCTGTGCAGGGCCAAGAATAAGTCTTGATAATCCCTCCCAACTCACTGTATTCTATGATTCTATGATCCTATGATCTTTCTCCTGGCCACTTGTGAGCTGGGAAAAAACTGAAAACCAGGAGATGTGCTGGAACAAGGGGGCTGTGGCACCCTACTCTCACGCTGTCTACAAACAAGTGTGAAGCATTGTCACTGCAGGAAAACTAATGCTACCCAAAGGAGGAGTTAGTGATGCTTACCTCTGTAAGGTTTACACTGATTTATATAGAAATACACCCATGTGTATATTATGTGTAATTCTAGAGGATAATGACCACGACCTTCAGTCTGGGTAGTTCTGTTTCACATGTCACAGCTCTTGGCTGATTTACAGCTTTCTAGTCCTGAGGATGTCTTTTTATTTAAGGTTGGTTATGATCTGGAGTCTGCTTTGGTACCAATGAGAGAACCAGTATATTCCCGCATGATACAAGACCTGCAAGGCTTACAAACATTGTGCAGATCCTAGTGATGGTAATGAGAATTAAATGCATGAGACACTGTGTTTTGTCATTAATTTCACTGCAATAAAAATGCACAGGGATACAAAACACAATGTGTCTACTTAAATGTAAAAGAGGTAAGATATACTTGGGTTGCTAGAATGTTTTGGTGAAAATGTATACCAGGAAAACAAGTGTTTTTCTGATATAATTTATGTTGAAGAACTAATGAGCTACATTGACAGCATCGCTGTTTCATTGACCATAAGTGCACGTGCACAAGCCATACCAGAAAACACTGCCGAGCAGCCATGAAATCTTAGCTGACTGTAGGTAGGGTGGAGATCAGCAGGGAGAAATTACATTTTATTTGGGCATTTTGGCAGGACATTTCAGGCTGTGAAGAGTGAAATACCACCCTGCTTCTGCCAACACTGCAAGAATTACTCAGTATTTCACAGGTTATTTCAGCTTTCCCAGGTTAGGCAAAAGGACATGCTTTTGCTAAGTTCTTGTACATCATGTGATCACTTCCACAGGGGTAGTCTTTAAAGGAAACATGCCTTCAACCATTCACTGAGAGTTGAGGGCAAAGAGGAAGCCTCCATGTAGCAAAAAGCTCATTCTTTTTATGTGTATAATTCCTACGAGGTTGTTAACTGGTTATTTCTGAGTGACAGCAGTCCTGATGAATGAAATGGAAGAGCCTGAGCAGATCAGCTCTAACGGACCTGTGTGTGGACTCTCCGCTGGGTTTCCCGGAAAGGAATTCAGTCATGAGGTCCCCCTTTGGCAGGAGGAGAGAGTGACCAAGTTTCCACTCGGTGTTCCGTGGCGAAAAGACCTTTATTTCGAAACTCCCGCGGTTTATATGGGCTCGAGGGGAGGGCAAGAAGAAGGGCTGTGATTGGGTCAAGGTATGGGGGAAGGGAGGGGCTTGAGAGCTCCACTGACCAATGGGAGATACAGGCGGACCGCGTTCCAGTAACAGAAACGGGGACTTGGGGAGAGGCGGGCGAGGCAGCCTATCCTGCTTGTGCGGGGGAGGAGTCCGCGGTCGGGGAGGGGAGACAAGGTGGCTCCGAGTGGGGGGACTGCGCGGGTCGGGGGAAGAATACACAGCTCAGGGAGAGAACCCATACAATGAAAAACGCAAGTACTCGTTGTTTTTCTGCTTCGCTCGATCCCGGAAGTCGCCGCTGCAACGCACCCGCGTCTAAAGCTGCTCTTTCCAAGCCTCATAGTCCTGGTGTTCGCCTACACAGCTCCACTAGTGCGACTCAGAAGAGGAGGCGATGATCGGGCCCTGCACGGAGGCAGGGTGATCTAGACATGAGGTGCAATGCTGCGTGCAGTGCAGTAAATCAAATCTCTTCCTCTTCCACTGTTACTCACACAGAAACTAACTGTATGACTCCACACACTGCAGATGCAAACAGAAGGCATTTGGAGGCTGGGCCTCAGCTTTGAGCTGACAGAAGGTGATGACACAGTTTAGTGCATAATTCCCTAATCACACTTGACAATCCACACAGGGATATTTTGTTACAGAGAGATACAATGTGGACTGGGTTTTGAAAAGAATCTGATGCCATTGAAAGGTCCTCAGATGCCACTGAAAGGTGAAGGAAGCTGGGCCACTCCTCTTTTTCCTTCAAAAGTTTCATCAAAGGCAGATTCTTCCATCAACGCACCTTCACAAGAATGTGTGCACCTATCATGCTTCTGGTAGGTTTGTGTAGGGTTTTTGAACAGTGCAACAAGCTGAGCTGACATAATTACCATTAGCTTTTCTGAGAAAAGTGAATTCTAAGCATCTCTAAAGGTAAGTGCATGTTTATGACTGTTACTAAAAATGGGTAACAGTTTAGGCTCCCAGTTAGTATAAAATTACAGGGGTGAAGTCAAGGAACTGAGATCATTAACGCAAACTGCAGAGCTGATGAACCTTGAATAGCTGGAAATGCAGGGCTTTGGATTTTGTAATTAGAATTCTGATAGGAAAGAGAGACATGAGAGATCAAGAAAGCAATTAGTTCTGTCACAAAGCAGACCATATCTGACTCATCATGAGCAGCAGAAAGATCTCTGAAATTTGTCCTTTGAAGCCAGGATACTGTAGCTGAGAACTGCTTGAATAAAGAGAATGGAAAAGCACAAAATGCACTCTTTCCTGCCTGGGTCTGTTTCTAGTCTGTCATTTTTTTCTTTTCTCTTCCTTTCCTCTACCCCAAGGAATAATACCCAACTCACATTACTTCTATTTATTTTCATTTCTCAGGTACATGAGGGCATTTGGAGTGAGCACGGAGGAGTTACTCAAAATTTATGACAAAACATGTGTCTTCAGACTGTTCTTCAATCCCGATGCATCTGTACAGCCCCATAATATGAAACTGAATTAATAATTATAATATACTAAGGTCTAACTTCTTAAAAATGGAGACCTATTCCCTGAACTTCAGTAGAAGAGTAAGGTTATGCGGGCTCGAAATGTCTGATCATCTGATGTGTAGTAAGAATATGTAAGGTCTCCAAATGCACGAGGCTTGCCTGGGGCTCTGCAAGTGTTGTTTCCCTGATAAAGAAGGTTTTGCACACACTCTCTGGAGGAAAGGTGATTCACCATACCAGGTTGAGACCCAGTACACTGCAGTGTAAGCAAGTCATGAAACTCAGTGGCACACTGTATGTAAATCCAGGCATGACTCATGCACTTAATATAGAATTGCAAGTAGATATTTGCAATAACTGAGCAGAACTTTGACATCATATCTCCCTTTTCTGTGCAGAAGTACCACGCAGGAGCAATCCTTTGGTTTTCAGCCAAGTGCTCAGTCAGGTACTTCATCCCATACATATGCTTAAAGCAGGACAGGAGAGTGATTTAAGCAAGCAAATAATTTTAAGCACAAGTTTAAGGTTTTACATCACCTGCAGTACATGCTTAGATGACTTGCTAAAGTGAAGAATGCCTTTTGTTTTCTGAGTTGGTTTTCCTCCAGCCTGGGGCATCACAGGTGGTCTTTGCAGAGAACAATCTTGGACAGAAATGGGAGAGCCCTGTAAATTTTCTGTAGCCACCACTAGACTAGAGAGCCCCATTGTCTGAATGCGTGGGGCTTCAGGAGTGCTCAGCACCAGTCTGGGAGCAAGAGAGGGGAAGAGATGAGGACAACATTCTCACTCCCTAACTTTAGACACGTAAATTCAGTGCCTGAATTAGGAGTGTGATTCCCAGCTGAGCAGTCATGTACACTGGGAGACAGACAGGCTCCTCCATAGTGTGACTCAGAATAACCTTTGAATCCTATAGGTGCTCTGAAGGACCACAGCTATTAATTTTAAAGGTAACATAAATAAATATTCAGAGTACTATAATTATCCTTCCTTGAAGAGTTCCAAATTTGCTGCTCAAAATCACAAAGGAATCTTTACTGTGGTGCTTTTACTAGAGACCCCAGATCCTGCATTTACCGAGCCCCATACACACTTTCCTGTTGTGTTACAAAGCCATCGTTACTTACCTATCTAGACTGTTCTAAGCTCCCTACAGAGTTATGGCTATCTTTTGCATAATAAGAGTAGTGTTATTTTTCCATTAGTGCAACTGCAGAAACACAGAATTCTTTAGGAAAATGTACCCCAGCCGTTAAAGGGATTAGCAAATCAACAAATCTCCCTTCCTCCTCTATCCCTCTCCAAAACAACCTGCAGTACCAATACTACTGTGATAAAAAATCCAAGCTGAAATTTAGCTTTAACCTCTGTTCTAGCAAATTCGTGCTGCAGCTTCTTCCTTCTTGCTGCCAGAAGGTGCTATGTTCTACCATCAAAGAGACTTTACATGGAGTCATGTAAACATGTATGTATATTTTTTTCTATGTAAAAGTGAAAGCAATGAATTACACTATCTTCACACAGTCTGATGCCTGAAACTACTGCTTAAGCAGTGTTTTTAATATCTAGAGGTATTTTCAGAAAAGTTTCATTCAAGTATGGTGCACCACTTTGAGGTAGGGTATAAGAAATACAGTGCAAAAGAGGAGAAACGCATAGCTACAGCTTCTTCCCAAATCCTCGGTTTTCAGTATGTAACTCACAAACTGTGAATTATCATGAAGGCAGCTGAGCTCCCTGTTGAACTGTGGAACTGAACTTCGCTTTGCCTTCCCAGGTATTTGTGATGCTCTGCATCCCACCACCAACATTATGAAATAGAGCAGTAATTTGCCAGGTCTGATGGAGCTGGCATATGGCTCTCCTCTTTGCCTAACATTTATAGATCTGTTTCACATGAGCACTTTGTGCATCAGCATATGCAAAGCTGCCTGCCCTCAGTTCTAAGCGAGTTTCCTTATCAGAATATATGGTACTGCATTATGCTGCATATTTATGGTTTGAAACATTGACTTGATAATGTGGCTGTAGTCAAACAAAATGCTACATGTAACAGCAGCCAATTCGTTTGTTTTAGGGAAAGAATATGACATCAGAAAGAAAGAGATATATGCTTAGCTACATTTGATTGGAGGTAGTCAAATGGCTGAAATGATATAACCATTAAGATATATTTTCCTGATAAACACCCACTTTCACATATTATCTATTTATTTTTGTCTGGTATCTTAATGGAACTTGGAACATGTTAGACCTATCTTTTTTTCCAGTAGGCATTACTGCTTTGCTGGAAGCAAAATTCCTGGTTCTTTCTGGTTACATTATCCTCACAAACTGCAATAAGAGAAGAGATATTTTTAATGAGTACTTGAGTAATTAAATAGAACAATATTTACAGAAATTATCTCTATTAGTGCCTAGTGGGGTTGGAGTTTGAACTTTTTCTGTCTGCAGTTAGAAATGTTAGCTAGCCAAGCAATTGATTCAGAGCAAAATACACATTTCTAGAGTTTTCTCTTGCTAAAATGCTGTTGTGAGTGGCATGTCTCCTTGGGGCACTGGAACTGGACTTCCTGAAAGGAAAGACTAGATCAAACTGAAAGGTTTTAGGCTCTGGAGGTACTCTGCATAAAAACAAAGGTGGTATTGCATAAAAAGAACTGGTTTTTTTCACTGTAATTTTTCAGCTATGACTATTTTCCGAGCTGAACTAACTCAGAAGCCAACTTTCCTTAGGTTTGCAGTGTTTGGAAAACTGCAGTGGCAGAGTCTCTCAGGGACAGCACAGCTCGCCCCGTTGCTCTGATGCTCACGGATTTAGGTGTCGCTGTCACCTCCACAGAGTGGTCTGTACCAAGTTACGGAAGAGCTCAAAAGCAATAACCAGATGTTTCCCCTTCCCATGATTGCACTCTTTTAATAAACAGACTATGTTCTTTCCTAATTTCTGACACTACGATAATGCAGTAATAAATACAATACTAGAGCCAGTATTTTATTTGTAAGTTCCCCTTTTCTCTCTTCAAATAGCTTTCTATTTACTGAAAACACTTATGGTTGTTTTCAGAGTGAAGTGTCTTTGGGAGAGGTTAAGAAAACTAAATTTACAAGTTTGGAGCTACAAGACAGGACTGACTAGAAACTCTGCTTGGGTAACTCAAAGCAGTTAAAGCTAGAAAGTTTCAATGCAGCATACTACTTCAAAACCCAGCCAAACTGAAAGAAAAAAACATTGTTTAGTGTGGAAGGTAATTTGCTCTAATGTAGATTTAGATTTCTTTTTTTTAATGCTACTTCAGAAATCCATTTTCTATGTACAATTACTAAAAGTATTTCTGTTATAGAAATGTATCTTACTGAAAGCACAGAAAGTGTTGTAATTATCTTTAGGGCATTTGACAAAGCAGATATTGTAATTGAGCAGTGGTTACTTGAGACTTGAGCAGCAAATAAATCTGGTTATGGTCTGTAAGTCCCCAAGAAGTTAAAGCTTTAGAAAGCAGAGTCATTCATATCTGTTTGCTCAAACATGGTGTCCTTCCAGGGTAACAGTGTGAGAAGGGGGTTCTGTGGGGGTGACTGCATCTTCCTGATCATATCTGGGCATCAGTGTAGGTTGGAGCAGCACAGGGAACACTCCAAATAGTGTGTATGGCTACACAGTGCCCACAGAGCCCATTCCTCATCATAGACCAGCAAACAGCTCCCCCAAAAAGCAGTTCCCCACAACCATTTCCAGTATACAAGGATGTGTAAGGTCTTGTTTCTCTACTGACTTGAAATGTGAGTAGTTGTGAAAGGGAACAACACATATTTCAACTGGTTCTGCTTTCATGCAAGGGAGTGGAAGACCTGTGTGTTTAATTTGACCTCCTGAGCCATTCTGCTGTACTATTTCATTATAGTGCTTCTGACACACATCTGTATGTGAAATAGGCAGAATGTGGTACTTTAGAGCCACCAAGTGTGAATTACAGACAGTGCTGGTGTCATTGACGTCCACAGCAAATCTTACTTGGCTGCAGGTATGAAAAGTAACCATGTGAGTGTTCCCAGTGAAGAAACCTCCTGAAAGTCTTAATCTTCTATACATTACACACTTTTTCCACCCAACCCCTGGTTATTTCCTCGAGCCATTGTCTTTCATTCTAAACTCTGCTTCCCAGTCCTTTTAAGTCAATAACTTGACTTCATCTTACTGTTTTCTTCACAAATTTTAAGACCACACACTGAGCTCTGCTAACACACTGTATTATGCTACTAGTAGACAAATTTTAACATCACATCACATACATGTTGCAGTTGCTGTTGTAACATGCCTTTTAAAAAATACCTTTATTGGATGAAATTGTCTCTTTCCCAAGAAAAAATCTGGTTCTTCAATATAATTTATTATGCCTTTTAAAATTCTGTCTGTTCAATAAAATCTTTACTATATTATAAATACCTGTAACGAAAATATAATTTAAAATTCTGAGAGAAAACTTTTTTTTACTTTCACATTTTTCACAAAACCCACAGAGGCACCAAGGAAAGACTAACAATAAAATTAATTTACTCCTGTACAAGCTGATCTGGGTTGGAAACATTCAACAGAGATTTTAAACTTGTCTTCTGGTGAAACTCTGGCTACAGCATAGGAACTGATCTTAAAACAAAGGAGCATCTTTTGTTTCCCACCCTTTTAACCCGAAAATGTCTTTCAGGACTGATGGACTGTTGCTAGTACTTTCCTCACTGTAACATACCCGAATGAGGATTGGCTAAATTAGTTGTTATCTGAGAGAACCAGCCTCTGAGCTCCATGGCACAGGACTAAAAGTGGTCCTTACCTCACCACATCGTTATATTCTGAAAATTAAACATTAGTGAAAATAAGTGCTCTCCCTCTGTAATAGCAGCAATTAGAAATTTTCTTGTTTTGCTTGTTCATTATTTATGCATTGCCAGAAAGCTTTTGCATAAAGGACAGCAAAAGAAACCTTTCTGATTTGGACCACTGCAGGGATTTACCTTTAAATTACAGAATTTATTCTGAAGTTTGAAAAATCTCCATCCAAACTGAATTATGAGCAAAATGTTAAAATCCTGTCTTGGAGACACATCATTTTAGGGAATAGACAGTGAAGAAGAATCAAATAATTCTAGGGAGTCTGTAGAACACACTTAAACAGTAGACGAGAGAGGAAGAAAAGTAAAAAGCAGTCAGCACTTTTTTGGATTTTCTTTAGCACTGCAATGAGATAACTATCCCCTGGAAATCTTCATTTCCTTGTTCTAGATCCCCTACAGTTTCTGAGCATCCAACATGGCTTTCTTTTCTTTTTTTTCAATTATGAAAAGAAAAATAATATGTCACTCTTGACTCTGTCTTTAAAGAAGTATCTGTGGAAAACTGCTTGTCTGGTAAAGTTAGGGAGTTAGTCACCCTAATTGTTTTCTGACAACCACCTGCCTTATCCTCTTCCACTTTCTCCTTCTTTCTATTCCTCTCCCACCCACTCCACATTCCATGCACACCCTTCACAGGGTATTTTTTTTAGTCTCACACCCCTCCCTGTCCATTTTGCCTTGACTTCCTAGATTTTTGGGAAGTGTTACAATCTGCTACAGATACTCTTTCTGATCCACTTTGGTCACAGTTCAAGGAAAGGACAAAGCAATCCCAGCTTTGCTGTTCTGAATACTGCAAGGTGTAGCCATGTCAGAAGGCAGTTACTTCAGAAACCTAACTGATGACCCACAGGTAGAAGGTTGGTCCCCAAAACTCATATAATTGACACAAATATATCAGTACTCCATCAGGTAATTCATAACAGGTGTAAAGAAAGCCAAGTGCTATCCATATAGGAGACTCTGTCCTCATTAACTACACACTGCCTAGAAATTCTAGGCTCATGATTCAGGCACTTCACTTAGGTATTTAAAAGTTAGGTGGAGAAAATGACATCCCATGGTCTGGGATGTCTCATTTGGGACTCTTTTATATTAGTGTATGTCTGTCTGTAGTCTAAATTGTGAATAACTTCATCAGTCTTCACTGATGCCCCAGTCCAACTCCAGCCTCCCAGATGTTCCTTTACAGGAGAACAGAAGGGCAAGGGAGCATTGTTGTTTGGAGGAGGAATAAAGCACCTGTGACAAAAGCAGTACTGTCTGCAAGTATTAAATAGGAATAAATGACAAATATAACAGAGACTCCAATATTCACAACAAATCCACAGATAAGAATATATCCCCATAGCTTTGGCAGTTTGGTTCAAAACTGCTTGGTAATTCAGGTTTTGAATCCTACTGCATGCTTAAGTGAAGAGGGTGGAAGAATAAGTAATGTGAAAACTGTTTAAAATAGAGCACTAGGGCTTTCAGGGGAATAATATTGCATTTCATGCCTGAGGGGGCAATTCTACTCTGATGGTAATGAAAAAAGATATTACTAAAAAGTGTCAGTTTCCCGCCTTATCCGCTTACACCTGTTTTTTCCCTTCCTTGATATTGGTACTAAATATGAAGCAATCAAAGCAGCAATCACAAGTAGAGCATACACAGACTTTGGAAAAAAAAACTACAGGTGGGGAAAATGAATATTTCCAACTCAGTGCCACACCCTACAGTTTAGTTTCCTTCATTTATGATATCAACCAAGGCTTGCAGCAGTCTATCATCTCTATGCTTGTAAGGTTTGGCATTGTAAAAAAGATCAACGTAGTCACTGTACAGACTTTCTTCTGAGCCTCTCAACTGGGAAGGCTTGTTCAATTTTTTGAGGGCTTGATAGAAGTGTTCATATGGAATATTTAACTTCTCACTTGCAGTCTTCTTTGGCAGTTGCTTCTGATTCATCTGTCTGCTAAAAGCACTTCGCAGTAAATGTAGCATAGCCTGTGATGGGATTTTATCTTCTGCTTTGTCACTGCTGCTACTGGTATCTTCTGTGATTTTGGGTTTTTCACTCAGGTTCTCCAGTGTGGTATGGTCCTAGAACACAGATTAGCATAAAAAAAGGTGAGGTGTCGATGGAAAATTGACCAGATTCAGGTTTGCTCTGGTTAGGGATCTCCATTTACATGTGAGCAGAAGCTATTTTTTCATTCAGTAATCACATGGCATCTAGAAAACAACCAGACCATTATCAACTAAAACAAATTACTGAAAGAATTGTATTGTATAAAGTATCAAGTCCCTCCACAAGATAGGTAGTTACAAATTCATATTCCTCATTGGCAAGATACAACATGTAATTTTATACCAAAATTTGTCCCAGTCTTTAGAGATATATCTGGGACACAACTCTTCAGCAGCCTAAATTAAGGAAATATACATGGAGTGCTGAGAGCAGCTCTGACTGTGCCACATATCCTTATGAAAAGGATTGAACCAGTGCTTCCATACAACCTTCTCTGTAGATGATCTCACTTGAGAAAAAGACAGTGAAGTACAGCTAAGGCATGGCCATGATACCTTGGAAACTTTGGAAGACCAATCTCAAATTCAGATGCACAAAGCAGCTGGTGAGAGGTATGATCTTTTTCAACAGGAGTATGTGCCTGTATAGCTTCCTAGTTTACCCTGAGATTGTCTTTCTAACTGAACACTCATTTTATCCTCATTTGTTCTCTACCATGTCCACCTATCTTCTCCTATGGTACTTTCTGGATCCACTTTGAGCAATTTTGAGCTGGCTGCCCACCATGTCGCCAAACGCTCAGTGAAAGCCTTTCCCCCGCTTCCCCTTTAGGCAAAGTTAAAAAAAACTATAGAAACTGAGAGAAACTGAAATCAACTCAATTATACCAAAAATATATATTTACATATATTTACAGTTATATATATTATTTGAATATATATATATTGTACACACAATAGGGAGCTCCCGAGGGGGAAAAAGGGAAAAGGGAGGGGGAAACAGGGATAAAAACTAAAAACAAATATCCTCCAAATATACCTATTAATAGAGAGCTAGCAGATAAGTACAAAAAAAAGCGGATTAAATACTTCCCTGAATGGGACAGCAGAACTGTGCGAGGCAGCAGCCAACTCCCCCACGCCTCCCGGAGAGACCGGAGATAACGGCAGGTCTGAGCAGCAGGCCCTGGCCCATACAAGCAAAGCCTGTCTGCAGAGAGACCTGTCGCCTTCAGCCACCAGAAGAGAGAAGAGCAAAGGCCTCTTATCTGTGCCTTTTATATGTTGTGTTACGGAAAGGGATGATATGGAATACTTCCTTAGATCTCTGACCCTGTTGCTAAGGAAGGCCTAAAAAATCCAAGAAACCAACCCACTACAACTTTTACTTTCTTGCAGTTTATTTTCTTGCCCATGGATGCCAGATCTGCTGACACTTATGTCATGTATTTAAAGACCATAATCATGTCTCCCTCAATCTTCTCTTTCATAACCTATCTGAGGAAGAGAGTTTAACCAACTTTATGGATATCCTAATTACCTAATGGGGAGACAATTTTATGTGATAGGACTAATAAAGAATTCGGAAGCTCTTGACAAAATTAAGCACTGTGAAAATGTACAATACTGCCATTCTGTGCATCCTGAAACCCATTGTCACTCTGCCTCTACGTTTACAGCACTCTGCCTAAAGGGTAAAGAGGGGGTGATCAAGAAGCAGGCAGCAACAGATCCACTGAACCAAACCACCTGAATAAGTGAGTCCCTGACTTTTGACTTTTGTTACAAACTTCCTTCCAAACTCCCTGGAAACAGGCAAAGCTGCTCTTGGATGCAACACTTGTTCTCAGTAGAATTACATAAATTTAGTGTGTCTGCCAAAGGCGTCTTCCTCCCTCCTTTTACCACTCAACTGCACTAGCTACAGATTTCCCTGCTTGAGTAGCAAAATCCTGTTACCATCCTAAACCCCTTATATTTTGGTATATGAAAACAGAGATTAATAAAAATATCAATTTTTAACATTGACAAAATTAAGATACACAATGCAAAAGTGGTCAAGGGTTAGATGAAATGAATAGAGAATGAATACGTCTTACTAGGAAAAAATAACCTTTTCTTATAAATTGAAAAATGCGTAAGGAAAAAAATTAATGTAATACTACCTCTACAAAGTCTGTCATCTTCTCCACTCCTCTTCTGTCATTTTGCACAGCATTGTAGGATGTATATAAACGTGGCTGCTTCATGTGTTCAGGCTGGGTAGCAGTGCCATGCAAAATCAGTTTCCAATTTACAATCCTTCCTTCATTTTGTATTCGTCTGGACTAAAAAACAAGCATGGCATTAGAATAGGTTCTCAGGACATAAGAAGATAAAACAAGACACTTGATTTTAAAGTAGACAGAAATTACTAAAGCAAACTCTAAGGCTTTCAATATCTAAATTTAGACAATGATTCATAGGCACAAAAACAAGGATATATTAGAGACTATATATCAGAAAGTGGGATTTAATACAATGGCTTAACCACTCCACATATTCACATTTTGATGTAACATACCACATATTCACATTTTGATGTAACATAATTATTAATTAATCATGTAAGCATCAATGGAATTTTGACGTATGCTAAAAATTGCTTAACTGGTATCTTGCATTATTAAAATTTGCTCACTAAGACATTCCTTGGCAATTTCCTTATTAAAGTTACCACTGGAAATGGTAATGTGAAATAACATTCTCCAGTGGTGTGCAACAGCAATCTGAAACACAGTGTGTGGAAGTGAGCAACAAAGATTATACACAAATTTTGGTAGCAGTACTTCAAAAGTAGAAAGTGGAAGGGACAAGTACACGGAACACTTAAACTTTATTTGACCAAAGCTTCTTTCAGAATTTTTGCTCATTCATTTCGTGACTGAAGATGGCTGCTGAAGCTCTTATTTTCTAAGAGAAGTCTAGACTAAAGTTTACCTACACAACTTACATGACAGTTAAAGCTACTCATAACTACAACTTCTGAATAACTCTGGATGGGAATCTGTGATGTCAGTAAGGTCATTAACATGAAAGCTTTTTCAGGAATCACAAAATCCTAAAAGTTGAGCAAGGAGTATACTATGTGTTGAGGACAAAAATCCTAGTTTATTATAAGTTTCAGGAAGCTCTCACTTGAAAAGAAAAATGAGAAATATTTACAAATAAAATGCTCTTCTTAACATTTTTCCCCCAAAAAATGCGTTCAAAGAATAGGATATCTGTAACCATGGGGTTATCTATAACCCTGCAGCATTAACACTACACTATTGATAATAATATTACTTCTACTGCCTTATCCATCTGCTCAGCAACTGGCAATAGCCTCCTGTTTACAATTTGAGGCCAATAGGGGCTGCAGGCTCAGAGTCTAACAGGAAGCATTCAGTTTCTGCTAAGATCCAACCTCTAATGACAAGCTTATGGACAGACAACCTCAGTGAGATGAATGTGTTTGATCACTCTCTCTTTGAAGGAAATGATTTTTCAGTTGCCTACCAAGCAGCTTTATTCTGGTGTCTTGCCGTTGTAATCCATATCCCCAGGTGGTTTTAATAAACTGATTTATTTCATATCTGTAGACTTCTTGGCTTTAACCCTTAAACATTGTTCAGCAGTAGTTACTCTCAGAAAGAAATCAGGGGAAGGTATGCATCAGAATAGCTCACTGAGATCATCAGAAATTGAATAATTCAAAAGGTTTTGAGTTAATGAAAACTGTGCTTGTGGATCAAGAGAAGACTAGATCCATGCCGTGTTCTTTTCTGCAGAAAAAAATTTGTAGTTAACTACATGTTAATTTGATTGTGTATTTCACTCCATGAATCACAGAAAACTATATTAAGTGATTTCTTCCAGTGACGTATATCTGAGAAAAACAGACATGAAATTGTTTTTGACAGGTACGTGTCAATGTCAATTGCATTTGAGTAAAGAACAAGAAAATGTGACTCTATTTTTTTACTTTAATCCTTACAGATATTTTAAAGAAACTCTCATTAAGATCAGTTAATGAGAAGGCTCATAATTCAACACGCTTTGCAGCAGTTAGTGATGATTTTATTTGTGTTAGCTTCCGAACATAGCTAATTAACACACAGACACACTTACCATATCAGTAATTCTTAAAACCCAGGTTCCTTTTGGGTTTTCTCCCCATGTATGAACAGACATGAAGTCCCAGTTCTTGAAGCCATTGGGAGATTTATCTCTCTCTCTCTCAGCCAGTAAGACAGTGCTGGTCCCTGTGTGAGTGCAAGATCAACAGTAGGGTTGTTTATACATGTCTGCTTTTACTTTGTTGTTCAACTTGCACTCTACCTAGTGCATAGGTAACCTGGAAAATGCACTATTTAACAGTGGTTCCCTTAACAGTGGTTCCTTTAATTATTTTCACTGCAGTATTTAAGAGCACGCAAACTACTAGGTCACACTAAAAAGCCACATCTTGATCAGCGTTCTATCTCTAACACAAAAAAAGCAGTGAATGCACATAAAGAAGAAGAAGTCAGACACAATTGGTGTTTTCCACTGATGAACAGTTCAATAAACTTTTGAAATGGAAGTTTTGAAGGCAAACCAGCTCCTGTAGGATTGTGAAACCACAGCCTTATCCTGATTCCCTCACTGTATTATTTTTTATTGACTGGATGTAAATTGTTACAGCCTGAAATGTTCCTCCAACAGGGTGAAATAGTTATTATTACAATAATGCTGCAGTTCACAAAGTATCTCTGCAGAAAAAAAGAGATTATACTGCATGGTAGGAAATTTGTTGGGCTTAGTTTGCTTTAAGGAGAAAGCAAGGGAGCTCTATTTACATAATAAGGAGCAGAGAAGCCCCAAGGAGCTTTGACATAATTTATAAATATATTTAAACATAACACCATAAATACAGAAAATAAATTTGCTAGTAATGTTTTGCAGGAAAGTGGAAAACCAGCAAGAAACAAGGGAAAAACAGCTTAGCCATGAAAGCAAAATGATGCTAAAGTGGAGGCAGCAGTATTTGCTTATTGCTACCTAGAAACAGAAAAATTAGATCAGTCTGATGTTTAAATTCATATCTGAAATCTTGTCTTTTTTTTTCCTAATAATATCAGTTAATCTAACAGACCTTACTGTCTACAAAGTTGTTTATACTAATTCTTTTTTTTTTTTTCTCCTTATGGTGTTATTTCAGGGTATTGTCAGGACAGCTTGCCATAGTCTAGCTCATTTAGCATATTTGTACTAAGGTGCCTAACAGAGGCACTGTGTTTCTAAATACACAAATGTGGAGATGCAGTTACATGAAATCTAAGGAGTTATATTTTCTCAGTTTTCCATTAGTCTACTAAATCACAGGAAGTCTGATAAGCATTATTGAACCATAATTTGTTGTCTGCCAGGAACCCTCAGTTTTCACAGGTCCTGTTGCCAGAATGAAAACGTACCATGCCTTTATTTTCTAAAGTAGGATTTTCAAATGGGTGAAGGCTGAAGAGTGGTTTCTGTGGTTCCCAGAATGCTTTATCCTCACACTCCCCTCACTGGATTTGTCCAGTGATATATATAGCTCTTTTTAAAACCACCGAAGAACATAGAGGTGTTTTTTTAATCGAATAAATGCTACACATTAGAGCAACACAAACAAGGTGTGTCTTTGCCTCCTGTACCTGATGGAGATACCAGTGTGACATGAAGATCACCTCTACGGGAATACTCGATCGTTGCCTCAAGCTGCACATGCTCCAGAGATACAATGGAGTTCTCCTGGCCCTCACAGGCTTTTGTGGGAATTTCAATGATGACTTCTTCGTTTGCTCTTAATAATCTGGCAAAAGTTACAGCAGTTCTTTGATTATTCAGAGGAACCTTTGGTTCTGGATCGTGATGTGAGGTGTAAATGACAGATTTAAAATTTCAGAATGTTGAGGAAGAAAGAAGTAAAGACAAATTCTACATTTGATATTCTTTTGAATGCTTCTGTGAAAACCATGGGAAGTTTTGGAAGCACAGATAGTATTGAAGTGGATTGCAAAAAAAATCAGTCTTTGCAGGCAGCTACATTGCACAGCTGTATCAGACTTAGACTTTGTTGCCTTATTCAAATTTCCAGAAGAACTGTTATCATAGAGCTAAAATATGACAGCAGCAACCTGTCCTGGTCCTTTCCAATCAATGCCCCCTCAAGGAAAAAAAAAAGCTAACATCTTCTGTTCATGCTCTGCACAGACAGCTTCTCTGCACAATTCCCATTACTTCCAAAGAGAACGGATATCTAAGCCTCCACATAAATAATTCTGAACTCAGAATCATGGGATTTTTGTTTATAATGTAACACACAGGACTGCCATAAAAATACATAAGCAGCAAGTATTACATACATCAGTACTGTGTCAACATCCTGTGGAAAAGAGAGACCTCATAAAAGCAAATTGATAATAAAATAAATAATAAGGCTACCAAGCAGTGACTCTCCAAAACACTGCAATATGTTTCTGCAGACAGACTTTTGGTGCATTGACACGGTATAATTTCAGCCTTTGAAACAGATAATTTTTTCTAGACAACAAATACATAAATGAACAAGTGGAGACAAAACCAGCCCATATATCCCTATTGATTAACCAACTCAGTGACTAATTATAATTTATGTGCATGTTCAGCTCAGTTTAGGCTCACTATGCTGTGAGCACATGTGAATGTGGTTGGTAAGACTTTTCAGTGAGACTTTGGGACACTTGTTTTTCATAAGAAAAATGCTACATATATGAGTGAAGCTGAATCTATCACCTTGATTTCAACATATCCCATGCCTGTCAAAGGAGAAGAATTGCTAAGACCCATTACAGATATTTTTTTTTTAAATCCCTAGGACACTTCACTATCTTTTTGTCTATCTTCTGATAGTGTCTAAACATTCACACTTTAGCTGACTGGGTTCTGCCTTAAAGAATCCTTCACTCTAGTAATTTCCATCAGTCTTACACTAAAAAAACAAGAAGCAAATGCTCCTTGCCTACCCTCTGAGGAATACAGTAAGGCAAAACTAAGTGAACCAAAAGAAATCCCTTAGCCTGGTTGAGGGCAATCTATGAAGAATATGATCCTTCAGGCTTTACTAAGATAGACATAAGCTTGGTAACTGCTAATGCAAATTCTTACCTTGGTTCAAAGCTCTGGTCTCTGACAATACACTCTCTCTTTTCTGGTACACCTTTCCATCTTTTGGGATCAGCTAAATCTACCAATGCGTTGGCATTCAGTAGTCCAAACCCAAATCGACTGTTGACCATCAGTCCCGCTCCATTCTTTTTCCATCCTGGGTTTCCAGACAGTGGATCATATTCCGAGGTCCACACTACCAAGTGTTGCATATCCCTCCACGTTAGGTCTGGGCTGTTGAGAAAATGATCCTGGTTAGTTGTTTTAGGGCACTTTTCTCTCAATTATTAGTCTGCCATAGAATATGGTTTGAAGGTATATGGCATCCCATTATTTTCAAATACACAGCATGTCACACGCTTATCCTCACAATACTTCTCCAGGTAGACAAGAAAAACAGGTGTCTAGCAAGATTATAGTCCAATCCTTCAAAATCATCCTGGCATTTAAGGTTAGCTACCAATACTAGTATTCCCCACCAGTCTTTATAGAACCTGGACTTTGAAATTTCACTGGGTATTTGATTCTGTGATTAACTCCACCCTTTAAAACATCTGAGCGTCTTGGCTTATGTCACCAAAGGGGTATGCAATAGAAAATGGAACTGAATCTACACCATCCAAGTACTAAGCCTGTGAATTTCTACCTGAAGTATTTTCTGTGGAAAAGCCACTGTCCTATCCCTTCTTACCTTCCCCACGTTCTACATTCCACCTGCCCTACAGGATCCAAACCTGGCTGCTCCCTGCCTGCAGGGACAAACAAGCTTGGGTACCTTCCATTTTATGCCTCATCATTGGCAGAAAATCTTCTGCAAATTGAATGAAGACCTAATTTAAAATCTTGCAACCTATTGTCTTCAAATTATGTTCTCCTGACCCATGTGCAGCTTCATTTTAAGTGCATTTGACCCGAAATCAGTAAACACTGTTGCCAATACACAAAATGGCCTAATATTCCTCAGTCATTCAATTCCTCAGGCTTCAATTCCATTGATTCTGCTTTTCTAGGAAGGTGTTGAGGCAAGTAGCTGCTTGTTTTTGTCATCAGGCTGAGCAAGTCTGACTGATAAAAGTGGAGCTATAGCATGAGGTGGTGCCACTTCAAACAGACAATATTTCAGGGAAGATGGTGGGGTGGCTGAGGGACAGGGGTTTCAAAAGGTAGTGGTGTGTCATCTTACTTTGCTTCCAGTGCTAGAGCAAAAATCCCTGCAGCCAGAGGTGCAGATGCAGAGGTCCCAGTGTGAGTTTCTGTACATTCATTGTGAAGATCAACACTTGTCTGATAGAAAAAAAAACAAACAAAACAAACCAAAAAGTTCCCAGATTATGTGAATAAACAATTGCAAGTACAGTCATATCCACACTCACAAACATAACTATGTATCCTTTACTTGGTGCGTATTAATATACACCTTACCAGAAGAAAAAGTGATGGATGATTAAATCTGTTCATATTTCAATCCACTCCTTTTACTTCAACTATAATTTTTGTATCAAAACGCTTTGTGTTGGAACAAAATACTCCCACACTGAATATCTTATTTTATTGTAAGATTTCACAATAAGTGTTTCAGGCTTACTGGTGAATCATAAAAACAGATCATTGTGTTGGGCCTAGAACATTTAAAATTACTGCTTGCTAGAAAATTACTCATAGGGTTAGTACTGGTGTTCTGCTCCCTCTTCAGCAGAAGAACTATAATTTGCAATGAAATATGTGCTTTATTTGGAAATTAAATACCAAATTCATCATCCTATGTATCTACATCTCAACTATAAAGAGAAGCCACTTAAGAAAGACTAATCTCCTGGCTAACTTAGAATGACATTATTTTATCACAGCAATTTTCTTCAGCACAAGAAAGGCACACAGACTGAAACGTTTCCTTGCCAAATACCTTTTATAGGTTTGGAAGTAATTATTGCTGCTGTTGCTCTTACACAAGGTGTATCAGAGACCCCTACATCACAGGTTCTTTTTCCTTTTACTCTAAATCTCTTTTCATTTGCCCCTTCTGAAGAATGGTACCATATCAAACCATGCAGAGGCCTCTCTCATACACAAACAGCATTCACAAATAGCAGACAAATTCAGCATGTTGACTTAACTGCATTGACACAACAATTTTCTCTAACCATTGCTTTACAGTAGAAGATGTTTCAGGGATATGATCACACTTTGGATTACAAATCCCTCAAAGTTTCAAGGCAAAAGCACTAAGCACGTCACACATTACACAAAGAAGGCACTTGAAACCAAGCATTTAAGAGGTTTCATTTGTTATTTGCATATGCAATACATTTCTGTTTGTTCTGAAACTGGTAAAAACAACCTACAATTCTTTGGTCAGTATAATCCCCACTGCTGTATGCTGTGGCCAGAGTTGAAGAGCACTTCTCTGCATACCAGGGAGAAAGCCCTTGCTGAGAAGCACTGCTAATGGAGATTGTGTAGATACTATCAGTGTAACCATCACAGTCACAGTTGTCACCCTGGCGACCTCCATTCCCTGAAGCCCACACGAAAATGGAGCCTTTCCCATTTCGGCCCTAGGGAAAACAGAAATTACTAGTTAGCAAAGAGATTTCAGACCCTGAGTGGTTATCCCAAAAAACCTAATACACCAAACATTCTCAGATAGAAAGGACAAATTTCCATAAGCACTGTAGAAGACAGAGACAGAAAAAATCAGCTGTTTGACACATCCTACTTATCACCCTGCAGCACATCTCTTAGTTCGACTGGCCAAGGTTTAGTGTTCCAGGTGTAGCAACTTTCCTTAGAAGAGGTTTTTAGGTAAAAAGAGCCTGTGTTCAACGGGTAAATCTTCCCTCATGCTGATGTTTTGATCCTGACCATTTCTAGGAAAAATGCCCATTTATTTTTAAGACATAGCAAGTTCATCAGAGGTTACTTCATTTGCCTTTCCTGTAATCACAGAGGTACGGGTTAGCAGCACAAATGATGTCCACATTGAAACCGTCCCTTCCCTCACAGATCTGTCATTCAGCATCACCAGTCTCCAGACACAACCACACTCATTCCCTGCTCTGGTGTCCACAGCGCAATGAGAGAGCAGCAGCCAACACTTGATGCTGGCAGCTGACAGCATGTAAACCACCACAGCTATTACCCTAAGCATAAATCATCCTATCCAATCTTAAACTGTGCTAGGCCTCCAGAGGAAAAAAATCTGTTTCATGTGACAAGCAAAAGTTCGTATGTTGTTCATTATTAATATATGTTCATTATTACTATATGTACATTCACTAGAAAAAATAGTTGAAATACAGATTTTTATCATCCAACTCAGGTGAGATTTTAAGGTATTCATGCAAGTGCTAGGAAATTCGCAGCACTTAAAACATTAAAAGCATGATGCTTTTAAAGACATTGTAACTGCTGTCTTGGGATGGACAAGCCGTGTAAACTACTGAAAATGATATAGTATCTTTGAGAATAAAGGCTGCACTTTGGAAAAGCACTGGTGTATCTAAACACCTGGTCTGACTTCACTTAGAGTGATACTAACACCTGTTAGATGCTTAAGGCTAAGTCTGTGCTCAGGTGCTTTACCAGCACAGCAATGAAGGATCCAGGGACTAGAGTTGTTGCCAGTCCCTACTTGACTAACTTTAAGCAGAATGGAGACAAGCCAGAGCCTTGCAAAAGCAAGTCTGACAAACAAATGAGTAAGTTTGCTCTCCATGGGAAATAGAACAAACTGTAAAAAAGGATACATTCTTCACCAAAGAACCTGCTTCTCCAGAGTAAGACCACTGAACAATTGTTGCCAATTATCACCTAATTATCACCTCTCTCTTCTCTTGCTGCCTACTTATAGGCTTAGATCTTTGTTACTAGACCACCCTTCCTGGTTTCCATTCTTCTCTCAGAGTATCTTTGTCAGCTGTCAGACTCTTCATTCTTCTCTCCTTCTCCCCTTCTGTTTGCTAATGTTAACTGCTCTTTATCCAAAATTCTCTCTTTGCCTCTGTCCTTCAAGCTTTCCTCCATTTCTCTCTTCTCCCACCTCTGATTTAGTCTTCCTCTCTATATTAGTACCTTTAGGTATCTTTTCACCTCACTGGCAAGAGCAAGAGTAGTTTATTAATAAATACCTGGCAGCTCTCAGTTTGCACCCTATTTATCATCCAACCAGATCTAAAGAGTGTAACATCAAAAAAAAAAAAGTGTAAAAACATTGCTTCCAATACTCTTCATCATGTATTTTTACTATATTCATTTTAACTGGATCATGATACAAACCAATTTATAAATTAATGCAATTAACACAATACAAGCTCGTCCACAGGGTGCTAAAGTGCATCACTATTTCACATAACAGAATATTCACAAAGCAGAATCTTTTTATTAAATTTTATAGGCTTTCAGTGTAGAAATCCAATTAGTGTTCAGTGCAAAACAAGTAGTAGAAAAGGGTGGGGGTAGGGTGAGACAAAGGCAGCAAAAGTAAGGATGGAAAAAGAAAGCTTATCTGTGGAGATTTGCAGTCTAAAATCACCTTAGAAAGCCCTAAAAGTTCTGGTCTGGCTGGAAATGTCTCTGACCTGTACTATTAAAATATATCTTGCCCATTTCAAATATATATGAGCAAAGACAGAACAAACTATTTTCATTTCTTTCCTGCTATCAACCATTTTAAAATTCTGTTCTCTGCCACATTTTACTTTATCTTTCTCTTTAAGTATCATACCTGGTTTATCCCATACTCAAAAGCCTTCTGTGCCAGTCTCCCAGGTCCCTCCACAGTTTTGCCATCATCGTTGGGGCCCCAGCTTGCACTATAAATATCCACATGTTCTGGGTTGAAACCAATGGAACTGGCTTCAATAGCATCAGTGACTATTCCATCCAGCATTCGGATACCTTTAACAGAAAAAAAAAAAAAAAGAAGTAGCTTGGATTTACTTTCTGTTCCCTCCTCCTTGTCTTTGTTAACTGTTTTTAAAGATTCCAGCAAAATTAATCCATAACTATTGCGGCCACAGCCTACTGCTGTTCATGTAAGTAATACTGAGCAGACAGTCCCTATCAGTGTGAAACAGCTTTATTTGCAGAGCTCAGTGTTCTCTACAAATATAAAAAAAAAAATTAAAATCTTTTTTGCCTCTTATTTATTTCTTTCTCTCCTTCTAGAGAGACCCAAAAAAGTCTTGCTTACTGTTCCTGCTTTTTCTTATTGCATTCTCTTTCCACTCTGTTACATCTATAACAAAGACTTCTCAAACTGAAATGCCACTGAAATTAAATAGGTTTTACCAACGTAGGTTTTACCAGCATTACTTTTATCTTTAAGAGTTCTAGGAGTTTTAGTTCAAAGATGTAGTTTTGAGTGTTCTGACTAAAACACTTTGCCCTCAAAGTCATTAAGGTTCTGCTGCCTTTGTGATGTTGCTATTTCAGTAGCTCTTCAATCTCAAAGTCATTAAGGTTCTGCTGTCTTTGTGATGTTGCTATTTCAGTAGCTCTTCAATCTCCACCACAGAAAAAAATCTCACTGTTGTTTTTCTGCCATGGTTTTTTCT
Organism: Pseudopipra pipra; assembly: GCF_036250125.1. Lineage (NCBI taxonomy): Eukaryota > Metazoa > Chordata > Aves > Passeriformes > Pipridae > Pseudopipra > Pseudopipra pipra. The sequence goes on along the minus strand of NC_087581.1, from coordinate 42,840,444 downwards.
ACTATGAGCAATCCAGAGATATCTAGCCATTAACAATTTATTAGGAACTGCATGATCTAATCTTCTTCAGAGCAAGCCTGATCTCAGTGGTACTTAAAATTCAGTTGCAGACAGCAGTTCATCTGCAACGGATACATCAATCCACACAAAACCACAGCTCTGCAGCAGGACTGTAACCCTTGTCCAGTGCTGGAAGAAGGTACAAAAAGAAGAAGTTTGGCAAAATTTCCACTGTGGCACGGCTCTCACAGCAACAGCAGCAGTCTAAGAGCAACAGCAGTCAGGATTCAGCCCGTGTTTACAAGCAATAAAAATATCTGGGTTCTCTTGAACCTGGCATTTAGTGCTACAGCAGCTGCACCATCACTGGCAGTTGGTGAATTATGAGTACTCATTTTCTGCTATTTTCCACAAAATGGGGATCTTGCCAAAGCACAGCAGGGAAAATGTGGTCATTTGATCAAAACAAACAAACAAACAAAAAAACGGCAGCAAAAAAATCCTACATCACCCTTGCAGTTCAGTCTCTTGTTCTTTTTTTTTTTATGCTATCAAGCAGGAAAAAAAAAGATTGCAAGCATAATTCTTTTTTCAAACGGCTAGCCTCTCAATATTTGTAATACCCTTGAGATAAAGTTGAGCTTTATTATTTCATATTCACTAGTGGCAAAAATCAGAAAAAGGAGTTAATCCGCTCAACTGCTCTGCTATCACTCACAAAGCTGGGAAAAGCATCGAGGTATATCCTATGCCTCAGGTACAGGCTTAAGCTCATAATGCTTTGATTACTCTTTTTTTCAGCTGGCTCAGAATTGTGAGATCCTCTCATACCAGCGTGCTGTGAGCAAAGATCTGCCTGTGTGAAAGCGCCTTCAAGCTCCAGGTGTGAGCTTGCAACATCTAATGAGATACCAGGAATGCGAAGAGTAGCGCATAGATACTTCACACAGAAAAAGACAAAGCCCACTCCGCAGATAAATAATGTAAAAAAGAAAAAAACCCACAAGAACACTGACCACACACTGACAAAAACAGTTCAAGGGAAAAAATCGCTGCCTTGTCTTTGTGATCATCAGAAATCCTGATTGTTCGAGTCAACTCAGGGATTTGATGACTGCAGTGATACTCCCCTAAGCAGATTCCAATTATGTCCTCTTGCATAAACTCTCTTCTATTCTTGCTCCTATCATCAGTCTCACAAAATCAAAAGCAGACAAAGCCCAAGGTAATTTCAGACACATACATGTATGTGCCTGGCTGAAGGCTATTTTTAGCAACACGTCACTGTGCAGGAACTCTCAGCCCAGTCCTTTGTAAAATGGAGCCACTTAATCACTTAATTTCCATGGCAGCACCATGGAAATATCATAGCCCAACACTATTAGGTATGCATAAAAATACATACATCCTGCTTTACTCCAAAGGTGATCGATGCACACACGTTTCTTAGCTCTGCACAGAACAAGAGGTGAATGTTAAAGGACACTGAAAGGTGTAACTTTTGAAAAATGGCATTAAGAAGTATTTTTTTTTCACTCAGTGCACTAAAAAGCCTATGAGACTCAGAGCCATAAAGTACTGAAGGCACTAATCAAGGTTTCAGAATAGGGCCAGGCCTTGATGTGACTACTGAGAACACTCAGGATTATTAAAGTCATTATTTTCATGGAAAAAAAATTTTTGAATGGAATATTTTGGTTTACCCCTCAAGGCAAAGTTAAACCAACCTCTGATGCTGAAGGTTGGAGAACAAGGTGTTCCAGATGTCAGGATTTCTTTCCCTAAAGCAGCTGATGCTGATTATCAGAGGGAAGGCACTGGCTGTGCATCGCTGGATTTATTCAGTATGGCAACTGCTACAAGCAAACAGCCACTTAAAGAAGTCATCCTGTACTAATATCAAATAGAAGTGTGCAATGTGTCATTTCATGGATTTAAAAAGAAAAGAAGAAAAACAGCTTCTGAAGAAATTAATGTTGTAGAGCTTGTATCATCAAAAAATTCTTCCAGTGTTTAGCCACTCCAAATTTATCTGAATCTTCTGAAGACTTCTCGTATCTTCCACTGCTCTTTGAATATATTTTTGTTACATCCCTATCTTAATCACTCTGGTCACATCTAACAGCTTACAATTTCTTTCAACTTTTCCATTCTTCCTCCTCCCCCACCCAAGTATAAGCTGCTTTCTTGGTAATGTGGATTGCTGGACTGCTTTTCCTCCTGTCATTTTCACCTTCAAGATAAATCACCCCACACAGATCTGCAGTTTGCATTTGCAAATGAGTGCAGAGCATATGCAAATAGCTGTGGAAGAACCTCCTCTGTAGATGCAAGAGCCTTAAAATATGGGCACAGCGGGTGTTCAGACATCTCTGCAGCTTCATCCATTTTGCCCTGCTTTGAAAATTTGACGTCTTTGTCTTATGAGTAAGATATTTTATTTAAACAGATCATGACAGCATAATGCATTATGGCAAAGGCAAACTGCAAGGCTGACAACTATGACAGCTCAGTAGAGTAACTGGGAACCTACAAACATCAGTCTGAAATGGTGGGAATGAGTTATGGGTGTCAATTGCCACTCTCATCCCATTGTTTAAAAGGAAAAAAAAGGAGTAATGGAAAAATTAGGCCTGTACAAATATCTTCCTCTGAGCTACATAACCATTTGCAACTGATACTTTTATCATGACTATTTCATAAACCTCTAATGGATTAAACTTTTAGTCACCATTTAAAAAAGCAACATTGATTGATGGGCAAGCAAGAATCTACGTGTTTTCAGATTTAACTTATGGTGACAATAGAGAAGTAAAGTGTTGAAACAAAAACCCCCAGCAGTTTGAATATCCTGACTGACGTGACCTTTTGAATGCAATTGTGTAGCTGGAAACAATATGCTGCAAGCCAGGATGGGTATAAATTTATATATTCTTACTTTTAGTCTACTCAATCTCTCTCCTCCCCTATGTTTCCTCCTTCCAGAATAACCAGTTGTAAAAAGTGGGTCTCTTATTGCTTAAAAGATACAGCCTTAAGTCTGGGTATAATATAGCTTGTTGCTATTATTATTATTATTATTATTATTTAGTATTATTACTGTTAATATTATTATTACTAGTACTATTGCTATTATCATAATCATCACCACCACCTATATTGTCACTGCTGTTGCTATATATTCTACCTGTATTCCACTCATAATCAAATTCCAGAGTTTGTTCAAGAAATGCTGTCATACAGATGTAACACTGCACTATAGCCGGACAGGATTTGTAGCTTATAACATTCCAAGATTCATGTTTTCCAAGAAAGACCAATCATTCATATTTCAGATTAATGGTATCTGAAAATACTCAGGATCTGTCTTGTTTCATATTTCATATTCATGTTTGACATCCAATTATTTTCATTTTCTTACCTCCAACTCTGGAGTTGTATGCTACTCCGACTCCACATTTTCTGTTGTTGGCTTGCATGGCAATTTCTCCTGCACACCGCGTCCCATGCCTGAATAAATATAGCAAGAATAAACAACATCTCATAACATCTTTGGTGTAATGTACAGAAAGACTCATCATTGACCTTGATTTGGTGGAAGTCCTCTTTTAAATTAATGCAGTGCAGCTGTTGAACAGATTTTGAGTTGTATCTATGTGATACAAAAATACTTGTTTCCCTTAAGCTTCAAGAAACATAATTTTTATCTACTTAATGATCAAAGGAACATCGTTATGAGATGATACTTCACCTAAGTCACACTGAAGTCTGTAGACACATTAGATACCAGTATGTTAGAAGAGTCCAAAAGTAGTATAAAATTATGGGGCTAAGAAACTGTCTGTAGACAGAAATAAGATAAAAGTAATTTTTAATCACACATTTAGATATCCTTTTTTTAATTACTACCTTTATTTAGGAATTCAGAAAATGAGCCTTTAAAGCATATCCATTGCCAATATTTTCTTGTAACCAACTATTTTCTAAGCAATTCTTTTTTTTAGATGATTGTAATTCCACCATACAGAAAACCTTCATATAAGAGTAACTGTAAGATTTGTACTATTATGTAATAGTACAAATTGTTATTCAATGACATGACTGAATGCTTCTGGGCTGAATTCCATTTACTTATTAATAAAGATTAGAGGCAATACAGGTAGATTTAAGAGATACTGTCATTGTAACAAGAGGATAATGGCTTCTTGCTCTTAAATAATGCTGTAACAAAGCAGAAATGCAATTTTTCAAATGTCTTATTCATGGGGTGTTTATCTTTTGACTGATCTTTTTTTCCCCCCCATAAACTGATTTATGTAGTGGATGCTGCAGCATTGTCTGATAGTCAACAGGGAAACAGGGCATCAGTTTCTTACTATCTGTATTGAGTAGTGGCATCCTAATTTGTCAAAGAAATTGACTCCTTTTGTGCACCAGCTTGTAAGGAGGTCTGTTCTGTTCTCTTCTTTGTGGAAAAAATCCATTCCTGAACCACAATGGATAGGCCTTGGTGTGACAGACGCACCAGGAGGCTCCACTGAGTATCAAAGAGTTGGCTCCAGAAAGGGCATGGGCATTAGAGAAAACTCCTCTCTCCTCTGAGATGCACAAGTCCACTACGTGAACTGGTTGGTTGTCTTGTGATCAAGCTTTTTGATACTTTCTCAGTTATTACCTTAAGGACATTTAGGCCAAATCGGGTCTAAATAAAGCTCCCATATGCTTCATAAGAGACCAAAAAACTGTCACAGGAGTGAATGTAACCTCCTCCAGTATTTGCCCATGTGTCACACTCATATGAGGTCACCTGTGGTTGCATGCACTGAAACAGAAGTTCAGTGTTCCAGCTCAGCTCTGTCGATCCAAAAGCTACTGCCAGAACTGAAAATGGGTGTCCTTAGCTGCAAGAGCTGATCTGAAGGGATGGGTTTCTTGGTAGGTTCCTCTAAGACACAGTCTCTTCTAGGGGCTTCATAGGAGACTTTTTTATTTTTTTAAATTCCCAGTCCAAAGCAGAGGACTGAAGTAAAAATCTGCTTAGGGAGGTAATGCTCCAGAAACACACATGGTCACATGCACAGATTGTTCCCTTCAGCTTACAGAAACACATCAATACCTTACACATACAAATCCAAGACATCACAGGGAGATTACAGCTATGAAGCTCTTCATTTGGGAATTTAATTCTAATGTTTATGCCAATGTTACATGAGAAGGCTTGTGCACAGGAACACAGGACGTTTCTTCTGAACATTCAAGAACATTTCTTTACTGTGAGGGTAACCAAGCACTGGCACAGGTTTCCCACAGAGGTTGTGGAGTCTCCCTCCTTGGAAATATTCAAAAGCTATCTGGATGCACTACTGAGCAACTGGCTCTAGGTCTCCCTGCTTGAGCAGGGGGTCAGACCAGATGACCTTCAAAGGTCCCTTCCATGCTCAACCACCATGGGATTCTATTACACAAATTATTCCTCTTATTGCAAAATTGCCACAGGAGACATACACAGATATTTCTGCATTTGTACCTTCTAACACAAATTAATATCATACTGTTTTGTTCTCTTCACGCAATTGGAAAGCTACTCACTTGTTTTCATTTGTTGGGTCATATCTAGGAAAGGGATCATGATCATTGTCATTGAAATCATAACTTGCATTTGGGTCCTACATGTAAAAAAAGAAAAACAGAAAGTCAGAAAACTACAAAGTCCATTTTTAGAATGTGTAACAAAATGTGGTCTAGAGTCTGTATTTAGTTACTTGGTGAGCCTCACACAGGCAGCAATCCAGTGGGGAGAACTTGATGGCCATTAAAAATTCCATAATTTCTTCATGGAGCTTTAATAATTCAACATTAAACCACTGTATACAAATATGTCTCAGAATTAAATTCACTGAAGGAAGAATAAAACAACAAAATACCCACCCCACTACCATTGCTAAGTAACATTCAGCTTCCTGTGACACAGACCAGGTTCCAAACCATACCTAAGACAAATATTCCAGTCTCTGTACTGTAGAACCTGACTTATAGAACAGACATGGAGCTGCAGAAGAGTGTGTGTACATCGAATTTACAACTGGTTAATTTATTCCATAGCATTCTAGTCCTCAGACTTACATAGTTGGCATAGATATCAGTGTGATTCCACTCCAAGCCATCGTCCAGTACTGTGATAACAACTCCTTTGCCTGTAATCCCTTTTTGCCACACAGGAATAACATGAAGATCCAGCTTGGGCAGGGATGGAGTTATTCTTGTATCTTGCTGGGGGACAGAAAAGATTAAAATATGTTACCATTTTATCCATTTGTAATAAACAGGTCCAAAGTTATATTTTAAAGACACTGTAAACTATCTCATCCTCAACTTGTATATTTTGATTGAATGTTTCAAAGATAAAACAAAAATTAGTTTCATCAAATACTTGTAGCACTGAAGGGTTTACCCCACTAATTGAAGATCCCTGAAGGCCACCTCTGAACAAAGAGCATCTTGTATTTACTGGAGGCAGGCAGCAGAAATGTGGGAATGGTAGGGATGCACTGATGGACCTTGGAACACTGAGTTAATAATCAGACCTGCTAATGCTTGTTCTTCTCATTTGATGAGGAGCCAAGACAGTACCCACAGTACAGTGAGCTGGATTTCCTCCAAATGTGTTTTCTCCTCTGACGTTAAAGTTAGCCAGAGCAAAATAATTAATGGATAAAACAATTAAAGTAGTCGTTTGGTTGGGACCAACTGTGTGGAATCACAACTTTCTGTTTACTACCCTCATTACTGTTCCAGTGGTAAAGCAACTGGAACTATGAATCATATATAGCCTTTTCTTCCACAGCAAGTTGGGTTTTTTTTAGGGTAGCTCCTAAATGGGTCATTTTTTTCTCTCTAATACTAAATGTGCAACACATACATCTAATTCAGAAAACTTGCTTACAACCCCTGTAAAAGCACAGATGCAAAAAGAATAATTCTCTTTCTGTTTCTCTGTGCCTAATTACGTTAGTTGATTGCAGGGTTTTTTATGTATTTGTTTACAGAAGAATGTTGCATAAAATACGAGGCTTAGAAAAAGAAATTTTTTATGGGAATGACATTTCTTTCATTTTATGCTATCTTTTCTGGCTGCTGCCATTCAGGAAATTATTTGAGGTTTCATATTTTGTTCTCTCAAATCTATCAAATAAGATTTTCTTCTGGTGACATGTGAAGATACACTGAAGGAGGGAGGGAGGAAGGAAGGAAGGAAGGAAGGAAGGAAGGAAGGAAAGGAGAAAGGAAGGAAGGAAGGAAGCAAGCAATTATAGAAGAAAATTATTATATAAGAAATTACACAAGCAGCCTAGAATTTGGCCTGTTTTCTCTAAGCTGAACTGAAAAAGCAAAAAGTATTTCCAGCCAATCAGGCAACACTTGTGCTTGACCTTTCTTCTTGATTTGTTATACCCACATATAATCACATTGTTATTCTGAGTAAAAGCAATGAAGCCTAGACTGAAGGAAGAGGTAGAAGCACAATGGAAACACGGGCTCTTGAAAGAAACTATATAAAACATAAATGATCAACTGTGTTTCTGAGTTGTCACATGCAGGCAGAAACTACAGAGCTCAGGAAATTTATTTTCCCTGAGGTTTTTGAATATGTGAGCTGTAGAGACCCTCTTACACATGAATCCTAGTCCAAGAGGCTCAAGGCTTCATGCACAGGCATGAATATACTTTTGGTTTAATCTGAACTATGCATTCTGCACTACCAATTTTAATGAAGAAATACATGGCCAGGTCCAGACATGATAATGGATGTCTTACACACCAACAGCAAACATTTTAAAATTATCCTATATGTAGCTTTCCACTGTTAAAATTTCTTGTATCAACCGCCATCCTAACCAGCAGCCTAAATTGTTTTTTAGAATTTTTGTACAAACAACACTCGAAAGAAAATAGAAGGTTGCCTGAAAATATTACGCACAAAGATCTCTCATTTTTACAGCATATGCTAATGAAAGGGACTCTTCATTTACTCCCTTCAGTGTAATCGCTTCGTTACCAGCAAAATAATGCAGCACAACCAAAATCCATCATCCTCAGTTCCACAATGCAACAAATTCTTACCAGATACCACTGCTGATTCCACATAGGATCATTGAAAAGACTTTCCGCAGAGTCTCTCACAGTGGCACGCTTAGTTCGCTTCTTTTCATATTGCTGCTCTGCCCATGACACCTACAATTATTTGTAAAAATATGATAAGTGAACCTCCTTGGTTTAGGACTCTAGAGCATAAGGGTTTTTCTCACATGGAGAAATTTTGATGCCTAAAGCAAAATGAGCAATGGTCGATACGGAGAGAAGGATTGTTTATACTGTGGTACAGCATGATATGGGGAAGAGAGCTTGGTGAGATCATTTCTATGAATCAATTCATAGAAAATCATGAAGTACAAGTTAACAGTAGAACTCCTGTGAGTGACATAATGCAGGTTTTTATGTCAAATAAAACTGTGTGGTATGGCTAGAAGGTCATCTTAAGCACTGGTGGTCATCAAAACAAGGAAAACCATAGCCTGCTTCTTTCCCCTATCTACCTTTTATTCACACTCTATTTCTACAGGGAGTTAAAAGGAAAGAAGAAGGATTATCTCTGGCTTTAGTCTGGCAATCATAATGATGCTATTACTCATAGACCAGCTAGACCTTCAAGTATCCTTCTGAGTGGTGTTTTGAAGTGTGATCAATTAGTAAGATATGAATATTGGACTACCTTCATCACTGGCTTGATTCCACTTAAGGCAACTGAAAGCCAAAATGCTTTCCACATGTTTTTCTAAAGCAGCAATACAATGAATTTCATAGCATTTGTGCACAGAAAGAGTAACCTCTAAGTCACTTGGTGGTATTTTAAAAATGTATCCCACTCAGCTCCCTTGAAAGTATTACTAAGCCCATTCAAATCAAATCCTGACTATGATACCTCTCTCTGTGCTGTGTGCTACTTTTGGAAATGCGAATAAAACATTATTCATAGTTCGTACCTGTACAGTCACTCTGACACAGATAAGGTTGGTACTTTTCATCCCAATTTCTGAACGACCAAGGCAAACTCAGGTTCAGTGGATTGCCAGGATCCTGTGACAAGCCTCACATGCTGAGTGCCTTGGATCTAACCTTTTGCTTTCAACCTCTGAATAGATTTCATTCCTTTTATGTGCTGTGGTTGAACGGCTTTATGATCCTTACATTTATTGCCATACATGAAACAATAATGACTCAGAAATTAAAATGACAAAAAAAGTATTCATTAGATGAGAATACAATTTTGTAGTGAAAGCCTAATGAAAATTCACCACCAGAACACAAATCCTTTAAAATGGTGGCTACACCAGGCATGTTTACTATTCTCTTTGCTATATATTTAGTCCTAAAACCCCTACAAACCTTAGTCAGTTATAGAAGACAAATATACCCATGCAAGTGTATTTTAAACTGCCTTGTTGATATCTAGCACTATACATACTTGTGCATGCGTTAAAGCAATTACATTTGTCTCTCTTCCCTGCCCACAGCAAAGCCTGACCTCTTCATCACCCAACAGTAATTAACAATTGACAACTTCCATGTTTGGGGTTTTTTTTCACTGTGAACAAGTATAGCAAGGAAATGAGCTGAAACTCCCGAGCACCTTATGTCAGACAAACAAGCCAAATGTTTGTCACTCAGCAGCTGGGTGAGGTTCCAATCATCCACCTACAGCAAAAGCTGAAGGCTGTGCCAAATCTCCAGCCCCTGATATATCAATTAGTAAAAACAATCTCGATTCAAATCTACTTGCAAGAAAAGTAGATTTGGAAACTAGTGCAAACACCAGAAGTTTTGGAACTGGATAATTATATCCCTTCAATGTATTCACAGCCTTTATCAGTTTTAGAACAAACACTATAGGAAGCAGATAAATATTCAGATTAGAGCCAAGTTTTACCACAGCTTTCACACTTAACATACCGTAAAATTCATGGAGGCATTATACAAACAAAAAACAGGATTCCTTTTTCTTTCCCTTTTTAAAGGCTGAATTTAAAACCTTTTTAAACAGGCTGTTGCTGAAAAAGAACAGCTCTTTAGAGCAAAGGTCTGCGTGTAACTACACGTTACATGATTGCTTTGTGTTTATACACTTACATAATGCATAATTACATCTCATTCATTCACAGAGTTAATTTGCATACTAGATGGTAAATAAAAGGGAAATTGGAGTAAATTTACCAAATCACCTGCAGCACTTTGAAGCCCTGTTTCTGGATCTAAGTATGCAAGTCTGTAGTAATGTCTGGTGGCAATGTGAGTAACACAACCACTTCCATTCTGCTGCAATTTTAGAATATAATGTATTGAGCACTGTCATTCTTCCCTATGTAAGAGATGTATTCGATGTATTAAGTCCAAAAAAGGGAGAAACTGCAACCAAAACTCTGTTCTTGAACATCGTACTAAGATGACATTGGGCATCTGATCATATGTATGGACATAAATTAGAACACTAGTTTACATTGAAACTGTGGGTTTGAAGTTAGATTTATTTCAACTTTAACAGTTAAATCAATGTTTGCAAGGACATAGATGGGAGTATATGGTTTTAAAAGACAATAGGCAAAACACTCTGTCTCACCACATACAGAATATTTCCTCCTAGTTGACATTTGTATCTAAAACCTCCAGATAGGAAATTACTCATTCTCAAATGATTTGTTCTTATATTGTAAATTGTCAGTGTTTATGATTAGGTTACTTCATGTTTTGGACTGCTCATATTGTCACAATGATTGCTGCAATAATGCTGACCTGTAAATCAAATTTTGTTGTTCTGAAATTTGACAGAAAACAGTTTTTGAGAGAAGCTGACAGCATTCTGGTCTGCTCCTCAAATTTGTCATGAACCTCAGTTTTTCAGTATGCTAACAAACAGAAATGCTTCTCTCTTAAATAGAGGTCAGATAAACTGGGAGTCTTATTCACCAGTGGATCATGCTTGAGATCCCTGGCTCTTCAGTGTGCCTGTTCTCTGACTGCAGTGGGATCCCGGTGTAAGAAAAGAAGGCAAGTCTGGAATGTGTGATGGATCCTTCGAGAAGGGACTTTAGTCTGTCATGGAAGCCAATCAGGCAAAACCTCAGCCCTTTTTCCCTATTTCGTTTTTTTACTTAATATTCAGCCACTTTAAATCAAACCTAATTCTCATAGTAATTGCACAGATGTGGCCTAATTAAACTTAGTGCATGTATGGATTTTTACTTTGAATCAAGCCCTGTGGATCCCCGTTCACATTTTTATCAGCGACACATCAACATCTGAAATTAAGAGTGCTGCACATCTTAGATCTTAATTTGGAAAGTTCTTGTAAAATATATGATAAGGGAGGGTCACATTCTGCCTGTTAATGACAGAATAGTTAAGTATTATTCACCATGAGTACGATTGGCTGAATATATTAGACTGGCAAAACAAGGAAAGCCTGCCTGTGACCTCATTATGAATCCAGCAATAAGGCAACAAAAAAAAAAAAAACAGACAAAAACAGAAAAAAAAAGGAGATTAAAAAAAGATTAACACTCACCCGCTCATCATCAGAAAGTCTCTTAGTGATATGAATGGCACTTCTTCGGGATCGTCTGGGATGGCTTTTATGTCTGAATAGGTAGTGGTTTTTGAGCGATCCAATCTGTAAGACACAGGCATACTTTAACTGCCGAGAGGAATTTCCCCACAGTCAGCAAGTAACAACAATCAGAATCTGACCAAATTCATTCCACTCAAAAGACAAAGGAGCAAGAAACTCTCTTTTAGATATTTTAATCTGAACTAGAAAAGACTCTTCAAGTAAGGAGTGCTCATCACTGTGGTAAGTAACAAGTGCTTATCACAGTGTGCTGTCAGAAGAAACTGGGGGAATATTTTCATTTAGGCTACTCAAGTGCAGTCATGACTATTACAGTACTCGGTAAGGTATCACCTTTAGCAGTGACCTTTACACTCATGGACACACCTTGATAGGGCCACATTTCAAAGGGCAGATTATATGTGTGGTCACACCCCAGTTTTATTTGCTCATCCTGGGGTTCAGCTGGACAGGTGTAAAAAGCTTTGTGAGGCTGCAGATACCTCACTGTGAGGCTGGTCTGTACGGGCACCCACTGCAATGGCATTTTCCCTTGCACAGTAGCCGGTCACTGGGAGAGCTGGGGTGGCTTTAAACACCCGCCTTCCCCACGGACGGGCTGTTGAAAATCGGTGGTGGCAAAAAGCACCGACTACAAAGGTAGAACGAGCAAAGCCACGAAGCTGGGGTCACACTTACGTGTGAGGGTTGAGAGTCTGGAGAACACGACTGTGCCTGGACGTGGGGCTGGGCAGGGGGCGGGAAGGCGCTCGGAGCAGGGCTGACCCCGACCCCGGCCACTCACTGCTCCAGACTGGCGCGGGCGGAGCGGGGTCCCGGCGCGGGTGGACGCGGTGCCAGGCACAGAACCCTCGCCGGGAGGTGAGACAAGGCTGTTCCCTCAAGGCGGTTACTCATCCCTGACAACGCTGACGTCACGGCATCCCAAAAAAGCGCCCGAGGGATGGCTGGAGGAGAAGCCCCGCGATGGCGATGGAGACGCCGGGGCGGGGGCGGCGCGGGGCTGGAGCCGGGACTGCCCGCGCCCTCCTCCTGCCCGGACTGCTCGGGGAGAGCCGGGGAGCCCTGGGACCCTCTGGGACAGCGAGGCGCCCGGTCAGTCTCCTCGGGAGAGAGAGGGGTGCCCTTCCTGACTCTGTCCAGTCTCCTCGGGCAGAGCCAAGTGCTCTGCCTGGACCCCTTTAGAGGGAGCTGGACCCTCCGCCGAGCCTGCCCGGTCCTCTCAAGGAGAGTGGAAGGTCCCTGCACGGCCCCTGACTGGTCCCCTGAGGAAGGGCCGAATCACCCTGCCCCGTCCCCTCTGGAAGCGCCGTCCCCGTCCAGGCGCCAGATGCGGACCCGGACACATACCCGAGCCCGCTGGGGGAGAGGGCGCTCCAAACTCCCCGAAGCCCCGCGGGCGGCAGTTGGGCACAAGTTCGAGGGAGGGGAGAAGGCAAGGAGCCCCGTGGTGGAGCCGCCCCCCGCCCGGCCGTACCTGCCCCACGAGGTCGTAGTCCAGCTCCTCCGCGATGGCTCTGGCCGCGTCGGGGCCGGCAGGGATCTCCGCCGCCCACTCGTTGAGAAAGAGCCTCTCGGCGCTGCCTCCTTGGGGCAGGCTCCAGGCTGCCAAAAGCACGGCCAGGGCCACGCACGGGCCGGCCCAGCGCCGCCCGGCCATGGCCGCGGGGCGCGGGAGGGATGAGGGATGCGGGATGCGGGATGCGGGCGGGCTGCGGCGCCGCGTTGCTACGCGATGGCGGGGAGCGGATCCCTGCCTGCCTGCCTGCCTGCCGGCGCGGCTGCCCGAGGCTCCCAGACCCTCCGGAGCCGGAATGGAAATGAGTGTTTACACGTCAAAACGACGACAGCCATCCTGACGTCAAGTGTACCTGGCCCCCAAGCCGGGGGGGTGAATTCCCGGGGGGGCGCGGAAACCAGCGGGAGGGGGCGGGAGGGGCGGGGGCGAAGCCTGGCGAGTCCCGGGGGACGGGGGCGGAGGGTGATGGAGGGGGCGGTGGCGGCTCGGCGGGACGGGCGTCTGGTCCCCGCGGGGAGGGGGACGGCTTCCCGAACGCAGGGGCTGGGGCTCGGTGCCGATGGAGGATCGTTTCCATTACTGGAATGGAAAGGTAATGGGTAGGACCGACCCCCAGCCGAAGGTGAGGCAGAAGCGCGGACCCTGCCCGCCCCTCGCACCCATACCGTCGCGGGTTCTCCCCCCAGCCCCGCGTCGCCTCTCGCCTGGGTGCGAAGGCAAGGCAGGGGGAAATACAACATTTTGTATTCAGTAAAGCTCATAACCCGGGATCCACCGGGCGGCACAGCCTGATTAACACACCTGACACCTCTGGCACACCACAGATACGCTGCTTTAATGGGCCCCCCTGCCCACCCTGATGATGTAGCAAATACAGTTATCCTTACTCTTTTTGTACAATTACTCATTTAAAAATAATTTCAAACTATATATATATATAAATCACATCACATTGCATTTTTTTCAGCAAATACCTCAGTTTCTCAAACACTTATTTCCATTTGCATGTGCATTTCCCCAGCTCCTTCAGTTTTATTTAACCTTCCATCTACCGTTCCATTGTTTATCTCTGCAGGTTAGAAAATGCCTCTAAAAGTTTTCTAATGTTTTCTAAATGCTCTTTCCTTTGCCTCTGAAAATGAACTTTTTAGTAGCTTCAGCTAATAGTTCACTATATTTCATTGCTTGACTCTTCCAACTTTTAAACTGTAAATTTTAATAAGCTGCTTTTAGATCTGTGCTTCAATACTGTTTTCCTCCTGTTTATTACAGAGTGACAGATATGCCTGCCCTACTCCCCACTGGCTTCTAAGAATGGGAAGATAACTAAAAACATAAATATGAGACAATGAGGAGAGGAAAACATTGTGCAAGACCAGTGCTTCAGTGTCTGACATCTCAGCCTCAGACATCACTGTGCCAGGGTTCTGAGAATCTCCAGGGCCCTTAGGGATGTGTTCCCTGAAGGACTGGGGGATTGTAACAACTGCTGCTGCTGAGAAGGAGCCTAAAACAATAGGAATCTGAATGGATCTAGAAGGGAAAAAAGGATGAGTGTGTAGTAAGTATACCACAAACCCAAGAGAATATCAATAAATATTGATATAGAATAGAACACTGATAAAATGGCACTACACAGCATCCCGGTGTTCACCCAAACTCAGTTTCTGCAGCATGGTAAAACAACAGGTCAAGGTTTGTCAAAACCAAGCCAGCAACCAGGGCATGTGGTTTCTCTTCATTTTAATTTATTTTATTCTCTGCATGATTTTCTCAGTGTTCACAGCCAAAAATGCATTTTCTTCACTTTCCTGCCTTAAAGATCCCTCTGTTTCATTCTCACCACTGTTTCTGAGGCTTTCTTTAAATGTGGTCATGTCACCAAGCAATTTCTGATTCCATGGAGTTTTTTCCTGTGAAGTTATAGCACTGCTGTTCTACTCAAAACACAAAGGAATTTTTATCTCTCATTTCTAATCACTGAGACTACAATTTGGCTTGACTTTTACATCTGGTATTAAGGAACAGTGCAGAAACATTATCTCTGTACAGAAATGAAATGAGGGTCATGTGTATGTATAATGACAATATATATCCTCAAGTCTTTAAACAGGGGTTAGAACATCTGCATCCCTAATAGTGTTTTGAAAATCTAGGTACTCTTTTCTAAATTATTAATTCATTCACATGTGTTTGTTCATTGGGATATCCTTCTGTCCAGGAAGCTGGACTGGGTACAGCGTTCTGAGCTGTGCTACAGAATGAGCTTTGTGCTACATGGACTTGGTCATCCCATCCATTCAGGAAAGATGCTGCCCAACCCACTACATTCCCATCTAATAATAGCACAATAAATAATAGCACAAAAAAAAATAGCTCAGCAGCATCAGGTGGAGTCAAAGATAATTGTTTCACACTTCATAAAAAATTTAGGTTTGTTGTTTATCAGTGAAAGATTTATTTAGCCCCCTAATGCACCCAGTGGTATTCTGCCTGAGCGTAAAATCAGAAGCATACACGAGACCAACTATAAAAATATTATTTCTCCTTTATAACTTCAGTTTAACATGATATCAAGAGAGTTCCACATTCTGATAAGGACCTCTTTGTATCTGTCGCAGAACTGCTGGTAAAGCAGCTCTTTAGTTTTTTTCAGTATATCTCAGTGGGAATCATTGCATTTCCCAAGCTGACATGTCTCCTTGTAGACCAAGTGCAAAATGCTCCCTTGCACATAGGTAAGATATCCATCAATACAGAGTATAATACTGAAGATGAAATCCTAAGTCACAAGGGCTAGGAGTTTAACCAAGTGGATTTTTCTTCCTTGTTGTCAAAAGGCGTGTGAAGGTTTCAGGCTGTAGGTGTGGTTTTGTACCTGCATTTCTAATCCTTCAAAGACTTGTCCATGAAAAAGGGAGACAGGCTGGTTTTGAAAAGCCAAGCACTTACACATAACACCCCATTTCCTTCCTCATTAGTAGAGATAACACATTTGAAACTAATGATCCTTATTTAAGGCTCAAGTCCATAATCTTGAGCCCAGTTCTGCTTGACTCCTGTGGCATCTCTCCAGATGCCTGTTCCTGACTGCTGAGGCTGATGCTGGTGTGAGGATCACTCCTGCACCTTGTACCATGTGGCTTCACCACTTCCACTCTGACCACAAATCTGTCCCATCAGCCAGAACTGTGCAGGGGGCAAAATCTGCAGGGGAAGGATGGGGAGTTCAGAAGCTTCATCACCTCTGAATGGTAGCCAGAACCCTGAGAAATGTGTTGATTACAGAGTGAGAAGCATAGGCACAAAACCCTGAAACTCATGAAGCGAGAAAGCTGTCACTGAAATGAAAGCACCACAGGAAGTTATAAAGTGAGAATATTAGCATTCTTCTTTATAAGTGTTGTAGAAGAGAAACCATTGTCTTTCTTGCTGAGGCAAATAAGGAAAGAGCAGAGATAAACAGGAATAGGGCATAAGGAAAACCAAAAAACACTACTTTTACCAGCAGAAGATTCAGAAGTTTTCAGAGGAATGCCATCATTTTATCCTCTTATTATGTTGCAAGTATACTTTTGATGAAAAAAGAGAGTGATGCAGAGACAGAGACATACTTGAGGGAACAGATCAATGCACAGGGATCAACCATCAACCCAGTCCTCCACTAAGTGTTTTGGCTACCGTGTATCACCAGCCTCCACCACTTGAGGGTGGCTCTCAGGCTGCTCTGACACTTCCTTTTCTTTCTCCAAGTGCATTGACCTAGGAAGACAAGACGTTGCTGAAAATCTGGTGAATAAAGTGACCACTGATATTTCTTCCTGCATATCATTACAAAACCTTCCTGTTATTGACACTACAAGACCAGTAGATCTTACACAGCTGTCAGCAGCTAAATGCTTTTGCAAGACAAAACTTCAGGCCACAAAGTATAAAACCAACCAGCTACATAGGTGTCAGAATTATTTTATTGATTCTATCTAGAAGGTCCAATTTGAGAATGTTCATCATTCAAGTGGGAATTTGTTTTAAATGTAGCTTTAATTTGCTAAGTCAGGGCACCATGTTTTAAAATGAGAGTAGCTGGAAAAGCAGTTCAATGCCTAAAGTGGATGTGGTCATTGCTGTAGTTTAATTACTTAAATACTAGAAAAGGCTGTGCTGTTTTTATTTAATCTGGCTATGGACCAAAGAACACTTTTGAAACCCACTCTTTTTCAGTAACATTATTTCTTTTTCTGCAGGAGCCAACACTACAAAGTGACCAAAAAACAGTATAAAAGAAGCCATATGTGTAGGTAATCACAGAGAATAGGGGAAACACCTGTTTTTCCATCAATTACTGCCTGCAAACTTGTGGGGCATATTTACTTTGGGGGCATTACATTTGCTTGGGTAATGGCGCATGACACATCTTTACAACAGATGAACGCTGAGAACAGCTGATCATGTCTGTACAAATGAAAGGCAAACAAGCCCTCTAGCCACACGTGAAGTTAAACAGAGGCCTAATGACACCAGGCAAGGTTGGCTGCAGGCTCCAAAGCCAGCAGGATGCAGTCGGTGAACAACGATCTATTTCTAGGAACCTGGCTTGTTCTGGGTTACCCTTCAGCTACTCTACTGCTATTTGTAGAGCTCTTTCTCTTCCAATCAAATCGCAGCAACTTTTGCTGAAATGGTCAATTGTGAAAAATTCCTTATGTCCACTTGCAAGAACCACTTCAAAGCTTGCTTTGCTTGTAAAGAACAGTTGATTTATTTAGTAGGAGGCACTTGGTGAACAACGTATCTCCTATCTTGTAGCTGCAAGAGACCTTGCTGGGCTCACCATACCTTGCTCAAGTCTGGGAAGGGTTGTGCAGGTGAGTGAGGCTCTTCCTCAGGAACTCATTCTTCCTTCCTAGGTGGCTCTGGCAGAGATGTCCTGTTCCGGTCAGCAGGGTAGGCACATCAGGTGTGTGTTTATAGTCTCAGTCGGTTTAGCCAAGTGTCAACTCCATTCTTCATGAGTCATCTATTGGGAACTCTTAAAAATTACAACATTTCTTCTCAGAGGGGCAAACAGTGGGGGATACATCTTCCTATATCTTTCTTCTTTCCCTTCTTCCTTCTATCCTTCCATCCTGGAATATCATTAATAATCCTTAAGAACTCCTATAACCAAAACAATTCTATGCTTCTATGGTTCTACTCTTCTACTCCTCTATTCTCCTACTCCGCTATGGTCCTATGGTTCTGTTCTTCGCCGCCGCTATCACATCTATTCTTCTACGGTTCTATGGTCCTATGGTTCTACTCTTCTGTGCCTCTATGCTTCTACTCTTCTATTCCCCTACACTTCTATTCTCCTCCACTTCTATCTTTCTATACTTCTATCCTTCTACACTTCTACACTTCACGGTTCAGCTGGGCCAGCAGAGATTGCCCAAGCTCTGGTCCTGCTGAGCTCCTTGTGAACCATGTCATCAGTCTCTGATGCTGCTCTCCAGCCATGCTGTGCTGCTGGCAGTGCTGGCTGCTGCCTACTCGAGGCTCAGGGAGGCACCTGAGCTGCCCTGCTGCACTGCAAACACCATCTCCGTGGTGATCTGCATCCCAGAGATGCCTGTCAGCTGGAACTTGCAGGACTGGCAGGAGGGCAGCACCGTGAGCTGACAGTACTGCGACTGAGGCAAAAGCAGTCAGGCTGATGTCACCAACATTTGGACCCAGCAGGCGACTTTCTCCACATCCAGGTAGTCACCTGTGCACAGGGTGTCCAGGAGGTTCAAGCTGCGATCCTTGCCAGTGGCGTGGAGAAAACAGGACATCTGCCTCAGCAGCTGCTCCCTCAAGCACATGCAGTCCAGCACCACATGAATGCAGGAGCGACTTGCTGGCAGCTGCTCTGTGGGGCCCAGGCTGAACAAGTGCCTGCGGGGTGGCCGCAGGATCACGAGCAGGTGGTAGCTGATGCTGTTCTCATGGATGCTCCAGGTTTCAGAGGGGCTGTCTGTCCTAGTGGCTGGCTGCAGCTCTGGCATGAAGTTCCTCTTGGAAAGCACTCAGCAGTCATCCAGGAGGTCACCCACCAGCTCCTTCAGGAGCTTGCACTTGCTGGGCAGGTTTTGCTGTAGAACCACAGAACAGTTGGGGTTGGAAGGGGACCTTTAAAAGCCATCTACTCTGACCCCATTCTCCCACAATGAGCAGGGACATTCTCAACTAGATCAGGTTGCTCACAGCCCCATCCAGCCTTACCTTGACTGTGTCCACTGGTGATGGGGTTGGCACAGCCAAGGAGCTAACGCTGGCAGAGACACACTTCCTTCTCTTGGCCAGCCAGTTGTGTTTCTTCTGCTGCTTGTTGCCTTTCTTCTGGATGCTGGATCTCTCCTGCTCCCTGCAGCTGGCAGAGGCACGCTTCCTTCTCCTGGCCAGCCAGCAGCCACAAGTAAGCAGAACCAGGGTTGCTGCTGCAGGGCTCCAAAACAGCCAATCCTGCTGCAAGGCAGAAAGGAGCAGGGCTTCCACTGTGTCCCTGCTCCCCTCAGTCGCCTCCAGCATCTGAGCCATCTCATTTCTCAGGAATTCCTCACACTCCAGCATCCGTTTCTCTGTGTCCATGTCATGGTGAAATATCGCAGGCCTGATGGCCAGCAGAGCCAGGACAAACACAAGTGTCGAAGACATGGCCTGGTGGGATGAAAGGGGGCTCAGCAGGTCTGAGTGAACAGGGGCTTGGAGGCATCTGACATGTCCCCAAAGCCTCTCTGGGCACCTGGCACCACTTAGGAGACCCCTAAGCTCCTCCTCCCCAAGCCCAAGGGCATTACAGTGCCCTGCCCTCAGAGCTTTGGGTCTGGCTCTGGCTTAGAAACCTCCTGGGCACCTGTCCCGGTCCCATCCAGCCCAGCATTCTCCCTGCAAGTGCACTCACTGGTCACCAGAATCCGACTGGCCTGGGGCTGGGGCTGCCTCGGGATGTGACCCATTCTCTCTGATGTCACAGCCCCCAGAGCCACATCCCCCAGCTGCCAAGCCCCAGACTTTCCTTAGTACTCACTAGAAAGTGTCTCCAGTGCAGTTTATAAACCTGTGTAAACTTGTGGCCATTTCCTCTTTAGTGGCAAAGTTGTGTTTCTTACAAGTAAAAAATACAAAATTTTATTTCTTACAATACACTTCTGGAATTGGATTTTTTTTTTTTTTTGCTTTTTGTCTCTCACCCAAGGCAGAGCAGTCACTGCATGTGAACCTGTGTCCCTGGTTCCAATGGTAGGTGTGCAGGTACTTGGACATTTGTGCATTGTTCAGATGGCATCAGTGACTTCCCTTTGATGATTTGGCTGCTGCCTGGGCACTGTTCCCTAACGACCAAATGCAACCAAAAGGGAGCATTCCCCCAGAATGCTCAGAAACCCTGTTGAGAAGGTGTAGAGCAACTGCTTATCATTCTGTTGGCATTGTCTGTGCCACATGGACCTGTCTGGCAAATAAACAAACAAACAAACAAAATCTCAAACCGATACAAAACCAAAGCATTTTTATCCATTGAAAGTGTTCAGAGATGATTTAATTTGCAGAAGACACACCATTTGTTATGATACACAGAAAGTTTTGTTATAACCCGAATGACATTTACGTGGGCAAGGAGATTTGCTGCTGACAGAGTTCACTGTTACAACTCCTTGACAAGGGAGAGAAAGTCAGAGATCTGAGTCAGCTCAGGCCTGAGATGACCTCAGTCTCCCAGGCCACTCTCACAGCCTACTCCCTCTGCCACAGTGAGCAGAGGGACACAGGAACCATGGACACGGCCTGGCTGGTGACAGACATAGGGGCAGGAATGTGGGCTTTCCTTTGCTGAACATAAATCCAGCTAGGATTATTATTTAGATACCTTTGCATCCCAATTTCTAGGATTTCCTTCAAAATCTTCTTTAAGCTTTGTTAAGGGCAGGAGATAAAACAAGGTCGATATCACACACAGAATCAGACAGAATATGCTGAGTTAGAAGGGACCCACAAGGATCATCGAGTCCAACTTTTAGCCCTGCACAGGACCATCCCCAAGAGTAACACCATGTGCTATATGTTAAGTTCCATCTCTCTCTGTAGTTGCGTTGACATCATTTTGGGTAAAACTTTGCTCTAGATTTGATTTCCCCTCCAAAATCACAGAATCATGGAATTGTAGTAGCACGGAAGCATCAAGTAATAGAATCTTAGAGTATAGAATCACTAGATGGTTTGGGTTGGAAGGGACTTTAAAGATCATTCAGTTCCCCTCTGCCTGCCACTGGCAGCTACACCTTCTACTAGAGCAGGTTGGTCAAAGCCCTGTCCAACCTGACCTTCAGTGTTTTTCAGAGGGGAATTATCCATAGCTTCTCTGGACAACCAGTGGCAGTCCCTCACCAGCCTCACAATGAAGAATTTCTTTAAATGTGTATGTCTCTTAAAGCACGTGTTCATCTAAAACAGGGAAAATCTGTGGCGTGTCACTTGGACGACAATCCTGCCTGTTTTTTATCTTGTGTGGCCCCAGGGACTGCCCACATGTGTGGGTCTGGGGCCTAAGGGAAGGACAGAAACCCCCATCCACATCTTCTGGGAATACAGCAGCAAGGGTGCTGGCAGGTTTTCGGGATTGTGTGGCCCTGCTGCTCGTACCACAACACATCCACCAGTGTTACCCCAATATCATCCACAGGATTTGCTGCTGCATCCAGCAAAGGATCAGGGTAGTGCCGGGGTTAAGGTCTCTGCTCAAGGCCATTGAGTCATTGTGAATTCAGTTTTGTCTGTTGCACTCCTGTAACATAAAGAAGTGCTTGATCCTGGCCCTTTTTTTTTTCTCTTTAACGACCCATTGTGCTCTGTCAGGGCAATGATGGTTCTGTCCTCTTTTTCTCTTCCCTTTGTTCTGAGCTAGATGAGAATCAAGGATGCTTACTTGCTGTATTAATAAGGGGGCTGGAAAACAAGGCACAAGTAGGAAGGATGAAAAAGAAAATTGCATGTGAGAAAGCAGATGCCCTGAAGGCAAGTTTTTTCATGTCAGAACACTTGTTGGCTGCTTGTTTTGAGTGTTTCAATTTAAACAATATATGAAAGGCAGTGGCCTGAATCCTCCCAGTCTGAGCCTTGGGGAGATCAAGGGAGGTGCCACAGCTCCTGCTGCACTCTGCTACTAAGCATATCTCAAGATGCTCTTGTTTGAATTTATTCTTAGAGATGGAAACCTCTGCTTTTCTATGATACTCACAATTGCTGCAGTGGGAAGGCTGTCAGAAGAAATTCAGTTTCTATGGTCTCTTTTTCTACGATCTTATCATCTACAGCTCTGAGCTCTGATCAACATTTCCAGCAAAACCTTATTCTCCAGATTGTCTTGATGGTTTTTAAGCACTGATGCTGCTCATGAAATTTCAGAAAAATAAGATAATTAGTACTGCTTGTAAGTAACTTTTACAGAAATGTCAGCTGCTTTGCATTCAGCATATGCTCAAGCAGTGTTCTTCAAGTGCTTGAAATTTCATCTCCAGATTCCTGTGGATGAACAGGTCACATGCAAGCTGTGTCATGACTGAAGTGGCACTAGAAAATTACAGATATCAGAAACCTGCAGTCTGTGTTAAATATGGAAGACTAAAATTACCACTGAAGAAAATAAAGTGAAGTGGGATTTCTGGGAAGAGCTTTGTGCTAGTGGAGGATACTCATGTCACTGATTTCAGGAATTGTGTTTATCAGAAATTTTGGTAATAGTTCTGATATCAGTTGCCATCTGCCATTACAAAGTAGTTAGAAGTTTTTCTCCTCCCATTCCTAGGGGTAAACAGCACCTCTGAGCCGTTTTGTTTTTGCAAGCTGGTTGACTTCTTTTTGAGAGGAAAGGTATGAGTGAAGGAATTAGGGCAGTGTTGGCCAACCATCCATAGGACATGGGGTCACTGCCAACATCTCCACTGCCCTATTGGGACCACTGGCCTGGGAGTGCAGCTGCCTGGCAGACCATCATCTTCCACTGCTGGATTCATAAATGCTGTCTCATTCTTCTCAAATGTTGCAGTGGCCCTGTGCTCCTCCACGTACATTTGAAAATTATAGAAGTAATCAAAAATAATGACCCCAACATGAAAGGAAAAGAAAAATCACTAAGCTAAGCAAGGTGCCAGATTAATAATAATAATTTATATTTTCAATGAGCCAAGATTCCTTTGAAATCAGTTGCATGCTTCAAGAGAGAGACATCTGGCTGTATAGTTGCTGTCTAATTGATGCAGCTAGCCCATTTCAGGCAGGTTACCTTTCTGCTGCTTGTTCCCCCCTGAGAGAAGCAACAGCTTGTTCTTGCTGCGAAGCATTTCTCTTGATCGCTGTAGTGCTTCTCATGCTAATTGCAGCTATCTCATTTCAAATGTGTTCTTGTCTCACCAATTAGAAATCAGCCCAGGGTTAGATTCCTGTCCTCTTTGCTCCCCGGTAGGGAGCTAGTGGCTTGCAATCACAGCTTGAGCCTTATTCCCTATCTCCTGAGCTGACAGGCTGGTTCAGAGGGACTGATGAAGGTGGGAGATATTCTTTGTGCGAGGTCCCTATCAGCAAACCCAAGACACAGCCCGTAGATACCCACCTGCCAGTGCTACAGCTGACAGGCTGTGCCTTAATAGCTGCTCAGTGTTACAGAGCTCTCCAGCTCTCTAATTAAAAAAGGGGGGAAAAAAAAGAAAGAAAAAAAAAAGAAACTAAGCGAAGCTTTCTGCATACTAAACACCCTCCAGTTCTCTCAGTGCAGATGCAGACATGTTTCTAGCTGTTCCTCAGGGACAGGGAGCAGAAGTCTTGCCAGACATGGCCATGGGGGCAGATCTTTCCTAAAGTCACTGGGAGGTCACGCCTTGGGCACCTGCAAGTGGATGTGTTTGCCCGTGGGCTTCATCCCACAGAGCTGCTGGTACCCACAGCAAGAGGCCTCTCTGAGCAGACATGCTGGGCTGCATCCTCGGGGGGCTCAGCCACTATATGAATCCAAGGGGAATGATCCCAGAATGAAATTAGAGAGAGAGTAAGCCAACATAAAGATCAAGGTTCCCATATAAACTATGTTGGCTTGATTCTTGTACTCATTCCTCACTTCCCACTCATTCTGTGAATTTGCTCCTGATTAACAGTGGTGTAAAGGAAAGGAGCCCTGGGCACTCCCACGTTGATGACAATGCCACTGATGGTTCACAGAATTGGACATGAGTGACAGAGACTGGGCACAGCCTCCCACGGTCTGAAAAAACCTCGAATACCCTGCCTCCAAGGGCTGGTAGGACAGAGCACACTTTAGGAAAGGGATTACACATCCATTTCAGTTCAGAGCTACATTTTTATTTCCTCCCATATTTCCCCCTGGAGTCTGACTTGACAGGCCAGTTGTCTCATTGCAAGTCTGGAGCATTTCTTTTTCTAAAAAAAAAACCCAGAACAATTTATTTGAATACATACATGCAAGTGCAAGATTTACATACAACCCCCACTGCCAAGGAAAATTTAAAAAAAACCCCAACATTTAAAATGAGTCCTTTTCATTGGTGAGAGAACTGTGCTTAGTATTCAGGACACTACATCTGAATACATTGAGTAAATTATATGTGCCAAACTATTCAGGCATCACCTGACTACAAGATTTACTCACACAAGCAGCCACAGAAACTACATAATAAGGAACCTTTAGCGTCCTTCCAGAATACAGATATCCTAGCTGGGGAGCCAGCCTGACAAGACAGCTAGCGCTCCAAGAGAGGAGGGATCCACTTCTTCTTTAGTTACTCAATGGGACTCCAAAATCTGGCATCCAAGGCAAATCTGGTGTTTCCTGCCTATATGAAGCAGGCAACACATCTCTTTTCCTTTGTCATTTCATTTTTTCCTTTATCCCACCCTTTTTTTTCCTGCTAAAACAGGCTGCAGATGATTAAGCTGGATCTGTCAGGAGGTCTGAGTGTGTGTACCTTTCCCACAGAGCTGGTATAGGGAAGCTGGACCAGTTGGATGCATGTACAAACCCCCATGGGGGCGCTTCAGTTCCACACTCATGAAAATAAAATACACCATGCAGTGGCTACCAAAGGGACAGAAGAAAAAACAGTGTTTTCAAGCAGCTTTCACAAAAAATATCCAGCAAAACCCTACCTGAAAGGTTTTGGTTGCATTTCTGATTAGAGCTGATAATCTTCTCTGAAGTCTTTTTCTAGCTCCCAGGTGTGTTGGAGCACTGACAGATTTGCCATCTCTGGTAGGTGTCCAACACAAGTCACCCCAAACAGAGACTGAGGCTTGCTTTGAAGTTTCAAGTCTCTTTAAACTGAAATCAAACTGAATGAGGGACTGGATCTCTTTCTTGATGATGGTCTGAAGCAACCACTACACACACGTTGCCTACCAGAGGCGATGTGGAAGGGGTGGGGGTACCAGAAATTCCACAGGGATGGCAGCTGTTTTCATAACCTCTGTTGCACATACTCTATTAAACCACATTTTCCCTTCTGTAATGTTGCACCCGCATGTAGCTTTAAAGAAGGCTGAAAACCTGGACACGAAGACAAATTGAGCTAGAAGCAGCCAAGTCCCTGCCCGTGTCTGCCACTTGAGCTTGTTGCCTCCTGACACTTCTCCAGCTGGTCCCAGGGTGCTTAAGAGAAGCCCACCATCAGCAGCCAGTTGGGAGATGGATGCCAAGGAGATCAAAAGACCAAGTAGACAGGGTATCCAGCGTGTTCTGATTCAGAGAGAAGGTCCAGACACAGACAGCTGGTCATGACCAAAGGTGGGTGAAGCACGACATCTTAGCTATAAAAAGCAGCAAAATGGAGACGACTCAAAAGGAAAGCACTGGGTGATGAGTCCTTTGTGTGGTGTGGCCCACAGTGCCCAGGAACCGTCATCTGACCCGTATGAAATGTGTACAAGGGACAATGATAAAGAACAGGTGAAGGCAGCTTGGAAACAGAGATAAATAACCCTGGAGTGGGGAGAGCATAGCAGTGTTTGTGCTGCAGGTGATGGCAAGTCTGGTGATGGCTAAGAGAGCTGGGGGTGTTGTCTGGAGAAGAGAAGGTTCCAGGGAGACCTTAGAACCCCTTCCAGTACCTAAAGGGGTTCCATGAGAGATGGAGAGGGACTTGGGAAAAGGGCATGGAGTGAAAGGACCAGAAGGAATGGCTTCAAACTGACAGGGGGTAGGGTTAGATGGGATATTGGGAGGAAATTTTTTAATCTAAGGATGGTGAGTCCCTGGCACAAGTTGCCCGGAGAAGCTGTGGCTGCCCCATCCCTGGAAGTGTTCAAGGTCAGGCTGGATGAGGCTTTGAGCAACCTCGTCTAGTGAAAGTTGTCCCTGCCCATGGTGCGGGTTTGGAACTAGATAGTCTTTAAGGTCCCTTCCAATCCAAAACATGCTGTGATTCCATGACTCTATAAGTTTGCATCTTTTTTTTGCCTCAGGCAACAGAAGCTACAGAGTATTAGGTCTGGTCCCAGATGATGGGTGAGGAGAGTAAGAACCTTATTTATGTATAAACACTCTGCCTAAGCTGTGTATGACAATTTTTGTATTTACTGAAGCATGATTTTGCCACCCTTCAGGGAAGAAAAGACTAAAGCTGAGATCATTAATCCTTAATACTAAATAGATGCAGCTTGTTAGTTTGCATTTCACCATGTAATTATCACTGCCATGAAACATTCTCAGAAACGCTGGGCTGCAATTCTCTTGCACATCCAACCTGAAAAGCCTGCAGGAGAAGATGTCTAGAGGGGACAGAGGCCAATGACGTGATTCTGGGAGTGATGCTTCATCATTTGTGGGGTGAAAGCTCAGCCACAGACATTTTCTTCAGAAGCCTCCTTCATGTCTGTGTCAGTGAGGAAATGCTATCAGCAGCTTTGAAATTAATTGCAGATTGGGGCAATTAATCTGAATTTAAACATAACGTGTTCAAGGGTTTCATAAGCAATTAATGATCCTAAATCTAATCTTCCCAAATGAAGTCCTAGTCAATCCCTGTGGGATCCCCAGCTATAACCTCCCATTCCTCGGTCCATGACTGTAGCACCTGGTTTGATTCTGTTGATTTTCTTGTACAGACTCATTTGCTCATGGATTCATCACACCCACCCTGGGAAGCGTATGACAACAGGATACACAGGCTACCCTCTCCCCCCTCCTTCATCCTCTTAATTGCTCTGTTCAAAGCAGTCATTCAATTCAGAACTAAAATGCTTTGTGCAGGTTTGTATTAAAATCTGTGTCTTGAAAGACGGTGACAGTTTCACCCCTCAGGATGGATCCCCCACTGAACAGACACAAACCAGGCAACTTGCACTGTCTGTTCATGGAAGCGTGAAGATGGGTTCACACTTGCTAGGAAGTGACAGTCTCTTGACTGGAAGGGGGAACAGCCCCTGTGCCATCAACTGGTAACCAACCAAAACTGTCTTCAGCCACAAAGGTTTTGCTAAACTACTCTGCAGGGGATCAGTGAACATGTTCGGAAAAATAAGCCTCTGCTTGTCCCTAGCCAGGAGTGATGAAGAGAGCTGTGCTGGCCGCAGCAGGACCACAGGATGGATGTGGCAGCAGTCACCAGTGGGTGCAAGGGTGGCAGGGTGTCTGGGTGAAGTTTTGAGATGTGACAGGGGTACAGACACGAAAAGCCTGGCATGACTAGTCAGGCCGTGGGTGACTGAGCCCCAGTGCTGGTGACTGTGAAGCTGCTGGCTTTGCTGTGCACCTGCTCCTCTCAGTCTTCTGCAGCAGACAGATCATCTCCTGATGCAGATACTCTGGACATTGCCTTGCCTCATCCAGGCAGTGTGTTAACAGACCCAATCCAGAGTAGTTTTCATTGCTCATATTCTTTAGAAGTTAGTTTTCAAGCATTGAAACACCTTACTTAACATGTTCTCAATTTTTCC
The DNA here is from genome assembly GCF_036250125.1 of Pseudopipra pipra. Taxonomy (NCBI): domain Eukaryota; kingdom Metazoa; phylum Chordata; class Aves; order Passeriformes; family Pipridae; genus Pseudopipra; species Pseudopipra pipra. The sequence continues at coordinate 42,812,290 of NC_087581.1, read as the reverse complement.
ACTTGGACAAAGTTATCTTTGCCCTCCAAAGGAAGGAGTAGGTGGCTATTTACTGACAAACAACAATCTACCATTGCTCAAAACTTTAATACCCTTTGCTCTACAGTGCATTTTGCTGATACCAAATAAAAGTGAACAAATGTCCAGAAAACAGCAGCAATATATTCAACTTTGGAGGGGAAAAAAAAGCATTTTTATCTACTGAAAAATTCAGAGATGATTAAATTTGCAGAAGACACATTTGTTATGATACACAGAAAGCTTTGACATAATCTGAATGACAGACTACATTTACATGGGCAAGCTTATTTTGTAAGTTTCCCTCCCAGTTTACTCAGGCAAAGTGGTGGAGGAGGGGGATGAGACCTGTTGTACAGCTTCTGACAGAGTTCACTGCTACAGCTCCTTGACAAGGGAGAGAAAGTCAGAGATCTGAGTCAGCTCAGGCCTGAGATGACCACAGTCTCCCAGGCCACTCTCACAGCCTACTCCCTCTGCCACAATGAGCAGAGGGACACAGGAACCATGGACACAGCCTGGCTGGTGACAGACATAGGGGCAGGAATGTGGGCTTTCCTTTGCTGAACATAAATCCAGCTAGGATTATTATTTAGGTACCTTTGCATCCCAATTTCTAGGATTTCCTTCAAAATCTTCTTTAAGCTTTGTTAAGGGCAGGAGATAAAATAAGGTAGATATGCTAAGTCCCACCTCTCTCTGGTCATGTTGACATCATTTTGTGCAAAATTTGGCCCTAGATTAGACTTCCTCCCTCCAAAATCATAGAATCGTAGAACTGTAGAAGCACAGAAGCATCAAGTAATAGAATCTTAGAGTTATAGAATCACTGGATGGTTTGGGTTGGAAGGGACCTTAAAGATCATTCAGTTCCCCTCTGCCTGCCACTGGCAGCTACACCTTCTACTAGAGCAGGTTGGTCAAAGCCCTGTCCAACCTGACCAGTGTTTTTCAGAGGGGGGTTATCCATAGCTTCTCTAGACAACCTGTGCCAGTGCCTCAGCACTCTCATTGTAAAAAACTTCTTATCTCCATTCTAAATCGACAGAGCCTCAGGTTTTTTTTTGAAAGGTTTGTTAGCAGCACACTGGGACAGCACAGCATCCTGATGGCTGCAATGGACAGCCATCACCTTGTGCAAATCCCTTCATCATCATCACATTCTACTGCTAAAGAGGATGTACACAGAGCTGCATTCAGTTAATAGGAAATCTCTTTTTAAGAGATCCATCTGCTTGCCCTGTCTTGTGAAATGAAAACATCAGAGAAGGAAATCTGCTGCTACATGACTCAGAGGCGATCTGTCAAGCATTTATGTCCATCCCTGCCAGCCCCTCTCACCCCAGCTACCAAAGGCTACCTGCTTCAAGCTGCTATGTGATGTTCTGAAGAGCCTGCATGTCACCATCATGATATAATCTCCTTCTGCAGAAATTTAATTAGCACTGTGAAAGAGCTGACCTTTCTCAAGAATTTATTTTTCCCATTATGCTAAAAATATCCCAGTGAATATGTCAATAGTATCTTTGATGCACAGAGCACTTCAATGCTCTGCTGTAAGAGAAGAAGCATTTTGAAATTATGATTGTTACAGAGAATGAGAAAAAGAAGATTTTAAATAGCCTTTAAAACAGGCAGCATTATTTGGAATCAAAGTTATTGTGAATGTCCTAGGCAAAAGAAAGGGCCATAGACACAGCAGTCACGTTTCTCATGGTGCATTTTATAGTAATACTAGTAATTGATATTACAGGGCATTTTACAAAAGATCTATATTTTTTAATCCATCATTCAAGAATAAAGAAGCAGGGAAAATTAAACTCATTTGCCAAAGCCCATACCCTACACTGCCCATCTTGCCGTTTCTATCCACTAGGACACACCTGAAATCTGCTTCTTTGTCATTTATTAATGTCATCTTTGCCTCCACTGCAAAAGCAATAAATGATGCTGCACAGTGTGGTTGGTGTCTTTGCAGAGCAGCAACCATATATATATATATCATCATGGCCAGGCTTCGCGAACGAAGATTTGGGGAGGGCTCTACCCACGTTTGTTGCAAGTGCGCTGGTGGCTAAAAAGGCCAATACGAGATAAACATGTCTGATTGCAAAAGGCACAGCAGAAAGACTCCCTAGGTGGTATATTCTGCAAGGCACAATTCTTCTGCGTTGTCTTTTCTCCTCAAGAGTGATCCTGTGTGCTTTCTCAAAGGCATCAGCAGCATTATAGATGGTGTTTCTCCAGGCCTCCCGATTTGAGGTCAGAGTAGACCAGTTATGTTGATCAACATGGCCAAGGCTGAGACGTTGTTTCAGGGAGTCCTTGAATCTTTTCTTCAGGGCTCCTCTCTTGCGGCAGCCAGTGGCAAGTTCACCATAAAGCAAGATCTTAGGGAGGTGGTGGTCCTTCATCCTTGAGACGTGCCCTGCCCAGCGCAGCTGTGTTCTCAGCAACATGGCCTCAATACTTGTGACTGCTGCTTGTTCTAGAACAGATGTATTGGTCACATAATCTGACCAGCGGATGTTTAGGATTGTACAGAGGCAGCGTTGATGGAAGCATTCTAGCCCCAGGGGGTGGCGGTAGATGACCCATGATTCAGAACCATACAAGAGAGTAGACACCTGAAGAAAAGTACAAAGATCAGTGTTTACAGAGCCTTAGTGCTGTCTACTCTCTTATACAGATCTGAATCATGGGTCATCTACCGCCACCACCTGCGACTCCTAGAACGTTTCCATCAACGTTGTCTCCATACAATCCTAAACATCCACTGGTCAAATTATGTGACTAATACATCAGTTCTAGAACAAGCAGCAGTCACAAGTATTGAGGCCATGTTGCTGAGAACACAGCTGTGCTGGGCAGGGCACGTCTCAAGGATGAAGGACCACCGCCTCCCTGAGATCTTGCTCTATGGTGAACTTGCCACCGGTTGCCACATGAGAGGAGCCCCAAAGAAAAGATACAAGGACTCCCTGAAACAACATCTCAGCCTTGGCCATATTGACCACCATAACTAGTCTATTCTGGCCTCCAGCTGGGAGGTCTGGAAACACACCATCTATAACGCAGCTGTCTCCTTTGAGAACACACGCAGGATCACTCTCGAAGAGAAAAGACAATGCAGAAAGAACCGCGTTCTGCAGAATATATCATCTAAAGAGTCTTTCTACTGTGCCTTTTGCAATCGGATATGTCTGTCTCGTATTGGCCTCATAAGTCACCAACGTGCCTGTAACAAATGTGGATAGAGCCTTCCCAAATCTTTGTTCGCGAAGCCCAGCCATGATGATGATGATGATATTTCACCAAACTCTTTTATGAAGCTTTCCGAAGGCACTGTTGTTTTTCTTGCATGACAGGATGGCAGTGCAAGGTGTGCTTGGTGGGTGGTTCTTTTCTTCCTCAGCAAGTCCTGGATTTCTTGATTTTTTTCATCATACCAGTCCTTGTTCTTCTTGAGGGAGAATTCTAAGGATTCTTCAGAGGACTGCTGGATGCTGTTTTTAATATGGTGCCAAAGTGTTACAGGAGAGGAATCTGTAGAATCTATGGAATGGTTATCAAGCCTAGATTGAAGATTAGCCTGGAATCTGTCTCTTACTGTGGCTGATTGGAGATTGTTAACTTGGAGTCTCCTTCTTGGGATGCTGCCCCTTTTAGGTTTGAATTTGAGATTGAAGTTGAGTTTACAGCGCACAAGCCAATGGTCTGTTTGGCATTCTGCACTGGGCATCACGCAGGTGTGATGGACATTGTGGACATTTCTCCGTTGCACCAAGACATAATCAATGAGGTGCCAATGCTTAGATCTGGGGTGCATCCAGGTAGTCTTCAGACTGTTTTTCTGCTGAAAGATAGTATTAGTGATGGTGAGCTGTTGCTTTGCACAGAATTCTACCAAAAGTCGACCATTATCGTTGCAGTTTCCAACACCATGCTTGCCTAATATTCCTTTCTAGGCTTCAAAATTCTTACCTACTCTGGCGTTGAAATCACCAAGGATAATGATCTTATCATCTGCAGGCACCTTTTGGGTAAGGCGGTGCAGGTCAGTGTAAAATTTATCTTTCTCAGCAGGGTCAGCTTGGAGAGTTGGGGCATATATACTAAAGAGGACAACGTGTTGCTTGTTGTGTAGTGGAAGGCGTAGGGAGATAATGCGGTCAGAGTGACCTGTCGGCAGATTTTCGAGTTCAGGAACAATAGAGTTTTTGATCATGAAGCCGACTCCTGAGAGATGTTTTTCAGTTCTGGGTTTACCTGACCAAAAGAGTGTGTAACCAGCACCATGTTCTCTGAGGCTGCCTTCCTCGTGAAGGCGAACTTCAATGAGAGCAGCGATGTCGATGTTAAGATGTGACAGCTCATGGGCAATTAGGGCAGAACAAAGCTCAGGCCGTCCGCTATTCGCAGAATTGAGCATGGTTGTGATGTTCCAGCATGCAAGAGTTAATTTAGGTGCAGGTGTATGCCTTTGTCTTTTGATCTTTGTGCGACCGCATTGGAAGAAGATGCCCGTTGACCTGTGGTTAACCAACCGGGTGAAGGTGGAGATGAGCTTTGTTTAGGCCACCTTTTCTAGGCCCCTCTCCGAGTGGAGCAAGCAGTGCTGTCCTTGAAAAGGCTGCTTGGTCGTTCAGGGTGCTGCCCCAAGAGACTGCCATCTCCAGTCAGTCTCAAATGACCAATATCCTGAACCACCTGCATGTAGGGTTGGGTCTGTGGCTTCCAGTGCACCTTTCACCTGCTGTTTCGATCCTCGCCCGTCGCTGCAGGACTTTTTGCATGTGGGTAAAGCCTTCAAGCCTGCGCAATGGATTTTTAGGTGAGATGCAGTATGCGCGGAACTGGACTCACCCTTTAATCCTAAGGTTCATCTGCCAGGGCCGAGCGAGCTTGAACAGTGGCAGAGAGGTCCCATCCCCTTCTCGCCCCCCTTCCCCCCTCCCTGCCCCTCCTTCCCCCCTTCCCCTCCCTTCTCGGCCTCCCCCCCCCCGTCCCTCTCCCCCCTCCCTCCCCCTGGCCCCCCCGTCCCCTCACCCCCCCCCCAAATTGGACTGGCAAACCTCTGTGCGCTCCAAAGTACCTCCTCTCTACTCCCCTCCTCCGGGGTGGCCGCTGGGGAGCCCGCCTGGCATGGCCGGCTTGGCCGGGGGCTCATATATATATATATGTGTGTGTGTACATATATATATATGTCTGTGTATATATATATATATATATATGTCTGTGTATATATTCATATATATATTCATATATATAAAATAAAAGTTATTGGTTTAGAGTGTGGGCTACCTACATGCAATTTGTTAGTAATCCCACTGCCTCATGACCAGTGACAATTTCTTGTTGGAAAACTTAACCTTCAAGGCTGTCAAGATAAGTGAAATATTCTGTATTTCTACGCACAATAAAAGACTTCTATGCTCTTCAGATATCTGCTTCTCCTATTTTCTTGTGAAAGGAAGTAGCAGGTAGGTGCTCCAGCTGGGACAAGGTCCTCTTCTACCCTCATAGTAGGTGGTGGGAAAGCCACTCTGAGCTCAGAAAGCTCAAATCTTCATCTCTGACATGAACTAAACACCTCCCCTATAAGGTAAATATATATTTCAAAATGGAGAAATGCTTTTTTTTAAAAATGTATTTATGGAAATACTATTAGGCAGTGCTAGTCCTAAGATACAACACTTTGCTCAGAAAAGTTGGTAAATTTTATGGGTGAAATATGCCCAGATTTTCTTCTCCACCCTGTTTTTGAGATCTCTTAAATATCATGGTTCTTTCCAGGCAGCCTGGCTTGAAAAGAAAGTTGAGCTTCAGCATGGACTTGACCCTGCAGCTGGAAAATAACATACACCTTGCCTTGATGCTGCTGCTGGTTGTGCTGTACAGCGTCAGTGTGGCTGTGATCTGGTGCTTTGACTCCCTCGGTCTCTAATTGCCAAGGACAAGAAGAGATATGCACTGAAAAAAATCTATAAACCTTGTGAGCACTCAACCACAAGATTAATAAGGACCAGAGAAGTGCCCAGATGGACCATATGCATTGGAAAAACCAAAAATGCCAAAGAGACTAAGTGGTAGGAAAAGAAGGTCTATCCACACTTTCAGGGGGGCAGTTATGACTTCTGATAAATGAAAAAAAATAAAAATTGAATGGCAAAAGTCTGTGTCCATGTAAGTTATGGGAGTGACATACCAGCTTCACCTCAGTATCATAAAACTGGCATTGAGCACAACAGCCTTCTCATTTGCCAGCAGCTATTTATAATGCTTTTTTTCCCTCCTTTGGCATTGCTCAGGGAATAAAACAGCAGTACCTTGACTGTAAAACAGCCCAGGCAATTTTGCCTTTTTTTTGTTGCTGCTCAGGCTCCTCTGCCTCCTGAAGAGTTAAAAATATTTGTGCTTTCAACGCACTCAAAATGGACAACGTTCTTCTGATTTTTGTAGCCATTTCAAGGTTCCATAGCAGCATATAGCAATGTCATGCAGCTGTACATAATGAGCCTTGGTGATATTACAGCATCAAACTAAATAAGGATTTTAGCAGATATAAAAATTGTCTCTTGGTGCAGGTGCAGGACAAATGACAGCAGGATCAACAAGAAACGGAAACAACGGGGCTTTTTTTTCATGAAATTGTGGAGGTTCATTTAGTGTGCAGTTCCATGAAATAAAGATACTATTAATTTAAAATTAAAATGGGAATTAATCTAGAATTTGCCCTTCAGTGTTTCCCAGTGAACTGATAGCACACTGCAGGCTTGGAAGACCTGCAAAAGCAATTCATAATGATAAGTGTCACCCAACAGTCATCACTTCCAGGGTGGTGCTGCAACTCAAAATGTAGCCTATCCAAAAATAGAAACATATGGTTACTCTAGCAAGGTACACCTTTACCATATATTCATTTATCTCCTGGGCTGTTGCTCAAACTGTTGCTTGAAGGCAGAATTTACTACCAGGGTATGTAAAGTAGAGAAAAACCTTAATACGCAGGAAAAATAAGTACCATGTAATGAAGAGAAGTCAAGGAGACTGACACAATGATGATTAGTCATTTTTCAGATATCCTTTTCATAGCAATTTTTCAATAAAATCTTTTTTGTGCTACAGAGTGGAAACTTCCACAAACTCTGGGAAAAAATATAGCTAAAATCATCTTGAAGTCATTTTCAAGAATGTTTAAAGAACAATTCACAAAATACAGCATTGAGGGGGCACAGTCTGCTGTCCTGCAGCACTCCCTGACCAGCTGCCATTTGGTGACATGTTTGGGTTTTTTGTTTGCTTGTTTGTTTAAAAAAGGAATTCCTGCTTACATTAAAAATGAATAGTAAGTAAGTTTCCCAAGCAGTTTCATAGACCACTTAGCCACCTCTGTATCTGGCTCAAGTGAATGTGGCCTGCAACCTTCTCATCCAGGCGATGGGATGGGATGGGATGGGATGGGATGGGATGGGATGGGATGGGATGGGATGGGATGGGATGGGATGGGATGGGATGGGATGGGATGGGATGGGATGGGAGCCCTCATGAAGAGTTTGGTGACCTCTAGTGGGAGCACAGCAGTGCCACGTACATCCAAAAGGCACATAAAGCCCCATATCCCGAGGACACTCCACCTGTTACACAAACCCTGGAATAATCCAGGTGACCATGAGTACATGGTACAAGTTCACCCTTGCAGGGATTGTGTGCAAAGAAATTCCTGCAGCTTATGTGGGTGGAGGAGCTGATGCACCGCCGCTGCAGGATGATGCCAGTGGCAGCTCAGATCCCTCCTTTACCCCTGTAGAACACAAACACAGGCACACAGACCTGCACAGCCAAAGAGAGAACAGAGCTGGGTGACCTACACCCATGAGCACAAGCCTGTTTCTGGGTGAGCTTCCCCAGTCTGGAAGGTTGTGGACAAACAACCCTCAAAGAAGATCCAGCTGGAAAGTGCCATTTAAATGTCTTTTTATCAATTTTCTCTCCAGGAACTCACAGTACCTGCTCCCATTTAACCAGCTAAACTCAAAAAGCAAAGCTCATCCTTGGTATTATTTCAAAGCCTTCCTGCAGTTAACCAAATATGATAAATTTGCTATCGGCCACTAAATCAGTGAAAACAAATATCAGAAAAATGTGAGCACAAACAGAAGTCAATTAAATTGTACCAGAGGGGCACAGGAATGGCTGTACCTTGCACAAAGGGTTTAATGAGAAATCAGTTATTTTAGCGTCTGATCAATTTTAATTTCTTATTTCCATCCATGATGTCATGGCTAAAGCTCTTGAAAGATTAAATATTCACTACTTTTGAAATTATGATGAAATTATTCCTATTTTTTTTTACCATTATTTTACTGCTATAATTATTTTTATTAGTTTAGAGTAGACCAGTCGTGCCTTGTTCTCTCACACATACTCTTGGCTGATGGTAGAAGAAACATTTTTTTCTATCCAGATTTCATTTTTTTTAAATTAAATGTATTTTTGTTTCCTGAACGAATAGGAACACAGTGTCTGTTGGTTGCAATTGTGAAACCATGTGCCTGGAAGGTAGGAGGTCTGCATCAAAATGCCTTGCTTGCAAAGAACAAGACTAATTGTGCATTTTGCTCCAGAACAGTAGCAGGGAGGTGACAGATGCTCAGTGCACACCACTACAGCCTGGGTAGCCACCTGCTTGAGCCAGGATGAGATCCATAGGCTCACATGGGATCTGTCCTTGGATGATTTAATTAGCACCAAAAGCAGTCTCCCACTGCAACGCCAGATTTGCCTTGTCACTCATCTCTGATTAAGAAACAGTGAGTCACTTTCTCACTCTTCCCTGGCTCTTGTGCTGTAGAATAATTTGAATTAAATATTTATAAAGAGCTCTGCATAGTCACAAAGTTACTGTGAAGATCAAATGTATTGGAAAAAGTGTGCAGTGTAGTGAGTGCACTCTGATGCTGTGGTTGTGTAATGTCAGGTAATCCTATTGGAAAAGGGTTATTCATGAAAACCAAATTGTTTTAACTCCCCATATCCAAGAGGATATAGTCAGTAATTCATTTAGATGGTGACTGCATTCCCTGGCTGCTCAAAATATCAATTAAAAAGACATATGTCTTCTCACATGGTGTGTAATAAAGAATCATTTTCTTATAAGCCATTTGTTAATGGTCAACAAGTTATATATCAATAAGTTATATTTGATTTGACTCCAAAAAAAGCTGCTCTGTGAATGTTGCTTTCCCAACAAGTCTGATCATGCTTTCAAACCAATCCCCCTGGCCCAAGACTGTACATATTCATGGTATGGTGACAGGTTGCCAGAACAAACTACTAATAACAGCCTGCAAACTTCGAAATTCAAACGTGGCTGGGTTTTGGTTTTCCCTTCTCTGTTCTGTTTTGGGGGTTTTCTCATTTATAGACTTTATTTGCTAAGTTATCTTAGGGTACAAAGGTTTTTCACACCTGTTAGAGAGTATATTCTTTATTACTTTATTATACTTCATTATAACCTGCTATATGATCTGCTGTTGGGTTCCAGGATTTTTGAATAAATGCTTTATCTGTCTGATAACACCAGCTGTCTCTGCTAGTATAGATATCAGATGCATCGCGTACTTTCCTTTAAGGATTATTTGTGGGCAATGGCTTTTTTCTTCCTAATAATGTTTTTATTATTTTTACACAAATTACTGATACTTTTACTTTGTATGAGGTGTGAGACCATTCAAGACCCTCTGAGAGCACAGTTAAGAGGGTTTTGACAACTATTTTGAAGCTTTCCCTCCCTTTCCCTGAAAAAAAAAAAACACCTACCAAAAAAAAAACCCACAAAAAACAAACAAACAAACCAAAACCACAAAAAACCTCAAAACAAAACAAAACAAACAAACAAACCCACCACAAATCCAAACTCAAGGTCATTCTAGTTGTGTTACTCTAGAGAAAAATGAAAAGTAAAAGGCAAGTTATGCTTGAACAAGGAGCATTTTTTAATATATGCACACTTCAAATTAAAATGCTTTAAAGCAGTTCCCATTTTTCTCTGCAGGTTAATTAGACCTCAGTACAAGATTTTATTATGGTAAATCTAAATATCTTCATTTTGCTGTTGGACACAAATTCAGTTACACTCAACAAGCATAAGGTTGATTGATGAGCAGGCAATCAAACGAGCAAATTTATCTCATTACAGACACCCAATAGCTGACATAGAATTGACTCTTTTTTGCTAATCACTTTTGTCAAAATATACAACATAATCAGGTGTCTTCTCAAAGCAGAATGCAATGAATGAAAATAAGGATGGCAGAGATATGGTCGTGGCTCCTCTCTGGCCACTGACTTTGGTTGCTGTTGATGTGCCTTATGTCTTGTGCATGTACAAAGAAGGGCAGAAGAGCTGTAGAAGGCCCCAGAGTAAAAGTCTGATGTGGAGCGGCTGAGGGAGATGAGCTTGTTTAGCCTGGAGAAAATGAGGCTCAATGGGGACCTTATTTCTCTCTAAAACTACCTGAAAGGAGGTTGTAGCCAGGTGGGAGTAGGCGTCTTCTCATAAGTAGCAAGCAATAGGATAAGAGGAAATGGCCTCAAGTTGTGCCAGAGGAGGTTTAGTTTGAATATTAGAAAAATTTCTTCACCAAAAGGGTTGTCAGGTTCTAGAAAGGCTGTACAGGGAAGGGGTGGAGTCACCATCCCTTGGGGGGGGGGATTTAAAAGACATGTAGATGTGCCACTTGAGGACATGGACAGGGCGGGCTTGGCCTTGCTGGAGGACTGGTTGGACTTCATGATCTTAAGGGTCTTTCCAACCTAAATGATTCTGTGACTCTGATTTATAACTGACACAAGGGAAAATGTCATATTTCAGTACACAGACTTTATTAACCAGATTATTCATGGCAGATTTCCTTCTGCAAAATTGTGCCTTGAGCATGGGGATCAGCAGAACAGCCTTGTGTTGCAGTTGGCCATGTGTGCTTTCTTAGGACTGAAGTGTGGAACGAAGGGAGGGAGAGTGGGAGAAGGGAAGATTAACTGCTAATCCTAAGGAAAAAGGTGTAATGAAAAATTTTGGAATCCCTACACTGATATATGTGTTCATTTTCTTTAATATTCATCGAAGGGAAAGAACTTATATGTTTACCTTCATTACTATTAATGGTATAGAGCGCTAGGTGGGTAAGCTAGCTTCCCTATAAATATTAATAGAGAAGCTTTTTTAACTCACATGAAGATGCGGGCAGAAGGACACCAACAGAGCTCTCAAACAAGCGTCAAGGATAGTAACATTTCAGCTTGCTAAGTGTGTCTATTGCTTTCCCAATGTTACATCAATAAAATTCCCATTTGTCTGATGTAGGACATGCATTTCCTCATGGATTGTTGCCAATTATGGTAAAGAACTGATCAATAAAGTAAAATGATGGGAATTCATGAACATTAAAAAGTCATGCATAATTTACAACCATGCTTAATTCCAGCATGCTGGAAATGAGGCAACTATAAGGCAGTGTAACTACCACGCACTTCAGATGCTAGGAAAACCAAGTCAAATTTCTGCATTTGGTTAAGGTATAGCAAGCATTGTCCTGATATTTTTAAAGCAATCAGGAGATATGGACACGGATAAGGATTTATGACTCTGATTATCTTTTGTCTTGCTGACGTAAATTAGCCTTCTGGGAAACCAAAGTTACTTCTCAACATGCTCTTAATGGTCTGAGTCAGAACTGCAGATGATGCCTCTCCTACAAGGGTTTTATAGTAAAAAACAGAGGTGAGAGCTTCCGTTGCAAGGGACAATACAAGTGGGAACAGAAATATTTCAAGGGTGTGAGCTCATCCTCCAGTGTGTCACAGGCACTACTGCTCAGCAAGCACAGCTCTAGCCATGAAAATAAAGTGTTTACTTTTCCATCTGGATCAGGGCAATGATTATTCCAGTCATTGACATTACCTCTGCAAACAAGGAATCATGCCTCAGACTGGCAGCCAGGGTTTACAAGGTAATGAAAGTTGCTTGTGTCTTGAGATAATCCCTGTGCTATCGAGCCTGTGTCAAGGGGGGGTTGAATGACTGATGCACTCCCGCATCTCCTGTTGTGATTAACAGGCTGATCCTCCCAACTCGGCAGCTGGTAGCAGCCCAGAGTCCCAGCTCACACAGCCTCACATTGCAGCAGAAGATGATTAGTGCAGGGTATCAATTTGTGGTGTGTAGCCACAACAAAGCCAGGAAAGAAGGGAGGTATAAAGTTGGGACATTGACATGCTCTGGACAAGACCAAGATGTGTTCCTGCTGCTTCTGTTTCTTCATGCTGTAACTAGTCCTTGTATAAGTATGGTAAGTATAACTGCAGCTGCACAAACAGGTTTGTATGGACACCTGTAAATGAGCTGAGCAAAGAGGAAAGCCCACAGAATGCATTTAGATGTGCTTATCTTTTTGTCAGTGGGATATCTGCCCTCATGACAAAGTTCCAAGACAGTACAGTATATTAACCTTGGTGTAAAATGGAAAAGGTGGTGATCAGATGCTGATGCAGGATGATAACTGGGAACACAAGTAATTGCTAGCTGACCCCAGACCTTGCTGTTACTTGGCTGCTCAATAGCAATTTTTTAAATAAGAAATGGTGTAAGGGTACTTTTACAAAATTCTGATCCCTAGAAAAGACAAATTAACATCAGATTTTACTGTTGTGGCCGAAAACCAGACAATCTGACAGCCTATGCTCCCACTCAAGGTGCACCAGGGGAGGTTTAGTTTGGATACTGGAAAAACTTTCTTCACCAAAAAGGTTGTCAAGTGTTGGAACAGGCTTTCCAGGGCACTGGTGGAGTCACCATTCCTAGAGGGATTTAAAAGATGTGGATGTGGCATTTAGGGACATGGTTTAGTAGTGGACTTGGCAGTGCTAAGAGGGTTAATGGTTAGACTTGATGATCTTAGAGGCATTTTCCAACCTAAAGAATACTGTGATTCTATGATTCTTCTGTTTGTCCCTTGCCTTGCAATTCCTGCCTTGCCAGTGGTGCTCTTGCTCTGCCCACAGACACTGTTCTTGCATTGATACCACAGGGGAATGATCAAATTGAACATATAATCAGATTGAATGAACCAATCATTTTATATCTTTATTTTATAAAAACATTGTATTGACTCCATGCACAGTTACTTTCAGTCCTGCATGGACTAGGAATATATTTGATTGGACTTCTAATAAGTTTTCATGCATTTAGACAGTAAGTTCCCAGCTCTCTATGACTTTCCCTCTGATGAATTATTTATTTCCACTTATTTCTCAGGAAAAAAAAGATGGAGATGTGCACTCTGCACCACCTACACAGACCCTTCAAACAGAGCTCCTCCTCCTCTCTTCTGTTGAAGCTGCTGCAGAACAAACTCACAGAGCCAGATGTTTCCTGCCAGCATCCACCTGCTCTGCAAGAATAATGCTTCCAGGTTACCCCAGACTTTGTACACCAAGTCCAGTGCATCCTGTTATGGAACTGGGTCCTGCAATGATGTTGCATGGTGCTAGGAGTGAAAATGAGGCCCAAAAATACATACCTAAATCCTTAATATAGGAATTTTAAAAATAGTAATTCTTACTGTTTGTGCTAATGGCTTCTGTTCTGGAATAATTTCTTCCTTTTCCTGTATCATTTTTCCTTACCTTATATAAATTATCTTGCCTCCTAATCCCCATAAAGCACATGACAAAGCTTTCACAGACTTTGATGGACTCAGAAATGGAGCAATTTTAAACAGAGGAGCATAAATTAACCCATTATTCAAATGAGGCAGAAACCCCTCCACTGCTGTTGGGAGCACAGTGATGCTCCTGGGTGCACTGGGGGCTGGATCTGCAGCCCCTTCCCCAGGCTGAACAAAGAGTCAGGGCTGTAGTTGAAGTCCTGGTGTTCAGCTCCTCAGCCACTGCTCTTCCCATTCCTGGGAGAGGCTGGGGAAGAGAGATGGCTCAGACAGTTTGTCCATGCTGCTAAGGCACAAATCAGAAAAATTAGTGCTTGCAAAACAATTTAGTCTCTTCCAGGTGGGGTCTCCAAAATGCTGCAGCAGTATCTTCACAAACAGACTACAGAGAGTATATCACCTCCTGTGGAAGAAGGACTTCCCTAACCTGATTTTTAAAGACTTTTCTATAAAACTGTCTTTTGCTACCATGCCTCAGAGGCAACATTTGGAAAACATCAGCAGAAATGTAGCAGCAATTCCTGTTGGGTCCTCCTGTTCCTCCTAAAGGCAGTGGTGAGGTAGAGATTTCACAGAGCCAGTTTTTCTCAAGGTTTACAACTCAGCAATAAACAGTGGGCACCCTTTCCATGGCACAAGTGCAATTTGGCTGTGCTCTGTCAGATTATGCAGTTCTGTCTGAACCACGTCTGGAGAGGGTAGAAAAGGACAGGAATGTTTTTGAGATAGTTGCAGCTTGACAGAGCAGAGAATGGAGTTGGACAAGCCTGCAGAGAGATCTGGCTGCTGCTCTGCAGAAGATCACGGGAGATTCGAGGTAATATAAATCAAACAGTCATGGAAGGGATTATGAAATAGGATTACTGGGAAAAAACGTTTTCTGTAGAGAGAAGAGCAAACCTTAAATGAAATGGGGTAAAAAGTGAATTAACGGAAGAGCAGCAGATAGGACAGGCAGTGCTGGAAGGTGTATCTCAGTGTTCTGAAGCATGATGTTAAAATACTGCCTCCATGAGTTGAGAAGCAAACCTTTCACCAGCTTCAGTCAGGCCACAGCTCCCATTTTAAAACCAGGCTTAGCTGTAGAGAAAGTGGGGTTTGGTAAACATCATCTCGGCATAGAAAAAGTGAGTTTTGTGATATCTTAATCAGGGCTGGATGGAGCTACCCAGTGTGACTGCTCACACTATGTGTATGCTCATAGAATCATAGTCTCAGAGAAGAATGAAATCGTTTAGGCAGGAAAAACCATCTAAAATCATTGAGTCCAACAGTTAACACAGCACAGCCAAGCCCACCACTAAATCATCTCTCCAAGCGCCACATCTACAGATCTACACATGCTTACACACAAGATGGCAGGACCAAAACCCACATCACTGCACACTGGGCTTCTCCAAGTCCCTCCAATGCCCACTGAAACTCAGCAGGGCTGTGTCTCCTGATACCAGGAGGAGCCTGGCCCTTAGAGTCCGACCACAAGTAGGGCTGCCCCAACATTATCAGTCCTCTGTGCCAGCTGCTGAAATTTCTCTGATTTATTTTCAGAGGTCTGGCTGCCAATGTAACAGGAGAGACGCCACGGTTCACTCAGGAAATGAGGGACTGCATACGCCAAGGGTTCAGATGCGAAATGGTCAAGGAACTTTATTATACTGAACTGACAACTGGAACCCAACTGAACTTCAAAATGGCTCCCACCTTATATATGGTAAGGCAAGAACATGCTGGAAGGTGGGTGGAATTAGGGAGCAGTAAGGGCGGAGCATGCAAATTAACAGGAAAATTTAACTAAATATGGAAAATACTGCAATACAGTAGAAATTAACCAATGGGAGGACAGGGTTTAGGGCCATGAGGGAAAGTGGAATTTTCCAGCATCAGGGGTATAGTATATGGGGAATTATACAACAAAATGTGAAACACAACATTAAATTCAAAATGTGTATTCTTCAATAATTCACGAAAGTCCACATCTGCTTACGAGGTCAGGAAGAATGCTGAATTCGGTGCTCTACTTTCAATCTTCATTTCTTCACCTCCAACAGAGGGAGGCTAAAAAGGGCCCATTTTTTAACAGAAAAGCTGTTTGCACATCATCCTGGCTGTGCCCAAGGCTGTAGCCAGCCCTGTGCAACAGCTACATCCTTTGACTTGCACTCAGCAGAGAAGTTCATCACATCACATAACCCAGCTGGCCTCTCTCATTAACAGCTCTTCCATGGCAGTTTAGGGAAAAGGATGGGGAAGAATCTGCTGTGGCAAGCTGGCAGCTTGCAGAGAAGCAGCCAGTGCTCTGCTAACAAGCCATGAATGTACCCACTGATTAAAAAAAGACCAATGAATTGAACAGGTTATTCTTCTTCCTACTTAGCAAATCGATCGTCATCCCAAAGGTATGACAGCAGGGAGGTAATAGCTTCAATCTTCCCGGATAACATATTCTATTGAAAAAATATGAATAGTTTAAGGTGTATTTCTAACAATAGTCTGGAGCATTTGCAAAGGTCCAGGGCAGGATAAAGAAAAAATTTTACAGTTTGGGATCAGCCACTCCAAATAGTCATATATAATGGAAGATATTACAAGTGGAGAAGAAATTGGAAAGGAAATATAACATAACATCTGCTGGGAAATACTTGGTGCTGAAAAAGATAAAGGCACATTTAATAGTGAAAAGCCCTGAAGAAAGGATTTCAGGATAAAATTTATTCTGCACTACCGTCCCAATAGCTGCAAAATGCAAATCACTTGCAGAGCCAGTGGTGAAACCCATTTACTTTCCAATTGTGTTGCCTCTGTAAGATGCAAATGATCAATGAAGCTTCACAATAAAACCTACAATGGTTAATAATGCAAAGCTGATACAGAGTGAAGATACAGCAACTATTTATACGTCATTATGAATGTCACATTATGTGGGAAAGCTTCGACTTTTCAAGGAAGGCATGATCAGAACTGATACCAGATTTCTCATTCTGATTTGAACAAAACCTCTGAAAAATTAAGCTTATGCAGAGGAAGGTGTTACCACATATTGGTGGCCTTTTTCTGTCCATAAAACCTCAGCATTTCTGTAAATCCTAGAAATCAGGTAGTATCACTCATCCTGTAGCTCCAGCACCAAGACCAGAGATGTGTTGCTCTGAGAGATGAGCAGGTCTACTTTATCATCATCCAGCTGCAGCAGCTCAGGGGCTTTTCTCAACAAGAATGCTGAGAAGCATGGCCCTTCTGGGGTAGGCATACACTGTCTCTGCTCTGAGAGTCTCATGAAAATTCAAGCTGCTGAATTCTCAGCGGTAACCCCAAAACCTTTGGTCATAGCAGCCATGCTCTGTGACCTGCTGTTTTTAAAGCACAGGGAGTTCATGTATGGTGAAAATACCAGTTTAAGCCTCCTCTTAAAGACAGGCAATACACAAAGCAATGCTGGAAACCAGCTACATCTTGTCCAGGATAGTCATCATTACTAACTGTGTTTATTTCCCAAGCTGTTATTTTCCTAAAGCAAAATTTATCTTGCATTCTTAGCCGAATTTCCTAAAAAGCTTTAGGCCCTGTGAAACTCTACTTTAAGTTTTTTTCCTAGTTGTACAAGAAGCACAACAGACACAAGGCCATACTAGGAATAACGCTGTGCTTTTCCCAGTTTTGTTATAACTGGTATTATTTGAAAGGAAAACTTCCTTCAGCGTTCGCAAATGATTAGACACTGGAGGGCGCTCTGCTTAGTTTCTTTCTTAACTTTTTTTTTTTTTTTTTGCGTTCAGAAAGGCCTTTTGGTCTCTTAACAGGCTGAAGCCTCTCAAGATGTGTCTCATCACACCTTCAGCGTATACATCTCTGAACATCTATCAAGGAAGGTCCCTCTGCTGCAACCTCATTGCAAGTCAGTGGGAAAGAAATACAAGGCACAAAATTTGAGAATACAGCACCTTCCGCTCCCAGGATCATGGAGCAACCTGTTCAACCGGACTTTATTTTGGAAAAATTTGCCTTTAGTTTTAAAATTATTTTTCTTTTCCTTAAGAGAAGTATGTAGTCTTGCTAAGATGAACAGAGCTTGTGCTTTGGCCAGTGTGTTGTCTTCTCACTTGCTTTTGGGACTGAGCTTGTTACTACAGAACTGCTGACCCTGGGTAGTCACAGACCCTGGGAGGAGAACATTCACCTGGCCCTGAGCCACAATGAATGAAGTCCACTTGTTGTGGGTTTGAAATCACCCTGAACAGTGAGGGAACAATGGACAAACCACAAAAACACCCCTGTACTTCTCCTGGATCATCACAGCATGTCACCCTTGCTCCACATGTTACTCTGCTGGGTTGGATGTGTAAGGAGGTAAAAAGAGGTATGAACCAGTTGTGCAAGAGAGCAGTTTTCATGTTGGAATCCACCTCCCTTGTTGGTGGCTGGCTTGTTCTCATTCAGCTGTTCTGCTTTCCAGGAGAATATGCAAACCCTGGAGAAGAGCTGCAAAATCCTTACATATGTAGACCCTTGTTCTCAAAGCATTCAAATAGTTGCCAAAAAAAAAAAAAGCCTGTAGCATGTATTAAATTTTAGAAACTATAGATTGCCAGAAAGGCACAAACACTGATACCATTGGCATATGATCATGACCCAACAGAGCTGCCATGTGTCCACGGGAGTCCAAGTGTCTCACTTGGAATGACATTGGTGCTTCCAGTGTGACCACAACACAATCAGAATGAAAGAATCAGTTTCATCATTGCATGCAAATTGTTTCATGAAACTAGATACAGACTTAGTTTCAATGCATTGACAAACAACGAGGAGAACTGTGACCATAGGGCAAGTCCTGCTTGACCAACCTGATCTCCTTCTATGACAACGAGGGAAAAGCACTGGTGAGGCTGCACCTCGAATCCTGTGTTCAAATTTTGGCCCCCTCATGATAAGAAAGACATTGAGGTGCTAGAGCATGTCCAGAGAAGGGCAACGGAGCTGGAGAAGGATCTAGAGGGTAAGCTACATGACTGGCTGAGGGAGCTGGGGGTATTTAGCCTTGAGGAAAGAAGGCTCAGGGGAGACCTTATTGGTCCCTACAACTACCTGAAAGGAGGTTATAACAAACTGAGGACTGTTCTCCTCTCCAAGGTAACAAGTGACAAGAGCAGAAGGAATCCAAGAGTACATGAGGAGAGGAAGGAGGAGAGTTTTGTCTCTGCCCAGGAGGTCACAACTCTTCTTTGCAAGAAAACTCAGAGTCAGATCACATGGCACAGAAAATATCGCACCTCTCTATCTAAGTCAGGGACTTCCACCTACAGTCCTCATGTTCCTTGCAGTTACAGCTTTGTGGGACAAAAGCATTCCAAAGAAAGTGTAGTTGAAAGGAGTGCTCATTTCTTCCTCTTAACAGCTGAGGATGACTTCACTTTCCTTTTCCAAAGCCCGCATGCAACACCTGGGAGCTGGGAGCCCTGGAGCATACCACCGCCTTTCAAGAGGTCGGAGCTTCTCCTACACTTTTCCAGTCCACACAGCTCCCGGGATAGGTGTGGACTGGCATCCAGGCCAGACTTCATCTTTGCCCCCTCACAAAGAGAGCCTCGAGTAGCTGGTGAGACTGGGTTTGCACTCGGGGTGAGGATGCCCAGGACCTGCTGAGCCTGGCAGTGGGGAAAAAGGCTGGGGCTTGAGGGCTGGGAGATGTGGCTGTGGGGCATGAATGGGGGCTGGGGCAGAAACTCAGAGGGTTTCTAACCCAGAGCAAGAGTCAAGCCCGTCAGGTCAGGGCACAGTACTGCCCTTGGGGCTGGGGACAAATGGGCTCAAGACTCTCAGTGGTGCCAGGTGCCCCCAGTTCCCTGTTCCCTCCAACCCAGACCTTCTGAGCCCCCTTTCTTCCCACTTCCTCCAGGCCCTGGCTCTGCTGGCCATCTTGCCCAGCCTGAAGCAGGAGCACCAGATCAATGTGGCCACAGTCAAGCAGATGCAGGAGTGTGAGGAATATCTGAATCATGAGATGACTTGGCTGCTGCAGGAGACTGAGGAGAGGAGCAGGGTGTGTGGCAGAAGTCCTTTCTGCCCTGCAGCAGCACTGGCGGTTTTGGAGTGCTGCAGCAGCCCTGGTCCTGCTTGCTGTGGGCTGGCCATGAGAAAAGCTTCAGGAGCCTCCTCAGTTGCTTACAGTCTGCTGTTCTGGTCTCCCAGAGGTTGAAATCAGGCTGATTGCTTCCTGGTGCTGTAGCCTCTAGTCTATGATTCTATGATTCATTTGCGCACCTTCACAAGATTCAAACAAGTGTCTATGTGATGGCACTAATAATCTGCCAACAGCCTCCTCTCCTTGGTATAATAAAATCCTATGTTCTCTGTTTTTCAAGTGCTATCTTTTTTCAGCCAGTCCCGTCTACCCATCTCTACCATCATAAGTGATGTATGAAATTGGGGATTCACCCTTTTCCAGGGAAATCATTGCATTAGAAACAATACTTGGTGAGAAACCAAGGGGTGGGGCAGAAATATGAGCACACAGAAATACCAGCACTGCAGATATGAGCAATGCAGATCCCAGCCTCTTGCACAGCCTTTTTGCTGGCTTTCGGAACATGTTGCTCTGCAGGTACAGTGTTGCCTCTTCCAGCAAAGCCAGAATGGCTCCCCAGGGAGCAGCATCAGAATTCTGGAGCTGCAGCTCCTGATTACAGCAATGCTTTTGGGTAGCAGGAGATGAACTGTAGGAGCTGAGCAGCAAGGATGGAGCCATGCCTCCCACCAGACTGCTCCTGTGCCGGCTCTGCTCAGGATGTGCCCACGATTTCCACCCATAGTGATGCCTTGAAGGAGCTGTCTCTAGTTCCCCTCACAGCTCTAGGAAGGTGCTGTCGAGATCAAGAGAGTGTTGAGGTTTGTATGTCCTCTCTTTCCTCAGAGCCTTAGGAGGAGAACTCCTCAAGCCAATGAAAGGAAAGGGTTTGGGCTGCCCATGTGAATACAGAAGAGTAAACTAAAGTAAAGGTTTTCATTACGAAATCTTCATAAAGAAATGTTCACTGGGGAAGGCTGCTGCTGCTATGGGAATGTATCTTAAAGGACAACCTGACTCATGCAAGATATAAAAAATGTCTGCAATAACAAACAACAGCAAGAAGTCGAGGAGAAAACATCCCAGACTGTGTGACTCCATCCCTTTAATTCCTTTAGGAGTTTTCTGCTGGAGCAGGATCAAATCCCTATTATACCCCAGAATACACACCTTAATGGAGAGAGAGACAGAAGGTGCACTGTGGCATAGGGCTCTCTCTGTGACAGCAGCAAACCCAAATGGCCTTTCTGAGAACGGCCTTGTTCCCCTGCTCAGATTTAAGGAGGAGTCTCATCCAACATCTCCAGCTCCATATCCCTGGTGTGGATATGGGAGCACCACGGGAAGGGATGCTGCAGCCCTTGAGGGGATGCTGCACCTCACAAAGGGATACTGCAGCTCAAAAAAGAAAGCTGTGGCTTACGAAGGGATGCTCACAAACTCTCATTATGATTTCAACCTCACAGTTGTCTTCTGGGAGACCAGAATAGCCAATTATAAGCAACTGAGGAGAGTCCTGAAGCTTCCTTCTCCTGGCCAGCCAGCATCCCACAGCAAGAAGTACCAGGGCTGCTGCAGGTCCCTGCGGGTGGAAAGCCTCAGGCAGTGCCAGCTCTGGGGCCTGTCTGCACCTAGCAGTGAGTTCCCATGGCTACAAAATGAGCCGCTTTGAGGGGGCAAAGATGAAGTCTGGCCTGGATGCCAGTCCACAC
Organism: Pseudopipra pipra; assembly: GCF_036250125.1. NCBI lineage: Eukaryota > Metazoa > Chordata > Aves > Passeriformes > Pipridae > Pseudopipra > Pseudopipra pipra. Next base: position 42,790,772 of record NC_087581.1, on the reverse strand, counting down.
CTATCCCGGGAGCTGTGTGGACTGGAAAAGTGTAGGAGAAGCTCCGACCTCTTGAAAGGCGGTGGTATGCTCCAGGGCTCCCAGCTCCCAGGTGTTGCATGCGGGCTTTGGAAAAGGAAAGTGAAGTCATCCTCAGCTGTTAAGAGGAAGAAATGAGCACTCCTTTCAACTACACTTTCTTTGGAATGCTTTTGTCCCACTGACATGGAGATAGGCCACTGCCTGTTCAGCTCCCAGCACTGAACAAGCTGTGTCTCCATCTCCATCCCCTGGGCACCACAAGAGCTGAAGCACAGTAAGGGTCTCCCTGGGCCCCAGCCAGAGCTCTGCCTCACTCCCCAGCATGAGCTGGCAGTCTCAGCGTTACTCACTCCATAGTTCACCTCTGCCTTTAATTCTGCCTTCACAGCTCGCTTCAGCAAGGAACTGAAAGCATCGTGTTAGGGATGAAGTGTATCCACATACACAGCTGCACATAGGAATCTCTTGGCCATGGGGTGGGTTTCAGCTGTTTGCTCTGCCTCCAAATGGAAAGAAAGAGAAAAACAAAAGCAAAAACAAAGAGAAAGAAAGAGAAAAATAAGAAAGAAGAAGGAAGGAAAGGAAGCAAAAAGAAAAAGGAAGAGAAATGGAAGAGAAAAACGAAGAGGAAAGGAAAATAAAAGGAAGAAAGGAAAAGGAAGAAGAAGAGGAAGAGGAATAGGGAAAGGGAAAGAGAAAAAGAAAAGGAAAGGGAAAGGGAAAAAAGCTAAAAAAATTTTTAAAATAGCAAACATACCCTCTGACCTAATCAGATGGCACACGCTTCAGTGTGCCAAAAGAAAATAAGGAATGAACCAACAGACTATGCCCACATGACCATAACCTTCTTCATCCAGTTTGGCTCATGTTTGCAACTAGTAGCAAATCCATTAAAAAAAAATAAATTAAAAAATTAAACAGGCTCTGCATTACTGGCATTTCAGCTATGTCTTCTTGTGTATACTGGCAGAATATTGTCTGTGCATCAAATTTTAATTGCAATCAGTTCTTAGGTTGAAACCCTGGTGTTTTCATTTATAGCAGCGACCTAACACTGATACAGAGCTCCCTTTCACCTTCTAAAACTGAACTGAAGTCTGCAAAAATTAGGATGTATCTGATTGAGTCCACAGCAGTTTGTTCTTTCTCAGCTATAAGTGGACTGGTAGTTTCTCAGTGTGTCTCTCTCCAAACAACCTGAGATCAGCCTGGACACTGACTTGGCAGATTGATTTTTGGTTTTGCATTTTTCACAGCCCTGCTGAATTCTATCTCAGGCCCAACATGATGACAATGGTTCAATTCCAGCTGCAAGATCCATCAGCTCATCTCTTTGGATGTGCTGAAGTCTAGTAACCCTTCATAGAAGCAAAAAAACTAACCGGCACATCACCAGTGGGCTACTCAAACAGATAAAGAACTGGAAAAAACCCCCCACCCTAAAAGTCCTTATTTTCCCTTATAGTTGTAGGAAGCCAAATCCCAGAGTTCAATTATGCTAAACAGAGACTGAATAATTTTAAGACTCCTACCACTCAGTTTTCTTCTCCTTCTGTCCTAAAATTTATATAAATAATGACACAAACCATATCAGTGACAGGTGAAAACAAATTCAAGTAAGGCAAGAGAATAACTAAAATTTTCACGTTTTCAATCCCAGAAAGGATTGTTTTCTTTGGCAAAGAAAGGATCACCTAACCTGAGCAATATAAAGACAGAATTTCTGCTGCACCGTGCATGTACAAAGGAAGGATCTCACCCACAAAGCAGGAGAAAAACATCTGCACCTAGGGCACTTTCAGGATGCCTCTCCCCACAAGAACTCCTGCAGTTGGCACTGCCAACACGGTAGTTTCTGCCTTTATTCTCCAGTTAAGCTATTCATTTATACTAACAAATCTGAGACTGAAGCTTGATACTACTTTTTGAGTTATTACTGCCAGTGCCTCCTTGCACATTTGCACAACAGGAATACAAAATGGGTCTATATGGAGACAGCTGGATTTTTGCCCCACCTGGCCTACATATCACACTGTATATGAAGCCTCACCAAGGTGCCCACAGACAAGGTTCCCTACTTGTTGCAGGAAAAAAGATCAGATTTCCAACAACGTGATAGTTTCACTTGTTTTTGTGACAAGTTTTGCTGCTGAAGAGGGGAAGAGTGAGCTCTGAGCTCTGGCAGCAGACAAGATGAGATGAGCCATAGGAGGAAATGAGTCATGGCCTCAGCGGGGCTAAGGGAGCTCCCCAGAGAAGAGGCAGCAAAAATCAAAGCCTGCTGTGCTTCTGGGGCACCCTGAAGAGGAGGAGATGCAAAGAGTACCACTGGACAGTAGAACCTACCACCATCATGCAACTGATGTTCAGAGCCATTTTGAGCAGCTGAAAGGGCTGTGCAGGTCTAAGGGCTAAAACTCCTCCAATTTTGTCTTTTGGCTTTCAATATTTCTGAGTATGGGGAGGTTCTTGAGGCTCCCAGATGTCATCAAAGTATCAGAAAAAAAAAGTTGAATAATACAATTTAACAAAGTAATGATGCTTAGTAGATGCTGTTTTGATTCCCAGTGTGAATGGTAGAAACCAGGGTACTCACAGACACATTCTGGAAGATTCAGGGGCTGAGAAGATGCAAGCCTGTGTACAGCAAACTCAGGTATGCGCAACCTTGAAAGAACCTGCACTGTCAGTGGGACAATTCTAAGTACCCAACAGTCCAAAAAGATGTGAAAAGCACTGTGATGAAATTTATTTGGCGAAGTCTACAATAATCTTAACAGACATCTGCAACTGCAAGAGTATAAAATCCAGTACCTCCTGGGTATGTGGTATAGCTGATGACTTTTTGGGCGTTTTACAGAGCCCTGGAAAAAGTGCTGGGGAGATGGAGAGGAGGGGAGGCAGTGCAGACCCACCAACAGGGGTGAGATCCCCCCAACAGCGCAAGTACGAAAGTATCTGACTTGTCCCAAACATGATCAGAAATTCAGATCCGAGCCAGAACAACTCTTGAAAACCTTTCCATGCAAGATTTCTGGCAAGATGAACAAGAAAAACAAAGAGTACAAGCACAGGCATGTCAACAGGTCTGTGCAGCAGAGCCTAGCTTATCTGCAGAGTTGAGGTACAGACAGGAAAGTTTTGGGTTTTACAATCCAGCTCTGCCACAGGCTGGGCACTGCTGTGAGTGAGTCATGCTCTTTGCATCTCATAAAGATCTGGGCTGCAGCTCTGCAGTAAACATTCTGGGACACAGGCAGCAAGGAGCAGAGGAGAGCGAGGAGCAGAGAAGGGCAGGATGCGGTCAGAGGGACAGAGGGAAGAAAATCAACTGGTAGCCACACACTAGCTCCATCCAACCCTGGAAACATGGCACGGACTGCCTTCTCCCCAGAGATATGCCATCCTCCAAGCAAAGAGTGATGCTGCTCCCCACCTCAGATCACTGCTATGATTTCCACACTGTTGTGGGAGTCCCTTTTGCACTTTGCTCTACAGGCTTTATTTAGTCTTTCCCTCCCCAGAGATGTTCTGCTTCCCCCGGGATTATCTCTTTGGCATTGAGAAGCCTGTTCCCTGACTTTTGCTGTAAACCTCGTGCTTTGGCAGGAGAAGCAGAGGATGTGGAGGAAATGTCTGCACTGGCATCACTGCATAGACACAGGCACACTGGTTGTTTAACTGTTTGCTCACCACACATATCAGCACACTTGCAATACACTGACAGTGAGTTTGGCTGCTTAAAAGGATCTAGTATCTTCTGACAACAGTATGCAATGCTGGAGTCTTGTTTAAAATGATTAACAGAGTTTGGTGCCCTGATTTATCCATCTTTTTCCTTTTTTTCCCCTGCAGGGGGGAAAGGGGATTTTCACACATGAAGATTTCTTAACCTAGCTCATGCAAAGTACTCCACACTTTATTGTTGCAGAAATATTTTTTTTTTAGACTTGATCTGAAACTCACCCAGGACAGTGGGAAGCCATTATTTGTAGCGAGCTTTGAAGCAGGTCCCTGGCAAGCATAAGTGACCACGTTTCCTCCAGCTATGCCAAATTCTGAGTGGAGGAGGAGGATTTTAATTTCCCTGATGCCTGGTACAGGAGGTGGGCACTTGTACTCATAATATGCTGTTAGCAAAAATGTTGTCTATTTTCAGGGTCTTAGTAGCAGGACATGTTTTTCTCACTTGAGGCCATTAGTTTTCCCACATTTAATTATTGCACATTAATTATTTAGCTTTTTTGCTCCACCCCAGAGCCACTCTGCTGTTGGCCTGAGGCCTCAGAGAGCAGAGCAGGATAGAGCTTTCTGTCATCCTGCTCACTGTGGGTGAGTCACAGCAGAGGTATGAGGGGAGCAGCAGGCATAGGGCAAGAGTGTCTTTCACTTCCCAGCACAGATTCCAGAGGTTCAGCCCCGTTCCCCTGACAGGGGATTTCTCTGCTCGTCATCCAGGAAATCTGGAGGTAGCCTGGGCACCTGGGGATTTGGACAGAAGGTAGGGGTGCTCTGCTGGTGCCAGGGCAGAGCCCACCATCAGCATGAGACAGGGTGGCCAGGCTGGTTTTGGCAGCACAAGCCTGGGCAAGGTCCTGGCTAGTGTCATCACGAGTCATTCCACACAAAACAAATGCATTTCCTCATAGAACTTCCTCCCTGTTACTGCTCTCCTGTCCCATGGTGAAACACTTCAGGTTTCACAACATTTGGGGCAGATCATCAGCAGAGGGAGCAGAGCCTCATCGCCTTGGCTTGCCTGGCTCCATCAGCCTGTCTCAGAGAAACAGTATGTGCCTCTGGGTAGAAGTGACAGATTTGGGGTTTTGTGACGTGGAAAAGAAAAAAAAAAACAACCCTCTGTTACAGCTTATAATGATTTGCACATCTGCAGCATTTAAATTGTGCTGGGTTGTCCTGCCAAGCGGTTTCACCACAAATCAAGTTCTCTGCACTCCTGTGCTGTTGCTTCGTGCTGAACATGCACAGAAAACAGGTTTTGCTGCAATGCAGGGCTACCCCACTGCACTTCTCAGGGTAAACACAAAACCAACACACAGCTTAAAACAGAAAGGAGAGCAGAGAACTACTCCCAAGGGAAAGAGGTGTGTGCTGAGTGGAAGTTATCCATGCTTTGGCCCCATTAATGCCACATGTCTGTTTTCAGAGGAGTGTGGGCAGTAAGGGGAGTTGCTGCAAGCAGGCTTGTCCTAAAGCAATGCATCGCAGAGGCTCTCACCTTGAGTTTGGCCACTCAAGTGAATCAATGGTTTATATTACTGTACTATTTTGCAGCTACAAAATAGCTGCAATCAGTGACCAAGGTGGGAGTGATCTCTTTAGCACACAGTGGAACTAGTAAAAGGTGAGGGTGTTTTTTTTTTTAACTTGCTCAGAACGAAACATCAAGTCAAGCTTCACTGAGTGCTGTGGTCCTGGTGCTCACTTATCTCTGGTTTGGCTCAATGTTAGTTCAATTTGCTTTCTTTTAACTATGAAAAATGTATACTGCCTTCAAAGCAACACACAGCTGTAAAATATTTTCTATGTTACCCATGTTTCCCTTCCAAGCAATCCCAGTTCCTTATTTTTTGCACATTTCTGAAACAGGAAATAATTTACTGAGAAGCAGCGTTGCAGTTTTCTGTAAAACATTTCTCTACCAGCCCATCCTTACTTTGGCTTCCCTTCTGTTTTTTTTACTGGAAGTTGTGCTTCTTAAAGGCACCAAATGTGGTATTAATCTAAGAAGAGACCTGTGAAACTTAGTCTGTGGGGAGCATGCAGTTGCCAGTGAAGGAAAAGAACTTGAACTGAAAATGAACTTGAACTGAAAAAATATCTGAACAGGGAAGCAATGGCAGAGCAGCAGATGGCTATAATGCTTGTTAATATTAATGCAGCTTTTAACATGTTAGTGTCACTTTCAGATAAGGCACTAGTCAATCCAGGTTAAGCACAGGATGAACCAGATGCTGACAAGGCTGCTAAATGCTCAACACCCATCAACCCCCACACCCAATCTGCAGCTATTGAGCCATGTGAAGCTCTCCAAAGGGATGCTATTGCCTGTCCTTATCCCTGTTTCCAGGCTTATCATGCAACTGTGACTGGCTAAGTGTTTAGCAATCTTTTCTTTTTAACTCCAGAGTGTAATTAATACAATGTGTTTATACTTTAAATGTGCATATGATTGCACCAATGTGTGCATCTGCATGCAAACACATCTTGCAGACCTAATTAGGCCATTACACACGACTTCATGCTTAGATGGAACTCACAGCTGTTTCTCATGCACAGCATATCAAAGAGGACAAGCTATATAATAACTTAATTGCTGATATAGCCCCATGTTTAAGCCCAACGAAGTTTACCAGCAGCACAGGCAACAGCCTGTTCCCAAAATGTGAATGGAAGCTTGAGGTCTTCAAACCCTACTGAGGCAGAGGCTGCACCCAGCTAAAAATAGTGGAGAAGAGCTAATTTCCTTCTGTCTCAATAGGAATTTCTTGTTTCCCAGAGGTTTTTCTTGTAACCTGTCACAACTGCAGAGGGAAACACTGTGGAAGTACTGTCAATAATTACTGATGTCTTGTTTCACAGGCAGCTGCTGAAAGAGTATGAGAAGAATCGTAGAAACACAAAATAATTTAGGTTGGAAAAGACCCTTGAGATCATTGAATCCAAATGTTAACCCAGCACTGCCAAGCTCACCACTAAACAATGTCTCCATGTGCCACATCCACATGTCTTTTAAATCCCTTGAGGGATGGCGATTCCACCACTGCCATGGCCAGCATCCCTCTCCCTACAACATAGGATCGAGGAAGAATTTTCAAACGTTAGCAGGAAGCAAAAAAAATATTTAGCAGTGCTGGCAAAAGAGCATTTTGTGTTTTATAAAAACCAGTAGTGTCCAGTACTGTCCCAGCAGCACAGTCCCTAAAGGCGACAAGGAACAGCTGAAAAAGTGACGATCTTTTTTGTATGAAGGGGTATGGCCATTGTGTGATGCTTCTCTCACTGATAGCTACAGATGATATCCAACTACAGGCTGACGCTCTAGATACCCCTTAAAAAGGCTGAGTGGAGGCAGGTGGAAGAGATTTTTTTCTCATGTTCCTCACCATAAAGGATCTCCAAGATTTCTATCAAAATTCTTTCTTAAACATAACATTTTGTTATATCTTCAGTGTAAACTAATTATATCTTCCAGTGCTGTTTTCAGTTATTATTCATCAGTCTAAATTACCTTTTATTTTCCCTGCGAATCATGGGAATATTAGCTAGTGCTATAGTGCACTACATCATATATTAGTACCAAATAGCTGCAAGACAGACATACAGACATGTACGTATGAAGGTACATACATACTATATATTAAGCAGTTGAGTTTATTTTTGGTTTTGTATTAGCTATTAACTTTCAATCTGGCTTGGGCCTTTTCAGCCCTGATTGCTTGTGTATCTCTGCATGGGTAGGAGAAAAGGAGAAATATAAACCAAAACTCAAGCAGAGATGTGGTGTCATGTAAAACCTCTTCTTTTGTTACCCTGGGATCAAAAGTCACCCTTGTAAATGATTTACTGCATCTTTGCAAACCTAAGCAAACAGGTTTTAGCTTGTTTTCCTGGGTGCATTTCAAAAAAACACATCTCTTTTTCCCAACCCTTCCTCTGTGGAGCCTCTATTAATATCAAGAACCTAAGGATTAATTTCACCTGAAGGAGAGAACTGCCCTGGGGAAGCGTTGTGCACCTGGATGATTAGGGATAAGTGCAGTGTGGCACTGGAGGGAATGCTATCAGTCTAAGGCAGATCATTGTTTCTGTAGCAAACAGATATTAAATGAGAAAATGTCCAAGAAGTACACGCAAGTTTTAATCCCTTGCATGCATTTTATGATTTGCATTGTATAGGGTTGACACAGATAAAAGCATTTTCCAAAGATCTGCATGCTGAAATGTAAACTGTACTTAAAAGGTATGTGTTTTATTTTATTAGCATGGATTTCTATTGATTTTGCAATTCTGGTGTACAAAGACTTTAAAGTTTACTTCTAGAAACACAAAGTTTTTTTGTCTCACCTATCAAACAGACCTCACCAATCTGCAGTTTGGATTTACAGACTAATCTAATCCTACAGTTCGAGAATGCAGGACAAATGCTATTGTAATTTTCACATGTATAAATCTCTGCAAATCAGGTTAATAAAAATCAGTGAGGCCTAGCTAATACATTTTGCTGTGATTTCATAATTTAGTTTTACACTCAAGAGAATACACCTCATCTCAGGTAAGTTCTTTTTAGATAAAACCAGCAGACAGATACGAGCTGCAGGTTAGCCACTCCTGCATAGCTGCAATGTTTGACATTCACTAGGGTAACGCCCAGCTCATTGTGCTGCTCTTCCTTTTGGACTCACTTTGGAGTCATAACCTCATCTGTGTCTGTATCCAGTCCAAAGAAATGCCTGTGGTTTGCTAAATGAAGCAAGTCAATGATGGGAAGCACAACATTCCTAAGCGGTTTTCAAATCAACAGTGAGAACTATACTGGGGATAGTGTGGTCTCACCTTAGCTGCCTCAAATCTCTGCTGACTGCCAAAACTGATGGCTTCATTTGGCTTCCCCACAGAAAGTGCTTGGGGAGAGAAAGGAGGACCAAATACATGGGAATTCCAAAATTTCAATTCTCAAGGAATACTCTAATTTTCTTTGGTTGTTGTCAAAGCTTATGAATTCTGTCTGTGAAAAGGAAATCCCCATTCAGCAGTGGGATGGAGTCCTGCAGGAAATCTTCAGACCACACTTGAAAGAGAACATGTTTCTAACATGTATGAAAATATAGGTATCCATAGATATGGAAAGAAACCTTTCTTTTCAATAGTAAGGATTGGAATTACTGCTTTTTAGAGCAAGGATGTTATCAAACTATTCCTATCAACAGACAGGATTTCCGTAACTGAAAACTCCAATTTCCATTTACTGAACACTTTGTGAACAAAAACAGAAGAAGAAGAAAATGAAACATCTGTCTTTGTTACAATGGGTGTGTTAAAACAGGGTAGGACTGAATGCACCAAATAATAATTAAAAAGAAAGTAAATCCTGATGATTTTGGTTTTGAGAGGAAGACAACAGAACAAAAACTTGGGATGAGTCTCTTTGTTAACTACAAGAAGAGGAGGAAAGTTTTCATACTTAATTCAGACCTCTTTTAAACTACTCTAGATAAAAATCCAGTTACAGAAGAGATTTTGTACTTTATTTTGTAAATTTGGAGAATGACTCATAAACTTGCAGTCATACTATTACGCAAGTTATATTAATAAAACATGTATGCTTGGCAAAAATTCCCTCCGATCTTGCCAGAATTCTGAACACCTTTTTATTCAGAAGCATTTGACGTCAACTGGTGCCCTTTGGAGATGAGGTTTGGTGAGGAAAATGGGTCTGTCATTCTGGATTCCAGTTTTAGACTCCTAATACCTTGAATTACATGGAAACTTATCCATGATGCTTATCTATAAATGACTATTAAAAGTACACAAGCTCTTTTTTGAATACTTGTTCACATTACACATCACCAGAGTAAAGAACCTGTGTGTCCTGCTCTTTCTCCAGTCAGCATTAATTGAACAAACTGATAGTTGGATAATTACTAGCAAGTGCTTCAATCAAATACCCAAATCTTTACCCAAATGAGCAAAGTGTTTGGGTGGTTAGGCCTGCAGCACTTAAAAGGCTGACTCAGGCACCCATCAGCTGACATCACTTCTGTCAGAGGAACAAGGACTTGCTTTTCCATCCCCAGGTAAATGTGGGCTACCTACATCCTTTACATATAAAAGTAATCTCAACTCATTAAGAGTAAATTTATGCAGAAATTGCCCATAAACAATGATTTCTTGAAGCAGTGGCAAAACAGAGGAGCCTTTTAATAGAAACAACAGTGCCAACTCCTTTATCCTAAAGCAAGATTTCCTTGCAAAGCTGGATGGAGCCCAGTCAGTTCCCAAAACACTGCAGTGTCTGCAGGAACTGCGGCAAGTGTCTAGGCAGCTCTCCTCATTCCTGCAGCTATAAACCTAACCCACTAGGAGATCTTAGATCTGATGATGTGCTTCTGGGTCAGGAGAACCCTGAATGCCCAGCATGATACAGACTGACATCACTGAGGGTTTCATTTATTACTACCTCACTACTGTGGAGCTCCACTATTTCAGTTACTGTAATTTCCAGTTGTTTGTCATCAGGCACAAAGCAGTGAGAGGGGTGAAGCTCACTGAAGGCTCCCTCGAGCACTGTGCCAGTAGGGAGGGAGGGTCTGCTGCCTGCAGCCGAGGAATGCAGCACAGTCTGTTAGACCTGTCAGAGTGACCCCGGTAAAAGAGCACACACAGGAGCCCTGTGTAAAAGCCATGCATTAAACATGGCCCTCACCTCCACCTCCTCTGGAGCTCCTTGCCTTGATGCACATCCTTGTAAGATGGTCCTCTGCAACTGCTTTGTCATGGCCAGATGCAATGCAGAGCTCAGGTAAAGGTTGGGTACTTGAAATTTTAGGCAGGTGACCTGTCAAGCGGAATGGAAAACTCATAGGTGTCACAGGCTGAAACAGTACAGAGACCAGCCATAAATCTGCACAAAGCTAATCAGAAAGGATGGGCAGGGGCGGCTTTATGCAAACGGCATGTCTGAACCATCCTCTCTCTATGCAGATTAAAGCCATTCCCCAAGGCCTTGAGGGGTTCACTCTCGCCCACTTGTCTCCTTCATTTTGACAGGAAAGGGCATAGGCATTAACTGGGTTCAAGTGGCTTAGTCCTAATGCCTCTTCCTCAAGGAATTAGGGAGCGGGAGATGAGCACTCCCTAAAGACTGGGGCACTTTTCTTTCCTCCTGCTGACAGATAGGGGCTCCTCACAAGTGCATGTGTTCAGGAACTGCTGCTGTTCTTACCTCTTCGGAGTAGTACAACTCATCCAGCAGATATCTAGCCTGAAGCTGGGATCCCTTGGCACAGTACACTCCAGATACCTTCTTCTTTTGCTTCTTGGGCAAGACAAAGTTGGTGAGCTGTGCCCATTCCTGCACACAAGCTCTTGTGTTTTCCATTTCATAGCCTGAGCTACAGCAAATCCTCTAAATGTGAGTGCTAAACACCACACCAATCCACAGGATATGAGACTGTCTTCAAAACCAGGGGTGTTTGTGTGTTAGGAATGAGTTCAGGCCCAAGGTTTAAGGCTGATGGAGGAGCTAGCATGCCAAGGCTGGAGGGAGGCTGGTCGAATAGCCTGGGATGAGAAGACTAGAGAGGGAGGCTGGTGAAGGAGCCAAGATGCCAAGGTTGGACAGAGGCTGGTAAAGGAGCCGGGATGCCAAGGCTGGCGGGGAGGCTGATGGAACAGACAGGATGCCAAGGCTGGATCAGGGCTGGTGCAGGAGCTGGGTGTTGCAGCAGTCTCAAGCACCCACTGCCAGGCTCCATCCAGGTGAAGAAAGTTGTGACGGGCAGGATCCACGGTGGAATCTGCTCTGGAGTCTAGAGCCAGCCTAGGGTCGGCTGTCCACACCCAAACACTTTCCCAAATTACTTTCACGAGAAGGAAAATGTCTATGCGCTTTTTGTCCCCCCTCATTTTAAGGAAAGCCACACTTTTTTCAGCTGAGCGTCGTCCTGCCAGGCACTCGACATTTCACGCCGCATCCCGGCCCCGTGCCCCCCCTCCCCGGTTCCCCCGTCCCGGCTCGGCGCCCGCAGGAAGGGGAGGGACCGAGCGCCTTTCCAGCCGCCCGTGGAGCCGGGAGCTACCCGCCGCCCCTGCTTCTCTTCCCCGGGATCGGCGGCAGAAGCCCCGCCAGCAATGTCGGAGCGCGGGACGGGGCAGCAGCCACTGCCCGGGGAGGTGAGTCGGGACTGGGAGGGATGTGAGGGATGTGTGCGTGCGAGGAGGGCGGAGATGCCGCTGCCCCGCGCCCCGCGGCCCTGGCGGTGGGAGCGGCTCCGCGCCGGGCGCCGCCCTGGGGCGCGTCCCGGGCCGTGCCGGGCAGTGCGGGGCAGGGTAGGGTGGCGAGGAGCAGAAGCGGCAGCGCCATGGCTTTCGCCCGGTGGTGGTACGCCATGGTGAGTGCGGGGGGGGGGCGGGGAAGAGACCGGAGCACCCCAGGGAGGGCCCCGTTGGCGGGCGCAGGATGCGGAGGGCTCCGGCGGCCGGGATGCTCCCTCCGCTCCCCGGCATTCAGGCTGGAGAAGGCGCAAGGAAAGGGGGTTGTGGTGGCTGGAGGCGAGCCAATGTCTTTTTTAAAAGTTCCTGTAGCGGTGCTTCAGGTCAGATGGGAGTGCACACTTGAAAACCAGGTGTTTTGGTGCTCTTGGAAGTTTTTCGTCACAACGCGAAATCGAGAAGTGACGAAAGTGCACCACGATTTATGTGCGTCTGTGCCTGCTCTTCGGAAAAGCTCACTGTGCCTTCTTTCTAGAGGCATGCTCTTCCTTGCAGGTGGATGGCGGCGCTGCCGGGAAGAGCCGGCGCTTGCCAGATCCTCCCTGAGTAAACCACATTTCTTTGATGGCTCCAGGCGGTTTTGGATGGACTTGGGTCCCTACTCGTTGCTGTGACGAGCCTGTGATTGCGTTAAAAAGCCTTTAAAAAACCTTTATGGTTTATTAGTCATAGGAGGAAACAGTCTCTGTATGGAGTAGTGGGGAAGAAAAGTTTGTGTTAAAGTTTTACAGAAAGTATACATTGTGCAAAAGAAAATATCACTTAAATGTATTTCCTAAATATATAATCAGGTAGATGAAACCTGCTAAGTTTATAACTGTACTTTTAAGTTGCTCCATGTAGTTCGGATCTATGTTTAGCACTTTTCAGGTATCATTCATTGTCAAGTCAAATCAGTGATACTGTGGTAGAGGTGACACAAAGTCACAAGGAGGAAGGTTTGGAAATTGCTGCATTGAGCGATGAAATGGGTGTTAAAGGCTTTGATAGTTCTGGATCACTGCGTCCAGGGTAAGAAAAGATGCTAAGATATGACACCTGTAGTCAGAAGGAAACTTCTCCTACGTCTGCTCTTTGGAAACCCATCATTATGGTTTTTGGCACCAGAAGAGCACCTGTGGGAACACATGGGACTGGAGTTCTCTCTTGTCTCCAGACACCAAGGAGATTCCCATGTTCCTCTAGCAAGGTTTTTACTGACTGGTATATTTAAAGCAGAATGGGTTGTAAGAAGAATCCAGGTTTCACCTTTCCATTTCTTACATGGCTTGATTGTAGCTTCCCTGGCAGCTCTTTATATCTGTCAGTTTTCTGACCAGCATCAAAGATCTTTCCTCTTCCCCATTTCAGATGAAAAGGCAGGTCAGATTCCCATCTCATTTAATATCTACAGAATTGGTTGACTTCAGCTGAGAGTCTTGCAGGGAGGCTTCACTTCTCACCCAGTTACTGTGCATCCTCTGAGATGCTGCGCAATGGCGTTGAAGTGAAGGTTCGTTAATGCTGACGGGGCTCCTGAGGTGTAGGATGAATTTCTTGAAGGAAAGCCTTTAGTAAGAGGTTGGATTTTTTTTGCACACAGAGGTGTCTAGTCAGTTGTTAGTAATCTGCTCTGTGCTTTTCACCCAGGCCAGTTACTTTCTAGTTTATAAATGCTCTTTGAGTCAGAAGTTAAAAGCGTGTCTCAAAATAATAGGTGGTGACATTTTCTGTGCACTTTGGAACAGGATGAAGGTCTCAGGATAAACTTTCTTCTTCATGATACATCTATATTTTAGTGAGCATGTGATTATAGGTGGGTTTGTGGGTTTGGTTTTTTTTAGTTAGGAATGCTGGAAAATATTTTGGGCCAACTTAAAAGATACAAAGAATTGTTTTTAGCTCTTGAGTAAAACTAGACATGTAACTTTAGCAGTACGCCCACTGCCCGTGTGAGAGAGCTGGAGATGCTCTGACCCACTGGCTTGGTTATGGATGTGTATCTTTGGCATTGTAAGGACAGATGAACAAGAAAAGGAAAGAGTGCCAAGAGAAGAAGACAGCTCGTGTCATCAGCTTGTGAATATGAAGGAGCTTTGCATGCACACTGTCCAAGGAAACCTGAGCTTAGCCTCTTGCCATGCAGATTGATTTACTGTCTTTATTTTATTTATATATTTATTTTTTTACTGAAGGATTCAAAGCTTGAAAATAACAGATAAGGAAGGAGCTGTTGAAGGGCATTTTTGAAACAGGGTCCCTCCTCATATCTTACACATCAACTATTCAGGGAACCAGCATGGTCTCCTCAGAAGGTGTATTAGGAAGCTGTGCTTTCCAAGGTTTCCTCCTCAGGATGGCAGACTTTCCTGCAAGGCAGTACTTTCACAAGGTGTTTTGTTATCTGAGGCCAGAGGGTATTAGCGGTTGGTGTGTACACATCGCATGACTCCAGCTTACCGGGTAAAATAATTACCTTGGTCAGACTGTATATGCTTTGTTCTCTCCGTTCGAATAAGCAGTATTGGGCCTCTAAGTCAAAGTCTCTTTATTATAGGTATAGTCTGACACAGCATTCTGGAGGGAAGATGGATGCTTTTAATCTCTCTCTGACTTGAGATTAGGGGTGGCAAAGTAGTGGTCCTTGTCCTGGTCCATTCCATGTCCTCCCTGGACATTAAAGCTGCCCCGGGGTCCCTCAAGGACATAGAGTTGACATTCTGCTAGCCCCCTTCCATATTTTCCTCTTCATAGTCCTGGGACTGGGTGCCCTTTTGGATGCCATGCTCCTGTCTGCTGCGGGTTTCTTTGGTATGAAGATGAGGAGATGGACTAAGGGAAGAAGGGTAAGACCAGATTTCCCCCTGGTGAAAGTCTGGCACACTCAGTAGGAATTAAGTATTTAGTTCCTACATTCTCTGACTTGGTTTACTAAAATAAAAAACTAAAAAACTAAAAAACTTGCACTTTGCTTGGTGTTGATGCTTTTAAAACCATGTCTGAATTTGAAGAAGACAGTGAATGAAAGCAAGGAAATACATGTGGCGCGTGGAAAGACATGCTTGTTTCAATAGCTGAATTAGCTGGATTCAGAGTAGCATTTGGCTTCTAGAGAGTTGTGATGCTGAGGGTATCCATACAAGAAGAGAGCCCCATCGACAGAGTTTTGCTGGCCAGGAGCTGCAGCTCCTGAGCCTTAAAGCAGTGCTGTCTCTGGAATTACTGTTCTATCAACAACAGCACTCACTGATGTTGCTTTTACTGGTATGTATGTGATATGCTTTTACTGTAGCAGTAAAAAGCACAGATAAATGGGTTAATTGTGTCTATACTGAAAGTGCTGTTACAGGGCAGTGAATTAATTCATCTCTTACGTGAAAAGACTACCTACGGGGATTGTTTTTCCTCTGAAGAGGCACAATTCAAATATGAGAACAGCATTCTCAATTTTAAAACTTGTCAAGTACCTTAATAATGCCCAAACTAATTTTAAAAACTGGAATTATTAGAGGTTGTTCAAAACAATTATTGAAATTTTTGTTGTGTTCCAGTATAATGGAAACAATTAGAGACATGCTACGCTTCTATTTCTAGTTTTATTTTTTCATTCAGCTATAGTATTTTCCCAGCCTGTCTGCAGATGTGCTAGAACAGATTTCTGTTGAACATAGTGCAATGATACATGGATCATTACTTTCTCCCTATAGCTATGTAAAGAAAAATCTGTAGGAACTCATTACTTAGTGGATTAGGAAACTTTACCCCCTGCTGCTCAGTCCTCAAAACAGAAGGGAATAATTGAGTCTTGAATCATCTCCTGTCTTTACTTAACAAAACAGACCTGACGGGAATCCTTGCTCCCAGATGTCTCACTGGCTGTGGGAAGTTACAGTATCTGAGATACTAAATAGTAGCTACATTATGTTGCCTTTTATATTAATTTCTTGCTTTTTACTTTTATTCTATTATTTTTGAAAAAGGTTTTTTTGAAGGACCATATTCACCACTTTTCAGAAATGCAGAGAGTTGCAACGTGTGATGAACAAACTGTGTCTGTACATTGCTGCATGTGGGAAGCAAATGGGGTTGCACATCAGGTTAGGTGAAAGGAAGGGTTTTAGAGTCTTGGAGTAGATGAAAGACTGAGGAGGTTTGGGAGTCCTGGAAGAACTCTTATTTCCTAACGTGTACCTGTGCCTGAACTGTTATAGCATTTATTTTTTTCTATATCAGCACCAGAATTATGGAAATCATGGTAACAGCTTTCTTTCAGGTAAGGAGGGCTGGGCATAATGAGCATTTTAGTGTGTCTGAGGGAAGTTCAGGTATTGGAGAGGATTGCACGCACCCCATTGGTCTCCCTGGGAGCTGTTCCAGTTTCTGCTGAAGCCTGTGGGACTGACAGCATTTCCAAAGCTGTTGGAGAGTGCTGTGCTGGTGAGGAATGAGTGATAAGCTGAATATCTTCCAGAGCTTTTCACAAGAGCAATCATGTTACACATACTGTCGTGGAAGTCCTGAGCTTCTGGCTGATTCCACATGAAGTTACCCAACAGGTCATTTAGAAATACAATCTATTAGTGAGAAGAAAACCTTCATGTTTCCTTCTGTCATATTGTCGTATATGAAAGGAATCATACTGGCAATAAGATGTTTGGCAACTTTGCTATACAGAAAGTATAATTTAAGGCCTTACTAACTACACATCTATTTTCTCTATTTACAGCATGGTGACAAGAAGGCAAGTGGAGATTCTTCCAAGCCAGGAGAGAAAAAAGCAGAAGTGACAGAGGTAAATTCAAGTGTTTGAACATATTATGAAGAAAAGTCAGTAACAAATTTCCTCCTGTACAGATTTTTGCCTTTTGATAGCAAAGTGGGAGTTTTCAGGAAATTAACTGGTGACTCCAGCCACTCACTATTCATTCCAGGAATGTATAATTTTGTCATGTGCTGCTTAGAGGCTTACTGGGAATATTTCTTTGCTGTGTTCATATTTTCCCAAATATTTCATGTTAGTATCCATGGAAGCTATCTCAGTAGAGTATCTGCTGTGCAGTGCCAGGACACTGTGGGACAGACCTGGTTTTTCAGTTTCCCAGAGGTACAGGTGAAGTGAGGGCACTGTGATGCTTTCGACCTTGTTTGCACTCTAGCTTTTCTTCCACAGGCGGAAATTCAAATTCATGCATAGATGTTGCACATGTGGGTCATCTACTGACACACTTGCAAATATATGGTCTGTGCTGTATTTTAGAAAAGCTACTTATTTTTCAAGATACTGCCTCCTAAGGAGCTGGTATTTACGTTGAGTTTATTACGTTGAGTTTACACAAGCAACTTTACATTTGGAGCACAGCACCTCTTGTGCACCATCAGAAGGCAACAAAGGTCACAGGCAGTGTTTGAAGAGTTATTTGGAATGGTCATCTCTCTCCCAGAAGCTCCCTGTTAGCCACTGGGTGGTAAGTCCTTGTGTGCTACAGTGAGTCAGGCTGATAATGCAAAGAGAAGGTGTTGTCCAAGCCAGGTCACGAGTTCCAGCAGTGATCATTTCCCCAGGAGCCTCTGCTATTCCAAGGAAGGCTAACAGCAGATTAAAAAAGAGAAGAGTTTGTAGAAATGACTGTTACAAGTTGTCTATTTGTCTTTAAATGTTAGTCATTGGTCCAGGGAAGCCAGAAATAGATGTGCCTGATGCTTTATCCTTAGGAGAACCTATGTGGGAAATAGCTTCATCTAAGCTTGTTTAACTGCATTGCAAATAAAGGCTAGTAAATGCTTTTATTGCAACCCTCTGAAGTAGATGATTTAAGCAATTGCCTTTCTTTCCTGTCCAGAAAAGCAAGGAAGGCTGCTCTAGCCTGGGAACATGTTCCTCCTTTCCTTTCTATAGATATTTTAGTTTTTTCTTAAATACCATTGTTCACTTATACATTCTTGGTTTAATGCCAGATTCTTGGACTGCTCATTTTTACTCTTAATAGAGAAGTGCTGACTTTTTTGTGGGAAGGGCAGGAGTTGAGGCCTGTAGGTTGGAGTTGTGGAGTTGCTCTTTCTGACCTCTCACTGAAAAGATCTGTTTCCAGCAGCAGAAGACTCTTACTAAATTTATTGTCTGGATACTTCTGCTTTTTGAGTCCTTAGAATACTGTGTGTGTTTCCTCTTGTGAACTTCTTTGTATATTTCACTCCTTCCATTGACTTTGCAGTGCTTAAAAGTGAAAGCAGATCAAAACCCTCTTCCATAAACCCACTGAACAGCATCAGCTCCACTGTGGTTCACACCTACCTCCAAAACACTCTGATTTGTTAAGCAGTTGAGGTAGCAAATCACAATAGTTGTACACAGCTCCCAAGAGTCTGCAATGTTACATTTTTGTTTAAAAGTCAGAAGTTTTTTCCCTAGTCTTTGATTTTTTGAAACAGAAGTTTATAATCCATCTGCAGGCAGCTTTGGGCAATCTTGTCTATAATGTCAAGGTTGTTCACCTGCCTACTAGAAAAGGTTTGATAATGCATTATGAAATTGACAAGGAAATAGGAAAGTCTTTGAAGAGTTTATATCCATATTGAAAGGAAAATAGTAAAATCCCATATGGTTATTGTTTAACTAAAGGTAACGATAAAAAACTCTGTTTCTCAGATTTTTGGGTAAATAGTCCTGAAGGAGTGGGAGAAGAAGAGTAAAGCTTTAAAAAGTTGAGGTAGGAAGAGTCTGACGCTAGGAGATGCTAATCAGCCACGACATCAAGGAGAGTGCAAAATGAATAATATTAGAGTGTAGAACAGGCTTCTTAAGCTTTTCTTCCTCGGAAACTTAAAAGTAGATTAAAAAAACCAGCAGGCTTACTGTAGATAGAAACCTGCTTGGTAAGATACGCCCTTGTGCAGAGCTCCTGAGATTAAATGGTTCCATAGGCTTTTTCCAATTTTAGCCTCACAATCCAGTTATATAAAATAATACTTTAAAAGATTTAGGAGTTAGCAGTGTGAAGATGATTTCTTTAATAACTCTAAAGTTTTGGAATTACATACACTCATTGCAGGGAGTACATGCAATTTATCTATTATATGCGAACAGACACTGGTTCATAGGATTGTTTCTTCAGGAAGTATTTACTTTTGAGGTTCCCAGTGATTTTCTGCTTAACTATCAGGCAGTACTTTCATCCTTGGATCTTGAAGCATTGTATAAAGGAGAATAGACATGTTATCTGAGTGACACAGATGAAATGTGGGGAAGGGGAGGTGCTGAAGCACAGAGCTGGAGTTGCCTTACTTAAGGTCATCCTGCTGCTCATCATGAGAGAGAAGAACCAGGTCATCAAAGTAGCAGGCTGGTCCGCACAAATAAAAGCTCAGCGGGAAAGCCATGAACTCACTGAAGGCAGTGAGCCTTCCCCTCTGAATCCTGGAACTGGCTACCCTTCCTGCGTGTATGAGTAGCACAGCTGCAGCCTGTGTCACTTCAAAACTTTTCTACAATCCCTTGTGTTCCACTACACTGGCCTGGCTGATGCTGAAGTCACACAGCTGTAGCTTGCAGACTGGCTGGAAGAGACAGACAGCAGGTGTGTTCAGCAGCTGTTTCCAGCAGATTCCATTGTGCTTGGTGTCTTTATAGCTTGTAAAGGATGCAAAACAGTCCCTCTCTAACTCTTCCTAAGGGTCCACTCTCGCCTCTTCTGCTTTGTTGCCAGAAGCAGCAGCTTATTGCAGTACTAAGGTTCCAACTCTTCTAAAGTACTAAATTTATAGTCTGTCCAGTTTCTCAAAATAAAAACTAAGATGTGGCGTTAAGGCTGTAATATCCATTTTACCTTAACACTGATCCTTCACAACAACCTGTGGTAGTTACTTGGAAGACCTTTGGTTGTGCTAACACTCAGTGTTATTGCATCTAGCAAAGGAGAGAAATATTGTGGACAGGTTTTGGAAGGGATAGAACTGTGATACCATTGCTCTTGGAATGATCTCATCCACTTCATTACCTAAATATGTTAGCAAAGGAAAGGTAGTGCTGTACTTGTTTGTATCATTTCAGCAGTGCTGCTCAAGCCTTCAGCCTAAACAGAGGGGGGGGTCTACTTGAATGGGAAGGGTCAGCTTTAGGTTGAGGTACACATAGTCAGTCTAATGGTGAGCAACTGAGTGTGTATCTGTGCATGGTGCCTTGTAGAAATAGGCAAAAGATGTGCCAGAGGGACAAAGGTGGAAACTGCAGGTGCGTTTGAAAATACAATTGGAAAAAGGTAGAGGCAGTTCTTCATCAGTGTAGTTGACAGAATGTTTTATGTTGTATTGGGCACTGCTCGAGGACAAAGGCTCAAGTCACAGGGATACATCTTGTATCTTTATGTCTTGGTTGTTAGAACCTTTACATTTGTTGAATTCACGTCCTGAGTAGAATCAGACACTCACTGAAAATCTACATCAGCTTTAATGAAATGTTTTCATTCCTTATGGTTGTGTGTATGGTAGATGTTAACAGAAACAAAATTATCATTGTGGGAATTAGTGGTTGCTCAGGCACTTGAAGCTGTTGCATGTTTTTGCAGCTGGGATGCAGCTGCCATCCAGTAGAAGTGAGTGATGTGCTGCACTTTTCCTCATATCTGTCCCCCTGTTTTCTCACTTTATTGTGACATAATGGACCTGAGTCAATACGACTACAGCATACCATTGCAAAGTGTATGAAACAGTGAATTTCCTTTCTTCTCCTTTACTTCTGATGTTCTAGGGCTTTCAGCAATTTGTTAACATGTGAGGGACAGCTGGTATGGTTTTTCCTTACCCCACAGTCTTCACCTTACATATGCCCTTCTATCAATTTCAGATCACTGCCCATGAGGGGACTGGTGCTCTAGAAGCTTTTGAATACTAAAAGATAAATTCTTTCAAGGGGAGATGGGACAAAATCACTGAAGAGAAACCCAGTATGGTTTATAAAATATAATGAAATTAAGAAGTTCCTGGCCCACACATTATCTGAGTCTGCAAGAGTATTAGGAAGAAATATTGACATGGACCTGACCTATTTCTACATCACTGGTTTTAGGTTTTTTTATATCAGCTGCTAGAGACTACTGCTAGAGACAGGGAAATATTAGAAGTGAAGCTCATCCAAACCCAGTAGGGCAGGTCTTGCATTGTAATGGGTTGCATGGTCCTGCTGTCCTGTTCTTGCACACCATGTTCAGTGTTGCCCTGTCAGAGGGCTGCCCTTGGGGCACAGTGTGCTCTGCTGCCCAACCACATTGTATTCCTAAGATCAAGGCAAAACTAGTGCTCCTGTTGTGTGTGACTGTGCTCTGAAACCCCTCTGCTCTGTTTTGAGTGGATGCAGGCTCGAGTTAATAACTGCACGTGATCTGGAAAGACCTATTCTTTTTTTGCTGTTGTAGAGCGAAATACCAGGGAGAGGTTCTTTATCCCTGTAAAAGCCCAGCCTGTGCATTGCTGCTGTCAGGATGTGAAAATGTGGTATTAAAAGACAGACAGAGCCATATATCTCAGGAATTTGAAGCCCCAGCTTAGAGTGAGGTCACGTTTTACAGTGTGACCTCTCTCTAATGTGTCCTGACATTCCAAGCCATGCTTCACAACAGTGTAGACAAAATCCATGCTGCTTGCTCAGCTCATTATACTTTACTTTGCAGGAAATACATTCTTTACTTTAAGAGGATGACAGTGATAATTGGCGCTGAAGCATTCCTGTCCTTTTAGAATTGTTTCTTTGCTCTGAAGCCAGGATTTCTGTGATGCTTTTTAATCCTGATGCTTGTCATTCAGGATTCCTTATCCAGAAAAGCGTTAGAGTCACTCAGAGTCCCAGGCCATAGTGCCGAGTAAAGGCATTAATTATGACTGGTGACAGTCTGTTGGAGTGCCCGCTGCTGGTCTGAGTTGTGCATAGGTAACTTTTGACTGTAGCATTTGTGAGGGTTTTTTTCTACTTTTGTACCAAATTATTTACTTTAAACTGCATTGTTTGTGTGTTTTCTTTCTGCCCCTGTACCCCACAGCACTGTGGGCACTGGCACAGGGGATTGTGGCCCTGGTCCACCCTCAGTGGAAGGGGTTCTGAGAAGCTTCTTTTTTGTCTCTCTTTTCTGTTTTGGTGGTTCTTTGGTGGTTCAAGGGTAGTTGAAAAATAACATTATTTCAGTTAAATTTTTGGTACTCATTGAGAGCTGTTGTGATGTGAGGCTCTTTCTGATGTAAGAAGAAACATAGTGTGATTGCTGCTCAAGCAAATCTTGAATGAAGGATTGATAGGGGGAGACTGAAATGCTGCTGATGGTTGTCAGAGACATTTTCAGAAAAGAGATTGCACATACTTTCCTTTTGTGGTTTGGTGTGTGGTTTGTTTTTTTTTCTATTAAGCCGACTGTACCATGTCTTCCCTTGGAAGATCTGCATATCAAAAGGATTTATATTTCATTTCTCCTTTATTAAACCTGCAGAATTAATATCCCACTCTGAAACAGTATTTGTCTTTTTGTTTTGAAGCCACTGCTGATAATGAAGAGTAGATTATAAGTACCTGTATGCCATAGCGTTTATTTCTTCTCACACAATTCTTTACAGGCTTGTGATTCATTTAATTAATTTCATAAAGAAGTTGTGCTTTGAGAATGCATTGGCTCTGTTATCAGGTTGAAAGGTGAGGTGTGAGTACAGCTGCAAGGTAATTCTTCAGCTGTTTGGGTCTGAGACTTTCACAGAGGAAAAATACTCTTCCACTTCTTGGAGGGGAGAAGATGGGAACAGCCCTGATGTATTTGTTGATAAAGGGTGTCAGAGCTGGTTTGCATGGAGGGAGCATTTTGGGAAACATATAACATCATTATATTAATAAGAGTGAAAGAAGGATGAACCTAATAGTATGATGTGGCCAATCTTTGTGTTTTTACAAATGTATTAAGTACCAAAGAGGTTATTTTTGAAAGATGATCCTGGGAGCTAACACCTATTACTTTACTTAGCGTGTTGTGGACAGTACTCAGTAAATACTCATTTGATCTGGTGGCTTAACTTTCCATGTAGCTTATCGCTAGGTAATCTTTCTCTACTCAAGAGGAGAATGTATTTGCTTATTTTTCTTCTCTCTCTCCTACCTTTATTTCTGTTCTGCTTACCACGAAACAGAGAAACATTTACATTAACAATTTTTTCTTTATTCTGTTTAATGGGTTAAAATAAGTTCATACTCAGGGCAAGGATTTATTTCACTCTGTTACTTGTTTGTTTGGTTTTGGGGTTTTTTTTGTACTTCAGGCTTGGTGGGGATGAGGAAAATTAGCCTTGTGCTTGAAATTTTTGAGAGTGTTGGTAGGTATCATAAAAACTCCTTCTGTAAAACAGTACTTTATGTATGGATTTGTGGTTATTTTGTGATTCTGAGATTTTTAAGAGCATCGCAGCACCGTAGTCTTCAGTACCAAAAGTACGTCCTGAAAACCATGAACCATGAGACCCTGAACCAAAGGCTGAGCCTGAGGTGTCAGTCAAGATCTATGGTACTGAAGGCATACCCAGAATACTGATTGCTCTTCAGAGGTCTGCTCTTTTTTTTGGTGATTTTTTTTTATTTCTTTTCTCTCTGAAATTGGGAGAGTAGCACTTCAAATTTTTAATTACTTGGACAACCTAATTAGAAGTGGAAGGATCTGTGGATTACAGAGTCTGTACTGGATAGTACTGGTCTCTACAGGGCAACACTGGACTTTAGCAGCTGTGCAGGAGGGTCCTGGGCTGGGACACCAGGAGGAGGCAGCCACAGTCCTCTATAGCAGGAAAAATCACTTTTACTCTTGGTTTTTGGAACATTCCTGTGAAGTCTTACTGGGATGTCATTGTTTCCAGTATGGCCAGTACTAAGTGTGACATCCTTGATGTACATGTCTGTAATTGTTTCAGTTTGTACCTCTGGGCCATATTTTGGTGATGTTAATCTTAGGTAAATGGCCACAGTGGGTGGCCCGCTGCGTGGGCTCTGACTGGAGGTGACTGTTGAATGTGCAGCTTTGTTTACTCCAGATGATCTCCAAATTTTTGAGCTAAATCAGAAAGAGAACAGATGCTCCGCCTTAATGACAGAGGTCTCCAGATCCCCCAGTCTGTTCCAATATCTAGTGCCCAATCCATTAAAAACTGGTGCTACTGAGTTCGCTGGTGGAATCTTTTGTCCTTCTGCAGCCTTCCCTGCTTGTGGAGAGCAGCTGGAAGTGTGAATGCTTTAATTGTGTTGTGAATCTTAAGCTTCTTAGAAAAACTATAATTTTGATCTTAGCATTGTACCTTTACCTCCCTCCCTGAGGGTGATGTTACTTTCTGGGTTATCATTCAAATTATGTCTGCACAGCAATAGCTTGACCTTCTTATTTTCATTGACTTCTTTCATTAAATAATATATGGTTTCTGTTACTTTAACTGTTACTTAAAATGGAGTCACTCTGCCACAGAAAATAGCACAGATTTATATATGAACCATAGGTGCCCCGGGCGGTCCCTGGCCCGGGGCACAGAAAGGAGTGAGAGAGGGGGAGCTGCGCCGGCGTGGACTGTGCCCTCGTGGGAGATGAGAGGGGGAGCCTCAGAGCACACAAAGGAGAAGGACAACTCTAAACTCGGGCAGATGGAGCTCGTTTAGCCCTGTAAGGCCATCCATCTAAGAGAAGGTCACTCTAAATTAACTTACGTCCTGAGGACCTTGCTGCCACCGTCCAAGCTCGCTCGGCCCTGGCAGATGAACCTCAGGATTAAAGGGTGGCTTCAGTTCCATGCATGCTGTGTCTCACCTAAAAAATCCACTGCACAGGCTTGAAGGCTTTACCCACATTTGCAAAGCCAAACGGCCATCTTCTACAAATGCAGTCACACAAAGATCAAAAGACAAAGGCATATACCCCTGCCTCCAAAGGTGCAGCCAAATTAACTCAAGGATGCTGGAACATCAACCATGCTCGATTCTGTGGATAGTGGATGTCCTGAGTGTCATTCTGCCCTAATTGCCCATGAACTGTCACGTCTCGACATCGACATTGCTGCTCTCAGTGAAGTTCGTCTCCACGAGGAAGGCAGCCTCAGAGAACATGGTGCCGGTTACACACTCTTTTGGTCAGGTAAGCCCAGAACCGAAAAACATCTCTCGGGAGTTGGCTTCATGATTAAAAGCTCTATTGTTCCTAAACTCAAAAATCTGCTGACAGGTCACTCTGACCGCATTATCTCCCTACACCTTCCACTCCACAACAACCAACACGTTGTCCTCTTTAGCATATATGCCCCAACTTTCCAAGCTGACCCTGCTGAAGAAGATTAATTTTACACCAACCTGCGCCGCCTTACCCAAAAGGTGCCTGCAGATGATAAGATCATTATCCTTGGTGATTTCAACGCCAGAGTAGGAAAGAATTTTGAAGCCTCGAAAGGAATATTAGGCAAGCATGGTGTTGGAAACTGCAACGATAATGGTCGACTTCTGGTAGAATTCTGTGCAAAGCAACAGCTCACCATCACTAATACTATCTTTCAGCAGAAAAACAGTCTGAAGATAACCTGGATGCACCCCAGATCTAAGCATTGGCACCTCATTGATTATGTCTTGGTGCGATGGAGAGATGTCCGCGATGTCCATCACACCTGCGTGATGCCCAGTGCAGAATGCCAAACAGACCATCAACTTGTGCACTGCAAACTTAACTTCCCAAGTTAACAATCTCCAATCAGCCACAGTGAGAAACAAATTCCAGGCTAATCTTCAAACTAGGCTTGATAACCATTCCATAGATTCTACAGATACCTCTACTGAAACACTTTAGCACCATATTCAAAACAGCATCCAGCAGTCCTCTGAAGAATCCTTAGGGTTCTCTCTCAAGAAGAACAAGGACTGGTTTGATGAAAACAATCAAGAGATCCAGGAATTGTTGAGGAAGAAGAGAACCACCTACCAAGCACACCTTGCACTGCCATCCTGTCACGCAAGAAAAACAGGCTTTTGTCTTGCATGCAGCAAGTTCCAACAGAAACTCCGTGACATCCAGAACAAGTGGTGGATCAATCTAGCTGAAAAAACTCAATTATGCACAGATACGGGTGATCACAGAGGATTCTATGAGGCCTTGAAAACAGCATACGGGCCTACATACCGGGTACAAAGTCCTCTACTCAGCACAGATGGTCAAACGCTTCTTACAGATAAAACCTCCATTCTGAATCATTGGTCTGAACACTTTCAGACTCTTTTCAGTACTAGCTGTGTAGTCCAAGACTCAGCAATTTAGTCCATCACACAACAACCAGTGAAGTATGAATTGGATATTGCCTCTACTTTAGGAGAAACCCTCAAGGCCATACAGCAGGTGAAAATTGGCAAGGCAGCTGGAGTTGATGGAATTCCACCTGAAGTCTGGAAGCACGGAGGCCAGGCACTCCATGCTAAATTTCACGAGTTTGTGGTGCGCTGTTGGGAACTAGGCAAACTACCATCAGACCTTCAAGATGCAGTCATCATCACCCTGTATAAGAAGAAAGGAATTAAATCAGACTGTTCAAATTACCGTGGTATTACTCTGCTCTCCATTGCTGGCAAAATCCTGGCAAGAATACTCTTGAACAGACTAATACCCGCTATAGCAGAAGGAATTCTACCTGAAAGCCAGTGTGGTTTTAGAGCCGACAGGAGAACCACAGACACGGTATTTGTTCTCAGACAACTGCAAGAGAAGTGCAGGGAACAGAACAAAGGTCTCTATGTAACCTTTGTCAACCTCACCAAGGCTTTTGATACTGTGAGCAGAAAAGGTTTGTGGCAGATCTTGGAACGTTTAGGTTGTCCTCCCAAGTTCCTTAAAATGATCATCTCACTCCACGAGGATCAGCACGGCCAAGTCAGATATGGCAATGCACTTTCTGAGCCCTTTCTAATAAAGAATGGCATGAAACAAGGCTGTGTTCTCGCACCAACCCTATTCACAGTCTTTTTCAGCATGATGCTCCAAAGGGCCACGGCAGACCTCGAGGATCAGGACATTATCTACATTCGATACCATACTGATGGAAGCCTATTCAACCTAAGGCAACTGAAGGCCCACACCAAGACCTTAAACCATCTTGTCCAGGAGCTGCTTTATGCTGATGATGCCACCCTTGTTGCCCACACAGAAGCAGCTCTGCATCCTGCTTTGCTGATGCTGCTGAGCTCTTTGGTCTGGAAGTCAGCTAAAAGAAGACAGAGGTCCTCCATCAACCTGCACCTCAGGAAGTCCCCCATCATCTCCACATCACCATTGGCCAATCAGAGCTCAAATCAGTCCAGCAGTTTAATTACTTTGGTAGCCTCATCTCCTCGGACAGTAAGACTGACGGAGAGATAGACAACAGGTTAGCAAAGGCATACAGTGCCTTCGGAAAGCTTGGTGGTCTGGAGACACACCATCTATAATGCTGCTGATGCAGGATCACTCTTGAGGAAACAAGACAATGCTGAAAGAATTGTGCCTTGCAGAATATACCACCTAAGGAGTCTTTCTGCTGTGCCTTTTGCAACTGGACATGCCTATCTTGTATTGGCCTCTTTAGCCACCAGCGCGCTTGTAACAAACATGGGTAGAGCCCTCCCCAAAGCTTCTTTTGCGAAGCCTGGCCATGATATATGAGCCATAAAACAGTGCAAGAGAGCTCAGCCTGTTCTGGGCTGGGCAACACTGTGTGAAATGTGCCTGCGTGAATTAAAGTTACATAGGGGAATTTATTTTTTGATGACTTGCCTTGCAAAAATGTTCTAATTGACATTTTTTTTAGTGTCCTTCTTTTGATTTTTTTTCCCCTTTCATAAATATTTCTGATCTTTACTATGTGTTTCTTTTCTTTTTTTGTAGGAAAAACAAGCAACTGCTAATGTCAGCCAACCCCCCAAAACACAGACAAGGGGAGCACCTTCTGCTGCTAAGGTAATGTATACTTAAGGAAGTGGTCTTTTTTACCATTTTACCAGTGAAGAGAATATGGTGTGGCTTCACAGAAAACCATTTGTTCAACAACACTAGGATGCTCTTCATGACTTCATTTCAATCATAGTAAATTGAAATGAAAGGGGAGCAGAAGCCACTGTTGACTTCCTGAGGAAATAGATGTGGTAGCATTCTCCCCTTCCATGTGTTCTTTGTTAGTGTCCTAGTTATTTTAAAGAATCCTGGTCCCATTGATATGAGTGGCAAACTTCATTTGACTTTTACAGCCCTGTGGTTCTTTTTTCACCTTTAGCTGTTGTATTTTTGGATTCTGTTTACTTGGTGGAACCTGGTGAGATTGAAGCACTGAGAAACTGTCTTTGCTCTCATTGTCCCTGGAGCAAGAGGCATTATAAAGCTGAGTTGTAAAGGAGTGCAGATGATACTCTGAGGAGCAACAGGGTGCTCAGGTGTTGCAGAGTATTGAAAGAAGGTGTTGAAAATACTCTTTCTGATGGTGGTTGATGGCTGCACTTGGTAGTGCTATTTGTCACAGATGACTGAAATGCAGCTCACTGGAAAGAGAAGCAGCAATATGTTTTATTGAGGTAAATTAATAATTTGACAGTTTGATGGAAATTAATGAAGATTAACAGTGGTTTGACAACATTCTGTAAGTTTGATTGCCAGGTTCATCTCGTTAATTACTGCATGGAAGAAACATAAAAAGGAAAATTGAGTTAGAATTGAGTTGGAATGATTCACACAGAGAGACGAAAAGGGTAATGGAGACCTTCCCGCTGAGTCACAAAGTTCAGAGTAGACCCCCTTGCTTTCTAAATTCCTGATGAACCTTAAGTGTGGCTGAGTCCAGTCCTAGTCTCAGATTCGGACAAGGGTTTATGTCTAGTGGAATTATCCATATAATGT
Organism: Pseudopipra pipra; assembly: GCF_036250125.1. NCBI lineage: Eukaryota > Metazoa > Chordata > Aves > Passeriformes > Pipridae > Pseudopipra > Pseudopipra pipra. Next base: position 42,761,865 of record NC_087581.1, on the reverse strand, counting down.
TTATAACAGTATTGAGTAACTATATATGGATTGGTGCTGTTTCATAGCATTAATTCAGCACACTACCACTCACTCACTGAGGATCTGTTGTGAGTAAGGGGTCTCTCTGCCACAGGTAAGGAAGGATCTCTGTCTCAGGTGAGGGATCTCAAACTTCAAGAGGCCTCCCTGCTCAGGGGAAGGGTCCCTGGTGTGCAATGCTGCTGCAGTTCAGGGAGAGCTCAAATCAGGCCCATCGTGATGGCAGAGTGAATTATTTGGCTGCTGGTCAGTAGTAGAGACAAGACTGATGTCTTTGTTTTAGCTCTAGCACCTTGTTCTGCACTTCCATTATTTTCCACTTTCAGGTTTCAAAAGCACTTTGTAACATATTTTTCAACACATTTTCATTCCTTTGTATGTGAGTCAGGGGCTGTCCAGCTCATCAGTTCACACCACGGATGTGAGGCTGGTTGCTCCTACAGATTACTCCAAGGAGTCCATTAATCCACCCCAGTGTTCCATATCTGGAGATAACCCATTGTTTGAAGGATCCTATCAGCAGGAAGTGTTTCTGCTTTTGAGTAGGATTTTTATTTTCTTAATCAAAGCTGTTGTAAAATAATACTCCTAAAGATTTCTCTAAACCACCTAAGTTATTATTTTCCCTTTCTGGCTAAGGAAGGAGGAGACAAGGGTATAAATGCTGTTGTCACTTACTTTCAATGCTTTTGTCTATCATTATAAAGACATCCCCAGCTCATCTTTCTATTGCTTTTACTTTGCCAGGGCCTTTTGCCTGCTAGTCAAGGTGGATGTAGTTGTCCATATGTAGTTCTCATGACAGGTGACACAGTCTCAAGGATCATCCTTCTGCATGAGAATCTACAGCTGCACAGTACCGTGGAAGCACATATCTAATTTTCTAACTAACACATCTCTAAGTTTTCTTTTTTTTTTTTTTTTCAGTTAATGTTCTTTTTATGATAAGTGTGTCCTCGACCCTAAGGGTGAAAGGCACGATTTCTGGTGATGCTACTAAGGATAAGAACTGGAAGGTAGTGTCATGAAAATAATGCAATGCAATTGCCAGGAATTGCTTTATATTAGGTTATGACAACCTAGGCTATGTATTTCATCAGTACTGGGTGTTTCCCCAGTTTCTTTGACATTCCAAAATATTTATAGGTAAAGATTATATAGTATGACAATACTTATCTCATGGCTATCTAATAGTGACTGTTATTGGATAGTTATTTTAAGTTTACCCATTTTAGTTCCCACTCAGCCATTTCTGCTTTTCTTCACTTAGGCTAAATCTTCTGTTAATTATATCTTTATATCTTTTTAATAATATCCTGTGAGCCTGTAGTGTTATTTAAAATAGAGCAAAACTCAGAGATGTATTGTTCTTGTAGTTTGTGCTACCTGTAGCTTTTTTATTTGGCTTGCTGTATTTCTTTCTGCCCTTATTTTGGTCTCTAAAAATATCTATTGGAAGCAAAAATTTTGCAGAGGTTTTGGGGTTTTTTTAAATAGAAATTTTACAGGAAGAGAAGTATATCTTGAAGAGGCAAGGCAGCCCTTTCTCTTTTGCTGCAAACTGATCAAATCTTTTAATGCAATCAGAAATACTCCACCAGGTCTTAGACAATTTGGAACTGCTGTTTCTTCCTTTATTTTTTTTTCCCCTGATGTAGCTTTAATGTGTCCTGTGTGCAAAACCTCTTTTGATTCTTTAGTAATTCTGTTGGTCAATAATACTTGTCATTGATGCATTTTATCCCAGATAAATTTATAACTCCTTAGAAGAGGCAGGGGAAGTAGGATAGTTAGTTGCTCCAGCTCAAGCTGTTTATTTTTTTAACATATTCATACCCTCTGGTGAAATGACTTACTCTGAATTGAACAGCCAGAGGGGGTTTTGCTGCCTCATGTTAGGTCTAAATAATTTTTCCTTTTAGTCAGTAAGTAATAATAACTGATGGCTTGTTCCTTCTTGGGTCACTTGCATTTCTGAGTTTTAAGATGCAGGAAGTTGTGTGTGATGACGCCTTGTCATTGTGTCGTGGATGTGCGTAGTCTGATTGTCCTGTGATGGTACCTGTCACATGGACAACTCCTAAGGGACAGCACTGCCCTGTCCAGCTTTGTTTTCATTGCGCTTTCCATCTGAACAGTTCTTTGTGCCTTCATTTTACCCCTGTGCTCTTCGTTCAGTCACTCTCGAGTTCCTGGCATTGCAGCCAGTATGTACTCATTGCTTCTGCTCAATGTGCAGGGATGTTATTTGGCTGCCTATGGCAACCTTGATGTGCCTAGTTTCTGCATGACTCAAATCTAAATTAATAATTTAAAGGTGTTTAACAGAAACAGATGTTTTGACTCCTTTGTATCTATCACAGGCCTTTCTTTCCTCTTCGATGTGGAGTTCTGTTTGACTGCAGGTGTTTTCAGTAAGCATTTGTCTGCCTTGTCAGATAAATGGACTAAAAAGGTAGATTCAGGTAAGGTTATGATCATCAGGAATATTTATTGGTTGCCTATGAGCAGCCTCTTCCTTCTATACATTAACTGCAAAGGTGCCCAAACTTTTGGAGGTCATGGCTTACTAGTATTATCAGCCAGCAGTGAGGAGGAAAATCTGATCCAACCTCCTCCCTCTGCAGAAGATCCCCTACCAGTTCTGCTTCGTTTTCTTTTACAGCCTTTAATGATGGTTTTGCCAGTTCCACAGCCAGTTTCTAGCTTAATATTCAATCATAGCTATTAATAGAAGGCACTGATAATTGAACACAGATGGATCCAGCCACCTTTCTTGCATTTTCGTGTTCTTTTGTGGTAATTCCATTGATAACAGATGAAGTTTTGCTGCTTTTTATGTAGCAGATTTTTTGCATTGCTCTTAACAAGTAATAATTTTCTTTTTGTGGCTGGCTGCCATAGCTTAGAGAAGTGAGAGTCTTTGCTCATTTTGCTATCATGGACTATTTTTTAAACAGTGCTGGAAGAGCTCAACAACAGTGGAAATTCAGTAAGAATTACTTTGATTTCAGATTTTCACAGAAAGCTTCTTGACCTTAATGATTTAAGAAATTTAAGGCTACTTGCTTTCAACTGGCATCCAAATTATCACTGTTTTAAGGGGCCATTCAGTCTGCTTTCTTATACAATGAACAGGAACACAAGATAAAAAAGGGCAGTTACTAAATACCTTTGAGTGAAGTGCCAGTATTTCTGCAGTGGATAAATTAATCTAGTTTATCATCAAAAGTTGTTCCTACTATCAGTATATTTACTGATTAGGTTTCTTTTTGTTGCATACCTTATTTAATTGTCACCCAGTTTTTATTTGGTGACCTTTGCAGAGGCACCTTGTAAAGGAATAATTTTTGAGTAAAAGGTATCTCAAGTTACAATCCCATATGACAAGTATTGAGAATTTGATTATAGAGCCCAAAAAAAAAATTCAAGAGCAGGTCACTATGGGTATTTCATGAAGAACCTTTTAATTTATAAATTAATATAAATCATTTATATTTGTTATGCTTAAAAAAATTCCTAGTCAGTCAAGTTTTGATGTCCTTAACTGGTCCAAATCATGATAATGACTTTCAGTTAGTAACATTTGTGTACTCTGGGAGCCTGGTTAATCAGTTCAAATTTAGGGGGGTATCCTGTAGACTTCTAATAGGAATGCTGGTCTCTTGAGGGGAAACGAGTGGTTTCCTTTCTGTGGCACCAGTGCAACTATAACTCGAAAGGTGAACACAGCTTTTTGAAAGCTGAATGTTGCACCATCCCAAGCAGGCATTTCACCCCTGCTTTTGCTGTGTGACTCTCGCAGTGTCAGCCTGCTGACAGCTGTCCCTGCTGGGGGACCTTGGTCCAGCCACTTACCAGAAGTGACCCCGAGACTGGGAGGCAGGTTTGCTCATTGTGGTATCTCGCTTCCCCCGTGCTAGCTGGTTTGGGTCCCCTCCCCTGGCCCCGTGGGGCTGTGCTGGCAGGGAGGCAGCCGTGCTGCTGGGTGGAGATTGCGCCACTCAGCACATGGGCTGGGCTTTGCCTGCACTCCCGGAAGCCACAACCACAGCTGCTCCAGCGCTGGGGGAAAAGCAGCCGCATCCTGCCATTCCTGCTGGAAACAGAAGGCACACGTCTATCCAAAGTGAGTTAGCTATTTTTGTTGACTCTGCTTTCCTGCTGCTTCTGCTTGAGGTCATTTGTGTTCGTGTTGCAGTCCCTTTTTTATATTTTTGTTTCCTTTCTCCCCCTCCCTGTCTTCCTGGAGTTTTGTGAGCTGAAGTAACACAGGCTGCCAACTTCAAGGCTTCCGACGTGATTCAGTTGTCAGCAGACTTGAAACGCTCCAGAGCGAGCTGTGTGTAGTTAATTAGCTTCTAAAATTATTTTAACATGCTGGAAACACCCTTTTTAGACGCTGTAACACCACCTGACATAAGCAGTTGGAAGTAGAGAGGGAATGAGAAACAAACTTTTAAAGTGGTGTCTAAGTTGTTCTTATATTGCTGTTGTATTTATGTTTTTGTTTTGGGGTGTGGTTGGCATTTTTTTCTTGCTCACAGCCCACGCTGTTCCTGCTTCCAAGACCCATATAATTTTTTTGGCATACAAATGCAGAGCCTATATGCCTGTGGCACATACAGCATATTGCATAGTCAGGGTGTGGTGATCTGTAAGAGCAACGTCTTGGTTGAACTGTGCTTAGGTATCAATACTTTAATATTCTTAAAAATATATAACCTAAAAGATGCTGAAACATCTGATACAGCACACATATGGAAAAAATAATACTTTTCAATAAATTATATTCTTTCTGCAGTAGTAGAAATTAGGTAGGTGGGTGTTGCTTAAGGTATGCCACTGTTTGCTTATTGTTGGTAGTATAATACTTACACCTCTTTTCTCTGGAGAAAGTGAAAATAGTGCATTAAATAGCCCAGAATTCTTGAACATTGCAGACACCTTTGCTGAGTTTTTGATCTCTTTTTTTTTATTTTTTTTGACAACTAGCTTCCTCAGTGTTAGGGTTTTTTAGATAGATATATAACACACAGTAGACTAGCTTATTTGTTACTGTCAGCTTTTTGTATAGAATGGTGCTTTTTTGGTTTAGGGGCTTGGGGTGGGTCGTGTGGTTTTTTGGGGGGTTGGGATTTTTGTTGGGTTTTGGTTTTGTTAGAGGGTTTTTTTGTTTTTTTGTTTGGGGGGTTGGTTTGGGGTTTTTTTGAATGGTTAGATATGCAGGGTATGTTGAACTTGAAGAAAATTCTATTTCTGATTTGGAGTTGCAGAAACGAGCTCCATGACCACTTTTTCTCACATCTAGTGCTTTGCACTTTAGGCATACACTCCTAGTTTGAAATCTAGGCAAAGCTGTGCTGCTCTGAAGATGGTGGCTCTTGGAGGATGCAGAGTGGCAATAGAGGAGTCCAGAAAGCAAAGGAACTTCTTTTTCAGTGAATAGTTCTCCAGCCTCTGCATTCTCACCATTTCTGCCCTTTGTTATCCTGAGATGAGAATGTCTCCACTCACTAACACTTGAGTCTCATCTGCCAAAGGAAGAGCCTGACAGGGAGACACAAGAGGTCAGTGGCCTTGGATACTCCTTGGGATCTCCTTAAGGCTCAGAAACCCTTCTGGTTCTGGAAGAAGTCAGGTCTGTGCCTGCCTTTATGCCATGCTTAGTAGGATTGCTTGGACCAACTAGAAAATTAACATTTTTGATCCCCAGGAGGGAAGTCACTGCTGAAGCAAGAAGTGCCCCAGTCTGCCTGTTTTTAAATGGAAATGATAAAACAATGTTGAATTTTTCTAAAATGATTGAAGATAAAATCCCAACAACATACCACCACCACCCCTATTTATGCAGTGTTATCCCTAGATGATCTTTTCACAGCAAAGTTCTATTAAGATTCCTTGACTTGGTAGTTTTTGTTTATTTTCCTTTATTGTTTTCCATTCGTTTTGGTAACCAGTGCCACCATGACTGTGTGTGTATCAGTTCATACAGCTTCATGAATAATATTTTGTTTCTGCATCCTTGCAATTTCTAATTCAGAGTACTGCTCAGCTTGAGCATGCCCTGGCTTCATTGTTGTAAATTGAAGTAATCGAGCTCATAACCTCGGAGATCTTCAGTCATAAAATGAAGTCCTCTTTTACGTACCATTTCTGTCTTTTTAACCCCACCGCCTTTATAGAGTACTGGTTCTGGTTGCAATTCCCTGGTTCTATCCCAGCTCTGCTGAGCAGGGTTTTGCAACACTGCAGACCAAGTGACACAAATCCCAGCTGAGCTCAGCAGCGCTGTATGGCATGTGGCTGGCACCTAATCTCCTGTTTTCATGGTGTTTACTTATCAGGCTGCAGTTTGCTGCTGCAGATAGGTGTGGAACATTCTCGTGTTTGAAACAACACACAGAAATGGAAGCAGTTAGCTGTAGCTAAATGCTAACAGTGTGCAGGAGGTAGAACTGAAAAAAAGGATTTTTGAGCTGCCTACAGAAAAAGGCAGCTTGTCTGCAGTGACCAGCTCATACATTACTGTAATGCTGTATTGTGCAGAGTGGGAACCTGAGAAGAGCCGTGACTGGACTGGAGCACTGCTTCTAATATTTGAATATGACTGAATGAAAATGAAATTTCAGTGTGCACCACCTTGTTGAATTTATAGACGCAGAAACAGGAAGTTTCCAAGAGGAGGTAATTGAGGAGCACATTTTTAAAGAGAAGTAAGAATGGTGTGTTTAAGGCAGATTATTGATGTAATTTAAAAGGAACAAGGAGTGTGCAGCCTGTGATATTGACATGGTCTGTTTGCAGACACACAGATGTGAAGGCAGCATATGAAGTCTGTTACCCGCTTGGCATGTAATGACTTTCTGTCCAGATCTCTTTCCCTCATCATGACAGGACGTTACATAGAACTTGCCTTCGTATGTAGTAAAGCCTTTAAAGCAGTAGCCATGCTGCACACTGGAGTTTAAGTAATTTCTCGTGGTCACAAGTTGCATTGTGAGTATGTAAGGGTTCTTCATGTTTAGGTAGTGTGCATGATCTCTGACCAATTATCAAAGTCTTTTCCTGCTTCCAGAAGAAGTAAACAACCACAAACAAATGCACAGTGCTTCTTATTATTACCTGTGGGATAATTCTAAATTTTTCTACACAACCCTAACTTCCTGCATGTAAGTAGCATAAACAGAGGTGTTGGAAGTTTAAGAAAGAGTCAAATGGTACAAAAATTGTTTAGAGTGAATTGTCATTCACTGTCCTCAGTTGTTTTTTGTTTAAGCATAAAGCTGTTTCAGAGTCTTAATAGTTAATGAAATAAAGAAAAGCAAACATGCCAGTATTAAGCTTTGAACTTGAATTAGGTTGCTGAAATTCAGACATCTTAAAACAGACATCTAACTGAAAGGTTGTTTGGCAGATCAGTTAATTTCTAGGTGGTGTGAAGCCTTGTTCTACTGTGTGGTAAATATGATACAGATCTCGTTCACTGATTTGCTTGATAACATTTGAAGTAGCGTACACCAAATTCAAATAGGTTGTCTCAAAAACCACTGCTGAAAAACCTGTTATGTTAAAATTAAGCAGTATGGTTAGCCAGCTTTAGCTGATACATAACGTTCAGTGATTAAATATTGTCAAGTTTCTTCTCTGTTCCAAAACAGCAGAAATTTTATTCTAGTATTCAAAATAGAAGAAACCAGTAGGAGTGAGTCTGTGTTATGGAAGTTGTCTGGCTCAATGTTCCATGATGATCAGTAAATTTAGCAGCACTTGAGGCTGTAAAAAGGCTTTACGAGCTAATCAGCTTTTCAATTTCCGGGTTCAGACCAGTCTCTTATAAAAATCTATCATGTTTTTATTTCAGGAGAAAATGGCTTTTTTTCCTATGTGTCTTTCAGCATCTCTCAGTGATGGTTAATCTTGCTCCTGGGTACAGACTAATAATTGCTGCAAATACTTGTTCTGTGTGGTGAGAAAATTGCGGAATGATGAAATTGTGGGATTAATCTTTTCCACAGTAGCAAGCCAGATCATCTTCTGAACTGAGTTTTGCAGAGAGACATAGTCCTGTGTTATCAGCAGTCTTTTGGTCTGGTCTCTGATTTCCTGCAGTCGACTTTCTGTTGGGGAAAAGAAGCGCTGACATAATCCTACTGTTTGTTACTAGTTTTACTGTCATTTAGCAGGAGAGTGCATATGGAGAGTTTGGAGGTTGTCAGACAGCAAATCCTCTTCTGGAGGGCTCCTAGGATGGCACTTCAGGCAGGAACATCCTGAGTCTCTCCTGATGGTTCTTCCAGGCGTGATCCCCCTCCCACCCCCCATCTTCTCAAACACGGACGCTGTTCCCTGAGTCTCAGTGCAGTTTAATTTTGTTCTGAACTTGCCCTTTGAGGTTTGTGTGTCCTCTGCAGATGCGTGTGCATCAACTGTACTGCACTTTATTCTTCACATTTGCGATGGGCTGTGAGTGCATATTGGCACAGAGCAAAATCGTAAGTTTCTTAGCTCTAAGGAGCAGTCAGTTTTTCTCTAAAGTTACTTTTCTTGTTGTCTTTATCAAGTTGTAGAAATTTAAACTCTAATAATAGATTTATATAATATATAATATCTATAATTAATATATTTATATTTATTTTATTTTGTATGTTTATAATTATACTTATATTAATCAATAGAATTAATGTTAATTATAATAATTGATGTATGATAATTTTATTCCTTATAATCCATTAATTATATAATATAATCTATAATAATAGATTTTATGCATTTTTCAGTTATATTCATAACAGCTGAGTTCATGAATGATAAAATCACAGGAAGCATCTGTAGAGAGAGGGTTTCTTCTTGTTAGTTTGTTTTTTTTTAAAGACAGGTATTCAAAACCAGGTATATTGATGAATTGATCTACAATAGCATGAACTAAAAAAACTGCCTAAAGTAACAACTCTAGCAAAGAATTTTAGATTGAGGTAGATCATAGCTACAGAAAAAGTAACTACCAACTGTCCTCCAAGGATTTCCCCCCCCCCTCCCCTTAGTGGCGGAGAGGGGCAGTAGGCTTTGTTTATAACATGCAGTGTTGGTGAGTTTCAGTAACGATAATGGGCTTTAGAAATGAAAGAGGCACATGGCAAAGTCAGTCGTTAGAATTTGCACTGTAAATTGTTTAGGAATCATTCTGATCACTTCTGCAAAGAAACTGATCACAACGGGACAACATAATAGCCTGTATATTAGCAGTGTTTTATGTAAATATACCAGTGTCTGAGTAATACACAGGTGCTAGTTGGAAACCTGTATCCTGCTGCTCCGTTTCGTTAAGTTCTTAATATTAAACTTCCACACAATTAACTGAGAGCCTGAAATCTTGAAAAGAACACTGTTTTCTTGGTTGTGTGTGGATTTTTACCTTTCTCTTAAAAAGGTGTTGTTTTTCGTAACAACTTAATAGCACAGCTACATATAAGAACAGTAATTACAAAGTAAAAGGATATTTCCAAAATTACTTGGGATGGAAAATGACACAGAAGCACTCAAATTTGTAGTTTTTAAGTCAGCTGTTATAGATACCGCTACAGTAAAATTTATAGAGAGCTAGTGCTGAATTTTTTCCACTTTTAAGTCACTGCATGTCTTAGCTGCTGCATAGCCTTAATATACATGTTTATATCTTTATGTATTTATTTGTACATGTCCACACGCACAGATGTTGGTTCAGATAGTGTCTCACAACTCCTTGTGGGCTTAATGGAAAATTAATCAAACTCTGTTTATGCCACAGATCACAGAACTGCATAGCCCTTAGCACATGCTGTCAAACCAAGTGAGAGATTTAACCTGTAGCAGCTCAAGTGCTATTTTACACTTCAGTGAAATAACCCATTATTTTTCACAGTAGTTCTCTAGAAGAGCTTTTGCTGCCCACATCTTACAAGCACACATCTTAAAGCTTAATATCAGAACCATTCATGTGAAGAACCATTTCTAATCAAGCAGATTAGGTTTTCCCTTGCATTACACAGCTGGTGTGAGGTAACCCTATAAGTTAGTCATATTAGAATCATAGAGTTGATGTCGACTCTGAGCCTGAGAAGCTGTCCTAGCTCATTCATACGTAAGCTATGTTAAGCCCAAAAGAATATTTGGATGGCTCTTCAGTCTTCTGTTCTAGTCTGAGTTCAGGTAGATCACTCAGAAAAGACTTATATAAACTCTCTCAAGGGCTGACAGGGCCAGAGGCATCATCTAAGTAGTCTTTGCCACAGAAGGAATTCTTCCTTCTCTCTAGGAGGAATATGTTTCAGCTCTGACTTGAGAGATTAAGTATTCTCTCAAGAGTAAGAGTAATTCAGTTTTTTCTTTGTTTCCCATTTTATCGGCTTCCTGACCAGCATACAAAAGATACGTGCTGCCTTGCTTTTCCTGTCACTAAGCTGTCCCTCATACATACTTTTTCTTCATTTTTTCCCCCCTAAATCTGTCCTCATATCTTTCTTTATCCATATGTGCTTCAATGTGATGGCCAAAATTGTCCTAGCATTTGACCTAGAGAAGGTCACGTCAAAAAGGTTGAAAGTTATATTTCACATTTACATTTATGTTGTCACGGTAACATATTATTTTCCCCCAGATTGCTCTTTCCTTGTTTGTTTTTGGCAACAGTGTCTCAGTCTATGGCACAATAGCCTTCACATATTTTTGTCGGTATTGCTGCTGCTTTGGGGGTTTTGTGTTGCTGCATCTGATTGTCTTCAACCTACCACCAGTGTCAGAGATCCCTTCAGGCTGAAAGCTGACAAAATTCCCTGTTTCATTGAGAAAATACTACCACAAGTACTGTGAAAAGTTGCACTGACAGCATGTCCTCTGAAGGTTCATTGCTTTATTCCTGACCAAACTGTTCATTCTTATTTATTCTCTTGTTATCATCTAAGTGTTTCTGTATGGGTTGCTTGGCAAATGTTTTCAGCATCTCTTGTGGTTTTGAAGGTCTCCGTCAGGTGCATTGTGCTCCTTTCTGAGGGTGAGCAGTGACCATCCTCAGTCTGATGAATCTTCTCCATGAATTTCCAGAATTTAAAGTTTAGTTGACAATATCTCTCACTGTGTTGCATATGGGGTAGTTTCAGTGATTTTTATCTGTCTGTAGCCAAGACCTGTCATGAATTTCTTCACCTGCTGTTTTCTTTTTCCAAAAGGCATCTACATCCAATCGTCTGAGCAGTTAAAATTGTTACCTTTTGGTATTTGTCATCATTTCTTTCTTCTTCTTCTTCTTCTCTTGTCACATTTTCCTTTTTACTTGCAGATTTCTGAGGTACACACAGTGAGACTAGACAACCAATTTTGGGTAGTTTTTTTGTGGAGTTTTACTAACCCACTTCTTGGCTTCTGTGGCTTTTCTCTTTCAACAGTAGCATTAAGACAAATTTCAGATTAAATCCCAGGTTTCTTCATCAGCTCTTCCTGGAAAGCCATTCTCTAGCTCAAGAACACCTGAGGTCCTTTGGTCAGCTCCTGTGCCTGTCCTGCCAGCTGTGTGGGCTGATGAGAGGACGGGCTGTGACCCCCACAGCTGTCACACTGCCCATCACCAGGGTGGGGTAATGTCATGGTTTGAGAGCCCCAAAATCCAATTCTTGAGTCCTAGCCCCCCTCCCACATCTCAACCCAGTGTGAGATGGGTTTTCCAGACACCACACGAGACTCAAAATGGGCGGAAGGGAATATATTACAATGACTGTACAAAATAAATATTACAATACATTACACACACAATCTCAACTATCTCTACCATGATAAAACAGTATTTACAATGGATCAAATATCTTTTTCCTTCCAAATAAAAGTCCAGGAGGGAAGAAGGAAGAGATCCTTTCTACTTTCAGAGCAGCAATGTCTCTAAGGCAGCAGGCTCTCTTCTTTCATGCAGCAGCTGTAGCTGGATCTATCTCTGCCAGTACACACGAGGGGTATCCAAGCCATCTCGGCTCTTCGTCTCCAAGTGAGGGTCTTCTCTTCCATGGGCTGTGTTCACCCGGACAAAGGTCACTTCACCACGTCATGTCAACGAAGTGCAGAAGCCTTCGTGACGGTCCGTATCTTCAGGGGATTCAAGCCCCCTTTGCAGAGCTCCCGTGCTCTGTCTCAAAACTGCCAGCTTGGCAGCAGCAGTGGGGGGGCCAAGGTCACCCCCTCTGCATTCCTTCTGGCCGTCCCAGTCCAGCTCTGGGAAAACCTTGAGCTTTTCAGCTCCTCTCTGCAGTGCATGCTGCATTTAGGACTTCCATTCAGTAGGAGTCCATCCTCTCCACTTAGGAGAGGTCACAAAAGGAGTTTGGGGGGTTTTGGTTCAGTTCTTACCCCAAATCTCTCTCTCTGTGTGGAGCTTAGTTCTGCTCTCTCTGCTGCTGGCTCTCTTTCTCTCAGACAACTCTGTGTGTCTCTTGCTCGGCTGCATGCTTGTTTTCTGCTTCTCCCTTATCTCTTGGCTCTCTGCCCTCCGTACACTGCTCCTGCCGCTGCTCCGTCTGCCTACTCATGGTGGAGAAGAACTCTCAGCTTTCTCAGCTACAGGTACTTAGCCCAGTTTAACACTGTTCCAACTCCCTGCAGCCCCCCCAGCTGGGACTGGGGGCCCCTCAGCTCGTGGCTTTCACAACATGGCTCCTTCTTCTACAACAACTACAACTACTTTCTTTTCCGGTCTAAGTGTGATATGTTTATATTTTGCAAAAGCGCTCACTGACTCAAACCTCAAGGGTCAGCACCCCCTGGGGGTTTACCATTTTATAGCTTCAGGGGGAAAACTGTTTTCCTCCTCCACAACTCATTAACAGGGGATCAGTCTTTATTTAATCACTGTTATCCTGTAACCTCTTCTCTGTCTTTCAAGTCCCTTCTGTGGTGGTTGTGGGAGTCTGATGCAGGGAGCATCTCCATATTCCTCCCTGCTTGTGGACTACCTGTGGTCCTGGATGTTTTGCTGTGGATTTGCCTCCACTCCCAGCTTGTAGAAGAACTGTCTGACAGACAACCCTCAGGCTGGGACCCCACTGTGGGTCATGGCCAGGGCTGGCACAACACCCTCCAGGACCCATGCTTCTTTCCAGGCAAGAGAGCAGGAATCAGCACTGATCACAATTGTTTGTCCTTCTGCTGTTGGCTATGCCCTTCAGGGATCCGTGACAGCTCAAAGGACACCCCTCTCTCTCTGCCCAGCCCCAGCCTCCTGATCAGTCCATCCCTCACTGTTTGGCATCCCAACCTTTCAGTGGGGGGTGTCTGGCCCATACCACGGTGGGATTCCCCTCCATGGCAGCGAGCAGGGTGTGCCTGCCCGGGCCGGAGCAGCTCTGCGTCAGGCTGTTGTTATGCTGGTTGCCAGGCAGCACTTTAATATTTACCTCCACGCCTGACACACGTCTGAGTGTTGCTTCACCCTTTCTGCAGCCTGGCTGTGGTGCTGCAGCACACTGCAGAGAACAGGTGGGAAGGCAGGATCCTTGGGGACGAGAGGACCAGGGCATCCCTTGGTAAGAGGATGACCCCCAGAGCCAGGCTGGCACTGGCAAAGTGGCACAAGGGTGACCAGATGAAGGACTGCACCTCAGCAGCCTCTTGGTTGTCAGCCTGCAAGGCTCAGCATGGCTGCACAAGCCCCTCGCTAAAGGGCTGGAAGAACAAGGAGCCCCTTCTTCCTTGTAGTGGCTTTTCTGGGGGACAGAGTGGAAAATTGGAGGTCTTGAGTATTGTGGAATTCAGACAGAAAGTAAGTGAGGCGAGGCACTCTGTGGTGGTGTGATGGAAGGTCACGGTGCTCCCTGTGTGCCCTTCCCCTTTCTGATTCCCCAGGACAAGGCTTTGTTTCCCTGAGTCAACCCCAAGTGTCCACAGGGCTCAGTGTTCTCCACAACCACTGATCAGCAGCTGTGCATTGAACTGTTTTTCTGCTTTCAAACCACTTCTCTTCCTCCACGAGCATTTACACTCTTTGTTTCTCCTAGTCACTGCCCTCCAGCTGAACAGGGCAGAAAGAAGCAGCTGAGGTTTTGGGAGGTTTTTGCTAATCTCTGCAGGCTGTAGTGGTGCTGCTGTGCTGGGACTTGGGAAGGAATTTTTCAGTGCTTTGTAAGACAGTGGTTTGGTAGGAGTTTTCTGAGGGGAGGAAGGGAGAAGGGCTCAGATAAGTGTTTTTATTAAATAGACAGGGACTAGGATGACTAATATGAAGGTGTAGAGCAGATACCTACTTGTTAGTCATGTAGAAGGAATTCAGATTAATTTCTTGGAGAAGAAAGAAAAGGAGAGGCAAAACTAACAAAGAGTGAATGACGAAAAATACCTTGTTGCCTACAGATTTTCCTGATGGTACAGAAATATATTAAAGGGTTATTGAAAACCTTTTGTTAGTGTGATGGAGATGGCAAATCATAGAATACACCTTAGAGCATCTACAAAATACTGCAAAACACAGCTTTGAGCAGAGGAATGCAAAACAGGAATAGAGGAGTAGTACTACATCTGTATAAAGTATTGATGAGACAACTGGAATATTCATATCTGGGCTTTGAAGTTTGATGCAGCCACAACAGAAGTACAACATGCTCTTCTTGAATTGGCATCTCAGAAATTAGGGAAACAAACCATGTCCTTTGCAGAGTTGCAAAAGGGTCACGTGACATGTAGAAACATTTGTGTGTGTGTGTATTAGATAGGTATTAAGTATTCCTTTTTATCTCAACATATTTGAGTTTGCTACTTCAGTATTAAATATTTTGTATGACAGGTTAGTGAATCCAAAAGTACATTTTTTGCTAAAAAGAAAAGAATAAGTGTGGACAAATCCTGCACAGTAAGTGTGTGTGCCTCAGTGTGAGAGCAGGATTTGAGTCTGTTTTGATACGTGATGCAGAATTTGCTATCATTACGTGTCAGTGGGCATCATCACACTGTCGAAATTCTTCATGTATGTATTGTAGAAATACAGGCAAAGCAAAAGATCTAAAATGATAACTCTATTTTTTAATTTTTAGCTGGATAACTGATGAATTCAGATTGTTTATGCTTGCTTAATACAAATGTATAACAAAGATAAAGTTCCTTAATTTATTTTTTTTCTCTCAAAAGCAGTCTCCCTCTGCGGATGCATCAAAACCACAAATTATGAAGCCGTCTGAAACCAGGGTAAGAATTCCTGAAAAAATTGTGCTTGCAGTTAAACACAAATGTATGAAGCCGTGCAATTTCTTTTTTTAGTTCTTGGATACTGAGTGACTTTACTTTCCGTATTTCTTATCTGCAGCTTAGTTCCCTCTGCAAAAGGTATCTAATAAATGCTATTCAGAGCATTCAGAGGTTTTTATGATAGCAGTAAAAAACAAAATGTTAATGACAGTGTTTAATTTTAGCTTTGTCACACTTTGTAACATGTATATAGCTCCCTCCAGTGTAATTGCAGTGTTATTTACCTGGTTATAATTTTTCACATATTCAGCAAATTCAGGACGAGCTTCAGCTTCTTCTATATATGCGATTGCACCTCCTCACTAATTTCCCGTCTTTCTCTGTCTGATGGCTCCCTTGTCTTTGTCCTTTGTGCCTGTTCTGTCTTGTTTTATGACTAGAATTTCCTTGGTCAAAGCTGTGTCATCAGTCATGTGCATTACTTGTTAGAAGACAGTCATAATCCTCCCTTACACTTCCATTGCCTAGCAGAAGTTACTTGTGTTGTTTAAACAAATGATTAATGACTCTCCCCCTCTTTCATTTTCCACAATCCTAGCAGTGAGACCAACAAAAACATTGAATACCAAAGCAGGCCAGCAGGGACTTGCATGGCAGTAAAGGTTAGGGCTGCCTGCACTTTGTGTAAGGGCCAATAAAGGGATGCCCTGAGTGGTCAGGGTGAACCCCTGGAGGTCCTGTTGACCAAGTAGAGCCAACTCTGCAGGTAAATGGCACTGCCAAACACCTTTTGAACACTCCAGTGTGTTACGCAGGGTATCTGGGCAGCCAGATTGTGGCATCATTATGATGATTTTTTTCCATTTATCAAATGGGAAATTTCTTTGCTGTAACTTTTGTCTCTGGTCGTTCTGACGTGTGACTTCATCTAGGTGGAGCACCTATCTCCACCTTCTCTGCATTTGAGCTTAATCATTACATTTCCGTCAGCCTTGTAAAACTCTTTTCCTCCATGCACACATCTAAGACTTAGACTGGTAGCAGCGAGCTGGATGACAATTAAGCCTTTTCCATTTGTGTACAATCATCATTACTCATAAATGAAGGTATCTGCAAGTCTCTGTTTTCTTCCTTGTGTTATGTTTGTGGGTAAACTCATTTGTATCATGTTCGTTACTGCTGCAGTTCTCCATATGGTTTAGCCCAGACTGCTACCTGAAAATAGTTATGGTCTTTCCCTACTTGAAATTTAAAATAACTCTCAGAAGAACATGGTAAATGAGCCAAAAATAGAGGAGTGGAGGCATTCTTCAGCACTGTAAGACTGGTAAACACGAATCCCTTTGAAACAGTGTCCCGCATTTGCGTGTGTTAAGATAATTAGTGTTTTCTTTTAATGTCTGTTGCATTATTGGTGTCTTTCTCCTGCTGGATTAAGCAAGTCACTTGTGTGTTTGACAGTAGACTTCTTTGAAAAGAGGTAAGGTTGCTGAGTCACTTTAATATCTAGTCCTAAATTTCTTGCAAATTGGTAACTCTTTCCCAACTGCCTGCTGTAACCACATCTCATTTGCCTTTTCTAGAGTCTTTCTAGTGTGCCACTACTCTTAAACGTGCTCTGGACCTTTCTTTAGCTTTCATTTCTCTGTATGTATATCCTTTGTCTCTAATGAAACTTCAGTATTATGTCTCTCTGAGAAAGCTGTGAGCTGCTGCAGCAGAGGAAGGAATGTGAAACTTCTTGTTCTGTAGGCAAAGCCTGGGTTTAGGTGGAGATTTTGGAGGACCAGACACCCCTGCAGGGGGATTAGAGGAAGCAGGTGCTGCCTCTGCCAAAACCACATCCTGTTCAGCTCTCTTTCTTTTACATGTATAAAGTAGGGAACTAGGTAAAAAAATACTATTTTCTTTTTCAGGCTTTCACTTTCCCGAGTCAGCTTAAAATGCCTTCTCTCAGATCCTGGCACAGAGCAGATGGGAGCAGGCAGTTGAAGGGGAGGTGAAACATCTTTTTCTCCATAGGAATTCAGTGCACACTGTCAACTGATGCTATGGCTTCAGGCTGTAGCTGCTCACAGCTGACTCTTCTTAAAGGATGACTGAACAGTTCCCTCTGAATGTGTAGTCTCCTACTAAAATTGTTTTACTTGCCTGCTGATTTTAATTGGATTTGAACTTTGTCATTGCTAAAAGTGTATTTAAATAGATGTGTCTGTATATAGGAGCATGTGTGGATTTTAAAATCATGGATTTTACTGTGGCCTTAGCATCCCCATGTGTGTTAAGTCCTGAAACAAAGCATGTGGACCCCCACATGGGTCCATATATTCAGCATTGTCATAGATAAATTTATAGTACAAGCAATTCTGAACATTTTAAAAGATAGAAGAAGAATAAGAAGTAATGCATACCCCATGCACAAGAGGTGCATTAAGTATTTAGTAAAAAAATATTTACAGTATTTATAAAAAAAAGACTTGCAGTTGCTTATAATTGGTTTGGCAGGTTGAGAATTTGTATTTAATGTTCTGTGAAGGTTTTGTAAGGTGTTGGCAGAAATGCAAGTGCATATATTTTATTGTCCTGCAAAAAAAAGATGTGTTGGTCTTCTTCTTCTGAAAAGTATATAAGGAAAACCTGAATTTGTGCTCTGACAGCAGGGTACCTAAAGTCCTCATCAGGCAGCAGTCCCACAGCAGCAAAAATCAAACTCTGTGTTTCTTGAACCTCATCCTTGCATTTCTGTCCCATTTTTTGCAATCTTACTGCTGAAGGACATCCCATGTCTCATCTTTGCTAAAGATGTTACAGAAATACATCCAACCTTACTTAGCTTAAAAACTGTGAAAATTTAGGATTACCTTTCAGTGTAGGATTGTTTAATGCACAGGTACAAAAATGGATGTGTGTGTCTTTGAGTTAGAGGATGGACAAATGGGAGCATATAGAGTATGACTGAATCCAAGAAGTGCTGTGTTTTAATCATGTTAGGCATCAAGAGAAAATACAAAACAGGCAATCTGGGGGCGAAGGAGGGATGAGTCTGAGAGCTTAAGTAATTATTTCGATTTTCTTAAAACTTATTTTTAACTTTTTTCCTCACTTTGTGAGTTTTTTGTTCCCCCTCTCCATCAGTGTTCTTCCTGTGGTGACTGACTTGTGTGTCTGTATGTGTTCCTTACTGTGGTTTACAGCATCTCAGCTTTAATGCATCTTCAGGATTTCCCAACCAAGTTGTCTGTAGTTCAGTATGTGGGTATGAACACTTGCCCAACAAGTGGTAAACGAATTTAGCAAATTTCTTTATTTTGTCAGGTATGAAAAACGGAAGCTGGATGTGTCTGAATGGTAATGAAAATTTGGCAGAAAATTGTTCAGCCATCTTGCTTAGACTGTGCTTTTGCTGTGAAAGGTTGGACTGAATGGTCTCTTCTAGAGACCTCTGATTACCCTAGAACTAAAGCAATGAAAGAATTTAAATTACCACCTAATGATAAGAAAAGAATGGTGAGGAGGCTTGCATTTTTGTTTTCCTGTCTTATAACCATTCTTTAATTTTTCAGTGTTAGTTCTTACATGTCTCTGGTAGTAGTAATTTTTTGCTCACTGTACTTTGAGTTGAGGTGAATCACAGGAATTAGTTTTGTGGCATTGCTGCAGAAAATTTTCAGGTGTAAATCCTGGAAGTGCAATTATGTAATAACTATCCAAGCCAGGTTGTTCAGTTGTGTTGTAAAATATGAGCATTAGGAAGTTACAGAGGAGAGGAAAAATACAAATTTCTGTTGTGTTTAGTATAAGGATACTGATTTCATATATCTATCCCACTCTGTGTATACCCTATTGAATCTAAGTCATTAATGTCTTTTCCATAAGGACTGTGTGTTTTTATAATTATTTTATTGAAAAATAATAAATTATTTATTAAATAATGTTTGTCATGATTTCAGAATTTGGTAATGGTAATTTGGGGGGTTTTTGGTCAGTAAGTCAAACTGCTCATTCATTATATTTAGTTTCTTCTTTCCTTCTCCTTTCAATCCCCCATATGAGGAGTGTGTGCGAGTGTGTGTTTCTACACATTTGAATGCTCACAGATCCCTGGCCTGGCAGCTTCTGCCAGGACATTGTAAACTGCAAGATCAAAGCCCTATGTATTGGTTACACAGCATGTGTGCTCACAAGTGTGAACCTGTCTGATATTCTGCTTTATATAAGCCAACCTTTTAGAAATAATCAAGCATATTAATTTCTGCCTGTTGTTTATATTTCAGTCAGCACCGACAACCAAAGCAGGATCTGAAAAAAACACCCAGTCAGCCAAGGTAAGTACTTAACTTTCACTTTTGCAGAGTTGTTGTACTTTGGTCTTTTACTAACTTAGAGGCAAAACTTTGCTGTTACTGTGCCACATGAAACTGTTGTGCGATTGGTAACATTCCTGTGCACAAAACAGCTGGGAGCTGCTGGGTGGAAATGTGGTGTTTGGGGGGAACAGTCAGGATGCTTTATTAATTCAGGACAACCAAAGAAATCTTTTGTTAACCACCTTTAAATCTGTTTTGTGTTTATTTGAACTAGCATTGATCACTTTCCATAGCACTGAACGGTGGAGAGGGTGAATAATCTCAATATTTTATTTCATGACAGCCAACAGACTCTCAAAATAAACAGCTGTCTGAAGAGAAGCAAAAGGAACCCAGTGAAGTAAGTTGTATAATTTTTTTCTCTCTCCCTTAATTTTATTTTTTTAGTGAGGGATGTGTCTGATATTTTTCTTCTGTCTTTCATTTTCAAAAATAATTAAAAAGAAATGAAAAGCCAGCCCTCCCTATCTAATAGCAGTTTATCTTTACACAGGCAAAAAAACAAACCTCACCTTCTGTGACAACAGCTTCTAAACGAAATAATGCAGAAAAAGGAACTACAACTCAGGCTGACCAGCCTCCACAAGCAACCCCCACAGAGGCAGCAAAGGTACAAGCAACAACCAATTTTTATTATTCGTGCTGTTGAAATCCACATCAAGGTGGATTCTTAAGCTGAATATTATCAGGTGAGACTGGGCCCCCAAAAACCACAGTGTTGAAAAGCACAAAGGCTGCCTTGCGTTTGGAAGGTGTGTATGACAAACATCCTTGTGCTGCTCTAAAACCTGGGACCTAGAAATGTCACGCTTTTTGTCACAAAGGTAATTTCAAAGGGGGACTTGTGGAGAAAAAATACGAAGCAAAAGCATGTGGTAGAGTCAAGGTCTGGATCTTTTGGTCTTCACATGTCTGGGTAGCATGAAGGGCTCCTGTAGCTCTACTACATCCCACTTACTGCAGTAAATGAGAGTGTCAGCAATGCAGAAGTTCTGCATTTTGTGTGGTGTTGCTCCTGCACCTGATTCCCTGCAGCATTTCTCACCCCACCTGCTCGAGCACCATTTCCTCTGGCTTTAGTGGTGTATTGAGAGCTTCCAGAAGTAAATGAAGGCTTTCAAGAGAGATTTGGAAGGGGCCTTGTAGCCCTTCTGCACTGCAGATTTCTTCTACTGGCAAAGTAAAAGAAAGAGGTAGAGTACTGAAAATAGCATCCTTTCTTTCCCACAGCAGAATCACTGTTATTCCAAGTGTAGATAAGAAGGACAGTAGATGTGGATGCCTGAGTAGAGGATCTCTGTTTTATTTTGTTTTGTCTCTAGCATTTTTAACATAGGACCATGAAATAAACCATGTCTTCGTTTTTCTCTTTATTTCTCCAGCCTAAATCTGAGATGTCCACAGTGGCTGGTGCAGCTTCTGCTGGCACAGCTGGTGCAAGTGTGGTTGCTGCAGCTGATAAATCAAGTACTGATGTTGGTAAACACAGTCCCAGGCAAATGGCTTCCCTTGTAAAAATGTCTCAGAGGATGCTTCTGTCTCTGAAACACTTCACTTTCAGAAAAAAAAATGTGTAACTGCTGAAGTATTTATACATAGTAGTTAAGTACGATGGTGAAGGGCCAGCTGAAAGAATAGGTAAAAAACTACTGGTATGTCATTTAGGTTTTGTCAAATAGGACTTATTTAAAATCACTTTTACCACAACTTTCAATTAAAGTTAATTACTCTCTTCAGTTATGTTTGCATATATGTACATCTATATCAGCTGATATATAAATACAGATTATCTTTTAACTGACATTGGAGAACAAGTTTAAAACAGTTCTGACTGAAAAATTTATAGATTTATAAATGCACACATGGTGCGTGTCCTACTGAAAGAAGGGGTTTGGTTTGGTTTCCAGGGGTCTTCTGGAGATTCACCAGATGCTTCAGGATTTTTTTTTTTTATTATTATTATTTTTTATTTTTTTATTTTTTTTACTGTGTACGCCATGGTAACTTCTATGATGGTTTGCTTATTTTGTAGGCTAGTATGGATGAATCAGCACTGGACAGCTTAATAGATACCCTGGGTGGACCTGAAGATGTGCCCACTACTCCTGTTTACACTGGTCCAGAAGTTACGGTATTCTACACTTTGCATTTTTACTTCTTAGAAGATCCATACCCAAATTATGACTGTAGTTGCTCAGTACTACATTGATCCAGTACTTGTCACTGTGATCTGCTAAGAGTTAAGAGTATCCACAGTTACATTTTATTGTTGTTTTCGGTATATACAGAAATTATTCAGTTTTGGATCTACTGCAATAGAAAACACTTGGAAGTGTCAACAAAGTAAGGTTGTTGCTTTTTGAGCTGACTCCAAAGCATGGTCTGCAATGGATTTACAAAAGGCAGTGACAGAGGGAGCTATATGAGAGTGTAAACAACAACCTAAGAGGTTTCATTTCTGCTTGAGAAAGAGTAAAACACTGAGAGTTTGGAAAGGAATGCACACCTTTCTGAGTCTGAACTGGAGAGTCACATGAGAAGGATTACTATTACAAGCTCAGTGGTTCAGTACAGTACTCAGCCATGATAAAAATCTTGGAATTTATAAATATATATAAAAATCAGACAAAGTACAGCAATACATCCTCTGGTCTAAGATACTGAAATTGCTTAAATTAATGCAGAATAATCTGGGAATGGACATGCAGAGTTCTGCTTGATGGTGAGCATATGTTGAAGCATGTGCATGATACTAGATACTGAAAGACACTACGTAGTCACAGTCCAGGTTTGGCCCTCTGACAAAGCCAACCCCCTGCATTTTCTTTCCAGAAGTATCACTGTAGGTAGCTCTACATCAGAAATTTATTTCAGTAAAGAGCAGTGCACAAACATTAATGCGTGCATTCTTTTCACAGGAAGATGATATATATTCAAGATACTTGGAAGAAATGGGTAAACGGGAGGGTAGTCTCCCTCCAGAGTATGTTAAATTGTTGAAGGTCAGTGAGTTACAAGATACATTATTCATGCGTGTTTCCTTTCGTATTTGTATGGTTTTGCTTCCCATTTACAAAATTAATTCTCATTTTAGAGCAAAGGCCAAGACGAAGTCCTACCAAAAGCAAATGAACCAAACGAAGTAAGATTTATTTTTTTTTGTACTGGAAGGTGAAAGTAACCGCTGGATTCCTAGGAAAATGTAAATGTTGAACTGTTTTCCAAAAATCCTAGGAAGTGGGAGTGCCAGGTAACATAGCTACTGATAAAACTAAATAGAACTTGGCACAGATGTTTTTAATAAAAGTGTAAGAAATTTTCAGGGCACTGAAGCTGAAACAATTCAAAGAAATGCTTACAGAGATATTGGTCATAATAAGATCAAAGGGGAGAAATACTAAACTGTGCATGCAAGAGTCTCTCTGTAATGTCTTTAGCAAAGACTACTTGGATTTCTGCACTTAACTTAAAAAACAGAATTCTACCAGCCAGCTTAATTTTGCTGTCTGTAACTTTAACATACTAAAATAAAACCTTATCTGAAAAATGAATCAACCAGTGAAGGAAAATACCTTTTTTTTTCTTGTGTCAGGGACACGTGCCAGTGAGGTCATTGTGTGAGTAAGCGTGGGGCACACTCAGACTGTAAACAGAGCTTGACAGGGTTGATATTTGAACTTTAATAGTCATAACTTGGTTTGCAATTTCTTGCTCAGAAACCAATGACAGATGATGAGCTTGCTGAGACCCTGTCTTCTGACTTTACCTGTAGTACTGCTTCTGCTCAAGAAAAGAAGACCAGTCTGACAGAGGTATTGATACTTTTCCTGCCATTGCAGGCCTTTCTTGCATGAAACATTGCCATTATGGTCTTAATATTTCATTATAAACTGATATTGACAATTTTCCACTTCTTTTTACTTTTGCAAATTTGCCTGTAATTTCATTTCTCTCACAGAAACAAAGTGAGGAAGGAGAAATCGTGCAAGCACAAGCAGCAAGTTCAGTCAAGACCTCAGTTCCTCCTAAGGAGAAGAAAACAAAATCAAACGAGGTACACATAGCCATTCTTCCACTAGTTAATGTGTAATTAAAATTTACAGGCACATGCCATATCATGTGTGCCTGATCCTTAAAGATACTCATCATTCTCATTTTTCAGTTGTAAATCCTCTTTATCATAGAAACAATAGGAATAACAGGAATTACCAGTGCTCAGATATCCCCTGTCTTAAAGATTTGGCCTTAGTGAGTCAGATGATTTTCCTTCCGGATTCTTTAGAATGACTGTGGCTCTTATGACTAGAGGCGTAGAAAAATTAGAAAAGTAGTCTTAGTTGTGTAATAAGGTGTATAAAACTTGGATACAATGTAATTTCCCCATATTTTACAAACCTTTATTTTTTCCGCTGTATAGAGCAAGTACAACCTTACACTTCCTTGGTTTGCCATGTCAAACCACATGACAGTTGTGTTACATGAAATTATGACACTGTGGGGTTTTACACTCCCCCCTTTTTTTTTACTTCTCACGAGAAGTCACATCTTGATTAGACTGTGCTAATTGTGTCACAGAATCTGATGTTAAGGAAACTGGGTAAAGCCAAACCAGAATGATGAATCTGGTGCTGGCTGTTTGCTTCACATAAAGCATAAAAATACATAAGGTAAAACCTGTGTAAATTTAAAGAGATAATTAAATGGTTCGCACATTTTCTTAAATACAGGAAATTAAAGAAGATGCAGTGGAAGCTCTCCTTGATACTCTTGGAGGACCTGAACCTGAACCAGAGGAAGATCCCATGCCTGTTGTAGAGGCGTCAGAGGTAACGTTACTCCTTTTTTACCCTAGTTTTTAGACTCTCCTGTGGAATCCTGAGTCCTCTTTGTTCAATCCTGTACAAATGTGTAAAATAACAAGAAAGGCCTGTATCAGAGGCCTAAGGAATGTGTGAGTCTTAAGGGATTAAGAAAATTAAAAAATTAAGAAATCCCAAGTGGATACAGATAGAATAGAACATAATCAGATGGCCTGGGAAATTATAAGCATATCATTTGGCTATACAAGCATACGTACATGCACCTTCCCCTGTGGTAAATATAATTGCTCTGTATTCCCCCCCCCCCCCCCCCGCACTGGGTACAATTTATAGCCAGCTTTCATTTTGCATGTATTTACTGTTTGATTTTTAATTAACTTTCAGTGCATGTACTCCTTTTTTCCATAAAACCCCATTTTCTTTCTCATCTGACTCTTGCCTTTCACTGTCTTTTAAGAGTTTTGCTTTTCTTCAGAAGATTTTTGACAGTAATCCTATGTTTGCATGTTAAACTTTCACTTCTTAGTTTAGTTTTGCAGACTCTGCCTATAACCATACTAATAGCAGATTTTCTCCTGTCTTCACCAATAGCTCAGAGCAAACAAATGACAGGGAAATAGTAAAAAAATCTCCTGTTGCTGGGCTCAGTTTTGACAAAAGAAGAGCTGCTTCATTGCAGATTCAATCAGTCTAGGCCTTCTGGTAACTCAATGGATGCATTGCTTCACAAAGGAGGTCCAGAGAATTAAAAGCTGAATTTCATTGCCAGTGATGGAAAAAGATACAGAATTATGGCTAGCATAATCAGAGTGATGAAACGCAAGAAAACCTGAGGGTTTTGTGCACACAAAAATTCTAAAAGTACCTGCCACAAAGTTAGAGCTCTGAATAGTGTCTAAAGTTTTCTTAGGATTTAAAATAATGCAGCCATATTCTCATATGACGTTTAAACCATTATGATTTTACCACAGACATTTGGTAGGAATAAATTGAGGAATTTCAATATTTTGATATATGGAATAATTTCATCTGATGCTACTTCTTCTGAACACAGTAGGGTGAAGAATCTTGATAGTGAAGTTGAGCGTACTTGGGGTTTTTATTTTAATTTTTTCTACGTGGTTTTTTTTTTGTTATTTCTTTTTAAGGCAAAAGCTAAAGAGAAAAAAGAAGAAAAGCTTGGAGAACGTGATGATACGATACCTCCAGAATACAGGTTAACTCCAGAGCTGGTAAGTTTTCAGTACCTCTAATTTCCTCCCCTTCCCTTGTGGGCATGACTGGTTTTTCAGGCATTCTGAGCAAAGATCTGATCTTCCCAGGTGACACGTTCCTTCTCCAAGAGTGGTGTTTCTTGTTTCTTACACTAAATTTCAGTAAATCACTTTACAGCAGTCCTCTTTGGGATCACTCTGTAATGTAACCTTGAAACACTAATGTGAAATGGTAGGAAAAGTACACTCTTTTTTTATGGATTGTTGCTTCAAGGAATGGGTATTTGTTCAAGGTTAAGCAGATCAACAACAGAACTGAGACGTGTTTTTGATAAAGTTCAGAGTTGAAAGTTTCTGTGATGCTGTATAAACTGGCCTTGCTGGAGCTAAATGTTAATATTGGGTGTTGAAAGGTGCAGCACCCCTTTTTAGAGATTTCAGGACTGCCCAATTGCAGCCCTGGGGTTTCACTCCCTCTTTGTTCAAGTGCAAAGGTTTAGTCAAAGCTTGTTTTACTACTGGATGAATACCTGCTGGTTTACTGTGGAATTAATTCTTGCTACATGTTGACACCAAAAAGAATGAACACTGGTCTCTTGTATTGTGCTGACATCATATTTGCTTCTTTTATCCACTTACCTGGCCATGTAAAGATTCCACATTTAGGGGAATTCCTGTTACTGTGTCACTAGTTTAATCTTGTGTGTGGAATTTATTTTGCATTATTTTGCTGGTACTGAGTATGGCTCTTAAAGCAATAGAGAAATGTCAGTAATGCTTATTTCACTTTTAGGATAAGAATGGAAAACCAATATTACCGAAGCCTGAAGAAAAACCAAAGGTTAGAAAACTGACAATATTGTAGGAGCGTGACTGGATATTCGTTTCCTGTTTTCTCCCTCTCTGTCACCTAGTCTCTCTCTGTGCCATTATGTAAGTCTTGTGTGTTTGCTTCTTTCCACAAAACCTGATGATCTGAAGTGTCAAGTGGAAGTTGTTTTTATTGAAGTGCATTGGCTGTGAACGAGGAGCTCATAGTGTGAAAAAAGTCTAGAGACTATTAAGACACGAGAGAGTTTCTGAAATTACTGCTGACACAAAGAAAGGCTGTATGGGGAGTTAGCACAAGGTATTCTGTAGAGGGCTGTTGGAGCTGTTAAAGGACAAAGAGAGGTGAAGCAGGAAAATCTTGTGTTTTCTTGACAGTTTCCTTTCATTAGTGATCAATATAAAGAAACATGACTGGAAAGAAGGAAAAAAAGCTGCTGTGAACATTTTCCTAATCACAAAGACCAACTTGTACTTTGCAAAGAGCATCCATCGTGGCCTAGAAAAGTGCAAGAGAGAATTAAAATATTGAAAGAGAAAGTTGCAAAGATTAATTTAAAAGGGACAGGAAGAAAGCAAAGGAACTGTGCACTGAAGAAACTGAGGGCTTCACTTTGGAAATACTGTTTTTTAAGTTGAGGAGTGCTGCCAAAAATTGGACAAGTACAGGAAACCTCCGTTCTTCTGGAACGAGCGTGAAGGTCAGGACCAATCTCAGTGAGAACCTCCTTCAAGGTTAAGGTGTGTAGGAATGCCAAAGGCAGTGGTGAAAAGATTTTTGTCTCTAAAAATTTGCGTGTTCAGGTCTTAGACAAGACAAGTCTTGAGTAGGTGATGTGTGAGAGCTGCACAGGAGGAACACCTGCCAAGCACGTCATGATATAAAAAGTGAGCAGCTATGGCCCTGCTGTCAGGAGACAAGTCCTCCTGTTCCACAGGGAGCAAAACAGGATGGCAAACACAAAAAAGAAAAGTTTCAGAAGAGAATGTGGCATGAGTGACGGGGGGTCGGTTCACAGTTTGTCCAAAGTCCTGTATAAAACCAGAAGACAAGCTCAGAATCATGAGGTCTTATGCCAAAAGAATTTAAGTGGTTAGTAGTCTTATGCCAGAAGAATTTAAGTGGTTGGTAGAAAAATAATATTCCCATGCTCTTCTGCTTCTCTCAATTAGAGAGACAAATACAATTGAATATCTGTTCTGTTAGTGAATCACAGGAGTACTGCAGTATTTTTCTGAGCATCTCTTCACTGCTTGTAATTTAAATGAAGTGGCTTTGAGCAAGATGTATTTGCCAGTATTCCTGTGGTATCACCACTAATTTACATCTGTGAAATGAAAATCAGAAAAACGAAAAAAGAGCTATGCTAATATCTGAATACTTTCAGTCACGTACAGTTGTTCCATGATTTCTGGTGAACGCAAAGTCCTTCCATCAGGATTTCAGCTCGGGCTTGTCTTGCTCTGGTGCTCCACTCTGCATACAAGCACATGCAGTGGAATAACTTTTGTGAAAAAAAAATTGGTTTTACCTCAATGCCTCTTTTTAGTGTCTGAGAGAGGATTTAAGACATTATGAAAAGTGAGGTCTTATGTATTGAGGCATTTTGTAAAGACTTTCAGGGAGGGAATGAGGGAGGGAAAATAGGAGACTCTTTCACAAATGTCTTCTTTTCCATTGTGAATCTTTCTCTAACCATTTAAGTTGCATGTAGCAAGTGAATGGTCACCACTGCTAGCAAAGATTTAAACATTCAGCTGTGAACAGTAGTTTGGAGGATCCCAGGAGCATCAGGTATATGTATATAGATTGCATAGTACTAGATCACATAATATCAATAGATACAGTAATAGACACACTGTAGGAAACTAAAACTTCTTTTTTTATTCACTAAAACATGCACAGTGAAAGCTGCTGAGTGTCAGCAGTCAGCAGATCTCTGAGGTGACATTGCCCCTGAAGGAACTCTACTTCTGCTGGAGAAAAAAAATTAAAATGGGTTGATGGTGCTGCTTTCCACTACCTGTATATAGTTATACTTGAAGTATTATAACAGCAAGATGCTGTTATAGTAAATACTAGATAAATATTAGCATTTTTTTCGTAACTAAGTGGTTGTACTTAAGAGGTTGTATTTATTATAAGAGGTGGTACTTTTAAGTAGCCCTGTAGACAATGTTGAACATTATGTATCTGGGTCTCTGAATTATATTTTATGTTATCTCTACAGTTCTCTACCTTATACTGACTTTTGATGACAAAGCAACTGACTTATTCTAAAATGTGGTTTTCTTCATTTTATACAGTGGGAAGTTCATGCTGTTTTGTTGCATATAAGTGTGAAAGGTTATTTCAGTGTAGGCTACAAATGTTTTCCTTCTTTCTGAGTAGTTGAAATACAATTCTTGAAAAAATAAATTAAAAACAGGCAGTGAGTCACCTGTATCCCATGTGGGTTTTTTTGCAGCCTCTGAGTGAATCTGATCTTGTCGATGAATTTTCGAAGGACTTTGCCTTCCCCACACAGCCTGCAGCACAACCCAAACCTTCAAAGCCCAGCAGCATATCCAAAGTATGTCTTTCTAGTTCACTGAAGATGCTCAAACTGATAGTTTTGCTAAGACTGGGTAATGCTACTGTTCTTTCAAGAAAAATATTTTCTTCTCTTTATATTTTTCCTTCCCTATTGCCTTTGTTGGAATATGCAGTATTGGCACTCAGCTCTTAATCAAGCAGCTTCTGCCTTTAAATTTGGACTCTTCTGCCTTGTTCGGTACTCTGTTTAGGAAAAAAAAAAGACATTTTGTCTTTCTAAGCATATTCAGTAAATTACAGTGTAATTTTTCTGTTTCAGAAGCCTTCAGATTCTGTGTCTGCGAAAATCACTGAGAATAAAGTAGTCCCTCGTGCCACAGCTTGCACTGTGCAGTCTTCAGCTCCACCAGCCCTGTCTGCAGTAAGTGGTGGAGCTACTTCAGCTAGTGCTAAAACAAATCTTCAGTACTTCCTTTATGGAATGGCAGAACATATTGTCAAGATGCTCATTTCAGCATCGCATGTTCTTCCTCCACAAAGGCTGAGTGGTTTCCAGAAAAAATGAACTGTGTGGGGAAGGTCAGTGACCTTCTTCTTAGAGGAAGACAAACTGACAGTTCTTGTGGTCTCCTCTACCTCTTAATGCTCTAAAGAGGATGCTGTTTGTGAACCAGATATGTACTGCAGGAAAAAACAAAAACAGTGTTCTTTAGCTGCAGCTGAACTCCAAAGTAAGAATTGTTTTTTCTGTATCAACACCCACACAGGTTGGTCACGTAGCAGATGAAGCACTGGAAGCCTTGTCCAGCAGCCTGGGAAAGAAGAAGCCTGATCCAGGTGAAAAAAATCCTGCTATGGACAAAGTTAAGGTAGAGGAAAAAAAAAAATCAGACCTCAAAAAATAGACTGTTGATGTAATTGCCTTCAATTACTGTATTTCCTCAGGCTACATACAATATAGATATAATATTTTCACTTTTAAAATAAAATTACTGTTGAAACCAGTTTAATTCTGCTTAGGAAGTACTAGTAGTATTTCAGCACAGCGACTGCACTATTTTAGTAATTATGACTATGGCATTAAAGTAGTTCCTGCATTTTCTTATGCTATACCAAAGCAGAGTTAAGATGCACACAGAGGTAGCACACAGTATGGTCTTTGTCCTAAAGGAACCAAATTTATTATGAGTAGTTTAAATTAGGGATGGATGATGCATGAAACTTTGGGCTTTGCCCTTGATCTTGTTATTTAAATTGGGAGTCATAAGAAAGTCACTGAAATACATGTATTCTGTCTATGGATGCTGTTCATAGTCTGAATGCCCCCAGTGCCATGCTAAACCATGGCCCAGATGGAATTGACTGGTGTCAAAAACCAGAAAAAGCAGCCCTTCTGCAATTCTGTCAAGTGAAAGTTCACAAAACTGGCTTTACTCCCTTTCCTTAGCTGTTATTTTCCAGCATAACTTTGAGGAGGCTGCTCCTTTTTGAGGTGGGCTACTGATTTCTTTGTTCAGCCTTTGTTTGCATGCAGCCCAGGTAGCTGTTGAGTTGATTTCCAAAAAAGTCAAGAATTAGGACTCAAGAGGTGTTAACAGTGTTTTGTTGTTGGTCCATGCCTGTCTATTAACTTACTTATGTCACCTTCAGTGAAATAGGTAGAACTGCTTATGATTTACAGAGGAAGAAACAGGCAGAGAAATTAAGGCTTTCTCAAGAGAAAATGCTTTTTTTTAATTTTCATAAGATTTGTAGTTGGATTGAATCAGTAGACTGAAAGCTAGAAGCTTGCTCAGCTCATGTGCATTTCTTTTGGGATGTAATTAGTTGTTTTTCTTGCTATGATTTCTATTTTGCCTTCATAGGAGAAAACCAAAACAGAACAACACAAAAAACTGGGTGAAGATGAAGAAACAATTCCTTCATTAACAGGAGCTAAAGTAATTTATTTAAAGTGTTGTCTTAGTCTTACTTTCCCTTCATTCCTTAGAATATGTGGATGAAATGGGACTCCATTTTATTTTGAAATGTTGATGTTCATTTCAGCCAGTTTTATAGTATTCAGAAATTCCAGTTCATTGTTCCCAAATATCTGACATCTGTCATTAGTTGCGTTCAGGTGGTTTAGATGCAGATGAATAATTCTGTTTGAGATTACTCTGATGCAGAGTAGCTCTTGGTATTTTAAAACTTAATAAATTGTGGTTGGTTAAAGCTGTTAAAAAACCCAAAGCAATTCTTCAAGGTGATATTTTTGCGAACATCACCACATACATTTGACATAAATGGGTTGTTTAGGTCTTGCCAAGGCTTTCACAACATGTGCCACAGCTGAGATTTTATTTATTAATTGTTTTATTTCTGTGGAAATGGGAACACAAAATAGGGAACCTCAGAGTCCCTCGCACTGAATCACTTCTCAGCATTCAGGTGTTCTTAAGCTACAGGACTCGGATTTTTTAAGTGGCACTTTGAGTAACAACAGTAGGTGCAAGAGGTGACTTAGATCACTTTCTTGTGTAATACTGTTTGTGTTGCTCAGTGAATGCTTCCAGAGTACCTGTATTGCAGAGTTATTTAAGGACTGCTTGGTTTAATGCAAGGGATCTCTCTTTGTAGGATAAAGATGGAAAACGACTCTTACCAAAACCGGAAGAAAAGCCCCAGGTAAAAAAAGTGAATATGCAAATAACTGTTTCATTCATGAATTACTGGCAAATGTCACTAACGATACCCAGTATTCAGTTTAAAAATGGACTGGGCTACCTCCTCACTTTTAAGAGATAAAGAGACTTAAAGCCTCTTTTGTTTTTCCTTTTCAATGATAGCCTATGAGTGAAAATGATCTTTTAGAGGGTTTGACAGAAGGATTTTCCTGTTCTCCATCACCACCTGCACCATTGCCTTTGTCAACTGTACAAAAGGTGAGTATATTTGATTTCTGAAAATTGGTTTTATTTTCAAGTTGTTTGAATAATCTTGACATTTTACATATTTCCTTCAAAGTTTATGTAAAGTTTCTTACATAAAGTCCAGTAACTAAAAATTTAAAATACTTTTGCAGCAAAATAATAGAAGAGTAGGTAAAAGAAATAGTCAAGTTGTCGTATCTTTTTATCAATTGCTTGCATAACTAATACTTTGCAACTGAGAATTTTAGAAGTGTTACTTGGGAGTGTGGATGGCCTAAGTGAATTCTTAGTTCTTCTGGAGCCATGTTAAACCTCTGATTTAGCTGTGCCAAGGTTTAACCCAGTAGTTGAGATGGATGAACAAAGTGAGATGCAGAAAAGTTGCAGAGTGGAGTGGATTCCAATCTGAAATAACTAAAGCTGCTGAGAAAAATAAACTCCTAGAAATAAACTGCATAGGCACTGTGTTTTAGATGTGTGGACTTCGATGCATGTTTTCCTCCTATGTTTGTGATGGCGCTGTGTACTGTTCCAGAAAACCAAGGAGGGTGGGAAGCCCGTGGTTTCCTCGGATGTTATCTCTGCTGCTACAGTTTCGGCAGTGCACTCCGCAGCTCCTCTGTCTTCTGCCTCAGTAAGCAACCCCTTCTGTAGGTCCTTACCCCCAAACAAATGAGAAGACACAGGAGCGTGGCCTGGCCAGTTCCACTATTATGGGCTGTTGCAAAGTTCAGTCATTTATTGCTGATAACTGGCTGCTGCAGGGAAGGAGAATGTTCCCCTGAGGAGAAAAAAAAAAAAAAGTGTGATTTTTCTGGACACTCCACGTTGAACAGACTAGGGACTGGCCTGCCCATTCTCCCCACGTTCCAGTCACTGCTGCATTTCAGACTCCTCTGGAAGCTCCCGACCCATGCCCAGTCCTTCAGGGTCACTGAGGACATTGGGAGATGTGTCTTTCCTTTCTGCAGGTCCATGCAGGCAGTCACCTCTTTGCAGGTGGTTTCAATTTTAGGCTTGAGCCTTTGACTGAACTTTTCCTCTTTTTCCTTTTCTTTTTTTTCCTTTTCCTCTATTTCCTTTTCCTTTTTGTCTTTTCCTTTTTCCTTTTCCTTTTTGTCTTTCTTCTTTCCCCTTTCTTTCCCCTTTCTTCTTTCCTCTTTCTCCTTCCTTTTCTTCCCCCTTGCCCACCTAGGTAATGAGAACATTTAAAATAATCCCAACATAGTCATCACCTCAGTGGCCAAGTCAAGCCTATAAAAGGAGAAGTCCAAGGTTAATGGAGGAACAGGCAGTGCCATGACCCCCTTTGAATACCAAGAGAACCTCCCTTCCCGCCATTTGTTGTAACATTGCTCATTCCTTCTCCATTTTGATCCATGCAGAGGGATCTTCCACTAATGTTTCCAGCCTGATTTGGAGGGGGAATATAAAGCTTCACGTAACTGTGTTTTAGTTGGTTTTATGGTCTTTTTTTTCTTGACTAGGTTTTGAATAAAAACTGATGTTTGCAAAGTGAATGGCAATTGCCAAACAACCATCATTTTATAGATCTGTTCTCATTACAGAGGTTAGGCTTACATATAACAAAAGCCATTAAAATAAATCCCATAAGCCCTTCTTAAAATAATGTTTTCTGTAGGTCTAAATATTCTGCAGGTTTTTTCCCCAGCTACTGCACAACATTGCAATTATAAAGGGAGAGCTCTTTGTTCATTGAAGTTGACAGCTCATTAGTCAGGACTTAATTAGCTTGATGAATCAAATTATTTTTGCAGCACATTTGCACTCACAAATGTGTTTACACTTTGTTAGGGAGGAAAAGAGATGGATGAAGCCTTGGATCTCCTGTCTGATTCCCTGGGACAGAGGGAGCCTGACCCTGATGAGAACAAACCAGTTGTGGATAAAGTAAAGGTAACAGAAGACATTCTGAAACTTGATCAATTTGGGGCGGGGTGGGGGAGGGAATAAACCAGATCAACAAGAAAACCCCAAAATACTTCTCATATACCTGTAGGAGTATTTGGCATAGGATTTTAGAAGTAAGAGTAAGGCTATTAGAAAAAACTCCATACTCTTATGTTTCCCACATGTAGACATACCAAACACTCTTCAGTCAGCTGGATTACTTGTGGGTTTTGTGAAAAATACTGAATTGGTTAACATACTTCAGCCACTTGGAGGCAAGTGTTGAAGTGTTACAGGAATTTGAAACTATTTTATTTCAATGCCTTTTATTGTGATTATTCTCATCATTTTTCATGTGTCTTCTTGGGCCTCCATTTCTAAAATTAATTTTCTGGCTGAATTTTTCATCAGGCTTTGACTTCTATATCCACAAATACCGAGTTCATCCACAGATGTGTTCATTTAGTCACTCATATTTGTAAACTTGCTTGTTTCTGCTTATTTTGTGTTCATTCAGTCTTTCTTCATAAAATTCTATAAAGACCCTTCTGTTAATAAGAAAATAAATTTCTGTGTAATAGTAGTAGTCAATTGTAATCTGCAATACCTAAGGTAAAGAACATTACTGAGGGAAAACAAAACCACCTTCACTTCATAGTGAAATCCATATATGCTTTCTTCACCAGTAGTTTTAAAATTTTAAAGTCAAAAAGGGCATCTGCCCCCAGTTTAAGAAGCCCTCTCACTTATTTCTAACGTGAGTATTAAAGTTGTTAAAAAATTTAAATGCTTTCAGGAAAAGGTTAAATCTGAACACAGAGAAAAACTTGGAGAAAGAGATGATACCATCCCACCTGACTATCAAAAACTTCTGGAGTCAGGTGATCAGGTAAGGAAAAGCCTTAGTAGTTTTTATTTGCAACACTGGAAATTTGAGTTTATGAGCCATTCTGTCCTCTTTGGAACTACAAGATGAATAAGTGAGTAAGTGCCTGTACTGTATTTATGTATTAGGGCTAAACATGGAAATATCCTGTAGCTAGGATAGCTCTAGCCTTGCATGCATGTAAGTCTAAAAACAACAACAAAAAAATGTTGTTTTGTTCTTGTTTTTTTTTTAATTGGGCAGTCTGAACAAATAATTACTTTGAACTACCCAGTAACAATCAGTGTCCTGGAGGGTTAAAGTGACACAGCCATGAAAGCACTGTGTGAACTGGCTGTGAATACATGGCAGGAGAAATACAGAAATAAGTTCAGAGTGGTGCAACTTTCTTGATAATCTGTGAACACCCAGTGCTGTGTG
Source organism: Pseudopipra pipra (assembly GCF_036250125.1). Lineage (NCBI taxonomy): Eukaryota > Metazoa > Chordata > Aves > Passeriformes > Pipridae > Pseudopipra > Pseudopipra pipra. Next base: position 42,726,758 of record NC_087581.1, on the reverse strand, counting down.
TAAATACTTGTCTTAAACTAATCTGACCTGTTCAAAATAAAGGATGTACTCTTTCTTCTTCCCAAGGGTAAACCAGCAAAGCCAACAGCAAAGGAGGACATAAACCACAAAGGACAAAAGGTAACACTTATGATGAGTTTTATTGAGGATTTATATATATATATATATATATATATATATTCATGATATTTATTCTGTGTTTGTGTCAGGCTGTGGGCTCTGATTTTTTTTCAAAGTTGCGTCACTGTAGGCTTAAGGTGTGATTCACTGCAGATACTCATAAATGCTCATGAATGCAGTAGGTAATACTGTGGGCAGTAAAACTTTTGTGAGGAGCAACTCTTCACAATAAATATAGCTTTTCTGTACAACTTCACTGTGAGTGTTCAGGTCCAGTACTCAGAGAAATCATGCCTTTTGGAATCCTCAAAATAGACATCTCTCTAACATATGTGTAGAGTTCAGGTGTGCTTTTCTTTAAGAAAGGGATAATTAAAGCAGACATAAATTTCTGAATCATGAATTGGACTGTGGGAAGTGTTGCATGTTGTGTGACTTCAAAATTATTGCAGAAGCCTGGAGATGACAATGCAGCTATTGATGCCTTATCAGGTGACTTTGACACTTGTGCAAATGCTCCTGCTACACCACAGCACTCAAAGGTAGGACATTTTCTGCTAAAAACTTGAAAAATAAACAGTTTTTCACTCCTCACTGTTCATGCAATAGCTCACTTTAGGTTTACAGGAGCCCTGTGCAGATATAGGGATTGTCTTACTACTGGAAATGGAGATTTGATGCATTTTGCTGTGTACTAAATATTTGTTAGAAGGAAGGTTTGTGGTGTTTAGAGTGTTCTAGAGAGGTAAGACAGGCTTGGAGAGGTAAGTTGAGCAGAGAAGAAGGATAACAGGTTTTGTATAGATTAGAGTATCCACCAACTGTAGAGAGGCAAAGAAACCTTTCATCAGTGATGGGATGCACTACCTAGCAATGGTTGTAGGCTGGAGCTGAGCAGCAGTTCAAGAGGGTTTTGTAGAGAGAAATGCTGGAAACAGGAGAGAGTTTTAGGTGTGTTAGGGAAAACAGTAGAGCTGTCAAGAAAAATGCAGAAGGTATGGATTAGAGAAGTCTTGCAATGAGAAATAGAGCATTTATTTGACATATAATCCTCTTAAACACAACTAACAAACAGCATTCAGACTTCTCCCAGCATGTCTGTAATGTGTTCTAGCCCATGCCCTGGTCCCTCACCTGCAGGCAGAAGGAATGGTTTGCATTTTTTTTATTCATAATAGTTTTTGTACTCTGCTGAGCAAAGCAGCTGCCCTTGTCTGTCATCTTCTGCTGGCCTCTCCCAGCTCACCCCTCCCTGCTTCCCGCTGCAGTACCTTCTGAGGTGGTGAATAAGGCACGAACCCTGCCAGTGACACAACCAAGTGCCAGGGCAGAATTGAGGTTTATTTCAAAACACTCACGTTTAAATACAGCACTTAAACATGTCACATGATCTTCCAACCAATGACCATCAAGTATTGTTTGAGCATGCGTCAGAGCCCGGAAGACTACAACTCCCATGATTCCTTGCTACATCTCCCCCTTCCCTAAATAATTAACAAGTTGTAAAACAGTACATTTTTTAAGCATTCTTAATGTAACCAATCTTATCTTAACTGTTTATAAAAGCCAGGGCCTATCGTCACAAGGCCTTTATTGAATTGTTTACAACTTTATTGGTTTGTGCAATATTCAAGCAACCTTAAATTACCAGGGTTTGTAGATGTGTAAAACTTTTTATCTGAGGGTGATTTTGTGTAATGACTTCATCTTTATTTGAAAGGAAAATGTGTTGCGTTGTAAATGTTGTGTTTGAGGTAGTGTTTAAGATGTTTTGCCATAAAGTGTATTTTTATTCTCTCACACATACATCTCCACTCAACCTTCTCATTCATACTCCGGTGGCCACCGTTTCATTCTCTCCTCACACATGCATTGTTAAACCCTTTAATGTGTTTGAATCATGGAGTTTTGGTTTTGTATTGGTTACTGTTTGTGTGTTTCTTTTGGTTTTCTTGTATCATTTATTACTTCTTTGTGATTGTTCCTGTTTTGAAGAAGTGTTAATGTAGATTTACACATATAGGGACTAGACCCATGTCTCCTTCCCCCCCTTTTTTGTGGTTTTATAGCTTGTTTCTCAATGTGTCATGTGTTCTTTTTACTATTGTCGGTTATGTTTTTTCAAATCCAATTTCTTTACTCATTTTTTCTGGTGATTGTTTCTGTTGTGGGGGAGGGCTGATATAAGGCCTGACACATTTAGAAGGGATCTGTTGTAATTTGGTACCCTTGGATACATAGGCATATATCCTCCCTCAAGTTATGAGATTTGCTGGTCCTGACCATTAGTGAAAGGGTTTTTGTATATAGCAAGGCTGTGTTTATATGGCTTTTTATTAGTGTATGTAAATGCACTGGAGCCATATGCGCTCGGCACAGCCCGCCCAGCTTGGCCCTGGGCACATGCGCTCAGCGTGGCCTGGCCCCAGACGCTTGGGCCCAGCACTGGGCCCTGGGCGCAGAAAGGAGCGAGAGAGGGGGAACTTCGCCGGTGCGGACTGTGCCATCGTGGGAGACAAGAGGGGGAGCCCAGAACACACAGATGAGAAGGACATCTCCAAACCCGGGAAGATGGAGCTCGTTCAGCCCTGTAAGGCCATCCATCTAAGAAAAGGTCACTCTAATTAAACCTACGTCCTGAGGACTTTGCTGCCACCGTCCAAGCTCGCTCGGCCCTGGCAGATGAACCTCAGGATTAAAGGGTGGCTTCAGTTCCGTGCATGCTGTGTCTCACCAAAAAATCCACTGCACAGGCTTGAAGGCTTTACCCACATTTGCAAAGCCAAACGGCCATCTTCTACAAATGCAGTCACACAAAGATCAAAAGACAAAGGCATATACACCTGCCTCCAAAGGTGCAGCCAGATTAACTCAAGGATGCTGGAACATCAGAACCATGCTCGATTCGGCGGATAGTGGATGTCCTGAGCGTCGTTCTGCCCTGATTGCCCATGAACTGTCACGTCTCGACATCGACATAGCTGCTCTCAGTGAAGTTTGCCTTCACGAGGAAGGCAGCCTCAGAGAACATGGTGCCGGTTACACACTCTTTTGGTCAGGTAAGCCCAGAACCAAAAGGCATCTCTCGGGAGTCGGCTTCATGATTAAAAACTCTGTTGTTCCTGAACTCGAAAATCTGCTGACAGGTCACTCTGACCGCATTATCTCCCTACGCCTTCCACTACACAACAAGCAGCACGTTGTCCTCTTCAGTATATATGCCCCAACTCTCCAAGCTGACCCTGCTGAAAAAGATACATTTTACACCGACCTGCACCTCCTTACCCAGAAGATTCCTGCAGATGATAAGATCATTATCCTTGGTGATTTCAACGCCAGAGTAGGTAAGAATTTTGAAGCCTGGAAAGGAGTATTAGGCAAGCATGGTGTTGGAAACTGCAACGATAATGGTCGACTTCTGGTAGAATTCTGTGCAGAGCAACAGCTCAGCATTACTGACATTATCTTTCAGCAGAAAAATAGTCTGAAGACAACATGGATGCATCCCAGATCCAAACACTGGCACCTCATTGATTATATCTTGGTGCAATGGAGAGATGTCCGCGATGTCAACCACACCCATCTGATGCCCAGTGCAGAATGCCAAACAGACCATCGACTGGTAAACTTAACTTCAATCTCAAATTCAAACCTAAAAGGGGCAGCATTCCAAGGAGGAGACTCCCAAGTTAACAATCTCCAATCAGCCACAGTGAGAAACAAATTCCAGGCTAATCTTCAAACTAGGCTTGATAACCATTCCATAGATTCTGCAGATTCCTCTCCTGTAACACTCTGGGACCATATTAAAAACAGCATCCAGCAGTACTCTGAAGAAACCTTAGGGTTCTCCCTCAAGAAGAACAAGGACTGGTTTGATGAAAACAATCAAGAGATCCAGGAATTGCTGAGGAAGAAGAGAACTGCTCACCAAGCACACCTTGCACTGCCATCCTGTCACGCAAGAAAAACAGCCTTTTGTCTTGCATGCAGCAAGTTCCACCAGAAACTCCGTGACATCCAGAACAAGTGATGGATTGATCTAGCTGAAAAAACACAATTATACGCAGACACAGGTGATCACAGAGGGTTCTATGAAGCCCTGAAAACAGCATACAGGCCTACGTACCAAGTCCAAAGCCCTCTACTCAGCGCTGATGGTCAAACGCTTCTTACAGATAAAACCTCCATTCTGAATCGATGGTCTGAACATTTTCAGACTCTTTTCAGTACCAACCGCGTAGTCCAAGACTCAGCAATTCAGTCCATCACCCAACAACCAGTGAAGTATGAATTGGATATTGCCTCTACTTTAGGAGAAACCCTCAAGGCCATACAGCAGGTGAAAATTAGCAAGGCAGCTGGGGTTGATGGAATTCCACCTGAAGTCTGGAAACATGGGGGCCTTGCACTCCATGCTAAATTTCATGAGTTTGTGGTGCGCTGTTGGGAACTAGGCAAACTACCATCAGACCTTCAAGATGCAGTCATCATCACTTTGTATAAGAAGAAAGGTACTAAATCAGACTGTTCAAGTTACCGTGGTATTACTCTGCTCTCCATTGCTGGCAAAATCCTGGCAAGAATACTCTTGAACACACTAATACCCGCTATAGCAGAAGGAATTCTACCTGAAAGCCAGTGTGGTTTCAGAGCCGACAGGAGTACCACAGACATGGTATTTGTTCTCAGACAACTGCAAGACAAGTGTAGAGAACAGAACAAAGGTCTCTATGTAACCTTTGTCAACCTCACCAAGGCTTTCGATACTGTGAGCAGAAAAGGTCTGTGGCAGATTTTGGAATGCTTAGGTTGTCCCCCCAAGTTCCTTAAAATGATCATCTCACTCCACGAGGATCTGTGTGGCCAAGTCAGATATGGCAATGCACTTTCTGAGCCCTTTCTAATAACTAATGGTGTGAAACAAGGCTGTGTTCTCGCACCAACCCTATTCACAGTCTTTTTCAGGATGATGCTCCAAAGGGCCACGGCAGACCTCGAGGATCAGGACGGTATCTGCATTCAATAATGTACTGATGGAAGCCTATTCAACCTAAGGCGACTGAAGGCCCACACCAGGACCTTAAACCATCTTGTCCGGGAGCTGCTTTATGCTGATGACGCCGCCCTTGTTGCCCACACAGAAGCAGCTCTGCAGCGTTTAACATCCTGCTTTGCAGATGCTGCTGAGCTCTTTGGGCTGGAAGTCAGTTTGAAGAAGACAGAAGTTCTCTATCAGCCGGCACCTCAGGAAGCCTTCCATCATCCCCACATCACCATTGGCCAATCAGAGCTCAAATCAGTCCAGCAGTTTAATTACCTAGGTAGCATCATCTCCTCGGACAGTAAAATTGACGGAGAGATAGACAACAGGTTAGCAAAGGCATACAGTGCCTTCGGAAAGCTTCATAAAGGAGTTTGGTGAAATAAACACTTGAAGAAAAGTACAAAAATCAGTGTTTACAGAGCCATAGTGTTGTCTACTCTCTTATATGGATCCGAATCATGGGTCATCTACCACCACCACCTGCGACTCCTAGAACACTTCCATCAACGTTGTCTCCGCACAATCCTAAACATCCACTGGTCAGATTATGTGACCAATACATCTGTTCTAGAACAAGCAGCAGTCACAAGTATTGAGGCCATGTTGCTGAGAACACAGCTGCGCTGGGCAGGGCACGTCTCCAGGATGAAGGACCACCGCCTCCCTAAGATCTTGCTTTATGGTGAACTTGCCACCAGTTGCCGCATGAGAGGAGCCCCAAAGAGGAGATACAAGGACTCCCTGAAACAACATCTCAGCCTTGGCCATATTGACCACCATAACTGGTCTACTCTGGCCTCCAACTGGGAGGTCTGGAAACACACCATGTATAACGCTGCTGATGTCTTTGAGAAAGCACACAGGATCACTCTCGAAGAGAAAAGGCAACGCAGAAAGAATCGTGCCTTGCAGAATTTACCACTTGCTTCCTATTTTTCTCCAAGATAACACTTGGTGAATGCCAGTTAAAGGTAGAGCTGGTTCATTTATGGAAATCCAATACAATAAGTCCCAAAGTCTATTTTTTTCTATATTTCTGTTCTGTTCTTTTAAAAAATGGATGATAGCTTCAGCTGTCTTTTTAATTTCCGAGGGAAACCTCCCCTTATGGGATAACATCCCTCCCATTTTGCCAGTTTTTGGTTACCTTTGTGTGCTAAAGCTCTGTTGTCCTTTCTTCCGGTCCTTTTTTCTTCCTTTTTTGTCCCTTTTTTGCAGAGGTAAACCAGCAGGCTAAATTCTTCCTTTTCTTCTGGTGAAATGGACACCTCCGGCAGGCACCCCAGAGCTTAATGCTCCTGGTTCCTGGTGTCTGGTGAAGTCTCGATGCGGGCAGCCATCTGAGGTGTTGTTAAGGCATGAACCCCACCGGTGATACAACCAAGTGCCAGGGCAGAATTGAGGTTTATTTCAAAACACTTAGGTTTAAATACAGCACTTAAACATGTCATATGATCTTCCAACCAATGACAATCAAGTATTGTTTGAGCATGCGTCAGAGCCTGGAAAACTACAACTACCATGATTTCTTGCTACAACCTCCTGCTTCTCCTGTGAGGAGTAAGAATTACCAAAGCTTGAATTCAACAGATCTTTGAACAAACCAGTATAGTAGCTATCCAAAAATTAAATCCTGTGGTCAGATGGAGCTATGGAAACGTAACCAGTTCCCAGGTGAAATTCTGCAGCAGCTTCCTTAAGCTTACACTGCAAGGCACCAAGAATTAGGAGTTTGTCCATTTTTAGGTGTTGGTTATGATTAGCTGTGCTTTTATACTCTATTCTCTTTGTAACTGTAATTACTTTTTTTTCTTTGGAGTGTAGGACAAAAGCGGAAAGGAAACCACAACGACTAAACCAACCTCAAAGGACAAAGGAAAACCCAGAGACCCTAAAACGGTATAAACACACATAGTATAGTGTGGACAGTCATGGTTACCAGGCGCTGTAAACATATGAGGTGGGCAGCTGGATTTTAGATTCATATCACATGGCTGTTATTCTGAGGAGGATATTACATCAATAGGTCGAAATGGAATAATTTTTGTAAACATGCTTATAGGAGAAAGGCTCCTGTGTGTTTCAAGGGAAGTTGGCAGTAAACGGGCAAAAAAATATATATCTTTCAGAGGATGTGGTCTTCTGCAGTGCATGCTCCACAGGCTTCTCCTTCCCCAATTTGCTGATCTAAGAGTCCCACTTCACATGCCTGTAGCTGCCTCAGGTGGGATCCTCATCACTTCTCTTCCTTGACAGTTCTGAGCAAAAGCATTCCAAAAGTGATTAGAAAGTACTCCTGCAACCACACTCAAGTTACTATCATAATTTATTTTTTTAAATTAATGAAGACCTACATACATTCATAAATAAATATGCAGAGTGAATCTGATGAGAAAGGGCAGGCAGCTGTTTCTGTATTCAAAGAAAAAAAAAGGAAAAAAAGGAGAAAAAAGATTAAAAGGGTTGCTTGGCTTTTGTCATCCCAAAGTACAGAAAAAGGATTCAGGTAAGGGTGAAACTTCTCCCATCACGTTGTTCTCTCACAAGGATATGCAGATAGATGCCTGAACCAGATGGTTAGATTTGGTCTGGAAATCTTAAGTTTCGCATGCCAAGTGATGAGATTTCTCATTGTTATTGCGAAATCGCCACAGATGTCTTTTGTGTAACAACAGAACTGACTGACTTAGAATTCTGGTTGTAAAATTGGAGGATGTCTCTAACTCTTCTTCAGGAGGGTGTTCTGAGCTGTGACTAAATTTTCTGTATTTCAGAGATCATATTTATGTCTGAACTGTGATTCTGATGAGTGTCTGTCACTGTTTGATTTCAGATTTTTAGCTTAGTTCACAGTTCCTCACTGTCTCATCCTCTCTTTAGGCAAAGGGACAGTCCTCCAGCAGCAAATCTGAGAGGCAGAAAACAAGCTAAACATTAAAACATTATCAGGTGAGATTTCTTCTTCTCTGGGCTACTACAAGGACAACTCATGTTCATGTTATTAAGCCTAGATTTATGTTGTGAAGTTTATTTCCAGGTCACAGAAGATGAGCACTCTGACTTTTCTTTGGCTTTCTTCCCCCCAGGATCCTGGCACATCATGTAAAATGTCTTCTTTCTGTGGGTGGATAGTTACTCCTGAAGAACAAAAGCTGATGCTGAAAGCGCATGGTTATTCTGGGTGGTTTTTGTACAGCGATACTTGCTGGACTTCTTTTTCATCTTTCCTTTTTCCCCAGTAGTAGGCTTGGGTGGTTTGTTTCTTTCCCTTACCCAGTCAGTTCATTATAGTCTGACTGGTTTTTAATTTCCTTTAGTGTTCAGAAGGAAAGAATGCTTCTATTTGCAAGAAATATATTCCATCAATGAAGAGCAATGCCAAAAAAAAAAAAATTCTGCAGACTTTTGCACATAATCTCCACATAGTGCCTGTAACTCTCTGAAGAGTTTGTATGTGCTAGCATTTTTAACATTGTGGTGAATGCCTTAAGTGTTCTGGAATATAGTGAGCTTTAGTTATCCTCAGCTGGGGCTGGCAGGCTTTGCTCAGGCCGGATCCTGGTAGGAAAACCACAGGTCATCTGTGGTTGGATAAAAGCTGAGAAACTGGGGATTAGCTGCTTCTTCCAGCACATCTGGTAATAAAGCAGGTATTTGGGATGCTGCCTTAACTGTAGTTAAATACACTAGGACAGAATTTTTTATTTCCCCCCCCCCCCCAATTCCCCCAATTGTATCTGTACTGTTATAATTTCAGGAGTCTCCTGGACTGAACAAACACAAGTCTTAGTGTAACAGTGATGCTGCTACCATCACAGAAGGGAAAATTGAGAAGGGGCAGTGAGTCTTGGCCGAAATCAAAGTTCAGGTCCACAGGCAGACTTTTTTTTTTTTTAAATCTTGTTTTGCACTGTTTCTAGTCTGTTCCTCGCACTCCAGCAGGGAATACAGAAATAGGGCCGAAGTTAACGCTGCAGGGAACAGTCCCATTTTCCTGCCCTGCGAGAGAACAGGCACAGGCAGGCGCGTCTCACGGGTCTGCTGCAGCCAGGGCTGTCATGACAAGTGTCTCCGTGGCTTTCCCTCTGCCTTCTTCCTCTGCAGAATATCCTTTTGCACATCCTTACACGTGTTACAGCTCCTCCCATCGGCTGCCGGAGGAAGGTCTCCTACCAACACCAAAACTCGGCTCTGGGGTGTGGCCCAGGAGGCAGAGACAGCCCGGAGACTGAAGTTGGGGATATTTAAGACTCGTGACTCTGCTTCCAGTCTGCACCGTGCCACACTAATAAAAGTTTTTAAGGATGCGCTGTGTCGTTCCCGAGCTTTTCATTTATCCCTTGCTTGTGTCTAACAGCTGTTGTAAGGCAAAAGAAACCCCTAGAAATAATCAAAAAACTCCAAAACATTGACATATTAAAATTGAAAATTCAAAACACCCTGAGTGTTGAAGAGTTGTGAAGGCCTTCACAAACTCATCAAAATCCTGCTGCAGTTTTTGCCCCCTTTCCTTTGGATTTCAAAGCTGTATCTGAGTTAACTAGGACTAGATCTAACTTGGGGACTCCCACTGTGCAAGGGAAGTAGCTAAAAGATCAAGACATAAGCCCAGAGTTTTCAGAAAAGAAATTACTTTGCTGGAGAAAATTCCAGTTAGAATTTGTGTTGAAATGTGCAGTGTACAAATAATTAACCATCACCCTTGGGAGACACTAGCGTGTCCCCCTGTCTTGGGCAGGTGTGATCTCCAGGTGAGTGAAGAGCTAGGCACAGTCAAATACTTGGGATTGATTCCAGATTATGTATTTTTCCCAAAGACTTTACCTTTGTGTAGTGGGTTGGTTTCTTGGATTTTTTAGGCCTTCCTTGGCAACGGGGTCAGAAATCTAAGGAAGTATTCCATATCATTCCTTTCCGTAACACAGCATATAAAAGGCGCAGATAGGAGACCTTCACTCTCTTCGCTCTTCCGGTGGCTGAAGACGACAGGTCCCTCTTGCAGACGGTTTTGCTTGTATAGGCCAAAGCCTGCCTGCTCCGACCTGCCGTTATCTCCGTTCCATTTGGGAGGTGTGGGGAGTTAGTTCTACTCTCCTGTTCAGGGAAGTATTTAATTCGTTTTTGTATTTATTCGCTAGCTCTCTATTGAAGGTGTATATTTAGAAGATATTTGTTTTTAGTTCTTTTATCCCTGTTTCCCCCTCCCTTTTCTGTTTTCCTCCTTGGGAGCTCCCTATTGTGTATAATATATTCAAATTGTATATATATAATTGCAAATATATATTTTTTATATAATCCGGTTGATCTGGGTTGCTCTCAGTTTCTATAATTTTTTTTTTCCTTTCCTCTCTTTGCCCAAAGAGGGAGGGAGGGAGGGGAGGGGCTTTCACTGAGGTTTGGAGACTTGGTGGGAAGCCAGCTCAAACTTGCTCACTTTGTTAAAAGTTTCCAGCTGCTTCAGCATCTCCGTGGGGAAACTGAGGCAGGTTGGAAGTAAAACACCATGGCCTCGTGTCAAGGGCACAGTAGCAAGAGCAAAGAAATGAAGTACATTTAGGCACATGTGGAAGTTTGATGATTTTCTTCTCTTTTTAAAGTTTAGAACAGAACTGAAAGTTTTCTGCAGGTAAACAGAGAAGACCATTCACAAAAAAAGAAACTCCACGAAAAAAAATTCCACCTCCAAGATTTCAGCTTTGCTTTCTTGAGTAACAGTCACTTCCAAGGACAAAATACAAATTTTTCGCAGAGCAGTTACCTTCTCATTATTATCCAACAGGTGCGATAGAAAGACCCTTAGGAACAACTTGAATTACAGTGTTAGGCAACACGTGAGGCCAAGGATGATGCTGCCTCAGGATTGCCTGGGGCCAGCACCAGTACAGGACTCCTGCTTCCCACTTCCCTGCATCATCCCTTCCCTGGAATACTGGAATCCTGCCAAGCCTACCCGATGCCTAGCAGAAAGACACAACCCCTGTGAATAACCAGCAACAGCCAAGAAGGATTTGGCAAAAACCAGCTTTGCCATAGAAGCCTCATAGGGCAGAAAACAGATTTTCCGTGGCTGGAAAGCTCTAATGGGGCGTTTTTAGTGTAAGTCCCAGCCCAGAACATCCAGGCTGGGTGGGAAAGTAGAAGAAAAGACCGGTGTGGGCAGGGAAGGGCTGTGCCGGAGCCCCAAAGCCGGGAGGGCCGCAGCTCCAGCCCGGCAGCGGCTCCTTGAACCCGCGGCCGGGCCCCGGCGCTGCGGCCCCGCCCCCTGCGGGCCGAGCACGCTCCTTTCCGTTATGCTCCGCCCTCTCCGCCGTGGCCACGCCCTCAAGCCCCGGCGCGGCCTCTCATTGGCTGCGGCGTCCCCGGTGTTGTTATTTCGTTGTTGTTGTTTCGTTGTTGTTCCAAACGAGAGCGAAAGGGGTGTGAGCCGAGTGTGAGAGGAGTGTGAGCTGAGCGTGTCACCTGCTCTGAGCTGTCCCCGTCACCTGTCACTCTCCCCTGTCACCTGTCACTCTCCGCTGTCCCTGTCCCCTGCCGGCTCTGGACCGGACGCAGCCCCGGCACAGCCCGCGCTCCGCTCCCGGCGAGGCGCTCCCGGAGACCGACACTCGCTCGCCCGATCCCTCCCCTGCCATGGCGCTATGCGGCGGCCGCGGGCTGCCCGGGCTGGTGGGCACGTCCCCGGGGGTGTCACCGCTCCCCCCGCTGTCGCTGGACGCGGGACACCCGGCGGAGCTGGGCAGGTGAGGGGCTGGGGCGCGCTGGGGGGCTGCGAGGGGCTTTGGCCGCCCGCCCCACGCGGGACTCCCTCGACACGGGAGACATGGGCTGCCCCCACGTGGGGCTCGGAGATGGAGGGCACCGTGCCGGGCCGCTTGGAGGATCTAGGAACCCCCGCTCCCTTCACTCCTCCGGGGAAGGGACGGGCACCCCGGGGCACTGACCCTTCCCCTCCCGACCGTCCGCAGGCTCTGGGACACCTCGAAGCGGCGAGGCGGGGGGCTGCCCCTCCCGCGGCTCTCGCCCACCCTGTCCCCGCAGCCGGTGGCCTCGCCCTGTGCCCGGGACTCCGTCTGCTCCCAGCCCTCGGATGCCGGTGAGTGATGGAGCTGCTGCGCCCCCACAACGGCCCCCTACCACCCCCCGAGCCGGGGGTCGTGCACAGGGTGCGGGGGGGAGTGTTAGAGGGTCCCTGGATATGGAGGTAGGGCTTGGCCGAGTGGCTGCAGAGGGAGGTTGAGGCGGGGGCTTCTGGGGGAGGATGGGCAAGAGCCGCCAGCTCTGCTCACTGGGGCTCAGCCACGGAGCACCCCACTGGGGTCCCTGCTCAGGAGGACACGGCACATTCCATGTGGGACCGGTGCCACCCGCCTTGTGATCCTGGCGGGCAGGTTGACGGCCCCCCGTGAGGGCACAGCCGTTGCCCTTGGCCGTGGTCCCTCTCCGGCCCTAGCTGGAACAGAAGGGAGCACAGCTGGGATATGGGGGGCTCCCTGCCCGGCCGGATCCTGCCAAGGGCCCTGGGGTGGCGGCAGGAGCCCGATCCCCACCCCGGGGCTACCCCTGCCCCTTGTTCCCGCAGGATTGGGGCTGGACTCCCCCACACAGCACGACCCGGCGGCGGCAGAGGAAGCGTGAGTGCCCCATCCCCACGTCCCCCCCGGGGACACCCCCTCGCCTTCCCCTGCCTCCCACGGGCAGCAGTGCCCAGGCTCAGCCTTGCTGGGGGCCTGAGCATCCAGCTGTGCTCCCCCAGGCTCTTTCTGGGGGGTGAGAACCTGGACTGCTTGGGCTGGGATGTGGGGTGCCACCCCCCCCTAAGCCCAGCTCTCCTCTGCCCACAGCTTCGAGAAAGCAATCCTGAATTCCAGGAGAGTTCTCCAAGGGTAAGTGAAGGGGCTCTGTCCCTGTGCCAGTCCCAAAAGCCAGGCTGTCCCTGTCCCAGACCTAAAACCCAGGCTTTCCCCATTCCCCTCCTGGAGCCCCGGTCAGTCCATCGGTGTTTGCTCAGTGCCTGGATGTGGTTTTGTCCCAGGGTCCCTTTGGGGAGCTAGGACAGTCCTGGGCAGGTCTCACCCCTCTAGGAGGACCTGGGGAACACAGGAGACCATGGCAGAGGGGTGGCACACTGCTGGTCCAGGACACCTGCTCTCATTGAATCCTTTTCTTTCCCTGCTCTTGCAGCACAAAGCTCCATCTGCAGAGGATCCGCTCCTTGCCAGTAAGTCCTGGAGGCTCTGCAGGGCTGAGCACAGGGAGGCCGGATCCTGCTCTATCCCTGGCCGAGTTGGAAGGAGCAGGATGGAGCCGGCGGTGGGGGGGTTGTGCAGCAGCTCTCAGCCCTCCCCTGTCCCACAGCCGTGCCTCCTGGAATCCAGTACGATCCTGAAGGACATCTCCCACTCCGGGGAGTTCAACATCTGCAGAGGCAGAGTGCAGAGGGGCCGGAGGGAGTCTGAGGATGAGGTGAGGGGGGCAGCAAAGCCTGGGGAGTGCAGGGCAGGGGCAGAGGGGCGCTAACGTTGTGCCCCCCCACCGCAGGAGGGCTTTGTCCCCAAGAAGCTGCCGACACTGGATCAGCAGAGCCGGCTGGCCACCGGCCATGGGGCTGCCAGGAGGGACTCCCTGGCCACGAGACCCTGCTCCACATCCAGCCTGCTGGTGAGAGGGGCTGAAGGGCTTGGGAGGGACTGAAGGGCTGGGGGATCCTGGGGCTGGAGATGGGAGCTGCTGCTCCAACCTCCCCACCTGCCCTGGAGACCTGTGGATGTTGGAGATGAAGGGGTTGAGGGGGTCACAGGGACACCCGGTCTCCAAATTGGGCAGGCATGGGGCTGGCCCCAGTGCTGAGCTCCTCACGGAGTTCCTGTGCCTGTGGAGATGGATGGACCTTGGGCATGGGATCCATCCCTGCCTGGGGCTGGGAAGCAACCAGAAGGACTTCTTCCCTTCACCATCTCCTCTGCTCTCCCCCGTCCCTCCCTCAGCTGCTGCCCTGGCAGAGTGATGCCACCATGCCCCAGGGGACTGAGAACGTGCTGACCATGAGGATGACAAGGAAGGAGGAGGCAGAGCTGGTAAGTGGGAGCCTTGGGGGTTGAACAGAGCCCCAGGCTGCACCCACAGGGTTCTCCAGGTGGGGTCTCATCCCCTGCCCTCCTGGTGCTGGGGGCTTGCTGGACCCCCAGGCAGCCACATGTGCTCTCTCCACAGCGTCGAGGGAAGTGCAACAAGTGCCGGCAGCTCTTCTGCTCGCCCTCAGGGACCAGCAGGGCCATCAGGCCCATCCTGAAGCAGGGACACCCCTGTGATGGGGACACCCCTGTCAAGGCCAAGCAGCACAGGAGGGTGGCCAGCACTCCCCGCGAGGAGGTGTTGCTGGAGCCGGTGGGGAAGCCCTGTGGGGAGATCCAGCCTGTCCCTGTGGATCCAGGACTGTGCCATGCCCCGGCTCTGCTGGAGCCCCTGTTCACATCAGGGGGGCTCTGCTTTGTATCCCTACAGGAAGAGGGGCTGCAGCATTCCAGGTCTGCCCAGCATGAAGAGATCAGGAGCCTGCCAGACAGCAACGATCAGGAGCTCATTGGGGACTTCTCCAAGGTAGGGCCACGAGGATGGGGCAGGTCTGGGGGTGCTGCCCACCTTAATCTGAAACAGGGACCACCATCAGAGCCCTGCATGGGTGCAAGAGCCCAAACTGACCTGGCGGCCTTTGCCTGGGGACATGGGGCCTTGGGGCTGTGACTTCCCAGCCTGCAGCCCGCAGAGTGGATGAAGAGCCCAATCCCTGCTCCTCTGGAGCCACCCCAGTGCCACAGGCACGTCTGCCCTGGGCAGACTGCCCCCCTCCCCTGGGAACAGAGCTGGCAGCTGGGGGGGCTTCTGGGCTGGGGGAACAAGTGGCACCCTCTAGGAAGTGTCCCTGGGATGGATATGACTACAGAGCCCATGGTCTCCTCCAGGCTCACCTCCTGCCAACGGTGAAGGGGAAGGACCCAAGCCTGAAGTACATCTCCCCTGACACGGTAAGGGGGCAGCAGCCTCTGCCCAGCCCCCCCGTGGGGCTGCCTGCCTGCTCCCTCACCACCCCCCAGGTGTTCCCCCTTGGTGACGGACTCCCCCTGCAGTTGGTGGCAGTACTGACTGGGCAGTGGAGCAGCTTCATCGAGAGCAGCATCACCGTGGACTGTCGGTACCCCTATGAGTACGAGGGGGGCCACATCAAGGTCAGAATGGCTCCTGTGCCCCCTGGGGCTGGGAGGAAGGGGGTGTCTGAAACCCACCAAACCTCAGAGGTGCTGAGACCCCCACTTAAGGTCGAGCAGTCCCCCCAGGAGGTGCTGAGACTACCCCAACAGGGTTAAAGAGCCCCCCCAGGGGTCACCAGGGTTCCCCAGAGGGGTTGAGTAGGCCCCTCAGCAGTGCCAAGCCCACTTGGAGGGGTTGATCCTCAATTGGAAGGAGGAGGGGGATGGTGCCCAAATAGGTTGGGGGATGGTGGTGGTGGGGGGAGACTGGGGGCAGCATCCTTATGTCCCTGCAGATGAAATGGGAGGCAGAAGGGGAAAAAGGTGCCTCCTGTCCCTCCCCAGGGTGCTGTCAACCTGCCCCTGCAGCAAGATGTGGAGCAATTCCTGCTGGACCAGCCCATCCTGTCCCTGGACACCAGCAAGAGGGTGATCATCATCTTCCACTGCGAGTTCTCTGCTCACCGCGGGCCCAAAATGTGAGTGGGGCAACGAGGGGGGGAGGGGGAAGGCATTGGGCTCTGCCAGCCCCCCAGGCACGCCCAGATCCCGGCACGCGATGATCCCGTGGCCTTTCCCTGTGTCCCAGGTGCCGGTTCCTCAGGGAAAAGGATCGTTCCTGTCACGAGTACCCCCAGCTCCACTACCCCGAGCTCTATGTTCTGAAGGGGGGGTACCGGGACTTCTTCCTGCAGTACCCGGTGAGTGCCCCCACTGTGTCCCTGTCAGCAGGGCGAGGCCTGGGGACATGAGAGGGGAACGCCCTGGAACCCCGTGTGCCCTGCCCAGCCCAGCGGGGAGGGGGAGGTCTGGCTCTGAGCATCCTCCGGGAGGGCAGGATCTCCAGGGCCGGGGGACCGGGGGCGCTGGGTTTGCCCCGGGCTGGGTGGGGGCCGGAGGCTGCGCTGCGGTCGGTGACAGGGCCGTGGCTTCCCAGACACACTGCGAACCCCAGGACTATCGGCCCATGGAGCACGGGGCCTTCCAGGAGGAGCTGCGCCAGTTCCGCTGCCAGAGCAGGCTCCGGGCGGGAGAGCGCAGCCGGCGAGAGTTCTGCAGCCGCCTCCTGCCCCGCTGAGCGCTCGGGGACCCGCAGCCCCTCCGTGGGCAATGGGAGAGCTGGAGGCTGCGAGGGCTTCCCTTGGCCGGGCAATGTGCTTTGGGTTGGTCTGGTTTCTTAGGATTGGTTTAATGTAGAGGCTATTGTTAGGAGTGGTTTAATGTCTTAGTTATTATTAGGATTGGTTTAATTGGTTATTGTTGGGAGTGGTTTAATGTCTTAGTTATTGTTCAGATTGGGGGTTTGTGCCTTCTTTATTGTTAGGGTTGGTTTGTTGTATTGCTTATTGTTAGAATTTTGTTTGTGTCTTGTTTATTGTTAAGATTGTTTTTTCATAGTCTCTGATATCAAACTCCTAAGGTGGAAGGAAAGAAGGAAAAAACACAGGATACTCAATTAGCTACATAGAATATTTCTGAACTACTTTATTTTGTACAAAATCAATGCACAAAGACCTTCATAGCAGCAAATTACTTCCTTTATTGTAAATGTGGCAATGACTTTAACCACAATCCAGTAAAGGTGTCCCATGGTTCTCCATGTCCTTCAGAGATAAAAAGTCACCCCCAAGGAAATGGGTGGTACTGACAAGCAGCACAACTGGTTTCCAATATGGTTGCTTTTTTCTTACTGTGAAATTTGCTGGCACAAAATTCTTCATACTATGATTTCAGCCAAAACATAAGAGAAAATGTCACTGTCAGAATGGATAAACATCATAATAATAGAGATTTATTTTTATTTTGTTTCTCTTTGAAAAGACTTTTGCTATTGCTTCTAGCAGGACAGCTATAGCAAGCTATAGAAACTTTGCTCTTACTGCATATACACCAGATACAGAGTGTATGAGAAGTTTCTTTTTCAAAATAATTGATTACATTTTCAGCTGAAGAAAATGCATTTCTTCCCCTCAACAGCAGAGGAACGAAGATTTTATGGTTAGATCTTCCTGGATCAGCTAGATCTCACTCCTTTGGTAATATGGTTCTAGGCTTCAATCTTATTATTATGGGTTTTTTTTAGGGGAGCATTTATTAATGCAGCTTCCCTGAAAAACAAACAAAGAAATGATCAAAAGAAACCTCTCAAACAAGAAACAAATTTTAAGCATCTAGCAACTAGATTCCTTTATATTAATAACAACAACAACATAGATTCAAATAAAACTCAACTACTTTTAGATTTAATTTCACAGACAGGAACTACAAAATGATCAGGCATCAAGCAATTTTCATATGCACAGGGAATAATACAAAAGCCATATTTCTTGATTTATATACCATGGTATATGTTTATATACCATGAAGAAACAAATGATTCTGCTTTCTGGATTAGAGCCTTGAATGGTTTAAATAATGGAGAGTGTAGCCATTGCTCTTTCTTGTGCCAGCCAGCTGCACTAAGCCCAGAAAAGGTTCTCCTTCACAAAAAGCAGTGTACGCATCTTTCCAGCCTGGAAAGTGCTTTCCCCAGAGCCAAGCAGGGGATTGTTAAACTTTTGATGCTACAATAACTCTGTCAAAGCCTTCAGGCTGATGTCGATGATAAGATTTGCAGTAGCCTTAATATTTATTGAAAGAAACTAATTGTAATTATAAACACCTAAGAAAATAATTTTATTTTTCTGTATGGGTTTCTTTTTTATTATTATTATATTTATGACTTTAAAAAAATAAGAGAGACAGCACTGCCCTGGGGTTGCATCATAGCTGGAGGCCGACATGTTCCACAGGAGAGATAAATCCACCTCTGATACCATAATGTGGAACCTTCTCCTCTTCCTCCCACCTTGCATGGCCTTGCACCTCATCTGTCAGCTTTCTGATTATACCATGGAATGGAACTAGGGCTCAGGTTTGGAATTTATTTCCAGGATTCAGCCTATGGGTTTTGATTACTTTCATATGCAAGCATTCATTTTTAACTGCTGAGCAGCGTCCTAAAATGGATGTTTATAATAAAATTGAAAATCTTCCGCTCGTATAACTTAATTACAATGCATTAGTATGATGTAGAGGTACATTTCAGAGGTGATAATGGTTGTTTTCCATTAATGTGTCCTAATCATCAGCAAAGCCTTGCTCACACTGATCTTTAACCCTTTTAGAAGCAGTTGATGGTAATGTACAAGGCCAGGGGCATTTACAAGAAAACTTGCTGTTTGTTCACAATCTGAAAGCACTGCTTAAATATTAAGGGTTATTATACAATACAATTATATACAATACCTAATGATCTGTTAAAATATGGATTAAAAAGAAGATAATATCAAAGAGAATTAACTTTCAATAAAGTCAGTGTTACCACACCAGTTTGGCTGTCAAACAGTACATTTCCACTCTTCTAATTATGAAGGATTAGTTATTTAGTTGTTCATTTTTAGTATGGGTCTATATTCTTTGAGTCTACAGCAAAGTAACAACACACCAAGCCTGACTCTTTCTCCAGGAGTCTTTACAGCCTATACTAAAGCCTCATTAAGCTTTTGTCTTCCTCAGAGTGTCCAGCTGCATATTCTGCTGTAGTAAAAGGGTGATAATATCACTGAATACTTTGTATTACAGAAAAATATGTAACATCACAAGAAATGGGTAATAAAACTTAATTCAGCATTATGAAACTTAAAATTACAAATGTTTCTTCATTCTCAAGATGCACAGTAGAATTTCCCTGCCGTAGATATTCATAGACTTTGAACCTTTAACCACTGCAATTTATACTTGACCATTTGCATTTCACTCCAGGGGCACATTTTTGTTGTGAGCAGCACAGTGATTTTTTGCTTAGGTGACTTTGTGCACCCAGTGCAGAAGTGAATTCTGCAAACACAAATTCATGACATGAAAGTGTGCAGTGATGGAACCAAACATCACCTCATCCTTGGACAGATATATCTAGTTCCAATTCCAGGCTGGAACGACTAAAAAGCTATTATGGCTAAAAACATAATGTCAGGCCACAAAATCAACTTAGCCCCACCCTCCCAAGTGTTCGAAGTATTCATTACAGAGGTTAAAAGGATGAATTTCTAATGCTGGTAGTACTCACTTTCTATTTTGAAGTAATTTTCTTTTCCTTATCGTCTCCCCCCAGCAAGTGTGACACACACTGTTTCTGACTCCATTAACCCTTTTAAAACCTCTAATAAAAATCATGAGGTCATTCTTTTTAACTTTTTGTCTATTGTGTCTCTCTATTTGTACCTCTTAACATTTTTTAAAGCCATCGCTGAGCTATGAAGCCAATTGTCTGGTCATTTTTCATTCAGCTGCCTGGCAAAATTATTTTTGCATATTAGCTACCAAAACAGAAGTTTTCTTTCCCAGCTCTCTGCTGTGTGAATTTACACAGACAGTCTTTACAGCATTGCTTTGGGAATTCTCTTACTCCGACATGCAAATGCACCAAGCCTGGCACAAGGGCCATATTTCTGCCAGTTCAGCATATGCAGAACTGTACATCCACTTGTCCAAAGCCTTCCGGAGGCAGAAAGGGTGTGTGAGTGTCAGTAAGTGGGTCTGTGTCAAGTCTCCTGTTGGCTTGAGGTCCCAAGTGGAGGTAACACCACAGAATCATTGAGGTTGGCCAAGACCCTTAAGAGCTTTGAGTCCAACTGCACTTCCAGAGGCACACAAGTCATTGCACCATGTTAGGGCCTGGCCCAGGCTTTCAAGTCCTGTTCAGCCCCGCTTAGGGCCTGTGGGAGTAAGGGAAAATCTCTGGAACTGACCAGCACAGCTACAGCCCCTGCACCTGAACCACTGTGCCATTATCAGTTGCCTCTGTACACAAAAAGAAATGGACATGAAAGGCATCTTATTTAGTAAAGGAGGACAAGGCAGGCTAAGCAAGGCTATCACAGGAGCAGGAGGAAGAGGCAGAACAAGAGATATCCATTTGATCCCTACCCTTGAGTGAGCTGCAGGAGAGATGGAAAGATTTCAGCCACCATCCAGGAAAGCACATTGTCACCTGGCTGCTCTGATGGTGGGATAATGTGACTAGTGGTTTGGAATCAGAGGATAATGAAGCCAAGCAGCTGGGGTCACTTTCTAGGGAAGCAGGCATCAACAAAGCGATTGGAAGAGAATGACTTGTGACATCGACTTGACTAATGACATCCTTGTGCTCTTTGCAGAGGAGGAGGTGAGAGTGCTGAAGACCCACCCGATATAATAAATAATCTGAAAGTGAGAAACATTATGCCTTGCTTAATGACGCATCCTCGTACTGTAGGAAAGCAGGAGAGAGTGAAAGTAGCTGTATAAGCTGTGGAAAATGCTTTTACTATTATTGTTGTGTTTATTGCAATTTTCTCAGCAAATTGTGACCCCATCTTATAATCTCTCCTAGTATTTTTTCCTCCAGTATTGAAATGGGGCAGTTTGAGAGGGCTTGGTTTTCCCACTGAGTTTTAAAACCAGCACAAGGGGTAAATGCATCTGGGTTGGCACATTGTGGCATGATATTGTTGCCTGGGTGGAGAACCTGTTTGTAAAGGTGAATCATGTTCATGTACACGAGAGTTGAGTCAATGAAGAATACCCGATTAATCAACAGGTGTCTCCTGCTGCTAACAGTGAAGTGGATTTGGATTGGCAACATAAGGATGAGTAATTTCTGTCTCAGTGGGCCCTGTGACAGCTTGGGCCATCAAGGAGGAGATGCAACATATCAATGGTCTCATGATCGAGGGGTGGACTTAACCATGGACACTATCACACTGGTGTCTTGGGTTTATTAGCCCTCCCCTGGAACTGAAGATGCTTAGTTCCAGGTGGATTTCCTCATGCTGAGCCAATGAGAAGCTGCAGTAATGCCTCTGCAAATTACATATTTAAGTAGCCGGAAGAGAAGGCTTGTGGTGCAGAAGAAATTAGAGCCACTAAGCTGGCAGAGGGGCCACCAGGCCCCGTGGGGGCCGCCCCCCCCCGGCCCTGGCCCAGGAGCAGGTGTGGCACTGAGGCCGAGCCGGGCCCCTGGCTCAGACGTGCAACAGAGCTGAGAAGAAATTCCAGAGAGTGAGAGAGAAATTCCAGAGAACTGCCCAGGAGTTCTCCGGCCAGCCTCCCTGCTTCCCCCCACTGCGGGGAGAGGTGGTGGCAGCCTGGCCGGGCTCTGTGGTGCCTGGTGCAGCAGCAACGCACGACCCGAAGCAGAGCAGCCCAGAGCAGGCCCAGAGCGGCAGTAGTGCATGGCACGGAGCATGTCGGGAGCGGAGCAGAGCAGAACGAAGAAGAGAAGCACAGCTACCACCACCGCTTGGATTTGCAACAGAGAGAGAGAGAGAGAAAGAAGCCATGCTGAGCAGGTTTATTCTGGGTGGAACTCTGGTGAAAATTATCAGGGTATAAAGAGACTGAGATGAACACCTGAGGAAGGCACTCGCTGAGAAGAACAACTGTTGGAAAGATGGCAACAGGAGCTGAGGCAGGTGCAGAAGAAGCAGAAATGGCCAAGCACCTACTTGGGATTGGTACTATGCGACACTGTTACCAACGACTAATACAGAAAAGGACTGTTTTATTGTTACCAGGTTTTACCAAAGAACTTGTTTGGACAGTTTTATTCCAAGTTTTTCCAATTTCAATGTATTTTCCCCTCACAAATATCTCCATTTTTCCTACTGGTTCCCATCTGCAGCATTGCAGATACTCTCCCCATTGGCTCCTGTTGATTCCATATTCCCTCCTTCCTTCCCTGATTGGCTGTTTCCCTTGCCAGTCCCATGCTCCTCCCTCCTTTCCAGCACCTTCCATCCTGACCCTATATAAGTTCAACCCCTGCCTCAATAAAGTGCGATAGCATCGTGATTGCTCCACCATGTGACAGTGCGTGTCCATCCTTTACTTCGGCTGAACCTACTGGCTGTCGCAATCCCCTTCCTACCCCAGACTGTGGCAAACCCCAGAACCTGCGACCCAGGGGAGGGGCAGACCTGACATGGAGGGGTCCTCCGAGAGCTTATTCCCCTGGGAGGGACCCCATGGAACAGGGAGAAGACTCAGAGCTTTAACTCCCTGTAATGCGTGGTGAAGATCATGGTGTAGTGAGTTGTTCCCTTGCAGCCCATGAAAGGACCTCGGGGGGTGCGGAGACCCCTTGCATCCCTATTGGAAGAGAGACTTTAGCTATTGCCCTGAGAGTTTCTCCTTCGGCATTGGCCAGGGGGCCAAGGGGTGGTAAAAGTGTGTTTAATACTGTATATTTCATGACTTTTTAGTTTCTATTCTGTTAGCAATAAATTTTAATATTATTCCTCACATTGAGTCTGTTTTGCCTGTTGTGGACCTCTCCCAACCTTTTAGCAATTTTGTGGGGGTTTGAAAAATTGGGCTAGAGTAAACCCATGACAGCAAGTTATCCATGAATGTGAAACATGCACTGCAGATAGGCAAGTCAAGTGTTTAAAGACTCTCTGCTATGGAGAACTATGGCTGAAATATAAATATGGGGTGCCCTGGCAGATTGACTATCTCACACTCCCACAAACCCACCAAAGCAAGTGCCGTATGCTTGAAATAGCAGAAGCAATCACTGGATGGTCGGAAACACAGTGTCCTGGGTCTTGAAACATGATATTTCTGAAAGAATTGAGTCAGACAACAGGACTCATTTCCAAAACAATCTTATAGACGCTTGGGCCAAAGAAAGTGGCTGGAGTGGGTGTTGATGCCAAGAAAAAGTGGCAGTGGTAAAACTCAATAGCACACGTGCTATTAGGCCGGTATTTGTTTATTTCAGTGCCAGATTTGTGGGGGATAGCTCTGCCTAACACACACTTGCTCCCCCTTCCCAACTTCTCCTTTATACAGTTAGCTCATGTATTCATAGCATATTTTACATATTCATGACCTTTCCGAGAGTGGGTGATGTTTTATTTAAATTTTGGGACGCGCCTTCTGGCATCTGCGCACTTGTCTCTGGTGGTCATCTCCAGTGGTCGTGGGGATGAAGGCTCGAACTCTTCCTCTCTCTGAACTTTTCACCCTGTTCTCGGAGCACGCGCAGTCCCTCAGTACCGTCTCACAGCGACAGCTCCTCATTGGCTGCCCATCTGCTCAGCACCTCATTGGCTGCTTATTTGCTGCATTTTGCTACATTACACACCCTCTCATTGGCTCCCCCATCATGCAGCTTTCCCGTTGGCTGCTTATTGGCAGCTCCTTATTGGCTGCTTACCAGCAACATGGCTGCTTTCTTAGCAACAGCACACGAACGGCAAAACTATACTATTTAAGTTACGCAGACTAATATTTTCCCTTATCAGTATATCACATGCATCAGCATCTAGGAAAATTGAAAATCAAGGAACTGTGAAAGGCTACATGGAGAGCAATGGGCGATGGGATCCTCAAACACTGGGATACATATTTAGCAAGAGCCACCTGGTGAATCAGGCCTGTGGGATCTGCAGTCAAGCTGGCTCTGCCCCATCAAAACCCTTATGTATCACAGAAGGGAATAAAGTTCCTGTTGTGCACATTAAAAATATACTGAGGAAAACAACCTGGATTATTCCTGCCTCAAGCAAAGGCAAGTCCATACACAGGACTACTTTTGCTCAAGGACCTGGGTGGGTGCAGTTGGTGGGTCATGTGGGAGGATGGGGAAGTCCAGTGTGTGCTTCAAGGGTATTTGATTCTGGGTAAGGATGGGCAATGAATCAAAATGTGTGATGTTAACTGCTGTATAATACTGCATATTATGATTTCCATGGCACTCATATGCTCATCACCACCCTGGGTGCCTTGCAATGCCTGTCTCTGCCACTCCACATTTGGGGATCTGAACCTGACTCCCTTTTGATTGTCACATTAATGAAGAATGAATTTTGATAAGAGTGATGGAAACAGAACTGGCATCAACATATGACAATCCACACCATCTTTCCTACCCTGAAACAGTTACGATAGATGGAGCCCAAGGTGACAGACTTGAGTGAACTCAGTGGATTTTACAGAGATGGTCCACAGACTAATGATAGCTGTGTATATACATATATCAAAAGACAGGAAAGATGCATTGGGAAGTGTAAGACCTGGCATAACATAAATGGTACGGAATAAGGGTGAATAATGTCCTGGTTTCAGCTGGGACACAGTTAATTTTCTTCTCAGTAGCTGGTGTAGTGCTGTGTTTTGGATTCAGTATGAGAAGTGCTTACCCTAAATCGAGGACTTTTCAGTTTTCCATGCTGTGCCAGTGGTAGGTGGATAAGAAACTGTCAGGGAGCATTGCCCAGACAGGTGAGCTGAACAATCCAAGTGTTTCAGAGAACATCATGTTCTGTATATGAACTGGGGAGTGTTAGCTGGGAGGGCCTGATTGCTGCTGGGGGCTGGGCACTGATCAGTGGGTGCTGAGCAACTGTACTGTGCATCGCTTGTTTCTCTAGGGGTTTGTTCCTCTCCCTTTCTCCTTTTCATAACAATTATTAGTAGAATTAATAGCATTTCAATCATCACACTGTTCTTATCTCAACCCACAAGATCTTTCTGATCTCTTCCCCACTTGGGGTGGGGGTAGAGGGGGATGGAGTCAGTGGCTTATCATGCCCAGCCATACTGTGTCTTTTTTTCTTGCTGCCAATCTTCTTCTGCTGTGCAGCTAGAATTCCCTGCAAGATCTGAGAAGGGGTCAGATCCATCATCTATTGCTGGTCTCCTAAGGGGACACACAAGCATATGCAACACTGCCTTCACAGAGTTGCAGAAATGTGGCTTTCAACCCTTTTATAATTCTTTTTTTGTCCTTAAGGTTCATGTACCTTGGATTCCCCTTTTTACCTCACCTCAATCACTGCATTCCTAATTTCTTCTTTTCTTTGAACACATGGGAGAGCTTCATACCACATGTAACACTCAGTTTGTGCTTCTGCTGACACTTTCCTTCCCCACTATCTGCCTTAAGCCCCTTCTCTCCCCCACACTCTCACCCAAGCATTGGCTGGTTGTGCCTCCCTCTGATTTTCTGCTGTCCTGTTATTTTCCAAGATCAAGCCCCCAGCCCCCATACATCATACACCACGTATGATCCCCACCCAGACCTTCCCTCCATGACTCTCTACAGCTCTTCTGTCTCAGATACTGAGGTGTCACACAGCCATGGCTGCTCCTGAAATCTGAGACAAAGTTCCTCATCTTTCCACCTTTCTCACTCTGTCATTTGTCAAGCTAGATATAAAATTTGTCTCTCTCACAGATTAAACCACCTTTGGGGGGCAGAGCAATGGAAGCTGTCTCCATTCTGCAGCTCTGGCTTGCCTCAATAACCTCAGTTAAGGTAGGCAGATGGGCAATGGCTTCAGATCTCTGCCCTACCTTTTACAGGATCAGTTGATGACCATGTAGTTATGCTGCTATTTTAAGCTTTAATCTCCTTGCTTTCTAGCTAACTGCAGGCAGCTGAGAGAGTGGATATGTTGCTACCTCCTTGCACATCCACACTGCAGTTCTTCTCTCTGTGTAGTAAACCAGGAGTCCTACTCCAGTACAAAATGTCATGGTGGAATTTCAGTTGCACTTGGCTCTGACCCCCTTAAAAAGCAGAGAGGAGGACAGAAATTCAGTTTCAAGTACTTTTAACCCTCTTCACCCTAAAATTATTTGAACAAGGATTTGATACCTTATGTGTAGTGGGTTTGAACTCCATTCTTCAAGTAGCATAAGGTGAAAGTGCTAGATGCAGGGTCCCTTGTTGGCACTGCACTCTCCACAAGGCAACAAAACCATAAATACAAGCAGCAATCTGCCTACATTTCATTCAGAGACAGAACCTAGACCCAGACCTAAACAACCCTGAAACTTTGCTTTAGAGTGTGCATTTGCCTTGGGGTCAGTTATAATTTAAATAATTTATTTGAAGTGCTCGCTTCGGGAAGACAGGAGGGAGTTACACACTCCACACTGCCCCCATGATCCTGGGCACACAGGCCAACATACATGGAAGCTCTTCTGATTCCAGGTGATCTCATGATGTCTTTTCCATACGGAACCTCAGCATCTCCTGGGAGATGAGGTCTGTGGAGCACAGGGCCAGACACATGCCTGCAAGAGCAGGGACTAAAAGGGAGCCTGTGGCACAGGTGGGGACAGGGAGCACAGCAACAGGTGCTGCTGACACCCAGGCCTGGGGGAGCTTGTAAGGATCTGGCAGAAGTCCTGGGATAACGTGGGTCATGGCAAATTCACATCTTCCATCTCTCTGCCTTGTCTTTGCTCT
This sequence comes from Pseudopipra pipra, assembly GCF_036250125.1. NCBI lineage: Eukaryota > Metazoa > Chordata > Aves > Passeriformes > Pipridae > Pseudopipra > Pseudopipra pipra. The sequence continues at coordinate 42,700,063 of NC_087581.1, read as the reverse complement.
TCAAATCTTTTGCAAAGTTCTTCAAATGTGCCCAAAAAACTTCTGTTTGAAGCTGAGCAAAACTGCAGGTGTTTCAAAAGAGCACATGCCCCCAGGAAGATCCGGTAAAACCACTATTAAATATAAATTCTCGTCAGTGAATAGCAAGTGACTCATTTGGCCGGCAAATGGCAGGTTTTTCCAGCCAGGCACATGCGAATTCTCCTCCGACCAGGCAGACTGATGGAGAGACAGTGCCACCAGCTGGGCACTTGCAGCCACCTGCTCGGAGCTGTCTGACCAGAAGGGGGGGGGGGGGAGGGCTCCAAATAACCACATCTTTTGTGCTCGAAAAGCTCTTTGTGGCAGACAACAGTACACTCCGAGCATGGGTCTGCCCCAGGTGAGGAGGGGAAACCAGTCTGCAGCACAAAATCGAGATTAGGAGGTCTTGAGCCCACTAAGAGGATAGCGGCTAATCCTGGCTCTGAAGCAGCTTTAGGGACCTTGTATCTCGCATGGTGCACCCCACCATCCACTAGCACTCACTACCTGGAGTGTGTGCTGTATTTGACTGACATAGAGTTAATTTTCTTCAGAGTAGTCAGGGCTGTTCTGGATCTGTGCTGGAAAAAGTGCTGATAATACAGGAATGTGATTTTTTTTTATTTCTGAAGAGGGTTGCACAGCATGAAGACCTTTTCTGCTTTTCTCACGAACCCATCAGCAAGGGGGCTGGGGGTGCACAAGGAGTTGGGAGGGGACCTAGCCAGGACACCTGCTCCCAACTGACCAAAGAGATATTCCAGACCATATGGTGTCAGGCTTAGTATATAGAGCTGGGCAGAGAAAGAGGAAAAGAGTGTGTTTGGAGCAATGGCATTTGTCTTCCCAACATCTGCCTGCCCATGGGAAGCAGTGAATAAACTCCTTGTTCTGCTTTGCCTGTGTGCATGACTTTTGCTTTACCTGTGAAACTGTCCTTACCTTAACCCATTAATTTTCTCACTTTTACCATTTTAATTCTCTCCTCCATCCCTCTGGTGGGGCAGTGAGGAAGCAGCCGTGTGGTGCTCCTTTCTGGACAGGGTTAAACCACAACAGTATGGCACCAGCAGTGCCCCTGCCACAGAGGCAAAAGCCTTTGCCCACAATTTGCTTTAGGAACCTCTTATAAAGGAGAGGGAGGTGGCAAGTTAGAGAAGTGGTATTCCATAATCTTTAATGGCCAGAGGAGTGCAGCCGACTGTACAGCCCAGCAAAGTGTAGAGAGACTTGAAAACCTTATTAATTATGCTCCCTCTCTTCCTAACTGCAACTGGCCTCTCCACTGGAGTGTACCAGCACATCTCTCCCTGAAGGTGAGAACTCATAGTTCCTCCTCTCCTCTTACCTCCTGCTGCCTCATTCTCTACTGGAAGAACAGCAGCAGACCCTTTTTCCCAGGTGTGCTTGGTGTTATGCCATGTAAAAAAAACTTCTTTTCTCTGCTTTGTCTCCTTCTGTTGCCTCTGTTCCTCCCCAGTTTATCTCCTTGCTGCCTGTCTTCTTTTTGCTGCTGGCTGGCTGCAGGGCTTCTCAAATCTCCAGGACTGCATGGCTCCGGGCCAGGCCTTCACAGGCAGTGGCTGAGAAAATGTACTTATTCACTGCTTTCTGACATGGGTCAAAGCTTGTTCCAACAGGTGCTTTGGCATGAAAGGAGCAACTTTAGAAACTGACAAAATTATGTGATTTGAAGAACTCAGACTTCAGCTTCATGGATGGGTGACTCCTGAGCAATATACACATTTTTATGTAACGGGTCTTTTGTTTCTTTCCAGCAGCTCCCAAGAACTTTTTTGGCTCTGCTTAATTTGAGTTGTGTATATGGGTATATCCTACTTATACAGATATATCCTGTGTCCTGAAGAGTTTCTCTCTCTCTCAGCACTTATTGAGGAAATTTGCCTGTCTGGCCACCAAGAGCCACTACCCAAGACTTTAATTACTGGAACTGAAGCCTCTTCACAGCAGACAGTGTGAGGGGTCAGAAAAGAAAGAAATTCACACTAGTTAAGTGAAATTGAAGGTGAAGGCATACCCAAAATGTGCACAACCCATCTCTGTTTAGTTTCCTCTGCAGCCTTATTTATACTGGCATGAGGGTATCGCTAAATGAAGAGCAATTCAAGTCTCAGGTTTTTTTTGTTTGTTTTGGTTTGGTTTGGTTTTAGTTCTAGGGTTTGTTTTTCTTTTTAAAAAAAGAGTGCCTTAGTGTGTTATGCTGGTTTTGACCAGCATACAATTAATTTGCTTCACTGTAGCTGGTATGAGGCTGTATTTTGAACTTGTGCTGGAAACACAAGACAATATAGAGATGCTTTTGCTGTTGCTAAAGAGTGCTCGAACAACATCCAGGCCTTTTCAACTTCTCCTACTGTTCTGATGCCAAGGGGGTGGGACGGTTCATGCGAGCTGGGAGGAGACACAGCTGGGACAGCTGATCCCAACTGACCAAAGCAATATACCATATATTCCAGACCACATGATGTTGGGCTCAGGATATTGACCTGGGGGGAGAAGAAGGGAGGGGAGGACGTTTGGAGGAATGGCATTTGTCTTCCCAAGTCTTCGTTAACCCATGACAGAACACAGTTTTCCCGGGAATGGCTGAACACCCGCCTGCCCATGACAAGCACTGAATGAATTCCTTGCTTTGCTTTGCTTGTGTGAGGGCCTTTTCTTTACCCATTAAGCTGTCTTTATCTCATCCCACAAGTTTTCTCACTTTTACTGTACTGGTTTAGTCTAGGCCTTCCATGGCAACCATGTCGAAACCAAGGAAATATCCATGTCCCAGTATTCCATTCTATTTCTTTATGTAAGCAGAAGTTATAATACAAGGGGGAAGAAAGTTAGAGGTCAGATTTCTTCCTGTGAAGTTGGAGACAGTAGGTTCCCTGCAGCCGGTCTCACTTGTGTGGGAGTGAGGCCTGTGAGGCCTGTTGTTCTTCTGATCCGAGAGATTTAGTAGACTGGTTCTCGTTTTCTTAAGGAAAGTATTAAAATTTTGGTTTGTTCTTTATTAGTTGGGCATATCTGTTTTTCTGGTTTTTGGGGGTTGGGGTTCTCTTTTCTTATATGTATATAGTGTTTTTGTAACTGTAATTAAGTGTAAATATATATATATTGCTTTAATTCTGTTATTTTCAGTTCTTTGGTTCTTTTTTTTCTCCCTTCTCCCTCTTTCCCTGTTTTTGAAAAAGGAGAGGAAAGGTCTCGCTGTGGTCCTGAGGACTTGGTGGGGAACCAAATCCAAACTAATATGTTTACCCTTCTGTTTCTCTCCCCCATCCTGCTGCTCGGGGAATGAGAGAGTGGATGTGTGGGGCTTGGTTGCCAGCTGGGGTTAAACCACAATATGTGTATAAAAGCAGAAATGCAGTAGATTTTAATGTGCATTCCAGGGCAGGAAAAGCAGTTTTTCAAGTTGCAGAACAGATTTTACTCTCCTTCCTTTGTAACTGGAAGAACTACTAAGAAAATTCACCAAAACCCAAAGCTCTGCTACAGTAAGTATACAACACACAATTCTTACAGCAAACCAATGTGTTTGTGTAGATTTTAATTTTAAATGGTTGCAGAGCCTGTAGAAATAAATAATATAATAAAGCAGAATAAATAAAAATAAATAATAAAGAGGATTTGATAGCCACAGCCTTCTCTGCATGCACATAAATAAAACCTTACTGTGTTTCCCTCAGCACAGTGACTGATTCAAAGAACAGAGGGAAAGCCTGTTTTCGTCTGCCCACTGTCATCTCTTCTTGACATGCAGCAAAGCACCCCAAGAGAGACGACAGAAATTGTCAGAGGGGAGAAGGAAATTTCACAAAACTTGTTTTCTTGAGTTATGATAGAAACACTGCATTAATTGCATTTGGTATAACGAGCCATCATCAGACTGAATTTTGAGGCTTTGGTGCTCATCAAGGTAACGAAGCGATAATCAAGAACTGTCATGATCTCTTAGCCCATCCACAGTGGCTTCCAGGAAGCCCTGAGCGTGGCCCACAAAAGCTGCTACCCAGCTCAGCTATTTTCAGGTAGTTTCCTGCAGGAAAGCCAGGGAAGTCCTTGCTGTTTTTTGATTGTTTCCTATCCCATACATCGAGGCACCTCGAGGCACAAAGGATTTTCTGCTGCTCCACTGACCTCCCCTCTAACTGACTGGTTGTGCTGATGGTTTCTGACCTTCTTCTCAAAGAGAGAAAAAAAAAAAAAAGAAAAATGATGCAGGAAGAAAAGTCTGCATCAGTGAGAAGCCTGTTGGGTTAGTTTGTCTGGGACTTGCTCCTTGCTTTTGTACATGTCCATATGTACCCTCAAAAAACACAGAAGGGCTCCAAGTCAGTAGTGGGAGTGAGTGGCCCTGTGGGATTTTTTTAAACACCAAAAAAAGACCTCTTCAAAGTCACAGTGACTTTGAGCTGCACAAGAAGAAAGGTTACTTGATGCCAGAGCCACACTGAGTTGTACATAAGCAACTCCAGTGTCTGTAGGCAGTTGTCACAGGGTCCATCCCTTCTCAAAGCAAACATACTAATAAAGGCCATCCATAGCCTCCTTCCTCCCTTATTATTTAGTTAGCTTGGTTTTTCAGACAGAGTTTTAACTACTTTCAAGCCTTCATCCATACAGAAATGCAACAACCTGCTGCTTCCTCCTCTCACAATACATAGATTTATCTGGCACTGCAAATGAGTGCAAGTCTGCGGTCCAACTATTGTTTGAAGAAAATACAACAATGGCATGCCTGGAGCAAGAAGAATAAGATATTAACTTTCTAATTCTCATGAGTCTCAAGGAAACAAGTGCTTCTAGGAGGTGGCTAGGTAGGGCTGAATCTTGGTTTATGCTTCAGATGTTAAATGTAAGAAAGTAGTATGTTTGGTGCCAGAAGAAAATAGCTTTGGAGAAAAGTCCTTTCTTACATTTCTAACCTCAGTTTTAAAGAAAACTGACAAATAGATGCACCCAATTCACCATTCTCTGTGGACACAATTTAAATGCAACTTCTAGTTATTCTGTAATTACCCAAGTTGATCCATTCTTGTTTTAGGGACCTGAAGTATTTTCCCCTTCTCCAACTTCTTGCCGTTGTTTCTTTTGAGTCTTCTTTCTGTGGTACCTCTTTTTTTGGCCTAAAATATGCTAACAGCTTTAACTTATAAGATACTCTCTGTCCCCTAGCATCCTGCCAGTAGCGTTTCTGCCCATACATTAGTTCAGTGACCAGTGACGATCTGCTTGTCCAGGATCCAGGTTCCCAAGGGCTTCCAAGAAATCGCACATGTTCCTGTCATGTTCCCCAATTTCCCAGTGTATAAGAGAGCAATAAGTCATTACAGGTTCCTTTAGGACCAACTCTAATCATCTGAAGTATTTCTTCTTATCAGTCCTTTCCCTTTTAAAAATCTCCCATCGTGGAAAAAAAGAACACAAGCAACTACAAAGAAAATATTCTTAGTAGGTCTTTCGTTGCTCAAATTCAAAGATTCGTAGAATGGTTTGGGTTGGAAGGGATCTTAAAAGATCATGTAGTTCCACCCTCCTGCCACAGGCAGGGACACTTTTCACTAGACCAGGTTCCTCCAAGTCCCGCCTAACCTGGCCTTGGACACCTTCCAGGGATGGGGCAGCCACAGATTCTCTGGGCAACCTGTGAAAAGGCCTCACCACCCTCACAGGGAAGAGCTTCCTCCTAATACCTAATCTAAACCTTCTCTCCTTTAATTTGAATCCATTCCCCCTTGTCCTGTCACTATATGGCCTCATCAAAAGTCCCTCTTCCAACTGGAATGTTGCAATTAGGTCACACCAAAGCTCTCTCCTCTCCAGGCTGAACAATCCCAATTTTCTCATCCTTTCTTAGTACGAGATATGCTTCATCCCCCTAAACATCTTGGTGGCCTCCTCTGGACTTATGTTCACAAGAGTGCTGAAGGAACCCATAAAACTGTGGAATAATGTTTTGATGGCAACCCTTTCCCTGCATTTGCAGTTTAGAAATGAGAAGGCATATAGGAAGATGTGAGGTTGAATCTTTCCACATAGTCCAGATCTGGAATTAAGAAGTAGGCCCACAGCTGCAGAAAACAATTTAAACACTGCAGAGGGTTTCAGAGCCAAATGTACCCCTTTCTGAGGCTGGGTTATTGGCAGCCTGGGTGACCACAGCCACTATTTATGACTCTGCTGCCAACTTCTCTCCCAGGACAAAACACAAAAAAACGCTTTGGATTTTAGTATTTTGTTGGTAAACAAAATCTGCGGATAAACAGGGACCTCTGGAGATCACCCAGCCCAACCCCACTGCCAAGGCAGGGTCACCAGGAGCAGGAGATACAGAACACATCCAGGTGGGTTTGGAATGTCTCCAGAGAGGGAGACTCCACAATCTCCCTGGGCAGCCTGTTCCAGTGCTCTGCCACCCTCAGCGGAAAGAAGTTCTTCCTCATGTTGACGAGGAACTTTTTGTATATCAGTTTATGGCCACTGCTTCCTGACCACTGAAAAGATGCTGAGACCATCCTCTTGGCACCTGCCTTGGAGATATTTATATGCATTAATGACACTAAGCAGGCCCAGTACGCCTGACAGACACTCCAACCTCGGGTTCCTGGGCCGGGACGCTCCTCCGCAACCCCGCACGCCCCGGCCCGGCCGGGGCCGGGATTCGAACCCAGGCACCGGGAGCGGCGGAGGGCGCGCAGGCGCGCGCATGCTCTGTGCGGGCGGGGCGGGGTCGCGCGGCCGCTTATCCCGGAGTGGGGGGGAGCGCATCCCTGTATCCCTCCGTCTCGCATCCCCGCCCGCGTCGCTCCCGCCGCCATGGACGAGGAACGCGTGAGTCCTCGCGGGGCCGGGCCGGGTGGGCAGCGCCGAGGCGGTGGGGGCAAGGAGGGGCTGGAGGGCTGTCGGCGGAGCGTTTTGCCGACGGTGTTGGCGTTTCTCGACGCTCGGCCTGGCTGCCTGGGGAGGGGTGGTGGAAGAGGGAGTTGTACGGGAGGACAGCGGCGCAAGGGAGGAGTTCGGGGGATGCGCATTCAGAGAGGCTTCCTCAAGTCTGCTCGCTCCCCGCCTGTGTTGCGGGAGCAAGGAATATCTGCAGACAAGGAATGTCTCCCTCTCTCTGGAGATATCCCGGACCCACCAGGACGCGCTCCTGTGTCACCTGCTCGAGGTGACCCTGCCTAGGCAGGGGGGATTGGGTTGGATGATCTCCAGAGGTCCCTTCCAACCCCAACAATTCCTATGGTTCTGTAAGGAAGTGCGGCAGCGGTGTGGAGCCCTTTCATCCTGTGTATCCCTGTCATAAGTGATTATGGTGCGTACATAAGCCCTTCTGTTTGCCACTGATGCAATCTAGAGTTGAAGGGAATTAATGAATAAAAGCGTTTTGTGGCGTTTCTTTTCCCGGTGGCTGCTACCCTACAATTCCCTTCTTCCTTTACTTGCTATCACCCCCCTTGGGAAATCACTGGCCAACATTTGGGGCTTTCTAAAAATGATGCTCACCTGAAAAAAGTTGTGACTCAGCCTTTTGGCTCTCAGTTTGTTGGTGCAAAAGGGCTTCTGTTACTGTCTCTGTGAGGACTGTGCTTTCCTCTGCTTAGAAACTGATTTGTGAGTGGGGTCAGAGTGACTTAGTGCTATTGATGGCTTGAAACTTACAAATTAGGGATGTTTGATACTTCAGTTAAGTGTTTGTGCACTGCCAGGCTGTGTGTTAGAGGAGAAGCTGTTGCTTGAACATTCTCACACCATTCAAGGAGTCGCAGTTTCTTCAGGCTTAGCCTCATAATAAAGTCTTCAGGTGTCAGATTTATCAAAATAAATACCTTAAGAGAGTGGTACAGCAGCAGGTCAGCTTAAGCTGAGTCCCAAAACAAAGGCATCTCCTCACAGTTGTACCCTGATGACTTTGCACAAGCTCACGTGCTCTTGGTCTGGTGCTGATTTTTAGTCTGGAGTCCTCTGGCAGGTCTTGAGATTGTTTCTCTGTATCCACACAGGCAGGCTCTTCACTGTTCTTACCTTGTTGAGTTACAGTTTCTGCTGATAACTGTATCTTCCTAGTCTTCTGCTTTGTGCTTCCAGTGCACCTGCTCGCTGGCAGAGCATGGGAAGCTAAAAAAGCCCCAGACTTGTGGTGAATGTTACTTAAAGACAACCAGAATATCAGCGTTTTGTCAGTATGCTTCACATCCTAAAGCCAAAACCCGGCACTGTGCCTGCTACTAGGAAAATTACTGAGGAAATTAACTCTGTTCCAGCTGACAACAGATCTTGGTGTGAGTTCACAGTTTTTGGTCAGCAAATCCAGCTGCTCATGCTAAGCAAGTAAAGCTAAGGAAGCAATATGCCAGATCACACAGTATTGTATCTCTGTGTAACTCATTCTCCTTAAAACTTACTTATGCTAAGCAACTAATGTCTCTGAACACATGCTTTGGAAGCTGAGATGGATGTGAAATGGCAATAAGTGTACTTCTGGTAGGAACTATGTGAATTTGAGTCTGTCTGCCTTTGCCTGCTCTATGTGAGATTAGTCTCTCTGGAAGAGAAGTAAATGAGGGCTGCAGCTGTTGTGGGTGCCCTAAGTGATTGTTTCGGAATGGAGTCATATTTGAATTTCAGTGCTGCTCAGAGGTTCTGAATACAGTAACAAAATTGCAGTGGATCTCACATTTTACAATACTTTCTCTAACAGTATTAAATTTGCTACTGTCACCTGCACTGTATGAAGTTCTCCTTCAAACTTTGGCAGCTTCAATGTGTTAACAAGTGCAGAAAGTTAAATTAATGGAGGCTAAGTAAGCATGTCCTCTTTGAAATTTGATATGGACGTGAAGGTTAAAATGTCTCACAATTTTGTCCTAGGCCCAAGACTGCTACAGAAACTGCTCTGTATGCAAACAGGTTATAAGCCTTCAATATGATCTTGAGCAAGTTGATAGCTCCTTCTTAAACAGAACTGCTGTAATTGTTTAATTTATCAAAGTTTACTCTTTAACTTTTATGAGGGGCCTCTATGCTTCTAGAAGTGGACAGCTGTCTTCCAGTTGTTGCTATGTTTTTGTGTGCCTGAGTGCTTTTTAAATTACCCTCACACATAGATCTTCTTCTTTAATCATAGTGTGGCTTAAAACCCAACAACATTGTTCAGCACTATATACAAGAAGACTTTTTTTTCCCCGTGTGTTTCAACTGAATAAGCTCTAGGATCCTTGCTGAAAGAGGATTGTGAGTTTCTGTGTTCATCCAAATTGACAGTTCTGCTCATAGGATCTAAGGCTTATCTCCAGGCTATCTGGCATGTGAAAACAATTGCCTCTGGTCAGTGGTGAATGCAGAAGCAGCTGGTTGGACAATGGTGATTTGTCTGCCATTCTAATGTACACAAAACTGCCTTTAGCCTTGCTCAGTTTTCACCAGACAACAAAAAAGTTCAGTAATGAAGTGGTCAAGACTTGCTGTACTCTTGTTTCTGAGAGAAGCCAAGGTCTTGTTTCTGTTCTGAGAGTCCTGGCTTCAGACACTGCCAGCTGGTCTGTTACCTCTGCACGTAACACCATCAACACCTGTGCTAAAAGCACTAAAATTTCAGATTCCTCTGTCAGTGGTTTAACTTTGTGAGCATGACACCAGAAAACAGACAGTGGGCTGGGGTACCAGTAAATACCTCATTGCGATTTGTTGTAAACTGCTGAGGAAGGGATCAGAAGAAAGAGGAATGAGCATGTCTTAGTAGTAGGGGAGAAGTTCCTTGTACTGGATGTAATGTTGATGTTCACTGTGGATGTTGTGAAAGGATAAAATATTCTTCTTGCTTTCCAGCAGACAAATGTGATCTAAACAGTACATGGTTTTTAAGGAATTGCTTCTGGAAGGAACTTCTGCAACATCTCTCTGGTGGTCTGGCTGCTTTTAAAGCATGCTTATTATTTCTCCATGCCTTGAGTTCTTAAATGTTGTCAAGTAACAGTGTTGGGCTGAGCTATTGAAACTCTGAGTCCAGCTGATTAATAATTTATTAATTATAATTAGGACAGGGAATACTTTTTTTTAAAGAGCCAAATTTAGCATATTAGAGTTCAGTTTGCTTCTGAAACTTCTTATCAACCAGCCTGAAGTAAAATTACAGAAAATTCTTAGTTGCTTCCTCACCTTGTCCTTTATTTTTTCTTACATATGGTGATATGCTTTGAGCTTTACTTGACTTAAGTACCACACAGTTATGTGTTTTTGTCAAATTCTTAGAATATGTGACTGGCAACTCAACAAAATTAGACTTGGTAGTATTAAATAATTTAGAATACATTTTGATGTACCTGATAGTTTTGCCTGCTTGTATGTGCTTTGTAAGCTGAATCTACTGCTTTTTGAACATTTAGATTAGTACGTCACTGAAATAACCTTGATTCTCTTTCTACGCTCTCAGAAAACTTTCCTCTTTGAGGTCACTTTTAATTGGAATATAAGTCTATTCAACCAAACTATTTCGCCACTTGTAGAATAAGTGTACAGATCACTGTTAAAGGTTTATTTCTGTATAATAAACTGTCAGCTTAGTTATTTAACACTTGTTTCTTTCAACACTGTGAAATGCTAGTTTTTCTTCTATGTTACCTTTTACCAGCTTTTTAAATTTTCTTTATTAGTTCTCTATTTTGTTGCTCAAGCACTGCCTTCCTCATCTGGAGAAGCTGTGTGTGCCAGAGGTGTTCTGGTGTAGGTGACTTGCTTAGCAAAACGTGGAACAGTGGAGTATTATTGATTTCCCTCAAACTAACACCTGGACATCTTCAGTTTGGTGGAATACTTCTTAGACCTGTGGTATCCTTTCCCTTTTCTAACAAAATGCATTCCTGATCCCATCAGAACGCAAGCTCAGTTTGCCATGCCTGGGATGTGTATGATGAGTTTTCATGTATGGTGAAGTGGTGATGACCAAAAAAATCACGAGGTGATTTTACAACTTCTCTCACTTGTTTTTGTAATTCTAGGAGACTCTGCAGAGGATTGTCAGTACTCTAGTGAACAAAAATGATGAAATTCACAACTTCATCGACATGCTGAACCATACAATATCAAATGTTCAGGTACATATATATTGAAGCTCATAGCTTGTAGCTGAGAGGGGAGCACCTTTCCAGTTTTGTTAGTCCCAAACTGGATAGCGTCTAAGGGGCAGGCTGTAAGAATCAAGTTCAAAATAGTGCGTGTCGGAACTCTGTCTCTAGATAAAAGGCGTGATGGTTTTGCATCTCACGAGAAAAGCTGTTGTAGAACTTCATTTGTGTGGAAGAGAGAATTTGGATTCTGATGCAAGATCTCAAACTCCTGTTAGATGGAAGTAGTCTGTTTTTTAGACTTCTACTCTATTTGGCAATCTGAAAAATGAGCCCATCCTGGTACTTGAGAGAATATTATTTGCTCTTTCACTTTTTGGTAGTTGCAAATTGTTGGGCTTAAGCTGAAAGTTAGGCCTAGCTGTTAAAGCATCTAAACGAGGATGAGATTTAGGTTCTTTTAGTCTGTCAATCAGCTATAAGTTGTTTCATGCTAGAGCTGAGACACGTTAACTGCAGATGTGGAAATTGTCCAGCAAATCTTTAAATTGATGTCTTGAGTGCAGCTTTTAGTATGAAGTGAAATCACTTTACGTGGAACTGGATAACTGCCTCCTTCCAAACATCTAGCAAGCCATGTATAATTGTAGGAGGGAAATCAAGGCTTTTTTTTGATATGGAACAAAGCTGCCAGGTATGCTGGTTCTGTGCAAGTTTGAGTATCATGGAATTTTCATGGGTGTCAGCATCCGGAGTCCCCCTGTAGAGTCTGCTTAGGATTTGTCCGTCGTTCCTAATGCTTTTTCCCTTTTGATAAGTTGAGGGGCAGTCACAAGGTATCTAGTGGTCATGGCAAAACATGTGTGGGCAAATAATGTGAGTTTCAGTCTAAAAGGCTAGTTTTCGTTGTTTCCAGTGTAAACAGCATTTTCAATTCTCTTCGTAGGTAAACTCTTCCAATGCAATCAGTGAGCTGGATGAAGAATTTGATGGTCTGTATTCTGTATTGCATGAGATGAAGGGGAGTATGGCCAACACTATCCAGCAAGAAGAGGCTCGTAAAATTCAAGCTCTGCAGGTAACTATATAACTACATTTGTAAACTTCCTCTGTTCCCATTCCTCTGCTATTCCCATCTGTCATATAGCAATATTGATTTTCAGGATTGTCTTGTGACAGTTCTAGAGCTGGTTGGGGATAAAGTCGTTGCTTTTTTTAAAGCTACTGCTACATTAAACACTGTCATTCATAGATCAGTAGTATGCAGTTCTGTAAATAGAAATTGTAATGCACAAGAATATAAGTGTTTATTTCTTTACTTCTGAAATCCTTATTTTTTTGGGGGGGAGAGAAACAGGCCTTGAAATTAAATCTGGCTTTTAAATGAGACTTCACCACCTACCCAGCTTTTTCCCCTTTGGAGTTGTAGGATGTGGCATGTGTCGCTGTGCACTTGTGAAGCACAGTGAAGTTTTGGTTGCATGCTGTGTCAGAGGTAATCACCTTGATTATATAAGGTAATAAGTTGTTATAAATGCATAATAAAGCCATGTAGTTTCTAGGACTGGTACTTCATAAACCACTTTTTAAAATGTGAATACATCAAATTGTTCTCTCTGTTTTTGCTTCAGGATCAGCTTAGCCAGTGTAGTCATGCCCTGGAGAGTTCTGAAGAGCTGCTGGAAATTGCTGTGCAGTCTCTGGACATAAAGAACCCTGCGAAACTCTTAGAGGTAGAAAACATTGAGCAGATGGGCGTAAGGCGGATGTTGGTATCCATCTCCATTTGAAATATCCTTTGCATTACTCTCCTGGACCCTGTAAACTTACCAGCTGTACTGACAGTAAGGATAGAGAGGCATCATCATGGCCAGGCTTCGCGAACGAAGATTTGGGGAGGGCTCTACCCACGTTTGTCACAAGCGCGCTGGTGGCTAAAAAGGCCAATACGAGACAGGCACGTCTGGTTGCAAAAGGCACAGCAGAAAGACTCCTTAGGTGGTATATTCTGCAAGGCACAAACCTTTCTGCGTTGTCTTTTCTCCTCAAGAGTGATCCTGCGTGCTTTCTCAAAAGCATCAGCAGCGTTATGGATAGTGTGTCTCCAGAGAGGCACTCAAAACACAGACAACCCCAGGCTACTAATGGGGTATCCAGGTACTTATAAAACATTCTGTACACATATGGCCCCTGGGTGACTGCCAGTACAGCGAGGCCAGCAGTCAGCCTCCTCGTTCACACACACTAGGACCCTGCTGACAGCTGACCAGCCACTACAAACACACAGAAAGAACCCCCAGGCTGAGAGACATATAAAAATACAGTTATTGCTCTGTTAAAGAAGCCAAGTCAAGCACTACAGTCTTGAATTTTTATTCAAGACTAATTTCTAACAAAATAAGGGGGTTTCTTGTTATTCAGAGTGAGCAGGGAAGGAAAGCAATGCCTTCTCCTGAACAACTGCCATTGTTAAGCAAACTTGCACTGATGAATTAAGGAAGTGAAGGTGAAATAAATCTCTCTAAGGCTGAGTAAAGACTTGGAAAATATGTGATGGCCAGCACTCGAAGTGACCTGTCCATTCCCAGTGCTGATCCATGATGCTTGCAGTCTCTGGATTCTGCCTGTAGGTGATAAGATGTTTGTTTTGCAGAACTTAATGCAAACTGTGGATCTTGAACTCTGCAGCTGTGCTGAATGATCTTGCAAAACTAGATCAGTTCAGAACTTAGTTTGAAACTGAATTCTGTATATTCCCCAAAACCTTCCAACACATTTGTGTAGACAAGAGCCTGGATTTGGGCCTTGCATTGTGATACCAATACAGATAATTTTTCTTTACCACAGCAGATTTGTAAATCAGGTAACGTGTATCTAACTGGAAGAATATGCTTGTAAGTTAATGAAGCAGTTCCCCACATACACTTAATCAGTACACTAGTGCTTGCTACAGTAACCCTTGTCGTAGTACTGGGATCAGCTGCGCCAAATCCAAGGCCAAATTACTTTTTTTCTTCCTGCATTTTAGCGGGAACAAGGACACAAATCTTGTTAAAAGAATGAGGAGGAAAGCTGTCTTACTGTATCAGTTTTAGCTTTTGGCAGCATGTTTGTGTGCTGTCCTGCTTTCTGGGTGTAAGCTTTGATTTATGTGGCTTGAAGAGCAACAATTCCTTAAGCTGAGCATTTTTCTTAGGACTTCAGTTGGAGTTGTCCTTTCTATCTTGTCACAGTGATGTATAAATAAATAAAGTCAGCTCTATGCAGAGTGTGGCGTAGACTTTATTGTAAGGTGTTTTGTTTCAGATATCTCTAATGCTCTTTTCCAATCAAATAGACTAAGGAAAGCTATTTGAGTGTTTGCTGGGGGGAAAGTCTTTTCAGATTTGGCATCTGAAGCTTAAGATACCAAAATCCAATTCAATGAACTCTTGCTATCTAGGATATGATACTGGTATTACACTAACTAGCACTTATGCATTTGGATATGGCATTTTAAGGCTATTAAGCAGACAATTTTATTACTGTTAACTTGCTGGTAAGAACAGCAAGTGTTCCTGAAGGGGAAGCTCCAGCCCATGCTCTTCTATTGGCACAGATTTTCTTTGGATACTCTAGGAGTGTTGTGAAGTAGCTCTATTTATCTACAGCTGTCATACAGGAGAATCAGCCCATAGCTTCTACAATAACTTTGTTTTGAGGTAAAATAAAACTACCTCTTTAATTAAATTATTTCTAAACACTTGGTTTTTTCCTGCTTCCCAGGAAAATATACAATTGGTTTTGTAGCAGGGACAACATGATTTTTTTTTTTTAATTGAATATGACTTGTAGTTAGTGAAAAATTGGGAAGTTCTCCACTTTTGACTTCAAACTGGAAAGCTACTTGATGTTTCTTGTCTCCTCTTTGGAAGGAAAACCAGTTCAGCTGCATGGCAACTGCATCAAGTAGCAACGTTAGCTTCAGTCATGGATAACAGACACGACTAGGCCATCGCTACTTCAGCAATAACATTTGTTTTAGGTTTGTAGCTCCTCTTTGTGAAGGACAGGAATTTTTGTCTTTCTAAATGCCAGTTAGTCTTTATCTTTGAAATATGTCATTACCGCTTCTGCATCTTCTTGAGGGGTATCATTTAAGTGCTGGGAAGAACTGTGTTCTGTCATTTTTTAATAGCGACACACAGAGACAATGTTTAGGAAGTATTGTTGGAAGAGTTTAATAACTTTCATAGTAAAAGTTAGAGCAAGTCCTAGTTTTTCTTGTTTATCAGACCATACATCTCTATGATGTGTAACCAAACAAGCCATGTGTGGTCACATGCGACTAATAAGCACTTCGTAACTTCACAGAAAATACCATGGTAGCTAAATGTTGCTGACTTCGTCCTGTACCTACTTTAAAATGCGATGGGGAGTAGATTTCTCTTCATCAGTTTAGTTAAAAAGACACCCAGGAAGTTGAGCAATTTGGAATTGGTTTGGTGTGGTTGTTTAAATCAGTGGTTTTTTCTCAGGTGAGATGCTGTTGCCATGCTAACCCATGCTATTAACGTGCTTAATGGGACAATCTGTTTTGATAAAAATGTTAAGCTCATTTTGATCTTCAAATTTGAGCAATGCAGCGGAGATGGTTCTCAGCCTTCTTGCATGTTACTGCCATGGATACTTGCATGGAAATACTAACTGCTTTCTCTCTCTCTTCTTCCTGACATGCATCAAGGCTGCCAGACAGATCAAAGATAGGTACAGTACAAAATCTATCACTTTTCTGTCTTTGAATTAATCTTATCCTTGAAAACACATTTATTTTGAAAGGGCCATAGTCAGCTTAAGTCAAATTTGTTGACTCTTCCCTAAGTGTTAGCTACCACAACTCTTGAGAGAGAACTAAAAACTTCTGTGCTGCTCATGTAGTATTTTTCCTGGCTTTTCATATCTTTAAATTAATAGAAGGTTTTAATGAAGGGAATAGAGCTCTGTATCAGCTACTGCTATTATGATTATGTCTTTTTATATATATATATGTATATAAATTATTTTTAATAATAAGCTTATTAATACCTGATGGCTGAAATTTAATGATGTTTCAAGCTGACTCTGCCCCTTTAAGTTTTGAGAAAATATTGGTTTTTTTCTATTTTTTAAAGTGCTTAAGGACTTTTGCTAGCTAATTTTCCTTCTGAATGTCAGAAGTCTTGTAGCCGTTAAAATATTTCTGGTGACATCACTCTGACTAATGACAGTGAAATTATTATTTCTGGTAGCTTTTCTTTGAGCTGTGTTTTCAAACTATTGTTTAAAAAGCAAAGCTTTACTGTTTCAAAATAAATACTAGAGCCATTTTTCCTTCACTTAGAAGAATGTTAACTATATTCCAAGAGTCTGACCTTCTGGTTCAAAAAGCTTACTATGATGTGCATAATACTTTGAAAGGCAGCTGACAGGGTGCTTTCAGCATATGTTGCTCTTATGAACCAAATAGTTTCTTTCAATTTGCAGGTTTTTCAAGGAAGGGTCTTATGGACTAAATTCTCTTAAGTGCTGTATAAAATGAGTAATTGCTAGAGAAATAAAACTTTGCGTTTTCAAGGGTAAAGATTTAGGGTCCTTATCAAATCAAAGGGAAAGTGGATAGTGGCAGTGATGGGAATCTTAATACTTTTTATCAGTAGTAATTTCTGGTTTCTTGAAATGCTGTATCACCTCATCCTTTGTGGTTCTCTAAGACTGGTGTCTAAACAGAAGTTAAAAAGCTGTCTGAAGCTGACTGCTCCCTGGTGTTATACTGCTAATCAGAGGATTATTTTTCCTTAAGGAGAGATTTACTCTACCCATCTGGCTGAGCAGTGGAATGTGCCAGGCAGCCCATACAAAATTTCAGAACATGAACCCTGTCTTGGGAAATCAATTGGCTTGTCTTTTATAATATTCAGTTCAGTCTTGTGTCCTAAAATTGTAGAGCTTGTCACTCCTGATATATATATATATCTTTAATAATAAACTTGATATTTCCTCCTCCTTCCTCACTACCAGATTTTTTGTTTTTCACTATTATTTGGTGTATCTGTGGTTAGCACACAATCTCTCTTGCATGCTGGTGAAGTACATGGTACCTCACAGGGAGTGATATGAACTAGGTATTCTAAAGATGCTGCACATCTGTGGGTGTAGAATAAATTTAGGTATTTACAGTTGACTTTTGTGGTGTGTATAATACTTTATAGTTAAGAATTTTTTTTTTTTTTTTTGAAGCAAAATTTGGGACCTGTGTGCTGTCAAAATCGGTGTTATTCAAATTCTTCTGCATGGCCTGATGTCTTCGGAGTCAGAGAACTATTCTAGAAACTTGTCCTTATTTTTAGTAGTGTAGTTGGAGTACAGAATTATCTTGGGAGTATTCAGAGGAAGTACTGAGCTAAGATTTCAGAAGTGGAAATGGGAGCACAGGATCACAGGATGGATCGTGGAGGGACTGACCACAGTGGGTCATCTAGTCCAACCTCCCTGCTCCAGCAGGGCCATCCCAGAGCACATGACACAGGATTGTGCCCATACAGTTCTGGAATATCTCCAGTAAGGGAGACTCCACACCCTCTCTGGGCAATCTGTTCCAGTGGTTGGTCACTGCACAGCAAAGAAATTCTTCCTCATGTTCAGGTGGAACTTCCTGTGCATCAGGTCTGCCCATTCCTCTTGTCCCATTGCTGGGCACCCCTGAGCAGAACCTGGTCCACCCTCTGACCCCTCCCTGCAGAGACTGACAGACAGAGATGAGGTTCCCTCTGTATCTCTTCTTGAGACTGAACAGGCCCAGCTCCTTCAGCCTTTCCTTGTTGGAGAGATGCTCTGGTCCCCTAATTATCTTCATAGCCTCTGCTGGACCTGCTCCAGGAGCTCTATGTCTGTCTTGAGGGGCTCGGAACTGGACACAGCACTCCAGATGTGCCTCACAGGACTGAGTAGAGGGGCAGGATCATGTCCCTGACCTGCTGGCAGTGCTCTTCCTGATTCACTGCCAGATGCCACTGGCTGCCCTGGCCCCCAGGGCCCACTGCTGGCTCAGGGACAGCTTGTTTTCCACCAGGACCCCCAGGGCCTTCTCCACAGACCTGCTTCCCAGCAGGTCAACCCCCAACCTATCCTGATGCCTGGCATTATTCCTGTCAAGGTGCGGGACCTTGCACTTGCCTTTGTTGAATTTCAGAGAGTTCTTCAGTGTATCTTGTAAAACAGGTCTAATACATACATGTTCCAAAATGCAACTTAGCATTTCTCATATCTGGATACAATCAGACATAGATATGAAAGCAGCATAGTCAGCTTGTTCACTGCTGTTTAGAAATGCCTAAATATGATCCTGAGTCTGTGGTGCTTTAGATTTTTCATACTTACTGATTTTATGTCAAGTGATATGGATTTTGTTTTGTCTCTTATCCAAGCTTTTCAGTAGTAAAAAGGTTTAAGCTCTTCTCTAGTTGCCTCTAGTATTTATTTGCCTAGTAATATAGAACAACTGGTAGCTTGCACTGAGACAGTTTATTTTTGAGTGTGCTAAATGGTAAACAGTTATCTGTTAGAAAAATGTTCTTCTCTTTGATCAGTAGTTTGACGTTAATGTTACAGGTTATCTGATTGCAGTTTTGAAAAATGGCTTAAACAATGTAAGATACATTTTGTTAATACTTCTTTCTTGACTTCAGTGTCACAGTGGCTTCAGCATTCCGCCTCTCCCTGAAACCAAAAGTCAGTGACAGTATGGCTCATTTGATGGTGGACTTCACTCTGGAAAAGCGCATGCTTCAGGCTGTGAAGTTTTTGCCAGGTAAAAACTGTATGCACTGGGTTTAATTTGTTATTACATGGAACAACTTACTATCTTCAAACCAACCAAACAAAAGAAAACTGTACCTCTTGCACCCTTTTTCAGAGTACCTAAACTCATTCTTACTCATTGCATGTTAATTTGAATACCTCAAGGATAAGAGTTTTCTGGCTTTTTGTTAGTTTCTACATATGACAGGATTTTGGAAAATAACATTGACCTTAGAAGTGAGAGTGAGTCTTCCAGACCATGTTTTTTTCTGAGTTGTCAGTTCTCTGTACTTTGCGAAGATATCTGAAGTTTCTCTTGATGCTCAGTGACACTCCAAAGTCCTGTTTCTCTGCAGTAGTGTTATAGATGGAAATGTAAACTACTATGTCACTTTCAAGAGTGGTGAAATGGTTTGAAATATAGGAAAGAGATAGTCTACTAGTGCTGTGATTATGATTACCATAATACAAAATGTGTATTGATTCCTGACAGTAGACTTAGGTGAATTAGACCAGTATATATCTTTAATGTCTTTTTATTCATACTGCTTCCCTATTTAGAACACTTTGCCCTTGACTGTTACCAAGAATATATTGACAGGAATACGCTGGCAGGGGTGCAGGTTGTTCCATTTCTGGGTCACTGATCCAAATCTGTTAAGGACTTAGCAGCATCAGTTTACATCTCTGCCCGTTTGTCTTGGATGTTGCAGATACAGTATGTGGTAGCAGGTGTAGTAAATGACCGGTGTTATTCTTGGTGGTCAGCTACCAGAGTCCAGGCAGAAATTTACCTTCTAGTCTTAGACTCTGGGTGTCAATCATTGCTCTGTATTCCATAGCTAAGGGAGCAGGGTAGGTCACAGTGTACCTGTTTAATAGGAATGAGAGTGTAAAGATCTAACAGCAAGTATGAACAAAGTCTTGTGTCTAGATAAAGGTATTATTTAGTATGACCTTTCTTATACATGGATCTTCCTTGTTAAATACTTAGGAATTTAAATTGTTTTGGGCCTTTGATTTTTTTTTAAATACGAAACTTGACTTTCTGGGTATAAATCTTCTTTTCTATTTCAAATTGCTTTCAAATTACTCAGACACCACATACAGCTTAAACTATTACAGGCAAATTTGCACTGAGCATTGACAGGCTTTCACACATCAGGAAATACTAATGTTCTAGTCTAGGAAGCAGAAAATGGGTTTGGTGGTGTGGTAGTTTGAACACTGCTTGCCAGAGAATTATGCTGCAGGCTCGGTGTCACCCCAAGCACATGTAAGACTCTTTATCTGGTATCTTATGACAAAAATAATGGGAGTAAGTAGCTAAACTTAAAGGTATAGGAGCTGAATTGTTTGTCCTAATCTTAATTTTTCTTTTGCCTATTAAGGCATCATATTGAATTAATTTCAAATTATTGCTGGATGACTTTGATGGCAAATACATGGAATTAACACTTGAGCCTGTGTTGTAGTTTAACCCCAGCAGGCAGCTAAACACCACAGAGCTGCTTGCTCACTCTCCCCTGCCATGGTAAGATGGGAAAGACAATAAGAAGGGTAAAAGTGAGAAAAATTGGGGGTCGAGATAAAAACAGTTTAATAGGTAAAGCAAAAGCTGTGTGTGTAGGTGAACTTATCTCCATCATGGGGACTTGGGAGGACAAGGTGCCATCACTCTGAACATCCCCCCCACCCAGTTTATGTGCTGAGCGTGACGTCATATGGCCTGGAATATCCCTTGGGTCAGGTGGGGTCAGCTGTCCTGGCTGTGCTCCTTCAGCTCCCTCACTGACAGGGTGGTGTGAGAAGCAGAAGAGGACTTGATGCTACTCAAATTAACTAAAACCCCTGTGTTATCAAAACCGTTTTCATCACAAATCCAAAGCACAGCACTACACAAGCCTCTGTGAAGAATTGTAACTGTCCCAGTGCAGACTTGAATATTTTGTGCTTTCAGTCTCTTCTATGCTGCTTATTTGTTCTCAGGCATTTTAAACCTATAACACCAGCTTCAGTGTAATTCCCACTTGGCTTAAACTGCAGGGATGTGAGGGTAAAAGGGTGCATTTCAGCAGTGCTGCCTTTGAAATATTTGAAGAGATCGTGAAGAGAAGGTGTGAAGGTAGTGTTCATAAAGCGAGTTAGGCCTTCTGCTTGTAGTAGACCTGCCGTAGCTCTAGGAGATGTCTGTATCTAGAGTGTAAAATTACACATCTCTAAAGGACTGAACCATAAATAATGTGAAGTTGATTGTCATCAGTCACTGTGAAGGGGAATCATGGATAACAATCTGTTCAAGAAATAGTTATGCAGAAAACTGCATAAAGGCAAATGTATATGTAATTAGGACTTGGTCACTGGGACCTCTATAGAAAGCACGGTTAAGGGCCTGAGAGGTATGAAAAGATGATTTTTGACCAAAAAAAGTCTGCAGGTCTATCAGTTCCACAGATGCATCAGGATTATCCTTTTTTGATGCTCCTGCTTGATACACTGACTTGCAGGCCACTCTCATGTGTATTTCGAGCTTTTATCAATGCTGAAACAAAGGAAAAGATTTTTTGCAGAATCTTCCTCCAAAAAATGCAAACAGTAAGAAGTCTTTATTACTTCCTCCAGCTTCCTTGAATCTACTTTAGACACTATAAATAGTATGTAAATGCCTTCTTTTGCAAAATATTTTCCACAGACTGAAGTGCTCCTTGATTTCCTGGAAATAGACTTCTGTTGTATATAAACAAAACTTCAGCCTTTAGTGGATCTTTGGAATTGTTTTCCTTCTTTCAAGACAAAGGGTGAAAAGGAAAGAAAACTAGGTGACTGTGGAGTGGATAGTGCGAAATACTGTGTATCTCTATAGACACAGTGATACTATGTCTCACTATAGACATAGTGATACTGTGTATCACTATAGTGATTTTTATAGGAAATAAAAGTGATGCTGTGTGGGGGTTGCAGATGTACTTATCTTCCAAAGACTCAGAAACAGAAGTTTGCTTTTTAATGTTCTCCCTGTGCAGTATTTATTCTAAACGTAGATTCATAATTGTAAGTCCATTCTACTCTAGCAAGTCCTTCTTGCTGCTTCCAGAAGGGAGTCAGCCTAACTTACAGACAAAACAAACATCTGGAAGATTTGATGCAGATGCTCACTCTAGAGCTCATGTGTACTTCTCATTAAGTAAAATGTATGTTAAATAGAAGAAATGAGTAATAAGCCTAGTCTTTGATCATGCTTTGCTAATGAAACAGATCCTGTAAAGGAAGGAGTGTTACTAGGCCAGGGGCAACTTCTGGATTCTGTAAATTTAAGGAGAACAAAGTAATACCCATTGTCGTCTTTAAACTGACCTGTGTGCTTGTGCAGTCCCTAAAGCTCCAGAGATAGATGTAGCAGCATGTATGGTTGCTGATAACTGCGTAACAGTATCATGGAGGATGCCTGAAGAAGACCCCAGAATTGATCACTTTGTACTGGAGTACAGGAAAACCAACTTTGATGGGCTCCCTCGACTAAAAGGTGAACAGCATTGGGAAGTGATCAACTACATCAAAGCCACTCAATACACGTTATCAGGTAAAGGTCTTTTATGCACCAAACACCAGACTATCAATATAAGTCTTTATGCTTGGAAGTTTTGCAAAATACCCCTTTTTCTGCATGTAATGAAGCTTCTGTTATATCACATTAGTCTTGGGTGCTTTGTACAGTAATAGCTCTGTCTTTTATTTTGACTTTGAGCTTTTGTAAAAAATCGTGTGTTAATTAAAGTTTGTGCTGATATTTAAGCATGTTTTTTGCAGATTGAGGTAAATGCAAGACAGCTGCATGGAATAGGCCTTAGTCTTGTAAAAGTTGTCAGTAACCAATGTAATTCCAGGTTTCTAAACGTTTGCTTTTTAGGTCTGAAATTTGATACAAAATACATGAACCTTAGAGTACAAGCTTGCAACAAAGCTGTAGCAGGGGAATACTCTGATCCCATAACTCTGGAAACCAAAGGTAAAATTTGAAAGACTAACCTTAGCTGTAGTGAAAAACCTGTACTTAAACTTTTCTGCCTTCTTTATGAACCTGTGTGTTGAATCTGCTTCTGAACAAGCACTGCTGAAACACATCCTAAGTAATAGGGAAAACAACCATCTCTGTAAAGGATTAAGAAGCATATTGGCACAAAGCTGTGCTTCCAGCATTCAAGCCTTGAAAAATGGCATAATAATGTCAACTTTCTCCAGCAGAGCTTGACATTGGCTGCTTTGAATTGTGGATTGACAGTGCCATGTGCTCCTACCTCATGCCAGCATACAGCAAGAGAAAGATGAATGTTGTGGATGAATTACTCTTGGGGCATCTAAACAGTTGGTGTAGTTATCTGGTTATTAGTGACAGATACAGCTTTCTGTAACTAGAAGGGGCTGGAAAGGGTTGGGTTGGGGTTTTTTGTTCATTTGTTTGTTTTTTACTTTGTAGCTCTAGATTCTAACCACAGTCAATATTAAAAAAATTAAACAACTTCAAATTTGCTAAAGGTTTACAGTCATTGTGTTCAAAATTGGTTGGTGTGAGGACTGTTAGGATGGCTTCCTAACATCATCTTTTAAATAAACTAGCAGTCCTGGAAGTGATGTTTTGTGAGAGAACACAAGTCTTAACTCTTAAGGTGGAGATAGTGATCCTGTGGCTTGAGTTGCAGCCAGGTCTGTGATGTAAAGGGCAAAATGACTGGTATCAACTATATAAATTTACATGTAAATTCAATTACTTGTGGAAGCTATTTCATAAGAACAAAACTATATGCAGTTTGAATGAGCTAATGGGCATTCTCATAACTTTCCTAAAATTACTTTAATACTCCTAAAAACAGTCATTGTCAGACACATAGGTGTGACTTGATAGCCACTTACATTCCCTACTCCAGTAACAGAAAAGTAATTCTGGTTTTGATTGTTTGGGCAGTTACCACACTTCCTATATTATTTTCATTATTTATGGGTGAACATTTAGTTCACTTTCTTTATTAATCCACCCGTAGAAAACCAACTTCCTCATCCATGTGATTATCTGACTGTTCTTTACATTTGTGTACTGTTGAACTCTAAACTCTTAAAAATCTAAAGTATACTTTTTTTCAGAATCAAACTGCAGTATCTGTTGGTATTAGGACAGTTACAGAACAGTCTGTAAATATCTTTAGGGAATTTTACCTGTTGTATTAGTTTTGTTTTCTTGCACGAAGGGCTTGGCTGCCACAAATACCAAGTCTCTTCCTGCTCCATGAATCCTCTGCTGTTCTTGTATCTGCAGCTGACTTCACAGTTCAGCATTGTCTACCTGGATGTGCTACCCTGTCTATTGAGTATTCCCCAAGTTTGAAGTCCTTATAAATCATAAACACCTTGTTGGAGAATCGGTGCTGCCGAGCATGGAAAATAAGCCTTCCTTTTTAAGAAATTCATAATTATAAGAATCATGAGTAGGCTGTAAACAACAGCAGCAAGGACTAGCTGAATTTACTTCCTGACTCTGAAGCATTTTAGAGATGATAATACTTACTTTGTAACCTGTGTACTGAAAGTAGGTTGATGGGCTTTATTTGAAGGGCTCCTTACGTTGATTACAAGTGTCAGACTGAAAAGCTGATTTTTCTGTTACATCTAATAATGCTGTGCTGCATTTTTCCTGCTCCTTATATAATTTTCTATGAATAGTCACTGCTGGGAGAGAGCGTTATGCCATTTCACTGTTTTCTATTTTATCTTGACCAGCATTTTTGTTCAGTTTGGACAGTACTTCATCTCACCTGAACTTGAAAGTTGAAGACACCTTTGTTGAATGGGATCCCACTGGAGGCAAAGGTCAAGAAAAAATAAAAGGGAAGGAAAATAAAAATAGGTAAGACCTCTGTTTTGTAAATGTCTGGAATACTTCCTCTGGCAATTGGAGGGCAGGGGGGAATTAAAGCACTTGAGGACAGCGGGACATGAAAGGAATTTTCATTCAGAAATCTCTCTCCAGAAGAAATTTTAATTTTTTTTTCCCCTTGTGTCACACAGATGCGGAGGCTAGAATTGTGTCATAGTTGTTAAATAATACTTTAAAAATACATTTGTTGGGCTTATCATTCAAGGTTCTGAAGTAAGTTGTAGATCTGGTGGATTGACCCTGGCTAGCCACCAGGTGCCCACCCACCTGCTCTATTGCTTCTCCTCCTCAGCTGGACAGTGGGAGAGAAAATATGATGAAAGGTTTGTGGATTGCAGCTTCTTTCAGGGCACATCCACCCTGAAGTGTTTGATGTTATCTCAAACCCTCCTTAGTGAGGGAAAGGTACCAATTAAACAAACCCGATAGCAAAAGATAATGAATAATGAAACATAACTCTTGTGAAAGTGGCTGAGTTTGTGGTAGATTGTTAGATGTGTGCTATTCTGAATCACTGAATAAATACTGTTGGAAGAACATTATTAGGTCAGTCTGCTCTTGGCTGAGCCTTTAATATATCCAAGGATGAGGGATGTGTGGATGAATGTGTTAACTCACCGGCCCTCTATTCCAGGCCACCTTCATGGGAGGGCAGGAATATCCTGATACCTGACTGGAATTTCCTGTGGTGCAATGAGTACCAAGTGCCTCTCAATGTGCACCCCTCTGAGGAAAGCCTGGCTTGATCTTCTCTGTTCCTGTTACATCGTTAAAGACAGCAGTTAGCTTTTGTCTTCCTCATGCTGAGCAAACCCAGTTGTCTTTTGACTGTGCCCCAGTCCCTTAATTGGCATTTAAATTATGGGGATAATTTACTGTAGTAATTGAACAGTTCTTTAATGCCTACTTATTTCTGTCGACAGTGGCCAGAATCCTCTGCTGAAGAGCAATAGAAGGTGATAATATACCTCTTATTCCTAGGATCTAGCACCTAGTTTTGTTGGGAATCTATGCTACTTTCCTTTGCTTGATGTCATGAGAAACAAATCTAATAGCCTTTATTAGTAACAGGACATATGCTTTTAGAAGTTATTTGAAAGTTTAATTTGGATTTGTAGAGATTATGTTTATTATACATTTTCCACTGACTGGAAGAGAGCCTTTCTGGAAGGATGCATCCTAGTGTGTATGAAACCTAAATTGCAATAGTTGGAAGAGCATTATGTATTTTAATGTTGATACAAAGATCCCTGTTATTTACAGATGTATTGAGGCTTACTTAGGATGACTCACTATGTTTTTTTACAAATGTAGTAAAGATCTCCTTTCGGAGAACTTTAAAATATTTTTTTGGTTCTTATTTTTGAATCTGAAAACCTCTTTCCATCTGAACTTGTTCTGTAGCTTTTACTAGACATCAGAGGGTAAGAAGTAGATGTTTTTACAGGCTAAAAAAAAGATGAAATTTAGCCTGATGATATGTAAAAGGCTTCATAGCAATTCTAATTGCAGAACCAATTGTTCAAATGAGAGAGCATCTTTTTTGAGATTTTAAAGTTAGGTAAAATATTTTCCTATTCCTTGTGCAGTTGTGGGTTTTTTAGGGTAAAATTTTTTCTTTTGTTTTAATAAAACTTCTTTTTGACAGATTACTTCTCCTGTTTTTGCTCTCACTTTTTTTCGGTAGTTTAGAATTGAGGGGACAAAAGACATGCCTGTCTTGTAGGTGTTACTCCCCTGTGTTTATCTATCAGGCAGATCTACCTTTGACTTGAGATCAGCAATAAAGAAAAGCTTGTGTAGGCAAAACAAGCTCTTGAAGTTGTGCAGTGTCAATAGTTCCACTACACAAAGAGTATCAGTTTCTGCTAAACTAAATTTTAAAAGTGTCTTGGAGGTGTTCCTACTTGCCCAACTCTGGGAATCTTGTACTTTGGCCTCTCTTTGTAAAGCGCTTCCCTTGTTCTTGCCTTTGCTTTGGTAGAAGGACATGGTCACATGTTCAACTTTACAACTTAGACCTACCTTTTCTAGCAGGAGATTTAGATGAGCTTTATTCTGGTAGGAGGCTTTTGTTCCCTGTTAAGAGCATCTGTGGAATGTCTGCATTAGCAGGAAAATTTTTGGAGCTGGCTCCGTAGTAGGTGGTGAAAAAATTGCACTATAATTGTTTTAATGCATAATTTTTAAGGGTTGGAAACACACAATGGCAACAAAATGCTTAATTATCTGTAACTTATTAGACTAGAAAAAAAGCCTCTGGATGATTTCTGATCTCTCTCCTTGACCTTTCTTCTCCAAAAGAGGATACATATTGCTTGGAGTATGTTTTGTGTGCTGAAATGGATCCTAAACAATCCTAAACCCATGAGATAAGAATATTTGGCCACTGAATAGTGGAAGAAATGTATCAGTTACTGGCTGTTAAAGACTGTGCTGTATTGGAAAGTGGGCACCAAACTGCTATAAAATTTGCTGCCTTTTCCTGTTGGAAGGGAAACTTAAGCACTGTGAGGAAAAAAAAAAAAAAACAACCAAAACTGAAAACCTGTTTTTTGAAGCTTTTATGTCAAATATTTAATGTCATTTTCTCAATTCTTAAAGGCTATTAGATTTTGATAGGACAAAGCACATGCAATGGCCGTTTACAGACTTGAGCAAAATAAATGATATTGATATCCTTTTAATGCTTTCCTAACCTTGAGAAAATACTAGCAAAGTACCTGTGTTTTTTTCTTATGGTGATTCTCTAAATGGCCACATTGCTTTCTGCATAACTCATTTATACTGGATCTAATAGAAAATTTTGGGCAGCATTTGTTGGAAGTGTGAGTGGAAGATGCTTGATGCACCTGAAGAAGGATGCAATCTGCAAAGAGTGATGGTTCCTCCTGAAATTATGCTTTAATTCTTGGCTTTGCTTTTTCCCCCCCCCATGCTATCACTTGTTAACTTTTTATGTGGTAAGTAAACTGCAGTATCTCCCATTTTTACGAAATTTAGAAGTACTTGATGTGGTGCACCTGCACAATATTACACGTACCCCCTTCATGTAACTCTTGTCTGCAGTTTACAAACATAGCTGTCTTCTGATCACTGTTGTCAGATTTATGTGCTGAATGGTGATGAACAACTTTTTCATCATCACAAGTGATTTCTTGTAGAATTCTGTAACTGGAACAGAACAAACCTGGTCATGAACTAGATTATAGTATAATTATGTATGACAGCTTAATATCTCTCTGTTTTTGATTCCCATGTGACCTTATTTTAATGATGGTATTAAGCAAAAAGGGACCCTTTCTAATCCTTTCTGAAATGCTATTTGAAAATAACTCCAGAAAACTTGAAATTAGTATTGAGCGAAGTGGAAAGGAAACAAACTGTATTAGTGGACATTAAAGTAGCAAATAGCTTTACCAAATATTAGCTGAAGGATAAGTTGGAGAGAACTCTTGTGTGTGGTAACTCTTCTGAGGCTAATGTATTGTAGACTACAGGAGAGGAAAAATTGAAAATTCCTTATCAAGGGTACTTCAGAGACTGATTTTGTACTTACTTGGGGTTTTTTTATCAATGAAATTAACCTCAAAACTGCATAGCTATTTCTGAGAAATTAAAATTCTTTGCTACTGATTGCCTTTAAAATAGTAATCAGATGTGATTTTCTGGCTACTGACGAATATTGCAGATAGCCTTCACTTGGTTTAATGGTTCAATTGCTGAGAATTATTTTTGAGGGTCTAACAGGTTAAAAAAAAGTTTGAAAACCTCATTAGGTTAAAATTATTCTCTTATACAACTGATTGCTCGTTAGAATATTCTCCAGCACAAAGTGTGTTTCATTCAAACCATGCGCCACACGTGTGTTTTTTCCCCCCACTCCTGTCTGTTCTCAGCTGCCTTTGAACTTGTTTGTTACAACATCTTGTATTATTTTTCTGTCTGTCACCTCTTCCCTCCCAGTCCTTGTGCATGTGAGCTGTTAAGAGCTACTAAGCGGCTTAACTAGTGTGTCATTTCAGTAGCTTTGCGTGTCTCTTACTGACTCGGGAACACTTACATGTGCCATTCTGTAGCTGTGTCCAAATCTTGAGTGCTTCGTCTCTTTTTAGAAGCAATGCAGCATCTCCGAAGAGAGCCACCAACAGCCCAAGAGCCTCGGCCAGGGGCAGCAGGGATCGCTTTGCTGGTGAATCCTACACAGTGCTGGGTAAGGTGGACCTGTTTGCTCTGTTAGGGGTGTGATGCTGTGGAAAGGGCAGATGAGGCAAGAATTTGAGGGAAACTTTGTGGCCGTTCAAGGCTGTGTAATTAACGTTGTCCTGCCCCATTTGCCCATAAAACACCAGAATTTTGTGCTGCAGTGTCTTCAGGTCTGTTGAAACTCTTTATTACAAAGCTTTTAATGACTGACATTCACTGCTGTTCAATGTAAATTGGTGTTAAATATGTATTATCTGAATTATAAATACAGTCTCGTTAGTCTTTTATATTTATATTCTATTGTACTTTTTTGTTAATCCTTATAGTTCAGATTTTTTTAATGCCTTCACTTTAAAGTAAAACAGAGTAGACATCACTGGTGCCTGTTAGGAAGGCAGCATTGTAAGGTACACTCAATTACAGCAATTAAATGTATTTCTTTGGTAGGAGACACTGCTGTTGAGAGTGGACAGCATTACTGGGAAGTGAGAGCCCAGAAGGACTGCAAATCCTACAGCGTGGGAGTCACATACAGAAACCCAGGGAAATTTGACCAGCTGGGAAAGACTAATTCAAGCTGGTGCATCCATATCAACAACTGGCTGCAAACCACATTCTCAGCAAAACATAATAATAAAGCAAAGACTCTTGATATACCTGTTCCTGACAGAATAGGAGTATACTGTGACTTTGATGGAGGTAAATTACAGTCTTAGGGGATGGAGGTAAAAACTTGACTGTCTGTGTGGAGCTGGAGCAGTACAGGGCTGAAGCAGTGCATTACTTCAAGAATGACAGTCTGTTATGAAAACACAGCCCCAGAGCTGTTTGTATTCTAATTCTTGTAATGTCGAATGACTTGAGTTCATCTGTGTGACAGAGCTACTAATTGTGAACTTTTCTGTTTTGTGGATTGTACTTAGCATGTTCTGGAAACCTTTCCCTGGGAAAGAATCATTTCTTTGTAAAAGTTAGACAGCAACAGCATCTAAGCATGTTTCAGTACTTATGTTTAAACTGTATGCCAACTTGTTTTCTTTCTCTTAGGTCAGCTCTCATTTTACAATGCAAACTCAAAGGCGCTGTTACACACCTTCAGGACTAAATTTACCCAACCATTACTACCAGGCTTCATGGTCAGTATCTATAAAATTTTGTTCAGCTTTTAGCACTGAATTCAGTTTACCGAAGACTTAATTGCTTTGTCAAGAAGGAAACTGGAAGCACTGGTTTTGGCTGACTAGTAATTTTTAAAAGATGTTTAACTCTTTTCTATTTGATTTCATGTGGTGCTTATAGTAGCACTCCAGTAGAACTTTGCATGTACACAGGGACAAGTTTAGCTTCAGAAATGTTAGAATGTGTTAGCCTTCCCTCTAGCATTGCTAAGACTGACTCATTAAGTCAGTTCCTAAGTAACACAAAATAATATATTATAAATAAAACACAATATTTTATAACTATATAATTTCATAAATATTATATTATGAATACATATATGTATATAATATTATGAATAATATATTAGTAAACTAGTAAACAATATATTAGAAAATATATAATATTATAAACAAAACATTATTTTAGAAAATAAACCAGATTTTTTTGTACTGTGTTTACATTGACATAGTTTTAGCATGACATGGAAGAAATAAGCACTGCTTTCAGACACTGGAGCATAGTGATGTTGTTGCTTTTCATTGTCATTTGAAGTACTTGCTGCTGGCTCATTGGCCTTCAAAGGAATTTTCCTATTAGGAGCAAGTCTTTTTGTATAATATCTTAGCCTTAATTATAAACTTACAGTCATAAAGCATAGTATGTGAAGCATCTTAGACTTTGTTGACTTAAAAATTAGCTTGTCTTTGATTAGAATGCTTTACAGAATGCTGTGACAAGAGCAAGAGAGAAGATGTAGAGCTGCAGGATAACTTTTTTGTTAGTTCCCTTGTGGGGCTGTGGGATGGGAGGAGAGAGATGTATGTAGTCCATAATGTAGATTTTTCTTTTTCCCCTTAGATCTGGTGTGGAGGTCTCACAGTGAGTACTGGATTGCAGGTGCCAAGTGCTGTGAAAACCCTTCAGAAAAGTGAAAATGGATTGAGTGGCTCAACAAGTAGCCTAAACAATGTTGCCTAGTAGTGTCTGTTAAACATTTCTATTGCTGAATTTTTGGTTTTTTTCTGTGTAGCTACTACTCACAGAAGCTTGTGAGCATTGGATTAAACTGGGTTTGCTACCTTCTGCTGTTTAGGGCCTGGGTACTGATAGCGCAAAGGTTTGAGGCTAAAGTGTTAGGAACCTACTGGGAATCCAGACAAATGTCAGAAAACTGAACTGTTGCCTATTTAAAAAAAACAGAAAGAAAAAGAAATCAAAAGCTGTAACTGTGTACTTTTCTAATACTGTATTTAATAATTTTATTATGGACTCAAATATTAGTTTTGTTGCAGATGTTATTTTTCTATGAAGAATATAGCAAATACCATTTTATTAGCTCTCCTAATACAACTTATTTAATTATGTATTTTATTATTACTAGGCTTCCTGTTAGAACTTGTGATGTCAGATATACGTTTTGAAATAATATTGATTTGCTGGCTTAGCCTGGTAAAAAATCACAGCAGCATAAATTCAGAAGAATAT
Organism: Pseudopipra pipra; assembly: GCF_036250125.1. NCBI lineage: Eukaryota > Metazoa > Chordata > Aves > Passeriformes > Pipridae > Pseudopipra > Pseudopipra pipra. Next base: position 42,668,371 of record NC_087581.1, on the reverse strand, counting down.
TAAAAGTATCTGTAGGCCTGATAGGAAGAAACAGTAAGAGCAGACTGTGATTTCTTTTTTTTCCCTAATATAAGATTTTCCTATTTCCCTTGAGTAATTCATTTAAAAACCATGTATATTGAGATTGGCTCCTGTTTGTCACAAATTACAGAAAATGTAACAATGTATAGGTATTTAAAAGCATTCTTATGTCCTCAATGAAGACACATTATGATACCCAGTCATTGAGCCAGGAAATATTTTGGAGAAGAGGTTCAGAACCAAAAGATCCAGAGCTTTTTTTTTAAAGCTACAGGATGATACCAGTCTGTCAAAAGCTCTCAGCTTTGGGTCCTCTCTTGGCTTTTGAAATGTTGAGCCAGGGTGTTCCATCACCTTGGTTCTTAGTTGGAAGCTTAGTAACAATAGTCAAATCATTCATAATAACGAGAGAGCTAAAAAAAAAGTAAAAAATCATGTTACATTCTTCATGGAAAATTTCAGCTTGTCAGTGAGAATTACTGGTGTCATATAGATTGTTTAAATCTGTTTTCTTCCCTCTTATCAAGTCCAGGAGCCTAGAAATAGTTTTCAGGTACACATTTAAATCAGCTGTTTCCTAACTGAAGATTGTTTCCTGGTATCACCTGAAAACTGTTGTGTAAATTCATGCTGATAAGGGTCCATAATTAATTGGCTCCTTTCCTACTGGGCCAATGTACTTTTTTCTTATGTGTATCCTTTAGCCCATAAAAAAGATGAACATCTAATTATGTTAAATCTTATTATTATCAGTGGTTCCTTTCTGTCCATCACAGTTTCTCAAGAGGAGGAGAAATTTAACTTCTAATAAATTGGCTATGGTGTTCAGTGGGAAGTTAAAATTAACAAGAAAATTAACTATAAAGTTTGTGGGGGTTTTTTTTCAGAAATCATGAAGTTGACAGGATGGTTGAGCCCTTAGTGTTTATTTTGCATCTGGAACTTGAGCACCTCTAATTATTTACATTGTGAACAATTACCTGTAATCTCTTTTTGCAGAGAAGAGTACAAAATAATTCCCAGTTAATCTGTACCTTCTCCTGCAAGTTCAGTGGTTGGGATCTTGGGGCAAAGATACTCAAAGGTGACATGATTCTTAGTTAACAGTGTCTGAATCTGTTTCACGCATTTTTCTGCAGATGTTGTTATCCCAATAATCTGTGTATAATCCTTTTCTTTTTACTGCAGTGGACACCTGACTGGGAGTTTTAGGGGATCAGCTGCTGGGAATTCAGTTTTGAGGCCTGTTCTTGTCTAGGACTGTGGTACACAGACATCAGAACAGGCTGACATCTCCTCACACCACCCAGCCACTGGCTTGATCTTGAGTGTTCAGCTGTAGTTCCTCTTTAAATTTCCCTTTTTGGAAGGAAAGGGGATGTTTACAACAAGCTAATGTGTAGTAAGAGCAAACTATGACTAATCTCCAGCCCTATGTAAGAGCATTTAAATTATAAACTTTTTTTTTTTTTAGCAAGCTGTAGTGCAACCTGCAAGGTGGATTTGATATGCACAAATGTAAAAATGTAATTTTTTCTTTAACATTTAGTTAGAGAAAAGCTTGAAGTGTTTTATACTGTGACTTGTGACTTGCAAGTTTTGGTTTAACTGATGTCCTAGATGAACATAACATGTGGTTTTTTACCCTTAAAAGGATGGATTTGTTATATAATAGTTTGCACAGATGTCAAATTTTGCTGCTAACATCTAGTCCCTTTTTTTTTTTTTTTTTTAGTAAATGGGGATATGAAAAATTGCCTTAAGCACTTTAGATTTTTTTAGACTGGTTTTTTTTTTCCTTGAACTAGTGTCTGTCAGTACCCATCATCATACAAAATGAGCGATGCCACACTGCTTCCAGTGATGTTTTGTTGCAGCTGGTGCAAGTTCTGTACCTGCAGCTGGAGAGGGACACCTGGAGCCCAGGGGGTTACCTTTTTTCTATGTGAATCTGTTTCAGGGGTTTGAGGGGTTGTTCTTTGGCAGTGGATTAGACCTTTTGAATGTCTGTGGTTGAAGCCACCAGGCATGTTGTGCTTAATACTCCCAGACTCTTTGCTCTGGAGCTGATGCTGTGTGGTGGCAAAACAGAAATTTTCTGCTCTGTGACCAAAAGGAAGAGTTCTTTTTTTTTTTTAGTAATGATTGCTGGTAATCTTTCAGAGTTAAAACAATTTCACAACTTGTGAAGAACTAAAGGGTTTCCCCTTGAGCTCTTAATATATCACGAGTGTAGCTCCCATTTGATTCTGTGGAAAACAGTATGAAGAAAAACTGTATGAACTGCAACAACGGATGTCAGTGTCAGGATGATTAAAAAAAAAACATCCAGGGGATATAGGTGCTTCTGCAAACACCAAATATTAAATAAATGGCAAGAGGTGACAGGTTCATTTCTTAGCCGCCCTCTACACAAAAAAAAAAAAAGCAGAGGCCAGTGTATAAATCCTGCTTCCTTCCTCGTCCTGTGTTTCATATGAAGACTGAGGGAATAATCTGAAAGAATATTGGGCTTTGTCAGTGTTTTAGTTGAAGGACGGTGGTTGTTGGTGGGGACGGTGGTCGTGGGGTGACTTGTGTTGGTGTTGTCCCCCAGCATCACTTTGTTTGTGGCAGGGAGGAGCCTGGGCGTGTGTTCCCCTCGGAGCAGAGCCCGGTGGTCCCCCATGTCTCGGTGGCCCCTGTGACCGAGCATCCCTGGACCGGGGATGGAGCGGGGCGGGGGGAGAAGGGCGGTGGTCGCAGGGCAGGGGGGCGTGCGTGTGTGACACGATGTTTTGTACTAATACAGAAATCCTAGAACCTCCATGTGCCTCCGTTCTCTTTTTTTTTATCCGGGGCGTGTTTGGGGGGGGGTTTGGGGTGGTGGTTGGGGGAGCTTTACGACTGCGAGACGGCTTTACGACGTGTCACGAGGCTTTGCGGCGGGGGCGCCTTACGGCATGAAGCCGCTGTGCGGTGAGGGCAGCCGGGCAGGCGGGTTCCGAGTGCTCCAGGGGCTCCCAATGCAGAAAATCAACAGGAACGCGGTGCTGGCGCTCCTGTCGCTGGCCAGCCTCGTGTTCCTGCTCTTCCAGCTCTGCTACTACAAGTTCTACCTGTCGCAGAAGGTAAGGAAGCGCTGCCTCGGGCGTCAGTGGGTGGTCACTGCCGTCGTCGAGGGGCTTTGTGGGCGTTGATCCCGCCCCCTTCCCCCCACCCCCCCCGTAATTCCCTGGAGCGGCTCGAAATTCCCGCAGTGTGGGCGAGGAGACAGTGTCTGGTAGCAGGGGTACAGTCAGGTTTCGGTTGTCAGCCCAGTATCCAAGTCACTGTGTCATCCAGGGGCATCCCATGGGAATGATGCTCCAGCGCTAAACCGCCACGGCTTTTAAGTCTCAACTCTTGTTCGAAGACTTTTATATGAAAACTGAAGTCAAATCAGGACCCTTGGTTGGTCACCTGTTGGCCACAGGTTTTTCAACACTGGTGTCCTAGACAGAAAACCCAACGTTTCCTGCAGTTTTAGTGCTTTGTGTCTCAGTGTTCATAATTTTCCCCATATTACCGATTAAGTCCTGTTCTTATACCAGGAATGCTTTTTATACCTGCTTTTTTATACCGGGAATGCTTTTTATACCTGCTTTTTGTACCTGGAATGCTCAGGTATTGATTTTCTTGTAACAGAAAGAGTTCATTATTAACTGTAAATTAGGTAAATGTTACTGTAAATTAATTACTCAGGTGTTTTCATAGTTTACAGTTGCAACAGAGGAACTCTTTTATTTTTATAGAAGAACTGTGTAGGTATCAAGTTTCCTGACTTTGGGGTTTGGTTTTTTTTTTTTCCTTAATTAATTAATGCAGGCAGTTTTAGTGCCAGGTGGTGCTGCAACCTTTGACTTCTTTCTTCAGTTTCTGATGGTTAAACGTCAAGGCCATGAATGAGAAATTCTTCCTACTTTTGAAAAGCTTAAAAGCTGAGCCACAAGCTGCCCTGACCTTTATCTTTAGGATTAAATTGTCTAGAATTACACCTGGAAAGACTGAGGCACAGTCCTGCTGTCTCTCTCCCCCAGTGGTATTTGCCTGATAGTGTTTGTCATCTCCCTATTTTATGTTTACTGGCATACTGACTTGGAAACCTGAGGCCTCATCACACAATGCCTGCATGTCTGGAGGTCCCCGAGGCTTGTGCTGTACTTCTAAATATACCAATCCAGGGAAGTTGTTTATGATTTCACATTCAGTGCTGTACTTGAGTGACCAGAGGTAAAACCACAGCTATAACTCTAAAGTGCTTACTTGGATAAATGTCCATGAATGTCTTTTTAAGAAATCCTAAGCAAGGATTCAGCTGAAACTTTGGGGTTTTTTCTCATCTTTCTCTCTCCTCCTCCCTATCTTTTTTTTTTTTTTTAATAGAATGGAGCAGCTTTTTCCAAAGTCAGAGGAAGCCAGTCAGGCCAGGACAGCACTAGATGGGTATGTACATGCCATTGGTTCATACAGCTCTTCCCCAGGTCTCATCAAGAACTCACATGGAATTGCAAACTCAGGGTCCAAGTCTCTTCCCTCTTGATATAGTTCCATATAATAATAATAATAATAATTTAAACAATTTCAGTCCTCATAACCCAATGCCAGGGATGCCATTAGGTACTTGAAATGAGATTTTTTTGTTGTTGTTGTTGCTGTGTCCTGCTTAAGGTTTGCAGGATTGAGCACAGCCAACACATCACCTCACCCTTGGGGGGGAATGGGAAGCTCAGTTATCATATTTGTACTTAGGATTTGTTTGGAAACACTCTTACAGAAGTCTTTTGTTAACTGATCTCCCAGTGGAAAAACAGAATAGATGGGTAAAGGGAAGGATGTGCTGGGAGCTGGCTGCCTTTCAGTCCAAATGCAACATGATAACGTTGCTAGTTAGCAAAATAGCCATTTAAAGGCCCTGTTTCTGCTGAGCAGATGGGAAGGTGCTCTGGTTAAGAGCTCCTCCTGGACATAATCCAGACCAGCTGCTCCATGGGCTGCTTGCTTGTGCCAGGAATGTCTCACTGTTCTTGGAGATGACATCCCTTGGTGTTGGGTGTCACAGTCAGCTCCCAGTCTGTGGGCAGGGTTATCCTCAAGGTTTAACTGGCTCTTAGCACATCATCAGTGACACAGCAGAATGTTCCACGGTCCTGCCAGGGACCCACTGCTTTCTCCAGGGCCAGTGGAGAAAGTGGCCACATCAGTGATGTGTCCAGAATACTCTGTTTCAATGTGTTTCTCTTGATGGCTTGACATCAAGGCCATCTCCTTCTACCAGCTATTTAAGTTTCAACTGAAAGCATCTGTTTTCCTAGAGAAGTGATGGCGTTAAGGGAGAGGAAGTAGACACTTTTGCACAGATTTGCTTCCTATCATAAGTCCTATCTGCCAGTTCTAGTTACAGGTGTATTGTGAGCACATCAGTTACCTTTTAGCTCCATGTAACTGAAATCACTAAGAGGGTGGCCTTGCTTCTGCCTGCACCACACAGGTAATGCTGCTGCCAAAACTCTATTGGTCACCCACATCCTGTCCTTGTGTCTTCGCATCTCTCTGAAGCCAGAGCTTCTAAACCATTAAGTTTAAACGTTATAGTTGAATACATCAGCTACATTTTAAATAGTAAGATGGCTATGACTGCTGTCAATGCCATCTGTGTGCCACAGACATTTAAATGAGCTTGATTAAAATTCTCCACTGAGTCAAGTTAATAAATCCTCTCATCAGGCACAGAGATGGTACAGACTGGTACAGCTTTTAACCCATTAGTACTTGCATCCTACCTTCTCAGTCAGTCCTCCCACATGTACAGCAGTCCTTGTACCTGAGGTCTGGGCTCCCTGTTTGGGATTGAATCAAAAGCCTTGGTAAAGTCCAGGTGTGAACAGTGTCCATGGCCTTTGCCTTGTGGTTATGTGCAGTGTGCCTTTGTCTGGCTTTCCCAGACACATCCTTGTCCTTTATGGGTTTGGATGGGACTTTACAGGAGCTGTTGCTCCAGAAGCTTCCTGGGGGTTGAGTTTAAGGTAACCAGAGTTCCCCAGATCCTCCTTTTTAAAGATGGCACAAGATGTGCCTTTTCTCAGAACAGCTCCTGATCACTAAGACCTTTAAAGATGTTGCAGAGAAACCTTGAAATTACAGCAGACAGCTCCCTCAGCAGCCACATACACATCATATCTCATTCTGCAATCTCTGGTTTATTCAAGTGCTTTCCAACTCAGTCTAGAGTTGGAAAAAATCTTGAATTTAGCCTAGAATCCTTTCTCTAGTCTAGCACTCCAGAGCCATAGAAAGTTCTAACTGAAACTGGGAGGTTTTTACTCTAGTCCTAGAGACCTGAAAAGCCTGAGAGCAGTCTGTTCTTATGAAAGAGAAAACTTCCATTTGCACAGTTTATGGAAGTAAAATGTACACTCAGCAGATGTATTAGGAGATAACATCTCCTTTCAGTGGTTTGAGTTTTCTTCTCTCTATCAGAGTTTTAATGTTATATATATATATAATATTAGTGTTTAACATTGACCTCTGTATGCTTAAAGATGATGTTTCTGTCCTCTGTCAAATAGCACGTTGTTAGGAAGTTCCTAGGCTTAATATCCAGCCATAATATTCCAGTGTATTTGATTGATCCTTTGATTCTGGGACTGGTTGATAAAGACATTGAGCAGATCAGAAGCTCTCCTGATGGCCCCAGTCCAGAATGCAAGTATTTCTGTGCTTCAAGAGACTTCACTACATTTGCACTACTGGACAAAACATGGAAACATGAAGTAAGTGTCTATCTGCAGTACACATTTATATATTGTAATGCATTCAACTGTTCTATGATGCTGTGACATAGTACTTTCCTGTTTGTATGAAAGCGTCTGAATTCATTTTGTAGTAATATTTTAGGCAAAGGAAACTTTGTTTTAAAGTAAAAGTTATCCAGGTACTAGCCTGGATGCATTAAGGGTCATTTACAGAGAGCTTGAAGTTCTTAGAATATTCATAAACACTTGCAATAAGAGGCCACACAAAAAGAAAAGAAAGAAGATCTGTTAGAAAGGAAGAAGGACAACCTTAAGTCTGTGATGTAGGTGCAGCTGTTATAAATCTGGAGTTTGGGGATTTATCAAGGAGGAAATGCAGGTATTGATGTGACAAGACTGTAAAGATGATCGTAGTCTGCTGGTTTACATTTCTTTTAGTACATCCTTGTACTTAGTACCATTTCACTTAAATCATTGGTACCTCTGCTTCTCTTTGGTGTTAGGAGTTTTTTTTTATTGGATATGTTAAAAATAGAGATGTAGTTCGTAATGAAGGACAAAATTGAATCTAAGAGTATCTCATCAATTAAGTCTAATCTGGAAATATTTATTAGATTTAATTTGCACAGACTAAAGATACCAGTGACAAACTGCTTTTTGCTTTTTTTTTTTTAAAATAGAAAAAGCAGGAGACAGAAATGGTCTGTTACTATTTCACTGAAGAACTCAAGAGTAGTGTCACTTTGGACTTGATCAGCAGTTGTTTTACCCATGACTGTAAAGGAATAAGTTTGTGTGGCAGCACACTGATAGAAATCCATCTCCCCATTCCTTTGTGGTTCACTGATATCTGTAGCATCCAGAAGAGAAGCTGATATGCTTATATAAAACATTTCAAGGAAGGGCAATTGGAAGGATTTTCAGATGCTGATTGGCCCTTTTCTTATCAGCCAGAGTTTCTTTCCCTTTTTCTATGGAAATATGAAACCCTGTTACCTAGTGCAGTGTTCTGTGTTTGGTGAGATTCAGACAAATATTTATTTGCTTTATAAAAGAAGATTTTGCAGTAGTATTTTTCGTATTGGTGGTGTTGTTATTCAAGGACTTAAGAACACCAAGTTTGGCAGAAGAGTAATTTTAGAGAATGGTTTGAGAATGCAGCGGAGGGTGCTATGGCAAGGAGCAAACCTAGTCCAGGCATGGCTTACAATGTTTATTTGTTGTTTTATTGAATAGTTTGAAGGACAAAATTTAAGGAAATAAGGTGGTTGGAGTTGCTTGTGGCTGTTGATCTTCATCTTAGAAATTTTCGATTCATTTGTGCTTAAGTCTGATAAAAAAATGAAAATGGGTAATAATGTCAGTTAATAGTAAGCAATTTAGCATTCAGTGTTTGTTTTTCTAATCTTCAGCCTGCCCCAGCTCCTGCCTCTCTCGTTTTTTAGGTGGGTCTTTTTAGAACTGCTGAGAAAATGGGGTTCCAGTGGCTAAAGATTATAAACAAGGACCCCCGCTTGGATGGGATGGATGACCTGTCTGGAATGGAAATTCCCTTGCACTACATATTCAAGCTTGCATCTCATGCCATTCACCTGGTGGTCTTCTATGAGAGAAGTGGAAATTACCTGTGGCACGGACCCCTGAGGCTCAAGCAGCACATGGACAGAAAGTTTGTACCTTTCCGGAAACTCCACTTTGGTCGCTACCCTGGAGCGTATGAGAAGTGAGTTTGGAAGAGGGGAAGTAAAAAGCCATAATAACACTTCCAAAATAACTTCTGTGTGTAAAACTACACTCTTTCCTGGAGCCAGGTTGTAAAACTTACCTCATGTGTAATTCAGAACCATAAAGTGCAGGTAAAATAAGATATGGAGGTAAATCCAATTCTGATTTACCTGAAAACAAGAGCTTCACACTATTCATAAATTAAGAGCTACGTTTTAGAGCAAGTTGCTCTGCAGCCAGATTGAAGCGGACAGAAAGGTGAGAAAAGTAAGAGCAGTCATGACTGAGGTACCAGAGGATCTTCTGCTATGGTCAGTGGTTTACCATTTATATATTTAGAAGTTTGAAATCTTTTGATAGCCATCTGTGCTATCAACACAGGGGTGAAGTAGAAGTGGCAAAAAATTTATTATAGATAGATATATTATATAGATATCACAGTGTATCCAAAAGTTGAGTGTGGGTATGGAACATTAAATGAAAAGGGGAAACAACAGAAATCCATTCAGGAACAGTCCAAATAATCCGTGTTAAAAAAATTGAATAAAGAGAGGTGACATTCGTACCGTAAAGACATGTGCCAACCACTGGATCTAACTCATGCTCTTAATGTTCTGAGGGGATTCTTTTCTAATTTTTAAAAGCAAATAGCCTTAAAGTACAGGGTAAAATTTGGTTCTTAAGTGCATTCCACACTTAGACAACTAACCAAATACCCTGAATTTTCAAATGCACTAAACATTTCTGAACAAATTCAGTGCAAGTTGTGAGTCAGTAAAGGAATCAGTGATCTGACAAACTAACTATGGGCTTGTAGGCATAGAAATTCTTTTTAAACAAGATTTTTAAAGTGTATGGGGAATTTGTTGAAGCTCATGTTGCCTTTTTTTTAATATAGTTGGGTTTGATTGCATTTGGACAAAGGAACCACTGACTGTAGTGTGCATTAAGATTTTAACTGGAGTTAGAGGAAGAAGCACCTTGTGGTTTTTAAGGGAATTAAGTGGGGTAATGTGTTATCTTCCTTTCCCTGCAGACCAGAACTTCTGCATGTTTTCATTGACGACTTAAAAGTTCAAATCCCAAAAAATCCGTCCAGTTTTCTAGAGGAGATGTCACACTCTAGATTCCTTGAATGTAGGTACAGAGAAGCTCGGGCTTTCTTACAGGTTAGTGGTAATCAGGTTGTGTCTCTAGGATGTAATGTGTGTTCTCACTGATTGATTCAAACCTAGGAACAGTTCACTGTTTGCCTGAATGGGACTGTTTGCATACCTAAAGCTTAAACACAGACCCTGATTCTCATTCCACAGAGTTTAAGTGGTAATAAAATTAAAATTTTACCTAAAGATTATGAGGGAACCAACATGTCCATGGTTCTCACACTGTTACTGTTAAATAGGTCTCATGTAAATAAGAGTAAGATCTTGTGTATCTTTGTGGCTGAAAACTTTTCTTATGGCAATTCTCAAAGTTTTGTGTAGTGTTTCACTTTACGTTTTTTGAACTATGTGCTGCAGTTTCATGTTCTTCATTTGGCTCATTTGAAATGGTATATTTATTCCAAAGTGACTTATTTCATTGCTTTTTTGACTATGTAAGCTAATGGGTTTACCACTATTTAGAGCATTATATTACTAGCTGATTTAGTAGATAGTAGAAAAGTTTCTGCTGCAGTCTGGGCAGCATTTTGTCCTTGTAACTTGAAAGGGGACACGAGTTATAAAGTGATCAAGAGTTAATTAATTAAGACAATTAAACAATTAAGACTGTGGAGGCAGAATCAGGTCACTGAATCTGAGCCATTTCTGAGTTCATGAAAGGGGAAAAAAGGACAGTGGAGGCTCCATTCTTCAGTCATTTATGTCTTGGGGAAAGGGAGCATTCTTGTTCAGTCTAATAGGCTGTAGTTTCCTGTACATGTAGCAGGACAGTCACTTTACCCCAGGGTGTGTTGTCACTTCTCATGTGAAAGACAGGAAGGTCTATTCCCCTTCAACTCTGGAGCCTCCAGGCAATATTCACCTCCAGGCAGAGAAAATGTGGCTTTGAATGTTTATTGAACTTTGCTGGAGCTTGAATACTGAGATAAGCAGGTGGCACCTGTTTAGAAAAGTATTCATTTCAGCCGTTTGTTGCCCAAGAGCTCTTCAAGAAATCAGCCATGAGGCTGAGCGGTGTGTAGTTCCTTTGTTATACTTGGTGACGTTTGCCCAGCCTGCCGTTCTGATTTTGGCTTTGCACTGACAAAGTGCTGATTTTTGACTTTGCAGATCCTGCCACAGGTGTGGCTGGAAGGTGTTCAGGGATTTGTGTTCATGGTGTTTACTCCGTGGCCGTTTTTCCTTAACATTGAATATCCAGTTGTAACACTTGGTGGCGCCAGATAAACTAATCACGGAGTCCTGGAGGTTGGAAAAGCCTTAATGTGCCAAAGGGGACTGATTCTGGCCCTCCCTTCCCCCTGGGCTCAGGTTATTGACTTCAGCATGTGCAGAACAAGGGCTCATCCATGTTGCTGCAAAATTGTGAGAATCAGTGTCTAATATGTATTTTCTTAACCTACTCTACTGTGAATTTGCATTCTGCTGGTTTGGAAATACTGATGTTCCAGAGTTTAAATTTCAACTTGCCGTTTCAGTGCATGGTCTCAAACTTGGCTGTATATGTAAAACCAGATACTAGTCTAGATATTAGATAAGTAAATTTTTTAAAGTAATTTTTCCTTGGGACACTAGAAAGAATGAAGGGACATGTTTGCTCTCTGACAATAACTTTCTTACCCTTCCTTTGCCTTCCAGTTGTATCCCGATGATGCCTCTCTTGATGCAGTGGAATTCAGAATAAAAGCAAAATCCTTGCTTCACCTGGCTGCCCTGACACTCAATAACTTGGGAGTAAAGTTCTGGCTGAGCAGTGGAACATGCCTTGGTAAAACATTTGTGTTGTGTTGCATTTTTAATCTCATCTGAAATTTTAAACATTTCATCCTCCATTACTTGTGATGTCAGCAGATGCCAAATGTACTGGGTTGGAAGGTAGTATGTGGCATTAGCTGTATTGAAATAGGCCTTTTTGCTCCGGACAAAATGCTTTCTTTAGAAACCTGAGCCCTGGAGATGCTGGGCAAATTTCCACTGAAGCATTTAATTTTGACAGTTATCTTTGTTGTGTTCATCACTGCTAGAAAGTAATCAACAGTTCTCTGATCTGTGTGACTTGGAATTTACTGAAATGCTGGTGGGGAAACCCAGTGACGGACACATATTTCTGCTGTACATGTAGACTTGCCTGATTTTTCTCCCCATCCAATTTAATGCATATCACTGACTTTTAAAACATAGTTCATGTTTATTTATTTTTAAAAACCATCTTCTAATACAATGTGAGCCTATTAGAATAGGTAATGCAAGCTTTCAGTTCTACTGAAGATGGAAGTAGTACCTTATCCCTGGTGAGGATTCTTTTGTTACTGAAACAGTTTGTGAAAACTTGTGTGTGCACATTTGACTTGTATTTTTTAATCCTGGGGAATATAATTTTCTGAATGAACAGTTACTAAAAGCTCCCTTAATGAAACAGGCAAAAGGGTGTCCCACTTCTTGTCTTTCTCTTTTGCAGTGGTGATTGGAAGATGATTAACATCTTGGATGCTCTATAAAACAATGGTTGCAAATCAGAAGCACAGCTGTTGCTCTGTAGCTGTTCATTGCTGATTAGATTTGGGTCCAGATAAAGAATATTTTTTTTCTATAAAGACATTTAGATTAGAAAAATGAAGATATTTATCTTTGAAAGAGTTAGTGCTTTCTCTCTCATTCTTGGCTTTCTGGGGGGAAAGAGCTGTGACTGTAAGTGCAGTAACATTTGTTTTCTTTGTGGTTCATTTCAAACTAGAGAAAGGCAGAAGTCTTGTTTATGGCCTCAATCAAAGACTTCTGCCTGGTGACCTCATGGCAATTCATTTTTATGTTGCTTTTGTTCTACTGAATTCATGTTCCTCAATTAAACTTATTTTTTTTCTGGTTTATTTTCTCCCCCTTAGGCTGGTATAGACAGTGCAATATCATTCCTCACAGCAAAGATGTGGATTTGGGAATCTTTATAAGGGACTACAAAGCAGAAATCATTCCAGCCTTTCAGAAGGCAGGATTGCCACTGAAGCACAAATTTGGCAAGGTACAGAGATAATGAACACTTTACTTCATGTAGGTTTGTAAGTTTGAGTACAGTTGCAGATCACTTGTGTAGAAGTGGGTATCTGAAATCTCGTCATCAGATGCTTACTCAGTAGGGTTTTACCTAAACAAAGAATTGCTGATTTTTGTGTGTTCTCTTGGACTGTGTGTGAGAAAATACCCTTCTTAATAGCTTCAGCTTTGTTTGGGAAGTCTGAATTTCACCTCAGAAGTGTTTAATGAGTTTTAAAGGGGTCTCATCTGTGTCAATGGTGCTGAGGAAACATAAGGCAGAATTTAGTCCCTGAGATTGGATGGGCCTTGTCATATTGGGAGGATTGGCACTGAGATTATTTTGCTTGTAGCAGAAGGCAAGGAGATGGTGCTGAAGCTTTTGGAGCTAAAGGGAAGAAAGAGAAGGTAGCTCCACTGAGGTGCAAAAAAATTTCTAAGGTTCTTAAGGCATTTAAAAAAATTGCACAATTAGTGTGTTTTCTTCACTTAGGATAGGAGTCACCCTGTATATCTGATGAAAATAATTTTGTTTTCTGACCTGCTGATGAAAGTTGCCTTGTATTTTTATGTGTATATACATTGTGTATTTTTGTCTTGCAGGTGGAAGACAGCTTGGAACTCTCTTTCCAGGGAGAAGAGGATGTGAAACTTGATGTTTTTTTCTTCTATGAAGAGGAGGACCACATATGGAATGGAGGAACTCAGGCCAAATCGGGCAAGAAATTTAAGTAAGAACTGGATTTGTACCAGTGATAGGAAAGAAATTGAAGTTACTGTTTAGTGTTGGCATTTTTTGTGTTGTGGAGATTTTGCATTCTGAGACCAGGGTACTAGAAAGAGAACAGTCCTGTGCTTTACTAGAGAGGTGCTGGGCTCAGGAAATCCAAAGCAGTGCTGGCATATCATGTATCAAGCAGATCTTATCTGACTGTGACAAGCTCCAAAGTTACATAAACACCAAGATGAGAAAGAAATCTCTAAAACACAAATCAATTTTGCAGTAGAAAATTAATCCTTAGGTAACTATCGTAACGGGGAGACATGGCAAAAAACTGTCCTTGCAAAGTAAACCCCATAATTTGGAATTTTAAGGTAATGATTTGGAATACTTTATTGACTGTAGTGTTGTGACAGCAATGCACATGACTACTTATTGTTCATGTTGTGAAAATGGAATTTTGAATAGGATCCTAGGTGTCTTGTTTCATACCCTTCAGTATTAAATGAGCAACAGCTTCCTAATCTAGTCAGCAAACTGAATATACGTTTTCTTAGTTAAATTTGTTTCTTTCCATCACCCACCTTCACTCAGAAGGAGACAGTTGCAGACTAATTGAAAACCTTGCTGACTTCTCTAGGATTTCTGTAGGATTATCATAGAATCATAGAATCAGCTGGGTTGGAAGGGACCTCTGAGATCATCAAGTCCAACCCTTGATCCACTACCACCATGGTTACTAGACCATGGCACTAAGTGCCACATCCAGTCTCATCTTAAAAACCTCCAGGGATGGAGAATCCAGCACTTCCCTGGGCAGCCCATTCCAATGCCTGATTACCCTCTCTGTAAAGAAGTTCTTCCTAATATCCAACCTAAACCTCCCCTGGCACAGCTTAAGACCATGCCCTCTTGTCTTACTGATAGCTGCCTGGGAGAAGAGACCAACCCCCACCTGGCTACAACCTCCTTTCAGGAAGTTGTAGAGAGTGATGAGGTCTCCCCTGAGCCTCCTCTTCTCCAGGCTGAACAGCCCCAGCTCCCTCAGCCTCTCCTCACAGGACTTGTGCTCCAGTCCCTTCACCAGCCTTGTTGCTCTTCTCTGGACCTGCTCCAGCACCTCAATATCCTTCCTGAACTGAGGGGCCCAGAGCTGGACACAGCACTCCAAGTGTGGCCTCACCAGCACTGAGTACAGGGGAAGAATCACTTCCCTGGACCTGCTGGCCACACTGTTCCTGATCCAGGCCAGGATGCCCTTGGCCTTCTTGGCCACCTGGGCACACTGCTGGCTCATGTTCGGCTTCCTGTCAATCCAAATTTCCAGCTCCATTTCTGCCTGGCTGCTCTCCAGCCACTCTGTCCCAGCCTGTAGCGCTGCATGGGGTTGTTGTGACCAAAGTGGAGGACCCAGCCCTTGGCCTTGTTGAACCTCATCCCACTGGAATCAGACCATCTCTCCAGCTTGTCCAGGTCCCTCTGCAGAGCCCTCCTGCCTTCCAGCTGATCAGTGCTGCCACCCAGCTTGGTGTCATCTGCAAATTTGCTGATGGTGGATTCAGTCCCCTCATCTAAATCATCCATAAAGATATTCAACAGGACTGGGCCCAACACTGATCCCTGGGGGACACCACTAGCGACCTGTGCTAACTGGATGCAGCACCGTTCCCCACCACTCTCTGGGCTCAGCCCTCCAGCCAGTTCCTAACCCAGCAGAGAGTGCCCCTGTCCAAGCCATGGGCTGCAGCTTTTTCAGGAGAATGCTGTGGGAGATGGTGTCAAAGGCCTTGGTGAACTCCAGGTAGACACATCCACAGCCTTCCCCTCATCCAGCAGGCAGGTCACCTGATCATAAAAGGAGATCAGGTTGGTCAGACAGGACCTGTCCTTCCTAAACCCGTGTTGGCTGGGTCTGATCCCTTGTCCATCCTGCAGGTGCTGTGTGATTGCACTTAGGATGATCTGCTCCATTTTTTATATTTTGCCTGAACTGTATTTGCTTATATTTGTCTAATAGGAACTTAGTGAACACTGTGGCAGAACATCCAGTTGGTGATAGTGTCTGAGTCCTTGTCTTAATTTCTTAATTCTTAAAGGTTACAAACGTGGCTTTCTAATTCAATAAGAACTAGATAATAACTTTGCTTAGGCATAGAAGTGTAAGGAAGCCAACCCTCTAATTCTGAGCTAGTGCTTCTTAGTCTTAGTTTAATGAATACAGAAAAGGAGCAAGAAAACCGCTTGTTTACCATTATAAAGGCCCCGAGCCCTGACAGAACATAGCTGTTCAGAATCCTTAGCCAAATAATTCCAGTCTTTAGCCCTGTCAAAATTTTGGAGGAAGGTAAAGTGAGGAGGTCAGTCAAAAGAGAAGTGATTGTTTGGTCATGCTGAATCCTAAATCCACTCTAACAATTTAAAGGAATCTCACTAGCTGATTATGTGATATTAGAAGACATATTGGTTGCTACTAGATCATCACAGAGAAGGGTGGAATTTCTCTTCTAAGATATTTATGTTTTTAAACCTGAAATGTAAAAGATGTTCAGAAAGCTAAATATTTGCGAAAGCATACTTTCTATACATCTTCCCACATGAAAGCGTGGAAAACTGCATATTCTCTCATTTAGTCTCTAAAATATCTTTTCATAGTCCATTTTAGTCTGTTTCCTTGGAAAGCTGGTTTCCAAACCTCACAGCCTGTGTGTTTTGCACTCCCATGTACAGAAATACTTTCCCAGCATTGCGGACACAAACAGGGATGTGCATCTTCCTTATCTTGTCTTGGAGTTGCAGCAGTTGAAACCTCCTGTTTGTTGCATTCTCCGGCAGAGAATAAGTATCTACAAAAACTAACTCTGGGAATCAGATCTGTACTTTAGGCTTTAATCCTTAAAATGAGTTAATTCCTAGGTTTTTAATTAAGAGGACTTTGTGTGTCTAATCCTTTCAGTGCTTTCATGTCCAAAGATTGATAAAACTGAAATTGGAAGAAAAAAAATTGTGAGTAGTGTATATGTACCAGAGCCTTGTCCCAGCAACTTGGCATGAGGAAATGGTGAGCAAGGATTCCAGCAGTATGAAGCAATACTGAAAAGCATTGTTTTTTTTCAGTCAGTGTAAACATCAGATTTTTAGTAATAGTTAAGTAATTATTTGGGTAAAACTGACTTTTTAATTTGCAGATTAGTTTATTTAAGTTACCTGTATGTTCTCCATAGAATTATTATTCAGAGCTTTCTATCTGGAGGATATATCATTTCAGTGGTTTGCTGATAACTTTTTTTTTTTAAATACATGTCCACTGATTTCTGACAAATTAATTATTTCCTGGGTTAGTAATAGCTGAAGAGAATCACAGAACAGATTGACTTGGAAGGGACCTTAAAGATCATTTCATTCCAACCCCCTGCTACAGGCAGGGACACCTTCCACCAGACCAGGTTGCTCCAAGCCCTGTCCAACCTGACCTTGAACACTTCCAGGGATAGGGTAGCCACAGCTTCTCTGGGCAACCTGTGCCACCTCACCACCCTCACAGGGAAGAATTTCTTCTTAATATCTGATCTAATACTGCTTCTTTCAGTTCAAAACCATTCTCTCTTGTCCTATCCCTACACGCCCTTGTCAGAAGTCCCTCTCTGGCTCTCTC
Source organism: Pseudopipra pipra (assembly GCF_036250125.1). Classification (NCBI taxonomy): domain Eukaryota; kingdom Metazoa; phylum Chordata; class Aves; order Passeriformes; family Pipridae; genus Pseudopipra; species Pseudopipra pipra. The sequence goes on along the minus strand of NC_087581.1, from coordinate 42,651,289 downwards.
CTAAGCCCCTTTTAGGTACTGTAGGGCTGCTTCAAGTTCTACCGGTAACCTTCTCCAGGCTGAATAACCCCAACTCTCTGAACCTGTCTTCATGCAAAATAGCTATTTGATGTTCACAAATCCAGTAATAAAGTTTACCTTCTTTTCCCCTTAGTATCTGGCATTCTTTTGCTTTTTTGTTTAGTTTAAAGTTAATCAGTAGTCTCTGGATATATATCCAGAAAATGTTTGATCACTTTGTTCTTTCCCTCCACTTAAAGCATAAAGCAGAGTTATTTTCTGATACTATTTCCTCAGAGCTTAGAAATAAAATTAACTTTATGCTTACAAGAACAAACATGGAGGGGGTGGTTCTAGTTCATGCAAATGCACAAATCTTTTAACTTTTTTTCAAAAGGACTAAGTACTTATGGTTTCATTTTAATCTGTGGAAAGGAATTTTAAGTTCACTTTTTTTTTTGTGGAAGTCTTCAGAGCTTCAGAAGTGCAAGTTACCCTCTGCAGAAACAGTACATAGACTTTGGCATTTATTTGTTTAACACATCAACTCTGACACTGTGCTCCTATAGGGTGTCATCCTGATTAAACTCTGCAATCTACCTGTGAACTTCCACTGCTCTAAGTGTGTCTGGCCCTCTTGACACCTTTCTAAAGAGGGAACCGTGTAACCCCATTTGTAAGTGGAAAAACAGAGGGACCAAGTCATTTCCTATAGGTGGCAGAATGATATTGAAATAAACAGCAAAAGAATTAAGAATGCTCCTTCCTACACATGAGGCAGTTTCACCACTTACTGTTGATAACACCCTTGTCCTGTATGTGAATAATATTTCATAGATAAGAAGTTATGAAATAAGAGAAAAAATAGTAGAATAAGCAGCTTGCTTTCTCCTTGAACTTACTTATTGAGAGGTTTATGTCAGTCTTCTACCAGTGACTGTGTTCTTTTATTATGACACAGGTATTTCTTTCCAAAGTTCACTCTGTGCTGGACTGAGTTTGTAGAACTCAAGGTACATGTGCCCTGTGAAACCCTTCAGTATGTTGAAGCCAACTATGGCCCAGACTGGAAGGTTCCTATGAAGGTGTGGGACTGGAAGAGCTCCCCATCCAACGTGCAGGACAATGGTGTCTGGCCTGTCGACGAGTGGGATGATGTTATCCAGATCTACTGACCCCTGACTGCTGTCAGAACATGCCTGCTGCCCTCAGAACTGTCCACTTGTGATTGATTCCCTGTTGCCCAAAGGCATCAACATCCGTTCCTTTTGTAACTTCTCATGTGTTTCCTAAGGAGACATTTACCTTCTTTTTGCTTAACAGGTATTTTTTCACCTTCACCATGCATTTTCCAGGTGGTTAAAGGAGAAGATGAAAGGCAGATGAAGAGAAGGGAAGCTGAAAGAAGAGCTGCACAAAGGAAATAGAGAAGAAATGTTATAGTATACAGGCAGTTGATTGTTTTAAGTGTAGGTGGCCAGGTGGATTAGACTTTCCTGGGATCATCAAAACCTTCAGATAGTTCACTTCTCAAACTTCAGAGAGGGTTAAGATGGAAAAATCTCAGGTAAGCCCCTCTTTTTTCAAAGGAGATCCTGTGAATATTCATCTTCTAAACACTAGAGTTACAAGTACCTCAGATGTCCTTGATTTGAGACTGACACATTCCTACAATATGCAACAAGTTGCTCTTGGGAGTGGAGTGTTTCTGTTGCATAGAATCCGCATGGCCAACCTGCTTTACATGTAGGAGATAACGGTGTAATACTAAATGAATGGATGGAGAAACTATCCACATTGGATGTCTTCCAATCTGCTTTTTTCTTTTTTAAGAACATGAAGTTGCATGCTGCTGGGATGTATTTCCCATGAAAAGAATAAAATTCTGGTTTTGACATCTCAGTTCCTATGTTCTCCCTGTGAAAGTTTTGACTGGGTTTCAGAAAATTAGAGCTATCCCTATCTACTTTCTTGCAAGTAGATGGAAATGGGGGTTGTTTATAGTTTCTTGTTCACATGGGCTTACAGAACAGAGGCCTCTGAGCACTGCAGATCTTCCCTCTCAGCATCAGCAGGACTGTGTACAAGTACCAACTGCTTCATCAAATTTGCAGCAGCATAATTGAAAGTGAAGTGTCAGTGCAACATGAGGCTTTGGATGGGAAGAAAGTAGAAGCCTGACAGCTCTCTCCTGCTTCTGATTGTGCTTTTCCTTAATGAAGTGAGCTTTCTTCAGCAATTTGGAGGAGGATATTCACTTTTAAAGGAGTATGTGTCCAAGTTTGTTCCAGTGCTGCTGTGCAGGGGACAACAAGGGCACTAGAGCTGCTTGTGAGTTACAACTACAGTACATGCTACAGACCCAGGAGTACTGGTGAATCAGTGCCAAGGCACTGGATGGCACTCATGTTTACTTGCAGCAAACCTGTATCTGTTCATCTGCAGTTTCTAGCAGTGTCCAAAGTGTGTCCAGTTCTGGAGAGGTGGCATAGCCACAGCCCTGTGACAGTTTTACTGCTGCATTATTCCAGGTGCACTCTGGGGCTTCCCTGCTGTTGTCCTGGAGTGTGCTGCATGCTTTTTCCTGCCAGTCCCTTCAGTTCCAGTTTCTTCTGCCACTGGAGCTCCCAGAGTGAATTATCTATCAGCTTCTGGCAGCGACTTGTTATGATTGATGGCTCTTCAGTTGGTATGGTAACTTTGTTAGCTTTGCCTAATTAAGAAGAGAGAGATGTGAAATCCTGCTAACTTGGTAAACATTACATCGTATAAGGGATAATTTCTCAGGTAGAATTTTCTGTATTTTTTCCTTTAAGTGAAAAAAGCTAATGTACTTATGGTTTTCATGTTCATAACTCTGTTGTCATGAACTTCTTTGTTTAATAACATGCAAAAAGCCTGTAAGTTTTTCAAGTGTGATAGATGCTTTAGAATGAAAGAAGAGATGCTGTCAGAAAATTATAATCCTGTCAAATTTTTGACTTTGTAGATGAAAAGACTAATGGAAAAAAACCGCATGCCCCTGAAAGGGAGAATGTCTTGAACAGTTGATTATACCTGTAAGGTATTCTTCAGGTTAAACTGTTTTCTCTTCAGAAGATACAAGTGTGTGTTTAACACTGATTAAAAGAAGAAGAGTCTAATTTGCAACTCAAGATGCTGTTTCATCCTTTGTTTTGTCATCTTGGGCAGCATTTACCACACTTCATTGCAGTTACTGTGACATAATGCACAGAGAAAAATTTTGAACTGTTTCTTACACTGCTTATTGACTGTCTGTCTTGAGCTTTTGTTTTTTAATAAAGATAACTTGGACACAACAGGATATTTGGAATAAGGCAGGTGCCCATTTGTAGTAGAAAGGATCCTTCAACTGCACAAACAGATTGCACTTCTGCATGTCTCCTGTCATGCTTTATGCAGTGCCCTGACCCGAGATCTCCTGCTTGGACACAGATAGAGTCCCAAAGGGTGGTGTAAACATCATGGAACTGCTGCTGTTGGAAAGTTTGAGGTGCAGCCTCACCATTCCCATAGAAACAACCAGATCTAGGCATGTTTCCTGTTAGGTTCTCCTGAATTGCCTCATCTGAAATTGATTCTTAATTCTATGTTACCTTCCTAACTTACTAACCACCTTCATTTTGAAAGTACTCTGCAGCGGAGGGCAATGCCTAAATTCTCTTAGTGGTCTTAAGCAACAACATGTTGTTATCAGTTACCTTGGCTGCACGCCTGGTGTCCACTGAGACACTCACCCTCCCCCAGAGGGAAAAGGAGGAGGGAAGGGGGGAAAGAAGAGGGAAAAAAAAAAACTTGCAAAACTGAGACTGCTGAGAAAGGCAGTTTTATATTTACACAGAGAAGGAAAAATAAAAGAACTATAAGCACTATACACACGGGGAAAACTGACAATAAAGACTACTTCCTCACGAAAGGTGTTTTCCTCCTCTGAATAACAGCCGTCTATCTCATGCAACTGTCCCAGAAGAGAAGGAGTTGTTTCCTTCTGGTCTCTTTATATCTGAGCTGACATAACATGGTATGGAATAGCTTATTGGTAAAATATACATCAGGTAACCTATCCTAGTTCCGTTTCCCTCCCAGGGAGGGTTACAAACCCACTACAATCTCCACCCCTTATTCCATACCATTTTACATCACACTCATATCCCATATTCACCTATATCCTGCGCTTATACAGGTCTTGTCTTCTATGGTTGTCTTATCGTTGAGCACCAGCATCAGCTTAGTTCGGGTCTTTCTCATCTGGTGACTTATTTCCTGCAACATACAACTCAGAATACAAATTAGTTTTTTCCTAAGGTTAAATCTTGAGGCTCACATGGGGTTTCTCCGTCTTCTCTCATTATCCACCAAGTATTTCTTGGTCCTTGAGCAAAAACAATCCCACTAATGGGTTGCCTTTGCTTGAGGCAGGGTTAATCCAAACTGTTTTACTTAACATACCTCTCAAGTGAATTACTGGGACTTTGTCTCCATCCACAGTGTGAAGGGACTCCGATTGGGCAGGGCTGGCTCGACTGACAGAGCCTCTAGTGTTGACTAGCCATGTAGCCTTTGCTAGATGCTGATCGCAATTCTTGAAAGTCCCCCCACCCAATGCCTTGAGAGTAGTTTTCAGCAGTCCATTACACTGCTCAACTTTCCCAGTGGCTGGTGCTTGATATGGGATGTGATATACCCACTCAATGCCATGTTCCCTTGCCCAAATAGTAGCTAAACTGTTCTTGAAATGAGTCCCATTGTCTGACTCAATTCACTCTGGGGTGCCATGTCGCCACAGTACTTGGCCTGGGCTTCCTGCATGGCAGGCAAGAATTCACTACACATGTGTATATATATGTACTTCGGCAGCACATATACTAAAATTGGTGCTGAAACCCAGGGAGACTGCCAAGAAAGATTGTTTATATAAACACTACCTCGCTTATCTTTTTGTTTTTGCTATCTTGGGAACATACTAATATAAAACATGGCCTTACGCCCAGCTTTAGTATTTGTACTTTTACTAACAGTCTTTCTGGGATGTAGGACTTACCCTTTGAAAGACCTCCAGGGGGACGGATACAACTTTCTTTCCCTTCTTAATTTTGACATAGATGGCTCTGCAATGAAGGTACCAATGATATTTACAAACCCTTACTTGAGCTGTCTGGCAATGAGACTGCTTATAACCAACACTATAAGAACATTATGGGTATTAGGGAATGTAGTATTGTCTTTGTTGCCTTGTTGCAGGACAAAACAAACTTCGAGAGAGAACTTACTGGGATGTGCCTTAAAGGGCCCAGTTCCTGGGTGGCAGAGAATGTGGATGAATTTAGGCAGGTTCTTAGGGCGTTTAACACCCCCCATTGCCTGGGACTTCACATCAGAAGAAGTATTCAACCCCAACAAACTGACATGTCGTTTAATGGAAGGATGCCTTGCCTACCCCGATCAAAACCAGCAACTTCTTGCCCTGTACTGGGGCCTGGCCTGTGCTTATCGAGCTGCACTTCAGTACTCTAAAAAGACCATGACTGAGACAGGGACCCAAACTATGACATCTGAAGTCATTATTGCCCCTGTAGTGAAAAGGAAGACATGGGTAAGGAGATCTACAGGACCTACAGGCGATTAGTAAGGGAGGAAGAAGGAGAAGGATCTACTCTGCCTGCGCCTCCAAGAGAAGAAGGGGAGGCAGGACAAATAGCCAGTGATTCACTAGAGGAAGTGGAAGCATTTCTGCATGAGAGAAGCAGAGAGGAAATCAGACAGGAAGGCAAAGTTAGCCAGTCCCTGAGCCCATTAGAACTTCGGAACTTGCAGAGAAGTTGCAGCCGCCAGCCTGGTGAACGAATTCCTACCTGGCTGCTCTGCTGCTGGCATAATGGAGCTAGTAGTCACCTGTTAGAAGGTTATGAAGCACAGCAACTAGGATCTATTGCCAGAGAGTGTGAAATCGTAAAAGAAATTGGAAAGGAGAGGGGCATTTGCAGTCTTTGGGTTCGGCTCCTCTCAAGTGTGAGAGAAAGGTATCTATTCAAGGAAAATCTAATGAGCTCCTCAAGAAAGTGGACTACTACAGATGGAGGCATCTAGTACCTGCGGGAACTGGCAATGCTGGAAATCCTTTAAAATGGCACATACTTCAGCAATCCAGAGGATGTCCCTTGCACACTGCCCATGTGGAGAAAGGTAATTCAAGGTGTTCCTGCATCATGTTAACTGCCTGGTGACAGTATACCATCCGAAGATGGATGAACCATCTGTGGACATGATGTCTGCCTGGATACGGAATATAAAAGAAAGTATGGAAGCCTCCTCACTCCCACAGGGCAGCAAATCAGACAGCTCCGATCTCTGCCACCAGCACACTTACACTGAGGAGAGGCCTTACAAGTGCCCCGAATGTGAGAACTGCCTCTGAGACAGCCCGAGAGATCAGTCTCGGTTTCCTTCTGTCCCACTCAGAAGGAAAGGAAAGGAAGCCCCAAGAGCAGGCCACATGGTGAACTCTGGTTCTTTCTGTGTGACCAAGGGAAAGACATGAAGTCCCTTGACTTTCCTGCAGCAAACAAGGCACTTTAGGTATGTGCAGCTGTTAAAGAAAGCAAAATGTTCAAAGCTCCAGAATAAGGGCCAAGAAAGATTGAAGAAATAGCATTGCCTGAAGAGAAAGGACTATAAAAGACCACTTTCAAAAGCCATAGAGGATGGTTGCAAAAAGGAAGGGGTGTATGTGTTCCCTTTCTGTGGTTGGTAGGAAATAAAAGTAAATGGGAGGAATGCAAATTGAACCACCTGTGTAGAAACTGGAGTATTTTACTTGTGGAAATGTGTAAAACCTTTGACTTTGAGCATCTCTTAGAATATATCAGAAAAATGTCAGTCAAAACTGACTGTAGTTAAGGATTGACTGTAGTTAATCCTGTCTTCCAGCTGGGGGGGAGTTCCTATTTCTAGGAACTGATCCTGAAGTAGTTTTCCATAACCTTCTGCTTTTACAAAATGGAAATTGGAATCATATGAGCTTAAGAAAGGTTCTATTTCTAGAATCAGGTACTAGAGCTCATACTGGGAATGATAGTGAATTGCCAGTGCTCTGTGGTTGAGTCTTTCCCTGCTGTCCAAGTGAAAAAAAAGCAGCTGATCTCTTTATGCTCTTTCTCTTGAAACAGAGTCTGGGACATGTTGGTTCCTGGTGTTAAACAGCCTTCATCCTTTGCTGCTTTAGAATTCTCTACCCTCATCATAAGTCTAAAATCTGTCAGCTCAAGAGAAACCAGTCTCTGCTTCGCACTGTCAGTTGGAATTTTGTGTTTTGCACAGATGAATGAGAGCTTAAATGAGTAACATCTGTGTAATAATGCAGATACCTCCCTTCAAGGAACTGGCTTGTCACAGTGACTTGGTTCTGTCCTTCATTACTCATTGTTGTAATTCTCTTGAGTTCACACTTTGAGTTTTATTCAGTTCAAGAAATTCAGAGGCAGCTACCTCACTGTTTACAGATTTCACAGAATATTCCAAGTTGGAACGGTCCCACAAGGATCTTGTCTTCTCTTTCTTCATGTGTTTCTATCATACTGTGTGTTGCAGAACAGAACACGGGAACTTGAGAAACCACGTGCAAGCACATCAAAGCCTGTCTGGTGCTTGTGCTCAATGATCTATGTCAGCTGTTTTGGTAAAGTGGCACCAGCAGGCCATTGACATCAGTAGATAATCTTGCTTAATAGCATTAGATTTCCTAATGGTGAGTTCTTGAGTTCTCTACTGTGGCCAGTTTTATGCATAAATGTTGCATTGATTTAGGCTGCAGCAGAGCACATGAGTTATGAGCTGGATGAGTCTTACCAAACCCAAGTCACTGCTCTAACTGAGGGGGGTAGATGAGAGCTTTCTCCTTGAAAAAAGGAAGGTACAAGGGATGTTTTGTCCTTAAAGGACAGAAGCTGACACTGTTGTGGTTGGGCCTGTTTTCCTGAGATAAATCTTTCCTAAAGTTTTGAAAGAGAAGTTACATAGTTTACCTGGAACATACTAGGGGAAGTATCATGCCAGGTGCTTTGCAGATAGAACTGTGTGTTCATAACTTTCCTCTTCTGGCCCTAAAACTTCTGAATATCTCCTGTTGGCATGGGAGTAATTAGCTTGAATGTTACTGGGTACAGTGTACTTGTATATTGGGCTGCAAGGGCATGTCTGACAGTGCAGTGATTTGCACCTACACTGAGATTAGTTCTGACACAGAAAGCTATCAAAGCTGTGGTTGATAACATTCTGAATGCACAGAATGATGTTGGAACCAAGGGAAATCCAGTGGGATGTAGGAAGAGTGGCATGCAACTTTCGTTACTGTGTAATGGGGGCTCTGAGCAACCTGGTCTGGTTGGAGATGTCCCTGTTTGTTGCAGGGGGGCTGGATTAGAGGTCCTATGAAGGTCTCTTCCAACCCAAACCATTCTATGCTTCTGTGTATTTCAGTGTAGGATCAATCCTGGTGGACAGGTTGGGGAGTATCTGAAACCACATATAAGGAAAAGTAGAAAGAACTGTGGTTCCTGCTGACAAGGATGTGGCAAGTACAATATCCCATTCACTTGGTTCATAACACAAGAAGCTTAAATTTCACCAAGGAAGATCAGAATGAGGTGTATAGAATGTTTGTGATATTTAAGGATGGGAATAGTTTGGGGAAGGATTGTATTATTTCTACCCCTGGAGGCCTTCAAGAATGTGTTTGGTTGGTAAATGGAACAAACTTATATGATTGCATGTCTTCTTGTCATTACCTGGAAAAGGGCCCAACTGAGTTTTGGGAATTATTTTCTTCTTTCTTTCTTTTTTTTTGATTTCTTCATTTTCTTACTTTTTGGTTTTTTGGGTTTTTTTTCGTTGACAAGAAAGCAATATTTGACCTGCACAGTTGAGCCTGCTGTAAGACCCAGTGGAACACCTTTATCTCTTGAAATATGGATAAGTGTTATCAGGCTACAGGTGCTATTCTGGCATTGGCAGATCGTGTCCAGCACTTCATCCACCACTACCCCCAAGTCCTTCTGAGAGTGCTCTCAATCCACACATTGCCCAACCCGTATCCCTGTTTGGGATTGTTTCGACCCAGGTGCAGGAGCTGCAAGCAATCTTGTTGAACATCATGAGGTTGGTGTGGGCTCACCTCTCAGGCCTGCCAGGATTGTTCTGATGGTATTCCTTCCTCTGGAATATTAAGCACAACACTCAGGTGGCTGTCACCTGCAACTTAGCTGGGGATGCATTCAATCTCACTGTTAATGTTCCTGATAAAGATGTTAAATAATACTGATCCTAATAGAATATAATACACCCCATCTTTTAAAAAGGCAGGAGGATGATCTGAGTCATCCTCCCTTCTGCCCCCAGGGCCTGAGTGTTTTTGGTAACCGTTTCTGTGCACATGAGAAACTAACGCGGGTGGGGACAGCAACACCAACTACATTGTTAGAAATACCCATGGGCATGTCCCATGGGTTTTCATTCTGTTCCAAAATCAGTTTAAGGAAGTTTTATGATGACTTTGATGCAATTTGGTTTAGGCCCTCAATGTGGACTTGGAGTGCCAAAATTATGCCCTTTGGACAGTTGTGGTGCTTCAGTTTCCGCTTCTCCCCAGCTCAGCCATCTCAGTTCCTTCCACTTCTAAACCAGGATAAGCCAAGTGGGTCTTCTTGACATAAAGCAACTAATTACAGCACCTTTTACCCAGCCCCTTCCTGTCAGAAAAGTCAAAACTCTTAAAGCAGCTTCTACAGGGAACTGCTGTTGAACTGTGTGGCCTCTCTCCTTGAGCTGACATCAGCCCTTGTTTATCACTGCCACTGTACAGAGCAGTGTCTCATAAGCCTGGTGGGGCAGTAGGAGCATATTCTGTTGAAAAACCTGTGTGTTTGCTCTTTGGGTGCCTGTAATCATCTCACATTTTCAGCATTCAGGCTTGGTTGCCTGTTGGTAACAACCTTTCCAGCTGCACCGAAAGAGTGATTTCTGAACAAACATGGAAAAGAAGAGAAGATTAAATAGGTGACAGCCAGTGAAGACAGGAGCCAGGCTGGGCTGTTGTTTTTTGCTGGGGTTTTCTTTAAATTAATTATTTTATTTTGGGAAGCCAAGATACATTTGTGTCATGGGGGAGGGGGCCATCCATGGCTGACCAGACATATGGTGCCTTATTCCCTGGACAAACTTTTTATTTATTGCCCTGGTTTTGGATGAGACAGAGTTAATTTTCTTCTCAGTAGCTGGTGCAGTATGAAAACTCAGTATGAAAACTGCTTACCCAAAATCAAGATCTTTTCAGTTTCCCATGCTGTGCCAGTGGGCAGGGGCATAAGAAGCCATTAGGGAGCATCTCAGGGACAGGTGAGCTGAACAATCCAACTGCTTCAGAGAACATCATGCTCTGTATATAAACTGGGGGGAGCTAATTAAACTCTACTTATCTCAACCCATGAGTTTTAGAGGGGTTTTCTTCTGGTCCTCCTCCCCATCCTACTGCAGGGTGGGTGGTGAGCAGAGGACTGTGTGGTGCTTGATTGCCAGCTGGGGTTAAACCACGACATTTATCTGTAAACACAGATGCTTTGCAAACTTAATTTTTACATGTTCATTTCCAGCCACATTCAAAGAGGAAACACACAGAATTCCTCAGGTCTTGCCTTGGAAGACCTTGGGAATAAGCTGTAGTATTCCCAAACACAGCTTCAAAAGAAAAGTGGATTTCTGTGGCCTATAGTCCTAGCACAGACAGGGGAAAGGATGGCAATAGGGTTTTGTGGTGTTCTTGGGTGGTGGTGTTTTGCTCCGTGAGCCTAATAAATACATGCAGCATACCTGGAAACACAGGGACAGTGAAGGAGCTTGGGGCCCACCTCCAGCAAAGACCTTGGCATGAGCTGCCTGTACCTATCTGTGATGACTTCCCTGCACTGCTGATGCCTTCAACACCTGTTTGCTTGATGCAGTGACTTCTCTGGATTAATGATGCCTCTGTAATGCATTCATTGCTTGATTAGAAAAATTACCTGTTCCTTCTTGCAGGGATCAAACTGTTGCTGAGGTCAGTGTGCTGAGACCATTGTTAGTCTTTTCATTACTGGTCTTTTACAGACACTTTATTGCAGGCAGCTGATGAAGTCAGCTAATTAATCTGCTGCCCCTTGGTCCTCCTCAGACCCACCTTTCCCTGTAGTACAGTAGAGGTGTTCTGACCTGTAAATAATGGTCCACAATATCTGCTGTGAGCAAGCCAAGGAAGAGCACAGAAAATATTGTTACTTGTTCTTGCTTTGGCCACCAAATCTCCCAGTATCACTTCTGAGAGTCACTGAGTTGTCAACCAGTCCTTACTAATACCTCATCTGGCAGGCTGACATGAAGCTGGTTGAAGCCTGGAGATGGATACTTTGGAATTTGGCCAGAATGGTGACCAGACTGCCACATTTCCCATTTCACTGCTCGAAACAAGGAGTTTCAAGGGAGCTTGCACTGAGTGATAAAAGGGTTTGTCACTGATGCCACATGAGCCCATATTTCACCTCCAAATGGTCCTGCAAAGGAGGAACCTGTTTGAAATGTGGCTGATGCAACTTTTGTGCATGGCCACTGGTGCTCATACAGAGGGTTTGAGTCCTTAAAAGGTGTGAATGGGACAGTTGTCCTTGCTGGTAATACTAATTGTTGACATTATCAAGCAATAAGGTAGAAATGCAAAGCGCCACCAGAGTGCTCTCTGCCCTGCTAAGATCTTGCTGCCAACACACCCCAATAAGTGTTTGCAGCAATAGCAGCTGGAAACAACAGGTTATGCACATTAAATGACTTTGTAATTGCACTGGCTGTCAAAACATGGAAGATTTTGTCTTGTTAACAGTTTGCTTTTATGTGGCTGCCTTTCTTTGGGACCCATCATCCAGGGTGGGCTGGAGAGGAACTTAATCAGAATGACTGTGTGATACCTGAATAATGCCCAGGATCTGTGCAGAAAGGGGTATCTACATCCTGGAAAGGCAGCAGTATCTGAACAGAATGGCCCAGGCGCTGAGGAAAAAAAAGGAAGGGAAAGGGTGTTCTAATAGTTTTAGAACACCAGAGGGTGTTCTAATAGTTTTCCTTTATTCATCAAGGCTGTTTTACAGCAAAATACCTGACTAAGGCCAGTTTGAAGAGGGAAGAGAGAAGACTGCAAGGAGTTTGGGAGTCCCTCATGCTTTTTTTTTTAAGTGAGGGAAGAGGAACACATGAAGTAGAGGGAAACAGGTATAACCCTTCCTTCCTGATGTGATTCTTAGTTGGTACCAAGTGCAGCTGCTGGTTTACACCAGAAGGGTCAAATCCAAACCATCCACTGCCCTTCCATATGCTGTGTGTGGATCAGGACCACAGCTCTGACAGTGACCAGTTGCAGCTGGAAGATTTCGGGCTATTCTTCCTTGTTCTCCCCAGCCCTCCCCCACTGCTTGTCATCCCTGGTCTGTGTTCCATTCCAGAGATCTGGGATACAAGCAGGCACCTTAATTTATAGGGGGGAAAAAAAATGTACATGGTGGTGGGCAGAGGGGTGTGAGTGGAAATGAGTTGTGCTGATAAGCCTTTCAACTGTATTTTATTCTACCGGTGCTCTTAACAAACAATCTTTATGAAATGCAAACCTGGCTTATCAGGCTAATGCAGATTGTCTGAAATCCTTATCTCCATGGGCCAGTTAGCTGGAGTGATTCCCTTTTCACAGGGAATAGAGAATGAAGAGCTGCACACAAGCCTTCCCCCACACCCCCCGCCCCTCCCTCCAATCGTTGCCATTTACTGGCAGTGAACCGAACGGCTCTGATTTCCAAACTCATAAATAACGCACGGCCTTAGATCTGAGCTCTCCCGTGTCTCCAAACAGTTGTTCGGCTGCACAGAGAGACGAGAATTGGCCCATGAAGGTCTTGGGGGCAGGGCTGGGAAAGGGAAAAAGGGAAGAGCCCCTGGTTTGTTGCACCTTTCTAGAAGAACAGTGTTTAAACTGACATCTAATGCTAGAGCAGCACAATCTCCTTCTAACCACTGTCAACAGACCTGGCCCTTCCAATTAAATGTTTTCTTGATGTGATTTTTGCTCCATAGCTTAGTCTGCTGGGGAGAAGCTGCCGATATTTGTATGTTGAAGATTTATGGTGAGAAATGCACCTACTGCTCAGGAGAAGGTTTATTTCTTCATTAAGTTCATGCTGCATGTGTATTTTCTATGCCTTATTCGGGTCAAATTCTTCCGCTTTCTCTGCCTTTGTTGTGAATGTATGTGGGAGGGTCCATCTCATACTATCTGATGTTTCTCCTAATCTGGAGATCTGTGTCTTCCCAATTCTTTTCATTCTAGAGTTAACACGTTTCTCTCTTGGAATTTCAACCCTTCATCATGGGTGGATATTTGGGGTGAAGACCTAATTCTGTTGAAACCAGCAGCTGAAGTCGTCTTGCCAGGACCTGAAATTCATCCATCTTCCATGCCTTCTGGGAGAGCTAGACTCAGCTCTCTTGCTAGACTCAGACATCAGTCAATGCTCTGATTTGCTGCTGAGTTTCGTGGTGCATTTAAGGAGCATTTATCTGTCCTTCCCTTCAGGTTGTTTTTTTTTACCCTGCCTGCTGAGTTGCAAAAGGCAGTTAGCTGGTCTCCAGTGTCCGAACTGGAGTTAGTTAGCCTGGAGAAAAGGACACTCAGAGAGAGGGACCTTATTTGTCTCTTGAGTAGCTGGAAGGGGGCTGTAGCAAAGCGGGAATTGGCCTCTTCTCCCAGGTGACAGGACACGAGGAAACGGCCTCAAGTTGTGCCAGAGGAGATTTAGATTGGATACTAGGAAATATTTCTTCACCAGGAGCATTTTCAAGCACTGGAAAAGGTTGCCTAGGGAAGTGGTGAAATCACCATCCCTGGTGGTATTTAAATGATGTGTAGATGTGGCACTTAGGGACATGGTTTAGTGCTGGAGTTGGCAGTGCTGGATTAATGGTTGGACCTGAGGATCCTAGAGGTCTTTTCCAACTGAAATGATTCTAGGAGTCTAGGGGGAGTCTTGGACTGTGTTTTGGGAGAACAATTTTGCAGGTTTATTCTTTCTCCCCCTGAGCACACAGGTAAGTTGCTCTGGTGAGTCCTACTGCTCTTCCCACAGCTGCCACCTCAGTCAAGTCGCTGGATGACTGGACCAAGCAGTGACTCATGGACAATAAAAAAGTGGCATGTTGGGTGTGAGGCTTTGCAAGCTGTGAGCAGACTCTTTCTCCTGTCACTACATCATTCCTGGGGCAGAGGTGTGGCCTACAGCCTGAGAAGCTCTCTGGTGATGTTAGAGCACAGGTAAGGCCTAGTTCGCTCCCAAAGCACTGGTGTGCCCAGGGGAAACTGTGTTTTTGGTTCTTGCATGTGCAGGACCCTTCTACCAGCTCATTTCTGGATCAGGATGGGCCCCACTGAACTACCCACAGGGAAACTGGGAGGAGTCACAGAAGCTGCCACTTTTCAAAGGTGATGGCTGTTCCTGATAATGCCAACTGGCTCAGCTTTCATTTCATCTTCCTAATGACTAATGCAGACAGATCAATTAGGAAGACTGCACACAAGAAACTGCAGCTCCTCAACCCTCCCCCAGATAATAATAAAAATATGCCCCCTCTTTTCTCCTCCCTTGAAGTCCCCAGGAGAGTATTAGCTGGTGCTGCAGGTGCAGCCGCCCTGCAGGGTGGTGAGAGCAATGAATAGTAAGGTTTTTAGCTCAAGCACACTAAGGCTGTTCAGCAGCCATTGGCTAATCCTCCGTTAATCAGATTATGTAAATTACTACTTCAGCATCCCCATCCCATCTCTTGTCCCCCTGCTCTCCAAGCTGGAAATAAAAGACACTCTAAAAAGAAACATTCAAATGGCAAAAAGGCAGCACTGCTGAAAAGGGGTGGGCAGAGGGTGCTGGGATGAGGAGCAGGGCTTTGTTTCCATGCAGACAGGCATTCTGCCTTGGCAAAGCCGTGGGAGACACCAGCAAACCAAAGGTCAGGAGTGGGTGCTGCCTGTGTATTAACAGTGTCTTGGTACCAGGCTGGGGAGGGCAGTGCTGGTGCATTCCTGGAGGCCAGAACTTTGCCCCAGAACTTTTGGTGTGCTAAAAGAGCATCCCTGACCTCCTTGAAGCACAGAGACCTCCTGCCTGTTACTTTGCATTCACGATGTGTTTTGAGTTCATTCATTCACAGTGTAAAACCCAGCACCTCAAACAAGGCATGGGTTGAGAGATGCTGTCAGCAGTCTGCACTCAGTCTCTGAGCACAGCAACTGAACTGAATGAAGGGACAGGTAACCAAAAATGGCCACTGAAGCTGTGTCTCTACAAAGCCTGGACTTGATTGCCCAAAACCTGCTCTTGTGCTTTATAGCATGCAAGGTGATCAAAACATCCTCTAGCTCTGGGTATGATATAGGCTCATGTCTTCTTGAAACATTGGCCAGGAGCACCAGCAATCACACCAGCATCTTCCTCAAGTGTAGCCAGTGCTCAGAACATGGCTTGTGGCACTTACTTGGTCTCTAAGGTTGTCATGTTTCCATCCAGGAAGGAGAGATGGTCCTTTTTTGTTACCAATAGGAGTAGAAAGCTGAAGAAGGTAAGAGAGGTCAGTTGAAACTAAAACAGAGGAGCTGAGAGCTTACTAATTCATTGTGTTCCCACTGAAAATGACCCAGAAAACCAAGCTGAGCTATGTTTGTGGTATGATAGTCCTGGGCGAATGCAATTTGTGATGAGGATGAAGTTGCCTCTCTCATGGCAGATACAACACACCGGAGATGAGATCATCTACTCCAAAGAGGGTTTTGCACTGGGCTTTTGGTACTCACAGAGGATGAAGAGAATTTGATCTCCATTTCTTCTCCACTGTTGAACACACATCCCTAATACTCATGTCTTGTTCACAAAGGCTAGGCAAAGCTCTCTGAAGGGCTACTCAAGGGCTGTTTAAAATTTGCATATTCAGGGTTCAGATCCTTCAGGTTTGATGGGTCCAGCAGGTCACAAGGCAGGTCTTGGTTTCATGAGCTCAGGTGGGGTGGGAACATGGAAGGACTTCATGAGTGTTAATGGAACTGCTTCCCTGTGCTGTGGTGGAGGCTGGGACACCAGCTCTGCAGGAATGATACTTGTGGTCCAAATGATTAGGAGCTTTTGCCTGACCTTGAAAAATTATTTTGAAAATGCAGGTGGTCAGATATGAATATTGCACAGTTCTCACCTGGAGGAATTTTGCCAAAAAATTTGTCTTCCATTCTCTAGGCTTCTGTTGGCTTTTGTAGAGCTAGTGGAAAGCAAAAGGATGTATAGCATCCTTTTGATTCCATCCATATGATGGAATACAGGCAAATTCAAAGAGTGATGGAGTGATTCCTGCATGCTGCAAATCAGCACTGTTCTACAGTAACTGATGAAATTTTGTCAGTTTGCACCAGCTGAGCATCTGAAAAACAGAGGCGGACTTGAAAAAAATGGAAACAAAGAAACTGAAAATGAAATTTGAAATTAATTGTACCATCTCTCCACCATCAAGTCAGCAATAAGGGTATACATTCATAACTCTGCAAAAAAATAGGATGGAATAATTTTAAAAGCGAAGTAAGAAAGCTACCTCTAAGAGTCAGAATAGTGAGCAGGTCTGGGTTTTTCTATATGAGATGGACTCTTTTATTACATTAAGCTCCTGAGAGGCTGAGTTTATTGAAGTTTCCCTTTGCACACATATGCACCACTGTTCCTGCAAGAGGAGCACCAAATAGGGGACCTTTCCTTTGAGGATTTCAACCTCAACCACTCCCATTCAGTAAGAGGTATTTGGGAGATCCAGAGCAAATTCCCTTCTTCCTTGCAAGAG
Source organism: Pseudopipra pipra (assembly GCF_036250125.1). NCBI lineage: Eukaryota > Metazoa > Chordata > Aves > Passeriformes > Pipridae > Pseudopipra > Pseudopipra pipra. Next base: position 42,634,342 of record NC_087581.1, on the reverse strand, counting down.
TTCACCTCAAAGAGGAAACCATGTAGTTCCAAAGATTTGCACATGAAGAAAGAGGACTTGCCAGTCTGGGAAAAATCCTAGAGGTTCCCAGGACATCAAATACACATGGCTCAGGGTTGTGGGGCTTGCCTGAAGTCATATTGGAAAATAAACCTCTCAGTCCCTACTTTTTATCGTTAGTTGAAAGTCTGTTGTAGAAGGTGCAAATACATCTATGGCAATGACCCTTCAGGGCTTAAAGTCTGGTCAGAAAGGTCTTCTTATATTCAGCTCCACATTTCTTTGAATCTCTGGTTTGAGTGATGCTTATGTGGTGGCCTTACTGCCATGTGCAACCTGAGCTCCATGTTGTGTGCCACTGAGTGGGAGCTGCTGATTCTCTGAGGTGTCTGGCTTGTTTTTTTTTTTATTTTAGGTGATTTCCAAAGAACTTCCAATGTCTAGGTACGTATGTGTCAAGAGGAAACTGATCTGCTTGCCTCTCCTCTTGCTCCTGGTGGAAAGCTTTAGAGGTACATTAAGTTTTTAGTCTCTTTATTCTGTGGCTAAACATTTTCTTCAAGGCCATCAGCAAGTTTCAACATTAAAGAGGATGATTTTGGTTCCTGGAATTAAGCTAAAGAGTGTGGCCAGAATTTAAAGCACCCCCTGATGTGTTTTGTTAACACTAATAAGAGATTCAAAATGCTACAAAAACTTCACATGATGAAAGTTTAATATTTCAGCAGTCTGCATGCAGCTGCTATTCTGAACCTCAAGCAGCCTCCTCCAGTTCCATATATTCAAAATCTATTAATCTAGATTATGATTTTAAAGGGCAGGAGCCCAGATGTGTATAATTGTTTCTTACTGTTCCCATATGTAGAGCATGGCTCTGAACCCAGTGATAACATGGCTGAGTGTTTGCAGCCTCTTGCTGTCCTTTTCCAGCCCATCACTTCATGTGTGCTGCTTTCATCAGGCTGAAAATGGTCACTTCAAAAGCAGAAAAAATTATTTGAATCCAGGCCTATCTTTTGAAATCTCTGCTGAGATTTAGGTGGGATTCTCTGTGAATATCCTGCTCACCTGTAATAAGAGTTTAGCTGGAGAAAGACAGTTTGAGTTCTGTCCCAGTGTGAGACATAAGCATTTTTGTTTCCATCTGACCATCACTCTCTCTTGGAGAGGCTTCTGTTGGCCCTGGAAGTGGTGTAGCAGGATAAAGCCTTTTGCTTCTCCTTGCATACCACACCTATGCCAGAAACAGCTCTTCTTCCTTTTAGGAAGAGAAATAACAAGTGTTATGGCCCCTAGGATGTTTCAGGGGCTGGAATTTAAATGCTGGCATGCTGAATTTCAGAAATGGACATGAGAAACACAGTTTTGAGGGCACTCACACTCTTCAGTCACCCACGTGTTCTTGGCTTCTTCAAAGTGTCCAACTCTTGCATGTTCCACTTTACAACGTGCAAATGCTGTTGCATAAGACACTGCAGGCAATGTGCTGCTTCATCCAGATCAGTTACTGGTGCCTGGGGTGCTGAGGCAAAAGCAGGTGACCTAGCTGAAGTGGTATTGGGTGGCCGCTGAAAACCAGATATGCTGCAGGTAGGGAACTGCCTCAGACTCCAGGAAAACTCTCAGGATGTATCCCAGCAGAAATTTTTGTGACAAAAAGCATGCCTAGGGTGCAATGCTGCTTTCATGACTCTTGTTCCTGTCTGAGCTATAATGTCCTGGCAACTATGGGTTAGTCTAGGGAAAAGTAATCCCAGGACTGCAGGCATGTACTGGTAGTGTGTTGCCCCTGCTAATGTGTCACTGCCAGGTTTGGAGAGAAAGCCGAATGGGATTGGTGTGGTTCATCAGTGCCAAGTAATCACAGTTCAATAGCAAGCTTAATAAAGAGATAGTGAAGTAGACTGTCACATATGACCCCTTCAGAGCATTCTGACAGGGTGGAAAACACCCTTAAAGCTGGTTTTAAAAGACAGCAACAGCCTCAAATGGGCTGCCACAGAGGAATTCGGGAGGACTAACCCCCTCATTCAGCAGAAGGGAAATGAGGAGACTGTGGTGTCACCACAAATGTGGCAGTGGCTTCTCTGAGGGGGCTGGGGTATCCCTTCTTCACCTCGTGTTTCCCCAGGGACACAGGTTTCTCACCATGAGCCTGCCTCTGGAGAGAGCACGCATCTGACAGCAACAGGAGCAGGATTCAGCTCTCCTGTCAGCTCTCCTGATAGCAACAGGAGCAGGATTCAGCTCATCCACTGCATGGATACATAAGTGAGAATCAATAGCAGTCCATTCAGCTCCTCTCCCTGCAAGGAAAGACATTTTCCTTACTGTATATTTTACAGTGCTCTGTCTGGCCAGGTTCTGAAAGCCTGAGGCAGTGAGGTATCCAAGCACTTAGGAGTCAAGAGCTTCAGCACCCTCCTCTTTCTGGACTTGCAAGCCCCCTTCCCTGCTGGCTGGAGCATCTCAGGGCAAATTTTGGGTGCATAATGAGCTGGAAGAAGTAACAGAGAGGAGGGGCACTCTCCAGCTCTCCAATATAAATTACATGGAAATCAGACTTCTGTAAGGCCAAAGGCCCCTCTGGAATAGGGCCTTTAGTTAACATAACACTTGTGCTAAATGAAGCGGTTGACATAGCTTTCAGGCTGTAGTGCCACTGTTAATTTACCGTGTGAAAGGGCTGAACCTTCAGTCGAGCTCTGCAGGGAACGACTTGCCCCGGTGGGGACCGAGGCTCATTCTCTCCCGAGAGCAACCGCATCATTCCACTGCTGGCTCATTAATATTTATAGGGGCAATCCTGTTAACTGAAACACTCTCAGGGCTTTTAAAAACCCAGTAGGTGAGCACTGCCGAGCCATCCTGCTGTTCGCGGTGAGCTGGTCTGGGTAAGAGCTGAGCTTTCCTGGGACTTGGCAGAGGGAAGCGGTGAAGTGTGTTTTAAGCTGCCTTATCTTTGGGTAGACGTTTTCCCGCCCCATGAAAGGGGGGTGATGAGCTGGGGCTTCCCCTTCCCCATCTCTTTTTCCCCTTTAACATCCTGTTGCTCCAGGGTGTAAGGAGGTATCTTGCTCTTGTTCTCTGTGTTTACTTCTATGCCCACTCAAAGCAAACTCCCAGCACCTAACGGAGAAGTGGATGGAGGTGCAGATGGGATTGTCCAGGTCCCAAAGGCTCTGTATGTTTGTAACAAGGCCATGCCCTTGCTGGCTTGTGCCTATGGCAATTTTGTGACTATTTTTATAGAAACAAAGACTGGTTTGGGTGGGAAGGGAACCTTTAAAGGCTATCTAGTTCAACCACCCTGGGGTGAGCAGGGCCATCTTCAATTCGACTACTTAGCTCCGTGCCCCACCCAACGTAACTTTGAATGTTGCCAGGGATGGGGCATCTACCACTTCTCTGGGCAACATGTTACCCAGGGGAAGGGTGAGGCTGGATGGACCAGCCTCTGTCTTGGACACAGACATCTACTGGAGGGACTAGCCTCTGTCTTGGACACAGATATCGGGGCTTCAGCCATGGGGATGGTGTTAGTCTGCAGTTTTTAGTTTTCTCAGTCAGATGTTAGCTTGCTTGTCTGTTGCCCTTGAGCAGAGAGGAAGCTTTGGGGACACCTCAGCAGTGGAGGAAGAAGCCTGTGTTTCACCAACCCTGCCTCTTAGCCACAGGGACATGGAATGGACTCATCTTTGATGTAAAAGCATTAATTAAACCTACATTTAGTGCACTGCCTGGAACCTGAAGGGAAGGCAGGCAGACCTGTGAATTCACACCTGTGGTCTCGTTGTCACACAGACTGAGGCAGAGGGGCAGTGCAGGGCTTGAGGCAGGACTGGGACAGCAGCAGCTGTAGTTGTCCTCCTGGCTGCGGAAGGTGCATGACTCCGAGTGAAAGGGAGCTTCCACCAAGGAAGTCAGGGCAGGATCGACTTGCCTGCATGTGGTCACCCCCACAACTGCACCTCACATCCCGTCAGAGCAGAGCGGGAACCCCCTGATTGGGAATGTAATAAAAACACCAGCCTGTTCCTCAGTAGGGAGTCATGTTCAAGATGGCTTTTGAAAGAGCACTGCACCTCTGTCTTCGGAAATATTTACAAGCTCAGAGTTGGTTAAATAAGAAAAAATTTAAAAAATCCCCCCAAAGAGAAGAGGGAAAAAAAGAGAAAAGTTAGATTATAGCTAAAGCTGCTTCCACCTTTTCCTGCAAAGTTCACCTGATCTAGCCAGTGTCACTGGCCTAAGAGACTAAGGCTGGTAAGGATGGTCTCAGCTACAGCCCCATACCAGCCCCAGAAAGGGGCAGAGGGTGTGTGGTGAGAAGAGAAAAGGCAAGACAGAGAATCTCCTGGGAGATGCAAAACAAGCTCCCTGGATTGCCGGGACTAGTGGTGACACGCGCCAGACAAAGGACTTGCTACTCTATAAATGAGGCAGCCGGGACCAGTGCAACGCTGACTCAAGCAGGAGCAAGCTCCGTGGCCAGGCACTGGAAAAGCAGTCGAGAAAGAAAGATAGGAAGCGTCTGACTTGGCTGTCTGTTCATCCACTGACCAGGTTTCCAAGGCATAAGTCGGTGTGACGAGAAAAGTAAGTGATACTGGCCTCTTCTCTTTACTGCCTCCCCTTCTTTGGGCTTACTTTGCAACTGTCTTAGGAATGTCAAAGTTTCCTCTCAGACCAGGGAATATCCTTAAAGAAAGGAATTTCTGCAACAGTCCTTTGCCATTCACCGGATTTTCATTTCTTGTCCTGACACCTCCGGTTCTTGTAATCAAAAAATGTAAGAATAAGGCACTTGTTCTGACAAACAGCCACTTACAGGTGGCTGAACTTAATCAAGTGGAGAAATAGTCTGTGCCTGGACTTTTCCAATTCTTAGTATCCACAAAGATTCAGCGAATCAGACCTCACCAGAAGAAAATATTGATTGGTTTTACTGCTTTTGAAAGAAATGGTGATGATTAGATGTGCAGGAAACTAATGTGATTTTAAAATCACTGTTCTTACTATTCCTATATTTTCTTACATTGTACACTGTAGGCAAAAGCACTTATAGTACTGCAAAGAGCTGTAAATCAGAGTTAATGCACTGGTGCAAAATAATTAGACAAAGCACCATAGACTCCCTGAGTTTAGAACTAAAATTTCACAGAATTCTCCTATGGTGTTTGATATTTAAAACAAATTACTTGCAAAAGTACAGATAATAATGTATTGATTGGTCTTATGCTACATGCTTATTCACTAGACTGTGGAAATTCACTAGCAGTGTCAACAGGTAATGGTGTAAAGAAACAGTTTCAAATTTCCAATCCCTACATATTTAAAAATATTCCCATATTTTACTGGTCATCTGTTTACAGCTGATGTGTCTGTAAAATACACAGACATTTGAATTTTCCTTTGATCAATAGTTCACTCAGGAGGAAAAGCTTAGCAATTTTATTAATTTCACTTCTACTGCTAAATATTAGTAACTCTCAGATTTGTAAAAAGACTTTTGAAACTGCCAGTCTAAAAGATGTTTATATTTCCAGGGGTAGCCGCCTGCATAAAACTTCATTTGCCTGAGAAAGTTAATAAACAGTAAAACACACCTTTCCCCCCCCCCCCCCCCCGAAGTAGCTGTCTGTATCCTTCCTGATTTCCTTATAACACTACAGGACAGTATTTCATTTTCAGAATCTTTATCCACTAACCAAACAAAAAAACACCAAACAAATAAACAAAAAAAAAAATCCAAGCTCAACCAACCAGCCAACCAAAAAAAACCCAACCTCCTTAAAATAAATACAGCTTGTTTTTACTACCTGTTTACATAAATCATTAAAGTAGTTGTGAAATGAGCAGATGATTCAAAAAAAAATTCTCATAGAGCCATCATGCCAGGTAGGAAGCTTGGGGGCTGAATGCAGGTGGTTGAGACTAAAGGGATGATCTTTGTGCTGCTGTTTCTATCAAGTGTAGCCCCACAGAGGTTACTGGGATGATGTTTAGGGGAAAAAGGATTGTGGTCCTTGTCTTGCAGTGATTTATATCTCACTTTTGGAAGCTATATGTTCCCATGGTTGCTGCATTTGTCTGTGCTTATGTGACCTCTAGTCTTAAGCAGTGCAGACATTTGGGTGGTCAGAAGTCTAGTTTCAGCTTTGGCAGAAAGACAGGGCACTGCATGCTGCTGATTCTCTCAGACCTTCAGTCCTGCTTTGGCTGAAGTCACAGAGAGATTTGCCACCAGCCTGGATAAAATGCAAAAGGAAATGTTGCTTTGTAATAAAAGATCTGTCTTCTCCCCGACGCAAACGTCCCTTACAGCCCTGGATTTTCCCCTCTCTGCTCCTGACAACTCCTCTAACAGCATGAGCTGCTGCAAACTGGTCTTTGCCGAGCTGTAAGACATGCAGCATCTGGTTCCCCCTCCTCCCTTACATCCTCCTTCCAGGAATGAGAACCTGGACTTCCCTACATATGCAGGGAAGATAAATGGATGTGCTCCTGCCTTTCACAGCTGCGTTACTGCCTTGCAGTGGCAGGTGCAGAGAGAGGTGTGCAGGGATGAGTGATGATGCAGCGAGGTGGGAGAAATATCTGTGTGGAAATATCTGGTCTAGAAAAAAAGAAAAAGAGTCCTAAAGAACTCCTGGAAGAGAACCAAACTGTTTTTATTCTCTGTGTTTACCCTGAAGCACAGGGAGAGTGTCTGTGTGTAGTATTTGGGTGGTTAATTTTGGCAGAGAATGTTTTTAAAGGAAACCCCCTGGAACTGCCATTCAGACCATGACACAATAGGGCCTCACTGGGGAAGGGAACATCAGCACTTTTCCAAGGCTCTCAGATTATCTTGAACAGAAAATAACACAAGTGCAAGTTTAGCAAACAAAGGCTAAACCTCCTAGCAGAGTGCTCCTTTCCCAGCTTATCAAGCTGTCATGCCCAAGCCAATGCACTAGACTTCCACTCAGTAAAAGCTGTTGCAGCCCATGAGTGGGTTCTTTGTTTTGTGCAGAGCTGTGGTATAATTTACCTTTCTTTCTGTAAAGGACCATACAGAGCATTGACCAAAAGGGAGCCACACAAAAAAGAACAACAACAAACCCCCCCCACTTCTATGTGCAGAGTAAACCTTTCCTTGAGTTATATCTTCATCACTATTGCTAACTTCTTGGCCACATATCTTGTGCTCTCCCAAATGCCTGCTGGGTGCAGTCCATTGTTCTACAGATCTTCCTTTCCCAAGGCAGGCTTAGAGGATAGGATGCCACAGTGTGCAGGCTGTGAAGTCTGCAGACTTAGGCTGATTTCTCAGAAATCAGTGAGCTCTTCTCCTCTGCTGAAGACCTGCACCCTCCAGTTGCAGGAGGGCAACTGGATTACAAAGCTGAACAACCCTGGGGACAGCACGAGGTCAGGCAAAAGACCTGCCTTTTGAAACTGATATCACATGCAGCACAGTAACCCCAAACATGAGGGCTGACTTAATCTTGAGACCTTCACACACCTGTTTTTGAAGACTGCAGTGATTTCCTTCTTCTAAAGGTTCAGTGAGAGCACAGTGTGGCCGTGAGAGTTTCTGTAAATGCTGCCCTTAGACAGGAGGGCTCCCAGAAGCACAGACTTACAGACTCCAAAAAAGGTAAATCACTGTGTCAGCATGGACTGGTTTTTATAGAGCTTTTGCTGCTCTGCTGCACTTTGTACCATGGCATGATTGTCAGGTAACACTCCCAACAGAGGCATGAGGCAGCAAAAGGAGACCTTTTTTACTCCTGAAGTGGCTTCTCTTCCCATATCTTATTTGAAATAAAATAAAGTTTCTACTAGTATTAGGAATTGCACCAGGAGAGCTGAGAGAGGCTCTTCTCCTTCATCACACAAAGACAGCACCTGCCAGCGCCAAGCAAGAATGGGCCACTGTGTACTGGTATCTGCTCTAACACGCTCCAAAATGCCTTACACAAACCTTGCAGAAGAGGCAAACTATTTATAAGCAGGAAAACTAATTACAAGCAGGAAGGACAAGGAGGTGCATGGGAGTAAAAAAAAAAAAAAAAGAAAGGAATTTGCCTGAGGCAAGGGAACCAGAGAAACGTGGACAGAAGTTCAACTCCCTGATTGCCAGCCCAGTGTTCACTCTTGGCGCTGTGATCTCTCTCTGTGTCCTTGTCCATTAGTGCACCTGTGGGGTTTCAGGTGGGAGGCACTTCAGGGAGGGTACAGTGCCAAGATACAGGAAGGCAGCAATGGAGAGAGTGAGCTGAGGAAAGCTGGGAAGGGGGAGCCTGTACCTGGAGGTGTGCTGCTCCTCTTGGAATCCATCAAGCTGGGGTGCATTGTCCCCTCTCCTCTTCCTTCCCCTCCCAACCCAAAGAAAGTCCTTGCAGTCCAAGTGACCACCCAGCAAACAGAGCATGGTTAAGCTGCAAAGAATGAGCTTATTCTCCTAGGGAACTGGAAAAAAAATAAAGTCACATATTAGGGATAGGCAATGTTCTGCCTTGTGACACCCATGCTCAGTCTTGCCCTCTGCATGAAGCTGAGTTCCATGCTCGGAGGCTTTCATGAAACTGAAAAGGGAAACTGAGCTCCCTCTTTCTCCTCTTGTACACATCACACGGATGCAAAGTGGAAAAAAAGCACAGTGGCAAGGGGTGATAGGTGGGGAATCCTTGCTCCCTGAGGCAGATCAGGCTCACCAGCACCTGCCTGATACTGGAAACAGACACCATCTGCTCCTCTGTTGCCATTTACTTAAGGGCTGAGGGGACTTTACAAAATCCAATGCAATGTGTTAAATAACCAATTTTAGCAGGCACTGGGTTTCCCCTGAGGAGTAATGGTGTGGCACTGCAGGTTTACTAGAAGCACTCCAATCCTTGCTGGCAGCTGGCATCTGCTGTCTGATTAAGATTTGCAGAAGCAGGTCTCCAGTGGCCAGCTTCAACAGGAATTTAACTTCACCGAGGTCAAAAGTATAACTTGAGGGAGGAACTTTCTTGTCCAAGATCTTTAGTTAATAGCATCCTGCTAATTATGACTGAGTGCTGGGCTCCTGGTGAGTCCCCTGCCAGCTCTCAGACAATTAACCGCTGGCTCGGGGCCGTTTGCTGGGGAATGTCTAGCAGAGATGTGCTTTGTGCCTGAGCTGCTCTGCTGCTGCCTGAATTGCCTGAAAGGCTTTCGCGTTAGAAAGGCTGTGAGAACTGCTACTTCGGGAGAGATCTTCATCTTTCTGTGGTTTAGTCTTTTGTCTGGCGACACTCGCGGCTGCATTAAACACAGCCAGCATTCCGCCCACAAACCATTTTTATATTTTTCAAATGGGTAGGCAGCGGGTGGAAAGAGCTTCATTTATCTGTTTGGTGGGTGGTGGCTTGTTTTCCCTTTGTTTTTTCTCCTTCTGGTTGGTGGAGCAGATTCACTGCTTGGCTGGAATTGTTCCTTTGCACAATTCTCTTTACACACTGCAGATGTGGATCTCAGCTCATGAAGCTGCACTTACCTACTACTTCTGGATGTGTCTTCTTGATCTGAGTTAAATCCTGCCCTCAGTGCAAAATTTTGTCCTTCAAAGTAATTCCCCCAGTGGAAACGGTGTAAACTTCCAGATTTACATTCCTAAAAGCAGGATTAATCCTCTTGAATTTAAGCTGCTGCCTTCCTGGGTTTTTAATTGTCAGCTAAACGTGGGGCTGTTCTTCTGTGGTTAGAGAAGGTGAGAATAAAGTACAGAATCCAAGCCTGCAAGTTAATGCAATAAATCTGTCCATTAAATGTACAAACAGCTGATTTCTGCACAGAATTAAAACGGACCGGGGGGATTGTCTCAGTTTGGGGAGACAGAAATTTTGCCAGGAGGGCGGGGCATGGGAAAAAAAAAACAAGCTCCTCCCTCTGAGCAATTACAACTTCGAAATCGAGTCGAAAGGTGTGGAAAAGAAAAATACCAGCTCTTTACTAAAGAACAGATATATACCTCTAGGTAACACAACAAAAACGCCCAGGCCACAGCCCCGACACCCGACGCCCGCCGAGCGCAGGTACAACAACACCAGCAGGGGGCGCTGCCGCCTCGGGAGGCGGGGCTGCGGTGCCCTCTCTCGGCCAGCAGGGGGCGCCGCTGGGCTCCGGGGGGGGGTGGGGGGCTGCGGCTGCTCCCGATGTCCGTGAGGGGGAATGCCGGGCTCTGGTGGCCGCGTGTCCCAAAGGCGGGGGAAGGAGCCAAGTGGGTCCAAGGCACGGAAGGGAGGGAACGGAAGGGGTGGCTTCTCATGTGGACTCACGGTGGCAAAGGGTGGCTCTGGCTGTGGATTCCCTTCCTCGTGAAAGAGGAGGGGAAGGGCGGCCCTTCCCCCCAAAGGCTCCTCCGCACTGGCTTTTTCGATGAATTTGAGGCAAAATCCGGGCAGTGGGGCAGAACAGAGTGTGAGGACTCAGATGCGAAACGTGACCTCTATCGGGGGCCTAGGAGAAACCAGCCACCCGGGCGAGAAGATGAACTCTGAGCCCTCCTCACCACACGCACACACCCCCCGAGGTCTCGGAGGGGAAAAGTCGAGCTGAACCCCTTCAGCCCCACCCCGAGCGCCTCTCAAAAAAGCCAAAAAAGGCAAAACAACTCCCAAAAAACCGACCGCCTCCTTGACAGAAGCTGCCATCCCCTCCTTTCCCTCTCTCTCTCCGGTCTCCCCCGAGTCATTAGCCTGGAATGTACGGCTATTCAACCAGCCCTTTTGTGTGCGTGGCTCATTCTGGCCATCTCCTCCCCCCCCTCCCCCGCTCAACCCAACACCTTTCTTTCACAGTGATAAAGGGAAAAAATTCAAAGCAGAGTGTTTTTTCTTTAAAACAAGATAATCTATGACAGGGATGTAAGCTGCACACAGCCATTGGATGGTGTTTTACATAGTGCATCAGAGAAAGCTAGAGAATACGTTGCTCAGATGCGCAAAATTACCAGAGACCTGAAACTGCAAGTAATATGACATCGACAGACAAGCTTGGTGGGGAGGGTTGGAAAGAAGGAAGGAACAGAAGGAAGAGAATGAGACAAAAGAAATGGAAATCAGATCCCGTGTCAGTTACTGGCTGTATTTTAACTGGAAGGTGCTGTGGTTACAGAGAACTCAAAGGATGCGTAGGTGACCGATAGAGAAAAGAAGCTGTGCTGAAACATTACAGTTACTGCAGGACTGGACCAGGATAATTTTTCTCCTTGTTTCTAGCTGAAACTCCAAGCATAACAACAGGAAACCCACGCCAGTGAAGGTAAAAAGGAGAGGAATTTGAGGAGGAGAGATGTATGGAGGTGGATTACAGCTGAAACAAAGTTGCCCATAAAGCTATTAGTGCAAGAGGAGGCACTAGGAGGGGGAAGGAGCTGTTGTTTGCCGATCTTGAGTAAATGTCAGAAACAAAAACACACGTTTTTGAAGTGCAAAGCAGGAGCTGATCTCACAAAGGCATCTGTTTGCTGACAAGGCTTGTAACCACAAGCGTAGTATTGTCCTTTCCAGAGGCAAGAGAAGAGAGACAAAGACACCATGGCGTGAAGTAGTAGGCTGCGTTTATTTTTTCACCGATAGTTCCACCAACAGGACAAGATGGCATGGTCACAGCACCAGGGCTGGATGTTCACCTGCTTTCCTGGAGAGCTGTGCTGGGGACTGTGTGCAGCAGGAGAAAGAGGAGGAGTAGACATTCTGTTCTGTTGGTATTTATAATTGAGATGTAATCAGGTATCCAGCAAACGCTGACCCACATACCAGAATTACATTGCAGAGACCAAAAGGCGTGGCAAAATGCAATCCAGAAACCCAAATAACTTTCCCTATGTTATAAAAAATAGCTGCCTTTGAACACAGATAAATATGTCTTAAAAAAAAAAAAAAAAAAAAAAAAAAAAAACCCAAACAACAACACAAACACCAAAACAGAAGAAAGAGAGAGAAGCAGGTGGCACTCTGAATTTCACATAAATCCGAGCAGCTGTTTGGAAGAATAAATCTGTGAAGGCAAAAGTTTTGCCTTGGGCAGCCAACACATTGCATTACAGAGGAGCACTGGAAGACAGTGTTTAAAATCTGTACCACTGATGTGGCAATGTTCTTGCCACAAAGGTACATCTAGCATGTTTCAGGAGCGTGCAAAGCACCAAGCAAATTTGTTCCCGCAGCCCAAACCAAAAGCGATACTTGGAGTAGGAGAACGATATTTAAAAAAAAAAATAAAGAGAGAGAGAGGGAGAGATACAATCCCCATTTGGATCAAGCAATGGGTCTTAATGTAAGTCTAAAAAACATAAGAAAAACTCTCAGCAACCTGAAATATGAGGGTTTATTTTTTAAATGAGCCTCTCCTGAAGCAAGGACATTTTGCTGAGACAATTTTCTCATCCCCTAAAGGCATGGCAGTAATTTCAGACTTCTACCAAAATAGAAATGTGTCAGCAGTATAAAGGCCTTGGCTGAGAGGAGCCTGTGAGGCTGGGATGGTGTGAGCCATATACAGAGTACAAGGGTGTGCCTGTGCTGGCACCATCTCTGACTGGAGATCTCTGACCACAGCTGCGACATGATTTATAGTGCTGCAAATGTGATTCCCTGGCAGTGGATAATCAGTGCTGGACTGGAACTTGAAGGAGCTGGGCAGGAACTCCCTTGCCTTGGCTCCCTCACAGGGCATCCCAATTAACCTGAGTCACATTTGTGTTTTTCTCTGTTCACTGGGACTATTGCTCTGTATATTGGTGAACCCCAAGTGCCTTGCATGATGTGAGGCTGCTTCAAATGGAAACGGGATCGCAGCTGGGCTGTCATTCTGCAATTACCTCTTCCCAGGGGTGAAGGGTGCTATTCCCTCTGCTCCCCACTCCCCCATGGGACTGCTATAAGGAGTTTGCCAATGAGTATAAAAAGCTGGTGTTTTCACATGCATAAGAGGGTAAGTGGAAACATTTGTCCTTTAGTCTCTTGGCTGTGGATAGTTTTTCCCTGCTCCAACTGTCTGTGTGCCATTGGCACAAAGAGCTACTTCAGAAATGGAGGAGTGAGTGTCTCCTCCAGGGTTGTGGGAGAGAAGGGAAGGCACTTTTCACTGGTGGTGGGAGAAGAGTTAGGGCAACCCAAAGATCTTTTGAGCATCTTTCTGGTAAAAGGCATTTAAAATCCTTGTGCACCTCTTGCTCAGTACTGCTCTGTTGCCAGGTCTGCTCTGGTGACTGGGTTCCCTTTGCTTGGCTCTGTGGGGCAGGGTGGGCAGGTAACATCTAGGCAGACATTTTGGGTGGAATGCCAGTGTGTTTTCTAGGAATCACACTTTTCCTCATGCACTCATGGCACTTGTGGCTTAGTCTTGGCATCTCAGGGGCTAATGCAGAATCCTGAATGAATCAGACCTGAAGAGTCTCTGCCACCAGCCATGAGCAGCCAGTGTGGGCTGGGCAGGGAACCAGGCTGTTGTTTCCCTGGAGAAGGCTCTTGAAATAACCACAGTCACACATGCCTGCAGTGTTGGCTATCTGCTCATTGAAGGCCCACAACGAAGGTCCACCTGGCTTAGTTTCAGTCACCAAGCCTGGGCCGGCTGGGAGCAGACCCCAGGAAGTTGTGAAAAGAGGCTGGGAAAGCATGGATGTGTTCTGCACTGGGTCTACCTGCTTTTCCTCATCAAAAGCATCAGTGTGGCTCTCATGGAGCCTGATGGGATCACAAATGGATTGGTTGTTGGGAATTCTGTTGCAGGAAAACTCTCAAGAGCCTGGAGAAGCTGGGCTTGTAGAAGCACCAAATGGTTGTATGAGGAAATTAAACTCCTTTAATTCCTTTAGGAAGTTTTTACTGGCATCTGGTTGAAGCTGCAACGCTTATAATCATGGCTGTAAATGGGGACATGATTTCAGTGATTAGGGCAAATCTGGGCAGGACACGTGGGACAAGGGCATCAACCACAGAGGGCAAAAATTAGAAGCCTAGAACCACCACTGCGGGGTTGCCACTGGCCCAGAGGCTACAGAGCCCCCAGAGTAGCAGCCTAATAGCCAGGGTTATCTAGAATTCACTCACCATCTCCTTTGCTTTGCAGCACCTTAAGCATGACAAGGAAGATCTTCACCAACACCAGGGAGAGGTGGAGGCAGCAAAATGTCAACAGCGCCTTTGCCAAACTGCGGAAACTCATTCCCACCCACCCACCAGACAAAAAACTGAGCAAGAATGAGACCCTCCGTTTAGCCATGAGATACATCAACTTCCTTGTCAAGGTCCTGGGGGAGCCAGGCCTGCAGCAGACAGCAGTGGCAGCTCGGAGCAGCATCCTGGGGTTCTTCCAGCAAGCCCCACACTTGCAAAGCATGGAGGAGCTGACACTAATTGAAAACTGTGGTGTCTCCTGTCCTGGCATGAGCAGCAATATAGTAGAGTGTTGGTCAGAGACATCATCTCCCTAGCAAGCAATGAGATGTGCAGTCTTGGTGTTAGTCTCGATAGTCCTCTCCTTTTGCTCCTCTATGTATTGTGAATATTTATTCATATTTATTACTATTTTATTTGGTATGCATTTTTATTTAATAGGAAAGGAAATCCTTGGTAATCCAAAAACCTGGAGGTCCAGAGGGAGAACTTGCAGTCCCTGGGAAATTGGAAGGACTCACCGCTGTCTCACTGAGTCCTCTCCAAGACAGAGGAGCCTTCTACCCAGATCTCCTCCATAAATCAGGCCGTAGAAACTCATTCAGTGCTTCTGACACGGAAAGAGATTATTCTCCCATGCTAATTCAAGGAAACACTACTGAGATGAAGAATGATGACTGCACCACAAAATTTGTCCAAGACAGACATCTGGCCTTGGTAGTGAAAGATTTTGAGAGATGTGATATTTGACACAGTCCTCCACCAGTTGTTCCAGGGGCTAATTGCAGTCACTCTTGAGCTTATGAATCTTATTTCCAGCTTGATTCTTTTTTTTGAGAATGCAAGTCTTAGTCCTTGAACCTGGCTACATCTTTCTCCGTCAGACTGGAGGGATCCCTAGAGTCAGAGCAAAATGTATTAAATAAAATTAAATGTTAGGTTAAAGCAAAGTGCCAATTTAAACTTAAAGAAGACAGTCGTAGATGAGTTTCAGTGGGTTCAGTAGGCAGTGTATACCTCCTTTGTAGCAGTGCCAGTGTGCATGTGAAGGATGATAGTCAGCTATGCTCCAGATGCCTTAAAATCCCATCAAAAAGAGGCTGGTGGATAAATGTCTTTGCATACCCAGCTGACTGCCTTTAAACTCCTTGATTTCACCTGCTGTAGCTGAGGTAGCTATAGCTACAGCTATGGCTGTAGCTGGATACTATCCCAAATGGGCTGATGGAGCAAGGACAAAGAAATTGGTGTAAATGGTTTTCATTTCATTCAGCAAGTAATTTCCCTATAGGGAGAAACCCCAGCCATCATGCTCGTTGGTGTTTGGATGATAAGCAGGTTGAAAGAGGTTTCGTGAAAGTGGTTTCATGTTGTTACCTAAAAAAAAATTTAATTTCCTGACGAGTTATAACCTGTGCCATAAAAGGTCTGGGCTGCTCGTGTGAGGTACAGAGCAGCCCAGAACAGCAGAAAAAATGACACAGGCTTGAAGTAGAGTGCCTTCCTGGTCAGATCCCGCTGACAAGTCCTTTGGATTTCCATGTGGACCAAGGTACATGTCAAGGCTTAGAAAAGACAATTGTTCAGGACTGGTGAAGAAATGGAGCTTCCTTAGGCCAAGGCACGTCCCTGGGCTGTTTCTGTTTGTTCATGAGACAATGAGGTGCCTTCAGAAAGCAGAGATAGGGTTTGTGCACGTAATATGTACAGCCCTTCTGCATGAGGGGATTTGGCACCTGAAGCTGAGCTGCCTTTCAAAGCCTCACCAAGCACCAGATGTGCCAAAGAAGCCAGGGCTGGCTCCTGCTACGGGTATATTGGGCTGTCCTGAGAATTGACAAAGACCAAGGACACAGCCCACCCCGTCCAGGACTGGTGTTGGAAGGCACAGGCATGCCAGTGGACAGAGTTTGACCAAAAAGAAAAGGAAAAAACAAAAAACTGAAAGGGTTTCTGTTGATTTGATTTTGGTTTTGAACACTGCTAATAGTCAGTTTGCTTGTCCCTGTGTTTGTGAGCTGTCAGGACTGCACTGGAGGGCAGCTGAGTGAAAAGGCACTGAGAGTACATCCTTCATGTGGCTTGTTTCTCGCCACCTCTGCCCACTTTAATGGGATTAAAGGGAGCCACAGCCTCCTGTGCACAGCAGCACCTCAAAGGTAATGAGCCAAGTCCTCCTCCCAGCTTTCTGCTGGCTCACTGGAGTTACAGTAGAACAGATTAGTCCACGTAAATCAGGGCACTTATTGGCGAGGTGTGGTGGTACTCTTTGGTCTATCAGTCATTTGCTGTCTCAGGAAACACACAGTCACCAAGGCAAGGCAAAACATCTTGTGAGAAGCTGTCATCCAGAGGAAGGGAAAGAAAACCTGGCAGTTTTGTAATGTAACACACTTGTTGTATTTTCTGTGCTAAAAAAAACTTCCCTTCTTGGTATTGCTTTGGTTCATATCAGTGCTTTCTTTGATCTCCTTTCAATTTAGAAGCTCCCTGCTCTCACACTCAGCAAGTATCTCACTAATCTATCTACCAAAGACTTTTTTTTTTGGTCGTTTCTTCTTTGTGTTTTGGGGATTTATCTGTATGATCATGAACACATACAGTGTAACTGATACCATTCTGTGCTATATGATGTTATTTAACTTCTAATATATTCCAAATAAATTATTTAATTAACTAATCTTTGTCTTTTCTAAATTTCTCTAAACTTTCGTTTTACATTTCCATGCCACTCGCTAGAAGACCCCAAAAGCATTAAAATGTGATTTCCAGTAGAGGATGTTTGTACTGTCTCTTATGCAAGAGTCTTGGTGGTAGAAATGACATTATCAGACAACGAAGAATGACAAGAATTCTTTGTTTATTACTATTTCCTACCCTTTTTGGTTGAATTACATTTCAATCTACATGCTAAGAAGATTTTGAAAAAGACAGATAACTAAAATTTCATCGTGCAACACTGTTATTTATGTCCTCCAAATATTCACAATTCAAAAGATTATAATCAACTCCATTTTAAAAAGCATTCATTTTAAAAAGAATTAATTTGTACTCTGAGTCTATTGTTATCTGACTTGTTCAGACAGGCACAACCTACAGATTCAAACAGGAGTCCAGGTTCAGATATAAAAATTAATTCAAATTTGATGGCAGTTTAGGATGTAAAGCTGTTCTTTCTGGATAACATCTGGTGGGAACAACCTAATTCCCAGCTGAATATGAGGCTGGGAGAGGAAGAGGAACACTAAGATGGCAGATGCAGAAGTTGTAAAGAAGAGATGGGAAATCACTGGGACACAGGGCCAGTTTCATGACTGATTGAAATCCCTGACAATCTTCTGTGATACACCAAAAGAGGGATTTCTGTACAAAATGTGCCTCAGAAAGGTATCTTCTCAAGGGATTATGTATAAAAGTCATAAAATCAGCAAATGTGAAGTTCAAAATGTATTTATATGTGATATGCAGTATGTATTTATACTAAGCAAGACAATGCCACTTTAGAGAGGAACCTCTGCTTACAGTAGATAATGCCAAATAAGTTTGTATGCTGGCGATCATGTGGCAATACCTCCTCTGGAAGTGGGCATGGCATAGCCGTGTTAACACAGTGCTGTGAAATAATGGAACTGTGCTGTGGAGATGTACCAAGTCATTTGGAGATGATTGAAAAATGTCTCATATATGTTTCTGCAGTGGCAAAACCTTAGTATAAATGACAAAAATGTCCCTAGTGTTAAGGATCCTACTGTCCCCTAGTTGTAACTAACAGTGCTAAATAGAGCTCTGTGAATAGCACTGTTTTACCCTTTGTAATTTTTTTTTTTTTTTTGGTGGAATACGGCTGTCAATATTTCAAGGAAGACCAGGTAAAGTGGTATTTTCTAGAAGTATCTTTGGTATCTCCTGGTAACAAAAGAAGTGATGCAAAGTTAAAAGAGTCATGGCCCCCTCCAACCCATGGTACTCCTGCAGAGCCGTATGTGAGATGTCCTCCCATGAGTTTGTGATGCAGAAATCTCAATGCGACATTCCTGTACTTGGAATTTCTAACAGGATCAGTGACAGAATACAGCTTCACAGTTAAAATTAGGAGGATTACTTCCTCCAGAGACCGGGCACTAAGAGACAAGTTCTGCCACTCTTCAGCTACCCCAGAGCCCAAGAGAACTGATGGCAGGAGAGGTACAATGTCATTGTGCACTGCCCCTAAAAGTAACCCATGCATCGCCAGGAACAAGAGTGCAGGGTGTTGTCCATCATGTCCACTTCCTCAGTATTCCATTTGTGGCTATGGAATGTAACTGAATTTGGATATTTGGGCTGAGTAAGGAAAGGAATAGGTTGCAACTGTATCTTGCAAGGATGCTGTAGTCTTGTGCATGAATCCTAGTGATGGCCAGCCCGTGGTTAGAGGAAGGGCAGGTCTGCAGACAGGGCTTTGGCCTGAGATTCAGTGGATTCAGATCCCTGCTGATGTGAATACACTGTGCCTAGCACTGGACAAGGCACGGTATGATTCTAGATTGGCATGGTGCCTTATTTCTGGGGTATTGCCCATGCTGAGGAAGACTTTGTGGTGAGGCATGTGCTCAGCAGCATTGTTTGTTGTACCTAGTCTAAATCAGGGAGGAGGAGGGTATAGTGAACATCACAGAGGGAGACTCACAGGATATGCCAAATTAAATGGCAAAACAGGTTGTTTTAGGACACTAAGATCCATCCTAGTGTCTTGATCCAAGCATGAGGTGAAAGGACTCATGTTTAGAGGCGTATGATTCGTGAATTATTTAGTAATTTATCTTCCAGTATTTAACCAATTCCCACACATTTCTTTCCTGCT
Source organism: Pseudopipra pipra (assembly GCF_036250125.1). Taxonomy (NCBI): domain Eukaryota; kingdom Metazoa; phylum Chordata; class Aves; order Passeriformes; family Pipridae; genus Pseudopipra; species Pseudopipra pipra. The sequence goes on along the minus strand of NC_087581.1, from coordinate 42,615,361 downwards.
GGGGAACGATATGCAGTGACCATGGCTAAAGTAGTATGAGCAAGGCAGATCTGACTTTTGTTCTTTGAAGGCTGCACGATGAAAGGAGATGGAGAGAATGAGCGACTTAACTACTGACCTGTGGAGCAGAGGTCACTTGGGAGCCAGTTTTAAATCTAAAGGTCATCAACAGAGTGACAGAGTCTAAATCCATCACTTTTCAAGGGTGTAATTGTATTTTTAATACAGCAGGTGCTGAGAGAGTCAGAGCGAGAAGGTGGGAGGAAGCAGCTCAGAAAAGTACTTGGGTCACAGAAGGTAGAGATTGATTGCCCTGTGCCTGGTCGATGGTGGTTGACTATATTCACTGTTGTTCTGTCTGTAAGCCATAGGTAGCATTTTCATTGCACTCTGAGTTGGTCTAGCTCTTCTCTATAAGGAACAGAGTCTCATCCCATTGTATTTTCTCACTCAACCCCCTTTCCATGTGTGCAAAACAAACATACATCCCATCCCTCCGCAGTTTGTTTTGCCACCACAGATTGCAAACCCAACAGAGCGCAACAGAGGACATCATGATAAGACTCTTTTGGAGAAGAGGTGCCTCAGGCATTGAGAGCCAAGAAAGAGAGGCAAAGAGCAGCCAAAATTTCCATAGGTGCCTCTGCCCTGCTGAGTATCAACATCACAGCACAGAAGTGTCTCAGGGTGAAGGGCAGGAAGAAAGTGAGACTCCTGTGGATCTCAGGATGGACAGCACTAGGTCTCAGGCAAAGTCTGCAACTTTTTTGCTGTCAAGCAATGCAGAGATATCCACAAACACAGGGCAGGAGAGGTTTCTCATGCACCCACCTTTCTGTCCCATTGCAGATGGCTGGGGGCACTCTATCTCAGAGCTGGGCAAGGTCCCTCACTTTCTTTGTAATTACCTACACTACACCTTGAAAGACAGACTCTTAGGTAAGCCTAAAACCTTCATGAGAAGCTAAAGGATGACAGCCAAGTCTCCAGGGAGGCGTTCTGCTTCCAATCCTCTTGTTGTTGTTGAATGTAGACACTGGTTAGCATTGATTTTCTTTGGGTGACTGTGTTTGGCAAACCCTGGTAGACAGCAGTGCTCAGTCCTAGAGCTGAGAAAGGGTAACAGCAGCCAGTACTAACCATGCCTTCAGATCCCAGCAGAATTACTGTGCTCTGTTACACAGATGTACAACCAACCAAGATGTAACCTATAGATTCTCGCAGCTCAAGACTTCACAGTACTAAATTCCAGCTTTAAAAAGCTTTAGATTTACTGGAAAGACCTGAACCCTCAAGAGGAAACTGTAATGCCTAAAAGCACCTTGAGTGGAGGACGTTAGACCTAGTTAACCACAGAAGCTCAGGCCATCTGAGTGTGACCTGAGATGTGTTACTGCCTGGAAGTTAAAAGGTGTTTCAGAAGGAGGAATCTGGTCCTGCTAAGATGCTCTGCATTGATCTCTGTGGGACTGAATGGCAACAAGTCAGTTGTTAGTTGAGAGTTCCCGACAGAGCGAGTGAGCTTGGCCAGGTTGAACTTGCCAGGAGCACTTGGTGCCTGCTTGGGTGGGAAACATTCCCATCACTTGAAAGGGAACTGAAATAACTCAATGCTGAAGGGAGCTGCCCACTCTGGTGCTTTCTCCTGAGGTATGCTGCTAACATTTTTTCCTGAATTTCCAGGCACAGAAGAGTGGCCAGCTGCTGCCTGGCGAACATGCCCAGCCACTGTGTTTGGCACAGGACAGCTCAATCTCAAAGGCCACATTTCTGCACAGACATGTGGAATACAAATGAGTGCTTCCCAGCTCTCAGGTTTAGAAGTGAGGGGAGAAAGTCATGGCAGGTAACTTTTTACCTGTCAATATTGAACTGAATAGCTGGGCAGATTACAAAACACACACATATATATATGTTTGTCTTTCTGCCTCTCTCTCTCTCCCTCTCTCTAATCTATTGGTTTATGTCACCCTTATCATGTCCTTGGAATCCACCCTGAAGTTCACTTAAGGTCTCATGCAAACAGAAAACCACAAATTTTGCCTTTCAAATTCAAAATTACTCTTCTTTCAGGCCAAGGAAAAATAGATGAAAAGAATGAAAACAAGACAAATTGTCAGTGAGAGCATGTAGGATGGATTAACAGTGTCTGACACACCTGGATGGACACTACACTTGTAGGGGGAAAGACTTCTTCTATATTACCTCTATATATATCAGCTGCAGAAAATAGAATGACACCCCCTTGTTTCTGTTACATTTAACAAATAAGTTGAACTGCCAGTTAGGTAATTCTGAAAACCCTGACACAGTGGATCCTATTAATTTTAAACATTTCCCAGAAGTATAGACTGCTGAACCAATACAGACATACACTGGTTATATGTTTCTGATTATCAAATATGTTTTCTATTTCCTTTAACATTATAGCTGTAAGCTGCTTATTCCTGAAGTCACAGAAATGAAAATGCTGCTAAAATAAGAGTAAAAAAAAAAGTTTCTTTGCCATTTATCACAACTTCATCAGTTAAATATTTCCAGCAGCCCTCTGTTGTGATGCTATTAAAATAAATCGAACCAAAGACAATACTACTTGAAAACTGTAGGTTCAAGTTAGCCAGGAGTTTGTCATAAATACTGCCTCAAAACTTGACTTACTGTGACATTTATGTTTCCTTTATTCCTGACTCTCTGAAGTACTGGAAAAGTCTAAGGCTGAGGCTGTCAGTAAGATTCTTGATCTCGAGGGCTCAACTTAAAATATTTTAGGGTTGCCATGACTGCATTTCGGGGTGGTTTTTTTTTGTAATCTCTGCACATGCATGCTTTTAAGATACATCAGAAAGATGAGGGTGACTGGTCAGATAATTCAGCTGGAAGAATCAGTAGTGTGGAAGCAGCCTGAAGATATTTTTAAAAACAGGCACCTTCAAGTAATTTAATTGCATGTTCCTGAATACACAAGCATATAAAGCCACTAGCTGCTTTTAAAACCTGTGTCTGTGGATTTGTGTCTTGTGTCTTCTGGGAGCATTCTTCTCCCAGCAAGGGCAGAAAGGAGAGAATTAGGGCAGGCACTAAGGCAATCAAGCAGATTGTTTACTACTCTTAGCAAGGCAAGACCACTGCAGGAAATGCCCAGGAAAAAAAAAAAAAAAACAACAAACAAACCTTGCCCTCCTCTGCCCCTAGCCAGTTTTTTTTTTCCTATACCATGTTGCTTATCAGTCTCCTGCAGACTCTAAAACTCTTACCTCGATAAAACAGATTACCAAACTGATCTCCTCTCCATGATGAATAGAAATCAAACAATGTTTTCCTCTATCAGTAAACCATACATCCCCAGCCCAGATAAACTAATAGAAACTCAATTCTCCTTTCCCTTCCCTTCCCTTCCCTTCCCTTCCCTTCCCTTCCCTTCCCTTCCCTTCCCTTCCCTTCCCTTCCCTTCCCTTCCCTTCCCTTCCCTTCCCTTCCCTTCCCTTCCCTTCCCTTCCCTTCCCTTCCCTTCCCTTCCCTTCCCTTCCCTTCCCTTCCCTTCCCTTCCCTTCCCAAACCTTCCCTTCCCAAACCTTCCCTTCCCAAACCTTCCCTTCCCAAACCTTCCCTTCCCTTCCCAAACCTTCCCTTCCCAAACCTTCCCTTCCCAAACCTTCCCTTCCCTTCCCAAACCTTCCCTTCCCAAACCTTCCCTTCCCAAACCTTCCCTTCCCAAACCTTCCCTTCCCAAACCTTCCCAAACCTTCCCTTCCCAAACCTTCCCAAACCTTCCCTTCCCAAACCTTCCCAAACCTTCCCTTCCCAAACCTTCCCTTCCCAAACCTTCCCTTCCCAAACCTTCCCTTCCCTTCCCAAACCTTCCTTCCCTTCCCAAACCTTCCCTTCCCTTCCCAAACCTTCCTTCCCTTCCCAAACCTTCCTTCCCTTCCCAAACCTTTCTGTAGCACTAAACCTGCATTATATGGGAAAACTGTTGTTTAAACATGTCTTAAAATGGCTTTTTGTGGTCTCTTTGCAAACACATGCTTCTTCTTCCCAACACCCCCCACGACAACAGGAATGTCCAGAGGAGATATCCTGAGGAGTTCTCATTGGCCCCTTTTAACCCCTTCCTATTGGTTGTTAACCCCTTCCTGGAACCTGTAATTGGTTACTCTGTGAATCCTCCTAACCCTATAAATGTAACCCCCCAGCAATAAACTCTCTCTTGCCTCCTCTCCACACCCAGTGTGCTGTCTCTGTGCCTGCCATGAGACCACGTGGGTAGGGGGAGGGAAGAGCACCTCTCCCCTCCAGGCTCAGGAGCTGAAGAAACCCCTGGAGCTGGAGTTCCCTTTCCCTATCCACCTCAAGCCGTTGGAAATGGTTCCTCAGATGGAAATGGAACTAGAACTGGGCCGCCCCACACCATGGGGGGAAAGGGATCCAGACCTTCCCAAACCTTCCCAAACCTTCCCTTCCCAAACCTTTCCTTCCCAAACCTTTCCTTCCCAAACCTTTCCTTACCTTCACAAACCTTTCCTTCCCAAACCTTTCCTTCCCAAACCTTTCCTTTCCTTCCCAAACCTTTCCTTCCCTTCACAAACCTTTCCTTCCCAAACCTTCCCTTCCCTAACGTTCCTTTCCCTTCCCAAACCTTCTCTCTCTCTCCCTCCCTCTCCCTTACCCTCCCCCCAATTAATTCCTATGCTTTAATACCATCTAAGAGTCCTTAGTGAGAAGAGGATCTGCTTGCTATGCAGGTGCATGTTTTCAGCACCACAGCACAGCAGCAATACCACCCGCTCTGCCCTCCTCAGGGCTTCTCTTTCTGAGCCACTTTTTCTTTTCTTCCTTTTCAACTCGGTGCTGAACAACCCCATGCAGTTAATCTGATTATGCTAATTTGTACTTCATGAACCCAAAGACTGTGAGGGGATCTGCAGAGGCTGAGCTGAGCCGGGGATGAGGGTGGTGAGGACAGGAGAGAGGTTTGGGAGGGGGGAGCACAGACAATGGGTTCAAGTCAGTTAACAAAACAAACCGTCGGTATTGTCAAACAAAGCACACTCCGAGTAACCCCTTGCTGCTCTTGACAATTTAGAGTGTCCCAAACTGGCCTGCGCTACTGAGCAGAAAAGGGAACATGGAGAATATACAATGAAGGGGCACAATGAGAAGTCTGTTTCCTGTTGAATGTTGCCTTTTTTTTTTACTCCTTAACTAATCCTTCCCAGAATCTAGTAGTTGAAGTAGGGTCCACGAATTGTTTGTTGGATGGTAGCTATGGCACTAGACAGCTTCTGAGCTGTCTTAGCACATGCAAACTTATCTGTCCAACTAGACTGACGATGCACTTGAAATGTATTGAGTAATGGGCAGTGACTTTGCAGACACACACTCACAAATCTACATTTGGACTCCTCCTTCTGCAGAAGCTGACAGTGTCCCAAGCCTGGTTTTACACTACCTTTGTTGCAGCTGTAATTGGTTGGGAAACAGTCTTGAGAAGAAACATATAAAGGGTATGGGAAAAAAAAAAATTCAAGATTAAAGCAGTCCTATGGTAGAGTTTTGGCAATCATAAAGCAGTTTGCATTGGCAGGGACCTGAGATCATCTGGTCCAAGCCTCCTGCTCAAGACAGCTAGAGGTGTCTGTTCAGGACTGTGCCCAGTCAAATTCTGAATATCTCCATAGATGGAAAGCTCACAACCTCTCTGAGAAACTGATTCCCATGTTTGACTGCACTCATATTAAAAAAGGTTTTTCACTGGGTTCAGATGGATTTTCATGGGTTTTAATTTTTGTCCATCACCTCTTATCCCTTCAGTGGGCACAACAGAGAAAAGACTGGCTTCCTTCCCACACTTATTGGTACACATTGAGAGGCTTCCCTTCAACCATCTCTCCTCTAAGTTTACCTCCAGGTTCAACTGTGCCATCTCTCTCAGTCCCATCTGCTTAGAAAGATGGTCCCTTGATTGTTCTTGTGCCTCTCCACTGGACTTGCTCCCATAAGTCTATGCCTGTCTTGCACTGGGAAGCCCAGAACCGGGCACAGAACTCCGCATTTGGCCTCACCAATGCTGAAGAGAGGAGATGGATCATATCCCTCAACCTGCTTGCAGGACCCTGATTGTTCCCAAAGATATTAGTATCGGTGGAGGATCAAGTCTGACTGTTGATATGAGCTGGTTCCAAGGATGGTGTGAGCAAACACAACTCTGCCACTTCCTCCTCTGTATGCATGTGTCACCACTACAACCAGAAGTATATTTTGTCTTTCAAACCGGAAATCACTGGAGGGAGGCACCTTGTTTCCACACATAATAATAGCACTGTCTATAAGTACAAGACTGCAGAGATGACAAAAGAGAACATGTGGCAATTCCAAACTGCCAGAAAGAGATAGGCTTGAACTTACTATCCCCAAAACTCTGTTTGCTATGAAAAGTACATGGATGAACATTAACTGTTTCCTTAACATCTGCTTTTTGGTCTGTGCACCTTTTAGGCAGAAAATCAGGAAGTTAGTTTCCTGAGAGACAATTCCTGCCACTGATGAAGACAAGTCCTTTGTTACTGAGAGGTAAAAGGGAAGAGGGAAGGAAGACACTTGCTCTGTGCTCCACTTTAAATATGATTGCTTGCCTTTCTCATGTAGAACATATTATTTTGTTCAGTTCTGCAGCCCTAAGCAGAATATTTCAGGATACTATTTGCCATGGGTCTACTAGCCCCCCCTGGTCTGAAAATGGTTAGTTCCAGATGGACTTCCGATGCAGAGTCAGTTGAAAACTTTGGTAATGCCTCTGCAAATTACATATTTAAGTAGCCGGAAGAGAAGGCTTGCGGTGCACAAGAAATTAGAGCCACGAAGGTGGCAGAGAGAGAGAGAAAGCAAATGGAGCAGGAAAAATAACTGTCTTAAAGCTGTCATCTCAGGTCTAGTCTCAGGTTCAGGTGCATTTGCATTAGAGTATTCCATGTAGTTTATCTGATAGGGTAGAAAAGATGCAGCATCTTGCCAGGATTGCTCTTCCATATTTGAGATCTCATTTGCTTAACATGTAGTGCATTATAATGTATATATCAGTATTTAGAAAAACTAGATCTAAATAATACTGTGAGTGAAGGGACTGAGCACAGGAGAAAAAAAAAGTATCAAAAATGTAAGATTAACAGGTTAATAAATTCAAGTATAAAGAGCATTTTGAAATTAGCACAGAGCCTCTATGTTCATAATATGCATGGAGATGTCCCTTGCTTTTCTTTCCATGGGAAGTTAATCAGATAGAAACCAGTATTTTCATAACTGTGTAATATTATCAATAGATCTGTTTAAAGAAATAACTTTAAATCTGAGACAATCAGCAATCCCAGATCCTATGCTCCCTGAATGCCAGGGTCTTGAAAGTCTTGGAACACTTAAAATCCACTGATATCTAATGGGCTTTAAAGACCTGGAGTTTTGCCCTACATGTAACAGAAATGGCAGTGAAGGCAGCAGGACTCACGGCACAGGATTAGTTTGAGGCCTGGTAATTTGTACTGTATGAGGTCTTACTGTATCCTTTTCTTCCCTTCTACAGCAGGTCTTGGGTGAGATCAGATTGGTGAGGATTTGACAAAAGAGATAAACAGAGTAAGTAGAATAATCTTGAGAAGAAAGCTCTGTCGCCTTGTCTTTCTCCTAACCTGAGGGATGACCTTCTCCAGACCACTGCTTTTCATAGCTTTTTGTTTATATAGTGAGTTAGTACTAAGTGAGGATGTTTCTTTTGCTAAACAAGGAGTTTAATGCGCTGGGCTTTGGCCTCATTTGAAACTCCTCAGTAATATTGTGACATACAATTTTAATACACTACAATTATAGTAACAGGAGTATGTAAGGAATGTATTGCCAATTGTTGTTGACTGTACCCTTGAAAATAGCTAGCAGTGATTATCAGACATGCATTTTTCCAGAAAAAGAAAACCCTGAGAGGTTGGCTGAAGTAGTTCCACAACTTTCAGGCCCAGAACAGACTCTGATGTGGATGGAGTGGAACTGGTCAATTACCTACAGTGAGTCATGCAGAGATGAAAGGTACAGGAAGATGTATTGAGCACACGCTCCTGAGAATCATGTATGCAGTGAAAGGAGAGAGAGTGTGGGAGACCAGGAGAGGTTTGATTACGAGCAGTGGAAAAAAGAAATAGAGATATGTGAAGAGATCTGTGGGACCCCTGAGGACAACACCTTCTCTACATTCAGATGATGGATGGGACTGTTGAGACTCTGCAATTGTGTTCATGTTCAATGCTCATTGTATTTTTACCTTTTATTGTACCCCCTTCCCCGTTTTTTTATAAAAAATCCTCAGTGTTCTGTACCCTGGTTTATGCCCTTCTCCCTGATTGGCTTGCAAGTGTCGCATTGCAGTAACTCATTATTTAGTAATCCCTTATTTGGTTATTACCTCCCCTTTTTCTCCTTATATGGTCTGCATTAGCATTCTCATCCCTAACTCCTTCTTAACTCCTCCCTAGCTCCTCCCTAACTCCTCCCACTTTTCCAGTACCTTCTAGCCCTACCCTTTATAAGTCAGCTTCTCCCCTCAATAAAGGTCCATTTCATCCTCTATCTCCGAAGTGGAAGAACCCTTATTCTCCCAGGCTGTGTCAAGAGAGGCTGCCCAGTGTTTGTTGGAGCTGACCACAAGTCAATACAATGGATAAAAGTTCACCGAGGAAACATCACAGGACAGTGACACTATGGCACTCCTGCATCCCATGTGTCTGCTGAAGGAAATTCAAGACTGCAAGGAAAGGCATCTTTGAACACTGGTTGGATCAAAAGAATGCTGGAACTTGTTTCAGACCTGTCAACTAAGCAGCTAATGATATATCTGATGATGCAGTAGGGAGATGAAGGCAATGAGAGTTCAAGCCCACATTATAAATCAGCACCGCTTGAAAAGAATACTGTCAAAGGAACAAGATGAGCTAAGGAGAGGCTTAACCCAACACTGAAACCTAAGCAGAGAAGAAAAGAGATGAGCATTCAGGAGTCCAGTGACCATATTTAGAAGAGCCACATGCCTGTAGCCAAGTTCATAACTTTTGTACAGTACCTGAATTCAGCTCTATGCAAAGTCATGATTGAGTTTACTACTGCAATAGAGATACAAAGTATGTGGAGTATGTATTTTGTAGACATACAAACTTGTATTCTGTACATACAGTCTGCACCTAGGAATGAAGACAATGATGCTGCTTTAGAGGTTGTAGAGAAGAGAAATTTTAAATGTATTCTTAAATATTTGTGAGAATCTAATCTGGTGCGAGGAAGGAGAGATCTGAGGTGGATGTAAGTCAAAACGCCACTGCTCAGTTTAAAAGAGACTTCAATTTCTCCACTTTGCAATCCAGATTGGCACTAACCAGCACATAAGGAAAATAAACCAGAGTAATGTTGTGTTAAGAGATGAATGGCCACATGAACTTCCTGTGATTTGTTCTCTCACCTCATTTTTTTTTTTCAAAGTACTTTAGCAACACAGGTCATAGAAAAAACAGAAAGGAGACAAGCTGTGACCTTCTGGAGGAAGACTGTGAAAAAGAAGGAGGGTAACATTAGTGAAACACAAAGTTGGAAGGTATGCAAAGGTAAAGCTGAAGGCTGAGTATATGAGTATTGACTGAAAGGTGACAAAGATGCGATGAATAGCCAGATCCTCAGAGAGAGACAGGAGACTGAGGTGTACTAAGCCATGACTAAATGCTGAGGATGACATGGAGAAAGCAAGAAAACTGGGGGGAAAGCAAGGAGTGACACTGAAAGAAATAGGCAGGGTTGGTGAATATATGGTGCTAGGGAGAGATGAAACAGAAGAAAATGTACTAGAAGATCAAAGTAAGCAGCCTGAGGGGGATAAAAGACTCTTGGAAAATGGGAAAACTGTGTGGCAGACAGTACAAACCACAAACATGGCAGGATGAGAGAAGACAGTAGGAATGTCCATTGCCATATGTGACAAAGATTACTATTTTCACATGACTTGATTTTGATGCATAGAGTTGAGTTTGAGAGATCTTCTTCTTAGAAGATAAATAAATTTAATCTAATAATTCCTAAAACAGGAATATTTCTAATTTCCTAATTTTGGGAAGTAGAGCACGTTTTTGAGACATACTGATGACTAAAGAAGTCGTCCTTTTTTTTCCCCTAAGGCATAATTTTTGAATCAGGCCACTGTCTGCAGAATCCCACAGATCACAAAATAAAACACAAAATAAACATATCCCACATATAGCAGCAGCTTCACCAGCCATACTTCCACTCTAAATTAGCATAATCCTGCTGAAGACTACTTTGGAGCATGTGCAAATTGGGTAGCTATTCAGCAGGTGTTTACAGTGCGGTTTTTAAAGGTCATGATAACATTCCATGGGCAAGAGAGACAGTTCAGGCCTGTGCTTTGATTTCACATTGAGCTTTACACCCATACAACAAAGCAGTCTACTAACCAGGCCATCTTTAAATTTCTGATATGCATAGTGTGCTCAGCTCTTTTATTAGCCTACTCCCAAGAAATGAAGAAAAGGGCATCTGTTCTTCTTGTTTAAAATCAGCAAAACACAAGAAATTGTGTCACGAACACACACATACAAGTGTACCTAGCTTACACACTAATGTCATCTGCTCACACTGTCACAGTTCTCTCAGCATCAGTAAATTTGGTTCAAGGATGAACAGGATTATTTCAGAGGTTTTTATCCTCTGCTGTCTTTAAATTATTCTTGAAATATCTGGGACAGCTGGAAAATCAATGACCAATTTTAAGTTTTCTTATTTGTTACTCTATTTTTATTACACAGACTATGTTCCCTGATCTGATTTCTCCACAGAACAGTGGCTGTTCTGTGCTCTGCTAAGATGCCACCCTCAACGCACAGGAATCTTTCCTTGGTTACCAGCAAACTTAGAGAAACTGTTGTTCTTATCTCCTGCTGATGCTGGAGGTGGAAAACCCACCAAAACTTCTTTCTTGTTTAACTGCATGGCTTAACATGCATTTACCACTCTGGTGCTGTGAGATCCACCTCCACACTCCCTATATCTGTGTCATACTTTAACCCCAGTCAGTCCAGCCCAGTCACTCACTCACTCTCCCACCAGTGGGATGTGGGAGACAACTGGAAGGGTAAAAGCTGGAAAACTCGTGGGTTGGGATAAAGATAGCTTAATAAGGAAAGCAAAAGCCATGCAAACAAGCAAAGTAAAACAAGGAATTAATTCACTGCTTTCCATGGGGCAGGCAGGTGCTCAGCCATCTCCAGGAGAGCAGAGACCCATCACATATAGTGGTTACTTGGGAAGACAAACCCCATCACTCCAAACTTGCCCCCGTTCTTCCTTTTTCCCCCCAGTTTATGCACTGAGCATGATGTCATATGGTCTGGAATATCCCTTTGGTCAGCTGGGGTCACCTGTCCTGTCTGTGTCTCCTCCCAATCTCTCATGAACTCCCAACTTCCTCACCAGTGTGGCAATACAGAAAACCAGAAAAGGCCCTCTGTACAAGCCCTGCTCAGCAATAACAAAAACATCTCTATGTTATCAACCCTGTGTTCAGCACAAACCTAAACCACAGCTCCATACCAGCAACTGGGAAGAAAATTAACTCTACCCCAGCCAAAATCAGCACACACTGCTTTGGAGAGCAATGCTTCGGGTGCAGTGATGACCTCCTGACAGAGGACGGAGTACTATGTATTTGAGGACCTGACTAGAAATTCAAAATTCAGGTGGCTGTTGCTGATCTGCTGTGAGATAGCACCAGTAGAGGTATCACTGCTGGCATGTTAGAGAATTTGTGTATATCTGCATGAGTTGTAGGCACAGCAGTAGCTGCAGTGTAGATGTTGTGATCAAGCACAACATGTTGCTGGCCCAAACTGTGACTTTTTTTGTGTCACTATAGGTTTGTTGTGGTCACTGTCATTTTTATTTCTCTCCCTCTCCTTCTATGATCACATATGAGATAGTCTGAGTAGTTTTCACTGTATAGCAGTGAAACGGATGCCACTCTGTGGGAATAAACCAGTACTGCAAGGAGTGAAAATGGACTGGGCTCCGTCGTTTAAAATCCTTCTAGTAACTCAGTTGCTGCATGGACACGTAGCCCTGTTCAGCGGGAAAAAAAATGATGTCGAACTGATTTCTGCCACAGAATGCAGCTTACTGATGTATTATGTCTTATAATACATAAATCGTCATTCTGCTCTAGAAAACAAACTGTGGTTTCTATGTCTGTACATAAGCACAGCAGAAAATAAGAATTAGAATTGTTAATGATAAGACTAGTAAGAGATCACTATGGCTTAATTAAGATCTCTTCACATAGATGACATGCAAATGGAAATGTTCAGAAAACATAAATGAGCTACAAGCACAGGGCTCAAGTGTTAGTGAGAAAAAGGGAGTCACTGAGTACACAGAAGGGAAGAGGTATTAAGAATAAGAACTTATACTATGAATATGGTACTGATAAGAGGAAACTCAATGAAAAGAATGGCTTGCTATTCATGGTGAGCTGAAATTATTCTGGGAAAAGTTCAAGTGTTTGCTATCTCACCCTGCATAAACTTGTTCCCCAGAATGATTCTACAATTCCAGTTATTTCCTGAAATTAGTTCTTGGTAGGCAAAGATCAAGTTTAAGAACACCTGTGAAAGTTGTATGTTTTCAGACTGCTCTCCTTAACTTCACCACACAGTAGGGAAAATTTAGAGCCATTAATAGTTCTTTTCACCAACATGTGGAAGTTGAATGGAAAAGACAAAAATGGTGTCTTTTGTTCAGTAGGGAAATCCAGCCAAACCCTCAGAAACAAGTAAACTTAAGTTCCATCTGCAAGGGAAAAAAAAAAGTTAATATGCGGAAAAGATGAGAACAACAAACCTTAATATGGCTACATTTTGAACAATGTCAAGTTAGTGTAATTTGACTTTGGACTGACCTAACTGTAGCCTTCCAATGCCTGAAGGGAGACTGCAAGAAAGATGAAGAGGGACTATTTACAAGGGCATGGAGTGACAGGACAAAGGGTTTAGTTTAGATATGAGATAAAAATTCTTCCCTGTGAGGGTGGTGAGGCCTTGGCACAGGTTGCCCAGAGAAGTTGTAGCTGCCCCATCCCTGGAAGTGTTCAAAGCCAAGGTTCAATGGGGCTCTGAGCAACCCAGGATAGCGGCAGGTGTCCACCCAGGGAGTGGAACAGGATGAGCTTTAAGGTCCCTTCCAACCCAAACCATTCTACAAATTTCCTTCAGTTCCTTCAAGGTAGGTAGTCTGGTGAGCAAAGAAAAGGCAAATGTCATGAGCAAAGGCAAATGTCATGTATCTGGGAGTTGGCAGATCTTTGACAACATTTCACTTGGGAAGCTCAGGAGCGAACTAGTTTTGCTGAAAATACTGTAGGATTGATGCAGAAATGGTTACAGATCTGCTCTGAGAAGGCAAAGTTAGCACAGGCCTTCAAAATCAGAATGGATGTAAAGATGCATTAAAGGGTTTCTGCTGAGCCCTGACCAGGATCTGGTGTACATTCATGCCCTCAGCGACTGATAAATAACCCTCAGTGATAGCCTACGTACACATTGGTAATCCTAAATACTACTGATGAACTTCAGTACTGAAATACTGAAAAAAGGGGGGGGGGGGAAGAGAGAGATAAAAGGTATCAGGGCGTGTGCGTAAGGCCTGCCAGGGAAGCAGCACCAGTGTAGGAAAGGCTCTAGGGGATCCCGAACTGTACGTGGAGCAGGACTATCAGTATTTTGACAAAAAAAAAAAAAAAGGCAAACACAGGACATATTGAAGATGTCTAGTGTTCAGACAGGCACAATTCAGACAGACAGTTCAGACGGGCCACGCCGGGGAGGGTAATCCCCCGTACGGCGCTGTCCCCTCGCCGCCCCGCCCCGGCGCTGACGGCGGCCGGGAGCGGCCAAGCCGCTTCATCCGGGCGCACCCGCCTTCTTCTCCTCCTCCTTCTCGGTGCTCAGTGCCTGGCCATGGACCTGTGGCAGGTGCCGCTGCTCTTCTCCCGCCTGCCTATGTTCCCTTTCTTCGACCTGGCGCACTATGTCGCCTCCGTGGTGGCGTTGAAGGAGCAGCGGGGTGAGCGGGGGGGGGGGGGGACGGGACGGGACGGGCACCTCCCACCCCCTCATCCCAACCTCGGTGTTCCTTCGTCGTGTCCCTGTGTTCCCCTGTTTCTCTCCACCGTGTTTGTGTGTGTCCCCTGTATCACCCGGGATCCCCAGCTCCGGCAGGATGACGGTGGGCGCCTCTCAAGTGCCGGGGGGTCCCCGAGGGAAGCTGGATAGTCCAGGACGGTGCAAATGGGATTGTGTTCCCTCTGCATTAGTCCGTCAGTAAATTATGTCTAATTGTCTGCAGAAGGCACCGAACCAAGCTTTTCTTCCTTCCCCGAACTCCTGACGAAATCAGCCAGGAGTTTGTTGAAAACCATTTTCTTGAAGTGTTAACGTTTTGAAAGTCTCGAGAAGAAAAAGGGCTGAAACTCGTAATTGCTTAATTTCAATTGCTTGAAATTAAGGTGCAGAGAAGGGGTGTGGAACCAGTGTGTCCCTCTGTCCAGAATTGCAGCAGAGGGGTGAGAGGAGGAATGCTTAACTTGTATCCTTATATCGTTCACACACCCGATGTGTGCAGGAAGTTGTGAAGGCAGTTCTGCCTTCTAGGAAACATAGTTCTGGAATCTGATGTCACTGTGCCTGTGACTTTTCATGTAGTACCCCGTAGATTGTAAAGTGAATTTGGGGAAGCTTTTCAGTCTCAGGACTTTCAGTAACAGGACTTTCTGTGAGTGCTCTCTTCTAGAAAAATCTTTTGCACTATGGCTGTTAACCCCAAGCCTGATTTTTTGTTGTCACAAATATAAGAGACTAGCCTTGTTTTAATGTTTAGAATTAAACTACTTGTGGTGTGCCTTTGGTTAGCTACAGTAACTGTGTATCCGAGATGATAACTAGGAAACTAAACTGGCTTTCAGGATTATAGTGCAAATTTGGGAGTTTTTACTTGCCTCAGATTTCTAAGGCTCTGTACTTTTTGTTTATTGAGAGCTTGTTCTTTAGTCCCTTACTAAATGTGTCGAGGTGAATTTTGACTTCCTGCTGAGCAATTGCACTTAGCAGACTGTGAAGACTGATACAAACTGCTTAGGTACTCTAGAGTCTTCACCAAATTTTGTTATTACTGCTAAAATTTTTTCAGGGTGCTGCCTTATGGCATTATGTAATGTATCTATTCCATTCAGAAAGGGACTTTCTAACATTATCATGCACTACTTTTAAACTTTCCTCTTGAATGGACACACCTAAAGACCAGGATGAGGAGCTCTCCAGTTTGCATCAGCGTATTTTTAGTGAGACAGCACTTAAGAGCAGTAGAACTGCTGTCAGAAATCTGATCAGATCCATGCCAGTAATTTATTTTTTTTATTCTCTAATTTTGATTTAATAGCTGGGTAGTTCAGAACTTTTTTCTAATACTTTGAATTAATAACTGTAATCCAGGTGTCTGCATGCTGCTCTGTTTCTCACTTGTAAGCAGTTTGAACTTAGTATTAAATCATAAATAGCAGTCATTATGAAATAGGTTGGATATATTATTGTGGATTAATGCTCTCTAGGCGTTACTATATGTTCTTTTTGGAAACTTACAGCAGTAGCTATATTTGATGGGGAAATAACAGGGCAGCCCTTAAGTGCCTGGTGATGTAAGATTAAGTGCCTGGTGTGGTCAAGTTACAGCCACGTTTATTTTATCCCAGATTACTGTCTCATTAAAATACCAACCCCCCCCACTGCTTAAAATCAGGCTCAATGTGGGCATTTGTACCATGGATGGGTGCACAATAATTGGGACTTTTCCAGCCCTCCTAACTAGATTTTCTTGCTCACTTTTGAGTGCTGGCAAACTACAACAGTGGCAACCAACATGTTGCTTTCCACGTTTTAAAATAAGAGTTCTTGATTGGTGTATTTGAGATGGCTTAGGAGTTTCTAGTTTGTGACTCCAGTCAGTTGTAGAACTGACAGTTTTCTCTCTTTGGGATGGAGGGGCAGCAAGAGGTGTTGAGGGTTGAGGATATCTCATATTTGGAAGCAATGTGCTGGTTTTGTTCTTGCCATTTTTCTGTGACATGTTTCAGGTGACTTGAAAAGAACTAATTTTTTTGGCTTAGGTTTTGCTAAATCAAGTCTGACTCTGTAAACCTTTTATCTTAATTAATGTTATTATGTATAGTTGAATGGGGTACTAGAAAAACTTGTAAAAATCCTCCTGGTCTGCTCTCTAGATGTGTATGTGGTATTTATTCCTGATTGCCTATTTGGAACATGTTGGAAAGGTTAAAGCAGATCTTCTCCTATTGACAGAAATAGTTAGCTGGCAAGGGTTCTTGGTTCTTTTTTTTTTGTTACTGTCATCTAGAAACAAGATTTAAAACTATATTCAAAAATAGTCCTTGTGTTTTGAAGCCTTATCTTTACTTTCTAAAGTGTACCTTTGCAGAACTCTGCAAAGAAGTGGCTTTCTGGCAGATGAACCTTTGCATGGTTGTATGATGCCTCATTAATTCTGCAGGATGCATCAGAGGACAAATATAAATGACCACTTGTTTAAAAACATGTGACCTACTTAAAACTGAGTTTGTCTTCTGAAACATTACACCCCAGTCATAATTTAGGTGGCAATGCTAAGATGATCTTTATATTAGTGTCAGCATTTTTTGCCTCATTTGCTTTTATGTTGGGTATATTCCTTGTTAGAAAGTGGGTGTGAATTGTTACATACTGGCACTTGAGCTGAGAAAATTCTAATGTTGACCTGCAGAAAAATCTTGAAATGCAGTAGCATTTCCAGTCTCTTGTAAAATGAAAAAATTTACCTGCTTTGTTGTGGACTTTACTCATAGAGGGCAGTCTGGTAATAATAGTAGTAATTCTTATATGTGTCCTCAAAAGTGAAAACCACTTGCTGCTAGTCGTGGGGAAGAGTGCAGAAGTGGTGATTGCTGAAAGGCAGGACAATGGATTTGGAAAGAGAACAGATACCTAATTAATTTTAAAACAACTCTGACATTTCATTAATTTTTTTTTTTTTGTATTTTCTTGTCATTGCAAGAAAGGAATTTGGTCTTTTCATGCTATATTAATGGGGCTGTGTCATCAGACAAGAACAGTTACATGTTCTTGTAGTTCTACTGTAGTTCTTTTGGACCAACGTATGTCCACTTAATATAATTTTGTGTCTGTTTGTTTTTCTGAATGCAATGGTTGTCCATATTTTTACTTTTTTCTTTTTTTTTTTTTTTTTTTTTTTTTAATTGAGGAAATCTTAATGTAGTAAGGACAAGCCATTCATATTTTGCAAGTGTCTTACCCTTTTCAAATATGTTGGTGAAAATAGATCTACATTCAGTTATATGGGATCTGGGTATAATGGCCCACTTTATATTTTTACTTTTGCTCTTAAGTAACATTATCAGACTTTAGAATTTTCTCCTGTGTTAATTTTTTGCACATGAACACGATTGATAGCTATTTTGAAGAAGTGGTCATATGCAATAACAAACCTGAGCACAACAGATTTGGAGCACCAGGTATGAAAAATAACATGCAAAATAGTGAAACATATAACAGATGTTATTTTATATTCAGATATTCTGAAATACGTTGGAGTGCTCATTTTTATAAGTTGGCTGTTACATAGGAATTTAGATAGTGCCACAATACATGATATCTGTGCCAGCACTAAAACTATGAAAGTCTTGTTAATATGTTAAGTGAGCTGTATTGAGAGTGCTGTATGGTCTTTTGTATGTTTGAGCATCTCCTTTTGGGCAAGAAGCTTCTTTTCACGCAGAAATGCCTGAAAAATCCAGAGCTTCCCCTCTGAATTGGGAATAGATGCGAGATTTCATTTTGGGGCAGACAGAGGTGCTTTTGTGAACTTCAGCCTTTGGACTATGGAAAGTTAAACTTGTTCAGGCAAACAGAGCTCACCAGCAGTGTAAAGGGGAAGCTTTAACACTGGACTTTTGAAGTGGAAAAAACCAACTACTTGAGAATATTTTTATCTTTGATAAAGTAGTGTTTCCCCCTGAAACTACTTAATGCTTCCCATTACCTCCAGCATAACCTTTTAATATTGAATACTGTTTTGGCATATTTCTATTGCAATTTAAAAGGGATAATTTATTTCAAAATAACAAAATAAACCAAACTGTCAACCTTTTAATAACAAGGGAAACTTACATTTATTATTATGACTTCAGGTAACCTGTTTTCAACTCGTCAGGAGTCAGGTGAAACTATTTAATAATTGTTTTGGATACTGTTTTCATTTTTATCAGCAAACACAGCAAGGCATTATGAGGGAAAAGGAAAACAGTGACCCTGAATTCTTGGAACACTCAAAAGCAGAAATGGAATTTGTAGAATAACCCTCAAAATGTAACCTATCCTGTGCAGTTCAGCAAAGCCAATTCTGTGTTTTTAATACAAATTTGAAAGCAAGTGTATATCTATAACAGGCTATTAACAATGAGACCTCTCAGCCATGCTCTGAAAGCTTTTTCTTCTTGGTAGCCGAACAGTTATAACAAACCAATGCACAAAAGATGTTCAGAGAGCACATTCTGTTTAGATAGCGAATGTTAAAGCCAGTGTGCTTTAACTTTGTATTTCTGAAGAGTTTTCCTGTGAAACCCTACAAATTGCTGGAGGATTTTTTCATTACCTAAAGGAGCAATATTGGACTGAACGGTTGAAAAATACTGGCTTTTAGAACGTGATGTGAGTCTCAAATGTTCATTTCTGTTTTTGCATCTTTTCGCAGGAGCTGTGGAGGTGTCAGTCCGGAGTCCATTTGCCTGCTGGTTTAGTGCTATGCTTTATTGCTTTGGTGGTTCACTTTTGTCCTCGTTGATGCTTGCAGAACCTCCAGTTGCATTTCTGGCCAAGGGTGCAAATATTCTCCTGGCATCTTCAGTCTGGTAAGCAGCCACAACTGAGTTGGATGGGTAACATTGGTTCTGAGGAAGATACATGTAAGCTGATACTACACCATCGAGGTTCCATGAAAATCAGTGCCTTGACTTAAAAGTGTTATGGATTTGGATCCTATCTCTTCATCCAGAGTCACTGCAACAAAATAGCTGTTAGGATCCTTCTTCTGTAGGAATAGAATGCTTGTAAGGGAGCAATTCTTATGGGCTGTTGTATAGCAAAGTGCTCTGTTGCTAGACTAGACTTGTCTTAGGTTTTTATAGTTTTCCTGGTCAAACAGCTGAAAACATTATTTTGTAATAAAGTGATTTTCATTTGCTGGTTTTCTGGACACAGGTAAGTCATAGATGCAATCTAGTTTTATAAAAGTAGCTCTTGAAGGCTGTATGCAAAAATTCTGGACTTTTCTGTAACTGCGGATCCAAGACAGATCTTTCTTCTCCTCCAGTTTCTGCCACCAGACATGACTTTTTTTTTTTTCTGTGTTTTGTCCCTTCCCAAATGGATGGGTGTTGTAGTGGAAGACAGAGCTGAATGGGAAGTCAGGTATGTGGCAATTTGGCCTGTTTTGAAATTCAAAAAAAGAGCTGGAGTTATTGTCATATAAATGTGGCCTTCCAGTGAATTTAATTTATTCCAGAAAGTGATCTTTGAAGAAAACCTCAAACTTAACAAAAATTATGATCAGCACTGGAGTTTTGAATTTTAAAAGCTCAATTCCTGCCTTAGAAAGAGTCTGACCTGCTTAAAATCCTTTAGCTCCTAGTAGCCCCTTAGGTTTTATAATTGCAAATGAATTAAAATGACAGTGTTTCTGTCTGTCTGTGTATGTTATATTAATTTTCTGGCCTTTGTGTTGCAGTGAAAGATGACAGATTTTATTTAGGCAGGGGAGTGAAATGAAAAATGTGCAATAATTAGTGCATTATTAACAAAGCTTATAGAATCTGCCTACAGTTGCTTAACAAGTGATATGACTTAAAAGTACACTTGAAGAGAGCATGATTTCTCTTGAACTTTACATGGTCAGATGTGATTTGCTGTGCACAAACAAAACAGGGCTTTAACGAGGAGCTGTGAATGTTATGAAACCTTCTAAGCTCCTACTTTTACAAAGTTCTCTCTTCATGACTACAATGACCTTAATTCTCGGTCCCGGATGGTGCAAAATGAAATTCCCCAAGCCAGACATAAAATAAGGGGGGTTGTGCTACACTTGAGAAGTGCTCCTAAATAGTCTGTAGGACAGCGGCATCTACTGTTGGCAGAGGTTACAGGCAGAAGTGCCGTGGTCGGTCTGCAGGGTCAGGTTCAGTCCTATTTTCAGTGCTTCAGGGTCCTAATCCCACCTCCTGCAGCTGTAAATTAATTCTGATGAGTAGGTGGCTTAAATGGCTGTTTGCAATAGTCTCTAAAATACATGCTTTGTACATGTCTTTGGCTTCCTATCAGCTGGAGCTTGGTTGCATACAAAGGCATCTGACTTTACAGTGAGAGAAAAAGGGAAAGGAAAGGCCTTAGGAAGTCTTGGTAGAGAGGTCTGAGCTCAAAAGCCTCAAGAAAAGGGCCTGTGTCTCTTTTAGAAAATGAAAAGGTATCCTTCCCATTTTTAAATACTTTCTCTGCTTTTACTTAATTATTACTCTCTTATTCCTGTGCTGAAATAATCTACTTAAGATAACTGAATCAAGTTACTTAGTCTTGGTTGTTTGTTTTTAATTTAATTCAGTTCTCTGTAAGAACTAAATTTCGTTTATTAAGAGATACAATAAAACAACACATAATCTAATCTTTTAAAATATACTGTCATACTAGGATTTCATTGTTAGCCATTTTTACTTTTGATGCCTTAAGCCCCTAATGTTTTTTTATTTTTCTAATATTGGTAAGCCTTATAAGTTTTATAAGTAGATTTTAAAAGCAGCAACCCTCCCTCCTTTGTCCCTTGTCCCTTGTCCCTTGTCCCTTTCCCTTCCCGTCTAGACACATTCCTTAACCCTCCTACCCCCGAATCCAGTAGAAATGTTTAGCCTTTTGTCGAGGCAAGGCCTAGATTGTTGGCAGAACAGCATATCAGGGCCTAAACCACAGAACACGGTCAAAAACTGGGTGACTGTGCACCCTTTGTGCTCTGATGAAGATGAAGATGGGATGAACAGAGGGCCCCAAAAAGCCCCCAGACCCATTCTCAGGGGGTGGACCCGGGGCGGACCAGAGTAAAGGCCACAGGGTGGACACATCTGGGATTGGATGGATGGTATTATAAAATGTAACATCTCAGGCAGGGCAGGCGCGTCTTGTAACATCTTCAGCCTTGGCATAATAAACCCTTTCTTATCTCACCCCTAATTAACTGTTCCGGGAGATTTTTTCAGCACCTAACTCCCACGGCAACACTTTGTTCTAAAAGCAGAGATGATTGTTAAATTTTGAGTTGATCAAAGATATTGTTAAATTTTGAGTACTGTGCTTTCAATGCTTTGAATAAAGAAATGTGCTTCTTACTGGCAAGCTGGAAAAGCTAGAATTGGTGAGTACTGAGATGTTAAATGTGTTTGAAAAGAGCTGTGCATTTCACTTGGCATGACACTAACTAGTAGAGGCATTCTTGCTGAAGTTACATAATTCCATGTACCTGCAGTATGAAAGCACAGGTCAACATTTAATTTACCACCCTGTTGTAATCCTATTAAAAAACCCCCAACAAACAAAGCCAAAAACAAACCCCAAAACAAAACAAAAAAACCCCCCAAAAAACCCAAACAAAACCAAACCCCCAACCAAACATAAAATAACTCACAAAATAAACAGAAGGTTAGTCAGACACAAATTTAATAATTTGAATCATAAAAACATGATGTGCAAGCTATAGAACAGGTGGTAAAATTTAACGCTGTTTCTCATGTACTTAAAGAGATTCTTCTGTGGGACAGTGAGGCAGTAAGATAATGTTTGATTTTTGGTGCAAGAGCTCAAGCGTGCTTAGAAGCTTTCCAGATTTGTCCCAACATGTGTATCACAAGACAGTGAGTTATGCATTACTAATCATATTCCAAAAAATAGCTTTAAAGATTATTAAAAGGTAATTCCTTAGCAAAAATGTTCTCATGATTTCCAGGTATCTGGTGTTTTACTGCCCACAAGACATTTTCTGCCGGTGCTTTTCCTTTCTGCCTCTTCGTCTCCTGGTTGCAGGAATGAAGGAAGTGACTAGGACTTGGAAGATAGCAGCTGGAGTTGCACATGCAGACAGTCACTTCAAAGATGCCTGGCTTGTTATGGTGGCTGTGGGCTGGGCCAGAGGTAACATACACCATGTCTTGTTCTGATGGCTTGTGATTTTTTGAAGTGATGTTTAAATGTCTGGCCTGCCAGCATTAACTGTAGTACTATCCTTGCTGTGCTGGATGTGATAGTCCTGATGAAGTCTGTTATCCCCTCAAGGAAAAAGCCTATGCAACAGTTTTTCTGTCTGGATTAAGGATGACATTGAGTGACTTCGAGGGAACTTTGTCTTATCCCTTCAGGTCTTATGAGAACTTGTAGGATGGGCAGTTGATGACAATAAAGAAGTAGATCTTCTGTGTAGCTGTTGCTAAACTTATAAACAGCGTTATTTCCTCAGAGCTGTCTCTTTACACATGGCTGAATAAGAGAACTGGTTATCTTAGTTTTTTGCGTTGTAACTATTACTCAGTTTTAAACATAAGAATGAACCTTCTTGCCTGCATGCTGTTTGGAGCAGAACTCTGGCAGCCACCTTCCTAGCATCTCTCTTTGTAGTCACACCATTAGAAGAATCCCTCCTGGAGGTGACTGTGCAGCTCTTGTTTCTGCTGGATTCTGTTCTTCTGTGGGAAGCAACAATATGATGATCTAACGCGTTCTGTTCCCAGGTTACAGCACAGATCAGCCTCATTGGCCACAGTGTCCTACACCTCCTTATATCTTGTACTTTTTTAATGTAAAAATACATACCCATTTTTCTCACAGAGGGTTTTCATAGTTTATAGAGGCATTCTCTGTACTTATGATGACATGATGAATGCAATCATATAAACCTCTAGAGATGTACCTTGGCAGTCCAGGTATTTGTGGTGATGAGTGCCTCAGTTCAGGTGTTATCACTTAAAGGTAAAACTCTGGAGTTTCATGTGGGCTGTTCAAGTCATGCTTGTATAAAAGATTGGATTAGTCTTTTTAAGTCTGGGCTTTGGGTGCCATATTTAGCACCTGGTGTCATGACTTTTGTTGTGAGCAATAATAGATTGCACAGTAGTGGTAGCAGTCAGTGGAGGTTTATCGTAAATCTTTGCCATTTCAGGAGCTGGTGGTGGCCTAATTTCCAACTTTGAGCAGCTGGTGAGAGGAGTGTGGAAACCTGAAACCAATGAACTACTGAAGATGTCCTAGTAAGGTTTTCTTTTAACATGTTAATTGTTGTTTTGTTACCTTCTTCAGTTGGCACTCACTTTTAGTGTTTGAGGTCTAAAAAAAGGCAGTAGAACGTGCTTGTACTCAATGTTTTGTTCTGTATCCTGTGAAAGAGGGATCGATGATATTTTAATCATTTTATGTTCACATCAGTAGAACAGCAAATGGGAGAGACAAATCAACAAAAATTATGTATCAGAAAGCAAGTATTGAGCCAGTGTGGAGTTGCTAGAAAGTAGTATTGACTCAGTTTTCTTACAGGGATGTGGTCCTCTAGCGAAAATGAAAGGACAGTGGTACTAGAAGTGTATAAGTGAAGTCTGCACTTCTGGTATGTGTTCTGAGCATCACTAAAATGGCTTCCTTTGAACATTGTCACTCTTACTTTTGCTTCCGGTGCTACTTTCTTCCATAAATATCAATTATTTGAGGAGGTGCAAATTGGTTATTCAGTATAGCAAAAATGTCCTGCAGGATAGGAAATGTTACTTCTCTTGCAGAAGGAAAGAATGGAAATATTACATGGCTCTTGTAAAATGGGAATTGAAACAGGCTAGAAAGACAAAGCTATTATTGTAAGTCAAAATAAGGTCACTGCAATAATTTCCTAAAATTCTTTTGATCTTTCCCATGTTACTCTCAGGTCTTTAAAAACAATATTTTTTTTAAAGTTATCTTGCTTTTCTGCAGCCACTTTTAGACACAGAATAACAGAAATGACATTTGCAGCCTGTTCTTTGGTAGTATTTCAGCTTTTTGTGGATTGTGTGAGTTGTTGGCGTTTTCTGAAATTCCAGGTATTTAGAATTTATCTCCCTCTGTCAGTGCCTAAGTGGCAGTCTTGAAAGCAAACTTCCAGAAAGAAGAGGACACTGTTAAAAATAGCACTGTAAACCCAAATAACACTTGTCCTTACAGGTGCAACACCGTAGCAGTGCTTACTGACTGTCACCACTTGCATATATACTCCTTTTCTGTGGTGGATATGGCTCAAAGTAACTCAAAAAAGATCTTTAAAATTTTGTTTATATATAAATCTTAAGAACATTAAATTGAACTAAGTTACAAAGTTAAATGGATCAAACATCCTGCAAGTGGATGAGTTGAGTGTATACGCAGAGTTGCTTTTTGGAATTCCTGAGCAAGAAGTTGGTGCAGCAAATCTCTGAGTTACTGAAAAGACAGTGAAGGATGTGTCTACCCTGGAAGCTTTGTAATAACACGAATGTCACCTGCACAGGTCACATGTAGGTGCAGATTAAGAAATGCATGGAATTCTTCTGCCAGTGTACTGGTGCTCTCTCTTCAGAAGACTGGAACTGACCAAAGTTCTCTTGTTTTCTGGCTGCATGCCTAGCAAGGGATTTACCATCACAACCAAGATCTGTACGAGAATGGGAATCTTTGCATGTCTTAAGCCAGCACAGCTGTGTTGGCAAAACCTGGTAGCATAGGCCTGGCTCAAACTGGGCCTAAGCTGACTACAACCCTAGAGCTGCTGCACTGTTACAGTGGACCAAGACCTTGACTATGTTACACTTCAACACCTTAAGCAACTCCTTGGAGTAACTAACTACTGGAGTATAGTAGAGGAACCTGTTTTTAAGTCTAGTTTGAGTGTGCAAGCTTTGTGATTTAACTCTTCAGTAAAATGTATTGGGAGAGGAAGAAGGGAAGCAAGCTGATGTATAGAGTTTGAATAGAAGCATTATTTGAGAAGGATTTGCCAAATAGGAACTTGCTGGGTGTGTAAAGTAGTTCTTGTCCGTGTTACGGACAGAAAGTGCAGTAAAGTGAAAGTCTTAATGTAATTATGTCTAGGTTTTAGACCTTGTTACTGTTACAACAATTTTTCATTAGTTCTATTCAGAAAAAATTCTTTTGCACAATTAAGAATATTTACTGCTTTCTAGGCCAGGGCAGCTTTTGCTGTAAAGAAGAAAAATTAACATTATTTGTTTGACTTCCAGCCCTGTGAAGATAACTTTGATAGGAGCAGTTCTTTTCACCCTGCAACACAGCCAGTACTTGCCAATTGCAAGACACAACCTTGTGTTTTTATACACCATCTTTCTTGTCATCTTCAAGGTAAGAATTTGGAAGTGTTGCAAGTAACTGAATAATAGGAAATATTTTATTTAGTTATTAGAATGCGTGCTTCTGGGTGGGAAAGCCAGCTTGTAGTAAATTCAGAAAACTGTATTTAGTCTTCTCTACACAAGCAGAACAGAAGACCTATTCTGTTACTGACACTGTTCAATGTATGGGGAGAAAAAAAAAAGAGAAAGAAGTCAGGAATTTTGGCACCCAACATTTGATATTCCAGGCTTACATGTCTTTAACCTCAAACAAAGCTTATGCTTGTAGAAAGAAACAAAGTTCTTTGTCTTTTATGCGTTTGCAATACAAGCCAACCAGACTCTCATCTAGCTTAAAGTATTTGCAAAACAAGTATTTAGGCAGGAAGAGAAAGTATATCAAAACCACTCTGAGGTAACTGTATCTGCTTTTATAATAAAATAGGCACTCTTGAATTCTTCAGTCCCTCCAGTTTTGTTCATTTCCAGGATGATGCCTGTCTTCAGGATTATGAGCTAATAAGAAAGCACAGTCTCTGTTAGCAGAAATCTGTCAATTTTAAGAGCTTCAGAGCTGCTGTTGAACAGATCAGAGACTGACTGAAAGTGGTGGTTGCTAGTCCTTTCTGTGAAGTAGCTGACAACTTTAGTTCTACAGACGTTGCTTTAGGGAGCCGAGACTTTGAGCTAATATTCATGATTCTCCACCTAAACCAGTAAGGTGTTGTTGAACTGGGGATGCTGGGAATGGAGAAGGAAAGGAATGTTATTCTGGAACTGAGAGATTACAGCTCTCTTCAGGAGCTGGCTGTCAGAGTACACTGAAGTGACTAAATCCTTACACTGATGGTCATACTGACAGTCAGGAACTTGAGCACCCACTTAATAGCAACCCACTAATAAAGCAACAGTTGTGGATCTGGCATAGTCCTGTAATAATGTCTTTTAGAAACTTGTCATGTCTCTGAAAACTGTAGAAACTGTTGCAATATAAACTTGTCCAGTATCTGGACCTATAAACTGTTGTTTTTTCTGCCCTGATTCCAAGTTATGTGTCCTAAGGAATGTCTACCTAAACCTATGAACTTAATGGAACGAGTATGGCTGTCTGAAATTCTAATTAAAGTCTGGTTGTGCATATATGTTTAGGTGCTTACACATTTATTGTAACCTGATCCTTGTTCTTCTTAGGTAAAAATGATGTTGACAAGATGTGCAACTTCTCCACTTGCTCCCCTTGAGGCTGCATTAGGCCATGTGCTTTTTGGCTTGCGAAAGGCACCTTCCAAAGTGAAGGGTGAAAGTGCCACATCTTCCAATCGCTCTTCAATCTGTGACCGGCCCTCTGAGCAGCACCACGATGGTGTTAAGAAAAGACAAGCAAAGAAAACAGAATAAGTGACTTGAAATCCTTGATGGTCTTGACTGCTGAAGATGTTTTAATGCCAGATTAGGCTGGCTGAGGAGTTTCTTTAAGGAAATGCATTTGTGAGGAGAGAACAGGACTGTGTTGTGGTTCGCCTTTGGAATATGTTATATAAGCTACTGTTCCTATGTCTGAATGCCCAGGTTAGATTTGTAAGTTAAAACCACAGTTTTTTATATACTTACAAGTTTACTAATTTTTGTATTCATGATAACTTGAGGTGCTCACGTGCTAAAAGGGTAGTTTTGAAAACGTGAAAATCATATTTGTTATTTTTTCTGATATATCACTTGTTTCACCTCTTCCTAGCCACCAGTTCTTATGTTTCATTTGGATAACATTGATTTGTACTGTCAAGTGTTCACTGCAGCACATCCCAAATAAGAAAGTCATCATCTGAGTAAGGCATAATCACATTGTACTGTGTAAAATCATAAAGATGTACCACACTAATGCCTTTAACTAGAAAAATGACCGAATTATAATAATTATTATTATTATTATATTATTATTATTATTATTATTATGTGTAATTCACATTGCACTGGTCTAGATTTTCTGCATTTACTGAAATATTTTTCAATATTTTTATATTTTTTTAAATGAGAATAAATTACTGGCACTTTAAAAAATCTTTACAGTTAGCAAATAGAAATATTCAATATTTTTGCTGTTGGCTTACTTTGACACTTACTTTGAAAGCATTTGATATGTAGGTGTTTTTCATGTTACATTGGGGATTTGCATGTGGTTTGTAGTTATCTTTCAGTTCACCTGAGACTAGACATCTCTGCCTGCATTTTTGTCCAAGCATATGCACTTTTTTCTTTTCAAAGACAAACTTTCTTATAAAAAAGAGGATTGGACCATACATTTGCCTTGTTCACTCAGCACCCTGGGCTGGAAGACAGGGATGAGGAGCAGAAGGAAGCCCCTGTAATCCATGATGGAATGGTCAGTGACCTGCTACACCACATAGGACACTCAAAGTCCATGGGGCCAGATGGGATCCATCCAAGGGCACTGAAGGAGCAGGTGGAAGAGCTTCCTGAGCCACTTTCTGTCACTGACCAGCAGTCCTGGCAAACTGGGGAGGTCCAAGGGCTGGAAGTTGGCAAATGTGACACACATCTACAGGAAGGATTGGGAGGAAGGATCTGGGGAACTACAACCCTGACCTCGGTGCTGGGGAATGTCACGGGGCAGATCATCCTGAATGCCATCATGCAACATGTACAGGACAACATGGGGTCAGGCCCAGCCAGCCTGGGTTTAGGACAGTCAAGTCCTGCCTGACCACCCTGATCTTCTATGACGAGGTGACCGATCAGTGGATGAGGGAAAGGCTGTGGATGTGTCTACCTGGTCTTTACTAAAGCCTTTGACACATTTTCCCACAGCATTCTCCTGGAGAAACTGGATGATCATGGCTTGGATGAGTGCCCTGTTCACTGCGTAAAAAACTGTCTGAATGGCCCAGCAAGTGGTGGGGAATGGAGTGACATCCAGTTGGAGCCCCTCACCAGGGGTGTGCACCAGGACTCAGTGTTGGGGCCAGTCCTGTTTAATATCTGTATTAACAGTTGGGATGAGATCAAGAGTACCCTCAGTCAGTTTACTGACAACACCAAGCTGGGCAGGAGTGTTGGTCTGCTGGAGGGTAGGAAGGCTCTGCAGAGGGATCTGGACAGGCTGGATTGATGAGATGAGGCCAATTGTGTGAGGTACAACAAGGGAAAGTGCCAAGATTTGCACTTCAGTCACAAAAACCCACAGCAGCGTTCCAGGCTGGGGGAAAGGTATCTGAAAAGTTGCCTGTTGGAAAAGGACCTGGAGATGCCAATTGACAGCGGCTGAACATGAGCCCAGGTGTGCCCAGGTGGCCAAGAAGGCCAAAGGCACCTGGGCAGTACCAGCCATAGTGTGACCAGCAGGACCAGGGCAGTGACTGTTGCCCTGTGCTGGCACACCTCGAGTGCTGGAGGCAGTTTTGGGCCCCTCAGACAAGAGAGACATTGAGGGGCTGGAGCATGTCTGTATCAGGGGTGAATTTATGCTGATACTTCTGGTCTGTGTTTGGCCCAGCCACCTGTAAAAGTTTTGTTCTTTCCCTGCCAAGTTATGAGAAAACAAGCACTGATAAAACGGGAAATTTGTCCTTGAAGAGAGTTCTTGTATAAACTATATTTAATTTGTATTCTGTGATTGGCTAATTGTTCTCCAAGGTCGCTTGAAGGAGAAATTGAAGACTGTAGTGATGAAGGAAACCCCCAGACTCATTTGGGAAAGACCCCCCCCTGAGTGCAGTACACAGGCACAGGGAAAGCCGTGCCTGCGCAGAAGAGATGCACTTACATATCCAAGGAGGTGGGACTGAGGGCCTCGGGCTGGGTGGTGATGACCACTCCTGCCTAGACAGACGTAATCAGTTAATTGTATAAAAAGCAGTTAGCTCTTGTTGGGTAGGTAGCAAGCTTCACATCAAGGACAACGTTGCCTTTTGGTGGGGATGCCTGCCAATTTGTGAACTTACTGACTTTCCAAGGATGCAGCTTCTGCTATTGGTAATTATAGGCATTCTAGGTTGGTAAGATAACTTTATGGGCAACAGCTGGGTGACTGGGGAGGTCGTGCTGGGGGCTTATTTCTCTCTTCCTTCTTCCCTTTTGGGTTTGTTTGTTTTGTTGGCCACCTCTTGGTAATAAATATCAGTTTCGTTGAGCTTCCAATGGTGTCATGGTTTCCGATTCAGTATGGTCCGAACCTCTCCCTAATACACATGTCCAGAGAAGGGATTGGAGCTGGGGAAGGATCTGGAGCACTAGGAGCAGTTGAGGGAGCTGGGGGGTCTCAGCCTGGAGAAAAGGAGGCTCAGAGGGGACCTTCTTGCTCTTTACAACTCCCTGACAGGAGGGTGGAGCCACATGGGGTCAGGCTCTGCTCCCAGGGAACAAGGGAAAGGACAAGAGGAAACAGCCTCAAATTGTACCAGGGGAAGTTTAAGCTGGATATTAGGAAAAATATATTGACTGAAAGCATTGTCAAACACAGGAACAGGCTGCCCAGGGAAGCAGTGGAGTCACCGTCTCTGGAGGTATTTAAAAGCCATGTAGATATGGCACTTGAGGACATGGTTTAGTGTTGGGCCTGGCAGTGCTGGGTTAATGCTTGACTTGATGATCTTTAAGGTCCTTTCCAATCTAAACCATTCTATAATGTCAGAAGCATGGAACTATTAGCATTTGCTGAAATCTTGCTTTCTGCTGGTTGCATCTTTTTTTGCTCATGATATAAAGCATTTCTAAAGGGGATACACTTCATAACTGAGAACTCTGACATTTTAGAGATGTTACATTGCATAAGAATATAATCTTTTCAGAGGAGTCTTTAATTGATGTGCCAAATTTTAGAATAAATTATTTTTATAAAATTAGATTATTTTTCTTCAGAGAGTACTGCTCTGAAGAGTATTCTTCAGCAAGAGGGGGTAGGTTAATCTTCATGCAGGGATGCCAAGAACCATGTGGAGAGAGATCTAATTTGAAAAGACAAAGTTCTAGTTCCAGGTATATACCTAAATTTAGAAAAGCTGTCACCAGTGCTGTGCTTAGAGAAGAGAAAAAGAAAAGAGCACCAAAGAAATTTCTTGTGCCTGTCTAGTCACATTTTCATGGTAGTGACCAAGACCATTGAACTCAGTTTGAAATCAAACTTTATAGCAAATGTGCTGTACCTTGAAAGCTAAAATTACTATTTTCTTTAACACTGAAGAATTAAAAAACCCCACAAACTCTTCAGTCAAAGTAACAGTATTGGAGTATTCACTTGGTGTTTCATTTTTAGTAGCTTGATATCAGAGATGTATGGACTAACTTGGTGCTGCCAACTAACTAGTTAATGATCAACTAGTTGTTAAGAAACACCAGCAAATGATGCATGTCCGTGGTTTTTAAAACTGGTGGATGGTTTTTTGAAGAGGTGTAATTGTGTATACTGGATCACACACTGGACTGAACACCTTAAAAGTAATACACTTCACACTAAAAATGTATTTTGTTGTGAGACAGAACACAAGTTATGCTGAAATAAATCCTGTTATATAAGCACCATGAAAACAAACCTTTTGTGTTTTAAAGATCTCACAGGCTTCTGAAGGAGGAGTGCTTGAAAGAACCCCATACTGAATATTTACATGCAAATGTTCTGAGAACTACATTTTGTAATGCAAAAAAGATAAACCAGTTGCTCAGGGTTTAACCTGAATTTTGTAGAAGGCTTAATACACTGTCCAAGATAAATAAAATAAACAATACTTTCCTAGCTTTTGTGCTGATGGTTCTCTGTCTCTGGTAACGTTCTCTGCATGAGAATTCTGGTAAGAATTTCTTATAACTGTTCTGGTAAACTGTGTCAGATGCAGCACAACTGCGCACATGAACTAGTTGGCTGTATCTAATTTTGTCATTAGCTTGATAAAATTAGAAGTAGCTGCCTTGTGCCCTTCAGAAGTTGCTTTATCAGCTTAGTTCTTGGGCTGGAAGGGCCTATTCCTGATTAATCCAATTGTTGTTCTGAATAATTTGAGTACACTTCTCTGTAAAAAGAAATACCTTAATATGTGCTTCAGGAACACAACCAAAGTTTCTTGAGATGATAAAGGCTATTTGTTTCCCTCTTCTGTTTTTTCTCCACTTCATTTTATTTTTTAGAAGAAAAGTGGAAATAGGAGGATATCATGCAAACAGTGCTGTCATCTGCAACTTGATTCTTCAATGTATTATTAGGCAAGACACATAGTTGTTCAAGAATTCCAAACATCTGTCTTCTGTAGGAATCTGAATCTGCTCAGCATAAGGGCAGTGCTGAAATCTAACATCTTCCAATAATCTAGACAGTGAATGCAAGCTTTACTCAGAACAAATGCTCTTAATTTATAAGGTGAATCCTCATTTCTAATGTCTAAGTGAAGTCTTACAATAAGTAGCAGCAGAGAAACAGCATTTGACGCTTAGATGAGAATCAAAAATGTGTTGTAAATAGTAATTTGCATTTGTTCTGATAAAACTGCTCCATTAAGCAATCAGATGCCTTTTGTGAAATGTGTGAAATTGTTCAGCAAGGAACAGATAGCAACATGAACACTGATAGAGAAATACATTAATATTCCCAGGCAAGAACAGCCTATTATTGCACACACTGATCTGCAAGTGAGTTTTATCTACAGTCCAGAAGTAGACAATGGTGATCAAAATATAGGGAAAATATATATATATATAAGGAAGATATTCTTTATGATGAGGGTGATGAAACACTGAAACAGGTTCCCAGAGAGGCGGTGGATGCCCCATCCCTGGAAACATTCAAGGTCAGGTTGGATGGGGCACTGAACAACCTCATCTAGTTGAAGATGTTCTTGCTTCTTGCAGGGGAGTTGAACTAGATGACCTTCTGTAGTGGTTTGAATCTTGTTTTCCCCCAGAGGCTAAGAAAAGTGGTAGACCCCAAGGGGTGGTAACCCCTGGAAGTTTTGAAATTTTGTCCAATGGGCGCTCCTGCAAAAATGTAAACATACCACAACCAGAACGGAAGAGAAGGGTTGTAGTTTTGGTTGTTGTTGGGAGAGGTGACCATGTTGTGAGCCACGAGGAAGGGGCTCGGAGCCCCTCGGAGCCTCTGGGGCCTCCCAACCCCTGGCTGGGGGGGACTGCAAAGACTTGAAACAGTGTTAGACTGGGCTAAGTGTTTGTGGTTAAGCTGGGAGATGTTTCTCTCCACCCTGGGCAGCGGAGACAGAGCAGAAAGCAGAGACGCAGCGTCCAGAGACTCTGGCAGAGAGCCAGGACAGATAAGAACTGAACCAGAGAAGCAGAAGAGATGCAACTGAATAAGGAAGACACCGAGTTGTGTCGGAGAGCCGAGAAGGAGAGTCAGCAGCTGAGAGACAGAGTTCTTGGGGGTAAGAACTGTACCAGACCCCCCCCAAACTCCTTTGAGACCTCCGGGAAAGGAGGGACATGGACTCCTATTATGGAGAAGAGTTTTGGACATGCAGCACTGGAGAGAGAGAGGAGCTGAGAAGCTCAGTCGTCCTGAGAGCTGAGCCAGGACGGTGTGGGAGGTTGGCCTTGGGGGCCCTCCCTTGCTGCAAGCTACAAAGAAGCTCGCAGCCATTGTGAGGCAGGGCACAGAGGCCCTGCAAGGAGCTTGAATCTCCTGGAGATACCAGACTGTCACGAAGACCCCCTGTGTCTTCGTGATATGACTGTGGTGGAACGACCTTTGTCTGGGCTGACGTAGTCCATGGAAGACCCCTTTGCCTGCGTCAAGGGGGCCGAGGGAGCTTGGATACCTCCCTCGTGAGTGCTGGCAGAAATCCAGCTATCAGCTGCTGCATGTGGAGAGGACAGATGACTGCTGCTGTAGAAGATCCTGCTGCTCCGAAGAAGGGATCTGTCCTTCTTTCCCTCCTGGACTTTTATTTGGAGGGGAGAAGAGATCTGATCCATTGTAAATAGTATATGTCATGGTAGAGATAGTTGTGATCGTGTGTATAATGTATTATAATATTTATTTGTACAGTCATTGTAATATATTCCCTTTCCCCCATTCTGAGTCTGGCGTGTTTTGTCTGGAAAACCCATCTCACATTAGGTTGAGATGTGGGAGGGGGCTAGGACTAGGGAATTAGGATTTTGGGGCTATCTCAAACCATGACACCTTCAAAGGTCCCTTCCCACCCAAACTATTCTATCATTCTTTGATTCTGTGAAAAAACAAAGCTTATTCAAAGTTGTTGATGAAGGCTGCTGTCAAGGTGGTTGAGACAGCCTTACTGACCTTGGGAGCTGATAGGGCCACTGGCATGTAATTCTTATGAAAGGACCCTAAAAGCAAGAAACTTTGCTGTCTTTGGCTGAAATTTTATCAATCCCTCTGGCTCATTTTTCTATGATAAATTAAATACAAGCTCTTCTAGTGGTAGTCATTTCAATCAGAGTCCCCTTTGGTTTGGTCAGATTTTCTCCTTCCCATTAAAAGATGACCATTATCAGACAGTTTAATATCAAGTCTTGTGGATTTTTTTTTTAGTTGAGGTTTTTTTGGCCCAATTTGAAATAAGAACACTGAAAGATACTTTTATCCAGAGCTTTTTGGCACATGTTCTGTTTTCTGAAACTAACATCCACTTATGGTCCTGAGATGTTTAGGAATTACATGGAAGTATTTATGAGTGTCTTTCAGTGAGATTGGAGCATACCTTTAAGGTACTTAACAAGAAGGTTATTCATCTTGCTGAGCAAGATGAAGATATGAATTTATATGGTGCTACAGTCATAGCAGAATATCAGAAAAATCCAAGATAAAGAAATGAGTTTTATATTGAAGAGAGTACAGTTTCTTGGGAACTGCCTTGTCACATGAGTGACTTCTTCAGTTCAGATGTTTGTATGAAAACTCGGCTATCTTTACTTACCTGTCACCCATCATGCACAAAGGCCTGGTCCTGACTCTCCCAAAATGCCCTGTTGTCCTGCAAAGGAGGTGACTGATGTTTGATTTCTAGCTCATGAAAGTTTAAAACAGCAGGAGAGATGCCGAGTGCTTGACTTGAAATTTCCAAGTTGAGTGAAGGGGAAGAACAGAGCACAGGAGCGAGACTCATCTCCCTGAGCAGCTGCCTTTGTATGAGCTGAGAAATGTTCTTTTGGCTTCAATGCAGTCATCCAATATATTTTTAGTCCCCTTTTATTCAATATAGCAGGTGCATGTTAAGGAAACTTTCCTGTCTGAGCATTCAGATGCTACTCTTGGTAGTCACACTCCCATCACCCGAGACTTTCAACTGCTGGGACTGAAGCTCCTTCACAGTGGGTGGCTCATGTAATACATTGAGCTCATAGCAGACCCTCTCTGAGAACCCGCGTGCCAGGAAAAAGGATCAGCAGAGAATTGTCCTTTCAACAACAGCCTCTTCCATAGGGGTTTGTAGAGTTTTTAAATCAATCTATGTGTTAGACACTGATAATACGCAAAGGAGAGCTGGTGACCTTATGGCCAGACTTCAGTCTGAATTTGGAAGCAACGTTGCACAGTTCCAAATGCTTACGTTCCAGTAAGTTGTGCATCTTCTCCTGTAACTAGCACACATGCGCTTTATATTTTTATTGGATGTTATGGATTAAAAAGCTCAGGATCAGGTTGGGTCTTTCTGAATTCATCTCTCCAAAGTGTAATCCAGATGTCCTAGATTTGTTTCAGAAAGCTGGCTATGGTTTAGAATCGTCTTGCCAAAAGAACAGTTCCTTAGAAATAAAATATGTTGATGACTTTTTTCCTTCCCTTATCTTTACCTAAACCTCTTGTTTATATCAGACTGAAGTTTTATTTGAGTAAGGTTGACAGGAACTGGATCATAATGGAGTTAGAAGAAGCTGAAACACAAAGGCTGTTAAAACCCAAAGTTTCAAGGCTAGTATCTATTAAGTAAGAAGATACAAATGCCAAATGCTAAAGAGTTTACCAAAACGCAATAAAAATGTAGTGTTAATACTTCAGAAAAGCAGTGAATTTTCAGAAAACAACCCCAGGCATTGCTATTGAGGGTATCCATTGTTCACAGACACAGGAATCAAGTTCCTATATTGCACATTGTTATGTTTGTGTTCTTGTCCTCAGATGCAAATGTAATGAAGCACAAGGTTAATGAGCTTCAGACCAAGTTGAAGCAAGAACACAGGGAGTCAGGATGAAGTGGAGTAACGCCTGGGAATGCTATACAGTGTGCTATTACTATAGCAAGAGAAAGGAACCCAGACTGCTGTCAGAAATTAACTAGGAATATGGTTCTAACACTATTACAAACCTAATGTTGCTAAGAGGTGACATGCTGCATTTCTGGGTCTGCAGCCAGTCTATATGGATATCTATGAAATTAGAGCATCAATGCTGCAAGGAAAAGCAATGATTAAGAAGGTCAAGCTGGGTAAGACCCCTGAGCATATGTTTGTATGTTTGCAGCATGAACTACAAGAACGTGACCAGGCATTTCAAGTTATTAATGAGATGAGCTTCTGATACCTTTAAAGAGTGCTGATTTTTAATTATTATTTTTTTTATCTAGGCTGAAATGATGTGGAGAAGAGTGGGATTATGAGTTCATTAATGCCACAAAAAAAAAATAAATGGGGGTGTTGAAAATGATACTCCCTAGTAAAATGCATCCTTGCTTCTTGGTAAGCAGTGCTTACGTGAGGCAACATGGAATTTAACCACCCCTAGTGTGGGCTTCTAAGTGCTCATCCAGGGCATCAAAGCAGTGCATCTACCAGATCTTCTTTATTGTGAAAGGAAGGAGCAATAAAACTAATAGAAGTTATGAGTTGTCTTTGGCACAGAGAATGACTGGCTCTGTAAATCAAGACTGCTGGCTCAAAACAAGCAGAAGAGAGAGGAGAACACCGCCTTTCACAAAGGTCTGCACAATCACCTTGAACCTGATGGATGTGGAATGATTTTTTCATAATACAGCAGTTTCAAGTGAAACTGGTAAGTAATGGACACTGAGCAAACAGAAAAAAAAAAAGCCACTTGAGTTGCACAGTGTATAATTAAGCTGTGGAACTCGTTGCCTCAGGTAGAAGTGCTAGAAATAGAAAGCAATTAGATACCATTTCTGACTCAGGCAGGTCTCATAGAGTTTTGTCAGATGGTGGAGAGTATTTACAGAATGGCAGAATTATTGAGGTTGAATGGGGCCTCTGGAGATCATGCAGTCCAACCCCCCTGCCAAGGCACCTGGAGCAGGTGACACAGGACCATGTCCAGGTGGGTTTGGAATATCTCCAGAGAGGGAGGCTCCACACCCTGCCTGGGCAGCTGTTCCAGTGCTCTGCCACACTCAATAGAAAGGAGTTTTTCCTCATGTTGAGTGGAACTTGAGTGTTTTAGTTTATGGCCCTATGAGTGCCTTGGATAGTACGTGTCTGACTTAGTCTCAGATTTTCTCTAGGCATGTACCCTTGGCATCTACTTCTGTCAGACCCTCCTACCCAGGGAAAGGCACAGACTGTCCAGGGAAATTACGGGGATCAGCATATCTGGAGTGTGAAGGATTGGCTTCACCCTAGGAAACCCACCTTCCATTACCATCGTGTCTCCCTTACCAGGAAAACAAAAGGCTCATGGGCTTTGGAGACCATTGGGCTGGTCCTGTGTTGCAGTAGGAGTGTTTATATTTGCTTCTGAAAGGTGGGCCCTTGTTTTGCTAGTGTTTCCTCTCTTATAAAATAGAAGTCATTTTCTTGCTTCGGCGCAGTTCATTCTGTTATTTTTAGAATACTTTCAGGTGCTCCGATGAAAGGGTATTCTAGACACATGAATTATTAGTATTGAGCAGGGTTGCTCTGTTGAGGGCGTTTTTTCCAGCTGAAAATGGGTTTGACCGCAAGGAATCGTATTTTTGCAAGAAAACTATATTGGTGAAAGTTGTTTTCAACTCTGAGAAGCAAAGAGAGACAATAAAACTATTCTTGTTTAAAAAAAATTAGATTTTTTGGGAGAAGTGAAAGTTATTTGAATTAGAAGTAGTATTATTTATGAAAAACTTATATAATTTGTCATGGGAAAATGGTAAAACACTTTAACAAAATTAATAGTTTTTGGAAAAAAGTAATTTCCCCAGTTACATTCTATCCACTTGCTTAGGTATAGACAGAAAATTTCCTTTGAAGCTGTCATCTCATTCAGAAAGCAGACTTTGAGGTTAGTGAAAATTTTCAGCAAGTATCTGCTCTGTGTGTGAAAAAGCATCCACTTTTTTTTTTCCCCTCAGGAGAGATCTTTAAGAACCATAATACTACAGTTGGAAATTTTCTGTGATGATACAGTATTTTGAAAGCTTGAGTAGTGAGAGAGAAGTTCTTACCGATCAGGTTGTGGTCATGTGCTAATATAACTGATGACTTGCCTTGGTGTTTAGGTTGCAGATAAGAGCTTTATTTTAATACTCTGGTCATAAAAGAGGTTTTGTTATTTTCTGATGTCAACCACATTAAAATAAGCATTGTTCTTCTGTTGGAGGGCCTCAAAAAGCTTCAGGCTGACAAAAAACCCAACGATTTAGTCCTATTTACAGCAGTCAGGTCCTTTTTCACTGTCAAGCTGATGCAAGAAGTATCTGTTTAAGCCTATCACATTGTGCTATTAATAGTGAGAGGGTATCGATTTTTTTTTTAAAACTTGTATGAACTTATGCCATTGTGCTTCTCATTTTATAAGAATGGAGCATCTCAAACAAGTGGGAAAAGCTTCTGTTTATCTGACTTGTTGTTGGTGTTACTGAAACATAAATACTCTAGAAAGACAAAGCAATATAGGAAAAGTGTTGAAATGGGCACAGGTGCAGTGCTGAGCTTCTACTTTGATAGTGAAGCCTCAGTGACCAAGAACATTTGCAGCAGAGGAATATGAATTTCTTTGTTCTTTGGTCCATGGTGCCCCACTCAAGGGTATTTATTGCCTGATGGTTCTCGGAGCTGTAAAGCCTGGTAACCACCTCCCAGTGGAGTCAGGGCTGGAAGGTGTGTTTAGCATTGGCTGAACACAAAGGTCAGCCTGGATATGAACAGTGAAAAGCCATGGGTCACCCAGCACTGTTCTCTTGGATCTAACTGGAGTACCTTACTTCCGTTATATTTGTCTTGTTATGTTGATCAAATCTGAACTACGAAGGCTGGACTTGATGATCCTAAAGGTCATTTCCAACCTAAATGATCCTGTGGCTCTAAGAGAGCACACACCTCTCCTTTACTTGCTTGGTGTTATTTTGCCACATATTTTTATGATTGGTTAGTGGATGTGCAGAAGTTTTCATACAGCGGGACTGTTCAGCATGAAAAGTGTGGGTCAGGTGCCTCCAAAATAACCTGTGAAAGGGCCTGAATGCTGTTGTTGACCTGAACAGGTTTGCTATTTCCCAAAAAAACTCTTTGCCAAAGGAATTACAGATAAACTGTGAAAAAGTTTGAATGACCATTACCAATTGTAATGGCATTTACGTAGCAAAAACACTGTCCCTGTGTGCCCCCAAACCACTTAAGATGTGTTATAACTAGCAAGATCAGACAATGCAGCTCCTGTTTCCAGCTCTCTGTGTTTAGGCATTGGCAGTGCAGTGAGGGGTCTACAGACATCCATGCTCATTTAAAGCTTTAGCCTGAACATTTGGTAGAGGATGCTCGGAAAGATGCTGAACACATTTGATGTTTTATTCACCTTGGGTGCATGAATTTCCAAAGCTGATTTGATAATCTTGGCCTGCAGATCCATTACTGAGCATATTCTCTGAGGGACTGTGTGTCCTTAGCTCACAGTCAGGTGAGAAGAGGTTCTAGGTTCTGCGTTTGCACGTGCCTCTGCTTTTAGAAACAATTTGGGAAAGTGGAAGAACGGTTCTATGAAGCCATTACACTCTCATCTATACATGGTGTTTGGGCAGATTTTAAAGCCTTTATTTCCTCAGCCATGAAATCTTTTTCGAGTGGTTGCATTTTGTCTCCTAAGTGCTCTACTCAGGGCTTTTCCAACATGTGTTTACAAGCCTCTATGGATGTGCTTGCCATAATAATTCCTGTCTACACTTTATTGTGAACATCTTTCTATTCATAGGGTTTGGAGAGGGGAGAAGCATTTCAAGTGGGACTTGACATCCACTCCCAGTGGCATGGACCAAAGCTGAATGTCTAAGTCTTCTTTAGAAAGCCCTCCTCTTTCTAAAGGATGGACAATAAAGACGTGCTACTTCCATCAACATATACAACTGTTCTCATTTTACCCTTTCTCTCTGCTCACTGTCATCATCTGAGATAGTATCTAACCAAAAAATAAACTAACCTCCTCTGTTTTTTATTTGCAGTTAAATGTGTTTCAACTGATGAGCTATTGCTTGTTGAGCGATGACAAACTTGTCCACACTCTGAGTAGTAGTTTTTTAATTACCTGCTAAATTATATTGTTTCCACCTTCCCATGGTTATTTTATCTCCTTTGACATTCTCATTACAAAGTAACAATATTGTAATTATTTTTGAAAAGAATGAAATTACTTTGCCTGTGAGACATTCAATCTTAGCAGCTCTAACAATGTACAACTGTTGGGTGACACGCAATAGTGTCATTCTGCAAATTATGAAAGAAAGGTACAAAAGGAATGTGACAGTAAAGCCATGAGCCTGTAATCATACACATGATTTAAGAAGGGAGGAGTCATCTTGATGTCATCTGAAACAGATGTGAACCTGAAGATCACTGTGTAGGGTAGGACCACATAGGTGTTGAATGTGGTGGTTGAGACTCATGAAAGGGATCAAGTCACTTAATTACCCAGCATGGAAGGTATTACATTAGCACACACACACTTAATTAGGCCAGCACGGACCAGAATAGGGGAGGCATTATCAATGGAGTAATACTCCATCTGCAGTGACCAATACTTGTCTTCCAATGCTCACCTCCATAGCTGAGCATTCCCAGCCCTGAGAAGCTGGAATTATGATTGCCACGGTGTAGATTTTGCTGAGAAGCACGATAGGTTGTACACGTGCCCTCTAAACTGGGCAAGACCTGTGAGGGAGATGCTGAGCTTAAGGTTGTGGAGAACACCACTAAGCTGCTCTCTACATTTAGGGAGGTAATCTCTATCCTTGTCTTTGTGGTTCCAGTAGTCACAGTATCCTGATGCCTCAAGGGGAAGAAGAACACACAACTTGGTTCCTTGTCTGAGCACAGTGTTTCTCCTTGTGAGCTTTGCATCATTGTGCTCTCTGCACACATAGCCATGATGGTGTCCTTTAGCTTTCATATTTGAAAATACATTAGGAAAAACTTACTGCTTTAGTCTGTTCCTAGATTCTCACATCTTCTGCCTTATTCTTGTGTTTCCTGCCACCATCTGAGGTCTTCCTATTGTGTTCCCATGGCTCTGAAAATCCATGTTTTTGTTCGGTCATTTGCAACCTTGGCCTATGGGCCATAGTACTGATAAAGCAATGATAAAGCAGTGTACTCTGATTTATCAGAGTAACATCAAGGTATCCTTGCCAGCCCTGAAAGCAGAGAGCTTGCTTTAGCTTTTCACCTTGTCTGCCCAGAAGCAGTCGTTTGAGGATGTTGCAAACAAGTGGTGGTGGAGCAAGAGAACCCTGACACTAAACAGGGAGAGGTATTCCAGATTTAGAGTGTGAGGTGCAATCTATTAGGCTTTGCCCTAATACTTTTTAAGTGCAGCAGCTGTGGTGCCGAAGCACATCCGTTGGAATTTCCGTGTGTCACATCCTGGAGCTGTAGGGGTTTGTAGCTGTTCAGATGCCCGACTGTCTTACCTGCCACACGGTCACACCTGCTCATGCTGTGCTTCTGCACGGCTCCGGGGGACATCTGGTGGAGAAAGCAGTCCTGGCATTCCGCAAGGAATTCCGCAGAATCCAGGATGCAGCGCAGTCCAGGCAGCACGACAGAGATGGCAGTAACAGCTTGCATGTCCAGCAATTCAGGGAGCAAGATAACAAAAAACTAGGAAGTACGGAGGCAGAAAACTAATCCAATGTCACCAACTGCCTAATTGTGTGGATAAACTTTTTTCATACACAAATGCTACCCTGGTTTGAAAAGTAAAAGGGTATGTTTAGGCTCATGTTTATGCAACTAAAAAGTGCTTCTTGACCTGCCTGAAATGGTCATGGGATCTATTCAGAAATCGTAGGATTTGTTGTTTCTTTTGGTAAAAGTGGGGAGTGATCTTTTATCTGTATTCCAAAACAAATAAACAGCATTTGCTTTGAAGAAGCTGTGCTAATCCTAATTGGTTGATGACCTAGTCCCAAAGCTGACAGATTTTTCTTTTCTTTTCCAAAACTAGGAAAATAGGATGACCAAACAGCATGCAGGTCCTTTTCTGAGGAACAAAAGCCTTGCATTTCATGTCCAGCATTTAAGTTGTTACGTAAGTACAAAACAGGTAAGTTAAAAACTATCAACAGTAATGTAGATCTAGTAGACTTGCATGTTTATTTAACTCTTACTGCCAAGGAAGAGGTTTGCATTAGAATTGAGACATGTAAATTACATGTAAATTACATATAATTTATATTTCTTATAAATTATAATTTATCTTTCACATAGCAGCTTTGCTAGTTGAAATATGGTCAACCTGTATCCAACCATGTATGTATGCAAAAGTTCTGTTTCTTTCACTGAAATTTAATGGAGGATAGAAATCTGCACTATCAAAACTAGTTGAAGCATAGCCAGAGATCAGAGACATTCTACAGGACAAGCATCAGGCTTTGGAACAATCCCCCACACCACTGTTTCAACTGAAGTCTCCTCCTGATAATGAGCATCTGGGTCTGAAAATGGCCTCATTGACAATAGCTGTAGTATGAGAAAATATTACTCAGCATCAGTAAGAAATATTCAGTTAAGTAAAATTAAAACCGTGTTACATCATGATTTTTTTTTCCCCACAACACACTTTCCCATGGTCATTTTATCTACTGGTGACTGAATCCCAACTGGAGCAGGCTGGCAAAATTAATCCAAAGACCTTGAAGTCGAGGTGATTTAAATGGACAAGAGATCTTCTTCTAAGGTTATCAGTTTAAAGATGTCTGGCATTTGGTCTTCAGACTGTGAGCTGTATAATCCCTGTCTTGGTAAGGTCAGAAGCAATGTCTTCACTGACTTGAGTAGAAGTCCTTTGAATCATTTCATCTTCTACAACATACAGCTGTGTGTCAGTTGTGATTATTCCATTGCTTGTTATTCAGGTTTTCTCTCATTTCTTTCTGATTTTCTATTGCAAATGGTATTTCACCTTCACTATTTCATTTTTCACAAGACTTAATTTGAAATGCATTGGTCTTATTTACAATTTTTAACACCACACATTTCTCCTGTTCCTTGTAATTTTCAGTTCCACAATCTGGGCTGGGATGTAAAAACATCTTTCCCTAAAAGTGTGGTAGTACTTCATCTGGGAACTCTTTGGAGATAATGTCCAGTCACAAAATCTCAGTGTAGATACAAGGTTGCTCAGAAATTGCATCTGGGAGTTTTATTCCTTATAGACTTTTTTAATAAAAAAGGTAAAAAGGAGCAAAATATCTAAGCTTGATTATGTTGTACAAATTTTCCTGAGCTATTGTTTTTCGGGTTTGAGATTTTGTTTTAGAATCATCCTTCTTCTCACTTAAAAAAAAAAAAAAAAGGTAAATCAAGAAACTGAAAACATGTCTGTGTCACAAGGCTATTTTTAATTCAGCTGACAGGGCTGGGTGATCCCAGAGAAGACAGAGAAGGGTGGAAGGGTGAAAGTAACTTTCTACTGCTGTTATGTCACTTGGAATTGCATGTGTTCATGAATACATTCACTTTAGGTACTGGTGATCCTTTTAACTTTAGAAGAGGCTTTGGCTCTGTGTCACTCTCTTTGGAATGGTTGTTCATGTTGTATCCTGCAAGAGTGAAGTAGGTAAGTGTAATAAGTAATAAATATGTATGCAAAGAGTATTTGACTTAAAACCCCAAAAGATATACCTTGTAATTTTTTAATTATTTAAAATAGAGGAGCAAGTGATGATTTCAGTTGCAGTCAGCTGGGTATAGTGTCACTAATCAAAAAATTTGGCCTAATGCCTGTTTATTGTGATACTTGACAGTTTTGACAAATTACATAAACAAATATTCTGGTATTTTTCTTGGCAAACAATAAGAATACCACTCTTGCTTTATTCTTTTTGTCTCAGCAAATACTTTATGGTGAGTATTCAACACTAAATAAAATATGAGGCCAAGTACAGTGCAAAACACATTAGGTCATGTATTTTGGCATTCCTCTAGTCTGCAAGGTCTACCACAAGCTTGGTCGAGCTGTTCATGATGCTGACGGTACTTCCCACGCTGTAGAAATCAGATATCCTTTTCCCTTTGTACACAGAGGTGTAACTTGGCTTAGTGGATAGCATGTGTGGTACACTACTCCTAGACTTGTCTGCCTAACCAAGACCTGCGTGTAAAAATGACACATGTAAAACTTACATGTTTAAAATATGCCTTTGTTAGGATTTCTTAAGAAGCACTTACATTTACTTCTTTTTACATTTACTTCATTTGCATTTGCATTTACATTTACTTCTTAAGAAGCTTCTTAAAAGCATTTACACCACTGTTGCATTCATGTGCTTTATTCCCATCCTGTCTTTGCCCAACATCTAACGCTTTCTACCTTTTGTAGCACATCCTTAACACTAAAGACCTTCCTCTGCTACTACCTCCCCTACCCCACTGCTATTGGTGGCTTCGAT
Source organism: Pseudopipra pipra (assembly GCF_036250125.1). Classification (NCBI taxonomy): domain Eukaryota; kingdom Metazoa; phylum Chordata; class Aves; order Passeriformes; family Pipridae; genus Pseudopipra; species Pseudopipra pipra. The sequence continues at coordinate 42,570,991 of NC_087581.1, read as the reverse complement.
CAGCTTAAACAACCATCAATTGCCTCGAGTAACGAGCTCTTCTTGGAAGATCTCCCTGGGAAATATGAGACTTTGGCTTCTCCATCAGTATTTAGTTCTGCAGAGGATGGCTCTGGCATGCGTCCTTCAGTTATCAAAGCAGAAGTCAAGGGGTTTTGTGCATGCTGAAGCTCCTTTTCCAGTAACACCCTGGGGATATGAAAAGCAACCTGCCTTTAAGTCTCCTTTGATCATGAAACTCCTGCTAACTGATTGATAAATGGGAGGTAGTCGCCTTAATATCTCCGTGGATATGACACTTGATTCTCAGGAATTACTGTGTGCTGGAGTTTCAGATGGGCCATGTGCACAATACATCTTACTCTTGGCCTTCCAGTACCAAGCTTAATGAACCCTCATGACCCTGATGACTATTGTACTCCACACACGTACTCAGTTGTTTTTCAGCATTTCTCAGAAATGCTTAGATGTCAAATTTACTGGAATCAGTGGAAGGACTCCATCTAGCAGCATGTACTCTAAATCAGTGGTGAAGACAGGAAGTGTTTAAAGACAACCTGAGAGATGGAGCAATTCTGCAGGAGGTTCCTATCATGCTCTTGGGGGGGGGTCTGCTAACAGACTGAGTTATTGTTCAAAAGAAGTAAAAAAAAGTACTGCTAGAAGTACTTTAATAATGTTTTCTGTAATTAAAGTTTTTCATTCACTTTTCTCTGTGCTTTTCCTATTAAAAAAAAATCAACATTTTCCTCTTTACACCTGATCACTCCCCATCCATTTAAATGAAAAGTCTGTGAAAACAAACTCAATTTAAGGTAGAGTGTGAAATGTTTATGAATGGAACCATGAGATGCAGTTACTACCTTAATATGGACTCTCTGTGAGAACTGAAGGGGCCCTTTTCAGTCCTGTTTTTCCAAAACACTGATATGTGCATGCCACAAAAATTCAAAAGATACAAAACTGCATGTATCTGCTGCAACACTTTCGTGTATTTACAATTTTAGTCTAGAGCAGCAACAAGACTCTGACAAATTCTTGTTATTTATGGAATCATAGAATCAATTAAGTTGGAAAAGACCTCTGAGATCATCGAGGCCAACCTATGACCGAACACTATCTTGTCAACTATATCATGGCACTATATACATAGATAAAATTATTATATAATTATTGTATGATTATATAGTATTATTATATTTATACATTATATTATACATTTATGTATTATTGTATATTATTATTGCCTGTTGTATATATTATATGTATTTTATATATATACTATGGTGGGTGATGGCTGTACCTGGCCATATATTTTCACCCAGAAATCTTGGAGAACAATATTGGAATGTCTTGTCCATGCTACTGCCGTCCTTAGGTAATCATCTAGAACTGAGCACCAAAGGGACTCATCTGTTCTATCATACTCAGAGAAGAATCAAGCTTCCTTAGTGCAGGTGGTGACATGACAGAATTGCTCACATAAACCTTTCTGCTCTGGGATGTTTCATGATGTGGTACAGAATTTTGAAAAAAAAAAAATGTAAGAAACATCTCAAAAGATGGACACTGTCAGAAATTATTTCCCTGTTATCTCTTGATATTAAGGATATGCTCTAACAGGGCAGTTGATTGTTGACAGTTGCAAGTGTTGTCTTGATTTAAAACAAGCAAGACTGGAGCACTGATACTCCTCAGTCAATGCTCTTATTTCTTCAATGGTTCTGGATTAAAGCTAGGAAACTGGCTTTGTTTAAGCCCCCCTCTAACAACTGGCAAAGTTTCTACTTGGCAAAGTTTCCCATCCTGATCTCACCTACTGTGGCTTTGTTTTAGAGAACTGTTTTTATGAATTTTGCACTCTCTCCTTCCCCCAAAAAATGTCTTTTCTGGATGGCAAATGATCTGCCACAAAATCTTCTTGTGCCCATAGACAGTACAGGTGGCTCTTATTTATTCTGAAGCTCAGAGCTGTTCCTTCTTCAAGAAAAACTCATATGAAAAAGTACACCTAAAACCAGTCAAACCACAGTGTCTGGTGTACAACTGGTACCACCTTTCCCTTTGGAGCCGTGCTGGCTTGATTGTAGATGCTGGAATGAAGGACACCATGTGTGAAGCCATCCAAGGCAGAACAGAAAAGCTGCAACACTTTGATCACCCTGCATGTTGCCACACATGATCTTTTGGATAAAATGGCTAAACTGGGCATCCAGGTGGCTGAGAGTGAAAAGGGACCATGCACCCAGAGTGCTGTGACCAGTTCTGGGCTCCTCAGCATAGGAAAGACTAGGAACTACTGAAGAGGGTCCAGTGGAAGCTCACAAAGATGATTAAGAGACTGAAGGAGCTGGGCCCGTCTAGAGAAGACTGAGAGGGGATCTCATTAATTCTTATAAATACCTCCAAGGCGAGTGCCAAGGGGATGGTGCTGAACTCTTTTCAGACTAAGGAATCCTCTTTTCAGGACTTGGGAAGTGATTTTCCCCCTGTACTGGACACTGGTGGGGCCATGCATGGAGTGCTGTGTCCAGGTTTGGGTCCCTCAATTCAGGGAGGACATTGAAGAGCTGGTGCGTTCCAGCAAAGGCAACAAAGCTGGTGAAGGGTCTGGAGCACAAATCCTATGAGAAGCAGCTGAAGCGGCTGGGGGGGGGTAGTAGCTGGGTGAAGAGGAGGCTCAGGGGTGACCTTATCACTCTCTGCAAGGAGGTGGTAGCCAGGTGGGGGTTTGGGCTCTGCTTCCAGGGAACAAGGGAGAGGACAAAAGGTCATAGATAGTCTCAAGCAGCTCCAGGGAAGTTTTAGGTTGGGCATTAGGAAGAGTTTCTACAGAGGGTGATTAAACACTAGAACAGGCTGCCAGGGGAGGTGGTGGAGTCCTCATCCCTGGAGATGTTCAAGGAAAGACTGGATGTGGCACTCAGTGCCAAGGTCTGGTTGACACGGTGGCTGGTCACAGGTTGGGCTCAGTGCCCTCAGAGGTCTCTCCCAGCCTCACTGATTCCGTGACTCTGTGATCCGGCGCGGGTGTCGGAGGCACGCAGGGGGCGGGCGCGGGGGCGCGCCCGGGCCCGGCCGGCGCCACGTGGCCGCGCCGGCGCCGCGCTCCCGCCGGCAGGTGGCGCGCGCCCGCCGGCGCCGGGGCACCGCGCGCTCCCGAACCCGAGGCCGCTCCCGCTCCGTGTCCCGCTCCCGCTCCATGTCTCGCTCCCGGCCGGCCGGCCGCCCTGTGCGAGCCCCTGTCCTCCCGCTGCGGGAGGTCCTCCCGCGCCGGGAGCCGGTGCCGGCTGTCCCCATCCCATTCCCTCTCTCCATCCCCCTCTCCCTCCTTCCCTCCCTCCTTTCCCTTTGTGCTGCCCGGTGCTCCCGGGACCGTCGATCCCGGGGTGCGGTGATGGCCGCGGTCCCGCCTGCGCGGCACGTGCTTCGGAAGCGGCCCCGCGAGGTGCCGGGAGCGGCGATTCCAGTCGGGAACGCGCCGCTGAGAAAGGCACGGTCATCACAGAGTCACGGAATCACTATGGTTGGAAAAGGGCTCTGAGGTCGTCAAGTCCAACCTGTGACCCAACACCACCTGGTCAATTAGAGCACGTCACTAAGAGCCATGAACAGTCTTTCCTTGAACACCTCCAGGAATAGTGACTCCACCACTGCCCTGAGCAGCCCATTCCAATGTCTAATCACCCTTTCTGTGAAGAAATTCTTCCTGATGTCCAACCTAAACCTCCCCTGGCGGAAGTTGAGGCCATTTCATCTTGTTCTGTCACTTGTTACCTGGGAGAGGAGCCTGATCCCCACCTGGCTACAACCTCGTGTCAAGGAATGATAAGGTCTCTGCTGTGTCTCCTTTTCTAAACACCCCCAGCTCCCTCAGATGCTCCTCACCAGACTTGTGCTCCAGACTCTTCACCAGCTCTTTTGCCCTTCTCTGGACATGCTCCAGCCCTTCAATGTCCTTCCTGAATTGAGGGGCCCAGAACGGGACACAGCACTTGAGGTGTGACCTCACCAGTGCCCAGTAAAAGTGGAGAATCACTTCCCTAGTCCTGCTTGGCACACTATTCCTGATGAGGGCCAGGATGCCGTTGGCCTTCTTGGCCATCTGGGCACATGCTGGCTTATGTTTGGCTGCTGTTGACCAGCACCTCCAGCTCCTTTTCTGCTGGGCAGCTTTCCAGACACTCTGTCCCCTGCCTATAGCACCGCAGGGTGGAAAAAACCCACTGGCATGGATCCTGTGGCTCCCCAAGTTGTTTGAGGTTCACACAGCAAAATCTGAATTGTGTTTTTTGTATTCTAATAATTTTCTCTTTGTTTTCTTTTCCCTTTTGTGTAGATTTGATTTCCTTACACTAAGTTCCTTCCCATGTTACGACAGGACTCAAAACACTGATGCTTCTCCTTCAAGCTTGTCAGTGCTCCATTACAAGGTGCTACATGTCATATACAAATTAAAATCCTTATTGACAGGAGGAAAAGTGGCAGCAAGACTTCAGCCCTGAACATGAGGAGAGCAGACTTCACGCTGCTGAAAGTAGCTAAATGAGTAAAATCCCCTGGCAAAACACTTTTGAAGGTACTGGGGTCCACCAGTGCTGGTCACTTTTTAAGCACTATCTCCTAAAACCACAGGAGCAGGCAGTTCCAAAATGCTGTCAGTGAAGCAGGTGAGACAGAAGGTCAACTTGGCTGAGCAGAAATCTTCTTTTGGAGCTACAGCAAAATAAGAAGGTGTGTGCCCAGTGGAAGCAAGGTTGGATGACATGGGAGGAACACAGAGATGCTGCTTGCTGCTGTAGAGAGAAAATTGGTGTGGCCAAAGCCTAATCAGAGTTGAATTTGGCCAGAACTGTGAGGGGCAATCAAAAGAGGTTCTTTTAAATAAGTTAATAGCAAAAGGCAGTCCAGAAATAACATTCCCCTGTTACAGGATGGGGATGGTTACCTCACAAACAAGGACAGAGACAAGGCAGAGATGTTTAATGCATACTTTGCCTCTGTCCTCAACATGATGATGGATCAAGGGGGTCTCAGTGCCCTGAGCTGGAGGACTATGGCTGTGAGACTGATGAACTCTCAGTCGACCCTAAACTTATGCAGGATCTGCTGCTCCAGCTGAATCCCTACAAATCTATGGGCCCAGAATCCTCAAATTGCTGCTGAAAACCACTGAAAACATTGCAAAACCTCTCTCGATGATTTTTGAGTGGTCTTGGGAATCCGGAGGGGTCCCAGCTGACTGGAAGCTGGAATCTGTCCCAATTTTCAAGAAGTGCAAGAAGAATGACCTTGGAAAGTATAGGCCTGTGAGTCTCACTTAAGTGCCTGGTAAAATGATGGAGAAGATTATTCTGGGAGGTTTTGATAAACACCTGAAGGACACATTGGTCACAGCTAGCGTGGCTTCATGAGGGGAAAGTCCTGTTTGTCAGACCTGATATCCTTTTACAGCAAAGTAACCCACCTAACTGATGTAACATTTTTGGATTTTAGTAAAGCTTTTGATCTTGTCTGGCCCTGGATCCTTCTGGACAATCTGTGCAGACCACAGCTGGATAAACACATCATGTGGTCGGTGAGCAATTGGCTCATGGGTCAAGCACAAAGAGTTATAGTGAATAGGGTGACATCAGGCTGGTGACCTGTCTCTAGTGGGGTTCCATAGGGCTCCATCTTAGGCCCAGTTTTCTTCAATGTCTCTGTTAATGTCTTGGATGGACTTGAAGGAATACTAAGGAAGTTTGCCAGTGATACTAAATTGGAAGGACCTCTTGACTCCCTCAAAAGCAGAGAGGCCCTACAGAGAGACCTTGACAAATTAGAGGGCTGGGTAATCACCAGCCATTTGAAGTTCAACAAGGGAAGGTGATGGATTCTGCATCTGGGATGGGGCAACGCCGGATGTACACACAGACTGGGGAATGACGTGCTGGAAAGCAGTGCTGGGAAAGCCACCTGGGGGTCCTGGTCAGTAGCCAGTTGGACATGAGTCAGCAGTGCCCTGGCAGCCAGGAGGGCCAACCGTGTCCTGGGGGATATCACGCAAAGCATTGTCGGCCGGGCCAGGGAGGGGATTGTCCTGCTCAGCTCTGACCTGGGGCAGCCTCACCTGGAATATTGGGGAAGTTTTGGGCACCACAATATAAAAGAGGTCTAAAGCTCTTAGAGGGTGTTCAAAGGACGGCAATGAAGATGGTGAAGGGCCTTGAGGGGAAGCTGTGTGAGGAGTGGCTGAGGACACTTAGTCTGTTCCGCTGGCGAAGACGAGACAGAGAGGAGACCTCATTGCAGTTACAACTTCCTGGGGAGGGGAAGAGGAGGGGCAGGCACTGATCTCTGCTCTGTGGGGACCAGTTACAGGACTTGAGAGAATGGCCTGAAGTTGTGTCAGGGGAGGTTTATGTTGGATGTCAGAAAGAGGTTGTTCCACCAGAGGGTGATTGGACTCTGGAACAGGCTCCCCAATAGCAGTGATCACAGCACCAAGGCTGACAGAGCTCAGGATCCAATTGGGGAGGAGCAGAGGGTATGATACTCTCAGGCATATGATGGGACTCTTGAGGATGGTCCTGTGCAGGACCCAGAATTGGACTTTGATGGTCCTTGTGGGTCCCTTCTAACTCAAGATATTATTTGATTCGTTGATTCTATGATATTTTAATCCTGCACTTTTTAAAATCTTCCTACTCACTGTTGTCAGGGACCTTTGGCTGGTCTGTACAAGCAAGCTTACACACTGGGAAGAAGTTACTCACACAAACACCATTATTTTTTCTGTGTGCATTACACACATGCACACATGCTGTAGGTGTCCTGGAGGAGAGTTCTGCTGGGGCGAATGAAGTTCTTCCCTTACTAACAAATTACCAAGTGAAGAGCTTTGACCTACTGAGATTTCTTCTTCACTCTCACCAAGACAAGCCCAAACACCAGGCATGCATCTGACAGTCTTTATGCTGCTTTTGGGATGTGGTGTTTTTAAGTCTGTGAATTAGCAATGTGGCTGAGTTTTTTCAGTTCTGCAGAGTGAGGTTACATTGGTAATGCCACCTGTCACCCACAGTGTAACCTTTTCATTGACATTGTCTAATAAAAGTATTCACAATAGTAGTACTTTCTAGTCATCTGGGTTTAGTTTGTCGTGTATTGGCAATGAATGATAGTCATTCTCCCAAAAACCTGATTTGTAAATAGCTAGAGTCCCAGACTGGAGACTTATGGAAGGAGATGTTCACTTCTAAGTGCATGGCAGTCTTTACTTATTCTTAATGACAAATTATTAATATAATACAGGCAAATACATCATTTCAACAGCTCCTTGTTTTTTGCCATTCTCTCTGGTCTTGTCCTTGTAAATTCAATTTCACAGGCACAATCTGTAACACAGGAGGTGCCAAGTGTAGCCTTCTTGTTTCACAGGATCCAACTAACTGTCTGTGTGGGATTAATTTAAAGAGTAGCACAAGCAGCAATGAAAAAAACTTGTGTTTTTCATGCACAGAAAAAAAAGGATGCTTCTCAAGTAGCCTCCCCCTGTAATTTCTTGCAGGGTTCTAGAAGACCATCTACTACCATGCTTCTATGCAAGCTGGTTCTTTGTGAACTCCCTGGAGAAAACAGTCATGAGTGTGGTCTTGCTTTTGCAGTTGAAGTTTTATATGTCAGGCCCAGATACTCAGTGGTGCTGAAACCAAGGGCATCTGAATGTGGTCTCTCATTAGCTTGGGCTTTTAACTGCAGTTTTGAAGATTCTCTGTGACTTATGCCAAATAAACTGGTCTGTGTACATACCTGCTGTAGGAAAAGGAGCTACCTAACTTATTGCCTCTGCACTTCCTCCTGATTTTTAGAGCAGATGCAGGCTCTATCCTGAAGAATCTCCCAGAGGTTCCCCTGTGGAAAGCCTCTGTGTAGATACACATCCACGAAATATCTGTGTGTCAGAAACTATCCCTACAGAAAATTTGCTCTAATTGACACTACAGTAGTGATCAGGGAGGGCTTGGTGATTGGTGGGACTGAACTACATTTTGCCAGTGGGATGCCTGTGCATCTGAAGTTCACATCTGCAGAGCTCAGATGCAGAGATCTGTACACGAAGCCGGCAGAAGAAAGGACGGGTGAGCACAGCTGAGGGTGCGAACACAATTAAAGCTGAAGAGAAGGGCTTGGCCAAAGAGAGAAGTGACTGTTTCCTATCAGCATGCTGTACTCAGCACCAGATGAAGCAGGATCTGAGCAGGGATTTGCACCAGGGCAGAAATCAGCAGGGAAACAGAGGCTACTTTAAATTTGGTGGCAAAATTATAAGCTTCTGTGACTGTTCCTAGTCATGTCTTACAGGTAGATCTCTTGGTTCCAGTGTGTGACAAGGCATGGGCACCCTAAGGAAGTCGCATGCTGAGTGAGGAACACTCTAAAGGCACCTAGCTGGAAGCTTGCAAATGCAGGAGGTTGCTTGCAATCTCTCCCACTCTCTGGTCTGCTGGTGATGGACTCAGGTTTTTGGATAAGAAGTTCCAAAACCCTCTCCCCAAGAAGAAATGCTTGTGGTTACTTTAAAGTGAGCAAACAGAAAGCACCCTTTTGCAGAGTAGCAGGAGCAGGAAGGTGCTTTGTGCATAGTTCAGATCCTTTTATTTAGCAAGGGAATAGCCAGTGTACTTGTCTTGGAGACCTATGTAGGGAATGCAAAAGGTCCTTTGACCATGAGAAGTAGATATGTGCCAGACTTGCAGGTGAGCAGATGTGCTGGTAAAAGTCACTGGCTAGGGTCACACGTGTTCTGGTTGAACAATAGCGTGTAAGACAGAGGAGAGACTGAGACAGCCCAAACCCCAGCTTTCCCAGGTGTGAGCTTGCCAGAATGGCTCATTTGATGCATGAGTGTATTTCCCTGCCACTTCTGAGGGGCAAACTGAGCAGCCTGCACTGACGACTAGAGGATGTGGCTGTAATGGTGACAAGTATTTGGCTGCTGGCCTTTTTTTTTTTTTTTTTTTTTTAAAAAAGGTACAATTAGTGCCATAGACAGCATTCCTAAGTGTCTCAGAGAGCACTTTGCCCCAGAGAAGCTTTGCCTTTTACTCTTTAGAATCTCTAGCCTCTAGCCGTAACGTTAGGAAACAATGTTGGCATGTTGGCAAGTGTCCCTCTGCTAACCTTTTTCGGGAGTATTCTAAGTTCATGCACAGATACCGGTGGTGATGGGCTGCAAGTAAGTGATAAGGCATTAGCTGCTTTTTAGGTACCTGGTTATGTGTAAGACTTGACTATTTTAGTGTAAGTAGGAGGAGAATGTTTTTATGACCTTATAATTAGCACTTGTGGTGAGAATAACAGCCAGACTTATTGAGTCATTCTGATAGCACAGTTTCCCTTTTTTGCATTGCTTAATTAAAAAAAAAAAAAGAACACTTCAGCATGTTTTATAACACAGCTTTGAATAAGCAAACAAACCTAATTTCAAGAGATGATCCAGAGGTCTCTACTACTGAGATTCATGGTGACTGAAGTGTCTCTTAAGAAACTGAAGAATGCTGATGGTTTGGCAAAGAGTGAATAGGGCAAAGGCCACAGAGATGATACTCTGGAACATCTTGGGGTGATAATTAGAGAAGCTTGGAAGGTCTGAGAAAGATCAATGAGTGAACAAACTGGTAATGGTATGCCAACATGCTACAGTATATCCTTGCTGACAGTGACAGTGAAATGTAGTTCTGTTCACATCTATTGACTGTGAGTTCATGGTGCATTTACCTCCTTCACCTCCCTTACACATTCTTTTCTCCTCTCTTCATTTCCAATTCCTTCCATGATGTGCTTGTGACACAATCATCTCTGATCATTTTCCCAAAGACTGGGATTTCTAGGAAGTTCAAGGGCAGTTACTTGCCCACCTATCAATGATTTTCGAAAGACATGACAATCCCACTCTCACTTTTTAGAGCATTTGAGCTACCCCTCTCCCCGAGTTCTACTGCTGGGTGGCCATTTTTGTTTTCAGAGTCTAATGACTTTGGTCACTGTTTGCTGTAGTAGTCCTGCACCTAAGTCTGGATGTCAAGGCACATAGTACTAGAAGTGTGCTTATATCTAAAATTCCCAAAAGGAGGAAAGTTCAGAGAGGGCCAGGAGAAATGTTAGAGGACCTCTTATCTGTGTTGGTTTTGAGATACACTTTGAGAAGCTGGGTCCTGAAGAAGAATGCTTCTATTGAGTCCTGAACATTTCTTCCTGTGATAGAACTTGGAGGCAGTCTTCTGTCTCCCTGCTTAGGTTTTTGTCTGATAATCCCTGGTGCATCTCAGGCACTTGGTTTATTTGTTTTTCTGAGGAGAGAGACTCTCTCTTCCTTGAGTCGTATCAAAAGAATCACACTCAGCAGATGGCTGTCAGCAGTTGCTGGGGACTGCAGACCTACATGATGTTTTATGAACAGAAACATGCACCACACTGAAGCTTACATACTTTTCCCAGAAACAGGGCTTTCTTATTGCCTTCTTTTTTGATGGGGGTGAGGTGGTAGGGTGGTGGAATTGCCCTCTATCACCGCGACACCTGATGGTTGGTTTATCAGCTGGTGTAAATCATTGTCACTCCAGTAATGTCAAAAGGAATGATGTTTGAACCACACTCATTTACCATCTGTCTCCTTTGTTTTCTATGTGTGTCTCTGAGGGTGGGGCTGCAGGTCTGCTGAGGGAAATGAGACGTGTATGGACATCTATAGACTGTGAGTACTCCTCCTCCTCCTCCTCGTTGTCCTTGATTGTGTCTACCCTTTACTGTCTGCCATCCATTTCACATGGTTTCAGATTGCTCAGATGTTTTCTGGGCTCAGAGCTTCTGGAATTTTCATTGCAACCAACATGCTGGTGGGCTGTGGTATCAGGGAGCCTGCATCTGAGATGCAGTGAGAAGCACCACCGTGATCTCTGAGGCTGGAGGCTTTACTCTGCTGGCTTGTGAGAGGAAGACCTGGAAGATGCACTGTTTTTCTGGAAATAAAGAGTCCTGCCAAACTGGGGATGATGGACTTTACAGTTTGTGTGCCTTATTAGATTTTTAGGCCTCCTGGTCTTTCTGCACCAGGGAGACAGAAGAGTGAGAGTGTTTTGACAGCCCACAACATGGCTGTATGGTAGGTGAGAAGCTCACCCCATGTGGATGCTTTGTGGGGTTGTGCTACCACCATGGATGGTAGGCAGAGAGCAGAGAATTACAGATCCCCGACAAGAACAAGGTGGGGGACTCAACACCCTTTGAGGCAGGTGTACTCTGTCAGCAGTCAGTGTCATGTGAACTGACCCTTAAAAACCACCAAAATTCTGACAGTAACACCAGGCTTGGAGCCAGGTGTTCTCCTGTAGGGTTTTCCTGTTTCCACCCCCATCATTCCCTGCAACTGGCAGGATAGAGAAGAACACCATTTGTCCCCCCAAGACCCTGCAGTGCCTCTCGATTGCCCTCAGGCTTCTTGCTGGGAGTTCATTGCTGCCCACCTGAAGAACCAGAAATGGATAATAACCAGTGGGCTGCACCAGACCAGAGGGTTTTCTGGTAACTTCTGTTACCCAGGGAGGAAACACAATTCCCAGGGTGGTGGGTTGGGTCCAGTGGCCATTTTGGGCCCTCTGTTCCTCTCAGAAGGGAGTAACCACCAACAACTACCTTTCCTTGCTTCTTGACTGAGGGCGTGTGGGGGAGGTGGGCTGACTCATCCAAGGAAGTTCCTCCAGCCTGGGTAGGCTTTGGTCCAATTTGTTGTGTGCCTGGCCCTCAAGTTCCAAAGTCTTGTACCTATTGTATAAAGACACCTGAGAAGGTGAGAGAGGCTGGGGGGAGATTCACCTGCTGCCTGCTGGCAAGAGAGTAGTTGATCCTCTGCTCCTTGTGATGCAGTTGGCTGATGCATTTGCCTCAGGTATGTCAGAGAATGGCTCCACCAGTCAGTCTTCTCCTCAGGCTTCCTGATACTTCTTAACCTTCCTACCTCCCTCTGCCACTAGGCTGAGCAGACCATCCACCTCACCCGTCTGTTGCCACCACCCCCTCTGAGACAGAGCTTTTGTGCTTCAGCACTCAGGAGCTGGGGTGTCTTGCTGAAATCTTAGGATTAACTCTCCAGTCTAAAATTTTAGAGTTTTTCTGGAGATAAGCCCTGATATGTCCATGTTCAATTTTTCACCATGCTCAGAGACAAAGCAAGGTTCTAACAGGTGAAACACATTATGCTTCTAAGCATCTCCCAGCACTTTCCAAAGCTGCATTTTAGCCACATCAGCTTTTTTTGTTGACAAAATGAGATGGAAATCATGATTTTCCCCCCACACTTGTGTGTGCTCAGATGACATAGCTATTTAGTCTCTTGCAATCCACTCTTATCTTAGTGATACTCATGAGAGGTGTGTGAGTAACATTTGGGAGAGCTGTTTGATGTTGTCATTTGCAATGGTAGTCACAACAGAGATCATGAAACAAAGGACTCTGTGTGTTTTACCAAGAGAAGCACAGTAACAGGTTTCAATGAGAGTTGTATTGCCTTCCATCAGAGATGACTTGAAAATAAAGTACTTTGATGGTAATACTGCAGATGTCTGCAGGAAACCCAGCACAGCCTCAAACACTGTAGTTACATAGCTGTGCAAAAAAGTACACGAAGGGAAGAGCTAATGTGCAATACTTCTATTTAAGATAGAGGGAGGAAATAGAAATTGTGATAGCATGCTATTTCAAGTAATAATAGAAAGTACTTGATGTTTACATGGTGAATGGATCAATACTAATTCTGTAGTCAGGGCACATACAGTAGTTTGAATTATACAAGTGATAGATGCACTTGGTATAGCTGAAATTTCCACCCTGCAACATTTATTTCTCACTATGTGTTAGATGGAATTTTCCATCCAACTATCTGAAAGGATTTGCATAAGAATGGTGATACAGCAGTATTCTTTAATGATGTGCTTTTCTTTGTTAAACTTCAGAAATGTCTACGATGCATGATGAGGTTCGGATGAATTGCCAGGCTAATGCTTTTATATTTTCTTTAAAGAGCTTATCTTATCTGTGTTGTGGGAGTTACTTTATATTGTTGTCATAAAGGCAGTGGCAGTAAAGCCGACTTTGTGGCAACCCTGTTAGGTGCCCCCTCCTCCTTTACCTTTAGTTCTTCAGCACTGCTGAAGGAGACAGATCACAACACCCCTTACCCAGCACCTGTTTGCCCTCCTGTTAACTTGCCTGTGCTGCTCCTGCGGTGCTCTACAGGACATTACTCACAGCTGGCTCTGTGTCATTTTACTTTTAAAACAATGGCCGTCTTGGCATTTAACCTAGATCAGCCCAGGCTACTGCAGTGTTTGTAGAAACTGGGTCATAACCAGGCTCTTCCCAGAATGACATCTTGATTTAAAAGAAACTCAGGATTCAACCAAAGGTGAAAATCTTCTGCCAGCAGTGATTTTTACAAAATGATAGAGAAGATAATTTGTTTTGTTCTTTCAGTCACTTACAACAGAAGTCTAGTTTTCTTAAAATATGAGGGAAAAACTGCTTGAACTGGTGAATTTTAGGGATGTCACATGTTGAGAGGCAATATTCCCTTCCTTGGCCATTGGCCCAGTGAGTCACCTTCTAACCTGCACTGTAGTGAAGCTATTTGGAAATCTCCAATGGCTGGAAAAATAAGCAACACAAGTGACTGCGAGGTTTGTCATCAATTACAGTTGCATGCAGGGTGCAATGATTCCACTTTCACAACAGCTATTAGAGAGAGTGCAGCTAATTCAGTCCTAAATCAAGACTTCTGTAGCACAGCGTGAGTGTAATGGAGAAAAGATTTGGATTTTGTTGGGTTTGCTTTTTTGTTTTATATTTACCTTAACTGATAATAAGCATTAGTTAGAAAGAAATTTAGGTGGAAATTATAACTTTTTCCTAATGATCTGGACTCTGTTCCGATATTGGAACTCGTGTCAAAATCACATTTTCTTTTGTTTGTGCTTCTGAAACAATGATAGTAGCTGTATATCCTGTACATGAATATTCTAGCTATACATGAGAGCCCAGCACATCCCATATGTGTGCCTTGGTTGTCAGTCACATCCACAGGACAATCACTCACCTTCCTGTGTTCACTTCTTCAGCCTATCTTCCTCCGCCTCCTCCAAACTCTAGGATAACTCTGTAGTAAGAGGAGAGCACAAGTTTCTAAGCTAAAAGAAAGGAGGAAAATTTTTATATCAAATATATTTCAAAGCCAACATTTCTCACAATGTCTGAAAAAATAATCAACTAAAAATCAAAATCTGCACAGTGGCTTCCTTTGTGGTCCCTGGAGAAGGTGGTGTTTCACTACAGTGCAGTGCTGCACATGTGCACATGGACATAGGTATTCGTGTGTGTCCCTTTACAGCTACACTTAATGTGTATTTATTTATGTGCTTATACTGGCATTTATGATGTAAGATCACAGGGTAATTCAGGTTGGAGGAAACTTTGAGAGGTCTCTTGTCCAGCCTCCTGTTGAAAGCAACATATTGCATATTTATGCGCAAACATTTGTTTAAACCATGTTTTTAAAAATGTTCTCATACTAACATTTAAACCAGAATGTTTAAGACATAGCATCCTTAAATTTAAGCTTGTAGTTTTAGTGTTCTGTTGAATTTTTTTTACGAGTGACAAATCCTCACATCTCTACTCTGTCTTTGTGTAGTCCCTTACCACAGCATGTCTCTTGTCTTGCCTCTGGAAACATTTAATCATGATGGCACAATATGTTTAAACTTGGCATCCATTCTGTGGGTTCAGGGAGGGAGGATGTCTTAGGTGTGAAGATTCTTGTTAGAGGAACTGACACTAGGATGTACACAAAGGTGACCTAATGGGCTAGCTATTTTGGAGGAGGGGATACCAGCGCAGTCGTTGATGCTAGAGCTGAATGCATGTGGAAAAAAAAGCAAGGTAAACTTTAAAACACAAACAGTTCTCTTTGCTTGAGTGCTGTTGTACTTTTTTTCCCCTCCTGAAAATGTGCAGAGCTGGTTTCTGCAATGCTCTTCCAATCACATGACAAAATAATGCCTCTGTGTCTTGGTTCATCCATCACTTCCCATTCCATGTATGCCTGTCCCACAGGATTGCTCTGCAGTGTTGGGTGAGGTGTGCAGGTACTGGGATAGCTGTGTCTTCTTGGAGTAGTGCATCCCAGAGTCTGTGTCTTGTCAGATGTCACATGTCTGACCAGCATTGCTAGTTCTGTCTGCTAAAATGGCAGTGTGCTTAAAAATACCTGCCCAGCTTCGAAGAGCAGCCAGCCTGAGAGTATGAGATGAAGCTGCATGCGCATCTCTTGCTGTATTTTACACTCTACTCTTAGTTGCTGTTCTGCTACAGCCCTGTCTGACACCTCAGCATGCCAGCTGCACTCGTTTTACACAACAGCCAAATCCCCAGTTATTGCAATTGATGTTGTTTTGCCATTTATACCTCTTTTCTGGCTGGGAACTTGGGGGCATTCCCTTTCCCCAGGCTGGGTGTCTCTGGGACAGACTACTCTGCCATGGCTGGAGAGTCCTAGAACCCAGTATTTATTTTGTTTTATACTGCAGGTGAGAAAATACCTGTTTTGTGGGATGTGAGAGGAAAGTAGGTCCCAGGCTAAAAGACAGTTGCTCCAGATTTAACTGGTATAGTGGGGAGGGGTAAGTTTATGCAGAATTGTGTAGGACAATCGCAGCTTGATGTCTCTTTGCTTTCTGGATTTTGTGTCCACCCTACAAACTATTTTAGTTTGGTTTTGGTTTTTAATTAGCCTGTGTGGTGGGATGGAGAAATAACTGCTGCCTTTGCATGGGCAGAAGACGTGGTTTTTGTAAAGCTGCAATGGTGAAGATAAAGATTTATAACAGTGCAGGAAATAAAGCCCACAAAATTATTTGAGAAGCCACACTACGCAGGAGAAATGTTACAGGAAGCATTAACCTTCCGTAAAAAATTCCTTTACCAGTGAGGAATTTATTATGTAGCCTTTGTGAGAGAAGATATTTTACCTCAATCATGTTCTGAAATGATTTATTTAAGAATTAGACATGAGGAAAACCTTAGGTTTCTGCAGTTTAGACTATTTGCATTTAGATATTTTAAACATTTTCTTTAAGCATTGATGCTTAGTAGCTCATATATGCATAAATACTATTTAAATATAAATTATATGTGCTGTATCTTATACACGTGCATGATTATTTTGCTTTCTCTCTTGTTCTTCTGTGTGTACAGCAATCTTCTGTGTATTTTTTTTCTGAAATGGGCACTTGGAAGAGGATGTGATCACAGCTGAATTGTACGAGCCTGCTTCTAACTACATGAAATGACACTGAGGTTTTTATCATTGCAATTTGGAATAATAATTCTTTCTAAGATGAAAAAAACCCACTTTTTTTCCCTCCCTATTAGAGAAGTTATGATTTTTTCTATCAATCTGTTCAGCAGAGTCTTGGCACTGACACTACCAAGGCCTTATCCTCCTCTACAGGATGGGGACCTCCTGGGAGAGCAAAACAAAAGGAATGAGATGGATGCCTCCAACCTGGTTCACCAGGCAGTCAATAGATGGTACGGTTACTCCACCAACTGTAGTTTGGTCTTGTTTGGAACAAGTATTTAAGGTGTTTTTCCTGTCTCACGTCTAACACTCCGAGTGGTATAGTTTTAGACTCCTCTTACTTGTGCCTGGTCAAAACAAACTCAGCATGTTATTTTTTCCTTTCCTTTTGGGTGGGAGGACCTTGATAGCTATCCTTAGTGGCTTCTCTTGCTACATTTGGCATGACCTTTAGCTGCATTAGGGTTTTGGGTTTTTTTATGAAGCCTTCATAGAACACAAATGTGTTTTGGATTGAGACAGCTCAAAGGAAGATTTTTGTTATGATTTTTTTCTCTAGTTCTCATATTCTTGAAATCTGGAAAAACTAAAGTCTCACTCTTATAGTCTCTTGAATTCTATGCTGTTATTTAGTTTGCACTCCTTCGTAGGATTGGTCAGGCAGTATACTGTCCCATGATTTTAGACTTGGGTTTAAGAAATATCTGATAGAGAGTTAGCTTTTGGAAAGACCTTCCTTAATGACTCCTAGTGGTGGAGTATCTTTTGGGGGAGATTCTGATTTACTTCTCCAAAAGCATTTCTATAGTGCACCTATTCTACCCTCCCACTTTTGCCTAAAAGATAAAATGTATCTCTCCCTGATTCCTAGCCCATATTTCATCAGAGGTTGTGTCCTCAGCTACACCTTCTGGAGTTTTCTGCAACTTTTGATGGCAAGACAATTCCTTGGTTGGTAAATATTTAGAGCTGTCTGTTCTTGTTATGTACTTAAAACAAACTGCAGATAAATGCTTGCAAATAATGATCTGTCCTGACTGTTGCATGAAGATTTCCAAAAATAGTTTTCTATAAGTAAAAATAATCCTGAGTTTCGATATTAATAGAATGATACTTTAGGTCTTCTCCTTGCTGCTAGTGCACTAGAAGAACTAAAAATGATAGGTCTGAAATACTTTCAGAAGAGACTATGATGTGAGGGGATCTTGATCTAAAGAGACTCAAAGTCTTTTGAAGGGACTTATATTTAGAAGGAATGATGAGTACCGATCTTCTGAAAATTGAGTGATTTTGTGATGGTTTAATTTTGACACAAGCTGATACAGTCTTTTTTAATGTCTTAGCCAGTTTCTGTATTAGTGTGCTATCATCTCACAAGCTGCCCACTGTAACATGACCCATGTATATTTTTTTTTTCAATTAATTTTGACATTTTTAAAGTGAAGAATGTTTGAAGTAAGTGAGTTATTAACATCAGGGACATGCATATGGTCCTGTCAAAGTATTCCCACCTCCTCCCATGAGATTTTTTGGAAAATAATAACTGATATTTCACGTATTTATCGCTTAATAAGAACTGCTTATGTTACTTGGGTGCCTAGAGGTTCTGATTGAAATTTTACTCTGTTGTGCAAGGTGCTGTACAGATGGTGACCATTTGACATCCTCTGCAGAGTTTGCATTTGACAGAGAAAATGCAGATGAAGGACAGGATGAAGAAGCACCAAAGAAGTTTGTCTTACTCTGGTTTGAGTTTTTTTTTTTTGTGGTTCCCTTATCACTCTTATATTTTCCAGAAGTACGTTAAGTTATGTGATTAATGCTCATTGTGTTATCTGTCTTTTTTTCAAAAGAGAAAAATTCACAAGCCTCTTGGTCTAGAGTTTTAAACCCACTTCCATGTTGGTCCCTGCCCTGTTTGTGTGTGCCAGCAGCTGCACAGAGAAGGACTCTTGGCCCAGGGAAGCCTGGTGTCCCTTCTGAGGCCTTCCTGCAGCTGACAGTGGCAAAATGGCTCTGCTGCCCTTGGGTGTAACCAGCTTGGGGCACTGTTTTTTGTAGTTTTTTACTCACTTTCACTATATTGTAGGCACTATCTTTTTCCTTCTACTCTCTTCATACAGGGCAATCAATCACCTCCTTGCTCAAACACAGCTGCCTTTGGACCACGGCTGACATCTGGAAGCACCCACACCACTTAAGCATGCTCTCTCACAGTGCTCTGCCTTTGCAGGAGGTTTTGATTTACTCTTTACCATTTCAGGCTTGTAACAAGTAGGCATCCCAAAGACTTTTAGACACACTTACTGTCTGAGTCACATAGTCCAAGAGGTCGTGTACAGATTGAGACTGAACAGTAAAACATCTGCATATGCTTAACCTTGCTTCACTTTTGGCATTGCTCTTGAGTGTTATTTGGGCTTTGATCAGACATATTTATTCAGTCCAGGATCTTTCTTCCTCAATGTCCTTTCACATGCCCCTTCTCCAGAGTCTGGAGTCTCCTCGTGTTTCTGAAGTCAGGTTTTGCTTCTACCTTTTCACTTTTAATCTAAAATGTTCAGTAAGAACAGAATGTTTTTGTGACTGTAGGTCCTCTTTGTCAAGGGGATTCTTGGTTAGTCAGTAAGACAATACATGTACCCTCAGGAGCCGACCTGTTTGTCAGACTTGAAAAACTGGTTCATCTCAACATATTCTTTGTACAAGTGACTCTTTCTGAATGGCATGGATAATTATCTACTTAAAGACAGTGCATATAACCCCAATTTTCATAAGAGTTTGCGGGATGCAAAGCCAATCCATGCTACATAAATTCCCAGAACATGTAACCTGGCTTTTGAGTTTCCAGCCATTGCCCTATTAACTGTTTCTGAGCAACTTTATCTCATGAGGTATGGACTTTTCTGTCCTCAGTGTGCTGAAAAACAGCACAAGCTTCTGGATCGTCAGATGTTTCTAAATTGAGCATTAGATATTTTTATCAAAGACTATAGTCAAACAAATTTTTCACTAGAAGACAGAAGCCTCTTAGGAATGAAATTTACACCACCAAGATTTCTCTATATGCACATATGCCATAATATAGTGTCCTAACTAGAAGCTGCTATAGTTCATTTTATTTCATGGAGCTTTCTGGTGAATTATTTTCTTCCTCAGTAATTTCTCCATTTAGGAACCCTCCTGAGAAATCTTTACTGTATTAGCTTCAGCTTTGTTGCATCTTTATCTTTAAATGGCTCTTTTAAATTTGCTTAGGCAAATCTGGGGTTTCATCTGTCTTCAGCAGTATTAAAATAGTATCTGAAGGGAGTGTTACCTGGGTAAGAAGACACACCACTAGACAGTACTATAAATGACAGATGGATTGCTGCTCAGAGGCAACAAAATTATGGGTAGAAACCTGTTTACCTTTTACAATACAGCCGCTGAGCTGAATAAGTCATCAGAACAGAATTGAGCTGAATAGTGGCTCTCTCTAATAGTCTTTAATTCTTTGAGCTAGGGGAGAGTTGCTTGCACCAAAACTCCTCCTAAGCATGTTTGCAGAGTTATTTATCAAGATTTGAACACTGGAAAGTACCTTTAGTATGAGTTTTACTTTAACATGTTTGTAAGTGCAGATGTGTGGACTCTGGTCTTTTTTGCAAAGGCTATCCTTTCCTTTAGTCATCTGGACATACCTAGTTATTTACTTGGAGTAGATTGTCTCTTCTTGGGCTGTGATTCCTCTCCACAGTCTTTGTGTGTCCCAGGTGGGAGCCAGGAGGACTCAGACACCACAAAGAGAAGATTAATTTGCAGGAAAGTTGGTATGAAGATCTGACACAAATACTCGGTTGCACTGGGCCACCACAGCACAAAAATGGGAAGAGCAACCTCTGGTAGGGTTGCTGTAGTGTAGACTTTTGAGCTCTAGAGAATTCTGGACTGAATGTTCATGCAGAGTTTTTTCTTTCTACTGGTGAGGAAAATGGGAGACTGCAGTCACACAGGCTGTTTTGGGGAATGGGTTTTTTCAGTTGTGCACTGAGTCATTATCTTTGTGGCCTGTGGTTTTGTTGTTTGGGCAGAAGAAGAAAAGGGAACAAATTGTATATCAGCTGGAGGATTTCATCCACTCGCCCTTTTGAAAACACCACTGATCTCTGAGGATCAAACCTTGGCATAACTAACCTGCAAATACCAGCGTGACTACTAAATGAAAGATCACAAGGGACTTCACCCTCTTTGTATGTGTCTGTCTTTTCACAGGAGCTGCCAAGTCAGTGGCCCCCAAAAGATGGGTCCATGGCATGTGAACCTCTTCCAGATTTCAGTCTGTTCTTAGATATAACTGAGGGAGAGATAAACGGGAAGGGAAGTGTGTGACTTAATGGTAAAACAAAATAATGTTTTACACCTCTTTAAATATGGGGCTCAGTTACAGGTGGATTCAGTATGTGGATCTTGGAGCACAGGGATGAGAAAATGCACAAGGCTTGGACTTTCCATTTTGTGTGACTCATTTCAACTCACAGTGTTAATCAGAGAAAGACAATTAATTGCATAGAGTTTTTAAGCTGTCTTCCCTCTGTCCTGCCTGTGTGTGACTCCACGATGTATGGCATCCAGGGATGTATTTTCAGAAATAAATGCATCTGTGTGAAAATGTATCTTGGATCTGGAAGTGATGGTGCTGTGGATGAGCCTGCATGTCACTCCTGACACTGTCCTCAAGTAATACCCACATTTTGTTGGGAGTGAAGAAGTTCTTCTGGTGTGTGGTATGACAGGGAGATCCTAAACAATTCTTACATGTGCACAGAGTCACAAATCGAAATGAATGTACTGTGAGTCACTGAGCAAGTGATTCCAATGCTGTTTGAGTGGAGGAAGAGCTGAGAAAGTGGGTATGGTCATTTACATTCTCTCTTTGTGAAGGCCACACAATTCAGACAAAACAATTTTCCTAGTTGTAATAGAGCAAGTTCTTGGTGTTCAGTGGATTGATAGATCTTAGGGCTGAACCCTCCTCCAAGTAAACAAAATCCTCAAACGTTGTGATGTGTTAAGATGAAATGCCAACACACTACTGGGGTCTTAGAATAGCTATAAAGCCAAAGTCTATGTGTTCTTTGCTGTAAGTATAGGTTCTGACCCTAACATTTGGTAGTTGGGAGCATTTGTAGAGAACAATGGGATCTAGAAATAAGACATTGTTCTCCTGATATAACGACAAAATAAACTGATTCTAGCTCTTCTAGGCAAGGAAGAGAGCAGCAACTGGGAGTAATGGGACCTACTAATAAAGTAATTCTCCTTTTAATGAGGTAATCTCCAAAGTATTTGTCTAATAAACCAGCTTACTTCTGGTGCCACCAAATACTTCTATGGAAGTTTGACAAGCAGGCATTTGTCTGTGTCTCATCTGTGTGCTTTTGTCTTGTCAGAGAGTGATGTGGTCATCCTGTTTGTTCTCCCTGCCCTCTTGGCTGGTGATGGTTGATTTAATTCCCTCCAGACACAGAGCAGTAGCATATGACACCAGGAGCACATCACATCTCTTCCAGGATGCACCGATCTCACCCCTCACAGGGGAGAGGATTACCATCCTGACTGATTCTCCAACTGAGGAAGGTGTCCTGCCATGCAGAAATGTGTTTGCTTCACACTGCAGCCACAGGAGTGACATAAGGCAGGTAACGCAACTGCTCTCAGCCTGAGGACAAAGGCTGGGTGCAGCCCCACTTTCCCCAGCCCTTTTGGGCAGTGTGGATCTGGGGTCCCCACCATTAGGTACCCACTGTCAGCTGTGGGATCATCCAGGGGCAGGTTTTTTTGGAGAGCAGCTGACATCGGTGAGGTCTTTCTCCCAAGTGGCAGCTATCGAAGTGCCATTTATGAGCAAGAGTCGCAAACTAATTACTCACTAGGACCATTAATCAGAAAGACTAGAAATAATTCAGCAGAATTCATGCTGTCAGCAAGGATGAGAAGAGCCCTCTCTATGACAGCTTACCTTGCATTTTGAGCATTAGACGATTAGGAGTTTAGCCCATCCGTCTTGTTTATCTGCCCTCAGGGGAAAATAGTCCCTGCATCCCAGCCATCTCAACAAGTTTGAAATTCAAACATATTTTCAGTTCTGTCAGTAAAATATCAAATGGGCACATTTGGATGAGTATTGACACATAACTGTGCTGGTGCCTTTTTTCCAAATCTATTGTCAACAAATCCCTCCTTTCCCTGCTGCTCTCTGCACGGAGTAGTAGCTCAGCACCATTTTAGGGAAAGTGAAGGATGGGGTGCATGAATGGGTCATTAAAAAGCAGCTAAATTGAGACATACTAATTATTCTTAACAGCCTTCCCAAGACAAGCCACAGGCATTCCTCAGTGCAATTCCACCTTCTTGTGTCTTTGAGTGAGATTTATATGTGTGTACTTGAGCAAGAGATGTATCTTAAAATAATCAAGCCAGTGTTTATTTTGGCTTTCTTTGCTTCTTTCCCCCACATCAGAAATTAATCTATAGCCTGTGCAGTAAAATATTTCTTTAACAGATGCATACCGCACTGTTGGTATGAAGTAGATTGGTCACTCTAGAAAGCATACACTAACAAGGCAGTAACAGATGGTTGCAAGTCTTGGTATGGAGTTGTTGTGGCTACTTTTTTTTTATTAAACATTAATTGCTGGAGGTGGAAATCATGCTTCTCAGTGTGCCAAGGAGACGGATGTCGCTGTTGTAACTCAGATGCAGTGAATGGAGCAGAGAGGAGAGAAGTCTGTCTGGAAACCTGGGATGCCATGAACTCCTGTCCTCCACCAGAAGGACTGCCTCCACTGTCATCTCCACTTTGGGAGTCACTGTCTGGTATGTAAAGGAATTTTGACGCAGAGCAAGGAAGGCTCACTGGGAATGGAAGCAATTTGGGAGGTAAAGTGAGTTGTCTTTCAAGAGGCAGTCTGTTTAAGAGGAACTTTTGGCCTGCTTGAGGGGAAATGAACCTGCAGTTGAAATAAAGGCAAGGTGATGTAATGGAAATGTGGGCCAGGCCAGGCCAGGAGTATGTTCTGTTGTCTTGTATATATTCTGTGTTTTCTATTTTTAATGTTACCAGGCAAAGCACTAGATCCTGAAGTTGTGGGCACCACATTCCTACTGTCTTGTGGAATTTTTGTCTTTAATACCCTTTTATTTTTTCCCTCATAGAGTATGTTCTTTTTCCATATTACTAAAATCCAAAAAATTCTCTCTGGATTTATCAAAGAAAGCTACTGTACCAAAGTCTTAAAGTAAACAGTATTCACTTGTGAAAGAAAAAAACTGTACCAGTAGCCATGTACCCCAACTGCCATTTAATGGTGGGACTGTAGTTTTTCTCAATGTCATTTCTGTTCCTCCTCTTTCTTTTTTTATGCTATTCTTTTTACTTCACATGCTTTCCTCATTCACTCTCCTGTTCAATCTTTGGTGTCACAGTGAAGTTATTCCTTAGCCTAAGCCTACCGACATAATTTAACCTGATGCTTCATCATGGGAGAGGCAGCCTAGGGGTGGCATCTCTTTGTTGCATATGCACATCAAATATGGAGTTTCATTACTGTGGTGTTGTTCTAGCTTTATTACAGCTCTTGGTAGTGCTCTGGGTCTCTTCTGTCCTAAAAAGACTTCAAGCTCGGGCAAAATCTTTTATATGTTCCTGTTTCTGCTTTTACATACTGCCTTCATCCTGCCCGTGCCGTATCACTTTTGGAGAGCTTATCCTAACATTTTTCATCTGTCTTGAAGTCTTGATAGATTCATCCAGTTTCATTCTGAGCTAGTGGAAGAAGAACTAATCAAAAACATCTGACAAATATCAAAATGTCCTCATGTTGGCAGAATGAAATGTATCGGTGCTTCAAAAGAAAGGATGAAAATTTTATGTTTTGACTTTTTAATTTCATATTATGTATAATAATGCAAAATAAAAAACTAGGTCAAAATTAATTTCATACTAGCACAAGCTAGTGGAGTTTTACCTGTAGGCTGTAATTTTTTTCAAAGTGAAAGGTTTCATATATGTGTTAGAAGATACTGTTCTTTCTTTTTGTGAGTTCCTCTTATCAGTCTCATTGTGCCTTTGTGTGATCCTTCTTTGTGTTGTATTTTACATTTTGTTAACATTTATTCCTTGTAATGCAAAA
The DNA here is from genome assembly GCF_036250125.1 of Pseudopipra pipra. Classification (NCBI taxonomy): domain Eukaryota; kingdom Metazoa; phylum Chordata; class Aves; order Passeriformes; family Pipridae; genus Pseudopipra; species Pseudopipra pipra. The sequence continues at coordinate 42,546,424 of NC_087581.1, read as the reverse complement.
ATTCTGGTAATTAGAAGTTTCCAAAGTACATTTCACTTTTAGTATTATTTCTTCTACCCTTTTCTAAAACTCCCTAGAAACTACAGAATAGGTGAACCTTGGAGTATTCTCATGTTTTGAAGCTTTGAGCTCAGCTGTTTGCCTGGTTTGGGGCTGTCAGAGTGCAAACTGTCCAAACAAACGTGGTGACTGAGTTTTCCTGATGATATTGTAAATATGCATCAGTTCCCAGAGGTGCATATTTCAGACTTCTTCACTGATGGATAGGAAAATCCTGCTGCTGCTTCTGTTACTGTAAATTAGCAAGAGATGGAAATGTAGTGAGGTAAAAAGAGAGAATGATCTGTAAGACTGATGATGGTGGGGAACAAGGAGGGATATAAGGAATAAATAGGCACAATTGGTATTAATAAAGAAACTCTACCTTTTAATGCTACTTAGATCAGCTTTTTACAGTGGTAGGATGTTTAGCATCAATTATAGCAGAGGGACTTTATTTATTTATTTTTTATTTCACTGCTTATTTAAGGTAACTCAGAGTACTGTTTTTGTTCCATCAGCAGCCAGTCCTTCCAGATAGGTAGTCAGTTGTTAGTTCACATTCTGACCATCCATTCTCAATTATCCACCAATGCTTTCTCACACAATGTGCAGAAGGCACATACTGGTGGCTAATGCACACTCTCTTGCTGGTAATTCTGTGACCTTTCTTCTTTCCCTCTTACAGCAGTGGTCATCTACTCACCAGAAATGTTAAGTGTGCACTGAAGTTAGCAGAAGAAGACTGAAACTTCCAGTTCTGCCACTGGTGTTCTGGATGCCCTTTGGTGTCTCATTTAGAGCCTCTGTGTGCCTCAGTCCCTAAATTTCAAAATTTCCTTGGTCTATTTACCCTGCAAACTATGCTTTTTCAAGGTCTGCCTTTAAGAGTTGTGACCCTCTTGGATCTTTAAAATGTTATAGCATAAATAAGATTAGATGAAAAAATTTTGATGGTGTAACACAAGTTTCCCCTTGTGTCTACACATTTCCCAAAGAAAAGAAATGCATTCATTTATTTGATCTTTAACTGAAGATTTTTTTTATTTGGTTTGAAATGTGAAGATTTTTGTCATATTATGAAAATATATTACAATGACCAAATGACCATTGTATTCTATTGGTGCATGTTAGTTGGTCCAAAATTTATTCTGACTTTCCAGGCTAAGAGGTGATGACCTTTATCTTACCCGTGGAAATTTTTAGAGCAATCCCCATACTTTTCTTACTGCAAAACATACCAAACATTATTTAAAGCTGTTAAGGAGATGAACAGTGTATTGGGACCATATTGCTCTCCTATCATCTGGCATAATGGTTTTCTTTTTGCCATTTAAGATTAAAACACATATGGAACTTGTTATAATTTGTCACTTTTATTTTCTGAGTTGCTGAGTTCCAGCTTCAGCTGAGATGTTACATTAATTCTGTTTAAATCTAGGGGAGCAAGTAGGCTGATTGGAGTTAACTGTATACAGTATAACGATTCTGAGCTTAAGCAGTGTTATCTCCAGCAAATGTCTTTGCTACAATAGTCATCTGTGTGGAGCCCTGGAGCAATTCTTGGCTTTTTCACTCATATCACTTCACTATCAAAGCTGAAATGATTAATATTCACAGAAAAAAAAAATAGATTTTCTCACAGCAAATCTTCCTTTCTATTTCTGTTTGGTGAGAACCAAGCCTTCTGCATGCATTATACGGATCGGCTAGAACCGGTCTGAGGAGTGAGGATGTATATCTGTGAAAGTGATACAAATACATTTACTGTGATTATCAGAAAGGAATTGTAAACATGCCCATATTCCTAGCATTCTCACCTTTCTGCCTGGCTTTTTGTCCTGCTTCTCTTGTTAGCTGCAGTGATACAAACCCAGGAATGGTGCCCTTGAACTGGCTGGATTTCTGTGGTGTGGAAGTCAGGTGAGTGAAAACTGAATTTTGCCCCCCTTTGCCACTGTGAAAGCAAAGCTGCTCTACATGGAACTTCCTGACAGAGAAGAGCCACTAGGCTGCAACTTCATGTGGCAGCATTCTGGGGTTGGATGTGTGTGTGGCGTGACCTGGGGGCAAACATGCACAGAACCAGTTAGATCTTGGACCACTTATAAGGACCATGGTTTTCAAGAGCAAATGCTGATTGAATTGCTCCCAACAGCTCCCTAGCACTGCAAATGCTCAGAACTTCTGAAACAAAGCCAGTCTAAAACAAGTTTCCATCCATCTAGGAGTCTAAGATGCCCGTTATTTAAAACCGGTTACAAAGGAGACAAAACTTGACTCAGGTGCAGGAACTGTTTCCAAAAGCTGGTTTTAAAAGAGAGACTTAGGCTGTTTTTGGATCCTGTTGAAGTCAGCAGTGATCTTTGCACTGATAGGTGGACCTTAGATGACATCCCAGAAGTCAGTGGTTCACAGGAGGAGAGCATTCCTTTGAACATTCCATTGTGGAAATGGTGGGTGGTCATATATTTAATCAGGGCACACTTCACCCTGCCAAAATCAGCAGCTTCTTTCCTTTAGAAAGCCCTTTGTCCAACCATGTGAGCCTAAAGCCTCCATATATGTGTTAAAGATTAATGCATATGTATAAATATACATTAATTTATCTCTATATAGATATGTATATATTTTTATATTTCCTCTTCATGAGGTGAAACCCCTTTGTTTCCATCTGGGAAGGTCAGAGGAGATCTCTGCTATGGTTTCGCATCAAATAAGCGTTTGGTTTTGGGTGAAGACAGCCTCCAAGGTGAAAGCATTTTTGAGTCAAACACTGCTCTTCTGTGTGCCTCTCCACCCACACCTTCAGCTTGGGGTGCGCTCCTAACTAATTTAATTGAGACCAGTAACAAGAAAGAATTCCTTTTACTGATGCTAGCAATTTTTTGTAGCAACATTATAAAAGAGAACCCAGCACGAATTTGACCCTTCTGTTGGTGAGCTAGCAAATAGCACGAGCAGATTATGCAGACACATATAAATCAATAAAAGCTGTGATCAATGAAATTCTGTGTTGGGTGGAACATGTTTGCCAGAGACCTAGAAAGGCAGTGGCCAAGGATGCCTTCTAAGGCATGATGTTTGGTGGAGAAGGCAGGCTGAGTGTTGGGATGTGTCACTTCTAGGGATAAAATGAAAGTGAGAAGCACTGCTTGGCACCTCGTTAAGAATTTCATATGATGCTCAGATTCCTCTCTTTAGGGCTGTGCAGAAGGCACACGAGTGCCTTTGGAGGAGGCAGATCCTGTGAGAATCAAATGCAGGAGCAAGTCTTTCAAGAAGAGTCTGATGAGTCTGGTTAAGAGAGCAGTATCAGGCAATGTGGGCTATGTTCTTCTGAACCCTTTAGGCCTGTGTGTGGAGCAAGAAGGCTGCATTTAAGCTGTAAAAGCGTGGAAGACTCTCTGCTGATAGTGGTGGAGCTGTAAATGTGAGCCCAAAAGTAGCTGGCACGTTGTAAAGGTCACCAGACCACCCAGCATTGTGCAGAAAGATCATTTCCAAGATGTTTGGAGAGTGAGGATGGGACCTGGAGTTGTTGAAATTACTGCAAATGGGTGTCTGGCATTTCCTGTGTTGTGTGCCTCTGGCATGCCTGTGAGACAGTGAGGAGATGACAATGCTAAGGAACTTATTCCCATATTCACTGAGGAGCTTCTCCTTTGGCTTCAGCAGTATAATTTGTATATTTATTTGCTCCCTGAGGACATTTTTTAATTTTAAAAGGTGAAGGAAAAATGACTTTTACATTGGAAACTGGGTCTATAGCCTTTCTTTTGATATTTGTTCTGTAGCATAAAAGCATAAGAAGTCTAGTGGACTTTCCAAGGAAGCAATTACCTGGTGTACATCCTTAAAGCTTTAATGATATTTATACATGTAGCTAAGGAAAATACAGTGACAAAGTATTAATCTATTCTATTTTTAGCATCAATACAAAACAGTAGTTAATGCCATTCTTAGACAAACTTCATAGCTATTATTTCTTAAACCTGCAATTGTGAAGGCGAAGAAAAATAGTTGTACTGATGTAGCTACGGCTGTTGTTTAATCATTCCTCTCTCTTGATATAATGGTGCTTGATCAAGACATTTTATTTTCGTTCATTATAATGACATTTTACTTCCCCTCATTTTAACTTAACCGTTCAATTTTTTAAATCCAGGGATTAGCAGCTGTGCTCCCAGCATAGTTCCTGTACAGAAATAAAATCTAGGAGGCTGGTATGATTACAAACTCTGACCCGCGGCAGAGCTTCCCCATTTTATCAGTGGGACTGGCTGCCTCTCTTCTTTCTTCCTTTTCATATTCCTTTCCCCCTAATTGAGGCCTCCATGCTCTCCTAACCTCTCTGTGGCCGCCTCTTCCTGTAAAACACTCGTCCACCCTTAATGCATTTGCTCTTGTTGAAGTATATCCAGAAATAGCTTTCAGATGCTGTCATAGATGTCCATTTTATTATTTCTGGTGAAGGGACTTCCCTTAAGCATAGCTCCATCAAGAAAAGAAGGAGTCTGTGCCTGGTCTGCATCTGCTCATCTACTTCATCCCTACAATCACCTTGGCCAGCAGCATAGTTTAAAAAAATCCAGCTTTTTCCCTTCTTCATGACAAATTTTTGGAAATGAGTGGATATGTTCCCAGACACCCAAACTTCACAGTTCTTAGCAAGGTTAGTTTATAAAAGTGGTACAGCCATTCTAACAAAATACCTCAAAGAGTGGCTAAACCTGTTTCTTCATGTGAGAGCTCTTGAGGTTCCCAAGAGGTGGATGTTTACTCATTCAGGAGGCTTTGATGAGGGTATGGTAGGAGAGAGTCTTCAGCTTATAAAGAAAAAATATTAGTAGATGTTCAGTCCAAAAAATGTATTAAGAATAATTGAATCAAAGGATGCCAGGTTGGAAGTGGACTAGAAGAATCATCTGATCCAACCTTTCCTGGCAAAAGCAGGATCTAGACAAGATGGCACAACACATGGACCAGCTGAATCTTAGAAGTGTCCAGTGTTGGGAAAACCACCATTTCCCTGAGGAGATGATTCCAATGGCTAATTGTTGTCATTGTGAAAAAAATTTCCTCTTATATTTAATTGGAACCTCCTCAGGAATAAATTGTACCCATTATCCATTTTCTATGCAGCCACCCTTTAAGCACTGGAACATGGTGAAAAGGTCTGCCTTAAGCCTCCTTTTTTCAAGGCTTAACAAATACAGTTCACTCAGCCTCTCCTCACATTGCAGCTTCCCTGCCCCTCCCTTTGGAAGTACCCACTTCCCCACTCACCTTGGCATCACCAGTAAATTTTGTCAGGGTACACTTGATCCCGTCTTCCAGGTCACTTATGAAGATATTAAACATAGGTGTATAACTTTGTTACTCTCTTCACTTAGCTCTCACTGCATTAGTTGTGTCAAACTCTTTCACTCATTGCCATCATTATAGTCTGAAGATCAGGACACCACAGAATGTGGGGCCTGAGGGAGGGAAGATGGAGAAATATGTCAGCTTGGTCTTGTAGATCAAGAGCCAGAGCAAATGGAGAGACTGTAAGGTGAGTGAAAGACAAACACCTTAGGTCACAGGGAGATGAAGAGAAAGGGCTGTGAGTCAAGGGTGGACAGCTATATCAGCTGTGGTGATGGACCAAGAGTTCCTCTTTTTATTGAGATGCAGGTCTGGTCAAAAAGCACAATGAAGAAAATACCCACCTGCAGTGAAAACTGGGACTGGATAAGATATGGGGAAGATCTGAGACTGTAAGAGCAGAGGTAGGGGCAGGCAGGTGAGGAGAGAGGGCTGAGGAGTAGGTGCAAGGTGAAGGGGCCCTTTGCCAGTGGGTCATGTGGTGAATAGAAGAGGAATTGCCTGGTGAACAGTCCCACTCAAAGAGCTGACAGTGATGGATTGGCCACACAGGGTCAAAGAGTATGTCATGGGTAGGAGAGGGCCTTAAACTGCAGCAATAGTCTTAATTCACCCAATTCCTTCCTTTCTTCTCACTAGTTCCATGCTACCTTGGTTTAGTACCTCTGTCTCCAAAGGCCAACACAGGCTCAGTGACATAAAGACCTGGTCTTTCTTATGGTAAATGCATGTCAACACCTCTTGAAGGAGATACCTAGGCATGTACTTGAAGATTACTCATTTCACAGATGATTTGTCATTCTCTCTGATGAATGGATGTTTTCCTATCCTCCTGCACTCCAAGGGATTTTACACTTCCCTGAGGCTTGTTTACTTTTAATAGATAATTGTACCTCTAGATATTCAAAGATCTCTGATTCTGTTTTTGAGCATGATGGAACATGTAGTCTCAGTGGGATTGTGTGGTCTGGGATACCAAATAGCTGTGTTGTCTGATAGCTCTGTTGTAATTTTGACTTGCTCCATTCTTGTTTACACTCATTCTCCTCTTATACTATGGGAAAAGGTGACTGGAAGGTCCTATTCTATTTTTGCCACACTGTTAATTACTGTGTACACACACAGAGACATATATATGTACATAAATATAAACACAACTTTATTGTTTCTGCCCTTAGATGAGACATTTCTGTGGCTCTCTCATATGCTTTCCAGTCTCCTCTCATAATCAACTTGTTCTCTGTGCTTTTTGACAGTCCCTTTTTGGTTCTGGTGTCCTGGAAAGGGTGTCTGGAATGGGACACAGATTTGGCACTGTCTACGTGGTTCGTTTTCCTCCAGTACTGGCTAGAACCTCTGTTTGGATCTGCAGGATTTACAGCCACTGGCAGGGAATGAATGTATCTGTTACATCTTCCCTGAAGTAACGTTTACAGATCCGCTGACGTTTTTGGCAAGTAAAGAAGGACCCAGAAGCCCCACCAGACCAGTAGTGCCCACCAGGAGCTCCCAGTAAGGGTCTGGGTGCCGGCAGTACAGCAAGGGCTGTGGCACTGGGCAGAGGAATAGCGAGGGACTTCACTCTCCCTGTGAGTGAGAAGCAGTGTTGATCTGTGGAAAGAAAAACAAGAGAAGATGTCAGTGAGTCTTTCAGTGATACATGTTCTTCACAGGCTGGGGGCTGCTGGAGGCAGTTCAATGTAGATAGGGTTGAACTGTCCTTTTAAAATCAGTCTTCATCACTCTCCTCATAGGCTGTGGCATCCTCTGCTGAAAGCCCCTGAGGCTCTGCTGAGCTTGATGGACAATTCCTTTTCTTTTTTCCTCTTTGTGTTCTCTCACAAAGAGAAACTGCTTCTCTTCCAGTGAGAGGAGGGAGGGAGGCAGGGAGGGAAGAAAGCAGGGAGGGACAGAGGAGAATTTTTTTTCTTGGCCTGGGATGTGTGCACCTCCACACTTCCAGCCCTGTCCTATGGCCAGGCTGGATCGCTGTTGGTATGGCAACGCATCCCTGCATTAACCAAACTGTGAAAGGTGAGGAAAATAATTATTCATCTCCATTTAACTAGTGGAATACAGAGTCCCGGAGGTTAAGGTTTCTTAGAGGAATTTGTGATATGGATGTGTCCTAGTGGTGTTTTGTTTAAGGTGTCTACAATAGCTGGATCCCCCAGGAATCAAGGTACAACCATCACTGCTCTGAATCTTTAGGTGGCTTTGACAAATGTATCTCATGAAAAAATTAAACCTGGGGTTTCAAGAACCATTTGACCTTTTTCTTGCTTTGCAGTCATTAAAGGGATTGTCCCAAGTGAGCTGATTGAGGTCACAGAGGTGGCCAGTGCAGAGGTGGGACTGACCCACACCTCTGGAATTTGAGTTGACTATCTTCTAATGTTTTCCTCTCTCATACTTGTTTTTAAACAAATAAAATCAAGTCCAGCTTCTTAGCCCGAGCTTCTCTGTGCTTAGGTGGACAGTTTGGATCCTCTGAAATAGCAATAGCAATTGGAAAAGAAATGAATGAAAATTGACTACGTTTGGAAAAGTAGAAGCTGATGGAGCACATCATACCTGTCCTGAATGCAGTCTATCTCCATGGCCAGTGGTTTAACTATGTCTATGTGCTTTGAAAAAGATTTAATATGCAGGAGCCTGTTGCCTTGACCTAAACTTAGCAAAGGGGCATCTTGAGGCATTGTCACTTCCTGGGAATGTAGCCTAGCTTTGCATCATTTATGGAGTATGCATTATTCTGGGCTAATGTGAATGTAAGCCTTTGATCTCATGCCATTGCACCAAGCGAAAGAGATGTAACTGTTGAATTCCTTCCTCTTTTATCATTCCTCAGTCAATAATACTACAGCTTACCATTCCTGCATCCCTCTTCTCCTTTGTGCAGCTTCTGGGACTATGTTGCTTTCCTTCTGGTTTTCAATCCTGCTGCATTCCCCATGCTTTCAAGGCAGGTTTTGTACAAGAAAAAAAGAAAGTACATTTCATAATGCAAACATGCCCTGCTCAGCACTTTCAGTTATCTTATTTATACACTGTAGTACATCTTTCTCTGACCCAAAGATTATCGTTTCCCAGAGCTATCATCATCACTTTAAAGCTACCTCTGAATTGTGCTCCAGCAGATGGTACAACCCTATGAGCACTGCGAGAGCCAGGAAGGGATGGAGCAAACCTGTACGTGAGCAAAACCAGGTTGCTTCCCCAACAGCCATGAAACCTCTAACTTGCATTGTTTCTCACAGTGTTCAGCTTCAGTCTGTGTTGTTGAGTACTGTGAGGCTGTGAACCACCAGGGAAATCAAGGTGGTTGTTTTTCTTGTTTTGGGCCTGTCTACTCACTGACTTTTTTTTTTTTTTTTTTAATTTTTCCCCCCTGCATAACAACTGAGCTGATTAATTCCAAGATAGAATACCAAATAAGTAAGAGTCATTCATTATATGCAGTATTCTAATAGATTTCAATGCGATCTAAACTTGGATTGAATACTAACCCGTTGATTGCTATTCAGTTGTTTAAGCAGCTGTGCTATTAAGCTGAGCAATTGCACTGTGTCATCCTTCTCTTTCTTCCTTCGATTTCTACCTCCCTTTCTCCACTCTTGAAATGACTAACCCCTTGTCTGTACATTTTCCTTCAGTGGATATTGCGTCCTTTGTAACTGACTACCAAGTATACAATGGAAATGGTAGACAGCCAGCTAAAGTCATGAAAGATAATGTTATCCTCACTTAATTGGGTAAAATTCCCATGGGTATTTCACCAAACAGAGGAGGTTGTTATCATTCTTGTTGAGATGATAATAAAGAGGTGTCATGTACTGCTCCAGTTGTTTCAAAGGTGTCATTTGAACCTAGGGGAGTGTGGTGCTGTTAAACAGACCTGGACAAAGCCTTACAAAACTGAGTGCACATCTGTATTTGTGGACAGGAGCATTAAAAAAAAAGGCCTGATTATTTTCAAAATCTTGTACTTTTCTTTGACTCGAAGTGAAGTTGTGGTAGCTCACTCACTGTGCAAATTAGGCTCCCTGGAGTCTTGATTCAGCAGTGTACATAAGTATGTATATGCACATGTATATATACTTACTAGTTGAATGTGTATATGCATTTTTATACATGTTAATGTGCACATATAAGAATTTTTACAGATATCTAAGCTTTTTCTTCAGTAGTGAATTAGCTACATTTGCTTTCCAAGTTAAATATGTACTCAAAGTATCTTCCGGAAAACGTCACCTTAGTTATCTAAGCCTGAGTTAGATACCTGTCTTTAGGCTACTGGGTTTAAACCTTCTGGCTTTTACCACTAGTGATAGTCTATCCTGAATCTGATCTTGTGCAAAACATTGGACAAAGCCTTCATTCATTCACTTCTTGCTGCTTACACCTGCAGGCTTTTAATAATTTTACAGGTCCACCTCCTTCCATGCACCACGTAGGAAGGGTTATTACACATCACTGCCTGAAGTTGGGAACTAGATCTGTTGCAATAGTATAAGAGGAATCCTCATTAAAAACAAAACAAAAAATACTTACCAGCAGGCCTTTTATTGTACTTTGCAACTCAGATTGTGTTGAGCTTGTTATGAATTCTGCTGACACTTCTGCAAAGAGTCAAAGTGGGGCTGCATTGTAGTGATGGGAAAAAAAAAATCAGATCTCTTTCATATTCACTACTTGGATGCCAAAAGTGGTTAATGCCAATGGCCATTCTTGCTTTAACATGTCATGGAGAGGAAATAGCTGCAGGGAGAATTAGAGAGAGGGAAAAAGAGTCAGCTGGCTTGTGGGTTAACCGTGAGATTCCTGGAAGCAGAGAATTTCTTTCTTCATTCTGCACTGAAGCCCATGGATGATAAAGCTGAAGTTCTACATCATAAATTCCCATTTGGACATTTAGTTTTGAGAACCTACATCCAGCGTCCTTATCACTTTGAAGTTAAAGTCACAATCAGTAATGAAATCTGCTTGCTTTTCACACACTGAAATTAGCTTTGATTCTTTGCCTGAAACATATGTTTAAAAGGCAACATGCACATACTGTGCACTGACCCTATCAAAGCAATAAATACCATTGAAGTCATTTTCCGAAGCTGCCTACAGCATTAGTTTACTTTTAATATGGTGCCTCTGAAGGAGTGGTGAAGGAAATACCTATGGGAGCTATTTGCATTGTCTGTCTGGGGTGAAGTCCCTACCTTGCCCTGCTGAAAAAGAAAGTAAGAGGAGATACTAATTTCTCTTTGTGGTTGTGAAAGATAATGTTTAATTCATTGGATTTAGTGCCTTTCTAAGGAAAAATGGAATTCTATTTGGGTGAGAAAAATGCTTCTTTGATACTTAGCATGATTTGAAGCAAGGGTTGAGGCAGAGGGATATTGCTGCAACTGAGAATGGGCTTTAGTCTGTGACAGTTTTCCTGGTTCTTTATGATTGCTGCTTTAGTCTTTTTGCTTTGTATTACTTCTTCTGCATTGTTACCTGGAGATTCCTCCCCGCTCCATAGGTTCCCTTTGCAGAACAAGGAGGATATGGGCACGCACCAAAGGACCATTTCCAAAGTGAACCCACTCACTAGGCAGACTGCACCCCAATGCAGGTGAGGACCCACAGTATTTAGAGATCAGGTGATCTAGGATCACAGAGGAGTTTGGAGGCAGAGGCAGTGCGTGGGTAAGACCACGGGTTGGTTTCACACTTTGGTATCACCCTTCTTATTTTAGCACCTTAAAATTACCAACTCTTCCGTACATTTTGCTGTGCTAGACTCGTGGCAGGCTCAAACAAAGCATGCACTTGAGTGCATGAATTTTCACTCCCTTGAATTTCAAATGACGTAAGCACGGTTTAGGTTGTACAAACTCGAAAGATCAGTTCACTGGCAAAGGAAACACATTTTTTGTCACTCATGGTCACAACTAGAATGACAAGGCTAGACTCCTCCATCACTGCTCTTTAACACTGTCAGCACCAGTTTTACCAGAATTATCCTGTCTGAAGCATGAATGGGCCTATTCATTTTCTTACTTGGTTTGACCTAGGACTCTAGGAACTATTTAATAGCATACAGGCTGAATTTTCCTGGGAAGAAATTATTAAGTTAAAGACTGGGCTAAAAAATATGCTCTCCTAGCCATGAAATGCTAATTTTTTGTTTGTTTGAACATATTTGTAGAGTATCTGTATTATGCACCATGCTTCTAAATATTGTTTCATGCTGTATAGTGAGTTTGAAAATTGGCACTTTCCAGGGTTTTGTATTTGTGTAGGAAAGAGAGAGAAGTGGGCAGGAGAAGTATATCGTTTTAGGAATACACTTTGATTCAATTTCTTGCTTTTATTGTGTCCAAGACAGAAAATACTCAGATCTCATGCTGAAGACACGTTTTCAGAACGCGAGAGTTTTACTTTAAATGACTCCGTGGAGAAGATGATCTCAAGGAGGGAAATGCATGCAGTCTTTCCAATGAGATAAGAATAATAATTGCATTTCAACTGTGCATTTCTGTAACATTGTAAATACTATATAAATTGCAAGATGGAGATCATATTCAGGTGATGACAGTGGAAGTCTGGCCACCAATGTGGGGAAGCAGCAGTCTCACACAGGAATTTGTTGGCAGGTTAACCAAAAAACGTCTCGTTTTCTTACCTGTAACTGAAGCAGATGCTCATGGGTATAAGGAGTCTTGTAAGCTGAAGTGAGTCGTGCTTTGTAAGTGGTTTTCAGGAAACTATAAAAGACAGATAAAAGCCATCTGAAGTATAAATCTGAGGCTGCAAGCTCCTTGTCCGCATAGCATAGCCTTGTCCTGCTGAAACAAATGTGGCTGTTGTGAGACTAGTGAATTTGTGGGGATTGCTGTCAATGTCATTAGGATGCTTCATGGTAGCAGGGACTAGCTAGTTTGATTCAAAACATAATTACAGATAGATCTTGATCCCCCTGCTTATGGGCAGCTTTCTTAGCAAAGCTGATGGCACCAGCCTTGCAGAATGACCCGGCTAGCCTGTGGAGGAAGGTCATCATTAGCTTGTCCTCAGTGTAAAAATGGCCACAGTGATTCCTTTCCTTCATTAATTCCTCTGTAGAGCAGATGTGTGGTTCCACTGCAAAGGTAGGTTTTGATTTCTCATTGTCCTTTTGCTTAAGCTCTCCTCGTCCTGAGGTTCACATTTGTGGAAGTTTGGAAAATTGCCAGAAGTACCTTAGTCATCCATCATTCATGAAGACCTGGAAGAAGTTCTGGGCATTACTGGATGACAGTTAATCACAACATAACAGGGCAGAATGTAGTTTCACAGTTCTTTGGAAGAGTTTGTTGGGTGTTCTTGTGAGAACTGCACAATGACAGACCTGCTCCTCACACCCGGCTGTTGGTCCTGTGGTGGTGCAGTGCTCCAACAGACCTGAAAACACACTACCAAGATTTGAAAGTGTCTCCTCTTACTGGGAACAGGAGGACAAAAAAAAAAAAAGGCTTATTTTATGGAACATCTGGATGTTTCACCTGAAAATTTAATTTTTGTCAATATTCTACCATTTTAAAAGATGTGTTTTGAAAACTGCTTGTTCCATTCTTCAGGAAATCCTCTCTATTTTTTTCAATGAAAACTGATGGAAAACTAAGTTATTTTTTTGTCTTGAAAACCAGACCTGTTGTGAATTAAGACTTTTAAAAATGACATTTGAAAATTCAATGCTTAATACAAATTCAATATAGAAGTCTTACAAAATTAATTTTTAAGGAAAATTTAGAAGAAAAGGTGATTTCTTACAAAGCCATCAAAATAGAAATATCTTCTTTTTTTGTTAAAAGTAGATTCCTCCTGCTAACTAATTTTTAAGTCCCACATGGATTGGGTAGACAATATGAATCTTTGTTTTATTTGTTTTTTTGCAGCTGTATTTATAGGCAGCTTTTCAGAAGGAGAATTTCTTTTCTTTTATGATGGGCTAGAGGGCTTAATATTCTCTTGCAAATGATTGTGATTGCACAATTTATGATGCTATTTAATTTCTTGTTAAATACAGTAGTAGATACCAAGTTAATGCTGGTGTTTTCTTTCTTGATGAAGAGTTTACTCTTTACAGCATCCTTAATCAGAAGGGTGCTGCTTACTCCAGGACAGGTCTTTTACTGAGCCTTGTGTGTTGAAGGCAACTCTCACAAAATTTGCAAAAGCCCAGGAAATTATCCAGTCTTTCCCTTCCAATTCCTCCTTCCAGCTTTTGGAGATCCTCTGTGCTGCTGTTTAGGTACTGTAAAAACCCTGTGGGCAGCAACCTCTTGAGGACAGTTCCTGCTGAAGACCATGACAAAATCCCATGAGTTCTCTCCTGGCTTCTCAAACAGAGATGCAGCTCAAAAAAACCCCCTAACCTGGTTGCTTATGGAATGTTATCACTTGCTACGGGGAAACCTATGCCCTAAGAAGAAGAGGAGAGGAACCACACCCCAACAGGATGAAAAAACCTGAAATCATAGAATCATAGAATCAGCTGGGTTGGAAGGGACCTCCGAGATCATCAAGTCCAACCCTTGATCCACTATCGCTGCAGTTGCTAGACCATGGCACTAAGTGCCACATCCAGTCTCATCTTAAAAATATGTTATAGAAGAAGGAAAGAGAGAAAATGCAAAGAAATCATGCCTAGACTGTCTGGTTTCTGCTTTGTCAGGATTAAGAATGCTATCTTTGGGAAGATACTTTTGGGGATAATAAAGGTAGGGCATTTAGCAACCTGAACAAAAACAAGTTCCTATTCTAACAGATACGTTTTTATATAGTGTTTGAGGCTTAGAAAAGGAGTGTTGCAGATTTTACTCACCCATTCATAGCAAGCATCTAAATGCTGATATTTGTGGGGAAAAAAAAAATTAAAAAAAAAAGAGAAGAAAAGAAAATAAGGAGAAACAGAAAAATGAATCTCTTGTCAATTTGACCCCCCAGTGGTTTAGGTTTTTTTTCATTATTGATATATCTGTAATTTTCATCTGCCCTTTGTTCTGCATGTATATTTATATGTGTGTATTTTTTTTCCACAAACCTGCAGTGCAGTAGAAAGCTAGATTTAAATATTTTCAGACTGACTGTACTCATCATTTGCATTCCACTGACTCATTCAGAGCAAAGACATCTGAGCAGAAATACAGCAGATAAAAGAGAAACCATTAATCCAGGGAAGATTACTGGCACAGAATCTTTATCCTGTATCCTCCCTGAAATGAGACAAAGATCTTACTATGTACATCCCTCTGGCTTAGCTTCAGAAAGTAAGCAGTACAGCAGTATAGACATGGTACTTTTTAAAGGCACATTACATTGGTCTGAAACTTCGGTTTTCTAGCAGATCTTATTTCTGCTGAGATGTTGTTCAGTGATTGCTTTCTCGGAAGCGTCTTCAGCACCCAAAGCATAATTTTTTGTCTCATGTAACAAGTAAGACAACACATCCCTTACCTGCTCCTCAAAAGAAGCGTATGTCTCGTGGAGAATGGAGACTGTTCTGTAGCACATTGGTTACACAGTGTAATTTACAGGGTCCTGCTTCTGCTGACACCTCATCTTGACGTGAGCTGTAAATGCTAGTTAGATTTTAATGAGCCTAAGAAGGCTAGAGCTTTCCAAATACTGGTGCTTCATCTGTGGAAGGGGGTATTGGCTGAGGATGTTGAGCAGGCTTGCCCTTTTCAGGAGACTCATTCCAGGTGAGTGAGTATATTAGATTTCAGAGTGCAGCAGGCTTTTATCTCCCTTCTCCGTGAGTGTGGCAGGCCGCAGTTGCTTTTCTGTTTGCTGGTTGTTTGTCTTTCTCCCTCTGTCTCGGTGATATTGATCCCTCAGTTAAAAGAGCTGAGATAGAGACTGGGAAGCATCCCTTTCTTCTCTGGCAGTAGGTGGAAAATCCAGTTGCAATGTGATTACTGCCCTGTCTCAGCTGCCACTGGTCATTGACCATCTCCTGCAGGTATATTTCCATGCCATAATAATAACAAAATCTACTGTAGCCAGTTAGAGCTTCCACTTGAAGCAACCCAGAGGGTTAGATGACTTTCTGGAGGTAGTCCCATGTGTTTGTGGCCTTATCTTGCTATAGTGTGCATTCAGCTATGAAATAAAATTGCAGGAAATGATTCAGTTTTGAATCATTTTATTTAGACTGGCAGACGCCAAAAACTCTCCTGTGAGCTACAACAATGTGGACTGCTATTAGATGGGAAATATAAATACTTAAACTTGCCTGATGAGTTAGACTAGAAATGCAAGCAAACTGTTCTGAAGCATGGATTCTCAGCTTTTATTCCAGACAGTTTTGTTTCTCCAGAGCCTCTTGTTCAGGTGAAAAATGTTTTCCTTTTCTTGTCTCTGTGTAGGATGAATGTATATTAAGACCTCTGGAAAATAGCTAAGCACAACAGGAACCGAGACCAGGAAGAAACTCTTTTCCTAAACAATCCAGCATCCTCTTCCAGTTCAGAGCAGGAGAATATTTAAGAACAGGGAAAACCCCTTGCTGTTATGGAAAGTTTAGCTTACCAAGAGTAAACTGTGATCTCTTTGTTGTTTTAAATTGATGAAAAGTAAGGTCAGAAACAAACCTCATTTCTTCCATAATCCAGAGCCTAATGTCTACAGTGGCTTTTTTCCCCTGTAGTAATGTTCACATTAAGGGTGATTTGATTTCAGGTGTCAACCTAAAGATCTGAGTAATAACCTTTTTCAGTTGGAACCTCTTATTTATGGAATAATTTTTACCTGTTTTTAATTGCACCTTCTTCTCCTGTTAATATCAATTATCTCTCCTACTCCTTTTTAGACTCTGTCACCTTGCCAAATATTGAAATAGGAAGGTTTATTTATTACAAAGGATATACGAAGACAAAAAAAAAAAAAGGACATGTCTTTCAGTGTTCTGTCTTGCTCTTCATTGTTCCTTAGATTTGAAAGGCAAAAGTGCAGTTCTGATAATTGTGTGGGTTCTTCACACTTCCTGCTAGAAATGGCCCTTTTCTGCTTCTCCTCTGGGCTTTGTCTCCAGGGCCTGTGCCTTGCATGCTCCCTTTGAACCACAGCTGTTTGTTTTGTATTGTGTCAATTAAAATTTGACCAAATGACATTACAGATGAGTGGTGAGAGGAAAAGCTTCCAAGAGGACTTCAAGTAATCTTATATCAGCCAGTTGTCAGCTGCATCGTGTTACTATGCAGCATGCTCATTCCTCTTTTGATGTCTTTGCAGATGTTTTAAGCTTTACATTAAAAAAAAAGGAAAGTATTTATACAGGCACATTACCTCACCTGAGATGGTGTCATTGTGCTGTACACTTTACATACAGTAAAAATTGCTTCTCTGTTCCTCCTACAAACTTAGCATCTAAATGATCAAGACACATAAAGCTTTGGAAGTGAAAGAGAGGTCCAAGGTCACCTCTGCAGGAAAGCAACAGCACACATCTCCCATTCTACAGGCAGGTGACATTCTGTCCTGTCTCTTTTATAACAGCTTTGATAAGATGACATTTCACAAATCTGAGAAACAGACACTGCCCATTTCCATACTTGCAGGAAGGGTGTCTTCAAGTGAGGAAGCTTGATTACAAAGTCTGCTGAGTATGCAAGGGAAAGAATGAAATATTGCGCTTGCCACAGTCCTGATTTTTGTTCTTCTCTCCCATTATCTAAAGGAAATACGGTATGATCTTTGTTCCAGTCATTGCAAACAGTTTTCAAACTAGTACAGGCAAAGATGTGTGGGATGGAGCCAGGACTATTTTTTTTGTGTATGTGTGTGCACATACCTGTGAAATATCTTATTTCTAGAAATCATCACATGCATGAAGTTAAACCTATTAGCAACTGTTTGCACATTGCAGGTTTGGGGTTATTTATCACTTGCCACAGAAAAATCTTTCAAGGCCCTGCAGAAACCATCCTCCGGAGTTCCTTTTTTCTCATAAGGCATCCTAGAACAGTTTTGCAGAGACATGTTACTGTCTCAACCCCACTTCTAGGGATGGATAAGGCTGAGGAAAGAGCTGGAACTTGGCAGCTTGGAGAGAAAGAGGAGCAAAGATCCTTCGTGCCTCATGGTATAGAGATCACATCAATGCCAGGAGCTGCACTTGAGAGTGAATGGAAGAATAACAGACCCCTGCATGTTGCCATGGAGCTCTTCTGCCTGGACTTCAGGCGTGCTGTAAAATACTATCCTTCTCTTTGCCTGTGTTACAGGCAGTCCTAGTTAGTCCTGGCAGCATTACTGTGCTCAGCAATTGGTATTGTCCCCATAAAACAACTAGGTTAGTGTCAGGAGAGCCATATCTAGGCTTGCATGCCCTCACTCCTTGCTTGCACACTGTTTTCCAGACCACCAAAGCTCTGCTGCTTTCCCCATCTCAATCACCACAAGCATTCCAGCTCACCATCAAGCTTACCACAGAGACAAAAGCTCCTTCTTAAAAGAAAAAAAAAAAAAGACAAAAACATTTTTATCCTCAAGAAAGCCAAGATTTTTATTTTTAATAATTTGTTGCTTGCCAGTTGTAGTCTACCAGGCTTCCCTCTCCTGGTGTCTGTAACTTAACATTATGAACTTTCTTATTAAATCAAGTGCTTCCTGAACAATAGGTGGTGGAGTGGAGGAAAAACCAAACATTATAAAGGAAAGTTAATACTGATAAGGTGTTGGCCGCTGGCTGTCCCATTAGTGTGAGAATGCACATTCTCTCCCTTGAGGGTAGAGCACCTTCTGATGGAGTGCTTCTTATGTTGAAAAATGACAAGCATTAAGAACCCCATGCCACTTCATTGCTAAAATATTTACTAGAGCAGGCTTGCTTCCTCCGTCTGAAAGTGTGGTGTATTTAGAGGAGTGTGCAGTAACGGAGCATCCTGCTCTGAGCAGTGTTTCTGAAGAATAAGGCCGTACGTTGTGTGAAGGGGTGGGGCAGGGCTCATCCATTATCCCTTCTGTTTGCAGGTGTTAGAAGCATGCACGGGACTGCAGGAGCTGCTGACTGGAGCGGATTCATCGTAGTGTGTGAAGTCCCTGCAGGGGATGGGAAAGGCTCAGTGGGCTGAGGAGTTTAGGGTCTGGGATCTCTGTGTGAAATCGCCAGGAAGGGACAACTTCAGTAAAAGGGGATGTTTAGTTTTTTGGGGTTTTTTTGGTTATCATTAAAATGACAAATCACGGTACTCCATCCCCACATAAGTATTACAGGTCAGCTTCTCAACTAATGTGCAGTGGCAGGTTTGCAGTGTGCTCTCTGTAGCAGCTGGGAATCTGGGGCTGTTGGGTATGGGAAGATTCCTTCCCTGCTTTATGGCCGTGAGTGTTAGAAATAAGGTACCTTAGCTCCTGGCCAGAAAGCAAGAACAATTGAAGATGGAGGTCACAGAAATGACAAGAGCAACTCTTGTAATTCAGTGTTGTCAGCACAAATGCAGCAATTGATTGAAAAGTGTCTGCTAACCAGGCAGCAAAGAGAGCAATTAGAACTGAAATAGCAACAGGGTCTATTTCAGAGTTTTACGATTCCAGCTTGCACCACCCCACTAATTCTAAGTACCAATGATTTTTTTGTCTGGGCTGGAGTCAGCTGGGGACCAGGAGCAATCTGGGACTGAAAGAAACTCAGGACTTCTCAGAGCTTCAGCTGTTAAAAGTGTGTCATAAACACATCCTAAAACTGAAACACAACCCTCTGATCTACCTTAAGGATTAACAAGGTTCACCATAGAGTGTGGCTTGGGACCACTTCAACTTTACCGTAGACCGTGAGGTCTGCTGGAGTCACTAGATCTCCTGCATCAGAGGTACATGATAGAGTTATCCCAGCAGAAAGGGTGTATCAGGGCTCAAGATGGACAATGTTTTAGGAAGGCATGATTGACACTGGATGCAAGAGATACCCAGATGAGGGTATTTGGTACAGTTTGCTATTGTTGAAGATCAGATGTTCGATCTCTGACTGGGGTAAAGAAAGACTTTTAGACAGTCAAGGAGGCTTTCTTGTTGTCCTGATCTCCAAGGAATGTCATATTCGAGAAGCATAGCAGAAATGAGTAGACTTGGTAATCTGGTAGAGTCATAGTGCTTAAGGCACAAAGCAAGTAGGGTGAGCAGGTTGAGGGACAGGCTTCCTGCTAAGGAATGCATATAAGTGAACCATCTGTGAACAATGGGCAAGAGGCGTTGTCCGATGACAGTAAAAATTACTTACCAACACAGTGTTTCTGAATGGAAGGAAATGATGTCTAGAGAAGAGAGCTCTGTGCAAGCAGACTTGTGTTTCATGTGTGTGCTAAGATTAGCTGCTCGAGGAGAAGCTAATAGACCTCAGGAATGGATAAATTCTGTGTGTGAGGCTCCACGGCTTGAAGCACCATTGATCACACTGCACAGCACACAAATCTAGTCTGAGTCAGAACTTTCAACAAACCGTGCAGCAAGGAACACTCTGATCTCTGAATAAATATCAGCAGGACAGTAATAGCAGTGCAGTGCAATGTTGAACAGTTAGTTACTTGGAGGGCTGCTTTATCAAGTAAGAATGTGTAAGAGAGTTTCTTGGTTTCTTGCATCATTACTAAGGCTGGGATGGTTGCTGCTTAGCCCTGGATGTATTCCAAGTTGAGTGAAAAATAATTTTTAACCAACCACATTGAGGCTGTATTTGCAGAATTTGTGTCTACAATAGTGCTGAATGCAACATAAAGAAAGCTATGTGTGCCCATGGCATTTTGAATCTTAATTGACTTTATGGGGAAACACAGACACACAGTACCTCATATAGTGGGAGGATGAACAGAACTACTTGTATATGTTCTTTTATAACCCCCTCATCCCAACCAGAACTGATTACCTGTTAAAAGGTAAAACCATGCACCATTTTTCCAGTTGCAAATGACTGCTGTATTTTAAGAAAGGAACTGAAATCTTCTACTGACTCAGTTGAATGTGACATACTTTTGAAAGTCAGTCCAGGGGTGGCTGCCTCTCATAGTCAGATGAAGAACAACTGTGTTATTTAGTTTGCACAGAAGTGGCAGACAGTAGACATGGATTTGAGTGCTGCTAACTCTCGCTAAGGAACCCTGCACCTTGCAGCATGAGGAGCCCTACTGCACTGTGAGGAACTGCTTGTGGATTAAGTCGTTGCTCACTGTGAGCAGACATGACTGTCTGTACCCCTCATATTGCTGTATGTTTTGGTGCTGAATGCAAACTATTATCTCTATTTAGCTGTTGTTGTTGCAGTCATCTTTTCTTGCCAGCAACAGCTATTTCTAGCTAGTTAACAGGTTTGGAGGCCTCTCAAGAGGCCTGTCACAGAACTGTTGCAAGTGAACTCTAGGTATCTATTTGAAACTAATCAACCCAACATAAGAATTAAATCTCTTATCCAGAAGTCATTACTGCAGAGGAATAGACTTGTGGCAGAGAAAAGGTCACATAAAAATGTTCTTCAGTGATGCACAATTAGGTAGGCAACACCATCTTAGAATACCCAGTTCTTGAGTGGGTACTTGAGGAGCTTATATTTCCTGGCTTATTCTACATCACGAAAAAAGGAGACTGGGTCATTTTATTCTGGAAAGCATTTTTCCCATCTCTTTGGCTGTCACATGTATTTAACTTTAGTACCCTCAAGGACAATGTGGTGGATCAGCATGCTAAGGTCTACAGTCTACAGCCTGTAGTTTTTCATTTCACATTGCTTTAAGAATAGTCGTCTTTGTTTCCATTTTGAGCCACGGCTGAATTCTTACATGTTGTCTGATCTTCAGGCTGAAATACCCAGGAGAATAGGCAACTGTGAATCAACTCTCTGTGTGCTTTCTAGCAGGTAGTCTAGCAAAGAAGGCAGTATGCTTCTTCTTGTTTCTTTAAATTGATAGGGATTTGAAGGAAAGGACTTTTATTAAAGTCTCATGAATGATTATTTTCTTCCTGCTGATGATTCTGAATTGCATGCAGAAATATAAGAACCTTTTAAGAGAGCCCTATGGATTTAAACCCAATTCTTTAGATTTATAATTAAAGCTCTTTGTCTTTATGCTATCCTACACCTTATGAGAAGGATCACCTTTCTAATTACATAGTACCAGGAGGTCTGTCACATGCTTTTACTTAGTATTAAGGTACACAGTTGCTATATTTTTTTCTTTTTCTTCTCCTTCTTCCATAGATTCTATATTATGTTTTGGAAATTCAACATAATGATTTTATTTTTTTTTTTCAGGCCAGATGTTTCACTCTGCTATGTTAAGTCATCTTGACATACTGCCATGAAATGGAAACAACTGCTAGTTTTAACATTGCTCCATATCTTTATTAAAAGGTACGTCTCATGAATCTTAATTCCCCACACACATGCTATCTTCCTCTCTCCCCCCTCTCTCCCATTACACTTCTTTCTTTCCCTCCCTAAAGACGGAGGAATATTAAAATTTTCTTGCTGTTCTGGCTGAGTGGTTAATGAGGTTCTAGATAGCATAATGAATATGCAGTCCCATTGATTCTGTGTGTGTGTGTGTACGTGTGCATATGTGTGCATTTGTGTGTGCATGTCTTTAATCACAGCTGGAATGCAAAATCAGGCTCCACCTTTCAACTCTATCTCCATCATGCTGAGAGAGTGAGAGAGAGCGAGACTGAGACTGCTAGACAGCTCGAAAGAGATTGCAGCTCAGATGTCCTGGAAAACAGCAAATCCCTCAGACCTGGCAGATTCCGTTACCATGAGAACTGCAGATATTTCCATTGTGATGGCTTGCTCTAGCAGCCATCTGTTACACCCATTTGATTAGGAAGTACAGTTAGCTTGTATGGGATTTTCACTGCACCTTATCCCATGGCAGCGTGCAGAAACTCTCTCTCTCTTTTTAAATGCTAAACTCAATGTTTTTAAAGCGCTTTAATTTACTGAGGCTGAAGGCATTTAATGAAACGCTAGGAGGACGTCACTGAGGGACAATATCTCTGAGAAGAAAGAAGCACATGAGATATGTGAAGAGGATTAGCGTCCGGTATATAAATAAGATCAGCCCAGAAATTAGCTGTATTTAGCAATTCCTCATCCTTGCCAGGGAGAGGAGCTTGATATACAGACCTCGTGAAGCCATAATAAAATTAGTAATTGCCTCCTGTTAGTTAATCCCACTCCATATATATTTACTGTATGCATGCAATAAACGCATGCAGCAAATACATTTCAGGTCCTTTGTAAAAGAAGGGAGAAAGTGATGACTTTCCCCAGATGCCTGAAGTGGTACAGTGACTGCACTGTGTAACAATTAGATTAGCTGTAAAAATTTAATAGTGCCATTTGACTTTTCCTAGACACAGACAACCTTAAACTTTCTTGAAAGTTTTTCTGTAATTTACTGATTAAAACAATTGTTTGGAATAGTTGAGTCCCTTGGTGTAAATTAGTGGTGGAGGAAATGGTAATGACACATCAAATGGATATAAAAACAAAGGAATCCCCTTCAATTAAAACTCTCCAGACATTCTTCCTAAGTGGCTGGCATTCCAGATTCAGGGTAATCTTATGTGTGGGGTAGTTGCCTCGAGTAGCTTAAAATGACTGAAGGTCTTGTAAACTCAGTGAAGCTAATTAAATTCTCACACACTGAAATGAATTTCTGATTGCTGCTAAGGAGGCATTGAGGTCAGCTACGCTTTTCATTGCCCACACTTTATGGCCAATGCCAGATACTAAATAAATCAGATCCTCAGAACCAGTGGTTTTGTTCCTGTTATATATTCTCCCACCCAGCTGAACATAATTCCTTATCTGTCTTCGTCTTGGCATGAAAAGTTTTCTCTTCTATTGTTTTTCTTCACATAGCACCAGATTACCATGGAGAAGACTATGATATCATAAGAAATGAATGAACATGTTTCTCACCATGGGTGAAATATACATTAAAGACCTAATAAAGTCAGAAATCATGTAATGGGCCTGGTAAAATGAGCTGCTTAGTTAGTGTAAAAATAAATGGTTCTTCTTTAGGTCTCTTCTTCAGCTAAGTTCTTAGACACTTTGCTGAGCATGGAGACACAGAAGAACGTATTAAGAGCTTTTCTGAATCTGGATCCATGAATGTAAAAAGATAAGTAAAATTTCCCTTCCCCTTTATAACAGGAGATTTTCTTGTTGATCATCTTTACAGCAAATTAGAACTTTGACTTCCTGCAGCTTCCCATCTCACATAATCCTGGAGGCTGAGCCGTGGAGAAGAGAGTGCTGCTTTTTTTTTTTTCAGACAGGGCACTTAATATGAATGTGGTATCTGCCTTTGACAGGCAGCAGATGTATGGAAGCCCTGAAATCTGAAACAATAAATACCATTCAGAGTCTCACCACTGAACTTTCTTATAGAACTGCCTTTGTTAAATGAAACATTTACAGGAATACCATCCCCCTCTTCCCACCTATCTTCAAGGCTAGGATCTGAACCATGTTTTTAAAGTAAAGGTTAAGTACCTGAGGCATGAACAGTTGACATACAAAAAAAACTAAAGTAATTTTATCATTCATTTGCCAGCTACAAGGTGTGTCAAGGGCTTTTTCTTTCTCTTTGTAATGCATGAGAAAACAAACCTGGGAAGTGTATGCAAGGAATATTTCTTTTCTGCATTGGAATGTTAACATTTGCACCTTCTGACTTAATACTGTGTATTTCTTCAGAGTCATCAATCTCTTCAGAGTCATCTTGCCATCTGTACCAGCATTGCTCCAGGCTTCCATATGAAAGTCCAATCTGGCGGTATAAATACCGGATAATGAAGAGTGGGTGTTAAAGTTTCTGACTGGTTGGAAGATGAGTATGTGTCTATGAAAGATCTGAATTCATGTGTTAAACAAACAGAAACTATGTTAACATGGAAGTTCAACCAGAAAGAGCATGCATGTTTGTCCTCATGCCCTCTCTCACTCTCTGTGGTTTTTTTCTCAATTTTTTCTTTATCTTTCTCATTTTAGTGGAGTTCACCCAAGATCCAGGAGAAAAATGTTCTCTAACCATGACATTACACTTTGGAGATTACAAATAGGGGCAACATGTTGACTTGCTGTAATGGAGGGTTCTTTTTTTTTACCTCTCTCCTTTTGCTCCAGGAAAGCTATAACTACATAGATTAGCAAAACTTTTGCAAGAATGGATGTAAAACAGATTTATCTCAGTGTCAGCTTTATCTGATCCATTTGGTCTTGCAGAGTTTGGATGGTTTCCTTTGTTACAATAACCAGCTTTCAAACATCTATATCCTTAGGGTATTAAATGTCAGCCTCTAGTGTATCGTTCAAGGATAAAAGATTGACAATACTGAAATACTTTTTTCTTCTTTTTTTTTTTTTTCCTTCTCCAGCACTGGCAGAGTCTTTACTCTGCACACCACTGCTGACCCCAGAAATGACCCACAGGAACTACTGGCAAAAGGAGTGAAAAGGTATTTCAGCTCATAGGCATTAGAAACTCTCTTCATTAATAGCCTTTTTGCAGACTTTTCAGATAGATTTCCTGTCATTGTGATGAGGA
This sequence comes from Pseudopipra pipra, assembly GCF_036250125.1. Taxonomy (NCBI): domain Eukaryota; kingdom Metazoa; phylum Chordata; class Aves; order Passeriformes; family Pipridae; genus Pseudopipra; species Pseudopipra pipra. The sequence continues at coordinate 42,521,441 of NC_087581.1, read as the reverse complement.
TGTATTTGTAACGAGGTCCCTTAAGTAAGTGGACAGTGGACAATTAATTAAACGAACTAGGACTTTCTGTATTGTTTTGTGGTTTTTATTTTTTTTTTATTTTTTTTTTTTTGTTTTGATTGTGTGGGGTTTTATTGTTTGTTTTGTTTTGGGTTTTTGGTTGGTTGGTTGGGTTTTTTGTTGGTTTTTTTTTGGAGTGAGGGAAACCTTCCTGATGGTCTTGTGTCCTCTGTGCTGGGTGTGCAGCCCTTTGCTATCTGTTGGCCAAGCACTTCAGCCCTAATTTGAACAAAACTCTAAACATTCTGCTGAGGGAGGTACACTTTTTGTTTCGGTTGGCATCAGAACTGAGGAAAATGTGCCCAGCAGATCGGTGGTCGTATGACAGCCCCTTAAAATGCAGCCAGCAGAACTGGTGTGCTCTGGGTACAGCTGAAGATACAGAGTTCCCAAAGTGTGCCACTTGCTTTCCACTCTCTTGCTGCCGAGCAGCTGGGACTGTGCTGCTCCCCGTCTCTGCGCAAGGGGGTGACTACTCTGAGCTTCTTCTCTTCACACCTCAGGAAGATGGGATGTCCTCATTAATCCAAAAATCCACCAGATACAGAGTTCATCACATTGATAATGTGTTGCTGAGCCTGATCTTGCTGGAAGAGGCAGGTCGAAACTGACAGTGTTTGAGTTCACATCAGGGTTGTACTGTTGGGCGCTAGGAAGGTAGTTAGAGTAAAGTTTGGTGTATTTATATCCTCATGTATTGTACTGTGTCCTGTACTGATATCCACACTATGGATAATATGACCATAATTCTGGTTATACCACAATTAACCTTGTCCATCCCATTGTGCATACTCCAGTTTCCCAAACATGTCACACCAGTGGAGATCTACAGTAAGGCTGAATTAGGCTTATTATTATATTTCATTCTTAGATTGCCCTCTTAGCGCACTGGCCCCTTTAATTAAAAGTTTGCAAACATGCATTCCTTAATTAACTTCTGACCTTCACAGCTGGTTATGAGACAGCTATACTTCATGTTTTTGAGCAAAGTCTATTTCCCTCTCTCAAGCCCTTTCTCGTTTTGGAAATGGCTTATTAACTTTACAGTCATTGAGATATTTCTCAAAAGAAATAAAATTTCTTGGTGAACATGCACAATTTTTCTCTGCGCACAAAAGAGTTTAAATTTTCACTCCAGTTCTGTGAGAATATTGATAATTACTTTATTAACCAACTCACAAATAGCAAATGTGTGAGGTTAAAAAAGTCTCATTTGAACTTTATGAACTCATAGGTGAAAAAGAAATTATTTAAGAGTAACCATGACTGTTGGCTAAGAAACCATCATTTTCTCAGCAAAACAGCATCCGTTAAGGAGGTAAGGATATTGATCTGCTGGTCAAATGTGTCTGAGATTTTATTCTGACAATTATTTGCATGCATGTATTTGCATGTATATTTAAATCTACTGGTTTCTGTATGGAGTTGACTTTGTCCACACATCAGCTGCTTTGAGGAATTAATGTTCTTTACAACCTTTTTCATCATGTCAGAAAGGGTATGCCAAAGAAAAGGTCTCATTTCAGGCAACTTGGTCAGATACACTTTTTTTTTGTCCTCACAGTGATGGACATAAAACATGAACAACATGATCCTAGTCTCACTTATGCTGTTGTAAATCAGGGTGAGCTTTGCTGAAACCAGTGGAGTTAGCCCACTGTTTAAAGCAAACTAAGGGGAACCAGTACTTGCCTGTACTTCCTTTTGTTTGGCACTTATAGTCTGCTCTGGATGGACCAACGCAACAACAACAAAAAAAGTCACTAAAAAATGTTTGTAGTTGTCTAAATAGTTGCCTCTGAATTTCAGCTGTGGAAAGTTGTGATCCTCTGTAATTGCTTCTGAAATCGAGATCTTTAGACACCAAGTGTCCCTGGTCACACAGCAGCAGGACAACACAGAGCCTCCTCCCTGCTGAACGTGTGGTTGCCCTGATATTTTGCAGTCTTTTAGGCCTGTAGGTTCAGCAAGTGCAACCCGAGAGCCCTGAGTACAAACTCCTGATCACACCAATTAAACATTTCCTCCAAGATGAAAGGCAAAGGGGCTTTAGTGTGCAGTGTTTAAGCCTGTCTCTCCCTTTAAGTCTTGAAATCAGTTATTTATGGGAAGCAGGCGTCTAGGCTATCCTACCCTTTTCTTCTGTGCATTGGAGGCAGTGAAGGTTGCAATATTAATTGCTGCATCAGCAACTTCAAGATTTAATGTTTTTCTCCATTCTGCAGGCAATGTATCTCTTGCGTGATTTCCCTCACAGTCTTCACTTTTACAGCCATCTGAATGATAAGCAACAATAATGTCTCTGGAAGTGATCCATAAATCATATTCAAATCCACACATCCAAATGATCCTATTTTTAATCTCTAAACTACTGTGGTGTGTGCTTGCTAGTGCAGTTCAATTGGAAGCATTATGCTCACCACCTACATGTTTCCTTCAAATTTGTGCTAGTGCATCAAAAAAAAAATAAAAATTCAACCAGATGCTTGAGTAATAACACATAGAAAAAGTATGGGCAATGAAGACCTCCCTAAATGCTCATATGAACTACAAATAACACAATGTTATCAGTATCAGTTATCAGTTATAAAGAGAATAAGAATGATCTTGGGTTTAGATCACTGCATTAGAGTGGACAGTATCTGAATTATCTTTGTTCCTTTTCCACAGTCACACTGCATCCAGCTAGGCCTTGAACACTTCCAGGGATGGGGCAACCACAGCTTCTCTGGGCAACCTGTGCCAGTGACTCACTAGACTGTATTTTGTATTGAAGATTAAAAATAGTCCCACGACACTATGTACTTTTCTTCTGGAACATCCATCATTTGTTGTTGTGGTCTTTGTAGAGGTATTCCTGGAACTAATACTTTATTGTGGCTACAGCTGAAATTTCCTTTCTTTCTTTAGCTCCTCTCAGGCAGTCCAGTGGGATCTTCTCAAGATAAAATTAGAAGTGGTGCCAAGGCTTCACCCAGCATCCTTATTCTGGAATGGCTATGTCCCTCGTGGAAGTTTCTAGGGATCGCTTGCATCCCTTGTCTGTCCATGTCTGGGGGGCCTCAGCATTAGAAAGACATGGACCTATCAGAGTAGGTTCTGAGGAGGCCACAAAGATGCTCAGAGGGCTGGAGCACCTCTGCTATAGAAAGACAGGCTGAGAGAGTTGGGCTTTTTCAGCCTGGAGAAGAGAAGGCTCTGGGGAGAATTTACAGCACCTTCCAGGACCTAAAAAGGGCTTATAGAAAGGAGGGAGAGGGACTTTTTGTATGAGCAGATAGTTATAGGACAAGGCACAATAGCTTTAAACTGAAAGAGAGCAGGTTGAGAGGAGATGTTAGGAAGAAATTCTTCCCTGTGAGGATGGTGAGACACTGGAACAGGTTGCCCAGAAAAGCTGTGGATAGCCCATCCCTGGAAGTGTTCAAGGTCAAGTTGGATGGACCTCTGAGCAACCTGGTCTGGTGAGTGGCATCCCTGACAATGGCAGCAGGGTTGGAACTGGATGGCCTATAACGTCCCTGCCAACCCAAACCATTCTATGACTCTATGATCTGCGTGTTCAGACTTGTGTCTGGCCATTTCCTTGCAGCTGGATACCAAAGGAGAAGGGAGAAAAGAATGTCTTCCCCTACCCATACCCATATGTGAGTTAAAGCAGACTGTCCACGCCTTGCCTACATCATGGGTGTTGCCTGCAACTCTGAGGGAGGATGGGAAGTGTGTATCTCTGACTCTGATGCTCCCACATATGCCCACCACGTGTCCTGAAGTATCAGGTACACGTCTCCTTGGCTGCTGGGGCACCTCATTATGCAAATATCCCCCGAGACAGTAGTCTCCTTAGTGCTACCCAGGTTGGAGTGATGCCTAATATACTTAGTCCTGACCAGAATGCTAACAGGCCTGTGACTTCAAAATGTTTGGTGTGCATTGCACATGTTTCTATTGAGGTGATTTCTGTGGTTACTGGAGACGGTTGGGTTTTTTTCTCCCAGTGGCTGGAAGGAGCCACGAGAGTATTTTTATGTATAAATGGGATTCTCAGAACATCTGACTTGGGGTGTTTTCAACTAGGTCATAGTTCTGGGTGTCAAGGAAGTGTGTAATATCTGAAAGGATGTTGGAATTGGTCTGTGTGAGAGGCTGGACTTCTAGGCAAGCAAGTAATGACAGTTCTGAGTCTCCACTTTCAGCGTGTGCCTGAAATAAACATGCAAACAAACCCAAGAAATTTAGTGAAATCTCAGTGTAGGAATTTAAACTTTTAAATGACACTAATGGGGAAATGGGAGCTATTTTCAAAGAAGTTCTGGCTTCTGCATTGTCAGGCTCAGTGTTGACAATATCGCAGGATTTGAGTTTTTTTGTTGTTTGTTCTGTTCAAAGCAAATCAATGTGCAAGTTTTTTAAGGTGAGAAGCTCTCTTAGTAATGTAAGTAGCTAATTACCATTAGGGGTTAATAAAAGGGAAATGCTCCCTTATCAGGTAGTGCATGTTTTGCTTGACAATATCTAAATTATTTATTGTGGCTTTTCTATGGTTTGCATCTAACATTAACTGAGGTGGAGATTCTTAGTTTAATTCACATTAGACTTGAACCTTTCTAGCTTTCTTTTTTAACTAAATTCAGCCTTTGTGGAATTGCAGTGAATGACTGTCCAGATTTTAATGCAAATAAGGCTTCTTTCAGCCTTATTTTCAACAAGCAAATGTGGAAACAAACCAGATGTGATTTTCTGGATGTCTACACATCAGAAATAGGTGTCTGAGTGAGAACAACAAGTTTTGGTAGAGTACACTATAGAAGAAATGACAATTGAGTTCAAAATCCAAGATGGAGACTCAAATTCCTCTAGGATACAGGCCTAGAAAATTTGAACATTGATAAGAGTGCTGATGTGAATTTTCTGTGTATGTGCAAATGGAAGTGTTTCAGTGTTTCTCAAATAACGTGGATGTAGACAAAAACCTTATTTTGGGTATTTCCTTTTGAGTCGTTATTGTCAGCTCCCCTTTTCATCAAATAGTCCTATAAAGACAGGTAAAAATCCCCATGGAGATGAGAGGTATCCTAAACAGAGCTTCCATCCTGCAAGTGAACCTTCTGTAGTTTCCTTCCTCAGTGCTTATGGGTGGCAACATTTTCTTGCATCCTTGCTCCTTTATGGTAAATGAAAGCAGCACTAACAATTGCAGAAAAAAAAAATTACCTCTAAATTATATATTTTTCTCAGTTTAAAAGTATGTAATTTCACAAGGAATGCTCTGGGACTGATCCTGCTGTGAAGCCATTGTTCGATTTCTCTCAGCAGTGGTAAGGTGCCTACAATTCTTAAACTGCTGAATAGTCCCTGTGAAAGTCAGGGCACTGATACTGGGGATGACAGCTGACTCTGGGATATCGGCACAACCTCTCAGACTGCTGTAACAGCGTGAGATTTTGCTCCAGGGTTCCCAGTGCTTGCGTCGTTTGTGTGTGTCAGGCTTCTGGTTAATCATAGCTCACCATGCAGTGAATGCATCCTATTGATTTCACCAGTACCAAGCAGTTAATTTAAAAGAGATAACAGTGTCTGTCTTTTGCCATCTTTCCCACTCTGAAAGAAAACAAACCAAAAAGAAACAAGAAGATTTGAAACCAAACTACTGTAAGGGTTATGCAAGAAAGCAGGGAAGAAAGTTAGCCTTTCTGAGAAGACTATTTGTTTTACAGATGAGGACCTCCTTAGCAACTGCAAAAAAATATGCTTTTATGAGCAATGAAGAGTGAAGAAGAACTGGAAAGATGGCCAGGATAACTTATAAGAATATACAGGGAAAATAAATGCAGTCTAATAAATTTAAAGGCTGAATTGTGTTTGGAGTTGAAGGTTTGAAAAGCAAACACCAATTTTTGTGGAAGATTTATAAGCAGAACACACTGCCAGTCAAAAGAATAGTTGGAAGGAGAAAGATATTGTTGAGTCAGCAAGAGGCTCCAGCTCTGTTACTTGTCCTGGAAAAAGTAAGGGAGGGAGAGAGAAAGGAAGAATTTGATTAAACAATTAATTTGGTTCTAGTGTTTGGTTTGGTTCTAGTATTTTTTTTCCCCCAGAACAGTGATTAGGAAGTTGAAGAAAAGTCACAAATTTCCAGGAATAAGGCAGGCTGGTGGAAGGATTATGCATACAACATCATAAAACAGATCATGTCTAGAAGACAATTTCATGTATTAATTGCAGGTGTGCAGCTGAGCTAATGCAAAACTACGAGTGGGAATGAACAGTGCAAAAGAGTTTTTTTTATTGTGTCGTGTCCCCCTCAGCTCCAAACTAGCTTTGTCTGAACTACAGAGTCTTCATCTACTCTGGCTTCAGTTGCTCCCCCCATCCCCACCCTGGCTCAGCCACCTTGTGATTAATCATGTTTGCCTGAGTGCTTGGAGATACCCAAGCAGGTCGAGGTTTCAGCAGCTTGAAATCTGAGAGCTCTTCTTATTTCAGAGCAATGCCAGCTGCTCTTCCCTGACCACTAGTCCATATGGAGACCATCTAATCCATCCAGAAGGAAGCCTTTGCAAGTGCAATGCTGCCCTTTTATGATGACGAACATCGTACTACTGAGAGTGATTACATGACTTGTGGAGTGGGCCACAATGTGATAAAGTTACCCAGGAAAATCTAATTTTTTAGAGAACAGATGAAGTTTTGAAGATCAGCCTTTGATGAGAGCCAGCTAGTAATGCTCCATTAATGTGTTTTTCTTGGGGACAAAATTTACAAGTGTGTGAAAACCTGTGTTTGTATGTGTAGACATGTGTACTCTGGTGTGTTTTCTTTTTTCTGTCCTTGAGAGAAAATCTATTTTCTTTCCAAAATGTTCCTTTCCCCTCCTCCCCCAATGAATTACTTTCTTCCCTCCCACAACCAAAATATGTCTATAAGATGATGAGGAGGAGCAAGGGATTTGTTAAAACTTATTCTTAAATTTTCCATGAAAAATGTAACTTTTTTTTCACTGTCTCTGAAATACATCTACAGCCACAAAGTTTCCCACCCCTGAAGGAATACTGAGGCGTTGTCATGTCCTTTCTCCCCTTGCCCTTTCCTTTCCTCCATCTTTCAGCTGTACTTAGTAAGTTTGATTCCCTTACCTTTTGCTCATACATCATACCTTCCAACCCTCTTATCTTTATCACTGTTCATTGTAGTCACTCTATTTTATTGACTCCCTTTTTATATTGAGTTGCCCAAAACTGATCACAGTTTTCCAACAGGGGCCTCACCAGGGCCATGTATGGAGGAATTATTACCTCTGTAGTCTTGCAAGTAATTCTGCTCCACATCCCAGTATGGTATTTGCCTCTTTGTGCTACAGTCTCTCACTGTGAGCTCATATTTAATCTGTCATCCACTATCACTCCCTAAATAAGTCCTGCAGCACTTCCCCTTTAGTAATAAAAACACAAAAAAATGTTTGAAGAAAGAGTAAGTTATCCCCTTGGGTGGCTCTTCGAGAAAACCAGGGTTTTCATACAGCTGGAAAGACATAGAAACACAACCTCACACTCTGCTTCCACGTATCTGGGTTTTGTAGCTCCAATGCCAAGAGTTAAAACAGGGATGGCATTTCCTATTTGTACATATTTTCTTAGCTGCTGGTTGCAGTCCCGAACTACCCAGAGCATTGATACAAAGGAAGGAATGCCATATCTACTTTTAGAGTTCATATCTACTAGCCTTCAGAAATCCTGCTGTACTTTAAGCAGTCTCGAAGTGTGTGCTGTGAACTTGCTTCAGCTACTTGATATCTTATGAAAATCAAGTGTGTGCTACTGTATATGGGCAAAACTAGGACATGACTTGAGTCGCAAATTTATCACCTCTAGATTTGGAGAGTTCTCCAGTTTCCAGACTGGATTTTTTTCAAGCAGTCTTTAGAACAAGCATTTTCTCAGAACTATCTGTCTTTCTTTTTTACTGCTGAATTTATTTAGAAGCACTTTGTTGATATTCAAAGTTGAAAAGCCTGCACAGTGTTTAACCTTCTCCTTCTTTTTGGTCAAGGAGTTCTCCTTCCAGAATAAAAATACTTTGCTTTTTAGTCCATCTGATAATTCAACCTAATTAATCACTGTGAAAAACACCAGTGAGGATTTCTAAATATTATGTGGGTAAGTATGATGAGCATGTATTTACCTTCTGAAGGCTACTGGAATTACAATATGTCAAATCATAGTGTGTTGCATGTATGGCTGGTCTGTTATTTTAGTACTCAGCCATTAACTTTTTTCTTATTAATTGGGAGTCAACCTAAAACTTGCTGTTAAGTGCCAACAACACAGATTTCACCTTCTTAACCATGTTTCTAAGATCTCCTTACCAGTCTCTCTTTTGGTCTCCTTGAAGGAAACCAAGCATCACAATCTGCAGATGAGCAGTTCTTGGAATTTTCTGAAGATCCAAGTGCAAGAACTGAATGATGTAGGAAGAAAAACCCCATAAATATTGCACAGCACCAGCATTTTTAAAGTGCTCCCTCATTCCTGATTGCAGCCTAAGAGCATACATTCAAAAGGCACACCATCCTGAAGTTGACGGGAACCTTTCTGTGGACTGCACGGTTTGTGTACTAAGCCTCCAAGTTCTTGAAGCGAACCCTTGCTGCTACAAAGAGCTCTTAAAATTACATTTAAATTGGAAATAGAAATCTCCTCAGCCCTGACAATGGAGCAGAGTTATTATTTCCCATGCCTGTCTTCTCTTACTCAGGAAGCTGCTGCAACATGAAACCTTCTTCTGATTGTTCCTCCTCCAAATGCCTCTCTCAACCGCTTGAGCTACACTTTTTCCTTGTGAAAGGCGGAAAAATATAGGAATTTAAGCAAGCAGAACAGTCCTCATGCTCAGACTGAAAAAGCAAGGTCAAGAGGGGTCTAATTTTCCCAGCCACTGAAATGTGTTTACCTTCTTCGTCTTGGCACAAGAACATTTAAAGTACAATTCCCAGCTCAGTAAACTGTTGCAGAATAATCGAGGACTAAAGAAAGTCCTCAGATGTACTTTAGGACCTGTGAGAAGACGTATTCCCAGCAGTTTAGTGTTGCAGAACCAGTAAGTAGTGAGAACATATCTACATTCACATGTGTACAGCTCTGGACATGAAGTTTAAGACCAGAAACTTAAGAAGATAAATCTGCTCATCCTAGCAGGATGACAGAAAAGAAGAAATGTGACTGTTGAACTATAAGTATACTAGAATGTGGAAGATAGTTGGAGGGAGGCAATTTTTTAGTAAGGAACAGAGCTGAGGCAGGAAGAAATTGTTACATTTTCACTGTAGATATTTTCTTTTCCCCTTGGAAATTAGGTTGCAGAAGGTGCTGGAGCAGCCTCCTGACATGCAGAAGTATGCAAGAGAAAGCTCTGATTGAGTTATGTCCATTTGCAAGAGGCATTAGACGGTTTTATTGCATGCGGTCACTCACAAGTGCTCCAAGTGTGTCCTTTAGGGGATGCCCAGTGGTTTAAGTGCTCATCTTGAGAACTGAGCTTTTTCAGTCTTCACTGAGAAGGGGACTGAAGAAATGGGAATCAGAATGTGTGAGTCAGTTCCAAACATCATCCATCTTCATTGATTCACTGGCTGTGTATGTAAGGCTGTTTGAAGAATGGACAAATTATCTCCTAAGTTTTCAATAAGATTTCCACAGAAAGGCAACATGATTAGAGTTGCAGACTGACTCATCATCCTATTACTTAAACAAGAACCTTGTTTTGGTTCTGCTCTGAAAGCGGAACAAGCACTGGAATCTGTGTCTGACTTGAAATGGGAAATATAAAATCTTGAGAGATCCCCTATAAAGGCAGCAAATCTAGAGAAGATGGTTGCTTGCCTTCTTTTCATGTTCTCAAGTTCAAGTTAACAGTTTTCTTACATGAATCAAAATTTCAGAATGGTCCCTAACTTTAAGTCTCAAAGGAGAACTGCGATGTGGAGAACTTCACTCTTGTCAAGCAGGAATCAGTTTTGTGCACTCCTTGATGGAGCTGGTTATCACCAATAAAAAAAATCCAGTCAGTGAAGTTTTAGTAACAAAAAAACCCCCCCAACATAAACAAGGAAGAGATGACTGACTGTGTTGAATGTTTCACAATCAACACCATACAGAGTTCTGTCCTTCTTCTGAACTGCAGGTCTTTCCATTCTGACTGAACTTTTGTTGTGTGGGTTTTTGTACTGAAAATTACCTTCCTCTGGGAAACACATCACAGGTATCTGGAATAACATTTTCTTGGTCAGGTACAGAGTAATGCAGGTGATTTCAAGAAAAAAAGGGGTTCCTTTGACTTTTCCTTTATCAGGTGGTATACCAGGACTCAAAAATAGAGCAGCTGTGCTACCTGTTGCCACAATGCAGGCATCCAGTGGTGTCTGCCAAAGGTTGCATTCCTTGCCAAGGTCAGTATCTCACCAGGACTGAGATCAGGGGGTGAGGTGATACATGCCTGTGCACTTCAAACACAGCTACTATCAGGAACTGGGCAATGTGAAAAGCTTGGTTCAATCTCTGGTCATTTTTCTCACCACCATTCTTCTCCTATTTTGGAGGCAGATTGAAACATTTCCTGCTTTTGTTTATTTCACTTGGGAACAAATGGTTCATTTCCCTCTGTCCCAGCTGCTCTGAAAGGTTTTCTAGTTTCTCCAGAATGTATTATGCAATACTGCAGAGCAAGTTCTCTTCTTTTCAACTCCATGCCTTTACCATGTATTGTAATCTGTCTGCTCTGATTAGGTTCATCCTATAGAATCACTGCCAAATTCTGTTTTACACAGCAATGTTTAGTCTTCAGTCTGGGAGCTATGTATAGTCCTTTTAAGATGTTCATACATCAATATCAGTCCTGACTAATCCCAAGAAGCTTTGGATGGCAGGAAGAAGAAAAGCTTAAAGTTATCTGTGCAAGTTACAGGACAAAACACTCCGATCTTTACTCTGGCCAAAATTCAACAGCCATCAACAAAAGTTAGGTTTGAGAATAGGGCTGTAAATCTGGTTTCTAACATAGTTGTAGAGGTCACTGTCTGAGCAAGGACCAGGTTCTGCTTCTGTTAAAGAGCTTCACTGCTCATTTCAGAAGGCATTCAGTGGGACTCCACATATGTACTGAATCTACTACTTAGGCAAAAGTATGTTTAACGTATCTAATGTTTCTTTGTAAGAAGGCCAAAATGTTCCAATGTTTTCTTGCATTTTCCTTAAATATAGGTGGGATCCCAGATCAATTATTGGTGGCCTAGGTGACAATTAGTAACTCAATATTCTTTAATTAATGTTTATATTGCAGGGGTGTGTGGAATCCAGGCAAGCTGGAGCATTCCTCAGGCTCTGCAGTCACAGAGACACCTTGAGCAGCCCTGGAAAACCTGAGAACACTGAGACCTTTACAAAAACTGTGGTTTATGTCCTTATCAAGGCTAGGTTAAAATTTCAGGGTGGTGGAGAAACAGCAAACTTTTAACGTGAGAAGTGGCCATGGTTATGTGGCTGGATAAAACTGTGGAGGCTCAGCTGGCCGTGATGCCTTGGGATAAGGAAAGATGGGTAATCCCTGCTGCTGAGGGCAGAGGGAATTAAGAAACCACCTTTAACATGGGAGCTGTGTTGGCTGAGGAGGGCCACTTAACAAATTCCTTACTTGAGCATCAAGGGCACTCTCTCGCAACTTGATCCTCACTTTTCCAAGTGCAGGGAGGAGAAGAAAGTTTCACTGTCCAGAAAGCACCCAGGCCTTAAGATAAATGAGGATTGAAACAAACGTTTCCATTCATATCAGGGGCCCCTCCTTGCTAGCGTCCTCACTGATCAGTAAAAACCTTCTTTGTAAGTGGTTTCTAAAGCATAATCTGTGCTTTTAATACCATTTGATTGAATAATTCCACTGCTAGTTTTGCTTTTTAAAGGTTTTGAGAAGTCTTGCAAGTAGCAAAAGTTTTTAATAGAAACCTGAAGCCACTGACTGAGGAAAATTTCATAACGACTCTTCCTGTTGTGGAGTAAACTGGAGAAAAATCAAGTCCAAAACACTGAGGGTCGTGTGAATAGCTACAGAGAGGAATTCAGGGGCTTCGTTTCAGTAATTGCAGTGAAATCGCTCCCAGCAGAGGCACGGAGCAGAGGAGAAATTTTAAAGATCCAAACAAGCAATAAAAGAGCTCTACATGACTTTCTAATGCACTATCGGAGTCTCCAGCACAGACTAAGCTTACAGAGTGGGGTTTTCTTTTCAGAGCAGAGTTCTCTTCTATCTTTCAGTACCCAAATGTCAACAGCAGCTACTGAGTGAGCTTTACAGGGAACTCAATTTCTTTTCTGTAAAGCCCAGGAGAAAACCAACATCCCTGAAATGATGAAAAAAAGTTAAAGTCTGTGTAAAAATGTTTTTTCCCTTCCCTTCCCTTCCCTTCCCTTCCCTTCCCTTCCCTTCCCTTCCCTTCCCTTCCCTTCCCTTCCCTTCCCTTCCCTTCCCTTCCCTTCCCTTCCCTTCCCTTCCCTTCCCTTCCCTTCCCTTCCCTTCCCTTCCCTTCCCTTCCTTCCCTTCCCTTCCCTTCCCTTCCCTTCCCTTCCCTTCCCTTCCCTTCCTTCCCTTCCCTTCCCTTCCCTTCCTTCCCTTCCCTTCCCTTCCCTTCCCTTCCTTCCCTTCCCTTCCCTTCCCTTCCCTTCCCTTCCCTTCCCTTCCCTTCCCAAACCTTCCCTTCCCTTCCCAAACCTTCCCAAACCTTCCCAAACCTTCCCTTCCCTTCCCTTCCCTTCCCTTCCCTTCCCTTCCCTTCCCTTCCCTTCCTTCCCTTCCCTTCCCTTCCCTTCCCTTCCCTTCCCTTCCCTTCCCTTCCCTTCCCTTCCCTTCCCTTCCCTTCCCTTCCCTTCCCTTCCCTTCCCTTCCTTCCCTTCCCTTCCCAAACCTTCCCTTCCCAAACCTTCCCTTCCCTTCCCTTCCCTTCCCAAACCTTCCCTTCCCTTCCCTTCCCTTCCCTTCCCTTCCCTTCCCTTCCCTTCCCTTCCCTTCCCTTCCCTTCCCTTCCCTTCCCTTCCCTTCCCTTCCCTTCCCTTCCCTTCCCTTCCCTTCCTTCCCCTTCCCTTCCCTTCCCTTCCTTCCCTTCCCTTCCCTTCCCTTCCCTTCCCTTCCCTTCCCTTCCCTTCCCTTCCCTTCCCTTCCCTTCCCTTCCCTTCCCTTCCCTTCCTTCCCTTCCCTTCCCTTCCCTTCCCTTCCCTTCCCTTCCCTTCCCTTCCCTTCCCTTCCCTTCCCTTCCCTTCCCTTCCTTCCCTTCCCTTCCCTTCCCTTCCCTTCCCTTCCCTTCCCTTCCCTTCCCTTCCCTTCCCTTCCCTTCCCTTCCCTTCCCTTCCCTTCCCTTCCCTTCCCTTCCCTTCCCTTCCCTTCCCTTCCCTTCCCTTCCCTTCCCTTCCCTTCCCTTCCCTTCCCTTCCCTTCCCTTCCCTTCCCTTCCCTTCCCTTCCCTTCCCTTCCCTTCCCTTCCCAAACCTTCCCTTCCCAACCTTCCCTTCCCAAACCTTCCTTCCCTTCCCTTCCCTTCCCTTCCCTTCCCTTCCCTTCCCTTCCCTTCCCTTCCCTTCCCTTCCCTTCCCTTCCCTTCCCTTCCCTTCCCTTCCCTTCCCTTCCCAAACCTTCCCTTCCCTTCCCTTCCCTTCCCTTCCCTTCCCTTCCCTTCCCTTCCCTTCCCTTCCCTTCCCTTCCCTTCCCTTCCCTTCCCTTCCCTTCCCTTCCCTTCCCTTCCCTTCCCTTCCCTTCCCTTCCCTTCCCTTCCCTTCCCTTCCCTTCCCTTCCCTTCCCTTCCCTTCCCTTCCCTTCCCTTCCCTTCCCTTCCCTTCCCTTCCCTTCCCTTCCCTTCCCTTCCCTTCCCTTCCCTTCCCTTCCCTTCCCTTCCCTTCCCTTCCCTTCA